>NC_080196.1:88543083-90999749 GCF_030028045.1 Hippopotamus amphibius kiboko | reverse complement strand
TCTCATTGAGTGAATGAGAAAAATGAGTTCCAGAGGGTTTGGCCCAAGGTGACATTAGTTGTTGGTGGCAAAGCTAAGTCTAGATCAAGTTCTTGACTTCACCCTTGCTGGTTCCCCCACCACAGGGAAGAGGATGTGTGAGGAAGGACAGGATTTTTGCTGAGATCATCAAGAAGCAGGGAAGAATGTTAAAGCTAAGTTCAGAAATTTTTTGCCAGATGACTTCCATGGGACCAACTCAGTGTATGGGCCCCCAAGAGAAGATACTTCCCCAAAGAGCTTCCACAGCACCGCATGGAGTGGGGGGTTTATACTCCCCAGCCATCAGACAGGACCTGGTCCAGAGCTGGGATGTCCAGTGGTCATAGACATGATACAGGGGTCCAGAGCAGGAGGAGATGGCAGCGCTGGGGAAGAGTAATAGTCCTTTTAAGGAGGGAAGGGCTTCTAAGGGACAATCAGCTCAGTTTTCCACCCAGGTAGCAGCAGGAGGTCCTGGAGGAAGTAGGGACCCCAGCTAGACCCACAGCCCACAAAGGACTAGAGGTCACAGATGCTTGCCAAGCACGCTGCCCATCGCCACCACTTGCAGCAGGTTGCACTTGACCATGTAGTTGTGCCAAGCAGAGGGAAGAAGCTGATGGCCAGTCGAGATCAGGGCTACTAGCATCGGCTGCAGGGTGCCTCGAGGGAGAGGCTGCTGCGCACAGAAGACCTTTCTCAAGGACAAGTATGTCCACATTGCCTTCATAACTCAGGGCCCAGCTGACCAGTTGAAAGGTGAGAGGAGCAGAACCTGTAAAGAGCAGAGCCTGCCTCCTAAAGGCTGCCTTGGATCCCTCAAGGTCACAGGCAGCCTTTATGTCCCTCAGTCATAGAGCTTCTTATGAAACTGGTCACTACCACCTGTATTAAGGTCCTCCTTCAAGCCCAGAACTGAGCTGCATCCCCGGGGAGGCCTCAGAAAAATTACAAAGTGGGTGGCGTAGTAAGAGTTTCAGCCTAAGGTCTAATCTCAGCACAAGTGTTTCCTTTTGTTTCCTTTCATCCTGTAAGATCTTTCTACTAAGGAGCTTTTTCTCTTCCTAAAAAGATGAAATTAACTTCTCTGAAGTAACTGTCAGTATTCAGGACTCTGCAGAATTCGGTGCATAGTTGTGCCTTACACACTCAAAGTGCCCTGTGCCCCCTGACACAGGAGTCATCAGGAAGACTTCATGGATGAGCTGGAGGTCCAAAGAAGGTAGGACTTGAGCAGGCAGGGGGAGGCGGGAGGAAGTCAGAGTGAGCCCAGGCCTGGAGGAGGACGTGGGCGTCTCCTGGGATTCCGAGCCCAGCACATTGGAACGACAAGAGTGCCGGTTGGGGGAGGTCAGCTCAGGGCCTTCAGTCACTTGGAAAATGCCTGCTGTTTCCCCACTGCCAAGTGCCTGCTGAGCCCAGGCCACCATCTGCTTCAGTGGACTCCTGGGCCTCTCACCCACATGCAGCTCAGTGTGAGAGCAAGACCAGGGGCTGAGCAGTCATAGAGATGGGAGGACAGACAGGGCGTGTCCCATGGAGAGATGTGAATCGAGGGTGCCTGACCCCAGGCCAGGTCCTTCCTGCAGAATTCCAGAATCCTGAGTGGGTGCAGCTGTTGGGAAAAGAGCATCTGGGGCTGTCCGGGAGTGTGGCAGACAAATGTGGTGAGAGGTTGCCCGCTGAGCCCTCGCGGGTCCTAGAAGTAAGGAAGCTGCCATCTGCATTTACCCAACAGGGCAAGCCGGCTGCCTGACTGCCCAGCCAGGTGCATGCTGAAGCCAGTACGATCCCCAGGGTCCAGGACCGGGTCTGGAGGGCCTCACCCATGCCCTGCTTCCTCCTAGAGTGGGAGGAGCAAGAGGCGTGGCCCCCGGCTGCAGCTAAGCTTCAGAACAGCCAGAAGGGGACATTTATCCCTCATCCCACATATAAATAGGGATTAATTCAGGTTCAGCTTAATTCTTTCTCCGTGAAGACTCCCCGATTACCCCAGCCCACACCAGCATCTTTCCCTCCAGTTTCTTTCAGCATTTGTGTCACATTCATCACATACGGCCTTGTGGTTTACTACTTCTATACACTTCTCTTCGAGTGTGGATACTCTTAGAAAATCCAGACCATGTCTGACTTTTTATTCTAGTGTCCTACTCAGTATATGTGCTCGAATAAAAACTGGGTTTTCAGCGCTCAATGTAGCATTTTAGGGTGGGTGAATTGTTGAAGTCGTGGCTCATATCCCTAAAGACAAGAAGATAAAGGTCTTCATGTACGTAATTCTTAACTGGGCAGCCATCATGATAATAGCTAACAGCACGTGTGTCCTTATGTTGTACCTGGCACTGTTCTCCCTGCTTTCATGGGCTGTTCCATTTCATCTTCACACTAACCCTCTGAAAGGGATACTTCTGTTATCCCCACTTTATAGATGAAGGTAGTGCTGGGCGAGGAGGTTATGTTACTTGCCCCAAATCACACATGCAGCTGTACGTGATTACATCATGATTCAAACCCAGGTCTGCCTGGCCTGAAACTCCCCCTTTTAACTCCAGAGCCAAATAGTACTTGTGGTGCCAAGTGTATATGATTTGGCCATTGAATTAAGACAGATGCCCCTGTGTATGGAAATAATAAGGGGAGGCTCCGCAGAGGAGGCAGGAATGAGCCTTGGAGGGCGGACAGAACACAGTGGGGCAAAGAAGAGGAGTATCTCAGGTGAGGATAAGAACGTGCACAGAGCTAGATGCTGAGATGGCTCACGGGCCATCAGTCACTGTCTTTTAGTCTGCACTTCGCCCCTGACCTTGAGCTCCAGGTGCACATGCCTGTACCTCAGTGCGAAGGGGTGCTGTCTCCCTCTCCCCTGTTCCATTTCTTTGCATTGTGGCCACTCACTGCTTGTCTTGTGTTTGTGCAGCTTCGACCCAAAGAGAGCAGTGCAGCAGCTCCGAGCGTGCGGGGTGTTGGAGACCATCCGGATCAGTGCAGCTGGCTACCCGTCCAGGTATTGCACCCCCTGGAGCCTGGCTCCCCAGGAAACCCTCTTATGTGCTGTCCCCCGGAGACAGAGCCTCCAGAAACGTTCTCCAACACTGAGGGCTCCAGCGGGGCTCTGACACGCGAGAGAATTTCAGTTTGGCCAGAGGAGTGTGGGTATCAACAGTAACATCCTCCAGCACAGCTTTTCAGATTTCAACTTGGCGTTGGTCTGGATGTGGAGCTGGCTGGAGTTGCCAAGGGGATTTCTCCTTCACTCAACTCCCACCTTGTCCTCTTTACCTTTTGTTTGCTTGTTTGTTTTTCATTGCGGTAAAATACACTAACATTTACCATCTTAATCATTTTTACGTGTACAGTTCAATGGTGTTAAGTGCATTCATATTTGTACAGCCATCACCACTATGCATCCACAGACATCTTCATCTTGCAGAACTGAAACTGCGCTCATTATGCACCACTCACCATTCCCTCCATTGGCAGCCACCATCCTAGTTTCTGTCTCTGTGATTTTGATGACTCTGCGTACTTCATATAAGTGGAATCATGCAATATTTGTCTTTTAGTGCCTGGCTTATTTCACTTTGCATAATGTCTTTAAAATTCATCCATGTTGTAGCACGCATCGTAACTTCTTTTTCTAAGGCCGAATAATATTCCCTTGTGTGTAAAGACCACATTTTGTTTATCCATTCATCTGTCAATGGACCCCTTTACCTCTTAATATAGAATCAAATATATGATGGAAAATATGATTTCTTTGAGTTAAAAGACCACTCTCATGATCTAATTTGCCTTTTGGATAAGCCATCGATCCACCCCAGTGCCTGTTGAAGCTACGCCAAGACTGTGGATCCCCTCTGGTCGCTGGCCTGAAATAGGGGTGATAGCCACCAACTAGCCCTCATGAAATCACACTGTGTACCAGTGTCACATGAGCCGAACAGCTTCTGCCAGGAATTGGAGCTGAACAGAGCACTGTAGCAACCCAGAGCCTGTGGTATTTTCCACAGGGACCCCCCCCCCCCCCCACCGGTCTGAGGAAGGTCCTCTAAGTGTCAGAAGGTGGAAGGAGCCAGAAACAGGGAGGAAGAGAGGCAGCCCAGCCCCCCTCCTGCTGTCTCCACCTGGCCCTTGCCCACTGCAGCTGAGGAAACATTCATATGCAGTGGTCACTTACCCAGAAACAACTTAACCATCAACACCTCCCCGATGTTAGGCCTGGGAAGCAAGTTGCTGGTGGAATTAGGAATTTGCATTTGATCTGGAAAGTGCAGGAACTGTCACTAATCTGCAACATCCAGGCAGCCTATCAAAACCCAGCAGGTTCAAGCATTGTTCAGAATGATCTGCTCCAGCCAGGGTGGAAGGCTGCTATTATTTTCTTTCAACCACATCTCTCTCTTCTTAGAAAATAGACAAGGAGGGTCCTGGCGCTCCATCTCATTTGTGGACCTTGGGTCTGAACATAAATGGCTGACAACTCTATAATTTAGGAGGTGGGCCACACTCGCCCTTCTTAGGCGAAGGCCCTGCATGCCTTCTCCCTGTCTACCCTGCAGCGTCTCTCCATCAGCTCAGGCCGCAGGTGCAGTGGTTCAGTCTTGAGTTCAAAGTATTGTAGTCTGGCCAGTTGAATGGACTTTCAGTGATGCTCCAAGCGCAGAGTTCAATCCAGGCATAGTTTGTTTCACTTAAGAACTTGACAAGGAGCTTAGGGAGCTGTTGAGCCACTGGTTTTCAAATTGTGTTCCACTGGCAGCTGGGCCCCACTCCTGCTCCTGGCTCTTCCATCTGCTGGGCTCCCAGAGGGTTTCTTTAGTCCCCCATCTTTAGTCCAGTGTTTCTCAAAACTGCTTCGCAACCCACTGCTGGGTCAGGAAAGGAATTTAATGGGCTGTGGCCAACATCTTGTTTGTTTAATGAAATAACTTGAGATGGAAAATAGAAGAAGGTGGCAATTTGTAGTAGAAAGTGTGTTGTGGCTTGAGCTCACTTTAGCTGTATGTGTAGGTGTGGCTGTCTCATGGTTTAAGATGCACCTTCACCATTGAGGCCCTGAGAAGGAAGTGAGCTGCTCAGGGTCAGAGCTGATTGTGCTTGGGTTGGACTAGAACCACCCCGGCCTGCCCTGCCCTGCCGGGTGGTGGTTACCAGACATCTTACCACTCATGTCAGTGAAGTGTTTCTTCAGTGTTCTTCCAAACAAGTGTCTCAGAGGAGTGAGGGGGCAGGTGGGGTCCAGTGGGCTCTCCCCTGGTCTGGGCTCAGACCAGAGGCCTGGTGTGAAACTGCTCCCTGCCCTCTCCAGAGGGCTTGTAAATAAAAGTCCAGACTGCAGAAGCACAGCCCAGACGAGCCATCAGAACCTGGTGGTTGGACCTTGGGCTTTGGAGTCAGGCGTAGATTCCAGTGTCAGCTCCCAGACTCCTTGGCTGGGTGATCACAGGTGAGTAAATTAATCTCTCTGAGCCTGGGTTCCCTCATCATTTAGTAGGAGGATTATACTTACTTCATAGGTTGTTGTGATGAATGAGGTCATGTATCTCAGGTCCTCAGCACGGTGCTGGGCACATGAGCATTTAATAAAGTATTTATTCCTCATCCAGGTATGAGCACAAAGCTGCATCCTGTGGGGTGATTATCTGGGTAGGACACGTTTATATCAAATTTCTAGCTTTGCTTTTGTGAAATCCTGATGTGCCTGGTCACCTCAAAAGAGCATTCTGAAGTTCTCAGAACTCTCCAAGCAATTGAAAAGGTCAGTCTAAGAATTATCTGAAGTCCATCAAAACAAATTAGAGCTGAGATGCCGCCTGTTAAACTGTTGAGGGTCCCTGTGCAGGAAGCTTAGGGATCACAGATTCTCACAAGCATATCTGTGCTGTGCGGTGTGGAGGCCCGGAGGTGAGCAGAGAAACCCGGGTGCTCTTCTTCGTGTTTATACGTAACATACAGCAGATGCTGATGGTGGGCTTGTCCAGTGGGAGGCGTGAACACTGGGACCCTGTGAAAATGAGAGATTCTAAGGTAGATGGAAGCTTGGGGACCCGTCTCAGTATACAAGGAGCCACCTATTTTGCCAACAGCTTTCTAACAATGAATTGTTTAATAGTAGAACAAGTGACTTGCAAAGGGCATGACCCTCTTTTCTTGGAGAACGTCAAGGAAAGGCTAGAAGTCTTTGGGTCCGACGTGGTTAACTGTGCTTCAGCCAGAGGCCCCTGCACATCTGTGCCACCTCCGATTCACCCCTTGTGCCTCCTCGCAGCCTCACTGTGAAATCAGGGTGACAGTGTGTGCCACCCACTGGTTTTGCTCTCACAGCACAGGACCATCTGTTTAGGAGGTGGAAGAGGAAGGGAAGAGCGTTTTACTCTTGTGGTCTCACATGAGTTTTTGTAGCATGACAAGGTTTTCTGGCCTTCGTGGTATCCCTTTCTCCTGCTAATCTGTCCTTCCACAACATGTCTCATCCTGTATCGAGCATCTGGCCGACAGCAGTCCACACCGGTTGCTCCGAGGGAATTGAGGATGTAAGGCATGGCCTCAGCCCACCAGGAGCTCACGGGCTAGCAAGAGTGAGTGCTACAAGCCTAAAACAGTTAAAGAACAACTCACTGTTGTAGGTGCACGTTTAGGAGGAAACGTGGCTTCATGGAGGAGGTGAGATGTGAGCTAGGCCTTGACGGGTGAGGAGGATTCGGATTGATGGGGAGGCAGCGGGAGGTTACTGCCAGCCAGGGCGCAGTGGGAGGTCCAGGCCTGGAAGGGGTGGTATGCTCTTCCCTTCCAGTGATGAGGAAGATCAGCTCGGTACCCGTTCCGCCTGCTCAGTCCTCCAGTCAGCATGCCAGGTGTGCTTGTCACCTCATCCAGGCAACCCCTTCCTTGGCAGCTAAGAGAATGCATTCCCTCCAAGCCTTCCGACTCATATGGAGAACTGCTTCTCCTGCTGTTCATTGCACCCAGCTGCAGGCAGAGCTGCCAGTGAAGTGAAGCTGCCCACAGACTTGCTGGCCTCTTACAGGGCAGCTGATGGGTGTCTTTCCCTGCCTCCCTAATTGTTTCATACTTCTTTCCAGCAGAAAATGACAAGGGCTTCTGTATCTTTTGTTTTTATAATTGCAAGGTGTTGGAAAGGTATTGTAGGGAAGGTAAAGACTGGTGTTTTCCGGTATCACAGAAGATGTTGCTTAATGCTGTGATTTAAATGTTTGGGATAAGATCCAGGACATTGCCTTTCGTGTCCTCCTTCCACTTGCTGTCTTGGCAGATTTTGCTGAAGGGTCAAAGAGAGCATTTCCTCTCTAAACTGCCATTTGAAATACTGACTTTTGGGAAAAGGCACCATAGTGTTGTGACACTTTTGTTAGTATCGGGATGTTGTTGAATCACCTGTATTATTTCCGTTGGATCCTAACCTCTCCCCACCACCAAGTCACAGCACCTCAGTGACACTTATTTGGAAAATGAGTGTCGTCTGTGACTGCACATGGCCTGACTTTCAGTACCTGCCTGCTGTGATAACCACGTAGAATGACCTCTCTGGTTTAAAAAAAAAAAAAAAAGCTACCTAACTGCTTCATCCAGGAAGCTGGTGTGTCTCTGCTGTGTCTGGGGCTGAAGTGAGTGAGGTTTAATGGATACTGTGTTTCCATCAAGGCATTCGCCATTGAAGGAAACACACCAGCGCCACGTGTGCTCCCTCAGTGTAGAGTTGAGCAGTCATTTTGTTGACCTGACTTGGGGAGACCTTCGTGGGACCAGAGGGTCATCACAGAAAGAATTCCCCGTCCTTGGCTGCCGAGACTCAGCACAGTCAAGTGATTTCACGTGCACGAGCTCGTCCGGCAGCCACAGCTTTGCACACCTGTCTCCAAAGGAAACCTGAATGGCTTCTTTGATTAACAGGATTACAACTTATAACATTTTCATACGTTTCTCATACTTCCGTGGCCAAAGGGCAGGTGTCACTTTACGGAAGAAATGGCAAGGGTAAGAGAATGCGTGGTCCTGGGGGCAGGGACTTGTGATGAAGTGTCCGGAGGGCTCTTCCTCAGGGGCTTGAGCAGAAAGCAGCCCTTTTCAGCTGGGATCTCAGGCCGCGTTCCCACATCCAGCCTCCCTGGGGGTGGAACTCTTAGCCCTGTTTCCAAATTAATATAAGCCAGTGCCTCCAGAGTCCACAAGCCAGAGAGGACTGCAGAGTTGCTGGCTAGCAGTGGCCTCTGATGCTCCCTCACCCTGGCCTCAGGCTTCAGAATGCCTATCTGTTTTTCTCCTCCCTAAGAATTATGGCCCTCTGTGAGTCTGATTTAAAATGAAAATGTATCATTCAACTTGAAATGTGCCACAGTGGCTAAGAAATATGTTCATGATCGTGTCTATAAAGCACCGTGATAAATGCACTGTCCAGGAAGACCAGCTCGTCCACCAGCACCTGGCTCCCAGCCCCCAGGATGTGTCTTATGCCTATGCAGACCCCTGTCTCCCTCTTTGGAGCTTCAGAGCACTTTGTATCCTGCAGGAATTGTGAAGTAGATTCCATTTAACCAAAACAAGTGTCTGTGTGTGGGGCGGGGGGGCAATATTTATATTTTAGGAAAAAGCTCACCTTAAGTCTCATCTTTACTTTATCTCATCTTCACTCCAGAAAAGCTCATTGGTGCTTTCTGAAGAGATTTCCACTCCTTCCCCAGCTTCACCCCCTGCCCCGTAGGGGCTAAATAGCATAGGATTGAAGAGCTGGATGGAGGCGTGAGAAATTGCTTAGTTCACTTTCCTGTTTCATCAGGAGTAAACAGTCTCATAGTTACCTGCCTTGCTGTTAAACATCCCACTGAGAAAGAAGAATGCAGAACTTATTTTAGAGCGACATAATTGTTTGTCTTAGCTCTTCCTGCCTTTAGTTCTGGCCCTTTCTCCCCCGAGCACTGTGCGCATTTCTGGGGACCAGAGACTGACGCAGGGTTCTCGGCCATGGCTGCACACCACAGTCTTTCGGAAGCATTTCCAGGAGCCAGGAGCTGCCTCAGACTCGGAATCTGCCTTTGCAAGGTCTCCTGGCCGATTTTTAGATGCATCCTGCCCTGCAGCTGTCACCCGGAGGCAAGTGTTGGCTGCTGGTAAACTGTGGCCACTTGGTCACATGTGGGCAGTGCCGGGACTGCCTAGATTCGCCTCTGTCCTCACCTAGCGTCTTGGCTTCAGCGCAGAGCCAGTGCAGAAGGCTTCTGTCTCCCTTCCTCTGCAGCAGAGCTTAGCGACCTTCAGACCCGGGGCCATCTCGGGGTCGGAGCCTGTGTTCCCTTGGAGGCCCAGGATGTCGGTGTGGAATAAAGGGAAAGGCAAAAACGGGGTGTGTGTGTCAGGCTGAGCCACCTTTGCCCTGGGAACCCGTCCGTGAGTATCAGTGTGTAATGATGACAGACCCTATGTTTAGAATTACTTTACAAAGACCTCCCCCCAAACCTCATCTCATTCATTCATCACAGTGACTTTTTAAAAATTAAAGTATGATTCATATACTATAAAATTATCCTTCTAAAGTATGTATTTCAGTGATTTTCATTATCGTCACAGAGTTGTACAACTATCACCACTATCTAATTTCAGAATGTTTATCACCCTCCCCCCAAAAAACACCCTGTACCTACTAGTCGTCACGACTTCCTTCCTCATCCTTTTAGCCCTGGCGAACACTAATCCACCTTCTTTCTGTAAGCCTGCCTGCTCTGGATATTTCATAGAAATGGAATCACACAATATGTAACCTTTTATGTCTGGCTGCTTTCACTTAGGAGAATGTTGTCAAGATTCATCCACGTTGTAGCACACACCAGAGCGTTATCCGTTTATAATGCTTGACACTATTTTATTACAAGGATACACCACTTTTTATTTTACCGATTCACTAGTTGATGGACGTTCGGGTTATTTCCACTTCTTAACAAGTATGAATAATACTTCTATGAATATTCATGCACATAGTTTTCTATGCATGTGTATTTTATTTCTCCTGTTTATACCTAGAAGTGGGATTGCTGGGTTTTATGGTAACTTTTTTTCTTTTTTTTGGCTGCATTGGGTCTTAGTTGCTGTGCACGGACTTTTTTTTTTTCTCTAGTTGAAATGAGCGAGGACTACTCTTCATTGCAGTGCACGGGCTTCTCAGTGCGATGGCTTCTCTTGTTGTGGAGCACGGGCTCTAGGCACACGAGCTTCAGTAGTTGCAGCACACGGACTCAGTAGTTGTGTCGCATGGGCTCTAGGGCACACAGTCTTCAGTAGTTGTGGTGCACAGGCTCAGTAGTTGTGGCTCGCGGGCTCACTAGCCAAGCTCAGTAGTTGTGGTACACGGGCTTAGTTGCTCCGCGGCATGTGGAATCTTCCCAGTCTGGGGATCGAACCCATGTCCCCTGCATTGGCGGGCAGATTCTCCACCACTGTGCCACCAGGGACGTCCCTATGGTAACTCTTTACTGTTTTGAGAAACTGCTACTATTTTCCATCATGGCTGCACCCACCATTCTACATTCTCACCAGCAATGGATGGGGCTTCCCATATCTATACATTCTTGCCAACACTTATTGTAGCCATCCTAGTGGATGTCAAGTGGCATCCCATTGTGATTTGATTTGCATTTCTCTGATGGTTAATGAAGTTGAGTGTCCTTCCATGTGCTTATTGGCCATTCATATATCTTCTTTGGAGAAATGTGTATTCAAATCTTTTGTCCATTTTTGAATTGGGTTATTTGTCTTTTGGGTGTTGAGTTGTAGGAGTCTTTACATATTCTAGATACTAGATCCTTATCAGTTATATGGCTGGCAAATATTTGCTCCCATTCTATGGGCTGTCTTTTCACACTTTTTTTTTTCAATTAATTTTTTTTGGCTGCATTGGGTCTTTATTGCTGCACACTGACTTTCTCTAGTTGCTGAGATCAGGGGCTACTCTTCATCGTGGTGCGTGAACTTCTCATAGCGGAGTCTTTTCTTATTGCAGCACACAGGCTTCACTAGTTGTGGTGTGTGGGCTCAGTAGTTGTGGCTCACGGGCTCTAGAGTGCAGGCTTAGTAGTTGTGGTGCACAGGCTTAGTTGCTCCCCAGCATGTGGGATCTTCCTGGATCAGGGATCAAACCCATGTCCCCTGTATTGGCAGGCTGATTCTTAACCACTGTCCCACCAAGGAAGTCCTTTTCACTTTCTTGATGGTATCCTTTGAAGCATTAAAGTTTTTCATTTAGGAAAACTCCAATGCACCTATTTTTCCCTTTGAGATTTTTTTGTCCAATCCAAGGTCACAAACATTTATACCTATGTTTTCTTCTAAGAGTTTTATAGTTTTAGGTTTTTAATCCATTTTGGGTTAATTAATGTGTAATGTGAATTAGAGGTCCAACTTCATCCTTTTGCATACAGATTCCAGTTGTGCCAGCACCATTGGTTGAAAAGATCATATCAACTCTTGAGGTAGGCAAGATAAGGGGATAGCACCCCTATTTTAGGATGACAGAACAGATCCCTTAAGAGTTAAGTGATCAGATTAAATCCTCACAGATAGAGAAGGATGGAGTCATCATACCACATGCCCAGGGGTTAAGGATGCCTTCACTTGTGAGTCTTCTACAAAGCACCCTCTTCTCTGACTTTGGTCTCTTGAGTTCCTTGAAAATTGTGTCCATCCCTGATACAATTCCAAGGAAAACTCCTGTATCCAACATCATTTATTTCTTTTGCAGTTTGTTTCTTCAAAAGGGAGAACAAGAGAAGGGTATGGTGCTCGGTGTGCATAGTGAAAATTGTTTCCACAACTCATATCTAGAGAGTCTGTTGGTCCAGGTTAGTGGGCATCTCAGCATGGCTAAGCACCTCTGCCCCACAAACAACTTTGGCCTGTGTGTGAGATACTGTCGGGGACAAGCCCCCCCACCCCTCCACCCCCACTGGGGCTCACAGGCTCCTGAAGGTTTTCAAACTAAAAGAGAAGCATAACCCCGTACGTTCCATGTCGGCATGACCAGGGCCTTTGCCTAAGCTGACTATCACAGGGCAGTGAGGTGTGTGGAAGTACAGGTTGACCCACCTCATCCTGACCTGAAAAGCCCTGATGGACTCGTCACTTTTTTCTAAGGGGCCCTTGTGATAACCTGACATGCCATCTTCAGGGCTTCCTCTTGTGGCCTGATGTCATAGAAGTTGTGTGACTTGACCTCATGCTCCACTCTTGCTGGAGGGGTCCAGGGTTTGTCTAAACCAGCCAGTCCCCACGCAGGGAAACCTGTCTAGGAGAAGGAAGCAAAGTGCTGCCACCTTGGCAGTTTCACCCCATCATTCTCACTGGTCCGTTGGGGCCACTCAGGCAGGCATGTTCTTCTGCGGGGCATTCCCACGTGTAGATGTGAAGTACAGTGCTGGGCTTTGGAACTCAGTCAAGCAAAACATCACCTCCCTGCGTGTGCTCCACCACACACTGTCTCGAGGCCCAAGGAGCTTGTAATAGGGATGTGTCTTTCCAGACACCTGCCCTGACGCAGCTCAGCACATCCATCCTGCCCCCTGCCTCCCACCTCCCCATTCTTCCCAGGAGCCAGCCCCACACCCCAGCTGTGACTGCCCTACAGGGTCAGCACACCTGTTCCCCGGCAGGCCAGAGGCACACAGGGTGGAGCAGGCCTGTATTTCAGAGGAAACACGGTATTAAATCCTGGGACATTCAGCCAGACAGCTGGCACGCAGGTCTGAATCCAGAGAGAGCAGGGCTGAGTGTGAGTTCTGTCCCCGAGGTCCCTAAGACTCCATATAGCCCAGGGTTGGGGCCTGGAATACACTTAGGATGGGATGGGATGGGATGGGATGGAATGGGATGGGATGGAAGAGCAGCCAGGCCCAGGGTGGGCTTAAAAGACACCCCCAGGCCAGCAAGCCACAGAGCCATACCTGGGAGAGGGCATCTCCAGGGCCACCCACCAAGGGTGGGCGGAACGGGGAGGAAGCAGATTCACACTGTGGAGGCGGTTGGCAGTCATGGTTGGCTGTTCTCAAGGTTTCTTGGACTAGAACTATGTTCTGTAATACACATTCCACAAATGTTTGGAAACATTTTTGCATCTCTCAGTGAATGAGGTGGCAGGAAACAGTGGAACGACCCTCTGTGTCCTGTGTCACGGGGGACTGTCCGCACACTAAGGAAGTGTCTGCCTCAGAGCCAGTCCTGCCTTCCTTGAGAAGCTCCGGTAAAGAGAAAAGTTTAACGCTGGAGTCTGTTCCACGGGTCACGAAAATACCGATTTTTAAAAATGTAATAGGTGATTGTGTGTAAAGGTACCATGCATGATAGATGATGGGAGGTTTCAAAGAATATCAGAAAACGTTATCAGAGCTTGGCTGAAGGAGGCACAGATCCAGCAAAGAAGCTAACATATGTACGAAAAATGTCCACAGTACAAGGCAGAAACCTCTGTGTCCCACAGGGAAACGGGAATACTCCACATGCTGTGAGAGAGAGAGGTTCTGTGGTGGTGAATAAGCTCCAGGGGAACCCTGGGAACCTGTGGTGGTAACAAGCGGTCTTTCCTCATTTTCACCTGGTTGCAAAAAAACTCCATCCAGATGTTCCTGCCAAATCAGAAAGTCCTGTTAAAAACTATATTCTGTTTAGCTTCACTTGGAAGGTTTTCCCCTTACAGATGAGGGAGGCTTTCCTGTGAGGATTTCATCTCTAAGAGCACAGAGATCCACAGGAAAGGGAATCCACATTTGGTTCTGGGTCCTTTGGCACAGAGCACTTGTACGTGCCAGACCCCAGTGTGGTACCCTGTGGGGGAGTGCCCACCCAAGTCCTTCTCTGTGGACGGGCTGCTTTCTACAGCATCCTCCTCCCCCGTTGGTGTCACCTGGTGCAGGCATCTGAGGAGCCTTTTAAAGAAAAGGGGCAGGGCTTGGACAGGAGGGAGAGTAGCTTAGGTCTTCAGGAACCATTGCAGCTTTCCAAACCCTCCACATCCAGGAACTCATTGGCTCCTGAAGCGCTGGGAGGTACTCGTGAGGTGGGTGACTTTCTCTCCACTTTGTAGACAGGGGAGGAGAGGCGTCCAGGCTGTGACTTGCGTAAGGTCACACTGCCAGTCAGTGTCAGAGCAGGCTTCTCTGCGTCCGACCTCCAAGCTTCTTCTGTACTGCGGTCACGTTTCCCTACTCCCTCGTCATCTCCTGGAGCCTGTAACCGCCCTGAGATATGGAACTGTCAGCAATAAGAGGTTTTCAGATTAGAAACATTTAAGGTTTTTAGCCAGTGAGGTGCTGCTCTAATTATTTCCCCAGAGAAATTGCAGACTCATAGTGAGAAGCAAAACAGGTTGAATACACGGTTAACCGAAAGGCAGGATGTGGAAAGTGCCCTCAGAAAGTCACGCAGAAAGGGCTGAGCCCCTGTGAGGGGAGAGCCCACACCCCACTGCAGGGGTGAAATGCTGGTGGTGGGCGTGGGGAGTAAGGACACTTTTCATTCTCTTTGCTTCTTGCCCAAATCCATCTTGACCCACAGGGAAGTATCAGTAAACAGAATGGTCTGTGTTTCAAACTGGGGGCTTGTGCAGAAAGAGCCTGGGAAAAATTAAGTGGTGTTTGCAAGTATTAAAAGACAAAAAATGCACATCAGATTTGCAGCTTATCCATCCAGCTCTCTGTTCCTGGGCCACAGTATTAACGTCGGTCAGGGCTTCGGCGTTTTCTTGACATTTATTGTGCCTGATTGAAATCATTGAAGCAGCATTTAGCTGGGCAAATAACCTTAAATGTTTCCATCTTTAACGCCTCCTGTTAGAGATTTCTGGTAGTTAGGTGGGTTTGGTTCACGGTCCCAAAGGGCGCTGAGCAGCAGAAACCCTACCTGGGCCCTAAAACAGAGGCCTCGGGGCCTCCCAGTACCCTCTGCCCCCATTCCTGAAGGGAACCCCCATGTCATGAGCCCAGAAGCAGAGCCACGCGCACACCCAGTCCGCTCCCACCAGTCAGATGCTGTCATTCCCCTGTGCCCTTGCATTTATGACAGGCAGAACCCGTTAAAAAGGTAAAGGGCGTGGAAACAAAGTACATTAGTGGTTGTCAGGGTCTGGGGAGAGGGGAGAACAGGGAGTGACTGATAATGGTTATCAGGTTTCTTTGGGGGTGGTGAGAATGTTCTGGAATTCAATATTGGGGATAGTTGCACAACTTTGTGAAGATGCTAAAAACTAATGAATTGTATGCTTTTAAAAATGTACATCTTTACAGTATGTGTTATATCTCAAGCTGTTATTTTAAAAAAGGTAAAGCACAGGCCACTTTATGTAGAGAAAAAATAAGATGGAAAAAAAGTCATTTTGTTATCTGCACCTTCTCTGAGACCCATGGCTGTTTTAGAAGTCTTCCACCAAACCAGGCAAGTGTTTGCAAAAGGTGGGGAGGGGCTCTGAGCTCAGTTTGTTTTCATTCTCATTCCAGGGAACTGAGATGGGTGGCCTGGGAGGGAGGGGGAGCCTAAGGACCACACTGCGTGCGACTGTGGAGGGCAAGGGGAGCAGCTCTAGAAGAACCTGCGTCCAAGACAGTGTCCACCACCCGCAGTGGCCCTTGATATTCCACAGAACTCATTTCTTTGGATAAAATTTCTAGAGGACTCCTTTTAAAAGCAAATGTACTCCAGGAGAAGGGATGCAATCCATTCATTCCTCTTAATACTTTAGAATGAGGGCGATTGAGTAACTGGACAGTCACTCAGCAAGGCCACAGGTGACAGTAAATGGTGACACATGATCTCAAGGCAGCACCTACATGATTTCCAAATGGGCGACGTGGACAGCATTTGGACCTAAAGGCAGAGTGTGTATAGCATCTCCTGATGCCTCTGAAGGGGTGAGCATCTCTTGATGCCTCCGAGGACGTGGAAGGAGTGCGGACCGATGGGCTGAATTCACCTTCAGAAGGACTTAGACTGGAAATTCAAAGTCTCCTTAGAGTCGGATTGTGCCAAAACGGAACATGAGATTCCATGCAGAGGCTGTAAGCATCCCGTGAAAACTGAGATGACAAGCAAGGATAGTCAGGGTGTGAGCATGCGTGTGAACTGAGATAGCTTTCAGGAGAAAGGGTCAGAGCCTGCCTGGAAAACTGTGCCTTTGCTCATTGAAAAGACTGCATTTGTTGAAGTAGAGATCTCAGAGGCCAAGGGATAAACTTAAGACTCTCGTAGAGATTTCCTTCCAGAACAGAACTTACTTAAAGGTAGTGAAATTATAAGTGCTCTTCACTTTGTGTGCATTGAGGGATGTTTTCTTTACAGAGGGCCTGCAGGACTCTAATGATCAGTGGGGGTGGTGCAGAATCGTGAGCGAAATCTACTTTGGGGAGAAAAATAACTCCTTCTAAACTATACCGACATGTATGAACAGTGTATCTCCAGGGGTTAGGATGTGGCCTCTTTATTTGCTAATGTATACTCTTCTGCGTTAAAAAAAAAAAAAAAAAATTTCGATTAGCTGTGTTAGTTTTAGTTTTATAAGAAGAAAACTGGCCTTTAAAAACCAAGCCGCATTCCAGGTAAGGCTTCCACACTCCAGCAGCAGCAGAGTGGAGCTCCACGTTTTGGGGCAGAAACCCCCTGTGAGAGGTTCTGCCTCTGGTCAGCACCCCCCCCCCCCCAACCTGGGAGAGCCTCCAAGACCCTTCCTTTTTCTCTCAGTCTTCCAGCCATGATTCTATAACATAACTACACACTGAAATTCTCAGAGGCCATAGAGGGAGAGCAAAATGCACCAGGCGAACGTGTTCTGCTGCTCTGAGAAGGGCTTTGTGCTGGATATACTGACCCCATGGGGCTCTGTCTGAGACCGCCGTGGTCCTTGTGTGGCTGAGAGGCAGGACGCGTCCCCTGATGCACTGATTTTCCCTCCAGGTGGGCCTACCATGACTTCTTCAACCGGTACCGGGTGCTGATCAAGAAACGAGAACTTGCCAACACAGACAAAAAGGCCATCTGCAGGTCTGTGCTGGAGGGTCTCATCAAGGTGAGCTGGGCACGGGGGACGGCTCAGCCACGGCGCCCTGGGAATTGGGGGGTGGGAGGAGGTGTCCGCTGCCTTTTTGGTCTTCATTCCTCTTATTGAAACTGTTCCTGAGAGAGTAATCCATTTTCGTAAGTCAGCAACTGTAAAGCAAAAGTCCCTTCACCTGCCTGGAGAAATTCCTAGCCTTTCCCACGTCACAGCTCATGTAGAAAATGAAAGTGTTTATACAGTGCCCTGGGGGTCATGATGCGGCCGCTCCTGGCTACCAGCTGCTGGCCGGGATCTCTGGCTTCCCCAAGGCCTGGGGCTCCACTGCTCAGCCCACCTGCCAGCCCCAGTGCACCCACCCAGAGGCACTGATCTGGAGCCCGAGCACAGCCTAGAAGCCAGCGAAGGGAAAGTAGCTGCACTTCCTGTAGCTTCCTCATTGCAGAGCCAGTCTCAGGTCCACCCCCAGGTGCTTGTTTTAAATAAGGCAAGGGATTTCATTTTTTTTAAAATTTATTTATTTTTGAAGCTCTTTATTGGAATATAATTGCTTTACACTCTTGTACCAGCTTTTGAGGTACACAAAAGTGAATCAGCTGTATTTATACATATATCCCCATATCCCCGCCCCTCTGCCCCGTGACTCCCTGCCACCTTCCCTGTCCTGGCCCTCTAAGAGTTAATCTCCCTTTGTTATACAGCAACTTCCCACTATCTATCTATTTTACAGTTGGTAGTGTATATATGTCTTTTTTTTTTTAATATATATATGTCATTTTAATTGAAACAATCTGAGCTCACAACTGACACTTGGAACATGAGAACTGTAGCAGAGCTCTTGGGGGCGTTTGGTGAGGGGCAGATCCTTGAATATTTCTTAGTTCCAGAGTATTCAGGAGAGTATGGTACTTAATGGTCTCAGTAAAGGGTTAAATTATATAAAAAATCTTCCTTTAAGAAAATCAGAGAATTACATCAACATTTTTAAGTCTTTTAAGTATCATTTTGCTAGGAAAATCTGTTCATCTGGAGTATATCTCATTGCCAGGTGATCAAGTTTTAAGGTCATATGTAATTTTGTAAAAGTGACACAGTCACCCTCTGAGCGTTGTCTTAGCTCGTGTCTGTAGCTAAAGACAGTGCAGAATAGTGTGCTAAATATTCCATAGAGAGTAAGGGGTGGCAATCTTGTTAATTGAAGCTTGCAGTTGGTTCTTTGGACTCTGGTTAATTGAGGTTTTTGCTGTGGTGTATCTGTCAGTGTCTGTATTTCAACATGTCTTTTCTTATGGGTGAGAAAAATGTGTTCAAGGTCAGCTGATTCTGGTTGACGTGGAGCGTCAGGAGTCTTCCTCCTGATTGATACCGGGAGCTGGCCTCTTCCTGTGGTCAAGGCTCGCAAAGAGCCTACTCTACCATGGGGCTGCCTTCTCCTTTCTCCAGGCCATAGTTCCACTCTTCTTCTCCCGTCCCTGGATTTCTCCAAGCTTCCAGCAGAACTACTGCTTCCCAAACAGGGTACGCTGGAGGGGGCCCGGGTCCGACTGGCTGACTCAGCTTCCCCCGTTCTGCTCCCTCCAGCTAGCAGGACTGAGTGCCCCTGCCCCGGCCTGCTTCTGATGTGCTCAGGCCACTGGCTTGTCAGCACCGACCCTGCCCTTCTGCCTTCCTCAATCCAGCACTCTCTGAGCCGTAGCATGCTGTCCTGTGCTCCACGTGTCTCCTTTCTTGCAGAGGAGAACCTGTACATTGCCCCCCCCCCCACCCCAGTTATGAGCACTGAGTCTGACACACAGAAGTAACTCACCAAACATTTGTGGAATGAGTGAATTCCCCCAAGAAAAGTATGTGAATATATGCTGTTTCCTCAGCCTGAAGTGCTTTCCCCTTCTTTTACCTAACTGGCCAGGGTCTACTTTCCCTCTAAACTGAGTTCAAAAATGCTTTCTGGTCTGTGAAGCCTGTTCCTGGCCTCCCAGATGGAGTTAGTCAGTGGGCAACACTTCTCAACTTCTGTCTTCCATTCTTATGTTTCTCCCCTTGTATCGTAGTTAAAGGCTTGTTTGCCATTTCACCAGACTCTGAACAACTAAATGGCAAAGGTCCCATTGTCATTGTGTTCTTAGCACAGTTACTGGTCATCACATAAGCTCTGAGTTTGTGCAGGTGGCTGCATGGGTGATGGATGAGCTTGTCCCGATGAAACCTGCCACTAATGGCTCACAGTTATTAAGCACATAGTAGGAGTCAGACACTTTTCTAACTGCTTCACACACTTCATCTCATCCTCACATTGCCTGATGAGAAAGATACAAACATAATCCCCATTTCACAGATGAGGAAACTGAGGCACAGACAGCTAATACAAATGGTCCAAGGTGCACAGGTGGACTGACTCAGAAACCCCCACAATCTAAACCATATGGCCCACTGAGTCAGTCGGATTAATTAATGTCACTGTGTATAATTATCCTTCCTAAAGATGGAACAAGGATCAGTGCTTCAAGAATTCCCCAGAGACCTTGTATTTCCTCCTTTTTTGTTTTTTCCCTTTTAAGGGCGGCCACATCTTCTAGTCACCAAATGCTCCTAGTACTCATGCTGAGTGACCTGGGCCTTCAAGCAACAGAGACTTGGCAAAGCCACATCTTAGCCTAGAAGGGCACATGCCAGCTCCTTGCCCTCTCCAGGAAAGTGCTAAGTACACTTTAGAGCAGAGCGATCAGAGAGAAGCAGTGGTGGAGGTGGTGTGTAGGCCAGGCAGTAGGCACTTACCGGCCACATTCATCGGGCGGCAGCCGGGGGGCGGGGGCTGCGTCATAGGGTTATTCGTGAGTGACAGTCTCCTCCTGCAGGATTGCGGGAATACCTCCATCTTTAGCTTGAGTTTGTTTTTTCTTTAGCTCCACAAATGTGTACTGAGCTCTTCCCGTGTACTAACCTGGAGTGGTCAGTGTGAAGGTTATGAAAGAGCGTGCTAGGTGGGCCCTGCCCTCCAGGACCAACAGTCATCTGGTGTGGTTATAGACATCACTGGCCGTCATGCAAACCTGAACCTTCATGCTGACAATGAGGGAGCGTGTTAAGAAGCATCTCCTGAGAACCCAGAGAGCATGGGAGCTATGTGTGGGAGGGGTGTGAAAAGGAGATGGTATTACCAAAGGGCATGGCTTATTATAAGAGACCGCTGGCCTGGGTGTCCCGGGTCTTGGGTTCTATTCCTCAGTATTTTCAGTGAGACCTTTGGCAACTCACCTCAAGATTCTAGGCATCCGCTAAATAAAAGCAGTGGCTTGGGGTGGATTGCCGAGATTCCTTTCTGCTCCCTCAGGGTCTGATCATTGGAGAAAAGTTCTCAAAAGACGACCTCTGATTCACATGTGAAGAGTATAGTCCGTCCTAGGGGTTTCGGAAAGCAGGCTGGGGTAGAAGTGCTCAGGACACCTGGCGGCAGGGGAGTGAGCATCAGGCCAGTGGTGACGGCTGTAGCAGGCGGGGCCTTCAGAGAGATCCTCCTTTGTGAAGACTGTCGCTCTGCGGACCAGACTGCCCTTTCCCTGGTGTTTTTTTCCAGAATAGGAAATGGAGCCTGTGTACTGTGGTTCCTGGGGTGCAGCAGGCCCCCCCAGGCCCTAGTTCGACTAGAGGCCTAATAGACAGGCTTGTCCCCCGACTGTGAGGACTGAGCCACCCACCTTTTGCTTCTGGACCCCCTCCTCACTGAGGAGTCTCCCCAGCAGGGCAGTGAAGAAGGCAAGCCCTCCGCACCTCAAAGCTTCCCCGCCCAGTCAGCCCCCGTTCCTCCCGAGCAGGTGCAGGGGTGAGAAGCAGGCCCTCGCGGCTCGCTCCTCTCAGCTTTGCCGGCAGCCTGGCCACAGAGGGGACAGTCAGGGAGGGTCTGGCCAGATGCTGTGTCCCAGCTCAGCCACGGCTCAGACAGCCGGGCCTTCCTGTGCGTGGAAAGCCTTGGGCAGGGCTTGGCCATGAAGAGTGGTGACTCAGCATGATTTCAGAGCCATTTGTCAACATGAAATGTATTCTTGTGTGTGTGTTTTCCTCACACTGTGGCTCATTATCTGCTCCTTATTATGGTCTTCATGCCAAGTGAGCAAAATTAGATGAAGTGTATTTACAAAGAGCATGCAGTAATCGTAGTTACCTGTCGAGTGATCTAGCCCAGGCTCACCCACGCACGCAGTGGCTGGGTCATCCTCCCTCATCCAGCAGGGTGAGCGCAGGGAAGGCACCCGATTAAAGATAGTAATTATATGTCTGAAAAAACCTCACAACATAGAAACCAAATAAAATATATTTGCAGGTTATTTGCAATACGTTCGTCATTTCCCGTGACTGCCTCCTTTCACTTCATTCAGGTTTTTGTTTAAATATCACCTCCATAGAAATGCCTTCCTCGATGAGCCTATTTCAACATCTCCATCCCGTCCTGCAGCCCTTAGTGTATTTTCTGCCTAATCCTCAGCACTGCCTGAAATGCACTGTGCCCTGGGTGCTTGTCCGGCTGCCCTCACCATGATGTCAGCTGCTGGTGGGCAGGCATCTTTCTCACCACTGCTTTCAGTGTGTGACCAGTAGTAGGGATAGACTCGGTGTCTGTCACACACTAACTCTCAGCATTTGCTTAAAGAGCAGGGGGATGTGAGGCCCGGCAAGGGAATTGTGCGTGGGAGGAGGAACTGGGGTGGTGGGACGCTTTCCCTGGCTGCTCACAGATGGTGAACCAGCTGCCCTCCCTGCCTTGTAAAGGATCCTGACAAGTTCCAGTTCGGCCGCACCAAGATCTTCTTCCGGGCAGGCCAGGTGGCCTACCTGGAGAAGCTTCGGGCTGACAAGTTCCGGGCGGCCACCATCATGATCCAGAAAACCGTCCGGGGCTGGCTGCAGAAGGTGAAATACCGCAGGTTGAAGGCGGCTACCTTAACTCTGCAGCGGTACTGCCGAGGACACCTGGCCCGCAGGTGAGCTGAGCTGGGGCACGTCTAAGGTAGCAGATTGGTGGTGAGGGCGGGCAGGGGGCTGGGACTGGTGTTGAGCTGGTTGGCCTCTCAGCCCCTGTAGTTGGAATGGTTCCTGCTGGGTGCTTTCTGCATCCGGCTTTCCCCCAGCAGCGGGCCCCTCTCTCTCCTGCCCTTCTCACCTGTGCAAGGAAGGCTAGTTCCCAGGTCTCTTGGCTCCCCCAGTCTGTCCCCATCCCACCAGTGCTAGCCTAGGACTGGCTGGTTTTCCTGCAAAACCTCCATTTGCCCTTTGCTTAAATTCTTAAGTAAAACAATCTTCTTTTAGAAAAAGACGGTTTCAGCCTTTCTGTCACAGTTAACTTACATTCAGCTTCATGATTTATACCACCAATTTCAAAATCCGTTGACAGTTCAGTAAATAGGGCTGGAAAGGCCCGGGGAGGTCCCTTCTATGAGTTGTTGCAGTCAGCCAGCATGGAGAAGGCAAGGCTTGCCTGACCACAAGCAGCTCCCTAGGGGCAGAGCCTGAAACCAGTCGGCTGCCCTGGCCCATCAAGAGGGCATGCCTTCCCAACACCACGCAGGAGGAGCTACTTTACTTTAAACGGCCCCTCCTCAGTGATGTCGTTGGTTTGATGAAGTGCTGAAGCCGTATAAGCATCTCCAGTAAGATGGGCGTGGAGGACACCCCCCACCCCCGCCGTGAGACCCACCCCTAGGCCTTTACACAGGTCATCAGATCTTGGACACAGCCCTGGTTCAAAATCAGTGACCTCTGCAGATCCAGATTTCCTTGGAGAAATGACAGTAGTTGCCAGGAAGCCTTGCACTTGGAAGCCAAAGTGTCACAAGTGGCTGCTCAGGCATCTCTGCTTGAATATAAGAAACAAGCCCAGAGCAGGCACCCATTGTACCATAAAGTTAGAAGATTGCTCCAGCTCCCCCTCGTGTCCTTGCTGTTGGCTGTTTATCTGAGCAGAACTGGATGTGAGGAACTCCGTTAATTACCTGTGAAGAGTTGAGGGGTGGTCTCTGGAACAGAAATGAGAAGGTTGTCAGCAGTATCAACACTGAGTCGTCATCCACAGTCAGGGCATCACCCTTGTGCCCCAGGGTCTGTCCTGGGCAGCAAGCTGGCCTGCCTTCTCCCTGCAGGGAGTCTGTATTCTAGAGAGAGTGTTCAGGGAGAGCGGGACCAGGAATCAGACTCATTTCAGCAGGTAGAGCAGGGCTGAGTGGGTCACCTCCACCTCCCACTCTGGAGCTGCGCTAGATGATTTCCAAGGTTCTTTCTAGCTTTCAATATTCTGAGTCTCTAGTTGAGCACTTGCTATGAGCCTGATACCAAACAAAGCTCTTAAGGAGGGTAAAAAGTGTTGGGCTGACTTTATGTCTATCTTAAGGGGTGAGATGAGGCATGAGGAAATGAAACAGAGGAAGGTAGATGCCCACGTGCCGTGCATCCCCTGCAGGAAGGGCTTGGAGATGAGAAAACAAAGAGGGATCGTTGCAGGTCTGAGAAGGTTTTATTCATTCACCATGCGCTGCTATGCCAGGCCCTGTACTAGATGTAGGAGTACAAGGATGCTTGAGACACTGCTTCTGACCTCTCCTCACCCAGTGAGCTCCAGGGACCAGACAGAGGTGTGAACGTGTGATGTCACTGAGGGCTACCCAGGTTGCAGGAGGGGCTTGTGGGTGGGGGAGTGGACAGATGAGGATCAGAGTTGATCAGACTTAGACTGAGTTGTAAATATGTAGAAAGACGTTTTGGACGAGATGGAGGAAGCCAATTCTGCTGTTCTGAGCTTGGCTTCAAGTCCCCAAGGCCTTGCTACAGTCGGTAAGGGTGATGGGAGTTGGCCTGGCCGGGGGGTGTCCAGGAAGGGCTGAGGAGGGAGGGGCTTGCATTCCTGAGCAGCCCAGAGGCCTCTATCAACCTGGCCCACCACTCTCTCCCTCCCCAGGCTGGCTGAGCATCTGCGGAGGACCCGGGCAGCCGTGGTGCTCCAGAAGCAGTACCGCATGCTGAGGGCCCGCCGGGCCTACCAGAGGGTCCGCGGGGCTGCCGTCGTCATCCAGGCCTTCGCTCGGGGCATGTTTGTGCGGAGAATCTACCACCAGGTATGTAGCCACCCTGAGGGACTCAGGCTGTAAGCTCAGAGCTAAGCAGCAGCAAATGGGTGGCACTAACATAAATGTTTATTGGGCCCTTCTAACTTTTTTCTAAGTAATTTCACAACTCTGCCCTCACTGAATCCTAACCAAAGTCTTATAAGGTATAGTGTCTCAAAGCTTCAGAGAGACAGAACGGATAGGAGATGCGTGTATCTGTGTGTGTGTGTTTATTATGAGGAACTGACTCATGTAGTCATAGATGCTGAGAAGTTCTATGATCTGGTATCTGTGAGCTGGAGACCCAGGAAAGCCAGGGATGTAATTCAGCCTGAGTCCGAAGGCCTGAGGACCAGGGGGCCCATGGTACAAATCCCATTCTGAGGGAAGGAGAAGGTGAGGTGAAATGTCCCAGCTCAGCAGGAAAAAGGCGATTCCTCCTTCCTCCACCCTTTGTTCTATTCAGGCCCCCAGCGGACGGGATGATGCCCGCTCCGCAGCGGAGGGCAGTCCTCTTCCCTGAGTCCACAGGTTCTAATACTCCTCTCTCTGGAAACATCCTCACAGACACACCCAGAAACAGTCTTTAACCTGGGCATCCCCTGACCAGTCAAGCTGACACGTATTAAGTATCACAGGAAGGAAGGGTGCATATCATTGTACCCCTTTAACAGCTGTGAGATGCTTGGAGCAGCTGCGTCACCTGCCCGAGGGCACTCGGTCAGCCTGTGGCCGAGCCTGGTGACCTATCACGGGCTCATGCAGACTTGAGAGAAGGGGGTGGTGTTAGGAGTCATCAGGCCTAGCTCCTCATTTAACTGATTAGCCACCTGAAGCCCAGTGAGGTGAGGTCAGAAGAGGGACCCCGACCTCCTCCCTGCCGGGCCATCATCCAGTGAAGCTGAAAGACCCAGGTAGGTAGCCCCAAGTCAGGACACACCCCGTCCACCAAATCACCCCTGCACAACTGAAGCTCGGTGCTAAGATAAAAGATGGGTTGGAATGAAATGTCTAAGATGGTCTTTTGTTTTCCTAAAATGAACATCTTCCTCATCTGTGATCAGAGAAGGTGTGATTTTCTAAGTAATAAAACTCTGAAGCATTACGCTGATAATGAAAAGGCAGACGTGGTTAGGCACCAGATGGAGCACACCCGGGCCAGTGGGAAAGTCTTCTGTGAATATTCCTGGGAGGTTGGTGACATCTGTGCGGTGTCACCATGGTTGGGGCAGGTGGCATTTGGGAGGCACTAGGGTTTGAACCCAGCTCATCTCAGAGCTGTGACACTGGGCATGCTGGTTTCTCAACGTGTTTGTTTATTTACTCATTCCACAAACATTTATTTTGCAGGGCATTAGAGTGAGAACATTGGTGATGCTTTCATTTTCTGTATGGTTTTTTAACTGGATAGGGAAAAAAAACAGTGAATTACAAGCCAGGTTTGTAATTGTAAACCATTAACCCACTCAGCAATCTCACTCAACAATGTCACTTCATCTCTCCCACTCACGGTCACCAGGAGGGGATCCACATCTGTCGAGTGGGGGTCTATCAGCTGGATAATCTTTAAGCCCCTCCAACTTTGAGGGTTTTAGACTGTGGATTTCTAGCCAATAAAAAGTAAAACAAAACAAAACAAAAAACTAGACATGAGAGTTTGACAGCTGATTCCCTGTAGGTACACAGGCTGCCAAACTTAGTTACAACTTGTTCATGAAACGGCTACCAAAGCCTTAAGTTTTAAGGAGGCTATATCTCACTGACCTTGGCTCCCACCTCCCCAGAGCAGTACGTGAGCCCTTTGATCTCCTGTCCTGCAGTGCAAACCCACCAGGTGTGTGCTTGTCCCCTGCCAGGTCCTCAGGGAGCACAAGGCCACCATCATCCAGAAGCACATGCGGGGCTGGATGGCTCGCAGGTGCTTCCGGCAGCTGCGGGGCGCGGCCATTGTCATCCAGTGCGGCTTCCGGAGGCTCAAGGCCAAGCAGGAGCTGAAGGCCCTCAAGATTGAGGCCCGCTCAGCAGAGCACCTGAAACGCCTCAACGTGGGCATGGAGAACAAGGTGGTCCAGCTGCAGCGGAAGATCGACGACCAGGTTGGTGTCTTGAGCTCCCTCCCAGGGGCTGGGGCTGTGGTGAGAGAGACCCACGGGTTCCCCAGGGAGCTCTCATTTGCTCTCCACATGACTTCGTGAGGCCATTTTACAGATAAGCAAATTGTGGATCGGGGACATCAAGTACTCGGCCAAGGTCACAGAATTAGGCAGTGCTAGACCCAGCACTCCAGCCCAGGTCTGTCTGATCCAACAGCCATAATGAGGGTGATGCTGGTTTCTTAACACCAAATGTCGCTAAAGTGTCAGTCCTTTCCTGTGTCATGGCTAAGATGGGTTTCCAGAGTTGAAAGCAGGCTCACTGGTACCCTGCTCGTGTAGGGTATTAATGACCTCAGGACCAGGCTCCCGCAATGCCCTGGAGGGTTTCAGGTGCCTCCTGAGAAAGGAAAGAGGAAAATAGAGGAAAGGAAGGGGGAAAACATGCTGAAGGCACATGGTGTGGGGAGAGGAGGAGGAGAATTAGAGTTGGGGCCACCAGGCATTGCCTTGGCAGTCAATGGTTGTATTGTACCTATTCTATGCTAGGCACTTTTTAAAGCTTCTCATGATCCCAAGAGGGCAAGAAAATAAATGAGCCACTTACACCTAAGCCAGCTGCCCTAAACAGGAGCCCAAAAGTAGTAAAATGTTCCTGCCTCTCTGTTCTTGCAAAAGACCAGGCTTCCAGAGAAGAAACTGTCACCCTAGGTGTCTGTCTCTGTGTGAGTTCTATAGGTGTCTTGTTTGGCTCCCTACTGGGGAAGCAAGGCAGAAAGCTCCGTGCAGGGTGGCAGACACTCGGTACCTGGCCCTGGTTGGCCCGCAGTGACAGGTTAGGTCAGGGAGGAAGACTTATCTGCTCAGAGCATCAGGAGTGGAAAGGAAAAGGTCTGGACTCTGGAATCAGCCATTTGGAAAACACAATCCCAAGGAGGACCTATCTAGGGTTGTATTATTATCATTGCCATTGTTATTATTTTTATAACTATTGATGACTGGCCAGGAAAGGCGTTTCTGTAGTCAAACTGTGCCCATTAACCTTCCGAGCAAGGTATGGTCAGAGGGATGAGCAGGTTTCACTGGCACCGCTGCACCCTGCCGGGAGCCCCACGCACTGCCTGGCCACCTCGGCTCTGGGCTCCAGCCACAGGGCCCTGCATTGGCATTGCTGGTTTCTGAAGTTGAGTTGAGCAGTTAAAAATAAATCTGGTATTTTACTCTCCACGTGCAGATTTAAAAGGCCTATTTTTTTTTCATTTAAAAGAATATGTATTTTTTAAACATTCATGTTTTTTTTTGTAAGTTGCATGTCCTTTTATTTTTTTTTAATTTTTTAAGCTCTTTATTGGAATGTAATTGCTTTACACTCTTGTACCAGCCTCTGAGGTACACCAAAGTGAATCAGCTGTATTTATACATATATCCCCATATCCCCTCCCTCCTGCGGCTCCCTCCCACCCTCCCTGTCCTGGCCCTCTAAGGCATCACCCATCATCGCGTTGATCTCCCTTTGTTATACAGCAACTTCCCATTAGCTATCTGTTTTACAGTTGGTAGTCTATTTATGTCTCTGCTACTCTCTCACTTTGTCCCAGCTTCCCCTTCGCGCCCCCCCCCCAACCCCATGTCCTCCAGTCCAGTCTCTGCATCTGCATCCTTATTCCTGGCCTGTCGCTGGGTTCATCAGTACCATTTTTTTAGATTCCGTATATAGGGGTTAGCATACGGTATTTGTTTGTCTCCTTCTGGCTTACTTCACTCTGTATGACAGTCTCTAGGTCTGTCCACCTCATTACATATAGCTCCATTTCATTCCTTTTTATGGCTGAGTAATATTCCATTGTATATATATGCCACATCTTTATCCATTCATCTGTTGATGGGCATTTAGGTTGCTTCCATGTCCTGGCTATTGTAGATAGTGCTGCAATAAACATTACGGTACATGTTTCTTTTTGGATTATGGTTTTCTCTGGGTATATGCCCAGTAGTGGGATTACTGGATCATATGGTAGTTCTATTTTTAGTTTTTTAAGGAACCTCCAAACTGTTTTCGATAGTGGCTGTACCAACTTACATTCCCACCACCAGTGCAGGAAAGTTTCCTTTTCTCCACACCCTCTCCAACATTTATTGTTTCTAGATTTTTTGATGATGGCCATTCTGCCTGGTGCGAGGTGATACCTCATTGTGGCTTTGACTTGCATTTCTCTAATGATTAGTGATGTGGAGCATCTTTTCATGTGTTTGTTACTAAAAGGCCTATTTTTAAAAAGAGCTTTTTGCCTTAAGCTTCCTGCTTGGCAAACATCTGTGAGCAGTGGCAGGTGTTACCCACCCTGGGCAGGGTGTCCTGTGTGCAGAGGGTGAGGAGAGGAGGCGGGAGGGGTGACTTAGATCTTGTTCTCTTGCGTCCTTCCCCGTGTTGCCCGACTGTGGGCCGGGCACTATTCTCATGTGTTAACTCATTGGATCCTCACCACAACCCTATGAGATTTAACATTATTCCCATTTTAAACTGAGGCACAGAGAGGTTAAGTAGCCTGCAAGGTCACACAGCTAGTAAGCAGCATGGCTAGGATTGCAACTTGACAGTTTGGTTCCAGAGAATGTTCTGCCACCTCCAACCAAATTTTAGAATATCTGCATAATTAGGAGATTCTTCGGACATGTGAGAATTCCTCAGTCCAAGGAAGACTCTTAGCTTTGTTTGGGGTTCATTCTCATAGGCAGAATGGTCCCTGGACTGGATGGCATTTTACAGTGGGGTGTGTGACCTGATGTCAAAGCACATGCTTGGTGCTCTGTCATGAGAGGAGTCTTCAGCACAGTCTGTGGCCCCAGGACTTGTTTTATTGCAGTCTCTTAGCAGGCGGGGCTAGCCTTTTGTAAGTGAATGGGTGTCTGTTCTTTATCTAAAGGCTGGAGACAACTCAGGCAGCTGCTCCCCTGACACACAAGGTTCTTAGCTAGGAGAGGATACATGTTTTGTGCCAGAACGACATAGGTGAAGGCATTCCAAGGGATTTGTCAGAGCAGCATGAGGTAGTGGACAGGGTCCCAGCTGGATGGAGGTTTGAGTTCTGTCTCAGTTATACTTGCAACCAGAGCTGACAGCTTGGGGTTATGGCCAAAATCTCTAATTAGGCCTTGAATTCCTCAGAAAGGGTTGGTCTAAGGTCTCTAACTTCTAGCTCAAAAATTCACTGTTGCCGTAAAGTGGCTAGTAAAGTGGTTCCCAACTCTAGGCTGCACTGAAGAATCACCAGGGGGAGCTTCTTTTAAAAAGTATCCCCACTGCCAAGAAGTCAGCAGAGGAGGATGAAAGATAAAACCAGGGTAAGGTTAGTACCCAAAATTCATGTCTAAGGTTTTGTGCACCCAGCTAAAGAAACAAGATGCAAAATTAGCACCAAGTTCCCAAGCAAACAGAAAGAAGGAAATAGGATCAGTTGAGAGCTGTTGAAAGTTTAGGAGGCTTGGAGCTGTCCCTGGTGCTAAGACAGTTTTCCTGAGGGTTTTCATGAACAATATCCTGCAGCAGTAAATGCAGTGACAGTTCCTGGGATGATTTCCTTCAGGGTCCCTGGTGTAGACCTGTGATGTGACATTTTTCAGCCAAAATTATGTGACCTGTGAACTTAGCTCTCTATCAACCTGGCTTTATTCAAGCACTTTATTCAAGTCAACTGGCTAACAATATTTTTGCAATGAGGGTCAAGTTCCTTGGACTTTTATGAGTATAAGGCTATATTTAAATATATTTTAGCAGAAAAAATATGATGCAAATGTATGGATTCAGTCAGTAACCTTTTATTTATTTATTTTACAACATATAAGGATTCTCTTTTCTATTTTTTAAAAATTTTTATTAGAGTATAGTTGATTTACAATGTTGTGTTAGTTTCAGATGTACAGTAAAGTGGATAAGTTATACCTATACATATATCTACTCTTTTTTAGATTCTTTTCCCATATAGGTCATTACAGAGTATCTAGTAGAGTTCCCTGTGCTATACATTAAGTCCTTATTAGTTATCTGTTTTATATATGGTAGTGTGTATATGTCAATCCCAGTCTCCCAGTTTACCCCTCCCCTACTCTTGCCCACCCCACCCCAGCCCACCCCACCCCAGTAACCATAAGTTTGTTTTCTACGTCTGTGACTATTTCTAAGACAAATATCATGTGATATCGCTTATATATGGAATCTAAAAAGAAAAAAGGTACAAATGAACTTATTTACAAGTCAGTAACCTTTTAAATCAATTTTATTCAGTGTCCATAGCATGCACTCAGTAAATATATTAGTTAATATTTTATGATTCATCCATATACATTTGAAAAATCGTATGTGACAAGTCACAGCTTTATGTCCTTCTGTACCTCAGTTTTCTCAACTGTGAAATGGGTATATTAAGCAGCCTTACTACATAGGATTTTTGTGAGAAGGGAATGAGTTAATAGATGTGAATTATGTAGTACAGTACCCTTTACCCTTCAGCAGTAGACACAGAGTAAGCATCCTCTCAGATTGTCTGAGGAGCTCAAGGAGAACAAGGGTCCATATGGAAATCCCCAGCCCCCTGCTGTCAGGAAAAGGCCGTCGCTGGTTCAGTACAGAGCTGGCCAGGTCTTGGGTCACACTGACAAAGGCCACTCCAGGGAGCCTGGCCTGCCATTGCAGGGAGGGTGTCTGCGGTGTATGAAGAAGCAAGTGCCCGTTGCCACTCCCTGTGCCAGGCTTGGCTGCACGGCCATGGGCACCTGACATGGACATCGTGGTATGAGGATGAGGCAGGAGACTGCTGGGCCCTTCTGGGGTCCTCCTTTCTAAAATCATGTCTCTGGAACAGGAAATGTGCAGCTGTTAGGAATCTCCCACCCATACTCTGGGCAACCAGCAAAGATTTCTGATCATCTCTCCCAGGGGTTCCCTAGAGAACCAAACGATGAAGAGGCTTCCCTTTATTGGGCACTAACTGGGTGCTGGGCCCCGTGGTAGCCCTTGATCTCCGTGAACCTTGATAAAACCCTATGAGGAAGGAGTTACTGTTATCCCTCTTTCACACATGAGGAAACTGGGCATAGGGAGGTGGAATGACCTGACCACACATTCGCAGCTGATCAGGATGGACCTGGGGTCTGAGCACAGGTCTGTCCGGCTCCAGCCTCTTAACTCCCCTACTTTGCTGAGCCTCACTTCAGCCTGCATGTCAGTGAAAGCAAAGAGCTGGGCTCCTAGACATGTTATCTTTTCATGAGTGTCCTGGGGTGTCATCACTGCTCATAGCAGCGTGTCGCCATCACATTGTTTGCCTCTCTCCATACCCCATGCCTGCTTCACCTAGAGGCCCCTGCAGCCTGGTCCTCCTTCCCACTCTCCCTGGGATCTGACCCAGGCCACACCACTCAGAGGAACCTCCCTTCCTGCCCAGAGCAGAGCACAGTCAAGGTGGCTAATCCAACTCACATTCCCTCCCTGAACCCCACTCCCTTTGTGCGGAGACCCTTCAGCCTCTGGGGAGACCCAGACCTGAGTGGGCAGTGCAGACAGCATTGGGTTTTTTAAACAGATGCTACCTAATTAGATTTCTTACTTGTGATTACTTAGAGCAAGGCTGACTGCCAGACCAGACATAAGGGCGCGAAAGGTTGTAACTGGGAGGTTTCCACAGACTGTGGGAGGATCTTTTGTGCTGTATCAATGCGGAAAACTTACCACTTGGATACCAGCAGCGGGTCTTAGCCTTGAGGTGCCACGGTGTTGGTGGTGTTGTTCTCGTCCAACAGCTGTTCTTTTGCAGCTCCTCACTGCTTTCCATGAAGCTTCATTGCTGGTGTGAATTAGTCATTGGTTCCTGATCCCCCAGCTTACTGGTGTTTTAGCCAGTAGCTCTGTTCTACTCGGAGCTCCTGCAGAGAATAGCAGTGAAGACTAATCGGTGACTGTTTGCTGCTGGCTTAATTATTGGGAGTCCCCTGCTCCTCCCATTGTACTTCCCCTGCTGACCGCTTTGAGCTGATACACTCCACGGCAGCACCACTTTCTGCCCGTGTTTACACCAGCACTTGACACTGGCCCTGGGTCCGCAGGGCTTCCTTTGTGTGGGCTCATCTACAGTCTGCCTCCCAGTCTCCCTGCGCACTCCCGCCAGGCACCTGGGGGAGTGCTTCTCACTTGCCTGTTGCTTGAGTGGGTATGTTGATTGGGTACCTCGTTGGCAGGGACGGGTTCTGCCAGGGCATCAGTTTCTGGAGTCAGAGTCTTACAGGATAAGCTGACAGTGGTGGGAGGGATCCCGAGGCCCCATGGAGGGCCTCCTTGGAAGAGGGGATGCTGAAGGGGTCCTTTGTCTCAGAGCCAGCGATTAGGTTGCAGCTCTTTGTGCCAGTGAGTCCAAGGGCAGGAGGGCCCAGCGTGAAAGAGCTGGAAAGCCTGAAAAGCAAAGGCTGCAGATCTAAGAAGCCAAATACATTGTTCCCGCAACTTAAAAACCAGATGGAAGATCTCCCCTGCCGGACACAGAAGGCTAACCTCTGTCAGCCAGCTTCCAGCTCAATCCCTGCTCCTACGCTGTCCTCGAATGTCAGTATTGGTGTTTTTCCTCTTCCTATATTTCTCCTAGGTTCACAATAAAGTTTTGTCAGGGAGATGCCAAGAAATCACTCAAGCATTTGGTGGTTGTGAAATTTAACTTCACCTTGGAAGTTCCTTTTTTAATTGCCTTCGTGTTTTCTCCTGCCCCACTCACCTGCTGCCCACCTCTTCCTCCTCTCTCCCCGTTTGCTGGTGCTCTCACAGAACAAAGAGTTCAAGACACTGTCGGAGCAGCTGTCAGCAATCACCTCCACACACGCCATGGAGGTAGACAAGCTGAAGAAGGAGCTGGCCTGCTACCAGCAGAGCCAGGGTGGGGACAGCAACCCGCAGCTGCAGGAGGAGGTCGAGAGCCTGCGGACCGAGCTGCAGAGGGCCCACTCGGAGCGCAAGATCCTGGAGGACGCCCACACCCGGGAGAAGGATGAGCTGAGAAAGGTGTGTTGGGGCCAGAGAGGTAGCTGGGTGGTGGGCTGGCTAAAGGAGCACCCCTCCAGGGCGGTTTCTTCTTCCAGCTGTAAAACTGCCATGGATTTTGCTGGGGCTTGTGCCCAAGACTGACGATCCCTCTGCGTTTAGATGTAAAGTGCCTCAGCTTGGGGGGAACCTACACAAGCGTGTGTTCATTCACCTGACAGTGCTGACTGAGTTTCCGCCATTACCTGGATACGATGGCATCCCCTGAAAGGTTATACACGTGTGCCTTTGGGCATGTTCCTTATAGTCTAGAGTTAGCCTCTGAGTCAGCTCTGCAGCCTGAGTCCTTGTTGGCAAGAGAGGTGGTACAGAGGTAGTGGCCTTTCTTCCTGACATTGCCTGCAGGGATTAGGGTCAACTCTAGGCATCCCTAACCATAATCGTAGTGCTTTGGGGAATTTGCCTTAAGTTTAAGTGTTGATAGTTTCAGCCTGACTCATCTCCTCTGGTTGGTGTGCTCTGTAGGTTTATTTTCCACCCCATAAAATATAACTTCCTGGGATTGGACCCCACTCCCCCATCTCAAATGTCAGGATACAGAGATTCCCTTCTCCGCTCCCAAGATAGCTGTTCAAACCAGGGAAATCCCACGTGCCCCTGCAAAGCCTTCCTCCGACTCAGGACACTGCTTCTCCCCCCTCTCTATGGCAACCCACAGGCCACAGGGAACGTGGCACACTGCCCACTTATTTAGTTCCTGTCCATCACTGGAGAGTCACGGTGGGTTGAGAAACTAAGAGGGAAGGACTCAGCATTCCTAATGTTGAAATAATGATTTTCAGTGTTTAAAAACTGGGGCAAGCAGAATGCTGCCAAAGAAAGGGTCCTGAGGTAGCCATTGGAGTTTCCAGATTCTCATCCCTGCATTGCCATTGCCAAGTGCATGCAGGAAATCTCACTGACCTTAGTTCCCTCATCTGTGTAAAAAAAGAAAGAAAGAAAAGAAGACAAAGAAAGGTTGGTTTAGATCATTTTTAGGCTTCTTCTACTTGCAACTAGTCACCTCCGTGAGATGGTATTTGATGGCTTCTAGAAGGAAAAAGGACCTCCCTCAGCCCTGCTCTGTAGTGTCTCTCTCTTCCTGTGCCCCATCACCTTCTTCTGGGCTGAGCCCTCAGGCGCAAAACTAGGAAATAGGCAGCCTGCCGTCTGCCCCAGGAGATGAAAGCCTGCAGACCAGCTCCTGCTGGCTTGCCTGTGTCATTTCCTGTCCTGGGCAGAACATCTGCACTGTCAGCTGCTGCTTTTCCCAGATCCTAGGGGGGTTGCCAGGGTCAGAGAGGGGATCCACATGCGGATTAAGTGCCGAGGAAATTGAGACATAGGCCTTCCCTGTGCAGGCAGCCTGGCACTAAAGAGGCCACCCTGTAGCACGTTGCCCAGAGAAACCTGCCAGCTCTCCCACCACGAGTCGGGAGTGGACTTCATTCTTTGGGATAAAGCACATGTTTAAGGAAACACCTATTAAAAGGTAGCTACAAGGCTGTAACCTATAAAGCATGGAATTCCAAACTTACGGTTTATAGATCCTAGAGAACAGATAGACGGTAACCCTTATATGTGAATAAAAGATGAAAAAGTGAAATCCAACGGCAGAGAGAAGAGGCTGAGATTAGAACTGGAAACTCTTGGTGATTGGTGACCCTGGAAGAAAAAGAAAAGCAGGTTCCCTGCACATGGGTGCCAGTCATATGAAATGCTGGGAAGTCTGTTATCCTAGCAGCTCACAAAACCAGGGTCTCCTGTCTCTGCCCCCACAGAGAGCACTTGACTCATGGACTCCCCAGCCTCCTTCCCTGCTTCCCCTGTGGCATTGTGATTTGGGGACTCAGAGCACTTTTAAAATATCCACGTCTCCATCCAAGGGAGCCGAAGGGTTTATAATATCCCACTCTTCCTCTGCAGAGCCAAATAAGGAAGCAGGTTCCCTTCTCCTCTCCTTTGAAGAAATTGTTAGTTTCCTCCTCTTCTTTGGAAAAAATTGTTACTATTGAAGTCTTGACCTGAGTCTTAAATATCAATACAGTGAGAGCTTGGTTCTGGCAAGGGAAAAAAAAAAAATTCAAGGACCCTGAAAAAAAGGGAATAGCAGGCACAGAGGCAGAACAAGGAAAGCACCTTCCCTGACTCCAGACATAAGCAAGTCCCAAGTCGGTAACATAAGAAACTGGCATAAAATGATTAAGTGCAATGTCCACCTTTTTCCAGAAGGAGAAAAAGGTAGAAGCAAATTTTCCTCTTTCTCTAAGGTCTTCCAAACATTCATTCTGGTGGCTGTGGGGTTGGGCAGGTAGGGGCTGGCCTTTTCCCCCTCTGGTTCTTCTCTGCCTGGTCAGGCTTTAATATTTATCAAAGGTACCATGTCCAGTCTTAACAAATGCTGAACAGTCAGACAATTGGCTTCTTCTCTGGCTTGTCCAGCAGCCTGTTCCTTGCTGAACAAGATTGATGAGCCGGGCGAAGCAGGGGGGGAGCCAACTGCTGGTAGGTGTTTAATTAATGGATTTGATATTTCTGTCAGCAAATGTGGTATTGGAACTGGCATCTTGGAAAACTTCGGGCTCCCCACCCCTGACCGTGTTCTCATTGTCAGGCCACGTGGCCACACTGCCTTGGGCTATGGGAGGCCAGGTCTCCCTGGGGGCAGAGCCTGGGCATCCTCCACCCCCACCAGCCACAGAACTTAGCTGACAGCCTTTCTATTAAAGGTATCCATTGTTGGGGCCTCTCCCCAGAGTCGTCTGCACCTCAGCCTGGAGCCTCCTTTCCTTTTAGCTGTGGGATTTTGTCATGGGATTTAGCTGTGTATTTTGTTCCTTTTTAAAGCTATCATGATCCCTGTGCTGACTGACTTGTGCAGCTGTGCTGTTTCCTGTCCCTGATGAAAGAGGCATGACTCCCAGAGCTGCCCTTGACACAGAGGCAATGGCACGTTCTCCAGAGTCTGCTCTGCTGGTGAGGCCAGCATAGTCTGGCTTGGTGCAGGGATGAGGGTGGGAGAGGAAGAGCAGCCCACAGCCAGGTGCGTGGCTCTGAGCGAGGGTCCTTGACACGTGTGAGCCCCCAGGCCTTGAGAGTTCAGGCTGGTGTGGTTGGGGTTCTGTGTGGCATCGTGTTATCCGTCACCAAAGTACCCGCCGATAGTTACCTTGGGTGGTTCCAATGTAAAGACTTTGTGTTTCTCTAAATAGAAGTAAATAGATCCACCTTTGGGGGAAGTGGGGTTCTCACAGTGGAATGTTTTGAGTCTTCCCCCCAAAGATACAGAACAGGACTTCTTTGACCCATTAAGACTCAGAGCTGTGCTGTCAGCAGGCTTCTTGGTTCATAAGGAGGCTGATGGTTATTCGAAACGGGGCCCCATGCCGTCTCATGGAGGGACCTTATCTCACTGCAGAAATCGTGGACGCTCACAGCCCGTCATTTAGTCAGCAGTTTTTTATTGAGTGCATTTGTGAGGCACTGCTCTGCACACAGTAAGCAATTTTAAAAGTCCTTCTCATTCTTAGGGAGCTTAAATATTGGGCATTGTTGGAGAATGTACGGATAGGAATCAAATACAAATTATCCCTCAAGTGCAATAAAGAGAAAGAAAGCAGAGTAACGGGACAGAGGGGAAGCTGTGGGGCCAGGGGAGGTGTGTTCCATTCAGACTCCCTCTGAGAAGATACCTGAGTGAGGTGAGGAGTGAGCCGTGAGGACTTCTAGGGATGAGGTGACAAAGGTAACAGCAAGTGCATCCGTGCTGAGGTGGGAGCAGGCTGGGTGGGTTCGAGGACCAACAAGCGGGCCCCTGGGTGGAGGTGGACAGAGCAAAGTGGTGGGGTCAGATCAGGAAGGATCTTCTGACCTCAGAGGCAACATTGGTCGTGAAGCCTCCAGAGAGATGAGCAAGTCTGTCTGAGGCGTGTGGTCTCTGCAGCACACCAGGTCCCTCCTGCCCCGAACGCCATCCTCCAGCTCTGCTGTCGGAACCGGGTGTTTGAGGCCTGCTCCAGGCTGTCAACATCGCTGTCCTTCATATGTCAGCCTTCTGACCTGTCTGGTTGCAGGGTGGCCTAGTGGCTGAGAGCCTGGACCCGGTCTGCTCTGGGCCACAGCCAGCTGTACTCCTGCCTGGTTGTGTGACCTTTGGCCAGCTCACTGATTTTTCTGTGCCTTAGTTTCCTTAAAAGCAAATAACGATGGCATTTACCTGACAGGTATTAAGGAAGTTTATAACGGTGCCTGGGACATAGCGAAAGCTCGATGAATGTTCATTCATTATCCCCTCGACTAGCCTGAAACTGCGTGGAGGGCACGAGCTCTGCCTTAATCTCCTTGGACCCCATCCTCGCTCCTAGCCCCACAGCTTGGCACAGTGAGTGCTGAGTGACAGGCGTCGCACCCGTGATGCTGGGTCTGGGGTCCGCACTCTACCAGGCCTCTCTCTGGGGCTCTTTTTTTAATGATGGGGCAGGCACTTCCCCTCCCTGTTGCAGTGTGAGCGCCCTGCCCTTGGCTTCCTTTCTCTGACTTGTGTAGTGCCCATCACAGCCACAAGTCCCAGGTGAGTTCACACTGTTTCTGCTCAGTGCCCTGTGTGCCGTCTATTCTTCCTCTTCGTGCTCTCCTCTGCTCCGGCCCATTTCTCATTGACTAAATATCTATCCATTCACGTAGAGTATTCATGCTTATTTACCTTCTTTCAGTGAATAGGTCTGTAACCTTCCCAGAACTTTGCAGAATTAGAAGTGTTGTCCCTGTAACAGGCCATGCCTACACCTTTCGATGAGATGGTAGGTGCACAGCAGGGAGAACAGGGGACACAGGACTTCCCAGGGGCACAAGAGCATCATCCAATCCATTTGTCTCATGGTTTTCTACTAGAAAACTTGCAGTTGGCTCTTTTTACAGTGCAAATACCCAACTTGAAAAAATAAGTCAAGACAAAACCAAACCAAAAGCCCAGCGCTGTATTTGTATTCCCAAACATTGTAACTAGTAAAGGCAGTTACTGAGCTGAGGCATTTGTTTCATTTAACTTACCAGGGACTAAACTAGCCTGATAGTAGCAGCACTTACACCACTGTTGGTTCTCATGATCTGTCCCAAAGGTACATGTCTGTACCTTTTCGAGGTAAGAAACACTCCCAGTAATATTGCCTTGCAAGAGTTAAAAAAACCTCTCCACCAAAAAAACAGGGCTGCTGAATGATGTTTAATGAGTCCCCAAACCTGGCGAGGGTGTTATTTATCATGCTGAGGGGAACACACCTGCCTGGTTCTGTGTTGTTAAGTGTCTCTCACGGCAGCCTGCATCCCTGACAACAAAAGGAAGGCCATTTGGCTGCAGAAGTTTGTCACCCGCCACGTCTGCCAGTAAACTCTCCATATGATAGCTGGCTGGGGAGACTGGGGGTGGCCAGTGCCTGGAGAAGTGTAATTGGGGAAGCACTCTCTGCCCCCCTGGGATGTGGAGCTGAGATGGGGCCCATGCCTCCTGCTGCGGGCCCACTTCCAGAACTGCCCAGGCAGGAAGAAAAGCAAAGCTCCCCAGTGCCACTTTGATGAATGGCTTCAAATAACAAAGCTGAATTCATCAAAGGCCTGCCTTCTGGAATCAAAGCCTTGGAGGGAGATGGAGGAAAGAAATGAGGCTCACACACAACAGAAGATTTTAGTGGGTACACGCTCGTGACCGTGGCTGCCCTGCCAGCTGGAGTCTTGGCTGAGGTTGTAGATCCTAGGTGGTTGCGGTGAAGCTTCGCAATCTTCATCTGCATTCAGATGGTTGGAGGTTTCAGGTCCAACCTGGTGGCGATGGCATGCACCCTCTACTTGAGAGATGACACGTTCCACTCGAGAGGGACGTTTTTTGCCTGTAGGATGTTCAGAGGACGGTGATGAGCACGGTGAGGGATCTTGGAAGCCATCTCAGGTGACCACCTGCTGTGTGAGCTGCCCGCGTATTCAGAGGGTGGTTTAGGGGAATCGAAGCCCTAGTTCCATGGCAAGTCTGGTTACTCTGAAGTCTGATCTGAACAGCCACCACCACCCCCCACCCCCACCCCCGGGTCCACTGGTTCAGAGGTTGCAGCTTTGCTTCTCTGAGGGTGACTGGAGTCCTGCCGTCCTGACCGTGGTACCAGGTGGAGCTTCACTCCGGCCACAGCCTGGGCTTTATTTTGTAGAGGTTCACACCACGTGTTTTCTTCTGTTGGTTGTTTTTAGTTTGACTTTACTTGTACACCTAGAAAAGGCAAAGCTATTTTGATTATTTGCTGAGCTAATTTAAAGGTGCCCATGAGGGTATTGGGTGTGAACTGTGTCCAATAACAGCAAATTAGATGAATTTGAAGAGTGTTTTTTTCCTGTAGTGTATATGCCGCCTGAATTGAATTATTTGACTAAACAAGCTCATGTATTCTAGATGTTTTAGTCAACTGTAAACACATTTTAAAAAAACACACACACACAGAAAAAAACAAAACCTTTAAAGGAGTCCTGATTTTTGCATGAGGAAAGCTTAGGCTCCTTAACTGGATCTGCAGGGCTCTTCATTCATTCAGCAGATGTTAGGTGGCGGCGGTGGGCCAGGTACTGATGATGTGACAGCCTGGAACGTGGCCCCAGGGTCCTGCTGAGGCCTCTGGGCCAAGCTGAGCAGGCGGGTGGGGAAGACAAGCATCTGCCAGGGGGCAGAGACGTGCGGGCCCTGGAAGAGCCGAACAGCAAGCACAGCCCCCACCCACACCTGCAGGGTAGGAAGGCTTCCTGGAGGAGTGGCGGTAGAGGACTAGAGCTTGAGAAGAAGTTAACCAGTGAAGAGTGGGGAAGAGCGAGCGTGGCAGGAGGAACAGGGAGCTTCTGGGGCAGCCACAGAGGGTGTGCAGCAGCTGGGCCTGCTCAGGGCCTCTTGAGGGGCGTGTGGGGAGTTCAGAGTTTATCCCAAGGACAGAGCAAAGGTCATTCACCATCTGACCCACCCAGCCTCATCTTTCCTCAGCCCCCTGCCTGAACTGTGTGTCCCCACCACCACATAGAACTGTTCACATTCCCAGGCCAGGCCTTCCACACCTTTGCACCAGCTGTTCTCCTGCCTGGACGGCCCCTCGCCCCGGCTGCCTGTGAAAGCCGAGGTCCAGGCCTGATCCAGACGACCCACTCCCCCTGTCTGTCAGCGCTGTTCCTGGTTACCTCCCTCTCCTTCTACCTCACTTTTTGGTGGTGGTTCTCAACAAGGGGCGATGCTGCCCCCCGGGGATATTTGGCAACGTCTGGAGACACTTGCATTGTCACACCTGGGTTGGGGAGCAGAGTTACTGGCGTCTAGTGGGTAGAGGTCAGGGATGCTGCTGAACACCTGGCCGTGAACAGGACGGCTCCCCGACTCCCAACAAAGAATTATCCAGCCCAAAATGTCAGTAGCACCACGGCTGAGAAACCCTGCCTTATAGAAACCCACTATGGCCCTTGCCTGTTTTCTCACTGTTATGCACCTGTTCCTCACCTCTGCTCGGCTGGGCCCTTTCTGTGGGCAGCTACCTTGAGTCTTGTTCACTTGGCATCCCCCAGCCCCGGGTGAGGCTCCAAGGACAGAGAAGCACATCAGGAAGTATCTGATGGATGAGTGACAGCCTTGCCCTGTGTCACCTCCGGGGCCAGAACTAGGCTTGGCGAGTGGAAGCCTTTGATGGTAAAACAGCATCGCTCTCGTTGCTTTTTCTTTTATACTTTGCCCTCACCACCAAGTCAGGTTTACTCTCTGTAGACACAAAACATCAGTTGTGTTCATTATAATAAAAACTAAATTGTCGATGAAGATAATTTGGTATAATTAGTTACATGAATGTATACATATTTACCGGCTTTACGTCCTTTGATATCCTGTGGGGAGGCAGAACACCGTCCTCTGTCTGACTCTCCATAGAAAGAGTCCCTCACCGTGAAGGGGGTAATAATCTGGCGGGAAGGGGTCTGCTGAATATAGTGACATAAGGCCAGTGGCTCGCGACCTAAAGTAGTGTCAGGGTTGCACTCACTAGTCAGAGCCTCATTCCTGTAGCTCTCAGCAGTGCATCCACAGATGGGCTTACAAGGGAAATTGAGTCCCTCTGAACTGAGGTTGGAAAGGAGCTGCAGTGTCCTGTCGCCAGGATGGGACAGTGTCCTGGAAGGTAGTTTTGAGCCACATTTTGAAGGAAATTGAAAGCTCCTTGAAGTTTGAAGGAGTTGGATCTTGTTAAGGGAGGGTTAACAAATGGCTTGGAGCTTTCACAAGTCTCTCCCGGTACCATGTATCTGCTCTTCCCTGTAAGGAGCCTTAGAGAGCACGCCACCTGCAGACTGTCCACAGCTTCCCAGAGGGGCCGAGGCACCTAAGTGGGAGTCACTGCCTTCAGACTTCCTAAGGGGAGAACCACAGACCTCGCTCCTGGACTCCAGCCTTGTTGAAGTTCTCTCCTGACCGTTTCTACGTGATGCTGAGGGTGGGGGGAGCCGTTCTTTTAACTCATCTCTTGGTGCCTTAAACTTACCTTTAAAGCCAGGAGGAAGGGAAGATGGCATTGAAACATAACGAGTTGGAATTCAAACCTTGCCCAGGCTTCTGCCCTTTACCTGGCATCCCTGGGGCCTCATTTCCTGCTTTCACTGCCAGGGGGTCTAGCAGAGTTTGAGGGGAGTGGAGGTGGGTCCTCCAGGATCTGTGTGATCGTCTCTTCCTCAGGTTCTGTGCTGCAGTCTCCTAGATAGCAATTCTAGTAGGTCACCATCTAGTCTCAGCTACTTTGCACAGGCGGTTATCACATGTTCTGTTATTGTACTGAGGATGGCATTTTGAGCCTCTTCCTCCACAGGTTGGGAAGAATCATCTCCCCGGTAGGTCATAAAATGTACCAAAGAGAGCCAGACCCGAGTTCTTGAACCAAAGGGACGAGGTCACTTATGCTCATCATTTTGTCTTTTGCCACACCTAGCACAGGGTCCTGTGCTTAGTAAAATAGCAACTTCATTGAATATAGTTCACATACCGTAGTTGAAAGTCAGTAGCAAGGTTCCTTCCCTCCCTCAGCACCTGGGCTGTGCTGGTCCAGTGAGACATAGGCAGGGGCGGGTGAAGACCAGGGATAGTTCTTCATCGTGAGCTTCAGGCTTTCCTGAGACTCAAATTTGAGAGCTCAAAATTTACCAAGACATGAAACTAAATGCCGGAAGGTCAGTTATCATTGTAAGATCCTGAACACAGCGTATGAGCTTGGCGTAGACTTTTCATGAAGTTTTTGTGGGCATTGGAAAACCATAAACAGTGGTGAACTTGTCTGTCTTGTTTTTCTTTCGGTGTACAATTTTAATCTCCAAATGAAAGCAGCTTTGGTTGATTCAATTTTCTTTAATAAAAAGAGCATTTAAACATAACCAGCTGAAGTTCAAACTTCACAAAAGGAGCCTTTCCTCGACCCAGCTTCACAGGCAAATATTTTCCCCGCTGCTCTCTCTCAGCGAGTTGCAGACCTGGAGCAAGAAAATGCACTCTTGAAAGATGAGAAGGAACAGCTTAACAACCAGATCCTGTGCCAATCTAAAGGTAGGTACCAAAGTGCGGGACTTTCCATTTTGAATTTTAAGTTCTTTTCCACACTGATTTTCCCCAGAGATTTCTACCAAGCATGCAGTTAGTCAGCATGCTGCAGTGGGGAAAGGCTTGAACAGGAGAGAGATGAAAAAGAAGGGTGATCTTTAAGATCCTGCTGCCGGCCATTTGGTTTCAGGAGGTATAACGCAGCAAGACACACACATAATAGACAATATAATGCATGCGATTTGGAGTCAGTGAGACCTTCCACTCAAAGAATTGACTACACAGTATGCTACTGCGTGGCCTTGAGCCAGTCCCTTAATGACTGTAGCCCTCAGTTTCTTCATCTGCAAAACGGACATCAAGGTACTTCAGAACGTGATGCTTAGGATGGCGCTTGACATGTAGTGAGCACTTAGGAACTGTCATTATTGCTATTTTTAAATCTATCTTTAGTATCCATAGTACCTATTGTGGTTTCTTCTACCCAGTGGGTCATCTGTTAATGTTTGCTGAAGAGGGGGTCATGGGCCAGATCCTAGGTCACCTCTCTTAAGCACCCATGACCCTGAGCTGCTATCAGCTCCCATGTGCTGCTTGACCAAAGAGGAGCAGAAACTACAGACCTCGCTTCTCATCTGAGTCAGTAAGGCCTTAAGCAGATCCGTCCCTTCCCTGCACCATGAGAGGACTGAACCACCTGAGAACAAACTTACTCAGCATAGTCTTGTTGAAAACTTTAACAGTTTTAAATTTCCCTTTAAAAATTGTTTCTTTCCACTGATATGAATCATCAGTTTTGGTGGGAGAAAAGCCCATCCGTGTTATGCCTCCCCACCCCCCAACCTAGCCTGCAGCCTTATCTCCTCGCATCTCCTCTAATCTCGCTGCACAGAAACCTGAAAGACCAGGAATAGGGAAGAAACTCTGGAATAAAACCGGGGTTCTTCCAGCAGTGCTGCCAGCAGCTGCTGTGACAGTTGTCACAGGAGAGTCTGGCCTGTTAGCTGAGGGAGTTGTCGTGTCATGCCAGGCAAAACCTCAGCTTCCCATGCTTGCCTTCCAGATGAATTTGCCCAGAACTCCGGCAAGGAAAACCTGCTGATGCAGAAGGAGCTGGAGGAGGAGCGCTCCCGGTACCAGAACCTCGTGAAGGAGTATTCCCGGCTGGAGCAGAGATATGACAACCTTCGGGACGAGATGACCATCATAAAGGCAAGGAGGGTGGTTCTGCCACCCGCCCACCGGCTTTGCAGCCCTTGTTCTCATGCCACCACCGCCCCTGCCCTGCTGTCCGGCACAGCGATGCTCGGCGATCGGTGCCGCGTAGCCTCGCCTCTCGCGTCTGTTCTCACCCCTCCCGCGGGTAGTTCTCACACAAGCAAGTAGCTGGGGGGTGAGTCCTTCCCAAGGGCAGCTTCTCCCAACTTTGGGGTCTTATGAAGATCTTGGTTAGGATTTGAAGGAAAATTCCACCCACATGAATATACTGTCTTTCTTGTTTCATGTTCTGGGAAAACCCCTGTGTGGAAACAGGAATGGTGTAGGGAGTGCGTGCTGCGGGCAGTTTCTCCTAATCCTCGATGCAATGCAGATACATAGCAACGTTTTCATGTCTCAAGATTTGTCATTCTTTTTTATCCCATGCAACTGTTCCGCACAGAAATGCGTATTCAAACAAGATCGAATAAGTTAATTGCATAGAAACCAGGAAGAGGAGCTGAATAAGAACATATATAGAATTCTAAAATTTTCCTACCAAGATCAGTTTTTACTCTCGAAGCCAAGTCAGATGCAAGGGGGAAAAAGTTATTTTTAAATGAACAGTATAAATGGTAAGCTCTATTTCTAATATGCTTACTGTTTGCAAAAACAGAATCGGTGGAGTGCAGGTTGAAGCAGGGGCCTGAGGGGCCGGTGTGCAGCGTTCTCTTCAAGAGGGAGGCCAATGACAGGACTATCTGTGCACTTCAGGGCGATTGGGGTTTAAGGGTTGTTTCCCCAGGACTTTCAGAGAAATCAGCCCAAGTGTTAGGGATTTGCATTTCATTTAGAGGGAACGCAGTCCTGCTGAGAAGCTGTGTTCTCTTCCAAGTGTCATTTTGTTGCTTAGCTTGATGGATGTAAGAATTGTAAGTGAAATTTCTTGTGGGAATAGCTCTATTTAGCCATCATTTCAGGAAACAGTGGTTCTTATTCTTGCTGACAAATGAGGTGAAAGTCCAACTCTAGGGTCTACTGTTATTTGAAAAATAATAGTTCTTATTAACATTAGTTCAGGGCTTCCTAGGTGGCGCAGTGGTTAAGAATCCTCCTGCCAATGCAGAGGTCACGGGTTCGATCCCAGCTCCGGGAAGATCCCACATGCCGCGGAGCAACTAAGCCCGTGTGCCCAAAAAAAAAAATTAGTTCATTACGAATTTTCACATTTTTCTCCCTAAACAGCAAACCCCAGGCCACAGGCGGAACCCGTCAAACCAAAGTAGCTTAGAATCTGACTCTAATTATCCCTCCATCTCCACATCTGAGGTCGGAGACACAGAGGATGCCCTCCAGCAGGTGGAGGTGAGTAAGGCAGGCTCCTGGCTGCTGTCTGTGTTCCAGGGGGAGGGCTGGTGACCACAGTGCCCAGGGTTCATGCCTGACAGCAGGGTCACTTGGACTGTGGTGGACTTGTAGACGGTTCTCTGGAGTTAATATTTACTGTGCAAGGCAATATATTATTGTTCCTACTCTCCATAAAGGAAGATCCCCGATTCCTCTTGCACAACTAAGGACCTATTGCAGAGAGGTGAAATGGCTGGAGCAGCTAAGTTGTTAAAAGTGATATAATTTATCATCCGCATTTAGTATCACAGCACATATAGTAATATCAATGGGTACACAAGAAAATTTTCCCTCCTGACTTAGAAGCTGGATAAAATACAGAGGACAGCAACAAATATTTGAAACAACAGATATTTGCTAAACGACTGTATCTTTGTCAGTAATAGTCTCTTAGAGTCATGCAGTGGTCTTTATAGTCTGTGTGTAATTTTATCAAAGGTACATAGACACACGATTTTCCCTCCAGCATTTGAAAAGCAGAAGATCACAAGTACGTAAAACCTTATGAAGCACGTGAAGATAGATGTGGAAGAGAGACGGTTATAAAAACAATTGTGCTTTGAGCACGTCCTTGTGCCAGCACTGCTGGTGAGGGCTGGAGAAACAGTGGTGACTGAGCCAGAGAGGATCCCTGCCCTCGTGGAGCCTGTCTGATGGAGAGTTAGACACTAATCAGTTGTTGGAAGAAGGTTGTAATATAATTGCAGGTACCATTAAGTGCTGTAAAGGGAAGTGAAGGATGGTGCGAGATGGCGAGTGATGGAATAAAGGGTGGAAGGATAGAAAAGGAGATCCTCCAGGTGAAGGTCTGTCTGCTGCACAGTTCGGTGTGGTTTGCTGCCTGCTATATGCACTTAGTGAGCATTTAATAAATGCTGGCTTAAGGCCCCTGGTTTTGCTTTGCAATCTCCTAAGTCTGCATCCCTGAGGCTTTGGTCAGCCTGAACTCCAGACACACCACCCAGGTGTTCGTATATGTGACTTTATGTGCATACATAAGCACTTCCATCAGGGGATTTATGTTCTTCGAGGAAGCTGAGGCTGGTTCTTGGGACTGGCCAGAGCAGTGAGCCGAGTCAGCACTGGGCTAAGCACAAGGCACTCATTAAGTGCTGGCTCAACCAAATGATGTTGTCCCATATGTACATGCATGTACTTTTAAAATCCACATGGATGTGCTCGTGCAGATACATGTGTTTGTCCACACCCACCCACACGTGACAGGCCCTGGAGGACAAACCCAGCCATGAATCTGAAAGAATAAATCTCCCGGGAAATCGATGCTGCACGATCTGTTGGATAAATGGTGGGACAGGCGTTGGTTTTATTTCAAGGTTCAATCAAGTGGTGTTCAACTGCACATTTACAGTGATTAGTAACCACACTGATCCTTCATCAGGAAGTGTTATATCCTGAGTTTTACAATTTCTCGGTGTGAGACCATTTTCCAGAAACGCTCTTTTAACTTCCGTTGTGTCTTTATCCATTTGTTCCTAGAGTATATGATCGGTCATCTTAAGTGGCTCACACAGGAGGAATATGAGTGGCTGAGACACAGATGTTATCTAGACAGAAAATTTAATATGAGAATGATGGTTGGCATTGGCTTTGTCTCAGAGGCGTAGATTGATGTTTGGGAGGGAGAGGGAGGACAGACAGCTGACACTGAGGGTGCCGTGTGTTCCCTAAGGCAACTGTGCTATTAAAACCTCCTATTCCTGCTCCCTGTCTTCCTCGGAAGGAAATCGGCCTGGAGAAGGCAGCCATGGACATGACAGTCTTCCTGAAGCTGCAGAAGAGGGTGCGGGAGCTTGAGCAGGAGAGGAAGAAGCTGCAGGTGCAACTGGAGAAGAGGGAACAGCAGGATGGCAAGAAAATCCCGGTGCGTGAAGGGGCTGTGAACCCGCAGAGCCACGCCCTGGGGGTGCTGGCGTCAGAGTGACCCAGCTCACTCCTGCCAGGGCTCACGGGGCCGGGTGCAAACACACGGGGTCATGCTGGGGCCGGGCTTCAGGGAAGAGCTTCATCTGGTCTTGGTGGTGTCTTCTCTGCAAGTGCCCGCATCACCCCAGTCAGACAGGAGTCTGCTTTCCCAATGTCCCCGGGCAAAGAATTTCCAGTGGTGAAGCCAGCAGAGAGCCTGTGTCATTATCACCCACTTGCAAAGAGAACTAGGTGTAATTAGAACATAAATATAGTCGACCCTTGAACAACTCGGGTTAGGGCTGCCCAACCCTCTGCACAGTTGAAATTCATCTGTGACTTATAGTCGGCCCTGGTTCTGCATCTGAGGATTCAACCAGTCACAGATTGTGTAGTGCTGTAATATTTATTATTGGAAAAAATGTACGAATAAGTGGACCTGTGCAGTTCAAACCCATGTTGTCCAAGGGTTGACTGTATAGGCAAAAGTCAGATCATAGAGAAAATCGATGCCTATTTGTACCGGGAATCTGGTGTGGACTTGAGTTTAGCCCCTTTGGGTCAGGAGCACACCAAGTCTGCAGTCAACCAGGACTGCACCCTCGCCTCAGTTGAGATTATCATCAGTATCTGGGGTCTTGAAAAGATATTGTTTAAAACCGTAGCGTAGTGTCCCCAGATGTATCTCTCCATCCCAAGGACCCACTGGGCACCTACTCTGCACTCAGCACTGTGCTGGTGCCGGGCTCATAGTAGGTGTTCGAAGTGTTTATCAGATTGGGGCAGCGGGGGGCGGTGGCGTGGGATACAAACAGAAGAGAAATCCCCAGATTGGCTAGGACTGTGTAATCTCGTTCAGGAGGACCAGACGTAACCCAAGTGAAAAATAAAAAATAATATTGATAGCGTTCAAATAAATGCCAGGTGGAGTACAGACAGGTTGGTGCTGTAGGAGTAGAGAGACCCCACTGCCATCAGCAGTGATACGGAGAGAAGAGCCACGCGCTGTGAGGACCACTTCTAATGAGATACGAGGCCATTTCGGACATAGAGCACGTCATTAGCTGACCTCGTAGTGGGTTTGTAAGAGGCCTTGGGTCTGTTCTCAGGCCCACATTGCCCATTGTGGGGTTCGGCCCCCTCTCCGCATCCTCAGCCCTTGCCCCCATCCCACCCCTACACACTGTCCCCTTTTGTAGTACCCGACTTCCCTTTCCAATCAGATGTGATGCAGTGCTGATCTGTATTACTGGTAAATTCTTGGGTTTTTTCCTGAGCAATAAGTGGGGAGGTAAATCTTGGCCAACGGATTTAAACCTCTCAGGTGGATTAGATTCAGAATGGAGCATGAAGGGATTAGGTTTATAAATGACTCATTCAATTAGAAGAGAAGCCACCCTGACAGGCGAGCTCAAATCAAACAGATGAAAAGCTGCACAGACATCAGACCACGCCTGACGTGACAGCTCCTGGCCGCCCGCTGCCCCTGAAGACTCGCTCTAAAGGGTCCCCACTGCAGAAATGCCAAATAATTTTGGAATCTTGGCTTTAGGACTTCTGCTTGTCTTGATACCAGATAAAAAAAATAATCACTGAGCAAGAGTTAGAACCGCAGGCTTGACTCAGCCTTGTAACGTGCATTGAGGATCTCTGTTTGAGAAGAATGACCTTGTTTCTGCCAGAGTTCCGTAAGAAAGGCAGAAATGGGGCAGAGGAGAGCGTGGAATCCTGTGCAGAAACCCTGAAACCGAGCTTTCAGAGATCATGTTCTTGGATCTGCCCTTGGTCCCAAGAGGAATTCTGAACCACCTGGGTCTCTATTCTGGAGCCACATGGCCCAGGTCTTGGCTATAGAGAGAGGCCAGGCTGGATGAGGAATGACAGGGAGGTCTGGAGGGAGTCTCTCAGTGCAGGAGTGACTGAGCCCACCATGAGGTGGGGCGTCTGGCACAGCCAGTCAGTGTATTTGACTTCCCATCCATCTGGCTCCCTTTCCTCAAGCCTGGCAAAGTCACCATGGCTACCAGGGGATTCCAGTGAGCTGTCCACTTAGAAACATAACTGCCAGTCCACCTTAATACAGCTCCTCAGATTTGGATAGATGATCTCCATTTTCCAAGAACCTAATGAACTCAAAATAATCCATGGTCATGTGGTAAACCCATGCTGCATAGAACACAACTGCAGGCCTCTCCCAGGCCAGCGGGTTACAAGCTGACCTGAGCCGTCACATCCCCTACCACTGGGGATGGTGGGAGACGAAGCAGAGGCTGGTACCCTGGAGAGCTGTTTCCCAGGTTGCTAGAAGTCCTTGACCTGGAAGGGGCTGCAGGGCGGGGCTCAGATCAGCCCCAGTCTCCAAGCCTGGGGCACACCGAATCCATCCACAGCTGGACTTCAGGTTAGTAGCACTGTGGATAATCTAATTAAGCACTGTCAGGTTTTAGCTCCAAAACCCCGTCTTATTCAGGGACTATCATCCACTACGTGAAATCACCCCAAACAGTTAACCATTTATGAAGGTGTATCTACCCCTCCTCATTGGACAAGTCAAGTCCAGTAGCTGCCAAACAATTATAGGAGTCACTGGCGCAGCTGAGTCCTAACGGGCTAGCATTCCCGTTGTCGCCATCCACAGCCCCCCAGCCATGGAGCTGCCATGTCAGACGGCAGTTATGGTGCTCCGTAGTGGGCCAGCTGTCACGCTGCCTATCATAGAGTGACGTGAAGGAAGCAGGCTTCTCCACAAGGTGCTAAGAGTGACTTAGTTGGGAAAACAGAATACACATGTGCACACACACACATTGCACGCCCCCCCGCAGAAGAATACAAAGAGGAGCTCTTAAACCTCATAATAAGTATATACTTATTATATGTTAACCTTCTTAATAATAAGTACACAAGTCTAATGGTGCTAGTTTCCTAGGGCTGCTGAAACAAAGTACCACGAACTAGATGGCTTAAAACAACGTGAATGTATTTTCTCATGGTTCTGGAGACCAGAAGCCAAAAATTTAGTTGTCACAAGGGCTGCGCTCTCCTAAAGGCTTTCAGGGGAGGATCTGTTCCCTGCCTCTCTCTGAACGTCTGGGCTGCTGGCAGCCCTTGGCATTCCTCAACTTGCAGCTGCGTGACTCCAGTCTCTGCCTCCATCTTCCAATCACATGGGGCTCTTCCCTGTGTGGGTGTCTTCTCCGCTCTTATAAGGACATCTGTCATGTCGGGCCAGGGTCCATCCTAATGACCTCATCTTGACTTGATTACCTCTGCAAAGGCCCTGTTTCCAAATTGGGGGACATTCACAGGTACCAGGGGTTAGGACTTCAGTGTATCTTTTTAGGGGACATGGTTCAACCCATAACACAGTGTTATTTGTCTTCAACCTGTAGGTGCTTGTGAAGATCATGTGGGTAAAGTTATGTAAGGGGTGTGGGCCGGCAGGAGGGAGTTATTTATGGAGAGCTCCGTGGTAGCCTGAGCTGCATTTTGGAGGCAGGAAGGAAGTGGACATACGGAGGGTGAGAGCGCTGGGTACATGAGCCAGGGCAAAACAAGCACATCTTGACCGTGGTGGGAAGCCCTCCTGTGCAACAGCTGCCTCGTGGCCTGTGCTCACCTCCCTGCCTCTTTATCCATGCAGGCGGAACAGCCAAGCAATGACTCGGATTTGGACCAGGATGCAGATCTCGCCTACAATAGTCTGAAGGTAAGGTTCTGGGAAGACCAGCTCCCTCGAACTCACCCTGTGGAGGACGGATGATGATGCTAGGCCGCAGCAGATCCCGTCCTGAGCTCCAGTCTGCTGGTCAGTGGAGCCGTAAGCACACAGTCTCCTCTTACCGCACTTGAGTTTCTTCATCTTTGAAAGGAAGGAAAATGTGTATTTACTCCAAGGAACTATAATGCATGCTAATAGGAAACTGTTCCCTCTGTACAGCACCCCTGACACAAAATTTATGTGTTTTCCACACCAAGCAATTCTCCAGTTCTCTGTGGACACCAACTAGGCATCCTACAATTAAATTCAATTCTGGCACAAACTACCGAGAGTTCACGCAGACCCTGCTGGTTAGGGCCCAGGCCCACAAGACTGCCCCCTCTTCAGACGCCAATCACATTAGTGGGTCCCCAGGACTTTGCTGCAATCGTGGGTTCCCATGTCCCCTCCTCATGTTTGATAATTTGTTAGAATGGCTCACAGAACTCAGGAAAGCATTTTACTTACTACTACTGGTTTATTACCGAGGGTACAACTGAGGAAAGGCCAGGTGGAAGAGGTGCAACGTGTGTGGGAGGGGACTAGGCACCTCTGCGTGTTCAACAACCGGAAGCTCCCAAACCCCGTCATTGGGGGTTGTGTGGAGATTCATTACATAGGCGTGATTGGGTAAATCACTGGCCGTTGGCGTTTAACTCTGTCTCCCGCCCTCCTCCTCCCTTTTCCTAAAGTCATGGGTGGGCTGAAGGCTGCAGGGTTAATAATGTAATAACAAATATTTGGTCCCTGGCTCTGGTTCCTATAACAAATATTTGGTCCGCAGGCCTGGTTTCTCTGGCAGCCCCCGTCTTCCAAGAGCAACCTCAGCATAAACTCCAGCATGGTTGAAAAGGGATTGTGATGAATAACAGAAGACGCTTCCCTCACCTCATCGCTCAGGAAGTTCCAAGGGTTGAGGAGCTCTGTGCTAGGAACCAGGGACTAAGACCACATATAACAGAAGATGTTCCCCTCTCCTCTAACACTAGGCAGTAACGAGAGTTGTAGGAGCTCTTCCAGGAACCAGAGCCAGGGACCAAATACTTGTTATTACATTATTAACCATAACGTTTGTTATTATGTCATGTGTCTTACCTACCTGATAGTTTCGGTTAAAGTAAAATGTGGCCAGTGGAATGGGTTCACTTTGAAAACCAGTCCGGAGAGATATAAGGCAGAGGGCTCTCCCAGTGTGTCTGGCAGGAGGTGGCCAGGTGGAGGGGGGAGGCCTTGGGTCTGAGGACAAGCGGGCCTGCATTTACTGCGGCGGTGCAGTGGGGATGGGGTGGGGGTGGTGTGCAGAAAAGGGGCATTAGATGCAGCACTCCCACGCCCCTGCTCTCTTTCTCCGAGACTGGGGAATTGGGAATGTATCCCATCCACCAGGGTCGGTCAGTCTGGTCCCACGTATAGGCCCACAGATAACTGATAACAGCCACATTGCTCAGGAGAATAGCCCTGAAACATTGCCACAGCATTTTGAACAACTAGGGCCACGTTAGTGGTATAAGAAGAGGGTGCTAGGTAGGGTCTTCCTTTTTGAATTATTGATTAGACTTATTTTCCTCAGGTACTATTTAAAAGATTTAACACCTTCCTAGGGGCAGGGGAGTCTCTCGCTGCAATAAATGCCTATTACAGGGCTTTCTGTACACCATCCTTCAGCTGCGTTTCCTGAGGGAGGCTTAGCCCCAGAGGAAGAAAAGGAACACAGGACCTTATTAGGCTATTGGGGCATCAATCTCACCCATCATTTGAAAACTGATAAAATGGTTTAGCCCCGTGGTCCTCCAAGAGTGGTCCTGGGACCAGCAGCATCACTGGGATCATGCTAGAAATGCAGATGCTTGGGCGTCAGCCCAGACCTGCTGAATCAGCAGCTCTGGGGTGGGTCCAGGATCTGGGTTTTAACATGCCCTCTGGGGATTCCAGTGCCCACTCAGCGCCAATCAGAACCAGAGGAAACTTCAGCCACCATCTAATCTCCGTCCCTTGAACCACACCCGAGAAAGCAAAGGTTCCAGGGATACAAGGTTGTACCTTGAGCCAGAGTGAGGACCCAGGGCTCCCACCTCCAAGCCCAGCGCTCCTTCACCAGGCAGCCCTGGCTGTGCTGGGGAGGCACACTGCTAGTAGAAGGAAAAGCACCCAGGCTCTGAGTGGGTCCTTAACTCCTGAACTTAATAACTAGACTCACCAGTAATCACCATACCCCAGGGCCCTTCTCATTTCTTCAGAATCACTTGTCTCCATGCCTGGCCCCAGATCTCCCAGAAATGACTATGTGTGTGTAGAGTAGTGGGAGGGACCGTGGGCCAGCCTCCAGACTCACTGTGAGCCTTCTCTGCTCCATCCTCAGCTTCCTCTTTCACTAGGTGGAGGGGTTATACCCAGTGATTCCCTAGCTCTGTGAGCCTGTGGCTCTGTAACAAATGGGCAACCAATGCCCACGTGTCCATGTTCTTGGTTTTCTTGGAATTCCATGTATTCCAGACCCCTATCAGCAATTTATGTGTAACGGTCAGACTTTAAATTATCTGACTTCATCTCAAACACAAAGTTAAATATTTTACCTAGAAATTTTAAATACATTCTGAAATTGAGTTTCAGTGGTATTTTTGACTCTGTATACAGGCATTTTTCCTCTGCTAGCATTGACAGTTGGTGCCTTTCTATATGACCGAAACAATGTTCTTGGTCTGTTCGCCAGAACACTAGTCCATGTGATGCTCCTTAGAAGGAAGGGGCAGGAAGGCCTCTCTAGACAAATAATTTTAGGATATCCGGCATTTTATATTCTCTCTTGGAAAGTCAAAAATACATTAACATATTAGGGTTCCAGGAAATCCTATGTTAACAGCATATTTAAAATTGTTAACCCAGTGCTTCCATAAGGAAGGATTCATAGCCAAATATACCTAGAAATACAAACCCCACTGAATCTCTTAGAGGAATGCGACCCTAGAGGCATCATGTCAGATCCTTTGCACCGGTAACTTGGGGTTGTGGGTTCAACAGGCCCCAACTTTGACCACTTGCTGACATAGTCAGAACTTCTGATGTGTGTCCTGTCATTAAAATGGGAAGGTTGCTCTTAGCTTCCTAGGCGGATGGGGCAGGTGATTAAGGAAGGTGGAGGCAGAGGGCCCCCCTGGGGAGGGTGCCCTGGCCCCAGGGAGTGATGATGTGTTGCTGGGCCACCTTCCAGAGGCAGGAGCTGGAGTCGGAGAACAAGAAGCTGAAGAATGAGCTGAATGAGCTGAGAAAAGCCGTGGCCGACCAAGCCTCAGAGCGGAGCACCGCCGACGGCACCCCCGACAGCTACAGCCTCCTGCTGAACCAGCTCAAGCTGGCCCACGAGGAGCTGGAGGTGCGCAAGGAGGAGGTGCTCATCCTGAGGACCCAGATCGTGAGTGCCGACCAGCGCCGCCTGGCGGGCAAGAGCTCGGTGAGGAGAGGGCACGCAGGCTGCTGGGTGCATTGGGGTGACGCTGGGGGAGAGGTGTTTTCCTTACGTATCTTTACAGGAGGGTCTTCAACCTAAAAGCAGTGTCTCTTAGAGTCTCCTCTAAAAGTAGAGCAAGGTTCCTGCTGTGCCCCCAGCATGACTTTTCACAGGGGACTTTGCTGGAGGTTTCTAGAATTTTCTGAAATTACTCAGTAGGAACATGTTCAAAAAGAGTGAGGTACAGAATTAGAGAAAATGTGGGCCACGGCCCGAGCAGCCTCCCTTGGTCTGGTTTTTCACCTCAGGTCTTGCCCCTTCCTATTTACTTCATTTCCAAGGTAGAGAAAGGCTTTCCTTCTGTCAGCCTTCCCGGGTAACAAGTCCAACTTAGCGTTTGTTCCTAATGCTTCCCCCTCCTGCACAGACTGAGGAGCAGGAGGGAGGGGCCGGAGGCCACTGGGCTGCTCCAGGTGTGGGTCTGGGGTGTGATGGGGCTGGGGCAGGTGGGCAGCACTGCGTCTGGAGGATTCCAAACTGAGACAGTCTTCAATTGTGTCCTCTGGATTCGGGGAGCTTTCTCCTCCGGGGACACGGTCCTTGCCTTCCCTCCTGCCCCCACACCCCCCACGCTTGCTGCCTTTCACAGCCAGGCCTTGTCATTCCCTGACTCTCCCAGTGTGATTTTTAAAAGTTACATGCCTGCCAGGAATTAACTGCTGTTATCTGAAGTCTTCCTGGGCCTTTGTCTTTTCCCAAAGGCCCATTTTCCTATGTCTGTGTATAAAGTCATTTTATGACAGCTGTTTGTATAAACAGAGTTATTTATTTTTTAATCTGGGACCTCCTAGGAGCCAAACATCAATGCCAGAACAAGTTGGCCTAACAGTGAAAAGCACGTGGATCAGGAAGACGCTATCGAGGCCTACCACGGGGTCTGCCAGACTAACAGGTAAGCCCCACCTCACAGTCCCTGTGCCTGGAAGAGGCGACGGAGGAGGGGCCCTGCCCAGCCTGGTACGTGAGGGCCGCTCCTCAGGGGCAGACCGTGTGCTCAGCACCAGGGTGTTGGTTATTACAGGAGATAAGTAAGGAGGAGCAGACTTGGTGAGTCCCATGCGCGGAGGAAGCCTGCTGTTAGCGTCAGCAAGACGCGCGTGAACACCCCTGGGGCCTCCAGAACCCAGATCCTCCGAAAAGCACTGGGGAGGTTTGACAGGAGGAGAGGAAAGGACTGACTGGGAGGGACTGTTCTCGTTGAAACGGAAGCAGGCGCCGTGAGCCCACCTGAGCAGTAGCGGGGGGCTGCGCCAGCCAGTTGCCGCTCTGCCACCTTTACTCAGTCCAGCTGGTGGACGCACACGATGGTGGGCTCCACGCCCTGTCATTTAAGACATGGAACCCAAGCCAGGCACTGCAGAGGTTGGATGGGAGAATTTGACCACTACTGTACTGGCTAAAATGAGATTTCCCTGGACTTTAGTGAACTGACCACCTCTGGTTCCCCCTCAAAGCTGAGCTACCCAAGATTAAGGCAAAAGAGAGTGACTGAGGGAGGCCGCAGGGCCCTCGAGGTAGTGTGGCCAAGCACTTGAGAGTGTGTACTGGGGGTCCGTTTGCTTACCGGCTATTCGGTGACACTTCAGTGCTCCTTTCCTGGCCTGTGAACTGGGGACGGTCACAGCAGCTTACCGCGAAGGGTGACTGAGGTTAGGCGAGTTCGTCTGTGCAGAGCTCTCAGAGCAGCGCCTGCCGCCCGCCACAAGCACGCAGTGAGCGCCAGTGTTGCTGTAGCCACTGTTCTTACCTGTGTCTCTGCGGGCTTGTGGAAACAGAGCTGGCCTTTTCCCTGGCTACCTTTCTCTCTTCCTGAATGTCAATCAGTCATGAAGCATTTGTTCAGAATTGCTGAAAACACCAAGTGCATCCAGAAGTTGTCAGTAGTGGGCGCCGGGAGTGCAGCACGAACCTGTTTGCAGGAATGTCACAGAATGACGTGAGGACTTCCCAGGGCTTTGATTCCCAGATCTTCTCATCCAGCCCCTCTTTCTGCAGAGGAGGAAACTGAGCTACTCAGGCACGTGACGGGCCTGTAACTGAGTCAAGGTAGAATCCGAAAGGCCTGACTCCCCGGCTGCGTAGGTGATCAGAAGGTGACGATATTTTAGCATGCCCCCAGGAGGAAACTCAGTTTCTTTCAAGAGAGATGTAATTCTTTTTCCCAAAGGAGGGAGAGAAGGAAATGAAGGTGAATTTCTGAATGCCAAAACTGAAGTCAAGGTTTAGTCATTTTAAATTATCTTGGGTGAAGATAAGACCTGAGATGAACAAGAAAAAAGAGCACAGGTGATATTTAAAATTTAATGAAAAAAAAAAAAGAAAAGGAAGAGGGAAACAGGGAGCTTGGTCCTGACAAGCGAGTGTGCATATCTTTCTGATCTTCATGAACCACCACTGTTATCAGCTCCCTTTTGACTCATCCAGATGGCTGTCAGGGATCCAGTCCCGAGTGTAGGCTTTCCCAGGGGATGCGTAACACCCTCCATTTGTCTTCCTTTGCAGCAATAATGATGATGGTGATAAAATAAAAATAGCTTTTCTTATATCTTAAAATAGTTCAGTTCCCAGCAAGGCCAGGGTACAATAGGAAACTAATAATTACCTGTGAAACCGAGTTAAGTACAGAAAGGAGCCATTGCCTCAGGGAAGGGAAGCCAGAGGAACAAGTTCCCCTGTGCCTGCCACACCTGGAAATGACATCGGTGGGTTTCTCTGTCTCTCAATTCCGTGAATCCCAGCAGCAGGGGAGGACAGCAGTGGGCAGGCTGGCAGGGCAGGGGGATTAGGATGTGATTCCTGGAGCCCAGCCAGCAAGGGCATCCTTTCCAACAAGGGCTGCTCCCTGCAAAGGTGCTGTGAAGACAGAGTTGCTTTTGCTCCCCTGCCGTTTTCCTGTAATGGAGAGTGTTCTGGTTTAAATATAAATGGTATTATGCAGAGATGATTTTGGTGTTGGGGTGGTTGGAAAATCTATCCTCTCCCTAGAAAAACTTACAGTCATACACTGAATTTTGCTTCGATTTCTGGAGAGAGGGTAGACACCTGCCCCCCCCCCCAACCAATCACAGCCCCTCTAAGTGTATGGGTCCCCAAGTTTAGAACTTTTCCACTTGCTAACTTTTCATAGTTTATAGAGTTCTTCTTTGATCTTTGCAACCGTATCTTTTGTTTTCAAATTTGGGGCAAGAAGCCAGTGTTGAGGGCCTGCCCTGAGAACAGCCACAGGAATATGTATAGCACTTCTGCTTCCGAAAGCTCTCTCATTTTCACATCTGGGGGACTAAGAGAAGCCAGCATCGTTATTACTATTTTATAAATGGTGGAACTAGAGTAAAGAGAGGGCTGGCCTGTGCCCCAGAGATGGGCTGCAGCAGACAGGCTGGGTGTTTGGGGAGGCCGTCTTCTCACGGCTGCCTGGAACCCAAGTCTGTCAGGGTCTACCTGGGAGAGACAGGCAAGTGGGCTGAGAGACGGAGGTTCCTGCTGCTCTCAGGCTGGCCTCGCCTCTGGCCGTGCACCCAGGTCACAGAGTTGCGTGGGGCCAGGAGTGCGGCCAGGGCTCAGATCTGGCTCCAGGAATGTGTTCCTTTGGCCACTGGCCAGTTCCACCCAAGCCTTGCCAAGCCTGTGGAACTCCAGAGAAAGACTTAGGGTGCGTTCTTGGACCTTTCCTCAGATCCCACGAAACCTCCTTGCAGGCCCTCTCCACCCAGCAGGTGCTGGGAAACAACAGGAGTCCTGAGCACAGAGAGCAGCTGTGCCGTTGCCACCTGGGCTTGGGCCGCTGACCCTGGGGTTATTCCTTACCCCCTAACGGGCCTGCGCAGGAGAGTGGAGACCTTGTCTCACCAGGAAGGGGGACGTGCGGCCGCCTCAGGGTGGGCTTGGAGTTTACAGTTCCGTTGGCCGTGAGCCCCAGCGGCTGCAGTCTCTTCTGCTGGGCAGGGCGAAGGAGGGGAGCGTGGTTCTGCTCAGCTGCTCCTGGCTGCAAGCTCTCTGCGTTTTCCTAGGGGTGATCATTCCCTAACGTTCCCCCAGACACTCTTGGTCCAGAGCCATTGTCACAGTTTCTATCTGCCGTGATTCCGTGACATGACCATACTTACCCACGAACAGCTCCCCCTGCGTGGCCAGGCCTGTGATTTCAACATGCCTCCCATTCCGGGTGTTGGGGCTGCCGCCGCTCGTTTCACAGAGATCCCGGAATCTCCTGGGTAGCTGGGTAGCAAGTCCAGGTGGGACCTATAGAAATGAGAACAGCCACGGGGCACAAAGCCGTCATTGTGGAAATGGGATACCGAGCGTCTCCGAGCTGGCTGGAGCCATGCCTGTTTCTGTCCACAGGGCAGCAGGTCTCACGCTGGGCAGACGGCTGGCCCTTGGGAAAGTCATACTATCCCAGGCCTTTCCTGGTGCGTGGCATTTACAGTTTTCAGTTATATAATTACAGATCTAGAGGATAACTCAGCTGAGCACTTTCATTTTACAGGTGAAGAGACAGGCTCGGGCGATTAGCCTGGGGCAGGAGCTCCTTAGCTGAGGGGGGTGGTTTCCCCGGGGGGGGGGGGGGGCTGGGTCTTGCCTCCTGCAGTCAGAGACTCTGCCCACTGCGTACTCCTGTGTGTGTCTGTGGCCTCTTTGGGAACAGGGCTCAGCACAGGGGGACATACACGGGAGGTTCTCCATGAATATGGGTTGGTATTAAGTGACACCAGGGACTTAACATTTAAAAACTAAATTCCTGTGAGCTTGTTTAGGATTTTCCTTCTCAAACCACCAGGTGGTGCTCCCTCCCCAGCCTTCACCCCCAGTGGTGTGGAGGAGGGGGAGGGAGACCCTTTTACTGGGAACAGAAGATGGGCCTGGAGTTGGTTGACTGATTTTTAATTTACTCATGTGCCTGACTTCCTGAGCCCCGTGGGACGACTGGGCTGCACCGCTCTCTACTCTAATCTTTGTGCATGAAGCCTGGGTGTTACGGAACTAGGAATGCTGACTTCCTCACTGCAGAGCTTAGCAGCACATGCGCACCTCCCTGCAGAGGGAGTGTGCCGGAAGCTGCAGGAGTGCGGGGACCCTCAGAGGCCTGGCAGCCCCTCCTCAGGGTCAGGGGGCCAGCCAGTGAGGCAGGAAAGGGCTTGAGAGCAAGGCCAGGAGACCACCTGAGTTCTAGCCCCGGGGGGTCCGTGTTAGGCAAGTAATCCCCACCTTGGTGTCTGCACACATGGAAATGAGAGAGTTGGAGGAAGGGGCCCCCGCAGACCCCTTTAGCAACGATGGGCCCACCTCTGGGCCCCGACCCAAGGACACGCACAGCTGTGCCTGGAGGTCTCAGTGACCTGCCCTCTGTTAAAGCGCCACTAAAAGGCCCAAGTTCAGTGTAAGTGTTAACACCTGGGAAGGGAAAGGCCTAGGCTATGGGCTCCCCCTTCACACAGCCCAGGCCACGTGTGGTTGGAGAGGATGATGGGACACACAGGCCTGCCGAGGGCTGAGCAGGGTGGGGCCGGCAGAGTCTATAAGCAAAGGCAGCATGTGGGGAAGCCAGGCCTGCGTGAGGGGCCAGCGCCCTGGCTAGGAGAGGCCCCGGGGCAAACACCGGCTGCGGGCAGAAGCAGCTCGACCAGGGAGCTGAGGCCACGGAGAGGCCCCCGAAGGGTACTCACCGCCAGCTTTCCCTCGGCTCCTTTTCAGACACTTCAGAACCGGGCCTGCTGTAGGTGTGACCAGCTGTGCCCAAGAAGCAGCCCGTGTGAGCCTCGCAGGGGCTGGGCCCTTCCCCATGAGGCAGAGCTGAGGGAGATGTAACGGGTGGCTGCACCCCCAGACCTCACACACAACCTAACAGGGGCATCCGGTGCTTGGCCATGGCCAAGAATGCTTCTGGGGACAGTCGTCTTCCCTCTGGGAGTTAGGAAGGGGTGATTGGTCCCGATAGCAAGCTGTGTGGACGCAGCTCCTGCTTCGTGATTCCTGCCCGGAAAGCTGGGATCCAACCAGCAGGAGCAGAGGCCCTCCAGGAGCAGAGATGGAGGGGCCTAAATCCGGTGGGGACAGCAGGGGTCTGCCTGCCACTCACCACCCGGTCCCGCTGGCCTTTGAGGGTCTCGAGTGTGCCCTGGGCTGTGCAGAGTTGGGGATCCACGTGACATGTGCCTGGTCTCCACGAGCTGCACTGCTGGCATTGGGCAAACACAGGGCAAATGGAGAGAAGAATTCACAAATAGGAGGCAGCTGGCCTCCTTCTTTCCCAGTTGAGTAACTAGGAGTAATGCCCTCAGTCCCAAGGTCAAGGGGAGAAAGTTCAGTGCTCATCACGCTGGCCACAAAGTTGTTATTAACTTTCTTCATGCAAGACTGCAGCAAGAGCGGAGTTGAGATGAGGTAATACTTTTGTGCCCTCAAGTGACAGGAAGGAGACACATTGAAAAGCAGGCAAAACATGTGGTCTCCTTCCCTGTCCTCGCAGAGCCAGGTGTCCCCAAGGTGCCGCCCCTGCTTCTCCGCGGATCTGGCCTCTGGGAGCCTGCCTGGCGTCTGCCCCTTCCGCCCCACACAGGTCCTCTCCTCCCTGCCCTGTCGGCGTCTCTCCTGATTCCCCCTTTCCTTCCCCAGTCACCCCGGTAGAGGGAAGAACAGCGAGTGAGCACAGGTCAATGCCTCGCCCAGCTCGTGCCACTGCCATTCGCGGAATCAGCAGAACAAGCACCACCCTCTGCTTTGTCTTCAGCAGCCTGCTTTCTGGCCAGGGGTGATCAGTGATCCCACAGGAGAAGATGCTGGTGATGGGAGGGAAAGGCAGGAAGCCGGGTGTCCGAGAGCCTTCCCTGCTGCCTTTCCAAACCTTGGCTGTAGTCCCTCTTTCCTGGGCTCTCTGCTGCCCTGTCTCTCCCCTCTGCACTGGACGCCCTGTTTTTCTGTCCTTTATTTCTAGCGAGACTGAGGATTGGGGATACTTGAATGAAGATGGAGAGCTCGGCTTGGCCTACCAAGGCCTCAAGCAAGTTGCCAGGTCAAGTGTGTGCCTTTCTTCCTGTGTCTGCCCTGTTCTGCCTGCTGGTGTCTATGCTTAATTGGTTTTGTTTGTTTGTTTGTTTTGGGCTTTTTTAAAGCCCTTTATCGGAATATAATTGCTTTACACTCTTGTACCAGCCTCTGAGGTACACCAAAGTGAATCAGCTGTATTTATACATATATCCCCATATCCCCTCCCTTCCGCGACTCCCTCCCACCCTCCCTGTCCTGGCCCTCTTAAGGCATCACCCATCATCGAGTTGGTCTCCCTTTGTTGTACAGCGACTTCCCACTAGCTGTCTATTTTACAGCTGGTAGTGTATCTGTTGTCTGTGCTACTCTCTCACTTCGTCCCAGCTGGAGTGGATGCAAGGGCACAGTTCACGGGGGTGGGACGGGGAGCAGTGATGGTGCATAGCCCCTTGCGTCGTCATCTGTCACTTTGCATGGAGGCTGCTTGTTCGGGTCAAGGTGATAGCACTTGATGGCTCACTGGAACGTGAGAAACCACCCGGTCCAGCCCACTCGCTCTGCAGGTGAAGGAATAGACCAGGGGGGGTTAACACGGCAACAGGCACACAGCTCTCTAGAACGGGGGAAATTTCATTCTGTGGGTTTCTGAGTCTGTGCTGCTTCCATGCTACTGACCATCCTGACTGCAGGACCAGCTAAGAGCATCAGCTGCATTTGTGCTGCTGGCCGTGCTCCAGGCACAGGGCTCCAGGCAGCCCGCCCTTCAGAGCACGTGCTGGTCCCCATCACAGTGACTGCCTGGAGCTCACAGCAGCTGACCAGCCCAGCCCCAGTGTGCTGCAGGGTCGCCATGCCTGACCCTCACCACACGCTCATGGGGCGAGGACACTCAGTCTTGCAGGGTATGAGGAACTTGCTGCTTGAGCGGAAGATCCAGAGTGTGAACCTGGTTCCAGCTGCTACCAGCGTGTGAACCTGGTTCCAACTGCTACCAGAGTCTGAACCCGTAACCCTTTCGCTATCGGCCCTGGTTGAGCAGCTTAGCCAAGGAGGTTACACGTGCACAGAATTAACACAGCCTGATGGTCATGTCACACACTTGCTGCCAGCGTGTGGCTTTTGAGGACTGTGGCATAGCTCTGTGCCCTTGAGACTCCCGACAGCGGACGCGGCAGGGGTCTTCAGGCTTGTTTCCCAGGAGAGGAAGCAGGCTCAGTGAGGTGGCATGAGTGCCGTGCCTAGCGCCCTTGGCCTGATGCTGACAGAGTGGGAACGGGAGCCCAGTGCCTCGTACACCGTCTCCTGAGTTCTGCCTGCTGATGATGTCATGAGGGTCCCATGATAGCAACAAGAGACTCTCTTCTTCGCAAAAGAAAGTTAAGGTCACCTGGTTCTCGAGGCAGTCTGTCTCCCGGCTGTGGGTTCAAACACGGCCGCACCTGTGAGCAACATGACATCTGGCTCCATTTCCTCGCTGGTAGAATGTGGATCGGAATCAGACCTGCCTCCTCGGGTCATTGTAGGGAACAGATGAAGGGGAAGCACTTTGCACATGCCTGCTGTGCGGAAAGCATGGAACAAACATTAGCTGCTACTTGTATTAGAATGGCTGTTTTGGGGTAAGATCAAATTCATGTCCCCTCTAGAAGCTGGTTTTATTTTGGGGTAGGGGTGGGGGGAACAGGATGTGCTCTAATACATGAAGAAATGAAGGCACTGATGAAACAGAGGAGGCACAGCCCTGTGCGTCAAGAGATTCAGAGCCAGACCTGCCGCTGGCAGTGGCCTCAGACCTCTCTCATGTTTAGTTTTCTCACCTTCAAGGTGAGGTGGCCAGCCTGGTGCTTGGGCAGGCTTTCTCCAACCTTGCCCAGAGCCCTGGACTACGTCATCCAGCTACAGTCTACATGGAGGATAAGAAAGATGTGAGCAGTAAACTCACAGCACAAACCAGGAACGAATCCTTTGGACAGAGTTCCTAGAACCCAAGCGTTCCACTCTATTTCTCTCGTTAAATTTATAACTTACTGGTGGTTACTTTTAGTTTATCGTAGCCAAGATTGGTTGTTATCTAAATATTGTGTGTCCCCTAACAGTGCAGATTCATTTAACAAATTATTTTCCACAATCCTCACGTAGTTTCCTTTGGTAATGCTGCCTGTATCAAGTGGGTGAATCGGTCATCCCTCTGTCATTTCTCATTCATTTGTGTCACTTTGCTGAGAAATCCCTGAGAGCCAGGCATCACACCTGGTGCTGCCGTGGAGCTGACTGATCACATGGTCGCTTCCCTCTGGGACTTTCCAATGTAGGCTTTCCCCTCTCTCTTGCCCCCTTGTAAATTTGCTCCCTCCTCTCTTGTGGGACTTATCACCTCCCAGAATGACAGCAGAATTGTAGAAACATGGTGCTGCTATACCTCCTGCCTCCAGGGCTCTAACTGCTGTCTCCTAGGCACTTACATGGTCCTGACTGCTGAGCTCCGGTCACAATCTTTATCTGAATTCCAGGAAGAGGATGGGGTGACCGCGTCAGGAGGCTTTTGATGAAAGTTTGTTCAAGTAGTTAAGCCCAAGAAGGTAGCACCATAGTCATATCAGTAATGAACTTCCTGAAGAGGAGGCTGCTTCAGAACCTTCCTTAATTCCTTGCCTTCTATTATGATGCAATGGGAAACTCCCAGAATTGTCCAGAGAGTTTCCCAAAACGTCTCCCCAACCTTCTCCAGATCTTCTCTAGTTCTCTCTGCTTCTTGACATGACAGCAGTTGGTTTTAAACCTCCCCCCAGATTATTTTCAATTAGTCTTAGTTTCTGTTTTGACTGGGGAAAAAAACACGTATGAAAGGCCAGAGATGAAGTGGGGGTAATAGTGGTAAGGTAAATAAAAAGAAGGGACCTAATGCTTTGCCTTTCTAAAATTTTCAGACAGGCTATTAAAGGGAAAACATGCAAGTAATATAGTTAGTTCAGTCCACCAGAGTTTCGTCTCAGCAAGGAGATTCTTGTGAACTTTGGGGCAGATGTAGATGCTTTTATTGAAAAGATGCTGTAAGAAATTTATTTCTGCTGATGATATTTTGACATGGAGAAAATCTCTCAATCCCAGACCAACAGACTGTGCTCAGGAACAAAGAACAGAGTGATGAGGGTGGTTGAGAAAAAGGGCTAAGGCCAGGGGTGCTGTGTTGGGCCTTGATTGCCTGTCCTCCCAGAGGAGGGCTGGCCTGCTTGCCTGCCCTCCTGCCCAGCCCCGCAGATCTGCTCCCCTCCATGTCCTTCCCCTGTTGGTTTCGTGCAATTGCTGCTGCTGCTGCTGCTGTGTCCCTGCTTGGCTGTTCCCCTGTTGTGTGTCCATCTGTGGCCCCTTCTTGGGGGCACAGACTCGAGCCTCCTGGTCATCTGCCCTCCTTCCCGGGTGCAGGTTACTGGAGGCCCAGCTGCAGGCCCAGAGCCGCGAGCACAAGGAGGAAGTGGAGGGTCTCAAGGCCCAGGTGGAGGCCCTGAAGGAGGAGATGGACAAGCAGCAGCAGACCTTCTGCCAGACGCTGCTGCTCTCCCCAGAGGCCCAGGTGGAGTTCGGCATCCAGCAGGAGATGTCCCGGCTGACCAATGAGAACCTGGTGAGTTGCCCTGCTCCACGGGGCTCAGCTCTGGGAGGTCATCTTTTGGAAGAAAAGGGGACCGGGAAGGGCTTTTCACCCAGTGGACAAGGTTCATGTCCTTGGCCCTGTGGCAGGAACAGAGAATCTAGAAATCTCCAGTCAGCAAGTATTTGTAGAGCAACTTTAATGCGTTAATGTATAATCTCCCTAAAACGTAGCAGCCTGGAATTCCTGACCACATTGTGCGACTGTCTCTGCTCCACTGTGGTTGGAGAGGGCTGGAGGACGTGAGACAGCCCCAGTCCTGCATCTGGGGCCTCGGTTCCTCTCCACGTGGTCTGCTCTCTGCACACATGTGCCTGTCTTTCATTGGACCAACATGGGCTGCTTTATGTGGCAGCTGACTTCCAACAGGATGAGCTGAGAGGCCTCTTAAAATCTAGTCCCAGAACTGGTGCAGGGTTGCTCCTGCCACATTCTGTTGATCAAGACACATCTGGGCAGATTGAGTGGTGGGTGTACTCCTCCTCTTGCTGGGAAGGGCAATGGGAGGAATTGTTGGTGGCCATCCTGGCAGTCACCAGAGGAGCCCAGGCAGATGCCAGAGAAATGAAAGACAGTCTCTGTCCTCAGAGAGCTAACAGGCTAGTGGGGGAAGTAAGACATGTAAGAAAAGAAGAGAAAGAAGATAGTGTTTCCAAAAACATGATTCTCCATAGGCTTGACAGGTATTACAGAAAAAGAGTTGTAGGAGAGGCTTGAACTGAGCCCGGAGGCATGAAAGGGATGTCAGCCAAGCAGACGGGCAGAGAGGAGGAGGGAGAAGGGAGCCCAGGTGTTTCCCGAGGTTCCACAATTTCATGTATGCTTCTGTCTTCTGCGTCACTCCTAGTCACACAGTCTGTAAGGGCCTGGAGCTCCCTGCCCCCACTTCCTGGCGGGGACAGGGTGACATGAATGCTGTTCCAGGGCCCAGTGGGGTGATCTTCTCCCCATGGCACTGGTTGTTGACAGCCACTGAGGGCCCCAAGCCAAGGGCCTGTTTTGCTTCTGAGCCCCAGATAACCTCTGGCCTGCAGGGTCGTCCAGCTGACACCTCCCTGCCGCACTTTCGTGCCTTCACCTGTCTGTTCCCTCCCAGGTACCCCCCCATCCACCTGGGGACCCCGAGCCTGAGGGTCTCCTGGGGGTTGGCGTAGCAACCCGAGGCGTCTTGGCCTAAAGACCTGTGGGTTCTGCGGGGCACCGGGCAGCGTGAGCCGGGAGGAGTCTGCCGTGTAGACTGAGAGAACGCTGTGACACATCTCCCTCCTGGTGGGTCCGGACCAGGGAGGAGCAGGCTGTGTGGACGGGCCTCCTGCTGGACCCGCAGCCTGGCCTCCTCGGTGGCTGCACCCCGGATCCCACCCCTGCCCTCCAGGGCGGGATGAGGTCTGTGCTCACATTGCTTCCTCCTGCCTTTAGGACCTTAAAGAATTGGTCGAAAAGCTGGAAAAGAATGAGAGGAAGCTCAAAAAGCAACTGAAGATTTACATGAAGAAAGTCCAGGACCTGGAAGGTAGGGTGTGAGTGCGTGTGTGTCCTGAGGCACAGGTGTGCTCCGCCCCCCCAGGGAGGGGCTGCCTGCACCCACCCCCACCCCAGACACTTCCGCTTCCCCCGCCTGCCCCTGCCCCCGCCCAGTGCCGTCACGTGACCAGATCACGCAGCCCCCAGGAGCTCACCCGGCCGCAGTGTGCCAGAATCTGCACTGATCACACGTGAACGTGGCACATGTTTGGGTGCTGACTCCACAGGGAGGGGCAACCAGGACAGCGGCCCTGTGGTCCTGCCTTCAAAGGGTTAAAGCTGGGAGGCAAAACTTTCTGGTTCGAAAGAACAGAACGCTCTGTAACAGAACATGAAGCCCCAAGCCGTGGGGGCCTCACTCCACGCTCTAGTAGTCAGGGAGCAAAGTCAGTTCTGTCGTTAACCTTCCCAACTGGAATCTGGCCAAGAGAGGTCAGGCAGAGATTTACATCGATCTTCCAGAAACACCCAGAATGTTCTCCTTCTCTGACTTCCTGCTGGAGATCTAGTCATGTCACTCCCCACTCCCCATCCCTCTTTGCCTTGCTGAGAACCCTCTCTTGGTCCCCTTACCACCTGGGAAACCCGCCCCCCCACATCCTTCCACCTCAGCTCAGGAGTCGTGCCCTCAGGGTTCCACTCCCCTCTTTCACTGTCCAGTCACGGTTCCCATCACAGGTATCCTTTATCACCTGCTTGTGTCCACCTGCTGCTCTAGACGAGGCTCTAGGAGGGCAGGGCTGTATCCTGTGCAGCCTTGGGCCGTTGCCCCCCCACCATATACCCCACATGGCCCTTCCCATCTTTGGATTTCTCTTTTCTGTTCCTAGACTTCTCAATCTCCTGGTCACTCAGGCTTTTTCTTTTCCCTGCCTCCTTCCCTTTCTTACAGCTGGGTGGGGAGAAAAGAAACAGCTCCCCACATCCTTCCCAAGTTTGCTCTGGTCCAAACCCTGCCCACTGCCATTTTGGGTGTTTCCCCAGCCCCTGTCCTGAGTGGACCCCAGTGCCTGGTGCTAAGCTACTCCAGGCTGCAGGGACAGATCAGGTAAGTCGCATAGGAGCTCAGAGAACCCAGAACCCTGGGGACCCAGACCCAGGCCCAAACCCCACCCACCTGAGATGACCCTGCCCCAGGGCCGCAGCCTGGAGGCCTCAGTTCATGCGCCTTCTTTCCTGCTCAGCTGCCCAAGCCTTGGCCCAGAGTGAGAGGAGGCGCCACGAGCTCAACAGGCAGGTCACTGTGCAGCGGAAAGAGAAGGACTTCCAGGGCATGCTGGAGTACCACAAGGAGGACGAGGCCCTGCTCATGCGGAATCTGGTGACAGGTCAGGCCCTCCGCAGCACCCCACCCCCGTCCCCAGCCTCCTCGTCCGTCTCCTGCACACCCCCCATCCCACAGACACCCCCACCCGCCTCCTCCTCCTCCTCCCCCATCCTCCTTCCCCCAACACAGCCCCCACCCACTCTCACCCACCACCTCACACCCACCACCTCGCGCTGCTGCATTTCTGACAAGCTCCCAGGTGATGCTGGTGCTGGGGTTAGTGTGTGGGCTGCCCCCGGGGACCACACACAGGGCCCTTGGGAGCTGCTTTCCTCGCCAGCCCCGGGCCTGGTTTGCCAGTTGTACTAGCTCTGACTCCTCTTGTCTCACACCCCATCTGGTTTCAACACACCTGCCTTCCTGCTCTGCGCCCAGCCCAGTTCACAGCCACCTGCGGCAGAAAGAGTCCTGAAGCAGAAAAGAAGGGGTCTGTGGTGGTCTGGTCCTCTGGCCCCTGAGCTACTAGCTCCATTTTCTGGTGTCTTAGTTCTCCCGTCTGTAAAATGGGGATGAGGATACTGACCCCGCCCACCCCACACATGAAATATGACAAATGTGAATGTGCTGTTTAAAGGCCGCAAAACCCTTCTCAAATGTGAGGAATTCAAAAGAGGTGGTAGCTTTTGCAGGGGTATTTGGAGTGCAAATAAGAGGTAAACATTATTTTAGAGAAATGTAAGTTTATCGAAGTCCCACTCTGTTGAGTACTGTGCCAAGGGCTGCCGGAAGAATGGAGCATGACTTCAGCCCAGCACAGATTTTGCTTCAGCTCTTTGTTTGGGGTATTTTTAGTAGCAGAGGATTTTGCTCTTTTTATAAAGGTTAATTTCCCCTGTAATCACCTGACATCGAAATGTGATGTAAGTTCACTTCAAATTTCCTTAAACCGGCTGCATCTTATTCAGATGCCACTAGGAATGAAACTTTCATCTCTGATGAATGAAACTCAAAGCTCAGGGCATCAGAGTAAAAAAGAAGAATAAGTGGCGGCTGCTTGTGCCAGCAGACGGGTGGCTCCTGCCCACAGTCATTGCTCAGGGGGCCCCAGGCAAGCTCATCTGCTAAGCCGCCTGCACACAGCACCCGGTCACCTTCCCTTCAAAAGACCCCTCCACACGAACGCCGGGATTTCCACTGACCGCGGCTCAGGTGCCCAGTGCTGGGTAGTTACTGTGGATGATGAAGAAAAGTCCCTGAGCCACTGTGCCTGCCCCCAAGTCACGACCATTTAGCTGCTGTGGGACTCAAATCACAATAGAAAGTTCCAGGGCAGGACAAGCTATTTGCAGTCTGCATATGGGTCAGGCTCAAAGTAAAAGGCTGTAGGTTGGAAGTCTGGGCCTTAAAACACACTTTTCTGGATAAATGTTATTGGCATTCTAATTAGAGGCAAAGGCCAATCCACAGTCATCTGTTAAGCTTATGAGATGCCCAGGTGTTAGCCAGGTACCCGGAGTATTATGGCCTTTGGGTGTATTTGAGGCCAAGTACCCACTGGAGAAGCTGGCAGTGCATGCCCGGCCCCAATCCTGGACGGCCCTGGCGGAAGATCTGAGGATGTTGCCCCTTCCCCTCCTCCCCCTCCCCAGCCCACCTGCAGGTGGAGGGAAGGTGGCGTCCCTCATCATCTTTCCAAGCCCAGAGGTGGCTCATGAGGCCTGGGCAGGGTGCAGGTAGTGAGGGTGTAAGGTGAGGGCTGGGGCTGCCGTGACGATACCTGGGTCTTGTGCTCACCCTTCATCCTGCCTGTCCCAGGGCCTGCCCTCCTCCTCTGGGCCCCTGCCCTCCTGCTCTCAGCCTGGTCTGTGCCTCCCCAGGCCTCCTCTGGAATGGGAAGCAGTCTGACAGCTTCTCCCTGGCCCTCCAAGGGCTTTGGTAGGACAGGACCGAGAGGCCGAGCAGGCGTCTGCCGTCCACAGGGAGGCTCACTAGCCCCTTCCAGTCCTGCCAGAGCACAGGGGGTGGGTGGGGGAGGGAGTGATTAGGGGAGAGCAGTCGGGTGGTGGCGGGAGGGTAGCAGCGGTCCCTGACTGTAGCCACGTTAGCACTGGCCAAGAGAGAGGCTGGTGAGACGCGTGTCAAGCGGTGGTGCGGGCAGGGAGAGGGGCTGCGGCCCGTCAGCGGCCTGCTGGATCTGCTGGCTCTGAGAATATCCAGGCAGGTGCCGCCATGTGGTTCCTGTGGCCAATGGGCTAGGTTGCTCCAGCTCTCCCAGCCCCTGGCACACAGGCTCTGTCTTTGGGACCAGGCCTCACCTTCTTGCTACTGCACAGCCCGTGTCCCCCATGGGAAATGCTGGTGTAGGCGGTGGGGCGTTCTTGCCCCGGTCCCCTGGGGTCCCCTGATCCAGGAGCCAGCACGTGTCTGCAGCTGCCTCTGGCCATGGGCCCCTTCTTGGCAAGGACCGTGGCCTGGATGTAAACTTGGGCAGGAAGCCATGTGTGGATTCTTTTCCTCCATGTGGTAAGGACGAGGCATGAGGAGCCTATCTGAAACAATTTTAACGAGTTTCTGAAACTACTGGTAGTCAGGGTGGGAGGGAATCTGTTTCCAGGTCAGCTCCTCCCCTACTCCTCTCGCATCCCCCAGGAGGAGCTACAGGAAAATGCTGAAACTGTTTGTATTTCAAGCCAGGATTCTTATAGCCCCGAACATCAGCTATAAATCTAATTCTTGCTGTTTGTTGCTGGTAGACCTGAAGCCGCAGGCACTGGCGGGCGCGGTGCCCTGCCTCCCTGCCTACATCCTCTATATGTGCATCAGGCACGCGGACTACGTGAACGACGACCTCAAGGTGCACTCCCTGCTGACCTCCACCATCAACGGCATTAAGAAGGTCCTCAAGGTCAGTGTCCAGGCTGAAGGTGGTGGTTTGTGGGGAGCTGGGTGAAAACGACAGCTCATCGTTGCTTCTGTCTGGGTTTTGCGATTCCAAGTTCTTCAAAATCTCCAGCTCTGAAAGTAAATGACACCTGACCTCTAGATTAATGGGATACCAGGATATTTCAGCATGTGCTCCCCAACACCCCTTATGTGAGATCATTGATAGCTGAAAACCTGCCGGGCCAGCTGGCCCAGCGCTCACAGTAGAGCCCAGGGCTGCTGGAGTCAGGCTCGTCTGTGTCACGTTGCTTTGTGGTCGTCAGCCGTAGAGGCAGCTTGTCCCCCGTGTGAGCACCACCGATCGGGGGACCAGGGTGGGGTCGTGCATCATCCTCTGTAATGGAAGAGCAGTAACGCAGCCTCGTGGGGGTGGCTCTCTTCTGTGTGACTGACTAGTAAGGGTCTGGTTGTCATCCGGTCTGCTTGGGGCCTACTGGGTAAGAGAAGGAAATGTCGACACGGAGGGACAAGATGAGAACCATTTACTCATAACCAGGAATGTCTTTTTCTTTTCACAGAAGCACAATGATGACTTTGAGATGACATCGTTCTGGTTGTCCAATACCTGCCGCCTCCTGCATTGCTTGAAGCAGTACAGCGGGGATGAGGTGAGTGTAAGGTAGACCCAGTCCCCTGAAGCTCACTTAGACACCAGCCGTTAGATCCTTGTTTTCTTGGGCACAGCAACACGTGTTCCACTTCAGAGTACCTCAGATCTCAGGTCAGAACAGGGGGCAGAGGTGTCAGTCAAGAAGGCATCTCTGTTTTGTCCACATGTCATTCTGAGCTGCTTTGTATCCCCTGAGGAGAGGGTGTGAGGTCTTTGGAGCATCTCTGGGATCTCAGGCTCTGGGCACGCCTTTTGCGCCTGTTTGCTGGAAGCAGGAATAGGCAGGCCTCGATGACCCTGAGGGCCCCTGGAAAGCACCCTGAATGAATGAGTAGATTCGTGGGGAAATGAGTTTGCATAACCCATCCACTGTCTGAGAGCTCCCCAGACTCTCCCTGAATAGACCCTGTGATCTTAATTTTCTGAAGCAGCCCTAGAAGAGCCCCATTTCTGTGAATGCTGGCAGAAAGCTCAGTTGTCTGGGGTGTCAGATTGTCTCCTAAGCCAACCAATTAGTTTGCCATTTTAAGACAGACGGAGATGGTCCAAAAGAATAGATGCAATGTAACTGAACTTTATCTGTGCAAACTGACCCTGAGGCCCAGCTTCATGCTTCTCACCAAATTCAATTCCTTGACCTAAGGCCCAGCTCACCCCATCACTTAATGTTCTGCTCTGGACCTCTAGGGTCCAGCTTTATCTAGAACTCACCATTCCCACTGTTGGTCCTTGAAAGAACTTTTCCCATGCTCTGCATTCAGCCCAGTGACCTAGTAACATACGGCCCATTTTCACCCAAGCTTCTCCAGTGAGAATCCCAACTCGTCCCAGGCACTGTCCACTCCCAGTGCCCTGCAGGCCTCCTTGACTTTCCTTCTCCTCTTCCTTTCACATATCTCACTCTCTACCTGGCCCACAGGCCAAGGCGTTGTGTCAGTCAGTACCATGCAACAATTTTGAAAGCTTTTCTTCATCATTTGTGCCAGAACAAGTTTTCACAGACTGTTCTCCCTGGGATGATAAAAGATATGCCGTGTCAGTCAGTCTTGCCACCCTCGGAATGGAACTGACTCAGTCTCTCTCCTAGAATCAGAACTTTGAACACTGCTTGTATTATGAAAGGGAGTAGGTTAAATATTAAAGAAATAGTGTTTACTGTACTATTGGAAGAAATGGGCTTCATTTCAAACCAGATATCCTCTATTACATAACCCTAATTTTTTTAAATTAATTAGTTTATTTATTTATTTATTGGCTGAGTTGGGTTTTCCTTGCTGTGCACAGGCTTCCTCTGGTTGTGGAGAACGGGGGCTACTCTTTGTTGCAGTGCACAGGCTTCTCAGTGTAGTGGCTTCTCTTGTTGTAGAGCATGGGCTCTAAGCGCACAGGCTCAGTAGTTGTGGCACGTGGGCTCAATAGTTGTGGCTCATGGGCTCTAGAGCACAGGCTCAGTAGTTGTGGCGCACAGGCTTAGTAGCTCAGGGGTATGTGGGATCTTCCCAGACCAGGGCTCAAACCCATGCCCCCTGCATTGGCAGGCAGATTCTTAACCACTGAGCCACCAGGGAAGCCCCATAACCCTAATATTATATACAAGCTTTTATTTTAAGCAGAGAACTGCATTTAAGGTTTTCTCATTAAGAATCATCACTTGACCCAATGTTATCTGTACTCTGCAGGGAATATTCTGTAGGGCTAGGGAGGACCAAGAATTCTATTATGCTAAGCTGTTGTTTCATGTGCTTATATTCCCAGGGACAAGACTTGAATCATAGTGTAACCAGCCTAAATAACAGTTATCTTGTTATCCCCTCTTCTGCCTGCTTTTATTTTCTTTAAAAATTTGCTTTGTGATTTGACACAGTATGAGAGGCTTTGCTGGGGATGGTCACCCTTTTGAAAACACTGAGCTTTTGGCTGCCCTTGGTTTTCCTTGGCCTGAATACAGAGGGCCACTGGTCACATGAGTCCTTTTGATATTAGCAGCTCTTTGAGCTTGCATGTTATTTCATCTTGTTAACGCAGAAAGCTAAGAAGACATGGTGCTGTGGCTGTGGAATCATTTGGGTTCCTCCATTAATTCTGATGCCCAACGACAGAATCCACATAAAACTTCTCATTGTAAAAACATATACTCTGACGCAGGTACTTCTTTAGGGGCTGTGTGTAATATTTAGGGGTATAATATTAGTATAATATTTTAGGGTAACCTGGTGTATTGGGAAGAGAATTAGGCAAAGAGTCAGAAAGCCTGGATCCCTTTTCCCCTGGACCTGCTACCAACCTTTAGCACCTGAGGGAAACTTCAGGGTTTGGACAGATTGAGGCCTTCTTAATTAAGCAGTTCCGAATTCTCTATCATGCTGAGTTTTTGACGCTGCCTTCAAATTTAAGAGCCATCACTGAGCCCTTGAAGAACTGACGGAGTCTGGTAGAACATCATATAAGCAGACAGAGCCTGACTGGGCCCCACAAATAGGATATTGTGAAAGTGACTGGAGGCCCAGAAGTCCTGCTGAGCCTGGCAGGCCGCAGAGCCTCAGCACAGTGCCCTCTCCCTTTGCAGGGCTTCATGACTCAGAACACCATGAAGCAGAATGAGCACTGTCTTAAGAACTTTGACCTCACTGAATACCGCCAGGTGCTGAGCGACCTTTCCATTCAGATCTACCAGCAGCTTATTAAAATCGCCGAGGGCCTGTTGCAGCCTATGATAGGTAAGCTGGCACGGGAGATCTCCAGCGCTCATTGCGGGGTCTGAAGTGAGGGTAAGCGCTCCCTACGTTTGGGGAACCAGACCTCTTAGGCACAGCCTCCAGAAAGCCAGGACCTTCCCAGTGACGGCAGCTAAGGAGGTATGTACCATCTACTCAAAAAGAGTTATGAACTTCTTCGACACCAGCCCATCAAAGCATGTGATGCTTGGGTAGTGAGAGTATAGATCACTTTTCCTTTATCTCTTTTTCTGTAATATACTGTATTATTTTTTTCCCCAAAACAAATTTCCATAGGTCATAAATATAAATTCAGTAAGTGTAAATGTATATACACTGAAAAGATATAACCCTCTTGCCCATATATATACTTTATTCATGGGAAAAGGAAAGCATTAAGTATGTTCATATAAATGAACACAGTAGTAAACACTCATGCAGTAAACATGTATTGAACATTCTGTCCAAAGCAGTACACTTGGGCACTTAACATGAAATCAGCATTGAAAAATAAGAGCAGTTTTTTTTTAAGTTAAAAGAAAAGTGACACATACATGCATCACTCACTGTGTTTCCCAAAGGCTGGGGAGAATATAGTCTCCTGAACCATGTGGGTAATGCTTTCCCTAGGTTCTTAGAACACAAGTAGGTTGTAAGTGAATTCCAAGTAGGACAGAGTCCTTCATGCCATCCAGAAATATATCCCTTGGGATAATTTCATTCCAAATCCTTCTTCCTGTCTGAGAATCTTCTTGTGAGGCACCAGTTTACTCTCACCAGACACAGGGAGAACTGGGGATATTTCATGACTCAGATAAGGTGATGGTTAATGGCATCAGTTCTGGAATCAGACAGACCTGGGTTCAAATCCTGGCCCTGCCACTTCCTAGCAGGGTGACCTTGGGCAAGTTATTCAACCTCCTTATGCCTCAGTCTCCACATTAGGAAATGGGTTGTTGGAAGATTAAAAGGAATGCTGACTATAAAGCGCCTGGCGTGTAGTTAAGTGCTGTTCATTAAAGTATGACAGACCAGCTCACCAGTTTTACATGGTCAGTGACTGATGGAGAAGAGCTGTTTGAACAACTGTAGGATGATCTCAGGGTCCAGGCCCAGGCCAGTGGCTGGGCCATGACGTACACCCAAGTTGTTCAGTTCTCAAATTTTGGTCTCCCTGAACAGAAGCCAGTACAGAATTGAGTTGGTACGTGCCTTCTACCTGTGTCCCGTTACCAATAAATTTAAGCGAAAACTTGGTTCACAGATTTAGTCCAAGATTTCTATGTGGAAATCTGATTCTGTGTAGAGATCAACAGCTTAGAAATTCCACGCCAAATGCTGTAAGTTCCTGAGCACATCGACATTGTATACCTCGGGGTGGGATCGCTGCCAAAGCCCTGAGCACTGTGTGATCTGAGTGACCCAAAAACAGATCTCCTTTGGGAACATGCAGCTTCTCTAATCACGCTTTTCTTTCAGTGTCCGCCATGCTGGAGAACGAGAGCATTCAGGGTCTGTCAGGGGTGAAGCCCACGGGCTACCGGAAGCGCACCTCCAGCATGGCGGAGGGAGATAGCTCGTACTGCCTGGAAGCCATCATCCGCCAGATGAATTCCTTCCACACAGTCATGTGCGACCAGGGCCTGGACCCCGAGATCATCTTGCAGGTGTTCAAACAGCTCTTCTATATGATCAACGCGGTGACTCTCAACAACCTGCTTCTGCGGAAGGACGTCTGCTCCTGGAGCACAGGCATGCAGCTCAGGTACTAGAGGCGCCTCGGCCGGGCCCCAAGGGGGGCCTGCACACCAGCTCCAGTCGGGCATGGAACACTGGTCTCTGAAAGTGAAATCGAAATCCAGCTGATCACCCTTGTCACCGTCAGTATGTGACTCAAATACATCACCTTTTTATTTATTGGTAAAATTCATCACACGCTGAGATGGTGACCCCATAAACAAATTAGTTCAAAGTTTAAACACGTTTACATACTTTAATATAAAGATTGTAAATGTGATGTGGATAGGTCAGAGAGAAAAATCAATGACTTAAGAGGCATGAAGGCTCACAGAGATGTACAAATATGTTTGTGAGTGTTAAATGTAAGTTGTTTTAATTCAATATAGTGAATGCCTCTTTTTTCCATTAACTTAATACAGACACTTTAGGTACTTCATCTTGGCTTGATTTTACGCATCCACTCATTTCACAGAAAGTTACTGAGCGCCAGGCACTTTTCGTGCTCTTGCCCATGTGAGATAATTAAGATGAGGAGAACAGTAACACTAGTGGCAGCTGGGCTGCAAAATAAACACAGGAGGTGAGCCCATCCCAGTGAAGTAAGAGGATAGGCCTAACAGAGCTCACTCTTCCTATGTCTAAGGTACAATATAAGTCAGCTGGAGGAGTGGCTTCGGGGAAGAAACCTGCACCAGAGCGGAGCTGTTGAGACCATGGAACCTCTGATCCAAGCAGCCCAGCTCCTGCAGTTAAAGAAGAAAAGCCCCGAGGATGCAGAGGCCATCTGCTCCCTGTGCACCGCCCTCAGCACCCAGCAGGTATGGTCACCGTCAGCCAAGGGACTCAGAGCAAGCCTGGCTTCCATTTCAAGTCCGTTCCTGCCAGTGCTTGTCTTTTATTGCTGCACTGCTGGCCTTTTCTGCCCTCGGTGATACAGTCCTGAAGGAGGACTGTAGGAGGACAGGCTTAACAGAGCTGATGGGATGTTCCTGGATGAACCAAGGACCACTTTGGTCTGTGAAACAAGATGCCACAGTTTCCCAGTAACTCTCCCGTCTCTCTTGTTTACTTAGAAAGATAAGGTAGTCAACCCACAAAACGTCAAGCTTAGGCACAAACCTTTTTTTTTTAAGAACTTTTATTGAGATACAGTTAACAGACAATAAACAGCATATATTTAGAGTGTACAATTTGGTATCCCAATCTCCCAATTCAGTCCCCTTCAGCCCTCCCCGCTTTCCCCACTTGGTGTCCATGTGTTTGTTCTCTACATCTGTGTCTCTATTTCTGCTTTGCATTTCCTCTTTCACAGTTGTTAGCATTTGCCTTATGTATTGAGGTGCTCCTATATTGGGTGCATATATAGTTATAATTGTTATCTCCTCTTCTTGGATGGATCCCTTGATCTTTATGTAATGTCCTTTCTTGTCTCTTGTAACATTTTTTATTTTAAAGTCTGTTTTATCTGATATGAGTATTGCTACTCCAGCTTTCTTTTGATTTTCATTTGCATGGAATATCTTTTTCCATCCCCTCACTTTCAGTCTGTATGTGTCCCTAGGTCGGAAGTGGGTCTCTTGGAGACAGCATATATATGGGTCTTGTTTTTGTATCCATTCAGCCAGTCTGTGTCTTTTGGTTGGTGCATTTAGTACATTTACATTCAAGGTAATTATCGATATGTATGTTCCTATTACCATTTTCTTAATTGTTTTATTGTTGTTTCTATAGGTCCTTTTCTTATGTTTCCTGCTTAGAGAAATTCCTTTAGCATTTGTTGTAGGGCTGGTTTGGTGGTGCTGAATTCTCTTAGCTGTTGCTTGTCTGTAAAGCTTTTGATTTCTCCCTCGAATCTGAATGAGATCCTTGCTGGGTAGAGTATTCTTGGTTGTAGGTTCTTCCCTTTCATCACTTGAAATATATCATGCCACTCCCTTCTGGCTTGCAGAGTTTCTGCTGAGAAATCAGCTGTTAACCTTATGGGAGTTCCCTTGTATGTTATTTGTCATTTTTCCCTTGTTGCTTTTAATAACTTTTCTCTGTCTTTAATTTTTGTCAGCTTGACTACTATAATGTCTTGGCCTGTTTCTCCTTGGGTTTATCTTGCCTGGGACTCTCTGTGCTTCCTGGACTTGGGTGGCTATTTCCTTTCCCATGTTAGGGACGTTTTCAGCTATAATCTCTTCCAGTATTTTCTCGAGTCCTTTCTCTCTCTCTTCTCCTTCTGGGACCCCTATAACGCAAACATTGGTGCATTTAACATTGTCCCAGAGGTCTCTTAGGCTGTCTTCAGTTCTTTTCATTCTTTTTCTTTATTCTTTTCCGTATCAATGATTATCACCATTCTGTCTTCCAGCTCATTTATTCGCCCTTCTGCCTCAGTTAATCTGCTATTGGTTCCTTCTAGTGTATTTTTCATTTCAGTTATTGTGTTGCATATCTCTGTTTGTTTGTTCTTTAATTCTTCTAGGTCTTTGGTAAACTTTTTGATCTTTGCATCCAGTCTCTTTTCAAAGTCCTGGATCATCTTCAGTATCATTATTCTGAATTCTTTTTCTGGAAGGGTGCCTATCTCCTCTTCATTTAGTTGTTTTTCTGGGGCTTTATCCTGTCCCTTCATCTGGTGCAAAGTTCTCTGCTTTTTCATTTTCTCTGTCTTTCTGTGGCTGTGGTTTTCAGTTCCACAAGACGAAATACTGCTGATACTGCTTGATACTGCTGTCTTCCCTCTTATGGAGGAAGCTATGTAGGAGGCTCATGGGTGCTTCCTGATGGGAGGGCTGATGGTGGGTCTAGGCACAAACTTCTTTAAAAGCTTACAATGAATTCTGGAATGTCTCTCACCTAGAAATTTAAATTTCTTTCAGAAATTGGCAGCATCCAGCATTTGGCGTTAAATTGTTTTCTTTACAACTGTGATTCCATTAAGGTCATCTTTTCAGTTAGAATCCATTTACTTTAAATAAAGTCAGTGAGAACCTAGAGGCATTTAAATGTTCCTTTCCTTTCCCCAAAATTGTATTTATATTAGGACTCAGTTGCAGAGATATTACCAGTCTATGAAAAGATAAATCCTGTCCACACACAGGCAACCTTGCCCTCCATCATGAATGTGCCAATTTAGAAATGGGCCCACCACAAGTTGGTAGTGCAAAATGAGATCAGCATGAGGAAATCAGATTTTCCAATTAAATCATGTGCCTTCTCTCCACCCAGCACCTAAAGAACAACAAAATCCAAACTCACTATTGCAAAGTAAACATACATTTCTTTACCTCCTCCACTAACCACTAAGAGATGAAATACCAAACTCTTAAGAAAACTGCTTCCTTCTATAAATGTTCTGAAAGTTTTGAAACTTTTTAAAATTTTGCTTTTGTATGTTTACTCCTGGACTGCAACTGGCATCCCTCTGTTCCTGGGCAGGCTACTTCCCCCAAACAGTTGGTAGCAGACAAAGGATTATCTCCCATTTGGATAGGCAAAAAATCTGTTCCTTCATAAGTGATTTTGGGGGTGATAGGAGGTAGGAAGGCGTTGATAAGACCTTTGTTGTATAAGATAAGGTACCCAGGACTCTTAATGAAACCTTTAAATTACTAGTAGATAAGAGGCTGAGTACTTCAGGCAACAGTTTCCTGAAATACTCATTGCTTTATAAGCCGTGAAGCATGGGGGGGAGGTGGGCAGATATACAGGAGAGAGGAATCGGGTAAGAGAGCTCAGGCAGAGCTTCCGGACTCTAGTTTACTAAACATAGACCACTAAACATTGGTCCAGCTGCATCTAAATTGTAGGTCTTGCCTAAAGAGAAGTGTCCTCCTGTGCCAATGTCATATGTTCTTTAAAATTCAAAAGTTGTCTTATGTTCATTCAGCTCTGTGCTAAACTTTTGTTTTCATTCCAACAGATTGTCAAAATTTTGAACCTTTATACTCCCCTGAATGAATTTGAAGAACGGGTAACTGTGGCCTTTATACGAACAATCCAGGTGAGTTTTGAAATGTTAATCAATTTTATAAAGTCCTAGTCTAAAATAAAAGAATTGGTAGCTTAGATTTTAACCTTGCTTCTCTTTATTACTGAAGTACTGGTTATATTATATTCTAGAAGACCTTACATTTTTAGATGTTCTCTTTAGGTAAATATGAGCCATACCACCCATGAATAACATATATGCACAGAAGACTGAACTTTAATCATCTCTGCCTCTCAGATTTTAGACAGTGTCTATTATTTAATTTGCCACTAGCATGTTACTAAAAGCACAAAATGAAATTAACAAAGTAAGCATGAATATCAACCCTACCCACAAATGCAACTAAGATATACTGTTTGAAGAAAACAATTTGAGCTCTTAAATCTTGACTCTGAGACTTATAATGTTTGCTCTTAGGAATAGGCTTGAAAGAAAACATATTAGGGAAATGATTATTTAAATCTGTCTTAAGAGTATGGGAGTTTTTACTTAAAGATGAGCTTCCTAAGCTGAGCCCTAAGTGATTTGGGCCGAGTGCCTAACCTTTGTGTGTGCTGTAGGCTGACAGCATCTAAATGATGGGTCACATCAAGATTACTGAAAAAATGGTGAGCATTTCTTCCATTAGTATCTGTGGGGAACACCTTGAGGAGACATACTTTCTCAAACTTTTAAACAACCTCTTTAGCCAGTGAAGTAATTGTCAATATGAAACAAGGATAAAAAGAAATGGGGGAAGGTGATTACAGGAGGAGACAGGAAGGAGAAAAAGAATAAATTAACTTAAGCATCGTGTACAAGTAGAAAATAGAAACTGCAAGACAAGGGAGGGTGCCAGTCGGATGGAAGGTTGTTCTCTTAAGGGGAAATGCAGTGGTTTATTAAAGATTTGGGTCAGAGAAGCAGGCAGAGTCACCAACGGATATTGTATAGTCAGCTGCTGAAAAGACTGATGGCAGAAGCCATTAAGTTCTCTGACCTGCGGCTGTTTTTATGGAGAGTTTAGAATTTACACAAAGCAAAGTGCAGATTTAGAAAGTCTTTTTTTTCTCCCCCCAGTATCTGAGACAAACATTAGAGGGAGAGCTGTAACTGCTTATAAAGTGGCACTGCTTATGAGAAGCAAGTTCAGGCCAAAAGTCAAAGAATATGAGCCAAGTCAGACTTGGGGTCTTAATTAAGGAAGTAGGAAAAAAGCAATAGAAGTTGGTCAGATAGTCTCTGGATACATGTACAGTCAGATTCTGAGTTTTCCTTAGTAGTCAATTCCCATGTCCAGCAATTCTATCAAAAAATGGGTTTTTGTTTTTGTTTTTTTGCCAGCTAGAGTTTTTTATGTCCTGTTTCTCCCTAGACAGTGCTCAGAGGAAAGGCTGGGACAATCCATGCCATCCTCCTGTATTTGAACCTTAGGTAGGATAAATACAAGTTGCTTATTAAAGCACATCATTTGCTTGGATGGTGAGGACAGAATATGCTGACCTTTAAGAATGTAAGTTTGAGGGGACTGTTAAACTCACCACAGGAGTCACAAGAGGATTCCTGTGAGATGACTACCTTGTGAATTTTAAATAAATAAATGCATATATACCTTTTGCTGCTGAATTGTAATAATATAGATATTATTTAGCTTTTTGTTTTTTGTCCATTTGTATACCCTCCTCTAAATCCTTTACAATTTCCTCAGACCCTTTAACGCGCAGAGCCTACTGATGCATCTAAGGTAGAGAAATAAAAAGGTCTTAAGTGCTATGAAAAAATTTTAAGAGCCTCTTGCCATTTTACATTTTCTGTGCATTTTCACATGCTGTGTGATAGGTTTGTAATAATAAATGCAGCAAAGCTCAGAGTGAGCTGAGTGCTGAGCTATTGACACTCTTGGAGAGACCATTCTGCCAGGGTCACATCAAAGCCACCCTTTGGTATCTTAAATTAGTAAAGCTGCTTATTCGTCCTTAAATGTCCTTGACTCTCCTAAACTTCTTTTCCTATTATTTTAAACTACTTTTTCAAACCGTTAAAATTACTTAAAAATTTGACCCATCTTTCAAGATGCCAAACCCCATGGGTGTTTTTAAAATTGACAGGGAAATTTAAAGTGTTTTCCTTATCCAGGTTCAACTCTACAGGTTCTGCTGCCACCTTAGAACCATCCCACAACCCTAAACTCATGCAGATTTCATTCTAAACATCTGTTTTCCAGCACTTTCCAAAGGCTGCTGTATATTTATTGACCTCACCCCCTGCTTCAAGTCTCAAGAAAAATAGAGATGCTGTGAGTGTTAGAGTAAGTGTAACATCCGCACACTGGATGTGCTTAGCAGATTAATATCCCTTGGTTTTCTCTAAAATAAGGAAATGATGAAATCTCTAGAAAATTACAACATATCAAACTACTGTCACTATTTGAAGCAATCATGGTGCCTTGTCCCAACAGGAAAAAACAGTTCTCATAATCAAAGTTAATGTGGGATGACCTGTGTTTTCACAAAATCAGGATATGCTGGTTTTCCTTTTGGCAGGACTCTCACAGTTAACTAGTTTCACTTGCCTTGTAAAGTGCAGTTCAGAGGTTGATGGTGTGTGCCACGCAGGAGGAAGAAAGGAGCCTATCATAAAAAGAACAACAGCAAACAACATAGCACTTGCCAAGTACCAGAGACCTCTCTGAGTGCTTTACATATGCGTAACTCTCTTGATCCTCATAACCTTATGAGTATACACTCCCCATCTCATTTTTTTGTATGTGGTTTTCTATTTTAAGCCATTTTTAAGTGTACAATTCAGTGACACATGCATTCACAATGTTATATAACCATCACCGCTAATTCCAAAACTTTTTCATCATCCCAAACAGAAACTCTACCCACTGAGCAATAACTTCCTATTCTTCCTTCCCTCCAGCCCCTGGTAACCTCTATTCTAGTTCCTGTCTCTATGAATTTGCCTATACTGGATATTTCATATAAGTGGAACCATACAATATTTGTCCTTTTGGACCTGACTTAGTGTTCTCAGGGTTCATCTACATTGTAGCAGGTATCAGAACTTCATTCCTTTCTATGGTTGAACAATATTGCCTTGTATGTATATATCACACTTTGTTTATCCATTCATCTGCTGATGGACACTGGATTGTTTGTTTAGTGGGAATACTGCTTTTATGAACATTGGTGTACAGATATCTGAGTATTTGTTCTAAATTATTTTAGGTGTATACTTGGGAGTTGAATTACGGGGTCATATAGTAATTTTGTGTTTAAATGTTTGAGGAACTGCCTCAAACACCATTTTGCATTCCCACCAGCAATGCATGAGGTATATACAAGGGAATGTCATTCTTGTATTTTTGTATGTTGAACCACCCTTGCATCCTGAGGATAACTCCAAATTGGTCATGTATATGTTTGTTAAGTCTATTTGGTGTATAGTGGTGTTCATTGGCCTCTGTTTGCTATTGATTTTCCATCTGGTTGTTCTATCCATTATTGAAAATGGGGTACTGAGATGTCTGACTATTATTATAGAACTATTTCTCCCTTCAATTCTGACCATTTTTGTTTCATATATTTTGAGCTGTATTGCTAGGTGCATATATATTTATAACTCATATCTTGATAGATTGAGCCTTTATGAATACATAATGTCCTTCCTTGTCTCTTGTAAATTTTTTTTGCTTAAAGTGTACTTTGTATGACAGTAATATAGCCATTTCAGCTCTTTTCTGGTTACTTGGAATATCTTTTTTCAAACTTTTACTTTGTCTTTTTGTGTGTCTAAAGTGAGTCTCTTGTAGATAGCATATGGATGGATCATGTCTTTTAATCCATTTTACCAATCTCTGCCTTTTAATTGCCTTTAAATTTACATTTAAAGTATTACTGATAAAGGATTTACGTCTGCCATTTAGCTACTTGTTTTCTGATCGTCTTATATGTTTTGTGGTTTTCAATTCTTCCATCACTGCCTTTTTTGTAGTGAGTATATCATTTTGATTCCCTACTTTTCTGTATGTTTTTTGGTTATTTTCTTTGTGCTTACTGTGGTGATCACAAATCGTCTTCAACTTGTAACAACCTAGTTTAAATAATACCTACTTAGTTTCAACAATATACAAGTACTCTGCTGCTGTACATCTCCATCCCTCTGCCTTTATATTGTTATTGTCACAGATCACGTCTGTTATACGTGTGTACCCATTAACAGAAATTTGTAATTATTTTCTGCATTTGTATAAATCATATAGGAAAAAAAGGTGCTACAAACCAAAAGTATAATACTGGCTTTTACATTTACCTATGTTGTTAGCTTTACCAGTGTTCTTTATTGCTTCTTATGGCTTTGAGTTACTGTCTAATGCCCTTTCATGTCATCCTGAAGGACTTTCTTCAGTTACTGGTAACTAGCTCCTTCTGCTTTTATCTGGAATTGACTTAGTTGTCCCTTGGTACCCATGGAGGATTGGTTCTAGGACCTCCATGGGTACCAAACCTGTGGACGCTCAAGTTCTTCGTATAAAATGGCATAGTATTTGCATACAACCTACCCACATCCTCCTGTACACTTTAAATCATCTCCAGATGACTTATAATACCTAATACAATGTAAATGATATATAAATAGTTATCAGCATGTGTCAAATTCAGGTTTTACCTTTTGGAACTTTAGTAGTTATCGTTTTGCCAGATATAGAATTCTTGGTTGACTGAAAGCAGAAATTTCAGGACTTCGAATATATTATCCCACTGCCTTCTGGCCTCCATGGTTTCTGATAAGAAATCCACTTTTATTCTTACTGAGGATACCTTGTTATGTGATGAGTCACTTCTCTCTTGCTGCTTTCAGGATTCTTTCTTTGTCATTGAGGTTTGATAATTTGACTATAATGTGTCTCAATGTGAATCTTTTTGAGTTTCTTCTGCTTGCAGTTTGTTGAGCTTCTTATATATGTAGATATATGGATATATCTTTCATCAGGTTTGGGAATCCAGCCACTATTTCTTCAAATAGTTTGCTGTCCCTTTCTTTTCTCTTTCTAGGACTCTTATGGTGTATATGTTGGTACACTTTACGGTGTCCCACAAGTCCCTCAGGCTCTGTTCCTTTTATTCATTCTTGTTTCTATCTACTCCTCAAACTGGGAAATAATTGCTTTACCTTCAAGTTCACTGGTCATTTCTTCTGCCGCTCAAGTCTGCTGTTAGACCCTTTCAGTGAGCTGAAAATTTTCATTTTAGTTATTATACTTTTCCTAAAATATCTGGCCCCAAATAGAGGGGAAAAGGGAGAGTGTGTATTCCTTTAAATCTTACAATTGACACCACTGGAGGAAGCCACTGCATACCAAGAGAGCCAAAATCAAGGCAGGCATCTGTGCCAGTCCTTCAGGGAACTGCCAGACCAGCCAAAGTGCACAACCCCAGATTTTTGGAAGACAAGGTCTCACTGCCTGCCCTGGCACGAGCCAGCTGCTCCAGGACTGTGGGTTGCTATCCCTACAGCTGCAGTGGGGCTGGAGAAAGGGGGATGGTAGCTGATGTACACTGCTCACTTAGCAAACATCAGCAGGCTCTCCTTCATCAGGCACTCTCCTGGTGGTTGTAAGTGTCCAGCCGAGTTCCAGAGTTACAAGATAGTTGATGCCGATTGCTTTTTTCTAGCTCAGTGGTTGCTTCAGTGGAGTGACTGACCCCTAGATATTCCTGCTCTGTCATTTTGTGTGCTGTCACTCTCTCCATTCCTTTTTTTTTAAATTTTTATTGGCATATAGTTGATTTACAATGTTGTGTTAGTTTCAGGTGTACAGCAAAGTGAATCTGTCATACATATACATACATCCACTCTTTTTTAGATTTTTTTCCCATATAGGCCATTACAGAGTATTGAGTAGAGTTCCCTGTGCTATACAGTGGGTCCTTATTGGCTATCTATTATATATATAGTATCCCCATGCCTTTTTATGGATGAGGAAACCGGGGGCATAGAAAGGTTCAGGAACTCTCCCAGGATGGTGCAAGGATTAGAGCTCAGGTTATCCTCCAGAGCCTATGGCCTTAACCCCACTTCATCATACTGCCTGCCTCTCCACATGACTTGCACCTGAAATATATTTTTCTATTCTCCCTTAGATGGAAAATTTTTTAAAGAATGCTAGAATTGGGAGAGAAATCACAGTCATCTAATCTCCAACAAGCCTAAATCAGAACTTCTCTCTTTGCTGAATACCTGAGAGAGAAGGAGACCACATTCTCCTGAAGTCCTATCTAGTTATCATAACAGAAATATTCCTGTGATTCATTTTTGTGAATTCACCCAAACTGGCTATTTTTAGGTGTAGGAAGTATTTTACATGGTCTTATTCTTCTCCACAGGCACAACTGCAAGAGCGGAATGACCCTCAGCAGCTGCTGTTAGACTCCAAGCACATGTTTCCCGTTTTGTTCCCATTTAATCCATCTTCTCTGACCATGGATTCGATCCACATCCCAGCTTGTCTCAATCTGGAGTTCCTCAATGAAGTCTGAAAGTGCACGTGCCAAAGCGCGACTGCCAGTGAGAGCAAGAAGGAAGTATACAGCATAGTCAAGAGAATTTACGGCTCCATTAAATCTATAAAAGTAGATCAAATCAGAGGTTGAGAGCCTGTGCAGAGTGAACTACACGGAATAAGACACCCGTCATTATATTTTGTACCTACTGCTTGGAATAAAAACACTTGAAATATGGAAGATTTTTTTTAAAAGTATGATTTCGGTCTAAACAAATACACATCATAATCTACAGCCACCAAGCAGCCCCCACAGCCATAGAAAAGGTGCCCATCTATAAAATGGAAATTGTCTAGTTTTGATCTTTGCACATAACAGACTGTCCAAAGTAAAATGATATTAAAAATATGTAAGTCACATAAACTGCCTTCAGAGGACCTTTTAACAAATAATGGTACGAATAACCATGATACTGTCATATAGTGAGTGACATTTCCCCACATCGACAAACCATAGGTGTGGATGGGTTTATGGGGAAGTGTTTGGAGGACAAATATACAGACCTAGGCCTTCTGAGAAGTTCCCCAAAGACATTTTTTAATGCCTAGTGCTGCAGAGATAGTGGTGTAATTGACCTCTAGACTAAACAGTTTTATTGGTTTCTGAAGTAAAATTAGAAGACTCAGTCCCTACTATACTCAAACGTATTTGTGTAGTTGTGAGTTTATGGAAGAATTATGCTAAAAATGCTGCAGTCTCAAACATAAAATGTGAGCAAATAGATATTCTTTATGTTTCTAATGCTAGTCCATGCACTTCCTGAGTCAAAAAACTTTCACAAAAATCTATGTAAGCTAAATGTTAGAAAATAATAAGTCTTATTTTTTATTTATAGATTAAAAACCAAACAAGTCAGTATAAAAGTCTTTAATCCCTTAATGCCATTATACCTCCAATAAGAACATTACATAATGCGCTAGTAATTCTAGATAACCAAAATAGGAAAACTTTATCTTCAGGATCAAGCTATTTGAAAAGCCTTTTTTAAAAATCAGTTCAGGTATTATTAAATTATTATCCAAAAGTTGTGTGTGTGTGTGTGCGCGTGTGTCTGTGAGAGAGCACGTCCATGCGTGTGTATTCGTTTTAAAGAGAGAATCGCTTATGTCAACTTTTCCTTTTCAGGTTATTTTAAACATTTTTCAAATTTACCACAAAAAATTGTAAATATCTCTGCTTTGAAATAAGGATTAAAAAAGAGTATTCAATGATAATATTACAACAGATTTTATGTTCAATACTTTTATAATTTTTGTCTCTTCAAAAGCGAGCATTCAATTAGAAAATCCTACATATTGTTTACCACCTTTTTCACTATTTTTTTCATATTTCTGGTATGCTGCTCCCATGAGAGGAACAGATGGTATTTGCAAATCATAGAAGAGCCTCTATGTTACATCAATAAGATAAAACTTCTCCACGAAGTACCATAGAAATCACACACCCCCACCACCTTCTTTTACTCAGTCTCTCAACTTAAAAGGTTCTTGGAAACACGACACACTCCAAGCCCTAAACAATCCTGTGCACGGCGCCCGCACAGCTCAGCTTCCTCGTCATTCTCCTCGCCCTCTGGGCAGGATGAGGCACAGCCCCCAGGGCGAAGACCACTGCCCAGCACGTCCCAACCCGTGTCATTGGCATGATACTCTTGACCTCCACATTGCACATCCTGGCTTCTCTCCGGTGTCCATGCAGAGCTGTGCCTGCCCCTCCCTTCCCAGCTGGAGTTACATAGTATGCCATCCTGCACCCACATCCTTCAACCTACACACTGACTAGGTTTCCAAGGCCAGTCTAAACCAATTGGGTCCATGGCTGCCTCTTTTTAAAGTTGTTTATTACATATAATTTGCTTTTTACTGAACTTTAAAATTTAGTTTCATCTAAGTCCTGTTCTTAATCTTCTAGAGAACCAAAAATGCCTTGTTAGAGTGGTAAGGAGTTTGAAAAGCAGTGATTCCATAAATTCAACAGATTCCCTGTCCTTACGTGCTGTCTTATACCCTCATTCTCTCCATCCCTCTGGGTCACTACCTCTGCTGTCACTGGTTGATCACTGGGTGCCAAGGACTCACTGAATAAAAGCTTGGCAAGTAGAATAAATGGGGTGGGGTACCTTATGAATAGTCTTCTATTTAGCCTAAGAAATGGCAGGTTGAGTTCTCTTCCAAAGGTAAAGGTATTTCACTGGAGCTGTACTTAATTTATCATATATATACTTAAAAAAACAAGTAGTCTTGTATAGACACAAACAATAAAGGAATATAGTAACTGGTTCCTTGATGTTTAGATCTGCCCTATTTAATGTAACACTTGGAGACTGGAAGAAGCATCTTTAATAATCAATCTTTAGTTAGCATTTTTCTTCCTTGAATTTCTTTAAAGTCAGTTCAACACATTTTCCAACTTCATGAAATCAATAATGACTTTTAACTTAAATAACTTAATTCATCATAAAGGTTTGAATTCTACACCAGATATCTGTCTTTATATTTTAATATTTAAAATTTAGTTGACACTTTTCTCACTATGTGCCTTTAGTAGTTACTAAGATAACTGACATCATTTCTCTGAAATAAGTGTTGCTGTAGGAAGAATTTTCATGTTCAGCATAACATCCTGGTGGTGTTTCGATCTGTCTTTTGAAACACGAGAAGCATTTTAAAGATTACTTAAGAATCAAATATTTATAGATTAAACAATTTGTGTTTTAAGTATTATATGTGTCCTATCTGTTTACCTAGAGTGACCTGTGTTCTGTACATATTAATAATTCCTGCTGAGGCTGACAAACATATCACCTACATGCATTCTCTCTCTGCCATCACAGCTGCAGTCAGACTTATGGTAACTGGCAATCAGACCCAAAGGAAAACAGGCTTTAATCCCCCTTTTTATGAAGCATGTCAATAAGTGTTTTTTCCCTTGATTTTCCTATACATTTTAAAGCATCTGTAAAAACAAAAAAAACAGACAAAACTAGGAACTTGGAAAACTTAGAAAAAATTAACACTGCTACCATCAATTCATCAAATATTTACTGAGAGCCTCACTTAATGCATTAAGATTATAGTAACATACATTAGAATCCATTTGTTTTACATACAGGAAATTGTTTTCATTCACTTGACCTAATTCTAAGGCAGCAAGGGGTATCCTACGTTGAAGCACTTGTATAATGCCAAATGACTAAATGGTTACTAAAATGTGACAGCATGGGGCAGGACCCTGTAGTTTTTCCTCATAGACTATTTCTCTGCAGTCAGCTTCTCAAATTATTTTCTGTATGACTAATTCACTTTTTGGATATATTAGTGCCATAGAGAATTAGGGAGTATAGACAATAAGAGGTTGATGCCAATGCCAAAATTTCATTCAAAAGATTGTTTTTCCTAAAAAAAAAATCTAATTCCAATAAAGGGGGTCAATCAACAATGAATTTAAACTGCTTTCTAAAGTGATAAAGTATCAGAATAATCCAGATTTGAATATAACATTTTGCCCCCAGCTGATGTTTAGATGAAAGACTGCCTCCCAGAAGGGGTTCGCATCATATTCAGGGCTGACCCTAACAGAGGAGAAGAAATACTACCACTAAAAATAGTTTTCCATTTTGAACAAATCTGTAAACTAAACCTTTGTTTTTATAAAAATTGCTTGTATTAGTCATTGTAATATTCAGCTGTGGATAAAAATTTGTGGAAATAAATACTTTTGAATAAAGTGGTGTGACATTTCAATGAAATTTAAAACAATAACTACACACTGGCTGAAAAGTTTATTTTTAATGCTTTCTTACGAGACTTTATTCAGGGGCCTATATTCAAACATGAGTCATGATCATTTAAACCAGGGGTTGGCAAACTTCAGCCTGCAAGATAGGGGTAGAGGGAAACTTTCCCTATAAAATAAGACTTACTGAGCTACACAATTCAAACAAGGCAGTTTGGGTATAGTAGATCATTGGAATAGAACAGAGAGCCAGAGAGAGACTCATATGTATGACTTCATATATGGCAAAGATGGCATTACAAATCAGTGAGGAAAATACTTACAGATCTGTATGGAGGAACTTATATAAGTGAAAAACATTAACAATAACATTAAAAAACTGGAGAAATATATTTCACGGAGAAGAAGACTCCACACCACAAAAATGTCGATTGTCCCCAAGTCGGTCTACAGGTTAAAAACCATCTCACTACGGCTTTTTGATGAAAATTGACAAGCAAATTTTAAAATTTATATGGAAGCGCAAAGGCCCAAGATAACGAAGATGCTCCTCAAAACAAAGAGGGAAAGCCTTCCCTAACACGTATCAAGACATTATAAAACTTCTTTAGTAATTCATATGGGTGGAACTGGCACAGAGACAGAAAATTTGACCAGTGGAACAGAACAGAGAGCCTAGAAACTGAACATCTATATGGAAACGTGAGTAGACTGTGTATTACCTAGAGAAGCACACACCAAAATCACGTGGAAATCTTAAAAATTCACATAACCAACCCCACCCAAATGTACAGAATAAGACCTCTCCAGGGATGGTGCCCTTAAACATCCATCATTAAGAAACTCTACTGAAATATTTCATGATATAGAAAAGTGTTCACAACATACTGGTCAGTTGAAAACTTACCTCTGAAACCCCACTTCCAACCTAAGGATGGACTTGCCTCTTTTCTGGGTGACTGGTAGAAGAATAACCTCTCTTCAGGAAAGCCTCTATCTTATACCCAGAGAGGTTAGGCCTACCTTTGGGACCTCAACGGGAAAACTGTGCCAAGAGCCAAATTTCAAACAACATACATTTACCTCATAACAGTTGAAAAAGAACAGAGGAGCCTGACCTCTGGGTCCTGGTCTGACACTTAGAGGTAGGCCTGGGAGGTGGTAGAAGCCAACCTAGTGCTCGCAGCTAAGCCATGTTGCTCTCCTTTTGCACACAATCTTACAAAGCCACATCAGACAAGGTCACTCTGACTGATGGAGACAACATCACTTTACAGTTTTGTCTAAATACAAACACAAGATCACTGTGCAAACCACATGATACCAAACACCCCTCTCCCGGCTAATGAATGACTACAGCTTCTTCACCAGTTGCAGGTTTAGTCTAGCTCCAATCTGCCCTCCTTCTAGATATGATCCTGCTGAAATATCTAATCAAAGACTTGACCCTACTTCTGGAGAGCACCCAATCCAGAGTGAACCTTTGCTTCTCTGGAGATTCCCCAAATCACCTAACCAAAGCCCAAAAGCCTGACATCCTCGAACGGAGCTGGCCCTCACTTCCTTAAGGCATGCCCTTGATGTGCAGGCTTCCTCATTGCAACAGCATTAAATCCAAACTGTTTGCATACAGGTGTGTGCCAGGAGGCATCTGGCTGAAGGGCATCAACACAGTGTTATCCCCTTCCACCAGTATTAGCATTTTGCAGAGTAAACTTAGAACCAAGGAGGTATTATTTCCAAACCAAACTTAGGTCTGCTTGCCTGCACACAGTAAAGGCAATCTACCAACACCGGGTGGTGGGGAAGGAAAGTGCAGTGTACTGCAGGGCCAAGCAAGGAGTATGGGCAGCTAATGCTCAAAAGATCTGAACTCTGGATGGATTTCAGGGAAAGGTTTTTAAAGACAGCATGAGGCAGAGGGTCACAGGGTGCCTGACCAGCTCATGGACATTTTTCTGACTGGTTGGTGGTGAGGTAATTGGGAGTCAACATCACCAACCTTCTTGTTCCAACCAGTCTGGGGTCTCCTGTTTGGGGTCAGCATGCAATTAACTTCTTCCATCTGGTGGGGGTTTCGGTATCTGCAAACGATTCAACAGTTCATGGCTCAGAATATTATCTATAGCCCATGAGAAGGAACTAGAGGTCCTTGATTTCATTTTATGGTTAAACTATTATTACGTTATCTTGCTTAACTGTTTTCCTTTGTTTCTGCATTTTCTCACTTCTCTGATTAAATCTGCCCTTTGGAACTCAGGGAAGGCCTAGGAGGCTAAAGTTGTTGTACTAACAAGAGGCAGGTGGAGGACACAGTGGGGGGGTCTGTCCAGCGAAGGCCCCATAGGGTCCTGCTCAGTTACACAATCTAGATTTACCTAAGGTTATACAGGTGTGCCTTGGAAATATTGCTGGTTCAGTTCAAGCCCACTGTAATAAAGTGAATATCACAATAAAGCAAGTAACACAAATTTTTTGGTTTCCCAGTGCATATAAAAGTTATGTTTCCACTATGTTGAAGTGTGCAATAGCATTATGCCTAAAAAAACAATGTACATACCATAATTTAAAAATACTTTATTTCTTAAAAATGCTAACCGTCATCTGAGCTTTCAGCCACTCAATCTTTTTGCTGGTAGAGGGTCTTACCTCAATGTTGATGGCTACTGACTGATCAGGGTGGTGGCTGCTGAAGGCTGGGGTGGCTGTGCAAATTTCTTAAATAAGAAAACAATGAAGTTTGCCACATCAATTGACTCTTCCTTTCATGAACAATTTCTTTGTAGCCTGCAATGCACTTTGACAGCATCTTACCCACAGTAGAACTTCTTTCAAAATTAGAGTCAATCTTCTCAAACCCTTCTGCTGCTTTATCAACTAAGTTTATGGAATATTCTAAATCCTTATTGTCATTTCAGCAATCCTCACAGCATCTTCACCAGAAGTAGATTCCATCTCAGGAAACCACTTTCTTTGCTCATCCATAAGAAGCAACTCCTCATCTGTTCAAGTTTTATCATGAGGTTGCAGCAATTCAGTCACATCTTCAGGTTCCATCTCCAATTCTGGTTCTCTTGCTATTTCCGCAGCATCTGCAATTCCTTCCTCCACTGAAGTCTTGAAACACTCAAAGTCATCCATGAATGTTGGAATCAACTTCTTCCTCAGTCCTGTTAATGTTTATATTTTTGACCTCGTCCCATGAATCACAAACATTCTTAATGGCATCTAGAATGTTGAATCCTTCCCAGAAGGTTTTCAATCGACTTTGCCCAGATTCATCAGAGGAATCACTATGTATTGCAGCTATAGCCTTACAAAATGTATCTCAAATAATAAGACTTGAAAATCAAAATTTCTCTTTGATCCATGGGCTGTAGATGGATGTTGTGTTGACAGGCATGAAAACAATATAAATCTCACTGTAGATCTCCATCAGAGTTCTTTGGTGACCAGGTGCTTTGTCAATGAGCAGTAATATTTGAAAGCAATCTTTTTTTCTGAGCAGGAGGTCTCAACAGTGGGCTTAAAATATTCAGAAACCCATGTTGTAAACAGATGTGCTGTCATCCAGGCTTTGTTCTTCCATTTATAGAGCCCAAGCCAAGCAGATTTAGCATAATTCTTAAGGGTCCTAAGATTTTCAGAAAGGCAAATGAGCATTGGCTTCAACTTCAAGTCAGCAGCTGCATTAGCCCCTAACAAGAGAGTCAGCCTGTCCTTTCAAGCTTTGAAGCCAGACATTGACTTCTCTCTAACTATGAAAGTCCTAGATGGAATCCTCTTCCAATAGAAGGCTGTTCTGTCTGCACTGAAAATTTGTTGTTTAGTCTAATCAGCTTCATTAATTACCTTAGGTATATTCTGGATAACCTGGCAACAGCTACTACATCAGCATTTGCTGTTTCACCTTGTAGTCTGATGTTATAAAGATGGCTTCTTTCCTTAAACCTCATAAGGCAACCTCTACTAGCTTTAAACTTTTCTTCTACACCTTCCTCACCTCTCTCAGCCTTCACAGAATTGAAGAGAGTTAGGTCCTTGCTCTGGATCAGGTTTTGGCTTAAGGGAATGTTGTGAATGGCTTGATCTTCTCTCCAGACCATGAAAACTTTCTTTGTATCAGCAATAAGGCTGTTTTCCTTTCTTATCATTGTGTGTTCAGTGGAGTAGCATTTTTAATTTCCTCCAAGAACTTTTCATCTGCTTTCACAACTTGGCTGTTTGCAAAAGGCCTAGCTTTTGGCCTAGCTCAGCTTTCCACGTGCCTTCCTCACTAAGTTTCGTCATTTCTAGCTTTTGATATAAAGTGAGCAATGTGCAACTCTTCGTTTTACTTGAACTCTTAGAGGCCACTGCAGGGTTATGAGTTGGCCTAATTTCAATACTGCTGTGTCTCAGGGAATAGGGAGGCCTGAGGAGAGGGCGAGAGATGAAAAAGTAGCCAATCAGTGGAGCAGTCAGAACACACACAACATTGATTGTTTGCCATCTTATATGGGTGTGGTTCAGAGGCCCCCAAAAATAATTACAATAGTAACAGCAAAGATGACTGATCACAGATCACCATATCAAATATAATAATCATGAAAAAGCTTGAAATATTGCAAGAATTACCAAAATGTGATGCAGAGACATGAAAGTGACAAATGCTGTTGGAAAAATGGCACCAGTAGACCTGCTCCAAGCAGGGTTGCCACAAACCCAATCAAAACAAACAGACAAACCAAAAAACCCTCAATAATGTGAAGCACAATAAAATGAGGTGTGCTTGTATTACTAAATAAAATTCTAAGGCTTGGTAACAATATAGACACAGCAAGTAACTTCCAAACAGGTAGAGGAACAAAGACAAATACTCTTGACCCTTGAATGGGGGGGTAGGAGAGCCCACCCTCCATACAGTCAAAAATCTGCATATAATTTATAATCAGCCCTCCATATACTCAGTTCCTCCATATCCAAGATTCCAACCAACCTCCACTCATGTAGTACTGTAGTATTTACGTTTGGAAAAAATCTGTGTATAAATAGGCCCATACAGTTCAAATCCATGCTGTTCAAGGGTCAACTGTATATATTCTTTCACCTAAGTTTGTGATAATGTCTTAAGCTACTGGGAGCACGTCTACACCTGGGGTAAATTTCAAATAAGTTCAGCAAATCAGTGTCTACATTTCATTTCTGGTGTGCTTGTTTGGCAACTCAAACTTTCTGTAGAGTAGGTATTTGTTATAAGGACAAAACCACATCCAAGGTAATAACTGCCTCTTAATTAACAAAACTTGAAGTTATCACCAAAGCAATTAGATTAACAATGAGCACATACATAACTTTCCCAGCTACTCGAGATTAGCAAACTCACCTGTCTCATTTATTAAAATCAAGGTCCTCTGTATCCTTGGGTTTTGTATCCATGGATTCAATCAACTGCAAATAAAAACTATTTTTTGCCAGAAAGTTTCAAAAAGCAAAACTTGAATTTTTCATGCATCAGCAACCATTTACATAGAATTTACATTGTATTAGGTACTATAATCCAGACATTGCTTAAAGTATACAGGAGGATGTGCATAGGTTTTATGCAGATACTATACCATTTTATATAAGGGACTTAATTTGGGTATCCACCTGGAACCAATCCCCTAAGATACTGAGGGACAACTGTACTCATTTGTTAACACTGTCATAGCCCCTACCAACTCTACCAGCTTTCCCAGTTTCTGTTACTTAAACTTCTAAAGCCATTGCTGCTTAAGCTACCATCAATTTTGAGCACTCTAGGAAGTTTAAGTATAGGACAATTGTTCACAAAATGTAAAAGATAGGGCTGAGTCTGGTTGTGGAGGTAACCTCCACACGAATGAACCTGAATGTGAGTGGCACGGCAGGATTAAGAAAATTCACACAAGAGTATAGGAAAGCATGGGGTCAGGGGACTCAAGACCAAGCCAGTCAAGAGCCCCTTGCTCTGATTCCCATGGCATATTTATTGAGAAAGATCAAAAGCATTCTAGCAGGGATCAAATTATAAAACAAAATAATGAAAAACACAAGGCATAAGACTTCAGAAGAGCCAAAACAGAACGCCTTGTGTATATTATCACTACTAGGGAGTATAGCTAAGCTTCAACCCGGAGCTGGCACCATCGGGCTTCGTGACTGACTTATCTCAGTCGGTTTTCCTTTGAGATTGGTTCTGTTTTCAGAACATGTTTACAGTCACTCAGCCGTCATGTGCCCTCCGCAGGTGTTTCCAAGTTACTGTCCTCTGCATGATCCCTGGTTTCCCACATCTGGTTATTTCTGAAATCCTAATGAAATCTTAACATTAGAATTTACAGATTTATAATAGATTCATTGATTTCCAGTCTTACACTAATGTTACTCCTCTTTTTTTTTTCAAAAAAATATAATTACAGAAAGAAATGATAATAGGGCATTTCTAAAAATACTGAAAGCTAAATGTCTTAGATCAGTAACTTTAAATCTCATGAGGGCCCATGTCTAGATTTTAAAAATTACAAAATACCTAATTTTGATGTATTTACTGTTGTATGATATGTACCTGGTTATATACGGTTAAACATGAAAAGAACTAAATATAATTTATTTCAGGTGATTTTGCAGCTTACTTGAGAGAGACTTTTCCTCCCAATTTTTATTTTGAAAAGCCAAATAGCTACCAAAGAGTTGTAAAAACAGAACAATGAACAACTATATACTCCACACTTAGGCTCCCTAGTTGGTAATGTTTTGCCATATTTGCTTTCTCTCCTTCTCTGCCGGTGCATTTGTGTGCATTTCTTGAGTCATTTGGTAATTAACTGCAGCATCATGACTCTTCACCCCTAAATAGTTCAGTGTGTATCTCCTAAGAACAAAAGACAATCTCTGCCATATCTACAATATAATTAACATAATCAGGAAAATAATGTCAATACTACCATCTCATGCAATTTATAGAAAGTTCCCCCAACTGTCCCAATTCTGTTCTTTAGAGCTGTTGTTTGTAAATCCAGCTTCCAATTAAAGAGCCCACACACATTACATTTGTCCCATCTCATCTCCTTTAATTCAATACCATTCCCAGCCTTTTTTGTTTTTCACAACATTGACATTCTTTAAGAGTTCGGGTCAGTTATTTTGCAGAATATCCCTCAATTTGGATTTATCTGTTTCCTTATGATTAGATTCAAGTCAGACTTTCCTTGGAGAAATCCTAGATAAGTGAGGTTATGTCCCTAGTGCATCAAGAGGGTGCATGATGTCAGTTTGTCCCATTAATAATGTTAAGCTTGGTCATTAGGTCAAGGTAATACCCACAAGATTTCTCTAGTGTATGGATAACTTTTCCTTTTCATGATACTTTGAGATTATGTAAATATCTGTACATAGATGCATGTGTTTTTATGTATGTAAAACTTTTTACCCAATGGTTTTCAAACCCATCCATTTTCATGACATTTTTAATTACAGAAAACTTAGGAAATCTGGAAGGACTTGCTGATGATGATCTGTAAGGTACTGAGTGGGAAACTGTGACACTTAGTGATGGTATCTCAACTTTTCTTAATAAATATATGGGGGACAAATTGAATAGAACCTGCCCTTTTCTCTTATTGAGGAACACTAATACCCTTATCAGTAGTTCTAGAGACAACGAATTTACTCTGCATTTGGACTATTAGAAAGTTTTAATGGAAAAACCCATAACTTTTAGAGATCTGTTTATTTGCTCTACCGCTGTATCTCACACTTACTCATAATTCACTGCACATGTTTTCTGATTTTTATTTTCTTCGTTACAAAACACATTTGACTGGCTTAAGTTCACTGAGTGTCAGCTTGAGATAAAACATGTTGATTTTCGATCATCTAATGAATTCCAGTTTGGTTTCAATTTGATTATGAGTTACCAGCCTTCAAACATAAATCAAGTTCTAATGCTCTAAGGTATCCATTATATGTATAATAATAACTCCTGTGCATCTAGAATGGTACCAGCTCTGTACCATCCCTGGGAGAATTAGGAAAATAGTCATTCAAATCACCTTCTGTAGGAGCTTGGTTGAGAAAGGCTAAGCATCTTGTAGTGACACATTACCTCACTTCTCCACCTACTCGAAACCACACGTTACCTCATAACCCCAGACACTTCCCCTGCCAAAAAAAGCAAATGCATCTTCTAATCTAAGCCACCATATACAAGTTTGTTACCTTTACCAAGGTTTCAACTACTTTATTTCTTCCACCAAGGAAGATAACATTCACCTCCTCTCCTGTGTTCTATAACATATATCTTAGCTAATGATACCCGTCTCTTTTTCTACCCCCACTTCTATGTTCCATATGCCACAAACCCTGGACAAACAACATGGGCCTTGGGCTTCTGAGAATCAAAGATTCAAACTCATAATTCAATGATTTTTCTAGATTTGAGGCCTCAGCAAATTCTTCTGTTTCTCTGGGTCTAAGCTTCCTCATTTATAAAACGAGAAAGGAAAAACTCCTATCTATTTCATGGGGTTACAGAATGTCCCTCATTTAGGGTTCGTTTGATGTTATATAAATTGTATGTTATTCTGTTTTATATAATAATCATATTGCCTGAGTATACAAATTATAAATAGCATCCATAAGTGCCAGGTGCAATGCTGGGCACAAAGTGCCCAAAGATGGTAGCTTTTATTTTACTATCACTCTCTTGCTCATCAGCCAGAATATGGAGGTGAAAAAAATCATTATCGGGTGTGTGGGAAGCTTTGATCTATTCAAAGCCCAAATTCCACTGACTATATACACTTGTGAAAAAGTATACATATTTTTTAAGTTAATAGCCTCAGAACTTAGGTATTGAATAGAAAACTGTCAATTTCCTGGATTTGCTCATATCAAAGCAACAGAAAAAAGAAAAGGAATAAACCAGAGGGTCAAATTACAATAGACGGTGAGAAAAAAGGGAACAATGGATAACTGGGAGAACAAAAGGGAAACGAAGGGATTTTCTATAACGATGGACATGTTCTAACTATATTTTGAAAGCTGAGGCTAGTTTGGGTTACAAGAGTGTATGCACTTGTGAAACTCAACCAATTTAAGATTTGCGCATTTGAACACATGGAAATTTTGCCTTTAAAGAACTGTAAATACTGACCTCTAAAGTGAGCCAAAGGATTCCTGGAGTGAAATGTACTAAGGTCTGCATAAAAAAAGAAAGAAAGAAAGAAAGAAAGAAAGAAAGAAAGATGGCTTGATGAAAGAACAGATGGACGGATGTGATACACCAAAATGCTAACAACTGTAGAATACACGTGCTGAATATATGGCTGTTCACCGCAGAAGCCTTTCCACTTTTCTGCATGTTCGAAAGTTTTCATAATAAAAACGTCGGATTAAAAAAACAAACACACAATGTGAGAGGGCCACGAAGGCGTTTGAAAAGCTGGATTCTAGGGCGGGCATCTCCTGACAGCTCACCAAACACCTCAGCGGCTCCCACCATCCCTTCCCAACCACGCGAACCAAGGCTGAGGCATCCTGGCCGTCCTCCGAGCCCCGGCCCTGGGGATCTGCCGCTTCTTTGCCCGGGTCGCCTCCGGCTCGCCCGGTCTCAGTCCGTTCTCAGCACACACTCCATCATCTGGTTCCCAGAACTCAGATTGCGCAGTGGTCACGTCATCATCGACCAGGGCTCACAGCTACGGCGGAAAAGGCCTCCCTAACCTCCCTCATCGCTAGCCTAACCGGTTCCCCCCAATCTCCCAGGCCCCGGTTCCCCGGCCCCATGTCGCCTGACACGTTTTCATAATCCTCTCAGGCCCACAGCACCGCCAGCCGTGGGGCCCGATCATATAAGGAAAATACTGCGGCTCCATCCGGGGGGCTACATCGTGGACCCGGGGGCGCCCCTGACCTACGCCCCTCGCTGCACCCCACGCCCGCCAACCTCCCCGCCCCCTCCCCGGGCCTGGTCCCCTCGCGGAGCGCACGGGCCTAGGCCTCTGCGAGAGCGGCTCAGCCTAACCCCTCCCACCGTCTTCCGCGCCCCGCGCACTCGACTTCCGGCCGCGCCCCACCTCCCTCAAAGGCCTTCCACACTTTCGACCGCCTCGTCACACGTTTAAGGAAGTTCAGAAGTGAGGATGTTCAGTGATATCAGTTACCTGTTGGAAGGAGGAGGCGGGTTTATAGAAGCCCGGGGGATACGATGGACGGAGTCGAGTCAAATCATTCTCTCCACTGGGAAACAGAGACAGCCTTTTAAAACAACGATCTGGGGCACAAATCCTTTCGCGAGGACCGTTCTCTTGTCCAAGCTGGTGTCCCTGGGAGGTTCTGGTACCCTTGGTTCCCAGGAGTGGCGCAAAGAGGGATGCGCCCTGCCAAGAGGCTGGGAGCTCTCGCTGGGGCCAGGCGGGGGCGTGGCCTCGCCGGCCCAGCCGCGCGCGCTTAAAAGCCGGGTGGCTGCGGGGGCCGCGTCTGCGTTGGGGAAGAGGCTCCGTGCGCCGCCGCCTGCTGCTCGCGACCTCCGCCATGGCCCTGTCCCGAGGTGAGCGCCGCCGCCCCGCTTCTCTCGCGCTTGGGGGGGGGGGGGGGGGGGGGGGCGGGTCGCGGCAGGGAGTGGTGGTCTCCTTGGTAGTAAAGGGAACGTGATAACCCAACCCGAAAGCATTGTTTGGGTTCAGGAGAAAACACGCTTGTAAGGCCCCAGCGGCTTTCTTGGATTATGGTGGTCCGGGGCCCTGCGGGCTGCATCTCCCAGTTGAGAGTCGAGACTGCGGTGTGCTGGCTTCTGACCTTGAAGGTCGTTTCCCTTCTCTGCGCGGTCGTGACCCACGTCATTCGAGGTCCGCTGGGTCAGCTACTGGGGCGCCGTAAGCGCCAGGCGGCCTCGGACTTGGTCACGGGGATGGGCAGGGGCGGGGGGAGGAAGGAATGTTCTCTTGGAGTCGTCAGGGACTTTCTGCCCCAGGGCCCTCCCCCAGAATGCTCGGGGGCGTTCTGTTGGAGAACCTGCGTTAACCCCTTTCCCTTCCATTCTTTCGAGTGACTCCAGAAAAGTGCAGTCACTGAGTACGTAAATTCTACGGTTATTAACTGAAAAAAATATGTAAACTCCCTTTTCATAACAAATGGTCGCAGTCGATGGAAATTTACTTTTAAGGATATGAAAGCTTATCTTTATGTGTCCTTTGAAGAACCTTCAGATGGAACACTATGTATATATCCAGGTCCCGGCCAGGAAAACACTTGGCAGGATATAAGAACCAGTGTTCTGATGGTCTAGGGCCCTGTGGGCTCTTTGGGGTTTTATTCAGAATTCAGAAGGGAGGCAGTCTTCTACCTTAAAGTAGAATAACAGGATCTGATTTCCCATCTGCCCCCATTTCCTCGGGGCTGTGAGGCTGCCTGTGTAGCAAGGAGGACAATTTAAGACCATTTAAGTATATATTGCAAGAGTCCAGGCAACATCAAATGATGGTTTTGAATCAAGTTGGAGGCAGTGGAATTGGGGAAAAGGGGAAAGGATGATTTGAGAGAGATTTGGAGATGGATTTGGCAGAACCTGGTGATAGATTGGATGTGGCAGGTCAGTGAGAAGGAAATGTCAAGAATGACTTGAAGTTTCTGGTTTGAGGAATTGTGTTCATGATGATACTACTTATGGAGTGAGGGAAACTGGGGGAAGGATAGATTTGGAAGAGAATATTGAGGTGCTCAAGTGCAGATATCAGGTAGGCAGTTGGTTAAGGGGATCTGAAGCTCAGAAGAGCCAAAATGACATGTGAACCGTTCAAGTGAAAAATAGGTATTCTGAGACAAAAAGATTTAATTTGTCAGTGCTCTTTCTAATTCTGAATGTAATAAAGCAACATATTGATTTTTTTGTAGATGAGGTATTCAGGAAACCCAAATTATTTAAAAGCTGCATTGTTGTGAGCTATCTTTTTTAAAAGGAAGTTATATTTTTATTGATTTCTCTGTATAATATTTTATCAGTGTGAACGACCACTTTCTTTTAATACAGACCCCTTTGAAAATTTGATGGAAACTATGAACCCAGTAAGGGGAAAGGATGTATATCAACACCTGCATTAAGGAAGTATGAAGTTGATAAATTTGGGATACCGTTCACTGTGGTGTTAAAGTTAGTGGTCATATTTTTATCCATTTCCCTGTTTTATGGTTGAGGACACTGATGTCCAGAAAGGTAGAATGGTTTGTCTATAATGGTAGTTAGTGTTTTGATTGTTATTGGTTAGCTAGAACACATTACAGATATGCGCTTCTCTCAAGTAGCGTAATAGGTGCTTGCAGAACTAGTGGGTAAGAGAGAACGTTTGACTGATTCTTGTAGGGAAAAGGACAGATTTGGTTGGGAGCATGATTGACTTTGGTAAAGATTGTCATTAATTTATCAGATTTCTGTATCCATGTAGAACCAATGCCTGGTTTTTTATTAACAGCGGTCCCTGGGCTTGGTAGAAGGGTTGCACTCAACAAATATTAACTCTTTTACTGGTCCATAGCTTTGCTGGGAATGTTTGTGCAAGGGTTCAAGGCAGGTGGGGGAGTAGCGGTCAGGGAGCTGCCAGATGAATGCTGAAACTGAAATGGATACAGAAGCGGCAGTTTTCCTTATTAGCTTTGGTTGCTGTCTGCAGTTGCTGTAATTAAATGAGTAAATATTTACCTAACAATGTAATAGAAAGGAAGGCAGAATTCTTCTTTCTCTTCTAGTGTTATTTTTCCGCTATGGTCAAATCTGCCAGGCCGTTCTGACTCACTGTGCTCTGGATATGTCTTTTCACTGTCTTTCAGTAAAAAATCTTTAGCCTCTGAATTTTCAGAGCCTTTTAAAGTACATAAGATCTTAGCTGGGTGTTAACAATTAAGTTTTAGACACCCACACAAAATTGACATCACATCAAATAATTACTGCCATGGTATCCAGTTTATGAAATTGTAGGAAAAAATCCTTTAGATCGTCTAGTCTTTGTGCCTGCATGTGCCGGATTATTTTTTAAAATACGCTTAATAGCTTTTTCCCCATTCAAAATAATTGTATTAGTTCAGTGTTAGCCTTGCTCATGCTAACCTTCACAGCCTGGGAGCAGCAAGTAAGCAGACTGATGTCAGGAAAGGGGATGTTCTTGCTTTTTTTTTTCATTCTCTCTCTCTCTCTCTCTCTCTCTCTCTCTCTCTCTCTCTCTCTCACACACACACACACACACTCTCTCTCTCTCTTACGCACTGTTTTGTAGATTTCTCATATTTCACTATTAGCACTTCCCACCTAAAAATGCTTTCTTAGATCATGAAGTACAAGGAAGAAATTCATGGAAGGAAATTTATGGCGAAGCAAATGAAATTTGCCTTCATTGTTTCTGAAAAGTCAGTGTGCATTCAAAACATTTTCATGTATTCAATATTTCTTTTTTTCTGGCTTTTGAGATTTTCGCTTTATCTTTCATTTTGAGAAGTTTGACAGTGATGTGTCACGATGAGTGAGTGTGTGTGTGTATTTTGCATGTATTCAATTTGGGGTTTACTGAGCTTGAATCTGTATTTTATCTTTTAGTTTTACAGAAAAAATGAACAAAGTACAGAGCATTCCCATACACTTCCTCACCTCTCTCCATTATCCTCTATTATTAACAACTTGAATTAATGTGGTATATTTGTTACAATTGATGAACCAATACTGATATATTATTCTTAGCTGAAGTCCATAGTTTACGTTAAGCTTCATTTGTTGTGCTGTATAGTTCTGTCAGTTTTGACAAATGTGTAATGACATGTACCTACCGTTATAGTATCATAAAGAGTAGTTTCACTGCCCTAAAATTTCCCTGTGCTCCACCTGATCATTTCTCCTTCCCCACCACTCCCAACCCCTGATGACCGCTGGTCCTTTTACTGTCTCTATAATTTTGCCATTTCTAGATGTCGTATAGTTGGAATCATATAGTGTGTGGCCTTTTCAGATTGGCTTCTTTCACTAGCAGTATGCATTTAAGTTTCTTTCATGTCTTTTCATGACTTGATACCTCATTTCTTTTTAGTGCTGAATAATATTCCATTGTATGAGTGTACCACAGCTTATCCATTTACCTACTGAAGAATATCTTGGCTACTTCCAAGTTTTAGCAATTATGAGTAAAGTTGCTATAAACATTTGTGTGCAGGTTTTTGTGTGGACGTACGTTTTCAGCTCATTAGGGTAAATACAAAGGAGCGTGATTACTGGATCATATGAGTAGACTATGTTTAGTTTTAGTTTTGGAAGAAACTGCCACACTGTCTTCCAAAGTGGCTGTACCATTTTGCATTCCCAGAAGCAGTGGGTGAGTTTCTTTTGCTCCACATCCCTACTAACGTTTGGTGTTGCCAGTGCTTTGGGTTTTAGCCGTTCTAATAGTTGTGAGATGGTATCTCATTGTCGTTTTAATTTGCAGTTACCTAATAACATGATGTCAGACATCTTTTCATGTGGCTATTTGCCATCTATAGTGTCTTTGGTGAGGTGTCTATATTTTTCATGCATTTTTTAACTGGGTCGTTTGTTTCCTAGTTATTGAGTTTGAAGAGTCCTTTGTATATTTTAGATACCAGTCCTTTATCAGATAAATAGTTTGCAAGTATTTTCTCCCAGTCTGTGGCTTGTCTTTTTGTGCTTTTAGCAGTATCTTTTGAAGGGCAGAAGTTTTCAATTTTAATTAAGTCCAAATTTTTTTTTTTGTGGATTGTGCTTTTGGTGTTGTATCTAAAAAGTTATCTCCAAACCAAAGCAAAGGTCACCTAGATTTTCTCCTGTGGTATCTTCTAGGGGTTTTATAGTTTTTGCATTTTGTATTTAAGTCTGATCCAATTTGAGCTAATTTTTATGGAAGGTGTAAAGTCTGTCTGCTTTGTCATTGTTGTCTGCTTGTGGATGTCCAGTTGTTTCAGCACCATTTATTGAAAAGACTGTCCTTTCTCCATTGAATTCAATGCCTTTGTTCCTTTGTCAGACTTTGAGGTTTGTCCATGTTTTTTGTTTTGTTTTGTTTTCCCCAATCTTTTTTTCCCCTCTGTTCTTCAGATCAAGTAATGTCTGTTTAACTATTTTAAGGTCACTGAATCTTACTCCTTTCACTTCCATTCTGCTATTACATCCATTCAGTGTATATTTTATTTCAGATATTTTTCAGTTTTAGAATTTTCACTTTGGCCTTTTTTTTTAAGCTTCTTTTTCTTTGTGGAGATGTACTGTCCTTTATTATGAACATATTTTTCTGTATATCCTTGAGCATAGTTATGATAGACAGCTGTTTTAAAATCCTTGTCTACAAATGTAAAATAGATAGCTAGTGGGAAGCTGCTGCATAACACAGGGAGATGAACTTGATGATGCGTGATGAGTTAGAGGGATGGGATAGGGAAGGGGGGAAGGAGTCTCGGGAGGGAGGGGATATGGGGATATATGTGTAGATGCAGCTGATTCACTTTATTGTACAGGAAAAACTGGCACAGCAGTGTAAAGCAATTACATTCCAATAAAGGGCTTAAAAGAATTTTTTTTTAAAAAGAAAAAGAAATGGAAAAAATAGAAAATAAAAAAAATAAAATCCTTGTCTGCTAATTCTGACATCTGGGTCATCTTGGGGTTGGTCACCGTTGATTGTCTTCTATCTTTTTAAAAAATATTCATTGATTTATTTATTGGCTGCGTTGGGTCTTCGTTGCTGTGCACGGGCTTTCTCTAGTTGCAGCAAGTGGGGTTATTCTTTATTGTGGTGTGTGTACTTCTCATTGCAGTGGCTTCTCTTGTTGCAGAGCAGAGGCTCTAGGTGCACGCACTTCAGTAGTTGTGGCATGACAGGCTCAATAGTTGTGGTTCCCGGGCTCTAAAGCACAGGCTCAGTAGTTGTGGCACACAGGCTTAGTTGCTTCAGGATATGTGAGATCTTCCTGGACCAGGGCTTGAACCCATGTCCCCTGCATTGGCAGGCGAATTCTTAACCACTGCACCACCAGGGAAGTCCCTATTGTCTTTTATCTTAAGAATGAGACACAGGCATTTTATTGAGCTTTGCAAATACTGCGGGTTTCTTTTTACAAATTGAAGGTTTGTGGCTACCCTGCAATTGAGCAGCTTTATTGGTGCCATTTTTCCTACAACATTTGCTCATTTTGTGTCTGTTACATTTTGATGATTCTTGCAATGTTTCAAACCCTCCACCAGCAAAAAGATTACAACTCACTGAAGGCTCAGGTGATGGTTAGTATTTTTTAGCAATAAGGTATTTTTAAATTAAAGTATATACATTTGTTTAGACATAATGTTATTACACAGTTAACAGGCTACAGTACAAACATAACTTTTATATGCATTGGAAGACCAAAAATTCTGTGACTTGCTTAATTGCAGTAAGTAGTCCCAAACCAAACCTGTAATATCTTTTGAGATATGCCTGTGTATTCTTGTTTCTTCATACGTGGATTAATTTTGGATTATGTGGTGGACAGTACAGGTGAACCATTGTAGAGACTGGATTCTGATACTTTCCAGAAAGTATTGACATCAGTTGTTTAATTAACTATTTTTGCAGGCACTTAATTTGGCTGAACTCAAACTGCAAAGTCTGTCTACCCTGTAAAGGGCAGTAGCTCAAATCTAATTTTAATTCATTTAGGCTTAGCCGAGGTGCTTGTAGTTGGCCCCACAGATACATGGTTAAGGATTCAGCCAGATATTTGGGCTTTCCACTGTAGTACTTTTCTTTCACAGATCCCCCCTCAGTTTTCAGTAGCTGTGATTGCCATAGACTCAATTCTCTGATTCTTCAAGCCAGCAAGACTTTGAGTTTCTGAATTCTAGCCATTCTATTCAGTGTGGGCTGCTGGCCTTCAAGTTAGAGGCTATAAATAACTTGGACGCTCACCCTGTGCTATTCCCTTTTCACATTATCTCCTGTACAGCTGCCTGCTTTTGTTCTTTCTCCAAGAACTTGAAGAAGCCATTCTTATATATCGTCAGTGTCTACTGGAGAGTTGGTCAAATAGGAGCATACTAGGCAGTGACCAGAAGCAGGACTGTACCAAAATTAGCAAGAAGGCAAGCAAAGGGGGGAGAAAAATGAAATAAACGCCAGTATAAAAATAGACAGAGACTATTAATCAAGGAGGATTAGAGGACATATATAGGAAGGCACAGTAGCACAGAATAACCCATCTATCAGAGGAAAACATTTGTAATGCACCAAACTAATATTTATGGCTTTTTGTAAATATCTGAATATTTTATCTGTAAAGAACTGATTGGATCTATTCTAAATTATATATGTTGCTCCTGACATTCTTTTAGACTGTAAATTTCTCAAAGTAGGCATAAAGAAGAAGCTGGAATTTTTTTTAGGATAGGTTTAGTTTGTTCCATGGAAAGAGATCCCTAACATAAACAGAAGAATTGTACTTAGATACCAATAATGGTATAATGTTTGAATGATCTCAATTATAGGCCAATATCTGGGCACAAATCCATTGTTAAAAGCCACATAGTTTCTTGTCAAGATATGGAAATGTGTGCTCAGATTTGTCTTTGGGAGAATTTAGTTAGTGTATGCAAAGCATCAAGCATGAAGTCCATCATACATTTAAGTGCCCCTATGTGTGTGTTGTTTTTTTTTTTATGAATTTATTTATTTTATTGGCTGTGTTGGGTCTTTGTTTTTGTTTTGTTTTGTTTTGTTTTGTTTTTGCTGTGCACGGGCTTTCTTTAGTTGCAGTGAGAGCAGGCTACTCTTCATTGTGGTGCGCGGGCTCCTCATTGCCGTGGCTTCTCTTGTTACAGAGCACAGGCTCTAGGCGCGTGGGCTTCAGTAGTTGCAGCACATGGGCTCAATAGTTGTGACTCACAGGCTCTAGAGCACGGGCTCAGTAGTTGTGGCTCATGGGCTTAGTTGCTCTGTGGCATGTGGGATCTTCCTGAAGCAGGACTCTAACCCGTATCCCCTGCATTGGCAGGCAGATTTTTAACCACTGCGCCACCTAGGAAGCCCGCCCCTGTGTGTTAACTGTAATATTTACCTTGCAGAGTTGTTGGGAAGATTAGATATTATATGACAAGTGATGAGATGTCTAGTACTTAGTAGGTGCCTAATAAATGTTAGTGTGATGAAGCTGCTGTAACCAGTGTTGTTCCCCAGTATGCAGGCTTTGCATTTCCTAACTCTAGTTGGGTGCCACTCACATCATAGTCATTATAAATTTGTTAACCATAACTTTTTTTTTTTTTTTTTTGGCAGGTGGCAGTAGAGTGCTTTGGGAAGGAACAGATTGTATTTATCTGTACAGGGCCACCAATTGAACCAACGTGATAATGCAAATTTGTAGTCTTTGCAATAATAGATGTATCCATAATTCCCCTGTATCCTTTGTGGTTAGGTCAGCTGTAGGAAACTTTGTTACACTCTGACACATTGTAATAGGATATTAGCAAGCTAGACTGTCTTTAGAGGAAAACAACCAGAATTAATCTTAAAAAAAGAGCTGTTGAAACAATGCTTTTTATGTACTTGGGGAAGGAGTCATCAGGTCTGGGGAATTTTACAGGTTAACTGACTGCAGATACTGGAAGGGTACCCATGATAAAGGGGATCTGTTTTGCCCATTTTATTCTAAGAATGAAAGATAATAGTTTGGAGACTTCCTTGATGGTTCAGTGGTTAAGAATCCACCTGCCAGTGCAGGGGACACAGGTTCGAACCCTGGTCCAGGAAGATCCCACTTGCTGCGGAGCAACTAAGCCCGTGTACCACAACTACTGAAGCCCATGAGCCTAGAGCCTCTGCTCTGCAGCAAGAGAAGCCACCGCAGTGAGAAGCCTGCGCACTGCAACAAAGAGTAGCCCCTGCTCACCACAACTAAAGAAAGCCCGTGCACGGCAATGAACACCCCACACAGCCAATAAATAAATAAATACATGTGATTTGTAATTTGAGTTTTCCTCTGACTCTAGAAGCAGTGACATATATATATAATACAAATTCAAGGCAGCATATATTCTAGAAACTATATAATCTGTCTGAGTTTGGGATGCATTTGGATAGAACTAGGATTGGTGGGTGGAAGACTTGGTAAGCTGAGCCAGCTCAGTATGAGAAAAAAATCGTTAGTTTGTGTTGCCCATTCATAGGCACATTGCTTCTCACAATGGAGCATGCCTTCTTACTGAAAGTGTTTTAGCAGAAGTTAGAGAAGACCTCTTGTCAGGAATATTCTAGAGGAAGTTCTTATAGGGTGAGCGGTTGACCTCAGACCACCTTAAGGTACCTTCTAGTTGGGAAATTCTTTGATTCTGTGACTAGGCAATATACTCCAGGAAATAGAAGAGGCATTTCCATTTTATACAAATGTTTCTAATATTGCAGATCATCAGGTTCTAAGAATGTTGTCTAGCTGGAAGGGATTTACATCCTAGCCTGCCGTGCAGTTCTTGGTGCCAGCATGTAGGTATTGATCAAAATGATAACTCTTAGCACTGCTTCTGTGAGTGCGACCCATTGTATACATTATTATGTGACAAAGATTTTCAGTTTTTTGTTTTTTTTGTTTTTTTATAAATTTTATTGGCTGCTTTGGGTCTTTTTTTTTTTTTTGCTGTGCGCAGGCTTTCTTTTTAGTTGCAGTGAGTGGGGGCTACTCTTCGTTGTGGCGCGCGCAGGCTTCCTCATTGCCGTGGCTTCTCTTGTTGCGGTGCACGGGCTCTAGGCGCATGGGCTTCAGTAGTTGCAGCACCTGGGCTCAATAGTTGTGGCTCACGGGCTCTAAAGCTCAGGCTCAGTAGTTGTGGGGCACGGGCTTAGTTGCTCCGCGGCATGTGGGATCTTCCTGGAGCAGGGCTTGAACCCGTGTCCCCTGCATTGGCAGGCGGATTCTCAACCACTGTGCTACCTAGGAAATCCCGATTTTCAGTTATTTATTGAAAATTGTACTTTATAATAAGGTTCACAGTGAAATTATTTAAAACATGTTAGGGACACTGACGAACCTGTAATTGCTTATAAATCTCTCCTCTTTGCAATAGGTGTGTTCATTGTTGCTGCTAAGCGGACACCCTTTGGAGCCTTTGGAGGTCTTCTGAAAGACTTCACAGCTACTGACTTGGCTGAATCTGCTGCCAAGGCTGCCTTGGCTGCTGGCAAAGTCTCACCTGAAATTATTGACAGTGTGATTGTAGGCAATGTCATACAGGTTAGTAGGGCAGAAGGGAGGTATTCACTCCTATTGCTTTCTTTTATCAGTTTCTAAAAATAATTCCTTTAACATGTCATAATGATGTACTAGTTGATAATGGTTAAAAGTATTCATAATTTGAACAGCCCTTTGACTCCAGAAACAATGGCATGTATAATTCAAAAGAGCACATATTTGGAAACTATATATCTATCTGGGACCTATCTGGGACTTGGGATACATTTCATTGCTTCTTAAATAGCAAATTAATTTCCTTGACTTATCTGAAGTAAATTGGTTCACTTTGTGTGCCACCTGAGGAGCGTAGCAAACCCAAGCAATGCAACACATCTCTGGTAATTTCTTAGCACACAGTAGGAGCTTGGTCAGTGTTTTGTGGTAAATAAGAAGCTCCGTTACCCTCTTCCTTGCTATGCATGGTGTACAAAATAGATGACTCATTTGCAGTAATTGAAAGCTGGATATTTCTTCAAAGTGTGGCCAAGAAGTGGGGACTCTCATTCTTCCCAGACCTCATTGGTGGGATGGAGGCTCTCCATTGAGTGCATTGCCACTGACAGTGCTGGGGCCCTAATCACTGTTCTCCTGGTTTGTAATGTGGTTCCAGACTGGGTAAGGCAGGCTGAGAAGACTTGAGGCTACTGCCACCTCCTCTACTGAGTGCTTTCCGCTCTTAGAGCTGGGATAAGGCTCAGAAAGAGGTGTACAGTTGTCCCCTGTGAATAATGCTGCTTTGAACATCGTGTACAAGTTTTTGCGTGGACATAGGTTTTTATTTCCCTTGGGTGTATACCTATGAGTGTAATTGTTAGGTTATATGGTATCTGTACATATAATTGTTTCAGAAAATTTCAGACTGTTTTCCAAAGCAGCTGAAACATTTTACATTCATACCTACAGTGTATGAAGGTTCCACTTTCTCCACATCCTTGTCAACACTTGTTATTGTGTGTCTTTTTTTATAGCCATTCTAGTGAATATGAAGTAGTATCTCTTTGTGGTTTTAATTTGCCTTTCTCTCATGACTGATGATGCCGAACATGATTTCATGAGCTTGTTGCCATTGCTGTATCTTCTTGGAGAATGTCTGATTCATACCCTTTCCCATCTTATAATTGGGTCATTTGTCTTTTTATTATTAAGTCATAAGTGTTCTTTATATATCCTAGATACAAGTCCCTTAGCAGATACATGAATTGTGAATATTTTTTCTATACTTTATCTTTTCATTTCTTAATAGTGTCCTTTGTAGTATGAAAATTTTTGGGTTTTTTTTTTTTTTTTTTTTTTTTTTTTGGCACACGGGCTTAGTTGCTCCATGGCATGTGGGATCTTCCTGGAGCAGGGATCGAACCTGTGTCCCCTGCATTGGCAGGCGGATTCTTAACCACTACACCACCTAGGAAGCCCTGGTGTATGAAAATTTTAAATGCTGATGAAGCCCAATTTCAGTTGTTGTTGCTCAGGCTTTTGGTGTCATTATTTAAGAATCCATTCCCATATCTAAGGTCATGAAGATTTATCCGTATGTTTTCTTCTGAGTTTTATAGTTTTAGCTGTTACATTTAGGTCTTTGATTTATTTTGATTTAATTTTTATATCTGTTTTGAGGTACAGGTCCAGATTCATTCTTCTGCATGTGGCTATCCAGTTGTTCTAGCACCGTTCTTTGAGAAGACTATTCTTTCTCCCATTGGATGGGCTTGGCACTGTTATTGAAAAGCAGTTGACCGTAGACACATGATTTTATTTTTGAACTCCCCAGTTCTATTCCACTGAACTACATCTGTGCTTTTTATGTCAGTTGCTTACTATCTTGATCATCATTGCTTCTTAGTAAGTTTTGAAATCCAGAAATGTGAGTCCTCCTACTTAGTTGTTCTTTTCAAAGTTGTTTTGGCTATTCTGGGTCTCTTGCAATTCAATATGAATTTTAGAATCTGTTCATCCATTCCTACAAAGAAGTCAGCTAAGATTCTGATAGGGATTGTTTTGAATCTGTAGGTCAATTGGAGGAGTGTTGCCATCTTAACAGTGTTAGTAAGTCTTCTGATCCATGAACATGGCATGTTTTTTCATTTGTATAAATCCTCTTTAATTTTTTTCAACAATGACTTACAGTTGTCAAAATATGTTTTGCATTTCTTTTGTTAAGTTTATTCCTAAGTATTTTATTCTTTTAGATGTTATTGTGAATGGAATTTTCTTATTTCATTTTCAGATTGTTCATTGCAAGTGTATAGAAATGCAGTTGATTTTTTTAAAAAAAGAAATGCAATTGATTTTTATATATTAATCTTATATCCAAAACCTTGCAGAACTCACTTATTAGTTCTAATGGTTTTCTAGTTGATTACTTAGGATTTTTTATATATAACATCATGTCATCTGAGAGTAGAGATAGTTTTGCTTCTTTCTTTCCAATCTAGATTTCGTTTATGTATTTATTTTTCTTGCCTAATTGCTCTGTCTAGAACCTCCAATGTTGAGTAAAAGTGACAAAAAATGGATATCCCTGTCTTTTTCCTGATATTGTGGGGAAAGCATCCAGTCTTTCACCATTAAGTATGATGTTAGATATGGATTTTTGTATGAGGATGAGTCAAAAATTATCTGCTCTCTGGCTGTAGAATTTATTTTAATTAACTTTTAGAAAAGACAAATACATCACTTTTCGACATAATCTCCTTGCTTTTCAATACACTTTGTCCATCTGTCAACAAGCTTTCGTATTCCCTCATTAAAAAATGTTTTAGGCTGAGCTGTGAGCCACAGATGCACCGCTGTCTTCACTTCTTCATCAGAAGTGAATCTTCATCTTCGTAGGGCTGCTTTTAGGGGACTAAACAGGTGAAAGTCTGATGGAGCAAGATCAGGACTATAGGGAGGATGCTTTAACACCTCAAAACAAAGTTTCTGCAGGGTGTCGAGAGTGTGGGCAGAAGTGTGTGGACGTGCATTGTCATGCAAGATCACAATGCCCTTGGATGGCAGTCCTCTGCGTTTAACCCAAAGTTTAGGCTTCAGCTCTTCAGTAAGCATCTCTATCCATTCATACACACTTTTTCACGACAAAACACTTTCTCCATACTGTGCACAAAGTCTTCGATAAGTAACAGCACCGGGTACACCCTCAGACCACAAAAAATGAATCACTGCACACTGCTCTTCTTTCATGCAGATCACAAGTGGGGCATCCATTTTTGCTCACACCACAGTTACAAATGAACTGATTGTAACATGTTCACACCTGCACAGCAGTGACTGGGGAGGCAATAGCCTTGAACAGGAAGCGCTGACAAGACAGTGCAGCCAACAGAAGTTTTAATATAACCGGAGTACAGATAATTTTTGACTCACCCTCATAGTTGCGATGTACTCTGAATTAGCAACTGTTGAACCACTGGTCCCAAGGAGGTGACAGCGTAAGGGTCCTGTGAGCCTCCGGTCACAACATTTTTATTAACTGATCAGTACATAATCTTGTTTTATGTGTTTCTATTTAAAGACACCTTATTTAATATATATGGTTGATTCATTAGCATTAAACTCTCAGCCAACAGCGCTATCACTCATGCCTGAATGAAATTTATCTAACACATATTTTCTCTGTGAGGCACATCACTGCCTTCTTGCACTTAGGGATACTGGACAGCAAGGACTTAAGCGTTGTATACTCGGAAGCCATTTTGAACAGCAGAATCACCTGCAAGAAGCACAAAAAAATGCGTAAAACTAAATAGACTGCAGGAAGATCACTTGTTTCTAGGGTGAGAGCTCAAACAAGAAGGCAGAGTATCCCCTTGTTCATTCTTAGCTGGGAAAGTGCATATCAGGCGACTAAAATTTTTTTCCACTCTGCACGCCTGCAAGTAAATGACCACAAAAGTGCTTCAAGTATTGATTTGAGCATTACAAATAAATTTTAGCAAGTAGGTGAATTTGCAAGTATAGAGTCTACACATAATAAGAATTGACTATATTTTGAAGTTATATATTTATGTCCTGCCTATTCTGAGAGGTGTTAAAGTTCTTGGTGTTAAAGGTACTAATGTACTTTTATTGTAGAGCGAGCTGAAGCACATTTGATACAATGTAAAGAATTGGTCCATCAGAGTAACTTCAGGGTGTTCATTGTACTATTCTTTAGAGTGTTCATTGTAACTTTACATTTTCTCAAATTTGCTTTAGCTCTCTCTACAGTAAAAGATGTTGTTACTAGAAAGAAAAAAAAAAAGTCATTTCATCCCTTCTTAGTCAAAGTGTGGTCCTTGGACCAGCAACATTGGCCTCACCAGGGTAGTCATTAGAAATGCAGAATCTCAGGTAGTCCTGGATCTATTTATTGAGAACCTACATTTTAACAAGATGCCACAGTGTGCATTTGAAAGTTTGGGACGCTGTGGTCTAGTCCCACCTCTTATTCTCCTGACCATTGTTCATCTCTCCCCTTCTCAGGGCAGCCAGGGTCAGCCTTGGTTTCACATTGCAGTCACCTGGGTGCTATTAAAAATAACTGATGCCTCTGACCACCTCCAGCCTTTCTAGTTTAATTGGTTTGGTTAGGAGGTTGAGCATCACTATGTTAAGAAAGCTTCCCGGGTTATTCCACTGTGCGGCCAAGGTTGAGAACCACAGACTCTCATGCTTCCTCTGTTAAGGAACATACTACTTCGAGATAGCCTATTCCATTTTTAAGTAGCTCTAATCATAAAATTCTGTGTTCTACTAAGGATTTAATATAAGGATTTCTCATACTTGTTTGTTTAAAAACCAGTTGACCAAATTACAATTTTTATTGAAATCATTAACACATATTATATAAAATACGCTGTACCTATATGCATTGTGTCCTACCTTAGAGCCATATAGTTTATAATTTTTGAAAAATTTTGTGAACATTTTGCTATATTTTGTCCTTCTTCTTAATTCCTAGATTTATAGAGGAAATTCTTTTTCTTTTCCCCCTGTTCCAGAGTTCTTCAGATGCTCTGTACTTGGCAAGACATGTTGGTTTGCGTGTGGGAATCCCAAAAGAGACCCCAGCTCTCACTGTTAATAGGCTCTGTGGCTCTGGTTTCCAGTCCATTGTGAATGGATGTCAGGTATGGGCAACATTTTATTTAATTCTCTGAAAATATTAGTAGTTATTAGAGAAAATGCCTGACTTCAGTATAACGCTGTAGGTTTTTAATTTTATAGTACTTATTAGGAAAGGTCAATATTTGATTTTTCCTGGAAGAATATTCATAGAAAATAGTTTCTTAAAAGCTAGTAATGAACCCTGAAAGCATTATGTTAAATGGAATAAGCCAGTCACAAGAGGACAAATACTGCATGAATCCACTTATATGAGGTCCCTAGAATGGTCAGATTCATAGAGACAGTAAAATGGGGATTGTTGGGGCTGGTGGGGGAAAGAGAATGGGGAGTTACTGTTTAATGGGTGTGGGGTTTCAGTTTGGAAATTGAAAAGACTTCTGGAGATGGGTGGTGGTTGCTTGCATAACAATGTGAATGTGCTTAATGACCTGTATACTTAAAATTGGTTAGAATGGTAAATTTTATGTTATGTGTATTTTATCACAATTTTTAAAGCTAGTCATGACTGTCATTTTTATCGAGTGCTTCCTATGTGCCAGACACTGTGCACATAGATTTACATTCAGTGTCTTACTTAATCTTCACAACTGTCCTATGAGGCAAGAACTATTATTCCCATTTTACAGGCAAGTAAACTGATTATTAAAGGTATTAAGGTTGCTAAGTTGTAGAGGCAGAATCTGAACCCAGGTCTGTGAGAGCTCCCTGTAAGGCAGTTTGGAACACTGAATAAAGACTATAAGATGAGGAAGGGAGTTGGAGAATTTAGAGGATGGTAAAAAATGTATTTTATTACAAAGGAATGGAATGATGCTGTTGGTAGAAGTACAAGCAAGTATGATCTCTTCAGGGGATAGTTGGACAATTACATTTGTTCCCTTGAGCATAGGGAAAAGGGATACAGTAAAATCTTATTTTTCAAAGTCTTCATGTTATTACAAAATAAGATAAAAGACAAAACATATTGTAATGAATCAGTTAACTTTCATGTTAATTTATTTCTGTAACAATATATCTTAGCATAGTGACCCTGATTTTCCTAGCAGTCATTTTAAACATCAGGCTCTTCGAGGATTGTTATTTGCTGTTTTTCTGAGAAATGCAAATAGTGGAAAAAGTTGGAAGAATGAAACAGGTTCCTTTTTATGAGTCCTCTAGATTAACCTAGTTCTTATAAATCCATGGTCTCCTTCAGATTCATCCATTAATAGGGTAAATTTTACTTTTGCCTTTTTACAGGATTTATTCCTTATCTGTCTGCTGGCAGTCTGTACATTTATACCAGCCATTAATATCTCTGCTGGTTTTCAAGATTTGTATTGAGTTAAGAATTACAATTCCTTGTCAAAATGTAGGTAGGATTTGTTACTTCTGCACAAATGATTGAAACGTGTCAGTTTTCTTTTCTCCTTGTATCTTGGGAACGGATGTTTTAGCATTTCCTTTGCAATTTAAAGTATTTCCCTTTGAAACACTGTAATGTGAAAGTTTTACTGTAGGTGAGGTTATGTTGTTTATTAGCTTTACTATTGGTTTACTGCTTAATATATACTTTTTAATACATACTTCTGTCACAATAAAAGGGTTTCGTTGTTGTTGTTCATTTGTTTTTAAATAGGAAATTTGTGTTAAAGACTCTGAAGTTGTCCTCTGTGGAGGAACCGAAAGCATGAGCCAGGTTCCCTACAGTGTCAGAAATGTTCGTTTTGGAACTAAGCTTGGATCAGAGCTCAAGGTTAGAACCATTAAGATTTTTAAAGATTATTTCTCATGCTATTACACTATAATTTTAATAACACCATTTTGGGGTAGAGAAAATTTTTAAACCAATTTTGTTAATAGGGGATTGGCAAAATATGAATGATTTGAAATTTGTAAACTGTTTCGTAGTCGTTAATTTTGACATTTTAACTCACAAAATTAGACTTGTATCTCAGCACACCTCTGGTAGTGGAATTGACACCTGGGGAGATGGAGGAAGGGAAGAAGTGGATTAAAAAGATAGGTAAAGGTTGAATTAACCTCTCTACTGAATAGTTGGTAAAGGAAATAATTAAATATTTACCATGATTTATGGAAATTTTATTTCTGGAGCAATCTCCATTGAATAGATTTCTTCTTTATCACAGAAAACATTCTCTTCAAATATATAGTGTCCCAAATCAGTCAGATAAGAAATGGTTCTTTGAGAACTGCGTGAGTAGTACTGATAAAGAGTGATAGTATACTGTCCTTCCCACCTCAAAGGGCTGTTGATATTGTGTATTCTTAGGATGTCCCAGTCGTAATCATTGACTTATCCTATTCACCCAGTTTCTCGCCTGGCCTTTTTGAAAGCTGAATGGAATAAGACTTAGAAAATATGAGATAATATTTAAGATACCTAATATGTTTGAGAAAATCTTTGGAAAGTTAGGTCAGTGACTCAAAAGGTGACAAGGGAGTCTAGAAGAAACAGATAGGGCACATTTATCAGAGACTAAATAATTGGATAACAGGTACCAACCGTTACTCAAGGAGCCCATTCCAGGCTCTTTTCAACCTTGTAGTGACTGATAGAACCACCTGTTCCTAACATAAAAGGCATGGAATGGAAAAAGAGCACATGTATACTCTTTTGTAAGGAAGTCATAACTGCTTTACAGAGGTAGCTGCAGGGAAATATTTCATGAGGACTCTGAAGTTTCTTACAAAATGAAAGCACAAGGGTTTAAGTTTTGATTGTGGGATGACTTCCTGTGTTCTCACCCTGCACATTTAGCATTGTTGGCTCTTTTTAGAGCCCTGCATTTAGAGAGGAGGGTGTGTGCATTTTATTATGGTGTTAGATGTTTTTTAAAGAATGTCTCAGAACCAAATATAAATCCTAGAGTAAATGCTTATTGGAAAATCTAATTTTACTTTTTTAATTGGAACTGTTGATTAAATTTAAAGAAATGATAGCACATTACTTTCAAAAGATACACTTTACAGATCACTTTATTAATGTCTTTTAATAGCTGGAAGACTCTTTGTGGGTAGCATTAACAGATACGCATATCCAAATGGCAATGGCAGTTACTGCAGAGAATCTTGCTGCAAAACATAAAATAAGCAGAGAAGACTGTGACAAATACGCCCTGCAGTCACATCAGAGGTGGAAAGCTGGTCAGTGAAATTGGTTATTACAAATATCTGTGGAAAGAAAACTAGGAAAGATGTTTATCATTTTAGATTTTAAAGGTCATATAATAATATTAGTTTAAAATTATATCTTTAGAAAAGTACATTTTTCATTATTCCTTTGTTTTTAATGATTAAATATTCTATTAATGATTGCAAAATAACTGGGAGTTTCTCTTTTAAAGTATTTGAATACTACTTAAAAAGTACTGTGGATAATTGGCCCTATCTGGATACTGGAATTGGTTTTTTTATATTTTATTTTTCTTTAATATTTGTTTATTTATTCATTTATTCATTTATTGGCTGAATTGGGTCTTCATTGCTGTGTGCAGGCTTTCTCTAGTTGTGGCAAGTGGAGGCTACTTTTCGTTGTAGTGTGCAGGCGTCTCATTGAGGTGGCTTCTCTTGTTGCGGAACACAGGCTCTAGGCACGCAGGCTTCAGTAGTTGTAGCATGTGGGCTCAGTAGTTGTGTCATGTGGGCTCAGTAGTTGTGGCACACAGGCTTAGCTGCTCTGCTGCATGTGGGGTCTTCCCTGGCTCAAACCCATGTGCCCTGCATTGGCAGGCAGATTCTTAACCACTGCGCCACCAGGGAAGTCCCTGGAATTATATTTTATTAAGGGAAAAGGAAGTAGGTCTGACTTACAGGTGGCTATTTCAAGGCCCGACAAATCCATGACAGGTGCTGTGGTTTTCAGGGAACTTTTTTGAGGTAGCTGTGGATCTTCTTTTTTCTGTGGCATTTTAACTTTCTCAAAACCAGCAGATTCCATTTTTTTCTCTGGAGCTGGTTCACTGCCTCTTTTCCACTTATCATCTTTTTCTTTCCTAAAGGTATTGAGGTCTAGACTTAGGTCCGTGTATTTCTTTTTCTCATTTATCTCAAATAAATCCCTCAACAGCTAGGTCTGTTTCAGGTCTTAGAAAGGTCTCAGGCAGGTAGGCTTCATAAAGTCATTTTGCCTTTCCATTCCCCATATCTTGTGTGCACTGGATCTGTTCTTGAGTCCACTGGTCTAGGTTAACTGATTTTACCCTGGATATGTGCACCCCAAGATTCCTGTGGATTCCCACACACTGAACGCAGATGAACACACCAGTGTTCCAGGAGGCCCATGGTGGCCCTTTAGACTGGCATTCCGCTCAAAACTTGTTCTTCTCCTCCGGCAGCAGGTTGGCCAGGACCGCCTGGTACCGATCTACATCCCTCACCGATTTGCCTGTCATGGCCCAGGCAAGGGGGGCGCTCTGGCCTCCTGCATGCCAGGTGCAAAGACTCCCCTCGCCCCCCGCTCCCCAGCCTGCCTGTCTGCGGGCCATGTGTCCCACGCCTCAGTTTCCCAGACAGCTACCGCCTGCTCGGCCACAAACTCTGCTGCCTACTTCCGGCAGCTCTGGATACTTGAAGTTTGCCCCAAACTGGTCAGTAGAAGACTCTGAGGTCTATGATACTCTCCATCAGAGGTGATGGCTCACCAGGGCAACTGGGACAGAGAGGATGTCCTCCCCCAAGAGGCATATTGCATGCACAAGAAGGGATGATATGTTTGGGAAAGATCCACTGGATATCTTTTATGACTTCTCTCTCCCATTCCTAATTGAGAATCATTGCATCTGACTCAGAAATGCAGAACTAGCCCAAGAACCTAGCTGTGGTGCCATGGCGCCCTTGTGTAACATTGCACAGTGCTGGTGAGCCAGTCCAAAACGAGCAAGGTGACAGCCGTTCTTTTATCAGTATAGTAAGCTGAAGAAATTTGTTAGTCCTCTGAAAAGGGTTTTGCAAACTAAACTATTATAAATGAGCAGAAGCTCTTATTTAGAAATACTTGGAATAGTGAGGATAAAGTTCATTTTAGCATTTCAGAGGGATAAGTGGAATGGAGCTGATCCAACTCATCCTCTGTCTTTTAGTTACATTTAAGTGAAAGGGTATGGTTTCACCATATACAGTTTTTCTGACTTCAGTCAAGTCGTTTGTTCACCGAGTCTTTATTCACTAAGCCCTCCCTTTTTTTTTTTAAGCTCTTTATTGGAATATAATTGCTTTACACTGTTTTGACAGTTTTTGCTGTACAACAAAGTGAATCAGCTGTATTTATACATATATCCCCATATCCTCTCTCTCCTGCAACTCCCTCCCATCCTCCCTATCCCAGCCCTCTAAGTCATCACCCATCATCGAGTTGATCTCCCTGTGTTATGCAGCAGCTTCCCACTAGCTGTCTATTTTACTGGACCTAGAATCCGTCATACAGAGCAGAGTAAGCCAGAAAGAGAAAAACAAATACTATATGCTAACTCACATATATAGAATCTAAAAAAACGGTACTGATTAACCCAGTGACAGGGCAAGAATAAAGATGCAGATGTAGAGAATGGACTGGAGGACATGGGGTGGGGGGCAAAGGGGAAGCTGGGAAGAAGTAAGTGAGCCTTCCCTTTTTTACTAACAGAGTTGTGAGAATCACATAAGGAAAGTATTAGCCTGCTATAAAGTGATATCAAAATTAAGGTGGTGTTATTCCTGACTTAACTCTATTTCTGAAGCTTTATATTACTGTCATCCACTCCAGTCAGTGGAGGTAGAAGTAGGTAAGTGGTTTTACTTAGAACTGTGTCAGTAATAGCGTATACAATTTCAGGTTGCCTGTCATTAAATTTCAGTCATAGATTACTTGGTGATACAGACAACTTGGTAACTTTTTTTCTTATTGTGGTAAGAACACTTAACGTGGGATCTATCCTCTTAATAAAATTTTAAATGTTCAGTACATTATTGTTGACTGTAGGTACAGCTTGGTAACTTTTTAATTACTTCATATCTCACCCAGAGAAATTAAAAAAGGGCATTAAATCCATTCAGTGCCATTACATCTGTAGATAACAGACAACCACTAAAAGTCTAGCAGTACCTTGTAAAAAAAAATTGTAGAAAAAAAATCGAAATTGTAATTTTAAAAAGGTACAGAATACATTTGCATGGATGACAATATATTAAATCCTCCAATAGGCAAGGTAAGTTATGTAAGTAATAAACACTTATACTAAAATAGACTGAATGGAAAGGATAGAATAGAAATTAAACTGAAGGATAGGGGATTCCCTGGCAGTCTAGTGGTTAGGACTGCATGCTTCCACTGCAGGGGGCATGGGTTCCATGCCTGGTCAGGGAAGTAAGATCCTGCAAGCTTCGTGCTGCAGCCTAAATAAATAAATTGAAGGATATATTTGATTTCTTTTTTCTGGTTTCTGTTCTTTTTCTCCCCATTCTTATGAATGAATAGTCTTTCTACTGTTTCAGCTAATGATGCTGGCTACTTTAATAATGAGATGGTACCAATTGAGGTGAAGACAAAAAAAGGAAAACAGACAGTGCAAGTAGATGAACATGCTCGGCCCCAAGCAACCCTTGAGGATTTAAATAAACTTCCCCCAGTGTTCAAGAAGGAAGGAACCATTACTGCAGGGAACGCGTCGGTAAGTAGCACCACGGATTATCTTGAACTCTTCCTGATGTGTTCAATGCAGAATAATCATGCAGTACCTTTTAGATACCTTTCATGTTATTCTTTGGTTATTTCGCTTAAGCTAGTGGTGTTCATATTCTATTAATTTGGGTTTTCATAGTCCAAAATAAAATATTTTATCCTGGAGCCCTTATATAATAGTTTTCCAATTTCTTAGTCTTTTCAGAATGTTAGAAGTATATCTACCTGGTTTATTATTTTAGTTTTTCTTCCTCATGTATACAGCTCATCAGATTTCTTCTTACATCTATCCACATCTGGATATAAACTTTCTCTTGACATTCTTTCCTATTTTCCCTTAGTGAGGTTGTATGCTGTGCCTAAAATAATCTCTTTAATCCAGCAGTGTACCACTACTACTATTTGTTGTATCCCAAATTACGGCACTGCTTCCTATGTATCGCCGTAACCCTAATACCACTCCATTAGTTCAAACCTTGATTAACTATATTCTTTTACCCTCTAGTTAACATCTGTTTTTGTTTCTTAGGGGATTTCTGATGGTGCTGGAGCTGTTATCCTAGCTAGTGAAGATGCTGTTAAAAAACATAACTTAACACCCCTGGCAAGAATCGTGGGCTATTTTGTGTCTGGATGTGATCCCACTGTCATGGGTATTGGTAAGTTTGTAGTGAAACAAACTGGTTCTATTATATTTCTGGTATAAGTCAAAGGTGAGTCTTCTTTGGCATTCAGATTCCTGAAACAGTAGGCAAATCAAGGGCACTTGTAGAGAAAAGGAGATTGGTAATCAGTCATTTAAACAACTTATCTTTATGAAAACCTGTGCCAGGCATTGCAGTGCACAGGCATGGACCAGGACCATGTAAACTCCTGTGGGCAGTAATCATGTCCTGTTGTCCATTTAAGATATATAAAATTAACACACAGTAAACAATGGAGAAGAATTACAAGGTACTGACAAGATAGAAGAAAATGTGAGATGGGAAAAATCATAGGGTGAAATAAAGAAGATACACACCCCACTGGATGTTTTATACATGGTCCTTAATATATCTCATTTAATCTTCTCATAACTCTAGTAAGTGAGACTTCTTTGTGAATGAGAAAACTGAGGTTTAGGGAGGTTGTCTTATAAATTTCGAAACCAGTAAGTGATGAAATGGGGATGTGAACCCAGGTCTCTCTAATCCCAGTGCTCTTTTCACTGTGTTGTCTCAGGAAGTCAAAGAAATATACACCTGGCTCAGCTGAGGCTTAATAGGAAAATGAAGAATTATAAACAATGCACCTCAATTGGCAAAGTACTAGCAGGAGAAAATTTGGAACTCCCTACAAACATGCATGGTCTTGACTTGAAAAATATGAATTGGAAGGAAAGCAAGACTTTTTGCTGGATATACTCCCAAGAACTGCAGATAATGCTGAATTTTAATAGTTCCTGTCATCATTCTCTGAGAAAACAGGGAGCCAAGTGTGTGCCTCACTTACAAAAATAAAATTGATGCCCAAAGGCTTTGATCTATCCCACCTATACCTTCATACCCTGAGAAAAAGCCTGCCCTAGGTTATAGATTCAGATTCTTGATGGGTCCAGAGATTTTCCTATGTGCTTAATATGCCTTCTTAAAAAATTTATTTATTTATTTGCTTAATTTATTGGCTGCATTGGGTCTTCATTGCTGCGCGTGGGCTTTTTGGAGTTGCGAAGAGCAAAAGTTACTCTTCATTGTAGTGTGCAGGCTTCTTATTGCAGTGGCTTTTCTTGTTGCGGAGCATGGGCTCTAGGTGTGCGGGCTTCAGTAGTTGCGGCACATGGGCTCAATAGTTGTGACTCACAGGCTCTAGAGTGCAGGCTCAGTAGTTGTGGCACATGGGCTCAATAGTTGTGACTCACGGGCTCTAGAGTGCAGGCTCAGTAGTTGTGGCTCATGGGCTTAGTTGCTCTGTGGCATGTGGGATCTTCCTGGATCAGGGCTCAAACCCGTGTCCCCTGCATTGGCAGGCAGATTCTTAACCACTGCGCCACCAGGGAAGCCCCACAGGCCTTTTTTGACTAGCTAAATTGGTTCTTAAAGTAGGTCCTAAGATAGAAGGGGGATCTCCTGTTGCTGACCTGCCTTCTCAGAAATCCTCTACTCAGATGATACCACTTATGCTGATCCGGGGCTAAGTTAATACCCAAACGCATTTGCTGCCATGCCCTTCAGAGAAGGTTTATCCCTTACAGAATTCCTAAGAAAGAAAGCTGGCATGTCCATATCTTGTCATCTTTCACCATATTGCAAATTGTGTCAACCAAAACTGCAAGCTATGCAACCATCTGTTAAAAGTCTTTTTGCTTTATTACAGTCTTAAAAGCTTACTAGCTTTCAGCTACCCACTGTCAGCAAAATATCTTTTGTCTTAGAAGTGGAAGGTAGCTTGAAAAATTAAATATCTGCATATTGGTATGGCATTTGTCATTTTGGTATCTAGGGCAGTGGTCCCCAACCCCAAATGATGGTCAAAATCTACCCGTAACCCTACCACACCCCAAGATTTTGTTTCAGTAGGTCCAGGGTAGAGCCTAGGAATGTGCACTTTAATGGTTTTGATGATCAACCATTTTTATTTGATATAGATAGGTAGTTATTTTATAGTTTTCAGTTTAACCTCATTTAAGAGGTTCTGATACATTTTGACATAGTCAGCAAGAAAATGTAGTTGTTCTCCCTTCTGGTTCAGGGCCTGAATGTTTGCCCTGTAGTACAATAAATGCTGTTGTGGAAGGATTTTCTGTTTTTCCTCAGGGTTTGAACAGATGTCCCACACTGTCAGATGTCTCCTTCGCCTAGATAGCTCATCTGTCAGTTGTAGTATGGGACTAAACAAGGTAACTGCATGAAATGCACCAGATGAGTAAATATGGGAGAATAGATTGTTGAGTATCTGGGGGGGGATTGATTCATCAATCCAACTGCTAAGAATAGTTGTTCCCCAGTTATGCAGTTATCCAGCATATAGCAATGCTTAGCCCTGCAGAGTAGGAGCAGATCCAGAAAAAGGTGAAAAGCCAGAAATTGAAGAGAGCAGTGATGTCTCCAAGGAAGGACACACTTATGGAGGAGCAGTGATCTGTGGAACTCCCCATGAGCGGCAGTGGTGGGGGTTGGTAGGTGGAGCTTTGAGCCTCTTCAGCTGGGACAGCTCTTGCTTTAGTTATTACAGGACTTCATTTGTAGAAAGGATTTAAGTGCTTTAAAAAAAATGGGTTCAAGCCCTGGTCCGGGAAGATCCCACATGCTGCAGAGCAAGTAAGCCCGTGCGCCACAACTACTGAGGCTGTGCTCTAGAGCCCACAACCAGCTAAGCCCGTGAGCCACAACTAGTGAGGCCACATGCCACAACTACTGAAGCCTGTGTGCCTAGAGCCTGTGCTCTAGCAGAGAAACCACCACAATGAGAAGCCCACACACCGTGACAAAGAGTAGCCCCTGCTCACCACAGTGGGAGAAGCCCGCGCACAGCAGCAAAGACCCAATGCAGCCAAAAATAAAATAAATTAAATAAATAATTTTTTTTTAAATCAGCTTGTGTAACAATTCTAAGTTAATATGAACACATTTAGTCATGCTGACTGTGGTTATGAAGACATGGAGGTGTATATACAATGGTTTTACACCCTCAGCTTTTAGTTTTGTGTACCTTTCCCTCCTGTAGGATGCTTCATCCCTGACCATGCTGAATAACTGATGCTCTGCTGTTGACTGTCCATCTCGTTTTCATGTCTTAGAGATACAAAGAGGATCTGGAATTAGATTCTGTATTAAATCAGTAGCCAGTACAGAACTGATGCTTAAAATTGAAAAAGTGTTAATGGGATGGTCCTACCAATCAGCAGACTCTTGTCCAAAAAACTTTTTAACTAGGTGGCAAAATTAATTACATTATATTTAGATTGTGTTATGCTTTTCTTGTGAAGACTAATTTACCGTTTTACCTTAGGTATGTTTGTGAAACTTGTTACAGAAAATTTGACTACTTGAATTCAGTAAAACACACCACATATTTTTCTTTTCAGACATTTATGGCAATTTCACTCTCTAAGAACAGCTAGAGAAGTAGATCATCATCCCTAGCTAGATGTGTTTTTTGGAAAGAAATATCAATTTACTTAAAAATTATGAGCAGTATTAAACTGTCATTAGTGATCATCAGAAATCTGGGAGTTAAAGTTTATTTCAGAAGTTTTATAAGGTGGATTTGCATTTCTTCAGCGGGGGTTATGTTTTATTTCAAATCTCTCCCTACCATTGGAATTATAAGTGTCTCTTTGCTTCAGATATACTTTCCCTAAAGTGCCTGGTAGCTTCCTATCTTGCTATGCCCATATGGAGTTACTACTGCTATTTCTTGCCTTTTGTCCAAATGGGCCTGAAAATTAAGAGTGTAGCCACAGTCACTTCTATACTGGGAATACATATGATTTGCATCCCAGGAGAGTGCTCAGTCTGCCTTACTATTTGGTATTGAGAATGATCTATACATGGGAATTCCCGGGTGGTCCAGTGGTTAGGCCTTGGCCCTTTCACTGCTATGGCCCAGGTTCAATCCCTGCTTAGGGAACTAAGATCTCACAAGCTGCACAGAGCGGCCAAAAGAAATTTAAAAAGTAAAAAATAAAATTAAGGAAATAAAATGTATTAAAAAAAAAAAAGCATGATCTGTACCAAACCCCATATGACTCCTTTGGCTGTTTGAACTCTTAAAGTCATTTATGGTAGAACTTTTCATGTGAAGTCTCATCAACAGTTTGCATAAACAGCTTTTCACCTGGTCCCATTTTCTGTTTCTTTATTGTCATATCATTTAATATTGTGTGCTATCAGGGTGGCAAGATTTCCAGCTACTAACTCTCACTCTATTTCCTCCTTACTTACCTGTTTAGTAAAGAGGGAGAAATTTGTTACTTATAAGATGAAACTGGTTTTTGTTCTTATGTATAGGTCCTGTCCCTGCTATCAATGGGGCACTGAGGAAAACAGGACTAAGTCTTAAGGATATGGATATGGTAGAAGTAAGTGTTCTACTTTTTTTACAGCATGAATAAACCACCAACTTCTATTGCATAAATGGCTTTAGTTTGATTTTTATAGTTCTTTTTGTTTTAGTACTATTAAACTTTCCAAATGATGTGAAACTAAAATAAGTATTACTTTCATTACATGCCTGTGTTGGCATATAATCAGGCCCTACCTGATTAAAATGCTTTATTTATGTTTGAATAATTAAAAGAGCCTGACTTCTTCTACTAAAGTATAAATTCTTGGAATCTTTTTATGACGTTGTAAGATTCTACTACGTTTTAGACTGTTCCTGTTGAATTGAATTGTGTTATATAACATGGGTGAGAAATAAGTAACTTTAACCTTATTTTATGGATTAAAGTGAAAAAATACATGTAAAAAATTGACCTAATAGAAAAACAATAATCTGATCTCAAATCTAAAAGTTTCTTGCACTTCTGCCAAGTTAACAGCCACCCCCACCCCTCAGGCTTACCTTTGACTTTCACACCATAGGTGTGGGCTTGATTTGAAATGCATCTATCATAATTTTCGGCATTGGAAACTTAAATTTTATTGGAAGAGTGATTTGTTTAGTGTTAGAACAAAGTCATCTTAAATATTTAGTACAATTAAAAGAAAGGATTAAGAAAATGCTTAAAGATAGATTATATACATTCTGCATTTGGGGAGTAATTAAATTTTAGGTAATTAAGCTACTGGATATTGGGAAATAACTAATATAACAAAGGAAATCTCTCTATTTAAACCGATAGAGAAAGGGCCTTTTCACTAGGCACATGTGATGCCCTCTGTGGTAATCTCTCAGCAGGTGACCATGGTTTCAGATGAACGATTTATCCTTAAATCTCTTCTTCCATTCTTCGGTGATCATAGCTCAGAGCTTCAAAAGGGACTGCTTAATTACCATATTTGTATTAGCAAATAAGTACCACTAAATTTCTGACTTTAGATTTCACACTTAAAACTCCTGAAATATGTCAGCTCTGCAGAGCTATTCATCACCATTTATAGATGTATAAACACTCAAGGACATACCTCTTAACACCCTGATGTGATTGTCTTTGGGACTTATGATGATCATGAGGTAGTTTTTCTTAGATTCAAAAGCTTAGTTTCACAACACATTCTAGGTCTCTTAGTACGTGCTTAAGCATGAGTATATAAAATGGAAAAATAATGTTGGATCTAAGGACAAATAAAGCACCATCTTGGGAGAGCACAAAATACAGTAGGAAAGAACACAAGGCTGGATTTTTATCCCAACCCTGGAAAAGTTACCTATTTTAAAATCGGTTTCCTTATCTATAAAATTCCCTAGCTAAGATCATATGAAAATACAGTGCTATAAACATGAAATAAGGTAATTCTTATAGCCAGCCTAGTTAAGTATAATACAACAACATGATACATTTTAGTTCTGGCCACATTTCAGCATGGTACCCATCCCTCTTCTGTATCTGGCTCTGATGGTTTATTCTTTATGGTCTGTCAGTATCTTGGAAGCATGGCTAGTAGTGCTGAGTGGTAGTAATAATAATAGCAACTATTTATTGAATACTTGCTTGGGTCAGATAATACACTAAACACTTAAGACCCATGATTTCATTTAAGCTTAACAGTAATTCTCAAGATGATACGACAGTCATATTTTCCACTGAAGAAATCTGAGTGTCAGGATAGTTTAAAGAACATTCATGCAGCCAACATTTGAACTGTCTGTCTAGCTCCAGAACCTGTTGGCTCCCTACAGTATCCCACTGCCTCTAGCCCAGTATCCACGTATCGTATCACTGAGGATTTCTTTTCTCTAAGGGATACATCACACTTAAAGTATGTATCACTTAGTAAATATACCCATTTTTAAACCTCTTATCGTTACAAAGAATGATTGAAGATAAAATAACCTTGCAAGGTAATTTAAGTAGGAAAAAAACAGGAAAATTAGCCATTGATAAGACTGGACAATCCTCTGTTAAAAATAAGTTTGTGAATAGGATTTTTATTAGTGTTTTGATTGTTTTAAAGGTGAATGAAGCTTTTGCTCCCCAGTACTTGGCAGTTGAAAGGACTTTGAATCTTGACCAAAGTAAAACCAACATGAATGGAGGCGGCATTGCTTTGGGTCACCCATTAGCAGGATCTGGATCAAGAATTACTGCACACCTGGTTCATGAATTAAGGTATATGCTAGAAATTGTTACTTTTCAGATTCACCATTTTTTGTGGAAATGCATGAATTTAGGTTTCCCCAGAACAATCCAACATTTTTCATTCTTCCTCAGATCCCTTCGCACTGCTTCTCACCAGGAACAGGTTATTTGGGTACCCGTTTTTCAACAGACCTTACAGATGACTCAGTAGACTTGTTGGTGCCTCTGCTCTTGGGATGCTCGCTCTTACTCACATGTGCAGTGCAGCCACTCAGCACATGTTCACTGAGGGCCTAGCATATGTCCGGCCCCATCCCTGGTGCTGGTGCACAGCAGCGAGCCCATAATGAGGCCCTGGCTTTCATGGCACTTGCATTGTAGTGCCTGTTATAGGAGTAAGACACAATTATTTAAGAAAACAAAATACTGATCTAGATGCTGTCATTTAAGAAACCTAAACAAACTGACAATTTGAGTCTGAGCTAAGTTTTTCCTTCACTGTTTCCAGGATTCCAGGAGGAGCCTTCTGTGTGTTTGATACTTTTTTAAGTTTTAATAGAAGAGCTCCTCCTTCTGCGCTTCATATTTTGGACCATTTTGCTTTGTTACTAGCAAAATTGCAAACAAAACCAAATATGTCTGGGCAGAAAATCACTGTGGCTCCCTGTGAAGTTAAGAGAAATGGGACTCCTGTTGCACTTAATGTTTGGGGTGAAATGAGTGATTGATGTGCACAAAAATAATTCCTTGGTTTCTCAAGGTTATTCTATCAGGATTGAAGAATTAGAGCAGATGGTACTTTAAAGGAGTCTGATTTTTATGAAAGGGACATGAAATGTTTCTAAATTATCTGACCTTTCATACGGACAGACTTCAGTAATTATACTTATTCTAAGGCTCGTAAAAATCTAAAACCAATAAATCAAAGGGGCTGAATATTTTCTCCCCCTTCAACTTCCAGTTTATCCCAGTTACTTCCTGTCCTTACTTCTTTCTTACAGCAGCTTTTGTATTTGTTTCAACCTTCCTCCTCTGTGTTACTGCCTTTTTTCTTTTTTAATAAGAATATTCAGCTTTCCAAATCCTTTCTCCTCTTTTCCCCAATATTGAGAGCTGGAAAAAAGATTGAGCTGAACAAGAATGAATAATGCAAATGTGGCCCTTATAAATTCAATTTACTTAATTGTCTAATTCTGTGCATTCTTTATTCAAGTAGATTTCAGCCACTGCTTTCTTTCTTAGGCGTCGGGGTGAAAAATACGCTGTAGGATCAGCCTGCATTGGAGGGGGCCAGGGAATTGCAATCATCATTGAGAACACAGCCTGAGGAGAGCAGGGAGCCTGCCCTGGTCAACGCTTACGTGACTTGGCCAGGCCACAGGAAGCCAGGTGACCTTCAGAGAAGCTGTGAAGGTCATGCTGTGCCCTGCACCGAGGGTGATTGAGTTTGGTCAAGGAATGGTAAGGCAAAGATGCATTTACCATGAACAAGAGCCCATGCCAGAATAAATTCTCTTAAATTTGTACCAAATATGCTGCATTTCTGAACTAAAATCCATCTATAAAAAGCCTTAAAAGGAATTGTATCCTTGCCAAATAACTACCACTTATGTCTTAGATAATATGATTGCAGGGAAATTGAATAAATTCTGCCTTAACTTCAGCTAATCCTTTCCTGTCGTTTCTTATATTTTTCTAAATTTTTAATTGAGGTAAAATACACATAACATACAATTTACCATCATAATCATTTTTAAGTTCAGTGGCATTAAGTGCATTAGCATTGCTGTGCGACCATCGGCACAGTGCATCTCCAGAATTCTGTTCCTCTTGCAGAACTGAAACTCTGCACCATTTAACAACAACTCCCCATGCCTCCCTCTATGCAGCTCTTGGCAACCACCATTCTGCTTTTCGTCTCTATGAATTTGACTCTGATAGGTACCTCGTATAACTGGAATCATACAGCATTTGTCCTTTTGTGCCTGGCTTACTGCGTTTAGTATAATGTTCTCGGGATTCATCCATGTTGTATCATGTATCACAATTTTCTTCTTTTTTAAGGCTGAACGATATCCCATTATATAGATAGATGTGTAGATATATAGATATAGACACCACATTTTGTTTTTTCTCTCATCTGTTGATGGACGTTTGGGTTGCCGCCACCTCTTAGCTATTGTGAGTAATGCTGCTCTGAGCATGGGTGTGCGGATATCTACTCACGGCCTTGCTTTCGGTTCTTGCAGGCATATACTAAGAAGTGGAATTCCTGAGTCATATGATAATTATGTTTTTAATATTTCAAGGAATTGCCATCCTGTTTTCTGTAGCAGCTATACCATTTTACGCACCCACCATTATTGTACAAGGGTTTAAATTGTTCCACATCCTCACCAGTACTTGCTATTTTCCGTTTTTTTTTTACAATAGCCATCTTAGTGAGTACGATGTGATATCTCTCTGTGGTTTGAGTTGCTTTTCCCCAATTATTAGTGATGTTGAGCATCTTTTCCTATGCTTTTTGGCCATTCATGTATCTTTTTTAGAGAAAGTCCTTTGCCCATTTTTTAAACTGAATTGTTTATTCTTTGTTGTTGCTGTGTTGTCTTGTATTTTTTAAAAATATTTTGAAAACCAGTTCAATTTGTGTGTTGAGTGACGTTCATAATTCATTCTGAGGTAAATGACCAGGGAGCAAAATTACTGGATTTAGTCTTGATATTAATAAATGATATCATATTAGATTGATTTTTCCCTTGAATAAAGACAGTGCTGATTATGCATTATAACTCTTCAAATACATTTGAATGGGAGCATAGCTTCCTTAAGGAAGACTTCTGTTCATCTTAAGGACCGTGTCTATAAATGGGAAATGTGGCGTTGAGAAAGGCTATATAAGTCAAGTCTCAGAAGAAGGCCTGTGCCACCCCTTCTCCCCCTCCCCCCCAGCACGTCCCAGCAGTCAGAAAGGAATGTTGTCGTTAATGTCAATTACTGTAGCTAACTAAAGAAACTGAGCCAGTAGAAAGTAGCTATTATAAATCAGTGGGTTTATGTTAAAACTTAGAGAAGCCACAGACTGAGGAGACCAAAGTTTTGCCTGAATTTCATCCCCCTCCTTCAGCTTTCCCACTTTTTACCTAAAGTATGTCCTGTCCTGCGCACCCCTCCCCAGGGGACATTTGGCAGTATCCGGAGGTGTGTTGGTTGCCATGACTGGGCAGGGGATGCTGCTGGCACCTGGTGGGTAGAGGCCAGGGCTGCTGCTAAACATCCTACAGCACACTGGACAGCCCCACAACAGAGACTTATCAGGCCCCAAAACGTCAGGACTGCTGCTGTTGAAAAATCCTGCTTTAACCCTAAATCCACCCATCCCCTTCTCGTGTCACCTCCCCGTTCTGTTTGTTCATATACATGTTCATATACATACACGGGTACATGCATACACACACACACACGCATTTTAATATAAGAGTATTCAGCTCTCTCAGTCCTCCTGCTGTGATTATATACAGACCAATACTGAGGATTGGGGGAGAGGCTGGGAAGTAATACAAGTATGACTGTTATTCATTCTTTAAAGCATAAGCTCCTCATAAATACGGGAATGTCTTCAGTATACCTTGGGGATAAGCCTTGTCTCTCTCTTGCCCCAGTTTCAGGTCTAGGTGTGGGTCAGTGGCCTTGCTGCCATCCGGTGCTGCCTCCAGACCGGTCATCCCCTCCCTCTTGCAGAACCCTGTGCTATTTTGAGGTCCATGTTGATTAATGATACCACCCCGCCGTTCTCTTTATTTCCGTCTACTGGCTTCATGCCCAGGTCCTTCCTCCAGTGACTGTATTATCACTGCTTCTGTCACCTTTTAAAAAATTGTTAGGTCATGTCTTAATTCTCAGAAACTTTAGCATGCAGTTGACCTAGGACCTGACAGTGCCATGCCCACAATACCCATGACTTTTCCTTCATTCTGTATCAGACACCTGCTCCCTTGGTCACATCAACAGAGGTTGTCACTGAGCACAGAGCCGAAAAGAGCCCCCTCCTAGGGAATCTCCCAGCATAGTTTTGGTAAAGGTTTATCGGTTTTCCCCATAGAAATCTTTTACGAGACTTTTTTTTTTTCTATTTTACTTTCTACTTGGGTATCACTAATGAATAGCTTCGGGGTATTATGTATCTAGCCAGTTTGCCAAACCCTTGTATTAGTTCCAGTCACGTAGACAACATCTCATTTATTTTTTATCGCCTTTTTGCATTAGTCTGGGACCTCTAATGCAATGGGAAGAAAAGAGGGAGGGGAAAAAAGCCAAACCTGGAAGTGTTCGTATGAGTTCGCCCTTCAGTGTGATCTTTATAATAAGCGGCAGATAGATGCACTTTATCAAAGTAAGGAAGTTTCCTTCTGTTCCTAGTGTTGCTGGGAATAGAGTAGTTCATGAATAGTTGACTCATTCTTCAAACCACGCTAACCTGGCATTGTCTCCACCACTTCACCAGTCTTGTGAATGTCACCAGCCACCTTCACGTTGCCAAATCTAGTGAAACTTTTCTGTCCTCACCTTTGACCTCTCCAAAACATGACGCAGGTGACTGTCCCTTTGTTCTGTTTTTGCAGCTGTTCCTCTACTAAACCTCTGCTTGTGAGTTTTTCAGGATTGGTCCTTGGGTACGTGTGTGTTCTCCCTGGTGATGCCATCCCGAGTCACGGGACTCATCACGTTTACATCCCCAACGCTTGTCTCTCCTCTAGCTCCAGACTCCTGTACCTCACAGCCCTCTAGACATTTCTCTCACTAAGCACCTCCTCCTTCAAGTCCTTCCTCCCTCAATTCCGGTAGCTCAAGTCAGATAAATGGGAGTTTCCTCGAGTCCACCTTCTCCCTCACCACTCACATCCAGCCTATCAGCGAGTTTTATCAATTCTTTAAGAATGTGTCTCAAATCCATCCACTTGTCTCCACCTCCACCACTTTGCTCCAAGCTACCAGAATCACTTGCCTGGCTTACAAGAGCCCACCTCCATTGTTGCCTCTCTTCAGTCATTCTCTAAAAAGCTGCCAGGGGCATCTTTTAAAAACACAAATTATATCAGGTCACCCTCCTCTAAAGCCCTGAAACAGATTTCCATGACACTTGTAATAAAATCCAGACCCCTCATCCACAGCGGCCTGCTCATGGTAGCCCCCAATCCCTGAGGTGGTCTGGCCTCCACGTCCCTCTGACCTGAGCTCAGACTGTTCCTCTGGCTCCCTCTGCGTCACACTTGTTGCCTTTCTTTGGGTTCCTCACATGCCATGCTTGCTCATCCTTTAGGACTGTGGCAGGCCTCTCCTCTGCCTGCAATGCTGTTTCCTCTGCCTTCCCAGGACAGGACCCTCCCTGCTTGTCCGTCAAGTCTCAGATGCTCACTCCTTAGGCAGGTGTTCTCTGTTCCCCCTAAGTTCCTCTCCCCAGGCCTTTATGGAACTCTTCTGAGCTTGTATTCACTTATTAGGTTGTTTACTGTCTGTCTCCCTTGTTAAATTGTAAATTTCAAGAGGGCAAGGACTTCATGTGCCCAATACAGTGCCTGGCACAAAGTAGGTGCACAATAATATTGAAGGGATGATGGATGGATGGATGGGTGGATGGATGGATGGATGGATGGATGGATGGATGAATGATGGTTGAAGAAACTGAAGCATGACAGATTTTCTCAGAGTCACAGAGAAATAGGGCAAGTAGCAAGTAGCTGCTCACATACAGTTCACCTCTGTCTCCACAGATGACCATGGAAGTGGCTGTGTGCCTGGTTATGAACACCTGTGTGCCTGTGTGTTTTCAAGAGAGAAGGGGTGGAAAATGGGGAGATTCTAATGGTGCTTGCTGCCTGGCACTAAGGATCAATAGAAACACTAGAGTGACTGTGGGAAGTTTACTTTGAACCTAATCAACTACATGTGGTAGAGAAGAGTTGGGAGAGAAAGCCAAATGCATGACGTTGCCCCTAGGATGACCATAGAATTTATCATCCAAGCCAGGTCATTTTTGAGACGTGAAAGGGGACACTGTTAATAATTACCCTGGAGCAACAAGTATAAACTGGGATTATTCTGGGCAAAATGGATAGCACACTACTTTTAATTAACCAAAGTACATTGCAGTGACTCCACTGGAAGTTCAAGAGAGCTGAACAAATACTGTTTGAATGTGATTGTTGGATTGAAGATTAAGTAGTTGGTCAGGGTAGCTTGTTGAATGCTTGAGAGATGAGCAAACAGTTGAAGGAGGTGACAGCCACATAGCCAAGAAGAACAGGAGAAACAGCCAGTGCGTGACCCTGAGATAGGAGTGCGCCTGCTGTGCAAGGAGGCCAGCATGATGGGAGCAGCGTAAACAAGAGGAGAGCGCTCGGAGAAGAGTCGGAGAAGCACCCTGGGAGCATACCATGTCGGGCCTTACACACCATTGCACGGACTTTGGCTTTTATTCTGAGTAAATGGGAGCCACTGCAGGCTTCTGAGTAGAAGAGACTTCATCTAACTTACATTTGAAGGACACCTCAGTCTCTTCTATTAAGGTGAACTGTAGAGGGATGGAGTTGGGATGGGATGCTATTGCAGTAACCCAGGCATCTTGGATCTAGAGTCAGCAGTAGAGTGGTGAGAAGTTGGCAGATTCTGGTGATGTTTTGAAGATAGACACTTATTTCTTCATGGATTGGCTGCTGCTTGGTAGAAAAAGGAGTCAAGGATGACTCCTGGGCTTTTCATCTCAGCCGTTGAGATGCAGGAAGCCTGCAGGTGGAGTGGGGGTGGCGGGTGGGGGGGTGGTTAGGTTAGGAGTTCAGTTCAGACACCCAAGTGGAGATGCTGAGCATCAATCTGGCTTTAGGATGGAGCTCGATCGGAAAGTCATTGGCATATAAATGGGATTTGATCAAGTACTAGTGGCCTCACCATTGACAAAACGAAAAGACAGCCTACAGAATGGGAGAAGAGATTTCCAAATGATATGACCGATAAGGGGTTAGTAGCCCAAATATATAAACAGCTCATACAACTCAACATCAAAAAATAAACAACCCAATTTAAAAATGGGCAGAAGACCCAGATAGATATTTTTCCAAAGACATACAGATGGCCAAGAGGCACATGAAAAGATGCTCAACTTTGTTAATTGTCAGAAAAATACAAATTAAAACCACAATGAGATATCACTTCAGCCCTGTCAGAATGGCTATCCAAAAAGAACACAAATAACAAATGTTGGTGAGTATGTGGAGAAAAGGGAGCCCTCCTACACCGTTTGGTGGGAATGTAAATTGGTGTAGCCACTATGGAAAACAGTTCTCAAAAAACTATAGATAGAACTACCATATGACACAGCAATTCCACACCCAGGTATCTATCCAAAAAAACCCAAAACACCAATCTGAAAAGATGCATGCACTCCAATGTTCATAGCAGCATTATTTACTATTGCCCATATATGGGAGCAACTTAAGTGTCCATCAACAGATGAATGGATTAAGAAGTGAGATACACACACACACACACACACACACACAATGTACTCAGACATAAGAAAAGAATGAAACTTTGCAATTTGCAACAACATGGATGGACTTGGAGGGTATTATGCTAAGTGAAATAAGTCAGAAAAAGACAAATACTGTAAGATACTGCTTATATGTGGGATCTAAAAAAAATACAACAAACTAGTGAATACAACCAAAAAGAAGCAGACTCACAGATACAGAGAACAAACTGTGGTTGCCAGTAGGGAGAGGGGAGGGGGAGGGGAAAATAGGTGTCGGAGGTTAATAGGTACAAACTATTATGTATAAAATAAGTAAGCTACAAGGACGTATTGTACAACGGGGAATATTAGCCAACGGTTGATAATAACTATAAATGGAGTATATAATCTTTAAAAAGTGTGACTCACTGTGTTATACACATGAAACATATATAATATTGTACCTCAACTACACCTCAATTTAAAAAGTTAAAGAAAAGAACTAGTGGCCTCCATCCTAGATAGATTCAAACAAGAAAATTTTCCTTCTATTAACACTCTTAGGTTTTCATTTTTATGACTGAAAAATTTAAATGAGAATAAGAATAGTCTATAAAACCAGGTATATCCATATTGCCCTTTTGGAGAGTGATCCAGTTCTTTGACAAGTTTTGTAGTTTTATATACATACCATCTCTTCAGCCTTCATGGAAAAAATAAATAAATTCCTTACTAAATTGAATAACTTAAAATGAAGGATGAGAACATACATTTTTAAAGGCACCCTAACCTAAAAGGAGTGTCTTTGCAACTGAGAAATAATTGAAATATTTTTTATGAAGTGAACAATGACTGTCCTTTTCCTTTCTCTCCATCTCATTTTTTATTCTTCAAGTGAATCCTGCATTTTCATAAACTGGGTTGATTTGCGATGAGGAGTCCACTTGCACCAGCCATGAGCCCAGGGACACTTCCTCCCCTAGGTGGCGCCATAGGCCTGTGCTGCTACGGTCCCTTTCTCAGCAGCATCTCCAAGATGCTTCTTTCAGCAAAGTTGGCCGAACTCTTGGTCCTTCTCACGTCCTGGGAATTGAAGGGAGAGAAGGAGCCAGCAATAAAGAAACCTAAGCAGCAGGTGGGAGACCAAAAATCTGTCCCATCTGCTAGCCAGTGCTCAGGTCCCTCTGGCCAAGGACACCACCCTCTATTTCTCCTCAGTGAAAGCGTGGCAGATGCAAAGGCCCAGAGCCTAGGGAGTCCAGTGTTACACAGTCTCTGAGCTGCTAGTAACAGACTACAGGGCCCACTGAGGCACTGAGCCCCAGGCCCTGCCTGGTGGGGTATGGGGAGAGAGGCTGGGACACAGTCTGGAACAGCAGAGAAGATGGGGCCACATTCATACTCCTTGTGCTTTGCTGTTGTGGACACTTGGACCCCGGGGACTCCTATTCTTCACTCTGGACCCTGTATTTATTCGAGAGTCCCCAGCTGCCCCCAACCTTTCCCGGCTGACAGAACAAGGGCTGCCGGGAGCTGCTTGCATTCTCCCCTCCACACCTTCATGGACATAACCTGACTCTGGGGCTGTAACCAGTGAGGTCTGAGGGCTGTGGGGTGCAGCTTGGACACATAAAGCAAAGACAAGTGAGGAGGTCTACGTCCTATGCCCTGGCCTTACTTCCCCAGGGACAGGCAACGGAGCCTTAGACTCTTCATACACCCCAGCGCCTCCGCTATGAGAGCCTCAGTAGGGAAACAGGATGGATGTGATACTTCTCAGGAATGTGGCTGGGGAAAGTCCCCTTCTACCTGTGCTCTCCCCACAGTTCTGCCATGTTCCAAAAAGTGAGAGCAAAGGAAAGTAATGAAAGGGGGTCCTCCGAAGCCATTGCTTTGGTCCCATCTTGGCACAGCCAACATGCAGACACATTCAAAAGGCCTGAAGCTGTTGCAGAACAAGGGTCTCTGGCAGAAGTAAAAGCCAGACTTGTGCTTTGGACATGCAGTTCCTCCGGAGCCTTTTAGAAACACAAGACAAGATAAAATCAGAAACTACAGGATGAGGGAACATGCTGATACCAAGAGCAAAGAGCAATATATGCTGACTATTCACACACATACACACATACACACACACACACATGAGCTGGTCCTCACACTGCATTTCTGGGTTGCAAAGAGAAGCCTCGTCCTGGAGCTGGGCCCACAGCAGATGAAATAGGATAAGAGCTCAGCCAGCCTTTAGATTTGTGCCTGGTCTGCCATGTGCCTGGTGCTGGGAAAGAAGGGGGTGTGGGAGCTGGCACCACAGTCAGACCATCCTCCAGGGCTCCAAGCCTACATCTTCAGGGAGAGCCAGCGGCATCCAGCAACTAAGCAGCATCTCAGCCTTGCCGTGAACCAACTGCATTGGTCACTAGCAAGCCTGCTTTCTGGTCTTCGTAGGTGGCTCAGAGCCTAAGACTGCGGCTTCACCCAGCCCTGAGAAGAGGCCATCTGCCAAGTGGGAGGAACTCTGTTCCATAGGCTTCTGTGCTCCCATGGATGTGAGCTCCCAGATGTGGGCCTGGGCCTACCAGTCTGCGAAGGAAATGAGAGCTTCAACCGCAAAGACATGGCTAAGTGAGGACAGACCAAGTTATGAAGGATACCATGGTGCTTAGCCCTTTTGAGCTTTCTAAATGGCTGTTTTACAACAAATAGAAGGAAGTCTTTACGTGGGTGCAAAGCAACTCGAGCAACTTTTCTTCGAGACATAGTACAGGGTTAAAATCAAAATATTCTTAAGACCAGAAATGTTAAGCCTAAAGAGACAAAAAACACTGTAAGCTGTAGTACACTGCTTTATCACTGTTTAAAAATACACATGCAGATGAAAGATGATCAATGCCATTAGAATGCTAATCGTGATCTTATGAAGATGGTGGGATTATGAAATACACGCAATGGTGTACTACACAGCAGTGAAAACAGACTACTGTAGACATAGGGATGATTCTCACATCTATCCTGTTCTTGAAAAAAGACATCAAACTGTCTAGTATATGACCCCATGTATATGATGTTCAAAAAATAGGCAAAGCTAATACTTGACGATAGAGGTCAGAATGTGGTTACCTTTGGAGGGAGGTAACTCCTGAGAGGGACACGAGGGTGTGTACTAGGGTACTGGGAATGTCCACATTTTTCTCGGGATGGTGGTAACACAGATGTGCACATATGTAAAGATTCACTCAGCTCTATACTTAATGGCTTGTGTACTTCACTGTATTTTTTTAAATGTATTTAAAAAAATAGCATCAATAGTTGTCTATAAGTGGTGAGGTAGGTGATTTTTCTGTTTTTCTCTTATTTTACAAATGTTTATCACATGTTTCTGTTTTTTGTTTTATTTTTAAAGTGTCATATTTTAAAAGATATGTTCAAGAAATATATAGGAAAGTGTATATCTGATAAAATCAGAATAGGTTATCAAAGTAAACCAAGGGTATTTGAAGTATATTTGAGGAGACTGGGGGTTAACATCCATGGCTAACCAGGCCTTTCCACAGCACATACATCAGTGTCCCTCATTTGAACAGAATTGTTTCTAGACGGATCACATGCCTGATACGGTGGGTTCATGACAGAGCCATTGCACCATCTTTCAAAATGATGAAGATGCCCTTGGAGGTGGGCACCGTGGAATTTCCAGAAGTGTTGGCTCACAGCTGAGGGGCCTTAAGACATCTAAGAAAAAGAGAGTGGAACAAGGATAGTCAGTGTGTTCACAGTATATACAAATATTGAATCCTTATGTTGTACACCTGAAACTGATATCATGGTATATGTCAGTTACATCTCATTTTTTTTTAAAGTAGAAGATAAATGTTTAAAAAGTCAGTACGCTGAACTCCACACCCCTGGCTAAAATCCAGAACTCCAAGAAAGGATGACATGAGAAACTGCCAGGGTCTGGTACTTACACCCTAGGGTGAATATGTTTCCTGAGCAGTAATACTGCCCTTCCTGAGAAAAAGTAGTTCCAGGAGCTTCCATGCTATGTATCATGTGACCAGGCCACAGCTGATTGGCCAGAAATTGATGCCAAAGCCAAAGCAGGCATTTGTAGGCTAACCAGTGGCCCTCAGGGTGGCAGGGCGTGAGAAACTTGCCCGGCTGGGACCTCTGCATTTATAGTGACTAACCGACCTGGCAGTCAGCTTCTCACCCTGGGGAGCTGGGTTTGAGCCATTCCTGAGGGCAGGTGATGATAGCGGAAGCCAAGAAGGAGACGTGAAAGCAGGAGGTGCTGGGCACCACTGGGCCGATGACCACGTGGCTACTGAGGTCACTCCTAGGGCTTTTCTCACCACTCTGGTCAAACCCCATCACCTGAGCAGAGCTAAGACTCTCTGTTTCCCGCTCCCTGAAAGAATGCAACCCACACATGGGAGTTCCCTTCCCAACCATCCTGTTCACCTCATCCTGAGCCGCCTCTGGGTAGGGGGGTGCTGCAGCTGCAGGGATTCCAGACCCTCACCCCCAGCCTAGCTCTGGCAAGCCCCTGTGTGTCCTGCCTGATGGGGCTCTCTCCTAACTACGCAGCCCCTTGAAATCTGTGGACCTGTGTGCTGGGCCACAGAAGAATTCTCAGTGACCACAGCCATGCTGGAGTTTACTAACAGAGTAACTGTCCTGTTCCCTCGAATGGCCAGAGGACAGGGAATTCTGATTAATAGAGAAACCACAAGCCATATTTTTTTCAGGTCAAAGCTATCAGGAACTGTAAGATAAACGTTATTTCACAAATCCCTGAGAAAGAAAAGCAACCCACATGGAGAGTCTCTTAGAACCAGCAGAGGGCTTGGCGTACCGGTAACAGGTGATGACCCCATCTCACGGCGGGAAGAGCAAGGAGACTTCACCCTGGTACTGAGTGGAGGGAAGGGAAGGGAAAGAAGTCTCTGAAAAATTTGTACCACAGGCTCCACCTCACACAGGCTTGCGGTCTGAATTCACACTTCCCACGCGGTCCAAAAAAACCACCCCGAAGCCAAGACGCTAAAGTGGTACCCAGTGCCCAGCAGAAGTGACTGCAGTCCTCTCTGGAAGATGAGGGCTGCCTTCAATTAGGTAAGATGCATCCCAGCTTCAGGGATGCTAACAGGATGAGCATCAGAGAATCAGTGAACTGGGATGGCTCTAATTTTATAAAGCATCAGAAAGCAATCAAATGTACTGAAGATTAACATTGCTTGAGGGTGTCTGATTATGTCTGACCGTCAGCATCCCCTCGGGTCTTCCAGGGCTATCAGTGTCCTTATGCCAAGCAGTGGACAGCAATGCAGGCAGGAAGCAGAGAGAGTAGTTTTCTCCTTAAATAGATGCAACAAAGGGAATTCCTCTGTGTGTTTAATTTCCATTCAGAGGAGAGAAAAAGCAAATGGTACAAGGAAAATACGAGTACTGAGAACAACTGAACAGGGAGAGAAGGGCGAGGTACGGGCAGGACACATGAGTCTGCTGCCCGGACGGCGGGCTGAGGGGTGGGGTGCGGGCCGGTGGGGAGCGCGCATGTAGAACCGTCAAATCCACAGGCATCCATCCCCCTCCCCAGTACTTCTCAAAGGCGCTCCTTTGCTTCTTACAGGTAGAGGACGTGACGTTCCCCAGGGGGATCATATCCTATCTGGGAACCCATGGAGAAAGCCCTGAAATGATTACCTGCAAGAAGGTAGAGAACTACACGCTATCTGGTCTGGACTATGGGAGTCAGAGAAAAGAGTTTTTCAGTCACGCTGAGAACGAAGGAAGAGTCGCCTTTCTTCTTCTTCCCCTTCTTCTTCTCCTTCTCCTCTTCCTCTTCTTTGACTTGAAAAGAGTTTTGCATAGAGGAGGAGGGCCTCAAGGGTTAGAGTGATGCCTGATGCCCATGGTCATTAAATCTTTATCCCCTGCTTGGGATGCTGCACCCAACACTGCAGCTACACCTTCTCAGCCGAGTCCTCCGCCACACCCTCGCTCAGGGCAAGGGTTCATTCTGAGCTTCCCCACACTGCTTTCAGGCTGCCCCACCTGCAGGGGGGCTGCAGGTCTCAGCAGGAGAGACCAGGGGAATTTCCCATGGCTCAGGTGCCTGCCCCGGAGAGAACCAGGGAAGGAGGCAGGAGCACCTGAACACACAGGCCAGGTGATGGAAGGCCTAGTGCCCACAGCGGACACCCAGGACCCTCGAGGAACCAGCTCTGTGCTCCATCCAGGGCTCTTTCTCCAACACTGAATCCAGCCCTCCAGGTTCTGAACAGCTGCCAGGCCTCATTCCCCAGATACTTAATGAGCATCTTCAAGAAACAATAACGACCAGGAGAAGGTGGGGGGAGGGGGCAATTATCAGTAACATTCCTATGAGTTAAGTTCATTCTAAAGGAACTAAAAATAAACAGTGCGCACAGATGCAGAGGCTGTGATTGGCCAGGAGGGGCGTGTTAGAGACCCCCTTTGTGGTCCACAGGAAATTTCATCATTGGAAGCCTGGAAGGCCTAACTCCCACCCTACCTGGAACCTGAGACCCAGAGAGGGAAGTGATTCGCCCAAGGTCATGGCTCCCATCAACAGCTGAGCAGGAAGAAAGCAGTTGCCCTGGTTTGCAGGCTGTAGGTAGGGTGGTCTCTCCAGTGCTGGATGTCATTCCAGAGGTCAAGCCCCTCGCAGGGTGGTATTTTATCTCTTTCTCTTGTTTTGTAAATTCTCAGAGCTTATCTGCTGAACTCCTAGAATACCTTTCACAGCTGAACAAAATAAGCTGAAATATAGCCCCAGATGTTCCTAAAAGGAAGGTACAGGGACCTCACTCCTGAAACCTCCCAAGACTCTCCTCCCAAGAAGTCCCAACCCTGGACCCCCTCTGCCAAAACATCCTAACTCCAGGTTTGGTATAAGAACTTCAGCAAGGTCTGTCTACTTCCACCCAAGCCTGATCCTGCCTTTCCCAGAAAAGTCAGCCCGATATCTGTCAAGCCCAGGAGAACTTAAGCGCGTGTGGGTTTCTCTTTGTGGTGGCTAACTCAGGGTACCTCACATTCCTGTCACCTTGGGGTGTCCTGAACAGCTGTATTAAGGACCACTCAGCAGCAGCCCGCAGCCCCACCAGGCTCCAGGGCCCCGGTCGGGAGAGAGTGGGTGGCTGTCTCACAAGGCCATCTCTTGTGGGCCAGAGGGGAGAGTTCAGGAGGGGCGTGGGAAATCTGCCCTCCTGAGGACAAAACAATGACAAGAAACACTGGGTCTTAGGTTTCCTTCCTGGAGACGGGGGAGGAAGAGAGATGCAGAGAAAAGGGGGTGCGAAGGGGCTGGGGAGGGCAGGGAGGGGAGAGAAGGAAGGAGGCTGAGCTGGGCGGAGCAAAGGAGTGGCCCCAGGCACGCGCAGGGAGCCTAGTGGAGACTGGCCTTGGAAACCTGAGCCCCAGCCACCAGGAGGGATGGGGGATGGAGCACAGAGCAGGGCCTGGGCAGTGCTGGGCCACAGCCGGGGCCTCCCCCAGAGCCGCCCCACGCCCTGCCTGCAGGGGCACTGCCCAGCCTTGCGCTTCACTCAGACCACCTCCCAGCGGCAGCCTCGCCACACTCCCACCCTCGTCCCCTCGGGGCACCCTGGTGCTTCATTGTCCCAGAGGTTCTGGCCGCAAAGAACCAGAAAACCTGAGCGTTCACCAAGTGAGTCCCTCCAGAGGCCTAACCTTAGGGATGGTGTGAACGGCTGCCGCCCTTTACCCAGGAGGGGTTCCCCTCTTTGACCCATAGGGTCAATTTTTTACCCTCAGTGTAGTGGTTGGAGCGCAGGGTGGAAAAGGATTTCCAGACACAAAGCATTTTGGAAAAGAGTGAGTTTATAGAGAGCAAAGAGCAGAGTTTAGCGAGGGGGACTGTGAAGACAGCGGGAGGGACGACTTCCTGGGCTCTCGGCCAGCATTTATAGCCCCAAGATAAGGAAAATTCCTTCTAAGAAAATGGTGTTAATCGATTGGTCAGTGCGCCATAGGTGAAAGGCGTTGGCTGGCTAGGGTCCTATACGGTGAATACCTTCCCTAATATGGGGTTGGGTTATCAGCTAGCCCAAGTCAAGAGTCAAAGATTGCTACGGGGGTCGGGTTAACTCCGGAATTTTGTCTTGTGACTTTGGTATAGGGTCCACACTCAAGGTGATGGCACAGCTGGAACTGGAAAGCTGGCCTCCTCGCCGCTTCCCTGGCCTCTGGGTGCCCCCTGACCCCCACCTGGGCTGTTCTCCCTGGCCCTGTCCTCTTAGACTTCCACCATCTCTGATTCTTGTGCAATGTTCTCAGCATTTATCCACCGGCGTCCTATTGGTCCAGCCCCAGAAGCTGCATCCATATTGCCCTGCACCTGCTGTCTGCCCCCCTGCAGGGATGCACACTGAGGACCTGTTTGGAGGCCCAATGGCCTTAAGCCAAAGATTCTTTGTAACAGTAGAATTCTGGGCACTCGAATGACGGTGTTTTGGTCCACAGAGCCTTTGGGCCCCTTCAGATCCTCCTACCCCAACTCAGGGCTGCCCCAGCTACCAGAAGCCACAGAGCAGAGCCTCTCACCTCTCTTCTGGTGTCCTTCTCCATAGGCCACTGGTCAACAGGACAGTGAAGGGTCCCTGTGATGTGAGGGGGTGGGGGCATTGGGGGGAGCCTCTTTGGTCGGGGCTGAGGGCCTGCCAGCCTGTCCCGGGGAGGCTGCTTCATGTCCCCACCCCCGCCTCAGAAAGCACTGTGAGAAGCTCTTTCAGCAACGAAACACGTTCGCAGGCAGCAACACAGGTGACCTGAACCAGACCCGAACCAGACCCGAACCACAAGGGGCAGCGGGAGTTTGAGAAGAGTTGGAACTAGCCCTCGCCTGGCACTTGCTTTCCGACCATGTCATACCCTGGTTTCTAAAGTGGCACCGCCCTCAGCCGCCCCAAACGGGCAGACTCCAGAGCGTGCGTGAGGTACCTGAGGAGGCGGCTGCTGCAAAGCTGGGAGAGAAAGAGAAAGGGATTTGCACAAGAAGAAGAGCTGACATTTATTGAAGCCTTGCTCTGCGGGCCCTCAGAGCCCCCAGCACCCGATAGGGCAGTAACTATTACCATCATCCCCCCTTTCAGATAAAGAACAAGGGACACAGAGAGTGGAAGGGACTTGCCCAAACTCACAGAGCGCATCTGTCGTGGAGGCAGGATTTGAACATGTGGCTAGAGTGGCCACCGAGCTACCATTGCCACCAGACCCTTGCACCGCCCCCTTCAGTCCTGTCTCTGTCCCAGATGGACTGTCTGCTGGAGGAGTCCAAAGCCTCCTGAGGCAGGAGATAGATGGGCCTCGGGCTGAGCAGCTGGCATTCGTCCCCTGTGGACAGATATTCCAAAATAGCAGGAGGGAAGAGACGCTGAGCCCGGCCCAGATAAGAGAGAGAAGACCACATATTCCTCATTCTTAAAGTCCAGGAGACCTTTCCGACTACACATGAGCAGAAAGGCTCCTTGAAGGTCAAAAAGGGAGGAGGGGGTGCCACCCTATATTAGGTGATGTCAACCTACCCATAAGCCTCTCTGCTAGAATCCATCTTAGCTGAGAGATGCAAGCACACAGGGGAGGACCCTGAGATAAACCAAATACAGACTCAGAACCACGCAAAGCAAGATGATTGGCCAAAGGAAACCCAGAAGAAACGCCCCATGAAAATGATTCAAACTACCAGGAGGACACGATTCTCTGAGCTCGCCAGCGTGTCTATTCATACATACTCTTTTTCCTCCTAATAAACGCTTTACTTGTCTCACTACTTTTTGTCTCTATGTGGAAATTCATTTCTACGCAGCTGATGGGCCAGGGCCTTGTCACTGGCCACTGGTCCCTCGTGGTCTAGTGGCTAAGATTCAGGGCTCTCACTGCCGCAGCCTGACTTCAGTCTCTGGCTGGGAACCCAAACCCTGCTTCAAGCCGCTGCAGGCCAAGGCCATCCGAGAGCGCTCCCTCCACCCCAGGAGCCTCCCTGCCCCTCACACACAGCCCCACGCAGTTGACGTAAAGGTCAGCTCCATCTCTGGCCAGACTGTAAGCTCCTTACAGCTGGGGCCTCACGTGGTCACTGAGACCCGAACGCCTGGATTTCCTAGGCAAGCCTTATCCCAAATATGCCGGGCTGCTGTTAAATCCTGTACATGCAGCTGGTCCACGCTGCCTCCACAGGTGCTCCCTGACCCCTGCAGCACTCTTGGACTGAAATATGGGCTGGGGTTTCCTAGCAAAGTACATCTGGGAGGTACCAAGTTACAGGGTAGGTTTCTTAACTGTGGGGCTTCTCAGAGCCTTTCAAAAGATACACGCTCACTGGTCATTTGTAAGAGGATAAGGTAGTATGCAGGTTCAGAAGCTTCCCAAAGGGATGTGACCGGGGAACAAACCCTTTGCCACTGAGTATCTCAAGGGAACCCACTTTGAGAAACACTTCCTAGAGTACCATAATTAGTCCTGTTCCTGCACAGAAGCTCTACATATCATCATCCATGTACAGTAGCAGAAGGAAGCCCTGCGAGGGTAGCATAAAGCTCCTGAGACTTCATATCTTCACGTCCCCAGCAAGTGCAACCCAACCCCCCGCCCCCCCCAACACACCTTGTTCCCTGGAGTCGATCTACTTGAACTTGTTTACAATTTGTGGGCAAGTTTATATTCTGGAAAACCACCCCAGATCGGCCGGTAGTAGAAAAGATAAAGTTAAGCTTCTGGACAAGCAAGAAGTGCAATCATCCCTTGGGAAGTTTTGAGTTGATTTTAATGGAACTGGGGATGGGGTGGGGGTGGGGGAGAAGCTGTGAAAACACTGGCTCAATGCCATCTGGCTCCTGAGTAATAAGGAAATGCTGTACATTATAAAGTTTGCAGGATGCCTTCACCTCCATTTCTTTATTTGATCCTCACAACAGCTCTGTGTGGTGATGAGGACAAATATTACTGCCTTTTGCTGATTCTAGAAACTGAGCCCCAGAGAGAATAAGCGATCTCTCCAAGGTCACACAGCTATTTGTGGGCATACCCAGAAGCACTTCCAAGCTGGGTCTAGGGCTCGTTCATTGGCCCCATTTCCAGTTTTTTTGTAGCGATATTTCCTTCAAGGGGGTCTAAGCAAATGGGGACGGGGACTGGGGGTCACGCTCACCCAGGCATAAGGGGGTTCCCTGCACCCACTGCCTGTGCAGGCAGACCCATCTGGAAGCCACAGGTCAACCAGCTCACGACCTCCTCCTCCAGGAGCGGCCCACTCAGCCACGAGAGACCATGGAACCCACAGCCTCCTACAACTTCCGCATTCGCCAAACCTGCTTTCACGGGTGCCGGGGGCCGCTCTGGGTCTGACTCCACTCCAGCCCCGCACAAGCCACATCATCCCTTCCTGAATTTCCACCTCCTCGAACTGAGCCAGGTCAGTACCCTCCCCCTACCCGCTTGGCAGGTCTGTGCCAGCAGCGCACCGGACACGTGCTATTGAAGTGTCCTCCTTGCTGCTGCTGCCCGCAGGGTTCTGGGCCTTGTGCCTGAGCCTCAGGACAGCTTCCTCCTGGCTTCTTGGAGGGCGGAAAGGCGGATTTCTCTAACTGATGTCTCACAACCAGCAATGGCAGGCCCAAGGGACGCGGAGGGCCTTTCCCGAATGGTGGATGTGGAGCAGAGCCCTGGATGTGGGACTCAAGACCAGCTGGATGGGCGGGGGCTGACTCCACTCCAAGGAGCGTCTGCTCTGTGTCCTCGCTCGCCGCCACCAGACAGGGCCCAGAGGGGCCGCAGGGGAGGAATGTGAACACAGTGCAAGATTAGAGGAAGGGCTGCCCACTGCCGCTCAGCCCCCAGCACCCCCAGTCAGCTCACGCAACCTGCCCAGAGGACCCTGTGTCCCCCGATCTCACTGTCGCCACTGCGTCCTTCCTGGACCAACACGTGCCGGTGCTAGATGCATCCCGAACACGTGAGGCCCAAGTCCCGGCTGCTCCCGATGAGCTGTAGGCACCCGGCACCCCAGTACGTCCATATGCACAATTTAGATTTCTTAGGAGGTGAGGGCGCCTGCTCAAGCAGTTTAGGGGCGGAGGCAGCTGACTCTCCAGCCTCCCTCCGAACAAGTGGGCCTGAGAGGAGGTGCAGACAGAAGCCAGTGGAACTTTCTCCAAGTAACCCTGAGGGGCTCGAGTTGCAGGGCTGACCTGATAGAGTAAGATGCAGTGTGGAGAGAGACACATCTCCCCTCCCCACTCAGGACATGAGCGTGGCTCTGTGCTCTAGCCTGTTGGAGGGGGCATGGTTTGGGGGACCACGTCTCACCACCAGCCTGCCTCCACCCCTCCTTGGGCCTGACTGAGGCAGCGATGGGTTAGCCCAGTGGTCCCGAGTGTCATCGGCAGAGCACCAGGTCCTCAGGATGCTAATACATGGTCCATGAAAGGGGTTCCATGGTAAACGGAGTTTGGGAAAGAGAAAAAGGAGTCCTTGTTACAGAACTTCTCAGAGCCTTGAATATGATGATATGCGTTCGTGGGCTCGGCGAGGAGGGTGTAGTGTACAGGTGTAACTGCAGAGCACCCCACAGTATCACCGTCACCTGCAAAATATTTTAGGAAAAGCTAAATTTACCAAAGGCCACAAATAAAATACATACGCGTTCCCTCGAAGTTGACCTTTCTGATTAGTGCAGGATCCTGGATTAGTTTCTTCTATCACGGAGCTTCCACTTAAGGGATGGAACTTTCAGGAGGCCAGCAGAGTCCTGGAGGGCAGGAGCAAGAAGACAGATGGTTAGGGAGTGTCACAGCCTTGGCTTGGGCCAGTGCTGACTGCAGTATGGCTGGTGTGATGGTGTCACGTCTAGCTTTTGCTCCATGGGGTGAATCTACAAGGCAAAGATGGAGGGCCTCACTACATTCCTCTCCCTCTTTACTGCCCCAGCCCACCACCTGCAAGTCCCATTGGCTGTCCCTCCATATCAAATCCCAGGCCAGACCTCTCTTCTCCTCTCCGCTGTCACCGTAGTCCAAGCCACCTGGACACACAGCAGCCTGCCAAGTGGTCTCCTGGCTTCTGCTCCTGCCACCCTAGAGGTCAAGTCAAACCCCTGCTTTAGACGCTCCATGGCATCCAGACAAACATCCCAAGTCCTTCCCTGGCATAAAGCGCTCTGCCTGCCCTAACCCTGCCTACCTGCCAGCCGCATCCCGTACCCGCTCATCCCCGCCTGCTACCTGCCGGCCACAGGGGTCTTTGTTTCTATTCACCAAACACACCCAGCTCGCCCTAGCCCAGACCTCAGCCAGGCTGCTTCCTTGCCCAGCACGCTCCCCCTCTTCATCCAGCTGCTGCTTCTCCTCTGAGCCTCAGCTGGAAGGTCAAGTCCATCCTTGGCCCGACCGCCTGCGACCAAACACTCCACCCCACACCATGGGAATGGTTTCTGTGGCGTTTATCCTGATGCCAGTTTTCTTCTGATTTGCATTTGATTGTGCTTGCCCCCGCACCAGAACGTCTTTACCACCACTCAACACCCCACCAGTGCTGAGAGCAGTGCCTGGTACACGGTGGACACTCGATAGAGGGACATCGGTCAGGGACCTCTCCCGACCTCACCTCCTCAGCTGAAAACTGGGGTCCCAAGAGGATCTCCAAGACAGCCCCAGCTCTCTTGTCCCTCCATCTGGCTTGTCCAGACCCCATATTCATTTGGTCCCCACAGGCTTTATTTCATTTTCACAGCAGGTCAGGGCAGAGGGGAGATGAGATGGAGGAGAAAAGGATCCCCAGAAGATGCCAAAGAGGCAAAGCTCTCAGACAGGAGGACCTTCTGATTCCAGGAGCTGGTGTGGCGTTTCCCGACCTGGGCGCTCACACAGGCTGCACGTGATTCAGAGTCAGCTCTGTCAGGGCTGCTCAGGGACAGGTGGGCGGCAAGGTGGGAATTGGTGGGTCTGCCCAGCTCTTTCCACAAGGGACAGGAAGCTCATAGAAATCAGACTCCATCCATGCGCCAGGCCAAGGCCAAGGGTGAGACAAACTTCCCTCCCATCCAAGACTGCCCTTGGCTGACTTCTTACCCCTTCCCCGTGGCCTTTGATAACCCTCTTAACCAGGGTGACCTTATTGTTGAGACAGGAATGCTTTGAAAGTGAAAGAAGAGCTATTAATAACTTTTCCGGGACCACAGGAATAGATCAGGCCTGTTCCTGGCAAACCAGAGCATAGAGTCACACTATTTTTAACCCCATTTCACCAGATGAAAAAAATCACAAAATAAAAGGCAGAGAAAGAGGGTCCAATATGCTCTCAGAGAGGCCCACTCTCCAATCCTCGTGGATTCTGGAAATTGTTAGTGGTGGGGGAGGAAGATTGGGATTTCCAGTCAACCCGGCGACGCGGGTTACAGACAGCCCTGGGCAATGGCGATGCCATGCAGAGTTACAGTGACCTTGGGCAGCTCCCACCTCCACCACCTTTAGAGAGGGCACAGAGGGCAGGCCAGAAAGAGCAGGAGGGCTCCGAGAAGGAGGTGGGCAGGCGGCAGACACCCCTGCACCTCCCCCGCTGCAATTACTTAATATTTGTCAGGGAGGTCCGCCAAGCAAAGCCCGCGGTGAGTCCCCTGAGCCCCGGAGCTTCCGAAGCTGAACGCCGTTGATACAGTCCCCCCTCCCCCCCCACAACGTCCTCACCCTCAGCCTTATTACATCAGCAGGCTGTCCTGGGAAGTCTCCTGAAATGCTTTCTTCTGGCTCTGATAACACTTCAAGGGGAATTACAGCCATTTTATCTATATTTGATTTTACTTTTAATTTCATTTCATTTTACTGCTTTTTCTCTCCCTCCGAAGGACCCCAGTTTCTCTCAGGGCTACCTCAGGAGTGGTTCATGGGACTTCTTGCTTTTCCACTGGCTCGCTTGATTTTACTCCACTGCTTTTTCTGTGGTTCACCTGTCTGTACTTGGCTGGTCCATGCACTGTCCTGATAGGAACACAGGAGTTTTCCGAGTTTTTCTACAGAGATGCCACGTCTAGCACGGGGCCACCTCCAACCCCAGCTGGGATCTGGAGTGGAGCCTGTGTGAGAGGCGGGTCACGGCTCTCTCCAAAAAGCTCATTCCCTGGGTGCCCTGCTCACCCTGTGTTAGGGGGGCTCCACAGGGGCCCATGGACCTGAGCGCCCCCAAAGATGTGTGAGTGGAAATAAGAGTCACAGGGCCCATGATTCGGTAGTTATGGAGACTGACCCCGTTCTGCAGTGTTCAGTGACAGCGGCGATTTCACTGCTCATCACCAAGTACACCCTGAGGGAGGCCCTGCAGTGCCAGGCCCTGTTCCAGGTGTGGGGAGCAACTGTGCACAAATGCAGCCGGGTCCCTGCCATCCTTCCCTGCCCTCACGGAGCTTACATCCTAGGGCGGGACGCAGACAGTCGCAGGTGGGTATACACTCTTGTGCCAGGCGGGCCGTGGAAAGTTTAGTAAAGACCAGTAAAGCTGGGCGAGGAGGGGGAAAGGGGCTGGCACTTGGGGTCAGCAGAGCCTCTTTGAGTAAAGAACAGTGAGAGTGCAGGAAGGAAGACCTCCTGGGGGGCAGAGTCCCAGGTGGGAGGAGGAGCACAGAGAGGTGAGGGAGGTGGAGACCTGCCTGACATTCTCAACACGGGAGCGGGGGCGGGGGGGGGGGGGGGATGTTTCTGAGGCTCAAGAGTGAGGAGGCAGCGGGTGGAAGAGGCTGGGGTCAGCGAGGCAGCGGCCAGTGGCCAGATTACGGGGCTTGCAGGCCGTGGGCAAAGGGCTTCAAGCTCCCAGCTAAGCTAATGTGTGATCGGGCCTTGCTGGCACACGGTAAACAAAGAGCAGAGGTGGCCAAGATGATGGCGTGACGACAAGCACATCTGCTTGGCAAACGTTTCCCTCTCTTGTTACTTACATGGTTGGCTGGTAGCCGGCAGGGACAGCAGGCGTGAGGCAACCTACCAGGACTCTCTTCAATCGCTGTGGAGACTCAACTCTGCTCAGGGCACTTTCCCATCTGACTTCTCGCCTGGTCTTTAGGCAACTCTGTGCGGTAAGTGGGCAGGGGGTTGTGGTGCCATTCGTGCTTGTTGCTTAACCTCCACGAGCCTCAGTTTCATCATCTGTGAAATGGGGAGAATACCGACTCCCACAGAAGCACCTCGAGGGCTGGGTGAGATAAAATGGGAGGGGAAACACTAGCCAAATCTAAATTGAAATTATCTGCATTTCACAGATGATGAAACTGACACGAGCTCAAGTGCCGACAGTTGCTCCCCTTCTTGCAGTCCAGAGAAGGGGGGCTACGGAGCCAAGGGTATGTGGTGACTAGATGTCTCTACCCACAAGGGTGTTCATTCACCCGTGAACAGTCCTGATCCACATGACTGAGTCAGTGGCTACATGTAGACAACCTGGTGTTAGGACGATAATATCAAAATTCTATCTTCCTCTGAGATCATGAATTGATAGGTAGTGGAGGGAGTTTACCAAGAGTTATAAGTCACTGATTTCCTAAGTATCAGAAAGCTAGAGAAAGCCTTCGTGGGCCTTTGCCAAGAGAGTGAGTATAAATCTCTACCACAGGCCCAGCACCTGCACAGGCCTTCTCTGCCCCAGCCCCTTCCAAGGACACTCTCAAGAAAGGATCTGAAACTCACACGAACATCGATAGTATGTATGAGCACGTGCTCTGGGGGAAAAGCGTGCTTCACAGAAATGAAAGAGTAGGATTAGGACTCTATAAAAATATGTATTGAACAACCACAAAGGGTTAAAAACTATTTTATTTTTTGTTTTTTTAAAATAAATTTATTTATTTATTGTCTGCATTGGGTCTTCACTGCTGCACACGGACTTTTTCTAGTTGCGGGGAGCAGAGACAAGTCTTCGTTGCAGTGCGTGGGCTCCTCATTGGTGGCTTCTCTTGTTGTAAAGCACAGGCTCTAGGCGTGTGGGTTTCAGTAGTTGTGGCACATGGGCTCAATAGTTGTGGTGCACGGGCTTAGTTGCTCTGCAGTATGTGGGATCTTCCTGGACCGGGGCTCAAACCCATGTCCCCTGCATTGGCAGGTGGATTCTTAACCACCGCACCACCTAGAAAGTCCCTAAAAACTATTTTAAAAAGATAGCTTTTGATGAAACTTAGAAGAGTGGTTGTCTCTGGGGCAAGGGGAAATTGACTCGAAGAGGGCATTAGGGAAACTTTTGGAGTTAATGAAAATGTTCTACATTTTGTTAGAGGTGGTGGTTATTACACAGCTAAGTGTAACTGTCGAAACATCAAACTGTAAAACTGAAGTCTGTATATGTAAACATATGTAACTCTACCTCAATTAAGAAAAAAAGAGAGTATTGGAAAAAAAGGATACTTTTTCCAGTAGCAACAAAAAGTGAAGAATGAATAAATCTAACTAAAGATGTGTGAAATTTTAATGGAGAACTGTATAAAACTTAATATTAAGCGTAATGGAAGAAATTAAATAGAGAGATATGCCAAGCTCATGGATGGGATGATTCGATATTATAAAAATGTCAATTCCGCCTGACGTAATTTATGAGTTTATTTAATGTTAATCAAAATCCTGACCTGATATATTATCGCTAAAATGTGTATGTAGAGCAAAGGGCCAAGAGAAGCCAAGACAATGTTGAAGAACAACTTGTCCTATTGCATCTCAAGAATCATTGAAACGCTATGGTGACTGGGGCAGTGTGGCATCGACTTCGTGACACTCATCAGCAAAGAGACAGCTTAGTAACACCGGGCTGTCCATGCCATTCTGAGGCTTGACTGGGAGCCTGTATCTGGGCAGGGCTGTACCCTTGAAATGACTGTTCCTCCTTGAACCTCCACCTCCACTGAATAGTTGCTGAGCAAGCAGGCCAGCGTTTCAGACCAAGCTGACACTGGTTCTGCGAAGTCAGCTGATGCCTGGAAGCCAGTGCAAGGCAGTGAACGCCACTGTCAGTGGGGTCAGCCCTGGAGCCTTCATCTTGTCTTCCTGCATTGTTGGCTGCCTGGGGTCCAGGTGTCCGAGACCAGGCATCCAACGAAGCATCCACTGTTCTGGCTGTGGTTTATCCCCCAGTTCTGCCGAGGATCCCTTGTCTGACCCTGGGCAGGTCACTTAACCTCTCTGCTTCTCCAGCTACCTCTCTGTATCCACCTACATCACAGGGTTCTGGGGGAGAGGGGTGTGATATGCCAGCGGGCAGGAAAGCACCTGCCTGAGTGTAGAGGGAGAGCATGGCCAGGAATGAAAGCCTTGACTTAAGGATGGAGCTTTTGAAGGAGAACTTGGGGCATCCTCTAACAGGCAGGAGAATTCTTTAGGGGCAGAGCAGACAGGAGACTCTGGCAGGGGCTCTTGAAATTATACCACAAGGATCCACCCATCAAAAGTCTAGTCATGCCCAGTGCGTGACTGCTTGGGTCCAAAAACAACATTGCCGTCACTGGTGGGGTATTGTTTAACAGGGTTGGACTCAGTCAGATGAGACCAGCTTCTTTCTTATCCTCCAAGACAAAACCTGTCATTTTCCCATTCTCCTCGCTGTCACGTGTTATTTAATGTTAAATAACGCACACGCACACTCACTCACGCACACATGTGCACATGCATGCATTTGTCATTTACACTTGATTTTTTTAATGTCAATCAAATTATGAGACTTCACACTTTTTTTTGGTCTTACTTATACGTGTGTACGTGTGTGTGTGTCTTGTGTAGAAGGCCTTCTCTTCCCCAAGATCATCAATGTATTTTACATTTTCCCCTAAAGTATTTATAGCATTCTAAAATGATTTTGGTCTTGAATCCACCTCTCTTATTTTTGTGATTGATGTAAAGATAGGGTTACAACTTTCTTTTTCTCACTGGGTAAGATATTGAAGTGACATTTTTAGCAAATATTAAATTCCCATACGTATATGTTTGTTTCTGGATTTTCTATTCTGTTCTGTTGACCCAATTGTCTTTTTCTGGACCAATAAAATGCCTTTTCTTTTATATTTTAATGTCTTCGTGGCTCACCATGCTTTCTTCACATTGACTTTGCTATTACTGAATATTCGTCTTTTCACAAGACTCAGAATAAACGTATCATGATACTGAATTTTGAAACAAGCATCTCAGAGTTTACTACCCCAAATGCGTGTTTTCCCTATTATAGATTACACAGTTTTTTCTCCTAATAACAGTGTTTCTCCTAAAAGAAATTTTAAAACTGCCCTTTGGGGATTGCCTTGCCAGCTGGCTTCCACAGCCTGTGAACATGTTCCTTTCATTACTATTCATTTTTACAAACAAAACAGAACAAAAACATGTTGCTACCCAGCTCAAGAACCAGGCCCTTCTCCAAGCGGGGCCGGAAGGCCTGGAGCCTGGGAAGGGATAACCCAGCTGCTGCCGCCACCGGCCCAGAGCAGGGTGGGTGGGGGCGTGGAGAAGAGGGAACCAGAAAGACGCTTTGAAAGATGAGCTCAGTTGAGGACACCCCGGATGCTGGGAGTGTGCTCCTTAGACCACGCCTGCCGCTTCCCACCCCACCACGCATCTGTCCCCCAACTTTTTAGAGCATGAGTCTCAGTATATCACACGCTTGCCTCCTGGGATTCAAGCCTCAGCGTTCTGCCCCCCAGTTCACTGTCCCAGTACCTGAGTCACACAGCCGAATCCCCAGGCAGGCCATGAGGTCCCTGTTCTCTGGGACCGTCTTTGAACTGAGCCCTCCCCCAGGTACATCCTTCCCAACTTAGTTATTAGTCTGTTGGGGCTGCCACAATGAAGTATCACAGACTGGGTGGCTACACAACAGACTTCTTTTCTCACACTTCTTGAGGCTGGAAATCCAAGATCAAGGGGCTGCCGGGGTGGGTTTTCTTCTGAGGCCTCTCTCCTTGATTGTAGATGGCCGTTTTCTCCCTGTGTCTTCGCAGGATTTTCCCACTGTGTGGTTCTGGGTCCTAATCTTTTCTTCCTATTAGAACACAAGATATATGGGATGAGGGCCCACCCTAATGACCTCATTTTAATTTAATTCCATCTGTAAAGACCTTATCTCCAAATACAGGCACATTCTGAGGTACTGTATTTGGGGGGTGAGGACTTCAATACACGAAGCTGCAGTTCTGCCCGTAACCTGTGGCAGAATCCTACTCAAACTTGAGGCCCCCTTCATTGCATCTACGCCTTCCAGCTCATTCGCTCATTCCAGCTGGCTCTTTCCTGGGGCACCTCCCTTTTCTATTCAGCCATGGGTTGACTCCTACCTTTCTTGCAGCATCTATGACAACACCCTCTAATGAGGTGTTCATGGGCCTGTGTTCCCTGCTACACTGTGAGCTACTTATACAAGCCAGTCCTCTTCAGCTCCTGGCTTCTGTATGATATTAAATGTGTGATCTCCCCTCTTTGGATCTCAGATCTTCCACATAAATGAGAAAAACAAGGCTCAGACTTGGCCAGGCTCTCATCAGTGCCTGCTCTCTGCATCAGAGTGCCTGGCATATGGTGAGGACTACAGCAGTATTTGCTATTACCTGATCTTTGTCCAAAGGTGGGGCAAGTGTGAGTGTCTGCAGACATGCAAAATCACACACAGCCAGACAGAGATTGGTGGCAAGGGAAAGTAAACATGCCGTGTGTCAGAGAGAGCTCCTGAGATGGGCCTTATTCAAGAAGAGGTGGTGCAATCATCATTAGAATAGGAACGGCATGAAATTGGCCTCTCCCCTCTGCCACTTTCACAGGTGAGACAGAGGACCAAGGACTTTGGCTGCTAAGACATCTTTTCTGTGGGTGCTGGGAAGAAGAATGGCAAGATTGGCCAAGTCCTGGAGAAACTGCCTAAAAAGCAGGTGGCAATGGGGCTAAGCCCAGCCTACCCTATGATGTTGGCTCTGTTCTCTGCCTGGCCAACCAACCCACACACAACTGGCCACCCTGGGGTCCTGCTTTCTCTCCAAGTGGTATCTAGGTCATCAAATAGAACCTGCAACACATTCTGCAAACACCAGATCTCTGCCTTTAGGAAAACCTCATGTCAGATTCACTTGAGTGGGATATATAAATGTACGTAGCTGTCGAAATGAGAGGAACAGATAGTGAAGACTCCAGAAGAACAGTCCCTTCCTTTCTCTGTGCGAACTTCACTTCGGGAGTGGACAGCTCATGTTAGTCCTCATTAGGCTTCCTTGTCCTGGAGCCAGATTTTCCTTCATTCAGGTACCAACTCCACACACCCAACCACCCATGTGGTTCCAGTGGAGCCACCCACCAGGCTTCCCCATGCCCTTGACCACAGGAGTGAGCATGTGACTCGAGCTGGGCCAATCAGAATTCTTCCCTGAAGTTTTTCATGATGGAGTCAGGGGGAGAGACTCAGCTCCGTAATAATAATGATGATGATAATAGCAGCACGATTAACAATAAACACTTTAGGGACTTCCCTGGAGGCTCAGTGGTTAAGAATCCACCTGCCAATGCAGGGGACATGGGTTTGATCCCTGGTCCGGGAAGATCCCACATGCCATGGAGCAACTAAGCCTGTGCACCACAACAGCTGAGCCTGTGCTCTAGAGCCAGTGAGCCACAACTGCTGAGCCCGTGTGCCACAACTGCTAAAGCCTGCTCTCCTGGAGCCCGTGCTCTGCAACAAGAGAAGACACTGCATTGAGAAGCCCGTGCACCACAATGAAGAGTAGCCCCTGCTCCCCACAACTAGAAAAAGCCCGCGTGCGGGAATGAAGACCCAACTCAGCCAGAGATAAGTGAATAAATAAATTTTTAAAAAATGAAATAAATTGGATTACTTCTTTAAAAAAAAGACAACAATGAACACTTTAAAATGCCAGCATTGTGTTGTATTGTATCCTTTAGTTCATAGGAAGTAGATTCATGATCACCCTATTTTTCTGAGAAGGAATCTGAGACTCAGAAAGTTTAGTAATTTGCCCGAATTCAAACCTAGGCAGTCTGATTCCAGAAACAGCATTCTTAGGCACTTCCCTTTCCCACTCCTCTCACTGGGAAACTGTGAACATGCCCATTAAAACCAGCTTGCAGAAAGAAGCAGTTATGAAAGATGCAAATAGTAACTTAGCAACAATTGGATTCTTAGTTCTGCTTCCTTTTCCTCTTTTCCCCTCTCTTGTTTTAGCTGCATGAAGCAATAAGTGGTCTGTTTTCCTAAGATGGTCCAAGATTCCCGTCACCTATCTTTCTATCATTGCTTTTCTCCCCTTTTCTTTATCTTCCACCTCTCCTTTCTCTGACCCTTTTCATGATTCTACTAAAGTACCCTCTGCCTAAAATAAACATCCCCTCTATCCTGCTAAGTCTTGAACAGCTTTATCTTTCTCTCTCCTTCCATACTGTTTTGGAAAGAGGTGTCACATGTGTATCATCATCTGCTCATTCCTTTTCCCTTTGCACCAGGCTCCTACCTTTACATCCCATGGAGGCCAGTCTTTCAAGACCAAATGCAATGGTCTTTTCTCCAGCTTCGTCCTCTTTCACCTTTGTGGAACATTTGGCCATGTTGATTCCTTCCTCCTTGAAATCTCTTGCCTTGGCTTCCTTAACATTAGTTAATACTTCTCCTACCTTCTCGACCTCCACTCTTTCTTTGCATTCCTAAGTGAATAAGCTTCCCAAGGTTTGGCTCTTGGCTCACATTGGCATCGATGTGTTCTCTCCTATGTTAAAATTAAATACAAAATAGAGACCAGACTTGAAAATTCCCTGAACAGACAAAATCATTTAAGCCACTAAGTAAAATTTAATTTAGCTTATTCTGCAAAACAAGCAAAACTTAACTTGGGCCACTTCTTTTAAATGCCTGATAATCATAAAAGAAAATTGTCAGCTTCCTTAAAAAGGTATGAGAGAATCACTTTTAACCCATCCCCTGCCCTCTGGAAACCCTCACTGTAATAACAAATTACTGTAAAGATTAAACAACTCCCCACTTTCCCTTTGTAAGCCATTCTGTAAGGTCATGCCCCTGAGCTTCATATCAGTCTTTGAATTTAAAAGCTCCTAGTCCATGAACTGCTCTTGTACGCATAATAAACTTTTACTAAACACTATTTTTGATTTAGTAGGTTTTTTAGCTATTTCTGGAGTTTTGACAGTTTCTGGTGTCAGAGGTGGGATCCAAAGAAGCCACCACCCTGACCCCAGCAACTCTGAGGTCATTGAGCAGACCAGGTGCTGTTTCCACAGAACCCTTTGAGCTCACTGATTTCTCAGCAAACATGGACAGGTCTCACCTGGATCTGAGCTCTGCTGCCTTTTTGCACTTTGAGCTCTCTGACTTAACTGTGCATACTTGTATTTTGTTTGTTGAAGCTTTTGTTGTTAAGTCACCCTAATCTGTTTCAAAGTGGGAGGTGGGCTCACACAATTTCCTGTGTTTTGGAACAGTTATTGGAAAAAAGGCCCCTGGTAGTTAAGTGATCTTAGGAAACCTAAAAGCAGAGATGGGGTCTACCTGGTCTAAAACTCTTTCTCCACCCTCAAAAATTCCTGCTTCCTATGTGTATACCCTCTATAAGCCAGGATCTTATGCCTTTTTGGAAAATGGGTGAAATTGTGGATAATTTGGAATTATAGTGGCCACTTTGAGGAATCTTTAACTTAGATTAGATAATCCACCTTAAGGAACACCCTTGAGAAGAGAGGATCCCAAAACTCTCAGAGATAATGGAATGCAGTCTTTGATTCGTGGGGATGCAGCTTCTGATAGACAAAATGACTCCAAAACAGCTTCTCTGAAAGATTCCTTAAAGTGCACATATTTAAAACTTTTAAAATACTTTGGCCATCTGAGCAGGTAATCTTAGTCCATCTGCCAGAAATACAATTTGGATCCAGCTATTCTTTTGAGTTTTGCATTATTGTACCTGCGACATGGCTAAAATTTTAAAATGAAAGCTATAAGGTATGTGTCCATCTATATGCTTTTGTATATCTATCTATCTATGTATATTGCATATGAGAATTTTTTAAAGAATTCTATTGAATTGGCTTAAAGAAGAATAGGAGCTTATATGAATTAATTACTGCTAAAACTCTCAGAATTGTAGAAACTAACCCAAATATTTTTCATGTTTACATAATCTGGTATAACATTTGATAAATAAAAACCAGTTTGTTTGTTGATTTAATAAAAACAGACATGTCTTCAGAATTGTTAGCATTAAATGTAATCCCACTACTGGGCATATACCCAGAGAAAACCATAATCCAAAAAGAAACACGTACCACAATGTTCACTGCAGCACTATTTACAATAGCCAGGACATGGAGGCAACCTAAATGCCCATCACAGATGAATGGATAAAGAAGATGTGGCACATATATACAATGGAATATTACTCAGCCATAAAAAGGAATGAAATGGAGCTATATGTAATGAGGTGGATAGACCTAAAGACTGTCATACAGAATGAAGTAAGCCAGAAAGAGAAAGACAAATACTGTAGGCTAACTCATATATACGGAATCTAAAAAAAACAAAAAATAAACGGTACTGATGAACTCAGTGACAGGGCAAGAATTAGGATGCAGATGCAGAGAATGGACTGGAGGACATGGGGTTGGGGGGGCGGGGGGGGCAAAGGGAAAGCTGGGATGAAGTGAGAGAGTAGCATAGACATATATACACTACCAACTGTAAAATAGATAGCTAGTGGGAAGTTGCTGTATAACAAAGGGTGATCAGCTCGATGATGGCTGATGCCTTAGAGGGCCAGGACAGGGAGGGTGGGAGGGAGTCGAGGGAAGGAGCGGATATGGGGATATATGTATAAATACAGCTGGTTCACTTTGGTGTACCTCAAAAGCTGGTACAAAAGTGTAAAGCAATTATATTCCAATAAAGAGCTTAAAAAAAAAATAAAAGAGCTAAGGTTTTTTGTTTTTTTACAACTATGTAATTTTCTGTATTTGCCTTTAAAATCTTTTGTCATTTGGTTGAATGAATAACTAAATATTGTTTCACAGTGACTTGTGCTCCTATTTGATCAAGTGCATTAAATCTTTGGACATTTTCAATAAATTGTCCAAAATCAAATTCTAAATGAAGTCCTTTTTACCTCAAACTAACTTCGGAATTTTTCAGAGGGCCCCTGGAAGATCTCAAAAGACATGCTCTCTCTCCTTATAAAAAGAGAAACGTTAATTTATTTAGGTTTATTTGATATGGTAAATTGCATGGGAAATATTGTCAAATAAAAAGTAATATTTAACCTTAGATTATATTTACAAGTAATTCAACAATTACATGAAATTTCTAATAATCTGCTTTATCTTGGTATAATATTATCAATCATAATTCTACCTATTATGGTAAAATATTGTATATCATAAAATTAATCAAATTTACTTGTCAATTAGATACTTTTTAATAAATTTTTTATTTTATTTATTCATTTATTCACTCATTCATTCATTCATTCATTTATTGCTGTGTTGGGTATTCATTGCTGCACATGGGCTTTGTCTAGTTGTGGCGAACGGGACCTACTCTTCTTTGTGGTGCGTGGGCTGCTCATTGGCTCGGCTTCTCTTGTTGAGGAGCATGGGCTCTAGGCACGTGGGCTTCAGTAGCTGTAGCGCACAGGGTTAGTTGCTCCGAGGCATGTGGGATCTTCCTAGAGCAGGGATCGAACCCGTGTCCCCTGCACTGGCAGGTGGATTCTTAACCACTGCGCCACCTAGGAAGGCCCAATTACATACTTTTTAAAAATAAATTCTCACCAGATCTTTAACTATGGCTATTTTTAATCTTTTGTCATTCACAGACAGTTATTGATTTACTCTTGATTCTTCTCTGAAAGCATTTACAATCAACTACAGGCAAAAATACTTAATCTTCAAAGAGATTCATGAAAATGATGCTGACAGATATTCTAGGGTACAGGTTTCTCATAGCTTTTAAATCATAACACTGAACTGGGTAAATATTTCTAAAATTCTAATGGAAAACTGATCAGTTCATAAAACTGCTAACTGAAAATCAAGCAAGAATTAATTACATGGGAAAGAATGAACTGATGAAAATGGTTATAATTTTTATGACTTAATTTAAAACATTGCTGGTTGTCTATTGTTTTATTTTCCAGATTTAAAGAACCACTTTTTCTCTTCTCTTTATATCTATAATTTACTGCAATTTGGTAAAGTATACTTTTGTAATCCAAAGTTGAAACATTTACCTTTTTCTCCCTGCCTGATCCCTCCAGAATTCAGAAACTCTTATCAAATATTATTTTTCAGGACAATATGTGTGTTTACATAAGTCCAAAAGGAATCTGTTCTCCTTGTAACAGGACACAATTAGACAAATCTTTGGCTGTTTTCTTAGCCTAAAGAGACTTTTTGAGCTCTAATACGAGATTCCGTATTACCAATTTTAAGGAACGAAGTTTGACTTTATCGAACCAATAAAGCCTCTTGGATATTACCAAAGCTTTGACTTCAGTGTCATATTTGAGACTCTACATAGAATTACTATTCTTGCAATAACTATATAAATAATCACAAGTTTAATAAGGCTAGACTTATTTTATAAACAAATTAGTTTCACTGTAAGAATTACCTTTGATAAAAATGGGGTGACTATAAAAAAATGTGTTTCAGTAGAGTAGTGTAGCTTTTATTAGATTCTAGTCCTGTTGCTTGTCTTTGAGGTTTTATTATCTACCTGTAAACCTCAGAGAAGCCAACACAACAGATTATGTATGGACAACCTTCACGCCTGTCGCTGTATGGGCCCCTCAAGAGAGTTCATCATCGACAGTCAAACTACAAACCAGGACAATCCATCAGATTGAAACTACCATCCTCATCCCATTATTTAAAGATGATCCTCACTCAAATCTTGACATTTTCTTAACAGCGGCTCTCCAAACTCAGAAACTGTGTTTATCATTTATTCCAACTATTGACCCTTATTTTTCTTTTGTTTCTACAGAAATGCTTCTTATTAATTAAATTAACTGATTGCTCACTCCATGTAGAGACCTAATTTAGATGGAAGCTCACCTGTAACACTGCTTCCTGAAATAAACATCCTCATGTTCATCCTGTCCCAAGTAATCATGAGGACATGTGACTGCTCATATATCATCTGTTCCTATGTAAATAACACCAAAAAAAAGTGAAAACCCAATTACACGTTATCCAAAAAAAATATGTAGATTGACTTAGAAAGATAAAATCTGAATCAGGTTATAACTTTTTGATTTATTCAATTGGTTACGTCTTGATTCTTGGGGATCTCTGCTCTGGGGAACTTTTCAGTCCTTGGCTATTATTCTCCTTATAGTCACCAAATTCACCTCTCCAGTGCACAGTTTTCTCTCAAGGGTTTTAAATACTTTGGCAGTCACTCACGTCCCAAATGGAATCCCTTAGGATCGGACAACTGGAAGAACTCAATGATCTGACCTCCGTGTCTATGACCGTGAGGCAACAGTGACTCATGACCATCTGTCCTGAAGACTCAACAGTGACTCTGTGGTTCTTCTGCCTGGCTCCATCACAGTGGTAAGTGAGAGTGATGCTATACAAGTTGTTCATACTCTTAGCTGCTGAAAGAATGACTAATGGAGACTGGACTTGAAAATCCCCCAAGCAGACAAAACCACTGTGCCACATAAGTGAAACTTAACTTAGTTCATTCAGCAAAGCAAGTGAAACTTAACTTGGGCCACTTCTTGTAAATGCTTGATATTTATAAAGGAAACAAGTCAGATTTCCAAGAATGTTGTGAGATAATCACTTTTAACCAATTCCCTGCCTTCTGGAAACACTCGTTATAATAAGCAATCATTGTAAAGGGTAAGTAACTTCCTCACTTCCACTTTATTAGCTATCCTATAATGTCATGACCCTGAGCTCCATTTAAGTCTTTGAATTTAAAAGCTCTTATGTGCACAATCAATTCTAACTACTGTTTATTGATTTGGTGGGTTTAATTTAGCCATTTCTGGATTTTTGACACCTATCAATTCCATTTGTCTCCTTGTTTGTACATCCCCACTATGACCCTCAGATCAGTACCACTGTCCCTGACCTTCCAGCCACAATGGCCCACAGACAGCATCACCGGCATTCCCCATCAGCACTTAAATTCAATACACCCCAAACAACACCTGGATAGTCTTTAAGAAAAGGATAACATTGGACCCATCCCTCATACCATACACCAGGATAAATTCCAAATGAACTACAAATCCATATTTAAAAAGTGAACTCATGGAAGTATTAGAATAAAGACTAAATCTGCCAGATTGAAAACACATACAATTTAGAAGGAAAAATCAATAATACTAAACCTTCAGACACATTCTGGCTAAACTGTTAAACTTAGAAAATAAACATATATATTTTTCACATCCAGGACAAAAAGAAATTCACTTACAAATAGAAAAATAGGGCAGGTTTCAGATGTCTTTCCAGCAGCAGTCAGTGCCAGAACAAAGGAGACATGCTTACAAGGAAAAAAAATGGGATCCAAGTGGACTCTATTCAGCCAAGTTAGAGCTCACATATAAAGGCAAGAGTTCACATTTTCTGACACGAAAGGACTCAGAAAATACAGCATCTATGAACCTTTTGAGAAATCTCCTTGGTGGTGAAATCTCACCCACTAAAGGATGAATTGAAATAAAGAAGCTGTTATTCTGAAGCCATAGAAATGGGTCTGGTTGGGGAGCACAGAATCCACTTAGATATGAGGGCACTGAGATAATTATGGCTTTAGAATGCAGAGTACAATTGTTGCAACTCTGACAAAACTGACAAAGTTAAAATAATATAAGCATCAAAATTGGGAGGAAGGAGAGGTCAGGATGAAGGATGTATCTGTTCATCAATCCCTTATCTTTCCTAGCAAGTAATCAACAAAGCCTGTCTATATGGAAACTAGCATTTTTAAAAAACCCACAATGACTCCAGCTTCTTAAATTTTCTTACATTAAGTGGCATCTTTTAGGAACTTATTTCCCTTGCAGGGAAGAAACAATTACCTGAAGTAGTTTGATCTAAGCATTTGTTCCTATTAAATCCATTTGAAGTTAAATATAGTATTTATTTTTAAAAATATGTCACATGGAATGATACCATCCTTACACAATTGTTTTTATCTTTCTATCTTTGTGTCCCTGTCTTTGTCTTTACCTAGATCCTTCTTTCTGTATATACATAAAGAGCTGTCTGGAATGATGTCAACCAAATGTTATCATCAGTTATTTTTATTTTTTAATTTTTTTTAACATATTCAATATTTTAAAATATATTTATTTATGTATTTCGGCTGCATCAGGTGTTAGTTGTGGCACAGGGATATTCGTTGTGGCATGTGGGATCTTCTGCTGTGGCACGTGGCTTCTCTAGTTGCAGAGCATGGGCTTCTCTCATTGTGGTATGCAGGCTCCAGAGCACGCAGGCTCAGTAGTTGCAGTGTGTGGGCTTAGTTGCCCCGTAGCACGTGGGATCTTAATTCCCAGACCAGGGATCGAACCCAAGTCCCCTACATTGGACCACCAGGGAAGTCCCAACATCAGTTATTTTTAGAGAGTAGAATTTTTGGTAATTTGTTTCTTCTTACATTTTTCTATATTTCTTATATTTTTAATAACAAGCATGTGTAGATTATTTTAAAATAATGACATACTTAAAGAAAATAAAGGGATAAATGAAGAGATACCAAACAGAGACATTCAAAAAGAAAGCAGATAGAGATACTAACATCAGATAAAGTAGAATTTAAAGTAAAAAATATTATAGTTATGAGATATATTAAAGTATGGTAAAATGTACAGTTTGAAGAAAATATACCAACTATAAGTTTTAATATTTCCAGCAGTATAGTTACAAGATACATAAAACAAAAATTACCAAAAATATGAGGACTTAGTTTAAATCATACACACACACTATACATACATATTGAAATACTTGAATATACATCTTCTGAATTTGACAGATCTAGCAAAATAGAAATAAATAACACAGAGGATCTGAATATTACAATCAACAAGTTTGATCTAGTACATACACAGAATTCAGTATCTTACGAATGAAAAATAGACATTATTTTATTTTGCGCTTGGAATTTTTATAAATTGATCATATATTTGGCTTCAGAGAAAATCTATCAATGAAATATAAAAAGTGGAGACTTACAAGCCAAATTTCCTGAGCATAGGGCAATAAAATTAGAAATACTTGATAAAAGCACACCTTAAAAAGTCTCAAGTACTTAGAATTAAGAAGCACTCTCCTAAACACCTCCTGAATCAGACGAATTCAAATTTTAAATTGTCTAGAAAATAATGGAAAGGAGAAATATGTGAATGGATGAATACTTGAAAGAACCAGGAGGGAGGGAAGGAGAGAGAGAGAAAAGAAGAGTGGGAAAGAAAAATTCACCTAACTTAATAAGTTCGGTTATTTAAGAGTCATCAGTTGAGTGAATGCCAGTTAATAAAATCACACCAGGAGGCAGTAGGTCAGGCTCTGGTATCATCTTCACAGGTCATTTCTTCCTCTGGACCTCAGGCTTCTATCTCCAAAATGATGGATTCAACAAGATGATCCCTAGGGTCTCTCCTGCTCTGTTTCATTTGGTTCATAAAATAATTTTTAAATATTCCAATCAGTTGCTCATGTTTACTATTGGGAGATTCAACATGAAAATCCAATCTCTGGTGCTCGCTTCGGCAGCACATATACTAAAATTGGAACGATACAGAGAAGATTAGCATGGACCCTAAAAAAAAAAAAAAAGAAAATCCAATCTCTGCCCTTTTTTTAAACACCAGAGGATTAGGGGACACTCTGGGCTCTGGGTTTAGGCCTCGCCTTTAGAAGGGGGCACACTCAGTCCACCAGCTTCCCCCGCATTGGCTTGGCCTCATCACTTTGGGGTTTCCAGCCCCTGAGCAGAAGACAGAGCTGCAGAATGTCAGTTGTCACCCTCTCCAGAGAAAACCCAAGACTCACATGTTTTTCCTTTTAAGTCTTCCCCTTATAGTAAATATTGGGCACAGGGGAAAACAAAATCCAAAACTGATTTTCTAAAGTAAATTGTCATTTTTGTTCTTTGTAAAAATTTCCATCCAGACACAGTTTAAATAAGCCCAGCTGTTTGCAAGGAAACAGGATGAAAAGTTGGAGAAACTCTCCCCTCCCTGAGATGTACAAATTCTGGTTACAGGCACCCAACATCTTGTCAGTCTGAGTCACCAGTGTTTACAGGGCTGGGCTGGGAAATACCGTCTGGTAGAGGACTTCATGGTTTGGCTGAGTTGCATGTGTGAAACTTTCATTCTCCAAAAAACAAAAACAAAAAAAAGAAAAAGAAAAAAAAAAAAAGATTCTTTCACAATATAAGGGAGTGGGAGATATAGACAAATGCTCCAGAAAAAGATATTGAAAATTCACAGAAGCAACTATATGTGGTCTTCTTAGGGCAGCCTAGCCAGGAAGCTTCTCCCAGATTCAAAGGTGGCTGTTCTTCAATATTAAAATGAATTACTTTTCTTTTCTCCTCTCGGAGGCCAGAATTTCCTTTGCATTCCTTTAAAATTTTCTTTGCATTCATGACTGCCAGAGCATCCTTTCTCACAGTGAGCTGTGCCCTGGACATCCAGTTTGGCCAGGTACCTGGATGGGGAGCCAAGGACCTGGGGCTATTGTCACAGAAGTGTGTGAAAATGGGTGGGAACATGCTGGTCTCTCAAACTTGATAAGTGAGAAAAGATAACCCCAAATCCCACCATCCAGAAAGAACTGAGGCAGGAGATAGATGGGCCCCAGGCTGAGCAGCTGGAGTTTGTCCCCTGTGGACAGATACTCCAAAGTAGCAGGAGCGAGAAAGAGGCTGAGCCCTACGCAGATAAAAGATAGAGACCACATATTTCTCATTCTTAAGGTCAAGGAGACTGTCCCGACTATATATGCGCAGAAAATCTCCTTGGAGGTCAAAAAGGGAGTAATGTCAATCTACCCATAGGCCTCTTCACTGGAATCCATCTTGGCTGAGAGATGTATGCACACACATGGGAGGACCCTGAGATAAACCAAATACGGACTCAGAACCAGGCAAAGCAAAATGCTTGGCCAAAGGAAACTCAGAAGGAATGCCCCATATAAGTGATTCAAGCTACCATGACTCTCTCTCTGAGTTCGCCCATGTGTCTATCCATACGTACTCTTTTTCCTCTTAATAAACACTTTGCTTATTTCACTACTTTCTTTCTTTGTGGGAATTCATTTCTGCAAAGCCCAAGGCCCAGGGCCTTGTCACTGGCTACAGGACTAGTGGCTAGGATTCAGCACTCTGACCTCCGGGGCCTGACTTCAATCTCTGGCTGGGAGCCGAAATCCTGCTTCAAGCCGCTGCAGGCTGAGGCCACCTGAGAACAGAACTATGATGACCATATTTCTAAACCCTTCTGTCAGTCCATGTATTGTACAGGTAGAATTGTATACTTGATGCAATCATCTATCTACAATACGCAGTTTGAGATAAAGGATCATGCTGTTTTCCACTCAGCAATATCTGGTGAATATTTCTGAATAAAAAGAATATATAAATAAAGATCTGCCTAAATGGTGGCACTGAACACAGGCACGATTTAAACCATCGGCTTCCTGTTTAGTTGTATTCATTTACAATCCTAACAACAAGGTATAAAGTTGCCCAACTTCTCTAGACCTTGACCACACTAGGTTTTATTGTTCTGTTTAATCTTTGCCAACCTAAAACTGACAAAATAAACCCTAAAATTGAAATATTAGAGTTGCCTTTCTCCAATTAACATTAATTATCACTATCTTTTCATAGTATTAGTCAATTGTATCTCTTCTTCCATGATTTACATGATCTTGTCCTCTGTCCATTTTTCTAATGGGATGCTGTGATATTGATTTGTAATAAGAAATATATATTTGGTCCTTGTCCCTTGCTCTGGTGAGACAGATCAAGGTGTCTTTTGTTATGTTGAGTGATATTTGGAATGCCCCTAAATCACCTAAGAAGGGGGGCTGGTTGCCAAGGGAACCAACTCTGTGATTGGAGGATTGGAACTTTCTGTCCCACCTTTTGACCTCCAGGGAGCGGAGAGGGGCTAGAGGATGAATCTATAGCGATGGCCAATGATTTGATCATTGCCTGTGTAATGAAACCTCCATAAAATCCCCAAAAGATGGGATTTGTAACAGGGAAGAGCTAAATCAGACTCCATGTTAGATCTGTTTCTTTGACTTTAAGCTTTGATTATAATCATACATGATGGCCTGCCTCAGGGAACATGGCCCCTCTGTCTGAATGTTAAAGTGCCTCTGTTCAGCTCGCAGGCAGACAATCTGCCCTGCCCACCTGTGTGAATGGCTGCAGAAAAGAAGGAATTAACACATCCCCTCACCAAGGCTGGTCATTCCCAGGATGTTTTGCCAGACTGATGGCTCTTTCACTTGACTTCCTCACAGCCTCTCCCTCTCTGATTCCATAAAACAAACTGGCATCCAGACCCCGATAAGATGGTTTTTTGGAGACACTAGTCTGCCATCTTCTTGGTCTGCTGGCTTCCTGAATAAAGTCGTATCCCTTGCCTCAACAACTCATCTCCGATTCACTGGCCTGTCGTGAGGCTAGCAGAGCGAGCTTGGACTCGTTAACAGATTCAGACAGCTTCTGGATTGATAAACAGGTGGAAGTTCCAGAAGACGGGCACCCTGAGACATCATGGAAGCTCCACACCCTTTCCCATACCTTGCCTTAAGCACCTCTTCAGCTGGCTGTTACTGAGTTATATCCTTTTATAATAAACCTGTGATCTAGTGAGGAAATGCTTTTCTGAGTTCTGTGAGCTGCTCTAGCAAATTAATTGAGCTCAAGGAAGGAGTCGTTGAAGCGTATATGCAATCTGTACCAACTCAGTCAGAAGGGCAAGTCACAACCTGGACTTACAACTGCCCTCTGAAGTGTGTTTGGTGGGGGTGGAGGTTGCAGACCCTCTTGTACAATTGAGCCTTTAACCTGTGGGATCTGACACTGTCTCCAGGTAGTGTCAGAATTAAGTTAAAATGTAGGACACCCAGCTAGTGTTGAAGAATTGCTTGTTTGTGTGGGGACCACCCCTCCACGCACACAGGTTGAAATTGGTGACCAGAACTTTAGTTGGTGTCAGAGAAGTGGAGTTTGCTGGAATGTCCTTGGCTCTTGAAAATACACAGTTTGGAAAAAGAAAAGATGAAAGGGCAAGGGATGAGGAACCTTTGATTCCTAGATGGCCACGTGGTCACCAGTGGTGTGGAGTAGCTGCTATGCTGCAATCAGTTACTCTGCAACACCTAAATGACATTGAAAGAGAGAGTTGAGTCAGACCCTAATGCTAGACCAAGCTCAAATTTTGGTCAGTCTAAGCTTTGGCCACTAGCCTCACAGCTGCCCTCCAAGGTGAAAATTGTGCAGGGACAACAGAAAGGACCCCAAAGATCTCTGGGCTCCAAGAAGGTAGTTGATGTGGAGGAAGGGCAAAACAAACAAACAAAAAAACTATTGAAACCAGGGGGTCTAGGGCTATTAATGAAAAAATTAATCAGTCAATCTAAGAAAAAAATTGGAAAATTTTATTCAAGCCAAACTGAGAGTTATAACCAGGGAGCATCCTCTCAGAAAGCTCCGAGAACTGTTCCACCCGCTAGAGGTCAAAGCACAGTTGTGTAAGTGTTTGAGACAGAGGGCTATACATTAAATGACTACATATTATTGACAGCTTACACAATCCAGATCCACATATAAAGCGAGTAGTGGGTCATGGGCCATCGCCACCCTTTACAAGATTAAGAGGGAAGATTATCTCCTAAGGAGTTGTGACCCTTTATGAGATTAGAAAGCATGTTACCTCCTAAGGAGGTCTGGTTAATGCAGATGCACAGCACACACTAAAGGGGAGACAGGCAAAGGAAAACTTTAAATTTTTCTGGTCTTGCCATAACATGTGAATTTTCTTCCATCAGTGTGAAGGAGTCCTGTCATTGATGATTGATATTATCAGCTTCCTGAAGAACTACTGCTGAAATCGATAGTGGGAGTAACGAATTTGAGGACTGTGTCTTCAGTTTTGAATGCTGCGGAGGGGAAGGGCGTGTTTGCCTTGATGCAGGACCCACAAGGCGCTACTGACCCAGGCGAACAGGGGGTTGTTCCCAAGGGAAGAGCCAGCCTGGTGGACTGGCAAAAGCCACTGCAAGGTCTGTTTATCCTGAGAAGAGGGACTGTCCGTCTCCCCCTAAGAATGCCAAAGTAGAACACATGAAGCGGCTGATATGCTAGCCTCCTGGAACTGGCTTTATAACGACCTACTGGAATATTCACCCCCTGAATATGCCCTTTACCCAAGTCATGGTAAACACTGTGGTTAAGGAGACCCCTTTCACACGGGTGCCCCATGTAACCTTATTGCTGCAAAACTGAAAAACAGTCCAGGAAGCCTTCTCAAATTTGTTGTCTCACTTTGCCCTCATGGTCTTACAGATGCTAATGAAAACAGGTTAATTAACAAGAGAATGAGAAGAAGCCAAGGGGACCGTCAAGAGACTCTTCCTCACGAGGTGGAAATTTTTAAACAGTTATTAAGAAGTAAAGTGAATTAAGCAGCTTTTCATAGGAATGAAACAAAAAGGGGAGGGTCATGGGACACATCCCAGCAGATAGCAATCTTTAGAAGGTTATGACATAGGAAGAATGAAATGGACATTGATGGGGTTAAAACAAAGTTTTTAATACAACACTACCAAAGAGCCCCCCCTGCTGGCCCCCCCATCTTTAAAGGGCCCCAAACAAATCTGCTCTATTTACAGAGAAATTTGAAAATCCAGAAGGCAGACATTCCAGTGAAAAACCTGACCAAAAATTGCTGGGGGCAGCAGTTAGGCTGAGTAATCGAGATAAAGATTGACGGAAGGGCGAGGGTCCTTTGACTCAACCCCTCATGTGGGAGCCAAAGCCTTTTGCACAGAAGTGGGTAAAGTGGTCAGTGTACAAAAAAGAGAAACTTCCAGGACTCCTTGGTGCAGGAGCCCCAGACACCACGGTACCAAAACTCATCGGTGAAGCCCAGGCTCAGTCTACAGTTAGATTGAGAGAACATTAAAATGTAAGCGTGGATAAGATTAGGAAATTTGGAGTGTTTAAGCAGGTATTATGTAAAGGATTTATGGCTCCTTTACCTGGATGTTTGATGGGAATGGATATCATATCTGGTTAGGGGACACGTTTCCTACCTAGCATTATAAAACCGAAACTTGTTGATAAAATCCTAATGGAGGCTCCAGGTAGAAACATAAGAGTTGATGGAATTAAGGTAAAAGGTTGTAGGAGAACTGGTATGTTTGAACAGGCTTTATGTGAAATGGTCACGTCTCTTTTACCTGATTATATTTGGGGAATGGACACTGTGTCTGACTGGGGAACATTTCCCCTACCTAGTATTGTAAAACAGAAGACATGCAAATCCACCCTTCAAGCAGTATTAATCAGACGTGCTAAATGAGAACTGGTAAGATTGCCTGAGCCCACACAGTGTAGGACAGAAGCTGGAGTGCAGGGAGGAACAAATCCTCTGTGCCCTAGCCTCTGTGGAGCGTCGACTGGGGCTCACGGGGAAGACTGCTGGGACTTTGGACTAGACAGTTTCCCTTTGAAGGGCAGTTACTACCTTGCTACTGGACGTTATTAATCGAAGCTAATCCTATGACTGAAGGACAGAAATTGATTTTGAAATCTGAAATATCCACAATGTCTAGGGTGATGTTGAAGAAATGCCCAAATGGGGATGGCAGTGCCCAGAAGAGTCCCATAGTAATATGTAAATGGTTAACAGAAGATCATACGATCTGGGGAATGCAAAGAGGAGATACAATCAGGGAGCCTCTTTTCCCCCAGGAGTGACTTTGAAGCCACCTGAGGAGCTGCTGGAATCAACTGCCATGTGGACAGAGCCCCGTAAGTGGTTATTGACCAAACAACAAAGAGCTGCTTGGTTTACGGATGGCTGTTCCAGGGTAAATGGACAACATCTGGATTAGAAGGCCACCACTCTGATTGAAGGAGGTAAAAACAAATCAGCTCAGTGAGCTGAGTTGCATGACGTTTTCCCAGGAGTGATAAAAAGTGAGCAATGGTAAAAGCCCCAATGTTTGGGTTTTTACCAACTCACGGGCAGTGGCCAATGGCCTGGCCATATGGTCAGGCAGAAGGACAATGGAATCGGGCCTATTAAAGGGATGTCCTATGGTGCACAGCCCTGTGGAAATCGCTACAGAAATTTGAGGGGTACATTAAAGAAGGGCATGTTGGTGCCCAGGTTTAGAAGGCAATTGGAGTCGACAAGAAAATCTCCCCATGTGCTCATTTAAGGTGTCCACCTGTGCCAATGAAAGTGGGTAGGGGGCACTGCAGTAATGCGGGGATGGGCTGAATCTGGACGTGGTCCTCCCATACCCTCTAGGACACCCTCTGGGGTCAGTGAGAACCATTCTGTCTGCCAAAACAGTGCAAACAAAACAAGAGCAGAGAGTGTTTGGCTCGCCATCCAAGTCTACAAAGATTAACCCACTTCAATCACTGACGCGCAGTGCACTCTGTGCTTCAGACAGAAGGGATTAAGGCGATAACAGGATGAAGCACTCTGTGCTTCAGACAGAGGAAATTAAGGACAGCATGCTCTGTGCTTTGGACAAACAAGCCCCTTAGATAGTTACATGTATCTCAGGAAGAATTTTAATGAACGCAGCTTCTTGCATTTTCCCACACATAAAAAAGCACTATAATATTTAACTTGAAGTATCTGTTCTTTGTGACTAGCAGTCATCTCTTACCAAGATGTATGCCTGACTGCATATATTCTATAGCTCACCCCCAAATTTTTAAAAATCATGTATGAACTAGCCTCCCCTCTACCTGCCCCGACCACTTGGGAGCAGTTTCTTAGAGCTATTGAGAGGCCATCTCCCAGGCTATCGTCCTCAGGAAGACCCTGAATAAAGTTTAACTCACAGCTCTCACATTGTGTGTTTTCTTTTCAGTTGACAAGAGGCAGAGGCAGATGTCCTTGGTGGGAAGGCTCTGAATGTAGCTGACAAGGGAAACCGATGCTGGTAGCCCTGTGCACGGGTCAGGATGGGGGTGGGGGCTGCAAGTGGGTCCCGACGGGAATAGATCCTGACTCTAGACTGAGCTTCTCTTACCCAGTGGGAGATGCAAATGCCCAGGGTCCTATAAAGGAACCAGAACAGGAGATATTGCACCAAGGTGGATGGATGAACGTCATTTTTTCAGACCAAGGAACACATTTACAGCCCATAATCTCCAACAATGTACACAGAGAGAGCCTCCTCAGAGTACTCGTTTGCTAGAGAATTGGAACAGGCAATTAAAACATTGGTTGTTGGGACTTCCCTGGTGGCGCAGTGGTTAAGAATCCACCTGCCAATGCAAGGGACACGGGTTTGATCCCTGGTCCAGGAAGATCCCACATGCTGCTGAGCAACTAAGCCTGTGCGCCATAACTACTGAGCCTGTACTCTAGAGCCCACAAGCCACAACTACGAAGCACACACACCACATCTACTGAAGCCCTTGGGCTCTAGGGCCCGTGCTACAAGGGAACAAGAGAAGCCACCGCAATGAGGAGCCTGCATGCCACAAGGAAGTGTAGCTTGCACGCAGCAATGAAGACCCAACACAGCCGGAGGAAGAAAACAAAAAAACAAAAAAAACATTGGTTGTCTAAAGCCGGGAATTTAAAGCATGAAGGGCTGGCTTACATGCCTTCACAAGCATGTGCTCACACTCAACGTGAACGTGAGTGGGGCTAGAGGAGTGTCCCCACTGGACAGGTATCTCTGTTTTCCTGGTGGATCTGGGGATGGAGTGAGGAAGGATGTGGGTATTCTTCCTCCCCCCGCATCACCTCTACTTTTTTCTTTCTTACTTGATGCAGTGGTGGCAGGACCAGGGCTACACCTACCAGGGCTGGAAGCAGGGATATAAGGTTTCTAAACTTTCTGTCAGACAGAATTCCTACTAAGGGCCTGATGGAGTGGGACGTGCCTTCACCCCATCTGGCAAAATTGTGTGAAACGGTAAATACAGGCATATGGCCAGATGGTAAAGGTGGCCCCCTGTCTCTGGGCCTGTGTAACAGGCGTGAGCAGAGGGGAAGGCCCTCGCTAGAATGATGTTGCTGCCTGCAGTGTAGACCAGCGCAGTGACCCCACCTGTTGTCCCTTGTAAAGGTGGAATGGTTTTCCTATAAATGGAGAAGAAGGAAAAAGAGTAGCTGAGGGTAAGGGAAAATAGATGGGTTCTGTAATGAGGGAAATCCAACATTAACACCTTGAGAGAGGCTCAGAGGAGAAATCATATCGACCCTTAGTTCAGTCATATCTGATACTTGAAAACGCACAGCCGTGTGTGAAGACACCGCTCCTGCTCTGGGAAGCTGATAAGGTAGAATGGAAGCCTACAAACCTGAGTGGTCTTGCCCTGAGAGACACTTTCACACCATATGATGATGCACTGGATAGTTATTAATGACTGAATGAGATTCTAGTAATGTGCCCGTGTCTTTTGACCTTTATGATTGCTTTGCTATAAGGGATGAATGTAGGAAGAGCAGGGTGTGGACTGGGATACTGTAATTTATAATAAGAAATATATGTTTGGTCTTCATCCCCATTTCTAGCACAGAGCTTCTAAAATCCTTGGAATTTCCTAAGTGGTGTGACAGATCAAGGTGTCTTTTGTTATGTTAATGAGTGATTTTTGGATTGTCCCTAGGTCCTAGCTGGTTGCCAGGGGAACCAACTCTGTGAATGGAGGGTTGGAACTTTCAGTCTCACCCTTAGACCTCCAGGGAGGGGAGAGGGGCTAGAGGTTGACTCTGTAGCCAACGGCCAATGATTTGATCATTGCCTACGAATGAAACCTCCATAAAAACTCAGAATAATGGGGTTTGGAGAGCTTCTGGGTTGGTAAACACTGTGGAGGTGCTGGGAGGGTGGTGTCCTTGGAGAGGGCATGGAAGTTCCCCATCCCTTCCCACATACCTTGTCCTATGCATCGCTTACTTCTGGCTGTTCCTGAGTTATATCCTTTTATAATAAACTGATGATCTAGTAAGTAAAATGTTTCTCTGATTGCTGTGAGTTTCTCTAGAAAATCAGTTGAGCCCACAGAGGCAGTCATTGAAACCTCCAACCTATAGCCAGTCGGTCAGAGGAACAGGTGACAACCTGGACCTGCCACTGGCCTCTGAAGTGGAGGGGGAGGGGCAATCATTTAGGACTGAGCCCTTAACCTGTGGGATCTGATGCTGTCTCTGGGCAGATAGTGTCAAAATTAAGTTCAATGGCAGGCCGCTGTCAGAGAGCTTCTTGTTGGTATGGCACAGAAGACAAAAATTACAAATAGCTTCAGGTAAATGAGCTCTCTTTTTACTTAAAAAGAAAAAAAATTTTTTTGAAATATCACTGGGCAAAAAAGCCCAACAAAGTCTAATTTGCTATTTTCACTCATCTATCTTTCTGGAAATTTCAGAGAAAGTTATATGTTTTGAATGTCAAATGAAAACAAGGAAGGATAACAAATAACCAAAATACCAGGAAATCAGCTTCTCCACTCTGAAGGGCAAAACCGTCTCTAAGCATAACGCCTGTGCCACCAGTGAGGATGGGCAATTTCTCTCCAAGTCAATGGAACCATGCGAGGTATTTCTAAAGACTCAAAGACCTATGAAAGGTGATGAAACTCATGGCAGAACAGTGTGTGTTTGCAGCTATTTCATTTTTTGAGTGTTTTATTTATAAAAGAGCTTGCTAGATGAGGACACTTTTACTGGAGGAAAAGTAGCCCAGAAAGTAGGCGGGCCGCATGGGAAAACCTTAACTTCATTAACTCCAGACACAGTGTACCAGAACCAACCTACAAGTTGGAGCCTAATGTTGGGAGTTGGCACTTTCCCAAGTGTTTTCTGTCATGGTGTAATAATTACCACAAACTTAGCATTTAAAATAACTCTCACATTTATTATCTCACAGTTTCTGTGGATCAGGAATTAGTATAGGCATACCTCAGAGATATTTTGGGTTTAGTTTCAGACCACCACAAAAATGCAAAATACCTCAATAAATTGAGTCACATGAATTTCTTGGTTTGTCGGGTCATATAAAAGTTGTTTACACTGTATTATAGTCTATTAAGTATGCAATAGCACTATATCTAAAAACACAATGTATATACCTTAATTTAAATGATTTTATTGCTAAAAAATACTAATCATCATCTGATAATGCAGGGTTGCCCTTAATCTTCAATTTGTAAAAAATGCCGTATCTGCAAAACACAATAAAATGAGGTACAGTTTAGCTCTTCTGTTCAGGATCTCACAAGGCTACTGTAAAGTCAGGTGGGTTTGTTGCACTCTCACCTGAGGCCAGGGGTCCTCTTCTAAGCCCATGTGGTTGTTGGCAGAATTCAGTTCCTTGTGGTTGTAGGACTGAGGCCCTTAGCTCCTAGGGGCCACCCATAGTTCTTATCATGTGACCCTCTCCATAGGCAGTTTATAGCATGACAGCTTACTTAGTCAAGGTTAGCAGCAGAATCCTATCTATATCCATCTATTATCCATCTATCTATCTATCTATCTATCTATCTATCTATCTATCTATCTAATCTATCTATCTATATCTATCTATCTAATCTATCATCTACCATCTATTATCTGTCTGTCTATCATCTATCTATCATCTACTACCTATTATCTGTCTATCTATCTATCATCTATATCTATCATGTATATATCTATCACCTACCTAATCATAATATAATCATTGAAGTGATATCACATCACCTTTGCCATATTCTACTGGTTAGAAGCAAGTGACAGGTCCTGACAACACTCAAAGGGAGAAGGTTAAACAGGGCATGAACACGGGAGCCACCCTAGGGTCTGTCTGTCATACCAAGCTTGTGATCCCCTAGCCCAGAGTTTCCCAAAGGGTATGCCTGAAACCCTAGTCCCACAAAAATTGCTTTTTGAAAAAAATCAGACCTCAGTTTTACAAGTTGGGAATTGCTGCATATTCTCTCCCCTTCTTAGAGATTTAAAATACGTACAAGCATATTAAATGTACTGAGAAGTCTTGGTTATCAGTTATGATGACATTCACCTGCAAAAACAAAAATTCAACTGCTTTTTTTTTATAAGGCTTCTTTCTTTTTTTTTTTTTTTTTTAAGACAAGATGCCCAAAGAGACCTTGGTTCAGTGGACTAGTTGTGCCAGAGCAGATGTCACTGCAATTTTCTTGGTCTTCCTTCACAATGATGTGATGGCTGCTGTAGTTCCAGCCATCACATTTGTATTTACAGCAGGTAGGAGGAGGAAGGGAAAATCCCAAGTTGGCCCCTCTGTTTTGTTTATTATAAAGGCATAAACTTTCTCATAACTTCTACCCTCTTAGGCTTCCATTTATAGCTCATGGGTTAGAACACGGTCATATGCTCACCCCTATCTGCAAGGAAGACTGTGGAAGTGAATATGTAACAAATTCTAGCCTTGATAGTGAGAAATGGCAAGGTAGAAGAGGGTTGGGAGAGACTTTGGGGGTAGCCAACTAACAGTGTCTGCCACATGCAGCCTGAAAGAAATGTGCTTAACTTTTCCACTTGGAGTTTTAACATCGAACCACAGAAACACACCTCCAAAAATACTGCTGAAGCCAAAATCTCTTGGGGTAACAGAACCAGGAAAATTAAACTCCTAAATTTTGGCATAGACATCTGGCATTAAATTCTCTGTTTCTCCCCATTCTGGAGAACAGCTTCTGTTCTAAACCATGAGGTGAAGAGCAGGCTTCCTGGATGCTGAAACTTATAGTGCATCGGCTGCCACTGCCTTATTCTAAAATCTTCTTTCCAGGGAAGCCAACCTTCCTTTTCCACCGGTTCTTCAACAGGGTCAGGTGGAATTGGAAGTTCATATCCTTCTGCCCTCTTCACGTTGAATCACAATGACTTCCCACTCCAAGCCCTGTAGCCCAGTATCTCTTCCTCCTATACCACAGCTACACAAGGCTCCCCAGCGAAGAGCCACACCCTGTTTCTTGAAATGGCATAGAGCTACTAGCAGGAAACTGGCCCCCAGTCCAATTGGCCAGTTTCTAGTAATAAGCTCTTTTCAGACTTCTTCTTTCCTTCATTTCCATTTCCCAGTTCCTCTCTCACTTCTTCTAACCACTTCTTCTTACAGTCTCTTCCCTGGTTTTACATTCCCAATAAGATCAACCTCCCTTTATCCCCTCCAGTTATGGCCCTGGGTTCTGGTTAGCAGCTGCACTGATTTCTCTGGTGTACACTTGGCATATTTAAATGTTTGCAGCCCTCCAGGTGTCATCAGTGTGAAGAGGCAGTGTGATCTTGTAGAAAGAGAACTGGGTGGGGTATCCAGCTCTACCATAACTATCATGGGACCCTGGGCAAGTTACCACAAAATACCTTTGCATTAAGAAGGGGCTGGGGTTGGGGGGGGGGGGTGGGGACTGGTTCTCCAGCCTGTGCAGGATTCCAATGGGAATCATCAGACTGAAAGAGCACTTTAAGAGCTCTTGCAGCAGACTTCACCTTGGGAAACTTGTCATTGTAAGAAAGTTCAGTGCTCTTAGAATCCACATTTTTGACCCTGAACACAGATGTCCACTGTCCTCTTTTTCCAGGTGAGAAAGATAAGGCTTTCAAAGCCCGTAGTTAGAATAATCAGAACGCAGAGGGTTTTTGTTTTTGTTTTAAATCACCAGTCTCCATTCATGGGAAGGGTTCATTCATTCATTCCTGCACTCACTGACTCATTCAACATACATTTATTGAATATCTTCTACAAGTCAGGTAGTGAGCTAGGTATCGAGGACAGAAATATGAAAATACACAGCTCCTGTTCCAAAGAACATCCAACTCAGAGGGGAGACATCCCTGACACCAATAACAACGCAATCTGAGGACCACCACGCAGTTGGGGTAGCAGGTGGCTTACAGGTGCTTTTGGCGGCTGGGCAGGTGTTGTCCAGCTGGGCTAGATCCTTCCAGAAGGGCCTTGATTGCATCTCAGGCACAGAATATGTCATTATAAACAGAACTCCCAGTGGGTGACAGAGCTAGCAGCTGTTGACAGTGGCTCTCAATGGTGGCAGAGAAAAGGATGGCCTGTCTGACTGAGCTTTGTTGGCCTGGGCCCTGCAGAACCTCCTGTTTTCTCAATTTCACACTTTCCTATCTTTAGGTCTTTCATCCTCTTCCCCTCCCTCCACAGAGTGTGTATGAAGGATGTGGGACAGACACAGAGAGGAAAACGTGGGTCTCCCAAGAAGGGGTGGGAAGGTTGTAGGTGAGGTGCAGAGGATGAGGAGGCCCTGTGTGGGTGAACAAGAAGCAGGCCTTCTTGGAAGAGGAAGAAGAGGAGGGATGAGGCTCAGTGTGTTTTGGGAACAAGAAGAATTTCAGGGTTGCTCAAGTGTCCTGTGTGGCAGGTATGGCGGGGGAAGGTAGGGGCGACAGGAATGGCAGGAGGAAAGTCTAGACAGCTCAGCCAGGGCCTTATAAAGTCTGCCCATATTGGTCCTGTCGCAGTTGGCTAAGATCTCACAAAATAAATGCAGTGCTTTCTTATTCTCTATATAGCCTCAAGTATATGAACATAAACATTAAAATATACATTTGAAAATAGTCATCTCTTCTCCAACCTGAAAACCCCAGAGTAGTCCATATGGCCACATGGCCCTTAGCTCAGCCCCTGAGGAACTTAATCTAACCTTTCCTCCGGAAGGCATCACACATTGGAAAAACCTAGTCTTGGGGGAGGGGTGCCAACGACCCACAACCACTTAAAGCTGGACCAAGTAAGGTTAGGAAAAAGCTGTCGTCATCCAAGAAGCTCTTGCTTCCAAGCCACTCACACTGTTCAGTAGCACCGCCTCACCTCCCCGCACTGAATTCCTTCCTCCCAGGTACTCTTTCTGGGTCTTGCTTTGAACTTGCAAAAGTGCACCTATCACTGTGTGTTGCGGTTTATTTAATAATATGTTCCGAGTCTATAAATTCTTTGAAAGCAGGACCTGTGTCCTAATAATCTTTGTTTCTCTCCCAAACCATAACACAGGGCCTAGGATACAGAAGCCCAGTAAATGGTTGTCAAATGAAGCTGAACTCTGAGGGCATCACAAGAGGGAACTCTAGGAGATGCATCTGCGTGAGCGATCCAAAGGACCACAACCAAAGGATAATGGCAGAAAATAACCACAGGGAGATGGCCAATTTGTCCCCCCAGTATATGCCACAAATGATAGAAAATCTGACTCAAATCTGTTACGTAGGAGAGGGATATTCCAGGTCTTTCATGACTGAAAAGCCCTGGGAGAACTTCAGGTGAGGCTCGATCCAGGAGCTCAAACAATGTTACCAGGGTCCAGTCTCTCTCTCCTATCTTCATTCTCAGTCTCTACATGAGGCAAGGGATCCGCCGCAGGTCTAGACCCGCACTACCCAGGTTTGTGTGTAGCTAGAGAGGACACACCCCTACCGACATAGTTCTTACCCTGAACCAGTCACTGCAGCTGGGGAATGAAATGTTCTGATTTTACAGCTGTCATATAAAGGGAATGGCCAATCTGCAGGTACTGTTCTCATAGCACATCACGTAGGTAGCTTGCTGGAACAAATTGGCCCTGTGCATGTTTAAGTAGGGTATTGTGGTTGAAAAGTATTGGAGTAGGTTCCCCAGCTCTGCCAGTAATTAGTATGTGACTAGGCAAGTCACTTCACACAACTTCCCAGACTTAAATTTCCTTATCTGTAAAATGAAGCTGCACTTGATCTCCACGAGAGATCCCTCCAGCTGCAATGCTTACTCTTCAGTGATCTCTCTTGGGTAAACTACCTGCCAAGTTCTAACCTTATGGAGATAGCACCTTGGAGCCCTGTCTGCCTTGATCCTACCCCAGGTGCAAACCTGGTGGATTCTGGAGCCATCCCCACCTCCAGGCATATGTGTCTGACCACAGGTTTCCTTGCAAGCCTGACACCTGGAGTACTAGGGCTGGGTTTGGGGGGTTGCTCCTCTGGTTTCCAGGAGCTGTTGACACCCTGAAGGCCCTGAGTGTTGAGGAGCAAAGTTCCATGTGGAGACGTTTCAGACTTAGGAGGCTTGATGGTGTTTGTACAAGCACCTAAGCTGAGCCACTGTGGACATGTCTGAGGTTTTCCGATTCAGGGGGGTGCTGAGTGAGTGTGGTAAATTCGAGGACTTAGGGTTGATCACGGAAGAGACAGGACCATGAGAGGCAGTCACACATGAGCTTTATCCGGTGATACTTGGACAATACGAGGTGAAGACCTGTCCCCCCTGCCCCCACCGCCGGCAACAAGAGACCTTCCAGAGACCCTGGCAAAAGGCTACCACCCAGAAGGCAAGGAACCCCGGGGCAGGGTGTGAGGCTCAGAGAGGGTGCTTACATGTCTAGGTGGTGTCGCGCGGAAGCAAGGTTGGGGGGTGGGTCTCAGACAGCTCCAAAAGGCACAGTGGGGTCTTTCACAGCTACAGGGTCTGTCTTATCTCTGGTTGGCAGATGTTCAGTGCAGTTTCATGGGGTATGCAAAGTACATAGGCTCTAAATGGCTAAAAATGTTTCTTTGGATTATATTTAAAGCAGTTAGACATGTAACAGTTTAGCTTTGGCACTGGCAGGCTTTGGGCTAATGGCCCTAGCCTGCTGTGAAACAATAAACATGGGAACATTTTAGGCCAACACACTAAGGCCTTATTTACATAGCAGCGAGATCCAGCTGAAACGTCTCCAGGATGAGCATTTACCAGCAGGCTAGGCTAGGTGCGAAAGCCCCACTGGAGGGTGTTGAAATTATTCTCGATAAACTCAGCCCTCCTGGGATGGAGAAAATTCTCACTGTGATTTTCTTTCAAGGAATTAAGTAAACAATAATCCTTTAAGTATGAGTGGAACTTTATCCTTTCAAGCCCTATCATATTTGATTCTTAAAACACCCTTACAAAGAATCGGAATAGGAATGCTAGTGGCATTCTTTCCCCTGCCACCAGCTTTTAACGAGTGAGGACACAGACTCAGACAGACGTGGGCTCACAGGAGAGTAACAGCAGGACTGAGATCTCGTCTCCTAAACTCCTGCTTACTCTATTTGCCAGACAGCTAGAGGAGCAGCTGGAGGTCAAGACTGTTCTTTGCTGCCTGGGATTCCTGCCTTACACAGATGCACAAACTGACAAAGATTCACCCCATGACCTTGGACCATTTTGCTCCCCCCCTTTTTTTTTTTTTTTTTTGGAATGGGGCAGCTCTTGTAGAGGATGGAGAGAGAGTAGCCGGCTGGGTTTCCACTTTGTCTCATCAAATTTCTCAGCTGGACAGGTTCTTAAGAGTCAGGCATTTTGCAGATGGGGGAACCGAGGACCAAGGGAGGCAAGCATCTGGACCAAGGCTACACAGCTCAGAGCCCACAGTGCCTTTTCCTCAGCGGGCCTCACTCCAGCCTTTGAGCCTTAGGGGGCGCCATCTAGCCTTACCTTTCCTGGAATCCAGGGTTGAGAAGAAAGCCTCCAGGAGGATGTTACTCACCAGAAGTCCAGTGGCAGTGAGGGGCCAGTCAGCCTACCTCTTTTCAAGGCATTGCTCCCTCAACTCCCTGTAACCCCTCCATCGGGCCCCCTCAGTGACAGAACAGTGCCCACCGGCCCACAGGGGCTGACTTCTCGGCCCCGTGGGAGTTTGGGTCACAGCTGCTTTCCCTAAAAATGTCTTCATTGCTCCACATTCTTTCACCTTCACTGGGCAATGACTCTCCGAGGGTGGCTTCATGCTCTGAGGCCCTAAACTCTCTTCTGGGAGCAATTTCCTGCCCTGTTGAGGCCCACGTTCAGCCCTGATAGCCACTGCCTTCAGCCAGGGGTGGGTCCAGGCTTTGAGGGACCTGGACGCTTATACAGTTTGGGGACCTTCTTTAAGAAAAATAATGCAAAATCACGCATACAAAATTCCCCAAGCCTCAAGGAGGGGCCCTGACAAAGAGGAACATGCACCCCTGGTCCCAGCAGTCTGGGGTTCTCTCTGCAGCTGCCTCTCTCTGGGGAGGAGCTGGTTGGGGCTCCCAGTGGAGGGAGCACAGCTAAGGGCACCCCAGAGGCCTCGCGAGGGGCGAGGAGTCCCTCACGTCCTCCAATAGTGGCTGTGATCGTTTCATAGTTAAGTCACCTGATTTCAGGCCTCATTCAACAGAATAAGGCAGATCCTGCTTTACTCTTGGCCAGAGAGGGATGACCTCTGCCTGTTGTCTGAGCAAATCCCCAGCCACCTCATTGTCAGCATCCCTGTGGATGCCCACAGGTCAGGGCCCTCCAAATGCCCAGAGTGCCCCCGAGGATACTCACTCTGGCCTAGACTTGCTGCCGTCTTGTGCGGCCAGCCATTCCCAGGACTGTCCCGGTTTTAGGACTGAAAGTTCCATGTCCCAGACCCCCTCAGTCCTGAGCAAACCACGACATTGGTCACGACACTGCCACCCCCTCACTCACAGTGGTCAGTCAGCTCGGGGCCAGGTCTCAGCCCGGTTCTCAGAACCCAGTCTTGGGTTTGGATGACTACTCCAAACAACAGGCCAGGAGAGGGAGTTCCCTGGTGGTCTAGTGGCTAGGATGCGGGCTTTCACTGCTGTGCCCCGGGGTTCAGTCTCTGGTTGGGGAACTGAGATCCCACGAGTCATGCGGTGCAGCCAAGATTGAAACAACAGCAACAACAACAACCAACTGGGTAGGCAAGAGTAAGGATCTACAAGGGCCTGTCTTGTTCCCAGCTGTGTCCCTGTCCAACTGAGGAAACAAGGCTTACTTATTGTTCCAGCAAACAAGGAGGAAATTTGTGAGTGAAATCGGACAGTACCGTTGCCAGGGTAAATAACAGTAATTGTAATAGTAGCACGATTCAGTCCTAACACAGGGTCAAGTGCCAAGGTCAACACTGGGGCTTTGTATACACTGCGGCATTTACTCTTTACTCCAAACGATGAGGTAGGGATTTCCACGCGGATTCTGCAGAGGGAGTCTTGAAGTTCAGAGATGGTAATCAGCCCAAGGTTACCTGTCAGCACAAGCTCTTTCAACCATGTCACCCTGGCCCAGGAGACAGGACACCCGATTCTCATCCCAGCTCTTTTGTTAACTAATTGCGTGACCTCAAGCAAGTGCGTTAGACCCGGGAACCTGAGCCTCGCTGAACAGTGAGCTCTAAGCAGGTGCTTTCAAGGCTTTTCAGGGGTCTCGGCTCAGTCAGAGCTGAGTCTGAAGGTCAGCTCTGCAACTTACAAAACATTTGGCCTTGGACAAGTTGCCGGACATGCTTCCACCTGTAAAATTGTGATACTATCTTAGGCAATGTGTGGAAAGGGTTAAATGGAATAGTCCATGGAAGTTTAGCACCAAGACTGGTGTATACTGACTTAAAAACAAAACAGCTGTTATTGTTCCTGCTGTGAGTCCTCCAAGCCCTTTTCACTAAGCCTGTAGAACTTCGGTATTGTCCCAAATACACTGTATGCAAAGATATTAGAGACGGCTTCTTTACTCTTTTTCTCAACTATGTTTCCAGAAAATGGAAAAGTTGTGTCCCTGGTACCCAGAGGGAGGTGGGCAGCAGAGATGGAAGGGAGACGAGTTGGCTCAGAACTGGCCCTGGAAATGGGAGCCTGTGGTAAGCGAGGCCAGCCCTTTCTAGACAGTTGTCATGGGAGAACCTGTGAATCCCAACTTCTAGGATTTCAGAGAATCAAGCCCACAGGTCTTCACACAGGACCCTGCCCTGTTTGGGCTGCTTTGGGACCTGCCTGCCAGACCCGAGTCTTAACATACAAACCTGGAGTAAGTTAGTACTATGGAAAATGAGCTTTTTACCGTGGGATGAAGAAGCCATCACACATTTTCAATCACATCAGGACTGACACCCCCAGGATTGACTAGTCAGCTCATTTAAACAAAATATGGGTGTAGTGGGCAGTTTTTCAGGGCCAGATGCTCACACTCAGATTTGGCCGGCCACCCTGCGACTGTCCTTATCATTTTTCCAACCTCTTCCAAACTCCGCAGACAGTTTCGGGAAGCCGTGCACACTGCCAGGGGCTGAGAAGAAGCTGGGAGGCCACGGTGGTAGCAACACACTCCAGCATCGCCCAAGCCAAGGCATTGCTGGCGGCCCTGGAGCTGCTCCCTTCCAATAGGAGAAAGATCAGCTTTCCTTCAGCATCAGGAGATCTTCTCAGCCAATGCGAGCCAGACCCCAGTGACTCACAGCATGTGGTTTCTCAAGCAGATGTTCCCAGACCACATGAAAGGCTGGCAGAGTATCACTGTAGGGTTTAATGTTCCTTCTTTTGTTAAAATTCCTAATATGAGGAAGTGGGGGCTGGGGATTGAAGGAAGCATCGTTTTACAGCCCTGCCCCACCCCCTCCCTGGCAGCTTGGCTCTTGCTGGCCCTCGCGGGTGGCAGGAAACAGAAAGGCTTCCCAGGAACTGAGCTAGGGGTGACCCCTCTTCTTCTTGCTTCTCCATCCAGGATGTTAGTTTTACTGGAATTCCTTTCAGTACAGTATATGGGGCCAGAGGGTGAGGAGGAAGGGAACAAGTCTGGGACATCTTGCTTGTACCCCTCCGGGACCCTGGGAGGCCTCCTGAGGGCACCCAGCACTCTGTCAGGACCTGGGGGATTCGAACCAGTCTCCAACCTCCAACCTCTGGGATGGAGACTGAGCTGGGAAATGTGGGTTAAGTCAGGAAGTAGAATGAATCCTCTTTTCTCTACTTCAAGATACACTTTTCAAGTTTTTCAAATTATTTTTCATTTTCTTACTAAAATATCAAACATTAAAACAGTAGAATAGTATAGTGAATCTCCATTTACCCATCACCCCCCTTTAATAATTATCCACACTGAGCATTTTTGAAATTGGGATACATTTATAGTCAGTGGGTATATTTAATTTAGTGCTTCCTCCCCTGCCATAGCTATTATTAAATGAATGAGGTGTCTGTCTAACAACTGGTTAAGGAGGAACAGGTTGACACAAACGAACAAGGAAGAAAATCAGGCAGGAAATCAAGAAAATGAACAACCTTGCCCTTGAGAAAATTTCTACGTTTTTATCACCCAAGATCCTTTTTGCTTTTTATGCCAATTGGCCTTGGGTTTTGAAGGTTTTTATCTACCAAATTCCATTTTTATTAGTTTCCCCATTTTTAAAAATAATTAAAAACTATTAGCAATTTGTACACCAAAGTAATTAGCAGCATTATACACAATAGCCAAAAGGTGGAAGCAAACTGAGTGTCCACTGAGGGATGAATGGATAAACTAAATGTGGTTTAGTTTATATTCCATGCAATGGACTATGATTCAGTCTTCAAAAGGAAGGGCACTCTGACACATGCTACAGCACGGATGAATCTTGAAGACACTGTGCCAAATGAAATAAGCCAGACATAAAGGACAAATACCATATGATTTCACTTAGATGCGGTTCCTAGCACAGTCAACTTCATGGAGATAGAAGGTAATATGGAAGGGGGCTGAGGGCAGGGAAGGATTGGGAGTCACTGGATGAAAAGTTCTGGACATGGATAGTGGCAATAGTATACAACATTGTGAATGTGCTTAATGCTACTAAACTGTAAACTTTAAAATGGGGAAAACGGCAAATTGTATGTTATATATATTTTACCACCATACATTTTTTAAAGGTAAATTTTTAAGGATTTCAAGATGGTGACAGAGCCTTAAACCAAGTGTGGTCCTTTCCACCTCTAGTGAAAGCAATGCCTTTCACCTGTCTTATCTTTCTTCCTGTTAATGCAAGAGTCAGATGAGAAAATGCCACATCCTGGCTCCTGGGCGAGCATCAGGGTGATGTAAACGGGAGCCACTGAGATCGGGGGCAAAGGGCACAGGGAAGTGGCCCTGTGTGCTCCCACTCTTTACGGGGGGCCAACGGCTCTGGACTGAGCGAGTGTCGCAGGTGGGTGAGTCAGAGCAGAAATACTGATAAAGAGCAACGACCAACAGTTCGATCACCACCTCATTCCTGGAAAGGGTGCAAGGTTTCTCCTTTGTAAATCACTATAAGAAAAGAAGAGCCTCTCAACTTTTGGACTTTTTTTTTTCAATCTCTACTTATAGGCAGCGACGTTAGTTCCCTCAGCTGTCTAGTACTGCTCCCCTGCCATTCTACTAGGATTCCTTGAGACCCCTAGCCTGGGCCACAAGGCAGGAAGAACTTAGCAATGGCTGTGAGAAAGGTCAGAGTCACATTTGTGGGTGCCCAGGTTGCAGGGGGTGAAGCCTCTTGGCTCTAATTTACCTTTCCTCCTTTTATTTTCCCCAGATTTTCTGTGTATTTAGACTTTACTTGAAACCATCAGGAAAATTCACCATGTAAATAAAAACAGGAAACCGACAAAGGTCAAGAACAAGACAACGATAGCTCTTGTCTTAAGTGACTAAATGCAGAAAAACACAAATTCTCAACAGAACACAGGCATTGTTCGTGTGTCAGAATAAAAAGACTGATCCAGGAGTTACCTCAGTCCAATAACTTTAATCCAATCATGTGGCCTTTGAGCCCCAGTTTCTTCTTGTGTCAACAGGGATAATGTTTACTACTTCCCAGAGATGCTGTGGAGACCAAATGGAGTTGGCTTCAGAAAGTCCATAAACCCCACACAGGTGAAACTCACGAGGACCTACCCCTCATATCACATCAGGCACAGAGAGATGCCCTAATCGCTGCTCATTCCACCCCACAGAACTGAAGGCCAAAGGTTGGTTGTATGCAGCAAGCCAGGAGGACTTTGAGCAAACCTACATTCTACTCTGGAGTTACGTCTATATCTATTGTCCTTCCAGACCTTCCAGCAAGATGTTTGCTCTGTGGGTTTGAGTACCTGGCCCCCCTGGTTTGAGAAGCACTGTCTTAAAAGTGACACCAGGGTTGAGGACCACTGTCATATTGCCTGTGAATTTATTTATGATACTTTTGTATAAAGAGTAGGATGCAGGTATGTGAAAAGCAGCTTATATATCTACTTACTTAGAATAGGTAATACATTCACATGGTTAAAAAAAAATCAGACTGTCAGGTGGGGCTTCCTAGGTGGCGCAGTGGTTAAGAAATCCGCCTGCCAATGCAGGGGACATGGGTTTGATCCCTGCTCCAGGAAGATCCCACATGCTGCGGAACAACAAAGCCCGTGCGCCTCAACTATTGAGCCCATGTGCCGCAACTACTGAAGCCCACGCACCTAGAGCCCATGCTCCACAACAAGAGAAGCCATGGCAATGAGGAGCCTGCACACCACAATGAAGAGTAGCCCCCACTCGCTGCAACTAGTGAAAGCCCGTGTACAGCAATGAAGACCGAACACAGCCAATAAAGAAATTGATTAATTAATTTTAAAAAAAGAATGCACATGATATTTTCAAAAACAAAAAAACAAAACTATCAAGTGCATTAGAGTAAAAAGTCTTGCTTCCACTCCTACTCCTATTGGCCCCATTTCCAATCTCCTTTCCCACCCCTACCTCCAGAGGGAACTTATTGGTTTGTTGTGCATCCTTCCAGAGACTCTTTTCACAATTATCAGCAAATACAAATATAAATTCGCATTCTCTCTGCCTCCACGTACACAAAATGAAGCGTATTCCTCACCCCCACAGCTGCGCCTTGCTCACTGCTCTGAATCCTGCATCCTGGAGGTCTTTCCTCACCAGTTCCCAGAGAGCTTCCTTAATGCTTTCATTTCAGCAGTAGAGTGTGTCATTGCACAATGGTACCACATTTTATTTAAGGAATCTCATGTCAGTGGACATTTTGGTTGTTTCTAGTTGTACACTAACTTCAATGCACATCCTAGAAGTGGCCAGTTAGCATTTGAAGCAGTTCACATTCCAGAGGTGGTGATAGCAAGATTCAAATATCTTGGCAATCTAAACGGTTCAATAATTAACATATGAGATATTAGAAATTTTTTTTTTTTAATTGGAGAAATGAATGCAATTAGCTGGAAAAATGTTACAATACCCACCACCCTTGTAAGACCAGACCTAACCCCTCTGGAGGACAGCCTAGGTCTTGAGCAACATTTGCAAGATACAGCAGCTTTGGGCCTTTTAAAGTTTTTCGGGTTTTTAAAATTTTTTATTTATTTATTTTTTGGCTACATTGAATCTTTTTTTTTTAAAGCTCTTTATTGGAATATAATTGCTTTACACTGTTGTGCCAGTTTTTGAGGTACTTTGTTGCTGCATGTGGGCTTTCTCGAGTTGCAGTGAGCAGGGACTACTCTTCATTGTGGTATGCAGGCTTCTCCATGTGGTGGTTTCTCTTGTTGCGGGGCATGGGCTCTAGGCAAGTGGGCTTCAGTAGTTGCAGCACGCAGGCTCAGTAGTTGTGGCACACAGGCTTAGTTGCTACACGGCATGTGGGACAGAACCCATGTCCCCTGCATTGGCAGGCGGTCTCTTAACCACTGCGCCACCAGGGAAGTCCTAAAGTTTTTTTTTCTAAATTTGCTTGAATTTAATGGGCCAGGTTTCTCTCTCTCTCTCTCTCTGTCTCTACATTTGGAACAGAGATTCATTAAAAACTTTCAACAAAATCCAGTGGTAGCTTTAAGTCATTTGGATGTAACCATTGTTACTCTTTTCATCTTTTGTCTAACTTCTTTGTAGACCTTTCTTATGTTTATAATTTTAAAGAATGATTAAAACAATATTAACCATATCACAGAAAGCTGGAAAACAGAGAAAAGAGAAAAGATTGTTCACTCAAAATCCCATCATTCCAGGACAGGGAGGGTGGGAGGGAGTCGCGGGAGGGAGGGGATATGGGCATACGTGTATAAATACAGCTGATTCACTTTGATGTACCTCAAAAGCTGGTACAAGTGTGTAAAGCAATTATATTCCAATAAAGAGCTGAAAAAAAAATCCCATCATTGTACTACAACCATTCAGGTGTAGTCTCTCCTAGTTTTGTGTCTCTACTTAGCTAAAGTCAACTTTTAAAGGTAAAACACTGTGTGAACCATTGCGGTTTTTTCCGTTTTAACATTTGTGCCGTCAGCAAAGTCTCCTTGGATCTCTCTGTTTACCGTAAATCATTCTAGAGTCTGTAGAATACTAAAGGATGGAATTTCTTTAACACTGTTCCTTACTTACTTTGTTTTAAACTCTTACTTCCAGGAGAGTTATTAAAAAAAAAAAAAAAATGTTGGTTTTCTCTCCCCTTGCCCAGTTCTGAATGTCCCATTTAGCTGTCCTCATCCTGGCTTTTGGTATCACTACCTCTTCAGGGCTCCTCTTTATAGCTACCCCACAGGGAAGGCATTGAAGTTGTTCCTGAGCACATTTAACTTATGGGAATTTAAACCTGACCTCTAGATCTCACTCCTCTTTTATCACTTACGGTCATTAGCAGTGGAGGACATCAGGTCTGGAACAGTGCTGGTGAGGGCCAGGAATGAATGTGTGGGTCATTTAGAATGGGTCCTGACCAGTGGCCAAGAAAGTGCAGCCCATCTGCAAGTGGTGAAGCAGATAGGTGATGGTTTTGCCAAGGTCCTTGAAGAAGAAATGAAATAATAAATTAAAGGCCCTTAGAGAAGCCTTGGCTAACAATGACAGGAACTGATAACAGGCTGTATACTCAAAACTGCATGTGCTGTAATTGCAGGGAAATTTAAGGGATTTTCAGAGGTAATTTTTATTTTCTACTTCCACTCTGACATTAGGATAAGCTATGACTCCGTGATTTCTGGAATGACCTAAGCTAATTTGGTTGGTCTTCCAGCACGTTCTCTCAGTAACCTCTAAGAATGGGAAGTAGATAGAGGTCATTGGCCCCTTCCTCCAATTTCTCCCCATGGAGGCATATTGCAACACTATCAAGTCGTAAACAAAATTCTGCCAAGAGGAAGCCTGCATAAAACCAATCTACACAACCTGTTCTTGTAAAGTCAGGATGTCTCCATTTACAGGCAAGCCTCTAGCACCTTGCATGAGACGTTCACGCGGAGGTGGGTAAACTAATATTCTGATGGTAGGATCAGCCGACTGCAGTGAGTCAGGCAGCAGGCTGACGGTCCATGGCAGCGAAATCAGCAGAGCTAGGGGCAGGCAGCCAGGAGGCATCCCATAAATGGGTGTTTCCTTGACTTGCCTTCTTCTCCACAAGGGGCCTGCACATCAGCTTCCCAGCAGCCCCCTGGCAATCTCCAGCCCTTTTCTGGCCCTGCCACCAGGGAGCCCATGTTTTCCCAGAGTCAGGAAGCCCCCAGCAAGTGCAGAGACTGGCCCTGGTCCAGAGGAGCTTGGCAGGGTGCTGTCCTGGGGTCAGGTCAAGCTTCTGAGTGCCTAGAAATATAGGTGTGGTTTTTCTCAATACAAAAACCTCACCTCCCCCTTCTGACTATGGGGAGCAAAAGGAGCTGACTGTGGAAGCAGCATCCTATGAGCACTGGGTACAGGGATACCATGCATCCTAGCAGTGGTGGCCTCTTCCCAGTCTCCTGTCCTCAAAAGTAAAATGTGGAGCCTGGTCCAGCCTGGTTCCTACCCAATCGGAAACCACAACATGAGGTGAAAACTCTTCACAAACAGATTTTTGAAGGTCTATTACGTGCCAGACACTTTGCTAGGCTCTAGGATAGTGGGAGAGAGGAAACATCTCCACCGGAACAGACTTGGAGATTCTAAGTGCCCTCAAGGTGCTTCCGTGAGCCCAGAGGAGGGAGTTTGTAACTGCCTAGGGGAGCCAAGAAAGGCTTCACAAAGGAGATGGATGATACCTGAGCCAGATCTTGAAGGGCAGATTTGCCAGAAAAATGAAGAAAAGATGACGGTCCCCTCAGAAGGAATGGCAGGGTGAAGGCCCTTAAAAGTGGGCTCTTCAAGCTTGATTAACTGAATTGCAATCACACCAAGATTTTGAGTAAATGACTCTGAGGTCACTTTCGCCAACTGGAAATCTCTTAATACAGTAACATACTCTCAGAGGGGAACTTAAAGGAGATTTCATTTATTTTTAAACTGATAAATACTGTGCTACCCAGGAGGCTGAATTAGGTTTTGAAAATAGTGAGACAAAAAAAAAGGTACAAGTGAGAGTTTTCCAGCTCAACTTCTAATTGGAACAAAAGTAGTAAAGAATATGTTATACCAAGAGGGAGACATTTTACTGAAATGCCTTGAGCTTTTGATCGCAGAGATAGCAAATCTCAGCCAATAAGTTTTAGTGCTGACTTTGACTTTGGCTGCATCTTACACATAGCTCCTCCCTGGATCAGAAACCTGGTATCAGGGCTGACTGGAGATGAAGGTGAGTGGGCATGGAGAAAAAGCTATTGAACCCAACTCTGCAAATGGGAAGCTCAAAAAGTGTAGACAGCCAGACTGCCCACACCCTATTAGAAAGTCTCTTTAAACTCTGTGGATTAATTAACAGCTGTTTAGGGGCCTTTCTAGAAACTATTCAGAAGCCAAGCAAGTCTGAACTCAGCCAGAATTATATCCTCACCACTACTTGGAAACAAGCAGGTCCCCCACCTGCAAACTGCCCTTAACCTGTGCAGAGGCTGCTTTCCAGGCAAGAGGCAGCTGACCAGCCCTATCTAGGTCTATTTAGGCCCATCTGGAAGCAAAATAGCTGTGAATTGCTCAGGGGGATTGTAATTTCCTTATCTAATATGTTAATTGATAGGACTTTCCTTCTCTCTCACCTCTCCTCTACCTTATCACATCCCCGACCCCTACACCTCTGTCTGGCCACAAATACAGAGAAGCAGTGCAGCCTCAAAGTTGCTCTGGAGACTGACACCGGTGCAGAAATGTCACATGTCAGAGATGAATGAGGCGGTGTTGGTTTCATCACCATCCAGAACTATTCCACGTGGCGAAAGACAAAAATGCAAACGTCACATCTGTTGAAAACTGGAAATATTTGAAGAGATAAGATACATGCATGAGGTTCTCCTGGTATTCCGTTATATTTTTTCCTTTTCATTGCTGACATCTTCTAAATATTTAATTACTTAAAAATTCACAGAGCCACACGAAATGATGCTCATCATTACTGATCGTTAGTGACATGCAAATCAAATCCATAATGAGATAGCACTTCACATCCATTAGGATGGCTGTTATCCAAAAAATGATAAAGAGAAGATAACAAATATTTGTGAGAAAGTGGAGAAATTGGAACCCTTGTTCATTGCTGGTGGGTAAAATGCTGCAGCCGCTGTGGAAAAAAGGAGGATGGTTCCTTAAAAAATTAAATGTAGATTACCATATGATCCAACAATCCCACTTCTGGGTACATACTCACAAGAATTGAAAGCAAGGTCTTTTTTTTTTAATCAGATTCTTTTTAATTTACTTTATTTTTTTGGCGGTGTTGGATCTTTGTTGCTGTGCATGGGCTTTTTTTTTTTCCCCCTAGTTGCGGAGAGCAGGGGCTACTCTTCCTTGTGGTGCACAGGCTTTTCAGTGCAGTGGCTTCTCCTGTTGCAGAGCACGGGCTCTAGGCGCATGGGCTTCAGTTGTTGTGGCACATGGGCTCAATAGTTGTGGCTTGAGGGCTCTAGAGTGCGGGCTCAGTAGTTGTGGCTCATGGGCTTAGCTGCTCTGCGGCATGTGGGATCTTTCCGGACCAGGGATCAAACCCGTGTCCCCTGCATTGGCAGGCAGATTCTTAATCACTGCGCCATCAGGAAAGTCCCAAAAGCAAGGTCTTGAAGAGATATTTGTACACCAGTGTTCACTGCAGCATTATTCACAATAGCCAAAAACAACCCAAATGTCCATGGATAGATGAATGGATAAAAAAATGTGTTGTTTATACAATAGAATATTATTCCATCTTTTTTCCACAACTTTTATTAAGATATAATTGACATACAATAAACTGCATACAATTAAAGTGTACAATTTGGTATTCTTTTTCTTATTAGTAATGTATGTATGGCAATCCCAATCTCCCAACTCATGCCATCCAAGCTGCCCCTCCCCCTGCCTTCCCCACTCGGTGTCCATATGTTTGTTCTCTACATCTGTGTCTCTATTTCTGCCTTGCAAACCGGTTGATCTGTACCATTTTTCTGTATTCTACATACATGCGTTAATATAGGATATTTATTTTTCTCTTCCTGACTTACTTCACTCTATGACAGTCTCTAGGTCCATCCATGTCTCTACAAATGTCCCAATTTCGTTCCTTTTTATGGCTGAGTAATAACAATAGAATGTTATTCCATCTTAAAAGGGAACGAAAGTCTGCACATGGCACAACATGGGTGAACCTTGAAAATATTATCCCAGGTGAAATAAGCCAGACACAAAAGGACAGATACAGTGTAATTCCATTTATACGAGGTGCGGGGAGTAGTCAAATCCAGAGAGATAGAAAATGGAACAGTGGTTAGCAGGGCTGGGAGATGTAATTGTTTAATTTTGTACAGGATTTCTGTTTGGGATGGTGAAAAAGTTCTGGAGGTGGATGGTGGTGTTGGTAGTACAATAACGTGAACATACTTACTGCTACTGAACTGTACACTTATAAATGGTTACAACGATAAATTTTATGTCACGTATATTTTACCACAATAAAAAAAATCTGAGGGACTTCCTAGATGGCACAGTGGTTAAGAATCCGCCTGCCAATGCAGGGGACACAAGTTCAAACCCTGGTCCAGGAAGATCCCACATGCCACAGAGCAACTAAGCCCATGCACCACAGCTACTGAGCCTGTGCTCTAGAGCCCACAAGCCACAACTATCAAGCCTCTGTGCTGCAACTACTGAAGCACGAGTGACTAGAGCCCGTGCTGCACAACAAAAGAAGCCACCACAATGAGAAGCCCATGCACCACAAGGAAGAGTAGCCCCCACTCGCTGCAACTGCAGAAAACCCGTGTGCAGCAATGAAGACCCAATGCAGCCAACAAATAAATAAATAAATTTATTTTTTAAAAAGCTGAAAAATAAATAATAAAAGAAAATTTCACAGATGTCTTGCAAAGAGTGAATTATAAAATAGTTAAACAATGTAGATAAAGCCAAAGTCCTGCTTGGTTACGCCATGCCCTCATTAGAATCTACCCTTGTTTTCAGTTTGAGAAATTTCCCTGCAGACAGTTTATGTGTATTTCCGGTGCACTTACATATAGAATTAATGTATTTCTAGTATTTTTTTCAATTCTTACATAATTATTGTCACACTCAGCATTGTGTCCAATCAAATTAAATTCTACTCTATTTGTCTTACTACATTTGTTTCTGCCTTTATCATTGGACTTTCTTACCATTTCTTCCTCTCCTTCATGTTTTCTAAGGCTTAGTCTTTTCTTCCTTTCCTGATGATTCTAAGCCAAAGGGTCTCCCCTTTCTTTAATTCCTAACATTTTAGAGGCATGAAGACCCTTAGAATGTCTTTGGTGTGGCCTTGAAGTAGCACGTGACTGCCCTGCCCCTACACTTCCTTACACCCATCTTGTCTCTGATTGGATCATCATCTCACTCAAGCATGAGCTTCCTGTGTGTTTCCCAGACCCATTCCCAGGCCCAGCATGGCACTAGGCACCAGCAGGTCCTGGGAAAGAATTCAAAAGCAAAAATTAAAGCAATCAAACCAACGTCTTGTTGCTTGTTGAGTACTTTCCTGGTGAATCTCTTAGTTCTGCCAGGGACTTGGAGGCTCGTGGCAGAGAAGGAAGTAATGTCTGCCTTGCTTCTTGTTTTCCACCTAGCAGCACATGTGTTTTTTCCATTTCATTCCACTGTTTGGAAAAATCCATGAGCCAGCACCCCGCTCCATCTGCTGCCCGCACAGTGACCCCCTTTCTGGAGAAGCATCTCCAGGGAACAGGTCCTCTGGGCTCTGGCGAGAACAAGGTCTCAGGACTAGCTTTGGTGAGAATTTGATGAGAATTTCTGTGCTTTTTAAGTTAGCTCCCCAAGACAGAACAATATGGTGGCCTTCTTTTTTTTCTTTTACAGCTTCATTGAAGTATAATTAACATACCATAAATTTAAAGTATACAGTTTGATATGTTTTGATATATGTATACACTTATAAACCATCCCCTTAATCAAGATGTGGAAGATTTCCAACACCTTAAAAGTTTCTTAGTGCCCTTTGGAACCATTCTCTTCCTCCCCAGGCAACCACCGATCTGCTTTTAGTCACTATCGGATAGTTTGTGTTACCTGGAGTTTCATGCAAATGGAGGCTTATAGCATATACTTTTGTTGGTTTGGCCTCCTTCAGCTCAGCATCATGATTTGACATCTATTCATGTCATTGCATATATCAATAGTTCATTCACTCTCTTTGTTGCCTGGCAGCATTCCATTGGACAAATACATAATTTGTTTATCCATTCACCAGTGGATGGACATCACAGTTGCTTCCAGTTTGAGGTTATTACCAAAAAGGCTGCATACAGAGCAGCTAAGCCCATGAGCCACAACTACTGAGCCTGCGCTCTAGAGCCCACGAGCCACAACTATTGAGCCCATGTGCCACAACTACTGAAGCCCATGTGCCTAGAGCCCGTGCTCCGCAACAAGAGAAGCCACTGCAATGAGAAGCCCACACACCACAACAAAGAGTAGTCTCTGCTCTCCACAACTAGAGAAAGCCCGCACTTAGCAATGAAGACCCAACACAGTCAATTAATTAATTAATTAATTAAAAAAATAAAAATATGAGTTCTCCTATTATCAGAGTCCCTTGGGGAAACTTAACCACCCCCGCCCCCCACGTAGTAAATTGCCCCTTCTGGTTTTTACTCTGCCAGTGAAATTTCAATAGCATCTTTGGCATTCCCTCATCCAACCTCAAATCTCTCATCTATGTATATAGATTGAAAAGCTTATCGTATTCTAGGAAAAAATAAATGAAAAGAGGCCTATACTCACACACACACACAAAAAGGCTGCAATGAACATTTGTGTTTAAGTTTTTGTATGAACCTCTTTGCACTTCTCTTGGGTAAATACCCAGGAGTAGAATGGCTGGGTCATATTCATGGGTTTTTAAACAGATCCCAAAGGAGCCCTGGGGTTTCTGCTTAGGCTGAGAAAGGAGTGTCAGGAGCAGGGTCCCAGTTTCCATTTCAAACACAACAGAATCTCCAGGGGTATCCTCACATGGTTGGCTTCCTCTGTCAGCTTTTCGTTGAAGAAATGTTTCCATAGCCAAGAAGAAAAAAGTTTGAGAATCCAACTCTCCTTTTAACTACCCAACCCCATTGTTTTATAGATAAAGAAAACTGAGTTTGCAAAAAGCTCATGGCCAAAGTTGGGAGACTAGATGTCTCTGCACCTTCCTAGGCCTGGGACTCTAGGTCAGTGACCTTGGCTTCTTCCCATTCATGACCTCCACCTCCCCCGGAAGTGTGGAAGCTGCTAGTAGTATCAGGTAGGCATCAGATAGAATCATATCCCAAATATGTGGACATTTCTTTTAGAGGCTCGTGAAGCCGGATATAGCAGACAATTTAGGCCAAGGGGTCAGGAAGGCATTGCTGCGGGGACTTTCCACAGTTGCAAAGCACACTTTCAGGGAATTATTAGAGGCCCTTGAGTCAGTCTGAGCCAGACAATGTCAGAGGGGAAGAGCTTATTGTTCCTGTGTGTCTTTCACCCTCTAGGAAGAGAAAGGAGAGGCTTCTCTGGGGGCTCACCTTTTTTTTTTTTAATTTAAGTTTTATTTCATATTGGACTATAGTTGATTTACAATGTTGTGTTTGTTTCAGGTGTACAGAAAAGTGATTCAGTTATATATATACATATATCCATTCTTTTTCAGATTCTTTTCCTATATAGGCTATTACAGAATATTGAGTAGAGTTTCCTGTGCTATACAGTAGGTCCTTGTTGATTTCTTTACTTCACTCCTTCTGCAGGGAAAAGGAAAGGCCTTTCCTCAAGGCCACTCCAGCCAGATGACCCTCTGTTTGCCCAGCTGTTTGAGATGATTTGCACACAGTGTGTCTTCCTCTGGTCCCTACTCTCAAACAGTTTACAGAAGAGGCTGGAGGGGACTTCCTAGGTGGCGCAGTGGGTAAGAATCTGCCTGCCAATGCAGGGGACACGGGTTCGATCCCTGCCCCAGGAAGATACCACATGCCACGGAGCAACTAAGCCCGTGTACCACAACAATTGAGTCTGTGCTCTAGAGCCCGTGAGCCACAACTGTTGAGCCCATGTTCTGCAACTACTGAAGCCCACGCGCCTAGAGCCCGTGCTCTGCAACAAGAGAGGCCACCGCAGTGAGAAGCCCACGCACCACAATAAAGAGTAGCCCCCACTCGCTGCAACTAGGGAAAGCTCGTGTGCAGCAACGAAGACCCAAAACAGCCAATTAATTAAATAAATAAATAAATTTATATTTAAAAAAAAAAAAAAGAAAAGAAGAGGCGGGAGAGAGAGGCTGGATCCTGCAGAGTCTTGAAGGTGAACTCAGACCATCTCCGGCACCAAGGGAGGCCACAGCACAGTTTCCACAGGAAAAGCCTGGTCATATTTCGACGTTGCTGAGCACACCTGGGAGTTAGGGGGGAGACTGATAATCCAGCTCTCTAGGAGCGGCCTCTGGTGAAACAAGACCAAAGGAGATCAAGTAAGGAACAGAGTACCAGCAATTTGAAGTGAAAGCCAAGAGGTCGGCATGACCAACCCCAACTGGAGGATTCAGAGCAGTCTTCTTGGAGGAGGTGGCATTTAAGCAGGTTTGGCTGGGCAGACAGGAGGAAGGAAGGCTTAGAGGTCTGAAAGTGAAAAGCCCGCCTCAGGAACAGGTAGTCCATGAGAGGGGTCTGCTGGGTGGAGGAGGCAGAGAAGCAGGTTAGGACAGAACAGCACAGTGTGTTAAGTAGGACACTGAGGATCTGCGGCTTTTGTGGAGGGAGAGGTGGGCTTGAGAGCAGGGGTCTGGGGCCAGGCCAGCTGCCCAGGTAACACCAGGAGACTACTCATCTGTGGGGAGTTCTGGAAAACTGAGCCTCGCTAGTGTCTCACATACAGGTCCTGACTTGGGGTCATCTCCCTGAGGGGAGCAGAGAACCAGGAGCCACTCAGCTGCGTGTTTTCCCCACCCCATCCTTGTATTCAGGGAGATCAGGTTACAAGGCCTGGAAATAATATTTATTGATGAATAAATGAATGAACAATGAGTGAATGAGCTGGTAAATATGGAATCAAAACCTTCTAGGGGAACTCACAAAAGATGGGGGTATGTGTATCTGTGTGTGTCTCTGTGTTAAAGGAAGGTACTCCAAGCCCACACTTTGTCTTGGGGTCATGGGGATGGGAGTGCTTCCAAGCAGATGCTTCAGGGCTGTTATCCTGCAGCTCCATCCCCATCACAGATTCCGCATACACACTCCTCCACCCCCAGTCCCCACACATGGGGCCAAGGCCTAAACTCCCCAACACTGGGAGAACCTCCACCCCTGCCCTGGTCCTAAGCCCAGATTCCAAGGTTGTGAGGACTCCATGCTCTCTCGTGTGGGCAGCAAAAAGCTCAGTAGAAGGCCTTCCACATCTCTCCAGCCAGTGGTCCTCTTTTCCCCAACATCTGCTTCCTACCGAGTCCACGTGCGAAGCCTACCAGCTAAAGCCTCAGTCCACCCCAAGCCGTGCCATCCTATCTCCTCACCCTAAACACTTTTGTCGTTCCCTAGCTCGGTCCTTAATGCTCACATGAGTCCAGGCGGAGGGTTGATGCTGCCTCCTCCCCCAGCTTCCTCCCTAATCTCACCCTCGCATCTCGTGATCTCAGAAGAGGCACAGAGCAGTGGTGCCCAGGCAATCGGGCAGGACCAAATGGAATCCCAGCCCCTTCTCGTGTCTTCTCCAAACCTCATCTGTAAATGGGAATAGTAATTACTTACCTCACAGGATTATAAGAACCAAATAGCCAAATAATAAATGCCAGAGATGGTGTGAAGAAAAGAGAATCCTCTGACGCTGTTGGTTGGAATGTAAACTGGTACAGCCACTATGGAGAAGAGTGTGGAGGTTCCTTAAAAAACCAAAAATAGAGTTACCATATGAGCCAGCATTCCCACTCCTGGGCATGTATTCAAAGAAAACTCTAAATCAAAAAGATACATGCACCCCAATGTTCATAGAAGCACTATATACAATAGCCAAGGCATGGAAGCAACCTAAATGTCCATTGATAGGTGAATGGATAAAGATGATAGGGTGTGTGTATATATTATATATATATACATATATATAATATATACACACAATGGACTACTACTCATCCATGAAAATGAATGAAATAATGCCATTTGCAGCAACATGGATAGACCTAGAGATTATCATACTAAGTGAAGTAAATCAGACAATGAAAGACAAATATGATATCACTTATATGTGGAATCTAAAAAAATGATACAAATGAACATTCACAAAATGGAAACAGACTCATAGACGTGGAAAACAGACTTATGGTTACCAAAGGGGAAAGGGGGAGGGCGGGACAAATTAGGAATTTGGGATGAATAGGTACACACTGCTATATACAAAATAGGTAAACAACAAGGTCCTACTGCATACCACAGGGGACTCTATTCAATATCGTCTAATAACCTACAATGGAAAAGAATCTGAAAATTTATATATATAAAACTGAATCGCAGATACAGGGAATGGACTGGAGAACTCGAGGTATGGGAGGGGGCGGGGGGTGAAGGGGAAACGGAGACGAAGCGAGAGAGTAGCACAGACATATATATACTACCAACTGTAAAATAGTCAGTGGGAAGTTGTTGTATAACAAAGGGAGTCCAACTCGAGGATGGAAGATGCCTTAGAGGACTGGGGCGGGGAGGGTGGGGGGTACTCGAGGCGGGGGAGTCAAGGAAGGGAGGGAATATGGGGATATGTGTATAAAAACAGATGATTGAACCTGGTGTACCTCCCAAAAAATAAATAAATAAATAAATAAATAAATAAATAAATAAATAAATAAATAATTAAAAAAAAAAAAGAACTGAATCACTTTGATGTACACCTTGAAGCATTGTAAATCAACCATGCTTCAATTCTTTAAAATGGAGGAAAAAACTGTATAAAAAAAAAAGAACCAAATGGCAATTTACTATATGAAAAGTGATTATTACCATTCAGTCCACAAACATGAGTGAGCAAAATGGTTTACTTTTCTTTTCCTTTAAAAAGTAACTCAACTCTGTCTCCCAGTTTCTGTCCTAGATGTGGCAACCTGGAAAGCATATTATTTCCACCACTGAAACGATTTTCTTTTCCAAGCTAGAAAAACAGCAAGCTGACAACTTTTATTGAACCCATGAGAGAGCTGAGAGCAACCAACTAGAATGAAATCCGAGAAGAAACAGGTGCCCACTAGGAGAGACAGGGAATGAGCATTGGCTTACCTGGGGCAGACACGGCTAGACAGCAATGAGAATTCTGCTGGAACCCTTAACAGACTAGGAGAGACCGAGTGTGGGCTGCCAAGAAAGTGTGAAGCCCAAGGGGGAAATTTACTTTTCTCTCCACACCCCAAAGTTAGGGAGAGTCCTTGAGAAAGCATCTCTTGTGATCCAGGGAAAGTGAACATCTGTCACTATGGGAGGGACACGAAATCCCACCCAGATATTTCTCCCCCATCCCCGCTGGGACAAAAGCCTTGATCTGTAGGGGACAGGACAGCAAGGCCAAGGCTGTAGGATGCACAATTTATGACCAGTTTGAAGATGAATAAAACATTAGCACATCTTTTGTTTCCCCTAAAACACGATACGTAAATTAATGCAATGCTGTGATTACCATCCTGCACATGCATTTAGACTGTAAGTGAACTCAGTTTTAAGCACTTTTGCAACAGCTGAGCAAGTGAGAGATGTATTACGTGGCCGTACTGATATTAATGATGGTGACCTCCAGAACTGCCCCTTCCCAGGAATACACACAGACCCGAGACATTACTACACAATAGTTTTGATTATATCCCATTGGCCCAAACTTAGATCATGCCTGAGAGACTGGGAAATAGTCTTTATTCTGCATGCCTACACATTCTGCTAAAAATATCAATTACTATGGAAAAAGAGTAGCATGTATCTTCTTTGTTAACAAAAAAAAAGGGCCTTTTTTAATTACTATTTTTGCTGTAATTATACTTTGATTTTCCAATTTTAATTCCATATTAATATTGCTATACTATTTTTTTTGCATGGTATGTTTTTTTCCATTTCTTTCTTTTCCACTCTTCTGAATGAATTTGTATCGGCAAAGTGTCTTGGCTATAGCTGGATTTTGTTTTCTTTTTTATTCACTGTAATAAATCCAGCTTTAAATAGGTGACTTCCATCCATTATATTTATTGTGAACCATCTTATTTTTGTTTTCTGCGTTTTACCCTCTTTTCCTTTCTTTTCTCTCTGTCTATGCTGTATGCTGAGCTGGATAGAGTTGTATAGATCTTTCCACCCCCTTTGATCACTCTACTGTTTGGAAGCTATTGGCTCTACTACTATTCATGTAGTGGTTTCCATGTAAATTTTAACATCATATCAGCCACCTGAGGCAGGTAAGATGTCTCATGCTCAAAGATATTCAGACTTGGTCAGAAGGGATGTGCTTACGGGTTCTGATCAGCCTATCTGGTGTCATGTATATACTTCTAAGTCAGCCATCGTCACGGGGATGGGAGTGGTGGAGGCGGTGGTACTCTCCCTGGTTATGCCTGTGTCATGGACCAAACTGGTAGTCAGGGGGAGGGATTAGACTCACCCAAACAATAGAGACTAGGTATGGGAAAGGAGGGTTGTTACCAAAAGAAGGGGAATTAGATGTCTGCCCAGGAGGATTCATCCTACATGGAGCTTCAAAATGTATAATAAATTGGTAGAACAGGAGAGATAGGCAAATTAATTCAACATGAAGGTTTGAATTCTGCACTAGATATCTTTATTTTTTAACACTTAAAATTTGGTTGGCACTCTCCTCATTATGTGCCTTTAGCGGTTACTAAGTTATCAATTCTCTGACATAAGTATTCCTGTGGGAAGAATTTTCCTGATTGACATAACATCATGCTGGAGTTTTGATCTGTCTTTTGAAACATTAGAATCATTTTAAAGATTACTTGAGAAATCAAATATTTAGAGATGAAACAACTCATGTTTTAATATTTTATGGGAGGACTTCCTAGGTGGCGCAGTGCTTAAGAATCTGTCTGCCAATGCAGGGAACGTGGGTTCAAGCCCTGGTCCGGGAAGATCCCACATGCCTCGGAGCAACCAAGCCCATGCACCACAACTACTAAGCCTGCACTCTAGAGCCCTCGAGCCACAGCTATTGAGCCCATGTGACGCAAATACTGAAGCCCAGAGCCTAGAGCCCGTGCTCCACAACAAGAGAAGCCACCGCAATGAGAAGCCTGCACACAGCAACAAAGAGTAGCCCCCGCTCATCGCAACTAGAGAAAGCCCGTGCGTAGCAATGAAGACCTAAAGCAGCCAAAAAAAAAAAAAAAAAATTATGGGACCTATCTGTTTACCTGCACATAATTGTTGCTGAAGCTGACAAACACATCACCTGCATGCGTTCTCCACGTGCCATCACAGCTGCAGGTGGATTTATGGTACCCTGCAAGCAGATCAGACCCAGAGCAGGACCTTATAGTTTTTCCCCATAGAACATTTCTCTGCAGTCAGTTTCTCAAGTGAATTTGTTGCATGAGCCAAATAGCCATAATTCACTTTTTGGACACATTGGTGCCATAATTAGAGAATGAGGAAGTGTAGAAAATTAGAGGTTTATTCCAGTGACAGGAAAACATAGGACTGCTTCATTTTTCTCTTATTATGTAGGTCCTTAGATACGAATGGTTTTTCCTAAACCCCTACTGATTTTTCCTAAAGAAAGAAATGGACTTCTTAAATAATGACTTGGAAGTCAAAATTACTCCTTGATCCATGGGGTACAGAGTGGATGTTGTGTCAGCAGGCATGGAAACAACATAAATCTTGTTGTGCATCTCCATCAGAGCTCTTGGGTGACCAGGTGCATTGCCAATGAACAGTCATATTTTGAAAGAAATTTTTTTTTTGAGCAAGAGGTCTCAACAGTGGCCTAATAATATTCAGTATACCATGTTATAAACTGTTATCCAGGCTTCATTTTTACATTTATAGAGCACAGGCAGAGTAGATTCAGCATAATTCTTAAGGGCTCTAGGATTTCCCAAATGGTAAACAAGCACTGGCTTCAACTTAGAGTCACCAGCTGCATTAGCCCCTAACAAGGGAGTCAGCCTGTCTTTGATGCTTTGAAGCCAGGCATTGACTTCTCCTCTCTAGCTGAGAAAGTCACGGATGGCATCTTCTTCCAATATAGGGCTGTTTTGTCTACACTGAAAATCTGTTGTCCGGTGTAGACTCCTGCATTAGTTATCTTACTTAGATCTTCTGGATAACTTGCTTCAGCTTCTACATCAGCACTTGCTGCTTCACCTTGCACTTTGATGTTATGGAGATGGCTTCTTCCCTTAAACCTCATGAGCCAACCTCTGCCAGCTTCAAACTTTCCTTCTGTAGCTTCCTCAGATCTCCCAGCCTTCACAGTATGGAAGAGAATTAGGGCCTTGCTCTGGATTAGGCCTGGGGTTAAAGGAATGCTGTGGCTGGTTTGATCTTCCTTCCAGACCATGAGAATTTTCTCCATATCAGCTATAAGGCTGTCTTGCTTTCTTATCATTGCGTGTTCACTGGAATAGCACTTTTCATTTCCTTTAAGAACTTTCCCTTCACGTTCACAGCTTGGCTAACTCTTTGGCACAAGGAGCCTAGATTTTGGCCTGTGCTCTCAACATGCCCTCCTCACTAAGCCCAGTCATTTCTAGCTTTTGACTTAAAATGAGGGATGTGTGCCTTCCTTTCACTTGAACGCTTAGAGGTCAGTGTAGGGTTATTAATTGGCCTATTTTCAGTCCTCCTGTGTCTTAGGGAATGGGGACGCCTGAGGACAGGGAGAGAGATGGGAAAATGGCCAATCAGTGGAGCAGTCAGAACACATACAACACTTATTAAGTTCTCCATCTTATAGGGGTGTGGTGCATCGCCCTCCCAGAACAGTTACAATAGTAACATCAAGGATCACCAATCGCAATCACCATAACAAATATAATAATCACAAGAAAGTTGGAAATATTGTGAGAATTACCAAAATGTGACACAGAAACACAAAGTGAACAAATGCTGTTGCAAAAATGGCACCAATAGACCCGCTCGACGCAAGGTTGCCACAAACCTTCAATTCGTAAAAAACATAACACCTGCAAAACACGATAAAGGTGAAACACCATAAAATGAGATATGCCTGTGTACAAGTCAGAATGAACATTTTTCTCCTGGCACCCTACTTGATGAGCGAATGCTAATCAATGGCAAAATGTCCTTGAACACAAGCTTTCATTTCCTTCCACTGAGTGGTCAGAACTAATGTGAAGGTTTGCTCTCATACCTTCAAAAATTCCCTCTTCCTTTTCTCTTGCTACCTCTCCCCCCTCATTCTCATTCTTGTGCCTGTGTAAATATTTGACTAGCTGCTAATCACTTCCACTTCTGCTGTGGAAATTACAACACCCTTCTTTAAAAGGTAGAGAAAAAAAAAAACATAGATCTGATACCACGTCATTGGACTTTGGCAGATCAGTAATCTTTCAAGCCCAGCAGGACCATAAAATTCCCATGTTTCTGAGAGAAGCACTGAGGCATATGTGGGAAAGGAATTAAAAGAATCAGAAAGGGAATAGGAGAAGAAAGAAAAAGAAGAAAGAAAGAAAGAAAGAAATAAAGAAAGAAAGAAAGAAGAAAGAAAAAGAAAGAAAGAAAGAAAGAAAAAGAAAGAAGAAAGAAAGAAAGGAAGGAAGAAAGAAAGAAAAAGAGAGAGAGGGAGGGAGGGAGGGAGGAAGGAAGGAAGAAAGAGGTAAAGACAGAAAGAATTGTTTAGTGTGAATATTCATGCATTCATCTCTTGTACAAATCCTTGTTGAGTATAGGAAATTGCCCGGCCCAAACCTCACATGTTGGTTTCCACTAAGGTCTGATGTGGCAGCAAATATCTGATGAATCAGTAGCTCCAAACGGAACCTGGACATTCACCAAAATTAGGAGAGTCACAGCATTAGTCAGGGCCCCGCTAAAAAAGTTATACCCAAGGGGAAGAATCCTCTGGTCTGAATTTTTCTCCTCTTGTGAAATTCTCTGCTTCGTGTCCAAAGCAAAGAACTCACAAGCAGTAGCTATTTTTCCATTAAATGTTTTGCAGTTGGTTTCTTCTACGGCATGTTTAAGTTAGATTTTGTTCTTCTGTTGTTTTCAGGGCATTAGCCCACAAAACGGTCCAGCTTCTGTGATGACTGCTACAGAAGCAGGTGCAGTTAATGTCCCATAGATATTAACCTTTTTTTTTTTTAACATCCTTGCAATAAGTTAACTTTTATGAGGCCAGGTCTATGTCTGTTTTACTCATCATTGGACCATCATCACCCGGCCTAGTGGAAGCTCAGTAAATATTTCTTGAATATACAAATTAATACTGTTGGCAAATCCAACCTACAGCTGTAGCAATGAGAGAAAGGAAAGCACTAAACCAACTTGTAATTATCATTATAATGTACTGAATGAGCCCTGTCATAAAGAAGTTACGCAGCCCACAAAGTGTACAATGTCTAGTGCGCAAGCTATGTGCCTTATGCATCCACCAGTATCTAAAAAAGGATATTGAATAAAATGAGCAAGAGTGACATCAATAGAGAAATAACATGAATCCTCTCTAATTTTGTAAAGTATTCAACATAATCAGCTCCTTATTATTAGTGATAACTAACTTATAGTAGATCTCATAATATTTTAATTGAGGACCAGCGAAGTAGGCTATACATGCTATGAAATAACTGTAGACTAAATATAAGGTTTTTTTCCCAAAATATTCAATGAAAATTGCTTCAGACTCTTTTTTAGGATCTTACATCTGTTTCATTTTTTATGAACACTATGAGCATACTTCAATGCAATTCAATACTGTACCTGATTTTTTCATTGAGATATAATTGATATCTACATTATATTAGTTTCAGGTGCACAACAACATATGTATTGCATAATGATCACCACGATAAGTCTAGTCAACATCCATCACCACACATAGTTACACCTTTTTTTTTTTCTTGTGATGAGAACTTTTCATATTTATTCTCTTAGGGACTTCCTGGTGGCGCAGTGGTTAAGAATCTGCATGCCAATGCAGGGGACATGGGTTCCATTCTTGGTCTGGGAAGATCCCACATGCCTCGGAGCAAGTAAGCCCGTGCGCCACAACTACTGAGCCCAACTACTCACTCGCCTAGAGCCCGTGCTCCGCAACAAGAAAAGCTACTGCAATGAGAAACCTGCACACTGCAGTGAAGAGTAGGCCCCGCTAGACACAACTAGAGAAAGCCCGCGTGCAGCAACAAAGACCCAATGCAGCCAAAAATAAATAGAATAAATAAAAATGATAAAAAAAGGAATACATGAATTTAAAAAAATTTACTTTCTTAGCAATTTTTAAATGTATAATACAGTGCAATCAACTGTAGTCACCACGCTGCACGTTGTATCCCTAGGACTTATAACTGGAAGTTTGTACCTTTGAACCACCCCAACTTCCACCTCTGGCAACCACCAATCTGTTCTCTGTATATGAGTTTGGTTTTCACTTATTTACTTACTTATTTATTTATTTATTTACGATTCCACATATAAGTGAGATCATGCAGTATTTGTCTTTCTCTGCTTGACTTAATTTCACTTAACACAATGTGCCACAAACAGCAGGATTTCTGTGTATTTATATCCAAGTTTTCTGTATCCATTATCCCTCAATGGACACAGATTGTTTCCATTTCTTGGCCACTGTAAATAAAGCTGCAGTGAACATAAGGATGCAGATATCTCTCTGAGTTAGTGTTTTGTTTCCTTCAGATAATACCCAGAAGGAGAATTTCTGGATCATATGGTAGCTCTATTTTTAATTTTTGAGGAACCTCCATACTGTTTTCCACAGTGACTGCACTGTAACGTACCCACCCGTAGTGCACAAGGGTTCCCTTTGCTCCACGTCCTCGCCCGCCCTTAGTTCTTGTCTTTTTGGTACTAGCCCTTCCTAGCTTCTTCCTCCTTTTTGCTGCCTGGAATGCATCTATGCTTTGGACCAAGAGGATGAGAGCCACACCCTAGAGATGGTGGAGGGCTAAGGGGAAGGAGTCTGAGGCCCTGAGGGCTCCATGGGACAGAGCTGCCCACCAGTCTGAGAATGCACATCTGTGGACTTCCTATCTTTTCTTGAGGTATTTAGTTACAGCTACACTAATCTCAGTTATATACACTGATGCTATGTTATCTTCTTATGCACACGTATTTCTTTCTCAGATGGATTATACGTCCCTTGAGGAAGAAAGTGGTGGTTAAGAACTTCTTGGTATCCTACTTAATATCTACAATGGCGCAGTCTAGGACCAGGGTCTTATGAGTATGTCTCATGTGTTGGCTTTGTAAAAATTGTAAACACTAAGTATTTGCAGTAGTACTTATACAAATTCATCTCCAATGGTTAGCATAAGGCTGGACTCACTCACCTGTGTCAATCAAAGACTGCAGGTCTAAATTAGATCTTGCTCACACTGTCTGGAAGCCTAATTTCTTTTGGAGACTGTTACACAGCTCAGTGCTGTCAGACACTCTTTTCACAAGTCTGCTGTTCTCCACCCTAACTCACACCTTCCCTTCCAAACCTTCTGCCTCTTGCCTGGGACCCTGGCCATCCCCTGAAACAAACAAGTTAATGTGCACTGAGGATCTGTCTGCAGTACACTATTGTTGTTAGCAAAGGCTGTCACTTTGGGAAGAAAACACGTTTATTTCAAGATTAAAAATGGTGCATATCGGGACTTCCCTGGTGGCACAGTGGATAAGAATCCACCCGCCAATGCGGGGGACACAGGTTTGATCCCTGGGCAGGGAAGATCCCACGTGCCTCAGAGCAACTAAGCCCATGCATCACAACTACTGAGCCTTCACTCTAGAGCTCGCAAGCCACAACTACTGAGCCCGAGTGCTGCAGCTACTGAAGCCCGAGCACCTAGAGCCCGTGCTCTGAAACAAGAGAAGCCACGGCAATGAGAAGACTGCACACCGCAGTGAAGAGCAGCCCCTGCTCGCTGAAACTAGAGAAAGCCCGTGCACAGCAACAAAGACACAATGCAGCCAAAAATAAATAAATAAAATGCTTAGAATTTAAAAAAGAATGGTGCATATCTACAGGCAGTTTCCCAGAATTCACACTGTGGAACCTGATTCCCCTTATTCCTGGCTCCTCCCTCCTTTTTTTGTCGACCCTCATCCCCCAAATTGCCCCGAGTCAGCCCTGGGTCTGGCCCCTACGTGAAGGGGTGGATGCACACAGAAATAATGTAATTGCTTAGGTGCTGGAGGGAAATGAGGCAGCCTGGCCACTAAAATACTTGACAGAACTGTCAAAGCAGAATTTGGAGACCCTCATAAAGGAGTTTATTTTTTTGAGAGGGGGTTTATCTTTTTAGAAGGCACAGACAGAACTCAATACACCCTAGACCAAGGTGTACAATAACTATCTTAGCTTCTACAGGCCATACAGTCTCTGCTACCTACTCCCTCTGCCATTTAAGTGTGAAAGTAGCCACGGACAATACGCCAAAAACTGAACACAGAGTGACTGCATTCCCTTAAAACTTTATTTATAATCCAGACGGTGAGCCAGAAGAGGCCCGAGGGCTGTAGTTTGCTAACCCATGCCTTGGGCCACTGCCTGCCCAATTCCAGAAGCTTGAGGTCTCCTCTGTAGTAGAAAGACTTTGCTCCTGCCTTTGCCCAAATCGGTTCTCTGGCTCTGCCAGGCCACTCCACAGCCCCCACGGAGGCCTCCCCCTGGAAGATGCTGCCAAAGTCTGACCTGACCGGCCACAGCCCCGGACCAAGTCTGTCCCTGTCAGCATCCTCCCTCCCTGTCCAGGGATGCCTGGCTCCTTCTTGAAGCCCTCTTGCCTGCAGTCTGCCCAAGTACCCCCTTCAGTGTCCACCCAGGATGCCCACCCTGGACAGTGCCTGTGCTCCTCTGACCGCCTTGGCCCCTTCTCCCGCTGAAACTGACCTATTAGGAGGAGAGGGAACTCAGCCACCTCATAAGCCTAAAAGTATTCATCACCCATCATATATCCATTCACCACTAACCCAATGGAACTAAGCCATAAGGTGGTATCTCAGGCCTTCTGATGAACAAAATACCATGTAGCTTGCGACCCGGAGCACGTGAGCATAAGGCTGGTGGACCTGACTTGTCTTAAAAGATGGACTTGGGGCTGGGCTGCCATGACCTGCCTGCAGGAGCAGAACAGAGGTGCCCCTCAGGTTGGAGCTCGTTTTAATGGTCCAGCCACTGGGACTTTTTCCCAGTGGAGCTCCTGGTCAGTGTCCTAGCAGGCCCCTCCCCAGACAGGACATGGACACCCTCTGTTTGTCCGGCCATAGGGCTACTAGCAAAGGTATATGTAATTCTGACCGTGCTCCAGAAAACCAGGCTCATGCATTCCCTGACTTTCGTTTCCCTTAGAGACCTCTGGCCAGCTTGCAGCAACCCTCTGCCTCCCTCCCCCACCCCTGCCATTCCTCCTTTTTTAAAAAATTAATTAATTTATTTTTAAAATTTATTTTTGGCTATGTTGGTGGCGTCACTTATTGCAGAGCACAGGCTCTAGGTGCACGGGCTTCGGTAGTTGTGGCGTGGGGGGCTCAGCAGTTGTGGTGTGTGGGCTCAGTAGTTGTGGCACACAGTCTTTGTTGCTCCGCAGTATGTGGGATCTTCCCGAACCAGGGATAGAATACTTATCCCCTGCATCAACAGGCAGATTCTTAACCACTGCACCTCCAGGGAAGCCCCCTGCCATTCCTCCTTTACACAGAACTTCTACAGAAGACAGAAGGAATCCCGCCAGGTTCCTGTGAGTAGGTCGCAGACACAGCTAGCTCTCAGAAATGTCCTTCTGCTCTTCTGTCCCCACACATTCCTCCCCTTTGCCGGCTTTTCCGGCACTTCATCCCCCACCCTAGCTACAGCCAACTAATTCTGACAAAGCTGCTACTTGTTTGACGTGGATAGCAAATTAACTGGGGGGTTAGGGTCAGAGTTGGGGTGGTGTAATTACTTATCTAGAACATCAGGAAGCAGTGGTCAGTTACACAAAACTTGGTTTTGGGAAACCAAGCTGATTCAGATGACTCATTTCTTCTCACTGCAGTGTTTTTAGTTTTCCAAGGCACTGTCGCCTTGGAATGCAGAAGCAATTTCTCTTTTTATGCTGATCTCTGAAGAAGTTAAACTAATAGGCACTTTTATTTTTGCTTCCAAATTTTTTATTCTGTTTTCCATTAGCGTTTTTTCATTGCTGGGGAATGAAAACATTTAATGCATGATTGTATTTTAACTTCTGTCTTCTAGGATTGAGTACATAGAGGGTGCAAACTGGACATATCATGCAAAAATGAATTGTATGTAGTAGCTCAGCAAGGGTGTGATAGGAGGAGGTTGGGAAGCCATGGGGGATTTATCTATATTTGACTTTGGATCTTTGATGCAGCAAATGTGTAGGTGGTATTTTTTTTTAGCTCTTTATTGGAATATAATTGCTTTACACTGTTGTGACAGTTTTTGCTGTACAACAAAGTGAATCAGCTGTATTTATACATATATCCCCATATCCCCTCCCTCCCGAGACTCCCTCCCACCCTCCCTATCCCAGCCCTCTAAGTTATCATCCATCAAGTTAATCTCCCTGTATTATGCAGCAGCTTCCCACTACCTATCTATTTTACATTTGGTAGAGTATATATGTCAATGTTACTCTCTGACTTTGTCCCAGCTTCCCCTTCACCCCCGACCCCGTATCCTCAAGTCTGTTCTCTACATCTGCATCTTTATTCTTGCCGTAGGTAGTATTTTTCAAAACCTTCTTTTAAAAGTAACTTTAGATTATGAAAAAAATGTAAAAATAATATGTCCACATAATAAAGGCCATGTACAATAAACCCACGGCAAATATCATTCTCAATGGTGAAAAACTGAAAGCATTCCCTCTAAGATCAGGAACAAGACAAGGATGTCCACTCTTGCCACTACTATTCAGCATAGTTTGGAAGTCCTTGCCACAGCAATCAGAGAAGAAAAAGAAATAAAAGGAATCTAAATTGGAAAAGAAGTAAAACTGTCACTGTTCACAGATGACACGATACTATACATAGAAAATCCTAAAGATGCCACCAGAAAACTACTTGAGCTAATCAATGAATTTGGTAAAGTTGCAGGATACAAAATTAACACACAGAAATCTCTTGCATTTCTATGCACTAACAATGAAAGATCAGAAAGAGAAATTAAGGAAACAATCCCATTCACCATGGCAACAAAAAGAATAAAATACCTAGGAATAAACCTAACTAAGGAAGTAAAAGACCTGTACTTGGAAAACTATAAGACACTGATGAAAGAAATCAAAGATGACACAAACAGATGGAGGGACATACCACATTCTTGGATTGGAAGAATCAACATTGTGAAAATGACTATATGACCCAAAGCAATTTACAGATTCAATGCAATCCCTATCAAATTACCAATGGCATTTTTCACAGAACTAGAACAAAAAATCCTAAAATTTGTATGGAGACACAAAAGACCCCGAATAGCCAAAGCAATCTCGAGGGGAAAAAATGGAGCTGGAGGAATCAGACTCCCTGACTTCAGACTATATTACAAAGCTACAGTAATCAAATCAATATCGTACTGGCACAAAAACAGGAATATAGATCAGTGGAACAGGATAGAAAGCCCAGAGATAAACTATTGTCAACTAATCTATGACAAAGGAGGCAAGGATATGCAATGGAGAAAAGGCAGCCTCTTCAATAAGTGGTACTGGGAAAACTGGACAGCTACATGTAAAAGAATGAAATTAGAACACTTCCTAACACTATACACAAAAATAAACTCAAAATGGGTTAAAGACCTAAATGTAAGGCCAGACACTATAAAACTTCTAGAGGAAAACATAGGACGAACACTTTTGGACATAAATCACAGCAAGATCTTTTTTGACCCACCTCCTAGAGTAATGGAAATAAAAACAAAAATAAATAAGTGGGACCTGATGAAACTTCAAAGCTTCTGCACAGCAAAGGAAACTATAACCAAGATGAAAAGACAACCCTCAGAGTGGAAGAAAATATTTGCAAATGAATCAACAGACAAAGGATTAATCTCCAAAATATATAAACAGTTTATCCAGCTCAATATCAAAAATAAATAAATAAATAACCCAATCAAAAACTGGGCAGAAGACCTAAATAGGCATTTTTCCAAAGAAGACATACAGATGGCCAAGAGGCACGTGAAAAGCTGCTCGACATCACTAATTATTAGAGAAATGCAAATCAAAACTACAATGAGGTATCACCTCACACCAGTTAGAATGGGCATCATCAGAAAATCTACAAACAGTAAATGCTGGAGAGGGTGTGGAGAAAAGGAAACTCTTTTGCACTGTTGGTGGGAATGTAAATTGATACAGCCACTATGGAAAACAGTATGGAGGTTCCTTGAAAAACTAAAAATAGAGTTACCATATGACCCAGCAATCCCACTACTGGGCAAATACCCAGAGAAAACCATAATTCAAAAAGACACATGCACTCCAATGTTCATTGCAGCACTATTTACAATAGCCACGACATGGAAGCAACCTAAATGCCCATCCACAGATAAATGGATAAAGAAGATGTGGTACACCCCCCAAAAAAAAAAAAAAATAATAATAACTTGGAGCACGAAAAAAAAAAAAAAAAGAAGATGTGGTACATATATACAATGGAATATCACTCAGCTGTAAAAAGGAACAAAATTGGGATATTTATATAAACATAAATAGACCTAGAGACTGTCATACAGAGTGAAGTGAGTCAGAAAGAGAAAAACAAATATTATATATTAACACATATATGCGGAATATCGAAAAATGGTACAAATCAATCGGTTTGCAAGACAGAAATAAAGACACAGATGTAGAGAACAAACATATGGACACCAAGTGGGGAAAGCAGGGGAGGGAGGTTTGGGGGGAATAAATTGGGAGATTGGGATTGCCATATATACATTACTAATAAGAAAAAAATAGCAAATTGTACACTTTAAATATATGCAGTTTATTGTATGTCAATTGTATCTCAATAAAAGTTCTTTAAAAAAAAAGTCCACAAAACTATCACCCAGCTTCCCTGATGTTAAATTTTACATAACACAACCACTCTTTATTGTCAAAAACAGGAAATTGACATTGATACAACACTGTTAACTGAACTATAGATCTTTGTTGAATTTCAACAGTTTTTTTCACTAAAGTCATTTTCCCTGTCCAAGATCCAATCCAGAATCCCACATTGCATTTAGTTATTATGTCTGCTTAGTCTCCTCTGGTCTGTGAGAGTTTCTCAGTTTGGGGGGGTTTCTCTGATGTTGTCTTGTAATTGGATTGAGATTGTGCATTTTGGCAAGAATGCCACAGAAACGCCTTTCTCTGAGCATCGTATCAGGAGTACCTGCTGTCAACATGTATTATCACTGGTGATGTTAATCCTGACTGCCTAGTTAAAGTGGTAAGTTGCTCCACTATAAACTTACCATTTTTTTCTTCTGTAGTTAATAAATATTATATGGGGAGATATTTTGAGACTGCAAACATTCTGTTTCTCATCATACTTTTGCCCACTGATTTTAGCACCCATCCGTCAGTGGTTCTTTTCTTGCTTCTAACATTTCTTAGTGTGATTTTGCCCAATGGTAAGTTTCTATTTTCTTCATTCCCTCTCTATTTACTGACTGGAATTCTGTAAGACAGAGCTGTCCCTTCTCCAATATTTCTTTATTTAGTTATTTATTTATAACAATATGAACTAATGGATATTTATTTTATTCCATGGATTATAATGTATTACTATCTTTATGTATATTGTTACTAAACTTATTCCACCGTTGGCGTTAGAAACTCCTTCAGGTTGGCTCCTGTGTCCTTTGATGCCCCATTTTTTTAAGCACGTCTTTACTTTCTAGCACCATAAGATGTTTCAGGCTAATGTTGTATTTTTTCAGCCCCAGCCCTGGAATCAACCATTTCCCCAATGAGTTCTGGTCCTTTTATTTGAGAATGGCATTTAGGAACTCAAATCTGGATACTTGATGTACTTACTGCTAATGAGGTGTCATTTATTCTAGGGCCCCTCAGCAGACACACACACATACATCTAGGAAACACACATACACACACACACACTCATCTGTATTTCTGTATCTATCTATCTGTGTGTGTGTTTCATTCTAACCTTCCACCTTTCCTTTTTTGCTACCTCTCTTGAAAAGTAAAAAACCTGACTTTCATTATCCACAATATTTTCACTTATTTGTTCAGTCTTAGTATAGGCATAAAGTAGTTTCAGAATTGGTAACCCATACCCCATGAAAAACAAATTTACTAACTAGAATACAGTATTTGCATAGAGATGCATGTGTGTGTGTGTGTGTGTTTGCAACTTTCCCCCATTTTTTTTAAGGTTTTTGGTTCTTTGTTCCTTTAGGAGTTTTTCATGTATTAGGAATATTGACTTGTTGTCTGTAGTATATTGTGCAAATATTTTCTCCCCCTGTTAGCTGCCTTTAGAGTTGTCTATGGTGATTTTTTTGCCACGAGGTTGGTTGAGGTTTTTGTTCATTTGTTTTGTTTTAATGTAGTCAAATTAAGCAGTGTTTTCTTTTCTTGTCTCTGGGTTTTGAGTCAGAGTTAACTGAGTTAACCTTTTAACTGAGGTTAAGAGGAATTCAACCATGTTTTTTTCCAGTACTTTTATGGTTTCCTATTTTTCATTTAGATCACTAATTCATTTGGAATTTATTCTTGCGTATGGAGTGAGGTATGAATCTAATTTTATCTTTTTCCAGTTGTTTCAGCACCATTTATTAAAAGATCATCTTTATTGGTAATGACTTAGAGGGGTGGCACAGGGAGGGTGGGAGGGAGCCAAGGGAGGGAGGGGATATGGGGATATATATAAATACAGCTGATTCACTTTGGTGTACAGCAGAAACTGGCACAACAGTGTAAAGCAATTATACTCCAATAAAGAGCTTAAAAAATAAATAAAAAATAAAGCTATGAAAGAAAAAAAGATGATCTTTGCTCTAGTAATTTCAGATGCCACCTCTCTCATATATTGAGTCTCCATGTGTACTTGGATCTGTTCTATTCTCTTCGGCTAGTCTACTTGTCTGTTCCAACAGCAACACCGTGATGTTTCAATTATGGTCACTTTGCGATATGTTTTAATGCCCAGTGGAGCTACTCTCCTCAGGAGTTTTTCTTTTTCAGTGTTTTCCTGTTTGCTCTTGTATGCTTGTTTTTCTATATGAATTTTACTTGTCAACATGTCTAATTCCATAAAAAGTTTGTTGGTGTTTTTGCTGTGATTTCATTAAATCTATGAATTACCATAGGGAGAACTGACATCTTTATAATGTCGCGTCATCCTATCTAACAACAACGTCTTGTCCATTTGTTAAAGTCCATGTTTGTGTTCTTTAGAAGTATTTTTAAATTTTCCTCTTTTAGATTGTGCATGTTTCTAACAAGAATAAACTTAACAAAGTTTATCCTAAAGTATTTAATTTTCCCCATGCTGTTATAAATAAAGTTTCCCAAGTTTCTAGCGTTGTTGTCTGTACATACACTGCATACTTGACTACATCCTGCCTTGCATCATCCTCTCCATAAAAATGTGTTGCTTCAGTAAGACCTGAGTTGTCTCATGAGCGGGGACCTAAATTTTTTTTTTAAGCTCTTTATTGGAATATAATTGCTTTACACTCTTGTACCAGTTTTTGAGGTACACCAAAGTCAATCAGCTGTATTTATATACATATCCCCATATTCCCTCCCTCCCACCCTCCCCGTCCCGGCCCTCTAAGGCATCATCCATCATCATCAGGGACCTAAATTTATATTTTCCTCCTCTTGTGTCAGCTACTTCACTTGGTTGAGATTGTCACTATGACTAATTGGTGAAACAACATGAAACCTCCGAGCCTGATCCCAAATCTTACTCCACAGACACATCTTAGAAACAAAAGGGTATTTCCTGTTTGTCTTTCCAAAATCATGCCCCTGTTGCTTCAACTCCAAGCATCCAGTCTTGGTGTGGAGACAGCTTTCTTCCTGCCTAACATGATGAAGTCTTCCTGGAGAGATCTTGCTCTCTGTGCATGCATCTGTTCCTGAAGTTAAGCCAGTGGCCAGAATCTAAATATTCTGAACTTCTCTTATTTCACAGTTTTATCCGGGGTCAGCCTAGTAGGTATTAAAGTTTACGAGAACCAGAGTCCACAGCCTGTTGGTAAATGACCATCTAGGAGTACCTCTGGGTCATGTGGGAACAGTCAGTCCTGAACTTGCCCCTGGCGGCTTCCACCACGGTGGCTACAGCAGTGCCCAGTGCATTCAGTGTCTGCTTAACAAAGATTTTTTTGGATGGCAGACAGATGGATGGATATATTGACAATGGACTGACACATGGGTGGATGAAGGGATGGATGGGTGGATATATGGATGATTTGTAAATGTCATCAATGGTCCCTTAGGACTATTAGTGTTTAGAGTATGAGTGTCCACAAGCAGTCTTTCTCAAGGTGTAGACTATGAACCTCTTGAATCGCAATCCTCTGGAAAATCTTTTTTTCAGAGGAAAAAGAGATTACTTGGTGCCAATCCCAGGGATTCCTGCTCAATGGGTCTGCAGTGGGACTTCATAACCTGTAATTTGTCAGCCTCCTTGGATTACTAATGATCAGCAAGGATGGAGCCCTCAGCCCCTTCTCCTGGCCTTGCAAGTGCTGAGACTAGCCTTTAGCTTTAAGACTAGGAAAGGGATCAGAATCTCCCTTCTTACTTTATTATCCAAAGGTGAGAATGAGTTAATATTATTCAAAGACCCACAGCCTGCTTACTGAGAGGGGCCTTCTGGTTTCGCCCACTCAGACATGATAAGCTATCTGCTCTCAGTTTGAGCTTTGTTTGGGCTGCAGTACTTTTTAAAAATCAGAATTAGTCACCATCATTTAAAAGTCAGATGATTTTTTTTAAAATATGAATTTCTGAATTTTGTTGGGGGAAAAAAGAGAGAGAGAGTTCTGATGTATTCTTTTTTTTTTTTTCCTGGCCATGCAGCATGTGAGATCTTAGTTCCCCTACCAGGGATCTAACCCATACCCCCTGCATTGGAAGTGCAGCATCTTAACCACTGGACCACCAGGGAAGCCCCTGGGCCCTTATTCTTACAAGGAACTGACATCTGGAACCCAGTAGCCTCCACAGCTCTCCAGTTGGCCACAGTCCCCACTGGTCCTGCTTCACTCATTCACTTTGCCTCTTGGCCCTTGTAGCCATCTGAGATGGTGTCCATTGCATCACAACCCATCCCATCTTTTTAACATAGGAAACAGAGACCCAGAGAGAGGGAGTCATTTGGGTGCATCATGCATTACTGAAGGGCAGGGCCAGGTGAACCCACAGTTTCCTGCGGCATGTTAACCATCAAAGTAGATCAAGGAGACTGAGATCAAAAAATTGGAAGTTCCCTGATGGCCTAATGATTAGGGTTCTGGGCTTTTACTGCTGTGGCCTGGGTTCGCTCTGTGGTCGGGGAACTGAGGTCCCGAAAGCTGCACAGTGTGACCAAAAAAAAAAAAAAAAGATGCCTTTCAGGAATTCCCTGGCCATCCAGTGGTTAGGACTCCACACTTTCACTGCTGGCCGCACAGCCCAGCCAAAATTAAAAAATAACAAAATATTTTTTTTAAAAAACTTGGCTGGGACTTCCTAGGTGGCGCAGTGGTTAAGAAATCTGCCTGCCAATGCAGGGGACATGGGTTTGATCCCTGCTCCAGGAAGATCCCACATGCCGCGGAGCAACTAAGCCCGTGCGCCACAACTACTGAGCCCATGTGCCACAGCCCACGTGCCTAGAGCCCGTGCTGCACGACAAGAGAAGCCACCTCAATGAGGAGTCCGTGGACCACAATGAACAGTAGCCCCCCGGCTCACTGCAACGAGAGAAAGCCCGTGTGCGGCAACGAAGACCCCACACAGCCAATAAACAAATTAAATAAATAAATTTATTAAAAAAAAACTTGTTTAAGAAAAATGAATTAGGACATTGGCTAAGTGAAGCGTTGTCATAGTCTTCACCATCACCATCATCATCGTGAGTGCCACCCTAAAAATTATAGAACATGTATTGTGTAATGAAGCAAGAATCTCAAGCAGAAAAAACAATGGGGAGTTATGTCAGAATGTGTGATACCATGAATCGATATGCTATCACACTTTCTAAAATACCACGCATGCGCTGAATGCACAGATCTTTTAGTAGCAGGAAATGAATTTGATGTTTCCTCAAAATGGGTAACAGTATATCTTGGAAATTAAATTAATGGACACAGCAAAATATCAAGATAAATTCAATCAACTCTAAATTGTTGGATCCAAAGGAGAAAGGAGAGCTTGGCCATTTCAAATCACAAGTAATCCCCAAGCTTTATTTGAGGCCAGAAACTTACTAACCTTTTGAAAGTGCACAATTCTGTCCTTGGTCTAAATTTTGTACCCTGACCCACTCCTGTCTCCCCTCTCCCTTACTCACTTTTCCTACCTCCCCTCTCTCCTCCCCAACTATTAAGCTCTAACTCCAGAAGGGAGCTGACAAACTCATTAACTTTGAAATGTATGACATACTGATGTCTGGGATTACTGCTTCCAAGGAAACTTAAGCTTTAATGGGAGCCAAGGACCACATTGTTTTTAACATAGTATGGTGTGCTTTTTTTATATTGAAGTATAGTTGATTAACAATATTATATTAGTTTCAGGTGTGTAACATAGTGATTCAATATTTTAATAGATCACACTCCATGTAAAGTTAATACAAAATAATGGCTCCACATAAAACAGAATAAAATAATGCCATTTGCAGCAACATGGATGCAACTAGCGGTTATCACACTCAGTGAAGTAAGTCAGAAAGGGAAAGACAAATACCCTATGATATTACTTATATGTGGAACCCAAAATATGACACAAATGAACCTATCTATGAAACTGAAACAGAATCACGGACATAGAGAACAAACTTGTGGTTGCCAAGGGGAAGGGGTTGGGGGAGGGAAGGAGTGGGAGGCTGGGGTTAGCAGATGTAAGCTTTTATATATAGAATGGATAGACAACAAATTCCTACAGTATAGCACAGAGAACTATATTCAATATCCTATGATAAACCATAATGGAAAAGAATATTAAGAAAGAATGCATATATATACACACATATATATATAACTGAATTACTTTTCTGTACAGCAGAAATTAACACAACATTGTAAATCAACTGTACTTCAATTAAAAAAAATTTTTTTAAATAAAGACTCTATTTACTTGTGCTATACAATATATCCTTGTTGCTAAGAACCACATTTGCAGGTGAGCATTTTCAAAGTATATCATGTCAGATAGGAGACCCATATTGGGGGTATATTTTCTTCTGTGTCCCTGAAATCACTCCTACCCAACTCACATTCTTCTCTGGGGTCCCCAGTCTCCCAGGAGCAGCAGCACCAGCCAGGACCTGAGACTCACCTGCCCCAGTGTCCTGCCCTGGAGACTGGAAGGCCCTGGTTTCTGATCTTTAACCTACCTCCCCCAGTGCCCAGGGATCCAGATTCCAATGGGACCATCCTCCTCCACATTGTAAAGTTTTCGGGAATGACAACAAACCTTTGACTTGAGGAATGGCTCTTGGCAAGAGCCTGCAGGACTTACCTCAGCCCACAGCTAATCATCTAGCAGTGAGCAGAACATCAAGATGAACAGGAGGGCCACTGTCCATCCAGCTTGCTGGCACTTACTCTTTTCCAAGCATTTCTCCATCATTTCCTCACCTGGTCCTCCCAACAGCCACAAGATAAGTACCATAAGCCCCAGTGTTCAGAGAAGAACACTGGCCCAGAGATATCATGTGACTAAACTTAGACCACACAGCCCAGGCATTGTAGACTCTGGCAGGGATTCTGGGCAGCCTTGGACTATCTGCCTGGCAGCCTGCCTGCTCTGTTGGATGGTTCCAAATGAAAGAGTCAACCACACCTGGAAAATTCTAAGCAGGTCAACAGCCCAAGAATTTGCCTAGCTGGTTTGCAAATTTTGCCCCAGCCTGGAACATGGTGAATATCTACACACACATACATATCTCAGAATTGGACGGTTAACCTAAAAATATGGCACTGATGAACCCAGTGGCAAGGCAAGAATAAAGATGCAGATGTAGAGAATGGACTTGAGGACTGGGGCAGGGGGTAGGAGCTGGGTTGAAATGAGAGAGTAGCATTGACATATATACACTGCCAAAAGTAAAATAGATAGCTAGTGGGAAGCTGCTGCATGACACATGGAGATCAGCTCCATGCTTGATGACCTAGAGGGGTGGGTTAGGAAGAGTGGGAGGAACGCTCATGAGGGAGGGGATATGGGGATATATGTATAAATACAGCTGATTCACTTTGTTGTACAGCAGAAACTGGCACAACAGTGTAAAGCAATTATACTCCAATAAAGATCTGAAAAAAGAATAGAAGTGGACGGTTGACCAGGCTAATCCAGGCACAAACCAGCACACAGCACTGTCTTATGGTTTTGAATTTCAAGTGGTTATTGTTCTTTGGTCCCATAGAAATCAACACTGTTAGTTAGATAAGGTCTGAGGATGATTCGCAGACAGCTCAGCTAAAGGTTGACTCAGGAGGGCATGCCCAGACTGACCCTTCTCTCTATTCCCATCCAAAGCCCCCTGATGACAATGTTTTTACCTCATCAAAATTTCAGCAAACAAGCAGGGGGGTAGAGATAGTGGAACCCAATGTAGGTGAGCTCATGGAACCTGCCCTTGGGAAGATCTGAATTCTAGCCCTAGTCCTGCCTTGAAACCACCAGTAAGACCTTGGGAAAGTCCTTCCTTTCTCCAGGCTTCAATCTCCCCAACAATGAAATAATAAACCTGGAGTTGATAACTCCTGAGTTTCCTTCCGGCTCAGACATTTTGTGGTTCTGAGATCTGATAAGGAGGTACTATGTAAGCCGGCACTCTGGGACGTATCCCAAACACAGCAATATCTGGACCTCAGGTGAGAGGAGTCGTGAGTTCACCTACAAACTTGCTGTTGCCTTAGGCATGTCCCCTCACCCCTGGTAATGTCACCCTCTGACCCAAATACAAGCACCATCATAGGGAAAACCTCATCTCAAAGATTCCCTGGGATTCCCTAAGAGCTCTGAGAAGTAGGAAATAAAGAAGCCTTCTCCAGACTAAGCAAATACTAGAGTCGAGGAAATTCCCTGCTAAGTTTCCCTGTGAAGATTTCCCTGTTATTCTGAGGGTTAACACATCCCCATGAATCTGCAGATCAATCAGGAGCTTTGTTCAGGGCTGAAGAGAACAGACTAGAACTCGAAGACACGTCTCTGTTCTAATGGAGGCTACTGCTTGATTAGAGAGAGGAAAATGACCTCCACTCACTTCCCGGTGAGACTTTATCAATACATCTGCGGCAGCTGTAGCTGTTGAGAAGCTGCTGCATGTGGCATGTGACATTCGGGATAACTGGGTCTACCAGATAGCTGAGGGGCAGCCCAGCACCTGGTATAGTGCCTGACTCACAGTGGGCCCTGAGTAATCTCTATAGAGTGAATGAATGAATGAATAAGCCCTTTAGGAGATATGATTTTAATTTAATACATTTTAATGTGGACTTTCCTATAGTGATACTTCTCTGCAGATAGGGTTTTATGGAAAGATCTAGCAACAGGAAATACTGTAGATGTTAGTCTATGACCTTGTGCAAGGTGCATGACTTCCTCTGCAAAACAATGATATAATAATCTGTACCTCACAGGGTTGTGATGGGAAGGAAACAAGGCAATTATGCAGAAGCTCTTTGCAAACTAAAAAGTACTTCTTACAGGTTGCCATCCTAGCCTCCTCCGTACAGGATCAATCCAGAAAACAATCGGTTCCTAATAATTTCAGACCATTTTTGCAAGCATCGGCCATCACAAGTTCTCCAGCTCCAGCTGCAGCTGCAGATGGATACATGGCTGCTCTCCGGTGTAGCAGGAATGCCCTAAGTCCACCACCATCCACTCGACAGAGATTCAGTGTGTCAGTGGTTTGGGGCACCACCCAAGCATCATCTCCCTAAAACACCCTGGGTGTTTCATAGAAGCTGTACTTATGCATCAAAATCAAACATATTTCTCCCCTTCCCCAGGTAAGGAGTAGCGTGGGTAACTGTTCATCTCCGTTTTCTCCAAATCAGTGGAGTCATTATGTTTTCTGTTTCGTGATCACCATGTATCCTCAGCTTCAACTTGGGACTGTTTGCTGCTCACCACCCAAGCGCCTGTCTGCTGGCTGCTTCTGCTGATGACTGCAGTTGTTCTCCTCCCTTGGTGCCCCCGCCTTTGCCCCACCCTCTTTTTCTCTAGGTCCTGTGGCTTTTCCTCCACTCCATGACTTTTGTAAGTGAAGACTGGCCTTAGGCAGATCTCACCAACCTATCCCAATGCCCTTCTGCTTCTGCCTGCTGAGCCACCGCATCTCAGCCTGGGCCAGTCTGGCTCCATGGACCTCATTGCAGTACCTGGGGGTGAGGGGTTGTTTGTTTGTGTTATGGCCTGTATGTCTGTGTCCCCTGAAAATTCATGTGTGATAGTATCAGAAGGTGGGGCTTTGGAAGGTGATCAGATCATGAAGGTGGAGCCCTCGTGAATGGGATTAGTGCCCTTGTAAAAGTGATCCCAGACAGCGCTCTCAGGCCTTCTACCATGTGAGGACACGGTGAGAAGTTGGCAGTCTGCCACCTGGGAGCATGTTCTCACCAGAGCTCACGCATGTTGGCACCCTGACCTCAGACTCCCAGCCTCTGCTCTTGATAAGCTACCTGCTCAGTGGTGTTCCATCAGCAGCCCGAATTGACCGAGACTATTTGGTTGGTTGGTTTTTTTCTGGAAGGCTTTGAAACAAGCAGTACATGTGAATGAATGGCTGAGAGACCCAGAGGAAAGAACTGATTGACGTTTGCAGGTGTTTATTGAGAGAGAAGCAGAATAGGGCTTTCACAGATGGAGCTGGAATGGTTGGCCTAACGAATGTGGCCCCACTTCCTCTAGGAAAAATGCAAAAGGACTCCCAGCTGATATCATCATCTCTCCTCTAATTCATGATAGGAATAGAAGAGTCACGTTTACAGATCCGAACTTTCTTTCATGACTTAGCTATCTTCTTCCTTCCCAGTTTTTGCCAGAGAGACAGCCCAAAGAAGACAGAGGCTGTTGCGAAAGGCAGAGCAGGCCCCAGAGAGCAAAGGCATGAAGCACCCAGAGACAGGACAGAAAGAAGGCTTCCCCGATACACCTGCCTTGTCTCCCACTCCTGGTTTCTCTGTGGGGCTCCTGCTGGGGCTGAGGTACCATGCCCTCTCAATGCTGCCGCCCAGATCACTGGTAGCTTCCCTGTGGGGGGACTTTCTTGTGGCAGGACTGTCTTGAGATACTGTGGTCTTGAAGATTAGGTCAGTTACTGGTTCACAGAATGTGTGGAAAATGCAGTCTCTTTGTCCTCTATATGTATCCATTTGCCAGAGCTGCCCTTTCAAATCACCGCAAACTGGGTGGCTTTAAACAACAGAAACATAGTATCTCATGGTTATGGAAGCTACAAGTCTGAGATCAGGGTGCCAGCAGTGCTGGTTCCTTCTGAGGGAAGGAGGGAAACGTCTGTCCCATGCCACTCCTCTAGCTGCTGGTAATTTGCTGGCAATCTTTGGTGTTCCTTGGCTTGTGGGAGCATCACCCAATGTCTGCCTTCATGGTCACATGGTGTTCTCCCTGTATAGGTGTGTGTGTGTGTGTGTCCAGATTCCCCTTTTTTATAAGGACACCAGTCCTATCAGATTAGGGGCCCACTTACTGCAGTGTGACCTCATCTTAACTTGAACTACTTATATCTCTAATGATCATACTTCCAAATAAGGTCATCTTTTGAGGTTTCGGGGGTTAGGACTTCAACATATGAACTGAGGGGAACACAATTCAACCCAAAACACTATTTAATTGATCTGGTCCTCTTCACGAATTTGAATTTGCTGCAAAGTGTGTGCTGTGGAGGGGCAGGGGGATATTATATATGTGTATATTTATATGTGTATATATATATACACTATATATATGTGGGTATATATAGTATATACATATAGGCTTTTTTGGCCCACCCAACATATATACATATATTATATATATGTGTATATATATATGTGTGTATATATATACACACACACGTATATATATGTATATACTATATGTGTGTGTGTGTGTGTATACACATATACATATGTATATACAGTATATACACATTTATAATATATGTATATATATTGGGTGGGCCAAAAATGCCTTAGGTTTTTTTAAGTAAAAATAAAAGACACATTTTTCATTTTCACCAAGAACTTTATTGAACAACGTATTCACCCTTTGTTCCACTACCTTCTGCCATTTTTCAGGCAACTTCATAATTTCATCTTCTCAAAACCTTTTATCTTTTTGAGCAAAGAACTGTTCCAGGTGCCTTTTACAATCTTCCAGAGAATGGAAATTTTTCCCATTAAGAGAATTTTGTAAAGACTGAAATAAATGGAAACCCGAAGGTGCAATGTCTGGTGAATATGACAGATGAATCAGAACTTCCCAGCCAAGCTTAACAGTTTTTGCCTGGTCATCAGAGAAACATGCTGTCTTGTGTTATCCTGATGGAAGATTACGTGTTTTCTGTTGACTAATTCTGGATGTTTTTCATCGAGTGCTGCTTTCAGTTGGTATAATTAGGAGCAGTGCTTGTTGGAATTACTTGTTTGGTTTTCCAGAAGGAGCTCATAATTAGAGGACTCCCTTCTAAGCTGGTGCAAATGATTTTCAGTGCTCGATTTGGGTATGTTGAGTATGTCAGGTATCTTCCATGTGGTATAACATTGATTGTTCTCAATTGTTGTTTTGACTTCATCACTATCAGCTTCAACTGGTCTACCAGGAACATGGACATCGTCCAGCGAGAAATCTCCAGCATGAAAATTCACAAACCACTTTTGACACGTTCTATCAGTCACAGCACCTTCTCCATACACTGAACAAATCTTTTTGTGCATTTCAGTTGCATTTTTACCCTTCTTGAAATAATAAAGCATAATATCCCAAAAATGTTGCTTTTTTTTGCTTCACTATTAAAAAGGCTATACAAAAATGCACCAATTTTGACATCTTTTTTTAAATGCACGCTGATCTGACAGCTGTCACAATATAATCTGACAAAACTGTTTCAGATGAAGTTAAAGACAACAAAGTGCTACTAGAGCATCTTGTGGAAAAAACCAAATGAATCTTTTGGCCCCCAAAAGTGTGGGGTTGTGATACACACACACACACACACACACACGCATGAGGGTGAGTCAAAAATTATCTGCACTCTGGCTGTGCAGCCAACAGAAGTTTTAGTGTAACCAGGGTGCAGATGATTTTTGACTCACCCTCATATATTGTGATGCAGACTCCATCAGACTTCAAAGGAGGATTAATTGAGGCATCCAAGAGGCAGGAATGAAACCTCAGAGGCAGGAGGGAACAAGTGTGTCCACTCACTGCCCATTTCCCACAATCCGGCTCTCTAGCCCCATCCACCACCCACCTGCAAAACTGTTGCCTAGATTGGACCTTGATAGGAACAAACCCCGTGACCACATCTCATTGTACTTTCTCATTGAATTCTTTGCAAGGCTAAACACTCTTGGTCCACTAATACTAGCTAACATTTATCCTAAGTTTATTATGCCAGGCAGTCTTCCAAGATCTTTCTACTTTTTATCATCCAAACAACCCTATGAGGAAGGTATTATTATTTGCCCAAACTTACAAAGGAGGAAATGGAGGCACAGAGAGGCTGAGAAACTTGCCCAAGGGTACACAGGTGGATCTTGGTTCATTTCCTGCTGAGATGAAATGTATGACTCTTGTGGCCATATCCTCTCTTCTAGTAAAAAAAAAAATCCTCATCTTGGAGTCCTGGTCTTGCTTTCCCTGTAAACATAGTTCACTGAGAGTCCTTGGGGCTCTAGTTGCCAAGTATGGCTTTAGAGGCCACCATGGGGCAAAGGCTACCGTTATTCTCCTCTCCACTGAGATCTATGCTCTCTGAAGTCCTTGCTTCCCTAACATGTGAACCAGGGTGTCAGTGTCCCCTGCCTGATATCACCATGCTGCTGTGCAGACAACCCCTGGGGCAGGACTAGGGTAAGGTGAAGATTTACTGCAAAGGACTTGAAAATCCATATGTAAACCTGGTTCTGCCTTCGAATGTACAAATCCTTGAACCATATTTCTTACAAACTAAATAAATAGTATGTCTCACACATATATTTTAAATGTACGTAGATATTGCTGTCATCAAAAGGCAAATTCATTTAAAAAACTGAGTGACATAGCATGCCAGAAGATGGAAATTGCTAAAGAAGAAAATGAAATCAGAAAGGAGACTCAGGATGGCTGGGATCAGGGGAAAGGCTCACTGCAAAACCCCACTAAAAGGGTGATATTTGGGCAAAGATCTAAAGACCATAAGGCAGTGCACCCTGCTGACTGGATGGTAACTCCAAGTTTAACATTTTAAGAAACTGACCATGTGACTGATCTTTATTTTAACCTATTTGTGTTTCTGACACTAAAATGTATTTCTTACAGTTGGGAAAAAAATCTGAGTAACTTTTGGTGACAATAACTAATATTTTCATAGCATTTACTCCTTACCAGGCTCTATCCTAAGCACTTTACATGTATCAACTCATTTAATCCTTGCAATAGCCGATGAGAAAAGTACAATTATTATAATTATCCCTATTTTATGAGGAAACAGACATAGAGAGGCTAAGTAACTTGCCCAAGGCCACACAGCTGGTGAGTGGTGGAGTCAGGATTTGGTTACAGTGTATGGGTTCTGAACCATTGCACCAGACTGGTCTTCATTTGCTTCACAAATGGATACTGCAAACATTCATCCTTGTCATCACATGGATGGGGAAAAGCCCTCAAACCTTAAAAGTTCCAAAAACCTTAGCTCTATGGTAAATGTCCTATTTTTCTTAATAAAATTTTTTGTTTGGGTATTGTATTAGATTTACAGAAGGGTTGAAAAGATAATACAGAGAATTCCTGCATACTCTTCACAGTTTTAATTTTCCCTACTGTTACCATCTTTCACTGATATATTTGTCAAAACTAAGAAACCAACATTGGTACCTTACTATTAACTAAACTCCAGATTTTGTTTGGAATCTTCCAGTTTTCCAATCAATGTTCTTCTTTTGTGTTCCAAGACCCTATACAGGACCTCACATGGCATTTAGTCCTTGTGACTTCTTAGCCTCCTCTGAGCCTTGATAGTTTTTCAGCTTTTCCTTGTTTTTCATGACCTTGACAATCTTAAAGGGTGCTGGTCAGATTTTTTACAGAATATCCCTCAGTTTGGGATTGTGTGATGTTTCTTCATGATTAGACATGAGGTTACCAGCTTTCTGAAAAGAATATCACAGAAGTGAAGGGTCCTTCTCGTCATATATCCGGTGTGATGGTTAATTTTATGCTTCAACTTGACTTGGCTTAGCGATGCTCCGATAGCTGGTAAAACATTATTTCTGTGGGTTTCCAGAAGAGATAAGTATTTGAGTCAGTGAGTAAAGCAGCTGATCCTCACCCACACTAGTGGGCATCACCCAATCCTCTGAAGGCTCAAATAGAACAAAAAGGTGGAGGAAACATGCATTTGCGTTTTGCTTGAGTTGTGACATACATCTTCTCCTGCTCTCGGACGTCAGTGTACCTGGTTCTAGAGCTTTTGGAATCAGACTGGGATTTACACCATTTGCCCCTGAGTCTCAGGCCTTCAGACTCAGACTGAATTACACCATCAGCTTTCCCCATTCTCCAGCTTGCAGACTGCAGACTGTGGGAGTGCTTGGCCGCCATAACCGCGTGAGCCAATTCCTGTAGTAAATCTCCTCTTCTCTCTCGCGCTCACTATACATCATATTGGTTCTGTTTCTCTGGAGAACCCTGACTCATATAAGGGGGTGCATGACATCCACATCACCAGTGATAGCAACCCTAACAACCTGATTAAGATGGTGTTTGACAGATTTCCCCACTGTGTGAGGCTACTATTTTCCGCTTTCTATGTATGTCCTCTGGAAGGAAGTCTCTAAGTCTGGCCAAAATATGAGGTAAGGACAGGAGTAGATTAAGGTCCCCTTTCCTGGAGGTGGGAATATTGACATATATTTTTTGAACTTCTATATATATAAGGAAGATTGTCTCTTCTCCTGCATTTATTCAATCATTTGATCATTTATTTGTATCACTATGGACTTGTGTCAATGCCACTTTTAACATTCAGTTTTGCTGCTTTTCCAGAAAGTCCTTGTGCAACTCTAGATGTGCTGGCCTGGGTCTGAGCCGCCCAGCACCCACACAGGCCTGGTTCATCCCCCTCCACACTTTGGCTTTGCATCATTTGCTAAACTCAGAGTGTCTTACACATGCCCTTCCTCCAGCTACATCCTGCCTGTTTTCCAGGGACCAGCTCAAGACTCATCTCTTCAATGACACATCCCCACTCCACGTTTCTCTCTCTCTCTCTTTTTATAACTTCTATAACACCAAGTGAGAGCACTATCCAAACTGGCACTTATGTTGCTGCTGATTGTTTCACTAGGGTAGCTCTTATAAAACTGTCTGTTCCTTAAGGGAGGAGAGCATACTGTCTTTTCTTTTCTTTCTTTTTTATTTTCCTTTCCAAATAACAGGTAGCTAACAATTCAATTCATTGAACTGAACAGAATCAGAAGATCAAATTCAAATAGAACAGAAAAAAAAAATCCAGATAGACCTGGATCGATTCTTTAAACTCTGCTATTTCCCAAGAGCAAATGAGCAATTTTATTTCATGATCAATAAATATGCATAATTTTCCTGTAATCAATGCACCAAACTGAAGGCCTCTGTCCCTCTCTGGACCAAATGCTAAGTCTGTTCTTTTCACGACTGAAAATACCTAGTCCCTTTCTTTTCTTTGGCAGATCTCAGTAGCCAATTTGTCTGGTCAATATTCATAATCAAGGAATTAGCTGGCTAGCTGTAAATTGTGTTAATATTTACAAAGCGGGCACAGGACCTTTGTCCTGGTAGGCTGTGTATAGAGGGCAGAAGTGTTTCCCTGGTGCTTCACATGAAAAGCGGTCTTTGGAAGGTAACATACAGAACTGTAAATGCTGGTTTAGAGAGGAAAACAATGACAGGTGGGCGTGAGGGGTGTGCAGTACCTCCTCTGATTCCACACAGTGTGTTGTTACAATAATCCCCTGGTCCTCAGGTCGCCCTATCACCCTTGAAATATAACCCTGCCCGATAAATACCTGATCAAATGGAACTGTCATCAATGCAGAGAGCAGGTCTGCCCTTCACACCAACCTTAAAGGAGGGCTTCCCAGTGGTCAGACAGAGCCTGTTTGGTGACCTTTGGTAGAACGGTTGGTGGGAGAGGGGTTATTCCTTTCACCGCCTGGGCAATTTCAGGCTGAAGGACCCAACTCAGAGCTGGGACTCTGTGGTCACTGAAATGACCATTTGGTGAAACCATCAGCTTGATGCTGTTCTCTTAGCCACATGACTGGCTCTTGAAGTGATCGGATGTTTATTACATCAGTGTCTCTCACACACTGAGAAGCTTTCACCCTTCTCAGGAGACTTTTTGATTAGCCGGGAACCTGCTCACTGTGAAACTGTCTGCCCCACACCCCAGGGCTCTCAGGCAACACTGGGGAGTCTTTCCAAGCCTGGTCTCAGGAGTTATAATGTCATGAGACCCTCCTGAGCAGTTCATATGGTGTCGCCATCTATTGACAGGGTTTCTAACCTCAGCCCTGTGAGTAGAATTGTTAAGACTGTTCCGCCACATCTGCCCTAAAGCAAAGCTCATTTTCCCATGTCTGGGGGCTGGGCACTGGGCACTTATAGTGCCAGGGCCTCTATTCATGAATTCATAACATTGACCACATTGTTCACAGTTGGGCTGGACACAAGCATAAAATTTTTGTCCTGTGGTTGCCATGTTACACTGGCAAAGGAAATCAATTCCAAATACCTTGATGTCAAGTGGCCAAGTTACCTCATTAGGACGGTACCTTCAAGCTAAGAATAGAAGTGAAAACTTGACGGGCAACCTACTGAGCAAATTCAGATTTCTTTTACCATCCTAAATCAAGAGAAAAGAATATGAACTTGGACATGCAAGAGGCAGATGAAGGAAATTGCTCCTATCTCCTATCCAGTGAGAGACTGAACACGCGGTCACCTGGAGTCCATCAGAGGCTACTTTTATGTTCCCAAGCCTTACACAGACAATAGAGTTCTTCCATGGACCAGTCTCAGCCGCGCATTTTCACTTTGCAATGATTAATTTTATGTGCCAATTTGGCTGTGGCACAATGGCCAGATAGTCTGGATGTTTCTGTGAAAGTGTGTTTTTTAAATGAGATTGACATTTAAATTAGTGGACTTTGATGGGGATATATGCATAAATACAGCTGATTCACTTTCTTGTACAGCAGAAACTGGAACAACAGTGTAAAGCAATGATACTCCAATGAAGAGCTTGAAAAGAAAAACTTGGTGGAGTTTGAGTCAAGTAGATGACTCTCCATAATGAGAGTGGGCCTCATCCAATCAGTTGAAGGCCTTACTTACTAGAACAAGGACTCAACTCCTTGAGCAGGAAGAAACACCACAGATGGTCTTTGGGCTGCAGCTCTTCACTAGATCTCCAGCCTGCTGTGCTACCCTGCAGATTTTGGACTCCCTAGCCTCCACAATTGCATGAGCCAATTCCTTAAAATAAACCTCTCAATAAAGGTACATAGATAGATAGATGATAGAGAGATAGAAATAGATACAGATATAGACATCCTACTGGTCCTGTTTCTCTGGAGAGTCCTGACTGATTTAGTTAACTCCTGTTTTTATGGAAGGCTCCCAGATATTTCGTGGGTGGTGGTTTTCCTAAAATGTTATCTGAGCTCCTAAGCCCCCAAAGCCTCTAGTTCACCGTTTAACTCAAAAGCCCCTCTCTGGTCTGGTACAAAGTCTCATTCACCCCAAATCCTGGCATCCCATGTACTTTTTCAGTTAGTCTTCAGGCCTCTGCTGGTTACAGAAGATAGGATCTCCTTCGTTCACGGATTTTAGGTCAAGCGTAGGCTAGTTGTAGACAAGACAAGAGGAGACATGTACGCTACAAATCTCCCCTTGGATCTTCAAGCCCTTGGGCTCCCAGCAACTCCATGGAGGTAGATGGTTTCCTTCTGATTCCAGATTAGGAAAATACAGCTGATTCATTCCAGGACACAGAGTGAATCTCTGGTGTAGCATAAGCATGAGAACATAAGCTTTGGTTTCTGGTCATGGACATCAAACGATGCCACTCACAGCTTCCCTAAGTCTGATTTCAGAATCTTTTCATCTTATTACCATCCTCTCTCCTGCTTATCCAATTTCTTTACCTCTAAAATGGGCACAACCACATTAGCTATGTCTGCACAGTGTAGTCTCAACAATTACAGTCTTCAGCCCCAATGGGAATAAGAACTCATATTTATTGGGGACTTACTATGTGGCAGATACTGTGTTTAAAAACTTTGCATGCATCACCTCATTTAGTCCTCACAAGAATCCTATTATTAGCCCCATGAGTCACTCGGTTCACAAACAGGAGGGCTGGCCTGGTCCTGGATGTGAACTTGCAGGGACAGTGCTATGAGAGAAGCGTAGGGAGCATGACGTGGGGTCCCATGTCTGAATCACAGAAGCCCAATGTGTTGGCTAATGGGCTGCCCTTTTCTTGAGGATGTCATGGCCCAAGGTCCCACAGCTCAAAGGGAGCAGAAGGCAGAGGGTTAGGCAAACCAGAGGATGAACAGTCAGGGAGACCATTGGAGGCTCACTTGGGTGCCTCCACCACTCTCATGGCTGGTACCCCTTATCCATCCCGGCTCCCAAGACCTTATTCTTTCCAAATCCTTTGTGTTCAAACCAGTTTTCAGGAAACGCTCCTCAATGACCATACACACTTTCCCATTTTTTAAACATGAAATACGTTCATGGGTAAGGACCACTCTGTCGAACATGTGTTTGCATCCTGGCTCGTGACACAGGGCTGCCCTCAGTGTTGATGACATGAACAAGGTGGCACTCTTTCCCTAAGGTGACTAGCGCAGCTCACTCTGCTTTTTTGGTTATTAGGCCTGTTTTCTTAGACTTGCTGCCACTGTCCCACTGTTGGGTTGTCCACCACCTTCTCTTGTTACCACGCAAGCTGCCTGTTCAACATCACCCATCACCTGGTTTGCTGTAGGCTGACGACCCAGCATCCAACTTCCAAAAGCCGTGGAGGCAGGTCCTGAGGGAGGCCGGGCTGGGGTGGAGGGGGACATCCCTATAACTGTCGTACATTTCGTACTTGGCCTCTGGAAAGCCCTTTTGTAACCTGGATTCAAGTCTTCCTTTCCTCCCCTATAAATGATGAGAGTAATTACTGCCTCATGAGTGGGAATTAAGGGAGATAAGATATGTAAAAACTTATGTGTAAATATGTATTTACATATTTATATGTATAGCCCTTTACACATAAAAAAAGTTTAGTAAATGGTAGATTTAATATTCTTATTTTGACTGCCATAGGATTATTGCTTTTTTTCCCCTTCATCTCTTCTGTAGTACTGAGGTTGTCAAAATAAGTTAACACAATGTGCAATCTGATCTCTGTATTATTCCAGCTACATTTTTAGTGTCACTGGGGAAAAACTGTCTTTTTACATCTAGGGTCTCTTTTGACCCTGACAACCTTCTGAGCGTGCGCAGTCAGTCTGCCCTAATTTCCCAGGGGGTGGTAAGGGAGACTGATGCATCCCCCAGCTCTTTTCCTTCCCCTGTGTACGGTGTATATGCATATTACATGGGTCCAGAAGATTGGAAGAAGAGCCAGACTCCAAAATCCTTCGGGCATTTTTGGTAAGTATTGGTTGATGATGGTGATACTGTTGGAACCTTAGGTGGCCTATCTGACTCTTCAAATTGTAAAGAATGTAGTGAATTAGAGAAGTTAGGTAAAAATCAAATCCTTTTAACTGTTCACCTAGAGAATTCACCTTTAAAATCCTTTTAGTGACTCCTTTTTCTTCCTAGTAAAGATTAAATTGGGAAGCAAATAACCAGCCCTTTATTTACCCATTTTGCCAATCCAGATTGCCCCATGCCCACATGATACAATGGCATCACAAAGACAAAAACCCAGATTGTGGAAGCCAAAGGGGGTGCAGGTAATCACAATGCCAGCTGACTTGGACAAGTACCCAACTGGTTTTCCAGTCTACATTGGCCTTTCTTCAGCCTTGATGCCTCACAAATTCTTCAGGCTGAGACTCACATTGGAGAGGGATCAGTCTTTCTGATCCATTCCTTCAGGCAGAAGTGGGAGGGCAGGGAACTGGAAGGGATTTGACAACAGTGGGTGCTTTCCTTCCGAGCTCTCACGTTAGGAGCAGAGAGAGGAAACACCCCGCACTGATGCCCAGCTCCTTAGAGGCAACCCGCATGGGCTGATGGTGTTTGAATAGCTGCTCTTCTCATCCAGCTCCCCATTCTTTCATTTAAACTATGATACGATCAGAAACCCTTTGAGTGCCTTGGCCTCCTGTCCCTTCACTCCTGATCCAGTCTAACTGAAGGTTCAGATTTGATTTGGAAGGAGAAAAGATTTCTTTGGTCGAGAGTCAAGTTCTTAATGGGAGACTCTGAGTAGTCAATCCGACCACATGGCACGAAGAGCTCCTGGGCTGAGCCCCTCTGCGGCCACAGACACAATAGGCTTCTCTCCCAACCCCAGCAGCAGCACATATACTAGCTCTCCACTCCTACCTATGCTGTTGGTGGTGCAGCCATTATGGAAAACAGTATGAAGGTTCTTCAAAAGAAAAAAAAACAAACAGAGTTGCCATATGATGCAGCAATCCCACTCCTTGGTATATAGCCAGATAAAACTATAATTTGAAAAGATACATGCACCCTTGTGGTCATAGCAACACTATTCACAATAGCCAAGACGTGGAAACAACCTAAATGTCCATCGACAGATGAATGGATAAAGAAGATGTGGTACATATATACAATGGAATATTACTTAGCCATTAAAAAGAATGAAATAATGTCATTTGCATCAAAATGGGTGGACCTAGAGAATATTATAGTAAGTAAAGTAAGTCAGAAGGAGAAAGACAAATACCATACGCTATCCCTTATATGTGGAATCTAAAATACGACAGAAATGAACATATCTACGAAACAAAAAGTCAAGTCATGGACATAGAGAATAGACTCGTGTCTGCCAAAATGGGTGGGGGAGAGAAGGATTGGGAGTTTAGGGTTAGTGGATACAAACTATTATATACAGAATGGGTAAACAACAAGGTCCTACTGTATAGCACAAGGAACTACATTCAATATCCTGTGATAAATCATAATAGAAAAGAATATGAAAAGGAACATGTATTATGACTGAGTCACTTCGCTGTACAGCAGAAATTAAACATAACATTGTAAATCAACTATACTTCAATAAAATTTAAAAGTATGTATATTAGCTCTCCAGCAGAGTGACGTTGGGCAAGAATCTGCTGGCATCTCTGGCTGTGCCCAAGATGACAAGGGCCAGAATACCAGCAAGGAAGGGATATGAACAAAGCCAGCATATGACTGAGGCCACCCGGAAAGAGGGGTCCTGCGACACTCCCAGCCTGTGTCTTCCCAACCACACCCCTCCAACCTGCCGCCCACCACTGCCATCTGCTCACAGCTGAGAGGGAGCACAGGGGGAGCAGGCACAGAGCAGCTGGCTGTCTGGAGAGTGTACTCAGAGGTCCCAGGAGAACCCCCCAAAGTCGCGGACATGGGAAAGAAGGGAGGGGCTGGGTGGAGGAAGAAGGGGGCTGGAGGCAGAAGAGTTATCACAAAGACCCAGAGAGAAAGACCAGGGAACTTCCCTCGGTGAATGACGGGTAGACTGGCTTTACATCAGAGCTAGAGGGGACTCAGGACCAGTTGTTGAAGCGTTTTGGGAGTCACAAACTGCCTTGGGATCCTGATAAAAATAGAGCTCTCCCCTGATAAAGATGCACTTGAGCTCACTCATCTGTACATTTCACGCATGCACGCGTGTGCGCGCGTGCACACACACACACACGCGCAGAAAGTTCACATACCATTCCAGGAGGTTCACAGACCTCTCAACTCATCTTTGGGAACCCCAAGGTCTATAGATTCCTAGCTGAAGAACTCTGCCTCTAGTCCTGTGGTCCTGTGCCCTCAACCAAGGGTAATTGTGCCCTTGCATCTAGTGGACACAGGCCAGGGGTGCTGCCAAACATCCTACAATGCACAGGACCACCACGCATGGCAACGTGTTATCTGCCCTCAAATGTCAATAGTGCCAGTGCTGAGAATCCTGCTGCATCATCTTAGCATAGGCACGGTCCAGTAATTCACCTAAGATCACACGAGTAATTACTAGCAAGGCCAGGACTACTACCGGGTAATAAATAATTATAGTCCACTTACTAGGTACCAGATACTGTTCCAAGGACTTTACATGAATGAATTCACTTACGTCTCACAGCCACCCTCTGAGATGTGTGTAGTTATACCCATTTTACAGATAAGGAAATGGAGGCAGAGAAGCTAAGCGTCCCACCCAAAGTCGTATGGCTGGTAAGGAGCGAAGCTGGGATTTGAACCCAGACGGTCTGCCTCTAGGGTCTGTCCAGGCTGTTAACCCTTGCAACACTCTGCCTGGACCCTGACAACCACCCGTATTCCAACAGATCAGCAAAAAGCAGCATTCCCCTGGGTGGGCAGCGCTGGTCCTTTAAAGTCCTTCTCTCTTTTCTCTATTGTTCAGACCCCAACTTTAGTTTCCTATTATTTTAGGCTTCATAGTTTTTCTTCTTAGGGTCTATTTCCCCTCTCCTTATGTAGATCTTACATTTCTACAGTTATTTACAGTTTCAAAATATATTATCATCCACTATTTCATCTGATCTTTAAAACAACTCTGTAATGTAAGAAGGGCACTTTACAGGTGAGAAAAATGGAGAGCAAGGTCCCTGGACAGGCAAGTGGTCAGAGCAGGAACTGGTAGCCTCAGAGTACCATGCATTCCAGCTCTGTCTGCTTCCTCTGCCCATCCCCTACCTCTTGCTCAGACCTGCAGTGAGCTAGAAAGTCTGTCCTGTGAGCAGAAGGGCCTCTGCAGCTTCTGTGATGTGGGAATACTTATTCACATGCCTGTTACATGAAACATTTTATTAACCTTCAACAGAAGGATAAATTTAGGTTCATAATGTCAGACTTTAACTGAAATGTATTTATTTAACTTTTGCTAATAGGGTGAAGCAATCTAAAATTCCCAAACCTCATCCTAGCTGCTGAATTGCCTCATCTGTCTCCTTCTGGCTCTTTGCTACACTTCCTTGCTGAAGTCATGTTATACTGTTGTTGGCAGTGTTGTTCTATTTTGATTTTTCAAAAAAACTGTTCTGGCCTACCTGCCAGCTGGTACCCCCACCCCACCCAGAAACTGCACCCCTTTACGTATCCTCTGTGTGTTCTCAAACTCCACATTCCATTCAACTGGTCCAATCTACAGTTTACATCTTGTCTTGGCAGAAATCTCAAGAAATGATTACCAGTATCTGGATTAGACCCAGTCTTTTAAGCAATGTTCAAAACAAGATCCCAGAACAGAAAAAGAAGTTCCAGTTTCTCTTGCCTCTTCTGCATAGCACACAGGCCTTGCCTCTTGAGCCTGTGTAGTGAACAGAACTGCCTCTAGTTAGAGGTAAAATGAATGAACACGGAGCTTTCCTTTAATTATGAATCTGTTCATTGACTCACCCAACTCTATATACTTAACATCTATTATATGTTACTTTATATACCCCATTGTGTTCTGAAAATAAAGACAGATGCATGCTTTCTATGTAAAGATCACTAAATCAGTTCAGTTTAATTCAACAACTATGTCTTTTTTTAAAAATATTTATTTATTTGTTTGTTTGTTTGTTTACTTTTGGCTGCGTTGGGTCTTCATTGCTGCGCGAGGGTTTTCTCTAGTTGCGGCGAGCAGGGGCTACTCTTCGTTGCAGTGCGTGGGCTTTTCATTGCAGTGGCTTCTCTTGTTGCGGAGCATGGGCTCTAGGCATGCAGGCTCAATAGTTGTGGCTCACCGGCTCTAGAGCACAGGCTCAGTAGTTATGGTGCACAGGCTTAGCTGCGCTGCAGCACGTGGAATCCTCCTGGACCAGGGATGGAACCCGTGTCCCCTGCATTGGCAGGTAGATTCTTAACCACTCTGCCACCAGAGAAGTCCAATAACTATGTCTTTATTGTCAGCTGACGACCCTGGGTCAAGCCCAACTCTCCTGCCTGTGAGACCTTTCAGATTTCTTTGGACAAGGAAGATATTCACACACAAGGTACCTTGAGACTCATAAATGGTCACCTCCCACTCACAACAGATTAACTTGCGTTGATGAGGATTTTTGCAAATACAAGAAGCACGAAGTTTTTGTTGTAGCAGAAGGAAGGAAGGGGATGTGCCGGGGCCTCCGATGATGGATGGAGCCATCCCTCCTACTCCTACTCCCTCCTACTGCTGAGGCAGCTTCCCAGCACCAAACCCCAGGGCAGCCTGATTCTTTCCTACTGTGGGAGGCTTTCTCTAAGTGGCCGTAGGAGGCAGGACAGGGGCAAGACAAGACTGTCAACAGTTCATGTCGCCCCTGCTCAGCAACCCCCCGACAGAGGAAAGGGCCTTTCTGCATGCTTCAGTATATCAAAATATCCAGGTAGAATAGTGATTGGCCAGCCTTTAAGGCCATGGATCCCATGGACCAATCATTGTATGAGTGGAGGGGGGCAACTGCTGTGATTGGCCAAGCCTGGGTCACATGTCCATCCCTGTGCCCTGGCAGTGGGATGATGCAATGGCAGCCCCAGCAGTATCACAAGTTTGGAGTTGAGGAGGTGCTCTTCCTCAGAGGAAAAAGGGCGGGTGGTATTGTTATGAGATGAAGGAGAAAAGGTCATTGGGTAGACCAAAAACAACAGATGTCCACTGCAATTATGGTCCAAGAATTCATTTGAAAGTGGTTATTTGCAACTCAAATTATATTTCCCCATAAAAATCATCTTATGACAAGCTCTTGTGCTTACATGGTGTTTTATAAGGCATTTTCTTATCCATGATGTCATCTGATCCCTCAATAGCCCTGTGAGGTAAAGAGGAGAGGTACCACATCACCCTCAATCTCAAGCCAGCCCTGAAACATCCTTTACTGGGACAGGGGTCTCTGTGCCAGTCCCTGTGAACCTCAGATTCTGGGAAGGATTTCCATGATGGAGCAGGGTGTCACACTAAGCTGACTGCTCCTTCCCGGCCTGAATATTTCCTCTCCTTTCTCCCCCCACTTTGCCCTGAGCCCCTCAGAGGCCACCTAATATGGCTGGAGCTCCAAGGCTGTGGGTGGCATTGTATGAAACTGCATGAAACAGAAGATAGAGGGGTGAGGGAAAATGTTACCTTGCTGGCACCACACTTCCTCTCAGGAAAATAGCCTGAGACTCTAAGGGGGATGAGGAGGGGGCGGGAAGTGCTGAGCTGAGCAGCTCTATGGGTGGCTGGACCTATGGGAGTGGGGGGAGGGGGACTGCAGTAAAACTCCCCCCGTACAAATCCCTGAATTGCCAGTTAAATTTTCTAGAGCAAGACACTTAACTTTCCTGAGGGGGTAAGAGTAGGTGGTGAGGGGTCAAAGGGAAGGGGCAGAGACAAAGAAAGATTTGGAGATCTTGGAAGAAGCAGGAAATTGGAGCCAGAGGTGACTCAAGGATGCATAAGCCTTGGAATTCGGAGATATCATGGGGAGGGCATCAGCTGTTCTCAGGATGTGGAGTGAGTGTTGAGTGGGTTTTTTTTTTTTTTTTTTTTTTTGCGGTATTGTTGCCTTCAATATTATATTAGTTTCAGGTGTACAAAATAGGGACTTGATATTTTTATAGATTACACTCTATAAAGTTATTGTAAAATATTGGCTATATTCCCTGTGCTGTACCTTACATTTTTTTTTTATTTATTATTTTTTGGGGGGTACACCAAGTTCAATCATCTGTTTTTTTACACATATTCCCATATTCCCTCCCTCCTTCGACTCCCCCCCCCACCCTCCCTCGAGTCCCCCCCACCCTCCCCGTCCCAGTCCTCTAAGGCATCTTCCATCCTCGAGTTGAACTCCCTTTGTTATATAACAACTTCCCACTGGCTATCTATTTTACAGTTGGTAGTATACATATGTCTGTGCTACTCTCTTGCTCCGTATCAGCTTCCCCTTCACCCCCCGCCCCCTCCCATACCTCGAGTTCTCCAGTCCATTCTCTGTATCTGCTTCCTTGTTCTTGTCACTGAGTTCATCAGTACCGTTTTTAGATTCCGTATATGTGAGTTAGCATACAATATTTGTCTTTCTCTTTCTGACTTACTTCACTCTGTATGACAGACTCTAGGTCTATCCACCTCATGACATATAGCTCCATCTCATTCCTTTTTATAGCTGAGTAATATTCCATTGTATAAATATGCCACATCTTCTTTATCCATTCATTTGTTGATGGGTATTTAGGTTGCTTCCATGTCCTGGCTATTGTAAATAGTGCTGCAATAAACATTATGCTACATGTTTCTTTTGGGATTATGGTTTTCTTTGGGTATATGCCCAGGAGTGGGATGACTGGATCATATGGTAGTTCTATTTGTAGTTTTTTTTTTTTTTCTTTGTGTTAGTGTCTTTTTTTATTTTTTTTTGGGGGGGGGTACACCAGGTTCAATCAACTGTTTTTATACACATATCCCCATATTCCCTCCCTTCCTTGACGCCCCCCCCTCGAGTCCCCCCCACCCTCCCTGCCCCAGTCCTCTAAGGCATCTTCCATCCTCGAGTTGGAATCCCTTTGTTATATAACAACTTCCCACTGACTATTTTACAGTTGGTAGTATATATATGTCTGTGCTACTCTCTCGCTTCTTCTCAGTTTCCCCTTCACCCCCCGCCCCCTCCCATACCTCGAGTCTCCAGTCCATTCTCTGTATCTGCTTCCTTGTTCTTGTCACTGAGTTCATCAGTACCATTTTTAGAATCCGTATATGTGAGTTAGCCTACAATATTTGTCCTTCTCTTTCTGACTTACTTCACTATGTATGACAGATTGTAGTTCTATCCACCTCATTACATATAGCTCCATCTCATCCCTTTTTATAGCTGAGTAATATTCCATTGTATATATATGCCACATCTTCTGTATCCATTCATTTGTTGATGGGCATTTAGGTTGCTTCCATGTCCTGCCTATTGTAAATAGTGCTGCAATAAACATTATGCTACATGTTTCTTTTGGGATTATGGTTTTCTTTGGGTATATGCCCAGGAGTGGGATGACTGGATCATATGGTAGTTCTATTTGTAGTTTTTGAAGGAACCTCCAAATTGTTTTCCATAGTGGCTGTACCAACTTACATTCCCACCAGCAGTGCAGGAGAGTTCCCTTTTCTCCACACCCTCTCCAACATTTGTGGTTTCCAGATTTTGTGATGATGGCCATTCTGATCGGTGTGAGGTGATACCTCATTGTGGCTTTGACTTGCATTTCTCTGATGAGTAGTGATGTGGAGCATCTTTTCATGTGTTTGTTGGCCATCTGTATGTCTTCTTTGGAGAAATGTCTATTTAGGTCTTCCGCCCATTTGTGGATTGGGTTATTTGCTTTTTTGGTATTAAGCTGCATGAGCTGCTTGTATATTTTGGAGGTTAATCCTTTGTCTGTTGTTTCATAGGCAACTCTTTTTTCCCATTCTGAGGGTTGCCTTCTAGTCTTGTTTATGGTTTCTTTTGCTGTGCAAAAGCTTTTAAGTTTCATGAAGTCCCATTTGTTTATTCTTGATTTTATTTCCATGATTCTAGGAGGTGGGTCAAAAAGGATCTTGCTTTGATGGATGTCATAGAGTGTTCCGCCTATGTTTTCCTCTAGGAGTTTTATAGTGTCTGGCCTTACATGTAGGTCTTTAATCCATTTGGAGTTTATTTTTGTGTATGGTGTTAGGAAGTGTTCTAATTTCATTCTTTTACATGTTGCTGTCCAATTTTCCCAGCACCACTTATTGAAGAGGCTGTCTTTTTTCCATTGTATATTCTTGCCTCCTTTGTCAAAGATAAGGTGCCCATATGTGTTTGGGCTTACTTCTGAGTTCTCTATTCTATTCCATTGGTCTTCCTTTCTATTTTTGTGCCAGTACCATACTGTCTTGATCACTATGGCCTTGTAGTATAGTTTGAAGTCAGGAAGCCTAATTCCACCAACTCCATTTTTCCTTCTCAAGATTGCTTTGGCTATTCAGGGTCTTTTGTGTTTCCATACAAATCTTAAGATTTCTTGCTCTAGTTCTGTGAAAAATGCCATTGGTAATTTGATCGGGATTGCATTGAATCTGTAAATTGCTTTGGGTAGTACAGTCATTTTCACGATGTTGATTCTTCCAATCCAGGAACATAGTATGTCTCTCTATCTGTTTGTGTCATCTTTGATTTCTTTCATCAATGTCTTAAAGTTTTCTGCATACAAATCTTTTGCCTCCTGAGGCAGGTTTATTCCTAGATATTTTATTCTTTTGGTTGCAATGGTGAATGGGAGAGTTTCCTTCATTTCTCTTTCTGCTCTTCTGTTGTTAGTGTATAGGAATGCAAGAGATTTCTGTGCATTAATTTTGTATCCTGCTACTTTACTAAACTCATCAATTAGTGCTAGCAGTTTTCTGGTAGAGTCTTTAGGGTTTTCTATATATAATATCATGTCATCTGCAAAGAGTGACAATTTTACTTCTTTTCCAATTTGTATTCCTTTTATTTCTTTTTCTTCTCTGATTGCTGTGGCTAAAACTTCCAAAACTATGTTGAATAACAGTGGTGAGAGTGGACACCCTTGTCTTGTTCCTGTTCTTAGAGGGAATTCTTTCAGTTTTTCCCCATTGAGAATGATGTTGGCTTTTGGTTTCTCATATATGGCTTTTATTATGTTGAGGTAATTTCCTTCTATGCCCATTTTCTGGAGAGCTTTTATCATAAATAGATGTTGAACTTTGTTAAAAGCTTTTTCTGCATCTATTGAGATGGCCATATGGTTTTTATCCTTCAATTTGTTGATATGATGTATCACGTTGATTGATTTGCGTATATTGAAGAATCCTTGCATCCCAGGGATAAACCCCACTTGATCATGGTGGATGATTTTTTTAATGTGTTGTTGGATTCTGTTAGCTAGTATTTTGTTGAGGATTTTTGCATCTATATTCATCAGTGATATTGGTCTGTAATTTTCTTTTTTTGTGACATCTTTGCCTGGTTTTGGTATCCGGGTGATGGTGGCCTCGTAGAATGAGTTTGGGAGTGTTCCTCCTTCTGCAATATTTTGGAAGAGTTTGAGAAGGATAGGTGTTAGCTCTTCTTTAAATGTTTGATAGAATTCGCCCGTGAATCCGTCTGGTCCTGGGCTTTTGTGTGTTGGGAGATTTTTAATCACTGCCTCAATTTCCGCACTTGTGATTGGTCTGTTCATAGTTTCTATTTCTTCCTGGTTCAGTCTTGGAAGACTGTATTTGTCTAAGAATTTATCCATTTCTTCCAGGTTATCCAATTGATTGGCATACAGTTGCTTGTAGTAGTCTCTCATCATGTTTTGTATTTCTGAGGTGTCCGTTGTTACTTCTCCTTTTTCATTTCTAATTCTGTTGATTTGCATCTTCTCCCTTTTTTTCTTGATGAGTCTGGCTAATGGTTTATCAATTTTGTTAATCTTCTCAAAGAACCAGCTTTTAGTTTTATTTATTTTTGCTATTGCTTCCTTCATTTCTTTTTCATTTATTTCTGCTCTGATCTTTATGATTTCTTTCCTTCTGCTCACTTTGGGGTTTCTTTGTTCTTCTTTCTCTAGTTGTTTTAGGTGTAAGGTTAGGTTGTTTATTTGATACTTTTCTTGTTTCTTAAGGTAGGACTGTATTGCTATAAACTTCCCTCTTAGAACTGCTTTTGCTGCGTCCCATAGGTTTTGGGTTGTTGTGTTTTCGTTGTCATTTATTTCTAGATATTTTTTGATTTCCTCTTTGATTTCTTTAGTGATTCCTTGGTTGTTTAGGAGTGAATTGTTTAGCCTCCATGTGTTTGTATTTTTTGCAGTTTTTTTCCTGTAATTGATATCTAGTCTCATAGCGTTGTGGTCTGAGAAGATGCTTGATATGATTTCAGTTTTCTTGAATTTGCCAATGTTTGATTTGTGACCCAAGATGTGATCTATCCTGGAAAATGTTCCGTGTGCACTTGAGAAGAAAGTGTAGTCTGTCGTTTTTGGATGGAATATCCTATAAATATCAATTAAGTCAAGATGGTCTAATGTGTCATTTAAAGTTTGTGTGTCTTTATTTATTTTCTGTTTGGATGATCTGTCCATTGGTGTAAGTGGGGTGTTCAAGTCTCCCACTATCATTGTGTTACTGTTGATGTCCCCTTTTATAGCTGCTAGCATTTGCCTTATGTATTGAGGTGCTCCTATGTTGGGGGCATAGATATTTACCATTGTGATATGTTCTTCTTGAATGGATCCCTTGATCATTATGGAGTGTCCTTCCTTGTCTCTTTTAATAGTCTTTACTTTCAAGTCTAATTTGTCTGATATGAGTATTGCTACTCCAGCTTTCTTTTGACTTCCATTTGCATGGAATATCTTTTTCCATCCCTTTACTTTCAGTCTATATGTATCCCTTGGTCTGAAGTGAGTTTCTTGTAGGCAGCATATAGAAGGGTCTTGTTTTTGTATCCATTCAGCCAGTCTGTGTCTTTTGGTTGGAGCATTTAATCCATTTACATTTAAGGTGATTATTGACATGTGTGTTCCAATTACCATTTTCTGAATTGTTTTGGGTTTGTATTTGTAGGTGTTTTCCTTTTCTTGTGTTTCCTACTTAGAGAAGTTCCTTTAGCACTTGTTGTAAGGCTGGTTTGGTGGTGCTGAATTCTCTGAACTTTTGCTTGTCTGGAAAGCTTTTGATTTCTCCTTCAAATCTGAATGAGATTCTTGCTGGGTAGAGTATTCTTGGCTGTAGGTTTCTCTCTTTCAGGACTTTCAGTATATCCTGCCATTCCCCTCTGGCCTGCAGAGTTTCTGTAGAAAGGTCAGCTGTTATCCTTATGGGTTTTCCCTTATATGTTGTTTGTTGCTTTTCTCTTGCTGCTTTTAATATTTTTTCTTTGTGTTTAATTGTCATTAGTTTGATTAATATGTGTCTTGGTGTATTTCTCCTTAGGTTTATTCTGTATGGGACTCTCTGTGCTTCTTGGACTTGGTTAATTATTTCCTTTCCCATGTTGGGGAAGTTTTCCACTAGAACCTCTTCAAAGATTTTCTCAGACCCTTTCTTTTTTTCTTCTTCTTCTGGGATGCCTATAATTCGAATGTTGGTGCGCTTAATGTTATCACTGAGGTCTCTGAGACTGTCTTCTATTCTTTTTATTCTTTTCTCTTTTTCCTGCTCTGTGGCAGTTACTTCCCCCATTCTATTTTCCAACTCACTTATTCATTCTTCTGCCTCAGTCATTCTGCTGGTTATAGCATCTAGAGTATTTTTAATTTCAGTTATTTTGTTATCCATTGCTGTTTGTTTTTCTGAATTCTTATGAACTGTTTCTTGTACTTTCTCTATTTTGTTATCGAGATTTTGTATCATTTTTACTATCATCACTCTGAATTCTTTTTCATGAATTTTTCCTATTTCCTCCTCATTTATTTAGTTTTGTGGGTTTTTTCCTGCTCCTTTGCCTGTGTGGTGTTCCGTTGTTTCCTCATGGTTGTCCAGACTTTTGGGGTTGCTTGTCCTGGCGATAGAGGTGTTTATAGAAGACTGTCCAAGCCTCAGACTAATGTTAATATTTCTGTTTCCTTAGAGTCTCAGCTGTAAGTGTCCTTCTACTCGCCTTGGATTTTTTTTTTTTTTTTTGCATTATTCTGTGGCCAGCAGAGCTTCCTTTATTGTTTGTGTGTAAGCATCGGCGTGTGGGGAGGGAGAGGGTACAATAGTGGCTCCTTTCCCTGGGAGTGAGTGAGCAGTGGCGTACTGTTGTTTCAGTTGGGCTTGGAGGTGCCTGTTGCAGAGGGACACCGGTGGCTCAGGTGTAAACAGAAAGTTTCAGAGTTGGGCCTCTCTCGGGTTTTGTTTTGTTTTTTTCTCTGCAGCCTCCCTGCTGCTGGTGTTCCAAGGGGTTTTAATCCAGCCCCACCCGAGTGCCTGAGGGTACTTGTTATCCCTGAGCAACTTAGGTGGCCCACAGGGCATCTTTCCACTGCCTGTTGCATAGGCACTGAAAGAGAGAGAGAGGCTATGGCCGCGGCTCCTTCCCCTGGCCCGTGAGCCTGCAGCATCCAGTCGCCGTCATGGCCGGGCAGCTCTCAGGGGCAGGCACTCCTCGCCGCGGACCTCTTCCCTCCTGTCCTCTCGGTCCGTCACCTTACTGGCAACAATTTTTCTCACCCTGAACCAGCTCTCCGGCTCCCACGCTCCCGCTCCCGGACCCTCTGTTCAGCTGTGGATCTACGTCTCGGTCCGGGAACGCTGAGCTGCGGTGCGGACCCTCCGTGTGTTTCTCACTCCCTCCCGTCTGCCACAGCTCCGCCGCTTCACCTTCTTTGAGCCGTCGTAGGTGCCTCCCTACCGGTTATGTCGGGCTCCTTGCGGTACTTTCTGGTGTCCGAGGTCGTCTGCTGGTGTTCAGTTGGTTCTCTGTGGGAATTATTGTGTCCTTCGGTGCATTCCCAATGCATCTCCCTTACATTCTTGTAACTTATTTTATCCAGGGGCTGGGGAGTTCTGTTCAGCAAGCACATGGCCCCACTTGCCCACTCCTGTTCCAACCTCAATTCTCTGTGACTTCAGCCCCTACAGAGCATTGACCAACCCCCAGGTCTTGGCCAGGGATGGGGAGGATGGAGGGGGGACGTGTGTGGCAAGATCATGAAGGAGAGAGCCCCTCTTCATCAGAGACAGTGGACCCTGGACCATCCTTGGGAAAGGAGGGCGGGGCCCCCAGGGATTGTCTTCCACAAAAAAGTTAAAAGTGATCAGCAAAAGTGGAAAAAAGACTTTCCCAGGTCACTCTTCTACCCAAAAACTTCCCTAGGACCCAGGGCACCAAAAGCCTTTGAAATCAGCAGAACATTTGACTAAAAAATTCTGCTTCTAGAAATTTATTCCTAAGAAATAATTAGAGGCATGCATAAATATATATATACCAGAATGCCATCAATACACTATTTATATTTTGAAAAATTGACAACAATCAGAAAACTATTAATAGGAAATGGATTAAATAAATTATCAATGCAATACCATGTAGCCATGAAAAATCATGTTTTAAAAGATTGCTTCTTGGAGAAATGCTCACAATATATTGGTTACCTTTTAAAAGCAAGTTAAAAGCACCATATGAATATGACTGAAACTAAAAATTGATGGAAAGAAATATGCTCATCAAAATGTTAGCAGTCACTTTCCCTTGGTGACATGATGACTTTTTTTTTGGCCTTTATTCTTTTCTATATTTTCCAATATTCCTATAATTAACATTTATTGCTTAGTAATAAAAAATAAAGCTACATTTCTTTGATTATCTGTTTTAAAAGAGTTCTCTGTAGGCTCCTCATCCTGGCATTCAAGGCCCCTTGGAATCAGGGTCCGAGGCACATCCCCACCTTACTACCCACTCCATCCCTCAGGCCACATTCTTCCCTGGCTCCCACCCAGGCTGTGCTCCACCATCTCCCTCTGCCTCCCTCACCCCCTCTCCACCTACTCAAATCCCAGCGGTGTTTACAGTCTCACCTTCTCAAATTGCCTCCCAGGCCGTGCATGTGCCAGGTGAGCCAGAAATAAGCACCTGAGGCTTGACTGGCTGTGTGACCTTTCCAGGCACTCTGGGTATTTCAGGCACAAAGAAAACCTCACTTTCCCAAGAAGCCCCTCAGCATGAGCTTAAGGCAGTCTTCCCACACCCACTGCATGTGGTCTTTCCCCTAGCACTGGTGCACGATGGAGACAGGTTAGTCAGTGCTCACCAATGTGTGAAGACCACTCCTGTCCGCAGCAGACCACTGACCAGTATTCAGAATTCAGTTCAATTCAATTCACTGTTCAAATTTTCCACATTTGGAAGCCACTTCTGACACTGAGGGCAAATAAGAAAGATACAACCGATTCATCCACCCATTCATTTACTCAACCTTACGTTTATTCATTTTTTGGTTTAGTCATTCATCCTGTTAATAACTTAAGCAACAAACACTTGTGCATCTTCTATATTGTATGTGTGTGCCCAGGTGCGGGGACCAGAAGGATATACAAGTGTCTGCCCTCATGAGACACAGGATCCACCTGGGGAGGCAGGGAAACACGAGTACAGGACAGTAAAAGGCAGGACTAAACACACACACAGAGGAACGCACACACACATGTGCAGGCACAAGCATGTTACCGAATCAGGTCCAGCTGCTGGCAGTTCAAAAATCAATATTCGAGGACTTCCCTGGTGGCGCAGTGGTTAAGAATCTGCCTGCCAATGCAGGGGACACAGGTTCAAGCCCTAGTTCAGGAAGATCCCGCATGCCTCAGAGCAACTAAGCCTGTGCACTGCAACTACTGAGCCTGTGCTCTAGAGCCAGTGAGCCACAACTACTGAGCCCATGTGCCGCAACTATTGAAGCCCGTGTGCCTAAAGCCCGTGCTCCACAACAAGAGAAGCCATCACAATGAGAAGCCAGCACACCGCAACAAAGGGTAACCCCCACTCGGCACTAGAGAAAGCCTATGTGCAGCAACAAAGACCCAACTTAGCCAATTAATTAATTAATTTAAATAATTAATTAATTTAAAAAATCAATGCTCCTTTCCTTGCTGGAAAGGAAAGTTGCTTTTAATCAGAATGTCAGCAATCTGGGGGAGAAGGTGAACTCAGGGTCCCCCAAAAACCATCTCCGAAGATTCTTCTCAGCCATGAAAGTTTGTTAGGAAAAGGGAAGCAATCTCAATCATTGAGACAGGGGGTCAGAGTCGTTGCCATCCCTGCCTGTGTGCGGGCTTGTTGGGCAGGCCTGACTTCCTGAGACCTTTCTTTGGATGGTATCTGTTCATACAGTTTGTTCACACAGTTTGTTCGTGAGGTTACTGACGGCGAAGCTAGGGAAGAGACCCAGTCATCTGTTCATTACTTATTCTTCATTTCTACTTCGGATCTACGGAAAGAACCAAACATAACTTAGGCAAGTTATTGTGCAATCAAAAGACTTGAAAGGTGCTTTAGGGCCCGAGATGAGGAGAACCTGGGGGCGCCCAGGTGAAGGTTAATGGCAAGGCAAAAGGGGCCTCCTGCAGAGAACTATTTCCTGCCAAGAGCTCTTTCCTGCCAAAAGCTGCTTATGACCAGGCAACTCCCACATGTGTGAGACACACAGCTCGCAGCACACACGCATACACACACGCGTGTGCACACACACATTTCTAGAGCATAGCACGGAGCTTGGCCCACAGCAAGCTAGGGTAACAGGGGAGGGGGAACTGTTTTTATTCTCAACATTTCTGACACCAAATATACGGGATTTTTTCCCATACCAACCAATTCTCCAATTCTCCGGATAGCAGCTGGGCGCCTAAAATCCAATTCGATTATGATACTAAGTGCTAGCGTCAGTGCAGACCCCACAGGTGAAGGGCTCAGTCCCACAAGACACCCCCACTTCAGATACCAGTTGCAAGTCCCAGGGTGCAGCCCTACTGCTGACTGACCAGCTGTAACTCAGGAGTTCCCATGACTCCTCTTCAGTTTCATAATTCACTGAAACAGCTGAGTTCAGGAAAGCACTTTATTTACGTTTACCGGTTTATCATAAAGGATACAACTCAGGAACAGCCAAATGGAAGAGACATGTAGAGCAAAGCATGGGGGCGGAACACAGAGCTTCCATGCCCTCTCCAGACACATCACCTCCCTCCCAGCACCTTGATGTGTTCACAACCCTGGAAGCCCTTCACACCCCATTGTTAGGGGGGTTTATGAAAGCTTCTTTACACAGGCTTAGTTGATGTTGGTCATTGGTGATTAACTCAATTTCCAACCCCTCTTCTCTCCCTGGAGATTGGGAAGTAGGGCTTAAAGTTTGAACCCTCTAATCATGCCTTGGTCTTTCTGGTAACCAGCCCCTATCCTGATGCTAGCCAGGGGCCCTCCAGAAGTGTCCTTGTTAGAACAAAAGACAATTCTATTACCCAGGAAATTCCAAGTGATTTAGGAGCTATGTGCCAGGAACCAGGAGAAAAGACCAAATATATACTTTTCATATCACAGGGGGCCTTTTATATTTCAACTCCAAATAAGCAAAAAGAGAAAGAGACATTTAAACATAGTAATGAACAATCATTAGTCTAGGAATTTGTCTCTCCAAATTCCTAGACTTTCCTAGAAAGTGCTGTATGGATGTGTGTAAAGACACCAAAATAAAGGAGAGTTCAATGTATCTAAAGTACAGCCTCCAAGTTGAGGCAATGGGAAAATATAAGGCTGGAGGGGTGGCCGGGGGCCAGGTCAAGAAAGATGCAAAGGAGTTTGAACTTTAACCTGAGAGCAATGGTGTCCATTAAAAGTTTGGTATGATCAGACGTATGACTTAGAATGATGCCTCTGCTTGCATTAGGGAGAGGAAGGAGCAGAAAATGGGGAGGCAGTATACCCTGGCCGGTTTTCAGGTTGCCACAAAGGGAGGTGGTGGCCTAAACTAGGGTAATGCCTGAGGAAATGGGGAGAAGTGGACGTTTTTGAAGTGTATTTACCGATCTTGGTTTCCAATATCATTCTCCAGTAAAAAGAAACAGGGCTCTTTAGAGACAGTAAGACTGGGGTAAGAAATATACAAGATGAGCTTGGAGCATCTTATAGCTCCAGAAAACAAGGAAGTGCTCAAAAAATTTAAAAAATCTACGTGCATTGACAGGGAAATGTTGAGAGTAAAAACAGTCCCACCTCCTCTGCTAACGTAGCTAGCTGTGGGCCAGCCGAAACAGCTCCCAGTGGTCAGAGCTGGAACAATTTGAGCAAGAAAATAGATTGCATTATAACCCAAAGTATAAAATAAAAACCCATGAGTCCATCCCAATATAAGTAAATGATTGACTAAGTTCATAAATGAGGGAGAAGAGACAAATCTGTGCAGAAGAATTTCAAATAAATGGTGCAGATACTCTGTCCTCAGGGAGGTAGAGCGTAACTCCCCGCCCCTCCACTGTGAGATAGTGACTTCCTGCCAATGAGTACAAGACGGAAATGGGAAAAAGACTCAGTAACTGCAGAGGAGAAACCTGACAAAGCCACCGCAACCAGGGGATCAAGGTCAGCAACAGCAGGGCTAAATCATTTTGATAGTATGTGCCCTTGACATAATGAAGAGTATTTAAAGAGGTAAGATTTCACTCTTTCAACAAATATTTCATGCATATAGACTATTCATTAATTTGAGAAACATTGAGTGCCTTCTATGCACCATGCACTCGTCTAAATGCTGGGAATTCATTCTACTGGACAGAGACAGACAATAAAGAAAGAGAAAATTTTCAGGTACAATAAGTGCTATGAAAGAAAGTAAAGCACGATAAGCATGTTATAAGGGTAGGCATGTTATTTTATAAGGGGTGGTCTGTGAAGACCTCTCTGATAAGGAACGTAAGAACAAGGATCTTAAGGAAACATAAAGCTAGTCCTGCAGTTGCTAAAGGAAGAGCACCCCAGGCAAAGACTCCTCCAAGACGCCCATGATCCCTGCCTCCTAGTTTCATACTCTTGTGCAGCTCTGGGGGACCAATTGAATCCATCAGAAGTGATGGAATGTGACTTCTGAGGCTAAGGCATAAAAGACATTGCAGCTTCCACCTGTTCTCTTGGTTTTTGCTCTGAGGGAATCCAACCTTCATTTTCTTAACACATTCTGCCGCAAACCCATGCAGAGGTCCGTGTGGAGAACTGAGGCCTCCTGCCAAGAGCCAGCACTAACTGGCCAGCCATGTGAGTGAGCCCGCTTGGAAGTAGAGTCCCCATCCTTGTCAAGCCTCAGATGACTCAGCCCCTGCCAACATCTGACTGTAATTTTGTGAGGTACCATGAGCTGGAACCACCCAGCTAAGCTGCAGCTGGTTTCCTATCCCACAGAAACCACAAGAGATAATAGATGATTATTATTGTTTTAAGCCAGTATGTTGTGGGTGAGCTGTTGTGTAGCCTTAGATGACGGAAATTCCCAGCAAGTTTAAAGATTCCAGGCCGTCATATGCTTGTCGTATTCAAAGATCAGCAGGTGGGTTAGGAGGAAGCGGGGCTGGAACAGCATGGATGCGGAGGAGAAAGGTGGAGGTGAGGGTGGAGTAGCCAGGGGCCACATTAGGGACAACAGACTTACTCCATTGGCAAACTGTAGAGGGTTTTAACGGAGGACCATGATCTCACTTACATTTTACCAGAATCCCTCTGTGCAGCATTTGGGAGCAGACAGCAGCAGGGCAGTGGTGGAAACAGGGAGAACAATTAGGACGCTACTCAGTGGACAGCAGAAGTAGGCAGCTTCAGGATGTATTTCTGAGGCAGAGTCGAGCTTTGCTCAGGTGGATATGACAGTGTCAGGAATGACGCCAAGGTTTCTGGCCTGAACAGCTGTAAGGATGGAGTTGCCATTTACGGAAGGATAAGGTTAACGAGGGAAAAATCTAAAGTTTGGTTTGTGACTTGACTGATTAGATGGAGGAGGGAGACGATGATGACAGAGAGGGAGAAATCAAAGATAGGATCTGGATTCCTGAAGGGGAAAGGGGTGGACAGAAAAGCCTTGGTAAATGTGGCCACTCCTCCTATATGTTTTTTGATCCTTCAAAACATAGGACAATGTTTGGCGTCCTAAGGATGCTTATAACCACATGCTTTCTGACACTGCAGGTATTTTCTTTACTGTCTGGTCTCTTCATTGTGCTGCCTCAGGTAACATAGGCTGGGAAGGTCCTGGAAATGTAAGAACTGGAAAGCCCATGCCTCATCTAAAAGTGACGACCAAAGAGCTCACGTCTTCCATTTTGCTGAGAGGAACCAGAAATGCAGATTTTTATGCGAAATCTCCCAGTATTTAAATGTTGTCATGCAGTTCCATTGTTTAGAAAGTTATGCAGATCACAAAATACAGCAGTGACTGGATGTGGCTCCGGATGCCCGCTATGCCATTGTGGCTTTAGATCATTCGCTTGAGGAATCTATCTGACTCACTTTTTTGCCTACAAGATGGGGCTGTACACGTCTCCTCTGCTTATCTCTGATGTCTGCTGGGAGGCAGAGGCATGAGATTATGTGAGTGAGAAGGTCTGTAAACTATAGGACCTACTGAAGCAGAGCGGCGTTGCTGCTGTGGGTACCACTGCTGTTATCACAGCCACCAGGCCTTGGATGCAGCATCCCTTGATTAATCTTTGTTGACATCACAGACAGCACGGGCCTCTACCCCAGACTGCAATTCACTAATTCTCACTATTCGGTTATTTGTTTTATTTGTTTAGTTAAAATTCACTTACTTCGCAAAGCACCTGCTCACAGTACATACTCTATAAGCATTTGGTCTAGGTGATGTTAATCATTTATTCCCTCATTAATTCCACTAGGATTTTTTTCCTTTGGTACTAATTATGTGCCCATTGTTGCCTGGGCATTATGGAAAATACTCAGCTGTAACGGCAGCCAGGTGAGCTTTGAATGCACCCACGTGTGAAGAACACAGCCAGCACTGAGTGCGCAGCAGAAGAGAACTGATTGCCAAAGGAGCTCCCCAAGGGGCCTGGGGAGCTAGGGAAGGCTTTCAGAAAAAAGGCAAGACCAAAAGTAAGCTTTCAACTATGATAGGGTTTGGATTGGAGGAGAGAAAGGAGAGCAGCTGGGGTGACGAACCATCTGGGTTTGCCTGGGACTGAGGGGTTTCTCGGGATGTGAGACTTAAAATGCTGAAACCAGGACAGTCCGGAGCAAGCCACATGGTGGGTCACATTAAAAGTAGAATAACTAATGATTGTGAGTACAGACTCTGGAACCAGACAACCTGCAGTTGCATCTCTCCTACTGTCCTAGCTGTGTGCTCTTAGACAAGTCATGTAACCCATCTGAGCCTTGGTCTTCCTATTTATAAAATGAATACCCACCTTGTAAAATGGTTTTAAGGACTGAAGAAGAAAACACAGTAGATACTCAGTAAATGGTAGCCAGCAGCTGCATAATCCCAGGTAAAGGGAATAAATTGTGCTTCTCTTAAATTCCCAGCACATCGTGTTTGTCCTTCTATAGCCAGACTCAAGTCCAAGCAGCTGCTATGTTGCTAATAGCCATATGGCTTGTTCCTCTTAGCGAAGACCCCCTTGTCTGCCTTCTGAGGCTGGAATCCAACACAAAGGTCTTAGAACATTATCAGTGAAATAAAGAGCTGATACAAGAAATCAGACACAATGTGAAACAACTACCTGGGTTTTAGCAAAACCCACACATATTAGAGATATTCTCTCTCCATAGGCAGGGCTGCTTATAAAGACTGCAGAGCCCTACCCTCTGCCCTAAAAATTCCAACTAGGCTTTAAGACATCAGCAACTTTAAGACATCAGCAACATTTTTGACTCTCCTTAAATTAAAAGCCAAGGAAGCAACAATCCAGCACAAGCAGCCAGAATTCCCTATAAACTACAGTAGCTATGTCGCCAGAAAGCTTCTTCACCCCCCCACTCCTGAGATATTTTGGTTCTCTGCTCCTCACAGCTTCTCTGGCACCACATCTGGTTTTGGTCCCACCCCACCATATGCCAGCCCATCCTTAACAACTATAACCTCTTTTAAATGATTTTTTCTTTTCATAAATATAATATAGCTTTACTGAAAGTAAATTTGGAATATCAAATATGCAAAAATAAAAAAGTAAAAATCATCTTTGAAGTTCTACCAACTAGGAATGACCATCAAATGAACTTGATGTCTATCCTTCCAGAAGTAGATAGATGATGATAGATAGATAGATATAGATAGATAGATGATAGATAGATAGATAGATAGATAGATAGATAGATAGATAGATATAGATAGATAGATAGATGATAGATAGATAGATAGATAGATGATAGATAGATACATAGATAGATAGATGATAGATAGATAGGTAGATGATAGACAGACAGGTGATAGATAGAGATAGATGTAAACAGATGCTATGGTGTCCATCCCTCCCTTCTTTCTTATTAAGAAAACCTTGGTTTTGTACCCAAATAAAATTCTACATTTCCCAGTTTTGCTTATAACTAAAGACAGCCAGGAGATGTGGTCTGACCTAGGAACTCTAAGCATCTGTTCTTTGTAAATTTCTCAGAAAGTTCCTTTCCTGACTTAAGTGCTTTCTTTTCCTCCATGTTTTTTTCTTTCTTTTTTTTTTTTCCTTTCCTGAGATATTTAGACAGTTTATAATTTTAGGAAATGCTGGGCTGTGGTAAACATCCTTGTATCTGAAACTTTGCACACATCCATGATGATTTCAATAGGACAAATTTCTAGAAATGGAACTACCTGGATAAAAGTCATGCAAAGTGTCCACACTTTTGATAACTATTGCCAAATTCCCTCAGGAATTGCTGTACCAGTTTATACTCCCATCAATTACATATAAGTCCTTCCCTCACTTTCACATATGCCCTTGTTAAATCTTTGCCAGTTTAACAGGAAGGAATTTTATCATCGAGATGTACATTTCTGGTAGTGCAGCAGATTCAGAAACTTAGACATCTTCCTGCTATAAAAACACCTAGAAATGCTAAGTAAAAGATAATGAACATCCTTTCAAACATATTAACTGAACTTTTATTTTAAAAAAAGAAAATCCTGCAGCCAAGAAGAAAGAGAAGAAAAGTGAAACCAAAGAAGGAGGTAGGAGGGATACTGTGGCTGTTCTGGGTGCGGTGGAAGTGGGACAGTTGAGGGGAGGTGGTGGCTGCCAGTCTTGAGACCCAAAGAGCTTCAGATTTAAAGGCCATTAACAGAGACAGGAGCTGGGCCTGAGGCCAGCATGCATTGGGACTGTAACTTCAACATAGAGACAAGACCTTCTAAAGCTTTTACCCTCAATAAAACAAAGACAGGGAAAAAAATATGCTCACTTGCAAAGAGAAATAATAAAGTGCTTATCTATCCTGTCCAGAGCTGTGATAGAAAACATATCTCCCCTAATAATTTATAATGAGGGCCCCACCTTTATCTAGGGTAGGAATTTAAATTTATACTAACTGCATGATCCAGTAAGACCCCACCTCACCCCAGGTAAGAGGTTAACAAACCAGGCTGAAAGCACTGTGAGATTCAAATGCAATACTGCTCTCCAGAACCCACAGAGGAATTTCATAGATGAAACCCTGCAAAACATGGGTTCACAACCCAAAATTCAAAATATCCAAGGAAATAAGCCACCATGAGCAAAAGTCAGCAGACGAGCTCCCAATCACTTCAGATAATAGAATTGTCACACAGATACCATAGGGCTGTTTTAATTTCCAAGAAACATTTTGTTAAGGTAAAATGCCTCATTCTGTCCACGACTAATTTCTATTCAATGTTTTTGAATCAAAGTCTTAATGAAAGATACACATTTGTCAAATGTATAGATAATGCATAACTTGAAGATATCACAGATCTTTCATATGCCAGAGTTACATGATCAGTAAGATTTTGCAAAGATAAAAAGATGTGCTAGGGCTTCCCTGGTGGCGCAGTGGTTGGGAATCTGCAGAGGACATGGGTTCGATCCCTGGTCCGGGAGGATCCCACATGCCGCGGAACAGCTAAGCCCGTGCGCCACAACTACTGACTGAGCCTGTGCTCTGGAGCCCTCGAGCCACAACTATTGAGCCCACAAGCCTGTGCTCTGCAACAAGAGAAGCCACTGCACTGAGAAGCCCTGGCACTGCAATGAAAAGTAGCCCCTGCTCACCACAGCTAGAGAAAGCCTAAGCACAGCAACAAAGACCCATGCAGCCAAAAATAAAGATAAATAATAAAATAAATCTTTAAAAAAAAAAAAAAAGATGGGCTGAAACAACAAGATGAAATGTAACAGGGAAAAAATAAAATAAATTTCTGCCATATTGAAAGTTATCAACTGCAAAATACAGAAGAGAAATACTTGGATTGAAGTAATACTGGTGAAAAGAGACTAAGAAATGCGTGGAGGGATGTGAGAGGCAGAGGGAGAGAGGTGTCACTTAACAGCTACATTTTTTTTTTTAGGTATAATTCACAAACAACAAAATTCACCCTTCTAAAGTATACAACTCACACACAAAAAAGAAAATATATAAATAAAAAATAAGTAAATAAAAAGTGTACAACTCAGCAATTTTTAGCATATCCACCATATCATGCAACCATCACACTCTCTAGTACCAGAATATTTTCATCAGCCCAAAAAGAGAAACCCTATACACATTGGCAGTCACTCCCTATTCCTTCTTCCTCCCAGACTCTGCAACCACTCATCTACCTTCTGTCTCTAAGGATTGGCCTATTCTGGACATTACATATAAACGAAATCACACAATATCTGGCCTTTTGTGTCTGGCTTCTTATACTTTGCATAATGTTTTCAATATGACAATACTTCATTCCATTTTTTTTGTGGCCGAAAAGCATCCTATTGTTTGGATATTCCATATTTTGTTTATCCATCCATTCTATAGCTGATGGGCATTTGGTTTATTTCTAGTTTTTTGGCTGTTATGAATAATCCCACTATGAATATTTATTAACAAGTTTTCATGTGAAAATATTTTCTCCTTTTCAGTGGTTTGTCATTTCATTTTCCTGATAGTGTACTTTGAAGCACAAAAGTTTTTAATTTTGATGATGTCAAATTTATCTGTTTTTCTTTTTTTAGTTGTGCTTTTGGTGTCATATCAAAGAAACCATTGTGTATTCCAAGGCCACAAAGATTTACTCCTATGTTTTCTTCTAAAAGTTTTACAGTTTTAGCTCATACATTTAGATCTTTGATCCATTTTGAGTTAGTTTTTGTATATGGTGTGAGGTAAGGTCTAACTTCATTCTGTCACATGTGATATTTAGTCATCCCAGCACCATTTGTTGAAAAGACTATCCCTTTCCCCATTGAATTATCTTGGCACTTGATAGTTACATTCAATGTAACTGCCAGAAAGACCCCTTAAAAAGCCAAAAGCCCAGAGAAATGTAGGATTCATTAATAACCATGCCCAGGGTACCAATACCTCTTCTTGAGGACTTGCATATCCAGTGGTGCCCTATCATTAGTGTCATTTCTGTTGGTTCTCCTGTCGGTTCTCCAGACTTGATGTTTTTGAGTTGTACCTGGGTGTAAAAGACAGTTATGGCTTTGTATTCGCCAAGGTGGTCCAGAAATTTCAGGGTTTTTTCAGCACCAGTAGTAGATATTATTTCTCTGAGTCACTGGCCATTTGTTCCCCATAAACAATTAACATGCTAGGAAATTCCATCAGTTCAACATACACCTGACTTTTCCCTGAAAGCAGATGTTCCCAGCTCTATGAGTCTGGAGTGACCTCAAGAGAACTTGGGCCCAGGCCACATTTGGGGAGCCAAGTTCCCCACTTCTGGAAGACAGCCCACAGGATAGCAAAGCCACATAGGATGCTGGGTAACTGGGTTTACTTGGATTCTCCTGGTTTCAGAGACTTTTTCTTTGTTAAAGCCACAAAGATGCACACAGACAAGCTTCCCTGGATTGCATCACCTAGGCATTCCCAGCATTTAGTTGACATCTTTACTGTGGCTTGATCACACTGAATTGTAGTAAGAGAAATAGCTAACACATACTGAGAATTTCTTATGTGGCAAGCATTGTTCTAAAAACATTACTTATCCTATGACTAGGTACTGTGATTAGGCCCATTTTATAGATGAAGAAACAAAGTGTTTAAATAACTTTAGAAAGATCACAGAACTTGTAAGGATTCAGATCCCTGGAGCCTGGCCCCAAATCCTTAATGATTTAAGCACCCAGATTCAGAATCTGAACTCTTAGAGGACACCATCTGCCTACACTGCTTTCTGCAGGCCCACAGTAAATGTGTTGAAGGCTGTTTAAGAATTGCAGCGCGGGGAGTAGAGGGAGGGAGGGAATGTGGGGATATGTGTATAAATACAGCTGTTTGACTTTGGTGTACCTCAAAAGCTGGTACAAGAGTGTAAAGCAATTATGTTCCAATAAAAAAAAAAGAATTGCAGACATTATCATGAACTAGAGAATGTTATAGCTCGAAGTAAACTTAGTTATCTAGTCCAGGTCTCTCACATTACACATAATAAAAGTGAGACCCAGGACTTCCCTGGTGGCACAGTGGCTGGGAATCCGCCTGCCAATGCACGGGACGTGGGTTCGATCCCTGGGCTAGGAGGATCCCACATGCCGCGGAGCAGCTAAGCCTGTGTGCCACAACTACTGAAGCCTGCACTCTGGAGCCCATGCTCCACAGCAGGAGAGGCCACCGCACTGAGAGGCCCACGCACCACAGCAAAGAGTGGCCGCCACTCTCCACAACTAGAGAAAGCCCGTGTGCAGCAGTGGAGACCCAGTGCAGCCAATAAGTTAAATTAATTAATTAATTAATTAATTATTTTAAATAAAGCGAGACCCAGAGAAGGGAAGTAGCAGAGTTGGGACCAGAATTCCAGGTTCTTGACTCACAGTAAAGGACTTTTCCCCTTATCATTGATCCATTTAAGGCAAGAATGTCTACAGTGTAAGGAATGCCTATGTGAGCAGGGCCTGCTCTGTGTCTTTGGAGGACACAGGATGTGCCTCTTGCCCATTTTCAATCCATGTCGCAGAGTCCCTCAACTCAGGAGCCCAGCAGGGCCCCAGCCAGCCTCACTGCTGGGCTGTACCTCATGGGGAAAGGCACCAAAAGCAACTCACGAGGTCCAACCAAAGTGCTCCCCTTGCTCCCCTTCCCCCACACACCCCGGTGGGTGAGAGACCGGCTGAGAAACACAACTGTGGGACTCCTGGGATATGTCAAAGGTATGTGCGGACTGTGGGACAGAATATTTGAAATCAGGTTCCTCATGGAGATCTTGCCTGCACAGTCTCCGTAAGTCTCTAGGCCAAAAACCTGGTTCAATGGCGGTTCTAATAAAAGGACAGTAAAAATGCATAACACTGGCCTTAACACCACGCAAATTTCTCCAAAGAACTCTCAGCTCTGGCTGGCATTTTGTGGCCCTTGTCTTCATCTGCACAGTTAGGAGAAGGCTGCTATTTTGCTGCATTTGGGGTTGGCAAGTCTAAGGCTCCAGAAGAACAACTAGCCTGCCCTAGGCTGTAGGACTAGTTTACCGTAGAACTGGTCTCATCGTGCCCCGCTTAACACACTGACTGCTGGACCCTGTTGCTATTTCCTCATTCTGGACACAGGGAGATCAAGTTGATGATGGGTGATGCCTTAGAGGGGTGGGATAGGGAGGGTGGGAAGGAGTTGTGGGAGGGAGGGGATATGGGGATATATGTATAAATACAGCTGATTCACTTTGTAGTACAGCAGAAACTGGCACGACAGTGTAAGCTCCAATAAAGAGTTTTTTAAAAAAAAAAAAAGGCCACTAGTTTGAACTCTGAGACCTTCACACATGGCATTACAAGCTTTAAGGAGATCGGTGGTTCTTAGTTGGGGCGGTTTTGTTTCCCAGGGGACAGCTGGCAATGTCGACAGGCGTTTTGAGTGATCACACATCAGGAAGTGCTACTGGCATCTAGTGGGTAGTGGCCAGGGGCACCGCTCAACATCTTACAAGGCACAGACAGCCCCACAACAAAGGATCACCCAACCCGTAACGTGAGTAGTGTCAGGGCTCTAGGTTCAACAGTATGTTGGAGAAGTGAGATATAGGAGGAGTTATTCCAGATTAATCCAAGAGAAAGGTAAGTCCAAACTGCTGCCTTAGGTCCAGGCCCAGAGGACAATTAGAAGCCCCAGGTTTGGTCTGCTTGAGCGTTTGTGTAACGAGGAGATTGTTTATCTTCTCAAAAAGTCCTATGTAATCGACTCTTTGCCTGTCAGTCTTAAGGAGGCCCGTCAGCCCAGAGCAAGTACATTCCTCCGGAAGAAAGTGGACCTTGGCTGCGGGCTGCCACAGCCCCACCTGGGCTAATGAGTCATCCAAGTGAAAGGGCCTGTGCACCTGGGCTCCCAGGAGACCCCACACCCAGGGACCCTCCCTTCCTCTTCCCAGGGTGCAGGTCTCCCCAGGACGAAGGTGCCATCCCTCCAGCTGCCCTGGAGTGTGGCCCACACCTGTGGAGGAAGAGGAGTGGCCTCAAGTAGAAATTCCTGGTAGTGAAGCTCTCCTGATGAAAACACGCCCACCTCCCAGCCTTCACTTTGTAGCTAACACTGCACACTCTTTGTTTCTGACCTGATTCTCTTGCTTTTAACCCATTTCCTGAAGCTGAAAGAGGCATGAAGACAGAAGCAAGGTGTCACGTGGTAGGATAAAAGTTTGCAGCATGCCTAATTTTGGGGGCAAGACTATAGCAAGGAAAATCACTAGCAAATTCATATATTAGGACCAGAGTATGATCTTAGAGTCAGCTCTATTCTTTACCTCATGTGAATACAGGTTTTATGGTATTTTTCAGGCCTTGGTTCCCATCAATATGTGGCAAAGTATTTCTGTTGCCCTAGATACATTTAATTTTGACATCATTTGTATTTCAGGGCAAGAGCCCAGATCAGATATCATACTTCACACCAGAATCTTGGAGGCACTGTTCCTCCAGGCTAAGGGAAAAAAAATAGGGCCTTTTTCTTCTTTTTTCCAATGCCACGCAGCATGTGGGATCTTAGTTCCCTGACCGGGGATCAAACCTCAGGCCCCTGCAGTGGAAGCATGGAGTCTTAACCACTGGACCTCCAGGGACGTCTTGAGGGCCTTTTTCCGCAGTCAATCCACTCAGCAAACATTGGCGGAGCTCAGGTGAGGTGGAGGCCAAGGGGCCAAAAGTGAGTAAGCCATGGGTACTGTGGCACACAGTTGAGGGCTCACAGGCTAGCACTCAACAGATCTGTAAGAAGTGGTGATGGGGACTTCCTAGGTGGCTCAGTGGTTAAGAAACCGCTTGCCAATGCAAGGGACATGGGTTCGATCCCTGCTCCAGGAAGAGCCCACAAGCTGCAGAGCAACTAAGCCCATGTGCCACAACTATTGAGCCCGTGTGCCACAACTACTGAAGCCCACACGCCTAGAGCCTGTGCTCCATAACAAGAGAAGCCATCACAATGAGGAGCCCGCACACCGCAATGAAGAGTAGCCCCCGCTTGCCGCAGCTGCAAAAAGCCCGTGTGAAGCAACAACAACAACCAAAAAGAAGAGGTAATGGAAATTCATTACAACACGGTCTCAGTACACCCCGTCAGCCTGCCCTATTAGCACGGAATCCTCTAAGGGGCATTCTCACCTGATTTTGCCCTCTCTGTGGCATTATCATCTAACCTGCAATGTTTGGCTCAGTATTCTGACCAATAGCAATAAAAACCAATCATAGTCTCTAAAGGGGAATTTTAACTCAGGTTTGTTGAGAATGATTTGACCCAAGCTCCATAATGAGAAGTCATTACCATGGATAATGAAGGTTATTTTTGCAGCGGGTTCCTTTGTTCTCCTCAAGGAGGAACTCATGAGAACCCTTTATCCAGTGTGGCTAAGAGACTTCCTGGGGTCCAGTCTGGACACTCCTCTGTATGTCCATGTCACACTTGTCCAAGATGGACCAATCTGGACTAAGTCTTCGTCTTGATACCAGATGGACTTTGCCCTCTCCTGTCCCCCTTCCCAATGAGTGATACCCTCACTGGATCATCCGAGTCAGGAACCAGGGTCATTCTCCACTCCTTCCTCAAATTCACTCATCCTCCACATCAGTAAGTTCTACCTCCTTAATAAATCTCCGACCTCCTCCACGCCACCACTACCATCACCACTGTTTAGGCCCCAGTCACCTCTCGGCTGAACAACTGTAAGTCAAGGATTGTAAGCTAACAGGACTCTGTGCCCAACTCCACTCTTACCCATCATTGCCTGCATATCCCGTCAGCCACACTCCACTCTGTAGCCAGGATGGTCTTTCAGCTGCACAAGAGTGATGGTGTCAATCTCCTACTCAAAATTCCAGTGGCCTCCCGTTTTCCCTGGGAAAACTCTACACTCCATCATCTGCCCTGTTTTGACACCTGCTTCCTTTCATGCCCAGACACAAACAACTTTTTCTCCTTGAATAGCCCAAGCTCTCTTGGCTCCAGATCATTGCATAGGTTTCTCCTTGATTAAATAACTTTCTCCATCTTTTTGCCTGACTGTCTTCTCACTGTTTAGAATTCTATGTGGATGGCTCTTTTCCAAGAAGGCTCCCATGTCCCCTTGCTGGTCAGGAACCTGTGCCAAAAGCTCCACAAGGCACTGTGCACATCTGTCATCCTCATTTCCCCTGCAGGGTAACTTTGCATCTGTCCCTGTGGTAGGCAGACCCGTGAGTTGGCCTACAGGATCCCTTCCTCCTGGTACCAATGCCCTTTTGTGATACCTTCCTCTTGGGTGTGGGATGGACCTAGGGACCCACTTCTTATGAATAGAATACAGCAAAAATGAAGGAATGTCACTCCCATGACTAGGTTACTGGAGGAAGGGGCCGTGAACCAAGGAAAACGGGCAGCTTCTAGCAGCTGGAAAAGCCAAGTGCACAGATTCTCCGCTACAGCCTCTAGGAAGGAACATAGCCCTGCTGACACCCTGATCTTGGATCAGTGAGCCCCTACAGAACCATAGGACAATAAATGTGTGTTATTTTAAGCCATCGAGTTTATGGAAACTGGCTACAGCAGCAACAGAAAATGAATACACCTAACGACCTGATCCTGGAAACTACATGGATTGTTTCATTTAATTTCTTGGCCCCTCTAAGGTAGATACTATTCATCTACGTATTTCAGGTGAGGACATTCCATCTTGCCCACAGTCTCATGGCGGGTAAGTGGCCAGAGCCAGGATTCGAATCTGATCCACTTAGAGCAGCGAAGGAGTGCAGAAGCTGTGGGGTGCAGAGAATAGGGGGTGCAGGTATGGCAAGAAATTGAAGGAGTTTTTGAGAGCTCTCTTTTTGTCTGAGAAATAAGATGATGCAAATTCTGCTAAAATGACTCGGCAATAGTGGGTTGAGAGCTTGAGGAAAATAAGTTTGAGCTAAAGTGTTTCCTTGATTCTAAGATGACACGAATTATAATCTAATAGCAAGTTATTGTGGGGGAGCACTGTCATATTAAAAATTTACACATAGGTTATGACACACCTTAATTAAGGTTCTTTAAACTATTTGTTAAGAGTGAGTCTTAGAGTGAAGGAAATGGGACACTTGTTCTAGGTGGTCAGAGGGGAGCTGAGTAGGGACACAGGGGAGGGCTGCACATTTGCTTGGAGTCCACAAGGATGGAACCCATGGGTTGGAGTACATAGAGCACCACTGTGTGCCAATTTTCTTGCTGGGCACCAGGATATAAAGATGATGCAGGACTTCCCTGGTGGCGCAGTGGTTAAGAATCCACCTGCCAATGCAGGGGACACGGGTTCCATCCCTGATCCAGGAAGATCCCACATGCCTCGGAGCAACAAAGCCCATGCGCCACAACTACTGAGGCTGTGCTGTAGAGCCTGAGCTCTGCAACAAAAGAAGCCATCACAATGAGAAGCCCATGTACCACAAAGAAGAGTAGCCCCTGCTCACCACAACTAGAGAAAGCCCGCACACAGCAGTGAAGACCCAATGAAGCCAAAAAATAAAGAAATAAATATTTTTAAAAATAATAATAATAAAAATAAAAATGATGCAACATGGAATTCCCTGTTAAACAAAGGACAGGCAGCAAAGGTCCAGAAGAAGAAGTGGTTAATTCAGAATGGAGGAATCCTCACTTGTGAGTCTGTTGGTCTTGGAGGTTTCAAGGAAGCTCAACAAGCTGAGAACAAGAACATTCCAGAAAGAAAGCACAGGATGAGTAAGGCGATAGGCATTGGGAACTGCAGAGAGTTGGGTTGGCTAGGATGTCAGGGACGAGGTGGGAACACCAGTAGGTGATTTTGCAAAGGCAGGCAGAGCTGAGAATGTGGCCTTTTGCTCTGAGGAGTCACTGCACAATATTAGACAAGGGAATAAAATGATCAGACTTGCTTTTTGGACTCCTAGGTGAAGAGGTTTCCACGCAGTCAAGGCTCTGCCTCCACCGGGGGGTTAGACCACACTCTGCCTGAAGCCTGTGTGAGTGGGGATCCCTTGGGAGACTGTAGGCCTGGCTGCTCCCAGCTTCCTCATCAGGACAGACTGGAAGGGTGTCAGCTGGGAGCAGCCAGGCCAGTTCAGAGACCACCACATGAATTCAGGCCAAAGGAAAGACGCAAGTCTTGGGGGAAACGGGGAGAGGTCAATTTACAACTCACTGAGGAGAAAACATCCCAGGAGCAAGATGGCTGGTTGGAGGAGGGGCTCGAGGAGCTCCCCTTTCCTGGCTCGGGGCAATGGTGGGAGGGACTGGGGTGCTGTCCCCACTGAAACACGCAACAACAGAGGTTTTGGGAAAGAAGGGGGTCGGATCAATCACGGTGCTATGAAACAGTCAGAAGGGTGTTTCTGAACTTTCTGCCAAGAAGCAGACACCGGGTTGGTGCAGCTCAGCTTCCTGCCCAGAATCCAGGACCTGGCCAGAGAGGAGGAGGAAGTGGGAGTCAGACCACCAGGGTTCCAGCCACAGCCCACCATCCCCAGCTGTGCCACAGCTCTGAGCCTCAAGCTCACCATCTCTGAAGTGGGCTTAACACTAAGACCAACCTGGCGCCCAGCGAGGTGCTGAGGATTAAAGGATAACACAGGGGCGGAGCTTTCAGTGCCCAGCCTGGTGCAAGCAGGTGGCCAGTGAACAGCAGCTGGGGTTACTTCCACAAGTGATTAAAAGATATTGAATGAGACCCGGATTGCATAAATGGTAACTAAAACCAACAGGAAGAGCTAATGAGACACAAAAGAAAAATACTATATAATTTCACTTATATGAGGTACCCGGAGTTGTCAAATTCACAGAGATAGAAAGTTGAATGGTAACTGCCAGGGGCTGGGGGAAGGGGGGGAACGTGAAGTTATTGTTTAATGGGTGTAGAGTTTCCCTTTGGGAAGATAAAAATGTTCTGGAGATGCAACACTCTTTGACATAAACCATAGCAATATTTTTTGGGATCTGTCTCCTAAAGCAAAGGAAATGAAAGTAAAAATAAACAAATGGGGGACTTACCTCATGGTCCAGTGGCTGAGACTGTGTTCCCAATGCAAGCACCCCAGGTTCGACCCCTGGTCAGGGAACTAGATCCCATGTGCTGCAACTAAGCGTTGGCATGCTGCAACTGAAAATCCCATGTGCTGCAACCAAGACCCAGGGCAGCCAAATAAAGAAATAAATATGTAAATATTTTTTAAAAATGGGACCTAAGTAAACTTAAAAGCTTTTGCATAGCAAAATGGAAAAACAATCTGCTGAATGGGAGAAGATATTTGCAAATGATATGACTGATGAGTTAATATCCAAAATATATAAATATATAAATAACTCATATAACTCAACACCAAAAAACCAAACAACCCAGTTTTAAAATGGGCAGAAGAACTGAACAGACATTTTCCCAAAGAGTAAATGCAGATGGGCAATAGGCACATGAAAAGATCCTCCACACCACTATCAGGGAAATGCAAATCAAAACCACAGTGAGAAATCACCTCACACCTGTTAGAAAGGCTATCATCAAAAAGAACACAAATAACAAATGTTGGTGAAGACGGAGAGAAAAGGGAGCCCTCGTACACTGTTGGTGGGGACGTACATTGGGGAAGCCACTGTGGAAAATAGTATGGAGTTTTCTCAGAAAACTAAAAATAGAACTACCATATGACCCAGCAATTCCACTCTGGGTATGTATGTGAAAAAAACAAAAACATTAATTTGAAAAGATACACGTACCCTGGTGCACATAGCAGCATTATCTATAATTGCCAAGATATGGAAGCAACCTAAGTGTCCATCAACAGATGAACAGGTAAAGAAGATGTATGTATGTGTGTGTATATATATATATATATATATATATACACACACACATATATATATTCCATTATACATACACAGTGGAATACTACTCAGCCATAAAAAAGAATAAAAATGTTTCCATTTGCAGCAACGTGAATGGACTTGGAGGGCATCATGCTAAGTGAAATAAATCAGAGAAAGACAAATACTGTGTGACATCACTTATGTGTGGAATCTAAAAACTACTGCTAGTGAATATAGCAAAAAAGAAGCAAACTGACAGAGAAAACAAACTAGTGGTTACCAGTAGGGAGAGGGTAGCAGGGAGGGGCAACACAGGGGTAGGATTCAGAGATACAAACTATTACGTATAAAATAAGCTACAAGACACATTGTACAACACAGGGACTATAACCAGTATTGTATAATAACTATAAATGGAGTACAACCTCTAAAAATTGTGAATCACTGCACTGCACACCTGTAACTTATATAATATACAACTATACCTAAATTTTTAAAAATGTTCTGGGTCAATATCTTGTAATAACCTAAAATCAAAAAGAATCTGGGGGCTTCCCTGGTGGCACAGTGGTTAAGAATCTACCTACCAGTGCAGGGGACATAGGTTCGAGACCTGGTCCGGGAAGATCCCACAGGCTGAGGAGCAACTAAGCCCGTGTACCACAACTACTGAGCCTGTGCTCTAGAGCCTGCAAGCCACAGCTGCTGAGCCCGCATGCGACAACTACTGCAGCCCGAATGCCTAGAGCCTGTGCTCCGCAACAAGAGAAGCTCCTCCCCCCTCCCCCCCCACAATGAGGAGCCTGCCCACCACAACGAAGAGTAGCCCCTGCTCGCCGCAATTAGAGAAAATCTGAGAACAGCAACGAAGACCCAACACAGCCAAAAATAAAGTAATTAATTAATTTTTTAAAAAAGAATCTGAAAAAGTATATATATATAATATATACATGTATACATATAAACTGTACCAATTTGCTGTACACCTGAAACTAACACAACATTGTGTCAACTATACATTAATTTTTTTTTAATGTTCCGGAGATGAATGATAGCGACAGTAATGCAACAATGTGAATGCTCTTAATGCCATAAAACTGTACACTTAAAATAGTTAAAATTATAAATTTTGTATTGTGTATATCTTATCATAGTAAAAATCAGCTAAAAATGCAAAAAAAAAAAAAAAATAAAAAGAGTAAATAAGGCCACACTGGGAAAAGGAATGAGATGAGAACAGAAGAGCTGAGAACAGGTGGCTGAGAGAGTGCTTTTAAAACATTCTTATCTGTGCAGATAAAATTTATAGTGAAGAACATGGCCTTGTTCGTAGACTTTAGAGTCATTTCAAACCCCTGGGTTCCCTGGCTTCACACCCCTGGGGTTATTGCCTGGGAAGCTGATCATGCACGCAGCTCTGGGCTGACACACTGTTAAGTGTGTCAGAAACTCCAAGGCTCCTAAGAACAACCCCTGCCCTCAAGAAGCTCACCCTCAAGAAGCTCGTCTACACAAGATGAGATAATACGATGAAGGTGAACGTGTTTTAAGAACCATAAAACATCATAGAAATCGCTGTAGAATGTAGATAGGCTCCTGGGCAGAGACTTCTGTTTCCTCCCTCTCTGTCTGAGGTCTGGAGACATGGGGCTCGTGGCAGGTGAACCCCAGCCCGGCTGCTCTTTAGTTACCTCATCTGTAGAACTGGGCTTGGACATGGGGACGGGGCCCTCCACTGCCACATTCTGAGCTTAACGCCCCTGCCCCCACTCCCAGCATCTTCAGTGACACTTGTCCTCTCCCTGTGACCCCAGCTGAGTCCACTGAGGATCCTCCCTGAGGCCCCCCAAACTCCTTCCGCCTTCCTTCCAACTGAAAAATCAACAAACGTGTCCATACTCACACACTAGCTTTCTCTCTTCCATGGAAGTTGCTGGTGTGGACTCTCTATGGTCACCTGCCCTTGGATCTAGGCTACGACCAGCCATTTTGAACTCGAGCGGTGAGAGGTTAGAGGCTGGGTCTCTTTCAGCGTGTAATTCTATGCAGCCGGACCCCAGGAATGAATTAAATCACCAGATCAAACTGCCTTCTTTCCTCCTCTTCTGCTGCTTTGTGGCCCCCTCTCCATTCAGAGGGTCCCTAGGCCTCCGGGCTGCACCAGCTTCGCTTTGGCCCCAGAGGCCCATCTGAGCGGCTAAGCTGGCCGCAGAAGGAGCCCCAGGCACCCATGGCCTCCCCAGGAATGCTGGTCCAGCTGGGAGAGGAGAGAGCAGAATAGAGGAGGCAAAATGTCCAACTTTCAAGAGACACCTGAGCTCAACACCCCAGGAGGAAGGGGGAACGGGGCCTGGCACTGAGGGGCCCTCGAGATATTTCTGGGTCCCGTCTTACTCCCTCTCAGCTCCATGCACCCTCCCGCCCCTTTCAGCTCCCCCGCAAGCCCAGGATGGGTGTATTTCCCCCTTTCTTCACAGCTTCCAGCAAGCATGTCTCCCCCAACAGTGGAGAGAGAGGCCGGCAGCATGGAAAGGGCCTAGAGCCCTGGGGGTGTCCCTCTGCGTCCCCCACTGGGGCTGAGGGCTGAGGGCTGTGTGAGGGGAGCTGTCAGGAGGCAGAGCTGGGGCACCCCCTTCCTCCAGATACCACTGCACCATGTGACACAGCCAGGGCATGGGGGGCAAGAAGAGGTGGGTGACACTGGTGGGGTTGCCAAGGTAGAGCCATCTTTTAGGTTCTAAATAAAATCTGAAGGAAAAAAAAAAAAAACCACATGAGATCATTTCTGCAGCTGTGACCAAAACCTGGGGCACCAGGTCAGGGATGGGTGAAAGGATGTCACTAAATGCCTGAACCAGGAAGCCAGGCCCCAGCCTGGACACAGCAGCTTGGCAACTCCACAAGGTCTGCAGGGAAGGAAGGCCGAGACCCCAGAGCCAGCCCTGCCTCCTGCCCAGGAGGCCCCACAGCAACCTTTCCTGGACTCTGAATCGGATCCTCCAATTGGCCTCCCATCAATGTGGCCTCAGACCAGTCCCAGCAGAAGCAGATGTGGCTCCAGTCTCCTTGTGTCAGAAAAGTCCCAACCCCATCATTCCCCCTCCTCAGCCTCCTCGCTCTTCTCCACTCCTGCCCTAAGACAATGTGACAACGTGCACTGATGCAAAAACAAAAATGTTCCAGACTGCGCTGGCAGCCCTGATGCCCGTCACAGAAATGACCGAGAGGGAAAAAGAGACAGATTGTGTGCCCGGCCCCAACCCCACCGCAGAACATCAGCCAGAGGGCTGCACATGCAATAACACAGGAGAACACACCAAAACGTGACACCGCCCCGCAGCTTTGCAAATGACCAGAGCCTATAGCCAAACATGACAGACCCATCCCAGCTCCCCAGCAGATGGAAGCATCGGGCAAGCTTGCCAAGCTTGAGTTCTGTCGAAATAGACCCTGGAGGGAGCCTGCTGAACCATGGACTGTGCTCTCAGCCCAAGAACAGAGCCAAAGCAGCCCGTCGTATCCTCCCAAGGAGCAATGGAGTAGAGAAAGTGGAGGGTCTAAGGGGCGCTGTCCTCAGGGCAGCCCCAGATGGGCCTCTTAGGAGGAGTGGGCCTTGAGGACTTGATAACTTGTCTGAATCTCATTCTCCATATCTGCAAAATGAGGCTAATAAAACCCCACAGGGTGACTGAATTAAAAGAAAAAATAAGCTAGTGCTCCCTGATCTTAGTTATGATGATAGCAATGATTATCTAGTTGCTTGGTTAGCCAACATGACTTTATCATCACCTATTACATGCCAAGGACAGTCTACACATTGCCTCATCTTATCTTCACAACCACCCTAAGAGGAAGGTGTTATTATTCCCATTTTATGGACAAGGAAATGGAGTCCGGGCAGTCAGGTTAACCAATTGCTCAAAGTTATATTGCTAATAAGTGACAATTCTTGCAGGTGTGGGGCCTCCAAAGCCCATGCTCTTTGCACTGTAGGACTCTGCCCAGCTCTCCAGGGCAGAAAACACGCACAGAGACAGGATGCACACTAGGATGAGGATAACATGAGGGTAAGGGTGTGGACTCAGAATGGAGGAGTTCAGCCTCCAGGGTGAGCAGACAACAGAAACCAGGGCCCAGTGTCCATTGAGCCTGGAGCCCCCTGGAGCCAAGGGGAGGGCTGGGTGAGAGCAGGTGGGAAAGGGCTCCTGCTGAGGAGGGGGGTGAAGGGGGCTGGGTAAGTGCAACGGTTTGCAGAGGCCCAGGGGGCAAGTCTCTGTGAATGTTCTCCTTCTAGAAGCTGTGACAGCCTCACTGCCCACCCCTCCAACCCAGGGCACAATTATAGCTCAGCCAGGTTTGTGTTCATCTTCTTTTTTTTTTCTTTTCTTTTTCTTTTTAATTTTTATTGGAGTATAGTTGAATTACCGTGTTGTGTTAGCTTCAGGTGCACAGCAAAGTGAAGCCGTTATACGTGTACATATATCCACTCTTTTTTAGATTCTTTTCCCATAGAGGCCATTACAGAGTATTGAGTAGCGTCGCCTTCATCTTCTGCAGCTTCCCCATCTCCACTCTCTGTCCCCTTGGGGGTTCCCTCCTATCTAAGCACCTGAGGCTCCCAGGTTCCCCCTTCCTTCCATCGATTCTCAACCGCTCCTGAGCACTAGAATCCCCTAGGGAATCTTTAAGAACAGACGTGGACCCTCCCCTAGAAATTCCATTTCAGTTGGTCTGGAGGGGGTGAAGAAGGCTGACAATTGCCTGCGAGATGAAAGGACGTGCCTGGGTCACAAAGCTGCCAGCAGGGAGGCCTGGACGCCCATGAGGCTTCCTAACTTGGAGCTCAGTTCCTGCCCGGGCAATCGTGAGCGTATGTGGGACGGCTGCCCTCGCACTTGCCAGCCAGTGTCTGCTAGTGTTGGGACTTCCAGGCTGCAGCGCCTCCCTTGGCCTCACTCTGCCCCGCAGCAATGACCACCACCGTTTCCCACTTGATGTCAGAAGCACATTCCTCAGCAACGTCTGACTTCTGGACTTTGGACAATGAAAAATACAGATTTGACAGCCAGGCCGTGTAGAACCCAAAATAAGTTTCCAAACTCCTGTTGACTACAAGACCTGTAAATAGACCTTGATGCTCCTTGGGTCAGTCCCTGGAGGCCCTTAGCCTTGGTGTCCATGTCTTGAATTGAAAATAAATACGAATAATGTCTAACTCACAAGGCTTTTGTAAGGATAACTAGAAATGAGACCCACAAAGAATAATGCCTGACAGAGGAATTAGCACTCAGTCCTCCCACAAACACTTAGGATCTGCTACAGGCGAAGCTGGTGGGAAGAGAAGACATGTCCCTAAGGCGCCCTTGTCACAGGGCTCCCAGTCGAGGGGAGATTCAGGCAGACGGAGAGGCAATTAGGATGCAGAGAGCGGTGTGCTCTGGGGACACAGAGGGGACACACACATCAAGAGGTTTCCACGAGTCAGGTTGAAGGGGAAGGGGATCAGGGCAGCCCTGAATGCAGGCCGAGTATAAGGAAATCCAAGTAACTGCACATTATGGCTAAAAGAGAAATAGTGCTTTGGTTTCCTAGGGCTGCCATTACAAACTACCACAAACATAATGGATTAAAATGACAGAAATCTATCCTCTCACAGTTCTGCCAGCTAGAAGTCCACATCAAGGTGTCATCAGAGCCAAACTCCCCTCTGAAAGCCCTAGGAGAGAATCCTTCTCGCTTCTTCCTAGCTTCTGGGGGTTCCCGGCAATGCTTGATGTTTGTAGCTACATGAGTCCGATCTCTGCCTCTTCTCTCAGTGTCTCTCTGTGTCTCTTCCTCCCATAGGGACAATTGTCATTGGATTTAGGGCTCACCTAATCCAGCATGAGCTCATCTCCATCTTTAATTCCATCTGCAAGGACCCTATCTCCAAATAAAGTCACATGCTGAGGTTCCGGGGGATGTGAATTTGGGTGGTCATGATTCAACCCACCACAGAGGGCAAGGGTAGAAGTGGAGAGAGATGAGATTCCCAGAGGTAGGCTGGGGACACGCACAGACCCTGGAGTTCATCCAGGGACACTGTTGACAGATGGAGGCTTTTTTAGAATTTAAGCTTTTGAAAGATATGCTGCCTGCGGGATGGAGGGCAAATAGAGAAGGACAAAGTCCAATGTTTTGCAGCAATGCAGTGAGATGTATCTCTCGACAGTCAATAGGTATGTGGGAGACAGAACTGAGAAGGTTTGGCGGTGATTTGGAAGTGGGGAGAAGGAAAGAAGTCACATTTTGTTCTCAAGTTTCTGACTCAGGGAACTGAGTGGGGGCATGTGGTGGGAGGAGCAAGGGTGGGGAGGAAGGAGATGGGAGACCCAAGTGGAGGTGAGGGAGACTCAGGCTCAGGGGCGCTCTCAGGGATAGAGAGTGAGCCCGTGGAAGGACCTACTGCCATGGGAAGAGAGCGATGTGTAGCATGGGGAGAGAAGGAGGCTCAGAATAGACCAGAAGAGCACCCACGTTTAGGGTTTGGGCAGATGAAGAGCTCACAACAAAGACTAGGAGGGGGGAAGAGAGGCCAGGGAGCGAGCAGCGGGCAGCCACACAGAGAGACAGCGCCCGGCCCGCTCCCTGTCCCCTGTCCCCTGTCCTCGCCTCCCACCCAGTTCCCTTTCCAGTTCACTACAGTTGAAGCACTCGACCTTTCTTGGGGTGATGGGAGGATAGCCTCACCAGGGAGACTGTGCAGCTCCCTACTTATTTCCTCAAGCCTGTCCTGTGCTTCTGTTACCTAAAGACAGCCTGGACTGGGCAATCCTGATTTTACTTCCATTGTCTTCCTCCAGCCCCAGACCCCTGGGTTATCCCGAGACTTCCATCAAGTCATCTCTGGCGAAGAGCCCACACCCTCCAACTGCTCTCTCCAAAAGGCAGCTGTCAGACCCATGTGGGCTAATGTTGCTCACCTGAGATGGGGCTGGTCAGACTGGAGAGGAGCAGTGAGTGTAAATTACATGCGGATTTCAAAGATTCAGTCTGAAAATGAACATGAAATATCCCAGGGATAATTTTATATTGATTACATGCTAAAATTATATTTTTAATATATTGGGTTAATGAAAACATATTATTAAGATTAACATCACCTGTTTCTTTGTACTTTTTTTAAACCTAAAATTACATTGTGACTTGCATTATATTTCTTTTGGGTATTACTGCACTGGAGACCTTCTTTGATGTCAAAACTTACTTGAAACAGACCAGTTTTCCATTTCCCCAGAGCCCTTGCTGGCACAGGTCCCAGGGAGGGAGAACAGCATGCTGCATGTGCACCTGGTTTCTCATGTTCTCGTTTTATTTCTCATAACTCATGTGATTCCCTCTCTCTCCCCCAACTTTTTAGATGAGAAAACCAGAGGCCAAATTTAACAAACATCTACTCAATTCCTAAACCCATAGTTTTGCCAAAACACAATGTTGTCAAGTCTAATGGTGATAACAGTTTTTAAGGAAGCCCCTTAGATAGTAATAATTATAATCCCTTTATTATTATTGTGTCTCATGTCATTTACATCCTCCCTTCTGCTCCAAAAGAAAACCTTAAGACTTTCAGCATAAAATATTTTCATTTTAAAATTTTGTTTATACACGGTGGAAAATTAAAAGCTACAGAGAAATAGAAAAGTCAACTTCTCACCCACCCCAGACTCGCTTCCTCCTGCCACCCTCCACCCCTACCTCCTCCTTCCACCCCTGCCAACAACAAGCTCTGTATACCCTCCTAGTGATGGTGCTGCACAAACACAATGAAACATGCGTGGGGGGGCTTCCCTGGTGGTGCAGTGGTTAAGAATCCGCCTGCCAATGCAGGGGACACGGGTTCAATCCCTGGTCTGAGGGGAAGATCTCACATGCCACGGAGAAACTAAGCCTGTGTACCACAGCTACTGAGCCCACGCACCACAACTACTGAAGCCCTCTCACCTAGAGCCCAAGCTCTGCAACAAGAGAAGCCACTGCAATGAGAAGCCTGTGCAACGCAACAAGGGAGTAGCCCCTGCTCACCGCAACTAGAGAAAGCCCACGCGCAGTAACGAAGACCCAACGCAGCCAAAAATAAATAAATAAGTAAGTAAGTAAATGAATAATAAATCTTTAAAAACAAAGTGTGTGGATATATGGCCATTTTTTTAAAACTCAAATAGCAGCGGAATGTACCCACGTTCCGTGTTACTGTTTGTACTTAGCACCTTATCTTGGAGACCCTTCATATCAGTACATAAAGGCCTGCCTTTAACTGATATGTCATATTTAAATGAAAAGAATTTTATAAATTGCAAAACATATTCAAATCAGGAAACTAAGTTCAAGGAAGGAGTCATTTGTTCTCCTTGACGGCGACAGTGACAGAGCGAGGATGGGACCCAGGCCAACTAATTCCAGTCCGAGTCTGCCTGCTCTCCTTGACCCTCCCTGCGTCCCCATCTATGAAAGAGCAGAAACAATTCCTGGCCCACCTCCTGTGAAGCTGACATGGAGACTGAAGGAGCTAAGGAAAGCACAGTTCAAACAAGAAGCATCGTCGTTACTGTTATGGTAACTTTTTAATCTGAGTCACACCTTGGTAGAAATTTGAGCAAGGTAGGGGAAGGCAGATGCATCTGGGCAGGGGACCTCTTCCTCCCTTTGAATCACATCATCACTGGGCCCACGGTATTAGCCCCACTCAGCACTGCTCTAGCCCAAGGGGACCGATCCTGGCTGCCTCTTTACAAAGGGTTGCAATGTTCTGAAGGGCTCAGGAGGGACTGCTCGGCCCCTCATTTTCTGGGGAGTAGGTGGTCGCAGGTTCTGGCTCCCAAGAACAGGCTTCCTCAAGAAGGAGACGTCACTCACAGGGCTGAGACATAAACACAGACAGACCCAGGCCCTGGAAATCTGGAGCAAGATGAGTGGAAAACTGTTCTCAGCCCAGGCGTGGCTGGTTGTTTACGTACAGTCGGGCATGGGCTGACATTTTCCAGGCCCAGGCCCAGCACAGGGAGCTGACTCCGCCCACCAGACACAGGAGCAGTGTGAGTGACAGGAAGGACGGCCGAATTAGGCGGGCCGAAGGGTCTGGCTTGCACCGCCCATGTGAGGGAGCGACTGGTTAAAGGGAAGCTGCCTCGTTTCACTTCGCAGCCCTGCCCACCGCCTTGGTGTCAAGGGCTTGCTTCTCCTTGCTTGTTCCTGAGTCTCCCCTGGGACACAGGGTCTTGGGGAAAAAAAGCTGGGAGGGGGAGGAGACAAATGTCCAGGGAAGAAAAAGCAAACTCAGACTTAGCCAGGCTAAATGCAGGCCACTGGCCCACCAAGCAGGATGTTACCCACATGTCCTCCCAGCTTCTCCACGATGGCTCCATGGACCCCAGTCATGCAGGAAAGATGTGCTTGCTGTGTGATCACAAAGACTGAGCTACCCCAGGACTTTCTGGAGTCTGTTAGAAGGGCCCACGTGGCACAGAGCCTCCAGAGAATATGCCTTTCCTTACCCTGGCTCCTCATCTTGGCAAAGATTCACACTGCCTCTACCCAGAGAGGTGGAAGGCCAGTCCACTCATCCTGTTTATAGAAAATGGGTGGGGAGAACAAGAAGACAAGTCCCAGCCTCTAACAAGGCTTCTCACCAGCCTGCCCTGTCTGAGCAGTTACTCTCCGTGCTCAGTCAACCATCTACTCTTCCTAAAGTCAGCCGGTCAGTGTTCTACGCAGTTGGTCCTAAGAAAGAAACAAGCATTCAAAGCTGGATATTCAAAGCAGACACATTGCCTCCACTTAAAGACGTAATTATGGAACTTCTTTGAAGAGACCACTTTCCTAGGGCACATAAGATACAATTTTACTTATATAGCATCCATGTCCTCACCAATTTTGTACCAATTTTTGTTATAAACCTAAAAAGGTGTGTATGTTTGGATATAAGTGTATTTGCATTATTGTTCAATTCTCAGTATAAAAATTTGATTTAGGCAGGGCTGGTGTCATTATTTCTACCTTTCAGGTGAGGAAAGCAAGACTCAGAGAGATTCTAAGCAAAAACAGGCATTCCCATGGCTCCACAATGACGTGCTGAGGGTCGTCTCTCTCAGGCTGCCCAAATCCCACTGTCACACCCACACTGTCTACAGAAAGTGGAGTAGAGGGTACCAGGGGCTGGGGGATGGGGGGGGGCAGATATTATTTAATTTGTGCGGAATCTCTATTCTGGATGATAAAAATGTCCTGGAAATGGACAGTGGTGATAGTTGCGTGACACTATGAAGGTACTTAGTATATACTGAATGTACACTTAAAAACGGTTAAAAGGGTAAATTGTATATTAATTTTTTAATATAGAAAAAGAATTACATAGCTGAAATTCTGAATTGTAGTCAGCTTATGTTAGTCAGCTCACTTCCCCTTCTGCCCTTCCCTTCCACCTCCCCCTTCCCCTATATAATATAGAGAACTAATCCAGAGAAAGTAATTAAAATTGAAGCAATGCTGAGAAATCTCTTCTAACCCAGGGATGGTAAAAAATAAAGTATGATAATACTCTCCGCTAGTAAAGGTGCAGAAAAAGGACACTCTCGCATGTTGTTGTTGAAAAGATAAACTGGGCAGACTGTTTGGAAAGCAATCTAGCAATATATTATAAAAATACATTTATTAAAACTAAAAAGACACATATTTTTGTGTATTTTTATGTGTAAAACTAAAAATACGCATATTTTTGGAGAAAGGGAAAATATACAGATCAATTGAAGAGAATAGAGTTTGAGGAGAGGGATATTTTCTAGACTAAAACTAAGGGTGGGGGGGATCTATGGGGGTCACAAGATTAACAGGAACTTGCAAAAAGCACCCCAAACTAAGAGACTCTCAGAAGGAATAGTAGTTTGGGGTATCCTGGGCTCTGAGATCACCATAGAAGCCCATGACCCAAAGGCAATCCACAAGATGCAAAACAGTAGAGCTTCAGAGACCACACCTGGGGTAGAAGCATCTCCCCTATGGTCAATATGGATCCATGGCAAGAGGGGCCTGGACCCTCTACCCAATCCATTGGGGGATCAGGTAAGGGTCAGAGAAAGATTTGGATTCAATTTCCTGACATCCCAGTAGGATGGGGATGTGAAGTCAACATTAAGCTTTGTGTTGGTCAGGGTTCCTCAGAAAAACAAAACCAGTAGGTAGCTAGCTAGCTAGCTAGCTAGATAGATAGATGACAGGTACAGATAGATATATAGATTAGATAGATAGATGATAGATAGTAGGTTGATAGATGATAGATAGATAGATAGATAGATAGATAATAGGTAGATAGATGATAGATAGATAGATAATAGATACAGATAGATATATAGATTAGATAGATAGGTAGATGATAGCTAGATGATAGATGGACAGATAGATGATAGATAGATAGGTGATAGATAATAGACAGATAGATAGATAGATAGATAGATAGATAGATAGATACATACATATAGATAGATTGATAGATGATAGATAGATGATAGATGATAGATAGATGATAGATAGATGATAGATTAGATAGATAGATAAATAGATGATAGATACAGATAGATATGTAGATTAGATAGATAGATAGATGATAGCTAGATGATAGATGGATAGATGATAGATAGATAAATGATGGATAGATATAGATGGATAGATAGATAGATGATAGATAGATAGATAGATAGATAGATAGATAGATAGATAGGTATAGATAGATAGATAGATAGATAGATAGATAGATAGATAGATAGATAATATACGGATAGATAAAGATTTATTATAGGAAGTGGCTCACACAATTATGGAGTCCAGGAAGTCCTGGGATCTGCCATCTGTAAGCTGGAGAACCAGGAAAGCTGGTTGTGCGATTCAGTCAGATCTGAAGGCCAGAAAACCAGGAGTGTCTATTCAAACAGAGAGAGTGAATTCATGCTTCCTCCACCTTTCCTTTCTCCTCAAGCCTTCAGTGGACTGGATGGTGCCCACCCACATTGATGAGGGTGATCTTCTTTACTTGAGCTATTGATTCAAATACTAATCTCTCCCAGTGCCACCCTCACAGACACACCCAGAAATAATATGTTACCAGCTCTCTGAGCATCTCTTTGCCCAGTTAAGTTGACACATAAAATTCACCATCACAAACTGTTTTATAGAAAATAAAGAACTACACTATTACCTGCATACCTGAGTTGGTGAACCGAGAGTCTTCCCAGTTATATGAGATCTAGAGGTGGATATTATGAATGAGGTGGGCTTCAATCTCACCTTGAGAACAACAGGTAGGGATTGGGGTGAGCAAAGGTGTGACACTCCAGATGAGTAGGGAGTGGGCAGCGGGGATGGTGAAGAAACAGGCTTGGCTGAAGCATATGGTCCCAATCAGGGAGAAAAAGAATCTGCTTCTAGTGTCTGCCCTCCTCTTTATCAGAGCGCATCTGTCAATGAACACCTGCACGTACAAGGCTCTGGGCTGTGTGCTGTGAGGTGCGGAAAGGAGAGAAATGCGGGGTCAGCACCTCTGTGAGCTCATAACAGCCTGAGTATGTGCATCCGTGAAGAGAAACACTCAGAAGGCAGAGTGCCAAACTCCCGACATGTAGCATCCCGGCACTTGTTTCCTCGGCTAAATCTTACTGCGCTTCTTCCTCAGGCCCCTCGCTGAGCACTGGAGACACAGAGACGAATGACACAAAGCACCATCCTTGGCGGTGCATAAATATCACCTCCGGCTGGGGGCAGTCTCCCAGAGCTGGACCCGGGTGGGCTGGTAGGATGTGATAGGTGTCTAAGGAGGAAGCAGGTAGCCACACCTATGGGGCGATGGGCACCCGGGACTGATGGCCTGTGGAACATCTAGGTGAGCTGGGGGGGAGGTGGGCAGGGAGGGGCTCAGTCTGAAAAGAAGATCTGAGTGAGAGCAAAGAGGCAGATGAGGATGGACAGGACAGCTGGGCAAGGATGACAGAGTGTCCTGCACTCTGGACTTTGGACTGTGGGAACCGGAGTTAGTGAGGATTTCTGATCTACGGTGGGGCCCTACTGTGCCCACCAAGCTCCTGCCTCTTCCAAAGTGAGCAGTAAATGGGGCTGGGTACGGCTGGATTTTTTTAACATGGGGAATGTGTCCAGCAAAAATCATCTGGGGCTCACTAAGCTAGTTCACGTCCCTGAGTAACTTCTCTACCAGGCTGCCTGGCAGCCCCAGACACTTGCCAGAGCCAATGGAAACCCTCAGCCTCACCAGCCTGATCCGGAGGCCTAGATGGCCCACGTGCTCTTGAAGAGCTGAGCTCCAGCCTTCCTTGCTCCTTCTACTCAGATAGCAGGAGGTCCCTGTCACATCAACCTGTACCCTTCCCCCCACCACCGTGGCCAGCTGCAAGGCGAGGGGGAGGAAGCCTTAGGCTCACAGCAAAACCTCAGTGCAGCCCCAAGTCCCAAGAGTGCTCAGATGGAGTCTGGGCCAGCCAGGCCTGCTTGGCCATCAACTTGACTGTAGGATGCACAGAATGTACCTTCATCTACCTCTGGCAGGGGTGTGTGTGTGTGTGTGTGTGTGCGCGCGCGCTTGCATGTACACACACACACACACATACAGAGCTCCCAGGCACCAGGTGTTTGGTAACCCACACCTGATGTCACAGCCAAAGGATTGCCTTTGATGGTGCATATAAGCACATCTCCTTGTGAGGAGGTCATTGTCCCTGTGAATTCTAACATCACAAACCCATTGCGCCATGTCCTCCCTCTTCTCACGGACAGTACTGTTCAGCTGAAAGCAAACACCAAAGCACCCACAACTTTAAGCTGTGTGCCTAAGTTTTTAGCAACACCTTAGGGGTGCAATAAGTGTGTGTTGCTTTGATGGTAAAGGGGTCACAGAAAGACCAACCCAAGGGAGTTGTAGCACATGGAAGTGAGGAGGGCTTTTCTATCCCTTTCCTTTAGGGTGGTGGGGATGGAGGCAGAGGTGATGGGATGGATGGGGAAGGAGAGAAGTTATGGATTCGCTACAGCAGAATCTCTGGGGCATCAGTAACTATGCATTAATATTTCTTAAATGGGCGGATGGAACAGGTCTTCAGATAGTTAGATGTTTTTAGGAGCTGATTTTATGAGCCCAACCCTTGCATCTCCTCACATCTAGAAAAGCACTAAATCCCTGCATGGTGACGTCTGCTCCTTGTGACTAGCAGAAACCCCCTACAAAAATATGTGTTTGATTGATGTACTCTGCCTTCACCAGGATTACAGATATACTAATCTTCCCCCCGCCTCTTTGGAACAGTATCTCAAAGCTATCTGGGATGCTGTCTCCTGGGCTGCAGTCCTCATTTTGTCCCAAATAAACTCAATCTGCAACTCAAAAAAAAAAAGAAATCCTAAAACTCCCCAGATGAAGAAAAAGATTGACAACCAACGGCCCCAAGGAGAAAGACATGAAGAGGAGCCTTCTTTCAAATTGAATCGTGTGCCCAGAATAAATCAATCCACCACTGCTGCAGAACCCACCTGCAGCACCCTCATTTTCATCCAGATTCTTGCCTCATTCTATCAGCCACCTTCCACATCTCCACCCCACCCCCCCACCGCCAACCCCAGCCTTACTCCAGTTTATCCCCTTTAATATCCCTGCTACCCACTGAGTGCCATTCCCTTAGGACTTCCTTCCAGCCCCAGTTAAGAAAAACATATGATCACCAGCTTCCAGACCCCACTGCCTCCACTCTGCATACTCCCCCAGACTGGAGGAAATAAGAAGAGTTTGTGGTCTTTTTTCCCCAAGCAAGTGGGCATCCAGATATGGGCAAAATTGCAGTGTACTCAGCATGCGACCTTTGGGTGTTGGGATGAACATGCAGGCCAGGCTGCAGCGCCACCGCCAGGGTACCAGGGACTTGGAGTCTTTAAATGCAAATTTCCCTTGTGGCAGCCGGGCCTCTTCTGCAGGGGTGGCAGCCGCCCTGGGAGGAAAGATGAGATTTAAATTGGTAATCAAGCGCTGTACCAAATTGGACTTTGACCTTGTTCAGAATTCCACTGGCCCATGTTCCCTGACCTGCCACCCCCCTTTCTGCCCAATTGTTCCCTCGAGTAGCTGCCTACTCTCTAAGGCAGTAAGGCAGGCTGTCACCAGCTGCCGCCTCCCTGGCTGCCTTCCACCTGGCTGGATCGGAAGGCCTTGGAAATCAAATGGCTTTGCCTTTCCAGCCTATTTGCTACCTCTGCTCCTGGAGCGAGACAAGAGTGGTCTGGATGAGGCCCCTGGCCCTAGCTGGGCCTGCTGGTAGGGCATGGGAAGGGGTGAGGGCAGCCCTGGCAAGCTTCTTTTATGCATTCTTGGTTACCAAAGCGATTCCCAGACAAGGCCTGGAATGGCCCGTGTGGGCCCACACGCCTGTTATGTCCACAGAAGCAGCATGGAGCCAACGTTCATTCTCTCCAGCTCCTTCCACTGGCCCAGAACACCCTCCTCTTGCTGCAAAACAGCACGTTTTTGCTCATTTCTTCTGCCTGGAAAGTCTTCCATATTCTCTTCTGCATATCTAAATTCTGCCCTTCCTTCCAGGGCCCAGGGAACCACTCTTCACCATAGAGTACCGACATCACTCCCCTGCAACCCTAGTATCCTTTTTCTCTGATCTCCTCAATTCATGACTCAGACCAAACACCTGGGGCATTTACTCACATGCTGATTTGCCATGTTGTCTCATTGTTTGAAGTCTTATCTCCCCAACAAGATGATAGGCTCCCAGAGACCGTGTCATGCCTAGAGTTGGCACTTAGTAGCTCTACTGGGAATCAGTGAATGAAAGGACAAGTGAACAAATATATGGATTGCTTTGTTCAGAGCAAAGTTTTCTTTACGCACCCAGAATTCTTGCTGAGAGAGCTCTTCTTTCCATTGACTTTCGTCACAATGAAGCTGCTGGTGGACACTTTGCTTCCAGTGCCTCTCAGAGCATAGGGAAACCAGGAATTTCTCACCAGGAGGAGTCAGCTGCCAGGACAGTTGGATTTCCACCAACGTGCAGGGCACTAGTGACTGCTGGGAGCAGATGTCCTGCCCTCTTTGATCTAATTGGGATGATAGAATGTGCCCTTAGGAAGCTCTGTTTCCTGTTCATGCAGACAGTACATAAGGGCTAAGAATGACCAGGTGCAGGAAGCACCCAGGCTAGGCTGTCCTAAAAAGAGAGCATAAAGGATGCAGACAATTGGGCTGTGGAATGGAGGCAGGGAGGAGGCTGGATGTCCAAGGAACGCGAGCGCCCCTACCCCTTCTCCCCCAGCCAGACTCCATCTGTCCATGTCTGCTCCCCGACCCAGCTGAGCAAGAGCTAACAGTGGGGCCAGGGCAAGGGACAAGATTGGGAATGGGGTGGAGGATGTATGGTTAACTCAGAGGGTTCATCTGAGAGGCAACACCTTGGGAGCGGCCACATCCAAATACAAGGCAGCTCCCACGCATGCGCTGTCCATCGGAAGGGGAAGCAGAGAGGGAGGCTCAAAAAGCCAGCAGAACGGAAGACCAGACAGGCAAGAAAGAAGATCCAGAAAGACAGGCCAAGTGTGAGCTGTCACATCTTTTTACACAGAGGGCCCAGGGGTTGGGGTAGGGGGTCGCTGATGAGCTCTGTCCATGGGGCTTCTGCCCACTGTCTCAGAAGGAAGCCAGGAGCTGAGGGCCAAGCATAGAGCCACCTACGTGGGGCCCCTCTGTGCCATTGTGCTCCTCTGCCCTTTGCTGTAACGAGGACAGAGAGATCCTCTGACCAAAAGATGCAGCGTGCTTGTCTTCTGGGTAGAGAAGAAGCTCAGAGATGAGAACAGGAGGGAAGGGGAGGTAGCAGCATCCAACTGCAGGCAAGCGGACCGAGCGCGGTGGGGTAAGCCTGGGTGTCGAGGAGTCATTCTGGGGCCCCCCAGGGAGCAGAAATGCCCACGGGAGATTTCGCAGCACTGCCCTCCCCTGGGCCCTTCCCCTCTGGCTCGGGGCCTCTTGCCCGCTAGTGCACGCAGCCCCATCACCAATGACAGGGAGCAGAGTTTGCCAATTCCATTCCTTTTATTACTCATGCCTTTCCCAGGGAAAGGAACACACTCGAAGGAGAATGGCAATTGCCGTGGGCTGGCACGTGCTGACACAACTTGCCGCTAACTCAGCCCCTTTCTTTCAAAAGGAATTTTACACGGCCCATTTTATGGGTACCTACTAACATCAGAACTGTTAGTCACAGGGCAGGCGTCCAGATCAGAGAACGCCCCATCCCCAGGGCATACTTCTTCCTTCTGCTGTGCAACAATCCCCCAGGACCACGGGAGGAAGGGTAGGCAATAAAGGAGAAGAGTCCAAACGCCCAGGTGTGTGTGCAGGGGCTCTTCCTCTCCCACTCTAGCCAGAGACATGGAATTTAACAAATTCTCAGAACTGGGGAGGCAGGGGTGCGTGAGAATGTGTTTCGCTGTGGGGAGGGTGGGTCAAACACCTAAAGCGTCTGATAACCACCTGCTCTTGAGAACGTGCCCACACACGTGGTGTACTGCTGAAGCCCAGAAATAGAGGGAAGAGAAAGGGGGCTGATCTGGAAACCAGTGCTCTATCCCCAATCCCTCCACACTGGTTAGAACTGTGGTTCCCATACCTGGATGGGTGACGGAATCACCTGGAAAGCTCAGTGAACATGCAGGTTCTTGGGGCCCCACTGCCGTCCCGCCAAGTCAGAACCACGTGGGATGGGGAAATTGGGGTATGTGTGTGTGTGTGTTCAACAAGCTCCCCTGGGATTCTCATGCCATATCCGCCTTCCTGAGCTTAGAATTGCTGGATTCATGTGGGGCTCCTTGCAAATTGATGCTGCTCTTGTCCAAGGCCACATGCAGACCTCCAGAGATGGACCCCAGGCCCAGCACAAGGAATGGGGAAGCCAGATCTCCCAAAGAAGCACCTTGCAGTCTGAGCATCCTGCTGGCACACTCAGCCACTGCAGGGGATCACCTGGGACTCCTTGATTTCCATTATCCCATAGGACCTCTTGTCTAGCATTTTGTTGTTTTTCACAAAATCAGCTATTACAGATATTTGATGATGGACTTGAATGCTCTTCTTCTTCCTGTTTAATATGTTTGCCAACCAACCTCACCTGCCAAAGGTAAGGTGGAAACCCATCACCCACTGGCTTGTTCAAGATGAGCCCATGGGGGTCTAAACCTTATCTTCTTTGGAGCTTCTATTTGCCTCAATAATAGGCAGCAAAGTGATTTGGAAAGTCAGGCTTAGACCCACACCCCGGTGCAAAATGCCTGGGCAGAAGAGATAGTTTCTTGTCTTTTCTACTTGTTTTTTTCTACCTAAGGTATGTATAAAGTCACAGAAGAAAGAGCATTGCTTGCACATGGCTGGTGCTGAACCCTTGAAATTTACCAAGGATATCTCACTCATGAATCTTCCTGGGTCTGAGTCACACAGTGAGGCTTTTAAGTGGAGAAAAGAAAATCCTGAGATGAATGAGATACATTCTTGCCCGGGAGGCAATACCACAGAAGCACTCACTCTTACCCACGCAATCGGGCCTGATAGCTGACGGAAATTGGTGGAAAAAGTTGTGAAATTGGGGATTACGGAAACAAAGTCTAAGGCGGGTAGGAGGAATTCTGCTGGCAGACTGCCTTTGAACTTGAACTGCAGCTCTTCCCTGGGTCTCCAGCCTGCTGGCCTGCCCCGCAGACTTTGGACTCTCTAGTCCCCGCAATCACAAGATTCAACTCCTTAAAATAAATCCCCCTCTGTATACACACATCTTATTGACAAATGCACAGCCCAGGAGGCAAGAACACATGCATACAACCACAACCAGCCCAGAAGGGAGAACTTTAGTCCCTACAATGAGCCAGGCTGTCACAATCACAAAATCAACACTGACCGAGATCACAGTTTCTACATGGCTTCTGTTGAGAACACAGATGTGTACATGGGGCAGAGTCCCTGTCCTCCATTGACCTTCCAACTCATCACCAAGTTAAAGAACCTCAATGCTGAAAGGGGCCCCTGTGAACCTCACCTAGTCCAGCCCCTCTGTTTTACAGACAGGGAAACTGAGGTTCTGAGAGGGGGCGGAACCTGGCTCAGGCAGCACAGCCTGACAATGGAGATGTTGGAACAAGATCCCAAGGAAAGCATTCCAGACAAGAAGAGCGTGAGAGTGAGTGCATGCGTTTGTGTGCGTGTGTGTGACACACACACTGAAGATGGTGGGAAGGTGGGAAGGTGAGCAGCTGGCGTAGGGTAATTACGGGCTGCAGAAAAGGTGGAGATGGGGGAAGGTGACTGTGGGGAGTGTCAGACACCCGAGTGTGAAGTTTAGAATGGGTCCCCTGGACTGGGGAGCTTCCAAACACTTTGGGCACGGGGAGTGAAGTGATGAAATGGTTCTTACAAGAGTGCTCCTGTTACAGGAATATTGTAAAAGAGAAAAAGGTTGAAGAAAACCTTGTGGTTTTTTTGTTTGTGTTTGTTTTTGTTTCTGTTTTGGCCGCGCTATACGGCTTATGGGATCTTAGTTCCCTGACCAGGAGTGGAACCTGTGTCCCCTGCAGTGGAAGCACAGAGTCCTAGTCACTGCACCACCAGGGAATTCCCAAAGAAAACCTCCTTAAAGCCAAACCTTATGACAGATATCTGTCTCTCAAGAGATCAGGAGGCCCGACCCAGGTTAGAGCTGGAGTAGAAGAATTACCCGGTTAGAAGAAAGTCAAGGGAAAAGCAAAGGAGACAGAATGAACTAGAAGAGTAGAGATCATGAGCCAGTCTTCCAAGGAACTATCCTGGTTGTTCAAAACCAGGAAGAGCAGGGAAATGCTGGGCTTTTTGCTCAGAGCCTGTGAGGAGCTACAAGAACCTCTCCATCAAAAGCTGAGTGGTCCGTACAAAGGGTCACGCACACCCTCAGCCTCTGGTCTCCCCACCGGAGGTGAGGAGGGCTGGCTTGTACCATCTGCGGAGCCTCCCTGCAGCCTCCTCCTCCATCATGGGCCTCCCACCCTCCGAGGCCTCCGGGGTCTGTTTGCCTGAAGCTGGGTCCTGGAGAGATGGTGGGCATCCTGTCCTCCCTCCAGGAACTCTGGGCTCCTTCACCAACACTCAGCAGCCCCTCCCTGGTGACAGCTCCAGGATGGTGGCACCATCTGCCCATCCAGCCTTTCCACCTTCCCCGTCCGGCCCTCTGCTAGTCACCACTTCTTGTCTGGGGACTTCCACTTTTGGATCAATGCTCTACTGAGGTGCCTGACCCAGACCTGAGCTCAAGAAAAGATTGGGTCCCATTTGGGTTCATCCTCAAGGGCACTCTCTGAGGTGTCCTCTGATGAGGAATCTGCCAGAATCCTGCCTGGGCAACTGTTCTCTACCAACATGCTGCAGACATGAATAGAACATGTCACAGATGCTCAGCCTTAGAAGAGATCATGCTCTGTCCCACGCCTCTATCTGCCTCTCTCCCTCTCCTCCTTCTTCTCCCTCCCCTCCTTCTTCTCCCTCCCCTCCTGCTCTCTCTCTCACTTCTTCCAGAACCTACTTTCCCAGGGTGGTGGGAGAAAATATGGGCTCAAGGGAAATGTTTGTGTACTCACCAGTCATCCCATCCTTTACTCACAAAGTCAGGATTCTGACTCACAGAGCCACTAAGCATGCTGTTCACTGAAGCACAGCACCAGGAGGGGCCGGCTCGCGTGCTCACTGTGGGTGTCCAGGGACATCTAAGCAGAGCTCAGGAAAGCTGTCTAGGCTCGAATCTGAGACAGGCGGTGGGTTTTGCCTTGTTTGTTTGTTTTTTTCAATTTTTTTTATTTTTTGAGAACTTTTATTGAGATATAATTGACATACAATAAACTGCATATATGTAAAGTGCACAATTTGATATTTTTTTCTTATTAGTAATGTATATATGGCAATCCCAATCTCCCAATTCATCCCAACCCAAACCCCCCCAACTTTCCCCCCTTAGTGTCCATATGTCTGTTCTCTACATCTGTGTCTCTATTTCTGCCTTGCAAACCAGTTGATCTACCATCTTTCTATATTCTGCATATATGCATTAATATACGATATTTGTTTTTCTCTTTATGACTTACTTCACTCTGTATGACAGTTTCTAGGTCCATCCATGTCTCTACAAATGTTCCAATTTCATTCCCTTTTACAGCTACTATTCCATTGTATATACGTACCACATCTTCTTTATCCATTCATCTGTTGATGGGCATTTAGGTTGCTTCTATGCCCTGGCTACTGTAAATAGTGCTGCAATGAACATTGGGGTGCATGTGGTTTTGCTGTGTAACTGGATGAAATAGCTGAGGGTGAGTGTAAAAAAGAAAGAGAAGAGAGCTAAGGACACAACAGAAGCTGGTGAGAGGAGACAGAGAAAGAGAAATTGGAGATCCAGGAAAACCAGGGACATGTGTGGTGTCAGAGAATTTAAGGGAAGAGGGGGATTTTTCTCTCACTAGGGAAAAAGAGGCCAAAAGAATCAAATCTGCTGAGAAAATGCACACTGGCTCTACAGATGGGCCTTTGATACATCACTGAGAGCAGTGTCGGTCCAGTGTTTGATGGACAAGCCAAAGAGGGGTGAGTTCAGGCGTGAACACCAGGGAGGAAAGTGGTGGAGAGGGCAAGTCAGAAAACGCCTTCCAGAAGGTGTGAGAAACAGAGTGGCAGGGCATGTGGAGGCAGGAGGGAGGCTTTTATTTTTTGAATGAATGAGACTTGATTGTGTTAAATGCAGATGGAAAATAAACTAGCCTGGGGAGAAGGGCTAGAGGCCTGGGAGAGAGGAGACATTGAAGGGGATGAGTACAAGGTGAAGTCAGGGGTGCCGGTGTAGGGGGTAGACAAGAGGAGATCACAGACACAACTTCCACTGTGACCCAGAGAAGGATCAAAGGGTGCAAACAAATAAAGGAAGGTTTGGCGACCAGGAAGGGGAAGAGGCTGCTTCTGATGGTTTCTATTTTTCTTTTCTTTTTCTGAATAGGAGGGTCCTCATCTTTGGGACACAGGCTAGTTTAAGGCAGAGGAAGCATCGTAAGTTGACAGGCTGAGTCCCTGGACAACCGTCTTCCAGGGTAGGTAGTCATCCCTGCGCACGCATCTGATATGGCCTATGAAACAGCTGCTTGTTTGCCTCAAAAGAGACTCGCTTCACACCCAGAGTGATGAAAAGATGCTCTCAGGCTACCAGCTCACAGTGGCCAAAACGCAAGGCTCTGAGGAGACACATGACCATGGGGGTGTTTGTGCAGCCCTGGGCCCGTGCAGCCACCCACCATCCGTCAGACTCCTGGGACCCTCCTGAAAATACCTGTCGTGGTCCATTTGGACAGCTATGATGCAATGCCAGAGACTGGGTAGCTTATAAACAACAGACATTTATTTCCCACAGTTCTGAAGGCTGGAAGTCCACATCAGGGCGCCAGCCTGGTCGGGTTAGGGCCATTTTCTGGTTTTCTTATTGTATCCTCACATCGTGGAAGGGGCTGGGGAGCTCTCTGAGGTCTCCTTTATAAGGGCTCCACCCCCACGACATTAGGGGCCACTTCCCAAAGGTCCCATCTACTAAACACAGTCACACTGAGGATTAGGCTTCCACATAGGATTTCGGGGGGACACATTAAGACTATAACAAAGCTCTAAATCCTTTTTCACACAGCGTAGGTACCTCCCTAACAGTGGCCATCACAGTCCCCCACAGGTCATAACTTACATTCAGTATCCTTTCCTGTAGGTTCCTGAATACTCAGAATCCTAAGTTATTGATCCTTGCTTCCTTATTCAAAATTGCTCTCTGCATGAAACTGATCAGTTTCTGGCTACATTCCACAGTCCTGAGACCGACATTTTGGCTCAGCCACCACTCAGCAATGACCCCCAGAAAGCCCCTCCTCTGGCACTGCTTCACATAAGAGAGTTTTAACAAGATGATGTCCGGAGACTTACAAGCCACCCCTGCCCCACTCCCAGCAGCCAGAGCAGAAAGGAGAATTCCAGATCTCCAACCCTTTCTGGCACAGCTGCCTGCGGACCGAAAGAGAATTGCTGGGGGTTTGTAAAGTCCCAAACCCACAGCTTTCATTGTTCAGCAGGCAATCCCCTCGCCGTCCCCCTTATTTATTCAACACTGGCGAGTACTACAAAGACATGGGCCGAATTCCAACCATGTCATCACTGGAGAAAGAATAAAATGCCTGACCGACTGTAAAGGCTATAACTGTCACAGAGATAAAGGCCAGTCTCTGAGCCTCTCCAATAATTCTGAGAAAGCTTGGTTTGCTTGTGGCAGAAACTGTGACAGCATTTCCTGTCTCAAAGCCCCCGTTCGCTCTTCTGTAGAGCAAAATGGGCAAGAGACACAAGGCAGCAGACTGTGCTGCCAGTTGGAGGGCCCCGAATTGGGCTGAAAGAGCCCCATACCTGCATATACCCGTGTGGACCACACCCTGAGGGCCCATGTGGTCTCACTCAGCAAACATCTGGAGGAGGGAGAGTCCAGCTGGTTTGTCATCAAAAGCACGATCCCTTATGGGAGGCGAGTCTGGGGGAGAAAGGTTCATGTATATGTATGGCTGACTCCCTTTGCTGTGCACCTGAAACGATCACCACAGTGTTCATCGGCTACACTCCAACATAAAATAAAAAGTTAAAAAAAAAAAAGAACCATCCCTCACCTCAAGGGCTCTTTCACTTTTTTATCTCATTTAATCCTCAAAACTAGCCTGTGAGGGCCTAAAACAGGTATTCTTATTCCCATTTTAGAGATGAGAAAACTGAGACCCAGGTTGTGGAGCATGCTTGACTCGTAAGTGGCAGAATCACTCAGGTCTTCTGACTCCTAGGTCACTTTTTCTTTCTGTGAAAGTGCACTGTATCCCCTTTTTAGAGAGTGGTTATTGCATTGAAAGTTTAAAACAGACTCTGAAGACACCATAATTTCTGCATCCTCTCAAGCCCACTTGGCAACAAAGCATCAGAAAGCATCTCCTCAATTTTAAGATGTAAGAACCACTCCTTAGAGTGAGCTTTGACCAAGTCACAACACATTCTTGCTACCCAATCAAAATCAGAGGGTGAAGAAAGCTCTCGCAGAATCTCTGCTCTATCGACCAACTGCAACTCCAAACCAGCCCTTCATAGGGTAGCGTCTACATGGCATCAAGGGCAGACAGAGGTTCCTTCAGTGCTTTCTCTGCAGAACAGGGAGATTGCCTTTCCTCCTGATGGGCTGGGCCTGCTCTCTCCTGGATTACCTTGAGGGGTTGGTTACAGCACAGGACAGAACTAGAGACTGTCCAGGCCAGAGCAGATCCAGTGAGCAGGTCCCGGAAAGAACAGTGCTGGGAGTTTTGAGACCACCTCATGGGCCTTTGGGTTACTTTCAGGGTAGGTCTGAATAGATCTGGTCCAAACTGCCGCTTCCCATTGGAGCCCACGTATATGACTTCACATGAACTTACCATCACCAAGAACGTGCTTTGATTGCTAGGCTATCTCATGGCTGTGGTCATTCTGACTCTTTAACTGTAGGAAGTGGGAAGTGACATGAAGGCAGGGAGGTGGGCAATCGGTTTCCCAGAGCAATAACCTCCCATTTCTTAGCCCTTCACCCTCTGCAGAAGTCCTCCTTCCCTCTCGGGTACGTAACATCCTTCCAGGATCAGTGAGGAGCGAACATCACCTGTGAGCGGTCAGAGCCTTTCACTTACAGCCCCCTGTTTACGAAATCATCACGGATGACTCAGCTTCGTTTGAAGACTGTGTGACCTAGTAGGGATAAGACTTAGCACACCCTTGGCACCCACAGACATCAGTTCCGGGAACACGAGTGAGCCCCTCTGGCTCCACATACCTGATATGGTCATGCTTGAACTTGCACTTCAACATTTATTCTCTAGGCATTGGCTCCAAGTTGACAAGCAGAGAAACCTTAGAGCCCTCAGGCCTTTCACCATTTTCCTGGGTCACACGAGAGTCACCAGACTATTTGTGGCTCCATCACCAGGACGATCACAGTTCACTCTACTTGGGTCTCCCCAAGTAGGTAGTGTCTGGAAGCAGGAGCCTTCATCCTCCATCTCATTCACACAAGATAGTTCAAAGCACATTTTTTATTTATTTATTTATTTATTTATTTTTATTTTTGGCTATGTTCTGTCTTTGTTGCTGCACATGGGCTTTCTCTAGTTGTGGCAAGCGGGGGCTACTCTTCGTTGAGGTGCACGGGCTTCTCATTGTGGTGGCTCCTTCCTCTCCCCACCCTCCCTGCCTTGTTCTCATTCCTCAGCAGTCCTGATTCCTCCCTGGTCTCCATTTCCAGGTCATCCCCCCCCGTCTGCCCTCTGCACTGTGGCCCTCTTTCTAAAACACAACTCTGACCACACTATCCTCTTATGAAAATCCTTCACTGGTTGCACAGTGCCCTCAAGTCAATGTCTAAACTCTTTGGCTTGGAAAGTAAAACCTTTTAGGACCCAGCCACCTGTCCAGCCTGTCCATTTTGCCTCCGCACCTCTCACAGATGGTCCACGGCTCAGTCACCTCAGCCACCCATGGTCCCAGGAAAGCCCAAAACTCTTTCCCACCAGGCGATTTTGTACACACTTTTTCCTTTGTCTGTAACACCTATGTGGTAAACCCTACTCATCCTTAATCTTGTTCAAATGTCACCTCCTCCAGGAAGCCCTCCATCGCTCTTCCTTTCACTCCTTCCCAGGCATATTTCCGTACATCCTCCTCAATCTTCCCAGAGCATCCGATGAATTCCTCTACTCACCACTGGCATGATCACTCAGCTGTATACCCCTGCACCCCAAATAGGCTGCACATGCCTCAGATGGTGCCTTATTGATCTTTGCATGGTGCTTGGCAAAAAAAGGTTTCTTTAATAAACATTGACTGCTTGGCTGATTAGTTAATTAAGTATAAAACGAGGTCCCCTGTGAAGAAACCACAGGCCAGATGGGAAGGAAAGCCAATCATGGGTGAGGTGATGGAAGATACTCATGCCAAGAGTAAGCATATTTTCCTGACCACAGAGGACTGTAGAAACTTGGTGGAGGAAGATACTGAGAGAGCTTGAAGGGCTGGAGCAGCAGGAGTTTTCCAGGATGGGAAGCAGGTTAACCGATACACAAGCCAGGGCTGGGGCTCCACCTACACCTGGTTTATTTCCAGCAGCAGCAACATTTGAGCAAGAATTTGGAGCCAATGGGCACCCAGGGTCCCTTCCATGTAATTAGCATGTCTCTGGGGGAGGCCTGAATCCCACAGTCTGGAATGAAGACAAAGAGGACCTGTTCCAGTTATGCTAATTGCTGCCTCTCTCTCACAAAGGATGGGGCTGTGAGAGATTCCAGGAGGCAGCCTTGCAGAGGGGGAATTCCTGGGCTCCTGCAGGGGAATTCCTGGGCTCTGGCAGCCTGGCCCGCACCCAGGGAGGGGTTCTGCCAGCCCTCGCCAGGGAAAGCCGGGGGCAGAGCCGCATTCGTCTGCCCCACAGGCTGTCTCTGAGAGGTGTGATTTGAAGACCAGGCAGCTTCCTATTCATGCACCCTAAAGCTTAAAACTGCACTTTAGAAACATTGCTTTCTCCTGAAAGCCACTTTTTTTTTAAGAACTTTTATTGAGACACAATTGACATACAATAAATTGCATATATGTAAAGTGTACAATTTGATATTTTTTTTCTTATTAGTAACGTATATATGGCAATCCCAATCTCCCAATTCATCCTACCTCAACCCCCCCACCCCACTTTCCCCCCTTGGGGTCCATATGTCTGTTCTCTACACCTGTGTCTCTATTTCTGTCTTGCAAACCAGTTGATTTGTACCATTTTTCTATATTCCGCATGTATGTGTTAATATACCATATATGTTTTTCTGACTCTTAAATGCAAATGACCTAAGGAAGTAGTGCATTAAGTTCCTAACACCTTTGTATAAATGGGTGGGTGTGCAGCCTTCCCCAAAGGGTATGGGGACCTGGGAAGGTAGATGCCCAAGCTGTAGAGGGGATGCCGTGAAGACAGGACACTCTGGATCACAAAGCCACACCTGCTGCAAAAGTACCGCCACCACTGACCATTGTCGTCCAGCGGCCCATTTCCGAGCTGGCCTTTCCTTCTGCCACCGTCTTGGCCTGAAGACCTCCTTAGTCCTCAGGGGCACACACCAGCCCCGACTCCAACACCTCTGTCTCCACGGCTTCCTCTGCTCAGAATCAGGGGCCCCTTGAGCCACCAGCACCTCTGTGTTTGCAGCCCTCAGCTCCCCTATTGAAGTGCGGGTCCAGACTTTTGTAGGAAGCGTTTGTGGGGGGTGAGAGCACTTGCTGTGGATCTGCAGTGGTTCTCTGAATCCAGCCTGCAGCAGAATTACTGCGAAGGCTTGTTGAAACAGATCACCGACAGAGTCTCTGTATGTCTGAGGTAAAGCCTGAGAATTTGTATCTTTCACGAGTTCCCAGGTGATGCTGATGCAAGCCCAGAGAACACACTCTGAGAACCACAGCTGTATACCTTGCGACTCAAACTGCAGTCTGCAGACCACTATCCCTGGCATCATCTGAGAGCTGGTTAGAAGAGCTGAGCCAGAAGCTGCATTTTAACAAGGTCCTGGGTGACTTGTATGCACAATAAATTTTGAGATCCCTTCTCCAAAGAAGTGTTTCTCAAAGTGTGGTACAGACCACCTGCATCAGCGTCACCGAGGAGTTTGTTAATAACAAGGGCTCCCCTATGTTCACTGCAGCACTATTTACAATAGCCAAGACATGGAAACAACCTAAATGTCCATCAACAGATGAATGGATAAAGAAGATGTGGTGTGTATATGTGTGTGTATATATATATATATACACACACAATGGAATACTACTCAGCCATAAAAAAGAATGAAATAATGCCATTTGCAGCAACACAGATGGACCTGGAGACGATTATACTAAGTGAAGTCAGAAGGAGAAAGACAAATACCATGTGATATCACTTATATGTGGAATCTAAAATATGACACAAATGAACTTTTCTATGAAATAAAAATGGACTCAGGGACTTCCTTGGTTGCGCAGCGGTTAAGAATCCGCCTGCCAATGCAGGGGAAACAGCTTTGATCCCTGCTCCAGGAAGATCCCACATGCCGCAGAGCAACTAAGCTCAACTCGAGAGCCCGTGAGCCACAACTACTGAGCCTGAGTGCCACCACTACTGAAGCCTACACACCTAGAGCCTGAGCTCTGCAACAAGAGAAGCCACTGCAATGAGAAGCCCGCTCACCGCAACAAAGAGTAGCCCCGGCTCACCGCAACTAGAGGAAGCCCATGCACAGCAACAGATCCAACACAGCCAATAAAAAAATAAAAATAAATAAAAATAATTAAAAAGAAAAAGAAACAGACTCACAGACATAAAGAACACCGACTTGTGGTTGCCAAGAGGAAGAGGAGGTAGAGGAGGGATGGATTGGGAATCTGGGATTAGCAGATGCAAACTATTACACAGAGAATGGATAAACAGCAAGGTCCTACTGTATAGCATGGGAAATATATTCAATATCCTGTGATAAACCATAGTGGAAAAGAATACAAAAATGTATACATATGTATAACTGAATTGCTTTACTGTATACCAGAAACTAACACATTATAAATCACCTATACTTCAATAAGAAAAAAAAAAGTTCTCAGTGCCCCCTGCCTCCTCTCGGCCTCCTGGTGATCTCTGTGACCTTAACATTTAGGAACTTGTGCTTTAGTCTCCGCTGTGGCTATTTGTTAGAATTCCCTGAGAAGCTTATCCAGGCTACACCCCCAGAACAATCAAATCAGATCTGGGGGCTGGAGACCCAGACACGGGCATTTTTAAAGTCCCCCAGGTCATGGCAATGTGCATTTGAAGCTGGGAACTTCTGTTCAACACTATCCCTTCTCAACAGCTAATATTGGAGCAAGTACCCCAGGTTAACTTACACAGAGATTCTCAAATTTGGCTGCAAATCAGAATCCCCAGGAAGCTTTTAACTTCTTAGTTTTGAGATGAAATTCACATAACACAAAATACATCATTTGACCATTTTAAAGTGGACGAGTCAATGGCTTTTAGAACATTTTAGAACATTTTTCACAATGTGCAACTATCACCACCATATAGTTCCAAAACATTACCATCACCCTGAAAAGAAAGCCCATGCCTCCCAATTCCTCCCTCCCCCAGCCCCTGGCAACCACTCGTCTACTTTCTGTCTCTATGGATTTACCTGTTCTGGACATTTTATGTAAATGGAATCATACAATATGTGGCCTTTAGTTTTTTTCACTTACAATATTTTTGAGGTTTATCTATGCGTGTATCATTCCTTTTTATGGCAAATAATATTTCATCATATAGATATACCACATTTTATTTATCTATTCATCCGTTGCTGGACATTTGGGTTGTTTCCACCTTGGGGCTAACAGGGATAATGCTGCCAGGTCCATTCATGTACAAGTTTTTGTGAGAACATATGTCTTCAGTTCTCTTGGGTTCATACCTAGGAATGAAGTTGCTTGATCATATAGTAACTCCATGTTTAACTTTTTGAGGAACTGCCAAACTGTGTTCCAAAGCAGCTGCACCATTTTACATTCCCATCAGCAGTGTATGTCTGTTCTGATTTCTCTGCATCCTCATCAACACTTCTTTTTTTTCTTTTTTTTATTACAGCCACCTTACTAGGTGTGAAGTGGTTTCTCATTGTGGCTTTGATTTGCCTTTCCCTAATGACTAGTGATTTCGCACACCTCTTCGTGTCCATATTGGCCATTTGTATGTCATCTTTGGAGAAACGTCTGTCCAGATCTTTTGCCCATTTTTCAGTTGGTTGATTTGTCTTTTTATTGTTGAGTTGTAAGACCTGGGCATTGGTTATTTCTTAAATTCCCCTAATCTGCAGTTAGGGTGGAAAAGCACTGGTTTACGCCACCTGGCCAAGCAGGAACAGAGATACCATGTAAGAGTTCTCAGAGTTCGTGACCTTATCTGACCACCTTCAGGGCTGCGTCTGCTCATCAAGATGGAAATGGAGGTGAATAAGACACAGCTATTGCTGTGTGAAAGCTCTCAGTGTAATAGAGATGCTGGCCCCTAAACAATTACAACACAATGTCTTAGGTGCTCTAATGAAAGGATGTACACTATGTCAAGGGGACTCCAAGAAAGAGTAACATTACAGCGTGCATACATTGTGTGTGCATTAGTATTGCTGAATGTAGGGGAGTGGTCACTAAGAACCCTCCAAAGGGTTCTTTTGAACCTTTTGAAAGGTGGTCCTTACTAGCCATGTTAGCTCCCCACGGTAGCTTGATAGAAATGCAGAAGCTTGGGCCTCATCCTAGACCTACTGAATTAAAGTCAAATTTAACAATAGTCTCAGGGGCTTCATGTGTCCATTAAAGTTGGAGATACACTGATCTAACTGAAACGTTTCCTAGCTCCAAATCCTAAGACTTAAGCCAAACTCCTTTCTCCTTCTCCTCACTGACTAGGCATTAACAAAGAGGCAGGAATTTTGGTGTTTGTTTATTCAGTTATTGAATTCCCACTGGCTTCAGCCTCTGATGTGTCCAGTCCAGGCCACTTCCTTAACCCCTTGCACTAGCACTCAGCTCTGGTCCCAGGACTATGCCAAGAGGTGCAAACAAAACAGGCTTCTCGGACTTCTGAGATGGTGCAGTGGTTAAGAATCTGCCTGCCAGTGTGGGACATGGGTTTGATCCCTGCTCCAGGAAGATCCCATATGCCACGGAGCAACTAAGCCCATGAGCCACAGCTATTGAAGCCTGTGTGCCGCAGCTACTGAAGCCTGCATGCCTAGAGCCTGTGCTCCGCAACAAGAGAAGTCACCGCAATGAGGAGCCCTCATACCACAATGAAGAGCAGCCCCTGTTCGCCGCAACTAGGGAAAACCCATGTGCAGCAATGAAGATCCAATGCAGCCAATCAATCAATCAATCAATTTATAAAAAAAAAAAAGGCTTCTCATTGACAACACCCTAAATCTCACTAATGGTCTCTCCTTACTCATTTTTTTTTGGGGGGGGGTACACCAAGTTCAATCATCTGTTTTTACATACATATCCCCGTATTTCTGCCCACCCTCGACTCCCACCCCCACCCTCCCTCGAGTCCCCCCCACCCTCCCCGTCCCAGTCCTAAGGCATCTTCCATCCTTGAGTTGAACTCCCTTTGTTATACAACAACTTCCCACTGGCTATCTATTTTACAGTTGGCAGTATATATATGTCTGTGCTACTCTCTCACTTCATCTCAGCTTCCCCTTCACCCCCCGCCCCCTCCCGTACCTCGAGTTCTCCAGTCCATTCTCTGCACCTGAGTCCTTGTTCTTGTCACTGAGTTCATCAGTACCATTTTTAGATTCCGTATATGTGAGTTAGCATACAATATTTGTCTTTGTCTTTCCGGCTTACTTCACTCTGTATGACAGACTCTAGGTCTATCCACCTCATGACATATAGCTCCATCTCATCCCTTTTTATAGCTGAGTAATATTCCATTGTATATATATGCCACATCTTCTGTATCCATTCATTTGTTGATGGGCATTTAGGTTGCTTCCATGTCCTGGTTATTGTAAATAGTGCTGCAATAAACATTATGCTACATGTTTCTTTTGGGATTATGGTTTTCTTTGGGTATATGCCCAGGAGTGGGATGACTGGATCATATGGTAGTTCTATGTGTAGTTTTTTAAGGAACCTCCAAATTGTTTTCCATAGTGGCTGTACCAACTCACATTCCCACCAACAGTGCAGGAGGGTTCCCTTTTCTCCACACCCTCTCCAACATTTGTGGTTTCCAGATTTTGTGATGATGGCCATTCTGATCGGTGTGAGGTGATACCTCATTGTGGCTTTGACTTGCATTTCTCTGATGAGTAGTGATGTTGAGCATCTTTTCATGTATTTGTTGGCCATCTGTATGTCTTCTTTGGAGGAATGTCTATTTAGGTCTTCCACCCATTTGTGGATTGGGTTATTTGTTTGGTATTAAGCTTCATGAGCTGCTTGTATATTTTGGAGGTTAATCCTTTCTCCGTTGTTTCATAGGCAACTCTTTTTTCCCATTCTGAGGGTTGCCTTCTAGTCTTGTTTATGGTTTCTTTTGCTGTGCAAAAGCTTTTAAGTTTCATGAGGTCCCATTTGTTTATTCTTGATTTTATTTCCCTGATTCTAGGAGGTGGGTCAAAAAGAATCTTGCTTTGATGTATGTCATAGAGTGTTTTGCCTATGTTTTCCTCTAGGAGTTTTATAGTGTCTGGCCTTACATGTAGGTCTTTAATCCATTTGGAGTTTATCACTAATGGTCTCTCCTTACTTGTTTTTAACCATTTTATTGAGATACAGTTAACATATCACACAACTCACCCACTGAAAGCATACAATTCAGTGATTTTAATGTATTCCCAAAGTTGCAAAACCATTAGCACATCAATTTTAGAACATTTTCGTTACCTCAGAAAGAAACCCTGTACCACCCCCTCATCGCCAAGTTCCTCAGCCCAAGGCAACCAATAATCAACTTTCTGTTTCTATAGATTTGTCTATTCTGGACATTTCCATATAGATTCTATTCTGTTCCATACAGATGGATTCGTATAAATGTGGTCTTTGGGGCTGACTTCTTTATTTTGGCGTAATGTTTTCAAAATTCATCCCTACTGTGGTGTGTATCAGGCCTTAATTCCTCTTTATGACCAAACGATATTCCATTGCATGGATATCCACTTTTTATTCAACCATCCTTCAGTTGACAGACATTTAGATTGCTTCCACTTTGGGCTATTATGGATGATGCTGCTATGACCACTTGTGTACAAAAAAAAATTGCACTTTGCTTTCTGAAAGGGCTGGAAAAAAATAAGAATCCTGCTGGTCACCCCAACATTTTGAGTGGAAAGAAGCTGATACAAGGAAAGAAAACATCAGGGTACATTCCTTTGGATTGTTTACTAGAGTCAAAAACCTCAAGTTAGGTGCCACTGAGCTGTGAGATCTTGGGTGATTTAATTTCTCTTTCCTAAGGAAATTGGAAGACCATTAAATCAATATTAGAGTAACAACTTGTTATGCATGAGAGACTTATTCCAGAACAAGGTAAGGGAAAATTGACATCATGATGGATAACACAGTAGAATTCAGATGTTACTTTCACAGCCAGAGGTTCCAAACCTTCCCGCCTACATCTGCGGTGGCCAGAGCCACTGCACCAGCATCTTCTCCTGGCCTTCATGACATGCCTTCACAGTGTTAGCTGATTTATATCTTCATGGAATTTGTTCAAACCCACCAGTAGGTGTTGGGAAGGTATGTACACATCTGCAGGGTGGGCTGGTCCAACTTCCACCAGGAAGTTCAAACTCAGCCAGCACCAGCTGAGCATTCTTCCAGAGTCTCTCATTCGTGGAATAATCTGCACATCTTTAGAGCTCAGGTGAATCTTGTGAATACCAGGCAATCGCCCTTCCTGCTTTTCACAGATTAGGACAGGCTCCTAGACACCTCTAGGCTGGCTTAAATCCTAGACAGAATATTCATCTTTTGTGTTTCCTTTCTTCCAATAATTACCAGCCTTCTGATGAGCACATCACAGCAGGTGTAGGCTTTCCCCAAGTCATCCTTCCTTGCCAGTCACCCTCTGGTCATCTTTTCCCATTTCTCCTCGTTATTCCCACACACCCAGACTCACCTGTACACAACCTTTCAGCTTATCTTTTCCTACATGTTGACCTTGGCTTGGGCCCGTAAGATTTGTACCATTGTGGACTGAATTCTTGGCAGAATACTAATTCCTTGATAGAAAACTCCCTAAATGACTATATAAAATTATAGTTTTAAAAAATATTCAGTTCAGGGAATTACCTGGTGGTCCAGTGGTTCTAAAACTCAGCGCTTTCCCTGTCAAGGGCCCGGGTTCAATCCCTGGTCAGGGAACTAAGATCCTGCAAGTTGCATGGCGAGGCCAAAAACAAAAAAACAAATAATAAAAAATAAAAAAATTTTCAGTTCAATGCCTATTCAACCAAATTCCATGGACTTCAGCCTCAATAAAATATGTAGATGATTACAGACAGTAAATAAAATGAAGAGAATAGTTGTTGGTTATTTACCATATTGTACAAATCCTGGGGCACACTTCCTTGAAGATGATCTTCCTATAATCCAAACGTCCTTCAGATTAAGGTAGATAGATGCAGGATGTCCTCTGATTTCCTGCGGCTGTTGGCATTCTGAGGGGGAGGAGGGGGTGTCTCTTGGGAGGAAGCCACCCAAGAAAGTAGGAAACACCAGGTCCCCTCAGCTCCTGTTCTCCTGGCAGAGAGCAGGGTCCCTGCACCCCTGTTGCAGAACAGGTGCGGCCCAGCCAGATGGAGGAGGACCAGGTGGAGCCAGCACTCCCAGGCAGGCTGCCAACCCTGAGCAGAGCCAAGGAGCAGGCCGTAATGAATGAAGCCAGGAGACAGAATGTGAGACTTCTCCAGCATGTCCACGGGTGTGGTCTGTGACACAGGAAAGAGCGGCAGGGCCTGGGATCCAGCCTTCAGCACCGCCAGCTCCCTGGCGATGTTGTTTGAGGCCGCCTCTCAGGGACCGAACTGCTTGTATTTGTAAGGGATACACTGATGGGCTGATGGGGAAGACATACCTCCCAACTCAGGTGAGCTCAGGTGAGCACAGAGCTGCCCCCTACTGCCCCAGAAGGAGGAAGGGGGTGCTGCTGCAGGACTTTGTCTGCTGAGGGCAGTACCCAGGCTGGGTGCTGCGCCCTTGTCAACCTGTCCTTCTCAGCCCGAACCTTTCTGCTCAGTAAATGTTGGAGAAATATTTTAAATGTGAGTCTGAACCTATGCTCTGCAGTTCATTATTCTGCCTACCTCCATACTCAATAGAACCGAGTGATTAAAAACAGCAGATTTAGAGTCAGAGACCTGGGCTCAAATCCTAACCGCCTCTTGCTGTTCTGACTTGTGAAAAATTCAGCCTCTCCAAGCCTCGGGTTCCACATTTGAAATTTAAAAAAAGGAAAACTCATCTCATAGCAGCAGAATGAGGATTAAATGAAGTAGGGCTGGGAAGGGGCTGGTGTCACAGTGGGTCTCTATTCTTCCAGAACCCTCTGGGCCTGCCTCTCTGAGTGAGAGCTGGAGTGTCCAGGCCTCCCTTGCAGCCCGTCCTCCACTGTAGCCCCTGTCCCCCAGCTGCTTCTCTCTTCGGGGAGGGTCCCCTCCCACTGGGCGAGGTGGTTCTGCTGGTAAAACATCTCTGGGACATTCTTCAGGAAAGTGCATAATTCTGATATCCCACCAAGTTTGGAAATCTTGGCAACTGCCAACCTCCCACTCACTGGAGCACCACAGAGATTGTTTCTTCATTTTTCATTTTCCTATGAGAAAGATTTTGAAATGGGTGTTCCTTCAGAGAAAACAGGTAGCCCCCACCTCATAATAGATGAACATCCAAATTTATACAGAGGAAAAACAGACCCGTAAGAGGAGTCTCCTGGAAGGTCAGTTCTTCTAGTGCTATTTTAAGGGAAGGAAATAATATAGGCTTTAGCGTCTGTAGACCCAAGTTTAATTTCAAGTTCATCCACTTACTGAGAGGTCCGGTACCAGCCACTGACCTCTTTGAACTTCAGTTTTCTCCCCTGCCATATATTGTCGTAAAGGGTAAATGAGGGAACACAGATATAAGGACTTTATAATATCATTTATTAGTTATTATTACATAACTAAATTTACATAAATAGATCTGTTGTGTAATGTGAAACATTTATATGGGCTAACCCAAGGTTGTCTTATTTGTTTGTTTGTTTGTTTGTTTGTTTGTTTGGGGGGTTTTTGTTTGTGTGTGGGGGGTGGTTTTTTTTGGCTGCATTGGGTCTTTATTGCACATGGGCTTTCTCCAGTTGCGGAGAGTGGGGGCTACTCTTCATTGAGGTGTGCCGGTTCTCATTGCAGTGGCTTCTCTTGTTGCAGAACACAGGCTCTAGGAGCATGGGCTTCAGTAGCTGTGACACATGGGCTCAATAGTTGTGACTTACAGGCTCTAGAGCACAGGCTCAGTAGTTGGGGCACACAAGCTTAATTGCTCTGCTGTATGTGGGATCTTCCCAGCCCAGGGATTGAACCCGTGTCCCCAGCATTGGCAGGTGGATTCTTAACCACTGTGTCACCAGGGAAGCCCCCCCAAGATTGTTTTTAAAGGCCCTATTCTAACTGTTTTTAAATGTGGGGTGATTCTGGGAGGAATCAGAGTAGGACAGGGTTTATATAAAATGGAAGGCTGAAGGCTGGCTAATATCTGTAGCAAACGGCAATGAGGAAATCCATTCGTGAGGCTCCTGGTTGCCCACCTATCAGTTCTGATCGCTCTGGATTTCATTAGCATCAATAAGTGACCAAAAATACGTTTGAGTATCACGATGTTTAACTTTATAGTGGTTTTTGGTACTATTTCCTCCTACTTCCCATCTCACACTCACATACCCGTCAAACAAGAGCTGAGAAAAGTCTTCAACTTCCATCAGCACCCCTCCGGCTGTGAAGCCCTGTTCCCAGTGAGCAAGCTTCTCCACTCAGCTTCACTTGGCCTCCTGCTTTCAAAGGATGAAAAGTCTTCTTTCCCTCTCTCTCTCCCATGTTTCATCCGTGTCCCTGCCACACTGAGGAAGCAGAAGCCTGCCAGGTGCTTCTTCCGCCTCCCGAAGTCAGGGTGATGTGTGAAGGGGAAGCCCCTCTGAGTGAGGGATGTGATTTTGACCATAAGGCAACAGTCATAAGAGGCCAGTGGTCACTGGCTTCCTGTTTTCACCACATCTCACCTCTGGGCCCCCTGGGCTGACCCTGGGTCTCTTTCTCCCCTCCTTTAAGCCCTTGCATGAATTGGAAGCTGATTAGGAAATTCTCTTCTGTCTTCACTTGGATTCCCTGGGAGACAGACTGTCTGAGATGGAGTTTTGAGGGCGGGACTTCTACTGGGAGGAGGTGAACTGTGATGTCACAAAGGCCCTGGCTGATCCCACCAGGAGCTGTGCAGCTCCTACAGTCCTCCAGAGCTGTCCTGTCTTTAGGCAAGGAGGTCATTGGTTGTGAGCTGCCTCTGGGGAGGGGCTGTGACAATTAGCCCCTCCATTGACTGAGGGTAATTCCTGGAGAGAGGCTCAGGTGAGAGCCCTCTACTGCCAACGCTCCCAGCAACCAGGGAGGTGAGGGCCTCAGTTCTGAAGGGAGCTTTTTGGTGGCCCTCCACACATCCACTACACCATCGGCATGGTATCTTGGCATTTTTTAATGTTCACATTTTTAAGTTTAAAAATAAAACTGCCATTGTAAATAAGTAATTGTGTGTTTGCTTAAAATTGTTCTATCCTAAAATAAGTTGTATATGTTTGGAAAGAGCAAGTCATAGGTCCCTGAATAAATAATTTTGTCAGCAGAAAACTAAGCTGTAAAATACCCCATTTCGTGTAAAAAGCATTACAATTCAAATGAAGAACTGATGAAGATGGATTGAAAAACTCCACATCAAGAAATCAATTATCCTCAGATCTGTAAATACAATGCATTTCCTACCAAAATCTCAGCAGATTTTTGTAGAAATTGACATTCATATGAAAATGAAAATGACCTAGAATGGCTAAAACAATTTCAGAAAGAATCAAAATTAGAAAACTGTCAGTGCCCAAGTTCAAGACTTGTCATAAAGCTGCAGTAATCAAGGAAGAGTGTTATTGACATCAAAATAGACAAATAGATCAATGAAACAAAGTCTAGAAACAAAGCCGCACATATGTTCTAAAAAATGGATTTTTCACAAAGGTGCTAAGGCAATTCTGTGCAGAAAGGATAGTATTTTCAACAAATGCTGAGGGAACAAACATCTGTGTGAAAAAAAAAACTTTGATCAATAACTCACACAGTGTACAAAAATTTAATTTAAAATGTCTATAAACCTAAATATAAAACCTAAAATTATAAAACTTCCAAAGAAGACAAAAGAGAAAATCTTTGTAACCTTGGGTCAGGTAAATATTTCTTACAGATGATACTAAAACCAGCATCCATAAAAAAAACTGAGGGACGTCCTTGGTGGCACAGTGGTTAAGAATCTGCCTGCCAATGCAGGGGACATGGGTTAGAGCCCTGGTCTGGGAAGTTCCCACATGTTGTGCAGCAACTAAGCTTGTGAGCCACAACTACTGAGCCTCAGCAAAGTGTAGTCCCTATTCGCCGCAACTAGAGAACTAAGCCCAAATGGCAACAAAGACCTAACGCAGCCAATTTAAAAAAATTAATCAATTGGTTTTTAAAAACGCACAATCTAAAAGTTGAGAATTGAGAATCCCTGGTGGCGCAGTGGTTAAGAATCCACCTGCCAATGCAACAGACACGGGTTGGAACCCTGGTCCAGGAAGATCCCACATGCTGTGGAGCAGCTAAGCTCGTGAGCCACAACTACTGAGCCCACGTGCTGCAACGACTGAAGTCCATGCACCTAGAGCCCATGCTCTGCAACAAGAGAAGCCACCGCACTGAGAAGCCCGAGCACCACAACAAAGAGTATCCCCTGCTCACTGCAACTAGAGAAAACCCACGCAGAGCAATGAAGACACAATGCAGCCAAAAATAAATAAATAAATAAATAATTTTTAAAAAAATTTTAAAATAAAAAAAGCTTGAGAATTGTGTTTTATTTGGCGGAATCTCTGAGGGGTTAAACCCAGTAGACAACCTCTCAGATAGCTCCAGGGGACTTCTCTGAAGGGGTAAGGAAGGACCCAGGATATATAGGAGTTTGCAACAAAAACCAGGTAGTCAGAACATCAAAAGATTACTGTTAATTAAAGAAAACCAGACATCTCAAATTAATGAATTTAGCTCTTTTCTAGGTATGGGAAGATGCAAGAGTCTGGACTCATTGAAATCATTCCTTCAATATGTACCTGAACTATCTAGGGCCAGTATCCTGTTCTTTCCCATCCTGAGTCCCCTCAGGGTGCACTGTTGGGGTGACTGCAGTGGCTGAGGGCTTTTGTCTCCATCCTGAGTTCCCTTAGGAGGCACCGTAGGAGCAGCAGTAGTGGCTGCTGGCTTGATGGCCAAAGCATCCTCTGTTTGCTGATCTGGCAGGCAACTTTTTTTCCCCTTTTATTCTTCTAATTAATCTTTAATTCTTTGGTTTAAGATCAATGTGAATTTTTTTTATTTTATTGAAGTAGAGTTGATTTATAATGTGTTTAATTGCTGCCATACAGCAATGTGACTCAGTTATACACATATATTCTTTTTCATATTATTTTCCATTATGGTATATCTCAAGGTATTGAATATAGTTCTTTGTGCTATACAGTAGGACCTTGTTTATCCATCCTGTATGTAATAGTTCAGGCAATGTTTTTCATTCACATAATGAAGAAGCTTGCCTTGAGGGAGGGAAAGATGGCAGCAGTGCTGTTGGGGTCACCAAGAAAATGAACTTCAGGGTTTGTGAAACCACATTGCTGAGGGTTTCTTTTTTTTAAATAATTTTTATTGGAGTATAGTTGATTTACAATGTTGTGTTAGCTTCAGCTGTACAGAAAAATGAATCAGTTATACATATACATATATCCACCGTTTTTTAGATTCTTTTCCCATATAGGCCATTACAGAGTACTGAGTAGAGTTCCCTGTGCTACACAGTAGGTTATCATTAGTTATCTATTTTATAGATAGTGTGTATATGGGGTTTCTTTCTGATCGGCCAAAAAGAAGCCTGCGTACAGAGTTTGGAATGGATGTGTTTGTCTAAAAAAGGACACAGCACCCACAGCAGGAATGATATCTCTGACAGAAGAAAGAAAATGAGTTGAGGTCATGATGGAATATGTTCCTTCCCAGGGACTGGTTGAAGCTCTGGCTTCACAACAAATCCCACTGAAGTTGTCTCGGGATAATGACCAGGGCAGGAGCAAAGAGATGTTTACTTTTAAAGTGTACTCTTAGCTTCTCCATTCCAGGGAGATAATCCCACCCTCTGCTCCTGGCCTCAATGCTTTCAAGTTTGTATGTGTCATCTAACTCTGATCATCTACCTCCTGTGAAACTACAAACAAAGCTGAGTGTAAATCCCTTTGGGCTGAGATCATTCGTGCTGGTCCAGATAACTCTGCTCCTTGCTGCCACAGCTGACCTCTGGACCTAAGCCCTTGCCTGCTGAGACCTGTCCTAGCTTCCAGACTCTTCCAGCAGCCCTTTCCCACCACAACACACACATGCACTGCTATGATATAAGGAAAGTCAAGGTACACACTCTTGTTAACCACAGACAAATGACTTGAATCCAAGTTTATATTTGTTTTACTCTTACTCCTTTCATTTGCTTATTAAGCTTTTTTTTAAAGAGAGACCATTTCCAATTTATAGAAAATTCCCATAGTTGGAAAAGACAGCTTTGATACCTCTCTCCCCCTCTCAAGGCAACTACTGCTGCCATGGAAACCACTGGGGAGGAAGGGGACAGAAAACCAAATGCTAGTGCTTTGAGGATGTACCGAATCAGGAGGGAAGGAATGAAATCAACAGTGGAAATGCAGCAATATTTTAGGGGACTTGGTTACAGAAAGATTACCAAGCAGGACTAGTCTATTTGTAAGGTCACCAACCTGACCCAATGTTTTCCTACCCTAACAGTAAACTTTCCTTTTGATTTGCTCAGCCTCCTCAATGCAAAGATTAATTTGAATTAACAAGCATCTTTTTTTAACAATGGCAATAACTCTGGACTGGTTAGAAGTCTACTAGACATTGATACACACGCAGGACTGAGTTCAGTTCAAAGTTTCCAACGAATCCCTCACAGGGGTCAGCTATTCTGAATAAACAAAAGCCTGGGTTGAAGGAGTAGGAAGTCAAGTAAGTTCGGAAAATGGGGTGCTTGAGAGTTATGGGAGGGGAAGTGCTCAGAGCAACAACAGAATGTGTAATAGGAGCCAGGAAAGGAGGCACTGGAGGGGAAAAGTGGGCAGAAAAGGAAAGTACACCTGACAGCCAGCAACAGAGAAACCACTAAGTAAAGGATGACCATCCACCCATTGTATGAAAATGTCTGCAGTCATTTCAAAAATGATCATTAAGCTCTATTGCAATAAGAAAAATACTCCTGTTATAATGTACAGTGAAGAAAGCAAGAGACATAAGAAAGAAATGTCAGAGACTAACAAACACCAATTTCATCTATTTCAATATTTTAACTAGGTTTGGCCTTTGAAAGAGTTGGTCTTCTTTTTCTTCTCCTTTTTACATGCTGATTCCCGAGACTCAGAATCCAAGCGAGTTCCATTACTATCCTATTTCAGCTACGTGGTACCTGTGGTCTAGCAAATACTGGAAATATAACTACGGTTTATAGTGCTGTTCCTATAGAGGAAAGCTTGAACATTCTCAACATTGAATTTAAAAATGAAGGTTTATTCATAAATTGGAGACTGCCTATAAATATAACTCACAGCATTTTGCCGATTTATATTGTTCTTTTAATAAGGACTCTCTTCTTTAAGACAAGGCAGAGTTAATCAGATTGTCTGCTCTGTCTCACCACCCCATTGCCCCCAGCCCCCTCTAGGGCCCTCGCATTCCCCTCTAGCAACCGTGGCACCTGTGTTCAGCGTCTGCACGGCCTGCCCTGCAAATCCAACAGCCTTTGTAAGAAACCTGCCCAGAGAAAAGCAACCACTGAAACAGTTTGTACAGTAAATTAGGAATTGCTCTGCTTATGCCTAAAATCATTCAAGGTCATTGACAGAGGAAAACAAGCCAGGAAAAGGCTATGTCAAAGAATTTAGTTTCTATTTTAATGATTTCAATTTATTTTATTTTGGACCCCAGCTTCAAAGAGTTGAATTATCCACTCTCCTCAGTTCATGGCATTCTATCATCATGAAAGTCTCCCTTGTTTTATTGTTTTCCCCCACTCTCCACTTAATCCCAATTTCCATTTCCTTCCTTCCGCCCTGGGCACCTACTCTAACACATTCAGTACATATTCTTATAAAATATATAGTGTTATTTTGAATGTCTGCATGTTCATGTATATAACATTTTTGTACTATACACATCATTTTACTGCTTACTCTTTTCTTTTTCTTTTTTTTTTGGCCACGCCGTACAGCTTGTGGGATTTTAGTTCCCTGACCAGGGATTGACCCGGGCCCTAGGCAGTGAGAGTGTGGAGTCCTAACCACTGGACCACCAGGGAATTCCCCACATGGCTTACTTTTTCATTTAACAGTTTTCGAGATCTATCCAAGTTGCATCAGGCCCAAGGCTACTATTCCATGTTGTACTGTATTCCCAAGATGCATCCCCCGCATTGACTTGCCCACACCCCTGTGGGAGCCCACTAGGGAAGGCAGCTTCTAAAATGATCCCCAAGATTCCCACTCTCTGGTGTATACACCTGTGTAATCCTTCCCCTTAAGTGTGGGGAGAACCTTTGAGGTGATGGAATATTAATCCTGTGATTAAGTTACTAATCAGTAGACTTTGAGTTTATCAGAAGAGCGAGACTTATCTAATCAAAGAAACCCTTTAAAAGAAGAAGCACTGTCACTGAACCAAACTTGGGTCCACTGGTCTGTGCACAGTAAAGCCAGTCTACTGACACCAGGAAAGTGCACTGTTTACTGTAAAGGTGCCAATACAAGGAGAACAGGTGGCTTGTGCTCTAAAGCCCCAAACTCCCTGAAGGGTTTCAACAAAGCACTTTTAAAGGCAAGGTGAGTGAGGGGCGTCCCAGGGTATGTAATCAGCTGGTGCACAGTTCTCTGGTTGGTTGATGGTGAGGTAACAGGGTGGTATCAGAGGGGTTAACATGATCAATCCTTAGGTGCCAGTATGTCTGAGGTCTCGTGATCATCAAGTAGTTAATATCTTCCATTTGGTGGTCCTTTCGACATCTGTAAAACTCAGGAAATGTGCATCAGACACTATTATCTAGATACTTCAGAGAGGAGCTATACCCGAGGATATAGGGGGAGGGGTCTGTCCCAGGACGGCCCCAGAGACGAGCTTATCTTCCTGGCCTCAAAGAAGATGCAAGCTGTCATGAGTTCTACGATTGCACAGAACTGAATTTTGCCAACAACCAAAAAGAGCTTGAGAAAGAACCCCGAGCATCAGATGAGACCACAGCTCCAGACTTGACTGTACGTATGTAACACCTAAGTAGACAATCCAGCTAATCTGTTCCTGGACTCCTGACCCACAGAAACTGTGAGACAATAAAGCAGTGTTGCTTTAAGCTGATAAATCTGTGATAATTTCTTAGATGCCTATAGATACCTGGTAAGCCCCCAACTCTCCATTATAACAAACAATGATGGTATGAATACCTTTATTTGAATTCAGTTAGGGACCAATGTGACAATATCTCTGAGGTATAGATACAAGAATGAGACAGCCATGTCACAAGGTATATATATTTAAATTCGCTAAGTATAGCTAAATTATTCTCCAAAATAGTGGTGCCAGCAATGTAGAAGTGTTCCATCTTTTTCAACACATGATATTAACCATTTTTTATTTTTGCCATTCTGATGGTATACAGTAGTATCTCACTATTGTAGTGTACATTTATTTGTTTTCTATGATTTTGAGCATTTCTTCAAATACTTCCTAGCCATTCTTTTCATATCTTTGCCTAAATGTCTACTGGAATCTTGTATATCTCTTATTGATTTACAGAGGTTAATTGTATATGCTAGATATTAATTTCTTATTTGTGTGTTATGTTGCAAATATCTTCCCTTGGTCTGCCATCTATCTATTAATTTTGTCTGATTCATAGAGTATAAGATTAAGGACACAGAATTTGGAACCAGACCACCTGGTCAAGTACTGATTCTGCCACTTACTAGCTGTGTAACCCTAGGCAAGACTATAATACATGGCTTTTCAGTGCCTGTTAAACTCAGTAGCTGTGTTAGTCTTCTCAGCTGCCGTAACACAGTATCAGAGACTGAAGGGCTTAAACAACAATTTATTTTCTCACAATTCTGGAGTCTGAAAGTTCAAAATCAAGGTGGCAGGTTACGTTTCTCCTAATGCCTCTCTTCTTGGCTTGTAGATTACCACCTTCTTTCTGTGTCCTCACATAGTCTTTTATCTGGGTACAAGCATCCCTGATGTCTTTTTGTCCAACTTTGCTCTTCTAATAAGGACACTAGTCATATTCAATTAGGGTCCACCTATATGACCTCAGAACTTCCCAGGAAAACCTCTATGACTAGGGAGTTTTTTGAGTATAGGAGGTAAAGGAGAATCTTTTATTAGCTTGTCAATTTCTTTAATATGTGTTGATCTGCTCAAATTGTCTCTTTCTTATTGTCCCGATTGTGACATTTTATATTTTCTCAGGCTTTACCCAGATTTCAGATTTATTTTTCTTAACATCTACTAGCTTGTACAGTTTTCTTTTACATTTATACCTATCATTCAAATGGAATTAATCTTTGTAAATGATGTGAGATGGGGATCTAATCTTATGTTTCCCCTTTAATAAGCCTACTCTCCCAGCCATCATCTATCTATCTACTCCCTGCCCAATGGTTAATAGAGCCCCCTTTATCATATATAAATTTCCATATTTACATTAAAAGGATTTTCTTTTTCTTTTATCTTTGTCCTTTCCCAATTCAAATGTTTACAAAACATAGAAAGGTTGTTTTCTTTTTTTACTCTATATATTTAATAATCACAACAACCCTACAAGGTATTGTCTGTGTTTCTCAGATGAGTAAATAGAGGTTCAGAGAGATTGTATTTCGCCTAAAGTTCAAATAATACTGAGTGACATACCAGGACTTCTGACTCCAAATTAATTGCTTTTTTCCCAATTCCTCTACTGCTTGTTTAAGCAGCCAGTTTCTCACACTTAATTTGATTCATTCATTTAAATATCTGTTGAACATCTAATATGTTCCAGACACTGCTCTAGGTTCTAGGACTGCCACAGCAAACAAGCCAGATAAAAACCTCAGCCCTCCTGCAACTAACGTGGCCAAGGGTCCAGGATAGCTCTGGCCACGGAGGTGAAAACTAAGAAAACCACATTTGGTAACAATGGCTGTTCTAGTACCTACTTGGTACCATCCTTCCAAGGAGTTCAGTGCTTCAGTTTGTAGAGTCAAAGGAGGCCCCATGGAAGTTCCCTGACTCTAATTTGTAGAAGGGTGGCACTGAAACCCCAAGTCTGACAAGACGCAATAGAGGTAACCCAGACTATGCTTTTACCTTCAGGCAATTTCAAAAAGTTCCTTTAGTCTGCCAGAAAGAAGGTCTCAGCCCTTTCCTCTGTCACCTGAATTAGGTCAAGAACGTAGTTGTTATTCTCTGACCCCTCCCTCCCCTACGTCCATGATTAAGCCTGGCATTTCAGAATGTCTTGGATGAAAGTGAAGGCCAGCCACTTCCCCCCATCATGAAGACCCCCTGCAGAGAGGTTTCTTCTCATTTTAAAATGTTTCAACATTTAAGATTAGAAGTAAAGTCAAATGTATGTACTTCGTCAGACGTCATAGTGATAGATTAGTTTAAATTTACTGAAAGTTGACTACAAGATGGAATGATTTAAAGGATGACTTAAAGGGAATAAAAATGAATTCCTGATGAACAGTTGGCAACATCCATTTCAGTTTTTATAAATAGGAATTGCATTTTCAGCTAGGCCCTTGGGCACCCTGAATAAAGACACTATTTTCTAGCTTCCAATGTGATCATCTGACTATTTTCTGGTTAATAGAATGTGGGTCACTCCTCAGTGATGCTCTTAAAAGGGGACATATCCCCCCCCTTTTCCCTTCCCACCTTCCCACAGGCTGGAAGAGGACCTAATGGGGGACACTTTGGACTGTGGGGGTGAGGGGAAAATTCTGTAAATGACAGAGCAAAAACTAAGAGCCTGGCTTTATGGAATAGAACCTCAATACCAGCTGAGACTTTAACACAATAGAGACTTCATCGTCTATCTGGTTTAAATCTCTGTTATCTAGATCCCATCAGGCCAAACCTATATCCTCACCAATGTTCCCCAGTATCTAGCTCCCCCCCCCCACCCCACTCCCCCCACAATTCTTCCAAACTTCCACTTTCAGGACTTTCTACTGCGATTCAAATAATTTCTTTTTTTTCCCTCTCTCCATGGAAATCTTTAGTAAAAGGTGAAAGATTGATTCAGTCGGAAGAAAAACCAGAGTATCTCTTCTTGTTTTTTAGTGAAAGAATTTGTTGTCCACTTCCCACCAACAATCAGTATCAAATAGAGAATATATTTTATATTAACTTTTTGTCAAACTCTAGCCTCAGGAAGCCATAATTCTTTCAAATTTTAAGAACTGAGTTGCTAGACCACGAATAATTTTGTAGATTTTTATTATTTTACTATTAAAATTTTTTTTATCTTGAAATCGGTTAATCGTAAAGTAAAAAGTAACCATATATTTGTTTTTAAACATTATATACACTTGAGAAATAAATAGCATTCTAAGCATTTAAAAAAGCATCATTATATACAAAAAAGTCTTCAAGCCAAATGTATAAATACAGGACCCACTGAGGATTTGATTCCCAAGGCTTCCATTACAAAAGCAGAAGTAACCGGTATGCACAGTCAATAATGCAAGCTCTGCTTTGGCTAGAAAGCAACCACACAGAAAAAGCACACCATGGGACTGAGAAAATACCTTGAATTAAGGTATTTGACTGGTTATGTCTTCAGAGGTTTGGCATTGAACAATGACACAACTTTGGCACAATACAGATTAAAACAATGTCCTTTAAAAACCTAAGTACAGAGAAAATCACTCTCCCCCTTCCCCATCTGACATCACATCTCCTTGCAAATAAATCTCATCCATAAAAATCCCAACCCCTTGGCACAATTGTTCTCCTAGTTATATATTAATAAAAGACTTTGGGGTTTTGTGGAAGGCTCTGAAAAAAATTCCTTGTTTGTCATAGCTGGGGCGCATTGGTGGGAACCGACTGTAAGAGTCCTGACGAAGTTGCAGAGATGAGCACACCTCGGGCGGTGCCTCCAGGTAGTCTGGGTCCTCCCCCGGCTCCACCACCAACCTGGTGTGCAATTCCAGGCCCACGGCTGAACCTCACTAAGCCTCGGTTTTGCAAAATAGAGATAATAGTAGCTGCCCTGCTCACCTCCTGCTGCGAGTCTCTAAGTGATGCACATTCAAATCTTTTGAAAATTATAAAAGGGCTCCTCAGATATTATGTACATTAATTCAAACCAAGATCTAGAATTAGGGGCTTTTCGAAGAAGTTCAGCACAGAAAGGGCACTGGTATTGGAGCAAGATATTTCAAGGAGAAGCACGGCATTAGTTAAATCCTGGCACCAGGTGTGCGACAGGTGCTGGTTTCTGTATGAACAGACGTGCGTGACATATGTAATACCTTCCATCTTCCTACACAGAAGTGATTTTGCCAATCATATTCAGCTATTTTACCCATTCTGTCCCAACATGTATGACACTCTGCTTGCCACTCCACTGGTGGTCAAAGATGTCACTCTTAAGGGAGATGCACTTTAAGAAGAAATAGGTAGAAGCCACCTAAAGCCTCAGGGTCCCCAACTCTTACAACCTGTAGCCCCCCCAGTGCCCCTCATGCCTTTCATCACGTGCATATTCATGGATCATCTAAACAGGAAGGCAGTCTAGACATCCCAACCCCATTAGGTTTCAAAAGAGGAGACGGCCTGCAGAGATGTACTAAGGTGTCTACTGCCATGTGCTAATTAAGTTTCAGTGCATCATAAACATTTGTTCAATAAAAAAATGAGCAATGGAAAAATAACAAAGCCAATGATGTGTGCTCTAGAGAGGGAGTTGGGGAGCAGGACGGAATAAAATGTAACCAGTACATATTACCAGTTACCCACTGAACCCCAAGCACAAGGGCCTCAGCACCTCCCCAGGTAAACTCTCCCCTCCCCAGATGAACAAGTTCCCAGGTCTGCAATCCTGACTAGCGTCAGCTCCCAGCAGAAAGACCTCTCACTACGACTCAGGTCAGGCAGCTGACCCCTTCCACGCAGAGTGACTCAGAGCCTGTGTTCCTTGTCGGGTGAAGCACAGGCTCATCTGGTCACTGGGAAAACAGCCCAGTGTGCACAGAGGCCAGGGCGTCGGCCGTTTGCACACAGCTCTGGAATTAGAGCTATCCTAGCACAGCAGCCGGAACAGCGGGAAAAGCAGTGTGTGTCTCTTCCGGCAAGAAGTCCCAGCCATGATGGGAGGCACAGCGCTGGGCTCCAAGGTCAAGGCCAAGAAGGGTCTTTCCATCAGCTGGGTCCTCAGCAGTAACATTCCTCCATGTGCTTAGAAATCAGGGAGCGGGGGGCCTTGCAGGCACCTTCAAAGATGCTCCAGGATTGGACTGAAAGGAACCACGTGGGAGTGGTGTTCATTAGCTGGTTTTGCAAACATGCAACTCTGTTTACCACAAGACCAAGCTTTCTTCCATACCTATCAGCCTTTTGTATTTGCTTCCCTTTCAGAACAAATGGAGAAGGTCCTGAGCGCTCCTTCCTCCCCCTCCCCCAACAAGCCACAGATTCACTCTGAGAAACACCACACCGGAGCCTGCTCTGGGTTTCTAGTTCCACACACCTCAGTGCTGACATTTGCATATCCAGCAGAATACTCACCCGCAGCACGCACGTGTGCACACAAGCACACACTCACGGCTGTGGGGAAAATTATAGCATGCTCCTTTGCTTTGATCTAGAAACACAAGAGCGCCTGCAGTATGTCAGAAGGGGGCAAGGCAGGTCAAGAGATCCTGATTCTAGTCTCAGCTACACTAACGCACTATTGAGCCTCTCGGAACCACAGTCTCCTTCTCTGTGAACAGGTGAATGGTACCCATGGCAGAAGAGTACTGAAGGTGTAACATAGGTCCAGGGATTCACCACTTCCTGGTATTAATTTATTACTCGGGCTCCCATTGTTTTCGGTTCCTTTGAGGGCAAAGGAATGGACTTGTTTTCTCAAAGAGGTATTATGAGGCGAGTTATAATGTTCTCAACTGTTAGGAAGTTCTGGAGCAGAAAAGAAGTAAATAAGAATAGCAATCCTTCCTGGGCGTGTTCAATTTAAATGGCTGTTCTGAGGATCAATGAAGTTAATATGTGTGGAAGCACTTGGAAAGGTGTAAATTTGAATACAAACATAAAGAATTAGAAGTATTATTATAGCAGAAAATCATGTACACCTACACTAGACTGAGTCACTTAATTAGATGGGCAGTTTTCAGAATCCCACAAGTCCTGTGATCACTGAGCTTGTGGTCACGTTGATGCTACTGAACTGGAGACAGAGCAGCTGGGATGCAGCCCAGCCCTTGAGGTTGGCAGACAGTTAATCACAGGGGATCCCAGCAAGGGCGCAGCTGCTTGATAATTGATACCCAGATCGAGGAAAGATGATTTATCTGAGCAAGTGGAACCTCCACGCTCAAGAAAGAGCACAGGCTTTAGAGTAAACCAACCTGCTTCAGATCCTCACTCTGCCATCCCCAGCTGGGGGACCTGGAAAGAGTTACCTAACCTCCGAGTCTTGGGTCCCCAAACTGTTCACAAGGTTAACGACACCAGCATCATGGGCTTGATGGTCAAAGTAAATGAGATGATGTGTGGAAGGCACGAACGTAGGGTGGGCGCACATTACGTGCTCAGCATAAGGAAGCAGCATTATTATCTAGAACCTCTCTGTTGGGGCCAGGGAGGGGGGCTGGTGGGGGCCGCCTCCCTCCCCTTCAGCAGGCATTTAGGCCCAGAGGGTGTGTGATGGGGTCCCCCTTTGGATGTACCCACTGCCTCATACCACGAGATCAGCCTTCCTCAGTTCTGAAATAATGCAACTCCAGCACAAGGCAAAGGGGACACTGAAGCCAGATGACCCCTTTGTCTGATTCAGTGACACGCACATGAGCATTCCTGCTTCTCAGAAAAGGGGAGAGTTGCCCAGGAATATCAACTCAACACCAACCTGGGTTCCAGAAAACCTTAAAAGGGGACTATGCCTTGTGCTTTTCCCTTACCTCCCACCCAACTTCCCATTCCAACCTGGTGCCCAGAAGGAAGCCGGGAGCCCTGGAACTTCCCACAGCCCCAGCCACCACCAAGAAGTTCAATCTAAGATGGCGACATGGGTACCACACTTGGGGACTTAATCACTGAAAGGCCTCATTCCAGCGGGATCACGACTGTGACACCCACAGGATGAGGCAGAGCAAGAGACAAGGGGATATTCACACCATCCAACTTCCTATCGCACTGATTTGCCTGTCTTCTTCCAGCAGAAGGTCAGCTTCATAAAGGAAGGGACTTTTATCTGTTTTTGTTGACTTCTATGTCCTAAGGGCCAGACGCATGTCCAGCCTACATAGGGGACCCATCAGCATGCAGTGTGGAACCTTTGGGAACGTCCTGCTTACCTGGTTTCATTTTTCATTCTCCAGCCATCCTGACACTTGTTAAACCAGAGCTCTTGGCCAGGGGAAATGAGGGTGTTCTCAAGATCTTCTGCACAAAAAGTCAATCTAGGAGGAAAAAGAAACCACCGATGTAGCCAAAACTCCAGGGGTATGTACATGGCTGTGCACCCACCATATGGTGCTTTCTGGACCCGAGGCGGATGGAATAAGGAGAAAAGAGAAGTTTTCATCAGGCCGACCCTGACTCAAGACCCTTCAGAACTCCCACTGCTGCTAGAAGCACACTAAAAGGGTCTCACTTTGAGGTCTCCCCTGATTCAGCTCATGCAGGCTTTAATCACACCCCTTCCACCTTCTCCCCTCCATCTATCCAAAAGGCTGCCTGCTTTCCAAGGCATAGCCTCTCTGACCGCCCAAGACCTTATTAATCTAACCCTCTGTTGACCTCCCAATGTAATAAATAGGCACATCCTTATATAAATGTTGCTTTTGTTACTGTGTTACTTCTTATGGCATGAAGTTAATAATGAACATTTTAGCTCATTTTAACACATTATATCCTGCCTTGAATAGCTTGTGAATTCTTGTATCCATGGTGGACTATAAACTCCTTGAATGGAGGAACTCCAGATCCCTCCAGCATGGGGTCCGGAAATATCCGTTAACATGTGTAACTGGAACTCGGCTCGGAGTCAACATCAAAGATTCAGGAAGTGGACAACCAACATCACAGGAGGCATCAGCGGTCTAATCACCACGTCAACTATAAATCACAGCGCAAGCATGCGTGCTGCCCCAGCCTCGGTGTGGACAGCGTGACCCCTATGTGACCCATAGACATGTGGGACACCTGACCGTGATGCTTACCAGCAGGACGAAAGCCACATTCCGAACAGCTTCCCGAACCTTTACCAGGAGCCCAAACAGCCCACAAACACCCACGACACTCACAATCAGGAAATACAAATGAAACTGACAATCAGGGACCAAGTCACACTCAACAGAATGGCAAGAATGTCCACCACTGGTAGGTGAGGAGGAGGGGGAAAAGGAGCTCTTACTCTGTGGCTAAGCTTAAAAATTGGTCCAACCACTTTGGAGAGGGATTTAATAATATCCAGTCCAGTTGGAGAATACATGTACTATAACTCAGTGATTCAGCATGCCCCATAGAAGCCCTCACACACGTGCACGAGGAAAATGTCCCAGGATGTTCATCTCAGCACTATTTGTGACTGCAAAAAAGTAGCAATATCTTAAACATTCAGCAGAACAATGGTGAAACCATTGTTTGTGCAATGGCAGTTTACATACAAGAGTTGAATGTGAATTGACCAGATCTATATGCATTGGATAAAACTCATAAACAATGTTGAATGGAGAAAAGCAACTTCTAAAGGGATACGTCCACTCATGTAAACTTCAGAAGCAACCAAAACAATTCTATAGGTTGTTTACAGATACAAACAGAAGCAGTAAAATTATGGAAATCATGAAAAGGAAAATACACTAACATTAGTTAACGTTGGAAGATAAGTACATTTGGCTTGAAAGGGGAGGAGTCGGACAGGGGAAGGACACAGAGGGGCTCCAGCTCTCTCTGTAATATTTTACTTTTTAAAATCTTATATCTGAAACCAATATGAAAATGCTTTACACTTATTAAGTCTCAATGGTTTATTAAATTTGAAATATTTTATAAAAATGATGATCTTTCTGCTACCACATATCGTTCTGGTACAGGCTGCACTTACAAGCACCAAGAGAAGGAAAAAGACACGTGATTATCTAGACCAGGGGTCCGCTACCCCCATACCAGTCCCAGGCCTTTTGGGAACTGGGCCGCGCAGCAAGAGGTGAGCAGCGGTGAGCAAGGGAAGCGTCATCTGCGGCTCCCCATCACTCACATTACCGCCTGAGCAATAACCCTCCTCCCCCCGTCCACTGAAAAACTGTCTTCCAAGAAACTGGTCCCTGCTGCCAAAAAGGTTGGGAACCACTGATCTAGACCACAGTCTTCCTGCTAACCGCTCTCCTCAGCAGACACTCACCCCACACACATACCCCAACGCACAGCTCTCTAGACCAGACTGACTCAGACAAGCGACCCAACTCTCCACCCCCCCCAGGGCCAAGCTGTGCCACAGGTGATGGATGGAACTCAGACACATGAAGAACTGTAATGGAGAAAATGCCAGAAGAGATACAAAGAGGGCGGAGGCTGCTCTCCACCATCCCAAGGCTGGCAGTGACCTCCCAGAGATCTGCTGAAGGATCTGGCCAAGGTAACCCTCCTCTCGTGACAAAGGTCTTCCAGGCTTGCTGGCTCCCACTTAGACAGACGCTTCTCAGAGTCAAGGTACAATTTAGGAGCTGATTTAGGGGTGGATTTTTCATGTCAGGCTTGGTTAACAGATGTGGGAAACTGCCAGCTGGCATGGCACAGAGGAATCTTTGTTACTTAACGTTAGGGCCCCACCCATGTCCTTGAGCCAGAGCTTCCCAAGGTGAGGTATAATGCTCTGAAAATTGGATGCAAGGGAAGCCAGGACCCCCACAGATCTCATCCATGTGGACTTCCTAGACTGGATAGTCTGGTTTGCTCTGGACAGGAGCAAGCACAGACTTTGGGTTGCATGGGCCCCAGAGCAAACAGATTAACAAGGCAGCACTCCTACAAAGCCCTGTCCAGGAGAAGCCCCCCTTCCTCTGGGCCAGCACAGGGCCTGGCAAACGGAACAAGGGCTGGATTCCAGCCCCCACTTGCCCACCCCTCTCAGCCCAGGGCCTGCCATCAGGGCACAGGCCGCCCAACAGTTGACAGAAGCCTTGATCTGGAATTCAGTTTTCCTTGCAAAGGGTTTGCAGTTTTGCTTGTGTGCTCTGGATATGGAAAGATGGAAGGTACGCGCTTATCAAAGGAAAAGACACTGCAGAGGCACATACCCGCTGACCATGGGCACAGAACAGGGAAAGGGCTGTGAAGCACTTACTTCCGCTGGGTTTCCCCGGACTTGACCCGGATGCGTCTGACATTCAGCTCTTGCTCGGGCCTGCGGGACTGAGACAGGTAGCTGCGAAGCTCCTTCCACAGGTTGTACCAGGACAGAGAAGCTTTCTCCCAGGTGAGTTTGATCTTCAGGAGGTCTCCCAAGTCCTCCTCGGTATAGACCAGGAAGGAGTTGGTGGCATTCAGCCCAATCTCCTCCACTCTGCAAGGAGAGAGGGGAGCTGGTCTCAGTCCCCTGCCACCTGGAAAACTGCGGCACCATGAGGGGTGATGCGGTGGCAGCACCTGCCCCACACGGACTGGAAAGAAATGCACAAGAGGACCCCCACCACCGCATGCCCTCCACGTCCCACCAGCAGGACCAGGATGAAAGCTCAGCTGTGCTCCACACGGGCAGAGAGATGCTGTTGCCCACAGCACCCCAAACCATGCCTGAGCATCTCACCATTTAGGCTCCTTCCTGGGGGGACAGGACCAGGAAAGAACAGAAATGAGAAAGTGCAAAGAAGTGATATCCCCGCTCAACAGTGCCTCTTCCTCTCAGCCCACAGCCATCCACCTCCCCCAGAACTCCCAGTCCCTCCTGCCTACGCCTCTCACGTGGCACTTGGGGGAGCCTGCCTCACCCCATCTGTGTGCATTAGTGTGTGCACACAAGCCTGGTCCCCCCACTCTGAGAGCGAGTATTCTGATGATGTTACTCTGCAAGCCCAGCATCACTCAGCATGGCGCTTTGTACCTTACAAGTGCTCAACAGACGTACACAGATCACTATGTGCCCCTCCCATGGATAATTAGAAATGGGCCAGGGATGATGTTTATCAAGTTGCAAATTTCCTAAAGCCTCAGGAATCAGGTGTTCTGTGAAATGAAACAGCAGTTTCTGCCCAGCTGATCCAGCAGATTCTCACGTTGTTGATTCATCCCAGAAGCTTCCCTCCCAGAAACGTTCTGAGTCAAGGGCTCAGTGAAGAGTGTGAAGCAGGAGAGAGGAACCACCCAGCTCCTCCCTGGCACACAGACTAGCTCCCCTGCACTTGTTCACATGCTCCTGTGCTCTCTCTCCTTTTCAAACCAACTCATTCTCTGCCCTGAACTCAGCAAAGGAAGCCCGTGACTTACATTTCCAAAGGCAGACTCTGGGAGTCTGCATTGGTGCCGTAAAGAGTGACATAAAAGTTGGGCTCGGTTTCTCCCAGGTTCTTGTAGCTGAGGACATGGATCTTCACCTGATAATGGTAAACTGCAGAGACAGCAGAACAAAGCCATTTGTGAGCCTTGCTTGTCATCTTAGGGCACCCTGACCCAAACTGAGTCACCCAGAACAGTGTTTTAGGGACTCTCATCCTTTTGGTCCAGCCCAGCCTCCAGCCTCCCTCTGATCTCCTTCTCTCCGAAGGCCAGGAGGTCACTGAAGTATAGAGGAAGAAGCCCTGAACTTGGGGTTTGGGGGACCTTTGGGGGTTTCTGACCTAGATACTTTCTAGCTGTGTGACCTTGAATTAAGGACCAAGGTATTAACCTCTTGAGCCTCAACTTCCACCCACAATACCCACTAAACCTTATGGTTTTATAATGTGTTATAAAAATGCAAGGTATCATTTTGATCCCCTGTTGGTCCTGTCTCAGATTATTTTGATGATCAAAATGAGAAAACAAATACGAAACAGTGTTGAAAAGATAAATGCAAGATAGAAATTTAAGATATTGATATTGTGATCATAGAGTGATGATTCATATCACGAAAGGAGTCCCCATCATTTATTTTTAAAGATTAACTATCCTAGGGCATGCACAACATAATGTGATTTGCAATTATTTGATTTAACTGTAGGAATGTGCCAGTTCTACAACATGGTATTTGGAAGGAGGAAAAAGGTCCTTCCCTAGGGCAATGTGGTTGGGGACAAAGATTACCTCTGAAAGGCATGCCCGCCCTGGTTTTCAGGTACATTTTGCTGTTCCTCTTGTTCCTTGTTTTCTTGGCATTGTAGCCAATGCTATTACAACGGTCCTTCCGGCAACTGAGACAGATCCCCTTTTTGAAGCGGTTGGCGTCCGTGCACTGGAACGCAAAGCTCGCCTTGTCCTGATTCACCAGGGAGTCAACAAAGAGGTATACTGCCCGCTCGTGCTCACATCTCACCCCCTCTGCGATCACTGGGAGAGGGAGAGATGGAGACCGTCAGGATGAGCTGCTTCTCGGCGATCCGCCCACTCCATCAGTAAGTACTGTACACCACATCAGTAATAACTACTTTTCATGTCACTGTTAGTATGCTTGTTTGTATCATTCTTTATACATGCCCAGCAATATGCTCTCTTTAGAACTGAAAGTCAGTGCTGCCACCAAACCGCTTGCCCTCCGAGTGGGGTGACAGCACTGGTACATGTGAAGCAATAGAAATCAAGAGAGTGCAGAGGACAGGCACACAACAGGGTGATGGAGATCAGTTGTGCAGTAAGAGTCACTAAGTCCCAATACAGTTGTGAGGTCAGAAAATGCTGGAAATGGATCAGATGCTAAACATCATCTAGTCCGGGGCTCAGCAAACTGTACCTTGTAGGCTGGCCCCATTTTTGTAAAGTTTTACTGGAACATAGCCACATTCATTCATTACCTATTGTCTCTGGCTGCCTGCATGCTACAGCAGCAGAGTGGAGTTGAAATGGCGACTGTATGTCTTGCAAAGCTGAAACTATTAAGAAAATATTTGCCAACCTCATTCTAGTCCGGTCCTTTCAATTGTAGATTATGGACCCAAATGCCCTTGGAGGTGAAGTCATTTGCCCAGGGTCGCAGAGTCAGTTGGTTGCAAAGTTAGGAGTATAATTTGGATTTTTGTGACCCATATTAATCATTATTTCTTGTAACCAAAGGCTAAAGTCAATAGTTCCAGTAAATCCTGGGACCTTAAGAAAAATCTGGCAAAACCTCCCCTTCCCCTTCCTCATTAACATCACCAGTCTTAAGAAATGTCATCATCTGATCCCCCTGAGGCAGGGCTGAACTCTCCTTGCATGAACCCCCAAGGATGTTATCACCTTGGGAGAGGGCAACTTCAGACTGAGTGACAGAGTGGGACATCCAAAGAGCAGAGCATCACAGTGCAGAGCTCCAACTGGGACCAACGCTGAGAAATGAGGCCAGGATGCAAGGCAGTGAGCAAATGAGAGATCCAGCACATCAGTTTCAGCAGCAAATTCAGTTCAGCCCAAGAGTTCTAGGAAGAGGCTGAGGCATTCAGGAAGATATATTGTGAGTGAGTGGAGGAAGCATCTTGATTTTACTTCTTTCAAATGTTACAAAAAATTAAATTATAGTACATCCATGCTAAAGAATACTATGCAGTCTTTTAAAAGAATAAGGTAAGTAGATCTGTGTACTCTGATGTCTAAGAATGGCCATAATATATATATTAGGACTGAAAAAGCAAAGTTGCAGAACAATGTGATTTTGAAAAATATCACACACACACACACAGACACACAAATAAATCTGCAAAGCAATAAGAGTGGAAGGATACACACAACTGATATGGAGTTCATATCAGCTACCTCTGGAGAGTGAAAGTAGGAGTGGGTATGGGAGATGAGGGGGTATTTTTACTTCTTGCTTTAGGCAATTCTATAATGTTTGATTATTTTCCCAACGAATATGTATCCTTTTGTTATAAAAAGAAATTAATCAATAATAATTGATTATTGTGACCTCAAAGCATAAGAAAGCAGAGCAGAGACCTGGGGAAGGTTGTTAATAGGCTTACAGGATGATGAACTGTAGGATAGAGTGCTGAAGGGCTGATTTAGGAAGAGATGCAATAATTGAGTCAAAACAAAAAATAAGGAACTCACTTCCAGATGCAATTGACCCCAAGACATCGTTGAGCCCACAGCCCGGCTGGAAGTCACCTCCATTGGGGTAGATGTCGATGTGACCCACGGGCATCTGAATCCCGATGCTAAAGCCAAAGGAGCGCGTGTAGGTGTGCAGGACATCCACGAAGTCTGCATCGTCAGGGGACAGCCTCTTGTGGATGTCCACCCCTTCAAACATGGGCCCAGCAGGATCCAAACCTACAGCAGAAGGGGGAGACAAGACCAGCTGTGTCGGGTGCTCTAAGACAGTGAGTCCTGATGGATAGCTAAGTCGGCAAGTGTAGAATGAAGACATCCCTGCCCTGGGAATCCTGAATGGTGTGGTGCCTGCTGCAGAGGAATGTATGTTTTCTTCTGAAGCCTTCACGTGTCCTGACAACTCAGTAAACTGGCCATGAGGTTCAACTGACGTGAATCCGAGGAACCGCGCACTGTCAGAACTGGAGCAGTTCTGGAAACAACGTGGGCTGGCTGAAACTAAGCCATTCATTCCATTTATTCTGCCACTGAGAGCCTTCCACAGCCTTAATTTCAGCAAAATTTTGACAGAGTAACTAAGCTACCTACATCTTCGAGATGGAAGACTCGGTCTCCCCAAACTGAGCTGTTTGTATTTGGACTTAACTGTTCCCCTTGCCTTAGTTATGAATCAGGCCCAGAGGAGTGGAATGGCAAGGGCGGGGTACACCAGACACACTGAGCATCTGCATCTCAAGGCTCCAGAATTTCTCTCTTTTGCAGCCACAGGGAGAAAACCTTTTGCCTGCAAACTTTCTGTATCGAACAAACAAGCAGCACTGCAGAGAGCACTGGTTCTCACATTTGAAACAGCATGAATATCTCTGGGGAGCTTCTTACAAATTCAGATGCCACTGTGCTGCTGTGAAAAACTCTGGAAGGACGCACAAACCCCAGGCTTCCTGTGTGTATGTGTTGGGGGAGAGGGCGGAGCAGGGAACTGAGAAGACAGTGGTAACAATAAGAGACATTTCACCTTCTTTTAGTTTGGGGACCACATGAATGTAAAACCATTCCAAAACAGAATTTGCAAAGCGTAAAATGCAGATTCACTGACCCCCAAGAGATTCTGTTTGGTAGGTCTGGTGTAGAGCCCAGAAATAGAGGTTTATTCCCCAGGTGACCCTAAAAATAAGTGGTCTCTGGACCAGATTTTGGAAAAACTTCTCCATGTTTCAGTACCACCTAGAAAATGAAATCTGAATGTCTTAATTCATACAGTTCATGTTCGATATTAAGAGAATAAGTGCTTTTCAATGTAAATATTAGCTACTATTACCAAGCTTAAGTAATTATGGGAGCTGGATTCATCCTAACCTAGAAGGCTCTTTGTTTGCCCTACAGACACAGAGAGAGGACCTGGAGAAAGTTAAAAAAAGATTATGTGCAGCAGAGGAAGGGGCTTTGTTTAGTCTAGAATGGTGGTTCTCAGCTGAGAGGGATTTTTCTCCCAAGGGGACACTTGGAAATGTCTGGAGGCATTTTTGGTTGTCACAATTGGGGGAAAGAGAAAGAAGAAGCTTCTAGCATCTAGTGAGTAGAGGCCAGGAATGGTGAGAAAGATCCGATAATGCACAGGTCAGTTCCTACACAAGCATTATCTGGGCCCAAATGTGAATAGTTGTACCAAGGTAGGGAGGAGGTATGACCAAAAACAGAGTTGAAAAAGCAGGAGATGAGTAATAGAACCGTGTTTCCCAGACCCCATCACAATGGAACCAGGAAGCACGTTGTGAGGCTTGAGGGGAGTCATTTTAGGATAAACAAAAGGCAGGACTGTTGTTCAGAGTGGACAGTAAACTTGTGGAACTCACTATTCATGAGAACTAGTAGTGATTGAAACTTTAAATAGTTTCCGAGAGAAGTTTAGAAAAATGTATGAATGACAGGGGCAGAAAGGGAGCCCAGGCTGCCTGGGGGCTCATCTCTAGCCCAGGACCCAAAAGAAAGATGGCACAAAAGCAGTGGCCTCCCCAAATAAGCCCACGATGACTCTTTTTAGAGACCAAATGGACCCAGTACCCACAGAGGTGGCCTCTCCCTACCTCTCACCACGTCCCCTGGAAAAAAAAAAAGAAAGAAAGAAAAGGAACATTCTGCTTTGCAGCCAATAAGAGAGGGGCTCTTGTATCGGTGAACAAAAGTCTCCACCAGACGGTCAGTGCCATGGAAACCAAGCTGGGCTGGAGGAATGCAGGCGGCTGATGGGGCTTCTCGAAAGGCCAGCTGACAGGCAGGCTGAGCCTTCTCCTCCCCAGACTGACCCCGCCTGACACGTAGCCAGGGCCCACAGACTCTGGGGAAAAGTTGCACAATTTGTTTTTTAACTAAGAATGGGAGGGTCAATGCATCCCCTCCAAAAAAGAAGAAGATGGAGAACCACCCCTTCTTCCATTGTCAGACTCCCCCAAAAGTGTTCTGTCCAGCAAATGGAAGACTCTCGTGCATGCGTGTGCACACACGCGCTCTTGTGCACACGCATACACACGGGAAAACCTCCGCCTCTGGCCTGGCAGGGCAGAGCCTGCTGCACTGCAACAGCTACTTTATCTCTCCCCGCAGGAGGGTGGCAGCACGGTGCAGTGATGAGGAGCAGGCTCTGGAATCCTCCTGGATTTAAATCCCAGCTCTGCTACTTAGGGGATGAGATACTGTGCCCATGATTTAAGCACTGAGTCCTAGTCTCTGCATCTGTAAAATGAAGCCCAAAGGACCCCTTTGGCCGGATGCTATGTGGCTTACAGATGACATAAAGTACCCGTCACACATTGGGTACTTGACCTTAGGTAGTATCTAGCCCACAGCCTGCAGGGTGGACACTTAGTTCATATTTCTTGAATGAATGAACAAATCTGCTTGCTTATTTATTTATAACTAATGAGACACAAGCTCAATGAGAAATACATGACCTCTTCCCTAGCATATCACGGAATTCCCTCAGACGCCTAAGAGGGTAAAACTCTAGCAAACCCTAGTCCACAGCTCTCTGATCCAAGCAAGACTGGGGTTCAGGTACCCCCTGCAGGCGAAGGCTAAGGACCCCTGCTGGCCTCTGCACAGCGGCATCCCTGGCCTCTGGACCCCACACAAGCTGCAGTCTCTGGTCCTCTTACCAGTTGGGACCACCTGGTTCCCAGACCCATGGGAAGTCTGAGGGGAGAGGAGAGGGCACAGGCCTCCCCCATCAGACATGCACAAGAGCATGCATCAGGTCAGCCAGATACCCTCCGAGGTGCTGCGTGCCAACTAGACAGAGGCCATTCCTTCCTGTTATGTTCCCCCTGGGCCCCTGCTCCACAGAGAGAGGCCACATAGAAGGGGCTGCGCTCAGGACATGCTGGCCCGATGCTCCACGCAGACAGCATGGAGCACTGATTAGCATTCTGCCCGCAAAGCCGCATCTCAGCAGCTCCCACCCAGACAGGCAGGGGAAAGAACTGGAACACTCCTACTAGCCCCATCCCGTTTCAGATTTAGAAACAGGGAGAGGGAGGATCTGCATCTTGCCTTTGTTGCCAAGGACACTGTCCCTGGTGCTCTGGCAGGGGCCTTCTGTGTGCTGCAGCTTGAGCACAGCTGGCCTGGCTCTGCTACATCTTGCCTCTCACTGGGGACTAGGAAGAGGTGCTCAGACAATAGAACCCTGAGGGGCTTGAGGCCCAAGGGCTTTGCTCCAGCCATGGGTTAATGTGCAGTCACATGTGGCCACATTGCCCATTAGACAGTTCAGTCCCGCCGTCTTGATAACCAAAAATAAAGCTCTCCAGCTATGCTGAATCAAAGAGTTGGAGCTAAAGGAGTGTGTGTGTGCGCGCGCGTGCGTGCGTGCGCGCGATCTCATTAGACTTAAGCCCAGGGACAAGGATTTCAGGAGGGCTATTAAACTTCATAAATGTATATATTTCTAAATCTACCCCACTGGCTTGTTGCTGAAACCAGAAATTCTACCTTTACTAAATCATTCTCTAGCTAAGGACTCCCTTCTGAGCCCTGTTTCAAAATGAAAACATTGCCAGGAAAGAAATGATTAACTCTTTCCTTCTGGGTGACCAGGTGGGCCCTTAATATGTTGGAGGTGAGGGAGAAACTGGGAGGAAAAACAAATAAAAGAATGCCGGTGGGAGGATAAAAATCAATTTGCCGTTCATTTTCTCCTAGAGGAAGCCCTATGTATGTATTTGAAGGGGGCCCCAAATGGGAAAGAGAATCCTTCCCACTTTTCACAATCTTTCAATGATTTAATGATTTAAATCAAACTCTCACATCAAAAGGTCACCAATTCTTTGCCAAGGGGAAAGGGGGTGGGGGAGGGAAGGATTTAGAATTTGGGATTAGAAGATGCAAACTATTATATATAGGATGGATAAATAACAAGGTCCTACTGTATAGCACAGGGAACTATATTCAGTATTCTGTGATAAACGACAATGGAAAAGAATATGAAAAGAATATATATATATATATAAATCACTTTGCTGTACAGCAGAAATTAACACTTTGTAAATCAACTATACGTCAATAAAATTTAAAAAAATAAAAGGTCACAAATTCTGCCTATGGAATGTGTATCTCTCCAAATAAACTCACTTTCACTTAAAAAAAAAAAAACTAGGGGTGGGGAGTCAAGGAAGGGAGGGAATACGGGGATATTTGTATAAAAACAGATGATTAAACTTGGTGTACCCCCAAAAAAATAAAAAAAAATAAAAAGCCTCACCAAGATGGAAAATACAGTTTTCTATTGACTACCTGGGTACCAGTATCAGACAGAAAGGTCTCTTAACAATAACATTTAACCAATCATTCTAAACAGGTAATTACTACTAATGAATGCGCTGACTAAACATTAGAAAGAGGCTATTGGTAGATGAATTAGAAACCAGGGGCAACCCATCACTCATTCCTTTGCCTCGAGGTCCTGGCATTATCAGGGGCAGAAAATGGAAGCAGCCAGAAGCCTGCTGCCCAGGGCTCCACCCCAGTCCTGCCCTTGAGTCTTAGCTATTTGCCACCGGGTGTTTCCTCACCTGTTGGACTAGACTCATGGTTTTCAAACTGTGCTCCCTGGTGCTCTGGGACCCTCAGAGTCCTCCAGGGAAGCGGGAAGCTTAAATAACAAGATTAACACTACCAGTGAATACTCAGCTTTGACCAGAACACACCTTCTGTTTCATACATTGGGGTCCTGCCCAAGTTCAATTTGCAAAAGGGCTCTGTGACTTTGGGACCTTTGAAAAGCCCTAGATTAGATGTTCTCCAGGTTTCTTCCAAGGCTAACTGCAGCTTGGAAGAAACCCCCATGGCTCCCTCCTTGCTGCCTCTTTGGGAGCACTCTGGTTCAGAAGAGCCCCGTGGGCGGAGCAGCTGAGGGAGCTCTGGGGTGAGTGGAGGCAGCAGCACTTACCCGTGATTCTGCCCACGGTGCCTTTCACGAAGTTGCCAGCGTACCCAGCCACGTGAGCGCCAAGGCTGTAGCCAATCAAGTGAACATTCTTGAGAGAAAAATCCTCCTTCCCCTGCAGGAAGTCACAGAAGTGTGTGAGTGGAGAGCATGGTCCCGAGCTCACAGATCACCAACAATTCAACAAGTCAATCGTGTCGGGGAGGCAGGGCATGGCTGGCAGTGCTAGACATAGCCAGGTAAGGGGAGGTGGAAAGGACTCGGTGGCACTTCAGATGCCAAGCGCTAGGGACAGGGTGCAGGTTGTGACTAGAAGCTGCACACCTGACCCTTCCCCTACATATTTCTGGCAGCATCTAAATAGGAGAGAGGAGGGGTGGCAGTGTGGAGGTCAAAGCCACCGGACTCACTGGAGACTAAGTGCCAGCCTCAGCCTAGGCCCACGGGCTTCCAACCTCCTCATCCCAAAACCGCTTGGGACCCCAGAGTTGAAGCATCGGATCCTGACAGGGTACTCAGCGGTGGGGGTGAGGAGGTGGGGATCTGACCCCACAGCTCAGGAAGTAAGCTCGACCAAGCAACCCAGGCAGAGGACTGAGGACTGTTGGAGAATCCTGACCAGAATTCTGCCAGAATTCATCAGATTCCACGGGCATCTTAAAAGGAAGGTCAGGCTGGAATTGCCCAGATAACTGGGTCACTTCTCCAGTGTATTCCTGCCTCCCATTAAGTCCACTGACCTCAGGCAAATCCTTAACCTATAAAAAGTGACTTTAAGACCTCAAGATCTGTTTTCCACATACATTTTCTGCAAGGCACTAGGCTGCATTGGTTTGAGCCAACCCTCCCCACCCTCAGCCCAGCCACCCTTCAGAGGCCAGAGCAGACTTCAGTAAGTATTTCAGATTACAATCTGGTCCTGGCTTCTGAGGACATCAATAAGTAACAACCCAGAAGGCAAAGTTTCTTCCGCAAGTAAAGTAACAGGAAAAATCCAGAAATGTGGCAATAATTAGGAAGCTTTCTAAAAGTCCCAGCTTGCAAATATTTCAAGCAATACTTCAATAAAAATTGGAATCTCAAAGATAGTCTCAGACTCCTGAAGTTCACTGTAACAGTCCGACCTGTATTTCTTAAAAGGGTTCAGATTTAAGGTCCCGCTCAAAAGGAGATGACTCCCTTTGGTCCCGTTACCTGCAGCCAGTTGAGCAGTCTTGCGATGCTGTGCCCCACCTCCCTTGTGTTATTGACCGCATCTGTGTAAAGCTGGTGAGCCAGCGGGAGCCAGTCTACCACCACGACATTGGCTTCTTTCTCTCTTGTCTGCAGGGCTGACACGAGTTTGTGCAGCCAGCTTTCAAGCATGCCGCTCATCTGCAGGGAAAACAGGACTTTTTAAAAAAAATTCTACTTCTGGGTTTCAGAAATCCTAATGAATATGGAATTCAGTTTCATGACCCCCTCCCCAACCACTTCTGAAAGCTTCACAGTGGCTACGCAGGCACCAAACATTTGCACGTGCGCAGGGCCAGCCACAGGGAGGATTGCTACGTGGGTGATTGTCTTCCATTGCACTTGACATCTCCAGTTTTTCCCATCAATAATGTCAGAGCTGGTGTCCTCTGCTGCTGCCCCACTGACCGATAGGGCCCCTATGAGATATATGTTTGTGGCAATGTTGGCCTGAGTTTAGCCCCAGTCCCTGTCACAGTCAGGCAAGTAAGTGGCCTGGTCCATCACTCAAAGGCAGCTGAGAAGGGTTGCCCTGGAGAATTAGTTTCTTTCTCAGAGAAGCAGGGAGATTCTGTCTCTTAGGCAAAGGCAGAGTTAACAAATGACCCCTTCCCACAACCCATCTCTGCCATCACTCTTGACCCCCAAGTAGGGAAGATCTGCTCCTGGAATCCCAAATTAGAACTCAGAACACACTTTCCCACAGAAACAAAGTATAAATGGTGAGTAGGTCCAGTTGTAAACCCATCCACAAGTACATTATTAGATAAATAGATTTTCTGTGCCTGGCCTGGGAAGCTAAACGCCGTTTACAAGCTTGCTTCTATGGGAAACTGTCGTTCCAAGTTCCAAACAGATTACAAAAGAACTTTCTGGAATGCAACCCATTTGTAAGTTGCAGGCAGTTTGTATTTGCATTTTGACAGGGGGCCTTCAGAAGGTTCAAATGCATGGTTCGAATTGTAGGCTGTGGGGTGAGGCTGGATGGACAGGCCCTTAATCATCCCTTCAATTACATTAGGTGGCTAGGTACCTACATACCACCCCCCACCAGGCCTGACCCCAACAGTTGGTGATAGACCTAAAGACCCAGAAAGCATGTAACGGATATGAATGTCTCATCGTTAAGAGGAGGAATGTCCCCTCCCAATTAGCCCAGGCAGAAACCTGCTCACTTAATAGTGCCATTTTCCTACAGACTGCCATTAGATGAATGGATAAATCCCAGGCTGGTCAAAAGCTTCTGAGGCTGAGCATTAAAGTCCTTTTTTGTTGAAGTTTGCTATGGGCTTTTCAATGCGAATTGCTCAGCTAGGGCATATAAAGACTCCAGTGCCTTTAAACGGAGCCATCCCTATACAAACAGGAGGGCACCATGCCAACCAGGACCAGCCAGCCAGGCCAGCTGGCTCCTCACAGACTCTCTGAGCCAGTCAAGTTGCTTCAGTTCAGCTCAGCTCTTACAGAGGGATGGCCCCCGCAAGGCAGTGGTTGACCAATGTAATTAAGTGTAATTAGAGGGCCCCTTAAGAGCCAGTGGAGCTGGGCTGCTGCCCTCAGGAGAGCCACTTTCTGAAAGCCCGCTGTGTGCCACCCTGCTGGAGTCCAGATTGCCCCCTCAGCGAAGTGCACATTACATTCTTCACAGCTGTCTGACATACAAGCAGCCCACAAGAAAAGAGAGGGGGAGAGAGTGGAATCTGGAAGCACCAGTATTCTTTTTAATTGACCAAAACAAAAGAAACCAAATCTCCTGTAAAGCCATAGAGCTCCTCCCCCGGGGCTCACCGTCCACCCATGAATGATGAAGAAGGTTTTGGCTGTCATGTTGAGGCCACAGTCTTCTAAGGGCTGGTTGTGGCCGAAGGAGAGGTAGCATCCTTCATGCGCTGGGTCCTCAGAGGTGCGGAGGTTAAATCTCACAGGGGGTTTGGCAGCAGCCGGTACAACCCTGGATATGTTGAGCTCATCTGGAGAGAAAGAACAGAGCATGGGTATAAGTAGCAGGCCTGGGTGGTGAGAGATCTGGTGTCTAGTTCTAGTTCACTCTTGAGCAAATAAATTACTTAACCCCTCTGGGTTTCAGTTTTTACATCTGCTAAATGTTTCCTCCTCACCTCTCAGGAGAGTTGCAAAGATGTTATAAAAGGACATATCAATATTTAAGAGTATTAACTAGTCATCAGTATCCATTACTGTGAATCTGAAATAAGTCTCTCTTGCTTTTCTTCCTTCTTGCCCATCCAAATGAGTTCTCTTTCCTTCCCTCAAGTTACTGATTTCACAGTCTGGGTCCTCAATTCTTTTCCTGAAATGTTTGGGACAAGTTGAGTTTCAGAATTCAGAAATTTTCAGATTTGAGAAAAAGGTATAATATTATTATTTTATATTATTATATAACACCCCTGGCAGGGTCTGGGGCATTCCCATTCATCAAACACACCAATAGTATTTCTGCAGGGAAATACATGACTACTCATACTCAAGGGCGGGAAAAAAAAAAAAGATTCTAAATACCCTCTTGTTGGTTGAAGTCAGTTTTTCCTGCCAAATGAATAAGAGTTCAGGTCAAGTAAGGCCAGGACTTGCTGCCAAACAAGTTACCAGACAAATTTTTCAATTTTGAAAGATTTTGGATTTTGGAATTGGAGATAAGGAGCTATTGGCCTCTTACACAGTGGGCTTCTCTAGTGCTCCCATCTCGATTCCAGCACTTACTCCAAAGACCTCATGCATCCTCAGTGCTCCTTGCAGTACCAGACATGTGCCAGACACTCTTCTAGTTTGCTAAATAAATTAAATAAGTTATTGAAGCCATCTAGAAGCTCATAAGAGCAGTAAAACCTCTCTTTTCAGCTCCACTGCACACACACAGTGCCATCTAGCAGACGGCCCTACTTCAAAATACAGCCCATGTCACTGATGGTCCCTAAGGCCTTTTTAACTCTAGGTACAGTCATCACCACACTATTTCATAAGATCATAAATGAACCCCATCTAGCACTCTTTCAACCATCCAGGATACCATCCCTTAATAACAAGCTAAGAAATAAGAAAACCAAACTGTCCATTCACCCGGAAATCAAGGGAAAAGGTACCAAATGACCATCCCAGGAGCTTAATGTATCCCGAAGTTAAAAAACAAATGGAGTCATGAAAAGAGAGACCAGAGTGGTGGACAGGTTAGTGGTCAAGGGGACAAGGGGGAGGACAACAGTGCACCAGATGTAAAAAGGATAAAGTTCCAGAAAATGCAACTAAATACACATGAGCAAAACTTTGTCATTAAAGTAATGAACAAAAGCCCCAACTGGCAGAAATTTGAACCATGGACAAAACTCATTCAGCATCTCCCAATTTCTACCCAGACAGCCACTCACAAAGACCAGATGGGAAGTCCAGGAAAAAAGGAAAGGGAGGCTGCTGCCTTGCTGGCAGCAACCTGTAGATAAACCCACATACTAACATAAAAGTTTCATCCTAGCACCTGGCTCTCTCAGACCCCACAATTCTCTCGCTCATTTCTACTACTGCCAGCCTGAGTCGCTTCAGCCTCTGGGACTTCATGATCGTCCTTCACCCAGAGGTCCTCAGACTCCTTCTTTTACCTCCTTCAATTCCTTGTTCAGGGGTCAGCTGCTCAGTGATGGAAGCCTGGTCACAGACTAACACTGAACCACCTTCTCCCACCAGCCCTCTGTACCTTCCTCCTCTGCTTTACTTTTCTCCATAACACTGAGCACTATTTATATGTTTTAATTAGTTGACTGGCTGTTTTCCCACCACTGAAATGTAAGATCCACGGGGGTAGGGGTTTACACCTGTTTTGTTCACTGTTGTATCCCCTGCTCCTAGAAGGGTGCCTGGCAAATAAATACTTTTTTGAGTGAATGAAATAGCCCCCAAATACTCGAAATCACAAAACATAAAAGTTGGAAGGAATATTAGCATTTTACAGGAGAGGAAGTAGAGATGCAACCTACCCTGGTTCAACTGCGCTAGAATTGAGAACATGCTACATAAAACAAGGTTTTTTCCATTCATTGAAATTAACCCTCTGAAGGCATAAAAGCAACATGGACCAACATCATTTGACCCAGCCTCAGCAGAATAGTAGAAGGTGAAATAATAGGGTGTGGTTCAGGGATTCCCCACTCTCCTCTGCTTAACTCATTGACTTGGTACTCCAGCGGGGTGGCCCTACCCTCGCTCCTCCAGGGCAGGTTCCTCCAATAGAAGAGACCACCATGCAGAACTCAGAAGAAAAGCTGGCAACTGGGAAGAGGAGCAGAGGTAGCAAAAGGAAGAGCGAGGGCTGGAAAGACTGTTAGGGAGGAGGGGGCCGGCAAGCTGGGGGATAAGCCCAGCAGCTTCTCTGCACAAATTACCCGCCAAATGCTCCGGGGCAAGCAGTACTCAAACCAGAGCCAGCTACCCTGATGCCTTAACTTCCAAAACACCTTACGCTGAGATTACAAGGAAGGGCACCAGGTGAGAGAGTTCTCTCTAACAACCTTCTTGCCTCGGAAACCCCAGGTTCAAAGAGGAGGACAAGGTTAAAGAGCTGCGGGCAGCCAACTCTGCTGACTGGACAGCACCGATAAGGGAACTGTATAACGGCAAGGGGGTGGGGCGAGAGCGAGCGCGCGCGAGCGCACCGGCAGCCTGCGGCCTCTTGGATGCCTGGCTGGGGATGCCCTCGTCAGAAGCCGAGGAACAAGTAAACTGCAAGGCTGATTAGGAGGACCAAATGGACGGCGCAGGGGGTAAGGAAGGAGGATGTCGCAGGATCGAGGAAGAAGGGTGGGCAAGACAGAGGGGACCTGGCACAGAAAAGAAGTGGGGCTGGTAATAAAAATAAGTGCACGTTACCTTGCAGCTGTCCCTCGGGACCAAGGGGTGTGGGGCCTCCCGCGGCAAAGCAACAATAGGCGCTCCAGAGGCAGAGCAGAACTGAGTTTCTCATCCTTCCCCGCCACACCCCGTTCCCCAAAACGGGGCTTTAAAGAAGACAAGGAAAAAAAAAATCTCTTGAAGTTTCCAGCAGTCCGAGCCCGTAAGACTCGAAGTGGGCAGCCCTCTCTCAACCAGAGAGAGGGGTGGCCTTGGAGAGCTAAAGATGGAGAAGGTGGAAAATGAAAATTTGGCTCAACTGAGCCGTGGGGTAGTGGGGGGAGTGTGAAGGGGCTTGAACCAGAATCAGATCTGCCTTCACCCGTGCCGCCCTCCCGGGAAGCAGGGGCTCGCCACTGTCACACCGCGAGGTCCTGGCGAGGTAGTTTTTAAAGTATTGGAGTCATCTGACCCATCGCCAGATGGTGATTTGCATAATTTATTCCCGTCCCTGGACTCTGATTGGTCACACCTTCGCTGACGCCCGAACCGAAGACTCCCCAAAGTTTGAATGAAAGCGCCGCACACCCACCGCGTGGATGCTCCGCACGCGCAGCCTTGTTTCCTCCCCAGTCAGCTCCGCGGGCAGCAGCGCTCTGGCCACCCTACTTTTCCCTAGTGTCCGCTCCCGGACCCTGGATTCTCCGCTCGCCCCTGCAGCCCCCGCCCCGGGGTGGGGGCAGCGGTCAATGCCCCAAAGCCCTGCTCCCGCTGAGCTTGCGATCCCTGAAGAAGGAAAGTTACCCTCTCCAGGGCGCAAAGCCATCCCCGAGCCCGAAATGATCTCTCCTTGCCCCGCGCCAAGGATACAGATGGAGGAAAGCCACCTGGTCACCCCGTGGTCCTTCTTTTCTCCCTTTCCTCCTGCCCTCCTGTCTAGCGAGGCCCGCGACAGGTGCAGACGGCGTGATCAGATAATAACTCGGCAGTGCTGAGGGGCTGCGGGCTGTGGCCTGGGCGTCAGGGTCGCTCAGACCCCTCTCGGCTAGTCCTCGCTCCTCCACTAGCCGCAAAACTCGGGGCAAGCCACCCAACTTCCCCCAGTACGCGGGGTGGTAACAGTTCCCGTCGCTTAGGGATGTTGGGGAAATTAAAAGACCTGCTCTAGTACTGCGCTCAGTGCGGCGCCTGCCACGTGGTAGGCGCTCTCATACCTGCGGGTGGAGGACAGGAGGGATGCCAGGCAACACTCCCCAAAGGAAACAGTGAGCCAAGCTTGGGGATCTCAGACGCCTAACCAGCGCCAAGGGTGAGCTAACGCGGTCCACTACCTACTGAGTGGAGTTAGGCAGCTTTTTCCTCTCCCTGGTCATTTTCTCCTCCTCTCCTTCCCTTTATTGTGCGTGTCCCTGCTCCTTCCACGGGTGCCGGCTCAAGCTCCTCTCGCGGGACCCCAGGACAGAGGGCAGCAAGCGTCCCAACCTTGGCGGGGAGTCTGCGTCTGGCGCAGGGAAGCCGGGACCGAGCGCCCGGCGCTCTGCCGGCGGCGGCCTGGACCACTAGGGAGCGGCTGCGCCTCAACAGCCCTCGGGAATGCCGCGGACGTGCGAGAGAGAGAAAGCGCTGCGGCCCGGCTGCGCACCGCCATCCAGCCTCCTTCCCGCCGGAGCTGGCTCTCCCAGACTACACCTCTGTGCGCGAATAACCCTGCCGTGGCCAGGAACAGGTCCCGCTCCTGCCTGGGGAGGAAAACTGCCCGAGCAGCCCCGCGCCCCTTTCTCCCTGGTGTCTTGGGGCCCCTCCTGGAAGATCTGTGTGGTTTTCACAGATCAGGTCCTGTCCCCACCTATCTTCTTTACTTTTGTTACTCCAGCTGCCAGCAAAGCACACTTTGTCCCTGCTGTGTGCTATAATTCATTAACAAGAGGCTGGCCGGTTTTTTGTTTTTTGTTTTTTTGTTTTTTTGCTTTTTTTTTTTCAGTGTAAAACTCAATGCACTTTATGGCATGGTAAATGGCACTCCCAGATATGTTTCTTCCCTCCTCTTACTGCTCTCTTTCTCCACTGGCAAACTATGCAGAAATAAGTAAGGTATCATCTCCATTTTACAGATGGGAAAACTGAGTCATGGGAACAGGCTGCAGGTCTGAAGCAAGTCTGGACAACCAAATCTCTCTCTCTCTCCTGCTCTTAGTTTGATTTAGCTAGTTGACCTCTAAATATGAGCTTTTGGGAACCACGTCTCCATCTCTTCAGTGGTTGAGGCAGTAGGTAACCTGTGAGTCAAAAATCCCCTTCTCTGTTCTGAGTTACTCAAATCATTGTCCCTAGAATCTTAACTGGACAGTGTGGAGGGTATGTCTTGGGGACCTCTTTCACAAGTAAGATCCCCTAGCAGAGCTAGGTACTCATGCAAAGTTGGTTATCCTACCTGGAAAAAAAAACCAAAAAAACAGTAGATTCAATAAGATCAACATCCATCTTTTTAACTGCCACGGCTATGAAACCATTTACGTTTTATTGCTGGTTGGTTAGAGTGCCCTCCTGTGTCTCTATATTAAAACATCATGTGAGAACTTCCAAAGGACATAATGAAATTATAATCACAGCATTAGAGTAATGTATAACCTCAACTGTCTGTTATGCAAAGCATAATATTTGTATAAAATATGCAAAACATATTTTCCAGGAGAACCACGAAGAGAGCTGGGGAGCCTCTTGTGTGGAGGAAGTCTCTGCTTGAGGAGTTTCAGCAGAAACTTCTGTTTGTATCACAGCCAAAATGTCAGGGTCTAGGTTACTCTAGCAAAGGTTATGGTCGTTCTTTTAGGCAGCCCTCCTATGTTAGGGAAATAAATCCCCCTCTCATGAGAGGAGCCCACTTTGCACTTCAGAAGCTGAAAAGCAAACACACACCTTTCCAGCCTCCCTTGCAGCTAGAGTTCCTGGTTTAAACTCAGCCAATCAAACCCCGAGGTGAAAGCAAGTGAGTCTGGAAGCACACAGCCACTCCACTCTGCCAGCAGGGCAGCAGTAGCCAGCTCTGGTTTTCGGGTCAGCAGTAGCATCACCCCCAGACCAGCCTGCAGTGGGACTTAGGTAGTGCAGTCTGCCTGAGTATCCTTTCAAAGCCTGGTTCTTTGGCCCTGCAGGTATTCTGATTGCTACCTAATATGTTTTTAATGAGTTCATCTTCTGCATAAATGAACCAAAGACTGTGTTGCTTATAACTAAGAAGATGACTTAATCACCTGATGCTTATTAAATAGTTACTGGGGTAAAACACCAAGCACCCCCAAGGAATGTTCAGGAGGCCATCCCTGCTCTCACAGACACAATATTGAAAGTATGGTATTTAGGAGTTACCAGGCACCTGGGCCAGTGCTGTCCAAAAGAAATATAATACAAGCCACATGTCTTAGTCAGCTATGACTGCCATAACAAAATATAGACTGGGTGGCTCACACAACAGAAATTTATTTTCTCATAGTTCTGAGGGCTAGGTGTCTGACATCAGGATGTCAGCATGGTCAAGTTCTGATGAGAATGGTCTTTCCAGTTTGTAACTAGATTCGCTGTGTCCTCACATGATAGGGAGGGAGAGAGGAAGCTCTCTGGTATCTCTTCTTACAAAGGCACTAATCCCATCCTTAGGGCCCCACCTGCAGGACCTCATCCAAACCTAATTATCTTCCAAAGACCCCATCTCCAAATACCATCACACTGAGGGGTTAAGGCTTCAACATATGGATGGCCCAGACGGGGGCGGGGGGTGAAACTCAATTTGATCCAAGCACCAAATATGTGATTTTACCTTTTCTAGTAGCCACATAAAGAAGTAAAAAGAAAAATGTGAACTTAATTTTTTAATAATATATTTTATTTAATGCAATAAACCCCAAATATTATTTCTACATGTAGTCAATATACAAAATTATTAATGAGACACCTTTATATTTTTGTTTTGAAATCTGGTATGTTTTACACTTATAGCACATGTCAAATTGGACTAGCCATGTATTAAGTGCTCAATAGCCACATGTAGCTAGTGGCTACTGTATTTGACAGCATAGATCTAGAGTGTTAAAACTAAAACAAATCTTAGAGATCACTCAGTATAAACATCTCACTTTACAGATCATGAAACTAAGACCCAACCAGATTAACTCACTTGCTCAAGGTCACACAGCTGGTATAAAGGCAAAGATGGAACACAAGTCCAGGTTTTTGATTCCAAGATGTCCTCTGCCTGTTCAAAGACAGAGAAGATGATGGAGAGCTGAGAGGACCACACTTAGTGGAAAGTCTGGAATAACATCATACCACTGGTTCAAGAAAAGAAGGAAAAAACTAGAGCAAAGTGAACTCCAAATATTTATTAAACCTCTGTGATACGCCCAGCATTATGCTAAATGCTATAAGCAACTCAAAAAGAAATGGAAAATATTATTAAATTTACAGCTCACTCAAACTCCACTTTCCAAGGTCAGAGGAGAGGAAAATATAAGTGAGAAAGCTCATTAAATATTTGTTGAATGATTACATAAATGAAGTGTGTGGTGAATCTCCAAGAAAGGGACCAAGTATTCAGCTTTTGCTAAATTAACCACAGAATGCTCACCCCACAAAGGTTTAGTGAAGGATCAGAATTCCCCAGGAACACAGTTTGGGAAGCACTGGATTAGAGGCTGCAACTACAGAGAGAGAGTTTATTGAGCTCCAGTTTACATCTCCATCTGCAATATGACCTCAGCTCGCCTACGTGCTGAAGGTAGCTCTGGGTAGGTTTGTTTTATTTTGTGTTTCCCTTCCTTTGCGAATCACGAGCTCCAATTCCTTGAATTCTTCCACTTAGAAGACATCCAAAGGAAGTTGAAGTTATTTTCCTTAATAAAGAGATTTTCGTGCAAATTCATACATGCAGTTCATGCATGATTGTAAGGTTTTCTCCTGCATCTATACAAGCATGGAGCAGGTGAAATATTGAGTTTAACCAGGACTTTGGGTCGTTTAAAGGAATTTACCTAAGAAAGAAGTCAGGCCTGACGCATTTCTTTCAGGAAAGGTAGCATGATCAATCCACCCAGAGGATGAGGCCCAGGATAAGGCTGTCAGGTCCCAAGCACACCTCCTCAAAAAACAACCAGAGTGGTTCAACTCACATGTCATTTTAATGCAGTGTTAAAACACGTCTTGTGCAACTAGCCCTGCACACAAAAGCTAAATGACCACTATGGGATCAGCCAAGGACTTGAGGATTCTGAGCAGCGTGGAGACGAGCGCCTCCCAGGGGGAGGACCAGAGGTTAGCAGCCAGCCCTGTACGGAGGAAGCGCAGAGGAGCAAACCCGCAGCTCCACCTGCCGGACCCTCTCCCTCACCCATCACTTCCACACAACAGAACAGAAAGAGGAAAAGCTGAGGCAAAGGGGCTCATTGCCAAATTGAGAAGCATTTCCAGTGACAGACTGGGAGACTGGATCACCAAACTAAGTCCACTTTTAAAGGCTCTGGGCCTTTCCAAAGCTCTGTGGGGAAAAACAACAAGAACAATAACATTTAAACCTGATTCCAAAGGTCCATTTTCTAGCAAAATATGTTACAAAGAACTGACCTCAGGGTACCTAAATAGACCAATAACCACAAGAAAAGATTGAGACTTACCAACCATCCTATCCACGCAGACCCCCAAAATGCCAGATGGATACAGTTCCTCAGGCAATTTCCCTTAAACTACCAAACCCTTGGTTAAATCCCATTTTTCGTCTATTTCTGTACCTACACCTACGTACTCACAAGCTTGCTGAATTAAGTTAGTAACTACTAATCTCAAGTGGTCTTTTAATTCTGCCTAGCAATCAACCATATTTCGCTAGACTCCTCCTACTCCTTCTCCTAGATGACACTCTCACACCTTCTCCTCTCCCCTCAGACCCCCAATATCTCTCATTCTTTCTCTCAGCTGACGACCTGCCTTCCCATTTAACTAGAAAAATAAAATCAATCAGAAGAGAACATCCACAAGACCCATTGTCGCACACCCAACTATTTGCATCTGTACCCATGTCCTCAGCCTCCCTTCCAGTTACTGAAGATGAGCTGTCTGTGCTTCTAAGTACCCCCATGCGAGCACACACACATTAACACACCAGATTCCATCCCCACTCACACAAGGACATCACTCCAACAATTTCTCCCTCTTTTGGATCATTTCCATCAGCATACAAATACAAGTTACAATTCTCCATCTTAAAACACATTGCAATGACTCCACTTCCCTCTCCAGACTCACGCTATTTCTCTGCTGCCCTTTACAGTAAAATTTCTTTACAGAGGTCTCCATGATCCCTGATTCCAAGCCCACTCCTCCCATTTCCTCTCGAGCTCCACCTCCTCCCCACAACCCCTCTTGCCAAGGTCACCCTGCACAGCCAGGTGAATCCTTAGTCCTCCTCTTACTCCGTCACAGTCACTCTGTCCTCGTTGAACTCATCTGGTTCTCCTCCTTGCTCACTGGTCTCTCCTCCTTGCTCACTGGTCTCTCCTCCTCAATTTCCTTTGCTGACTGACTTCTCATTGTTGGAGCACCCCAAGGTTCATGTATGGACCTCTTCTTTTTTGTTTATCTAAAATCACTCCGTTAATAATCTCATCTACTCTCATACCTTCAAAGCCATCTATACGTGATTCTCCAGTATATACCTCCAGCCTGAACCTCCTCCCTGAACTCCAAACTTCTTTAACACCTTAGGTGCCTAAAAGGCATCTCAGACCTACCATTCAAAACTGAGTCCCTGATCTTCCCCCCAAATCTACTCCTGCCTCTGTCTTCCCAATCTCAATAAATAGAAAACTAATCTTTCCAGTCACACAGGCCAAAAACTGGAGTCATCTTTGACTCCCTTTTTCCTTATCCCACAACCAATATCCAGCAAATCCCTGTGCCTTCACCTTCAAGATCCATCTAGAATCTGACCGCCGCTTACCACCTCCATTGTTCCCACCACAGTGCAAACCACCATCATCTTTCACTTGAAATAAACCACCTGGAATACCCTCCTATGACCCCCAAGTTCATTCACCATAGAGACTGGTAACATGGGACTTCCCTGCCGGTCCAGTGGTTAAGACTTTGCCTTCAATGCTGGGAGTGCAGGTTCAACTCCTGATCGGGGAGATAAGATCCCACATGCCTCGTGGCCAAAAAATCAAAACATAAAACAGAGTGATATGGTAACAAATTCAACAAAAACTTTAAAAATGGTCCACATCAAACAAATCTTTAAAAAAGAAAAAAAAAGACTATTAACATACAGTAACATACCAGGCTCTGCAAGGTCTCCCCTTGACCTCTCTGACATTAATTCACACTGTTCTCCCCAACTCACCCCCTCCTCATTCTGGGCTTCTGACTGTTCCTTCCACACACTTGGCATGTTCCCACCTAAGAACTTTTACATTTACTGTTCTCTCTTCTGATCCTCAGATATTTTCAGAACACAATCCCTCACCTCCTTCAGATTTTTGCTCAAATATCACTGGGGCTTCCCTGACACCCACTTGAAAATTGCAAAGCCCCAGGACTTCCCTGGTGGTTCAGTGGGTAAAACTCCAAGCTCCCAATGCAGGGGACCTGGGTTTGATCCCTGGCCAGGGAACTAGATCCAGCATGCATGCCACAACTAAGAGTCTGCATGCCACAACTAAGACCCGGCACAGCCTAAATAAATAAATAAAAGATTTTTTTAATATATTAAAAAATTAAAAAGATAGAAAATTGCAAAGCCCCTCCCAGCACTTCCTATCTCCCTCCCCTGCTTTATTTTTTTCCATAACAGTTCCCACCATCTGACACATTATATATCTTAGCTACATACTTGTTTACAATCTGCCTTCCCCCACTAAGATGAAAGGGATTTTTGTGTATATTTGTGTATTTTGACTATTTCTGTATTCCCAGTACCAGGACTTAATAAATACTTGTTGACTAAATGCATGAACAAATTCTGAAACTAATTAAACTTTTTCAGAACCAGACAAAAAATAAAAGGTTCAAAATGTTTTCTACAAATTCAATATAACACTGATACCAAATCTGACAAAGACTGATACACAAAAACAAAAAAGAAAGGAAAAAAAACTATAAACTGATTTCAGTTGAAACATTTTCAGTAAAACAGTAGCAAATAAAACTCAACAGTGCGTTAAAAGGACATGTCTGATCAACTGAGGAACATTCAACCTAGAAATATAAATATGGCTCAATTCAAGGAAATCTATAATTCACCACATATATACATCAAAGGTGGAGAAAAAAATTATTTCAACAGATGCTTGAAAAAATTAGAGATAAGATAATTCAATAACAAGGGTGATTACATAATCACTATAACAAAAATCTCTATTTTTCCAGTAACATAGGGAAGGGTTTTTAAGCAGGCTATAAACACAGAAGATAAAAGAAAAACATAATAATCTTGATGGCACAAAAGTTTTTAAAAACTTGTCTTCAGTAAAAAAGACGTTAAACAAATTCAAAAGACAATTTAAACTGTTACAAAATATTTGTTACATACAAGAACTTGCTTTATTAATTTTCAATAATATTTTACCCCCCAAAAAGACAACTCAATATGTCACTTTCATGCAAATTATAAAAAGGATTTCCTCCCTCAAGATACTTTACTTTTGGGAAAAACTATCATGCTGTGCTAATTTTGTCAGGACAAGGCACTTTTCATTGCCATCTGCCAGAAAAAAGTGGCATAATAAATATTGAAATCTATGATTCCTATGATGTGAATCACATCTGCTGGTCTGAACGGAATATAACCTACACCACCATCAACAACATCTATAGTCTAGACTTAGATCACTGTAAATAGTATTATTCACTTACATGAACATCCACCAGGATTAAAAGTTTGTGTTGGATACAACTAAATTTTTTTTTTCTTGCAGAATTATAAGCATTCTTGGTCCCTCCCCAAATTCCAGTAATACCCTCTAACCATCGGAATAATTATAAACACTGCCAGTTTTCCAAAATGCCCCCAGGAGATGGCATTCCACTTGGAGAACCATGGTCTAGATTGATTGGAAGGCACAGAGGAAAGACTTTAACTCTTCATTTTATGCTTTTCAATACAGCTTGAATTTTTCACCTTATGCATGCATAAAAAATGGAAAATTAAAATATAAAAATATAAATAAACTAAATTACTACTCTAAAGAGGAGTTAAGTACTAGGAATGGAAGACTGATTCCAATAAAAGACACATGATATTTATCCCAGTACATAATAGTAACAGAGGTCTGAGGTCCACCAGGGTCTCAGCAATAACTAGTCGAAAGAGTTTGATCCAGAAAGCCAAGAACTTGTATCTCCCCCATAAAATCAACAACCATCCCCACTGTGTCTTGCATCTCTAGATAGATGGATAGCATAGAATGCAGTAGTGTTCAGACTTGTTCAGATGAGAAAGCACCTCATGGTCATGATGTTTTTTGCTGAAGAGTATTCAATGTTAAAGTATTTCATTCCATCACATAAACTATGATCTCACATAAAACTGTTTATTTAGCTAAAGTGTGTTGCTTTAAAATGTCAGTTTATGTTTACACACTATAGAACAAAGTGAAAACACAATTACAAACACAGATGAAAAACCAGCTTTCAAAGCATTATTAACCAGTTCTGAGTTTTTCCGTTACTACTTCTTTATTACTTATTTGTGTTCTTTTATCTGTTGGAAGCACGCAAGCAGTAGAAAGCACTAAAACTCTAAGCAAAAGTATGTCTTTTCAGTAGGCCTAAAATGAGTTCAAAATAAAGCTTTTTGAAATGGTAAAATTGAAACAAAGACTGTGGTTTAGTTAAGAGTATTGTACCAGTGTTGAGCCCTTAGTTTTGATCATCGTACTGTGCTTATATAGGATGTCAACATTAGGAGAATCTGGGTGAGGAATATGGAGATCTCTGGACTATTGTTACAGCTTTTCTGTGAGGTAAATATTAGTCCAAAATAAAGTTTTTAAAATTCTGGGAGAAAACTTGAATTTGAGAATATTATTTATATCAATTTTTTCCTACAAATTGTGAGAAGGCAGCTATTCCATTTAGTCAAGAACATTTTATCCCTTCTTGAAACTCACCAGAGGAAGCACAGTTTGGAAAACACAGGTTAGGGTTGGGGGAAGCAACCTGAGATGCCAGCTTGCAAAAAAACCCTTAAGTGATTTTAATCTACACCCTCAGCAAGAACCCCTGGGAAAGTATGTCTAAGGTCTCTTTCCAATCCCTTTCTCTTGTCGACTTGGCAAAGTCCTATTCATCCTTAAAAATCTAAGTCAGAAATCACCTCCTTCATGAAGCTCTCCTTGCAGGAAGACACCAACTAGAATTCTGGAGATGCTGTCCCCAGATGAAGTAAATTTACATTGTAAACCAGAAGGAGCCAACTGCCTCAAGGGTATAACATAGTAGATGTCATGGTTCATAACCCAAATTCCCCCTTGAGGTCCAAGGCCGGCATCCCCCCCAGCTGACGGGAGAGTCAGCTGCTGAGGATTCATAGCTGAGTCTCTCCCTTGGAATTGCTCTTGGCCTAAGGGAACTGCCTGCCCAAAGTCACTCTCCCTTCCCCAAGGGCAGCCTGTATATAATGTCTAGTCAGCTGTGGAGTACAAAGACCAGGTTCCCTTTGCCCCAGTTCAACACAGCTCTGCAGGACTGACTATGATACCTCTGTAACATTGTTACCGAGTCCAAGCTCGCTCTGCTTGCTGCGTGATAGGCCAATGAATCAGAGACAAGGTGTAGAGGCAAGGAATACGACTATATTCAGAAAGCCAGCAGACCAAGAAGATGGCAGACTAATGTCTCCGAAAAACCACCTTCTCGGGATCTGGATGCCAGTTTCTTTTATAGTATCAGAGAGGGAGGGATGGGGAAGTAAAGTAAAAAGGGTTATCAGTCGTGCAAAACATATCCTGGAATGACTAGCCTCAGGGAAGGGATGTGTTGATTTCTTTATTTCTGTGGCCATTCACAGGTGGGTAGGGTTCCCTGAGGCAGGCCATTATGAATGATTATAATAACAAAAGCAACAAGAAACAAAGGTTAAAGTCAAAGAAACAGATCCAACATGGAGTCCAATTTACCTCTTCCCTGTTACAGCATCACAGTTCAACTCCTCCTTCTGCCCATTTCTGCTGCCCTGGACCCCTCACAGGTAAGAGCAATTCCTTAATACAATAAGCCACCAGCAAACAAAATTCTGCTTTAGGGACTTTCCTGGTCCAATAGTTGAGAATCCACCCTCCAACGCAGGGGACTCAGGTTCAATCCCTGGTCGGGGAACTAAGATCCTACATGCCTCAGAGCAACTAAGCCCATGCACCGCAACTACTGAGCACTTGGGCCAAAATTACTGAGCCCAAGTGCTCTGGAGCCCCCAGGCCACAACTAGAGAGAAGTCATGCACCACAATGAAGAGCCTGCTTGACTCAGCAGAGGATCCCACATGCCACAACTAAGACCCAAGGCAGCTAAAAATGAAATAAATAGATAAATTTTTTCTAAAAATCTGCTTCTAAATTCATTTTCTGAGGAATCCATCCTAAGACAATCACAACTGCTAATACCTTGGAATTATCCAATCTGCAGCAAGAAATTTATCCTTCATTTTGCTGTACAGTCATATACCCACAGGATAATTTATTGTAGCATGTTTGCAATAGCAACATATTGTAAACAAAATCCATCAACAGAGAACCATAAATCATGGCTATGGTGGAGTAATATGCAGCTGTATAAAAGAGTAAGAAAGCACTTTATGTCATGATATTACACAACCTTCAATTTATAAATTTAAGTAAAAAAGGTATAGAAAAGTGTGTATTCTGTCATTTTGTTTAAAAAACAAAGAATATATATGTTTTCAGACATATATGTTTATATATTAGTAGAATATTTCTGGAAGAATTGAGAAGAAACTAGAAACATTAGTTGCCTCTGGGAAGGACATTTGAGTGGCTGGGGGGAAGGGGTGGAAATAATTTTTTGAGTTCTGGGTTTTTTTTTAACCCCATAGCTTTTCTGAACCTTTTGCATTTTGAACCACATGAATACTGTATTCAAAACTAAATAGGGGCTTCCTAGGTGGCGCAGTGGTTAAGAATCTGCCTACCAGTGCAGGGTACACGGGTTCGATCCCTGCTCCAGGAAGATCCCACATGCCGTGGAGCAACTAAGTCCGTGTGCCACAACTATTGAGCCTGCGCTTTAGAGTTCGTGAGCCACAACTACTGAGCCCATGTGCTGCAACTACTGAAGCCCACGCGCCTAGAGCCCATGCTCCGCAACAAGAGAAGCCATGGCAATGAGGAGACCACGCACCACAACGAAGAGTACCCCCCACTTACCACAACTAAAGAAAGCTCGTGCACAGCAAAAAAAGACCCAACACAGCCAATAAAATAAATTTATTTTAAAAAAAAAAAAAAAACTAAATAGATGATGGGACTTCCTTGGTGATGCAGTGGTTAAGAATCTGCCTGCCAATGCAGGGGACATGGGTTTGAGCCCTGGTCCAGGAAGATCCCACATGCCACAGAGCAACTAAGCTCATGTGTTGCAACTTCTAAGCCTGCGCTCTAGAGCCCATGAGGCACAACTATTGAGCCTGAGTGCCACAATTACTGAAGCCCACACACCTAGAGCCTGTGCTTCACAACAAGAAAAGCCACTGCAATGAGAAGCTCGTGCACCGCGACGAACAGTAGCTCCCACTCTCCACAACTAGAGGAAGCCCATGCACAGCAATGAAGACCGAACACAGCCAATAAAAAATAAAGTAATTAATTTTTAAAAAACAAAATAGATGAAAGCAAAGCAAAAGAAAATAAATGTTGAGGAATGAAAAGAGGCCTTGGTCTTGGAGAACAGTAGCTATGGAGTGTCCTCGGGAAAGAGGTTTCAAGAGAGTCATGGAAATGGAAAGTTTCAGGGAGAACAGTAAGCGAAGAACAGAAGAGAAAGTGAGAGACAGGAAACAGAGGCGCCTCTTTCGAGATGTCTGGGAGCAGACAGGAGAGCCTTCGTCAGTGCTCTGACCCACCTTCACAAGTAGATCTGAGCCAAACAAAGCCCCTTTGTGGGCTGGCAGTGGCAACCTAGAACCCCAATCAAATTTCTCTCCTTTCAGCATCTGATCTGAGAAATACTAAAGGATCAAGTAGGAGCCTAAAAGGGAAGCCAAAGAGATGCACAGAATGGCAGAGGGGTTAGGACCTGAGTGAGCCAAAACCAGCTATTGAAGTTAAAGAAAAGATGTACAGGGAATTCCCTGGTGGTCCAGTGGTTAGGGTTCCAAGCTTCCACTGCAGGGGTACAGGTTCTATCCCTGGTCGGGGAACTAAGATTCCACAAGCCACACAGCGTGGCAGGGGGTAAAAAAAAGATCCACACAGCAGCAGGGGATTTTGAGGAACTATTCTTGAAGGATGAAAGCATCAAAAACAGAGAAAGTAGCTGTGTCCAATAATGGTGATTACATGAGTCTAAGGACCGAAGCCCATGAACACTGCTCTTAAAGTTGCCAGACCTGGGAATTCTCTGGTGGTCCAGTGCTTAGGACTCCATACTTTCACTGCCAAAGGCCTGGGTTCAATCCCCGATCAGGGAACTAAGATCCCACAAGCCGTGTGGCACAATCAAAAAAAAAAGTATGCCAGACCTGTCTTGGACAGGAGGGTGACAAAGTGTGGTCCTCAGACCAGCAACATCAGCATCACCTGAGAACTTGTTAGAAATGCACATTCTATGCCCTGCCCCAGTCCGACTGAATCAAAAACTCTGGAGGTGAGGCCCAGCAATCTGTGTTTTCACAAGCCTTCCAGATGATTCTGATGCACCTTAGAACCACTACTGTAGACCTTAGACCCTAAGGCTCAGCTGTACTAGGGCTCCTCCGTGTGGACAATTCCTACCCGTGTATGTCTTTACAACAAACCCCACTGCTAAAGCTAGCATAAGCTCTCTAGCAGAAGATCTTGTTTCCTGTACCAAAAGTGCCTAATACCTTATCCCCCTGGGCAAGCTAACTCCTACTTTTATTTGGAGACTCAGCTCTAGGGCCACCTCCTCCAAGAAGCCTTCCTCACAGATGTCTCCCAGCCTAAGTTAGGTGTCGCTCTGCTATGCTCCTGTAGCCACCCCCCTAACCTCTGGCATAACACAGCACCAAGTCCTGTAATCAAGGACCTATTTGTTCATTTCCCACTAGGGTGGGACTATGTCTTCACTGTATCTCTAGCACTGGATACTCAATATTAGTTCTTAATAGCTATTGTTAAGCACTCAATAAATAAACAAATGTACATATGCAGTGATTATTATTTTTCCTGGATCACAGCAGCTTCCTTAAACAATGCCTATCATCTCTCTTATGAGGTTTCCCAGGAGGGCAAGCCTGCTGAGCCAAGTGATAATTGTTACTAATGGACTGTGACAACCCAAGCTGAATTAACCCCTTTGTTTCTATGCAGGGAATTCCAAGTAGTTTGGCAGATAATCACTGGGCAGAAGCAACAGAAGATGGCCAGGAGGTGTGCCCAGCGGACTGGGTCTGTGTTTGAGGTGCAGATAAAATGTCCCTTCTTTGAAGGATGCTGCCTAACAGGAAGGCAGACACAAAACAGATCATTTTAACACAAACCATCGGCTCTACAAAGTTGATACAACAATCACATAGTTCATGGAAAGGGAAAGGAAAGAAAATAAGTACTCAGTACCCAGGCATACCATACATGAGTGAGCTAACACTATGAGTGGATAAATGAGGGAGAATATGCATAGCTGCTACTGTCTTCATTTCTGTAACAGGTCACAAGGCTATAGTGGATAATTATGACTTTCTTCTCCCACTACCCCATTCTATGTTCCATCTGTCCTCAGCCAGTATCTTAACTGCTTGCGTTCTTTACTGGGTGAGATGACCCAAACCTTCATTCCTGAAAAGTCCGAATCTTCAGTGGGCTTGTCTTTCTTACTGGCTGTATTTTTACATTAACTTCTTTTTTTTAATATTTTTTTAAATGTATCTATTTTATTTTTTATTTATTGGCTGCATCGGGTCTTTGTTGCTGCACGCGGGCATTCTCTTTAGTTGTGGTGAGAGGGGGCTACTCTTCATTGCAGTGTGTGGGCTTCTCAGTGAGGTGGCTTCTCTTCTTGCGAAGCACGGGCTCTAGGCACGTGGGCTTCAGTAGTTATGGCACATGGGCTTCAGTAGTTGCGGCACATGAGCTCAGTATTTGTGGCGCACGGTCTTTGTTGCTCTGCAGCATATGGGATCTTCCTGGATCAGGGATCGAAACCATGTCTCCTGCATTGGCAAGTGGACTCTTAACCACTGCGCCACCAGGGAAGCCCCTACATTAACTTCTATTATTGGACATGGAATTCCTAAGAGACACCCCCAGAGAATCCCCAGGGTTCCAGACCTCTTTGCCCCAGCTGAGTGACAGTAATCAAATTTCCCCAGGTAACTGGGGTCCGTCACCCCCGCAGTACTCCATAAGCAAGCGGCACTCTTGTCTTCCAATTCAGTGGTACCATTGTGGAGTCTCCCTGGGGAGCTATTGCTCTTTTGGGAGCTAAGACCTCCACACCAACAGATCGCAAAGGTGCGAGAACCACAGACAAAAATTCTGTGAACAGGTTAAGTGTAATAATTAGTGGAGCCACTCCCCATCTATCCCTTGATTCCTAGACCCTGTGTTCCATCTGTGGGTAAAGCAGCACCGTGTTTTGGTCACTCATTCAAAGCATATTCTACATGCTCTAAGCCAAAACTTCAGCATTTCAGATTGTTAATCCCAATTAGCGCTCTATCTAAGTCTTCTATTCCATCACCCAGGCAGAAAGGGGCCACATGGTAAGAACAGTGATTTCCATGGGCTTGAGCCCATTGTTAGTTGTTGAAATCAGTTTCTTGGTCTGAAGTAACGTTGTATGAGATACATTATGCGTATGAAGCATTCTACAAATTCATAGCTGATGACGGTGCTGGTGACGGTGGAAGACTGGAGAAGGCAAATCCATATTCAGAATACCATCTGTTCCAGTGGCAACAAGACATTATCCCCTTCCTATGAAAGGGACTCAATGTAATCAATCTGCCACCATATGGCTGGCTGACCTGCCATTGGGGGGTTAGCAATGTTCCCTGCCGTTGGCAGGTTAGGCTCTCAGCAAAAGCAGTATCCACAGTATTTTTGGTGAAGGGAAGACCTTCTCAGGAGTCAGAGCACCAACCTGGCAGAGGCTGCTCTTCAATTATGAGGTCCCAGAAGGAGCTGGGAAGTGTGCCTTTCTCAGAAGCCTCCCTGGGCTTCCTGTTTCACAGACTTCAGTGGTTTCTCCTAAGCTGGTTAGCCCCTGACTAATGCAGATATATTTGATTGGTTTGGATTTTGAAGGCACTTTCATAAATACATTACACCCCCACCATTGTTTGCCTGGAAAAATCTTATTTCATACTTCAAGGTTCAGCTTGAAAATTCCTTCCTTTCTAAAGACTTTCTTGTCTCCCACTTCCCCCAACCTCATCTCACACTTGCCCCTGAATTCACTGCTCTGCCTCTGGACTTTCTTCGCAATTGGATTCTATCACTTGTTCCGTATTATTGCTCCCATGTCTGTCTTTGACTAGGCTGGGGGTTTCTTGACGGCAGAAACTAAATTTTATGCACCTATTTACATGTTTGAAACATGATAGGTATGTAATAAAAGTTTACAGAGTGAAGTAGGGAGTAATAGTGACTTCCTCTACTTAAAACAAGAACAAGGAACTGGGGGGAGGGATGAGAGAGGAGTTATTGTTTGATGGGGTCAGAGTTTCCTTTTGGGAAGGTGAAAAAGTTCTAGAGATGGATGGTGGTGACGGTTACACAACAATGTGAAGGTACTTGATGCCACTGAACTGAACACTGAAAAATGGCTAAAATCGTAAATTTTATGCCATGTCTATTTTATCATAATTTTTAAAACTAAACTAGGTGAAAAACTGAAAGAATTCCCTCTAAGAACAGGAACAAGACAAGGGTGTCCACTCTCACCACTGTTATTCAACATAGTTTTGGAAGTTTTAGCCACAGCAATCAGAGAAGAAAAAGAAATAAAAGGAATACAAATTGGAAAAGAAGTAAAATTGTCACTCTTTGCAGATGACATGATATTATATATAGAAAACCCTCAAGACTCTACCAGAAAACTGCTAGCACTAATTGATGAGTTTAGTAAAGTAGCAGGATACAAAATTAATGCACAGAAATCTCTTGCATTCCTATACACTAACAATGGAAGAGCAGAAAGAGAAATTAAGGAAACTCTCCCATTCACCATTGCAACCAAAAGAATAAAATACCTAGGAATAAACCTGCCTAAGGAGGCAAAAGATCTGTGTGCAGAAAACTTTAAGACATTGATGAAAGAAATCAAAGACGACACAAACAGATGGAGGGACATGCCATGTTCCTGGGTTGGAAGAATCAACATCGTGAAAATGACTGTACTACCCAAAGCAATTTACAGATTCAATGCAATCCCAATCAAATTACCAATGGCAAGAGAAAAAAAGAAAAAAAAATTACCAATGGCATTTTTCACAGAACTAGAGCAAGAAATCTTACGATTTGTATGGAAACGCAAAAGACCCCGAATAGCCAAAGCAATCTTGAGAAGGAAAAATGGAGTTGGTGGAATCAGGCTTCCTGACTTCAAACTATACTACAAGGCCATAGTGATCAAGACAGTATGGTACTGGCACAAAAACAGAAAGGAAGACCAATGGAATAGAATAGAAAACTCAGAAGTAAGCCCAAACACATATGGGCACCTTATCTTTGACAAAGGAGGCACGAATATACAATGGAAAAAAGACAGCCTCTTCAATAAGTGGTGCTGGGAAAATTGGACAGCAACATGTCAAAGAATGAAATTAGAACACTTCCTAACACCATACACAAAAATCAGCTCCAAATGGATTAAAGACCTACATGTAAGGCCAGACACTATCAAACTCCTAGAGGAAAACATAGGCAGAACACTCTATGACATCCATCAAAGCAAGATCCTTTTGGACCCACCTCCTAGAATCATGGAAATAAAATCAAGAATAAACAAATGGGACCTCATGAAACTTAAAAGCTTTTGCACAGTGAAAGAAACCATAAACAAGACTAGAAGGCCACCCTCAGAATGAGAAAAAAGAGTTGCCTACAAAACAACGGACAAAGGATTAACCTCCAAAATATACAAGCAGCTCATGAAGCTTAATACCAAAAAAGCAAATAACCCAATCCACAAATGGGCAGAAGACCTAAATAGACATTTCTCCAAAGAAGACATACAGATGGCCAACAAATACATGAAAAGATGCTCAACATCACTACTCATCAGAGAAATGCAAGTCAAAGCCACAATGAAGTATCACCTCACACCGATCAGAATGGCCATCATCACAAAATCTGGAAACAACAAATGTTGGAGAGGGTGTGGAGAAAAGGGAACTCTCTTGCACTGGTGGTGGGAATGTAAGTTGGTACAGCCACTATGGAAAACAATTTGGAGGTTCCTTCAAAAACTACAAATAGAACTACCATATGATCCAGTCATCCCACTCCTGGGCATATACCCAAAGGAAACCATAATCCCAAAAGAAACATGTCGCATAATGTTTATTGCAGCATTATTTACAATAGCCAGGACATGGAAGCAACCTAAATGCCCATCAACAAATGAATGGATAAAGAAGATGTGGCATATATATACAATGGAATATTACTCAGCTATAAAAAGGGATGAGATGGAGCTATATGTCATGAGGTGGATAGACCTAGAGTCTGTCATACAGAGTGAAGTAAGCCAGAAAGAGAAAGACAAATATTGTATGCTAACTCACATATACGGAATCTAAAAATGGTACTGATGAACTCAGTGGCAAGACAAGAACAAGGATGCAGATGCAGAGAATGGACTGGAGAACTCGAGGTTTGGGGGGATGGGGGGGTGAAGGGGAAGCTGAGACGAAGTGAGAGAGTAACATAGACATATATATACTACCAACTGCAAAATAGATAGCCAGTGGGAAGTTGTTGTATAACAAAGGGAGTTCAACTCAAGGATGGAAGATGCCTTAGAGGACTGGGACGGGGAGGGTGGGGGGGACTCGAGGGAGGGTGGGGGGGGAGTTGAGGGTGGGAGGGAATACGGGGATATGTGTATAAAAACAGATGATTGAACTTGGTGTACCCCCAAAAAATAATAAATAATTTGGAAAAAAAATTAACTAAACTAGCAACTAAAATGCCCTTTATTCTCACCTATAAAATGAAGTTATGTACCCTATTTCTGTGCTCAGCCGCCAGGATCAGTACCTTAGGAATATTCCCACAAGGAAGGAAGCAAATCCATGGAATTTCACTGCGGCCTTATTACAGCCGTGACAGCAAAGGGGGAGAAGGGACAACTCAAATGTCGAGTTAGGAAAATGGATAAATAACTTATACTATGTCGTACTATGAACTACTCCATAACACTGAAAATGAATCAATGAGAACTTCACTGATCAACACAGATCAATCTTAAGTGGAAAACAAAGGCTGAAAATTTTATCTACAGTATGACTTAGTAAATCTTAAAAAGAAACACAGCAATATAACATATTGTTTATGGCCACATTCGCATACATAGTAAAAGTATAAAAATATGCCATTTCAGGTGAGTTATTAACCTGAAGGGAGGGAGCAAGAACGGCTGAGATTCTCAGCCTTTAATATTTTATTTCCTACACAAGGAGAGAGTTCTGAAGTAAATAAGGCAAAATATCACCCATTTGTTCAGTCAAGTGAATGGGCTATATGGAGGTCAATTCTATTTTTCTGTACTTTGCTGTATTCTTGAAATATTTCATAATTTAGGAATGTAAAATTAAATTATGTTGATAAAATCAAGGTCAGATTCCTTTGTGACACATACTTTGACTAACCAAATCCTCAGTACACAACAATTTGCAAACCCAGGCATTTGCCTGCTCACTGAAGCATAAGGCAGTGCCAGAAGATTTGAGTACGACGAAATAATTGCAATAGGATGATGTGGGCAACAAAAAGCTCACACCACACCGATGAGAAGTGCACATGCCCGGATGGGTACAGACACAGAGAGAGACAGAACAACCAGCTGCGGAGTGCTAAGGGAAAAATCCAGAGTGCCCGCAGCGGGACAGCAGCAGAGTAGAAATGGAATGTCCTCTCTTTTGTATTAAGGAAAGAACCAATTAGGTCACTGCTTGAAAGTAAAAGTTTCCACTAATCACAGCCAGTGCAAGTAAGTCTCTTACCCAGAGGGCGGTAACAGTGTAGGCAGAGAAGCAGTGAGGAGTGCTGATTTCTCACCGTCTGGCCTAAGAGGGCCTCCTGGGAGAGCCAGGCTCTCTCAAAGAGGGTGAGCCAGGAAGGGAGGGAGCCGGTGGCCACCTGCCCAAGATGCCAGCGACTCACAGAGGTAACTTCGCCACAGCCTCCAGTGCACGCAATCTTTAAAAAGCTTCCAGACCAACTGCTCACCTACTGCAGGAATCGCTTTTACAGCACCCTATCAAACCTCTGCTTAAACGCTTCCAAAGTTGGGGCCCCACTCTTTTTGAGGCAGCCAATTCCATTATTGAACCATTCTGGTTGTTGGAAGAGTCATATTTTTTGAGAGAAATAATCAGAACTAAAGCAGGAGGCATAATAGTACAATCACAGTGTGTAAAATATATGTGCGTTATCTGCGTGTGTGTGTGTGTACGTGTGTGTGTTTGAGAGATCACACTCCAAAATATTAATATAAAATGTTAACACCCTGGGGGAATTCCCTGGCAGTCCAGTCGTTAGAACTGCATGTTTTCACTGCTGTGGCCTGGGGTCGACTCCTGGTGGGGGAACTAAGATCCCACAAACTGAAGACAAGTTAGCGGAGGAACATTTTGGTCTGAGCACTCCTGGAGAAGAAGATAATCTTGCCTGCCCTTCGTACAGTACGTTGAGAGAAAAAGTTTCTCAGGCATCATTTCAGTTGACTCTTAACCCAGAATACCTTCTTCCCCTACCCCAACCAACACACAGTGTATCCAAAACTTTGTGCATCTATGCATATGTCCACTTTCTTGGGAAGAAGGGCCTAAGATTTCATCAGATTCTCCAAGGAGTTTATTGATCCCAGAAGGTTTAGGACCACTGGGAGGATAGATGAAGCCCAGAGCTGGCTTTTCAGAGGGCCAGCTCTGATTCCTTATCTGTTCTAAGAAGAGTTGGGCTCATGATTTCTGCAAACTTTTCCAGCTCCGACTTCACACTGTCCAGTCCCTTGGGAGCCAGAACTTATTCTCAGAGCCTGGAGGTAGCCCGACCTTCACTGTCTATCAGGGCCTCCCACAGGACCGCTTTGGAGCAATAAGGATGTCTGCCTGCCTGGTGACAGGATCTGTAGCCAACAAAACCCTCCACCAGGCAAGAGGATTGTGCAGCCTGTCACTGCAATTTATTCTGCTCTGTCACTTTGACTGCAGCCAAGTGCCAGGAGAAATTTGAATCTGAATGCTGCTGCCTCTGAAATAAGCTTAGAAAAATACACAGGCTCTCTTCAACAAAGAGCAAGCCTGGCTGAATCTGAAGAACCCTGTTTGGGGTGGGATAAAGACACACAGGCAGACACTGTCCAGCTGAGCTGAGTCTCAGAAAACCAGAGGGAGATTAACTTCCTGCTGGAGGGAGAGCTTGAGCCTGCAGGAGAGGCAGTGGCTTCACCTAGAAAGTTTGATGAAGGCAGAGTGTGACCTGGAGGGATGGGGATATGTCAGAAAAATTTTATTGAGCTCACCTGAAGGATCCATTGGGGAAATCACAGGGGTTAGTAGGGAAAGGGCTGCTTCAAGTGTAAGGTTGTGTAAGGATGTTGTTTTAACATGGTTTGCAATAGAAGCAGCTGGAGATCACCTACATGTGCATCTCTAGGAGACCAGGTAAATGCACTATGGAATACTACCTGGCCATTAAAAAGAATGCAGTAGGTCAATGCAGCCTGGTATAGAAAAACTCCAACTTTTCTTGTTAAGGGAAGAAAAAAGCAAGGTACAGCATGTGAAGTGTGTATAGTCTGTAACTTTACGGGACTATGCTTCTATATTCATATAGTATCTCTGAAAGAATTCCCAAGAAACAGGTTAGGAGTGGAAAGCAGACTCACTTTTCACTAGATACCTTTCTAGACCTTTCAAATTGTTTACCATGTGCCTGTATTCCTGCTGGAAAATATTAATTAATTAATTAATTACGTTTTCAAAGGAAAAAAACAAAAAGAAGCAGCAGACACTTCCCTTCAAAATCAGCTCCGCCACGGAACCATCTTCCCTTCCCAGATGCAGTGGTTAACTTTAGGTGTCAACTGACTGGGCCTAGGTACCCAGAGACTTGGTTGTTCTAGATGTTTCTGTGAAGGTATTTTTTAGAGGAGATTAACATCTAAGTCAGTAGACTTGAGACTTCCTAGGTGGCATAGTGGTTAAGAATCCACCTGTCAATGCAGGGGACACGGGTTTGATCCCTGCCCCAGGAAGATCCCGCATGTTGCAGAGCAACTAAGCCTGTGTGTCACAACTATTGAGCCTGCGCTCTAGAGCCCTTGAGCCACAACTATGGAGCCCGTGTGCCGCAACTACTGAAGCCCGAGTGCCTAGAGCCCATGCTTCACAACAAGAGAAGCCACGACAATGAGAAGCCTGCGCACCACAATGAAGAGTAGCCCCCACTTGCCGCAGTTAGAGAAAGCCCGTGTGCAGCAATGAAGACCTAACACAGCTAATAAATAAATAAACAAATTTTTAAAAATAAAAAAAATAAATCAGTAGACTCTGAGTAAAGCAGATGACCCTCCATAATTCAGGTGGGCCTCACCCAATCAGGTGAAGACCCAAGAGGAAAAAAGACTGAGGTCCCTGGAAGAAGAGTCAGTTCTGCCAGCAGATTGGCTTTGGACTCAAATTGCAACTCTTCCCTGGATCACCAGCCTATCAGCCCACCCAGCAGATTTTGGACTTGTCAGTCTTCATGATCACATGAGCCAATTCCTCAAAATAACTCTCTCCCTCTCTCTCTCCCCATATATATATGGAGATACAACACACAGACACACGCACGTGTGCACACAGGTTCCATATCTGTGCATTCAACTGACCACAGCTCGAAAATATTTGAGGAACTTCCCTGGCTAACCAGTGGCTTCCCTGGCTAACCAGTGGTTAAGACTGTGGTTCCACTGCAGGGGGTGTGGGTTCAATCCCTGGTTGGGGAATAAGCTCCTACATGCCGGGCGGCGCAGCCAAAGGATTAAAAAAAAAAATTTGAAAAAGAAAAATCCAGAAGAGTTCCAAAAAACAAAAACTGAAATTTGCCATGTGCCAACAACTACTTACATAATATTTATATTGAATTTACCACTATTTACATAGCATTTACTTTGGGGTTTTTTTTTAATTTTTATTGGAGTACAGTTGATTCACACTCTTGTGTTAGTTCCAGGTGTACAGCATTTACTTTGTATTAGGTATTATAAGTAGTCTAGAAATGACAAAGTATATGGGAGGATGTGTGTAGGTTACATGCAAACACCATGTCATTTTGTATAAGGGACTTGAGCATCCTCCGATTTTGGTATCCACAGGGGTCCTGGAATCAATCCCACGTGGATACTGAGGGGCCACTATATGGTAGGTTCTGTTTCTCTGGAGGACCCTGACTTGAGGGCTTGAGGGGATCTCTGAGCCCAGACCACTGGAAAGGCGGAGGTGAGAGGACTTTTGTTGCCTGCTGGGGAAAGGGCTGGGTGTGTAAATCACTTGGGGGGAGTGGGGGAGGGAATGGCCACTGACCTCAATCTGGGGGGCAGAACTGGGAGGAAGGCAGCCTAGCCCATCCTCCATCAGCATGTGGGGCAAGTTCTGCCATGGTCTTCCCACAGACGCTTTTGATACTCCCTGAGCATCAACTAATGGGTTCCTTTGGGTCCTCCTGGCCCTTCCTCACGATGTGACTTTCTTTTCTTTTTCCTGTCCCATTCTCCAAGTCTTATCTCTTCCATGTCTTCTTTGCGAGCAAGGTTACACCAACAAGGCAAAAATAAAGATGTTTCCAGGTTGCTATTTCCTCCCTGCTGTGATCCTATTTGCCTCAGTTCAGTTTCTGATCCTGGCTTCCAAGGCCAGCAAATTCTGCTGAGCAGAAAAGACAGTCAATCAGCCAGTTACTTTGTCTCAAAGAACCAATAAATAAGTTTAACCATTTTCCCCCAGCTTTTGTTACTTGACCAAATCAGACCAGGCAATTCAAGTCAAGATGATTGAAAATGACATGTATAGATATTCTCTTTTTTCCTCCCTTCCCAACTCATGACACACCGCATTATTCATTCCGACTGTGTTATTCAGTCTTCATTCCACCATGAAAGGGGGCATAAAATTATCTCAAACGTATGGTCCTTGCATTGGGTGGTCCCTTTAAAAAAATCTCTCCTTCCATGGATCCCAGCTGCAATCAATCCACAACACTAAACCAGTTATGATTAAGGCATCACATTAGGCATTGAAAGGATTCAAAGGAGCAGAAAAAGAGCTTATGTACAAGAGGAGTAGATAAAGCACACACATAAATAGATCATAAATTAGCTAAGCAGTAGAGAGCTAAATAAAAGACAAATGAGATCAGTCACTGTGGGCTAGAGGGCTCTGAAGCCTCTGGCCCGGGCATCAATGATGGACAGAAGTCAAGAAATAATCCTGCTCTAACTTCCGTTATGTCATTTAATCCCTACAGCTACCCAGCAGGGAAGGTGGTTCCGGCAGGCCTTCCCACTGTCCCAGTGGGTTCAGTGTGAGTTAATAAATATTTCCTGCCACACATCAGGAATGAATGTTCCAAGAGGCCAAGAGCTTTGAGCAGTGTTACCTGGCACATCAACACTAGAATCAGGGCTGGACCCAGATTCCCCAACACCCTCCTTGGTGCTCCGTTGACTAAATAAGAGAAATAGACAAGGCTGTCCAAGCAAGTGAGAGCATCGACAGACACAAAGGCCCAGAAACACAAGGGGAGCGTGAGCAAGCCAGGCTGGCTGGCACAGAGGGAGGAAAGCCGAGAAAGTGGGGGGACCACTCCCAATCCCCCTGGGACACACACACACACACACACACACACACACACACACACACACACACCCCACTCCCTGTTTTCCTGAAATTGCATTTCTGCCTGAGAAAGTATGAACAAGCAAAGAATTAGTCATGTATCAGCTGAATCAATATGCAAAAGGATAGCTTTGATCGATTGGCCCTTGCCCACCGTAACCATCTGGCTACAAATCCTTTCAGCAGAATTAACATGCTGATATCAAAGCTTCCACCTGGGTCTTTCTGACTTTCCGTCAGAAACTCACAGAGGAAGTAGTAGCACTGCTACTCAACAAAGTAAATAAACGAAAAGAGCTTTATTATCTATGGAAACTTATGCACATCGTCCCAGAACTGATAAACTTTGGCACAATTACAGTTACACACGAAAGAATTATCAGCGAGACAAGGAATTTGTACAAGGGGCAGTAAATAGTGGGGTGAGGTGTTTACTTCAGCTTATTGGTCTGGGAATTCCAAATGGACAAGGCTCTGCCGTCAGGTGACCAGCTCGGACACACTGTAACTGGGAGCTGTTGAACCCCAGCCGATGTGGGCAGGAAAGAATCGAGTGGGACCTGCCAAGAGGTACGGACAGTGGCCTCCACTCTCTCTCCCCTGGTCGGTCAGTCTCCTCACCTGCACAGTCAGAATAATAGAACTCAAAGAAAATTTTATTTGAAGCTCTCAGAGGGCACTTCCACGTGGGAAGAACCCCTGTCATCATCTTGACCTTCACTCCCAGGCTGACTGTCAGTGTGAGAAGGAGGAGATGTCTGGGGGTCTCTTCAGGGGGACTTCAGACCTGGATGGATTCAGAAGCAGAGTGAAACTTCCTCCAGGATATTTCCTCCACCTGGCTGCTGGGCTCTGCTGTGCCCACCTTTGATAGCCTCTAAGAAATACAGACTCTCTACTTCCGAGATCGTAAACCCTCCCCAGCAGATCCTCACCCAGTAGTGGAATCCCCTCCGGTGTCCTAGACAGGGTTCATCCTGCCGTGGGATGCTGGTTGATCCAGGTGATGAAGGGAGCAGGCCACTTCAGGAGGCAGCCAGCTCATTCTGTTTAGGTCACTGTAAATGCTAGAAGTCCTTCATCTGAGGTTAAATCTATTCCTGATAACGCCCAGTATTGATTTTAGTTCTGTTTATGCCGTCAACCTGGTGATGATCCAAGTTCCAGAGGACTGTCAATATGAATCCCACCTCCGAGGCTTTTCTGATCCAGGCCAAACACCCCCAATTTATTTTAGTGTCACACAATGACTTTGAGCTTCAAACCTGACAGGCCATGTTTGGAATCCCTTCACTACTACTTTTTACCTAAGTGTACTTGGGAAAGTTACTTAATATGCTCTTCTTCCTTTTCTTCACCTGTGTAATGAGCATAGAAGTGTCCACTTCAGAGACAGTGGAGCAGACAAACTCTAATATGGCTCCTATGATACCCACCCCTGGTCTCAGGCCCTTGTGCAATTTCCTTCTCCAAGTGTGGGCAAGAATTGTGACAAGCTTCTAACCCATAGAACACAGCAAAGGTGACAGAATATCACTGTCACGATTATGTTACATTAGATTCTAATATCCATCTCTCTAGCAGACACTATCCTTGTTGACTCTGATGAAGTAGGCAACCGCTCTGGTTAGGCCCACATGGCAAGGACCTGGCAGCCTCTTGCCAACAGCTAATGGGGAAGTGATGATGGCCTCTGGCTAACAGCCAAGGGGAAGCCGGGGCCCTCAGCCTGACAGCCAGTAAAGACCTGAATCTTGGACTGATCTTGGACCGTAGGATCTTGGAAGCAGATTCTTTCCCAGTGAAGCCTTCAGATGAGAACAAACCCTTGACTGCAATCTTGCAGAGAATCCAAACTTGCCAGGACTCCTGACACACAGAAACTGTAAGTTAACACGTGTGTGTTGTGTTAAGTCACTAAGTTTGTGGTTATTCCGCAGTAGAAAATGAATATGCTGAGATAATACAAGCAGAATTCTCAGCCACTGCTTGGCAAGTGGTAAGTAACTGTTCAGTCGTTGGTAGGTTTTTCGTTTTTGTTTTTTGTATTTTACTGCCCTCCATATGACATTTCACCAGCACCTCCATTCACTGGTCTTCAGAGCTTTTCTGGTTTGTCACTAATCTTCAAAACCTATTTGTGGGGACTTCCCTGGCAGTCCAGTGGTTAATACTTATAATGCAGGGGGTGGGGGTCTGATCCCTGCTCAGGGAGCTAAGATCCTACATGCCTCCCAGCCAAAAAACCAAAACATGAAACAGTAGCTATACTGTAAAAAATTCAGTAAAGACTTCAAAAATAGTTCACATCAAAAAAAGTCTTAAAAAACAAAACAAAAGAAAAAAAAAAACCTATTTGTGACCAAGAACCTCTCTGGTAAAGAATTGCCTTTCTAGATCACTATTAAAATGCACCTGTGTTACTGAGCTGCGACAGACTCTTCAGGAAAACAGCATTATCTTCACATACATGAGCTGCCACTCTGGGAAGAACAGAGCTTCCAAGGGAAAGTGCTCAGGTTTGGTTTTGATGGGCAAAAAGGTGGTTTGAAGCAGGGAGCAGGACCTAAGAAGGGTAGATCCGGAAACAGCTCAGACTTGAAGGGCTTCAGAGAGGAATGGCAATCTAAATAGGCGGCAGAAAGCAGAGGACTAAAGAAAGGGGGGCCAACTCACCCCATGGGCCTTGTTTAAGGAAGCATCATCAGGAGCTTGACATCCCAAGCTCCAGGACCTGGAGGGCTCACTAATGGTGACATCACCATCATCTCCAGAAATCATGGCTGCTCTGTGCTCAGCCTACTTCGACCGCAGCTGCATTACTGCATGTATCCCAGTGTGTTTCACTTAATTAGGTCTGAGCTGAAGAGCCTTAGAGGCAGGGGCCACACCTCTTTTATCTTTGAGTCTTCCTCATCTAATACGTTACTCACACATTGTAGCTTCTAATTCGATTTTAATGAACTGAACTGAGTAGGGAAGAAAGCTCAATAACTAGTCTTTGGAGAACTTTGCTGGGAAAAGGGGGAAGAAAGAGAGAGTAAAAAAGGAGTTGAGGGAAGAGAAAGAGAAGTTGGAGCGGTCTAAAGGCAGAGCGGGAGCCCCAGGGATGCTGAAAGTGGGAGCCCTGGGAAGGAGTGGGGGAGGTGGAGGCGCTCTGAAGCGCGGAGGCAGGTGTAGGGTCTCCCGCTGGGCTCATGGAGTAGGAGAGAAAGCATTCCTCCACAAAACAGAAACAGATTCACAGACGTAGAGAACAGACTTGTGGTTGCCAAGTGGGGTGGGAAGTGGGGCGGAGGGATTGGGAATTTGGAATTAGCAGATGCAAACTATTATATATAGAATGGATAAACAACAAAGTCCTATTGAATAGCACAGGGAACTACATTCCATCCATATCCTGTAATAAACCATAATGAAAAAGAAAAAAATAAAAGAAATGAATGATGAAAAGGAAAAAAAAGAAGAAAGCTTCTTCCAGGAGTGAGGGGGTATCTGGGGCCCATGGTTCCCAGAACAGGAGCACCATTTAGGCACAGTCACTGGTACTTGTCAGAACTATGTCTCAATTTTTTTATCCCCCAAAAAAGTGTGGCCACTATAGAAATCACCGCTGATGGTAAGTGGAGATGAAAGGGCATTTGGCAGCCAGGGACCAGCAGCAGAGAATCCTTCCCCCCAAAGAAAGAAATAAAAACCTTTCTATATTTACACTTGATTGTTTGCATTAAGAAACTCAAGAAGGGACTTCCCTGGTGGTGCAGTGGTTAAGAATCCGCCTGCCAATGCAGGAGACACGGGTTCTGGGAAGATCCCACATGCGGAGGAGCAAATAAGCCCGTGCACCGCAGCTGCTAGAGCCTGTACTCTAGAGCCCTCGAATCATAGCAGCTGAGCACACGTGCCACAACTACTGAAGCCTGCATGTCTAGGGACTGTGCTCTGCAACAAGAGAAGCCAGCACAGTGAGAAATCTACACACTGCAGCGAAGAGTAGCCCCTGCTCTTCGCAGCTAGAGAAAGCCCATGCGCAGCAATGAAGACCCAACGCAGACTAAATAAATAAATAAATAAATAAATAAATAAATAAATAAAATTGTTTAAAAAAAATTTTTTAAAGGAAGAAACTCAAGAAAAATACCCAAGAAGTAATAAAAATGATGATTACTCGTGGGCTGAGGGGGAGGAGGATGAGATAGATGAGAAAAGGGATAGAAGTGAGACTTTTTATTGATGGCCTTTTAAAATTGCTTTGTTTTTGAACCAGATGAACGTATTCTCTGTTTTTCTAATTTAAATGAAAAATTTAAAGGAGACAAAACTTGAAAATTTTTCTCTAGAGTTTCAAATGGGCAAAAGAAAAGAAGTGCTTTCAGAAAAAAAAGAGAGGGGAGCAAAAGTTTCACCCTTTATCTAGTTGCCTTACAAAGCCAGGAGGGTCACAAGATAAAAGACTTGAGGCCAATATTTTTTTATTAGAGCAATTGGGTAAGTTGGGGATCACTTGCGTGGAAAGCAACAGAAGAATGTCTCTTCATCTGTGTAATGAGAAGGTTGGGCTAGAAGACCTCATCAGACCCTTCCAGCTCTCATGGTCTTCATTTTATTTTATTATTTTATTTTATTTTATTTATTTTTTTGCCATACCACACAGCTTGTGGGATCTTAGTTCCCCCAAGGAACTAAGGAATCAAACCCAGGTCCTCAGCAGTGAAAGCACGGAGTCTTAACAACTGGACCACCAGGGGATTCCCCCTGCTGGCCTCTGATTGACAGTCTTACTTGGTTTGACGTTAAAGGTTGGGCAGTGCTTCTCCCCATACAAGCCACTCTCTGTGGGACTGAGGCAGCATTTTTCTTATTCTCCTGGCTTCCCCCTCTTGCCCCATTCACAATCTCACCATTGAAAAGCTTGAAAGGGAGTCCAGTTTGGAGGAAATACATAACTCATTACACTGAAGTCATATTTACACGTCAGGTAAACACAACTTTCGAGGCACACCCTTTGCCCACGGAAAAATGTAATGGGGAAAAAGCTTTAACTCCACGCTGAGCTGGTGCCACCTAGTGGCCTGTGGTGTCACTCAGCTACTCCACAACAGGACCACGTGCTTCAAGAGGCGTTTTTGTGAGCGGTATTAGGGTTTCTTTCCAGGCTAGCCCTTGGCAAAGTTGTGAAACCCAAGACAAAATTTCCCACAGATCCAGCTTCCCCTTTCTGGAATTCTCCCCCATGACAGGCAGGTATAATGGAAAGAGAGCAAATGTGGGGGTCAGGATGACTTAGCTCTGTGCCAAATACGTCCTGTGCTACCGATTAGTTGTAAGATTCAGGGCAAGTTACCCAACTCCTCTGAGCCTCCAGCCCATCCTCTGGGAAATGTGGGTAGTTCATCTTCCTTACGAAGTCGTTGTGGGGATGAGTGTGATAAAGTGTGCATACTCAACATACAATAGATGCACCCTAAATATTAGTTCCATTCTCGAGTACTTCGTTATTTTAAAAAGAGGAGTGAAAAGGGAATTCCCTGGTGGTCCAGTAATTAGGACGCCGAGCTTTCACTTCCAGGGCCCCAGTTCGATCCCTAGTCAGGGAAAGATCCCACAAGTCACATGGCGTGGCCAAAAAAAAAATGTGTGTGTGTGTTATGAGAAAAGATAAATATTAAGCTCTGGTCTCTGGAAGTATTCAAATAGATAATGTTCTGTTTGGATGCTATCAGAAAACAATTCTATGCAGAGCATTCGCCAGAAAAGGCTTTAAGGAACTCAAGAGATGGGGACAAAGTTAAGGAAACTTACAAGAAACACTGAGGCACCCAGAGACTAGCAACCACAGAAAGATGTTTCCATACCTGGGACTAACTGGACAAGGAAGTATCAAAATGGAGCCCAGAGAGATCTGAGCTTGGGAGGAGGAGTGATCCTGAAGGGACTATATAGTCTTAAAGGGATGCAGCCACCCAAGAACCTGGTGCCAAGGCAGCAGGGGAGCTAGGAAGAAATCGCCCAGCCTTTCTCCCTGACCTTCCAACTCCTACCTATGCTTACCGTGGGCCACACTCAACCAGAACTCAGCTGGCTGGGAGGCCTGGGTTATAGTCAGTGGGCTCAGCTTCATGGGGCACAGATATCAGAGAATGGACCTGGAGGAGACACCTCCAGGGTAATCAGTGCAGGGTGTCATAGTGGAAATCCCTGCTTGGGGAAAGGAGTCAGATTAGCTGATGTCCAAGAATAAATTCTAAGGAGAAGTGTTAGGGGAACCACTGACCAAAACCGCCCACCCTGGCCAGGCAAGATAGTAACCACTTGCATGAGTTATCTTACAACAGGAGGAAATAACAAGAACTAACAGAATGTGGAACTAACAAGCTACCACCAACCAGAAGAATTCGGGAAAGGCCAAAAGGAAAAAGGAGACGCCAGTGCATAAGTCCTACCAACCTCCCAGAATCCTTTTCACTGGAATCCATCTTGGCTGAGTGATGTGAGCCCTGCTTCCCGACCAGGAAGGACTCTGAGTCAGAATGATTGGCCAGAGACAACCTCAGACAATTCATTTCCAAGTGTTAGACAAGAGCCCACTCTCAGGCCCTGAAAGGGGTCCCCTTCCTGCAACAGGAAAAAGAAAGTAGGAATGAGCCAATACTACTGAATATGTAACTTTGTGCTATTCACTATGTCTTTTTTTATTTTTTCAGCTAGGCTGCACAGCTTTTGAGATCCTAGTTCCCTGACCAGGTATCAAACCCAGGCTGCCTGCAGTGGAAGTGTGGAGTCCTAACCACTGGACCACCCAAGAATTCCCTCACTGTGTCTTCTAACTTTCTCTTATAACGTTCCCAGCAGCTGTGTACAATTGGTTTGTTATTTATTTATTTACTTACCTATTTATTTATTTTAAATGAAGGAGCAAAGCTCAGCAAAACCAAGTAACTTGCATTGAGACACCCAACTGAGAGCTAGTGGAATTCCATCCCAGCTACTGGATGTCAATATCCCTCTACATGATCCCCCTTCCGCTGGTGGCAGCTCTGGGAGGTTGGAAAGAGACCGACCAAGAGGAAGGGAGGAGCTGGCAGCAGTACACCATCCTAAGAGGCAAAGAAAAGCACTCCACCGTTGGTGTAGGGGATTACATTTTCCTTATTGTCATGTAAAGAATTCCCCTTTCCTGGCAAAGAAAGCTAATTTCTAAGGGAAGCTCAAACAGCATTGTATGGGAGGCTCAGACAGAGGAGAGCCAAGAAAATCCTGCTAAGGACTTAAGACTTTCCTCCCCTGGCTCTCCAGGAGGCCCGGGAGCCAACTGTCTGAAGAATATTCCATGAAGGGGTAGGGGAGTTGGATGGTAACGCTAAAAGACAGAATACTGAATATTCACTCATCTGAACATCCTCAAAGGCATTCTTTTCAGAGAAGACGGTCAGACTAATTCATACTGGCCAACTGATTGAATGGCCAGGCAGATAAACCTTTTCCTAAAAGATTTATAGCCTCAACTGAAAACAGTTGTTTGGACAAACTGCCAGACTCTCGCAGGGCCCACTTGACATCTGTGTTTGTCAGGTCAGCGAGGAGAATGGCTATGACTTTGAGAGGCTAAGGGTCTGTTGTTTCCTGCTGCTCCCTGGAGATCTACACGGCAGAGGAAGCCTCAGTCGTAGCTATCAAAGAGATTCCAATAGGAGAAGGTTCCAGAGGAGCCATGTTTCAATCGTGTCTGAGAAGTCCAAAGGCGTTTGCTGTTCCATTCCCACTTTCTTCGCCCCTGCCAAACTGGTTGACCTCAACGGCTATAACTTTTCCAGTATTTTCCAGAATTTAATCTGCAGTTGCTGACCTCACCAATCCACCTAGTGCCTCAGAGCCAGAATAATCCTCCTCAGCATTGCTTTCGTTAGGTTCCTCTGGATGAATGCAGGCAGCAGTGGGCTGAGAAAGTGGGACTGTGAACCGGGTGCCAGAGAGCATTGCAAAAGCTGGAGGGACGCTTCATAGCCAGTCAAGAGACGGAGGGTTTGGAGGCTGGATGGGGAAGCCGGGCTAGCCATAGTGAGTTGAGGGTCACCAGACAAGGTAGAGGTCCCTGATAAGCAGTCAGGGAGGCAGGGATGTGCAGAACTGTTAGGAGAAGCACTGACCAAGACTGCCCGCCCTGGCCAGGCATGATAGTAAGAAGAGCTAAATTGGACTCCAAGTTGGATCTGTTCCTTTAACCTTTGCTTTTTGTTGCTTGACTCATACACAATGGCCTGCCTCAGGGAACCCTACCCACCTGTGAAATTAACACATCCTCTCTCCAGATGTTTTGCAAGACTGATAACCCCTTTTACTTTACTTCCCGCCTCTCCCTCTCTGGTTCTAGAAAAGAAACTGGCATCCAAACCCCGATAAGATGGTGTTTTGGAGACACTAGTCTGCCATCTTCTCAGTCGGCTGGATTTCCGAATAAAGTCATACTTCTTGCCTCAACACTTCATCTCCGATTCATTGGCCTGTCGTGTGGTGAGCAGAGCGAGCTTGGACTTGGTAACATAACCACTTGCATGAATTATCTTATGACGGGAGGTCCTGGAAAGAAACACAGAGCTAACAAGCTACCACCAACCGGACCAATTTGGGAAAGGTCAAAAGGAGAGAGGAAGTGTCAATCCATATGTCCTACCAACCTCCCAGAATCTTTCTTGCTGGAATCCATCTTGGCTGAGAGATGTTCACACCACCAAGAAGGACCCTGAGTCAGAATAATTGGTCAGAGACAACCTGGAAACTAACACTATCCCCATAAAACTTGAGACTGTTAGCCATGTGTCAGGGCAGTTCTCCTGGGTTCCCTTTCCCTCCTGCTCTCCGCCCGGGTGCCCCTTCCCAATAAAGTCCCTTGGCACATGTGTCTCCTCTGACAACTCATTTCCAAATGTGAGACAAGAGCCCACTCTCGGGCCCTGGAAGGGGTCTCCCTACCTGCAACAGAACTGGCAGTCAGGATGCTAGAAAAAAACACAAGCATTGTTACCAAGGCTGTTGTCCCAGAATCATGCCCCTGCCCCTCCCTTGAATGGAAGCCAATTACTCTTATCTAAGTTTCGGGAGGAAGCTACAAAGAGAAAAAAACAAGAACTAGCTAGAATCAGCTAGACCCAAGATGGCAGAAGGTTTGCCTTTCAGTGGACCTTGATCCTCACTATACGCTCCTTGTAATCAATTAATATACTAAATGACACATCCACCAACGCCCCAACAGTTGACAATTGCCATGACAACAACCCAAAAAGCCCATACAAGGACTGAAAAAGAGAGTTACATCAGTTCCAGGTCCAAACCACACACCTGTTCTCAGATAACTCATGAATATTCCTCCCACTCTTTCCAATTTCCTCCCTTTTACCTTGATCTTCCTATATACTTGGTGTCTCCAGAATTGGGTTGAGAAGTTAATTTGCGAACTAGGTCCCACTTCTCCATTCTTTGGCCATTGACTAAAGCTTCTGCTGTTCCAGTCTCACAAAAGCTTGTGCGGTTCGTCATTGGCTGCAGGAGTTCAACTGGAAAAAGAATCTGGCTGAAGAAAACTGCCTCACCCAAGCCCTTCCTGGGCAGCCCACATCCACTGATTGATCAGTGGGGTTACAAAGGCCCAGTCCCCTCAGCCAACTTGGGACAACTCTGAAGGAGCATCCAGCTTCTGAGACCCTCCGGGTGGGAGTGGGGTACTAGCTAAAGCCTTCATTGGGGACTGCATCACAACCTGATTTAGCCCTCAGGCTCAATCCTATTTCCTGACCCTCCTTTCCACAGTATTGAACCCATGAGCACTTGTTCATCTCTGTCTCAGAATCTGCTTCCTGGGGAGCCCAAGTTGAATACCCTCCTCCTGTCATGAGATTCCATGCACTAGCAAACGTAGGGCATCCAGCCACAATGCCAGTGTAATGAATGCCAATCCCTATCCCTTCCCCTTCTCTCAGCCTAGCCCAGCTGACCCAGTACATAGTCAGCCAAACCCATAAAGGCTGTTGTGAGCATTTATTCAACCAGTATTGTCATGTTGTCCCTTCTATGCCCCCAAACATTCATGATGCCATAGAAGGCAGTCGCCAACATTACATAAGACCCACACAACTCTTCTGGGCATGAATCCTGTGTTGTTTAATGACACTGCTTGCATTGCCTTTATTTCTTTAGAAAATGTATCTGTGTCTTGCTCTCTACCTAAGTAGACCACCCCTTAGAATTTACTATGCGTGGACAGTGCATAGCCCAACCTATACATGTAATGGCTTCTTAGTTGGATGGATTAGTGACCGAGTGACCAAAAGAGAAAGAAATTGTATGAATTCTGTTGTTTAAGCCACCCAGTCTGTGGTGCTTTGTTATGGCAGCTCTAGCAAACTAATGCACGCGCTGTACTGAAAACTATTGAAACTTCATACAAATGAAGAATAATATTGAATGTATTATATGTATAATATAGAGAGAGACATATCATACGTGCAAAGCTCTTTGAATTTTCATAAACTGGACCAGCTTATAGGCTAAGAAACAAACTGAAACCGTGCATCTCAGATTGGGACTTGAACCCATGTGCCTGGGATTCCAACCTGGCCAAAACTCAGATTGGGACTCGAACCAGGCCAAAACCCACGGTCTTCCAACTGAGATCACACAGCTGGTTTCATGACTTAATGAAGTTCAGGTTCTTGATGTCTCATCACAGAAAGAATTCAGTGACAGACAAAGTGGTAGGTAAGAAGTAGATTAATTTAGAGAGAAGCACACTCCACAGACAGAGTGTGGGCCATCTCAGAAGCTGAGAAAGACACCAGGATATGGGGGTTGTCTGTGTCCCCTGCATTGGAAGTCCTTCTTCCAGGTCATTTTAAATTTATAACTATTTCTCTTTCTCGAGGACTTCCCTGGTGGCGCAGTGGTTCAGAATCTGCCTGCCAATTCAGAGAACACAGGTTCCAGCCTTGGTCCTGGAAGATCCAACATGCCTTGGAGCAACTAAGCCCGTGCACCACAACTACTGAACCCATGTGCTGCAGCTACGGAAGCCCGAGTGGCTAGAGCCCGTGCTCTGCAGCAAGAGAAGCCCCCCAATGAGAAGCCTGTGCACTACAATGAAGAATAGCTCCCGCTTGCCACCACTAGAGAAAGCCCACATGCAGCAACAAAGACCCAACGCAGCCAAAAAGTAAAATAAAATTTTTTAAAAATTAAAAATAAAAAAATTATTTTAAAAAATGACATAGAAGATATATCTCACAAATATAACACTTGGCTCTTGTTTGGATCCTGATTTGAACAAACTGTGAAAACATTTTTGAAACAGAGGAAATTAATCACAAACTGGGATATGCTTTATATTGATGAGTTACTGTTGCTGTTTTAGGTATGATGATGGTATAATAGTTATGAGGAGGAGGGGGAGGAGGAGAAGGCGGAAGAGGAGGAGGAGGAGAAAAAGAGGAAGAAGGAGGAGTAAGAGGAGGACAAGGAGGAGGAGGAGGAGGGGAGGGAGCCAGGAGGGGGAGGAGAAGTGGAAGAGGAAAAGGAAGAAGTGGAAAAGGAAGGGGGAGGAGAGGGAGGGGAGGGGAAGGGAAATGAGACTCTTAACCGTTAGAGATACGTACCAGAAGTACATACAAATGAAAGAATATATTTGGGATTTGAATACTGTAAGAAAAGGGAGAGGAAGTAGCAAAAGTTGGGTAGGGAGGAAGAAATACATGAAACAAGAAAGACAAAATATTGATTACCAATGAAGTTTAATATGAGTACCTGCAGATTTACTCTATTATTTTCCCTCTAATTTTGTGTGTTTTGAAATTTTATAAATTAAAACTCTTTGAAGCTTTTGATCTGACCAAATAGAATGCTTACTTCATTATTCCTTGTTCCTCCTCCAGGCACAGCATTTTGTACCTCCTGCAGCTCAGGCCAAAATCTGGGAGACATCCTTGATGACTATCTTTCCCTCGATTGCCACAACCAATCCACTAGTAAGTTCCATTGACTCAGATTCCAAAAGATCCCCTAAATCTGATTCCTTTTCACTGTCTCCACTGTGGCCAGCCTAATCTAAGCTGTCATTAGCTTTTTTTTTTTTTAATATTTATTTATCTATTTGGTTGCACAGGGTCTTAGTTGCAGCAAACAGGCTCCTTAGTTGTGGCTCACCAGCTCCTTAGCTGCAGCACGTGGGCTCCTTAGTTGCAGCAGGTAGGCTCCCCAGTTGAGGCTTGTGAACTCCTAGTTGCAGCATGTATGTGGGATCTAGTTTCCTGACCAGGGATAGAACCTGGACCCCCTGCATTGGGATAACGGAGTCCCATCCACTGTGCCACCAGGGAAGTCCCCTGTCGTTAGCTCTTGCAAGAACCTCTGCCTCCTTCTCCCTGATCCCACCATTGCCCCTTCACAGTCTACTCTCCACAGAGCACTCAGGGTCATTTATTTAAAGCATAAATCTTGGGACTTTCCTGGTGGCACAGTGGTTAAGAATCCACCTGCCAATGCAGGGGACACAGGTTCAGTCCCTGCCCCATGAAGATACCACATGCCACGGAGCAACTAAGCCCATGCACCACAACTACTGAGCCTGTGCTCTATAGCCCGTGAGCCACAACTATTGAGCCTGTGTGCCGCAACTATTGAAGCCCACGTGCCTAGAGCCCATGCTCCACAACAAAAGAAGCCACCACAATGAGCAGCCCACACACCACAATGAAGAGTAGCCCTCCCTCGCTGCAACTAGAGAAAGCCCTTGTGCAGCAACGAAGACCCAGCGCACCCAATAAATAATAAATAAATAAAAATAAATAAATAAAGCATAGATCTTATCATGTCCCCTCCCTGCTGAAAACACTTCAGTGGTTTTCCATGACAGTTAGAACAAATTCCAAGTACCAAGTCAGGACCTAGGTACCCTACATACCCTACTGATGTGGCCCCTGCCTACCTCCTCATTCTCTGAGAGGATTAGGGGTATCTGCTACTACTCAAGTGGTCTTATCCTGCTCCAAACAGTGGTGTCCTCTGAGGTTGGCAGGGAAGACCCTCTTCTGGCCCATCTCCAAACTCTACTGCAAACTCTACTGCTCCTCAAAAATACCACCTCACGTGCTTATGAAAGAAATGCTTCCTTTAGCAATTCATCCAATACACAATACCTCTGGGAGGTGTCATTCATAAAGCTATTTTCCTTCATTATACAGACATAACCTGTTTTATTGTACTTCACTTTATTTCCCTTCCCAGATATTAAGATTTTGCAAATTGAAGGTTTGTGGCAACTGTGCCTGGAGCAGGCCTATCAGCGCCATTTTTCCAACAACATTTGCTCACTTCATGTCTCTGGGTCACATGTTGGTAATTCTGGCAATAATCCCAACTTTTTCATGATTATTATATTTGTTATGGTGATGTGTGATCAGTGATCTTTGATGTTACTATTGTAATTATTTTGAGGTGCCATGAACTGCCCCCATATATGACAGCAAAATCCATCAATAAATGTGTGGGTTCTGACTGCTCCACTGCCCAGCCATTCCCCCACCTCTCTCCCTCTTCTGGGACTTCTCTATTCCCTGAGACAGAACAATATTGAAATGAGGCCAATTAATATCTCAACAAAGGCCTCCAGAGAATTCCCTGGCAGTCTGGTGGTTAGGACTCCATGCTTTCACTGCCGAAGATGCGGGTTCAATCTCTGGTCAGGGAATTAAGATCCGGCAAGCCGCACAGTGCAGCCAAAAATTAAAAAATAAAAAATAAAAATTTTAATTAAAAAAAATTTAAAAAAAACAAAGGCCTCTAAGTGTTCGAGTGAAAAGAAGAGTCACACCACACATCTCTCACTTTAAATCAAAAGCTAGAAATGATGAAGCTTAGTGAGGAAAGGTATGTCGAAAACCAAGGCAGGTCAAAAGCGAAGGCTCTTGCCTCAAGCAGTTAACCAAGTTATGGAGGGAAAAAGGTTCTTGAAGGAAATTAAAAGTGCTACTCAGTGAACACACAGTGATAAGAAAGTGAAACAGCCTTATTGCTGGTATGGAGAAAGTTTCAGTTCTCTGGATAGTTGATAGAAGACCAAACCAGCCACAATATTCACTTAAATCAGAACTTAATCCAGAACAAAGCCCTAACTCTCTTCAATTCTGTGAAGGCTGAGAGAGGTGAGGAAGCAGAAGAAAAGTCATCCAGAGGATCTAGCTAAGATAGCTAATGAATGTGGCTACACTAAATAACAGACTTTCAGTGTAGATGAAACAGCCTTCTCTTGGAAGAAGATGCCGTCTAGGACTTTCATAGTGAGAGAGGAGAAGTCAAGGCCTGGCTTCAAAGCTTCAAAGGACAGACTGACTCCTGTTAGGGGCTAATGCAGCCAGTGACTTGAAGTTGAAGCCAAAGCTCATTTGCCATTCTGAAAATCCTAGGACTCTTAGGAATTATGCTAAATCTACTCAGCCTGTGCTCTATACATGGAACAACAAAGCCTGGATGACAGCACATGTGTTTACAACATGGTTTACTGAATGTTGTAAGCCCACTGTTGAGACATAGTGCTCAGAAAAAAAGATTTCTTTTGAAATATTACTGCTCATTGGCAATGTACCTGGTCACCCCAGAGCTCTGATGAAAATGTACAAGAAAATATGTTTTCATGCCTGCTAACACAACATCCATTCTGCAGCCTGTGGATCAAGGAGTAATTTTAACTTTCAAGTCTCATCATTTTGTTAAGGCTATAGCTGCCGTAGATAGTGATTCCTCTGATGATCTGGGCAAAGTCAGTTGAAAACCTTCTGGAAAGAATTCACCATTCTCACTGCCACTAAGAGCATTAACAGGAGTTTGGAAGCAGTTGACTCCAACCCTCATGGATAACTTTGAGGGTGTCAAGACTTCAGTGGAGGAAGTAACTGCAGATGTGGTGGAAATAGCAAGGGAACTAGAATTGGAAGTGGAGCCTGAAAATGTAACTGAATTGCTGCAATCTCATGATAAAATGTGAACGGATGAGGAGTTGCTTCTTATGGATGCGCAGAGAAAATGGGTCCTTGAGATGGAAGCTACTCCAGGTGAAAATGCTGTGAAGATTGCTGAAATGACAGCAAAGGATTTAGAATATTGCATTAACTTAGTTGATAAAGCAGCAACAGAGTCTGAGAGGATCGACTCCAATTTTGAAAGAAGTTTTCTACTGTGTATAAAATGCTGTCAAACACCACTGCACGCTACAGAGAAATCATTTGAGAAAGGAAGACCAGATCGATGGGGCAAACTTCACTGTCGTCTATTTTAAGAAGTTGCCATAGCTGCCCAACCTCCAAGCAATCACCACCCTGATCAGTCAGCAGCCATCAACATGAAAACAAGACCCTCCACCAGCAAAAAGATCACACCTCGCTGAAGGCTCAGATGATGGTCGGCATTTTTTAGCAATAAAGTATTTTGTGATTAGGGTATCGTATTTATTTTAGACATAATGCAGTGCTATTGCACAGTTAATAGACTGCAGTATCGTGGAGATGTAACTTTTTTGGCCACACCACGTGGCTTGCAGGATTATAGTTCCCTGACCAGGGATCAAACCCAGGCCCCCAGCAGTGGAAGCCTGGAGTCCTAATCACTGGAAGCCTGGAGTCCTAACCACTGGATTGCCAGGGACTTCCCTAGACGTAACTTTTACAGGCACTGGGAAAACAAAAAAATTCGTGTGACTCTCTTTTTCGCACTGCTCTGGAACCAAACCCACAATATCTCGGAGGTAAGCCAGTACTAAGACAAGCAGAAGACTGTGCTACAGGCTCAATGAGAAGATGCTGGCAGCACAGTTAGGGACGAGATGTGCAGAAAAGGTAGGCAAGTTTACAAAGGTACCAAGTTTTACAGCTTACAATCATGAAAGCGTACGAATTGTACTAAAATCTCTTGAATTCATCCACCACTCTCCATTCTCTTTGCCAAAAAAATTAAACTGAACCTGATCAGCTCAAGCCACCACCATCTTTTGCCAGCCTCTGGTCTTGCCTCTGAGGCATCCCAAATTGTCTCCCTGTAAAGTGATTTTTTTCAAAAGTGAATCTGATCAAGTCACCTACCCATCCCCCAAGGGTCTAAACACTTTAAAAAGTCCCTCACTGACCTTAAGGTAAATTTAAAACTCCCTGGCAGACAAACCAGTTCCTTCCAGATCAGGTTCACCACTCCCCCTTATCTATCCCCACCCACACCCAAAAGGAATCAGAACACCTGCAGTTCCCATAACAGACTTTTCTTGCTGGCAATAATCATTATTTTTCTTACTCTATTGCCATGGCCAGCTAGCTCCTTCTGGTCATTCATGGTGCAGCTGCCATGTCGTCTACTCAGGGGAGGCTTTCCTAGTCTAAGTGTTCACCCTGTGTTAGCAATTTCACACTGTATTCTAACTGGCTGTTCACCTCTTAGTTCCCTATCTCTCTATCCCCACCCTAATCCTAAAACTGTGAGTTCCTTGATGGCTGAGACTCTCCTAGTAGCTGTTAGAGCAGAGCATCTAGCACAATGGCAGTCATATAAATGTTTGATGTATATTCATTGAATGGATGAATGAACACATCAGTTGATTGCTAAGGATTACCCCTATTTGCAGTACACTATTGTTTTAACAATTAAAACTTCTGCACAATAAATATAACAAAATTAAAATAATTAACAACAGATTGAAGGAAATATATGTATATCAAAGACATTTAAAGAGTTCATTTAAATTTTCTAGGAAAATCACTGAGGCTGTAAAAGGAAGACCTAAAGCTAAGTGCTAACACCACCAGTGACTGTAAAGGAATAACCAGACAGATGACCTGAGTGAGGAAGAAAATGCCTCTTGGCATTTTTGTTTTCAAGGAGCAGATATGTTTTCCCATGTGAAGACTTACAACTTGCAGTGGGGAAACCAAATCCCATTCTTAAACCAGACCCTTCAGTTAGTACATCCTTCACACCTCTTTCTTTATAATTGATAGGGTGATAGTCTCAAACTGAGAATTTTCTGATTAGCATAATTATATGCCATCCTTTGCATCTTCCTAATTGTCCCTTTACAAATCATTTTCATATAGTCATATAACCAAACCTAATGAATGATGATGAATAAATGTCTTGTCCATACCTAATAATACGTGCTCTTGTCCTAGAACTACAGACCTGTTTGTTTGATTTTTTTTAACTTTTAATTTTATATCAGAGTATTGTTGATTAACAATGTTGTGTTAACTTCAGGTATACAGCAAAGTGATTCAGTTATATATATACATATATCTATTCTTTTTCAAATCCCACAGAGTTCCCTGTGCTATACAGTATGTCCTTGTTGGTTATCCATTTTATTTTTTGAATTTATTTATTTTATTATTATTATTTTTTTGGTTGCATTGGGTCTTCATTGCTGCCATTCGGGCTTTCTCTAGTTGCAGCGAGCTGGGGGCTGCTCATTGCGGTGGCTTCTCTTGTTGCAGAGCACAGGCTCTAGGTGCGCAGGCTTCAGTAGTTGTGACACACAGGCTCAGTAGTTGTGGCTCACAGGCTCTAGAGCACAGGATCAGTAGTTGTGGCCCACGGGATTTAGTTGCTCCATGGCATATGGGATCTCCCCGAACCAGGGATCAGGGATCGACCCCGTGTCCCCTGCATTGGCAGGCGGGTTCTTAACCACTGCACCACCAGGGAAGTCCCTGGTTAGCCATTTTAAATAGAGCAGTGTGTACAACTCAATCCCAAACTCCCTAATTATCCCTCCCCCAACCCTTCACCCTCTCCCCCATAACCATAATAAGTCTGTGAGTCTGTTTCTGTACAAACCTGTTTTTAATTGATTGATATTTAAAATCCATAACTTTATTTCTGGATAGAAAAAAAATGAGAATTTTGAGACTGTTCCTAAGGGGGCAATTCGTTTTCAGATCTTATCAAACATATTCCACACTCCCTTACTCCTCTGCCCTCCCCCGCCAATTCAAATCTCGTTCCTTTGGCTAGGAATCTCGCGAGACTTCGAGTTCTCATGAATTCTCCCATAAGCGACCGCTCTTCCTTTTCGGCAAGCGGCCTGAGGTGAGTGTTTCTTCGGCTGTTTTCTCAGGTGGTGAATCTAGCGGTTATCGCTGCCATCCTGGCCTTGGTGGTGCCAATGTCGAGACCCTGGGGAGAAGGACTCTCGCGACTACAGATTCCTGCTTGGTGGCAGAGTCCTTCTGTGCGGAGCGACGTTGGAGTCCCCGGCTTGGCGCCCCAAGGGTTTCGGGCTTCTGCGGCCCACAATGGGGCACGATGGTCGGGAATCGGGCTGCTGGGGATACAGGCAGGCTGTGGTCGGTGTCGATTCCGGTGTCCAGTGGTGAGTGGTGGCCGCGAACGCAGCGCATTGTGGCCGCTGCGAGAGAAATTTGGGGGGGAAATGAAGTCAAGTCGGGTCGAGGCTCTGCTCAGTGGCTGAGCGTGTTTCGAGTTCAGCGGCGCTTAACGAGGGTAATTGCCTAAAAGTGTGTGAAAAGACTGGATTACTTGTGAAGCTGTGTGAGTAAAGGAGATTTCTGTAGGGGGAGCAACTAGAGGCTTGTCTTTGGGTCGAGTTACTTTCGCCTGAAGGATCCAGATCTGGGTTGAAACAAGCTATGTTTTCTTTCAGAGGGTAAAAGAAACGATGTCAGTGTCGCTAGTCTGGTGTCAGCACTGCTGTAGTCACTGGTAGTTGCACACGGGAAGGAGCAGTGGATAGAGGGATGGCTGCGATGATGGCATTTCTTAGGACACCTTTGGATTAATCATGAAAACAGCTACACTCTGAGCAGCTATCGGCAGCGTTTAGTACACGTAAATTATATGTTATGGTCAGTGTGTATTGACAGAATTATTTTTGCTCACTTCCAGGTGACCTCTAAAAATGGTTCGTTATTCACTTGACCCAGAAAACCCCACAAAGTGTAAGTAAACAAGAAACCTTTCTTATATTCAAGTAAGAGGTGATAAGATACCCAGATTAACCAAGACTTCTTTTTGGTATTTTTTAGCATGCAAGTCAAGAGGTTCAAATCTTCGCGTTCACTTTAAGGTATGTGAATCATAGTTATTCTCTAAAAGAGTTGTTTCCCGCGTTCTAGTGAGTATTTTTTAAACATGCTAAAAAAGGTAGCTGCGGTGATGCGTTTCTTAGGACACCTTTGGATTTACCATGAAAATAAATCGATTCTGAGCAGCCACCTTTTGGTCCGTGATCATGAGTATATAAAGGAGCACTTTGATTTAGGATTTGTGGAATTGGGTAAAACTACCTGAGAACTGCTTGAGAACCTAGTGTATAGATCAAGATATGGAACATCTAATTGTAGTTTACTAGATGATGGAGAACATATTACAGTGAATAAAGAGGTTTAGGTTCACTTTTTCCCACTTTCAAACCAAGCCTTCCTGGCTCATAATCAACAGATGTTTTTCTTCATTGTATTACCTCACGTCCCAAGACTAGAAAGGTTTTGGCTGTTGATAAATGTTGACGTGTTGAAAATCTTAGAATGTAATATTTACTTTAAAATTTGTGATTTTTTTTTAATGTGGTTTAACTTACAGTTTATATTATTTATACTTAGAACACTCGTGAAACTGCCCAGGCCATTAAGGGTATGCATATCCGAAAAGCCACCAAGTATCTGAAGGATGTCACTTTAAAGAAACAATGTGTGCCATTCCGTCGTTACAATGGTGGAGTTGGTAGGTGTGCCCAGGTGAGAATTCATAGTTAGGGAGGGTGATTGGATGGAATGAGAATGGCCAAGACCTGCCTTTATCAGGCTCTTTCTGGTTGCTGTGATGACAATCTTAGGACACCTTTGGATTAACCATGAAAAAAAACATGTTCTGAGCAACCTTGGGTGTTGGTTAAAATAAATTCATCTTGTAACATTGATTTAAATTGGGGGAAATGACTAATGGGCTCTCTGGTTTTGTTTGTTTTTTAGGCCAAACAGTGGGGCTGGACACAGGGTCGGTGGCCCAAGAAGAGTGCTGAATTTTTACTGCACATGCTCAAAAATGCAGAGAGTAATGCTGAACTTAAGGTATGCAAACTGTAGACCTCTATACATGTAACTTGGATTGTTACTCAGTTACTAAGTTGCTGTTATCCAGATTTAATTTCCTTGATTGTTTTGCTTTCTCAAGTAGTGAAGTTCCCCATTAAAACAATTCTTTTAAATATCTACCTCCAATTTCCAACAGACCCCAAATTTTTGTCTGTAAAGCATTTTAGGAGCATGGTCTGCAGTTATCTCAAGCCTAAGACTGTAGAATCCTCCCCCCACCCCACCCCCTCCAACCCCTACCTCAGTAATCCCAGCTACATGCAAAGGAAACACTTTTTTTTCTTGAGTATTTTATAGTATGGTTTGTGAAGCCTTCACAGGATATTTTTAAATAAAATATATATTATTACAAAGGAACCAATGTGATTGCCTTAGTAACAGTGTGGTTCGCTGCCTACATTTATAGTGGAGAGATGTTAAATTTCAGTTAGAAGTTAAAACAGCAATGTTTAACTGAACAAAACCTGTGTCAACAAAACACAAGTTTATCCATTTGAGGACTTATCTGTTACCCTTTTGCATTTGAAAAACTGGGTCAGAACTGGAATTAATGTGGGTCTGTTAGCTGTAGACCTTCCAGCTGCTGACCCTGCTGTCAAAATCCTCTTTATCATGAAGGCTTAGAAATACACATAGACACTCCTGGATCCTGTAATTGCACTCCTTTTTGAATGCCACTTACAAATTAGGTGCATTTAGCATTGAGTTTTGGTAGTTACTTAGATTTAAGGAAGGACACTTAGAAATAAAGGTTAAAAAATACTGCTTAAACACATATGCCATTTAAAGTCCTAAGGATTGCCTTTCAAATTACTTTGTTAAGGTAGAGGCTTGAATGATGCAGTTTGTAGTATTAAGATAAAGATGTTACCTGATTTTGTTCCCTCCTCCCAGGGCTTAGATGTAGATTCTTTGGTCATTGAGCACATCCAGGTGAACAAAGCCCCCAAGATGCGGCGAAGGACTTACAGAGCTCATGGTCGGATTAACCCATACATGAGCTCTCCCTGCCACATTGAGATGATTCTTACTGAGAAAGAACAGATTGTTCCTAAACCAGAAGAGGAGGTTGCACAGAAGAAAAAGGTAAATTATGTAGTCTCTGCTCAGTTTCTTTTGGTGTATTAGATTTGTGATTTCTGTGATGACTAACTTGGACACCTTTGGAATAACCGTGAAACTATTCTGAGCAACCAGCAACCTCTTCTGATCATTTTATTTTGGCTTTCATGGGTCTCATTAGTTTTTTGACTAATAGTGAATAGTAACTTTGTATTATTCAGTATGTTAAAACCATATGATTGTACTACTCTCCCGCTTCTTCTCAGTTCCCCCCTATATACAGACATATATATACTACCAACTGTAAAATAGTCAGTGGGAAGTTGTTGTATAACAAAGGGAGTCCAACTCGAGGATGGAAGATGCCTTAGAGGACTGGGGCAGGGAGGGTGGGGGGGAATCGAGGGGGGGGCGTCAAGGAAGGGAGGGAATATGGGGATATGTGTATAAAAACAGTTGATTGAACCTGGTGTACCCCCCAAAAAAATAAAATAAAAAAAAAAAAAAACAAAAACCATATGATTATCTGCTTATGTCCCCACCTAGATATCCATAGCCAGTTCAAATGCAACATGTCCAAAACTGGGTTCCTCTCCTCCCTGCCCCCCCCCCTTCCCCCCTGTAAGCTTGTTTTCAGTAAATGATTACATTTATTTCGTTCTTTAAGCATGGAACCTGGGAGTGATTCTTCACACCTAATGGATATTAGTTCTTACCAGCTGGGCTCTCTGCCTGCAATCTTTTGGTTCTCCTCTCTTGCTTACTAATTTCCTCCTGGCTGTACTTCTCTATCACAAAGGGCTCATTCCCTTTATGTTGAAATTTGCAATTACTCTTTTGTTGGGGCACAACTTCCTCCTCCTTTAAGATGTGTGAGTTTCTCCTAGAATCTTAACAGTGCTTTTATTTTTTCTTTTCCCCAGATATCCCAGAAGAAACTGAAGAAACAGAAACTTATGGCCCGGGAATAAGTGCCACAAAAAAATAAATGCAAATGTAAAAGCAGAGTGTTGGTTGTCTTAATTAGTAAATAATATTTGAAGTGTCAACACAAAATGGATCAAATGAGTTTTCATAAGCGTGTTGGTTTGCATCTTATGGGCTTTGCATAAGATGGAATTAAAACATGGGGAAATCTCTGAATCTCTTTTCCACCCAGTTTTTTTGAGATGTAACACACTGTATAGTCTTGAGTGGTGTTTAGTATATTCAGTTGTGCATCCATTTTCCTCTAAAATATCCCGAAGAGGAATCTTGGCAGTGGTTGCTTGTGACCCCAATTTAGTTCTGTGCAACTACTTACCTATTACTGTAGATTTGCCTATTCTGGGCAATTCACATAAATGAAATCATAATGTGGCCCTTAGTCACTGGCCTTGACTTAGCATCATTTTTTCGGGGTTTGTATTGTAGCATGTACTTGTGGTTCACTGTAAATATTTAATCAAGCATTTGTGGCTCTGTTTCTTCTAGCCACTAGTAGTGTGAACTGCGTAAAAGTTCTTGTGTGAGCATATCCTTTTGCTTGGGTGTATACAGAGAGTGGAACTGAGGGATCATATAATTTTGAGGAACTGCAGGACTCCTAAAGCAGTGCTGTTTACAGTGCGCCCAGCAGTGTATGAAGGTTCTATTTCCCCATGTGTGTCCTAGTGGGAGTGAAACGGTACAGCCAGTTCTAAGAACACCCGCTCAGAGTTTAATGTTCCTTTTCCCTGTTCTTGAATGTAAGATCTTTGTAGCAAGATGAGTAGCTTAGCACAACTGAATTCGAAACAGCCTAGCCATCACAGCACGCGGAGCAAGCTTCCCTATGGCTAGTGAGGCGCTATGTGGGTCCGCGTCGTGGGTCCCGGTCCGCTGATGGCGCGACTGGAAACCCCGCTGCTCCCGTCTCGGCCGCAGTCGGAAGCTGACGGAGGCTGCTGCGCCGGAAGCCGCCGTCAGTCCCCGCCGGGCGTCACCGTTACGTCCGGCGCGTCCTCGGGCTGACGCAGGCGCGCCTTTGTCGGTCCCTCTTGCGGCGCCCATTGGCTCGGCTGCGGCACGTCCTCGCGACCCTCCCTCCGGAAGCGCGCACATCGCCACTGGGGCTTGGAGGCCGCAGGTGAGTGGGGCCGGGCGGGCCTGGGCTGCGGCCTCGGTGCTCGGCGCGGTGCTGCTGCCCTCGCGGTACCGCCGCCCCCGCCCCTCGTCCCGCGCCCCTGCCTCCTGCCCTTTGCCTCCCCCTGCGGGGCTCCCGCTCCCTCCCCCCTCCGTCCGCCCCCCTCCCCCCGCCCCGCCTCACGGTCCGCTCTCCGGTCTGAATTGTCGGTATCACTTTATCATCGTCACCCCCGTTCGCTGTTAGTTCTCTCCTGTCTTTCAGCCCTTGCCATTGACGCAGCCTGTCCCGCTCTCTCTCGTCTCCAGTGAAATGATAGGCGGGCTGGTTACCTAGAGGAGGCGGGGTCCCCGGCCACAGCTGCTCTTGTTCTCCTCCAGCCTCCGCCTTTTCCTGTTGTATTGGACTAAGTTGAATGAAAGAAAGTCCTCTTCTCTGAGTTTCATTTTTCTCGCCGTGTTGTAATATTTGAGAATTGGCTTGAAGAGAGTAAATAAAATGATCGTTTTATCAATTTATAGCCACTTTCTAGACCTTTCTAAGACACATTTTCTAGACCTTTCTAAGCCATAATTATGACAAAAGTGATTAGTACTAATTGTTCTTGAGAACTCATTTGAAGCACAATTTCAAGTAGGTGAAAACTTGAATCTTTATGTTGGAGGGGTTGCCAGTCATCGTATTAGCCTAGTGCTTGGTAGCATTGCCAGTTGTTTTGAAGGGTTTATTCACTTTTGAAAGTTTGGTAGAAAGGGGAATAACATGATTGTTGCTGGAAAAAAAAAAAACCCCAGCCTCTGTTTACCAATGTCAAATAGAAATATGGACTCAGAGCTTTGGAGGAGGAGAAAGGAATAGCTTTATTGCTTTGCCAGGCAAAGGGGGAACACATAGGCTAGCACCTGCCTCAGGAACTGCCCCCTCCCGGGGAATAGGGAGCGGTCTTATAGTGGGGGCTCGTGGTCAGGGGTAGGCAATAAGGATCAAGGCGGTTAACAGTCTTGCATTCTTCTGATGGGTTGCTGGTGAGGTAAGTAGGAGTCAGCATCATCATCCTGCAGGTCCAACTGATCTGGGGTCTACATGTTTGTGGGCAGCATACCATCGTTAATCAATCACATGTCCCACCTGAAGGGGGTTTCAGCATCTGCAGAATAGCTCAAAGATATTGTCCTGTGTATTACTGATGGGGAAATTGGACCTTGCCCTAAGGCTGCTCTTGACTGTTTCTCCCAGGTCTCCCGCATCCCCTCTGTTCACTAACAACTGCTTGAATCTGCCCATTGGAACTCAGGGAGGGTCATGGAGGGTAAATGAAGGCGGTTTTTTATAAACAAAGAAATAGGGGACACAGAAAGGCTTTGTGCCCAGGAGTCCCACAGGGCCCTACTCAGTATCATGATCTGTTTTTGGAAGGGAAAATGCAAGAGCATTGAGGTAGGAAACCAGAATTAGGAATTCTGGTCTTAGCCAGTTCTAAGTACTAGTTACCTGAAGTGTGCACTTTGGGCAGGTTACAACTTTTGGATCTGTTTGGGGTTGTTGTTGGTTTTTTTTTTCTTATAGTAACAGTACTTAACATAGTACTTATTATATGCAGACACGGTTCTGAGCTTTGTATTCCCATTAATTTATCTCATCCACACTGCATCCCTGTGAGATCAGTACTAGTATTGTCTTCTTTTTACGCATGGGGAAATTAAGGCACAGTCTGGGTAAATAATTTGCCCAGGAGCATGATCTAGAAAATGGTGAAAGCAGGGCTCAAATCCAAGCAGCTGCCAGCCATCCTGCTTGATTATTATGCTGTGGTGTTTGTAAGACCTTAGCCAGTCTGAAGTCTTTTCAGATCAGATTCTAAATGGCTAGTAGCCAAAAATAATGATTCCTTGAAAAATGACTGGAAAAGACTCATCCTTGTTTGGCTTATTTTGATCAGAGGATATATTCTTTAAAATTTTGGAACAAAATATTTTGGGAAATTCTAAAATTAATTTATCTAGGGGACTGTTTTAAAGACTCCAGTTATGAATCCTTTATAAAATATTTGGTCATTCCCTGATACACATTTACATTTTTATTTGTTTACCGCTTTTGTAATTCATTTCAAAACCACATTCAGATTGGATTATCTGTACCACTCCTCACTTGTATTGTGAATCATTTTAAATTGCCTGAGTGTAGCAGTGCTTATTCATGTACCAGTAAATACTACTTCACTTACAATATTTTGAAAGTAAGAAAGTTTAACATGCTGAATTAGTAACCTTATGCACTGTTCTAAAGTTTCTTAGTTTTTAAAGCCTCTGCTAAAGGATTAAAAATTCTTTTAAATTTAAGAGGTCTTTGGTTTAATTGTGTGTTATGGAAGTCGTATTGGTTCTTTTTCAAGAAATTGCTGACTTTGAGAAATTTCAAGTTGACTTCTAATCATTAAGGAAATTTAGGTGTTAATTTTTGGAAATGGACAATTTACTTATACCAATAATAATACTAAATAAAAATTTTTTATTACTCAATACCCCTTTTTTGGCATTAAAAAGAAAAAGTAGGGATTTCCCTGGTGGTCCAGTTGCTAGGACTCCACGCTCCCAATGCAGGGGGCCTGGGTTCCATCCCTGGTCAGGGAACTAGATCCCACATGTAGCAACTAAGAGTTCACATGCCGTAGCTAAAGGATCCCCACGTGCCACAACTGAGGATCCTACATGTACAATAAAGATCCCACGTACCACAGTTAAGACCCAGTGCAGCCAAATAAATAAATAAAATACTTAAAAAGAAAGAGAAAAAGCAGATCTATAGAGGGAGAGTTGTTGCCTTGGAAAGGCCAGCCCGTATGCAGCCTAGAGGTCTTCCAAAGTGATATCTTAGTGAGTTCCATGTTACAGGATTTGCCCTTACATTGTTCAGTCCCTGGAAATGACTAAGCCCTGGGAGTAAATTCACACTAAACTGGCGTATGTCGAAATTACCAAATTCCTTAATGTTTTTGTGCCTCCTTTTCTTTATCTGAAAATGGAAATGCCAGGGTACCCAACCTCACGGGGTGTTTAGAGGATTGAGTGAGTTGACACATGTAAAGGGCTTAACTGCCTAGCACCCCACAAATGTTGGTGTCATTCCTTTATCATCAGATTTATGGTTGTGGAGCAGTGATTGGAGAGGTTTGGAGGCAGGCATCTCACTATTGTTTTCAGGTCTACCACCTATTATTCCTTTACCTTGTAGATAGCAGCATTTTTATTTAATAGATTCTTGCTTTAAGCTAATACCTGTCGTGCAATTTAAGTTTTTCCTTCTGTGTAGAAGTAGTCTTTTCATATATCTTAATACAGGCAAATTCCTTCAGTCATTAATCTATAACGATGTAATTTGTTTTTTCTTCTTGTTTATCAGCAATTCAGGAGCCCAGGCCTGGGACAATGGTGTGCATTCCCTGCATCGTCATTCCGGTTCTGCTCTGGGTCTACAAAAAGTTCCTGGAGCCGTATATATACCCTCTGATCTCCCCCTTTGTTAGTCGCATGTGGCCTAAGAAAGCTATACAAGAATCCAATGATAAAAACAAAGGCAAAGTAGACTATAAGGTAAGCACATTACAGAGCCTTGAATAAGGTGGGGGTGGGGGGTGCAGGATGAAATACCTGGCTTTTGGAAGGGCAAGTTTTTTGAACCAGAAGCTTCATTAATGTGTCTAAAGTTCCTTCTTTTTTAAAACAGGGGTTTGGGATTTTTATTTGTAATTAATGTTGGCTTTAAACTAAGGTTTTAAAGGAGTCCTCTAATTTATGCGTTTGCTCCTTGCATTATGGCCAAGATAATAACCAGTATTTCCTGGCTGGTAAGAGTAATGGTAAATAGATAATAGATGACAAGAGATGATTCTAAAATAAGCCAGTTTCACTGATTGATAACTTTGATAAGAGATTTAATTGGTAGGATTATAGAGTTTTGTTTTTTTAACGAAATGAAGTTATTTTTTTAAATGAATATGTAGACAACTCTTGTCCTTAGTGTTGGTGATTGTTAAATTCAACTTTGTGTTCACCTGCACAAAGTTAGCCATCCTGCACATTTCTAGAAGTATTTTTTTCATTCTGAAGTTTGTTGTCTGTTTTTAAAGAGAATATCTCTTTTTTGTTGTTGTAATAATATCTAAAATGGTTTTTCATTTTAGGGTGCAAACATAAATGGATTACCAACAAGAGGATCAACAGAAATCTCTGATAAAAAGAAAGACTAAAGTGATTGTCCCGAAGGATCTCATTGTTTTAAAAATGGACCTGATAACATGAAGCACCTTCTTTGTAGTTGTCTCTGATCTTTTTCCCTGAGACCAGAATTTGGGTTAGATAGTTTAGATATTTACCTGACACTAATCAGGAAATAACCTGGTATTTGTACTTAAAATATATGTAGATATTTAATGACCTCATTCTTGGGTTCCTTTTTCATTAAAGTAGCTTTCATTGCTTTTATTGCAGTTTTAAAAATATGAATAAATAGAAGGTCTGTGCCAGTAGGCACTGTTACTAAATCAGTACCTAAAAATCCTTGGGCCTCTAGCTTCTATTCACGCTCTTCAAAATTGAGGAGTATAATTTTACTGTGAACAGTGCAGTGACCCTGCAATGAAATGACAGGTAGTTTTTGGAGGTGATAGTGACTTGAAACGTAAGGATGTAATCACTGTCCAACTCAGTGGAGCAGCTTATCTACGAGAGGAGTAATTACTGTTTATTGCTCTGAGGGAGATAGAATAAGACAGGGAAATGGGGAGACCTCTCTGAAAAATGGAATATCTTTTGCATAAATGTCTAATGTATATTATAAAATTCTAATCCTTGTCACATTCCTTCTATTCCTACGAATGTATTAAATACTCGGTTTAGCTTGTTGTTCTTTTTTCTTTGAACATTTCAATATTTAAAAGGAAAAATTTTTAACCACATCAGAAAGCAGGATTGTAATAGTGTGATGGCATCCAGATAGTTATGGGGCAATGATATTCTATTTTTTAGAGTTTAGGTTGTATCAGTTATTTTGTTCCATAATAAGACACTTTAAAATTCATGGTTTTCAGCAACAGTGACGAGACTGGGCAGTTATTTGCTGATCTTCGCCTCTCCACACAATCTTTTACCCCTGGGCTTCTTCATGTTAGTGTAAGGATCTATAAATATTCAAAGATGATGAGACTTATCTTTATATAATATTTATTCTCTCTGAAGCAAGGAGAAGTTAAAAGGGACTCCCCACCTTGGGTCCCCAGTGAAGTCCTGGGCCCTAACCAAGGCTCTGTTAAACTGTGTCTGGCCAAGTCACTGATCACCTTGGACTTTGCTTTGACATAAATGAGTGTGTTTCACCTTTTCTGCCCCAACCCAGCTGAGGGATAAGATAAATTCCCTTTAGCACTAAATCCAGTTGATTAGTTTATTTTTTAAGGTATTAAAAACTATACTATGAAAATAGATGTTCATAGTAGAATAATGCAAGGGCAGGTTAAATGAAAAGTGAATGTTCTTCCTCTACTCTCATTCCTTTAGCTCCACAGATGTAACCACTATTAGCTTCTTGTATAGCCCTCTAGCAACTTTATTAAAATTAGTTTTCATTAAATATATCATTTTTTAGAAATCAAATAATACTGTGAGGTTTATAATGTTCTTACTCCCATAGTCCCCAAAGGCTTTACTCACTTAGCTATTGCTTTTGTCTTATGATACATCTTTGTATTTTTAAGTGATACATTTATACTGCAGTTTTGGGAGCTTATCAACTTTAAACATTATTGACTTCCTGTCATGGTTGAGATATAGCTATTTTACACTGTTTCCTCTGCTGCTCCCACACGTGCTCCAGATGTGTTTTTGCAAATTTTGGTTAAGTCATTGATCAGTGTGTGTGTCGCTATGCGTGCTCCAGATGTCTTCCATTTGCCCCTCCAAGTCTCTGCTCCCTCACCCTACTCTCCTGCTCATAAAAACTGTATGGACTACATCAACAGGCTTCCTATAACCTGTGGGATTTGTTGGTTTAGCCAGTCGTATCTGCAGCAGGAGGTGGGAGGGAGTGAAGGAAGGAGTGAGATCAGGCTATTCATTCCCTGGGCTCCTTCCCCTCAGGGTCTCTTCAGGTCAGCTGTGTCCCTCCGCCAAAAGTCACTGTACCTCGTGGTGACCAATTTCACTGACTCCTTTCAGTTTCCACTGAGTCTCCCTCTCCTTGCCTTTTTGGGCCTAGGGGTGATGATATCTGTTACTGCTGGCTCTGGGTCACTGCTTTATCTCGAGGGTACCATCTTCTTCTTGCTGGGACACTGATAGAATGAGCAGGTGACTACTGCCCACTGCATAGATTGTAAGTGTAGTGCGGCTGAGTTTCCCTGCACATAGAGCATTGCTTTCCTGCAGTTACTCATTACCTTTTTCTCCCCATACACCCTGTATTGACTAGTTGTTGCCGAGGCCGGGGACACAGTGGCAATCCTTGGGACTTTTCTTCACCACTCCTGTGTTGGATCTCCTGTTCCCTGGATCCCACATCTTCCTCTGTTGGTTTACTCCTTCATTCTTCCTGTAGCATACCAGTTTTTCTAATTCAGTACTACTATTTTTTTTTTGTCTGTGCCAGGTCTTAGTTGCAGCATCCGGGCTCATAGTTGTGGCATGCAGACTTCTTAGTTGTGGCATGTGGACTCCTAGTTGCGTGTGGGCTTCTCTCCAGCTGTGGCACACGGGCTCTAGCGCATGCCGGCTCCATAGTTGCAGCACGTGGGCTTAGTTGCCTGACCAGGGATCAAACCCTGCATTGGAAAGCAGATTCTTCCAGTGAACCATCAGGGAAGTCCCCCAAAAAAATATTTTTAAAAAAGTTGAGGGGACTGATACACATTTGCCAATTTTTTATTTTGCCAAGTGGGAATATATTAAGAGGCTGTGATTTATTATCACCATTGGTTCATAAAAGAAGATACTTCGACAGGAAGTGAAGATGAGCATGGGAATAAAGGATAACAACAGCGCATTTGTGTGAATACGTTTCTATAAGGTATCTTTGTTTTCATGAGAAATTCCCAATTTTGTCCGTATTTTTCATTTTATGGTTGGTGAAAACTTAATCACCTATCCTTGGACTGGATTTGGTAGGCACTGTTCTATACCACACGACTATTCTCTTGCCCACCAACCCCCCCAAATCCTAACATGTCAATCTATATTTTATATATATATATGTTAAGTGTAGAGTGTAGGATTCCAAAGCCATACTCTTAAATTGTCTTAAAATATTGACCCCCAAAATAGTGATCACAGCTGCTGATATCTTGTAAGACCTTAGTAGGAATAATTGGGCAGAAATGGAGAGGAAGAGTGTGGACTAATCAGTGTGCACTTGTTTTCAAGGTTTGTTTTTGCTCACCTTTAGCATGACTTTTTAACTTACCTAATTTTCAGTAACTTATTTTGCCCTAGTTAATTTTAACTGCATTTCCTGTCTCTGTGAGACAGGTTTATTTTCTCAGTTCTTTGAGGCTGGCCTGAAAGACTTGGGTTTTGTCACATCTTTTTCATTACTCAGCTGCCTTCCTAGGAAACAAGTGAGTCAGCACTTCCTCAGAGTGACCATGTCCGCCCGTGTTGATCTAGTCAACAGACTGATGGGATTGAAAAGAACTTTTACCCACTGATCCTAAGCCTCTTGACCTCTCTAAAGCTAAATGTCTTAGGTTCACTCATAATCAAAAGGAAAAAGGGAAGGGAAGTTCACTTGTGGTTTTTCTCTCCACATAGCTACTGCCTAGTTTTATCCTCAAAGCCATGGTCATTAATATGGTAACAGTTCCTGAAGAAAGAAACAAAAAGACTATGGGTAGATGTATTTAGGAAGTGAGAGGTTAAACTGAGAAGGTATGACTGAAGGGCTGTGTGCGGTGGAGTAGTTGCGGAGCATACTTAAACACACTAAATGTTGAGCTGGTATGGACCTTCAGATACACCTAACCCCATCCTCTCGTTTCTACTAAAATGGTTAAATGGCAAAAAAAAAAAGTAAAAGAGCCCAGATGCTGGAACAGGGCAAGTCTCCTGCAGGACCACCATGTACAGTTGTGCTGTGTGCACTGCCCATTTTCAGAGGGCACCATTCACATGGACAACAATGTAAATGATGCCCCTAGATCTATACACATCTATTGCACATCCACAGTCCTACTCAGAGGTCCTGCTCTTGACTTGTAATTCAGCAGGCGAAGTTTCATACTTCCTTGGTATTCATTTTCTGTTGTTGCATAACAAATTACCACAAAGTTAGTGGCTTAAGACAACACAAATGTATTCTTTCACATTTTCTGTAGGTCAGGCATCCAGGTATGACATCACTGAATTCTCCACTCAGGGTTTCACCAGGCTGAAGCCAAGATGTTCTTCTCATCTGGGCTTCCAAATTCACTGGTTGCCGGCAGAATTCATTTTCTTATGGCTGTACGACTGAGGTTCCCACTTCCCTCTAGTCAACCAGGGACTGCTAGTAGCTCCTAGAGGCTGCTTGTGGTTCCTGGGCATGTGGCCCCTATAGGAAGCTCACAACATGAATGTTGGCTTTCTTCCAGGGCAGGCAGAGCACATCTTTGACTTCTGAACTTCTGGGACCAGCAGCAAAAATTTTCTGCTTTAAAAGGACTCATGCGATTAAATCAGGTCCAAGTAATCTCCCTAATTTAAGGTCAACTAATTTGGTATCTTAATTACATTTGCAAAATCCCTTTACAGCAGCACCTAGTTTAGTATTTGATTGGTGTTTGAGAGAAGGTGTGCGTACGTCAAGGGCCAGGAATCTAGGGGGACCATCTGAGAAATCTCTGCCCACTGCACTTGGCCTCTTCCCTGACTAATGATTCTAGTCCTTCTATTACTTGGGAATCCACTTTGGGTTTAAATCTCACGGTCTCCACCTATCAGTGTCCTCAGGCTTCACTGATTTTAAACTCTTCTATGTTTATAATTGTGAAATTTAAACAGCTATGCAGCATAGTCTTATCTAATCCTTGGATGATCAAAAATCATTTCAGAAGCGGGGAGGAGGAAAGCAGTTAAATAGTATTTTACAGAAGAAGAAGGACTTGTAAACATATGGAAACACGTTTCAGTGGGAGGAAATGCAAATTAAAACCACCATGAGAAAACACCCAAATGGTTACAATTAAACATCAAGAGTTGGGAGGAGGAAGAACAGAAAGTTTGTATATGTTGCTGGTGGGAGTGTAAACTGACACAACTACTTTGGAAAACAACATGGCATTCTCCAGTAAAGTAGAACATGCACTTACACTATGATCCAGCCATTCCAGTCCTGGAATTTAGATACCAGAGAAAACTGTGTATCTGTGTACCAGGAGATGTACAAGAATATCCTTAGAAGCATTGTTTATGTAATAGCCAAAACAAAACAAAAAACCCACAAAATTTCATCTAAAGTAGGAAGGATAAATAAATTGTTATATTAAAATCTTGCTATAATGCTTTAAGAAGAGCTCAAAAAATTGCATTGTGTAAACTTTGGGGTAATATCATTAGGGGGTTAATGAAATCATGCGGCAAGCTTTCTTAGCTCACCTGATCAAGGGATCCAAAAGCAAGTCAGCAATTATTTTATGTCCAAATTCACAAAATATGTATATACTGGAATACTATGTAGCAGTGAAAAATGAAGGAACTCAAAAGTAATTATGCTGGGTGACATGTGAACAGTGGTTACTTCTGGGGGATTGGAAGGAGGAACAAGTGAGCTTTCTAGGGTGCTGGAAATGTTCTCTCTCTCCATGTGATTGGTGGCTAAACAGATACTGAGAAGGTATACGTTTGAGAAGATTTAGATACAACCGTATCATTTGTCAGTTTACTATAGGCAAGTCAATAAAAAAGTAAATTAAAAAGTGAATTTTTAGATGTATGCATCCACATGGGTGTATCTCGAAAAAGAATTTTGAGAGAAAAAAAGTCACAAAATAATACATACTGAAAGATTTTTATATAATTCAAAAATAGGCAAAACTAAACAATATTACCAAAGTGGTACAACAATTGCTAGCAATCTAGAGAATAATTAGCGTAGAAGTTAGGATGGTGGTTACCTTGGGGGAGAGATGCAATCAAGAAGAAGCACAGACAGGGCTTTCTGGGACATTGCTACTGTGGATGAAGAATATTGCCTGCCATACCAGTAAACAACGGATGTTGCAGCCAACAAGCCATCACATTACAGCGGCAACCCCCCAACCCCCCCCCCACACCAACAGTGAGCCCTAAGGGAGCTCAGGATGGAAACAGGATCCCTGCCACCAAGTCATCAGCCACTGCAACCGCCCCGAAAGGTGCACCCTGAGGAGACGGGATGGAAAACACAGGATACTGGCCCCAAATAGCTGAGGTACATATCAAAGGAATGATTTCAATGAGTCCACACTGTGGCATCTTCCCGCACAGAGAAAAGCGCAAAAGTCATTAACTTGATATGTTTGGTTTTCTTAAGTTAACAGTAATCTTTTGATTTTCTGACTACCTGGTTTTTGTTACGAAACTCCTGTATATCCTGGCTCCTCCCTTACCTCTCCAGAGCAGTCTCCTGGAGCTGAGAGGTTGTCTCCTGGGCTTCAGTCCTCACAAAGTCCACGAAATAAAACATAATTCTCAACTTTTAAGTTGTGGATTTTTTTCAGTCGATGCTACCATTTCTTAGTTGGGTAGTGTCTTTAACAATATTGTTCTTTAAATTGTGCCCCTTAATATTTCTTCTCATGACATTTTCACAATTTAAAAAAGAACAGCACCATGGGTCACCTCTCCAAACATTTCACTTATCAATGCATCTTTCCTAAATTTTAGTGTAATATTATTCTACAACTAACACATTAATGTATTCTTATTGTAAAATATTTTAAAAATGCAGATTGTATAAAAAGTCCTCCTGACCCCCATCCTAGATTTTTTTTTATTGTGCCTTTTTTTTTCTTCTTGTTGGCTTTGAAGATAGATTTTAAACAATCTGAAGGAAAAGAAATTAACACATGAACAAAGTTTGAAAGCCTAGTCATCTGTTATCTATTTTCAATGTTTATATTTTATTTTAATTTTTATTATAAGAATAGTACAGGCTTCATCCCTGGCACCTGTAGCAGTATATGGCCCAGAATAGATAATAAATATTTATGGAATGAATCATGAATGTTCTTTCAAAAAATTATAACTCGATAGTGTATATGTACAGTAAAAAGAACAAAGCTCATACACACTACCATATATAGCATACATAACTAATAAGAACCTACTGAATAACACAGGGAACTCTATTCAATACTCCGTAATGACCTGTATGGGAATAGAATCTAAAAAAGAGTGCATATACAATGTGTGTGTATAACTGACTCACTTTGCTGTTCAGCAGACACTAATACAACATTGTAAATCAAGTATATTTCTTTTTTTAATAAATTTATTTATTTATTTATTTATTTATTTAATTGGTTGTGTTGGGTCTTTTTTGCTGTGCACAGGCTTTCTTTTTAGTTGCGGTGAGTGGAGGCTGCTCTTCGTTGTGGTGCGCAGGCTCCTCATTGCCGTGGCTTCTCTTGTTGCGGAGCATGGGCTCTAGGCGCATGGGCTTCAGTAGTTGCAGCACATGGGCTCAACAGTTGTGGCTCACGGGCTCTAAAGCACAGGCTCAATAGTTGTGGCACACAGGCTTAGTTGCTCCATGGCATGTGGGATCTTCCTAGAGCAGGGATCAAACCTGTGTCCCCTGCATTGGCAGGTGGATTCTCAACCACACCACCAGGGAAGCCCCCCATGCTCTTTTAATTCTGATGATTGTATCTGTTGACTGAAAAAAAAATGCACAACCTAAAAGTTGAGAGTTAGGTGTTTGGGTTTTTAATAAATTTATTTATTTATTACTTTTATTTATTGGCTGCGTTGAGTCTTTCTTGCTGCGCGTGGGCTTTCTCTAATTGCAGAGAGCAGTGGCTACTCTTCGTTGTGATGCACCGGCTGCTCATTGTGGTGGCTTCCCCTGTTGTGGAGCATGGGATCTAGGCATGTGGGATTCAGTAGTTGCAGCACATGGGCTCAGTAGTTGTGGTGCACGGACTTAGTTACTCTGCAGCATGTGGGATCTTCCCGGCCCAGGGATTGAACCTGTGTCTCCTGCATTGGCAGGCAGATTCTTAACTACTGCGCCACCAGGGAAGTCCCTCCCTGACATTTTAGTAGCACTTGAAAGGGACGTTTCAATGACCTTGTCAAACAGCCAAACCGCCATTCTGACACTTGGAGACCCAGTGGAGGGCTTGGAGGTTTGGCTCACTGCTCTCCTGTGCTCTTTCCTCTAGCTGCCCCCAACCCCATTCTCCACAAAATGGCAGAGCACAGATGAAGTCATAAAGCCCTTCAGGTTCACGCTGCTGGCTTCTGGGAGATTCATTTTGCCTTATGAGAACAGCAGTCTCCTCATCCTTATATAGAACGCGATCTAGTGTGTGTGAAAACAATTTTTACCTCATTCGGTTCATTGGCACCAATAAATAAGTCTGACCATGTCCTCTGTGTTCAGTTATATTTCTTCAAATCTTCCCTGGGTTAGTTGTTCATGCCCAGCGTTATGGACTGAATTATATTCCGACAAAATTCATATGTTGTGGACTTAACCCCCGGTACCTCAGAATGTGACCTTATTTAAAAATAGGATTCATCGCAGATGGAATTCAGGCAGACCTCAGAGATATTGTGGGTATGGTTCCAGACCACCACGATAAAGCAATATTGCAATAAAGCGAGTCACAAATTTTTGGCTTTCCAGTGCATATAAAAGTTGTATTTATACTACACTGTAGTCTATTAAGTGTGCAACAACATTATGTCTAAAAAAATATACACACAATTGAAAAATGATTTACTGCTAAAAAATGCTAACACGACAAATATTTCCTGACTTGCATCAGAGTCAATCACAATTCTCACTGGGCCACTTTAACAACCTCATGGCTTTTGCCCGTGTAAGCCTCTGATTCTTTCTCTTCCCCAGAATAATCTTTTGGTTTTACCTGAATCTGTGTCTCCCAAATTACAATTCTTAAGACCCCATAAACTCTTTTCTTAGTTGCAGCCTTCTGCGTATTTTGGTTGGGACCATAAAGCTTCAACTTGTAAAAACAACAACAACAACAACAAACAGTATCTTGGAAACACAATGAAACAAGTATGGCTGTCGTGAAATTAAGATGAGGTCATTAGGGTGGGTCCTAATCCAGTAAGACTGGTGTCCCTATGAAAAGAGGAAGTTTGAACAAAGAGACAAATGCAGAGAGAACACCACATGAAGATGAAAGCAGAGATGGAGGTGATTCTTTATAAGCCAAGGAACACCAAAAATTGCCAGGAAACCCCCAGATGCTAGGAGACAGCGACAGGGCAGAGTCTTCATCACAGCTTTCAGGAGGAACCAGTCCTGCCAACGCCTTGATTTTGGACTTCTGGCCTCCAGAACTAAGAGACCATACATTCCTATTGTTTCAACCACCCAGTTTGTGGTACTCTGTTACAGCAGCCTTAGCAAACTAACACACCTAGGTATAACAGCCCATTTTACTTAGCAAGATGAGATAACTCTGTGGAAGTCACCACAGATCTTCACAAACTGGTGATGCTGGCATCAGGAGCTCTGAGATGACCTTTTCTTTCTTTTCTTTTTTTAATTCTTTTGTTTCATTGGTTATTAGTGACTTTTAATTTATTTACTTATATTTTGGCTGCATTGGGTCTTTGTTGCTGTGTGCAGGCCGTCTCTAGCTGCAGCGAGCGGGGGCTAATCTTTAATGTGGTGCTTGGGCTTCTCACTGCAGTGGCTTCTCTTGCTGAAGCGCCTCGGGATCTAGGGTGTGTGGGCTTCAGTAGTTGTGGCACACGGGCTCAGTAGCTGTGGCTCAGTATTATTGGTGCACGGGCTTTAGTTGCTCTGAGGCATATGGGATCTTCCCAGACCAGGGATCGAACCCGTGTCCCTTGCATTGGCAGGCAGATTCTCAACCACTGCACCACTGAGGAAGTTCTGAGGTGACCTTTTCACTAACAGTGGGCTCTGCAGCCAGACTGCCTGGATTCAAATCATCACTTGCTAGCTTTGTGATGTTGGAAAGTTTGTTTAACTTCTTGGGACTGTAAAATGGGGATGATAAATAAGTACCACTTCGGCAGGGTCATGATGACCATTAAGTGAGTTAATATACCCGGAATTTTTAGAACAGTGCCTGGCATGGGTAGGTATCTTCAAAACATCATTAACTAATATTAGTTTGTGACTCATCCTAATTTGGCCCCAGCAGGAGAGAGACATTGACAACTGCACAGTGACCCCTCTTCTAAGTTCCTCCAGCAGTGAGGCAGTGGACAGCTCCTCTTAGGAGTTCTAGCGGTCTGGCTGTCTAAGCAGCTTTCTTGTAAGGCTTAGCCTCAGGGCTCTGGGTAAGGAAAGGTGAACAGGGACTCTAGACTTAGATGTGTAGTTGGGCTTTCCTGCAGGCAGGAGGGATTTGAGAACTAAGTAGCCTCTGTCTCGTCCAGGCAGGCAACACCTTGGACCTGAAGAGTCACTGCCTCTGAACACTCAACACTGTCTGCAGCAGTGTCTTATCTGACTGCTACGGGCTGGGATTGCAGGGAACTCAGCATCATTGCATGCGGTGAGGTCTAGGGGACTGCTCAGTCCAGTCATCTGCACAGCTTACTGGCTGTATGGAGTCCTTGTTTGAGTCCTCTCATGTCCCTAAGGCTCAGTTCCTCATCTCTAATATACAGAGGCTCGAATAATTGCCAATGTCTCTTCCCAGTTGCAATTTTATTTGACTATCTGTTCATCTAGCCTCTGCTTGAACACATGTACTGATCAGAATCTTATTTCTCTTCCAGGCAGACCATTTCACTAATAGTAAGCTTAACATTTAAGCTTTTCCAGGCCATTAAATAACTTTCTACATCAAACCTTCCTCACAGGATTGTTTGGAGAGTTAAACAAAATACAGAGCATAGGTCATAGCAAATAACCCACAATATGAATTGCTAATTGTTAGTATTGATCTTATTGTCAAAAATTCTTATATGGAGCTGAAATCTGCAACCAGAGACTTCAGGCCTGCGGTCCTAATTTGGTTCCTCTTTATGCCCCAACCCTTCTTTTCCTCCTGTTTTGTTGGTTTTTGGGTTTTTTTGGGGGGGGGGTTGGAAGGAGTGGGGGGTGGCGGGGCACTGGACCGCCAGGGAATTCCTGCCTCCTGTTTTTAATGTTCCAGTTTTCATATTTCATGTGTTTGCAAGTGATTTAAAATACTCTGGGGGAAGAAAAGTATAAACAAACAAATGAATAATTAGCCCAGCTCTTTCCCTTTTACTACGTCATATGTGAAATGAGCTTACTGAACTTGCAGTTATCTAATATCTTCTAGGATCCTTTTAATTTGAAACATAACTCACGCATTTTTAAAAAGCTTTTAGTCTACAGCATTTAAAAATCTTTATAATCATACTTTTTTTGAATAGATGATATGTTCACGAGGTACAAAATTCACGAGGTACGAGAATGCACACAGAGAAAGATTTCGTCCTCCCACCCCGGTTCCCAGGAACCCAGTTCCCCTCCTATGAGGCAGTCAAGTTTATCAGTTTCTTCTTTATCCTTCCAGAGCTATTCTCTGAAGGCATAAGCAAATACACACATATGTATGCATTTACTGTCTCTTTTTTTTTAGACGAAAGTAATGTACAATATGCACTGTTTGGTTTTCTTTTTTCAATTAAAAGTATATCTAAAAAAGATTAAGTGTATCTTGGGACTTCCCTGATGGTCCAGTGGTTAAGACTCTGCACTTCCAATGCAGGGGACACAGGTTCAATCCCTGGTTGGGGAGTTAAGATCCCACATGCCTCCCAGTGTAGCCAAAAAAAATGGAAAAAAAAAAAAAAAAAAGGAATAAGTGTATCTTGAAGATCTGTGGAAATTAGGTTGTTTTCTGTCTTTCAACATTACAAAAAATACTGTAGTCACACTTAATAACAGACTATCAAAATATAGGAAGCAAAAATGGGCAAAATTGAAAGGAAAAATAGACAGTTTACAATAATAGTTGGAGACTTTAATACACCTCTCTCAATAATGGATAGAACCACCAGACAGAAGTTAAGTAAATAGAGGACTTGAACAACACAGTAAGCCAACTGGCTCTAACAGATACATGCAGAAAACTTTACTCAACAGTACAGTACGGATTCTTCTCAAGTGCACATGGTGATTCTCAAAAGTAGATCATATGTTAAGCCACAAATTAAGCCTCAAAAGATTTAAAAGATAGATATCATATATAGTGTCCTCTCTGACCACAATGGAAGGTAGAAATCAATAAAAGAAGGAAAAATGGAAAATTCACAAATTTGTGAAAGTTAAATAACAGACTCTTAAACAACGAGTGGATCAAAGAAGAAATCACAAAGGAAATTAGAAGATATCTTGAGACAAATGAAAATAAAAACACAAAATAACAAAACTTATGGATTCAACTATACATTAATAAAAAATAAATTAAAAAAACATGCGACACAGTGAAAGCAGCACTAAAGGAGAAATTTATAGCTATGTGTTTACACTAAAAAAGAAGAAAGATCTCAAATCAACAACTTAGCTTTACAACTTAAGAAACTAAGAAAAAACAAACAAAAACCAAACAACAACAAAAAAACTAAACCCAAAGCTAGCAGAGGGAAGGAAATAGTAAAGATTAAAGCAGCGATAAATGAGATAGAGAATAGGAAAATGATAGAGAAAATCATTTCTCTATCTAGAAGATGATTGTTTGAAAAGATCAACAAAATTGACAAATCTTTAGCTAGACTGACTAAAAAAAGAGAGAGAAGAGTCAAATTACTAAAATCATAAATGAAAGTGGGAACATTACAACCTATGCTACAGAAATTAAAAAAAAAGTGAGTACTATGAACAATTGTACACCAACAAAATGGATAATTAGATAAATTCCTAGAAACACAAAACCTACAAATACTGGATCATGAAGAAATAGATATCCTGAATAGACCTATAACTAGTAAAGAGATTGAGTCAATAATCAAAAACCTCCCAACAAATTGCTTGGGAGGGAGGCTCAAGAGGTAGGGGATGTGGGGATATATGTATAAATACAGCTGATTCACTTTGAAAAAAATAAATAAATAAAAATAAAAAAGGAAAAAAAAAAATCTCTCACCAAAGAAAAGCCCTGGACCTAATGGCTGCTTCACAAGTGAATTCTAGGGACTTCCCTGGCAGTCCAGTGGTTAAGACTCCGCACTTCCAATGCAGGGAACGTGGGTTCAATCCCTGGTCAAGGAACTAAGATCGCACATGCCTCGCTGCCAAAGAGAGAGAGAGAGAGAAAGAGAAACCTGAAACCTACAGATAAGTATCTCTAATATATATAGATTCAGAAATTCCTCAACAAAATACTAGCAAACCAAATTCAACAGCATATTAAAAAGACCAAGTGGGCTTTATTCTTGGAATGCAAGAATGGTTCAGCGTACAAAAATTGCTCAATGTAATACACCACATTAACAGAATGAAGGGGACAAACAAACCTAGAAATAGAAGGAAACTACTTCAGCATAATAGTCCTATTTGGCCTTAAAGAGAAAAGTTCTGATATGTACTGCAACATGGATGACCCTTGAGGACATTAAACTAAGCGAAATAAGCCAGCCACAAAAAAGCCAAATACTGTATGATTATATATGAGGTATCTAAAGCAGTCAAAGTCATAGAGACAGAAAGTAGAATGGTGGTTCCCATTTGTGGGGTTGGGGCCGTGGGGTAAGGGGAGTTAGTGTTTAACGGGTACAGAGTTTCAGTTGGGGAAGACGAAAAAGTTCTGGAGATAGATGGTGGGGATATTTAAATAACAATGTAAATGCACTTAATAGTACAGAAATGTACAGTAAAAAATGGTTACGACAGTAAATTTTGTTTGTGTATTTTACCACAAGAAAGAAATGTTTTTTAAATTACCAAAAAAAAATACTGTAGTAAATATTGTGTATGTACATTATTTCACTTGTGTGCACTCTCTCTTTTTTTTTTTTTTTGGATGCACCATGCGGCATGCAGGATCTTAGTTCCCTGACCAGAGCATCAAACCTGTGCCCCCTGCAGTGGAAGCTCAGAGTCCTAACCACTGGACTGCCAGGGAAGTCCCCTGTGTGTGCACTCATGTTTGTAAAATAGGTTTCTAGAAGTGTATGTTGCAGTGTCAAAGGGTATGTGTTTTATAATTTTGAAAATACTGTCACACTGTTGGTTGCACTGACGTACATGTCCTCCAGCAGCTGTATGTTATAGCGTGGTAGCTTTCATTTGACTTTCTACTGTTATAAGTGAGTTTTGGTGATGTATAAGAGCCATTATTATTTCCTCTTTATTTTTTTTTTCATTTAATTTTTGGCCGCACTGTGGGGCATGCTCTGAACCAGGGATCAAACCTGCACCCCCTGCAGTGGAAGTGCGGAGTTTTAACCACTGGACCTCCAGGGAAGTCCCAAGTACTTCCTTTACAATTAACTGTTCCTATGCTGGGCAGTGGTATTTTGAACCCGATTGGAGAAATTTAGTTTCTTTTAAATGTCATTCAGCTCTTTTTTGTTGTTGTTCACTATTGTAGTTAATTGAAAGAATTTTGAATTCTAATTTTCCCACCCAGGAAACTGGCTCTCTTTGTATTTTTGCCAGTCTGTGGATCTGATCTCGGGCTCCAATGCCTGGTCTTCCAACTGGGATTTCCTGAATTCCAGGGACACCCAGAGACTCTTTTTGGCCCCAGAGCCTTAAAGTTCAATTCTAACCTATAGTTTCTCCTTCCACCATCACCTCTCTTTTACCATAAAAATTCAAGCTCACAATTAAATCACCATAAGACAATGATAAAAATCCATTCTCCTTGAAGTTTCCTGTTGTACAATGTTTATATTAGAAGGTGAACTCTTGGAGGTCTGAGCAACCTAGTTGCATAACATTCAGTAACTTAAAAAAAAAAAACCCAAACTGTTTTATATTATATTTTCTCAGGGGTAAAATGGAGACAATAATACTTTACTCACAACATTGTGAAAATTAGGTCTAATTATGTATATATTTTGATATGTTACACATACACATTTGTGTATGTTTGAATACATGTATATATATTATTTTTGTATATGTGTATATATATATATTGGCTTCACTGAGCCTTCGTTGCTGCACGTGGGCTTTCTCTAGTAGAAGTGAGCGGGGGCTACTTTTCATTGTGGTGCTTGGGCTTCTCATTGTGGTGACTTTTTTGTTGCAGACCATGGGCTCTAGGCAAGCAGGCTTCAGTAGTTGTGGCTTGCCGGATCTAGAGTGCAGGCTCAGTAGTTGTGGCACACTGGCTTAGTTGCTCCATGGCCTGTGGGATCTTCCTGGCCCAGGGATCAAAGTCGTGTCTCCTGCATCAGCAGGTGGATTCTTAACCATTGCGTCGCCAGAGAAGTCCTGTATAAATATTAAATACATACATGTATGTAAACTGTACAAACATATAAAATTGAAAAATAAAAATTACATTTCCAGCCCAATTCTACTCTTCAGACTTTTAAGTAAATTGGAATTATGTTTTACATACTGTTTCTTAAACTTAATTTCATTTAACAACCTGTTGTGAAGGACTTTCCAGGTCACTGAATCACTTTCTACACGCTTCTTTTTAAAGACGCAGTGTTCTGTTGGATGGATGTTCATTCAGCCCAGTCCCCTGTCACTGAACGTTTAGTACTTTGGTGACATTTTTTAGTCAAATTCACAGTTTTGCATACACGGGCAGTGGGGGAAGCAAGTGGTGGATTACTTGGTGCATAGTTTGCTAGGACTGCAGAAATATAGAAGCACAAACTGGGTGTCTTAAACAATAAAAATTTAATGTCTCACGGTTCAGGAGGCTAGAAGTCAGAGATCAAGGTGTCTGCAATATTGGTTTCTTGTGAGGGTTGTGAGAGAGGATCTGTTACACACCTCTCCCCTAGCTTCTGGGGGTTTATTGGCAATCTTTCATGTTCCTTGGCTCATAGATGCATAACCTTGGTGTCTGCCTTCATCGTCACATGGCATTCTCCCTGTGTGTGAGTCTGTTTGTAAAGTTCCCCCTTTTGTAAGGGTACCTGTCATATTGGATCAGGATCCATTCTAGTGACTTCATTTTAATTTAATCACCTCTATAAAGGCTGTATCTCCAAATAAGGTCACATTCTAAGGTATGGGGAGTTAGAACTTCACTATACGAATTTTTTGTTGTTGTTGTTGGGGGAGAATAATTCAATCCTTAATACCTGGTGAAATGGTTTTTTATTTAATTCAAAAAATGTTTACTACGTGCCTATGGGAGCCTTGGGCTATGCCAATAAACAAAAAGTACCTTCTTTAGGGAATTTACATTCCACTAGCAAGGAGACAAATGTGTGGAGGGGTGATTAAAAGCCATGTAGGAAGATGAAGGAGGGGAAAGGATGGAGAGTACTGGGACAGGAGGTGAAGGTTGGTAGGTGTTGCTATTTTATGCAGAACGAACAAGAATAGGCTCTCTGATAATATGGCATTTGACCAGAGTCTTGGAGAAGATAAGGGAGACGTGGTCTAAGTTAATTATAATTTGTTTTACTTATTTGTCTTCGCCCACCAGAATGTAAGCTCCTTGAAGGCAACAAATAATACAGCTGATCTGTGACATGTCAGTGCCTAGAGCCATGTCTGGCATTTATAGGGCATGCAATAAAATATTCACTACTCAAAAAAGGGAAAAGAGTGACCCAAGCAGAGGGAACAGTAGGTGCCTAAGGCCCCGAGCTTGGAGCAGCTGCAAGGAGGCAATTCCAATTAGGTCTGACAGTGAAAGAGACATGAGCGGAGATGAGATTAGAGGGGTGGGATGGGGCTGGGATTGAAGCATATTGTAGGGCCTTGTAGGCCACTTTAATACCATTGGCTTTAATTCTGAACGAAGTGACAAGCCACTGGAAGTCCTTTAGCAGATAAGGGACATGGTTTGATTTATGGAGATGGAGGGAGGAAATTATGTTTAGAGCCTCAGAGAAAATCAAGATTAAATAATAATCTCATTCTGAGACTTGCAGTGTATTTCATTCTCTGGGTAAACCTAGTGAAAGTTCCATAATTGCATAGCCAAGGCCATTTGATCACATTGGGAACCATTTGTTACTGAAGGGCCATGGTGACATTTAGCACCTCTGGAATAATTTTTTGTTGATTTAGTTCAGTTCTATTTGTTTCTTTGTTTTAACACTAAAGGAAATTTCAGCTTTGCAGGTATAAATTTTATTATTAAGATGTTGATGAAAACACCGGCCCTGCTAGTCCAGAAAATGGTTAATTTCTTTCTTTCTTTCTTTCTTTTTCTTTCTTTCTTTCTTTCTTTCTTTCTTTCTTTCTTTCTTTCTTTCTTTCTTTCTTTCTTTCTTTCTTTCTTTCTTTCTTTCTTTTTCTTTCTTTCTTTCTTTCTTTCTTTCTCTCTCTCTCTCTCTCTCTCTCTCTCTCTCTCCTTCCTTCCTTCCTTCCTTCCTTCCTTCCTTTCCTTTCTTTATTAGATTTATTGGCTGCATTGGGTTTTCGTTGCTGTGCACAGGCTTTTTCTAATTGCAGCTAGCGGAGGCCACTCTTCATTGTATTGCATGGGCTCCTCATTGTGGTGGCTTCTCTTGTTGCAGAGCACGGGCTCTAGGCGCGTGGGTTTCAGTAGTTGCGGCACACGGCCTCAATAGTTGTGACACACGGGCTTAGTTGCTCTGCTTGGCATGTGGGAATCTTCCTGGTGTAGGGATTGAACCCGTGCCCCTGCATTGGCAGGCGGATTCTTAACCACTGTGCCACCTAGGAAGTCCCCCACCATTTATTTCTTGAAAAGCTATTTTTTTGGCACTGGATACCAGGCTGTGCTGGCTGTTCTTGTCCTTTGTGGCAATGTAACCCAATTTTTAATTGTATAATGCCTGTTTCCTCCTCTAGACCTTAAGTTTCCTGAGGTCAGGCCCAGGTCTGAAGCACGGTGCACACAGAATTGCTAAGTAAATATTTGTTGAATAAGTGAATGAAAACCAAATGGACGTCCTAAATCAGAAGTACCAGTCCTTGTTTTAAATATCTTTCTGCAAAGTTGCTGAGTAGAGAGGAGGATGAGGAGGTTATGCAAGATTGTAACTTCAGATACTGTATTATTTCCAATGACTCACTTGATATTTCATTGCTTGATTGACTTTCCTATGTAACTTAACATGTTTGTGGATACAGTTGGTGTTCATAACTGTCTAACCAAAATGAGCTGGGAAGTGAAGTATAATTTTTTGTGCATTTTCTGTTTTACAGTTACTTTCTAAGTAGTATGGATATTTGTACCGTCCCAGATTGGGAATGTGTTGACAAGACAGGTAGCCTTTTGGAAGTTTTCTTTTTAATTATACCTTTTTATTTTTGAATGTATTTGTTTTCTATTACTGCTACAAAAAATTACCACAAATCTAGTGGCTTAAAACAACACAAATTTATTATCTTATAGCTCTGTGGGTGAGAAGTCTGACTCAGTCTCACTGAGCTGAAATCAAGGTTACTAGCAAGACTGTGTTCCCTTCTGAAAGCTCTAGAGCAGCGGTCCCTAACCCCTGGGGCATGGACCTAATACCCGTCTGTGGCCTGTTAGGAACTGGGCTGCACAGCAGGAGGTGAGAGGCAGGCAGGTGAGCGAGCAAAGCTTCATCTGCTGCTCCCCATCACTCCCCATTGCTCGAATTACCACCTGAACCATCTGCCCCCGCCCCCTGACAACCATGGAAAAATTGAAAATTGTTTTCCAGGAAACCAGTCCCTGGTGCCAAAAAGGTTAGGGACCACTACTCTAGGGGATAAGCTGTTCCTTGCCTTCCCAGATTCTAAAAGCCACTCCCACATTCCCAATTTCTCGCCATTTTCAAAGCCAGCTATAATATTGAATCATTTGATCTTCTGTGAGAACCATATTTATGACTCACACATTTTGCCTCCCTCTCACTTTTTACTTTTGTCATTACATTGGGCCCACCCGGATAATTGGGGATAATCTCCCTATTTTAAGATCATCTGATTAGCAACCTTAATGCCATCTGCAATCTTAATTCCCCTTTGCCACGTAACCTAATATATTCATAGGTTTTGGGAATTAGGATGTGGACATCTTCAAGGCAGCCATTACTTGGCCTGCCTGAGGTAATAATTTTAAATTTACAGGAAGGCTGCAACTACAGAGAGGTCTTAAATATCCTTTGCCCAGTTTCCTTAAATGTTAATATCTTATATAACCATACATATTTGTCAAAACTAGGAAATTAGCATTGGTACAATTAAATTGCTGATATCCTTAACTAAAGTCCAGACTTTATCTGGATTTCATCAGTTTTCCCCCTATTGACCTTTTTGGTTTCAGGATCCAATCCAAGATACCCCCTTGCATTTAGTGGGAGGGTTTTTATGGCTTTCTTGTTAGTGTTTCTGCAATAACTAGACAGTGAAGTAGTCAAGTCAGTCAAAGTTATCATGATACTTGTGCAGGCAGTATTGAAAGTTGGTGACCAAGGATAATACTTTGCACATCACAGTACAATAAGTAGTTTTCAAAGGACTGCTACTTCAACTCATGCATTATTTATTGTGAAAACCATTCCCATTATTAGTCTCTGGTTTATGATGTTTGCTTAGCAACATTATGACATTTGCCTGGTTTCCAGTGAAACATTTTCTTTTTTTTTTTCCTTGATCCGCCCCCCCCCCCCGCCAGTTTCTTAATTTCATATGAGCAGAAACATTTTATTTAAAGCCATGCAAAAAATACAAAAGGGAGGAGATATTAAATTTCACAAACAGGATTGCCTCAAAGTAGAATAAGTTGCTTCTTGGTCTGTCAAGCCAGTTCTGAAGAGATGCTCACAGTTGTTGCTAGGTTATTTTGAGGTAGGTAGACTGTGTGATTTTTGTACAGGCAAAATTATAAAATACTTTGAGGTTGATTTTGGTGCCTGACTCTCTTTTTGCTATAGTAATTTAAAAATAAAATTATACATGTAATTCATATTTACTGCAGAAAAATTAGAAAACACATAGGAAAAAGCTATTTTTAATCATGCATGATCTCATTTCCCAAAGATGATAATTGCTAATATTCTTTGAGCCTTTTCCCCCTTGGGCATGTATATAGAAGTATTATAAATGTAATTTATTTTTGAAAATTGGATAATACTGTACATACGATTTCAACATATCATGAACACATATTCATAGCATTGTTTACAATGACTGCATAGCCATAAATCATCTAATTTCAGAACATTTTTAATCACCTCCATTTAGCTAAGCTCCCAGGTATCTTGTGTTTTAGTATATTTTCCTGTAATTGTTCTGCAAGTTCAGAAAAATTATAGGCAATAAAAGCTGGAAAAGTATATGTAAGACCTCTATAGTACTTTTGAGAGTGTACTGGCACATACTGTTTATATTAAGGAAATAACAGTGATGTCTATCCCATAGCATTATTTGAAGAAATAAAGTAACAGTGTATAGCACACAGAAAACAACCTGTAATGTGAGTTGTTAGTTATTATTACTGACATCGTCGATAGTCCTGTAATGAGAAGTATCATCATGATCTTGTATATGTATTTTCGGTGAGGAAAATGGCTGGAGAGGTTAAGTAAGGACTCAAGGACGTCAATCTGGTAACCTCAGCTCATTTGACTTCAAATTCCATACTTTTGGCACTACACCATATTGGCACTGTCTCCTGCTGTACCTGTCCTTTCTGACAGTATTGCAGGCACGTCTAGATTTTCTCTTCTGTCACCATCAAACACTATTTTCCTATTTCCAAATTCTTCAGAGTCCTACAAGGAATTGCTTGACTTTGGGGTGATTATTGGGTTGGAATGAACAGTGGCCTTAATAAAATTAAGCCAACAGAACAAGTGCTGTAGAGTAAGCCAGGACTCCAGCACGAGGGTAAGAAGGTTTAGCAGCTTCTCGATTTTGCCACGTGGCTTTGCCGTTGCCCTGGAGGCGCGGGAGGGTGGAGAAAAGCGGAACGCCCTAGGGACTACATTTCCCAGCAGTCCGTGCGCCACGCGCCACGTGACCGCCGGCTGGAGCGCGCCGAGCCGTTCAGTCCCCAGCGGCGTTCTCGGCAGTTTCCCTCTTCTCTCCCCGCCTCCGGGCCTCCGCACTGACGCTGTCCGGGCGGGAGCCGAGCCGGAGCCGGAGTCGGAGTCGGAGCCGCAGAGACGTGGAATCATGGAGGCCTGAGTTGGCGTGCGCCACCCCGATTGCGGCGGCGACCGCGGCTTTTTCTGTCTCCTCTGCGACCCGCTCGTCCGTCCGTGAGGTGGAAGCGGATCTCCCCGCCGGCTGAGACAGGTGGGCTGTGGCGCCGCCCCCGGCAGCGCTGCCCTGGAAGCTGGGCGGAGCCCCCGCCCCTTGTCAGAGCGGGTTTGGGGACACCCTCCCCTCCCCCGGTCAGGGCCGAGCCGAAGGGTCCCTTCTCCAGAGGGGGACGGGGCTGCCCTGGAGGGGCAGTGCCTGGGCCACGAGAGCTTCCCCCCACTTCCAGGGTTCGGTGGCACTTAGAGCCGGGAAGTGAGGGGGTGTGTTAATCAAGGGGGGGGGCTCTGTTCGAGTCAGGCGTTGGGAGTTGGGGAGGGGGGATACCGAAGAGCACGTCGATGCTTCGGGAGGTGGGGTTGATGTGACAAGTGGGCGTGTGATGGGCAGGGTGGGCAATAATATTGATTTTTTTTTTGACATACGAATTTTTATTGAGATGTAATTTAAATACCATAAAATTCACCCTTTAAAAGTACGATTAAAGTATAACAGCAGTTTTTTTTTTTACAGTAGTTTTTTAAAAAGCGTGTTCACAGGGTTGTGCAGGTATCTAATTTCAGAACATTTTTATCACCCAAAAAAGGAAACCTTTACCTGTTAGAAGCCACTGCTTATTCTCCACTCCCCCACTCCGTGGCAACTAGCGGTTGTGTTTTAACTGAGAGATGAGAGGGTGAGAAGTTCGCTCGGGTGTTTGTGAACAGTAGTGGGTTAATAAAGCTCATAGGATGAAAATACTGAATTATAGAGAAGTGACGGGATGGTTGTAATAGGGCCAGCATAGGGGTACACAGGATAGACTGGTGAGGGGGGCAGATTGAATAGGTTCTTTGAAAGTTGGAGAGAGAGGAGTGTGGAGAGAAGGTGCTGAAAGATATGAAAATGTGTGTATGTGTGTGCGTGTGTGTAGGCGGTGGAGCGGAGTGTACCTTTTCGGAGGGAGCCTGGCTTTGGGCAGAAGAATTGAGGGCTCAAGAGAGGAACTGGAGGTGGAAGGGAAGAGGATCTATAGGAATAGGTGAATGGTTGCTGCCAAGCATGAAATTTATGAATAATGTAGATTTCTTGAATGGCTATCCTGCTTTGTATTGTTTATCTTAGATAATTCTCTCTGCAACTCAGAGGTAGACTGCTCAAGTATAACTATTCCCATTCTTCAGAGGAATCTTTTAGCGGTTAGGTGACTTCCTGAAACTCATTAGGTTAGTATTAAATAGGGCGAAATGAGTGGGAATGAAAGAATAATTGATTCACGTGGATTAAGTGGCAGAAAATTGAGGTGGGGCAATGTTACAGGACGGAGTTTCAACTATTAAATGTATTAAGAAATCTATATTATTATAATAAATAGGTCAAGGACTTTTGTTTTCTAGCTTTTAAATTTGCAAAAGTTCAACCTGGGATAATGTAATGTAGCCCCTTGTACCCATTACCCAGCCCTAAAAATTAGTAACTCAGGGTAATTTAGTTTCATCTATGGCCCTGTCCATTCCTCTTCCTTCTCCATTTCATTTGTAAATATTTGAGTAAATGTCTCTAGAAGATTGACTCACTCTTTTTATTTACCCACAATATGATTATCACACCTAAAAATTAATAGTAAGCTCTTAATATCTAGAGGGACTTATTTTTTTAAACGTGGTATCCATTTGATACTGAATAAGCAGTGCAAACAAACATTTTGATGTTTGACTTTCTGAAAAATACAGTATAATTGTTTCCTGATTTTTCCAGTCAGTCCTGCTCTCCTGACTGTTCCATTTTCTTGGTTAATATGGTTCATCCGTCTACAGAAAGTTTGAAGAATTGTCACTTTGGCTGGCTCTTGAATGGGTGGAGTTTTGTGAGGGCAGGTGAAAAATAGAAGTGAAATATACCGCAAAATGCACAAATAACTGTTATATCTCATAATGCTCTGAGTATTTGGGCAATTTGTTTATGCTTCTCTCCTCTAGATGATTTCATATATTGTTAGAAGTTGTTTACTGTATGTGTATTAGTTTTCTATGACCACTGTAAGAAATCACCACAAATTTAGTGGCTTAAAACAATGCAAACTTATGCTTTTAAAGTTCTGTATTTTTCAAGTGTGAAATGGGTCTCACTGGGCTAAAATCAGTGTGTCAAGCCCGTGTTCCTTTTGGGAAGTTTCTAGGGGAGAATCTGCTTCTTTGCCTCTTCCAGCTCCTGGGGGCTGCCACACTTCTTGGCCTGTGACCCCCTTCCGCCATCTTTATAACCTGCAGTGTCACATCTCTCTGACTAGTCTGTAGTCGATCTGACCTCAGCTGGGAAAAATTCTCCACTTTTAAGGACCCTTGTGATTAGATCAGGCACACCTGGGTAATTCTGGGTAATTTCCCTCAACTTAAGGTCCTTAACTTAATTACACCTACAGAGTCCTTTTTTTTGCTATGTAAAATAACAGAATCACAGGTTTCATAGATTAGGATGTGGACATCTTTGGGAATTGTTATTCTGCCTATCACAGTATGTTTGGGGATATTTTGTTTGCTGCTGCAAATGCAGTGTGTCATCTTTCACTTTGTAGATAATGGAAGTAGTGCTGGAGAGGACTGTTCCCCATTTTCCTTTTAGTGACTGTAAACAAATAGGTGGGAGATATCTGTGACATTTGTAGATAGGCTTTGATAAAATGAGACCTTTGAAAGTGATTAAGTATAAAAGCAATGTAATAATATGTAAACTTTTTCTGTATTTTGTTTCGGTCTTTTTCATATTCATGTTTTTTAAGTACTGTCTACTTGTAACCAGAGTGTATATAATGCTCAGTCGCTACTTGAAGTCACAGGACACTCTGGCAATGGTGGTTCCCATGCCCAGAGTGAGAGGGCAGGGGCTCTCTGTCCCAGTGGGTGATGGAGGCACCTCCAAAGGGAGAAAAAAATTGCAGGAAGCATGAGCTACTGTGAGAGTTGGGCTTGAATTCCCTTCTAGAATTTTCCTTTTGTGACCCAGCTGGGTGAGGTTGAGTGCTGTGGGCCTGAAAAGCAGAGGGGCAAGATGGCTGCTGCTGCTTTTCCTCTCCCCGGATGGGGAGAAGACTGAATCTTAGAGGTGGAAAGGATTTCAGGAAGTGCTGTAGTTTGGTGTCCTGCTTCCTGAAGGGGTTCCACTTTCCAGCTTGGCTGTCAAGGTCTTGACTGCCTCGGAGCGTGAAGGTCCAGTCTCTCTGATGGTGTGTTTTAGCTTACCGCTTCCAGTAAGCATAATGGGAATCTGTGCCTTTCTTTAAGCTTATTTTCCCTAGTAAGATTCTTAGTTGAGCCTAATGCTTTGAACTTCTTAAAAACTGCTTGCAGTTTTTTTTAAAATAAATTTTTATATTTATTCATTTATTGGCTGCTTTGGGTTTTCGTTGCTGCGTGTGGGCTTTCTCTAGTTGTGAGCAGAGGCTACTCTTCGTTGTGGTGCGCAGGCTTCTCATTGCAGTGGCTTCTCTTGTTGCAGGGCATGGACTCTAGGCGTGCAGGCTTAAGTAGTTGTGGTGCACGAGGGCTCAATAGTTGTGGCTCGCAGACTCTAGAGCTCAGGCTCAGTAGTTGTGGCGCATGGGTTTAGTTGCTCTGAGGCATGTAGGATCTTCCAGGACCAGGGCTCGAACCCATGTCCCCTGCATTGGCAGGTGGATTCTTACCCACTGCACCACCAGGGAAGTCCCTGCTTGCAGTTTTAAGTTATCCTCGTGTTAGTCTATTTCTAGACAAAGTAATCCAGTAGGACTGAGAACAACTTTACAGATAGCTCTTATTTGCTGAAAGCTTTTTTTTTTTTTTTTGCTTTCACTCTTAAGAAAATTTGGTCAGTACTTTTTGATGTCTTATCTAGTTGTTATCACATTCTTTAAAAATGCAGGCACCAGGTGAGAGGTGTGGGTGGGTAAAATGGGTGAAGGTGGTCAAAAGGTGCAAACTTCCAGTTATAAAATAAATAAGTCCTGGAATGTAATGTGCACTGTGGTGACTATAGTTAATAATACTGTATTATATGTTTGAAAGTTACTAAGAGTAGATCTTAAGGTTCTTATCACAAGAAGACAAATTAACTGTGTGTGGTGGGTGATGGGTATTAAGTAGACTGTGGCAATCATTTTGCAATACAGTATATACATATATTGAATCATTGTATTGTACACCTGAAATTAATATAATGTTATATGTGAATTATATCTCAATTAAAAAATGCAGACACCAAAAGTGGCTGTAACTCTCCAATATGGACATTGGAAGAATTAGAAACAATTCTTTTGTATGTCATATGACTGATAATAAATTTCTTTTTTAGGTTGAGTCAATCACTGAATCTTGACAATTATTCCTTCAAAATATCTCTTGCAACCCTCCATTTTAGAATACTTTCGAAGCCTCCTGTGTCAGTTAAGGTTAGATTTGGCTATGGGTAACATACAAATACTAGCTTGAACATGTTATTAGTTTGTTTCTCATGTAAAAGAAGTCCAGAGGTAGGCAATTCAAGGCTGATTTGGTGGCTCTGCTGTCATTAGGGACCCAGCCTCTTTTCCAGCTTCTTACTCTGTCATCTCTAGGATATGGCCCTGGATTCCTGGGTCCAGATGGTAATGATATTTGGCATGTAGTCAGATAAATGGTCTGGCACCCACAAGACAGTTCTGGACTAGACTTAGGTATTTTGAAATCATCGGTATATTAGGGAAGAGTTCACTGGTCTAGGAGACTGAGGGATGTATGCAATTTTATAGTTACAGTGGGCAAAGTAGAAGACATGCCCTTTAGTAAGTCTCCCCATCAGGCATCAGCTTGCTTTCTGGCCTTTTTTTGCCTCCCTCCCTGCTCCGGCCATTTTAAGCTTCTTTCTGTTCCTTGAATGGGCCCTGCCTGTTTTTCCTAATCCTGGTCCTATGTACATGCTTTTCTCTCTCTCTCCTTTTTTTTTTTTTTTTTTTTTTTTTTTTGGCACACGGGCTTAGTTGCTCCGTGGCATGTGGGATCTTCCTGGAGCTGGGATCGAACCTGTGACCTCTGCATTGTCAGGCAGATTCTTAACCACTGCGCCACCTAGGAAGCCCTCTCTCTCTCCTTTTTTAAAAAATTATTTGTTTTTTATTTTTTGTCTGTGTTGGGTCTTCGTTGTTGCTCACAGGCTTTCTCTAGTTGGTGACGAGCGGGGCTACTCTTTGTTGCGGTGTGCAGATTTCTCACTGCAGTGGCTTCTTTTGTTGCAGAGCACGAGCTCTAGGTGCTCAGGCTTCAGTAGTTGCAGCCAGTAGTCGCGGTGCATGGGCTTAGTAGGTGTGGCTCGCGGGCTCCAGAGCGCAGGTTCAGTAGTTGTGGTGCAGAGGCTTAGCTGCTCTGCGGCATGTGGGATCTTCCCAGCCCAGGGATTGAACCCATGTCCCCTGCATTGGCAGGCAGATTCTTAACCACTTTGCCACCAGGGAAGGCCCCATGCTTTTCTCTTTACTTCGAAAAGTTTCTCAACCCACACCTAACCAGGCCAATCCTTCAGGTCTTAGCTTTTATGGCATGACCTCTGGGGAGCTTTCACTGAGTCTTGAATAGTTGCCATATTATAATTTCATGTTGCTTTATCTGTATATCTTACTCAACTGTAAATAATTCCATCCTTCATAATTTTAACTTTGGCTCTTAGTATTGTGCTGGCCACATAGTAGGCACTCAGGAAATATTGACAGAGTCTTTGGGCTTATATAACCAGCGTGATGGAGCTTGGGTATTGCTAGTTTGTTTTTTAAACCCTGAGCTATTCTTTGATATTTGCACATTGAGTTGTTATATGAATCAATTATTGTGAAATAGTAAAGTACATTTCTCTCCAATTTATTTAAAACTGAATATTTCTACTTAAAGTAATACTTGTTAGAAAAGATAATAATTTATAATAATATTACAAAAGATCAACAGTACCCTGCCTTACTTATCCTTTTTAGTCTGGTTCTCAGAGATAGCTAGTTCTAACTGTGTTTATAAATAATATGTCTAAGTGGCTATTTTGTGATTTGTCAATTTTAAGTAATACCTATTGACTCCTATTATGGTAGATGAGCTCCTCTTCCTCCTCCCCCTCTTCCAGCCCTTTTAGCACAGATACTTAAGAATTCTTGTTTAATTCAGTGTTTACATTATCATGAGTGCATAAATATCACTGCTGAGCTGAGTAGTTTACCTTGTTTCCCCACCCCACCTGCTTTATTTTTCTGTGAAGGTATTAGTGATTTTTACCAAATACTTTGAAAGACCTTTGGGGATTGGGACCCAGGAAACTGATGCAAGATGTTTTACTCTGGCTACTACTGTTGCCCAGGAAACTGATGCAAGATGTTTTACTCTGGCTACTACTGTTGCCCTGAGCAGTGAATTGTTTTTCATCTCTGTCCCAGAGGCTTCATTGTCTTTGTTAGTGTGCAGGTAAAATACAGTCTCAGACCTTCACAGTTTCCTACTGACAATGTCTTGACTTAATGCTCCTCTGTTTTGTTTGTGCTTTCAGTGTTTAATAACAGTGGTTAAGGGGGGTTCTTCTTGTTCAGAACAATTTGTCTCAACCCTGAGCTTGAAAAATTTAAATGAAACTGTACCATTGCTAAGCCATTGTATTGTTATGTGGTAGAGCATAGCAGGATACTCAGCTTTTATTTCTGAGAAAAGTTTTATGGAACTGATAGTTAAATTCATTAGAGTGGATGAAGTTAACAGTTGACATTACTGGTTCAATAAAACATGATAGATTCAAATATTTTATGCAGAGTACCTGCTCATAGATAGTATAATGACTAGGCTTTAAACATCTTGCATTTAAAAAAATATTTAATTTACTTAAAAATAGAAATAATAAATCCACATGTTAACATAAATAACATATTTTTGTAGGAAGATATATATTTTCCAAAGTAAAATAAAAGTTTGTAAACACCTTGCATTTTCACAAGGTTTGTAAACTTGTCCAGCTAAGCTTTTTTCTGCTGCACACATATGTTTACCACCATCTGTCGTTATTCATCTTAGCAGATTCCACTTCAGGTTGTACTGAATTAATATTTTCTCAACCATTTTGGAAAACATTCATGGCTATAATTCCATACGGACTGCTCTTTGAGCTATTATTTTCCCTGAAAGACAAGTCTTAAAGATGTTTTATTTTCTCTGGACACGTTTCTTTGTCTGCTGTAATCGAACAGAGTTTAACTCATGATTGGTAAATGACTTTCCTTGCTTGGTTAACAGATGAACCATTCGGAATCTTACTCTGGTTGTAGCCTTGTTTTAATTTTTTATTTTTGGGAAGACATTTTGCTTGTGATGAAATGCCTTGTTTTAAATTTTCTAATTTTTCTGATTGTTGCTCTGATGAGTTGGGAGTGAGTGTTTTGTGGTAGGGCATGTCATGTTATTACTTTAGTTGGTAATGTCTTCCCATCTTGTATTCTTCTGACACAGCTATGATGCTGTTACATGATAAACATAATACTTTGACATCTAATTAGATAAAAAAGGATCTACTTCACTGTGACTTAAAAGTGTGACATCAGAGCCTTCTTCATTCTTGTTTTGATATGAGAGATATCCACTGGTCATTTAAAATGGCAGTATACTTGCCACTTGATATGCTGGCATTGTCACACGTGTCATTGAGATTTGTAGTGCACTGAGTAAGAGTATAAAGGGATGAATGCACCACTTATAGTCTCTGAAATAACTACTCAGCTCTGCTGTTGTATCACAAAAGCAGCTTTAGACAATAAGTAAACAAATGACTGTGTCTGTGTTCTAATCAAACTGTGTTTGTAGACACTGAACTTTTCAGTTCATATGGTTTCTATGTGTCACGAAATACTGATTTTTTTCTCGACCACTTAAAAATGTAAAAATCATTCTTCATGCAGCAGGCTGGATTTAGCCCTTGGGTCATAATTTCCTAACCCGTGATCTAGGCAATAGGAATAACAACAGTACTACCTCATAGGCTGTAAACGACTCAGTTTGTGTAAGCACTTTGAATAGGACCCAGGGACATAGTAGGTGTTTGCACTTATTGTTATCTCCCTGAGGATAGTAGTGTAAATTTTTTTCCTTAGAATCACCTGTTTTCTGATTAATTTCTTTGGTTTATTTTGGTTTCTTTATTTCACATTGGAGGCTTTCCTCTCACAAGTCTAGTCATTTTTGGTGGACCATTCTTAACTAAGATCAAGACTCCCCTCATTGATTGGAAGCTCTGTGTGTGAATGGATTTTGGTGAGCGGTGGGCATTGCTGTAGGTGGCAAGCCAGCTTTTTAAATGGAGGGAATCCCAAATGTCTGTATCTTTTCCCTGATTCCCCCTTTAGTTTCTCTTGGGGGGAACCCTCCAGTCTCCTGCCTTGGAGGCAAGGAAAGCTTGGGGGCTGTGTAACTGTGCAGCAGAAAGACCTGAACTTCACTCTCCTGTTTTCATCCTCTGCCTCATTACCCTTTCCAGCAGAGTCTTTCCAGTCAGATTTCTCCAGACCACACACACATGCTTTCCTAGTGGGGGGGAAGACTCACAGACTTGAGCGCTGTGCCTTGCCCAATCTTTCCTGGTGTTTTTCTCCAGTTCTTTTGCCTTCCCAGGGTTCCATGGGGTGGATGGGCTTGCTCCTCAGTAGCATCTCCCTTGGCAGGCAGACGTGTTGGGGGCATCCTCAGCTCTGCCAGTTCAGTTACTGCCACTCTGTCACCTTCCCATCTTTCATACCTCCTCTGATCTTGTACTTGCGGGCTTATATCTTTTTATTTTCTTTATTCTCATTTCACTGGAGTGGAATACCCAACTGTACTTACTTAATATAGCTCTTGGAACATAGTAACCTTTTAGAGAATGTTCCATTACTTGGACACATGGCACCTGTGGTGTTTAACATGTCCTTTGGCCAGTGATCACTGCCCACTGTTTCTCTGGACTCCTGTTTCAACAATAAAGTTTTGCCTTAAAGTCTGTTGAGTACCAGTGTGTGTGTATGTGTGTGTACACAGCTATATACATTCAGGTGATTCTGGAATATAGTTTATGATTTATGAAGTCAGACCTAAGTTGGGACAAAGTGAAACTGGGGTGTTATTTGCATATTTTGGGGGTGTTAGGACAGAATTTGGTTATCATGGATTTTCAAATCCACTCATGTTTACTTTCCAGCTAAGATTCATTAAATCAGGAGACAGTGAATCAGTACATATAGAAGAGGAGGTTTACTTTTTGTATATATCAAGTATTTCACAAGTTAAATACAAAATATTGAGTGTATCATTTTTTGTTCAAAGTATTGTTTTCACTCATGATAGTAAAATTGACTTGAGGAAATAACTGATCTGAAAAGTGAAATAGCAGTATAAGAGTCAGCAAAACAAGGCATTATTAGAAGGGTAGTTAAATTCCAAATGAGCAGTAAAGATAATGAGTGCTCAAGGATTGTAGAGAAAAAAGAACGCTCATGCTATGCTTAGTGACTAGGGTTTCAGGTGCTGCAGGATAGTCGTGTTGGGAGAAGGCAGGCCTGAAAGGCAGGAGCAGAGGAGTGGATGAGTGTGCTAGGTGTTGAGAACAGGGCCCGCCTTACTTTGTTATGGTTCTTATTTGCAAATTGAGGTTCACACACCCCTTGTATCAAAATCACTGTGAATGCTTTTCAGAAAATGCAGATGCCTGGGCTCTACCCTGACATTCTGAATCTTTTAGGCCTAAGTATTTGCATTTTTAATCACGTGCCCCACAGGTTTTTTTTTATGTACCTTTAAGTTTGAGAATTACTGGTTTGGAGGACAGTTGGAAATAAAGTTGGAAAGTGAGCTTTCAGACTGTGGGGAGTCTTGAATGTCAGTATTTGGCTTTTCAGGTAATGAAGAATCATTGAATATTTTTGAGCTGGTGAGTAAAATGATGGAAGTGGTAACTTCACAGTTATTAAAAATAGATTGTATTTGACCTTTTATTTGGCTAAGCATACCCTGTGCAAGGTCCTTTACTGAGTGTGTTGCATGCATCATCTTGCTTGTTCCTCAGAAAATCTTATGAGTTCTAAGTACTGTTATTTTTCTTGTTATGCAGTGGAGTTTGATAAGCTGTGAAATGGAAATTCAGACTGACTCTATACAGACAGTGGGTCTATCTCACACTAGAACCTTTGGTCTTAATTTCGATGCTGGACTGAATTTCCTGTTTTTTAAGGATTAATGTAGTAGTGGAGTGTGCAGAGTGAATCAAAGTGGAGAGATTGGCAGTAAAGAAATCAGAATATTGTTGTGCTAAATCATGTGAGATTGTAGAAGCCTGGTCCAGCATGGAGGCAATGGGAATGTAAAGAGATTTGTTTAAAAGATGATATGTAGAATTGTGACTGTTGTAGAAGAACCCACAGGACTTGATGTCGTTGGAGAGTCACCATAGTAACGTGGTAAAGACCAGGGACTCTGAAATTAGATTGCCTAGATTCAAATCCTGGCTTTGCTACCGATTATCTCTGGAACCTCACATATTTGGTAAGTTACTTAATCTGTCTGTGCCTTAGTTTCCTCACCTGTAAAATGAGAAAACTGTGCCTCTTAGAGTTCTTAATGGGGACTAAGTGAATCCGTGTAACGCTCATAGACCGTGTGAGTATATCAGGTAATAGTGCCGTTGCATGTGCAGTTCCTCTGCCTCAGATGCTCCAGTGTATTTCCATAGCTTCTTGTAATAACCCCATTGTTATACTTATCAAATGTGTTATAATTATTGACACGTTTGTCCCTCCCACTAGGATCTGAGGCCATTAATGGCAGAGAGATGGTTTTATTCATTTTTGCATTTTTAGTAGCCATCATAACACCTACATTTATAGTAAGTGTGTGATAGGCTTGTGTGGAATGTGTACTTGGGCGTGTGAGTGAGGCACTTAAGCCAAGACTGCTTGATAACATTGATAGGAATAGTGACTTTTGGAGGGGTTGCTTGTTTTGAGGGACAAATGTTAAATTTTATTTTAAAATTTATGATGATAGCAAGACATCAAAGTGAAATATTCAATAAGTAGAGGTTAATGCTTGGGTTTTGACTGAGAAGTCAAGACAAAATATTGGTTCTGGGGTCACTCACGAAGAATTTAAAGCACAAGCCAGAAGCACATTCAGATCCTTCCTGAAGGAGAGCAGGTAAAGAAAACAACCCATTTATTGAAGAATTTTTTTTTCCCACACTTTAAATTACAATGTGTTTCTGGTTTTAAAAAAAAGTCAAGCAGTACAGAAAGACATAATGTGAAAAGTCCCTTCTCTCCCAGGTTTCCAGCCCATTCTTCAGAGGTAACCGGTCTTGGATCATTGCTTATGCTTCCTTCCAGAAATGGTCTGGGCGTATATAAGAATTTACATGTTTTAAAGAGTAATTTAAATCATAATTCTTCCACTCAGAAGTGACAACAACAAAAAAGAGTTTACATGTTTATTTAAACTAATGGGATTTTACTGTATGAGCTGTTCTATGTCTTTGTGTTTGTTTTTACTTGCGGTATTTGGGATATCTTTACATATTAACACATACTCTACCTCATTCTCTTCAGTGGCTACACTGTATTCCCTTCTATGCTTATTCCATGCTGTAGTTAATCTCCAGATGATGATCATTTAGGTTATTTTGTGTATTTGCTATTCCAAATAATGATTAACGTCTGTATGTATAGAACTTGTCGACTTGTATGAGTTTACCTGTGAGGTAAATATCTAAAACCAAAATTGTTGGCACACTTAAAATTTTGACAGATATTGCCAAATACCTATACACTAATGGCGGGGGTGCCTGTTTCCTTTTTACTCTCACACTGCTAATAAGGTTTTTTTTTTAACCTTTATTAATCTGATCGGTAAAAATGATACCTCACTGTTTTAATTAGCATATTTTATTTCTCATTTATGCTGAAGAGCTTTTCATATATTTATTAGCTGTGGAACCTTGGCCATTTCAGTAAGTATTTTTTTGAGTAATATCTCTTTAGCAATGTAGGTTACTTAAGGATAAGGAGGAAATGTAAAGCGTGATTCATGCCTCAGGAATATCTACCATCGAGAGATGTGTCATATATACTACAGAAAAATAACATTTAAAGGTAGTTTTTTTCATAATGGGAACTTTAGGTGAGTAGTGGGAAGGTGAGAGGGGAGATCGGTTTTGGGAGGGAGGATGGAACCGGTTTTACACATGTTAATTTAGAGTTATTCACTACATTGCATTAAAGATAGGTCATTTGACAGGTTTACTGCTGAAAGCATCAGCAGTTGCACGCTGCTTATTTCTAGTATAGATTTATGTAAGGAACGTTGTTATCTACAAAATTATTGGATATATATATAAATTTATATATATTTTGTATTTTACATATTTATAATACATGTAATTATAAACATTATCCTTAAGTTAAAAAAACAACTTCTAAGTGTTTTAGGCATATCTATAGAACTGGCAGTCCGGTCAGAGGTTGGGACTAGGAGAGATCTGAAAGTAGTATAGTAATATGGAAGCCACTGGTGAAACCAGGAGAGAGCTTCAGTTCCTGACACGTTGAGAGAAAGAAGAGCTGAAAGCCAGGACATCTTCTGATGCACAGTGAGAGGAAAGAGCAATAGGACTCTTAGGAGGGGGGGTGATTGGAGAGTGGGTAAGGGTCTTTGGAGTTCCAAATACATTGCGTGCAAGTGATGTATGTGTGTGTGTGTTTGGAATCCTTGGCATGAATCAGATGCATGAGAGATGCCATTGGGCTTCAGTTTTCTGCTTTGCTTTCTGCGAGGGTAGGGGAGCAGCTGGAACTTTCTGGCAAAAGTACCTTAGTAGCTAGTTGTCTTTGCTTGGCTGAACTTGTTCCCCCTTGGCATTGTGGCTGCCTTGGGTGCTGCCTTCACTCTCTGCTCTCAGCAGATAGTACCTTGTTGCTGCCCAGGGGTGTGAGGGCAGGGGTGACTAGGCAGGGTGTGCTGGGCTCTGGCCCTTTTCTGGCCATCTGCCTTTGGGCTGGGGTTACTGTTCTACTCTTGGTGCCCTTGATTGAAGACTGTTGCACCTCCCCTGGGTGTCATTTTCCGTTTTAGTCCGTCTCCAGCTGTTTTACATTTTATGGGGATTCCTCACAGCTTCTGGTTTCCTGTGAATTTTTGATCATGGCTGTGTAATAATTGACAAAAAATTTTTTGCACTATTTCTAGGGTTGGGTGAGGAAAAGAGGGGAAGGAGGCTCAGTTGGCTGTCTTGGTTTTCCTTGCTAATATTCTATTCAGTCTCTTCTTACAGGTTACCGGCTTTATTCATACTGTTTTAGAAAGGTTTCATCTTGGTCCTGGATCAAGCAGTTATTTTAATACTTTGTGGTCTATCCTAGCAGGTTTGAAAATAAAATTTATTTCATGTAATAAATCAATAGGAAATAGGCAGAGGATATGAACAGGTAGTGGCCTCATTCACAGCAAGAGAAACAAAACACACATTGATTCCATATTGAAAACTATTTTCACCTGTCAGTTGGCAAAGATCAAAAAGTTTATTTAAACAGTGATGGCTGTGGTGTGGAGAAATAGGCATTGCTGAAAGGAGGGGAAGTTCGCAGCCTCTAAAGAAGGAGGCTTAGGCAGTGTAGGGGAGGAAAAATAATTTTCCCTCTACCCTTCTGAGTTAACTGAGGCCCCTGTGATAAAAGATCAACAGGAGAAAAACAGAAGTTTATCATGCGTACCTCATAGGAGATACCTTGGGAAAAATGAGTAGCTCTTAAGGTGGCTTAGAATTCAGGTTTAATACCATCCCAATAGGGGAAGGGCAACGTAGGGCTCTTAAGGGAGAGTAAATGATTTTTAGGAAGGATGAATGGGCCTTAGAAGAATAGATGAGAGATATGATAGTTTGTGACAAAGGTTGTCTCAGTGTTGTGCCAACTTTTAAGCTCTCCTGTGGTAAGAGTCAGTCTTCCATGGTTGATGAAACTGATCAATCTATGATTTATGATAATGGAGTTCCTTTTGGAGAATCTGTCTTTAGGCAGATAAGGAGAGTTTGGAGAAGGCCTCACCCTGCATTTGCTATTTTTTTAAGTGCCTACAACTCAAAATAAAGTGCCAAAGTGACATATTTTGAGGTGGCATATTCTGCTACTCTTCTGCAATAGCTGCTAGAATTAGAAATGCACATAATCTTTGACTTAGCAGTTTTGTTTCTCTGGATTTATTGTACCTATATACTGATACAGGTGTGAAATATATACCAGATACTTATTGGAGAACCTTTTGTAATAGTATAAACTATTTAAATGTCCATCAATATGGAATTTATGGAATTGAAAACTGGAATGTTAGAGTTGTGAAGTGCTTTATATAAACAGATATGTAATGATTTCTAATATATATTCACTGAGAAAAGCAAAGAGGAATATATAGTGTGTTATGGTTTGTGTAAAAAGGAGAAAATTTGTGTTTGTTTATACATAGAAAATCTGTGGAATGATACCCAAGAAACTAGTAATATTTTCTCTTGAGTTGAGAAACTAGGTGATTAAGAGAAGAAATGGGAGAGAGACTTTTTACTGTGTACTCTTTGAACCCTTTGTATTTTGTACCATATATGTTACTGATTCAAAAAATAAAATACAAATAAATCAAGTCTGACTTAAATTTTCATTCATATACTGTATGATGATATTCTCATTGTTGCCTTATATAGGAGAGGTTGGATGGAATTTTGTTCTTTTGAAAATTCAGCATTTATGGACCTTTTAAAACTTCCAAAGTAAATTTTTTTAATTGGTTGCTTTTAAAGTACCACAAGAAAAGTAAAATACTGGTCTATTTAATTGAGAACAGTTTGCTCTGATTCTCATTTCTTTTTATCTGGTGTCATTTTTATCCTGTTGATTTTAATGAAGCAGAGAGAAGGGAAATTGAGTCCATGGCAGAGTCAGGGGAAACCATAGCTAAAGTGCTCATTGCCAGTAAACCGCCACTCTCTCAACTATTTCGATCCACACACTTAGGTGTTTATCCGGTAAACTGTTGTTAGGTCCACAATGCTAACTGCTAATTAGCATGAGTTCCCCAGATAAACAGAGGACTTATAAACAAGTTTTGGAGGTCTTTTTTGTTTATTCTTAAAAAATTTCATTGAAGCATATTCAAGAATTGCAGGGATTATTAGACAAATAAAATAATTTGGAAGGTTTGATAAAAAGGAAATAGTCCTGAGTTTCCTAGGTGGTGCAGTGGTTGAGAAGCCACCTGCCAATGCAGGGGACACAGGTTCGATCCCTGCCCCAGGAAGATCCCGCATGTCTTGGAGCAGCTGTGCCTGTCCACAACTATTGAGCCTGCGCTTTAGAGCCTGTGAGCCACAACTAATTGAGCCCATGTGCTGCAACTACCGAAGCCCACGTGCCTAGAGCCCATGCTCTGCATCAAGAGAAGCCACGGCAGTGAGGAGCCTGCGCACCACAACGAAGAGAAGCCCCCACTCACCGCAACTAAAAAGAAAGCCCGCCCACAGCAAAAAAGACCCAACACAGCCTATGAAATAAATAAAAAAAAAAAAAAAAAAAAAGGAAATAGTTCCTGTAAGTAGGTGGTAGAAGGCAAAATCTGGTGTATATTTCCCTGGAGTTATGAAGTTAGTGTGGAATCCCCAAAGGACCATGGCTTATTTTGTTTATTGAAAAAGTTCAGTTTTGAATAAGATTTGAAAGAATTTGTTTGGGGAAACTTAAGTAAAAGGGCATTCCAGGACACCAAGTAAAATAAATGTGAGATCCTAATATCTCACCATGTGATGATATAGGTGATGAAGTAATTTAATATGTAAAAATGAACTTAGTGGTTGTGATAGAAAAATGATTTGTTGGCACCTTTCTTGGACGTGTAGATTTGATTTTGGGGTTTGATTTTTGTTTTTATTTTTAAAAACTTTGTTTAGAAATAATTATAGACTCAAAAATTTGCAAAAATAGCTTGGAGAAGCTCCATATACCTTTCACTCAGCTTTCCCTAAGGTTAATGTAACTATAGTACGTTATCAAGACCAGGAAACTGATATTGACACCACAGAATAGACTGCAGACTGTACTTGGATTTCTCCACTTTTTACATTCACTCATTTTTTTTCTTTTGTGCATATAGTTCTGTGAAATTTTATCACAACTATAGATTCACATAACCACCACCACGATGAGGATTCAGAACTTTTCCAGTCTCACAAGTGAACTTGCTCATCACCTGTATTCTGCATTTGTCTGAATCGTTCCTCATGGCGTCCTCTGATTTGCTCCCTCTATCCCCAGCTTATTGGTTTTGGGCACTCGAAGCACTTTATAATTTCTCTTTAAGATGTGTTTTATGGCCCACAATGTGGTCTATCTCGGTGAGTATTTAATGTGAGCTTGTGAAGAATGTGTATTCTGCTGTTGTTGGATGAAGCAGCTATAGATGTCAGTTATATCCAGTTGATTGATGGTGATGTTGACGTCAGCTATATCATTACTAATTTTCTGTCTATTGGATCTGACCATTTCTTTTTTTTAATTTTATTTTTCATTATTTGGTTGCATCGAATCTTCGCTGCAGCATGTGGGATCTTCGTTGTGGCATGTGGGATCATTCATTGCAGTGCATAGGCTCTTTATTGCAGCGTGTGGGCTCCAGAGCGTATGGGCTCAAGTAGTTGCAGTGTGCCGGCTCTCTAGTTGCAGTGGTCAGGCTTAGTTGCCCATGGCATGTGGGATCTTAGTTTCCTGACCAGGGATTGAACCTGGGCCCTCAGCCGTGAAAGTGTGGAGTCCTAACCCCTGACCACTGGACTTTTTCTTTTTTTTTTTTTAACTTTTTTTAGTGGTAACCCTAGTGTTTGCAGTATACATTTGCAGCTAATCCAAGTCTGCTTTCAAATAACACTATACTGCTTCACTGGTAGTGTACTTCACAGGTAGTGCAAGTACCTAAATAACAAAGTATTCATAATTCCTTGCTTCTGTGCCTTGTGTATAGTTGCTTTAGTTCATTTCTCTTATACATAATCTATAATTATCAAATATATTATTTGTATTATTGAGTATGAAACTTTTTTTTCCACTCACTGCAGTGCCCTTGAGATCTTTTCAAGTTATTGGGTATATCATATAGTTCCTTTTTTTAGTCCATTGTATGGATGTACCACTGTTTGCTTATTTATTGACGTGTTTAAAGAATATTTGTTTTTTTCCAGTTTTTGGCTCTTGCCAATAAGGCTTTCATGAACATTTGTGTATAGGTTTTTGTGTGAACTTAAGTTTTCACTTCTCTAGGATCTTAGCCCAGGAGAGCAATTGCTGGTTTGAATAGTATGTATATATTTATAAGGAACTGCTAAACCACTTAACAGAGTGACTGTTGTATTTTATTTTTCCATCAGGAACATGTGAGAGATCCAATTTCTCTACATCTTTGGCAGCATTTGATACTGTCAGTATTTTTTATTTTAGGTGTTCTAATAGATGTGTAGTAGTACCATCATGGTGGTCTTAATTTGCAGTTCCCTAATGGCTAATAATGATGTTGTAATATCTTCTCATGTGTTTATGTGCTATCTTTGGTGATGTGTTAAAAATCTTTTGTGTAATTTTTAACTGGATTGTTTTCTTACTGTTGCGTTTAGAGAGTTCTTTATATATTCTGGATGTATTGATAAGTCTTTTGTTGGATATATGACTTTCACATATTATCTCGGAGTCTGTGGCTTATCCTTCCATCCTCTTAACAGAGTCTTTCATAAATCAAGTTTTAAATTTTGATGGAGCTCCATGTATTGACTTTCTTTTGTGGGTTGTGCTTTTGTGTAATGTGTAAGTACTTCCTGACCCCAGGTCACAAAGGTTTTCTCCTATGTTCTTATCTAAAAGTTGTATACTTTTAAGTTTTACATTTAGATCTGTGATTCATTTTGATTTAACTTTTGTGTAATGTAAAAAGTTTGTCAAAGTGCTTTTTTATTTTTTTTTGGCCTGTTGATGTCCAGTTGTTCTAGCACCATTTGTTGAAAAAACTGTCCTTCCTCTATTGAATTGTTTTTGCATTTAAGACAAAAACCAGTTGGCTGTACTTTTGTGGGTCCATTTCTGAATTTTCTATTTGCTTTACTGATGTATGTGTCTATCACTGTTTTGTGTTTGGATTTAATTCTTGTTTTTTCTCTTTTTAAAAATTATTTATTTATTTATTTATTGGCTGCATTAGGTCTTTGTTGCGCACGTGCTTTCTCTAGTTGTGGCAGTTGGGGGCTGCTCTTTGTTGAGGTGTGCGGGCTTTTCGTTGCTGTGGCTTCTCTTCTTGTGGAGCACGGGCTCTAAGCACGTGGGCTTCAGTAGTTGTGGCACATGGGCTTAGTTGCTTCACGGCATGTGGGGTCTTCCCCAACCAGGGATCGAACCTGTGTCCCCTGCATTGGCAGGCAGATTCCTAACCACTGCACCATCAAGGAAGTCCCTAATTCTCTTTTTTGACCAAGCTGTGATTATTGCCTGTCAGTAAACATATATAGTGATGGAAATTTGAAATTTAGATTTTGGGAGATACCAGCTTTAATAATTTATATTGTAACATTAAACTGTATTAGACAAATAGATTTCCTTAATGTTGCTAGTTGTATGTGTCAGAAAAGAATAATGTACATTTTTGTCACTATTAGTTTAGTTATGATGGTCTCTTTGTGTTCTCCATATATATATTTTTTTCCATATATATTAAAAATTTAAATTTGAGTAGGAAATGGAATGGTTGAGGAGATTAAACAATATTTCATTTTAAAAATCAAAGTAATATATAGATGTAGATTAAAAAAATCAAATAATATGGTGGACTTAGGAGGAGAAAACTGTACCACCACCTTCCCCACTCCAGAATCCTTTTCCCCAGAGGTGGCCACTCTCAAATCTCTGAGCTGTTGCTTCTCATTATTTACCTCCTTATTTATAACTATTATGCTTTTACTGTTGTTTTCTGATTTAGTAATTTTACATATTTTCTAAGATTGACCTACCTACCTACTATGGAAGTCAAAGATTTCACATTCTTAAACCACTACTCCCACTTCTTTTTCTAGCATCTTCCTAATATAGTTACCTCACAATTTTTGGTTAAGTCTTTGCTTAGTATTTATAGTAGTGATTACATAAATATTGATAACTGTTGAAATGAGTCATATACTATGACTACATGAACTTTCTTGAATTTTTGTTTTTCCCAAAGTATGTAATTTAAAAAAATCATTTACTTTGTGTTCTATGTAACTATCATTCATTCCTTCCATAGTCTACAGTATTTTAACACTGCACTGAATAAAGTCACATCAGGTGGCCTATGTCAGCTCTGTGTTTTCTTCCCCAATAAGGTCATTGCGCCATGTTGACCCTTGTCCCAGTTGCTGCACAGCTCTTGGCCTGCGACTTCTGTTCACCACTGTCTTGTGCTGAATCTTGTTTCCTCGATTCCATGTCTTCATTTTTTTTGATTTATTCCCTCATATTGAAAGGTTACATTTTCCAGTAGGTTCAAATGAGTGCATGGGAGGTTTTTTTTGTCTTGGCAAATCTAAAAATGTCTTTATTCTACCCTCATACTTAACTGGCAGCTTGCCTAGCTGTAGAATTCTAGTTAAAGTATTTTTTCTTAATATTTTAAAGGCATTGCTTCCCTGTCATCTGGCTTCCAGTATTATTGCTGGGAGATTAAGAAACCAATTTTTTCTTTTTAAAAATTAATATATAAAACAGATGGAAATAGAGGGTAATGAAACACAACCCATGTATCTGCTGTCCATTTTCAGCAAATCTAAACGTTTGCCACATGTGCTTCATCTATTTCTATTCCTTTCCCTTTTCTCTTTAAGAAAGTATTTATTGGGAGGGAGGGAATACGGGGATATGTGTATAAAAACAGATAATTGAACTTGGTGTACCCCCCCAAAAAAAAAAAAAAAGTATTTATTGATACTGCTGAAGGCCCTCTGTTCCTCACCTGCTAACATTATATGAAAGCATTCTTCTGAATTTGCTGTGTATTTTTCCCAAGTGTGTTTTAATACTTGTAATAGCTATGAATATATCCATAATATTATTTGTACATTTTAAAATCATGTAAATGAAATCATGCCATGTCTTATTATTCTATAGCTTTCTGTTATTTTTTTTACTGAGCCTGAGCTCTAGAGCCCGCAAGCCACAGCTACTGAGCCCACGTGCCACAACTACTGAAGCCTGCACCCCTACAGTCCGTGCTCCACAAGAGAAGCCACTGCAGTGAAAAGGCCGCACACCACAATGAAGAGTTGCCCCCCTGCTCACCACAACTAGAGAAAACCTGTGCGCCGCAACGAAGACCTACCCAATGCAGCCAAATAAACAAATAAACTTATAACCAAAAAAAAAAGAAAAAAAAAGTTGCCTGAAATGGTGAACGTGGAATGAACTCACTCAACACTGATCCAACTCCCCTCTAGTATGTTTTTCTGCATGCTAGAAAGAGCTAAAAGTGGACATTTCCTAAACTCCCTTACAGATTTTCCTCACGGTTTAGAATCCACCCATATATGCTCATTCCAGACTTTGGATCAGAACCAAGTCCCGTGAGGAGACAGGCAGGGCATGCAGTCTCCTTTTGCTGGTGCAGGTCATGACGGAGGCTGTGTGCAAAAGGGAGCATCTGGGGCTCATTCGGTGGCTTCGGGGTTCACCTCCCTGATCTCAGCAGAGTGAGCAGCTCCTTTCCAGCCCGGTGCTGAAGTGTATTTGGGGAATTGTTCATGAACGCTCAGCCGTCACTCTCCTTGTTCCGCAATCCAGATGACTCTGTGAGCTATTTATACTTCTTAACAAATCCCTTTCATTTAGGTTAGCTAGACCAGATTCTGTTTTCAAACACATTGACAAGTCCTAACATTCTATAATCTCTGTGAACTTTACACTAGTCATTTGCTGGCATTTATAATTACCATAAAAGGTTATAAATGGAAAAAAAGAGATAAGAAATTCTGAATTTTTAGATTATCCATTGCACTGATTTGATATTATTCTTCTCTTTGTTAAACTCAGATATTCTGAAGGAAAAAGGGAAATTAGGCTTTAAAAAAAAGAAAAAGAAGAGCTTTCAAAAGAGCTTTACAGTTTTCAAAAGTTTCACACACATGATTTCATATAATTCCGTAATAACCCTTTTTTAAACAATCCCCTACCTCTATATCGCCTCTCCCACCTTCCTTCTCCCCACTGGTAACCACTAGTTTGTTCTCTATATCTTTGAGTCTGCTTCTTTTTTGTTTTATTCACTAGCTTGTTGTATTTTTTAGATTCCACATATAAATGATATCATACAGTGAAAAAAAAAATTTAACATTTTTAAAATTTTGGCTGCACTGGGTCTTTGTTGTGGCATGTGGGCTCTTTGTTGTGGTGTATGGGCTTCTCTAGTTGTGGCATGTGGCCTCAGTAGTTATGGTATGTGGGCTCAGTAGTTGTGGCACACAGGCTGTATCTAGTTGCAGTGCACGGGCTCCAGAGCACATAGACTCAGTAGTTGAGGCTTGCAGGCTTAGTTGCCCCATGGCATGTGGGATCTTAGTTCCCAGACCAGAGATCGAACCCATGTCCCCTGCATTGGAAGGTGGATTCTTAACCACTGGACCACCAGAGAAATCCTTTCATAGCTTTCTTTAAAAAAAAAATTTTTTTTTGAGATGTGTCCGTGTTGATAATTGTAGCTCTAGTTAATTCATTTTCACTAGTGTATTATATATATCTCACTGCTAAGATATTAAAAATTTAATTTCAAATAGCTTAAAATGTATAAAGTAGCTTTGAAATAGGGTATGACAAGTAAGGACTTTATATATTTCAGAATATTTCTTTATAGCATTTTCTTATTGGGCTCAATAATTACTTAAGACATTAAACTGAAATCTAGTTAGTTGGCTGATTAGCTAGTTGGCTTGATATAGAGGCTGAGTTGGAGTTAGCTAGTATTGAGGTCCCTGTCCCCATGATTAAAGAGAGGAAAGTAGTGTGTGGCCTTGAGTTCAGAGGCAGATGATAAGAAGCCAGATCAGTATTTTTCACTCATATTTAGAAGGCCCAGCTGTCCCTGTGCATTGGGGAAGCTTCATGTCCTTAGATAAGCAGCTCAAGCCAGTCCCAGAGTTCCAAAGAGAATGTGAAAGACATGCTTCCAAATTCTGATCTTGGCTTTGATGTCTTTGTGGAATGAGGAGGGACGTAGGTGAGAAAGTAAGTCACTACTAATGTAAATTCTTATCTAACCTGAGCCTCCTTTAGCCACTGAAAGGTTTCCTTTCATTGTGATGGTAATTTTAATTTAATTTCTTATTCATTATTTTGTTGTCAATGAGAGACCTTTTCTGAACAAGTTGAGATAAAACATGATCTCGAACTGTGTTAAGCGGAATTTGATGAAAACTGTGATTCATTTTGTAACTGATCTGTTAGTTTTCCCCTTAGTGACCAAGCACAACAAATGCTGAAGGCAGTAATTATGTACACTGATTCCTTCCTATAACATAATACTGTTTAGGGGATGCCTGTTGTATGCTAGCCTAGACATCTAGGAAGATGAATAAGCTAGTTTTTATTTAAAAAAAAAAAAACCAGCAAAACACAACAGCTCGTGGTTTAGGAGACTAGGAATGCCAGCAAAAAGTGAGTGTGTGTTACAGCAGAATGAGAGAGGCACTAGGTGTGACTCCTTTGGAATTGGGGCCCTTTCACTTTAAGCTGTTAACTCACTTCAGTCCTTCCTCTCCTTTAAGTGTAGGCAGCACGAGGTGACTACTTGAACAATTGTCTGCCCTTCTCAACACATTCAAGCCATCCAGTCTCTATTTCTTTAGCCCCATTGTTTTAGGTTATTTGTTAATAAGTTATCATTGTTATGCATTTGCTTTGAGAAGTTTTCTTGGGCAGAGGTATGTCTATTTTAAGATCTGCAAGTATAGATTGGGCTTTTGTGTTGTGTTGGCTAAGACAGATTTTAGCCCCATTTTTCGCCTTGTAACTTTGTATCTGTTGTTCAATATATTTAAAAATAAAGAGAGGTGTGATTTCTTTTTATAAGTTTAGAGTGTCTTACATTTAGATCAAGGGTAGGAAAAGTGTGATGATTATTTTGCACACGTTTGAAATTTCTTTTCATCTTTATAGGTTGTCTTGTGGAAATGAAGGTTTAAGGACAAGTTACCTACCAGATTAAAAGATGGGATCGAACAGCAGCAGAATTGGTGATCTTCCTAAAAATGAGTACTTAAAAAAGTTAGCAGGCACAGAATCTGTCTCTGAGAATGATCCGTTCTGGAATCAGCTTCTGTCGTTTTCTTTCCCTGCACCAACTAGCAGGTAAGAGGTTACTTGGAGATTGAAATTTGTGTCGAGGGCCACATAAGCTTGTATGATATGCTGATTTTTTAAAAAAATTTAATGTTCTATCTGTGTATCCATTTGTTGTACATGTACCAGTAGAAAATCCAAAAGGTATGAAAAGGAGGAAATAAATTTTTCTCTTTCCTTTCCCCCACTCAGCCACCCCTCTTCCCTGGAGATGATTCCTGGCAGTAGTTTCTTTCGAATCCTTCCAGAAATAGTAAAACCACGTATTTCACGTAGCTTTACAAAACACAAATGGTAGCATACTACACATACCTTGCTTTTTCGTTTTTGTTTGCTGTCCCTTGTTTTTTTCCCCACAGTTAAGTAAAACATCTGTATGTGCATGTATGCAACTGCCTTATTCTTTTAAATGACTGCAGAGTATCCATAGATTATATGAAGTCAGTTTTTTATTGGTGGACATTTAGATTGTTTCCGGTCTCTTGTTATAACAGATAATGCTGCATACATGATTTCTCTTACATGTAAATAAATCTCTAGTATAAATTCCTCAAAGTAGAATTGCTGGGTCAAAATGTATGTGCATTTGTAATTTTGGTAGATATTGCCAGACTGCATCATGGAGTTGTACCAATTTATACCCCTACCAGCAGTGTATGAGAAGGTCTGCTTCCCCACCTCTTTGTCAGTTCAATGCAGTTTTAGGGTCTTGGGCTTTTGCCAATTGGGTAGGTGGAAATCAATATCTCATTTTTAACTCCTTATTATAAAAACTGACAGACATTTAATTATGTAGAGTGACTATTGAATTTCCATTACTCAGTATCTAGATTTTAAACATTTTTATTTATTTATTTTTATAAATTTACTTATTTACTTTATTGGCTGTGTTGGGTCTTCGTTGCTGCACACGGGCTTTCTCTAGTTGCGGTGAGCAGGGGCTACTCTTCATTGTGGTGTGCGGGCTCCTCATCGTGGTGGCTTCTCTTGTTGTGAAGCATGAGCTCTAGGTGCATGGGCTTCAGTAGTTGCCACACATGTGCTCAGTTGTGGCACATGGGCTTAGTTGCTCTGCGGCATGTGGTATCTTCCTGAGGCAGGGATCGAACCCATGTCTCCTGCACTGGCAGGCAGATTCTTAACCACTGCGCCACCTAGGAAGGTCCTATTTATTTATTTTTAACAGCTTTGTTATGATAGACTGAGTAACGGCCCCCTGAAGATATCTGTGTCCTAATCCCTGGAATCTTTGAGTATGATATGTTGTAGCATGTAACACTATTTCATTCCTTTTTATTTCTGAGTGAGATACCTTTGTATGAATATACCATCTTTTGTTTATTCATCAGTTAATAGCCATTTGGATTATTTCCATATTTACTTCATCCATTTTTTGGAGTATTTTAAAGTAAATTAAAATACAGACATTTTCTTTTATAACTGTAATACCATTATCGAACCTTACAATATTAACAGTAATTCCTCTTGCTCAGTCCATTTTTAAATTTCCCTAGTTGTTTTGTACTTCGTTTGTTACAATTAGGGAATAAATAAGGCATATACATTGCCTTTGGTAGTTACATTTCTTTTTTATTTTTCTTTTTTTGGTTAATAATTTTGGTTCAATTATATATACTTAAAAAAATTAATTTATCTTTGGCTGCGTTGGGTCTTTGTTGCTGTGCACAGGTTTTCTCTGGTTGTGGCGAGTGGGGGCTACTCTTGGTTGTGGTATGTGGGCTGCTCGTGGTGGCTTTCTCTTGTGGAGCATGGGCTCTAGGTGCACGGGCTTCAGTATTTGTGGCACGTGGGTTCAGTAGTTGTGGTGCATGGACTTAGTTGCTCCACTGCATGTGGAATCTTCTTGGACCAGGGCTCAAACCCATGTACCCTGCATTGGCAGGAGGATTCTTAACCACTGCACCACCAGGGAAGCCCCTAGTTATATTTCTTAAATGTCTTTAATCTCGAATAGAGGTATGTACTCCCCAACGCCTGCTACTGTTTTTTGCCCTGTGCTGTTACTTTTTTTTTCTTTTAACAAACTAGGTCAGTTTTTCTGTAGAATGTTCCATCTTCTTGATCTACATGATTGCTTCCCTCATATTTTGTATTTTTATTTACTGTATTTTCTATAAATTGGACGTCTGATTTAAAGGGTTGATAAAATTTGGGTTAAACATTTTTGGCAAGAGTATTTCATAAGTGATGCTAGGTACCCTATATTGTATTTCATTAGGATACAGACAATGTGTAGTTTTATATTAGTTATCATTGCTAAGGTTGATCAGAGGTTTGTGTTTGCCTTAGCATCTATTAATGCTTTTGGTTTGAATCACTTATTTCATAAGAGATTACAAAATGGTAATATTTCTAATTTGGTCATTTCTTATACATTTATTAACTGGAATTCTCCTGTAAAGGAGTGCTTTAATGAATTAGGTTATATAAAACATAGTTTTTACTACATTATTAATAACAGTAAACAATTCTTTTCCTCTGCTGATTTTCAGTAACAAAAATGGTATAATAGCAAAAAATAAGTCTGTATTTCTCCTCTCCCCTGACCCCAGGGTTGGAAGGGGTATTTCTCTGTCTTTTGAGTATGAATTAAAAAAATATTTAAATATTGATATATATCTAAATGAAATATATGTGTATGTGTGTTGTGGTCCTTTAACAATCAAGGTTATGTTTATTTTTATATGTTTAAGGATTAAGGATTATTGCTATTACCTGTTTATGAATTGTTTATATATTTTGACCATACATTTTAATTTCTGACTTTTGGATATAGTTGGATTGGACCTTACAAGATTGGCTTAGTTTGCAGTTTTTGTGTTAATGTGGATTAGTTGTGTATGATTGGAAGTGGCTACCTATTACTACTTCTGAGATCCTTGGAAAATTAAAGTTGGTTGTGGCTTGGTGGGAGATGTCAAACTGGAGATGAGCATAGCATCAGCAAGTTTTGAAAGCATTTCCTTAATTCTTAAGGAATTGTCATTGAGTATTGCTGCTCACGTAGTAATAAGACTTAGAGAAAAAAGGGCATATAAGGAGAACATTGTTTATTATCCAAAGTAAATTTTCTTTTCATTTATGTAAATTGTAGTACAATCTATATATGCTCTTCCAAAAGACATTAAAGAAGACTTAACTAAATGGTGATGTATACCATGTTCAAGGATTAAGAAGACTATTGTAAAAGTGTCAGTTCTTCTCAAATTGACCTGTAGGTTGAAGGCAATTCCAATGAAAATTCCAACAGCTTTTTTGAGGGGTGAGTGAGGAGATGTTGATGAGCTCATTCTAAAATGTGAGTGGGAAAGAAAAAAACTGATAGTAGATGAAGTACTCTGAAGAAGGGAAGGAAGAAGATTGTGTGTGTGTGTATGTACTTGATTTATGCAAAGCTGGCACTTCAAAGCATTGGGAAAAGGATGAACTTCTTAAGAAATAGTGATGGGAATAATTTGTTAGCCATTTTTGCCTATTTTTTACTTTCTAAGTTTTCCATACTTGGGCTGGTGCCTTGCAGTTTGAATTAGGATTTTATAATTTGTTTTGCTAATTACTGCTTTTTCTCAAAGATCCTTTGCTGCTCTCATGTGTTTATTCTTTTTGATGTCATTTCTTTTTCTTAATTCATCCTAGTTTATAAAGTATAAAGGAATCTTAGAAAGTGTAAAAAGCTGTAAAGTGAGTAAACTGCACATTGTGTGTGTGGGGGGGTGGGGTGGCTGTTCCAGATGTTCAGAAAAGCTTTGTTTGTGGTGGTGCATATGCTTTTGGCACTTTTGTCACTTTGTTTGAGGCCCCTTCCCCTCTGTGCTGGTATTTGATGTGTGACCTGTAGAACCTTAACATTGAGCAGGCCTTGAGGTAGAAGATGCCAGCCACCTCACTGACAGTCAGGGATGGGATTACCTAGTTTATGAATTATTCAAGACTGAGATGAATATCTGTAGGGAAGACTCTGAATCCAGACATTTCTGAGATTGCTCACTCCTGGAATTCCTTGGATCCCATATGTGCTATCTTCAAGTATAGCCAAAAATTGATATCTGCCAGGTTTTTTTAGAAGTACTAAGTCCTTTAGGACTAATCTAATCCTTCCTTACTATAAACTGTTTTTGGCACCAAAGTAGCCAGATTTTGTGTAGTTTCCAGGCATAGTTGAAAAATCTTTAGATTCTTCAATAGTTTTTAACTTTTCACCTTATTAAAATTCCTTGTGAAGCAAAGGTCTGAAATAAAATCAAGATTAATTCAAGAGTAAAGTTTAAGTAACATACTGTTTAAAATATTTAAAAATTACTTATATAAGTACTAAACATAGCAGCAAAACCAAAAAACAAAACAGTGCTAAAGACAATGGTGGTAAAATCATCTCTATCCACAATAAGTTGTTAAGGGATACATGAAACAAAAATGTGTAAAATGTGATGTCAAAACACTAAGCTCTCTCTCTCTCTCTAGTTATATATAAACCTCATAAGCCACAAATCAAAAATATATAATAAATATCCACAAAAAAAAGAGAAAGGAATCCAAATGTAACACTAAAGATAGAAGAAAGGAACAAAAACTACAAAAACAACCAGAAAATGATTAACAAACAAACTTATGGCAATAAGTACATACCTATCAATAATTACTTTAAGTGTAAATAGACTAACTGGTCCAATCAAAAGACATAGAGTGACTGAATGGATACATAAGCATGACCCATCTATATGCTGCCTACAAGAGACTCACTTCAGATCTAAAGACACAGAATGAAAGTGAGAGGATGGAAAAGTTATCCTGTGCAAATGGAAACAAAAAGAAAGCAGGTGCAGCAATATATATTATCTTGTCTTTGTCTTATATTAAAACAGACTGTAACAAGAGACAAGGACATTATATAATGATCAAAGGATCAATACAAGAAGATATAGGAATTGTAAATATGATATATACCTAATATAGGAACACCTACATATATAAAGCAATTAACAAATGTAAAGGGAAAAATTGACAGTAAAACAGTAATAGTAGGGGACTTTAACACCGCATTTACATCAGTGGACAGATCATCCAGACAGAAAACCAGTAAGGAAAAACTGGTCCAAATGACACATTAGACCAGATGATTGATTGATTTATATTCTCCTCAAAAGCATGAGAATACCCATTGAAGTGCACATGGAACATTCTCCAGGATAGATCACATGCTAGACTACAAAACAAGTCTCAGTAAATTTAAGAAAATTGAAATCATATCAAGCGTCTTTTCCAACCATGGCAATATGAGACTAGAGATCAGTTACAGGAAAAAAAACTGCAGAAAATACCAAATATGTGGAGACAAATGAAAGCAGAAACACAGTGATCCAAAATCACTGAGGTGGAGACTTCCCTGGTGGTCCAGTGGTTAAGAATCTGCCTTATAATGTAGGGGATGTGGGTTCCATCCCTGGTTGGGGAAGTAAGATCCCACATGCCATGGGGCAACTAAGCCTGTGCGCTCTAGAGCCCGTGTGCCACAACTTGAGAGCCTGTGTACCACAACTACTGAGCCCATGTTCTCTGGAGCCTGTGCACCACAACTGGATAGCCCTTGCACCAGAACTACTTGAGCCCATGCTCCTGGATCCCACGTACTGCAATGAAGAGCCCATGTGCCACAAGGAAAGATTCCGCACACCACAGCAATGATCCCATGTGCCTCAACTAAGACCTGATACAGCCTAAATAAATAAATAAATATTAAAAAAACCCCAAATCTGTGGGGTGTAGCAAAAGCAGTTCTAAGAGGGACGTTTATAGAGATACAAGCCTACCCCAGGAAACAAGGAAAATCTCAAACAATCTAACCTTATGCCTAAAGGAACTAAAAAGAAGCAAAATCCAAAATTAGTAGAAAGAAAGAAATAATAAAGATCAGAACAGAAATAAATGAAATAGAGACTAGAAAAACAACAGAAAAGATCAATGAAACTAAGAGCTAATCTTTGAAAAGATAAAATTGATAAACCTTTAGCTAGACTCATCAAGAGAAAAGAGAAGGCCCGTATAAATTAGAAATGAAAGGGTGGTTACAACTGACAGCACAGAAACATAAAGGATCATAAGAGATTACTGTGAACAATTATATGCCAATAAAATGGGCAACCCAGAAAAAATGGATTAATTCTTAGGATGAACAGTCTTCCAGGACTGAATCAGGAATAAATAGAAAATACGAATAGACCAGTTACCAGTAATGAAGTTGTATCAGTAATCAAAAAACTCCCAACAGACAAAAGTCCGGGAGCAGATGGCTTCACAGGTGAATTCTGCCAAACATTTAAGGAAGAAATAGTACCTATCCTTCTCAAGCTATTCCAAAAATTTGCAGAGGAAGGAACACTTTTGAACTCATTCTTTGAGACCAGTGTCATCTGGATACCAAAACCAAATACCACAAAAAAAAAAAAAAAAAAATTACAGGCCAATATCACTGATGCAAAAATTCTCAACAAAATGTTAGCAAACTGATTTCAACAATAAGTTAAAAGGATCATACACCATGATCAGTTGAGGTTCATCCCAGGGATGCAAAGATGGTTCAGTATCTCCAAATCAATATGATATACCACATTAACATATTGAAGACTAAATCATATGATCATCTCAGTAGATGCAGAAAAATTGACAAAATTCAACATCCATTTATGATAAAAACTCTCAACAAAGTGTAGGCATAGAGGGAATATACCTCACCTTAATATATGACAAGGTCACATCTAACACACTCAATGGTGAAAGGTTGAAAGCATTTGCTATAGAATCAGGAATAAGAAAAGGATGCCCACCCTTGCCACTTTTATTCAACAGAGTGTTGAAAGTCCTAGCCAGAGCAGTCATACAAGAAAAAGAAATAAAAGGAATCCAGATTGGAAAGGAAGAAGTAAAACAGTCACTGTTTGTAGACAACATAATACTATGTATAGAAAATTCTGAAGGTACCACCAAAAAACTGTTAGAACTAATAAATGAGTTCAGTAAAGTTGCAGGTTACAAAATTAATATACAGAAGTATGTTTTGTTTCTCTACACCAACAATGAACTATCAAATAGAAATTAAGAAAATAATCCTATTTACAGTTGCATCAAAAAAATACTTGGGAATAAATCTAAACAAGGAGGGCTTCCCTGGTGGGGCAGTGGTTAAGAATTGGCCTGCCAATGCAGGGGACAGGGGTTCGATCCCTGGGCCGGGAAGATCCCACTTGCTGCAGAGCAGCTAAGCCCATGTGCTGCAGCTACTAAAGCCTGCGTGCCTAGAGCCCATGCTCTGCAATGAGAAGCCACTGCAATGAGAAACCCACACACTGCAGCGAAGAGTAGCCCCTGCTTGTCACAACTAGAGAAAGCCCATGTGCAGCAATGAAGACCCAATGTAGCCAAAAATAAATAAGTAATAAAATAAAATAAATCTTTAAAAATAATCTAAACAAGGAGATAAAAGACCTGTACTCAGAAAACTATAAAACATTTCTGAAAGAAATTGACGACAACACAAACAAATGGAAAGGTATATCCTGCTCATGGATTGGAAGAATTAATATTTTAAAACGACCACACTTCCAAAGGCAATCCACAGATTTAGTGCAGTCCGTATCAAAACACCAATGGTATTTTTCACATTACTAGAACAAATAATTCTAAAATTCGTATGGGAATACACAAGACCCTGAATAGCCAAAAAATCTTGAGAAAGAAGAACAAAGCTGGTGATAACACACTCTTTGATTTCAAACTATACTACAAAGCTACAGTAATCAAAATAGCATGGTACTGGGACAAAAACAGACACAGATCAGTGTAACAGAATTGAGAGCCTAGCAATAAACCCATACACTTATGATCAATTAGTCTATAGCAAAGGAGGCAAGAATATGCAGTGGAGAAAAGACAATCTCTTCAATTAGTGGTGCTGGGAAAACTGAACAGCTGCATGTACAAGAATGAAATTAGAATATTCTTTAACACCATATACAAAAATAAACTCAAAATGAATTAAAGACTTACTGTTAAGACCTGAAACCATAAAACTCCTAGAAGAAAACATGGGTAGTATATGCTCTTTGACATTGCTATTAGCAATATTTTTTGGATATGTCTCCTCAGGCAAGGGAAACAAAAGCACAAATAAACAAATGGGACTACATCAAACTTAAAAGCTTTTGCATAGCAATGGAAACTATTGAGAGAATGAAAAGGCAGTCTACTGAATGGGAGAAGATATTTGCAAATGATATATCAGATAAGGGGTTAATATCCAAAATGAGTAAAGAACTCATACAACTCAACATCAAAAAAAACCCAAACAACCAGATTAAAAAATGGATGGAAAACTTGAATACACATTTTTCCAAAGAAGACATACAGATAGCCATCAGACACATGCAAAGATACTCAATACCACTAACCATTAGGGAAATGCAAATTAAAACCACAATGAGCTACCACCTCACATCTGTCAGAATGGCTATCATCAGAAAGAAAACAAATATGTGTTGGTAAGGATGTGGAGAAAAGGAAATCCCCGTGCACTGTTGGAAGGAATGTGAATTGGTACAGTCACTATGGAAAACAGTATGGAGGTTCCTCAAAAGATTAAAAATAGAACTACCATACAATCCAGCTGTTTCCCTTCTGGATATTTTTCCAAAGAAAATGAAAACACTAACTAGAAGAGATATATGCACCCCTGTGTTCATTGCAGCACATTTACAGTAGCCAAGATATGTAAGAAACTGAAGTGTCTATCAATTGCTGAACATACCAAAATTCATATAGCCATTTACTTTACCATTTGGGTTGCTTCCAGTGTTTTCCTGTTACGTATATTGAATAATACAGCATAGCCTTATATATAGCCTATTACATATAATACAGCAATAGGCTTATGTATATGATAGAAGTGATTTCTGTCCTGTGAGTGAAGTATGGCCAAATGACTTCCATTAATTTTTCCAGTTTGTGTTGGCAGGGCATGAGAAACAAGTGTAACAGGTCAGGAACAGATTTTATGGAGCACTGAAAGTGCTTCCCAACATATTTCTTGTCTTTTTTTTTGTAAACTGATAAGTGATAAGGCTGTTCACTTGTGGTGGCCGGGAATCTCTGAGGATGTAGGCGTTCTGACCACGGAGGACTGAACGGGAAGATCAAAATCTGTCCACTTGTTGCCCATTTTTGGCATACTTGTTAGAAAGCTGAGGATTAGAATTGTGATTCCTTGTGGGTTCTTATTCAGTGGATTTGGTGAAAGCATTGTTTTAAGGAGTGTACTTTTGGGGAAGAGTGAGTGGTAGATTGGAAAGAGCAGGAAAGAGGAGAAGCTCAGACAGGGAAACCGGTTGGAAGGCAGCTGCAATGATATAACCACCATGTGATGAAGGTCTGAATTTCTGTGCCTATAAAGGAAATGGGAAGTCCTCAATCCACTCTTCATTAAAAACTCTTTTATTTTAAATTGATACTTGACTTGAGCATTAATACTTAATAACCTTAGAGTTCTAGATTTAAGAGCAGTACTGAGCCATGTAGTGTCAGCTTGTATGCTTAGCAAGAATGAGAATCATTTTGCCAAAAAGTGTGGTGATTTGAGGCAAATTGTAGACAGTGGAGACAGTGAAATATATGGTAGGGGCAGCACAGATTTTGGAGCCAAACTGACTTTGTCTTGCATCTCAGCTCTACTGCTTACTGGTTTTGTGAATTTAGGCAAACTACTTAATCTCACCGAGCCTGTTGACTCTTCTGTAAAATGGAAATAATAAAACCTACTGTGTATATAGATTTGTGGGGAGGATAAAACACCATAATGCATGTAAAGTGTTTCTTTCAAGGAATAAGTATTCATTCATTTAAAAAAGAGCAAGGTCTCTGTCTTGAGAGTTAGTCTAAAATATTTGAGGGTTGAAAATAAGTAGCAGAAATGTAATCAATTTTCTGATGACTGCTTTATCCTCTGATTGAAAATCCTATGACTTTTGAATTAATTGTTCTGCTATTTTAAAAATTAGGCCAAAAACCGACTATAGTAATATTTGTCTGTGCAGGCTCAATGCCCTTTTTATGAAGGCTACTTTTTAGAAACTATGGCATAATGAAAATTGTATTATGTATACTGAGCACTAGATGGTGCTCAAATAAGGCAAGAAGGCAGCTTTTGGCACAGTCACACAATCACTAAACTCATTTTTCTCAGTTCCAAAGTCCTGTGCGTTCATTTTTGGCACCTTTAAATACAGAAAAGCTCAAGGAAGGCAAAAAAGATAAAAGTAATACTAATCAGAAGTAACTTTTGTTAACTTTTTGGTGTATATCTTGTCAGTTCTCTCTTTCATTTAAGTGTTTATTACATCATATGCCACACATTGTTTGTTTAACTCACATATTCCTCATGTCATTGTTTTCATACAACATAATTTTAAATGGTTGTAGACTGTTCTGTCTTATAGATGTCCATAATTTATATTGTTGAACATTTTGGTTGTTTATTTTTCGATTGTATATATAAAACTATGATGAGCTTCCTTGTAGCCATGTCTTTGTGCGTATCCCTAACTGTATAACTGGAGTGAGTTCTTAGTAGTTGATTTGCTGGTAAAATAGTCCTTTTTTTTTTTTTTTTTTTTTTAAATCACACAGTCTTTTATTGTATAAAAGTTAGAAAATACAGAAACAAAAGGGAGTATAGTCATGTATTCTCATCACATAGAGATTACCACTGTCGATATTTTGGCATATGTTTTTCTATACTTTTTTTTTAATGCCCATACCTAAAGATAGACGCGTGTGTTTACGTCTGCCTCCCCCGTCCCATAAATATATGATTGTACTGTATTACTGTTATGTAACTTACAAAAATTAATGTATTTGGTATATTTCTTTTTTTGTAAATGTGAATATTTTAAGATGTATTTACCAAAAAATAGTTACTGAATGCCTCCCATTTGTTAGTTACTGTTTTTTAAGCACTGGAAGCCTTGTAGCGAACATGAGGGACAAGGTCCCTGCCCTCATGGAGCTTATATTTTAGTGGAGGAGATGGGCGATAAACAAGTAAAGAAATAAATATATAAAGTCATTTTTGAAAAATAAAGCAGAGCAAGGTCATGGAGAGTGATAGAATGGGAACAAATGCCAGTGGGAGATTTCTGTAGCTAGAGTGTCTCTGGGGAAGCAGCATTTAAAGCAGACGTTAGTGAAATCAGGGAGCCCTGTGTGTTCTGGGGAAAGAGTATTCCACCAGGTTAGAGGGAACAGCAAGTGTAAAGGGTTTGAATCAGGAATAAGTTCTTTTTTTTTTTTATAAATTTTATTTCATTTATTTATTTTTGGCTGTATTGGGTCTTTGTTGCTGTGTGCAGGATTTCTCTAGTTGCGGTGAGCGGGGGCTGCTCTTCGTTGCGATGTGAAGGCTTCTTATTGCAGTGGCTTCTCTTGTTGTGGAGCACAGGCTAGGTGCGTGGGCTTCAGAAGTTGTGGCACGTGGGCTCAGTAGTTGTGTCTCATGGGCTCTAGAGCACAGGCTCAGTAGTAGTGGCACACGGGCTTAGTTGCTCTGTGGCATGTGGGATCTCCTGGACCAGGGATCAAACCCATGTCCTCTGCATTGGCAGGTGGATTCTTAACCACTGTGCCACCAGGGAAGTCCCAGGAATAAGTTTTGCATGTTAGAGAAATAGCAAAATGGCCAGTGTGGCAGAACAGTGAGCAAGGGAACAAATTACATAGGGACTTTTGACCATGGTAAAGATTTTTTTGTGATGTGTGGTATTCCAGAGATGAACATACTTTAATGTTAGTATTTCAGAATTTAGTCTAGTCTGCTGTAGTTTACTTACTCTCCTATAATGCGGAAAGATTGTAGTCACATGGTTGGTTTTATTGTGGTGTAATTTACATAACAAAATTTAGCATTTTAGCCATTTTTAAGTGTATAGTTCAGTGGCATTAAGTACATTCCCATTGTTTTACAGTCATCACCACTCTCATTTAGAGAACTTTTTCATTATCTCAAACCAAAACTCTGTACCCATGAAACAGTAACTCCCTATTCTCCCCACTTCCTAGCCCATGGTAATCTCTACTTTCAGTCTCTATGAATTTGCCTGTTCCAGGTACCTCATAGAAATGGAATTGTTTCATATTTATCCTTTAGTGTCTGGCCTATTTCACTTAGCATAGTATTTTCAAAGTTCATCCATGTTGTAGCACATAAGAATTTCCTCCCTTTTTAGGCTGAATAATATCCATTGTAATTTTTTCCACATCACATGTTTTGTTTGTTTTGTTTTGTTTTTTTAATTCTCACATAATGTTTTTAAACTTCAGTGTGTTGTACTTTTTTTTTAAAATAACTCACGTGTTTTTTTTTAAACATTTACATATTTATTTTGGCTGCATCAGGTCTTATTTGTGGCACGCAGAATCTTTAGTTGCGGCATGTGGGGTCTGGTTCCCTGACTAGGGATCAAACCCAGGCCCTCTGCGTTGGGAATGTGGAGTCTTAGCCACTGGACCACCAGGGAAGTCCCAGTTTGTTGCACTTTTTATAAATTCTTTTATTTTTATTTTATTATTGTTTCTTAAATTAAAAACAAATGTTTTTTGGCCACGCCACATACACGTGGGATCTTAGTTCCTTGACCAGGGATCGAACCTATGCCCCCCTGCATTGGAAGCGTGGAGTCTTAACCACTGGACTGCCAGGGAAGTCCCCATTATAAATTCTTTTAAATAAATACACATCATTTCTCTTCAGCATTGTTAGGTTTCAGTTACCATTCTGATTTTTTATTCAGGGATCCTCCTTGCATTGTAAAGAATATATTCATTCTGCTAAGAGGCTTGGCTAATGTAAACATCAGTGTTTATTTAGTAGTTATTTATTGAGTACTTACTGTGTGCCAGGTGCTGGGCTCATTGCCTTAGGTGCATTTCCTCATTTAGTTCTCACATCAAGTCTGTGAGGTCAGTACTATTATCATTCCTGTAATGAGAAAACAGGCTTGGGGAGGTTGTCCAAGGTCACATGGCTAGTAGCTGGCATGCACCAGATTCAAACCAGGTTTATGTAGCTCCAGAGATGAATTCTGTTGGTCATCATGCTACAGTCTCCATTTGGAAGCATAGACTGATCACTGACTGAGCTTCAAATAATGGCTAAGGAGATGCGGCATTAAATTACATACGCTAATCTTTGAGAAAAGAATCACTAGATTCACATTTTCAAGCACTTTCAAAGTGATCATAATAACACCTACTTTATGTTTGAGTGCTGTTATTAACAACGTAAATGTAAATAAATGTTGTTTACAATTAATATAGGCAAGTTGGTGGATAATCCGTCCCATGTTTTAACTTTGTCTTGTATCTTCTCTGTTTAAGGGGAGCTGCCAGAATAATCCATTCTCAGAGTTTCTTGATCTGTTTCCTCAGTTGAGAAACAGGAAAAGAGACTTTTATTGAATTAGGTCACAAGTTTTTAACTGACAGAAACAATTAAGTGATCGTAAAAATTTTTTGAATTTTTGATGCCTGTCTCTGCTTTTATATTTTTATTCTCTTTGGCACACTTTATGTACAATTTTATTAGAACTTTACAAGTTGAAACAATCTGCTCTGTCATTGTGGTGGGCCTGGGATAACTCCTAAACTGTTTTCTAAACTCTAATTCTTTCATCATACATATACTTGAATGGTGACCAAAGTGGTGTACTAGGCCATTTTACTAAGGGAATAAATAATTTGAGACTTTTTTTTTTGCATCTTATTTTGTCAAATTGAGGGACCAAAAGAAGTTCCGTTTTTACACCTTGAGTCAAAACCTTTATTTCCCTTTGTTTTATTTATACCTTTCTATGCAAAAGCATTTTAGAATATGCTTGAGTTAGCCCAGGATTGATTGCTCCCTTAAACTCAAGGCTTGAGTGGGAGAAAACATAACTAACATTGTTTAAAGCATTAAAATGAGGGAGAAAATAAATTGCTCAAAGTGTACCCTTCTTTCTGTTTCTCTGTTGGTTGGAATCTGAATTTTTAAGTCATTTTTTTCTGTTGCTTTCTTGAGAAAATAAATGCAGTATGATCTTGCATGGTAGTTGCTGAAATTGTGACATTTTATATAGTTTCTTTCATTTTGGCAGTTGAATGACAGCATATAGGGTTGTCTGTGAATCACATAAATATACTTTTTGGTTCTGCTTGATGCATTAAAAATTGCTGTAATAAATTTATATGCAGTTTTTATCCTTTGACTTTTTCCTATGAATAGGCTCTTTTAAAACATTAGCATTCCCACAGTTTAACCACTGAATGGGCTGATTCTTGTTAGTTTTGTGAATGATTTCCGTAATTCTCTTTTTGCTAAGGTAAGGGGGAAAATGTCTTTAGAAGTGCTTCTGTGCTTTTCTGAATGGTTACTTGTTGATTTTACTGAGGTTGTGTCTTAAACTGACAAACATATAATTTGTTAGAGAATGTATGTTGTGGGCTGAAAATGACACTGTTAATATAAAATGTCAATTTTGAAATCATTTTATGGTGGAATTTTCAGTGAAAAAGACTTAAGAATTTTCAGTGTTTATTTTATGAACCTCATAATTATGTCTACTTTGATTGTTCACCAAATCAATGTTCAGAAATCTATGTATAATTCTCCCCTCAACAACTTTCTGCCCATCTGCTTTTCATTAAAAGATTTAAACTGTGAGCTTATCATCTTTCATTATTGAGATTCACATACGAGATTGGTGTGCTTAAAAGTAAAATAAAACCAGTCTAAATTACTGAAAGCTGTGAATTAGGGAATATGTAATTTAAAAATTTAGCTTCCTTACCAAACTATAGTTTATCATTTCATAGCAATTACGAAACAGTCATCTATCATTTTGCCACTTTCCTTATTAGACTTAAAATTTTGTTTTCTTCTAGTTATTTATCATTCACATAATTTTTAAATAATTTAAGTTATAACATAATTTTTATAATAATACATCTATGACAACTTTTAGGTATGTTTATAAATTCTGATTAGTTAGTAGTATTGTTCTAGGTTGATATTATGTGGGTTTGCCTTAAATAAAAAAGCAAAATATTATTCATGTTGAAAGAGTGTTAAACCAGAAGTTAGATATGTTTATTGTTATATTGTGACCTGGGACAAGTTATTTAGCTTCTCTGTTTCTGTTACTTGTGGAATGAGCATACTCCTCTTAGTCAATTTCTCAGGGTTTTTAAAAGAAATCAATGAAATAATCAAGGTGAGAGAACTTTGAATAGTATATAGGCCAATACAAATTGCAAATTGTAGCTAATCAGCAAATTTATTTGCATATCAACAATATGCTAAAGTTTTTGAACATATTTCTTTTGTAGAAGCTTAAACAATTCTTTTCCTTAGTCTCCTCCTCCCACGTTGAGATACCTTTTTTTTTTAACTTCTTATTTTATATTGGTGTATATCCAATTAACAATATTGTGATAGTTTCAGGTGCGCAGCAAAGCAACTCAGCCATACATATACATGTATCCTTTCTCCCCCAAACTCCCCTTCCATCCAGGCTGCCATGAAATACTTAAAATATAACATAGAAGTCAATTTCAACCCAATTTAGCCAAACAACCCCAAATTCTAAATTAGTAGAGTTCAAATTACTGAAAATCTGCTAAATGTATACAATACTTAATTGCAGTTTTGGGTTTTTTAAAATAAATTATTTTCCTCTGTAATGTAACATTTTTTTTTAAATCGGATTTTATGTGGGAACCCAATTTTTTTTTTTTTTTTTAGGTTGCATTGTTGTTCTGCAACCAGTTGGTAAGCTTCTTTTCTAAGATTATGTATTATTCAACTTCTTTTTTTCTTTCTTTAATCCCTGAGGGCCAACACCATGGCCTGCCAGTTTCCTTTGGTACCTCTTACATTACTTAAAAATTTGAAGTGCGGACAGATGAAGAAGAATGAGACAGATGGGTTGATAGAAAAGAAAAGATAGTTGAAAAAGAAAAAAAAATGTTGGATGGTAGAAACTGCCTAAAGGACCACAAACAATTCCTTCTGGGGCTGTATGTTGGCTCTGTGATATAGATCATAGGTCATCAATTAAGTTATCAGCCTAAGTATGCTGCTTCTGTTAACTCCAATGGAGAGTTGTTGTTTTTTTTTAAGCTCTTTATTGGAATATAGTTGCTTTACACTGTTGTGCCAGTTTTTTTTCTGTACACCAAAGTGAATCAGCTGTATTTATACATATATTCCCATATGTCCTCCTTCCCTCCCGCGACTTCCTCCCACCCTCCCTATCCCAGCCCTCTAAGTCATCACCCATCATCGAGTTGATCTCCCTATGTTATGTGGCAACTTCCCACTAGCTATCTGTTTTACATTTGGTAGTATATATATGTCAGTGCTACTCTCTTACTTCTTCCCAGCTTCTCCTTTGCCCCCCCACCCACCCCGTGACCTCAAGTCCATTCTCTACATCTTCATCTTTAGTCTTGCCCTGTCACTGGGTTCATCAGAACTGTTTTTTTTATATTCCATATATATGAGTTAGCATACGGTGTTTGTTTTTCTCTTTCTGGCTTACTTTGCTCTGTATGACAGTCTCTAGGTCCATCCACCTCACTACAAATAACTCAGTTTCATTCCTTTTTATGGCTGCGTAGTATTCCATTGTATATATGTACCACATCTTCTTTATCCATTCATCTGTTGATGGGCATTTAGGTTGCTTCCATGTCCTGGCTATTGTAAATAGTGCTTCAGTGAACATTGTGGTACATGTTTCTTTTTGGATTATGGTTTTCTCTGGGTATATACCCAGTAGTGGAATTGCTGGGTCATATGGCAATTCCATTTTTAGTTTTCTAAGGAACCTCCATACTGTTTTCCATAGTGGCTGTACCACTTTACATTCCCACCAACAGTGCAGGAGGGTTCCCTTTTCAATGGAGAGTATTTTACTTGCCAACTGTAGCCTGTCTGACCTGTTACACCAACTGACTAAAATATAGTAAATAACTCTTACATATATTTTTATGTGTGACAATTATCAGGAATAGATGTTAAGTTCATTAGATGACCCATTTTATGTACTTATTTTGGTTGTGGACACTTGAATTCTTGAACTACAGGCTTCATATGAAATTAACTTTTTCCCCCTACCAACAAATGTTCTTTCTTGTTTGTCAGTTTTGGAAAACTGCTTGCCATCTGACAGCAGTACTCTGTTGATGAATGAAGGGATGTGTGCTGTAACACTGAGCTCTAGTCTTTTTATTTTCATACACGAACTAATGGCAGGGTCTCCCTGAGGTTGTGGTGGAGAGTGCATCTAACCATCAAGGCCAGAGTTGTTTTCCTTCTCTTCTGTCACCTCTTGAATTGTGGCTGATGACATCTGGACACATTTTCTGCATAAGTGGTTGATATAGTTTGATCATCTCTTTTTATAATGAAAATATCCACAATTTTTTACTTTGTATTTGCTGATTTTTTTCTTTTTCTACCACAATTGAACATTTCTGTATCCTCTTCACTATACCATTCTTCAAGTTAAGGCCAGACTTGTTTGTCATGTTAGAGGAATATAACACAGAGTTTATAAATTTATGTATTTATTTATTTATGTTTTTATTTATTGGCTGTGTTGGGTCTTCGTTGCTGCACGTGGGCTTTCTCTAGCTGCGGAGAGCGGGGGTCACTCTTCATTGCGGTGCGCTGGCTTCTCATTGTTTTACAGTGGCGTGCTAATTTGCCAGTTAGATGTCACATCCTCTGTGAATTCCTCTTTATAGGCCATTTTAAAGGGGAAAAAAAAATCTGTATTTGTCATGAAGGTTCTTACGCTTGCTAACTGTCAACACATGCTTGTCTGAATATACAAATCATCAGATTTGGTGTCAAAAGATCTGGGTTTGTAATTTTGCAAATTTGGGAATATGTATGGGTTAAGCCACAGTTATGCATTTTTGTAGGAATAGTAATTGGTTAAATCTTTCTGGAATGTAATTTGCAATATTCATCAGAATAGAAGTGTCATTGACCTGGCAATTCCACTTCTAGAGTTTATGTTAAGGAGGTGATTGGACAAGTTCAGAAATGTATGTAGAGAGGTATATGTGTAAAGACTTTGGTAACAATGTTTATAACAGAAAATTGCTAACAATCTAGATGTCCCCCAGTAAGGAAATTGGATGAGTGAGCGAACAAAAATGGTGCATTTGTACACTGGAACAATATATAGTCATTAATAATGATCATGTGTTTATAGATATGGAAAATTCCACAGCATATTAAGTGGTTAAAGCCAGTTACAAAATTATTCATATAGCATAATCTCATTCAAACAAAATTGTGTTTTATATATATGTACTTAAAAAATGTGTATATTTGTATAACTTCTGTATAAGTTTTTATAGCTTTATTTTTATGATTTTTTTAACTTGTTATTTTGAAATAATTATAGATTCACAGGAAGTTGCAAAAAAAAAAAAAAAAGTGCTGGGAGGTTCCTTGCATCCTTCCCTCTTTCACCCAGTGGTAACATCTTGCATAACCCTAGTTCAGTACCAAAACCAGGAAATTGACAGTGGTGTAAGCCACAGAAGTTATTGAGATTTCAGTAATTAGTTATACATGCAGTCATTTGTGTGTGCATGTATAGCTCTGTCCAGACTTGTCACATGCGTACCCACCACCACAATCAAGATGCAGAACTGTTTCATCCCAGCAAGGCTCCCTTGTGCTTTCCCTGTATAGCCACACCCATTCTTTCCACCTTCCCCATCTCTAAACCCTGGTAGCCTCTAATCAGTTTTCCATCTCTATTATTTTGTTATTTCAAGAAGGTTGTTGAGGTGAAATCATGCTATATGTAACTTTTGGAGATTGGCTGTTTCACACAGCATAGTGCCCTTGAGATCTATTCAAGGTGTATATTGTAGTTCATTCCTTTTTTTTGCTGAGTAGTATTCTGTGTTGTGTGTTTAAACACTGACTTATTGAAGGACATTTGGGTTGTTTCCAGATTTGGGCTGTTGTGAATAAACTGCTGTGAACATTTGTGTACAGGTTTTTGTGTGAACATAAGTTTTTATTTCTTTGAGATAAATGCTCATGAGTTCAATTACTGGGTTATATGGTAAATGTTTTGTTTTATACAAAACTGCCAAAACTGTTTTCCAGAGTGGCTGTATCACTTTACATTCTCACCAGTAATGTATGCGATATCCAGTTTCTCTGCATCCTTGCCAGCATTTGATGTTGCCACTCTTTTTTATTTTAACAGTTCTGATAGGTGTATAGTGTTACCTCATGGAGGTTTTAGCATGGTTCATTTTTACACTAATAAATAAAAATTACTTTCTTTTTTAAAAAAGAAAAATTACTTGGATTTAAGTTCCTTTTCTGTCACTTATTAAACGTTACTTAATACTGAGAAGGTTTGTTAGGTGAATAAGGAATATTTCCTTTGTAATCCGCTAGGGTTATACGGCTACTGTAGTAACATTAATGGAAGTAAAATCAGAGCACATCACCCACAGTTGTTTGACACAGCTGTTTTGATACTATTTCAATATGTAAAATTACTTCAGAAATTACTAAAATTATGCTTTGTACTTCTCCTCTGCCCCACAGGGGGGAAGAAAGGCAAAGACTGGAAAATTACTTATTAAAGAATACACATATGCACGGTTGATAGTTTAACACTTGTGGATATGTTTCATTTTCTTATTGAGGGTTAGGGAGCTCATGTTTATTGAGCAGAGTGCCAAGCACTTTCCACACATTGCTACCAAGTCCTCACAGCTGTCCTATCAGATGGTGGCATCCTTACCTCCGTTGTACATATAAGGAAACTGAGATGCTCAAATTAAGTATCTTGGCTAGTCATACCAATAGGAATGAGGAAGCTGGAATTTAAATATGTAGCTTTGAAATCTTTCCAGTATATGGGAGCATATGTTGTCTTCAGTAACGGGAATGGCTGGAAATCCATGTTGGCAGTTTGCAGGAATGAGTTTGTAAATTGATGGTCATGGTTAAATTGAGAGGTAGTGAGTGGGACTTCCCTGTGGTGCAGTGGTTCAGAATCCACCTGCTGGTGCAGGGGACATGGGTTCCATCCCTGGTCCGGGCAGATCCCACGCTCTACAACTAGAGAAGCCACCACCCTGAGAAGCCTGCACACCACAATGAAAAGTAGCCCCTGCACGTCACAACTAGAGAAAGCCCACACGCAGCAACAAAGACCCAGTGCAGGAGTATAAGAATTGGAGTATAAGAATTGAAAGTGACCAGGCTGTGAATCTAGGGTACAGAGTCATCTATATTACTTCTGTTGCCATTTCTTCGTAGTGTTCCAATTTGGTGTATTATTTTAATGGAATTAAACTAGAACTTTTTTTTTTGGTCACGCCACATGGCGTGTGTGATCTTCGTTCCCCCACCAGGGATCGAACCTGTGTCCCCTGCAATGGGAGTGCAGAGTCTTAACCGTTGGACTGCCAGGGAAGTCCCTAAGCTAGAATTGTTAAAGATTATGTACTTGACTGTGTTCTGCTTTAATAACAGTTAGTGGTTTATCCAAGTTTGCTGGCCCAACAGTTTGTAGCAGTGGTTAATTATAGTGGATGCTGTGAGCACCTGGTTAGGCTTTACTGCATGTACTGCTAGAGGCATTCTTATTATTGTGGTTGCTGTTTACATTATCTTTTTGTTTTTTGCTAAAAATCTGAGGATGATCGAAGGTATTTAACCACTGTATACCTGGGGCACCTTGCTGCTGCTAAAGAGTTCTGTTAGTGTATATTTTTGATTCTGTGCTTATTGGCTTCCTATTTTATGTAGAATAAAATCCAAATTCCTTAAGATGGCATTATGGTTCTTCTCTCTTTTGCTCTATTTTACCTTGCAGGTCTTCTCTGCTACCTACACTCCCCAGTTTTGTAGCTTTGTCATGATGTATGTTGGCGCACTCAGCAGAGGTGGCAGAGATGACATTGATTATTTGAGACATAACTTAGAATAATCCAGCTGTATTATTGGTATTCAGTGGGTAATTTTGTCGTGGAAACTCACTGCAGCACGTGGAAAGTGAGAGGTTAATGTTGATGACAGTTCTCTCCCGAAGGAGAGTCTCTTCATGAATCAAAGTAGGGAAGGGAATAGACTTAGGATATAGCTCAGAAATGGTCGTAATGTTTAAAAACTTCCCTGTAGTTGTGAAAATCTTGATAATCACTTCCTTGCTGAATTATCTTCAGGGAAGCCCAGTGAAGGTTCTTAAAACTGGAAAAATCCCTAGACGGGTTTCAGATTTTCTAGTGTGTGCGTAAGAGATCCTTGGGCACGGCTCTCTAGTCCCACAGGGCTCCTTGTCCAGCGGGTGTCACCCACAAAACTGAGATTCCTGTTCTGTGAGTCCATCTGTTTGTGTTGCTGCTGAAGTGATAGCAGCTCTGAGAAGGAGCCTGGTCTGCTGTCACATATAAGGATTGCTTCAGACAGAGCCACACCTGGCCATTGGATCAACGTGATTGTTTATCTAGAGTTTAGTTCCTTTAGCAAATGTTTGATTGAGATGACTAGTTTTAAGTATTTATCCCTAAGCTCTCATTAATGACATTTTCCAAATTGACCTGGTTGTGGAGTGTATGTATACAGGAAGTTTGAAGACCTCCATGTGATATTAATTTATTGAATCTGCATTGGTAGAATATTTGCTGCCTTTTTGTGTCCCCTCCCCCCCCCCCGCCCCCTTGTATGCGTCCAGTGCCCCAAATCTGCTTTCAGAAACAGCCATTCGGTTTCTAATTGTAATTGTCTTGGAAACATTGGCATATATTGCAGCTCAATTTTACTTTTATTTACTGCAAATGATGATTTGTTAGTTGCCTGCTGCCAGAACATCTGAGCTCATTTGTTTAACTAAACAGTACTGTGCATAGATGCCTATAACACAAGGCAACAGTTACCAACCACCACAGTTGCTTACCACCTCATTTCAGTTCTAAATCAAGCAAATGGGAAAGAAGATTATTCTTAAAATGTTCCAAGAAGTTTAGAAAATTGGAGGATGGAGGGATGGGAGGAAAGGAATTCTATTATAACAATCAGTATGTTGCTTTTGGCAGGGATGTGCCTGGCTGATTTCCTTTGTAGAAATAACACTTCAGAGAGCAGAAATTGCAGGGATACTGCAACAAACAGAGCTCTATGAATCCTTCACTTAATAGGTAATTGCCATGTGTTTCTTCTGACTGAGCCACTGTACCAGGCGTGGTGGTGGAAGACATGGGTAAATGAGACATTTTCCCTGTTCTTTCATGGAGCTTATAATCTGGACATGCAAGATGCTTCTGACCTGCAGTGGTGATTGTTGAGGAGGGGTGGTGGCTGTGGTGCTGTTTCAGATCATGGCCATGTGTAGGGGACCCAGGCCTGAGGGACCTAATCACAGAATGGCAGGTGCTGGCTTGCTCACCACAAGATGGAGCTTTCTAACAGAAGTGGGATAGTTCCCAGCTTTTCCTGTCTCTTCACCCTTGAGTGACAAAGAAACCAGCCTTCTTCAAAACGTTATATTATTTTACATTTAGAAACAAATAAGTGTCTTTAAAGATATTTTAATAAAAATTTAAACTTGGGGGCAGACGTTGCCTTGAAATCTGGGGAGTGTGAAGTGTTTCTTGAGGGACGGGGAAGGAATTAATTTTGTCCTTTGGTAATGTGTCCGACAAAGGCTTTCATTGATTCAGTGCATTTTTACTAAGTGCCTGATTTGTACCAGGCTGGGAACGCTGTGATGAGCAAGGAGCCCATCACAATCTAGGGGGGCCACAGGCAGATAACTTGGCAGTCTTGCTACCAGGTGCTCAGTTTCATGATTGGGTGCCTTTGGGACAGAAACCAGACTTCTTACTTGGTGTTTGGTGATCAGAGGTGGTTTCCTGGAGGAAATGGTGACCAAATCAGCCTCACTAATACGTGTTGGAATCAATTCTTTTTTGAGGCTAATATTGTATTCAAAAGAAATCAGAACCTTGTTTTGGTTTTTGTTTTGGGAACACTCACTACCTTTCTGTTCAGAACGAATTGAGAAACTGAACTCCATACTCCAGCCATCTGGTATATTTTTCCAGGCTTGTAGTTTATCGTTCTCCAGTGTTGATTAACCTCTACTTCCCAGAACCTGCCAGGCTCTCTGTGACTGCCATGCCTTTGCATACGCATTCCTTGTGTCTGGAAAGCCATCCCTTTTGTGTGTCCAACTGCCTTCTCTTTCTCCTTCAGGACAGACAATTACTTCCTCCAGGATGCCTTCCTTGACTACTAATAGGGTAGGTTGGGTGCACCGTCTATAATCTTATGCACAGGGCCGGACTTGATCTGTGTGCTTCCCCTGTCTGCACCAAGTAGTCTGTCTGCTTCTTCATTCCTTTATGTATCCTGAAGACAGAGGCAGTATCTTTCACAGAGCCCAGCCTGTCCTGGGCACCTAGGCAGTGTTTGTTGAATGAGCAAATTCTGAAGCTTTTGAAGACTATAGCCACATGTATATAATTGAAGCTCTTGGTTCCAGCTGGTTTTAAGAGAGTGTTATTGACTGAAGAAAGTAGAAGCACCAGTGAAACAGATTTTATGCATGTGGTCTAGTTATTAACCTCATAAAACTCTTTACAATCTTTTGCATTTTATACCTCTTTACTTTTATTTTTTGCCCAAGTAACCCGTAAACTGAGTAATTCATAGTTCCCACTTCTTGCCAGTTACTAATGTATATTATTAAATCTGACCACAGTGATTTATTAATTAGAAGTCTTTTGGTTATTAACAAAAATCAATTTGATTTAGCATATATCAGTAAGAGGGGTTTATGTGATGAAGAGACAGGGCTGTCTCATAGAATCCCAGATGAGAAACACAGCTAGGCTTCAGCAAGAACTGGTCCCAAGAATTAGAAGGCCAGCAGGGATCCTGAGTGTCCTTTTTGTTTATCTCTGCTGCTCAGTGGATAGCGGATGGCTTCCTGTAACCCTCAGCTTGGCGGCCCAGTTCCAGCCATATGGATAACCTGTCTTTCCACCTCAATTCCGAGTTCCCTCAAGACTTTGGCATAGCTTTTGTCAGATGCCTATGTCTGATCCAGCTGGCTATGGCCAGGAAAATGGGGGTCAGGCTGGACAAGCCTGTCTGCCTCTGCTAACCCCGGAGGAGTAGGTGGAAAGGTAGAAGAAAGGGATGGGGAGGACAGCAGATGGATAATGATGTGAGGTGGACAGACACTCCAGAAATATCTCATACAGGGGTAATGACCAGAAACATGTAAACACTTGGCTATAGAATTATTTCTAGGTAACTCTGGCTAAAATTTTTTCAATTTTAGGAGAAAAAGATTTACTTTGAAAAGATATTTATCTTTTTGAATATGAATATAATTTGAGATTCTTACGGTAATGGCATATTCACTGAAATAGTTTTAGCTTTATGTATATGTACAAAACTTGTTTTTTGGTTGCCTTGGGGCTGCATTGTGTCTGTGGGCTTTCTCTAGTTGTGGTGAGTAGGGGCTGCTCTTTGTTGTGGTGCGCCGGCTTCTCTGTGGTGGCTTCTCCTATTGCAAAGTACGGGCTCTAGGTGTGCGGGCTTCAGTAGTTGCAGCATGTAGGCTCAGTAGTTGTGACACGTGGGCTCAGTTGCTCCATGGCATGTAGAATCTTCCTGGACCAGTGATTGAACCGATGTCCCCTGCATTTGGCAGGTGGATTCTTAACCACTGCGCCACCAGGCACAGTACTTCTTATACATGATACTGTCTTCAATTGCTGGGAGACAAGTTCTAGAGTAGCTCTAATAGAAATAAAAGGTTAGACTGGAATGTATTTGGAGTGTTCTAGTAGCCATATTAAAAATGTAAAGTGAAACAGGTGAAATTAATTTTAACACTGTGTTTTATTTAGCTTGGTATATCCCAAATGTTATAGTTTCATGAACATGATTAATAATGAAGTATTTGCTATTTTAAAAGAAATCTTTGAAATCTGGTATGTATATCGTATTCAAGTACATCTCAGTTTGGACTGGCCACATTTCAAGTGGTCAGCCACTACATGGAGCTAGTGGTTACCATATTAGACAGCGTAGTTCTAGAAATAGCTAAAGTAATCCATTTTCTTTCATAGTTTCGCTAAAATTTTCTTGTCAAAAACATCAGTGCTTTTGGACTGTTCTTTTTAAAAGTACGCTTCAGCAGCAACAGCAGAGAGCCCTGGGAGGTAGGGATTTTTACACTCGCCCTGAAAGAGTTGCCCATTTGGAGGATTTGCTGTGTGCCATGTGTATTGGCAGAAAAGAACAAAATTTTCAAACCAGTCACCGAGCTGTAAAGCTGGTTCTTGTTCTTCTTAGACTGCTGGTTCCTGGAATGTTACTTAAACTCCTTGGAAGTCTCAGTTTGCTTATCTATTAAAATAGGGTCTATAACTGTCCTGCTCATTAGAAGAAGTTTTCATATGCTGATACATTTGAAGGTGCTTTGAAAAACTTTTAAAGGGTTACACAAATGTGAAGTATTACTTTAATTTATTAAGTGGGAAAAAAAGCACTGCATTTTGGAATCAATAGTAGCTATCATTTATTGAGGTTTTACTTTGTGCCAGGCACTGTTCTAAGTGCTTTATACATATTACGTAATTTAGTAATAACACCGTTTGAAACAGGTACTGTTTTTATCATCTCTGTTTTACTTATGAGAAAACTAAAAGTTAAACGATCCCAAGCTTATATAGCTAGTAACTAGTTGAATTGGAATTGGAATGCACTTTTTTAAGTTATGGTAAAATACACACAGCAGAATTTATCATTTTAACCATTTCTGCGTGTTTACTTCCGTGGTATTGAGTAAATACATGCACATTGTTATCTCCATCATCCATCTCCAGAACTGTTCATCTTCCCCCGCTGAAACTTCATACTCATCACATACTAACTTCCGCTCACCCCACCTCCCTGTTTCCAGCCGCACCAACAGCAACCACCATTCTACTTTGTCTCTATGGATGTGATTACTCTAAGAACCTTATATACGTGGAATCATACAATATTCGTTTTTTTGCGTCAGGCTTATTTCACTTAGCATAATGTCTTCAAGGTTCATCTACGTTGTAGCATGTCAGAACTTTCTTTTTTAAGGCTCAATAATATTCCATTGTAAGTATGTACCGCATTTTGTCCCTCTCTTCCCCTCTCCCCTCCTCTCCTCTCTTCCCCTTCCTTTTTTTTTTTTTTTTTTTTTTGATAATACCATCCTAATGGGTGTGAAGTAGCATTCATTGTAGTTTTGGTTCGAATTTCCCTAATGACTAGTGATGTTGACCATCTTTTCATATACCTGTTGGCCATTTTTATGTCTTTTGCAGAAATGTCTGTCTGAATCCTTTGCAGATTTTTAAATCAGGTTGTTTGTTTTTTGTTTTTGATGAGTCTTTTTTTTTTAAATTATTTATTTATGTATTTATGTATTTATTATTTTTGACTGTGTTGGATCTTCGTTGCTGCCATGGGCTTTCTCTAGTTGCAGGCTACTCTTAATTGCAGTGCGTGGGCTTCTCATTGTGGTGGCTTCTCTTGTTGCAGAGCACCAGCTCTAGATGTGCAGGCTTTTCACTAGTTGCAGCACATGGGCTTAATAGTTGTGACTCGTGGGCTCAGTAGTTGTGGCTCACTGGCTTAATTGCTCTGCAGCACGTGGGGTCTTCCCAGACTAGGGATCAAACCTGTGACCCCTGCATTGTCAGGCGGATTCTTAACCGCTGTGCCACCAGGGAAGTCCCCATCCCCAGTTGTTTTTTTTTGTCCCCAGTTTTTGAATCTAAGAATTTTACGTCTCTCTCACCTGTCTCTGTGTCAGTTTGCATCTACTTGTGTTTTTCTGTATATTCATGGGTTATTGAAGCTTATGTATATGTTGAACTATTTGAAAGTATTATAGAAAAATAATGGCATTTTTCTAAATAACTGTAATCCTATGAGCAATACTTCCTTGGAACTGGGCACATGAGGCCCCTGCCTTGTACTCTGTGTTAGGGAATACCGTTCTCAAATTTTTTCTCCTCCCTGCTCCAGTACCTAAAAGGCAAGGTGCCCCAAGTGCTTTTCTTTTTTTTTTTAAACTCATAACCTTAATTTTTATTTATTTGTTTTTAGGAACTTTTGTTGAGATATAATTGACATGCAATAAACTACATATATTTAAAATGTACAATTTGATATTTTTTTTCTTATTAGTATTGTATATATGGCAGTTCCAGTCTCCCAATTCATCCCACCCAAGTGCTTTCCTTTAGGAGTCTCATGTTGAGAATTACAATGCATTTTCTAATTACATTGACATTAGAAGCTTTATTTTGCTGATATTGTCATTTACCCCCTGTATACTGTATTTTCCCTCTAAATTATCTTCCTTGTCTTTATTTTATAATGTGTTCCTTAACTGGTTAGCATGTACGTGGTTAGTGTTATAGTTATTAATTACCTTTCTGTTTCTCCAGTACCGAGTTGAAGCTCTTGGAGGAGGCAACCATTTCAGTCTGCAGGTCTTTAGGTAAGGAGGAAAAATGAATGTGTGCGTGTGTGATCTGTACATATATATGCATGTGTGTGGAGGCAGTTATTTCAGAATTTCTGTTACAGATTTTGTTGGTGCCGTATGGACTGAATTAATGAGGCGGTGTATTTTTGATGATGATAATTACAGCTGCACTAATAGTGCCCATCTTGGTGGTCATTGCTGCCACTAGAGGGCACCATTCAGTTAACAGCAGTGAGACGTGCTCGGTTTATTTGCAGGAGTGGTAATGGACTCTGCTAAGCCATAGAGCTTGTTCTTTTTGCAAATTATGAAGTACTGAGAAGAACCCAAAATATTGTTTGTTTTGTAGTTGCATCTATAGTTCCTAGAGAATATAGGATCATTCATCCTTTGCTTTGCCAACTGCATATACTATGTATGCTGTTGGTGGCTGTGTTAACTAGAATAATTATCACTTATTAATAGGGAAGTATTTTAGGAAGCTTCTCAAATTAGTAATAACAACCTGGTGTTAATGTAAAGTGCATGGGCTCTGGAATTATTTTATGGCCTTAATTGTAACTCTGCTACTTATTAGCTGAGCTTCAGTTTCCTCATCTAAATTGCAGGATTCTCCTAAGGAGAAAGTCAGACAACATATGAAATATACAGTTTAGTGCCTAGCATCTGTCATTATTCATTATTTATGTCAACAAATTGTTACCTTTTTTGGATCTCATTTCTCAAGTACTTTATTACTGTCAAATTGGTAGCAACTGGAAAGAAATTTATGCTTTAAAAAACGTGGATAATTATATTTACATTTCATTGTTGCTTTGAAAATTAGAGATAACGTATCTGTGAAATGACTGGTGTACAGGAGCTTAATAAGTGATGATGAGCCTTTTTTAAAATCAAGCTTACGGATATACTCCATGTAAGTTTAAGCTATGTGGCTAACTCCCATAAGTTACTCTGCCAAAAAGAGTCTTTGATGAAATATTTTTGCTTTTAAAAACAAATTATGTTGATAATGATGGAGGTGTTATTATAATAGTTGCCTTGAATCTTGCCTGCAGTTATAACCATAGATTTGAGGATTTTGCGCTAAATAGAGCTGACTTTCAAAAACCTATGTGACAGTTTGCTGAAAATTAATGTAACAGTGATATTAATGCAGTTATTAAGATGATGGTTTTTAACATGACCTTGGAGTTTTTAGAAAAATAACATTTTAAAATTGGGAGTAATAGTTACTTATTAATACAATGTGGAAAGCATACCAAAATGTAAAAAAGGCACTAATTGCTCATATTCCACAACCCTGACATAGCCATTGTTAATAGTTTGCCTTCTGTTATTTATTCTTTGGATATACATGATATATATTTACATACATATTAAATGCATATACATAATTATTTTAATCTGTGTTTTTCACTTGACGTTATGTATCTCAGTGTATCATTCTATATTTAAAACCACTTTGGAGAATAGCAAGAAAAAAAAATACATTTAATGCCCCAGATTCTAATAATGTAGTGATGTAGTTAAAATTAAAATCTTCCCACATTAAACAATGCAGGAAATCACTGCTAATCTTTTGTGATAAGATCAAAATCTTATCAGAGTATTCTGTGTGTATTGATTTATGTGCACAATTTTATGTAAGTGGTATTATTTATATGTTGCTTTCACTTAGCAATATTCAGGAACTTCTTTTCACATCAATAGATATAAATGCATATCAATTTTAAGGGCAATTTTAAGTTTTTCTTTTTTGTCCTTTGGTTTCCAGCATCTTAGACTATGCTGATTTTTTTTTCCTTCCTTCCTTTCTTCTCTCTTTTTTCTTCCTTGCTTCCTTCCTTCCCTCCCTCTTTCCTTCTTTCTTCTTTCCTTCCTTCTCCTTCCTTCCCTTTCCTCCCTTCCTCCTTGCTTGAGGTTTTTAGAGCTTATTACGTCTGTAGGTTGATGTCTTTTATCAATTTTGGAAAATTCTCAGCCATTATCGATTTATACATTGTTTCTGTCCTATTCTGTCTCTCCTCTCCTTCTAGGGTCTCTGTTATACTTTTATTAACATTTTCATTGTGTCCCATGTGCTTGTTAGGCGCTCTCTCTTTTTTTTTTTCTTTTTTACTTTTTTTCTCTCTGACCTTCCGTAGAATATTTTCTGTTAGTCTGTCTTTAGTTTATTAATCTTTTTTCTGTTAAACTCATCTATGAGGATTTTTAAAGTGAAATTTTAATTTTAGAATAGCTTTAGATTTATAGAAAAGTTGCAAAGTTATGTAGAGAATTCCCATATAACCCTCATCAGTTTCCTCTGTTGTCAACATCTTACATTAATGTGGTACATTTTTCACAACTAAGAAGTCAACATTGGTACATTAGTATTAAACTTGACCCTTTATTCAGATTTCACTAGTTTTCCTAAATGTCCTTTTTCTGTTCCAGGATACTACATTACATTTAGTCATCAAGTCTGCTTAACCTCCTCTGGTCTCATATTTTCCTCATTTTTAATAACTTTCAGAGTTTTGAAGAATACTGGTAGTGTATGTCCCTCAATTTGTTTGATGTATTCTTATGGCTAAGTCGGGGTTGTGAGTTTGTAGGCAGAAGATCACAGAAGTGATGTGCTGTTCTCAACACATCCTTTCAGGGGTACTTGTTATTAACATGAATTTCACTAATGATGTTGACCTTGATCATGTGGCCAGGGTTCTGTTTGTCCATTTTCTCCACTGTAAGGTTGTGCCCCTTGCCCTGCTGTTGCCTTCATTTTGAAGGAGCGTTTTTCTGGATACAAAATTCTTGGTTGACATTTATTTTCTCTCATCGCTTTGACTATGTCATTCCGTTGCTTTTCAGTCTCCTTCCCCCCCCCCCCCCCCCCCCCCCCGCCATGGGAAGTCTGCTGTTTAATTGTCTTGTTCCCCTGTAAGTCCCCTGTAAATGATGGGTCATTTTTTTGTTACTGCTGTCAGGATTTTGTCTTTGCCTTTAAGAAAATTTTAAAATTCATTCTTTTTTACGCTTGGGGTTCATATTCTTGGATACGTGGATTAATGTATTTCATCCATTTGGGGATGTTTGTGGCCATTATTTTTGCTGGGCTTTTTATATTTGTCTTTATTACTTTTTCCCCTGAATCTACACTTGAGATTCTCCAGGTCCAAGACATATTTCTTGTTAAATACCTCACAGTGAATTTTTTTTTTTTTAAGTTTTGTTTATTTACTTATTTTTGGCTGCATCGGGTCTTAGTTGAGGCACACAGGATCTTTCATTGCGGTGCACGGGCTTCTCTCTAGTTGTGGTGTGCGGGTTTTCTCTCCTTTAGTTGTGGTGTTGCAGGCTCCAGGGCGTGTGGGCTCTGTAGTTGTGGCACATAGGCTTAGTTGCCCCATGGCATGTGGGATCTTAGTTCCCTGACCAGGGATCAAACCCGCGTCCCCTGCATTACAGGACGGGTTCTTTACCACTGAACCACCAGGGAAGTCCCCCTCACAGTGAATTTTAAGCGCATTTCCACCCCACCCCACTGCCCCCTAGTTCTTAACTGCTAGGATGGTGCTGTGACAGCCAGGTCAGTTGTTTTATGTGAGGAGGTGAGGATTGCACTGTGTTTGGCTTATTTACTTCTTACCTGTTGTTTTCTGCGACATGTCACCTCTGAATCTATCTAGCAAGGTTTTGGGTGGGATGATTAATGTAAGTTTTCTGGTTGGAGTAGACAAAAGTACTTTCAGACAGTTAGGCTTGCCAATGATCCATTGATTATGAAATAAAATTTTAGTTCAGTTCTATAAAATTTGTATATAAAGTGGTTCGTATTTTGGGGGGAAAAGGACTGTCCTGACTCAGCTTTTTCGTGAGCTTGTATCTTTTTGTATTTTTTCATGGGTATTTTATTTTTAATCCTTTTTTTTTTTTTTCCGGAAAGTTTTTGTTTGTTTGTTTGTATGAAAGATTGTTTTTTATTCAGGAGGCCAGCAACCTAGGGAGAAGGTGGACTCATATCCAAGAACCAACGCCCCTTTAATTCTTTATTTAAAAAAATGTCCCACTCATACAAAGGAAGCCAAAGTAATATAATGACCTCCCGTGTGCTCAGCTCCCAGTTTCAATCATTTTCAACTCGTGGCCAGTCTTGTTTCATCTGTATCTCTCACCTATTTACTGATGTATGACTATGTATAGAAAAGCGCACAAGTAAAAAGTGTATACGAAACAAACAAAAAGCATATCCTCACATAATTAATTTGACAGAAACCTCAGGCATTATATTATTTCATCCATAGATATTGTGGTATGTATCTCACAATAACTACTTTTTAAAAGAAAAAAAACCACCATTATTTACTAAAAACAATTTTTAATATCAAACATCCATTGACTGTTGAAATTTCTCATTGTCTCAGTTTGTTTCAATCAGAAGCTGAATGAGGTCCACATATCATTATTGGTTAATATGTCTTTATAGTTCCTTTCATGGCCAGCTTCCTCCTGAATTTGTCTCTCCTTCTCCCCCCTCTCAATTTTCTTACTGAAGAAAGTGGGTAGTTAAGTTTCCCACCATGTAGATGTTGCTGATTGCACCCTCATGGATTGTTGACATGTCTCTGTCATCTGTATTTTGTGTATGTTGGTTATTGGATCTTGGGGGTCATGGGTATTTTAGTGAAATACTGGGAAAGGTTGTTTCAGGGGTTGGAAGCAAGGCCGACCTCTCACCCCAGATGGAAATCCTCTTTATAATACCCGTATTCTGAGTGTTACTTAGGCTTTGCTTGAACTCCTGTGGAGATGGAGAATTCTTTTTTCATGGAGTCACTTTAGTTAACAGATTGCTGCAAGTTCAAGTTCTAGAATCAAATGAGTTAGTCTTCCATCACTTAAGTCTTATCGCCTGAATTTTACAGATGGAGAAACTGAGGCATGGGCAGGTTAAGTAAGTTGTCAGGTGTCAGACAGCTAGTCAGTGCTGGAGCTGGGCTTTGAACCTAGTCACATTCTGTAGTCCAGTTCCACATGCTTTTCTGCTTTCCTGTCAAATATCCCCTGTTCCTGCTTTGGCTCCTGAAGCTCATTCTTCAATATAGCATTTGATTTTTGCCAATTGTTTGATCCTGTTAAATTCCATTGAGGTATTTTGTAATACTGAGTCTGCCATTGAGTATTGTTTTTGAAACATCGTTAAGTGTACTTAATTTTATGAATTTATTGCCTCATCTGTGTCTTATGCAAAAGAGTACTACGGAAGCTTAACTTAGAATGTCATCTGCATTAAGACAGGGAGTTCCGTATATGTCAGTATCTTCTTAGTACCTGAAACAGTGCTGTGGACATATAAGTAGCTCCGTGAATACATGCTGAATGCATGGATGAAAAGGGTACACAAAACTTTAATTACATCAATCTAGTAGCCTTGGTAGTTCTTTCTACTAACACAGGGTTGTTTGTTATTTTAATGGCTAACCATTTATGCATTCAATTACTTATAAAGCCGTTCAGTAATGAAGGGGCTGTTGAGTGAACTCAAGATTGTGAAGTTGGGATTCTGAATGATGGTTGAAGTCCTACTGTCAGCCTCAGCTCTATGTTTCAGTGTTTTGTTTTGATTTACAATAGCTATGAAATATTAACTCACACAGAGATGCACTTGCACACATTAACTGGTTCTTTCAGAAGTTTGTCTTGAAATCTCAGGATATTCTTTTATTAAGCTAAACCCAGAGCTTAAAAGTAGGAAATTTTTGATTCAAAGTGAAACTCTAACAATATCTAATCACATGTCTACTCTGGCTGTGGAATCTGAACAAAACCAGTCCTAACGTAGAGCACAGGTTGCCCCTTACTACTCACAGTGGGGCTCTCCACCCAACAGCAGTGGGCATCACCTGGGAGACTGTCACAGCTGCAGAATCTCAGGACTGTCTTCACACATGCAGAATCAGAATTTAAATTTTAATGAGAAGGCTGAGTGATTTAAATGCACATTAAACTTTGAGAAGCACTGTCAACTTCAGTAGTGTAGGGTGGCTGTGGGATTCTGTACTTCCAACAAGCTCCCAGGTAATGCTAGTCCATGAACCACACTTGGATTAGCAAGATGCTACACATTTTATCACAGTGAGAAGATTATGCGGTTACTTGCATCTGCTCTTAAGCTGTGACAAGAACATATACCCAGCAGATAGACCTGAGTTAATGGGACAGTTCCTGAGCACTGAGCAGGTGTGCTGTAATGGTGTACTTATTCCCATGTCCATCTTTTCTTTACAGTTTTGGATTCTGAGATGAGATGGCTGTTTCCTCCTACAGTTTCTGTTATTTTCATTTGTAAATCATTTTTGTTGTTTAGAATTAAGACCAAGCAGCAATTTCTCTTGTTGCTAATTTCCCCAATTAGACTTGAAATTGACAATAAGGGTGGTCCCTGAGCAACTTACTTTTGATATTTGGTTTTATAAATGTTATGATATGCTCACTTTGATGTCAGTTCTTTGAGTTTTTAAAACCTTTTTTTCTCTTGCAGTTGAAAACAATCCTCGAACAGGAAACCTTGGTGCACTAATTAAGGTCTTCCTTTCTAGAACCAAAGAACTAAAACTTTCAGCAGAATGTCAGAAGTAAGCTGGCTGATTAAATCATGCTCTCTCTATATTTAATTTATATTTAACCATGAGTATTTTTCATTTATTGGTAGAATTAGGTTATGATCTTTTGAAAGCTATAAAGGAATTATTCTTATTATTAAGGGAAATTAATAAAAGGAAAAAGTAAAAGAGGTTTTAATTTATTGTCCAAGTCATTGGGGTGAGATTATATATTCTGGAATCTGATTTCAGCATTTTAGACAATCTTTAGAAATATATTCTTTAAGAACATTAATTGTGTAATTATTATTAAAAAAAGGTAATTTTCTCCCATTTTCACTGCTGAAAATGAAATTTATATCTAATTTAAATAATGATTTAGTGTATTATTTCATTGCACATTTGTTTCCTTTATTTCTTTCATATTAGATGAAAGAAGGTTCAGATTAGATATTATGGTTTTGTATTTATATAGTGGAAGGTTCACTTTTTATACACTCAAGCATTTTTTGAAACCACTTTTGGATGGTAGCTTCTTAAAAGATTGCTCATTGCTCTGTTTCCAAATAATTTATATTGAATCTAAGTAAAATTGTTGTGAGTCCATGATTATTAAAACAAATAGCAGGTATTATACTGTGCAGCTGGATGCCTCATTTAAAACTTTGATTGTGTATTTACATATTCTCTTTATGTTACTGTACTTTTTATTTTTTCTATTTTTAGTTTTTTTTTCTTTGAATTGCCTGTGTATGGGGCAGCTATAAAGTTAAGAACAAAGAGCAGTCATGCCTAAAAGAAAAAAGTTTTAAACTTGACTCACTATGTAAAATACACAGAATGAAATATGAGGTAAACTATAGTAGTTATCGTTGGTCCAAGGTCATAAATCATGAGCCGTGAAAAAAGATATGGACATTGTTCTAATATTACAAAATGGGCAAAATGAGAAATCATGAAGAAATCATAGACTGGAAATAAACTGATTGTGCTCCTGATTAAATACTGATTCTTGTGTGATTTTGGTCTTTCCTTTCTAGCCATATCTTCATTTGGCAGACACACAATGCTTTGTTTATTATTTGCTGTTTGCTGAAAGTGTTCATTTGTGAGATGTCAGAGGAAGAGTTACAACTTCATTTTACTTATGAAGAAAAATCTCCTGGCAGTTACAGTAAGTATTGCCTTTGAAGATGTTCTGGGGATAACATGTGTAACAGATAAAGATAGAATTTGAAGAATAAAAGTATAATTTTGAAAATTCCATTTTTCCTCATAATTTTCATTTTTAAATGACCTGGCACCATCACTCTTTCTTCCCCTATATTAATTTAAATGAGCCGAGACTCATAGTTTTTTTTCTTTTCTCTCTCTTTTTTAAGATAAGGGAGCTAGTAGGATTGAGACTTCTATTTATTTTGACTTCTATGCGTATGGGAAATAAAAATCACAAATACTCTTTTTAGGAAACAAATGTCAATTTAAATACCATTAGTGGACCGCGTTATTAAGGGAGACAACCAATCAGAATTACAGATTTTATAAATGTTAAAGGTTACTTTCATAGGACATAACAGTTTCTGAGTCTGGGTGTCTTTGGGATTACTTGATCAGAAATAGCATTTTTAAGGATAGTTTTGTGATGCCAAAGAATACTGTATTTTTCTGAAGGTACAGGAAAAGGTTATCGTTTTCTCCTGATATTGCTGAGATTTTTTTTTCCCCCAGTAGTTAGGAGGGCCTATAGTTTTCAAGATCAGCTGCTGGTGTTTCATTTCTTAGCGTTCAGACTTACAACCTGGAAAATAAAAGGACATAATGGGGTTATTAACAAATGAAATGGGGGGAATGCGGCTTTGCATCTACCCTTGGTGCTCGCTGCTCTCTTTCTCAAGGCAAAGGCACTGTTGCTTCTTAGTTTCTTGGATTCATTTTTCAAAATACACCTCTGCCTTCATTAGGCTTTCTTGCCCGCTTAGAGCTTTATAGATTGAATATATTTAATTTACTACTTTGAGGATCAGCCTTCTGTATTTGTTAATATATACCGATGTTTAAATGGTTAGAGCTTTTAATTAGGATTGTATCTTGCATGTGTTAATGCTAGGCTTTGTTTTTGTGGTACCAACAGTGCCAAAATGTAGTTCTGTTTAGTGAGTTGCATTCCTTTCCAGGAAGTTCTGTCAGCAAGAATGGAGTGAATGTTTATCCGCATTGGGCCTGAGAGCCTTGTCCAACCAGCACCTGCAAACCCAATACTTTGTTTTGCATTATGTCACAAAAATTAGGCAAATATTGTGCTTTATTTAACACAATATCATTTTTATTTTAATATAAAATCATTTTTTTCATTACTTACCATTGAGCAAATTGATGCACTTGAGAGATAACACTGTGCTTATTTGGGGGCCAAACGTCTTCCTACAATACCCTCCCTGTACCTGCGCTCCCCACTCACATCCAAGCTTGAGAAGCACGGTTTTCTTCTACATTCCAGGTAGCCTCATGTAGAGGCAGGGCAAAAACGACGCTCTTCACCCATGGCCACTTTATCTAGATGGTTGTCTCACTGAAAGAGCTGTCTGTGAGCTTTGGTAATTGGTGATTCTGTGTGCTGACAGGCTGTCCCTCTTCCTTCATATGGTTAGTAGTTCAGGATTTTATACATGCTCTTTTGTTCTTTCCATTTGCAGTTAAGCTGCTGTTTGTCCACCAGCTTAAGTCCAGTGAACATCTCCTTAAGGTTAAAGACTTGCTCTTTTTGGCATATGTAATTATTTTCATCTTAGCCTTTGGTTGTTAGTTTGAGATTTCTACTTCTTATCACTAGTGTAAGTCCTTTTTTATATTTTCTGCCAATGTCTTTTTACATTTTATAAAAGTGTGATAAAATTAAATGATTAAGTGATTACACAGATACTGTTGAATGGGAAAAAATGGAATGTCACTCTGCTGTAGCTGAAAACATCCATTTATCATCCAGTATATGAATATCTGGCTGAGGTCTGTGAAAGACTGTTCAGGGATAGATAATATACAGTGGTAAGGGTTGTTTGAAGGTCAGATTGACAAAAGTAGAGGACCATCTGCAAACAGTTGAGCAAATCAACTGAGGCATTTTAGGATTGTTGGGTTATTACAGCGTGCTGAGTTTTTTGTTTCTCCCAACTCTCTGTAACACTGCCATGATCAGACGATGTTGCGGCCATGTTCAGTGAAGCTGTCTTTATGAGGGTAATGTGACTCTCAGTTTGTAATTGAAATTTGTGAGGATTTCATATTTGAGTGTTTTCCTGTAGGCTATGTATGATGTGGTAGTAGATTGTTTGCTAGAGAGAATTTGTATCATTATGCAAAGATAGCTCTTCCCACTATAACATGCCTTGAGAATAGTCAAGGGGACAAAGCCAGCCCTAGGCAAAACTGTGAAGTACTGAAAACTTGTTTGCATTCTCCCTTTGCCTTCAATGTGAGTTTTCCTTTCCTCTGTCTTGGTATTATGTCCTATTTTTGCCGACATAATAACCGATATTTATTTTACATTTTTTATGCATAGAGCCAATATTTTAAGTCCTTTTGCCTTTATGCATAAAGTCAGTATTTGAAGTCCTGATGCTGACTGTGAGATTTTATTTGTTTGATCTTAATCTGAGGCCCCAGGAAGGGGACATGGGAATATATGTATACATGTAGCTGAGTCACTTTGTTATACAGCAGAAACTAACACAACATTGTGAAGCAATTATACTCCAATAAAGATGTGGAAAAAAAACATCTGCGGCCCCAAATAAGGAAAGGATTTGCATTTTGCTTCTAAAGGGATCCAGGGGCCACACCACAGGCCACTTTAGTCTCCCTCAACAGTTCTTGGGTAATGTGGCTCTCAGGTTCAGCTTCCCAGTGGCAGGGCTGAAGGCTAGTCTCCCAGTAGCTGGCTTCATACCCAGGGACACCTTACCCTTAGGGTTTGCTTATTGCTCAGTGTTTTACTCTGGATTCAAGCCACGGTTTGTTTGCTTGTGGTTGGGTTTTTTTTGGTTATGGTGCTGGGGTCCTTGGAGATTTCCTTTACTTTCTGGAAGCCCATCAGTGCACTAAAGAGTGTATTTTAGCCAAGAGATTTTTGTTTTGTACAGGAGGGCTCTTTGGAGTAACTGCTCCACAATACTGCTGCCAATTATCGTTTATTTACAAATTTTTTAGATTTTTTAAATGATGGAAGATAGGAGCTTGAGAGACTGAAGATGGAAGCAAAAAAACCAGGGCTGGAGCGAGAAGCTGTAAAAAGGTCCAGGGAAGTAGGAGGCACTAGGATCCAGAGCACAGAGAGGGAACATAGGTTTGCTCTGGAAGAACATACCGCCAGTGTCCCTCAGCCAGCAGCTGTGCGGCGCCAAGGAAGAGGGGGAGGCAGGGCACCTGCCGAGAGCTGGGCAGAGCGAGACGTGTGGGCCTGAGGAGCCTGAGAACCAGTTAGCACAGCATCACGCAGAGCAGAAAAGAGACCAGGCGCTTGTCAATTCCTGGTGAAAGGCTTGCTTGACTATGTTTCCTTGGTGCAGAATAGATTCAATATGTATTTATTTTAAAAAATCATTTCTTTCGTAGGACTTGCTCTCAAGCAGAGTGAGTGGATTAAACATACATGATCATCTTTGCTTCCTCTGAAACCCCAATAAAATATAAGTAAAGGGGTTTTTAACAAGTTATGAATTTATTAGGTTAAAGAGAAAGAGGGGGACACAATCTTTTTTTTAAAGTCTTAATTGAATTTGTTACAATATTGCTTCTGTTTTATGCCTTGTTTTTTTGGCGGGGCCAAGAGGCATGTGGAATCTTAGTTCCCACACCCCCTGCATTGGAAGGCGAAGTCTTAACCACTGGACCACCAGGGAAATCCCCACAATGTTAATACCATTTTGCAAGTTGGAAAACTGAGTGATGCTGAGCTAAACTGACCAGTAAAATGTGGCAGCTAAACACCTTCAGGGTTAGAGAACTCCAGTTTTTGCCACAGAATGCTGGAGAGGATTAGGAATTTAAAGTGCCATGTGTCTCTGAAGGCAGACAACCAGGGATTGATGGAAAGATCTCTTCCCTGTCACGTGCAGTCATGGGACCACCCCTTCCCTGGTGTAACACTGAAATCTGCTCTTTGTAGAGGCTGGACCAACGGGGCCTCCCTGTGTGAACTCTTGGGCACAGTGGAGGCGGTGGTGTACTGAGAACAGGGTTAAGAGAAAAGGCTGCAAATGGAAGAGTGAGGCATCTTGACTTGGCTTCTAGAATGCTGGCACTGGGGTTTTGTCACCTCACTTTCTTTCCTGCCAGAAGACTAGTGGATACTCTTCTGGAGAAAATGAACCCAAAACAGGGAAAGACTTATAGAAACTGAGATTTGGGTGCCCCTCAGTGAAGCAGCTCACAACCCGCCTGTGGGAACCACTGTGTGGCAGGCTGTGCTTACACAAGCAGAGCTTCTTCCATCAGTGTCTGTCTCCCTCTGGCAGGTACATAGGGAGCCAGGGATCCCATAGAGGTGAGAAGACTTATAATTTGTGAGAGACCAAAACAAACAGAAGAAAAAAATTATATGAGATAGAAATTTATGGAAAAAAATCCATAATCATACCTCTGTAACACAACCAAATTCCTTTTCATTCCCCTCTGGCTTAAAATCTTTTTGAAACGCTTTGAAATTACCTTCCAGATCTGTGGTGTATTTGTTTTACTAAATGCAGTGGAGGTAAATCTCTCTCCTTTGAAAGTAGCTTTGATTTTTTCCTGATGGCCGAGGTGCTACAGCTCCCATGATCACAGGGCTCACTGCTCTTCCTTGGCTTGAGCTGGTCCCTATGGCCTGGGGCTGCTGTCACTCAACAGGTAAACCAGAAACTGTTGCATGAGGGGTGACTTCTGTTTTATTTTTGTCTTAATATAAAACTTAATAGTTTAATATCATTAGTTATAGATAAGTAATGCAAAAAAAAAAAAACCCAACAAAACCCAAAAACCTCCAACAATAGCTGAAAAAATGTTACTCAGAGAAAAAAGAAAGCGTGGATTTATTCTTTTAAAATAGTTAGCATATGAGATTTGTAATCTGACTTTGCAGAAAAATAAAGTGCTTCTAGGAACTCCTGACTTGTTCTTTGGTCATATAATAGGTGATAGTGTGATTCACGATTCTCTCCCCTTCTTTCTTTTGTGTACTCAGTGGGACACAATGAATTAAATTTTACTAATAGGCACATTTTGTAATGAAACCTCGTAGACTGTATTATCCTTGAGGGTAATTAGAAACATTTCCGTTCAGCCATAATAGTAGCAGTCAACCAGAATAACTGCAGTTTTTACTGGAGTGGTGTGAGGCCCAGGTTTATAAATATGGTAATGCATAGAAATGTAGACCAGTTTTATTTTTAGGCAAGTGAATTTCTTTGCTTTTCCTTAATTACTTTATGGAGGCATATTTGATTTTGCTAATTTGAAGTTTAAACGTGATTTTTAATACTTTAGAATAATTCCAGTATTAGCTTCACAATGAAAATAGTAACCTAGACTCTATCATGGTTTTCTGAGTAGAAGTTTATAGTAAGTATAATCTGGCTATGTGTCTTCATTTTAAGGAAGTCTTCCGCTCTGAAACTTTCAGGCACTCTTTGGAGTGTGTAGCTCTGTTAATTCTTGTTTTAAGTACCTGAATGGACACAGTATTGCATAGCATTGAGGAACTGTCAGTTTGACTTTCTGAATGCAAAGAAAATAACAATTAGCTCTCTGTCTTTTAATATTCCTTTCAGTAACTACATGTAACCTGATTTAAGTGACCCATATGTTTCTTTTTTCTGGTTGTTTCTTTGTTTTCTATCAGTGGTTTTTTTCCCCTTCCTTCAATGAGCGCTTTAAAAATTTTTCCTTTCTCTCTCTCTTCCCCACCTCTCCTCCCCTTAACTCTGATGGGAGGCATTTGGTTATGACAGTATTTTATTATCTCTGGTTCTCTCCCTGAGGCCAAAATGAGAGAGCTGAATCTTAGTCTGTGATACTGAATGGGCTCCGAATAGAGCGCACTGACAGGGACCGGGACCGGCCACAGCTTAGTTTCAGGTGTAGATTATTAGAACTGTGAGGGACCATAAATCTTGCCTTTTTTTCTCTTTCTTTGCTTTCTGGTCTTTGCGCTTTCCTCTGCTGATGCGCATAGAGACCCAGGAAGTAGTGTTTGGGCTTTAAAGTGGGAGAACCCCAGGGACAGGGGTGGGATTTCAGTGACCTTGTTGTGCAAAACATCCGTAATAAGAGTTTGTATTTATTTATTGTTTGAAGATTATTGAAAATTGGATATTTAAGTCAGGGACTTGAGTATGTGTTGATGAATGTGTAGAATATCACCTTGATGTGTAAAGTAATTGGTATTTACACATTTCCAGTTACAAATAACCAAAAGAGATTGGTATTTCCAATCCCTCCCCTAACTCGGCTCAGAGTACTCACTTACCAGGGATTTGTGTTTAGAGTCTTCAGTGAAACATGGATTGGTTGATTGGATTTTTTCCCCCAGCTTTGTATAGAAAGAGGTCTTTAAAAGTAATTCGTTAAGGTTTTTTTCTTCCCCCCTTTGGAAGTCTGAATTTAAGTTAAAACTGAATTCTGCCACTTACTATACATAAACTAACCTCTCTGAGCCTTGATTTCCTCATCTGTAAAATGGTGACCATCATACCTACTCCTTAAGAGTTATGGTTAGGATTAACAAGAGCTAGAGAGAATGGAACACTCATGATTTAAAATATTAAAATATTTGACTGGAGCTATAGGTTTAAAATTTAAAACTCTTTAAAAGGTTAAAAAAAAACTTTAGGTTGTAAAACTTCATAACACAGTAAACACACTGAATCTCTGCAAAGTCCTTTACTCAAAGAACATCAGTTTACTTTGTTATGGACCTGCAAATTTCAAGGACTTTTACGATTCTCTTTGCAACAGGAAATACAGGAATGTGTTACTATAATTTTTGGCAGGTGAGTTTTAGATTTACTTGTTTTTATTGAAACTAAGGAAGATGTTTGACCTCATACAAAAGCTGAGTGGTATAAATGTTGCTTGGAAACTAATGTAATGTGAGTTGCTTAATGTAAAACCTGGTAAGCAGTCAAGTCTTGTCAGTCTTCACTTGCTGTGCAATTAGTTGCTTCTAGATTAGCTCCAGAAACAAGAACACAGTATTATGCAAGAGTGTTTTTGTTTTAGTAAATGGAAGTTGTCAGAGGCTTCACCTGGAATTTACTTCTTCTTGTCTTTAGTTTTGTTAGAACTTTGACCTTGAAATGTTATGTCTTGTACGAAATGAATTTATCATCATTTTCGTTAGAATAGTACATTGATAACGAAGCTGTGAGTGTACTCTTTAATGAGCTGTAAACTTGGCCAAGGTCATGACTTGAATGGCAAATGGAAGCGAAGAGGCTCACCATTCTTGTCACCATTTTAAGATTTGAAAATTAGATGTGTTTACACCCCTGGAAGGAAAAAAATCCAGTCAGGCCCCATCTGTGCGTTTTGAACGCTTGTACCCTCACTTTTTATGGTTAAAAAACTGCTGGCTGCTTGGCTGAACCAGAGATATGTTATTAAATGGGCCAATTTATCTGGTCTAAAATGTTCTTTAGGGAATCAGCAAGTGATTTTAAATGTTCTTGCTGGGTCTAGGTCACCACATTCTCTGAGGTAAGCCAGGGAATGACAGTTCAGCAAATACGTATTGAGTATATATTACATGCCAATAAACCAACTTGTTAGAATAGGTTACTTGTTTGGGTTGTGTTGGACAGCTTTGGCAGAGAGATTTAGTTAGCTCTTCTCCTGACTTTCTTCACTAGTTGAGCTAAGCGTACTGCTTCTACAGTGAGATTTAATGTAGTTATTGAACTTGATTCTTGCTGTGTATTCTTTTTAGCAATGATTGGTGTCTTCAGTGTGAAATAATGTTCTCTTCGAGCTTTGCACTGACCTCTCAGAGGGCTACTGTGCCAGTTCTATTTATGGCAAGTCAGGAAGGAATTTCTTCCTACTTTCTGAATACCAGGTGATTCTGTGGTCTGGAAAAAGGAATTGTTAAACTTCTTTTTGAGATTCCAAATGCTTAGATGTTTTGGAAGTAACCACTAGATTTGGACTTAGACACCTGTGTTTGGCGAACATGTATTGAGTGTATATTATGTGCCAAGCTCTTTGTCCTCAGTAAGGACAAATTCCAGTAGGGGCCTGCTTTACATGTAGTCAGAAACTATAATATAATGCAGCCAACATTTACAATGACAGACAGATGCATAAGGCATAGATGCTATGTAATTATTTTTATTCAGGGTGAGACAACCAGCTTTTATTCAGAGTTGGGTTTTATGGAGGAGTTGAAGACAGAGGATGGTTCTGGTAGATAAAGATGAGCTTTTTAAAAAAAAAATTCAGGTTTTTGTTGTTGGAGGGCATTCCAGGCAAAGAGAATGTTATTGAGGTATGCGTAATATGGTATGTAGCAGGTAGCTTGACACTGCAGGAATATAAATCATGAAGGGAATAGTGGTGGGAGATAAAGATAGAAAGGGATGCAGGGCCTGTGTCTTGAAGGGTCTGACACACTACACTTTGGGGCTTTGAGTTTTTTCTGCTGTGCAGTATCAGCTTAAAGCAATTGAAAGGCTCTAAGCTAGGAGAATGAAAGGTTGGAATTTAGTTAGCTCCCTCTGGGGTTTGGATTGGAGAGGAGTAAAATTAGAGGTAGGAATACTAGTTAAGAAGGTTTAAAGGAGCTCCAGAATGAATTTTAATTTAGTAAATTTGTTTAACTGAACTGAAATGATGATGTAGTGAATAAAAGCATGACAAGGAGTTAAGGAAAGAGGAAATATCAGAGAGGCGGACCGTGTAATTAGAGAACTTAGAAATTCATTGATTATGAAAAGATGAGTAAGAGAGAATTGTCTGGGTCTGGGGCCTCAGTTACTGATGTAGTCAGCAAAAAGGAGAATAAAGAAGTGGATTTGAAGTGTTGGGAGAGAAGAGTTCAGTTTTTTTTGTTTTTTTTTTAATAAAAAAAATTATCTCATTGACTGTGTTGGGTCTTTTTTGCTGTGCGCAGGCTTTCTTTAGTTGCGGTGAGTGGGGGCTACTTTTCATTGTGGTGCGCGGGCTCCTCATTGCCGTGGCTTCTCTTGTTGCGGAGCACAGGCTCTAGGCGCGTGGGCTTCAGTAGTTGAAGCACATGAGCTCAATAGTTGTGGTGCATGGGCTTAGTTGCTCTGCGGCATGTGGGATCTTCCTGGAGCAGGGATCGAACCCGTGTCCCCTGCATTGGCAGGCAGATTCTTAACCGCTGCGCCACCTAGGAAGCCCCAGGAGTTCAGTTTTGAGTGTGTCAAGGTTGAGGTATCTGGGTGGAAGTGGCCAGTAGGTAAGTAGATGTAAAGATACAAAGTGTAGAGGAGAGGCCGAAAGGAAAACTGTAGACTTGGGCATCACCAGCATGTAAGTGGTGGTTGATGAAGATAGAACACAGAGTATGAGAAATGAAGAGAAGAAACCTAGTAGTGCAACTCTGGGGAATGTACCAATGTTGAAAGGTATTCTGAGGAAGTGGATACTGGGAATGAATAGAAAAAGCAGTAGGTTAGAAAGAAGGCCCTGTAGGGACTGAGAGAAGAAAGAATTTCATGAAGGAGTACGTGTCAGTAGTGTCCAAAGCCAGGAGCCGCATGAGATCCTGATTGGCTTTGGAAGTTAGAAGGTCACGTAGTTTAGAGCAGTTTGGGACAGAGGAGCATTTCTATTGGAACCTACCTTTTCGCAGCCTACCTTTGCTGCTTATTCAGTGACTTGGGAAAGCCATTTTGTGTTTGGCTCTTTGTAAAGAGGTGTTTGGCCTCTTAGTGGGTTCCAGTCTATGATTGGTGCGGCTCAGTGGGTTCAGAGAAGGTGCTTTGAAGCTCATGAAGGAGATCAAGGCTAAGGTCAGATATTTGTTGGTGGAAGAGGTGCAGGTAGTCTATTCCTGATTCAAACAAAGCAGCTGGAGCAGCTTGAGTTTTTATCTATTTTATATATTTGACTTATTAGTATAAGATTTTATTTGGAAAAAAACATAGTGCAGTATAAGAAATTTGAAAACTACTGGCCTACAGAAGCCATAGTTAGCTTCAGGCATTAAAAGTGATATAATTAATAGCTGATATTCAAAATTCCTCTACTAGATGAAGATTATAATAGATGCCAGCTTGCTCATGATATAGATTTTATTCAGAGGTCAACATTAATGTCAGAGTTTCTGTAGTAATAATTATTGCATTAGGAATGAAAACTGAACTTCTAAACAACCGCATTCTGTTTTATACTTCGTTAAAAAAACTTTTTATGTGTCTTACCAGGTTCTGACTCAGAAGATCTTTTGGAAGAATTGCTCTGCTGTTTGATGCAGTTAATCACTGATATTCCACTCTTGTAAGTTCTGGCTAAGCCAGAATTAGTTTTATCTTCTTTGTATATGAAGATGGTAATTGATCATGTTGAAGAGTTTGTGGCTTGTGGTGTAGTACTCTCATCTGTGCCTTTTATGTAAGCCTCCATGGACATCCATGGGCTTCTTCTATCTCTCTGGCCTGTAATATTTAGGCTCTGACGGCCCATCATCGACACAAGAATTTTATCTTGTTGAGGGGACAGTAAACTCTTTAGCAATATTAATCGTATGATAGACACAGAATTAATCTCTAAACCAGGGTTTGAGAGGGAAGCTCTTTGCAGTTTAAATCTACTACATATGTGGTAGGTGCAGCTAGTTGTCCACCCATTATTTGTTCTCCCCTTCTTCCTTGCTTCCTGATTTTTTATCTGGCTTTTTTTGGAAAGGTCAGATTTCCATTTCTAGCCTTTCTTGAGGTTAAGTGTGGTCAGTGAGATGTAGGGGGAAGTCCTCCAATGAAACTTCTGGGTACAGCTCTTTAAGGGGACCTGACTCATCTAGGAGGTGTATCTTTTTTTTTCATGAGAGTCCGCTTTCCTGCTTTCTGGAATGTGGACAGGGTCTCTTTGAGTTGTGTTGGATATCTTGGCACCATGAGCTAAGAGACTCACAGAAAATTCTGCTTTGGGGACTTCCCTGGTGGCACAGTGGTTAAGACTACACGCTCCCAATGGAGGGGGCCCAGGTTTGATCCCTGGTCAGGGAACTAGATCCCACATGCATGCTGTAACTAAGATTGTGCATGCCACAACTAAGGAGCCCATGTGCCACAACTAAGGAGCCTGCCTGCCACAGCTAAGAACAAGTGCAACCAAATAAGTAAAATATATTAAAAAATATTAACAACAACATAAAAGGAAATCCTGCTGTGATGTCATTGAGCTGCTGAACCAAAGGAATCAACTACTAACCCCCCAACCAGAATTCTCATGTGAGAAAAATAGACCCTTATTTGCTTACACTATTATAAATAGATTTCTGTCACTACAGCTGAATGAAGTCCCTGTATAATTCAGAATGTTTGTTAATTTTAGAGCAGTTACTCTCAACCTTATTTTTTTTTAAATTGTCTCTTTGAGGAGCCTTTTTAGAAATCTTTTTCTTAATTGCCTCTCCAGAGTCCTAATAAAATTTGAATACCCCAGACATATTGAATATCTGTTTATATGCTGTGGCCTTTTGGAGCGCCATACATCATTATAATATCTTTCAAGTTTCTTACCCCTGAAGAACCAATTTTCACCTTCTTAAGGGTGATCTCGCCCCCCCATTGAGAATATGTTTTAAAAAATTATTTTTATTTATTGGCTGTGTTGGGTCTTTGTGGCTGCGTGCAGACTTTCTGTAGTTGCAGAGAGCGGGGGTTACTCTTCGTTGCAGTGCATGGGCTTCTCATTGTGGTGGCTTCTCTTGTGGAGTGTGGGGCTCTAGGCGTGTGGGCGTCAGTAGTTGTGGTGCATGGGCTCAGTAGTTGTGGCGCACTGGCTTAGTTGCTCCTCGCCATGTGGGATCTTCCCAGACCAGGGATCGAACCCATGTCCCCTGCATTGGCAGGTGAATTCTTAACCACTGTGCTAGCAGGGAAGCCTGAGAATGCATATTTTAACGGAATTGTTTTTTGAAATAAAAAATAGATTTTAAGATTTATCATCAATCTGTGTGGGGATATCGTTGGAAATGTGCTACTTGTGGCCCCAAAAGGAAAGACAGGTATTTGTGAGAAAACAGACTCCTGGCCTCTGTTGTGCACAAGTGCAGCATCCAGAATTGTCATACAGATTTAGGAACAAGAACTACCAAGACCTGTTGTGACGGGTCTGGCAACGTACAGCCTGGAAGGTCGGGCAGAGACAACTGAGGAATCACCGACAGGGAAGGGCACAGGGAAAATGTCCTGGGCAAGTTGAACTCTTATGACAGACACAGCTCTTTGCATGCCTGGTATCCTTTCTTGCTTTCCTCTCCAGTATTGTTAGGGACAGGGTGTGGCCACCTTACTTCTCAGGCACTTTGGTAACTAAATGTGGCTCCATGACCCAGTTTGGTCCAATTACACATAAGCAGAAGTTATCGTCGCCCTTGGCCCTTGTCTTCCTCCCTGAATGTGGAGGCAGTGCTTGGGCCGTCTTGAACTGTGGTGATGGGTGCCACACACAAGGAACAGTGTCCCAGGAGCGTGGGATATTGATAATGTTATGGAACCATTACACCAGCCCCGGATGGCTTATCTTTGGATTTCTTCTTAGGTGAAAAGAGCAGTTATTTTGGTTAAGGCACTGCGGTTATTAGCTTTCTGTTACATAAGGTAAGATGTGGGAAGGGGAACACATATATTGCCTACTATTTGCTTATCATAGTGTGTATGATGCTTCATGTGTTCATGATTTAATTTTAAAAATAGCACCACCTCTGTTACATTTGTTATTGCCAAGTACCAGCAATTTCATGTATATCCTGAAGGACTGCATTCTTTTTGTTGTTGTGGTTGATAAAATGTCTTGATAAAGTTAAGGTGGATGAATATGATAAATCCCTTTAGATAGTAAATAAGCTGTGACTACAATGAGTAGACCAGCCACTTAATCACTCTTGGAAAGCAGGCAGTGTTGTAATATATCAAACGTTTCAGTGTTTTAATGTGTTTATACTTTTTAAATGGACTGAAAATGCACAGACAACCAGATGTCTTGTATTATGTACACTCAGCTTTAACCAGCTGCTGAAACAATTTCTTATGATTTAATGTCCTTGGAACTCCATCCTACAAGAAGGTTTGTCTTGGTAACAGTTTCTATGTGAAACCAAACTACTCTTTAAATGTTTCATCTACTATAATCATAGTGCAGTATTACCAATCAGCTTATAATTTTAGGAGGATTATTAACCTATGAAAACTGGAGATGCTCTAGACACACCTGACTATCATTGGTGACACTATAAACATTGAAGTTTAATGTTGCCGTGCAGTCTGCATTAGTGGGTGAACAGCAAGAGGAATCTAATTTTAATGGCCATTGTGGGTAATTCAAAACTAGCTTAAACATTTTCTTTTGAGACTGTGAAATCATTCTATTAATATTGAAAGCAAATGATTACCAAGAACAGAGACAGATTGACATTTAGACATCTATAAATTTTAACTGATGCTTCATTGTTAAGAGAACAGGATCAACTGCAGTAGTTTAAACTCCCAGAATTTGGAGGAATTCGTTTTTAATGAAAACAGACTTTTAAGCAGTAAGTTGGATACTGCTTCTCAGTTTGGATTTCTTGATAAAATATTAATTCTCTGCGATGTTAATCTTCAAAGTCATATTCAAATTGCACACCTTTCAGGAATCCTTCCTTAAGTCCGTACCTCTCAGCATTTATATATGTATTTAAAAGAAAGGTTAAGTCAGGCATGGTCTCATGGCTTGATATTTTTCAGTGTATATTGGGTTGATCCACTAGAATTGAAGTGTCTTCCCAAAGTAAAACCTTGTCTTTAATTGTTATACTTTCTTGATCTCAAGGAGTTGAATGGGAGAGGAATAAGGTGAGATAAAGGCATGTCCCTCAAGACACTAATGGAGAATGTTACGGAACGTGGTCGGCAGGTTAGAGTCGAAAGCACAACACTTGTAATTTATGACACTGGTTTGGTTCTTACAGTGTTACTGTGACGGTTGAATGAGACCCTGTGACTCTACCCAGTGATGGAGTTTAGGTGGGGCCCTAGCAGCACAAGCAGTTATGTTGTACGGGCCCAATGCTTATGTTTTGAAGACTGCTTATGATACTTTTTTATTATGAAATAGAGTTTATTTGGAGAACTTGAACTGGATTTTTTCCCTTGTCTTTTTGTCTGTGTTTGTTGCTGTTGTTTTTGTCAAAGCCATCACTGTTAGCTGTATACAGTGATGCTGTTGTCAAGAAAAGGCCCTGCTCCTTTCCTCTGTGCCCCCACAGGTCCTGGGATGTCTGCTCAGAATGGGTCTTTCTGTTGGCTTCAGCACCTTCCCCTGAGATCCATTTATGTGTCTTTTCCTTTATCAACCTGTGAACTCAGTGAGGAGAACCGGGCCTGCTTAATTCTCAGCCTGGCCCTGATGAGCAGGGTTTTTTTGTTTTTTTGTTTTAAATCAACCCTTTAAAAAATTTTTATTTATTTATTTGGTCTTAGTTTTGGCAGGCAGACTCCTTAGTTGCAGCACATGGGCTCCTTAGTTGTGCATGCAAACTCTTAGTTGTGGCGTGCATGTGGGATCTAGTTCCCTAACCAGGGATCCAACTCTGCATTGGGAATGTGGAGTCTTAACCACTGAGTCACCAGGGAAGTCCCCAGATTTTTTAATTCTATAATTTAAGAAACTGTCTAGTGTTTTCATAAGTTATATAGTGATAAAGATGCAATATTCATAATAGATTGCCTTCACCGCCTTTTCTGGGAGTGTGTGTGTTTGTGTAATGTGACTTTGTCTACTGCTCGAGTGCAGGGGTATCTGCTGTCATCTGCTGACCTTGTCCATGTCGCTCATTCTGCTTCAGCCATGCTGCTGTCCTTGCTAATTTGGAACATGCCAGCCCACGCCTATCTTGAAGGCCTTGACTATCTCCCCTCAGACATCTGCACCGGTCATGTCCTGACCTCCTTCAAGCTTCCTTCTGCTCAAAGTTCTGCATCTCAGAAACAGCCGCTCTGACTACCCTAAAACAGCACCCTCACATAGTCTGTCCTTTTTATCATGCTTTATTTTTTTGTCATAACGCTTATCACTACTTTTCATATTACCTGTTATTTCTCAAATAAAATTAGAATGAAAGCTACATGAAAACAAAGCTCTTCCTGTGCCAGCGTTTGTTTTGCTCACTGCTGTCCCCTTAGTACTCAGGTTACCCTGACACACGGAGGACTCAAAAAATATTTGTTGAATGACTAAATCCATGAGGGCACAACCTATTCAGTGTGCTTAAATTTTTGTTTGTTTCTCATCATCTGGTCTATATGGAAACAAAGTAGTGTGCTAAGATGCATTCCATTGTAGATATAGTGGCTTAAAGCCCCTTGCAGTTGGTACATTATGTTATAAACACTAGGTGTCCATATATACACTATTGATACTATGTATAAAAAAGATAACAAATGAGAACCTATTGTATAACACAGGGAACTCTACTCAATGCACTGTGGTGACTTAAATGGGAAGTAAATCCTAGAAAGAGAGGGGATATATGTTTACATATAGCTGATTCACTTTGCTGTACAGTAAGCACTAAGTATTGCAAAGCAACTATACTCCAATAAAAAAATAAATTAATTAAAAGAAAAACCAGTAGGTGTCTTATAGATGTTAGCATTGGAAAGGGGCTACTAGAAACCGAAACACTGAAAAATCACATCTGACAGTATTTAAGGAAATGGTAGATTAATTAGGTAGAAATACTGAGTAGTCTGGGGCCATTTAGTTTAGGGACAGTCAGCATTATATCTCAGTAGTTCCCACATGATTCCTTCACATTATAATAATTTCTTTTTCATTAAGTTCATGCACAAAAACAAATATTCTAGACATACTAAACTATGTGTATTTACTGTACTGGGCCCTGGGCAAAAGAAAGGCACGACTTTGGAAGAGCTTAGAGATGGATAGGTGCATAGAAAGCCCAGTAAGAGAAACAGCTGATACATGCTGCAGTCATTTGGAGCTGTAGTGATGAGCAGCAGCTCGGTCTTAGAGGAGGCAGAAGAGAGCGTCAGGGACTTCTTAGATGTGTCTAATCTGTTCGGAGAATCACAAGTGCATTCATTTGATTGGAGCAGAGGGTTTGTGGGAGACGGGCTGGAGAAGTTATGTTGTTTGATGGAGTAAAGACTTCGATGTTAGAAGGACTAAACGTTTGATTATATGTAGGGTTCACTGTTTATTAAGATATAAAAGAAAATATATATTTTAGAGCTATTTCTCTGAAATCCATTTTGGATATATTTGGGGAGGGATGAAACTGATTAAAATCAATTTTGGCAGCTGGATTTGTGAACTGTAATAAAATGATATAAAATACATGTTTATTCAACCCATAGATGTTGGTATTGGCTTAGATGTTACACTTTGGAAAATTTGAATATTGAAAACTTTTGGTGCTAATGGTGAGTAGATGGTTCAAGAACCTGAAGAGCCATAAACAGTTTCTTTATGAAGTCTGCAAGTTTTTGAGAGTAAAGGAACTGGAGAGACCCTTGTTGGCAGTGAAGGGCCTAACTGTTGGGAAAATGTCTTCCTGCAGCCCTGCATGTTGATACCCAAACTCTTCTCAAATCCAGCCTCAGCAAAGTGGGTGGCTAAAACAAGTCAGCATTTAAGCTTTAGGTGCTGCAAAGTAAATATCTGGTATAGCTTTCTGGTTGAATTAGATATTTAAGACATTACAAGCACTGAATTAAAGATGATAGCATTTTCAAATACCGAGACAGAATTAAGTTTACAATAGCTTGTTAGTTTGAAAATTGATTTCTTTTGCCTCTGGGAAAAAAAACCGCAGTTAAAAGATTTTTAATATGTAAGCCTTTACCATTTACTAGGTTTATTGAAGAAATATGACCAAGATATATCCAGTACCACAAATGTTGATATTACAAGATATGTGCTTATTAGATTGTTCATAATTGTGTAATTGAGTATTGCCAAGAAGTGTAGGAGACGTGATATAGTAGGGAAAAACACCACTAATTCTGCAGAAGATAGTGTTTGAGTCCTAGCATTACCACTCATCAGCAGTGTCACTTCAGGCCTCAGTTTTCTCACTTTAAAATCGGGGTTCATAGATCATAGACTGTCACGTGGAAAAGAAATTTGAAGACATCTAGTTCAGTTGTTTAACATTTTAGATGTGGAGATTGAAGTGCATCAGTTTGGAGACCAGCTCATGTAGCCACTGAAAGAACGGCCAGGCAAGTGGATAGTTTAATACATCATGCCCTTAGCTGCAGTAGAGGGGCCAGCAGCTGAGAGAGAGCATCTCATCCTGGGATGAGGTCTGTCTGGTGCTCTCACTGCCTCCTCTGTTGCTTAGGATTGTTTTGAAGACCAAAGTAATGCACTTGGAAATGCTTTGGTAAATTTTAAAATGCTTTGTGATCATAAAACTGTATTGCTTTACATGTACTCAGTAGTGAAGAAAAACATTGTATATATTTGCCTCTGAGTCAGTTTTCCTATTTTAAACTTCTCAGTAAAAAATAATAGCACTAGGTCATTAACAGATGTAGTGGGTCTGAGATTTCAAAAGAACAAAGCTGAATAATGTGTGTGGGAACTGAAGTAAATTGCTGTTGCGTCAGGCTGCCTGGAGGAGCTTCTCTGGCTGCTTTGGAGGACTGGTTCTAGCCTGGCATTAGGTGTGAGAGATTAGCAGCAGCTAAAGCAGAGTCCTGAATCCTGGCTATCATTTTGCCTGTGTTTGAATATTTCCTTGTAAGGTATGGACTATTTAGAGGCATATAATCATTGAATTTTTTAGAACTAGAATTAAGCTTATTTTATACATTTTCATTTTGTGTATGATGGCACTGAAGTAGGGAGAAAGGAAGTGACTTTCCTAAGGTCAATTTGCAGGATTCTTAGGTAGCTCAGCCCTGAAAATATTGAATCTCTGCCTTCAAAGAATTTTTACCCTTATAAAAGCAAGACTGGTACAGAATGCTTTTGTTTTTTTGGTTTTTTGTTTTTTTAAGAACTTTTATTGAGATACAGTTAACAGACAATAAACTGCATATATGTAGAGTGTACAATTTGGTATCCCAATCTCCCAATTCATTCCGCCCCCAACCCTCCCCGCTTTCCCCACTTGGTGTCCATTTGTTTGTTCTCTACATCTGTGTCTCTACTTCTGCCTTGCAAAGGTTGATTTGTACCATTTTTCTATATTCTGCATATATGTGTTAATGTACGATATTTGTTTTTCTCTTTCTGATTCACTTCACTCTGTATGACAGTCTCTAGGTGCATCCATGTCAGGATGCTTTTGTTAGTTTCATTTGCTGTTATTAATACACGTATAGCAAAATATGAATGAGGTGGTTTGACAGTAATAATTACAGATTTTAGTTCTACCAAGTTAATTGATTTTTTTTTCCTTTTTAATTTTTTGTGTTACTTATATAAGTTAATTCTTTACAGAGTAATTTCTTTTTTTGGGCATAATCTAGATTACATTACCTTAGGATATTTAATACTAGTCATTGATGCTGATGCAATTATTTTAAATTGTAACGTATTTGTGTACATGGTTTGGGAAGACAAATAGCACAGAGGGCTTCTCATAACAAATCTCTTTGTCCTATATCCCTTTCCTCTCCAGAGACAGTCCATTTTCATTTTTAGCTATTCTGGTGGTTTATATAAACCTTTACCGTTATCTTACTTTTATGTATATTTCTAAATAATACAACACTATATCTTTTTTTTTAAATTAAAGCCTTTAATTTTCAGAGCTATTTTATTTTATTTTTTGGCTGCGTTGGGTCTTTGCTGCTGCATGCGGGCTTTCTTGAGTTGTGGTGAGTGGGGGCTGCCCTTTGTTTTGCAGAGCACGGGCTCTAGGCCTATGGGCTTCAGTAGTTGCGGTGCAAGAGCTTAGTTGCTCCCCAGCGTGTGGAATCTTCCCGGACCAGGGATTGGACCAGTGTCCATTGGCAGGTGGATTCTTAACCACTGTGCCACCAGGGAAGTCCCTGAGAGCGATTTTAGATTCACAGCAAAGTTGAGCAGGATGTACAGAATATTCCCATGTCCCTCCTCCCACACATAGCGTCCCCCATTATCAACATTTCTCACCAAAGAGGTACCTTTGTCACAGTGGCTGAACCTACATTGATACATCATTATCACCCAAGTCATAGTGTACATTAGGGTTCACTGTGGGTGTGTTGTACAGTCACTGAGTTTTGACAAACGTGTAATGACACATATCCACCATTACAGTATCGTAAGTGTAGTTTCATTGCCCTAAAAATCCTCTGTGTTCTGCTTGCTCACTCCTCCCACCCCCTTAACTCTCGGTCACCCCACTGATCGTTTTACTGTTTCCATATTTTCACCTTCTCTAGAATGTCATATAGTTGGAATCCGACAGTTTGTAGCTTTTTTCTATTGGCTTCATTCACTTAGTAATACGCATTTAAGGTTCCTCTGTGTTCGTGGCTTAGTGGCTCATTTCTTCTTAGCACTGAGTTGTCTGGATGTAGTACGTATACATAAATTCACTTGATGCATGTATACATATATAGTCCTTGTGTAAGTCTTAGAATTGGAATTAGGTGTGACCATTTTAAAATTTGATAAGAATATAATAAATTTGCTAAAATCTTGTTCCCTCAAGGGAGTATACCATCTGTAGTCCCACCAAAAACATTTAACGGAGCCTTGCCAATATTGTATATCATAAATTTTTTTGTAAGTTAAAAATGGAAGTCATATTGTGATCCTTATGTGCACTCTCTCATTACAAGTGAGGTTGAACATCTCTTCATATATTTGAAAGCCATCTCTAACTTTCGATGAAAGTTTAGCAATCATTTCTAGTTGTTGAGAACTCTTTTTCTCTGATTTATTTCCTTGTTTATGAATGCAACTTTTAAGCTGGCATAATTGGACTTTGGACACCCACATAACAATTTTGGTATATTTGTTTTATTATTATGTATCTACCTTATCAGTTCATCTAAATTTTTGATTTTTCAGGATGTTTTTAAAAGCTGTTTTGGTTGAGCTTTATTTCAAGAAGACACGTGGCTATATTTTATACATTTGATGCACTGTAACATATATAAGCATTCCTTCTTTGAGAAGCCGTAAAAACGTGGAATGGATATTTGAGTTTATTTGATTCACTCCATTAATTTTTACACATGATAAAGTTGACAGATCAGGCGACTGATAAAGGTGAGGAGGGACAATTCTGATACTAGAGGGCGGATTTCTTGACTCCTGACCTCCAGGCACTTTCTGTTCCATTGTTAATACTTTTATAAATGAGAAGTATTACCATGTCTTTGATTTTATTATTTTTTAAAACTAGCCATCACTGCTGTCCACTCTCACCACTATTATTCAACACAGTTTTGGAAGTTTTAGCCACAGCCATCAGAGAAGAAAAAGAAATAAAAGGAATACAAATTGGAAAAGAAGAAGTAAAATTGTCCCTCTTTGCAGATGACATGATATTATATATAGAAAACCCTAAAGACTCTACCAGAAAACTGCTAGCACTAATTGAAGAGTTTAGTAAAGTAGCAGGATACAAAATTAATGCACAGAAATCTCTTGCATTCCTATACACTAACAACGGAAGAGCAGAAAGAGAAATTAAGGAAACTCTCCCATTCACCATTGCAACAAAAAGAATCAAATACCTAGGAATAAACCTGCCTAAGGAGGAAAAAGATCTGTATGCAGAAAACTTTAAGACATTGATGAAAGAAATCAAAGACGACACAAACAGATGGAGGGACATGCCATGTTCCTGGGTTGGAAGAATCAACATCATGAAAATGACTGTACTACCCAAAGCAATTTACAGATTCAATGCAATCCCGATCAAATTACCAATGGCATTTTTCACAGAACTAGAGCAAGAAATCTTACGATTTGTATGGAAACGCAAAAGACCCCGAATAGCCAAAGCAATCTTGAGAAGGAAAAATGGAGTTGGTGGAATCAGGCTTCCTGACTTCAAACTATACTACAAGGCCATAGTGATCAAGACAGTATGGTACTGGCACAAAAACAAAAAGGAAGATCAGTGGAATAAAATAGAGAACTCAGAAGTAAGCCCAAACACATATGGGCACCTTATCTTTGACAAAGGAGGCACGAGTATACAATGGAAAAAAGACAGCCTCTTCAATAAGTGGTGCTGGGAAAATTGGACAGCAACATGTAAAAGAATGAAATTAGAACACTTCCTAACACCATACACAAAAATAAACTCCAAATGGATTAAAGACCTACATGTAAGGCCAGACACTATCAAACTCCTAGAGGAAAACATAGGCAGAACACTCTATGACATCCATCAAAGCAAGATCCTTTTGGACCCACCTCCTAGAATCATGGAAATAAAATCAAGAATAAACAAATGGGACCTCATGAAACTTAAAAGCTTTTGCACAGCGAAAGAAACCATAAACAAGACTAGAAGGCAACCCTCAGAATGGGAGAAAATAATTGCCTATGAAACAACGGAGAAAGGATTAACCTCCAAAATATACAAGCAGCTCATGCAGCTTAATACCAAAAAAGCAAATAACCCAATCCACAAATGGGCAGAAGACCTACATAGACATTTCTCCAAAGAAGACATACAGATGGCCAACAAACACATGAAAAGATGCTCAACATCACTCATCATCAGAGAAATGCAAGTCAAAGCCACAATGAGGTATCACCTCACACCAGTCAGAATGGCCATCATCACAAAATCTGGAAACCACAAATGTTGGAGAGGGTGTGAAGAAAAGGGAACCCTCCTGCACTGTTGGTGGGACTGTAAGTTGGTACAGCCACTATGGAAAACAATTTGGAGGTTCCTTCAAAAACTACAAATAGAACTACCATATGATCCAGTCATCCCACTCCTGGGCATATACCCAAAGAAAACCATAATCCCCAAAGAAACATGTCGCATAATGTTTATTGCAGCACTATTTACAATAGCCAGGACATGGAAGCAACCTAAATGCCCATCAACAAACGAATGGATAAAGAAGATGTGGCATATATATACAATGGAATATTACTCAGCTATAAAAAGGGATGAGATGGAGCTATATGTAATGAGGTAGATAGAACTACAATCTGTCATACATAGTGAAGTAAGTCAGAAAGGACAAATATTGTATGCTAACTCACATATACGGAATCTAAAAATGGTACTGATGAACTCAGTGGCAAGACAAGAACAAGGATGCAGATGCAGAGAATGGACTGGAGAACTCGGGGTATGGGAGGGGGCGGGGGGTGAAGGGGAAACTGAGACGAAGCGAGAGAGTAGCACAGACATATATATACTACCAACTGTAAAATAGTGGGAAGTTATTGTATAACAAAGGGAGTCCAACTCGAGGATGGAAGATGCCTTAGAGGACTGGGGCGGGGAGGGTGGGGGGGACTCGAGGCTGGGGGAGTCAAGGAAGGGAGGGAATACGGGGATATGTGTATAAAAACAAATGATTGAACCTGGTGTACCCCCCAAAAATAAAAAATAAAAAAAACTAGCCATCACTGCTGTGGACAGTATCTTTAATATACTATACCGCTTTTTAGTCTTTCCTCATATTTTACTATGGGAATCTCCATGTTGGCATGATACTGATATTTCTAACTTTTGGTCGTAGTCCTTTGAACTTGTCAGTTGCTTTTGTTAAACTTACATTCCATTTACAGTACTGTCAGTTTCTTACCCAATAGTAAGTCAGAGGAGGATGTTTTTTTCTCCTGCGTATTCGTTAACTTTGCCCTTAGCCAACACTAACACCCATTTCATGAAGGCTTTTGTCTTTATCCAAGTGTTCCACTCTGCCCTTGCAGAGCAGTGTAAGGTCATGGCGCATGTCTTTTTTTTTCTTCACATGAAATTAATAACTTGCTCCAACAGTAGTTTGTCCTAGGACATTTCCAGCCCAGATGGTGGAAAGTTCTTGGGATAATATGGCAGCCGAAGCAACATTCTGGCTTTTTAAAGTTGACTTTGTTTTGGCGATTGTGTAATGAAAATCTTCTGAAGATTATACAAGGACATTAAATAAGAAAGATCTGTTGGCTTAAAACATTTTTCATCTTTTAAAAACCACCACACTCAGCATGCTAGACTTTTGGTTTCTTTCAAGTGTTGGCCTATCTTGGCTCTTTTCCCTGATTATTTGGCATTTAAGATAGCCCAATTAATAGATTTTAAATTTTGTTTCCACAAGAATATAACATTGCTTTGAATTCCTTTTTGTGAACTTTGTAGAAAGTTACCACAAGAATTGACGTTAGATATCATTTTGCCCAGTGTGCTTATTTACAAATAAGAAAACTGAGACTCGGAGTTATTTTCTGAAGTTAACAGAGTGAGTTTAATAGAGAACTTAGAAGCAGATCCTGGGTTTTCTAACTTGGAGTCAGTGACTCCTTCAGTGCACCACAATATGATTTAGTTTTTTGTTTATTCTTATTTCAGTGTCATCAGATTTTAATCAGTAAAAATTTGATTTCATCATTTATGATTATCCTTTATTTTTGGTCCTTGATTAATTTCATTTTCAAACAGATGATACATTTATGTTGTTCAGATACCAAACACATAAAAGTGTATACTAACAATCTCCACTGGTCCCCGTTCCCCATCTCTGCAGCCCTCCCGTTTGTCTCTGTAGTAACCACTATTCATTGTTAGTTTTGTGTGTATCCTTCCTGAAATTTTTCATGCATATATATTCAGTTATGAATTTAGATTATTTCCCCCTGTATTCATATAAAAGGTGGAAAATTACACATAGTGTTTTGAACTTTCCTCTTTTTCCAGTTAGTAGTCTATCCTGGCAGTTTCTGTATACAAGCATTTAGAGAGCTTTTTCATTTTTGTCTTTTAAGTAACAACTTTATTGAGCGGAAATTCAGATACCCCAAAGTTTACCCTTTCAAAGTATATATTTAAGTGGTTTTTAGCATATTCACAAAAGTTGTGACACTGTCTCTACTCTCTAATTCCAGAACTTCATTACCCCAAAGAGAAGAATCCCTGTACCCTCTAGCAGTCATTACCCATTTTCCCTCCCTCCTGCCCCTAGTGACCACTAATCTGCTTCCTGTCTCTGTAGGTTTGGCCTTTATGGACATTTCATATAAATGGAATCATACGATGTGTGGCCTTTTGTATCTGGCTTCTTTTATTTAGTGTAATGTGTTCAAGGTTCATCCATGCTGTAGGACACACCAGTACCTCATTCCTTTTTATTGCTGAAAACTGTTCCATTGTGTGTGTGTATATATACACCACATTTTGTTTATCCACTCAGCAGTTGATAAATATTCAGGTTGTTTCTACTTTTTGGCCATTATGAATAATGCTGCTGTGAGCATTCATGTACAAGATTTTGTATGAACATAGTTTTCAGTTCTCTTGGGTATGTGTCTAGGATTAAAATTGCTAGGTCATATGGTAACTCTGTATTTAACTTTTTGAGTAACTGCCAAACTTTTCCTCAGTGGCTCCATCATTTTATATTCCCACCAGCCTTGTATATGAATTTTGATTTCTCTACATCCTTTCTCATTTTTTTTTACAGATCAGTATAAAGATCTTTATTTTTCTGTATCTTAATATTTTGAATATATATATCCAACCCCTTCATCTCATACAGTACCACAAGATAGCTAAGCTTTACTTAATATTACATTCTATATATTTTATTTTTTATTTTTTTTTAAGTCACTATCTTTTTTTTTTTTTGAGGTACACCAAAGTGAATCAGCTATATTTATACATATATCCCCTCCCTCCTACGACTCCCTCCCACCCTCCCTGTCCTGGCCCTCTAAGGCATCACCCATCATCGAGTGGATCTCCCTTTGTTACACAGCAGCTTCCCGCTAGCTATCTACTTTACAATTGGTAGTGTATGTCTATGCTACTCTCTCACTTCGTCCCAGCTTCCCCCTCATTTGTTTTTTTTTTTTTTTTTTTTTTTTTTGGGGGGGGTACACCAAGTTCAATCATCTGTTTTTATACACATATCCCCATATTCCCTCCCTTCCTTGACTCCCCCGCCTCGAGTCCCTCCCACCCTCCCTGCCCCAGTCCTCTAAGGCATCTTCCATCCTCGAGTTGGACTCCCTTTGTTATACAACACCTTCCCACTGACTATCTATTTTACAGTTGGTAGTATATATATGTCTGTGCTACTCTCTCACTTCGTCCCAGCTTCCCCCTCATTTGTTTTTAAAAGTTACATTATATTCTGTTGTAGGTCAATATCAGTTTATATTTAATCATTCCCCTGTTGACAGACATTAGGATTCTTAACATTTTTTTGCTAATATCCTTTGCTCATTCTCATATTGGCACCTTTATTGTATCTATTTCTAGGACCCATTTTACATTAGAAAGATTAGTCCTTTGTGACATTAAAGTATATTTTTTCTAAATTTGCCTTTTGACTTATTTGCTTTTAGTGTGTGTTTGTTTTTGCCATGATAAATTTTTAAAAACTATTTTTAAGAATTTGAATTTATCAATCTGTTACAGTTTTTAGGCCTTTCAGGCTTTTTGTTACCTTTTTGGCCTCATCTCTTACTGCTCTCCTTCTTGTAGATTTCATTTTAGCCCCACTGACCTCTTTGCTATTCTTTAAATATGCTACATGTGTTCCTACCTCAGGGCCTTTGCATGTGCTGGTCCCTCTCCCTGGAAGACTTTTCCCTTGCTTCTTTTTTTTTTTTTTTTTGCACACGGGCTTAGTTGCTCCGCGGCATGTGGGATCTTCCTAGAGCAGGGACCGAACCCGTGACCTCTGCATTGGCAGGCGGATTCTTAACCACTGCGCCACCTAGGAAGCCCTCCCTTGCTTCTTTATTTCTTTCAGGTCTTTGTACAAATGTCAACTTCTTGTTGTCTTCCTATCTAAAATTGTAACACGTGTGTGATAGATGTCAAATTTGGGGGTGCTTTTTTTGGGGGGGTGCTTAAATATGTATTCACATTTTATGATTATAACAAATTAGGTGAGTGTTAGAATGCTGTTTGTTTCTTATGAAGGAACAAAAATTTCTAGGTGTAAAACCTTTCAAATAGTGCTTAAATGCTTTTAATGACTAAATGCTTTTAATGAGATTGAATCTGTGACTCTGTGCCCTTTGCCAGTATTTAAAAGTTTAACCTACGTCTTTGGCAAGTGTGGTGGTTAATTTTGTGTGACAGTTTGAGCTGAGGGATGCCCAGAGGTCTAACATGATTTCATTATTTCTGGGTATGTCTGTGAGTGTGTTTTCTGGAAGGGATTAGCATTTGAATCAGTAGACTTTGTAAAAAAGCTCATACTCATCAGTGTTGGTGAGCATCATCCAGTCCATTGAGGGCATGAATAGAACAGAAAAGGGTGGAAGAGGGGAGAATTTGTTCTCTTACTTTTTTCCAGGAAATTTCCTGGTGGAGACAACCAGTTTGAAGCAGATGTTTGTCCCACTCTTTTCTTTATGCCTTTCCCATTTTGCAAATTTAAATTAAAAATAACAAAAATAGTCACCTATAATCCCATCTTCCAGGATTGCTGTTTTTATTTTTTACATATTAGCATATGTGTGTGTATTCATTCGTATGGTGCACACTGTTCTTCTATCTTTGCTCAGCATCATATCATGAAGCAAATATTTTTTCAATAAAGTGTGTTTCAAAAGCAGGTGGGATAACTTGTTTTATGAGGCCATCATAACCCTGATACTAAAACCTAATAATGGCATTCCATAAAAAGAAAATTACAGACTGATAGTTCTCATGAATATAGGAGAAAAAGCTTGAAAAAATTAGCAAATTTCACCCAGCAATAAAAGAACAGGATAATACATTATAACCAAGTGGGGCTTATCTCAGGAGTACAATATTGTTAACACGTGGAAATCAATGTAATATGCCACATTGACAAAGTGAACTAGAAAAACCATATGATTGTCTCAGTAAATGGGGAAAAAGCATTTGACCAAATCCAGCATCTATTTATGAAAACAAACAAACAAACAAACAAAAAAACCACCTCTCAGCAAACTAGGAATAGAAGGAAACATCTTCAACTAGGTTAAGGGCATCCATGAAAAACCTGCAGCTAACATTACACTTAATGATGAGAGACTAAGGTTTACCTCATCTGAATTAGGAACAAGCCAAGGATGTTTGCACTTAGCATTTCTGTTTGCTATTGTATTAGGCCCTAGCCAGTTCAGTAAAGCAGAACAAAGAATAAGAGGCATAGAGATTGGAAAAGAAATAGTAAAACTGTCTTTATTTGCTGGCAACATGATTACTTATGTAGAAGACCCTAAGGAGTATACAAAAGCTACTTGAACTGAAAAGTGAGTTTAGCAAGGTTGCGAGTTACAAGATGGTTATACAAAAATCATATACTAGTAGTAAACAACTGGAAACTAAAACGTTAAAAATTCCATTTTAAAACAATATGAAAAACACGAAATACTTAGTAAATTCAGCAAATGTGTGTACAACTTATGTATTGATAACTAAAAAACATTGCTCAATGAAGTCAAAGAAGACCTAAATGTAGACATACATCATATTCATGAATTGGTAGACTCAGTATTGTTAAGATGTCAGTATTACCCAGATTGATCTACAGAGTCAATTCATCATGTTTGTACCAGGGTGTTTTGTTTTGTTTTTTTGTAGACATTGACAAGCTGATTTTAAAATATATATGGAAATGCAAAGAACCTAGACTATCCCAAGAAATAATTGAAAAGGAAGAACAGGGACTTCCCTGGTGGTGCAGTGGTTAAGAATCCACCCACCAATGTAAGGGACACAGGTTTGATCCCTGGTCTGGGAAAATGCAACATGCTGCAGAGCAGCTAAGCCTGTGAGCCACAACTACTGAAGCCTGCGTGCCTAGAGTCCATGCTCCACAAGAGAAGCTACTGCACTGAGAAGCTCACCTACCGCAATGAAGAGTAGTCCACACTTGCCACAACTAGAGGAAGCCTGCGCACAGCAACGAAGACCCAATGCAGCCAAAAAAAAAAAAAAAAAAGAAACAAATGGGATACTTACTCTATATGACTTCATGATGTGCTGTAAAGCTACAGTTTTGAAGATAATATGGTATTGACCTAAGTGTAGACAAATAAATCAGTGGATCAGTATAGGGGAGCAAGAAATAGATCTGCACTTCTCTGTTCCTTTTTTTTTTTTTTTTTTTTTTTTGAGAAAAGGAGCAAAACAATTCAGTTGGATGGGGAGGGACAACTTTTTAAACTAATGGTGTTGGGAAAGTTGATTATATGGGAAAACAAAAAGCTTTCACTCCTACTTTCACATATAACATGAAAATTAGAAAAATATACACAATCTTGGCTTAGGCAGAGATAACTTAGGAAGGATACAGAAAACAATAGCCAGAAAAAGAAAAACTGGATAAGTTAAACTACTTCAAAAATAAAAATCTTGCCTCTTCAAGAGAGACTGTTCAGAAAAAGAATAGTCAAGCCACAGATGGGAGAAAATGTCTCCAAAACGTATAGCTGACACAAGACTTTATTCTTGAATATATAAAGATCTCTTACAACTTAAAAATAATTAGACAAGGGCTTCCTAGGTGGCGCAGTGGTTAAGAATCTGCCTGCCAATGCAGGGGACACAGGTTCAATCCCTGCTCCAGGAAGATCCCACATGCCGTGGAGCAACTAAGCCCATGTTCCACAGCTATTGAGCCTGTGCTTTAGAGCCTGTGAGTCACAACTGTTGAGCCCATATGCTGCAACTACTGAAGCCCATGCACCTAGAGCCTGTGCACCACAATAAAGTGTAGCCCCCACTCACTGCAACTGAAGAAAGCCTGCACACAGCAAAAAAGACCCAACACAGCCAATAAAATAAATAAATAAATTTATAGAAAATAAAAATTAGACAAATAACCCAATTAAAAATGGACAAAATATTTAAATTGATATTTCACAAAAAAGATATACGAATGGCCATTAAGCTCATTGAGTTTTAACGTGATTAATCATCAGAAAGTGCAAATTAAAGCTATAATGAGCTATCACTGCACACCACTGGAATAGCTGAAGTTACGAAGACTGGTAGTACTGAATGTTGGTGAGGATGTGTAGCAACTGGAACTTTCAGAAATTGCTGTGGGTAAAGAGGCCAATCTGAAAAGGCTACATACTGTATTATTCCAACTGTACATTTTGCAAAAGGTAAAACTATGGAGACAGTAAAAAGATCAGTGGTTGCCACAGTTTTGGGGGGAGGAAGGGATATATAGGCAGAGCACGGGGGATTTTTAGGGCAGTGAAACTGTTCTGTATGATACCGTAATCGTGGATACTTGTTATTACATTTGTCAGAATTTATAGTGATTATAGAAATTACACGTCAGTAGTGAACTGTAATGTAAATTATGGGGAGTTTAGGTGATAACTATGTGTCAATATTGGTCCATCATTTTTAACATATATGCTACTGTGGGGCAGGATGTCGCTGATGGAGGAGGCTACGCATATGTGGGGGCAAGGGATATATGGGAATTCTGTGTACCTTCAGTTTTGCTGAGAACCTGAAACTGTTTGGAAAAATAAAGTCTGTATAAAAATTGCTGTGGTATATTAAATGGTACAACCAGTTTAGGAAAAGGTTTGACAGGTTCTTATGAAGTCAGATATCCACCTCTCCTCTCATCTAGCGATTTTACTTTCAGGTATTTACCTAAGAGAAATGAAAATGACTTGTATGCAAATGTTTATAAATCTTTCTTCATAAACCTTCTTCATAATAGTCCCAATCTGGAAACAGATGCCTCTCAACATCATCCTGTTGTCTCTCTGTACTTTATTCTGGGTTATTTTTTACGACTTTATGTCCAAGTCACTAAATCTCTCTTTGGCTGAGTCTAATCTACTGTTAAACCCATTCATTGAGGTTTTCTTTCTCTCCTTTTCTTTTCTTTTTTTCTTTTTCTTCTTATTTACTTATTTACTTTTTTTAAATCAAATTTTAAAGTTTGGCTATTTTTCAGTTCTAGAACTTTTTTCCAGAACTTAAAAAAATACCTGCTGTATTTACATAGTTTACAGGTCCTTGAGAAATTTTTGATTTGAAAAATTTGGCTTTTATGCCATAAAGAGAGGAGGCATAGTTGTATTTGATAACTAATATTATTATTGGGAGAGTTTTGTTTGTTTTATGGGTGTATGGTGGTTCTTGTTCAGGTAGTGTCATCTCTTTATGTGCCTTTTTTTTTTTTTTTATTGTTTGCTAGTTTTTGTATTTGCAAAGTTGTGGAAACAATTTGATAGGATGATTTTATCTTTCTTCAGAGGGGATTGTTTGTTTTTATTAGGTGCCTTGGATTCTTCTTAATTCTGTTTCAGAATTTTTCTGGCCACCCAGGGAACTTAAAGCTGGGGTGTCAACTGTCAACCCTGTCAAAAACACTGCTCAGATTCCCAACCACTGCTTATGGATCAGGAAACATCCCAAGGCCAAAGCAGTTCCAGATGTCAAGCTGACCTCTCTAGGTTTTCTGCCTTGAAACTTGGACTTGTAATTCGTCAGTATTTTACTAGCTCTTTGGTCCTTTTAGAAAGTGCCCTTGCAGACCCTTTGTCAGTGATTTTTGTTGACTTCATCAGGAATACTCTTCTGAATTTTCTGTCTATCATTGCTGGAAATGGAATTAGCCTCAACTCTTGTGATCTCTTTAAATATTATGTGGTTGTATAAGTTAATATATAAGCTGTGTTTTATTACATATTTCATTGCTTTTCTAATATTAGTTGATTTTTTTTCAGTTCAGCAAATATTTTCCTGTATAATGTAGACTATAGAGTATGAAAGGCATTATGATCATGGGTTTTCTGGAGGAGGTGAAGGTAGTCCAAAGTCTTGAATGATGAATATGAGTCAGCCAGGCAATTTGGGGGCAAGGGTAGAGGGAGCTGGAGCCCTCACACGGACTTGGGAAATGTGAGGGAAAATGGTATCTAGGAAGATAATTGATGGATAGTTGCATTTTATCCACGTGTGTCTTTAAAATGTATTTCTTAAATGGCTGTTTCAGAGGTTTTCCTGTTTAGATCATTTTTTCCCCATAGGCAGAAGCCAAATTTGTGTTCCTTGTTTTGAAACTGACTTTAAAAATATCGGTCATTTTGAATACCACTTATGATAGAAAATGGGTTAAATGAGGGTATGTTGAGTAATTATTTTTGCTGTTGCTACTAGTTCTGTAACTGTAGCCCCAGGAGTCCAGTGAATTTTTTTTTCCCTTGCTGCGCCAGGGATGAAACCTGCAAACCTGCACCCCCTGCAATGGAAGTGTGAAGCCCTACTCCTGGACTGCCAGGGAATTGCGTGTGCGTGTGTGTGTGTGTGTGTGTGTGTGTGTGTGTGTGAATTTTTATTCAGAGCACTAAATCATGAAATAGTGTTTGGAAGCTGGGAATTTCAGATATGTTTTGTCATGTAAAATTTGTACATGAATGAATGTATTTTTCTTGGTTTTGGTAAACCCAAAATACTAATTTCTCACTGTGCCTGAGAGCACAAAGACACTATTCAACAAATATGTGTGTACTTGTGACCAGCCACTGTTTTAGGTGATAGGGATACAATAGTGAATAAGACCTAGATTCTAGTTGTACGTAGGGTAGGACAGACAATAAACAAATTAATATATTAATTAATGTTAGGTTGTGAGAAGTACCATGGAAAAAAGTCACGTCGTGGTATTTTAGTTGAGATTGTAAGGGAAGGCTTCTTGTGACGTGGACCTTTTAATAAAAACCCAAAGGAAGTCAGAGGGGGAGTTCTGTCACTCTCTGATGGGAGAGCATTCTAAGCAGAGGGAACAGCAGACGGAAGGCCCTGAGGTGGGTGCCTGCTTTGCGTATCCAGGGGCCACTAAGTAGACCAGTAGAGCTAGAGCCGAACGAGCAAGGATGGGTGAGTGGTAGACAAAGTTGGATGGTTAGTCAAGTCATGTAAGGTCTTAGAGGCTAGGTTAAGGACTTTGCATTTTATTCTGAGCAGGATGGGCAGCGAGTGGATGGTTATTTTCTTTGTTTGAATATTTGTTACTCTGTACATTTAAATTTTGTTCTGCTTTGTGGCTATAAACACGATCTTCAGACAATAAAAATTGGAAATTAGGTTCTTGACATCTTTGCCACACACACTAAAAAGATTTTGTTTTAACCATTTCTAGTGTCTGTGCCTTTGCTATGTCATTTGAAGCTGTGCTTCATTGTATGCTTAAATTATCTTCTACCCTGCCAGTTTGCTGGAGCCTGCTTTAATCCATTTATTTCAACAGTATACACCCTCCCCCGTCCCCCCTCCAAATCTGGTTGATTAGTATAGCTTTGAGTAATGTTTTCATGTTGGCTGGAGGGGTTCTTATTGAAATTAGCATCTAATTCTTACTGGCTGCTAGTGGTAGGCAGAATAATGTCCTCTCCAGCCCAAGAATGTCTACATCCTAAACCCTGGAAATCCTGTGGATAGGTACCCTCATGTGTCAAAAGGATTCTTTAGATGTGATTAAGATTAAGCACTTTTTGATGAGATTAGGCCCACTAGGATAATAGAGGACAGTCTAATCACGTGAGTCCTTAAAGGTAGAAGAGGAGACCAGAAGGGTGGGTCCGAGAGATGCAGCATGAGTCATTCAAAGCCACTAATAGCTTTGAAGATGGAGGAAAAGGATCCTTGAGGCAAAGAATGAGGCGACCTCTAGGGCCTAGGAAGTGCCCTCATTGTACTGCCAGCAAGAAAATGGGAACTTGGATCCTATAGCCAGGAGAAATCCTGCCAGCGACCCAAAGGAGCAGGAAATGGATTCTTCCCCAGAGCCTGCAGAGTGGAAAGCAGCTTGCTGACACCTTGATTTTAACCCCGTGAAACCTGTACTGCAACTACAGAACTGTGTGATAATAAATATTTGCTGTTTTAGGCCACCGAGTTTGTGGTGATTTGCTAGTGCCAACAATATAAAAACTGTTAAAACATACCTAACTTCAGATAACTTTAGCAAATTACATTTGTTAAATATAGAATTTTGGATGATTCATTCACTCCAAATAGTATCTGTTAAGAGCCTACTATTTGCCAGGAAATGTGGGAGGAGCTAGGAATAAGAGAGGTCCCTGTCTTCACCAAACTCTGGTCTGCAGTTGTGTGGTCAATTTTTAATTTTATATTTTTAATCTTATGTAGAATTTTAAGCATATAATTTTGGCGAGAATAATGAACCCCCCCCCCATGCTTGTCACTCAGCTTTAGTAATTAACAACTCATAGCCACTTTTGTTTCAACTATATCCCATCCAACTACCCTCCCCTACTTCTAAGATTATATTTAGAAAATTCTAGACATCGTATCATATCTGAATAGTTAATTTTATGTGAAGCTTTGCTATGTAGTTATTATTTCCCATTCTGACATTAGAAAAATGAAGACTTTATTTTATCATCTTTAACAAAGTAACTTCATCATGAATCTGTGAGTTCATTTGCAATCGTTAGCTATTTTTTTGTCATGAAATTTTACCTGGGATTCCTTTGGTGCAAATTAGAAAATGACATAGATCATTTCAACTTGTAAAAGTGCTGCAGAAACTTACTTTGGGGTTATAAGTAAATTTTCTTGAGTAGGTTAATTCACAGATATAGACTGTGTGAATAAAGAGCGTCGATAGATTATACATGGAAAGTGATTTTCCATTTCCTGTGTTCTTGATTTAGGTTGATGACATCACTGTCTCTGAGTTCTAAATCTAGAAACCTTAGTCTTTCTTGATTAGTCTTAGTCTTTCTCACCTACTTTAAGCATCCACTCTGTCACTGAGTGCTATTAGTTTTATTTTGTTAAATATCATTCAAGTCTTACTGCTTTTTTATTGCTGTTGTCATTATTTTAATTGTGGTCCTAATAATGTCCTGACTGGATAATCTATTGCTTGTATTTTTTGATTCTGGGATTAATTGGAGTATTCTCCCACTTCAGCATGTCCCCCAACCTCTTATGCCTCCCTTCATTCCACAATCCCTGATTTTGGACACATCAGGCATAGGGTTGAGTCAATCACATTCTTCAATTCAAGGGTCACTATCATCATTGGTTTGTGTAAGGCCCATCCCTCCCTCCATTTAATATTAATCCATTTACTTATTCCCATTTATCCCCATTCCTTACTCCTTTTCTTTCCCATACACAGCCATTTTAATATGTTTAATGCATATATTTTTTAATGTATATGTCCAAGTACAAGATGTTATTCTTATATGTACATGCATTTTTAATATATATAAATAGAATTGTGTAATAGAATGCATTGCTTTTTGCTCTCAGAACTGTTTTTAAGAGTTACCTGTGATGCTAAATGAACACGTAGTTGATTGCTGTTAAAACTGCTCTGTTGTGTACATCCACAGCATTTTACTTATCCAGTTCCTCAGTGGTAGACACCTGGGGGGATGCGTCCAACTTCACAACACTACAACACTACGAATAATGAATGTCTATTACTGCACAATAAGCTACTCTGAAAATTAGTGGTTTAAAATAACATTGTTTCAGTACCATATGATATTACTTATATGCAGAATCTAAAATAGGGCACAAATGAACTTAATCTGTGAAACAAACAGACTCACAGACATAGAGAACAGACGTGGTTCCTAAGGGAGTGGGATTTGGGGGAGGGATGGAGTCGGAGTTTGGGGTTAGCAGATGCAAACTAACATATATAGAATGGATAAACAACAAGGTCCTACCGTATAGCACAGGGAACTCTATTCAGTATCCTGTGATAAACCATAACGGAAAAGAATATAAAAAAGAATATGTATATATATGTATAACTGAATCACTGCTATACAGCAGAAATTAACACACCATTGTAAATCAACTATACTTCAATAAAAATGAAACATTGTTTCAGTTTTTCAGTATCAGAAATCAGGTACAGTGTAGCTTGGTGCCTCTGACTCAAGTGTCTCATGAGGTTGTAGTTAATGTTATGGCTATGGCTGTGGTCTTATCTGAAGCCTCAGCTAGGAAGGACCTACTTCATAGACTTCTCACTTGGCTGTTGGCAGGATTTAATTTCTCTAGGGTTGTTGGACTGAGGGCCTCAGTTGCTTATTGGAGGCCTCCCATAGTCCTTTGCCAGGTATACTTCTCTGTATGTCAGCTCACAACAAGGCAGCTGGCTTCCCTTGGAGAAAGCAAACAAAAGAACAAGAGCAGGTGCCCAGCACAAGCCATGGTTGTTTTGTAAGCCAGTCTCCTCTCAGAAGTGGCATCCTTTTACCTTTACTGTGTTCTCTTGCTTCTAAAAAGCAAGTCTCTAGATCCATCCTACACTCAAGGGGAGGCAATTACAAAAGGACATGAATAGCAGGAAGCAGGGATTATTGAGGGTCATTTTAGAGGTTGCTTACCACAGTCCTCAGACATATTTCTGTGAGTTTTTCCTTGGCATATACATGTACTGGGTTATAAATTGTTCTCTAAAATAACTGTGTTGGCTAATATTCCTTTCAACAGTACATGAGGGTTTATATATCATTATATGTTTACCAATACTTTACATTTTCTAGGACATAAAGGGATATTACATTGTTTTAAACAGACTTTTTTTTATCTCTTGCTCTTTTTTTTTTCCTAGTGAAGTTCTTGCCTTCTTTCCTAGTGAAGTTTTCTTGGCCTTTTGCAGGAATTGCTTGTAATAGTCTAGATATTAGTTCTTTATTCTTTTTCCATTTTATCATCTGCCAGTTAAACTTTGTTCAGGGTTTAATTTGTTGAGCAATAATCCTTAATTTTGATGTAATTAAATGCTTTTATTTATTTACTTACTTTGTGGTTTGAGCTCTTAGGCTTTTATTTAAGAATTCCCTTCTTGTGTTTATGTTACAAACTTATCATTGTACATTTTCTTCTATTAATTTTGGTGTTACCATTCACATCCAAGTGAATGCAGGTCTTTAATTCCTCTGTCATAGATCTTTGAAAATGTTGTAAGAGTGGGATCCATCACTATTTTTCTTTATGAAATAAATCATTTTTTTCCCCAGCACCATCTTTTGTACAATCTGTTCTCCATTGATTTATGAATCATTTTATTGTATGTTCCCATAGAAACACAGGTTTGACCTTTACATTCAGTTCTCAGTAGAGATTGGTTTGTCTTCTTTTTTGGTGTGCTCACAAATACCATCCTGTTTTTATTGCTACAGCTGTATAACATGGCTTGATATCTGGTAGGGGAAGTCCCTCTCTTCACTTTTCAATTTCAAGATTGACGTAGCTGTATGTTTATTCTTTCATAAAAATGTTAGAGTCAATTTATGAAGTTTCTGAAAAAAAAAAAAACCCGAGAATTTTGGTTGTGATTAAGATTAATTTGTGTAGAATTATCTTCATGGTATTTAGTCATTCCATTCAGATCATCCTGTGCCGAGACCAGCTCAGCGACTTGAGGTGAGTGACGGGTGCCGCAAGCTTAAAGAAAACACAGACACAGACTTAAGAGAAAGATGGGACGGGGGACTCAAGACCTCTAGGATCAAGAGCCTCGCAGATTTTATTGAGTTCTTGGCATAGCCTAAGGGTCTAACACTCCCAGTTTAGTCCCACAAACAAGGTTATCTTTGAAGTAAACAAACAAAGGCCTCACATGACTGGGGGCAATGATCTTTGTTTGCCTCCTGGGTCGGATTTGAGCAGGGTGTGGATTTGAGCAGGGTGTGGATTTGAGCAGGGTGTGGATTTGAGCTGGGCGTGGAGAGCAAAGCGGCCCTGGGGGCAGGAGACCTCTCTCAAAAGGATTAAGGGTCTGTGCCCCACCCCTGCTGGCCCCTCTGCAGACTGTGCCTGTCTTAGGTTGTTCCTCCCCTGAGGAATCTTACCTGTCTCTGGCTAACCAGCCATCCTCCACAGCCAAACAGGGTGATAAGAGATGTGCAAGTGAGAAAGGGGCTGAGCCCCCAGAGAGGGTCAATTTTCTGTTTCCATGGTAGCCTATGCCCCCATGGTCTCCACGCCCAGCACCCTTAGTTCCTCCACTGCTCAAGCAGGACATCCTGCATCCAGTTGCTCAGCCCACATACTTTAATTACTTTTAGTAACATTTTCAATGTTTCAGAAAGACTTCTGAATGTTTTCCCACAATCCTGTTTGCCCTTTGTTAGTGTTTTAGTACTAATGAGTGGGTGCTGGCCAGCAAAATGAATTGAAGATATCCTCTAAGTCACTCACCAGCATCCTGAATCCTTTTTTTCATGAAATTCCCTTTACATTTTTGTTGCAACAAGTATTCCTTTTGTATTATGATCATGTATTACATGGCTTCAACATTTCTTCCTTTTTTGCTATTCTAAGTTATGAATGCCTGGTATGCTATGCTGATGACCTTATTCAGGAAGTCCTAGTTAGTTCCAACCAAAATCAGAGCAATGAAGATCCCTCTTGTCTCTATCCTTTATCTGTTGAGTGCCTGTTATGAACTAGAGTTGGGAATACAAACAACAACTAAAAATGGAAGGATCCCTAGCTAGAATCTGATGTGTTCTAGTAAGAAAGATAGACTTGCCTGCAAATAATTGCCAGTCATACTTTAGGTCTTAACTTAATGTTGCTTTTTTGGAGGAGCTTTCTTTTGATCCCATAGTTAAAATCAGAGTCCCCTGTAATCTTTTCTTGTTGTTACTTGCTTTTTTTTCTTTATCACCCTTTTTGGAATAATTATTACTTGAGTTCTTTTTTCCACTAAAGTGTAAGCTCCATGAAGGTGGCAGCCTTATCTATTGTTGCCTTTTATGTGGTTAATATTTACAACAATAATTATGGAAATTTCAGGAAGGAGAATTGTTCTACAGTATTAGATTTCTGAGTAGAAATGAGATTTATTCACTACATAATAAGATCATTTGCACAGGTCTCTTGTGTTTTGTTTTGCATTCTTTGCTTTTAAAAGATATTTCTATCAGCAGTAACTCCATAAATATCTGGTAGAATTAGAACTTAGAAATCTGGTAAGCTTGTCCATTTCTAGAATCAAATCATCTTTAATTTGTTTAATGAGCTTCATTTAAGTAAGTGTTAAGTATTTTTCTTTGGGCTTTCCATGAATATTTCAGTTCTGTAAAAATATTTGATATTCTTTTGGGGCTGTTACTCTTTTTGTTGTGTGGTTGAGATTTTCACTTTCCTGGGCTAACATGTTACTCTTCCTCATGATAACTGTGTTTAAACTTTTGCAATAATTGAAGATTTGATGCAGTAGTTCCTGTTTGTGCTCAGCCGAAATTTTGTTTCCTTTTCATTTGATCTAAGATTTGTTTCTAAAAGGGGTTCGTGATCTTCTTCGAAGGACAACAGTAATCCTTCATAAAAGAAATACACTTAATAAAACAGGAATAATTTGTTTACTCTTCATATTTTGCTGAACGGGCAGAGTTGGCCTTGAGAAAGTAGACACTTAGAGATAGAAGATCTAGGGTGTACCATTGTTCTCATTGTAAAGTGATTATCAACTCAAAAAAAATTGTCTTCCCTACACTGACTTCTCTTCAGTTTTATAATCTGAGTATTTGTTTCTGTGTTATAATTAAACAGGGGTGAACATAGGGGCTTTAGAGTGGACCTTCAGAGCAGAGCACTGCTGGTAACTGTTCCCATTATACACTAATATATTGATACTTGTCATTCCTTAGTAGATGGGAACTGGGAAATAGGAAAGTAACGGGATATATGACCCAAGTACAAGAACTAATGACGAGGAAGGGTTTCATATTTTTGCTTGACTTAATTTTTATGTTAAATGTATTAGTATTTTTTAATAATCCAGAAACATATTGAATATTTTGATATGAGTTTTTAAATGTATAGTTTATTTAGAAAAGAGCAATATCTTAATCTTCCAAAGTGGTCATTATTCTGATTTGTTTCCTGTTTTTCCAGAGATATTACATATGAAATATCAGTAGAAGCTGTGTCAACAATGGTGGTTTTCCTTTCCTGCCAGCTCTTCCACAAGGAAGTTTTGCGACAGAGCATCAGTCACAAGTATTTAATGCGAGGTCGATGGTATGTTTCTATTTTAAATTTGTTGAATTTTTTATTGTATTAATCTATAGTTCTCGTCTTGTCCTCTTTACTTAGTGTTCGTCCATATCTCCAACAAGCCATTTCTTCTGGTTCTTCTATCAGAACTTCAAACTCAACACATAAGGATCTGCTTTCCTATCTAAACTATCCATCTCCCCTGCCCCTTTCATCCCCTAGCTTCATTACCTTCTCTATTGGTTTCTTTTTTCTTTTTTCTTTTTTTTAAATCTTTAATTTTTATTTTTTAAATTTATTATTAAAATTTTAATTTTTATTTTTTTTAAATTTATTTTTATTTACTTTTAGTTTTTAAAAAATTTTTAGATTTATTTTTATTTATTTTTTATTTATGGGCTGTATTGGGTCTTCGTTCCTGCATGTAGGCTTTCTCTAGTTGTGGCGAGCGGGGGTTACTTTTAATTGAGGTGCACAGGCTTCTCAGTGTGGTGGCCTCTCTTGTTGCAGAGCACGGGCTCTAGGCATGCAGGCTTCAGTACTTGCAGCACATGGGCTTATTAGCTCATGGGCTCTGGAGCACAGGGTCAGTAGTTGTGGCGCACAGGCTTAGTTGCTCCATGGCATGTGGGATCTTCTCGGACCGGGGATCAAACCCGTATCCTCTGCATTGGCAGGTGGACTCATAACTGCTGCGCCACCAGGGAAGCCCTCTGTTGGTTTCTTTGTAGAGTTGAAACTTTGAAGTCATCTTTTTTTTTCTTCTGAATCATTCTCTGTGTCTAAGTAGTCATCTGGTCATATTTGTTCATTGAAATTATTTGTACCTTCCCCTTCTCACCAGTCCCATTGAAACTACTCAGGTAGTATATGCCCCGTCACCATGTGTTTGGACTTCCCCAGTAGCCGCTTAACTAACTGTTCCTACTTTAAATAAACATTTGTTTATTTAAGCAAATATTTATTGTGTGCTAACCATGTGCCAGGTGTGTGTTAGGCTATGCTCCTGAGCAGAAGCTTACAGTCTCCTGGTGGGTGGGGATGGGAGTAGATAAATATTAAACACACATGCGCGCGCGCGCACACGCACACACACGGGTGGGGATGGGAGTAGATAAATATTAAACACACACGCGCGCATGCGCACACACACACACACGCACACGCACGCACGCACCCACACAGAGGTACCTTTGTCTTTTTCCCTCTTGCTCCCTTGATTATACTTGTGGCACATTCACAGAATCCTTTAGGGCTCTTTCGGAACATATTTGAAAATCACCAATAATAGGGATGAAGAGGCCTTACATTGGCTCAGGAGCCTATTTAAAAGTTTTCTCCAAAAAAAAAAAAAAAAAATTTTCTCCAAATTGCAGGTATTGATTTATCACCACTTTGTGGACACATATCCCTTTTAACTTGTTTTCTCTCCCTTCTCCTCTCATTTTGTTACTTAAAAGCAATGAGTAACATTAAAAATAAATCTGTATATATATGGGTATGTTTTTTGTATGCTTGCATAGATTGAATAATTTCATACTTTTTATTTAAACAATGTGAGCTATTTAACAATTATATTGGTTATATGTTGAATATATTGGATATATTGGGTTAAGTCAAAGACACTATGTCAATTTCCATACTTCTTAACTCTCACTTTTTCCTACTGATTCTGTGTTACTGTCTCCCTTCAAGTGCCACGTATTGTATTATACGCTGAATTTATATCTCACCTGTTACACAGGTTGCAAATAAGGTAACTGAAGCTTAGGAATTGCAGTGATTTGATGAATCACAATTTCTTTGAATTGTGCTAATCTCTTTTATGTCAATAAATTATGTAGGTTATATTTACACAATACAAAGTAGGTTGACCCCCCAAAATATGAGTTTATTTTCTTCCTTTTTCTTTTTGTGTAGTCTTCCATATACCAGCAAGCTTGTGAAAACCTTATTGTATAACTTCATCAGACAAGAAAAGCCGCCTCCTCCAGGAGCGCATGTTTTCCCTCAGCAGTCGGAGGGGGGAGGACTGCTGTATGGACTGGCGTCAGGAGTAGCAAGTAAGTCTTATCAAATTTTGTCAGTCCTTTGATGTATGCAGGTTTTGTCCAGTTAGTCATAAGAAACTCTGTCCACTTGGCTGCCACTACTAACTGTTAGTGCGACTGTGCAGCCAGTTAAATGTGAAATACTGGAAGTAATTTAAAATATTTTTTCCATTTGGTGTACTGATTTATACAAGGAAATATAGCAAATCACGAATAGATTTGTTGCCTATAAGAGAACATTTTTCAAGAAAGAATGTTTATAAATATGTATATTGCATGCATTCTGGCTGTACAATATAAATACAGTTATGCTCTTGAAAACTTTTTATTGCTTATGTTTTATGAAGAAATTATTTTAGGGGCTTTCTTGGTTAGGCTTTTACATGACTAATTAGGTGTAGTTTTCTTATTATATTCAATGTTGCACTTATTTGGTGACAAAATAGTACATTTTGAAGAGTCTTGTAATAAATTCTAAAGTGGCACAAACGTGAGTTTTATCAGATTGGAAGCAAATTTCATTAACTGAAAAACATCTTTTCCCACCATCCAGTAAAGCCTTATTTCTGTTTCCCATTGTTTAGAACTAAAGAGACTAGAAGTAAAAGAGGACCTGGGTCATGTAGGGTTACGTCCACTGAACTTACGCTTTGTTCTGAAGGAGAAACAAAAACTAAACTGGCACTTTGGCAGTTGTAAAGTCTGCCAAAGGGTTCTCTTCCTAAAGAAACAGTATCCGGTCTACTTAATTACATAGTGCAGAGTTCAACTGTCTGAAGGAATGTTAAATGAAGCTGAGTTCCACAGCTGTGTTAGGCTGTGACATGCTTTCCACACTCAGACAGGAGCATTAGTTTGGTGGGAAAATGGAGTACCGTGTGATCATTGATAAGATGATGAGTCTCAGGAACCTCTTTGAATTAAAAGATCTCTGTTCTAGGTTTACCTTCCTTTGAGTTCTTTTAATATCATGAGTTGAATTACATGTGTAGTCACTCATGGCTTTGTCTTTGGTGCTGCACATGCTGCCTAGACCGCCAGACCTGCAGAGGTTCATTTTCGGAGTCACCCCCTCCCACTGTCCTCACTGTTTCAAAAGAGGAGGCTGTACAGGGCTTGCTCATGTGAGGCCTATGAAGGCAGCACAGGAAGGGCTTCGTGTATCCTGCAGGAAGGCTTGAGTAATTCATTAGTGTTTTCTTTTTTCAGTCATTAAACTGGTGTAAGTATTCCAGAGCTGAGTATTTTTCCGTACTCCAGTATGGTTGGAGATTTTTTTGGAGGACATAGTGTAAGTTCATTAACTGCTTTCTTCAAAACAATGGCAATACTTTGCAGTTTTTAAAAATGTAAACTCGTGTAGTTCTTGATTTTTTTTGCAGTTATGTGTTATCATGAAGAAGTCCAGTGTAAATTGGTACAGCCACTATGGAAAACAGTATGAAAGTTCCTTAAAAAACCAAAAATAGAACTACCATATGACCCAGCAATCCCACTACTGGGCATATACCCTGAGAAAACCATAATCCAAAAAGAAACATGTACCACAGTGTTCATTGCAGCACTATTTACAATAGCCAGGACATGGAAGCAAACTAAATTCTCATCAACAGATGAATGGATAAAGATGTGGCACATATATACAATGGACTATTACTCAGCTGTAAGAAGGAATGAAATTGAGTTATTTGTAGTGAGGTGGATGGACCTAGAGTCTGTCATACAGAGCAAGTAAGCCAGAAAGAGAAAAACAAATACCATATGCTAACTCATATATATGTAATCTAAAAAAATGGTCCTGATGAACCCAGTGACAGGGCAAGAATAAAGATGCGGATGCAGAGAACGGACTTGAGGACACAGGGTGGGGAGGGGCGAAGGGGAAGCTGGGACGAAGTGAGAGAGTAGCATTGACATATGTACACCACCAAATGTAAAATAGATAGCTAGTGGGAAGCTGCTGCATAGCACAGGGAGATCAACTCCATGATGGGTGATGACTTAGGGGGCTGGGATAGGGAAGGTGGGAGGGAGTCTCGGGATGGAGGGGATATGGAGATATATGTATAAATATAGCTGATTCACTTTGTTGTACAGCAAAAACTGGCACAACAGTGTAAACCAATTATATTCCAATAAGAGCTTAAAAAAAAAGAATGGAAAGGTTAAAAAAAAAAAGAAGTTCAGTATGGTATGTGGTATCATCAGTACTGGGTGCTAAAAACTTGACTTGTTAATTTTAGATCTACTCTGTGAATCAAAAGGAAGTTGCTTAATTTTCTGAGCTCCCAGTTTCTTTGTCTATCAAATGTCGATCACGGTTGGACTAGATGAACCATTTCCACACAATTCTTAATGGTTCTCTTGTCTTTTCCCCTACCACTAAGAAATTTAATATTCAGCTAAGGGCATTAAAATCGACTTAGGATTTTTAGTGTGCCTGCAATCATAAGACGTTTTACACAGCTTCTTAAATCTTCGTAAAACTGTTCATGTGAAAGTATAAGTGACGGAGTGATTTATTATTTTATAGTATGTGACCCAAAGGATTATAAAAAAACAACCAAAGGATATTTTCCTTCTAAAAAGCCCAGCTATGTATTGTGTGTGTGTGTGTGTGGGTGGGGGGGGACGGATAAGAACAGTCATAGTCGTATAATTTTGAACTAAGCCAGATTCCATGAAAGTCAGTCAAGTTGACAAAGGAAATTTGACTTCAGTTGTGTCAACTTTTGGTTTGATGATCTTTTGGTTGGTAAAGAATTTTCTTACTTTAATAGTGGCTTGAGAAAAATATGATTTGGAAGTTCCTCACTGAAAAAAAAAAGTTAGATTCCAAAGCCAGATGTAAATTATAAACACTTTAGGGTTATATTCATTTTTGTTGGGGTTAAATTTTTCCTGGATATAGAAAGCATTTCGTTTCATAGCAGGATGTGTATAGTATGTTTTGCTTAAATTATTTTCTTTAAATCAGGGTGTCTTATTTAAAAAAAAATTAACAGTTTTGGATAGTGAGGTGAAAGGGAAAAGAGAAGAATCTTTTTGCTAGAACTGGGGTCCAGAGGAGTGTGAGCCATACATCTGACAGTTTATTCTCACTTTTTTTCATATTTATATCTGGTTATTACACTGTTTCTCAGACTTCAGCAAAAACTCTGTTGTTTCTTGCATGCCTGCCATTCTTCCTTTTTCATACTTTTGCGTGGTTATCTTTTTAACCTAGAGTCCCACTTCCTTCTCTCTCTGACTGATTTTTCTGCTCCTCTATCCTTTAAGATCCATCTCAAATACCACGTTCTCCACAAGACTTCCTTTTCTACCTCCTAGCTGGATGTGATCTTTTCCTGAGACACTTAATACTGTGCTTTGTCTTTTTTTTTGAAAAATAAATTTATTTATTTATTTATTGCTGTGTTGGGTCTTCATTGCTGCGCACAGGCTTTCTCTAGTTGCAGTCAACGGGGTCTACTCTTTGTTGCTTTGCTCAGGCTTCTCTTTGCAGTGGCTTCTCTGTTGCAGAGCTCAGGCTCCAGGTGCACGGACCTCAGTAGTTGTGCCACATGGGCTCAACAGTTGTGGCTTGCGGGTTCTAGAGTGCAGGCTCAGTAGTTGTGGCACATGGGCTTAGTTGCTCTGTGGCATGCGGGATCCTCCCGGACCAGGGCTTGAACCCATGTCCCCTGCACTGGCAGGCAGGCTCTCCACCATTGAGCCACCAGGGTAGCCCTCTGCTTTGTCTTATGATCACTAGGTACAAGCATCATTCTCCCGTCCTTGGCTCTAATACAATAAAATGAGAGCTAACATAACACTTCAGAGTTTACAGAGCAACTTTTAGGTATCTAACTTTATTCTCATAGCAACCTTGTCAAAGATGGTTTTACTTTCCTAACATAGTATGTTCCTAGTTATTATTTGTCTAAGATCACGTAGGAATGAGGTGAGTTGGTTTGCACTTTAGCTGAGTTCCTCTGACTCCTGACCTTTGCTCTCTGGTCTTTTTTTTTTTTTCCCATTTTATTTCAATATTTTTTTCTATTTAAAAAAAATTTTTATTGACATATAGTTGATTTACAATGTTTTATTAGTTTCAGATGTGAAGTAAAGTGATTCAGTTATACATATATATATATTATTCTTTTTTAGATTCCTTTCCCATATAGGTCATTACTGTCTGGTCTTTCATTGTCACCACTTGAGTCCTGAGTGTGTAAGCTGCTTCTTGGCTTATGTGAGGGTGTTCACAACAGCAAAGCTCCTTACATCTATGGACTGTCAGTAAATACTTGTTGTATATAATTAAGTACCAAAAGCTAGATAGTTGTGAACTCAGTTAGAATAACATGTCTATCATTGATTGAATGCCTTATGTTTGCCAGTCACTTTAGTAGTTAATTTACACACATGATTTCACCTACTCTTACTTAGTATTTTTCTTTTTAACATTTTATTGTGGAAAATTTCAAAGATGTACAGAGAAAGAATGGTAGAATGAACCTACTATCTATGTATAACCCATCTTCAAGAAATGTCATTTTGCTATTTTTTCCACTTTTCTCCTCCTCTTTTAAAAAGGCTTTTTATTTGGAAATAAGTTCACACATATATAAAAATACCAAAAATTAAAAAAGAAAAAACAAATTATATACCTTTAACCAGGTTGATTTATTGTTAACATTTTTTCCCATTTGTTTTGTATTTGTATTCCCCCCCCATTCTGCACACACACACACACACACACACACACACACACACATACACACACACATTTTGTTTTTAACCATTTGAGGATGTTATATATATCATGGCCCTCTACCCCATAAATACTTGAAAGTGTATTTCTCAGAAGGGTGTGTCTCTTTTTTTTTTAACTTTTTAAAACAGTTGAAGTGTAGTTAAATTTATAATGTTGTGTTAATTTCAAATGTAGAGCAAAATGGTTCAGTTATTCATATATATATATTCTTTTCAGAATATATTACAAGATAATTGAGTATAGTTCCCTGTGCTACACAGTAGGTCCTTGTTGTTTACCTGTTTATATGTAGTGTGTATGTGTTAATCCTAAACTCCTAATTTATCTCCCCCATCCCCTTTCGTAACCATAAGTTTGTTTCTGAGTCCGTAAGTCTTTTCCGATTTTGTAAATAAGTTCATTTGTATCATTTTTTTAGAGTCCACGTATAAGTAATATCATATGCTATTTGTCTTTCTCTCTGTGGCTTCACTTAGTATGATTATCTCTAGATCCATCCATGTTGCTGGAAATGACATTATTTCATTCTTTTTATGGCTGAGTAATATTCCATTGTGTGTGTATGTATGTGTGTGTGTGTGTGTGTGTGTGTGTGCATATCATATCTTCTTTATCCATCCATCTGTTGAAGGACATTTAGGTTGCTTCCGTGTCTTGGCTTTTGTAAATAGCACCGCTTTGAACACTGGGGTGCATGTATCCTATAATATTATGAATTAGAGCCTTTGTCTTTTCTGCTCAGGAGTGGGATGGTAGAATCATATGGTAGCTGTATTTTTAGTTTTCTAAGGAACCTCCATACTGTTTTCCATAGTGGCTGTGCCAATTTACATTCCCACCAATATGTGCTTGTGTTTACACCTTGGAATTTCTAAGTATTAGACATGAAGTGGGGCCTGGTCATACCTAGTTTCAGTAAGCATTCAGGATGATTCTGAAAAGAGCTGGTCTGTTTCTGCACCACTCTGTGGTACGGGTCCCTTTCCAGTGCTTGAATCTATTCTGCTCTGGGCCCATCACGGCAGATAGTTGAGCCAGTTCTGTTAACTATTGGCGAATACATTGTTTAGAGGCAGCTCTCATGGGTTTAACTGACCCTCTGCTTTTGTATTATCTTGCTTTCTCTTCTTATTGCTCTCTGTTGCTGATGAGGTCTAGTTTATCAGGATTGTTTTTTAAGTTTGACCATCAGTACAATACTACGGCGTGAAATAGGTTGGCACTCTGAACTCCGTGATTCTGGATACTATATTTTCTTCTTCATCTAGACTAAATGCCCATTAACTGTTTTGGCAGACAATATTCAGTTGTTAATGAATTTATTGTTAATTTTATCACCTAAGTCTTTTCCATACCCGTAGCTTTTATGTCCTAACTTTCCCCTACAGGTACAGACCTTTCAGTGTATCTCAGGTATAATTTTGTTAGTGTGATGTGGCCCATAGTTCCAGCCAAAGCATAACATTTGCTCTAAACTTGAGCCCTAGATTGTCATTAAACAGATATTTTGGGGCTTGCTGCTTTATTCAGGGTTATGTCCTAGACATCACATTGAAAGGATTGATATATTCTAATTCCATTGTGGAAGGCAGGGTGTTTCTGTAGGTGGCACATGTAAAATAACAATGGAGATTAATGTAACCAGGAATTTTTTGACTATTCTATGTAGAAAAGATCTCATTTCCTGGATTCCCAGTGAGGATTTGTTGTGAGGGCAGTAGCCTGGTTTTCCCAGGCAGCAGACTTTTAGAGTTAAAGAGGATTCTTATAGTTTCCCCTGACTTTTAGGACCTACCCCCAAGGATCTTCATGAAACTGGAACTATAGTCCCCCAATGGCAGGAGGTGCTGAGCGAGCCTCTTGTGAGTTCAAACCAGGCCCCGTTTCCTCGCATATCTCCACTCTTTGGATTACACCACGGGGACCTCTCAGCTGCCCTTTCTCTTCTCTCATTCCTGGAAGTCCTTGTGGGTAAGGGTGGATTTCCAGAGTTCAATGTGGAGAATCGGGTTATTTGTGATGAAGCCCCAGCTTAGGATGATCTTAGAGAAGTTCTTTAACTCTTTGTATCTCATTATTATACTTTATAAAGCTGAAAAATAGAAGAGTTTTTGTACTAGGTTATTGTGAAGAATAAATGATATATTGTGTATGAAATCACTTCTAAAATTATACAGTCTCTATCCTCAGGTAAATAACTTGTTACCTGCACTGAAGCACTGCTGCTTCTTGTTAATTAAAATCAAAATAATTTAAAAGAAAATAAATTAATTAAATGAAATTAGCAATCAGAAAATCTTTTAACAAATTTATATACAGCAAAACATTTAAGAGAATATTTTACCTTTTTCATCTGCTCAAACTTTAAAATTTATGCAAAAAATATTTTGAAACACTGACTACATTGAATACACCAGCCATGTTTTTGCTCATTCTCCAACTGGCTTTTTATTTTATGTGGTGCAAAATTTGGCCAATGACAGTCAGAAAGGAAAATTTGATTGTTAAATAGATATTGCCCACAAGAGATTTCTCCTTGCTTCCTAAATGAACTTGCCTTGACAACAGTCACTATGGTACCATTTCTTACTCACTAATTTACTGTAAGATTATATTTTCTTTTTGATCATTTGTTTATAAACTTAGCCAAAATTTTTTAATAAAGAAAAGATGCTGAACCACCCTGAATTGTAATAAATATTTCAAATGTTCAACTAATCCAAGATATCAGTAATATTAGTGGTCTTAGTTATAGTCAGTAAAGCAGTTGATACTTGATACTTACTTTCAGCTATTAGCACATCACCTTACACTGTTAGAGATGTTTTACAAAGCATGTGAATGAAGACCCTTGCCTGTATGATTTGTTATGTAATGGGGCAGGGCGTGTGGTGGTAACACATGGTCAGCTCCGATTGCTATAACAAAATACCATAGACTGGGTGGCTTGAACAGCAGACGTGTATTTCTCACAGTTTTGGAGGCTTGGAAGTCTAAGATCAAAGTGTTGGCAGATTAGGTTCTTGGTGAGGGCTTTCTTCCTGGCTTGCAGATGGTTGCACGATACCGTCACATGGTGTTTCTTCACTGGTGTCTCTTCTTCCTCATATAAGGGCATGAATACCATCATGGGGGCTCCACCCTCATGACCTCATCTGAACCTAATGACTTTCCAAAGGCCCTGCGTGCTGTTACCACTACATTGGGGTTTGGGCTTAATATATGAATTTGGTGGTGGGGGCACAAACATTCAGTCAGTAATAGGTATTAAGTAGGTCGTGCTGGAATTCCCCTCACTGAAATATTCTCAGTTTGGGAGGCCACTGGTCTCTTCTGTATGTTGATAGCTAAGGCACCTTTCTAGCTCCAGTCATTATTTTAAACCACAACCTGTTTAGTGGCGGTGGTGAGGGTTGTGGCCACCTCACGGACAGACAGACAGAAAGAAAGAAAAGAGGGAGGGAGGGAGGGAAGCATAAGGAGACACTCCAAAAATAACCCTGTGATTGAAACAAATTATTTTTCTTTTCTGATTTTGGAGGCTACCCCTTATATTGTTCTTTGGAGGGACTGGCTCTAGAGTTTGATAATTTGGTATTATGGAAGAGGCACAGATATCAGACTCTGGCTGTCAGTATTAGACTTAGAATTGAATGCCAGTCCTGCCATTTACTAACTAGGTGTTCTTGGGCTATTTAACCTCTCAGTGACTCAGATTCTTCCAGGTAAACTGAGGGTAATACCTTCCTTTGTAGGGCTACTGAGGTCCTCAGATGAGCAAAAGTGTAGGAGAGAGCATGGTACCCAATAGGTACCCAATAAATGGTCACTATTAGTAACAAATATTACATAGTAATATTTGAGAGAGAACTTTTGTTTAAAAAAATAGAGAAAAGCCAGTGACCTTATAATGATTTATGTTTACCCAGATTTTTAGTGTAAATAAATTATGAAAATATCTGATATTTGGTATATACATTTATAAGAGACTTCAGATAGTTACTAAAAGAGTTATGTTGAAAATTTATATTGTGAGAAGGAAAAATAAGTTATAACATTTATTGCTTTTCTTTTGATTCTGTCCTTACTTCATTGACCTTGTCTTTTAATATACTTTCAAGCTTCTAAGTTGCCTCTATACCAAAAAAAAAAAAAAAAAAAAGATGAAGCAAAGGAAGGGTTGACCTCAAAATTTCTTGTGTTTTTTCATTATAAGACAAAGCTGTAATGTGATTATAACTGAATATTTAATATTTTAAAGAGCCAAGACTAATTAAATGTGTTCTGCCAAACTGTGCTTTCCATCACAAGTACTGAGGTTTTACACAATAACTTCTGATATATGGCTTTTCCATCTGAATGAGCCATCAGAAATGTTTTTTTTTCCTTTGCTTGCAGTGGTGGGTGTCTCAGCCAAATTATAAAGCCAAAGTAGTGATTAATAGAGAAATTAATAAAGTAGAATTTGAAGATTAACTCATTTCTCCTAACTTGTTATTGAGAAAGTTATTGAATTCATTGTGATAGGTACAGTGTGCAGTAGTTGTAATTTATTTTATGTGACTATTGCTTTTCTCTTCATTTTTGGCTTTTTCTGCGCTGACTCATTGAGAGTAAGAAAAACTACAGTAAGAGAAAAAGTATGTGGCACTCAGAAACAGGCATAGTTGTGAAAACATTTCTAATTAAAGCACTTTGAACTTTCAAAAAAAGAAAGTGGCTTATAAACAATAATTACTTTCTCAATTCATTTTTATTTGGAATGATTTGGTAGATTTTATAAACCAGGTGAAATAATGACTTTTTCTCTCCTTCTTTATTTTCAGGACTGAACTCATTTTGTGACTTACAAAATATAGTTAATTTCAGTTTACTGTTTCCTTGTAATGCTTCCTTGCAGGGATACAGTGAGCATTTAGCTTAGTATCTACAACACAAACTGACCATATTAGTTGTAGAGTCGTAATATGTTATTTTACCTTTAATTGCTCTCTGAAAAAAGTATTATTTCAGATTTTAGACTTTTAAAAATGTTTATTAAATGATTTTCATTGGAAGTAATATAGCGTCAAAATATAATACTGACTTATCTTTTATCCACTTGCTGACAGCCATTCCTAAACCAGTTTCCGGAAATGGCTCTAAAAGTCAGTATGCCAGGCCTCTATTCTCATTTTCTTCTTAACAGATTTGAGGGGAAGACTGAGGCTTCATTTATGCCTCAAATAGTTGGGAAATGAATTCATTCATATTTACCAGGAAGAAAATGAAATAAAGCAGTCAATTTCAGATGAAATCCTAGACATAAGTTTCTAAGACTTGCTGTAAGTGTTATTTGGCATCAATGATTTAATCTGTTTTGAAGACTCCGCCAACATAATTTATTTTATGGTGGAATTTAAAATATTAAATATATTTTAAACATAGGAATATTAAAATCATGGAATTATAATTTTGGGGAATATAAATCTTATTTGAAAAATGAAGCAATTAAAGAGGACTTGCTTTAAAACTGTTAAATTCTATCACAGTCAATGAGTGTAACTTTTATTAAGCAGCTGCTTTAAAATTTACATTAATTTCAGCATGGATGTTTGAAGTAAATATGAAGATTAGGTTTATTCAGGGTTACTCGCTGACACAATTTGTGAGTGGTAGTAGGAACTCATAAATTATAGTTGGTTTAGGGTTTTTTTTAAATAAATAAATTTATTTATTTTTTGGCTGTGTTGAGTCTTCTTTGCAGTGCGTAGGTTTTCTCTAGTTGCGGTGTGTGGGCTTCTCATTGCTGTGGCTTCTCTTGTTGTGGAGCACCGACTCTAGGTGCGTGGCCTTCAGTAGTTGCAGCACATAGGCTCATTAGTTGTGGCTCACGGGCTCTAGAATGCAGGCTCAGTAGTTGTGGTGCACAGGCTTAGTTGCTCTCTGGCATGTGGGATCTTCCTGGACCAGGGATTGAACCTGTGTCCCCTGCATTGGCAGGTGAATTCTTAACCACTGCGTTACCAGGGAAGTCCTAGTTGGTGTAGTTTTGAGACCACCTTTTTAAAAAAAATTTTTTTTAAATAAATTTATTTATTTATTCATTTATTTATTTATTGACTGCATTGGGTCTTCGTTGCTGCATGCGGGCTTTCTCTAGTTGTGGCAAGCAGGGGCTACTCTTTGTTGTGGTGAGTGTGCTTCTCATTGCAGTGGCTTCTCTGGTTGCAGAGCATGGGTTCTAGGTGCTCGGGCTTCAGTAGTTGTAGCATGTGGGCTCAGTAGTTGTGGCTCGTGGGCTCTAGAACACAGGCTCAGTTGTTGTGGCGCATGGGCTTAGTTTCTCCACGGCATGTGGGATCTCTCTGGACCAGAGCTCGAACCTGTGTCTTCTGCATTGGCAGGCAGATTCTTAACCACTGCGCCACCAGGGAAGCCCGAGACCACCTTTTACATAATTAAATAACTTAAAGTCTAGTGTTAGGAATCATTCAAAGACTGTCCTCTTAAACTGTTTCTGTAACTTACTTTGAAATGCATTAATAAAATAAGCTACATTGGTGGGGAATATAGGGATGCATAGACGGACAGGGATGTTTTCTCAAATACAACAAAATGTTAATGTAAAATCTAGATGGTGAACGTATGGGTATTCACTATATTGTAATTCTTTCAGCTTTTCTGGATGTTTGACAGTTTTCATAATAAAATGTTGGGGGAAAAGTAGACTCAATGTGAAGATGAATTTGTGTTGTAAATTTCAGTTTGTCCATTAACAAGCTATCTCTTAACTTCTACTCCTTCCAGAGTTGCTAGGTAAGATTCTGAAGAATGTGGGGTTCTGGCCAGACCTGGACTCAATCGCTTACTACAAGCTAATTAGCTCTATAACCTTGTGAAAGTTTTGTATCCTCTCTGAGCCTTTTCCCATCTGTAAAAATGGGATGATGCTTCCTTGTGGGATTATGATAAATGTCTCTTCATTTTTCTCTGGTACTTACTTTGCCAGACCGTGGTCCTTGAAGGCCCATTGAATCCAACTGGATGGAATGGTGTGGGGGGGAGTACTACTCATTGTGTTGCCCCGCAGCCTCCAGGATCAATTCTGCAAGTCCACGGGGTCCCATACTTGACAGAGTCTAGGCCGAAGAAAGGGAGGGGGAGAGCAGCAGCTAGCTATCCTCACCAGCAGGATCAGGTTGGAAGAGAATATAGCTTTTGGCATCAGATAGGTCTGAGCTGGAAACTGGGCTCTGCCTTCTACCAGTTTTGTTACTTTACATTACTTAACTTCTCTGAATCCTAATGTTCTTGTTTTAAAAGTGGAACTTAGAATATATTTACCTGTGTGCTTTTGTAACATTTAAATAACATATGACAAGTCGTGAATAAGTGTCTAGAATATGGTAAATACTGAAAACAAATACTAGTTACTATATGCCTGCCTCATCTCCGCCCCCCAACCTGTGTCAATTTCTCTAGTTTTCCAAATACCTCTCATATTTTTATCTTATATGTTTCATGTTCCCTTAGCCTTTCTGCTTACAAAATTAAGACAATCTTTTCTAGATTATAAAAAAAGGGAAGATAAACAGAGATCCACCAGGAACCTTCTTAGCATCCTTAACCATAACTTTATCAAATTGAAAGCCCTCCTGGAGATTAGCACCATTTTTCAGGCCATTTGAGTGGTGCAAAAGCAAACCAAGTTGAGCTAACTTTGCAATTAAAAATGTTACAAGTTGCTGAATCATAAAAGTCTGACATGCATTATATTTTCTGTGGCTCCTGATGCTGTGGTTTGAGGGTAAATGTTGAAAAGTTTTGAACTTGTCTTTTCAAAACTCATTCTAATAATACTTCCTTTGCCTCTTTGAAGTTAGTTAGTTCCCAACCCCCAGTTTATTTTAGAAAGTGTAGACAGATTAATAGATATTAGCTTTAAGAGAGGAGGTCTTTTCAATAGTAATTATTCCAAAGTATAAAGCATTCCAGGAATACTCCTAAAAGTAAAAATAGTTTTGCTTACTTGTATATCTCTGTTGCTCAATAGATGATGTGAGTAAAATAGCAATTTGTGGGTTTATCTATTTTTTATCATTCTAGATCATTCTAGACTGTCCCATTTGCTTTTAGTTTCCTGTTCTTGTGTGTCGTTCCCCCCCATCCCCACCCCCAATATTGTTCTTCCCTGTCTTCTTAGCTCTTGGCTTTCTAGCCACTGCATTTCCTGGCCTTAGTTTGCTGCTGTTTGTGGCCCTGACAGGAACAACTGCTTCCATCTGGGGGTTGCCAGTGCTAGGAGCAGTGATGGCTGCAAAAGAAACTTCATCATCATGAGTTTGGGACCCTTGGAGCAAGGGTCTGAGGTGGTCAGCGTAGGCTTGGAGCAGAGTCAACTGGAGAATTAGAGATACTGTAGAGTCTCGAGAGGGTGGGATCTGTGCTGGGTGGCCCTGGTTCTTGAACAGTTCTAGACCTCTCAGTTGCCTAACTATTACCCCTCGCTAGAATGTGAGGGAAGTCTTATGAGCAGGAATTGCTTGTTGTTCAAACCTATATCCTCAGCACATTAGCAGAGGCCCTGGGTTGTGGGAGATACTAATTGCTTGTTGAATGAGTGAATGTCATGTAGCCTTTGCAAATTATATGACTACTCTGTAATAGTACTCTGGATGACTGAGGCCTAGAAAAGTACTATTGTAAAGAGGTAGTTGTTCTGCTAAAGATTTTTGAAATTTTTCCATTTTTAGCTCTGCCTCTAACTCCTGCCCCCACTCCATATACGTTCTCTGATTCTAGACCCTTGCTAAAGATCTACTATGCAAATAGACACTCCTTTCTTTCATTATAGGTCCTGCTGTGAGAATTTCCATCTGTGTCTTCTTCCACTGTGTTCACTGTTAACTCTCTACCAGAAACGTGTTAAAATCTTTCATCCACTTATGGCCCTATTCTCTTTATGGTTGTAGTTTTATACTTTTAATTCTTTACACTTCATTTTTAAAAAAATTAATAGACTTTATTTTTTTGGAACAGTTTTAGTTTACAGAGAAGTGAGCAAAAAACAGAGTTCCCACGTACCTCCCTTTCCTCCCTCCCCAGTGTCATAAAATTTTTATTTAAAAAAAATACAAATATATCTATTTTTAGCAAATTAGGGAATTTTGTTGTCTTAACACTTGCATTGTATTTTCAAAAGAAAATATTTGAATCAAGTTTTTTCTCCCATAGACTGGTTTTCTTCAGTAACAATCAAAGCATTGACATGTAGGGTTCCAATTACATGATTACTATTGAGTGATGTTTTCAGATTATCAATGATTGTATGGACATTTTGGTACAACAAAATGATATGATACATCCATTTGTTTTTCTTTTTTTATTTTTTTTATTTTTTATTTTTTTATTGAAGTATAACTGATTTACAGTGTTACGCCAATCTCTGCGCTACAGCATCCATTTGTTTTTAAATTTTATTTGCATGTTTAAAATTCTGGCAGAGTTTGATAATAATTGAGCTATTTGAAATATGTTTATTTTGAGAAATTTTAAAAATTCGTCTTTCAATTTTTCATATAGTCAGGATGGCAACAGCTTAAGTAATCAGACCATAAATGTTGATAGTTTTTCCATAATGGGCAGTGATTGGTGGAAAGTGGGGGAATTCTCTGGAAAGAACATTGCATTTTCTCATAGTAAACTTAGTATTTAAGAAATCTGTTACATTTTCTTACTACAGATGTTGATATACACTTTTCCCCCCACACCTGGTGGGCAGTCAAATATAATTCTGTTAGATAAAAATACCCTTCAATTTTTTTTTTTACATAAAGTGTAAATTTGGGGAGCCTAAAACTATATTTTAAATGGCCAAAGAAATAAGCAGTGTCAATAAGCATTACTACAGCACATAAAAGGAGTTAGCCAAGCAGGAGAAGAGAATAGTAAGTTGCTTTGGGATACTTGGGATACTTTCCAGAGATGTACAAAGGTCAGGCATAGGATACGAATATCTTAATTCACCCTGCTGGTCCTGTGTGGAGCTAGGTGCTGCTTATTAGACTGGAGGTGTAATTTTACTCTTATTTTGTGTGAAGTGAAATGAATTAAATTTGTTTCAAAATCAGGCATATATGAAAATAGGTACAACTGCAGCCGGTAACTTTCAGAAGTATAACACTGGAGATGAATGTTATATTAAAATTATAAAAGAAGATGTTGGTACACCAGGGGAACTCTGACAGTTCTGTTAAGAGTGTAATTAGATACAGCTACTTTGGAAGAGATTTGACCATTATTTAGTAACACTGAATATGCACATACCCTATAGCCCAGCAGCTCCATTCTTAGGTGTGTGCCCTAAAGGAACTTGCACACCTAAGTGCAAGAAAACACATGAAAAAAGGTTCATAGCAGCATTGTTTATAATGGTCTCCAACTGGAAACAGGTCATATGACCATCAAGAGCGGAATGGATGAAGAGTATTGTGTTCATTATGTGCAGCTGAAGGAACTACAGCTCCCCACATAAACTGATGACTCTTGGGACACCACGTTGCGTGAAAGAAGCAAATTAAAAGAAAACATATATAGTGTGAAATTTCAAAAGTAGGCAAAACTATACCAAAAAAGCCAGGCAAAACTAACCTACATTGTTTAGGGATTGGTCTGTAGGTGGTTGAAACTATAAAGAAAAGCAAGGAAATGATTATCATAAACTCGTATAATAATATTTGGTAGAGAGTAAACTACCCATCCTCCTCAATTTACCATGGGTGACAGCAGTGTGTAAGAGTTTTATTCTTCAGATGCCTTTGGTTTGCAGTTTTATATTAATATATTTCTTATTTGCTCTTGTTCTTTATTTTTGTCCTTCCTGCCTTATAATCATATTATCATTTCAGCATATTAATCACTTGAAATGCCTACACAGAATACGTCCTCCTCTTGTATATTCACTATAGTGGATCTCTGGTTCTTTGAAATGTTTTGATATAATTTGTAAACTTAGATTCTCTTATGTCTTGGGGTTGCATGCACCCATGGCGGTTCTCCCGCTGTACACTGAACCATTTCTGTTGTCCCCCTGATACCTGGAAACTCCAGGTCCATGCCCTTCAAATGGCATTAGTTTCAACTCTCCCTTGAATGCATGGATTCAAGTTACACCAATATGTATTTTATCCTTCAGGGAGATTTCTGTTTGCAAGTGTTTCTTAACGTTTTTTCCCATTTCATCATCCTAAGGAGCCTTTTTAGACTGTTTTTTCCTAATTGCCAGTGCTACTCCCAAAGGAAAATTAAAACCACAAATATACTTTATATCTGTTTATGTACTATATATATCTGTGCTTCACACATAAAAAGAGGGGTTTTATTTTTTGGTCTCTTCTGGATCAAGTTTTAAAAGTTTGCCCCCTTGAGGTTATATTGCCAACTTTGCAAAGTGTAGTATAAGCAGAAGTCTGCAGCCCTCCACTCCTGTTGAACCAAATTCCTCCCTATTCTTTTTCCTGCTGGAATACATTTTCTGTTCTTTCATGTTCTTTCAATCTGCCTGGGCCATAACTCTCATAGATATGTAAATGATACACAGTTTGATCTGTGTTTCCCTCTTGCTCTGGTCTTGCTGTGCAGTCACAACACTGGCTGATGCTAATGGCAAGTATAGGTTTAAAAATCCTGTCTTGTTCTTGTAACATTATGTTGTATTTTCCATGCCATTAGTATTTCTTCATAAATACAATTTTAATCATGTATCAAATAGATTCATCTTAATCAAACTGCTTAGTCATTTTGGTGGTTTCCGGTATTTTGTTATTCCAGATAACACCCTAGTGAACATGTTTATACAATGTGTTGCAAGAGAACCTGCTGACTCCTCTACAGTAGGAGCCTTACTACCTGAACGGGAAGCCATCAGAGCCCTGATTGAATCTGCTAGAGAACCCCCAGAAGCAGAAAGGAAAACGGTGTCTCTATTCTCATGTGCTTCCCCCTCCTTCCTATTCTCTGCCCTAACCTGAAGCCAGCAGGCAGAGAAGTTTGGAAAATATAGTTTGCAGGTTTCTAGCCCCCTGCACTACAGATCATAGATGGGAGGGGTGTGGAAATGAGAGCAAACAGACATTAAATGGCTAGTACTATGACCTTATTTTACAGAGGTTATGTAGTTTTTGTAAAGTCACGTAGGTAGTAGAAATCATTTATGGCTGTTTTTCTCCATACTGTATGCTGTATGTATGTACGATACATGTGTGTGAGTGTGTGTTTATGAAGTCTCAAACGTTATTGCACAGGGGCTACTAGAAGTTATGAAAATTAAAAAAAATAAGATTAGCTATAATCCTACCACTGTAACAAATCAACTGTTTCCATTTTTTCATTCTTTTTCCAGTACTTGTCCCTTTGTATAGGTATATGTTTAAACTTAAAAGCAAGTTAAACGTTTAGTAGGAGGCATTTAAAACATGCAAATAGGGGACTTCCTAGGTGGTGCAGTGGTTAAGAATCTGCCTGCCAGTGTAGGGGACACAAGTTTGATCTCTGCTCCAGGAAGATCCCACATGCTGTGGAGCAGCTAAGCCTGTGCGCCACAGCTCTTGAGCCTGCGCTCTAGAGCCCGTGAGCCACAGCTGTTGAGCCCATGTGCCGCAGATACTGAAGCCCATGCACCTAGAGCCTGTGGTCTGCAACAAGAGAAGCCACCGCAGTGAGGAGCCCATGCACCACAATGAAGAGTGGCCCCTGCTCACTGCAACTAGAGAAAGCCTGTATGCAGCAATGAAGACCCAGTGCAGCCAATAAATAAATAAATAAATAAATTAAAAAACATTCAAATAATATCATTTTATCTTGTTATTAGGGTTATGAAAATAACATAGTATATTACTATATATTTGAAGAGTTTGAGTCCTGATAAAGAAAGGTGCAATTTCAATCCAAGCTGTTACTTTTATTAATTTCAGTTCCTGACTTGGTCAAATCAGGAGAGTAGGCAAATTTTTGCTGTAAAGCAGCTAAAATTACTTACCTCCTTCTTTTAACTGTATGGTTAATAGCACATGTTTGGAGGTATCCTTTGCTAGTATTCAAAGGGAAGACATCATGGTAAGACTATCAATAGTTCTGCCAGTTCTCATGTTGTTCATAAAGCTCACTGGTTTATCTGGGCACAGTTGTTTCCCTGAGCGAAGGTAAAGACAGGGCTTAAAAGACAGGGTACCTAAGGCCAAGTAGCTGTTCCATTATCTCAAGTAGAAGGGACATATTTTGGGGACATTGCAAAGGATTTATTCCATGTAGCATGGTGATGACTGCTGATTTGTCTCCTCCCCCATTTTAGCTGACTACATGGATACCAAGAATGGATCATATTTCTCAGTCCTCTCTGCAACCTTGTATGGTCTATATTTTTGCCAAGGGAGTATAAACAGAAGTGGTAAGGGCAAACTTGTAGGTAGAGTTCTTAAAGGAAGTGCATGTTTTCATCTCTGTCTGCCAACTTGAATGAAAATGTGATGGCTGGAGCTGGATTAGCCACACTGTACCATGAGTAAATTTAGAAATGGAGATGGTACACCGTGGAACAACAAGAGAAAAGGAGCCTGGCTCTTGAATATCATGGAGTAATGTGGAAGCTCTGCTACATCCACTTTTGTACTTCTGTTGAAGCCATAATTAATACAGGTCTGTTACTTGTGACTTATCCTATTCCTGACTTATACTTGGTTGATAATGTATAGTGGATGAAGACGAGGCAGTAATATAATAAACCAGCCTTTTAGGACAGGTTATTTGTTGGAGTTATCAGCATAACTCACAGAGATCAGAAAACAGTGGGATGAGAGAACCTGGTACTTCTGTCTCTGCATACCAGTTTTTGTCCTCAGTCCCCCAAATTTTTGTTATACTCTTCAAAAATTACAACATTTAAGTTCAAAGTAAAAGAAACAACAACAAAACAGTGAATAACACAAATAATCTTTTTTGTTTTTGAATTCTGCAGATCATAGTAATTTACACATTATTGAGAAAACCATTAGAGCCATTTACAGAACAAAATGGATTACATAACTTCCTTCTCCCAAGCTGTGGGAATTCCAGACACCTGTGATGAATGTGTCTGCATGCACGGAAGGTTTGACCCCTGCCCAGCCTTGTCTGATACCATCCCATGCACTGAAATTCCTTTCTCCTCTCTACCTGCAGATCTGTCACTCACCTTCACACCCCAGGTCACAGGCAGCCTTCTTTGGGAAGCTCTCCTGGAATGCCTAAGCAAAGCTAGTCCTTTTTTTTTTCCGCACAGGACTCTGTGAAACTTTAAGGATATTATATTGTAAAGACATTCCTACCTGTGTCCCCAAGAAGATTATGGGCACCTTGAATGTATTGAAAACAATTTATTCATTGAGGAACCTGAGTGTGTCTGACAAAGAGACAATTTAGTAAATGTTTATTCACCATAAAAAAAGGGGCAAGACGCCTGGGAGAGATAGTTCCTTAGGGGGAAGTAAAGAAATGCAGATGCACTACCAAGATGAACAGAAGGTAGCTAGAGCCACAAAAACAATCCAGGCAAAAAACACACACGCACACACACACACACGTGTGTGTGTGCGTGTGTGTGTGCATACATACAGAATTCTGTGGATGAGGTTGAAGAGTGGGAAAGAATTCTGTCTGGCAGGATAATTTGGGGCCAGACTCAATGTAAACTACAGAATGCTATTCCTTATAGCAAATAGATTGAATTTAGGCCTGTTATAAGGTGATTGAAAATCTGACTAGTGGTAAATTTTAAAATTATAATCCCCAGCGAAGGCCAGGGGCCCTCCTTTACTGTTTTGGAGCTGGAGGGGCAGTGAGGGTTGTGGGTGAGAGCATCTGCTAGACTCAGAGCACCGTGGGAGCAGACCTGCTTAGCTCTATTATGTGAGTAAGGAACTTAGCTTCTTTGAGTGTAATTTCTTTATGTGTAAAATTAGGTGAATGATAATAATGCTTGGTGAGTTATAAATTTGGTAATTTGTATAAATCACCATTTAATGGCAGAAGCTGCTCTTTTTCTTCCCCTCTTTCTTTTACTGCCTCTCTCCACAACAGCCCCTTGAGTATAGTAGTCTTTAAACTTTATTGATTGTACATCCCATCAATATAACCTTGTAAAGAAAGCCCCCTATTTAAGTGGATTGATTTATAAATTACATAATGCATTGTTATACTAATATATTAGGTAAATTATAAGATATCTGCAAATTGACATTTTTCCAAAAGATGATTAATTAAAATTTTTTAAAATACTTAAAATTGAGTTTATTACCAATACAGAAAAAGATTTGATATTATAAATATTATTAGTAGTAATTATTTGGATGAGTTTTTAAACTCAATTGCTAATGACAGTGGCTTCATGGTGTCATTATTTAATGTCTCAAGGCACCGTATATTTTATAGCCATGTTCGTTGTTAATAATGGTGGCTATAAATTTCTGTTTCAGAGAGTGTTGGTAATGGATGGGGAGGCAGTTTTCTACAGAGATTTGATAACATAGTCTTTGTTTTTAGCTTACAAAAATGACTTAACAAAGAGCCAACACAGGGAGTAGAACGGTAGGCTCTACTGTTGTTTGCTTGTATTTGAATCTTGAATATATATTTTTTCTGTGTGTGATTTCTTTACCAGAAAGTTTAAACACTTTTATGCTTCCATTTTTTTCAAAAAAAATTTTTTGGCCGTGCTTCGTGGCTTGTGGTATCTTAGTTCCCTGACCAGGGATTGAACCCATGCCCTGGGCAGTGAAAGCACCTAGTCCTAACGGCTGGACCACCAGGAAATTCCCTGGTTCCATTATTTTTAAAATAGATTTTTATGTGAGTCAGTTTAGTTAACTAGGTAATATAATCAAGCACATCAGACCACAGTATGTCTCCTTATGCTGCTAGAGAAGGAAGGAGTGAGTGCCTCTGTCCCCCCTGTTGTGGGCAGGACCCCACTCAGGTACCTGGATTACTGGCATAGCGTGTGACTTCTGACAGGTGGGCTGAGTGTGAGCACCAGTGCCAGTCTGGGTAGTGTGTACTGCTAAGGCTTAGTGTCTTCATATTTCTTAAGTGAAACAAAGTTCTGATATTTTTTTTCCTCACCCACTTTGGAGACTACTAGTGTTAGTGTGTTTATTAACTACTAGTTGGATTGAATAGAATGCTCTGCGGATATTTCTTCCGTCTCACTAGTACTTTCAGACCATTTGATCTACAGTGTTCATGCTTGTTTGCATTTACTACCTGTAACTTTCATTTGGGGATCTTTTATGTCTTGGGAACTTTCTAGATTCATTTATTTGGAATCCTCTTTTTCAAATATTTATGAATGTCCTCTTATTTCATAGGTTCTGGTTTCCTAGTCCCTCCTAAGCTCTTATCTTACTCTTCTTATCCTTTGATGGTAGATGATGTTGCTATTGCTGCCTTTAAGGCATTTAAAAATTCATTTTAATGGTGAGAGTTTTGGAAGAAATACTTCCCATCTTTCCTTGAATGTCATTTTCAACCAAAGAGTAATAGTTACTCAGATTCTCAGTTTTTAATGCCCAGAAAAGTAACAGCTGGAAACCTGTATGGAAAAAATGACTGTTACTGAGGTGGGAATAAATCTATTCTGCATACTTTATTATAGTCGTTTGATTTATATTTACTCCTTCACAAGTGGAAGTTGCGTGCTAGTGTAGGCACTCATTCTAAGATTTTACTGCTAGAAATTTATTTGTAGATTCCAAATTGAGTCTTTTTGGTTATTGATACTGTTAAAGTTAATAAGCTTAATATAGGTAATTTTTGACAAAATCTCTTGCATAATTCAGACCGCAATCCTGATTTTTATTTGGAGAAAGTAAAGAATTTCATACGAATATTTTTACATAAAAGGTAAAGTTTGCAAAAATGCAAAATTAAAAATTACTCATTTTCCTATTTAATGTAATATAAAAAATTACAATGTCAGGGTGCAGAGGAATCAAACCACAGTGAAAAAGGGAGACACTCATCTCAAGCAACCCACAGCCTAGCAGGGAAGACAGTCATGCAGGCCAAGGTTATGCGGTAGTACAGCTGTGTGTGAGAGACAGAAGTTTGTAGTAACAGTGAAAGTTCTAGCCCTTATAAGGCCCTGTAATTTTCACAGAGTGACAGACTACACTGTTGGATTTCCTCAGCTGAAGGAGGAGTGAATGGTTGTACAGTATTTGGTTAAAACTTGTTGAAAGGTACTTATGTTTCTCTTGCATCATTAACACACATGACCTGTATTTTATGTTTTGTTGGGGATGCGTCATTGCCAGCAGATGGAAGGGTGACCAGGGTGTTGAGGGGTTAGAGACCACGTATCAGGGGAAGATGTTGTGGGAACAGGGCTTTTCTGGTTTGAAGAGGGGGACCCCAGTGGAAGTATGCACTGCCAGATGCTTAGAGCTGTGATGTGAGGAGTTGTCAGTTTTCCTGTAGGAGTATTTCCCCAACTTCACCCACATCCATGCAACCACTGTGATTTTGTCTTATATGGGTACAGCTTGAATTCCAATTTACTTGCTTCACTTTTTCAAAGATTTAGGCATATTATTTACTCTAGCCTTATATTACGTGGTAAAGTCCTTGAAAATTGTGAAATTAATATCCTAGTTTATATATTTCTAATGTACATAACTCTTGAAGATTTTTGAAAAGTGCCACACTTAACCGTCTCTCAGTACATCAGTGGTCCGTGAACCATTTTGGGAAACACTGCTTTAGGGGCCAGCCTCAGACAGATGGAATGAAGTTCCTGGGGAACCAGATATGGACCTGTTCAGGGGAAGGGCTCTCTGTCCTCTGAGTGCACAGACACAGTGCCCCTTTCTTATTTCATGGATCAGAATTAGTTTCTCTAATATTCTTGCATGGGGGTACAAGGTAGGATTTATCTCAGAGGACACTAGGTTTTTTATTCATTTTGTTTGCATTCATACCCTACACTTTAATATAGTACCTAGCTCATCTTAGGTGCTCATGAAGATTTATTTTAGGGATGTGTGATTCTCGAGTTTTACTTAGACAAATGAATTCTTTACCTTTCATTGTTTCTCCTTTTTGAAAACAGGTGTTATCTTCATAAATACTGAATTATTTCAGTGGATTTTTTTTTGCAGATTTTCTTTAATTGTTCTGTTTTCTATTCTTAAAGGAATAAGACTTTTAAAGTTTCATATGGCTTATATTATGCTGGATTATAAATCAGAGATTCTGACAGATTTCAGACTACAAAGGTGGATAAAATGTTTTACTGTGCTATGAGTTTTTAAAACATTTTCCTCTGTTCTTTTATGGTGTGTGTTTTTCTCTTTTTTGAGATGGTCAAAGCATTCCTTTTGGGAGACAGGCTAGGGGTAGTAATAGCATGTTGTTTTGTGTTAGGAAAATTGAATTTGACTCAGAACTGTTTTAGGAACTAGCAGTCACCAGATATTTTAAGAGTGCTTTAAATGTAAACACATGTAAAAAAGTGAAAATATCAGTGACCTTCCCACCACCCTTCCCCCTTTCCTAGCACTATATTATGATTGGCCATAGTTCAAGATTGTGTTTGTTGCTGTTTTATATTCATTTTAAACTGAAAAAAATAAATTGTTAAAGAATGTTTTTTTGACATATAGCTGCTTACATAGAAAGAGAGGTACTTGAGGACTGTGCCCTTTAATAAAGATATAATATCCAATAGGGTATGTTTTCCTCAATAAAGTTATATATTTTTTTGATGTTTTATGATGTTTATTGAACACTTGCTTTGTAAAGTATTGAAATAATACAAAAATTTAAAAGAACAAATGTACTTTTCAAGAGTCACCAGTAATGACTAAATCATTATTGATTAGAGGCGGGCCTATCCTTTGGCAAATTTGGGGTGAGGTGGCTTTTTTATTTTTAAGCTCTTTATTGGAATGTAATTGCTTTACACTCTTGTACCAGCTTTTGAGGTATACCAAAGTGAATCAGCTCTTTTTATACATGTATCCCCTCCCTCCCGCGACTCCCTCCCACCCGCCCTGTCCTGGCCCTCTAGGGCATCACCCATCATCGAGCTGATCTCCCTTTGTTATACAGCAACTTCCCACTAGCTATCTACTTTACAGTTGGTAGTGTATATATGTCTATGCTACTCTCTCACTTTGTCCCAGCTTCCCCTTCATCCAACTTATATTTTTAATATATTTCTTTATATTAAAAAAAAGGTATATCTATATACCTTTAGAACAGTATTTCTTAAAATATTGTTCTAAAGGTATCATGTAAACTTTTTTCAAATTTTATGATTTCTTTCACTATGTTATTTTAGAAATCGAAGCATTCTAATGAGAAAAACACATCACCTTTAGTTCTAGTAATCAAAGGTAACCACTCTGAGCATTATGGTATATACTTATCATCATCTTACAAAAAGGGATGCATACTGTGTTTTCTTAGTGGTAAACATTTTTAATTTAAGTTTAACATATAGAAAAGTGTACAGTTAGTGTATAGCTCAATTTGTTATCATAAAGTGAATGAACATACATGTAATTACCAGTCAGGTCAAGTAACCCCTGGACCCCAGAAATCCCTCTCGTGCGCTCTCTTAATTGCTCTCCTCTCCCAGCTGCAGGAGAAACCACTGTCATGACTTCTAGCAGCGTAGGTTAGTTTCAGACTTTATATAGATGGAATCATATGCTGTGTATTCTTTTGTGTCTTTAGTTTGTAAAATTCATTCATATTTTTGCATGAAGCATAGTTTGTTCCTTTTATTATATATTATTCCATCTTAATACTGTCCCATATTTTATTTATCCTTCATACTGTAATGTGTGTTTATTTCCAGCTTTTGCCTGTTAAAATAATGCTGCTATGTACATTTTTGCATGTCTTTGCACATAAGTAAGCATTTTATTAGGTATAATAATCAAGCAAGTTGTTGGGTCCTAGCTTTACATCATTCAAGTATAGTGGTTACAATGAAACAGTTTTCCAAATTATTTTCACCAATTTAGCTCTCACTAGAGTATATGAGTGTTCAGTGTGTTCCACATCCATGTGCAACATGTTGTTGGAGAGGGAGAGGGTGGAGTCATGTTTATTGAGATATAATTTATATACAGTAAAACTCACCTTCTGTTAGCTTTGACAGGTATGCACAGTCATGTGCTAACCAGCATAACCATAAGATTGTGAACATTTCCATCATCTTAAAAAGTCTCCTTTTTGTTCCTTTGTAGTCAGACCCTAACAACTAGCCCTCCAAAATAGTTATACAGTGCAGGTATCTACCACTCATTATCATTAATCCATTCATGAAAATCAGACATTCTGCTAAAAATACTGATCTGGAACCTACTTACCATTATTTTAAATTTTAAAAATTATGCCATATATAATAACTTAAAATATTCAACTAGTTTTTCATTGTATTTTTAAAATTTATTTTGGCTGCGTTGGGTCTCTGTTGCTGCGTGTGGGCTTTCTCTCTAATTGTGAAGAGTGGGGACTACTTTTCGTTGTGGTGCTCAGGCTTCTCATTGCAGTGCCTCTCTTGTTGTGGAGCATGGGCTCTAGGTGCGTGGGCTTTACTAGTTGCATCCTGTGGGCTCAGTAGTTGCGGCACACAGGCACTAGAACACATGGGCTTCAGTAGTTGTGGCTCGCAGGCTGCAGAATGCAGGCTGAGTAGTTGTGGTGCACAGGCTTAGTTGCTCTGAGGCATGTGGGATCTTCCCTGACCAGGGATTGAACTCATGTCCTCTGCATTGGTGGGCAGATTCTTAACCACTGCGCCACCAGGGAAGTCTCACAACCAGTTTTTTAAAGCACACTAAATGCCAGTGTTTAACAAAACTAGTGTGTTTTTATATAAAATGCTTAAAATATGGCTTCCTGATCAAAGTGATGATTTAAATAGTAATCTCTTCCATTTAGTCATCTTTTCCCCACTCTTCTTTACAACCTTTTCAACTTTTGCCTCTTATTTTGTAACACCTAGCAAAATCGAGGGCTCAATGTGAAAGGTCTTAGGAAACACATTTAGTATGTGTGCCCAGTGGTGGAGAATGGCTCACACGGGGCGTGACACTAAGATGCCCTCTTAGTTATCAACAACATCTGAGACATTCGTCTCCTTTTTTTTTTTTTATTACACTCAGTTCAGTTTCAAAATGTCAACAATTCTGTCATACCAATTATCTTTGTAACGAAATTTGATTCCCCCTCTCTTTCAATGCATTATTTTTTAAAATGTTTTGAGTTTTGGAGATATAAATATAAAAGATTATTTTATAAACACTTGTTGAAAAGGATTAAACTGAAGGATATATTCTAGGAAGTTTAGATATTAAAAACTAGGTGACATTCTACTGGGAAAATGTTAACCTTGTTGACATTCTGGGTGATGTGCATGGATTTCTAACCATGGGCTTGGTTTTCTCTTGTGTTGAAGAATATGTCACAGTTAATTCAGTCAGTTCCTTCTTTTTCAATATTTAAGTGTATATATTTCGCTAAGTTTTAAAATGGATAGCTCTTTTATCTTTGTATTCATTCTTTAGAATACATTGTGGAATTGGACTTGTTAGGCCAAGTAGTCTTCATATTGTTAATGCTTGTGCTGCACATTACTTGCTTTCCCTTTCTAAAGATGGTGCCCATTTACAGTCCTACCTCTGATGTCTGAAAATACCTGTCTCCTAGTATCCTCATCAGCATTAAAGTATTATAATTTAAAATATAGGACTAAACCCAGTTTTTGACACCTATATTTAGAACTTTAAAAATAACATGTTTTTCCTTTAAGTAGCAAATATAAAATCTATATTTGTATACTTTTAAAATATCCAATATGAAATCTGTCTTATACGCTGTAAAAGTAACCTTTGGTAAGTAACTGAAGTAAGAAAGAAAGTAAAGTTGAGGTAAAGGAACAAATTAAGTTTGTAAGTTGGAGCCCTCTAAGGAATATAAAACACAAAAAAGATGTAGCTCTTTTCCATCAAGGAGTCCACAGGAAGATTTGTGCCTAAGTTACATACATTAGTATAATCAAATTCAGACTGTGGTAAGTAATATGCTGGAGAGAGCTATAATCAAAGTGCTGTAAAAGCAGTTATTTTTTGCTGTATTAGAACAGATGAGTCTGATTTGGACCTTGAAGGATTTTCAAGCAAGAAAGGAAGTAGGAAAAAGAAATGAAAGAAATTTTTTTAAAAATGGGAGGAAGTAGAATGGCTTCCTTGGTTAATTGTAAAATGATCAGTTCTATTCATTGATTTCTGAGCTATTTCCGAACTGTTTTTTCTCCCAGGATCATCCTGACACATAGGTAACATTCATTTTCTCCCTGCAGAGTCACTACAGTTTATTTATTTGCTTGTCTTTTCCCTGTCCGTTTCTCCTTCAGACTGTACACTTCATGGATAGGGCCTCATTGTCTTTGGGTTATTAGTGTCTAGTCTAGTTTCTTGCACTTTGCCTAATCCATACCAGTACCTTACTAAGTGATGAATTGAGAGTATGTAAGTGCCCAGGCAGTAAGTACATATTTGGCAATAATACGTTTCCTCTGTGGCTGATATGTGACCCTTAAAAGAAATTAACTTCAAAGAAGTTAAATGACCATCAGATATTTTTTCCCATACAGATGTTCCTAACTGGTGGTGGAATTATTCTGTATTTTGATGGTATCAGTGTCAAATCCTGATTGTGATACTGTACTATAGGTTTGTAAGATGTTACCATTAGAGGAAATTGGACAAAAAGGTACTTTTTAAGAGCATATGAATCTATAATTATCTTTAAAACTTAAAAAAATTTTTTAAAAACTATTGTTAGTTAAAAAAAAAAAGGTCTCTAAGCAAGCAATAATATTTCAGAACTTTATAACACTTAAAAAATTTTTTTATGGGTCATTAGGTCTTTGTGGCTGCACGTGAGCTCTCTCTAGTTGTGAAGAGCGAGGGCTACTCTTTAATGTGGTATGTGGGCTTCTCAGTGCGGTGGCTTCTCTTGTTGCAGAGCACGGGCTTTAAGTGCATGGGCTTAGGTAGTTGCAGCATGTGGGCCCTAGAGCTTGTGGGCTTCAGAAGTTGCAGCGCATGGGCCCAGTAGTTGTTGCACGTGGGCTCTAGGGTGCTCGGGCTTCAGTAGTTGTGGTGCACGGGCTCAGTAGCTGTGGCTCATGGGCTTAGTTGCTCCGAGGGATCTTCCCGGACCAGGGATCGAACCTGTGTCCCCTGCATTGGCAGACAGATTCTTAACCGCTGTGCCACCAGGGAAGTCCCTATAACACGTAATTGTGTTAGGATATTGGTTTGGCTTTTAATAGAGATCAGATACCAGTGGCTTAAAAAAGATGTATATTTCTCTCACATAAAAATCTAAGCTAGTGGGCTTCCTAGGTGGTGCAGTGGTTAAGAATCCGCCTGCCAATGCAGAGGTCACGGGTTCGATCCCAGCTCCAGGAAGATCCCACATGCCGCGGAGCAACTAAGCCCGTGTGCCAAAAAAAAAAAAAAAGAACTAAAAATCTAAGCTAGTCTAAGGGTGTAGGCAGGTTTGCTTCCTGAGGTCATCCAGGGACCAGAGTTCCTTCTGTCTCGTTTTGCCTTTCCCTTGGTGGTATCCTCATGCGCAAAGTTGAATCTGTCTGCCCACCACTCTCTCTGGGTTCTAGCCCATGGGAATGGTGAGGATTGGAAGAGAAAAAATTTCCTTTTAAGGATATAATCTAAAACTCGCATGTGTTGCTCCCAGTCACATCCCTTTGGCTGGAATTTAGCCATATGGCCATAGTTTCCTGTAAGAAAGACTGGGAAATGTAGTTCTGTCCAGCTAAATCTCAGGGCATTTTAATTATTAATGAAAGGAGAGAGAGTATGGTATTGGGATCAGGTAGTTACTCTGCCCTGGTGTTTGCTCTGGAATGCGTGTTCAGTAACTTTATTGGTGAAACTGTCTTCCCTCATTTCACTACACTTATATAGGAAAACTATAGATGTTTGAAGAGTTATATTTGTTGGATCATTATAGCAATTAAAATTGGTATGAATGTTTGCTTCCCCTTTCTCTAACCTCTTCAAAGACAAAGTATAATTTTTTCTTCTTTGTATTTTTTATACCTGGCATAGGGCCTAACCTTAATTAGGCACTCTACCTATTTATTGACTGATTGCCCTTTTATCTGTGTTGATTGAAATGTCTCTAGCAGAGTAAGTATTTGTAATAGCTGACCTGCTTTCTCCTTAATTACTTCATAATATCTGTTTTGTTATAATATTACAGGCTCAAAATATATGATTATGACCCTTTTAGCAGATTTTTATAACTATGGATGACAGTATAGTATGTTATCATGTATTTTTTTGTATACTTTTGCTTGGATAATGTTTTGTAATATATTTTTTAGTTATAAGAAATCAGTTTTAGTGTGGCAATTGACATGTTTAATAATTAAAAAACAGTAATTTACCTTAATTTCGTTGTCTTAATGGCTCACTTTTGAGTTCAAAATTTCTTAAAATGAGATTTCTTTCTTCTTTGATTATTATTTTATTGATGTTGCAGTTTGTCATACTTTATACTTTTCTCACATTTTTATTGTTAAGGATAAATAATCTTGAGTCAGTACTTTTAAAAGGTTGAATCATCAACACTAGATTTGTTCTTTTAGTTAATTTCAGTATTTTTTTAGTTTTAGTTAGATGAACTTTATTTTAAGCGTTTATTTGGAGGACCTGAGGGATACAATTAAAAAACTTTGGAGACCATCCTTAGTTTGGTTTTTAGAAGAGAAGGAAACATACTGTAACTTTCCCTTATTTTTCTGGTGGCGAGAAACTTTTTTTTGCCAACAGGAAAATGCAATTCCACTAAGATTCTTGGGTCATAGATCAGAGGCTTGGATCAGCAAAAAGAAACGAACTTTTGGAAGAATTCTGGTCCAGTATTATGGGCCAGTTTAAACTACAATGTAGGCAATGGCAGGCTGCCTCATTTCTCCCTATAAGGAAAGGCCACATAGCAGTAATATTTACCAGAGAAAGGAAGGAAGGTTGTGTGTTGGGTGGGGGCGGGGTGGGATAGCTTCTCAATAAAATGTTCATTTGACTGACATAGTAAGCAGTTTTGCAGCCCTCTTGGAAAAACTTGAAGGGGGGCAAAAGTTCTGTTAAAAAAAAATCAGAATTTTGTTTGTGAAATTTGTCCAGTGCTAGTCAACTCTTATTTCTCCTAGTAATGAAGATGTGCAGCCGTGAAGAGAATCCAAAAAAACCACTTATGTTTTACCTTGGAGAGCATTTTGTGATTATTTTTGTTGCAGATTGAACTTTCTAATTGTGTTTTTCTTTGCTTGCACTCCTGGAACACGCAGTGGTGGATATAGGGGGAGGCAGTTACAGAGCATACTCTGAGTGGAAGGAAGTGACTGGAAATTTTTAAAAATGTTAAGATAAACAACAAATCAGTCCCAAAGCAAATAATACTTGGCTACTGGTTGTACTTTCTTATATAATTTTGATTTTCTTCTTAAATGCCTCAAGTTTCCCAACTCTGTCATGAACATTGTTTCAAATAAATTTAAATTTGTGATGTGTAGTGATCACTTATTTTTTTGGTGAGTTTGGCTTTAATTGAAGTATAGTTGATTTATATATAATGTGTACAGCAAAGTGATTCAGTTATACATATATGTATACATTCTTTCTTTTTAATATTCTTTTCCATTATGGTTTATCATGGGATATTGAGTATACTTCTCTGTGCTGTATAATAGGACCTTATTGTTTATCCATCCTGTATCTAAAAGCTTACATCTGTTAACCCCAACCTCCCACTCCATCCCTCTCCCACCGCCTCCCCCTTGGCAACCATCAGTCTTTTCTCTATGTCTGTGATTCTGTTTCTGTTTCATAGATAAGTTCATTTGTGTCATATTTTAGATTCCACATACAAGTGGTGATAGTCTTTCTCTTTCTGACTTACTTCACTTAGTATGATAATCTCTAGTTGCATCCATTTTGCTGCAAATGGCATTATTTCATTCTTATTTTTATGACCGAATAGTATGCCATTATATATATCTACCACATCTTCTTTATCCATTCATCTGCGTATGGACATTTAGGTTGTTTCCATGTCTTGGCTATTGTAAATAGTGCCACTGTGAACATAGGGGTGTATGTATCTTTTTGAATTATAGTTTTGCCTGAATATATGCTCAGGAGTGGGATTGCTGGATCATATGGTAATTCTGTTTTTAGTTTTCTGAGGAACCTTCTTACATATAAGTCTTTTTCCTCCTTGGTTAGGTTTATTCCAAAGTTTTTTAAAAAATGTGATTAAGTGCATTTTTAAATCCATTTTCTGTATCAAGGAGATTTTTCTGGCCTTGTAAAGTGAGTATGGTAGCTATGATTCTTGGTCTGTACTTTAGCACTGCATATATAATATGAGAATTATCTGTATGCTGAGGGCTTGGTAGATTTATTTGTAAAAAAAAAAATCTGGACTTGGTTTGTTTTTGAGGATTGGCTCTTTGACTCTGGTTTACACTCTTCTAAGATTATTTATTCATTCAGGCTTTTGTCTTCTTTGGCCAATTTTGGTATGTTGTATTTTCCTAGATATTTTAATATTTTGCTTAGGCTTTCAAATATATTGGTATAAAGCTGTATGTGAAATTTTCTTATAATTGTATGTTTTGATATCTAAAGAAAAATCGAGAAAGATATATAAGAAACTTAATATTTTGGTTATCTATGGGAAGTGGAAGTGGAATTATGGGGATAGGGAATGATAGTCTTTAAACATTTTATGTCCTTGGGCATTATGAGAATTTCCAAATGATGGACTTGTTTTTACTTTCATAATCAAAAAAGGGAGTATTTCAAACTTTAAAATATGAAAAAGTATAGAATATTGTACAGAAATAGATTCGTCTTACTAGTCCCAGCACATTCTAACTGTGTTTTCTTCTCCAGCTGGACTCTGGACTGTTTTCACACTGGGCGGCGTGGGTAGCAAAGCAGCCGCTGCTCCAGAAGTTTCTTCCCCTCTGGCCAACCAGAGTCTCCTGCTTCTGCTGGTGCTGGCCAACCTAACAGATGCCGCAGATGCACCAAACCCCTACAGACAGGCCATCATGTCCTTTAAGAATACACAAGGTTTGTGGTATTTTTTTTCTCTGAATATCCTTTCTAATGAGGAAAGAGGGTATTCTTTACCGCATATTGTTTACTGTCTTTCAGTTGTGAAGGTGACCATCAAGTTGTATATTTTCATGTTGGTTACAGAAGAGAAAAACGTATATTTTCTGTCTATATTCTCGGGAAGTTCAAGTAAATCTTAGATGAGGGCTGTGGTTCTTTATATCCATTTATATTTACATTTCTTTGAGAAATAACCACGCCAGCGTGTGCTTAATTTGAATCTACCTGTCCTACCTGTTAGGGAGAGGAATTAACCTGGAAAATTCCAAATGATACGTTATTTAAAATTTTTTATTTAAAGTCTATATTCCAGTTAGAGTTTTATAGAACTAAAAATGAGAACAGAACTCAGCAGACTTTTTTCTGCAAAGGGGCAGATGGCTTTGCAGGGCCATGTGGTCTCTGTCACCACCTCTTAACTGCCATTGCAGCATAAAAGCAGCGTAGGTAATACATAAGCAAATGAGGATGGCTGGGTTCCAGTAAAACTTTATTTCCAAAACAGGTGGTGGGCTGCCTGTGGGCTGTAATTTGCCAAACCCCGAAGTAGAGCATGGGCAGGTAGTTCCATGTTGAAACAGTAATCACTTATCAAAAGGTTATACTAAAAGCAAGATGAATATGGTAGCTAGATTTTCAAAATACATCCAACACTAATATAATTAAAATGGATAAGAAGTGCCGTTATTGGGTAAGTACATTTTTAACTCTTCTGGTGGTCTTTGCTTTGTTCCTTTCCAGAGCTGTGCTAGTGTATGTTTCTTATAGACACTGGATGACTGTGCCAGTTTGTTGTGCCTTTGCCAATTCTGGCATCATTATTTGCAGGGGAATATGAGTCTCTAATAATCTGATAGATGAGAAATGAAAACTCATGTATCAAATAGTATTTTCTGTTCTCATTACTATACTCTTCTTGGTGACAGTGTGACTTCAGGGTTAAAAAAGGAAGTTTCAGAGTCAAGCTGACCTGCGTTCATATCACACTTCTGTCACTTCAAAGCTGTGAGGCCTTTCCCAGTTTGCGTATTCTCAAAAAGCCTCAGTGCCTTTTTCTGTAAAATGAAGATCTAGTATTAGGTATACTATCTAGTATACCTAATAGGATTTGCATAAGTACCAAACAAGGTAAGGTTTTGAAATGATTAGCTCAGATTTTGCAACATAGCAGGTGTTGAGTACATGGTATCTGCTATTGTTACTTTTGTTCTTCTGGCCAAACAATACTGTTTAGAGTTGAACCTTCTTGGGAGAGTCATCTTTTGCGAGACGGTGGTACAGTGATTCAGAACATTGGCTTTAGGGTTAGAATGACCTGGGTTCATATCCCAGATTTTATTTTTTAAATACTAGTTTCCTTATTTGTGAAGCAGGGATTATATCATCTACCTCATAAGGGTCTTATAAGAATTAAATGAGCATTTGTCATAGGATGGACTCACCAAATTACTGCTGCTATTGTAAGAAACAGTAAAATGTGGTGAAAACAACAGGAGCTGATCTGTGTTTATTCAGGGATGATCTTGGAAAAGTTGCTTAATCTCTCTAAGCCTCTGTTTCATCCTCTGTAAAACTGGTCAGAGTAATGACGTGGTTGCCATATGGGTTAAATAAGAGTTACTACACATAAAGCTGTCAGTATAATGGCTGGTTCATAGCACTTACTAGCTAGTAACCTGTAGACACACAACATATGTATTTCATTTGTAGTCAGGTATAATACAGATTGGTGAACGTGTTATTCTGCTTCCATTGTAAAGAGGTGTAATGTGACCAGGATCTTCCTCCACCGACTCTTCTGTAGATTCTCTAATGTTTGCATACTCAACAATACAGCCAAGACTTCCTTTTGCCATCCCTTGCAAAAATATAGGTCAGTCTTACAAAACAGTTGTTTTTGTAAGTGTCAAAAATACAGTGTTAGGTTTGAAAAAATTACCTATGTTCTGAATGTGGAAGGAAAAGTGAGGGCTCTTTGTAGTAAAGTTGAATACATTTCTTAGATGCATTCTTCTCACAAACGTAAAGGGGAGGAAAACTTGAGAGGCACAGGACTGTGGTATCAAAGATTTTGTTGGCACACGTTTCTTTTCCATACGAGCACAGCTTCTGGAAATGTCATAAAGCAGTGGTTTTTTGAATTTTTGTTTTGTTTTGCTCGTGGTTCTGTGTCTTTAAGAAAAAATTCTTTGTGCCCATTTGTCAGAAGGCATGAAAGTATCAGCTCTTTGTGTTATGTTCCAGTGTTTTATCTGACAAGACTATAATTTTCTGTTAAGTCAGTTGACCTATCTTTACCTCCTTTTAAACTTCCTAACCTTGCTGGCTTGCTTTCAGTAGGAAAGGGGCTATGTCAGTTTGGGAATATCATGAATTTTCCCTGTGCGGGCTGTAATTTATGCTTTTCATCATTCCAGTAACTCTACTTAAAAAAAAAAAGTTTGTAGTTATAGTCAATTAGTTTTAAGTTTTCCTTTAAACAAAATTGTTTTATAAGTTTTCCAATAGTTGTCTTAGTTTGGTATGTTCTATGATAGAAGCTAATGTTGAGCATATTGATTTTGATATTTTTAAATTAAATTATACGTTATCCCAGCTGTTTTCTTCATAAATGGATTACTGACATTGATGAGTACTTCAGCCGTGATAATCCATTTGAAAAAAATTAACTTAGCTTCAAGCCACTTCTTTTTCTTTTTAACTCTTATCTTACAAGAGAATTTTCTGTTTGTCTCTGGATATTTTTATTTAGGACTGATGGCCGTTTAGTTTTGGTAAAAAAGCATTTCAATGTCATGGTTAATTTGTATGTATTAGAGGGTTTGGTTTTTTTTTGCCTAGCCCCATAGCTGTATTTATTTAAGCTCATATTTTTATTGACAATTTCATTCAGCTATATTAATGCAAAAATAGCAATGGAGTCAAACTCAGTGACTGAGTTTAGTATTTTTTAATACTTGGCTTTAAAAAAAAAAGTCACTCTGTTACATGGTATTTGTTCATATATTTATAATCATTGGAAAGCTGTGGTTTAGATAGTACAGAGAAATAAATTGTCCCAGTTTGGGTTGGGTTGTGTTTTTGTGTTTTTGTGTGTGTGTGTTGTTTGGTTTTTGTTTTGTTTTGTTTTTGTGTGTGTGTGTGTTTTCTGGTGAGAACATTTCAGTTCTACTGTTTTAGCAAATTTCAAATATACAGTACTGTGTTATCAACTGTAGTCATGTTTTAGTTTAGTTCTTTTTTAGGTAAAATTTAGAATACAAATTGAAAATTTGAGCCTGAAATGTAGCAACTCATACAGAATTAATGGAAATTCAATTGTATACATTAACAGTGCTTTTATTATTTATTATTTATATTAGGCACAGTCTAGAAAATAGATGTAATATTTTAAAATTTTTGTGTTTTCCGTATTCCAGATAGCAGTCCTTTCCCCTCATCAATTCCGCATGCTTTCCAGATTAACTTTAACAGTTTGTACATGGCCCTGTGTGAACAGCAGACATCTGATCAAGCAACTCTCCTTTTGTATACATTGCTCCATCAGAATAGTAATATTAGAACATACATGTTGGCTCGCACAGATATGGAAAATCTTGTAAGTATGATATTAAACATGTTTTTTATATTTCATAATATTTTGAAGAGTGATCTCGTCTCCCAAAAGGGTACGTATGTTTGCCTGGTTGCAAAGGTGATAGTCAAGAGGTTGATGAGGTGATGCCACCAGGCAAAGGCAGAGGTATGAGGTTTACAGTGTAGGAAACAGTGCACATAGAGATGGTGTCGCAGAGCAGGAGAGCACACAGCACAGGAAGCTTCCCTGTCCTTTAGGTCCTTAACAGTCACCCACTGCCCATGATTCAGTCTAGATCAAGTCCTCCAAGAAGCACTGGCTGCCATTCTCAAGAAGATTTTTATACTCTCTTGGTTCATTTCCACTAAGTGCCTGCTCACCAAGTTCAAGTAGCTGGTCACAGTTGTTGCACATTCCTGATGAGTATGGCTAAAAGGAAGGGTGATTTTTCAGTTCAGTTTCCCAAGTGTCCTATCCCTTCAACAGGCTTTGACACTAAGGCTGTCTGAACTCAGTTCCTGGAGTGTTATAGTTATTTTAAGGTACCATTGCCAGATGTCATATAAATGTACATTATCCTTTACTATGTGAGTGAAGTTGGTTCCAAATTTTTGCTGGTAGACAGAAACTCCTGTAGGCAGTCACTGATTTCCATTATAACTAATGTGTAAACAAAAATGTTTCTATGAAATGTAAGCTGCCTCACTAAGGTGTTAATGTCATATTTGAAATACACAATCATAGATAACGTTGGACTATTCATGCATTGTTAAAATTGTGAACATCTCTAAAATAGCCAGTGGCAATAGAAATGTCCCCTCTGCACCAGTTTTTATGCAGTGATAGCAGGATTTGGTGGCCATGTTTTTCACCATTAAAGATGAAAATAACGAGTAAACATGGACTATTAGAATTTATTTGAAGAGCATATTCTATATCAAAGTGACACTAAGGACAAAAAAATGTGATGAAAGAACCCATCTGCGCACCAGCTATATGTGGAAAACATTGGCTTAAATAGCAAAAAAGTGTAGTGCTCAAGAGTAAAAGCTTGTAAAGAAAAGGTTTGTTTGCTAATGGGTGAGTGAATATAAGCAGAGACAATTCTGAGTGTGATGTAGCCTAAGGAAAATGATGGCAATAAGCCCATGACATCATCAGCTCTAGAAAGTTCCACGGTAAGGATGTTGGTACATAAGATCATGCACGGGAACAGTTGTCTGTATGTGATGACTTAACATCAGTGAAAAGTTAAAAGGTTTTGTTTGGGGATTTTTTTTGGGGGGTGGGGCTTGTACATTTGTTTTCATTTTTAATGTCTTGCATAGATTACTTTTATAATGTTTTAATTGATGTCCTTCCCTTTCCTTTTTCTTGTGTAATTTGTTGAGTCTCTGATTAGAAAATATGTTTCTGGTAGGAAATTCACTATGCTGATCTGATACTGTTGTTGTTAACAATTCTTTTATGCTACAGTCTTTGCTGTTAAGAAGGTAATGCTTGACATAGTGCATTGTTTCTAAGAATACCTTATTGTGTAAGTTCCTGCTAGGCTGGAGGACGACTCGCCTCTGTTGAGTGTCAGGTGTTGACCATGAGCCTAAATGATTTCTGTAAACCCAACCTTTATGTGGTGGCACACCTTCGCAGAAGAGGATGATTTTCTTTGCTGGTACCTTAGCTATACATACGGAAAGTCCTTTCAGTCACAGGCTGGTTTGTGAAATTAAAGCAAAGGGTACATGATAAAAGTATAGAGGTTCAAAACATTGCTTTTATAATAAATAAAGTAATTGAAATAGTAAATTAAAATTTTTCTTCACTAGGTTTTACCAATTCTTGAGATTCTGTATCATGTGGAAGAAAGAAATTCACACCATGTCTATATGGCCCTTATAATATTGCTGATCCTTACAGAAGATGATGGCTTCAATAGATCCATTCACGAAGTGGTAAGTTACATTCACTTTGATCAGAGTTACAGAATAGACACGTCACTCCATAAAATTTACTATCCTTAGTACCCTACTTCCTTCTTTCCCTTTTGGGAGATGTTTCTGCAAGTGCCTGACTTAGAAATGGTGTGTCTTTCTTCAGATTTATGGAGTGGTGCTTTTTTTTTTTCTGAACGACTATTAACTGCTATTAAAAACTCTCTCAAAATAGTTTTTTTAGTAATTGATAGAAGTGTTTTTGCTGCAATGAGATCATTTTTCCTCTCCATTTCCACTTTTTAGTTGTGGCAGAAATTATCAAACAGGTTTCCTCCTTTTATATAGAATGAGTGAAAAAATAGGGAAGAAGAAGAGGACTGAAAATTTATTTTATAAAACAATGTAAAATAGTATAATATAATTTAACTCTTTAAATTTTAGTCCTGCTGGTGAGTTCCATTCCCAAGCTGATTTTATCTTCCTCTTTGGTATTTTCTTTGTGTGAAAGTAATACATGTACATACTTTTAAAAGTTACATAGAAGTACTAGGTTTTAATGCAAAATAGCAGACCCCATGTCTACCCCATACTTAATTCCCACTCACCAGAGACAAATAATGCCAACTCTGTCCATGTTTGTAAATAACATGCTTATAATGTTATTTCTTGATTTTCCAGATTTAGAGAGATTAACTCTTATCTTCCTAAGCTGGAATAGAAGTCATCAATTTTAGCTCTCCTTCCTGCACATCTTGAGTGTTCCCTCTGGGTTCCTAGACTCCTTTCCAAAAGAGAGATTTGTTCCTTCTTCCATCTTATTATTGTTTTTTGGTTAACTCAGCTTTTACATTATTATGATTTTGTTAACTGTTATTCTACTCTCAGTTGGAGTGTATGATAATTGCATTTCCTTTCTTGTACATCTTTTAATTTTTCTATAGCACGTCACTGCCCTGTTTTATAGCCATGTACCAGTCACTGGTGGAACTCCCAATACTTCAACAGAACCGAGAATCCCCTCTAAAGCTATTAAAACATATTGCATATTTTCTCATCTTTGGCTCCTGTCTCAGTCCTCATTGGAGGCTTTCCTCACGTGTGGTGGTTCTTGCTTAGCTGCTTCTGTTGAGGAGCATGCACTAAAACGCTGATTGGAAGTTGTATGTGTGGCCAGGACTTGTTCAGTGTAATGTGCTCTACGTATTCTCTTTCTCTGGGCGTTCTACTCTCTGTAGGCCTTTTCTTTGGGGTGATCAGTCTCTCACAAGGGATTCTTCCAGTCTAGTGTGGGGGTTGAGTGGGAGAATGGGGCTAGGGGTTTCATTCTTCTTTGGGTACAAACACTTTCTTCTTCAGTAGAGCTTTCACATCATCTGTACTCTTCTCTGCTGTTCCTGTTGAAACGATTTTTGCCTCTTATGTAGCGTGACCATCATCTCAACTAAGGTTTAAGGAATCTTAACTCCGTAGAAAGAGGATAAAACATACAAATTTTTTGATTCTTTTATTTAGGAAAGTATCATGAGAGAACATATTTGCACTGACTTAGTTTTTTTTTTAAAGTAGCATTTATCTTTCTTTTGATAAGAAATTTAAAAATCAGTATGATTTTTAAAAACATTTTAAAATTGAAGTATGAAATAGAAAGTGCCCAAATTTTAAAGGTACAACTTATGAGTGTCTGTGTGTGAATATACCTGTGTTATTACCATCCAGATCAAGTTATTGAATGTTCCTGGCATAGTAGAGGACTCTCTTTTGCCCTATTCTGGTCAATACCACACACCAACCAGAGTTAACTACATTCTGGATTCCCTCCTGACAGATTAGTTTTTGCCTCTCTATTATTGCTACGTATTATTCCATTGTATGAAGATGCCACAGTATATGTGTTCATTACCTTCTAGGTGGATATTTGGCTTCCCCCCCCCCCCACTTTGGGGCTATTTTTGCTAAAGCAGCTGTGCACATTTTTGCACATGTGTTTTGGTGGACATATGCACACATCCTTTTGGGCATATACCCAGCAGTAGAATTGCTGGGTCATAAGACAAGTGTGTGTTTATTTTTAAGAGATACAGGTAAAATTGAAGCTGTGTATACCCCACAAATCAGCGTTTCACTCCAGGGTTACTTAGGAAGACTCTTGTACTTTTGTAGAGAGGACATGCTTATTAATGGTCATCTACAGCACTGTTTAAATATTGAAAATGTGTAGAACATGCAAAGTAAAACAATCAGGGTACTGGCTATATCAGAGTTAGAAATGGGAATGAAAATGGGGAAGGGTGCACCGTGGGGCTTCCCTCAGGTCTGTAATATTCATTTCACTTCAACAGCAGCAAAAACAAAAGTAAAACAAGTAACCACACAAAGTTTTGAAGCATATCTGGCCAAAATATTAAGATCTGACACAATTCAAGGGTGCATATATTTTTTATTATATTATTTTCTCTACTTTTTTGTATCTTTGTTATGTTCGGTAGTTAAAACAATTCTAAGCACAGGATTATGCATTAAAATTAAACTTTACTGACTGCCAAAACAGGGATGGTAAGATAGGGAAGGCGTTAGGTTCAGTTAACATTCAAGTCCATTCCATAAGGATTTCAAGATATTCTAGATGACATTCAGGTATTTAAACAAGTTGTTCTTTTTCACTAGAGTCTGACTTTCTTGTTGATCGGTTTACTTTTATCCTTTTCCTTTTTATGTGTAATAGTAAAAATGAGTAAGTCAAATGTTTCTACAAAGTTCTCTACATAGAATCATCCACTGTGGACCTTTGTGAAATTTGTGAAATTTACTCTGGTATCTTATTCTGGTTAGAATTATCATTTCTTAATGCCCAGTGATACTGAGCATTTTTCATGTACTTTTCATGTGCTTATTATATTTTTTGTGTGTTTTCCAAGTCTTTCCCCATTGTTTGTATGTATGTATGTATGTATGTATGTATTTATTTATTTTTATGGCTGCACTCAGGATCTTCATTGAGGCACGCAGGATCTTTCGTTTCAGCACACAGGCTTCTCTCTAGTTGTGGTGTGTGGGTTTTCTCTTCTCTAGTTGTGGTGTACAGGCTCCAGGGTATGTGGGCTCTGTAGTTGTGGCACGAGGGCTCCAGAGTTGTGGCACGCAGGCTTAGTTGCTCTGTGGCATGTGGGATCTTAGTTCCCCAACCAGGGATTGAACCCACATTCCTTGCATTGGGAGGTAGATTCTTTACCACGAGACCACCAGGGAAGTCCTTTCCCCATTGTTTTAAATTATACTTTTTATTTTGAAGTAATTGCAACTGTAAGAAAAATCCAGAGAGATCCCATGTGCCTTTTACCTGTTTTCACTCAGTGACAACTATAATTGCAAAACAGTAGTACAGTATCACAACCAAGACATTGACTTTGATACAGTCATGATTCAGAGCATTTCCATCATCACGAGGATGTCCCTCATATTGCCCTTGTGTAGCCATACCTCCTTTTTTAAAAACTGGATTTTTGTCTTACTATTGAGTTGTAAGCTTTCTTTATATATTCTGAATCATATGGGTTTTTTCCAGTCTGTAAATACAGTGCATTGTACTGATTGATTTTTGAATATTAAATCAACCTTGCATTCTTGGGATAAATTGCACTTGGCCATTATGTAGTATCCTTTTATATATATTTTGATAGAAGGGTTAAGTTTTGAGCTTTGGTACTTGGTGTATTTCAGGGTATTTGTACATGTCTTCTAAGGTATTGAATTCATTGCTATAAAGTTGTTCCTGATATATTCTTTTTTTTTTAAACTTACTACTTTTTGATATCTGTAATAGCCATAGAGATGTTACCTCTCTCATTCTTGATATAGCAATATGTGTCTTTTTCTCTCTTATTCTTCATGTGTCTGGCTAGAGGCTATTCTTTTCTTTCCTTTCCTTTTTTCTTTTTTTTCTCCCTCTTCTTCTCCCTTCCTCCCTTTCCTCCTTCCCTCCTTTAAAATGTTTTCAAAGGACCAACTTTTGGTTCCATTGAATTTTCTCTGTTTTTAAAAATTTCATTACTGTCTGCTCTGTTTCCTTTCTTCTCCTTACTTAAGCTTTACTTGCTCTTTATTATTTTCAATTCTTTAGGTAGAAGCTTAGATCTTTGATTTTAAATCTTTCCGCTTTTCTATTACAAGCAAAATATATGAAAGCTAAAAAGATTGATAAATTCCTAGAAAGATGATCAAGAAAGTAAAACTACAGATATTAATTATTGAGAGTGCAAGTGCATAAGAGGAGATTAGGACAGGTCCCACAGGTACTAAAAAATGCTCAGAGGATACTATCCATGCAAGTAATTTTATACCATAAAATTTAAATGTTACATGAAATGGACAAATCCTCTCCCCCTCTAGAAAAAACTTAACCAAGGCTCACAAAAGGAACAGAAAATTAAAATAGTTGTTTCTATTAAAGAAGTTGATTTTGTCATGTAAATTCATCCTAAATAGAAAGTTATGGGCACAGATGATTTTTTTTACCTATGAATTCTTCTGAAAATTGAAGGAAGAAATAACATCAGTCTTACAGAAGCTCATCTAGATGGTCGGAAAAGGGAAGTCTTTCCAACTCATTTTTTGAGGCCAGCATAATCTCGATACCAAATTTACCAAAATTTGATTAAGAAAAATTTCAGGCAAGTGTCATTTATGCAAATAGATAGGAACGTCGAAACAAAATATAAACACACTGAGCCAGCAGTATGTGAAATGATAACATGTCATAATAGAGGTGGGTTTATTCAGGAATGAAATGTTGGCTTAACATTTGGAAAACAACGAATATAACTCATCATTTTAACAGAATAAAGGAGAGCTGTCAAATGATAAATCTAGATAGATACCAAGAAAGTATTGCATAAAATTCAGCCCCTTTACCCTTTAAAAACAAACAAAAAACAAAAATAATGAAACAGGAGGAAAATTTCTTAATCTGATGAAGGGACACACGACTTGTTTCAAAAGTAGCCACAGGGAAAGGTCCTTTCAGTAAATGGTAAGATATCCATATGAGGGAAAAATGAACTTGATCCCCTACTCACTCCATACACAAAAACCAACTTCACATGAATTCTAGATGTTAATGTAAGCAACAAAACAATAAAGCTTCTGGAAGATAATAGAGGAGAATATCTTCATGGCCTGGGGACAAGAAAAGATTTCTCAAACAGGCCTCAGCAAACATTAGCAATAAAAGAAAAGATTGATAGACTAGATAAAAATTTAAAACTTTATTTATCGAAAAACACTAGTAAAAGAATGAAAAATCAAGTCAGATAGCGGAAGAAGCTATTGCTATGTATATATTACTCACAAATGGCTTGTATTTAACCTATGTAATTAACTCCTACAAACCAATAAGAAGACAAAATAATAAAATGAACAGCAGGGTTGAAGAAGCACTTTAAAAAGAACAGTATCTAAATGGTCAATAAACATGTTAAAAAGTGTTTTGAAAACTTCATTAGTAATTAGGGACTTGCAAATTAAAGCCACAGTGAGGTGCCAGTATACACCTAGCAGAATGACTGAAGTTAAAAAGGATGATGATGCCTAGAATTGGGTAGGATGAGGAGCTGCTGGTGGGGTTTTAAATACTTACAACTCATTTGGTGAATTCATTGTCATTTTCTACCTAATTTGAGCATATATATGTATATCCAAACACCCAGCAATTCTACGAGGTATGTATGCCAAGAAATGCATGTATATATGCGCCGAGAGACACACAGAAGATTATACGTTACAGCAAAGTGTCATGATTATGCTAATGAGTCTTAGAATACTGGTTTCATTAAGAAACATAAAAATTCCATAGTGCTTAAAGCTTTTGAGCACTTGGGTACCATGCAAGTGTCATGGCTGATCATATGTAATTAAAGTAGAATAACTATCCTTCACACCAGGTTGAACATGAAAAATAAAGTAAAATAATAAACTGAGAAATTTGAAATTCCTTATGCACTAACACAATTGAAAGTATCTTTCATGTTGAATATATGTGTTCAGCTTGTTCTAAATTGGTAAATTTTCATATTAAACCCAAATACTGTAATGTGCAAAATTACTACCTGCTTCAATTTCTATTTCCAATAAGAAAGAGAAAATCACTTCTTGCATATCATTATTCTTCCGATCTACCTACCACATTGCTGGGTATTCATATCAGATTTTCAGTTCACAGTGACTTATTCTAATTCACTCATACTTTTCACCATTACCATCAGCAACAGTAGTCTTTTGTAGGTGTTCACAGAGTACGGCCTACAGGCCAGCTGTTTGTTTTTTGTAAAGTGTTATTGTACAACAGCCACAGCTATTTGTTAATGTACTCTCCACAGCTGCTCTCAAGTTACAACAGTAGAATTGAGTCATGGGTGACAGAGACTATATGGCCCGCAGGCCTAAAATGTTTAATGTATTTAGCCTTTTAAGAAAGAAATTGTCAACTCTGAAGAATATAGAAAAGGCAAGTGCAAAAATATCTGTTATCCTTAATCTGACAGAGAGGAGGAGGAAGGATTTTAGAAAAATAAAGAAAGCGTCCCCACATCTACCCAAAGCTGAGACCCAGATCTCTGAGGAAGAGGACCCGGTTGTCCCAGGAACATGCAGTTTGCCAGTAGTTAAGAAACTTGTCAGGGGATGTGGGCCAAAGTGGAACTGTGAAGGTCACTTAGGTAAACATTGTAAGGTCCCTCATGCTGATCTGTTGTTGGCTACTGCATGGAAAACACTATGCTGAAGAAGGGAAGAAGGAGCCTTCCTCTTGCTCCGGTGTTGAGGTGTCCTTCCAAATGTCCTTAACATCAAGATAGCCAACAAAGGAGAATTGTCTACAGTGTTCAGCCTTGGTATCATAAAGCAGGGCGAAGCAGAGTGGATTTCAGATTGAGAGGCAATACTGACACAAATGTAGTCATAAAGCTTATAAACCTAATATTGTAAAATGGAATAAAGCAAGATAGGAGAAAGAATATGTCTGTCAATACCAAATATTGCAGGAATGCAAGGATGGTTTCATATTAGAAAATATCTTAATGTAATTTATTAATTTAAGAGTAAAAAACCATATGATCATCTCAACAGATGCCAAAAAAGCATTTGATAAAAGTTAACACTTATTCTTGATTTTAAAAAACCTGGACAAAATAAGGGTAGAAACGAAATTCCTTGTATCAACAGCATATATCTACAAAAACCTATAATTTTTTTTTTTTTTTTTTTTTTTTTTTTTGGGCACACGGGCTTAGTTGCTCCGTGGCATGTGGGATCTTCCTGGAGCAGGGATCGAACCTGTGTCCCCTGCATTGGCAGGCGGATTCTTAACCACTGCGCCACCTAGGAAGCCAAAAAACCTATAGTTAACTATTATATTTGGGGAATTTTAAAAGTCTTTCCTTGGAAGTCAGAACAAAGTATGTATGCCCTATATTATTACTTCTTGTCCATATTGTACCAGAATTCTAAGCAGGTCATTAAGACTAGAACAAGTTATAAATGATTTAAAAATTAAAAAGAAAGGAAATTGAAATGTCAGTATTTGTAGATGCTATGATTGACTACATAGAAAATTCATGACTCTAATATTGGAACTGTTAGGAAAGTTGAACAAATTTTGTTATCAGAAATCAGTATACAAAAAATAAATACTGTATCTGCATACTAGTAACAAAGAAATTCAAAGTGTGATATAGAAATACTACCTACAATGGCAATAAAACTACAGTGAACCCAGGAATTAATCTAAAAGAAGTATAGTTTTTTAATGGCATAAATTACCTAAACGGAAGATATTAAATATGACGTAATAAATGAAGAAAGATACCATGTTCACGGAGGGGAAGACTCAATGTCCTAAAGTTGTTAATTTTGCCTCCCAATTAATCTCTATGTTCATCTGATCAGAATCTCAGTAGTTTTGTGTGTGTGTGTGTGTGAGACTTGAGAAGCTAATCCCAGAAATTGTAGGGGAAAATGAAAAGCCTAGAAAGTTTTTGAAGCAATTCATTGTGGAGTTACTCACTCTACCAGATAGACTAGTTATAAAACTTTAGTACTTAAGATTGTTTTTTATTAACAGGGAAATAGAAAACAGATAAATAGGAAAGAACTTAGTCCAGAAACTACACCTTCAAATATGAAAACATGAAGTGTGACAGAAGTAGTAAATAAATTGTGCTGAGATTGAAAACATGGCTCATCCAAATGGAAAAAGTAAAGTTAGGTTATCTTGCCCCACATACAAAGAAGAATTCCACTTGGATTAATAAGACCTAGATGTGAAAAGCTGCATTTTAAAATCTTCAAAGAGAAATTAAAGGATAATATTCCTATGAACTTGAGAAAGGGATTTCTTAAGCATAAAAGGTATAAACCATGAAAGAAAAGGTTAATAAGTTTGACTACATTAAAATGAAAAATTTCACTGTTAGGATAAGTGAAAACAGGATATAGACACGAAGATAGGTTAGCATTTTTAGTTTATAAAGAATCCTTTATAATCAATGACAAAAACAAAGTATTGCTAGAATAATGGGCGAAATAATAGAAAAACAATAAAAAACCTGAATGACTGGTAAGCATTATTATTTTATTTATTTATTTTTTAAAAAAATGTTTTGTTTTGGCCATGCCACGGGGCCTGTTCCCTGACCAGGGGTTAAACCTGGGCCCTTGGCAGTGAAAGTGTGGATCCCTAACCTCTGGACCACTGGGGAATTCCCCCAGTAAGCATTTTTAAAGGATGCTCAACCTGATGATTCATCAGGATCATGATAATTAAGATAACTGAAATATCCCATACTCATCAGATTGGCACAAATTACGAGATCTCATCATATTATCAGGTGAAGATACAGAGAAAGAGGACTCTCATATACTGGTAGTGACAGTATGAACTGGTACAACCACTTTTGAGAGGAATTTGGCCTCTCATGTTCCTTAAATTACCTGCAGAAGTAAATACTCTACTTCTCAGCAATTCCATTTCCTGGCTTGAGTCCTAGGAAAAACTTTTCCATAGATTCACAAGAGCACATTTGAAGCAATGTTCATTATAGTATCGTTTGTAGTGTTCAAAAATTGCAAACAGCTGATAACAAATGAAATACTGCAGAGGAGCTACAATGAATGAAATAGAACTATATGTATTGACAACAATAAATTCAAAAATATTCATGGTAATGAAGTACCAAATTTATGAGAGTGGTTGCCAGAGGTTAGAGGATCAGGGAGGAGTAGCTGGGGGGTTTTAGTGTTTCAGAAGCAAAAATATTAACATTTGCTAAAACTGGATGTTGGATACAGTGTTGTTCTCTATACCATAGTATTCAGTTGAACTTTCTGTGTTGATAAAAATCTTTTGTAACTGCACTGTCTGATATGGCAGTACTTGAAATCTGGCCAGTGTGACTGAGGAATTGAAATTTTAATTTTATTAAATTTAAATTTAAATCCCCGTTTGTGGCTGGTGCGGCTGTATTGCTCTGTGCTTTTTAGTTAACAGTGATCAAAACATACATGTATTTTTGAAAGAAACTGTTCAGTGGCTTAATAATTCTGCTTCCTGACAAACTCTTGCTGATGTGCTTCTGAAGTCACTAAGTACCACGCATTGGGTAACGTAAAACAGGGATTTTACAGATATTTTTGTTTTTAAAATCTGTGTAATTCCTAACTTCAGGTAATTAATGTCCAGATATTAGGAGTATGGAGAATAAGGACTTCCTGGTTTCTGAGTTTAATATAGTGATATTTTGGATAGTGAGGACAAGGATCTATATTGTAACATTGATTTTAACAGGGGAAAAACTGGAAATAAATAAATTTTCATAGTAGAAGAGTGGATAAAAAATGTGGCCTATTGGCACAGGACTACATAGTGCTTGGATGGAGTGAAGCAGAGGTGATTTTCAACTATTTAACTGGCATGGTACCAAAATCATCCAGTAAGAGTGGCTATTGTCCATATATTCCTTTGTTCTCTGCTGTACATTAATTGCCAACCATGAGGAGGTCCTGGGGGAGTGGCTTGGAACAGCAGCTGTTTACTAACTAGTATAGAAGTAGTTCTTTAAAAAAAGAAAAATTAGTACTGTTAGACTTTGGCATATGTGGTGAATGTTAATTCTTATATATATCCATATAGAGGAGTTGCAAAGACTTATTGAGTGAAAAAATTAGGATGCAAGCAAATACTTAAGTGTATCAGTTTACTGGTGCTAACATAACAAATTGGGTGCCTTAAAATAACAAAAATTGATTGTTTCTGTTCTGGAAACTAGAAGTCCAAAAGCAAGGTGTCGGGGACTTCTTGGTGGCGCAGTGGTTAAGAATCCACCTGCCAATGTAGGGGACACAGGTTCGAGTCCTGGGCCAGGAAGATCCCACATGCTGCAGAGCAACTAAGCCTATGCACCACAACTGCTGAGCCTGCACTCTAGAGCCCATGAGCCACAACTACTGAGCCCACGTGCCACAACTACTGAAGCCCAGGCTCCTAGAGCCCATGCTGCACAACAAGAGAAGCCACTGCAATGAGAAGCCCACGTACCGCAATGAAGAGTATCCCTGCTCACCGCAACTAGAGAAGGCCTTCGCTCAGCAACAAAGACCCAAAGCATCCAATAACAAACAAACAAACAAATTTATTTTTTAAAAAAAAGCAAGGTGTCAGCAGGGCCTTGATCTCTCTGAAGGATCTAGGGGAGTGATTCCTTGCCTCTTTCTAGCCGCTGGTTGTCAGTCCTTGGTGTTCTTCAGCTTGCAGCTACATGCAACCTCTGTGTTGGCCTCACATGGCCTTTTCTCATGTGTCTGTCTGTCTCTTCTCCTCTCCTTATAAGTACACCAGTCATATAGGATTTAGGGCCCACCCTAATCCAGTGTAATCTCATTTTAACTTGATTGTGCCTGCAAAGACCCTATTTCCAAATAAGAACACATTCACAGGTTTTGGGTGACTCTTGAATTTGGAGGACACTGTTTAACCTGATTCATTATGATACTGTTTATGTAAAGTAGAAAATATACAAAGGAATGCTGGTTTTTGGTTGTGTGTGTATGTGAGTGTATACATATAAAGTATTTGAAATGGACTGGAAAGATATATATTGAACTCAAAATAGTGGTTGTCCCTCTTTGGGGGAATAAAATGAGATTTTCATCTTAAAAAATAAAACATTAACATTAATGCTAAATGTTAATGTTAAAAGTTCATGTCAAGTACCGGAATATGGAAGTTATTACTCTTTGTGCTTTTCTATATATATTTAATGTTTTAAGGAGTTGATATTATGTAATATGTTACTATATAATATTCTAGCCTTTGTAACATGGAAGAGATATATTCAATAAAAACAAATCCTATGGGGGGAAAAGCTGAAAAGAAGACCTAGAACCACAAACAATTCTCATATACTTTTTGAGAAGGAAGATATTTTCAGATCCTTGAGGGGTTTCCTTCTACATATTATTTGAGTTATTTCAGCATAAAATGATAAATGTATATAATGTGTAAGCAAGATGATAGTCTACGGCTATTAAACTGTATGGACATTGAATGCAAGAGGTGAGGCATTGTTTTTATAAGAACCAAATAAATAGGTCAAGAACTACAGCCAGGTTACCAAGAAAGTTTTCTGTCTGCTGTCTGTTATGTATTAAGGTCCCGGGGGAAGCTGTGCGAGCTCTATAGCTAGTTATTTTTAATTTTTCTTAAACACTACCAAACTTACCAGACAATGACTTATTTTTCACAGGAAGGAAAGACAAACCTTTATGTAAATGCTAAATTGGATTCCTAATTTTCGTAGTAACATCATAAGTTTACTATGTGGATACTCATTAAATAGTTGTTGAATGTTAAATGAGTAAGGCTACTTTTATTCAAAATACTTCTTCCATCCAGTTACATAATTGACACACACAAGCAAACATTAAGAACCAGTGACCTTGGTTTCAAATAAGGTGGCTTATGATAATTTATTTCTAAACACAGGAGGCAAGAGAGAGGAGAAACCAAACTATACTCAAGTGTGACCTTTTAAAAGACAGACACTCCTCTCACTAGTAAAGTTGCCTAATGAGTGTCCTGGGTTAGGATTCCCTCGGAGTGGTTCTTAAACTTAAAAATAGTTGAGGACACCAAATAATGTCTTTATGTCTCTACATTAACTGTATTAGAAATTAAAACTGACATATTTTAAAAATATTTGATTAGTTCATTTAGAAATAATTATTATAATAAACCCATTACATGTTAATATCAGTAACATTTTTTATGAAAGTAACTATTTTCCACAAACAAAAATTTAGCAAGAAGGGTGGCATTGTTTTACATTTTTGCCTTAACAGATGGTCATGTCTCCTCTGTATTAAATTTGTTGTGCTATTAGACATGTTATGTAGCCTCCGGAAAGCTGAACTATACACTCATGAGAGAATGAGAGTGGAAAGTAATGTCTTGGTATTATTGTGAAAATAGTTCTGACCTTGAGAATGCTCTAGAAACGTCTCAGGGACCCCTAGAGTTCCCAGGACCACATTTCAAGAACTGCAGCCTTAGAGAGTAAGTCAGAGGAATGGAGCATTGCATCATTCCTTTATAAAGATTCAACTAGCAAATCTCATTGTTCTGAGTATTTTCAGCTACTATCGTTTGTTTTACACATAGGTTCTCTCTTCTAGTTATTAGTCATGAATAAATGGAAATGCTTAAAGTGTTGTATTTTTTACTTTGCAAACAGTACTCAACCACCATTTGTACCTGGAGCCTGCAGCACGGGTCAGGGTTGGATTATTTGTAATGACGGATGCTAGGTGACCTGGGTCTCTTACTAAAGAGTTGAACTGAGTAAAAATCTGTTGTGGAGGCATTTATGGGCAGTTACATGAAGTTGAAGACAGTATTTCTTTACTTATTATTTCTTATCTACTTCCATGCCCCCTTTCTCATGTCTAATATTGTTTAGAGTTTGCAGAGAGGCAGACTTAGCAGAGAAATATCTATTTTATCTTAGCAGAGAATTAAGGTCAACCACATTATTTAGATTTAATTGTATTTTCCTCATTTTGTGAATTGTAATTGTGGCTTTTTTTTTTTTTTTTTTTTTTTTGGTGGATGTTTAGTAGTCCATGTTTTCCTTCTTTGCCTTTATCTGGCTGTTGTTTTGTTGTTGTCATTACGGTGGTGAGGAGGGGCAGCTAAGCAGTTGCATGTATAGGGGTTTGTTTTTTTCCCCAGAAATAGTGCATGGGTAGATCCTGCTGAGTCTTTGCATACTAAAAGTCTTCATTTTTCTGTATACTTGTGTAGTAGTTTCTCTAGATACAGAATTCTAGAATGATCATCTATTCCTCAAAAATCTGTAAACATTGTTCAAGATGAGAAATCTAATGTTAGTCTTTTTTCTTTTGGTGATAACATGTTTCTACTGTCTAGAAACCAATAGGATTTTCTCATATACTGTGGATTCAGAAATCTTATCAGAATAAATTTTGATTTTTTTTCAATATATTTGCTTAAAGTGTTGCAAGTTTCTCTTTCCCTCAAAGAAATTTTCTATTGCTAATTTTTCTGTTTTTCTTCTACAGTCCTCCCTCGGTATCGGCGGGGGATTGGTTCCAGGGCCCGCCATGGATACCCAAATCCACAGATACTCAAGTCTCGTAGTTGGCCCTCAGTATCTGAGGATGCAACCTGCGGACACAGAGGGCAGACTATATACTTATTGAAAAAAATATCCGCATATAAACAGACCCATGCAGTCCAAACCCGTGTTGTTGAGGGGTCGATTTTAGTCTATTCCTTCTGGAACTCTTATTAAGTATATGTTGGATCTCCAGTTGTCTCTTATATTTTGTCTTTTTGCCTTTTGCTTCTGTTGTCTGCAGGAACTTCTCAGTTTTGTCTTTCAGATCACAAGTTCTCTTTTCCATAGTGCCCATTCTGCTAATTCCTCTCTGTCTTTTAAGTTTCAGTCATCGTATTTTTAATCTTTAGTAGCTTTTCTTCATTCTGTGATTCTCATTTTTCATTGCAGCCTGTTCCTATTTTATGGATACGGTATTCTGTCAAATCTCACCGAAGATACTAATTAGAATTTTAAGAACTTTTCCCCAGCATCTTAAATTGTCTTTGTTTAATTGGAGGTCTATTTGTTCTGCTTGTTTAATTTCATATTTATTGACTTTTATATTATTTGTTTATTTAATATACTTTAAATTATGAGCACATTAAATGTAAACATAATTGAAAAAAATAGTTCCCTGTTCTTATTTCATCTACCTACCCCACCCTCTCTGCCTTTTATATTTTGGCTAAAATATATTTTTTAATCCTATGAATCATATATATATATAAAACTTCATATGTAAATATTTAAGTATGTCACTTTGATAAATATGAGCTTAAAAAATAAATACCATTGTCACATCCAACAAAATCAGTGATATTTTTAAAATACCCACTAATATTCAGTTTTCTCCAATTATCTTTAAAATGTCTTCTGAGTTGGTTGGTTTGAATCAGTTTCCAAAGCCTACTTAATGCATTTAGTTCTTCTGTTTTTAATCTGTGACATTCTCTCCCTCTCTCACCTTATTACATCATTTACTCTTTGTGGTAACTGACTTGTTTAGTAGAATTTCATACATTTGGCTTTGGCCGATTAGATCATTGTGTTATTTATTATGTTCTGTCCTCTGTATTTCATATATGCTGGCAATTAGAACAGAGGCTTGATTAGATTCAGCATATCTTTTAGACTGTTGGATTTCTCTACTTTTTTGGTGGCTTCTTATTGTCCATTCATAGTTACAAATGAAAGTCTACAGTCACTTGTTTTGAAAAGTGCTAAGACCTCCTTTGGAAGGTGTGAATGATGGAGGTTTGCTGTTTTCTACAGAAGGGCATATCTTCTTAATGGAGAGGGCGGGAATCAGCCAGAAGTCTTGCCCTTTTTCAGGCATAGATGGAAAGAATATGGTACACTGGCTCCATGCATCAAGGAGGAAGGAAGTAGGGGTGACCTCACTAAAAGAGAACGTTAGGGGAGTTCTGATGCCAGTTGAACCTGTTGGTTTTTGTGCATTTTGCCTTCTTCATTGTGGCAGCCCAGGATTAGCTGCTGTGCTGCCCACTTTTTCTCTCTGATGCCCGTGTTACAAGTCTGTGGAACAGCACCAACTGAAGCTAGACAGTTCTTGCTTATCGAGGCCTGGAGGTGAGCACCAGAGCTGGAGCAGAGCATGGGCGCGTCTCTTCTTGAAGATCTTGGCTAATTTGCATTCTTGGCCTTTCCTGACACAAGTGTAGAAATTTCCTGTGGTTGTTACGATAGCTCCACTTTTTCAAGAGACTTCTCAGTTTTCTTATTTTTGCTTTCAAACTACTGACCTCTGATGGTGGTTCTGTCAGTCTTGTTCTATGTGCTGAACCTTTTTAAATATAGCTCTTTTTTGTCTACTAATGATATCATCGTCTGTTTTTTTTTTCTTTTATATTTAAGAGGAAGAAGAAGAAAATACATCACAGTTTCAGTATCTTGAACTGAAATTCTCACAGTTTACTTTTTATATACTGTTTAACTCACCTTCAGAGCAAAGCCACATCTTATCAGAAATCGTAGACATGGATAATCCCTTTTACCCTAAAGCAATCATACTCACTTAAACTTTTCTTGCCTGTTACAGATGTTAAAAAATATTACTTGGTATTCAGAACGGGTTTTAACTGAAATTTCACTGGGGAGTCTCCTGATACTGGTTGTAATAAGAACCATTCAGTACAACATGACAAGGACACGAGTAAGTATCCGTAGCTATTTTTCTACCTTTATACATACAGTACAATGAAGATTATAGTTTAAAGCAGTCTCAATATTTAGAGTGCTAACATTCTCATGGAATATGGTGGAAAAATATAGTTCCACATATAGTTGCTGTATTATGATCCTAAGGTAATGTTTGTAGTGTCTGCTTCTTAATATTTCATAGGTTGTATGATCAGAGATATTTTACATGTAATAGAAAATAAGCAATGGAACACATTTAGATCAAAGATGTATATCTTTGTTGGACTGATAAAACTGACTTACCTTTAAAAAGTAGCAACAGTAAACTCTAAGAAGATACATGCACAAGAAAATATGATTTCAGATGGGAAAGAAATATAGAAGAAAGAGAATACTTTAAAGAGTAAGAGGAAAATTTCAACTAGATAGTATTTGCCTTGCCTGGGAGCAAATTTCAGTTCCATTCACTAGAGAAGCAGTATACAGAATTCATAGCTCAGAGAAATGGTCCAAGTTACTGCACTGTTTTCGGTTATGCCCCTCTGGGAGGCTAACGTAGGTACACATACACAGTCTTTTATCTGAAACTCTTGGAGCCACATGTGTTTTAGAACAGAGGATTTTTTGATTTTAGAAAGATAATTATAGTTTGTATGCTACACTGTATGTAACCACTAAGTCCTGGACATTAGGCTGCACACTGTACCTAAACATTAATATTTCTGCAGCGAAATATTTCAGTATTCTCCAGGGTGGGCTTAATGAAGACCACGGATAGCATCATCATCTTTTGGGACAGATGTTGCTTCCAAATTAGTGGTGAAAAAACTGAATGTTCAGTGCTTTATGGATTTTGGAATTACAGAAAATGGATTGTGGATCTGAACCTTCTAAAATGAGTGACAATTGAGTTTACATTTGCTTCTAGTTAACGTTGCTTAAAATGTCAAGAAGACTTGATGTATGTTTTAAACTTGCTGTTTTCTGACAGGACAAGTACCTTCACACAAATTGCTTGGCAGCTTTAGCAAATATGTCGGCACAGTTTCGTTCTCTCCATCAGTATGCTGCCCAGAGGATCATCAGGTAAATGTGAGCTTTAAAAGGAATGCCGAGTGTTGCCTTTTGGCTGGCCTATTGGAAAGGATCCTATGGTGGTCCCTTTTTAAATGCTATCTGTGAGGAGTGTCATGTTTTCCTACTTAATTTTTATCCCCTTCTTGTTTGGTTGAAAGTAGCTCATTCTGCTTTGTTTTCTAACCCAGACTTTTTTGTCAGAGTTAATTGTATTTGCTTTCAACCTTTTTTACAAAATCTAGTTTTAAGCTTTGTGCGTTAGCCTTTTAGAGTGGAGCAGGTCTGTTTCTCAGTAATGCAAACTAAATCTTGATTCACATATTTGCTGAGCATTTTATAGAGCGTTACTCTATCCTTTTAAAAAGCAGTTACCTGTTTATTCTAGAGAATTCCTTTCATAGCTGTTAACCGTTGTATTAGTTTCCCAATGCTGCCGTAACAAATTAACACAAATTAATGGCTTAAAACAACACAAATTTATTATATAATTCTGTAGGTCAGAAGCTCAGCAAGGGTCTCACCAGTCTAGAATCAAGATGTCAGTAGGGCTGCATTCCTTTCTAGAGGCTCTAGAGGAGAGTCTCTTTCCTTGCTTTTCCAGAAGCTGCCCGCATTCCTTGGCTCATGGTCCCTTCCTCTGCTTTCAAAGCCAGCAGAAGTAGGTTGTTGATTTCTCCTCATATCTCATCACTCTGACTCCCTTTTCTACTTTGAGCATCCCTGTGAGTGCCTTGGCCCTACCTGAATAATCCAGGATAATGTACCCATTTCAAGGTTCTTAGCTGAATCACAACCGCAGAGTCCCTTTTGCCATGTGAGGTAACACCTTCATAGGTTCATGGAAGTTAACATGTGGATATTTTGGGGGAGCCATTATTCTGCCTGTCAAAACATCACCAGAAACTCCCGTGCCTTCCCTATTCTTTGCCAAAGGCACAATCTTTAAGGTTAGGAAAGCTAATGAACGAATGAATGAATATCATTTGCAGGATTTAACAAATATGGGTACTCTTTGCTCTTCAGCAAAAAGTCCTAGCAGCACTCAAGTAGAACATTTTTTATGTATTCATGTTAGATCGTTTCCTTTAATTCTTGCTTTTGGGGCAGTGCAGCTCTGACAGTCAGTTGTTGTGTTCCAGTTGTTGGTGGTGATCACAACTCCATGTCACTTTTAAACTCTGATCTCACTTTCCATGCTTTGGTTAGAGACATTTATTGACCTGGGCTCACTGTAACAATCAGTCAGAATTAACTTATGTCTTAGTCTGTTTATTTATGCTCAGAATTTAGTGCAGGATATTTTCCTTTGACTTACTGTTTAATAATTATTTGGATTTTTTTTTTTTTTTTTTTTTTTTGGTTTGTACTTGAGAGATTGTCTAGTTGACTGACTTTGGGCTAATGCTGACTTCATTATTTAAAGTAAACACAACGTCTTCTTGTACCTCAGATTCTTCCAGGTGTTCTGAAGAGCCTTTAGTTTCTAAAAACTGACCTTTGTCACCATGCTTCATTTCTGCATGTTAGATGTAATGATAACTGTGCTGCTTTGTGGTCTGTTTTCCTTTGTGTGTATGTGGAGTTTTATAATGGTTTTAGGAAAAGATTACAAGATTTTCCTCAACTGTTATATGAACATTTGGACTTTTCAACATGAAAATGCCAAATGAACTGGTTCAGAATTTAAGTTCTGATAAAATACTTCAAGCAAGATTAAATAAAAATTTTCTAGGTGTCAGAGTTGGAAAAAAATGCAAATAAAGCATTATGCCCAATTTTCTGTGATGATTAAAGTAGAAAATCAGTAGTGTTTGGAGAAATAAGAAATGTAATTTAGATTGTGATTTGAAAATATTTAGATTGTTTATCATTAAGGAATAATACTTCAGTTTTATTGGAGCTTTAGCATTTAGTGCTAAAGGAACTGTGTTATGCAGTACAAGAAATATCAAAGTTAGTTATAAAAATCGCTAGACGTACATAGCTTATAATTCGTTAGCCAAGATAAGGCAGAGACCAACATATATCATATCCAGCAGAATGTAGTAAATATTAGAATGAAAGAGAAATTCCTGCAATGAGGGTGGTGACTGGTTCAGAGAATGGTGATGTCACATTTCGTTGAGAAATTAGTCTAGGTGAGTAGAGAGAGAAGGCTCGAGAGACTGGCATGATAGGGGAAAGCATCAACCAAACAAACCAAAACAAAACAAGAGGGGGTGTGGTGAGAGAGCATGGTTTATATTTAGAAAATAACCAGTCCATTCACTTGGCATGTTGTGGACCGGTACAGGGATTATAAGAGAGAAGCCTCTTGTGGAGGGGCTTAGGTATTAGATCCACAGTTTAGGATAATGGAAAGAAAAGAAGGTGTCATCTTTTCTACCAACAAAGAAGAAAATGTCAATGAATGAGTTGTAAATGGATTTGAAAAGAAATACTTTAATGTAAATGTTTGGAGTTATCAGTTTCAGCAGATGATATTGGTCTGTTGTCTGTCACATTGAGGGCCATGCGGTTCTCAAAGCTCCCCAGTATGGCCGGTGCTTCTGGTCCAAGCGCCACAGTGGGATAGCCGGTATGGACCAGAGCATCCGCATAATGCAGGAGGGAGCTTGTTAGAAATGCAGAGTGTCAGCCTGGTTTCAAATCTGCTGAATCAGAATCTTCCATTTTAACAAGATCCCCAAATGATTCGTACATGCATTAAAGTTTGGAAAGTACTTTGAGTTTGGACCTGAAAATCAAGATTTATTCCCTTAGAAAACACTTGTGCTGAATTGGAAGTGGGGGCCAGCGTTTTTGTATCTTGAGGAAACTTATTTTCTACTAAATGTTTGTGTTTATGGTATAAAATTGTAAAGTATAATAAGGAATGCATAACCAAAAACTGTTTAGATACGCAGAAGATTTATTATAGCAGCACCACTCAGGATTCACCAGATGCCCTAGTAACTCCTTCAAGTGGGAAGTAATTAGTTTTCATATACAAGTTTTCTAAATCCTTTTTTAGGAAGACACTACACAATTTTGTATCTGTCATTTGCAAAACTTAGAGGAGCCAGTATTTCATGTGATGTTCAACAAAATGCAAAACAGAGTAACATGTTTCATTGCTGTGAAAGTCGGATGTGAGTAAAGCTTTAAAAAGTCTTCCTAGTTGGACATAAATATATGGAATGATTTCATATGGTGTCTAAGCTGTTTCATATTAAATGACACTGTGTCTTCCACACATTCTTGGTATTCTAGAACAATCACAAACATGTATGGTATGGGTTTGGCTCGCCTGTGAAATTTTTTGAATATGCTATAAGCATGGGTATTTGATATGATCATTATTTGGGATTATAGGGCTAAGTCAGTTAAAACATTTAAATGCCTCTCTGTTGCTAGCAGGTTAAAATGCAACCTTCTTAAAGCCGTGGCTCTCAGGTGGTTTTGCCCCCAGGGGAAAGGAGTCAGGGTGGTTTGTTTTTTTGTTGTCTTTTGGTTTTTTTGCTGTTTTGTTTTTGTTTTTGTTTTTTCTGGTGGCACAACTGGGGAAGAGGTTGCTACTGACATCTAGTGGGTAGAGGCCAGAGATATTGCTAAATATCCTGTAATACACAGGACCACAAAGAATTATCCAGCCCCGAATGTCAGTCGTGCCGGGGCTGAGGAGCCTAGTCTTAGAGTGACATGATCTGGGCCCTGCCCACCTGGCTCTGTTCATCTCTTTGTAGCAGTCCAGGAGTCACACAGTCTCTGGCCCAGGGGCTAGTTTCTGGGGTAGGAGAGGAGAGCGGAGGGCAGGGAAAGGAAAAAGTCATGTTAGAAAATATGGCTTCTCTCAGAGAAGGGTGTTGGGGAGAGAGAACTTCAGACTCTTGACCTGGCCAGTGTAGGTGCTTGTGACACACTAGCCTGGTCGGAAGTTGTGAATGTTGTAGCTTAAGCAGAGTAGTGATTACTGGAAATGAAAGATTTGTCTTAGGTTTCTTTGTATCACTTTACGAGAGTAGCTGTCAGTAGGCACACAAGAGAATTTTAATAAATACCTGATGACCACTTCTTAGAAGATGAACTGGCGTCTGGGATTTAAGCTTAGTTCTGGCACCCATCATTCTGAGACTTCACTTAAATTGATTCATTGCATTTTGCAGATATCTGCTACTTCTTGAAACTAGTGAATTTGATAGTGCATATTACTGAAAGCTTTATGGTCTTTCAAACCTCCTGAGGATAAAATAACAAAAAACATAGATTAGATTTGAAGTAAAGCTATTTAATTACAGTGCTGTTGGTTGTATTTCTTTTTGTAAAAAAATTCTTCAATCCATAATTTATGCTTACACCTTTTCTTACTGTTAAATACCACTAGTAGTGAATGTATACTCTTCAGATTTTAACCAAGTTCACTGCTGTCCATCTTGTCTTTGGCTAGGCCCAAGCTGGCAGTTTATGTAAGGTGCCTTGTTCTGCTCTGCACATGTAATCATACATATTGCAGTCACCCAGCTTTTTTCTGAAGACTACAGAAACATAGTTTGGCTTATTTAACTCTGGGTGGCTAGTTCCTCTGTTTCAGACAAATATAGATCTTTTGAAATGGCTCTTGGAATCGAAGAAAGTTGGACAATTTGCTTTTAAATAATACCTTCTGGTATTAGCTTACCACATCAGCCTTCCTCACTTTTGTCCCCACTGAACTAAGTCTTCAGGAGTTGGTTTTTTTCTGAGCCAAATAATTCATTGAACTGAAAACATACAAGAGAATGTTAAGAAGCAAAATGACGTGTTTGTTGTTGGGATACCTTTATATTATACAACATAAAATATTCACATATGCAGTAACATATCTGGTTATTTCTCTTGGTTTTGATATTTCAGGAATACTGTCTTATTTTAAAAATAAGGGCCATTTAATGATAAATTCATACCTATCACTTTTAGTGTCTCATCACTTCTCTCTCTTTTGTAAAATTTAAGACTAGTAAGAGTCTAGAGGCTTATGTAATTTAGGCTGTTGGTGTTGCATAGCTGACAAGTGGCTATCACTAGTTTGTCCAGATTAAAAGGCCATGCTCACTCCACTGCACTGTCATGGAAAGACTGGCAGGACAAGATTAATGAGAGTAATTCACCTGCCGTGGTACCATCGATCTAAACTCTCTGGGGTTTCTGAAACAGGTGGTTCTCTGCAGTCTAGGGTAGCCAAGCCCTTGTTGATTATTCCATTTGCTGCTCCCCACCCCTCATTCCAGCTTCCTTCCAGTATAGCTAAGTCCCTAAAGTTACAGTAACAAAGACTGCGTCTTTGCTCCTCTCTTGTTGCTGCCCTTCCTCCCTCCCTCCCTTCCTTTCTTTTCTTTCTCTCCTTCTTTCTCTTTCTCCCTTCCTCTCTTTTCTTTCTTTTCTTTTCTCATCTCTTTCTTTTCTTTTCCCTTCTTTCATTCTTTTTTCCTTCCTTCCTTCCTTCCTTCCTTCCTTCCTTCCTTCCTTCCTTCCTTCCTTCCTTCCTTCCTCTTTCTTTCGCTAGTTGAGAAAGGTATGGATGTGTTAGGTATTGCAAAACGAAGTGTATGGATATTTTTCCGGAAAATAAACATGGAAAAAAGGACAAGAATTGTGTATCTTTCATCCTAAAATTTTTAATATTTTTCTTATATCTAATCCTTGATGTTAGATTTTATTCTTAATTCAATAAGTACATATTGAGCTTTTGTTGTGTGCATACCACTGCCAAAGTCCTCTTTAGTTTCATATTTGTTTACATTTTAATTTCAGACTAATGCCATTCATTGTATCTAGAAATTAAATGTTATAGTCATGTTGGTTTTATTTTTTAAAACTTTATTCAATTTCAACCTTATATCATTAACTGATTTCATTGTCGTTAGGAAATTGTTTCTTTAGGAAAGGAATTATCTGATATTAAGAGTTATAACAAGCAGTTCAGTTTTGTTTCTAAAATCTTGGTAAGTTGTTTAACTTCTGTTTTCCATCTCTGAGATGATATATGATACCTACTTTGTTGTAGTGTTGTGAGAGTTAATAATGGCTTATAAAGTCTTTTGTGGCTCTGTTTTATTATAACATATTGAAGTAATTTTACTCTAAAAATAAGTCTAGATAACATCCCTACAAAAAAATTTCTTGCTCTGTTAATATTCCTAGATTCTGATTCCTTGCCCAAAGGATCCTCAAATTGCCTCTATTTCCCAAATATTTCCCTCAAGGAAGACCTCATTGAATATAGATGGGGGAGTTTTCGTTTTGTTTTGTTTTTTAGGTGGGGAGTTTTTAATGATAGTGTTTTATTTTGGATTGGTAGGAAATCTGAGCAGTGATTTTCCAGTGCATTTCTTTTAAACGTACGTGATTTATTTTTTAAAAGACAGAATTGACTTGTTCTTGCCCAGTACCTGGGCCACAAAGTAGTTGCAGTTTCTCCATTGCTTTGTTCTTTGCTGATGCTTGTTTGCTCTTGGCAAAGCAGTAGCCAAGAAAGGAAGGAGGAATGTTTTGCCTTAAAAATCTGGCTTCCTGCACTTCCCCCAGCCCGTGATACTTTGAAGGTAGCTACGTTATTCAGGAAAACCTGTGACAAGGTTTGCCTTTCAGTTTATCCCTTTCTTTAGAAGTTGTATTGAGAGCATTTAGACAGCTCCCAGTTGAAAATTTCTGAGTTTCCAATAGAAAATTTCTAACCGTTCAGAGATTGCTATTATTGTACAACAAAGTGTCTTGGTAGACTTGATGGGATATGTGAAAAGTTCGTAATTTAAAGTTTTGTTTCAGTTCAGACTGCTGGCACATTCAAAATGTCAGTTTTTAAAGAAGCATCTCATACATTTATCTGAATTTTGATTTCTTAAAAGTAAAGACCTTTGCAGACAGAATTATCACATGGGAAATTACACATTTAAATAATTTGCATAGAGCTTTATAAAATGTTACAGTTATAGAGGTAATAGGAGAGGGTCATACTTTGTCCTCTTAGCCATGAATCATTAAGCCCCCATTCCTGTCTACTGCTGTGAAAAATCTGAGATTTTTACCCTACGTTCAAGCCAACAAATTAGCCTGCCCCAGTTCTGTGGATCCTGGTAGAGATGGAAGATTACTGGGTCAGAAACAGAGGACAGTTTGTTGCTCACAGTAGTTTGAGCCAGGGTATCATAATTTTCTTGTGAGGTTCCCCATGCTCACCGGGCGACGGGACCAGGCTCTGCACATGCAGTGGGTTGCATTACAGGAGAGAACCCTGAGCTTAGGAAGCCCCATTTTTATAATAGACTTCAAGCAAACCTGCCCAAACTTTGCTTTGGATGGAGACACCTTTAATATATTTGATAGCAGCAAACTGCCCTCTTCTTGAGAGGAAGTCAGTATCTCTACTTTCCATGTCTGTTCACTCTGCAAAACTCATGAAAAGAGAACCCAGAGCACAGGCTGCTAATGCCTCTGCTTTCAGGATGTACAGAAACACCAGAAACCCATGGGGAACTCGCTCCCATAGTCTTAGGGCCTAGTTATGCCTTTCTGTTGCCGGTTGGAAAAACCTGTCACCAAGTCATTAAGGTAGCTAGTTGACACTCTTCTAGCTTTTGTATCTCACTTGCTAATGCATTGGATTTATGTATCTTAGAAGAAGTAGTAAGGGACTGCTGGCCTCACTAGCCTCTGCTTTGTCCACGTGTCATAATAGAATCACCTGCTCAGGTGTCAGTGCCATTAATGCAACCCTTAAAGCCTTGTTTTTGAGTGGCTTTGACATGACCCACATATTTTTGTGTTAAACACAAATCATAAAATTTTAGGTTTGGAAGGACCTTTAAAGGACATCTAAGAGAAGATTGCACATTTTACATATGGAAATATTGACACCTAGATTTATTATGTGACTTGTCTAAGTGAACACTATTGCAGAAGCAGATGTAGAAATCAAGCCTTCCAGCTCCTTGCCTAGTGTTCTTCCCAGAAGAGAAAAAAGGTGTGTGTTCATGCACACGTGTTCTCTTTCTCTTTCCCTCTCTCCCTCTTTTACATAGTTGTGATACCCGACATGTTTCAAATGCTAAGGCCAGGTTAGAGAAATAAAACGACTTAATGAAGCCTTTTCCTTCTTGATGAACTGCACATGCGTTATGGACTTTGTAAAAAGCACCTTTTCCAAGACAAAGAAACAGGGGTTGTGCTAACGGGAAATGAGAGTAAATAGAAGGGTAAAGAGATTTAAAATGACTCATGTGTCCAATATACACATATGCAGAATTGGATGTCCCTGAGATGGGGACCCACAAGGGAAGGGAGAGTGCTTCTTTAGGAGAGATAGGAGACTAGCTGGGAAAAGGTAGCTGCCGCAAAGGTAGGTAAATACTCCCTATCACCAATACTGATGAGTATTCTGAGCATTTAACATTTGTTTATTCACTCAGTGGGCCTCAATTTCCTCATTTACAAAATGGGAATATCCTCTTAGGACTGCTATGAGAAATAAATGGATTACTGTTCATAAAGCACTTAGAGTCTTTTCGATAGCAATCACCTAGGAATTATCAGAGGAAAAAAATCTTCCTTGATAGAGGACGGACAGCACCATGTCTTTTTTTTTTTCCCTTTCTTTTTTTGGCTGCATTGGGTCTTTGTTGCTGTGCACAGGCTTTCTTTAGTTGTGGCGAGTAGGAGCTGCTCTTTGGTGCAGTGTGTGGGATTTTCAGTGTGGTGGCTTCTCTTGTTGTGGAGCACGGGCCCTAGAGTGCCAGTAGTTGTGGTGCGTGGGCTCAGTAGTTGTGGCTTGCAGGCTCTAGAGCACAGGCTCAGTAGTTGTGGCGCATGGGCTTAGTTGCTTCGTGGCATGTGGGATCTTCCTGGCCCAGGTATCGAACTCTTGTCCCCTGCGTTGGCAGGCAGATTCTTAACCACTGCACTACCAGGGAAGTCCCCAGCACCCTGTCTTACTTGTGGTGGCTCAGTAGGTATTGGAATGGATGATGAAATTCTGATACTTTAATTGGATTAAGAGAAAAATTGTTAAAATCTACAGCCCTAAGTGAGGAGGAAACAACATGCCATATAGACCACCATTGTTATTTTGGTTTTTTTGTACAGCTGGTATCTGCCATATGCTATATACTGGGCCCTATGCAATATATTACTTGTGTTATCTGATGATACGGGTATTATTATTTCCATTTTATAGTGAAGAAACTAAATTTCAGAGAAGTAATTTATTTAAGGTCACCTTGCTGGACAGTGACAAAACTGGGTTTAAGCCTTTATCTGTCCTCCATCCACAATACTGTACTACCGTCTATTGTCAAATGCGTCTTATAAATGAAGTTTTCAACTAAAAGCATGTAAATAATTTGTGTACAAGAATTTTAATATTACATCCTGCCCTGAGGGAGTTGTTTTTGACCTAATAAGCACGTGATTCCGTTGCTGACATATTTTTAAAAACTGTTGACTATCTTTTGGTAACTGAAAAGATTCCAGGGTGCATTGTGTGATCTGAGACACCTCATGATATGGTAGCAGATTTTCTCAGTTGGGATTCCATGAGGGAGTCCAGCCCCGTGGAGAAGGAGATGAGTGACAGTTTTCTCAGTCCTCCCAAGGATGGCACGTAGACAGCACCTTCCTAAACACATAGGAGAGAAGTTGATTGATGACCAAATTTACACCTTCTTAGGAGCTCTGGTTGAAAAAGATGTGAAGGGCCTTTTGGATTTGAGACCCACAAGTTAAGAAAAACTATTATAGGAAACCAATATGATACTCCTGTTAGTGACGTTTTTCCATCTAAAGTGTGCCTGTTTTCTTACCTTCATTAGTCAAACGTGAAGATCATACTGAAGCCCAGGAACATTTGTATATTATTTACTTCATGAATTTTCATGAAACCATTAGTCCTGGAAATTCAGAAGTATACACAACGCTGTCATTACTTACTACTGTAAACATCATCATGGTGCCTTAGTGCATAAGGTAATCAAAGACCTTCATATCATTACAGATTTCCTGTTTAGAATCACCTAGTCTTAAATAAATCATTGGGATACTAAATATACCCTCAGAGAAACTAGAGTAACTGGTTCTAATAATGTTTTCTTCATGGAGTCTTTTATAACATGATAGTGATTTTTTTTGTTTTAAGAGTAGGTATTTAGGGGTCATTTAATCATTTATCAAATGTTTTCTACGTCTGCTTTGTGTTAGACATTGCTGGTCATTGGAGATTCATGTCACATTTGTGCTCTGCTTTCAAAGAGCTTCTCATCTGGCTGAGGCAGTGGGTTAATAATTGTAGGGCAGAGTGAGTGGAGCGCTGATGACACGGTGACAAGGGAGAAAGCAGATGGCTTACCTGAACATTGCTGCAGCCTTCACCAGTGGAGAGATGAGCAGTTTCCCCTCTTTTAAATTGGTGATAAGGGAGGCAGTTCTTTTCTCCATTCGTCCCGCTCTTCCTAAGCTTCCTCTAGAAACCCTAGGTAAGATTTCATTTATATAAATGTAGCTCCCTTTTAGCTACCTACAGAGAAACTCATAAAACTTAACTTCATCTAACTAGATTCCTATAGGAAGGTGATAAAATTTTTATAAAATATATATTAAAATAAAAAATCACTACTGCAGAAGCTATCTGGCAAGCTGACCTTAGAGCAACTTGAATTTATTTTCCTATTCGGAAAACTTCAGTTTGTGTTATAACTGTCGGATTATTGGAATACTCATATGACTTTAAAATTTGGTTTGACTAAAGATGTAGATTAGATGAGCACTTCTCGGGTGGAGTGGGATGGGAAGGGGCAAGGAGGACTGGTGTGTGTTGTTGTGGAAAAACTACTAGCATAGAAGGTGACTGGTTGAACCTGTAAATTTGTACATTATTGAAGTAGCTAGAGTCAGTGGGTAAACTTTTAAGTATCATTTAAAAACTTTTCAAATAAGTGACCAGTGTTCTCCTTTTTAATTTGGAAATTTCAAGATGTATTTGAAGAGAATACTATAACGAACGTTTAGGTTCCCAATCACTGAGCTTCAACAAACATATCAATTCATGACTGACATTATCTATCCAAATTGCGTTATGTTAAAGGATGAGTGTTTATGAGCATCTGTTATGATTTGATTCCTCCACAAGTGGTAGAGAGAAAAACAAAATCAGTGTTACCACTGTCATTCAAATATGGACATTAGCCATTTTTTGGTTCTTAGTCATTTAGAATCCTGTTCCGTTTACACACAATGCTTGTCATTGTTATTTGGAGACCGTCCAGGTGTGGCTATAACCCTGTATGTGGTGTATAATTTCTACTTTATAGATGAGGAAAGTGCGATTCAGAGAGGCTAGGAAACTTATTCAGGATCAGGCAGCTCATAGTGTGACAGAGCTGAAATCTGAATGCTAGAGTGGCTCTAGCCTAGAAGTGTTCTTTCTCCTCTTTACGGCAGACCTGACGTTGATAAATACTGAAAAGGAAAGACAGGTGTCAGCCACTTTAAACTCAAGTTCTCAATTATGAATTCTCAAATTGTGCTTCACAGACCACAGAGGTTCCATGGGGTCTAAATCATTTTTTATAATAAGACGTCGTAAGCCATTTCCACTGTGCTGACATTTGCACCAGTGTTGTAAAAGCAATGTTGGGGTAAAACTGCTGGTGTTTTAGCATAAATCGAGGCAGTGGCATCAAACTACACTGGGAATGGCTGTATTTTCCACAGTCACACACTAGTAGTGAAAAAAAAGCCATTTTCACTTAATGTCCTTGATGAAACAGTAAAAATGATGAGTTTTAATAAATCTTGACCCTTGAATCCATGTCTTTGTAATGTGCTACGTGACAAAACGAAATTCATATGAAAACACTTCCACTGCATACCCATCTACAGAGTGTGAATGAGTTGTGAGCTGAACTAGCCCCTTTTTTTGATAGGATACTATTTTTCCATGAAAGAACAAGTAACAATCTGTGGTTATTTAGACTATGTAGACATTTTCTTGAAAATTAATGAAGTGAGCCTGTCATTTCAAGAAGACAGCCGCAGGACTTCCCTGGTGGTGCAGTGGTTAAGAATCCGCCTGCCAACACAGGGGACACGGGTTCTTTCCCTGAGCTGGGGAGATCCCACATGCTGCGGAGCAGATAAGCCCATGTTCCACAGCTGCCGAGCCTGCACTCTAGAGCCGGTGTGCCACAACTACTGAGCCTGTGTGCTGCAACTACGGAAGCCTGCTTGCCTAGAGCCCATGCTGCACAATAAGAGAAGCCTCCATAATGAGAAGCCCACACACCACAGTGAAGAGTGGGCCCCCCTCGCCACAAGTAGAGAAAGCCCATATGCAGCAGTGGAGAAAAGACAGCCTTTTCAAATAAGTGGTGCTGGGAAAATTGGACAGCTACATGTAAAAAAATGAAATTGGAACACTTCCTAACACCATACACAAAAATAAACTCAAAATGGATTAAAGATCTAAATATAAGGCCAGACACTGTAAAACTTTTAGAGGAAAACATAGGCAGAACACTCTATGACATAAATCAAAGTAAGATCCTTTTTGACCCACCTCCTAGAATCATGGAAATAAAATCAAGAATAAACAAATGGGACCTCATGAGACTTAAAAGCTTTTGTACAGCTAAAGAAACCATAAACAAGACAAGAAGACAACCCTCAGAATGGGAGAAAATACTTGCCAATGAAGCAACGGACAAAGGATTAATCTCCAGAATATACAAGCAGCTCATGCAGCTCAATATCAAAGAAACAAACAACCCAATCCAGAAATGGGTGGAAGACCTAAATAGACATTTCTCCAAAGAAGACATGCAGATGGCTAACAAACATATGAAAAGACGCTCAACATCACTAGTCATTAGAGAAATGCATGTCAAAGCCACAATGAGGTATCACCTCATACTGGTCAGAATGGCCATCATCAAAAAATCTAGAAACAGTAAATTCTGGAGAGGGTGCAGAGATACGGGAACCCTCCTGCACTGTTGGTGGGACTGTAAAGTGATACAGCCACTATGGAGAACAGTATGGAGGTTCCTTAAAAGACTAAAAATACAACTACCATATGACCCAGCAGTCCCGCTCCTGGGCATATACCCTGAGAAAACCATAATTCAAAAAGATACATGTACCACGGTGTTCATTGCAGCACTGTTTGCAATAGCCAGGACATGGAAGCAACCTAAATGCCCATCAACAGATGAATGGATAAAGATGTGGCACATATATACAATCGAATATTACTCAGCCATAAAAAGGAATGAAATTGAGTTGTAGTGAGGTGGATGGACCTATAGCCTATCATCCTGTCATACAGAGTAAAGTAAGCCAGAAAGAGAAAAATAAATACCATATACTAACGCATGTATATGGAATCTAAAAAACAAAACAAACAAAAAAAGGTACTGGTGAACCTAGGTACAGGAGAAGAATAAAGATGCAGATGTAGAGAATGGTCTTGAGGACACAGGGGGGAAGGGGAAGCAGGGACAACGTGAGAGAGTAGCACAGACATATATACACTACCAAATGTAAAATAGATAGGTAGTGGGAAGCAGCTGCATAACACAGGGAGATCAGTTCCATGCTTGGTGATGACCTGGAGGGGTGGGATAGGGCGGAGGGAAGGGAGGCTCAGGAGGGAGGGGATATGGGGATGTATGTGTAAATACAGCTGATTCACTGTGTTGTACAGTGGAGACTGCACAACATTGTAAAACAGTTATACTCCAATACAGATCTGAGGAGGAAAACAAAAAAGACCCAATGCAGCCAAAAATAATAATATATAAATAAATAAATAAAAGAGGGAGACGACAGCCACAAGTATTGGTTGCCAATATTAAAATTGGAACTTACAAGCAAAAATTACAATTTTAAAAAACCTGTTTTGGCTCCATGAGTTTGACAGCTTCCCAGTAATTAAAGACTTTTTTGATGACATTGATGATTATATTAGTAAATGTGGGATTTTTTGGATACTATATGATGCAACGTGTCAGCATTTGGAAGATCTCTATAACTCAGTGAAGTGGTATTTTCATAAGAGAATTTCGATTCCCAAAAAGTTGACTTCCACTCTTGGTCTGAATTGACTCCTTTTAACCTCTTTGCCCTAATTCCAATATCTTTGAAAGACAGTAATATAATTGAGACTATGGAAAGAAAGTTATTTCATTTCGTGAAGAAGTTGAAAGACAAATAGCACCATTACAATTATGACTCACCTCTAAAAGTTTAATGTTTCAACCTTTGCTTATTGCTGTCTTTTTATGCAGCATGATTTATGCAGTCTGTTTTTTGTGACTGTCACAAGAGCCATGAAATTAACAACTTTTCCTTGAATGCTTGTGTACATAAATTTACCAAATAAAAACATTGTATCATACCACTAAAAAAAAATGAAGTGGTATTTTTCAGATGACCAATGCATGAAGTTACAAAATTATGCATGAGTGAAAAGATTCATTAAAAGTATACAAAATAGACTAACCAATACTTAATGCAACAGACTCAGAAAGTTTTTTGTTATGGTGTCTGATTCTACTTTTTTAACTGTCTTTAAGAAACTACCATTTGTTTTATTGTAGTATCAAAGAAGAGTATCTGCAGTTTTCTGTAAAGGGCATTAAAATACTGCTCCCTTTCCCAAGTCTGTATCTTTTTGAGGCTGCATTTTCTTCATATGCTTCAACTAAAACAACATATAGCATGAGATTGACTTTAGAAGCAGGAATGAGCATCTGTTTTCTGTTAAGCCAGACAGTAAAAAGATTTGCAGAAATAGAAAATAATGGTCCTCTTCACTGCATTTTCTTTTGGTTTGGAAAAGAGTTGTTCCTCATTAAATATTTTAATGTTAACATGTAATGTGTTCATTATTATATTTGAATTAATAAGTATTTTAGGTTTTTCTCAGTTCTGTTTATACTATAATTAATGTTTGTAGGTATATCCCAGATACAAAAAAGTTCTTTGGAGTCCTCAGTAATTTTTTAAGAGTCTAAAGGAGCCCTGACATAAATTTAAGAACCACTGTTCTAATGCCCTTTCAGAGAGAGGGATAGAGATAGTGAATGTGAGCATGCCTGTATCACAGAGGTCACTGTATATACTTTTAAATATCTACTATTTCTGAATTAATTATACCCCTACTTCCTTCCATCAATATAATCAATAGTTAGCTATGTTTGTATTATTCATGCTTCCATTTAATAAATATTTATTGAGGACTCAGTTATCAGAGGTTGGAAGAGAAAGGGGATATACAGAATATATAAATCATGTTTGTTCCGTGTAAGAGGACATGTTTTCTATCTTTAATAAAAGTCGTAAGATGGAGGGAATTCGCTGGCAGCCCAGTGGTTAGGACTCGGCACTTTCACTGCTGAGGGCCCTGGTTCAGTCTCTGGTTGGGGAACTAAGCCGTGCAGCGTGGCCAAAAAAAAAAAGTCGTAAGATGGGGATGTTGAGATACTAAATTGTCTTATAAGTTTATTGCTCATCTTGCCTGGGTGTGACTATAAAATAAATTTGTTCTGGTGGTTTATTGCTGTGTAACAAACCACCCCAAAACTTAATGGTTTAAAACAACAACGTGTAATTCTCTCCCCCAGTACCGTGGATTGATTGCTTAGCTGAGTGATACTCACTCCAGGTTTCTCACATGCTTGCGGTCAGACAGCAGCTGGGCTGGATGTCCAGTGTGACCCATTCTCCTGGGTGGCAGGTCGTGCCAGTTGTCAGTTGGGGGTTCTGTTTAGATGGTGAGTGGAGCACTTCATTTTTCCCACGTGACGCGTCCACACAGCTTGGTTTTCTCACAAGTTCCCAAGAGGGATGCTCCCAAGAATGAACATCCCAAGAGTGACAGAAATTAAGGTTTCTTGTAACCCAGCTCAGCTTCCCTGAACCTTGCTTTCACCACATTTTATCAGTCCAAAGTGGGTCACAGGACCAGCACAGATTGGAGAGGAGGGGCCCACACAACGACATAAACTCTGGGAGGCTTGGTTCATTTGTGGCCATCTTTGAATACTAGCTGCCACAAGACTGTCATAGACTGCTACCCAGTGTAGCTGGAGGAATGAACAGCTACTTTCATTCTCAAATTCTAGGCTTCAGGTAAATGTCTAGGTTTCTGTTCAAAAGAGAAAATTAAGCTGAATCCGTTCAGGTGCTATCTTTGCATTTTTCCTTTGTGTAATTAACATTTCATGTAAAAGTTCTCTCCGGTGACTTTTGCCTGCATTCAGTTTCTTTTGTTCAGAAGGAAATGCACACTTTCCTTTTTAAAAACATTAAAGACAGTAATGGTGTCTTTACTTATACCAAGTGGGCAGAATTCCTGTTCAGTAAATGCTCGTGGGGCTGCCCTTGCTGGTCACTGAGTGGTTGATGATGGTCAGCTCTTAATCTTTGGGGTGAGAAAATGTAGGGCTGCGTTACCCTGTGGCAGCGTGACTGGCCTGATGTTCACTGTGATGATGGCAGCTGCAGAAGTCCTATATGAGGGAGGTCGAGTGGCAGCATTGAATTTGGAGGATGGAGCTTGGAGATTATTTGGAAGTGAAATTTGTACAGCAGTCGCACTGTCTCCTGCTGATTATATGTTTGCTGTGGCTTTGAGATCTGACTGAAGGACACCTGATGGGGGGATGCTTTAGCTAAAGCTCCCCTTGGTGGTGCTGTTGCGCTATAAACTTCCAAAGAAAACATCTTTTGGTGCCGATTTTTTTTTAGCAAACATTTTATTGGACACCTAAGGTTCACCAGGCCCTGTGATAGGCTTAGGGGAACTAAGACATGGTTATTGCCCTCATAGTCTAATCCTTACTATTCACTTTCTTGACATTTTCTGAAAAGTGAAAAAATACCTAATTGAACTCAAGCCAGGCCCATAGCTGCCTGTAGACACTCTGAAGGTAGTAACCAATTTGCCTAAAGATGATGTATTCACAGAGTTTAAAAGTTTTTAAGTTACATAAAAGGGTATCAGATAGTCCTTAAATATACTTTAAAATGCTCAATTTCACTCTAATAAAAAGAGGCAATTTAAAACTTCACTGAGATGCCATTTTCCACCTATCAGATTAGAAAAATCTGTTTGCATGGTTATATAGAAACAGACACTCTCAGACTTTCCCAGTTTACATGGGAGTGTAAACTGGTACAACTCCTATGAAGAACGATGTGGCAATATGTGAACAAATTCTAAATACATTACCCTGTGACCCAACAGTCATTCCTGCATTTGTGCAAAATGACAATGTACAAGTTTATTTGGGCAGTATTTTTTAATAATAAAGATTAGACGCAACTCAAGTATCCATCAGTAAAGACTTATTTCAGTAAATATGGTACACTGATACAGTGGACAGTGTGTAGCTATTAAAAGAAAAAACCAAAACAGTGAGGATACTGATAGAAGGCTTTCCAAGATATATTATGTGAAAAAGCAAGGCATGGTTTCCTCACTTTCCTCAGTTTCAGTTACCTGTGGTCAGCTATGGGCTGAAAATATTAAATGAAAAATTCCAGAATAAACAGTTTATACGTTTTAAATTGTATGCCATTCTTGTGTTGTCCCTCCTGGGACATCCCTTTGTCCAGTGTATCACTTAGTAGCCATATTGTGTGTGTGTGTGTATCCCCTATGTTAAGAGGTTTCATTTCTGTAACATGATGGCTTCAAAATATTATGGAGTTTATCCAGTAAAATTAATAATGTCATGTATTGGATATTTAAGGTGTTTGCACATAATGCATATACAAGGGTGAGTCAAAAATTATCCATACTCCAGTTGTATTAAAAGTTCTGTTGACTGCACTGTCTTATCGGTGCTTTCCGTTCAAGGCTACTGTCTCGCCAGTCACTGCTGTGGCAGGTGTGAACGTGTTACCTCAGTTCATTTGTAACTGCGGTGTGAGCAAAAAAGGATGCCCCACTTGTGACTTGCATGAAAGAAGAGCAGTGTGCAGTGATTTATTTTTTGTGGTCTGAGGGTGTACCCGGTGTCATTATTTATCGAAGACTTTGTGTGCAGTGTGGAGAAAGTGTTTTGTTGTGAAGAAGTGTGTATGAATGGATAGAGATGCTTATTGAAATGCTGAAGCCTAAACTTCTGATTAAATGCAGAAGACTGCCATCCAAGGGTGTTGTGACTTTGCATGACAGTTCACGTCCGCACACTTCTGCCCACACTGTCGACATTGCAAAAACTTCGTTTTGAGGTGTTAAAGCGTCCTCCCTATAGTCCTTATCTTGCTCTATTTGACTTTCACCGGTTTGGTCCCCTGAAAGCAGCCCTACAAGGACGAAGATTCACTTCTGATGAAGAAGTGAAGATAGTGGTGCATTTGTTGCTCGCAGCTCAGACTAAAACATTTTATAATGATGGAATATGAAAGCTTATTGATAAATGAACAAAGTGTATTGAAAAGCAAGGCGGTTATGTCGAAAAATGTTGTATTTGCCTTTTCTAAAAGTTAATTAAAATAAGTTTTACAGCCAGAGTGTGGGTAATTTTTGCCTCACTCTTGTACATACACTACAGCTCTGGAATGAAAATCCTTGTTTGTGCCTGAGGGACAGTGTATGATAGTGGTTAGCAGAGCACCCTGGAGTGAGACCCACCTCTCTCTCTTGTTAGCTGTGTGATATTGGACAAGTTACCTAATGTTGCCATGGGTACATCTGTAAAATGTGGATAATAATAATTCCTATTTTCTAGCATTGTTGTGAGGATTAAATCAGTAAAAATATGAAAAGCTTTTAGAACAATGTTTAGCACATTTAAGTGTTAGCCAGCCTCTTCTCTCCAAATATGGGGATAAAATGGCAGACTTGATTCTAAGTGATTATTACTGTTCGTTATTAATGACCCTCAAAACTCTTCACAAACATTTGTTTGTCGCTCGTCCTTTGCGTACTCTCCTCTAAAGTGATCCCTGGGGTCACAAGCAGGAGGCCCTTATGGGTAATTTGCATGAAGATACCCAGAATGAGCAGCTTCAGGGGAGTTCTTCACTTCAAGGAGGTGAATCTACTTATGCTCCCAAATCTCAAGTGTGTCTTATGCATCATTGTGTGGCAGGGAAAGTTATTCAGCATCTTTCTGGTGAGAGCACGTTGAGAGTGGGTGATCCTGGATTCCTCCATCACCTTGCTAGATGATGTGAGCAAAGAGAAGACCTGGTTGGCCTAACCTGACTCTGCTTGGTTAAGTGCTGTTCTCCTGCCACCTCAGAGGCTACGTAGTTGCCTTTTGGGGCAGTCAGTTCACATTTTCCCACCTCCTTTGATTACTATTTTTAAAAGGCTTTATGTTGATTTCTTGTTTATTGTTAATTAGCTTCTAGAATTCATCCCTGCCTGTTTTCCTTCCTGAGTCGCACCATTTATAGAGCAGTTTCTTCTTTCTGCATATTGGTTCTTTTGAAGTGGGGTATACTTGATCACATTGAAGCAGTTTTGAAATACAAATAATACAACTGAGAATGACTTTTTATATATTTTTTTCATTTATGTATTATTGGATATTTCACAGACCACCCTCATAGAAAGGAGAAACTGGAAGTCCTTTCTGATAGGTTTTAAAAGAAGCTTTTAATTTTTAGATTATCTAAAAGTGACACCTGAAATGTGAAGAAAGCATTCCACAACCAAAAAATTTTTAAACTAAATTTTCAAGTCTTTTACACAGATTCTGTTTTCCTCATGTCTAGAATCAAACGTTTCATCTTGATTGAATTAACTTAAACAGATTTTGTTTGCAGAAAGAAGTCTGTGATTCCTTATGAAGGAAAAAGGATAGTATGAAGGTTCTGTTGTAGTATGTGTTTTTATATTACAATTATGAAATGGAGTATTTTGTGATAATTAAAAGATCTAGGCATTTTTTCAAGGCATACAAATTTTTTTCTTTCACAGTAATATATAGTACTTACTTGAAATTGTATTTTCCTTTCCTTCCAAGCCATTTGCATCTATTTTGCTTACGTTTATTGTATCCCATAAGTAGTTACTAATCCTGACTGGTCCAGACACCGATAGCGATGTAATCTTATGCCATTTTGTTTAGACTTTCTTAAAATCGGATCATGTACTAAGTGTTAGGAAGTTTGAAGTAACAGTATATCTGTTGCAAATAAAAAAGTGGAAATAAACCTTATTGAAGGCCATTATCATTCCCTATATAAAGTGTTCACAGCTTGAAGTAGTACTTCACTTTAGCCTTTTACTCTTTGTAGCAGTTGATAATGATGCTGTGCTGTGTTGAAAGGACTTCATCAAGTATATCAGTCAAATTTAGATTCAACTGTGTGTAACTGAAAAACTGACAATCCTAGTAGTTTAAAGAAGAAAGAATTTTATTTTTCTCTGGTAAAAGTCCATAGCAGACCTTCAAGGGCCGATAAGGAGGCTCTGCTCCAGGAAGTCTGTATGAGTTTCCTTTATCCACTATAACAAACCACCACAGTCTTAACTCCCCAAAATAACACAACTGTATTATCTCACAGTTCTGTAGGTCAGAGGTCTGGCTTGGCTCAGCTGGTGTCTCTGCTCCAGATTTTACAAGGCCTAAATCAGGTTGTTGGTCTGCTGGGCTGATCAATAGCCTTCTGCTGAGAAGGAGGCCCTGGGAGAATCTGCTTCTAGATTCCAGGTTGTTGGCAAAACTGGTTCCTTGTGATGGTGGAACTGAGGGTCTTGTCAGTACTCAGCGAGGAGCTGCCCTTAGCTCCTAGAAGCCTGTCTCCGGTCCTTGTACGTGGGCCCCTACATCTCAGAGCCTAATGGCACGTCAGATGGTTCACGTGCTTGAAATCTCTTTTATTCTTTTGTCACACCCCCCTGACTCTAGCCAGGGAAAGTTCATTGCTTTTAAGGGTTCATTGATTAGATAGTGTATATCTGGATGGTCTGGGATAATCTCCCTATTTTAAGATCTGTAGTCTTAATTACATCTGCCCATTCCCCTTTGACTTGTAACATATGCACAGGTCCCAGGGATTAGGGCATGGGCGTCTTTGGGTAAATCCCTTTCATTGTACCTCCACCATCCTTAGGGTCTGATCTTCCTTCTTATGGTCCGAGTCAGCATCTGAGTTGAAGCCTCAGAATAGAGAAGGAGACAAAGAATAAAAGGTGAGGCATGGCACCAGATGACTCTTAAAGGAGGTTCCCAGAAGCTGCCTTGATATCTGGTAGGCCAGAATTCAGTCACCTGACCACATAGAGCAGCAGTGAAAGCTGAGAAATGTAGCTTTTATTCACTGCAGCCATGTGTTCTGCTTAAAGAATCTGTTGCTATAAAAGGGGAGAAATGGACTGCTGGGGTAACAGCCAACAGTTATATTTTTCAAGTTACTGGAAAACAAGCAGCTAGAGGGGATTATAATAGCAGAACTAGCATACTGTGAGAGTGGGGCAGCAGTGGCTTCCTGGGTGAGTTAAAGGCCCTTAGGGGCAGACTGAATCAAAATTCTTAAATAAGCAGTACAATTTGATACTAGAGCACGAAATTTCTATACCTAGAAGAGCATCTAATCTTGATATATTTGTCTGTTCTTGTGTACCTGGCACAGTGCTTTTACAGAGTGGGTTGTAGTAAATATTTTTGGAATGAATAAAAAATGTTTAGTAACATTGTTTTATAAAGCTACAGTGAATTTTTTTCTAATCCAACTGTTCTGTGAAAATAAATTCTTGGATATTGTATTGAATCACAACTAGAAATCCCCACAGTATATCACCAATCCATCCATTTTTGCATTATGTGGGTCCTTAACTCCTACAACATTTAAGTATCTTATCTACTGAAAAAGATGTGAAAGTACTGTTTAGAAATAAGAGATTCAGTTTCAATTCAGTAGAATTTCTATAGGGCCAACTGTAAAATAATACAGAAAGTGCTGTAGGAACATAGAAAGAAGAGGTGAGTAATTCTAATGTAGGATAAAATGGAAGACTCCATGAAGTACATGGCAGTCAGTTGCAAACGTGCAAATAATATTTCAACAGGTAAAGGCAGGGAAACAGGAAAATAGTATGTGTAACTGAAAAACCTCAATGGGCTGACAAGGAAGAATTTTGGAAAGTATTTAGAACTATCTGTTATTATAGAAGAATTAGTTATTTTTTATATCAATGAATGTTTACTTCGGAATTTTTCTAGTCTGCAACCTCTATTCCTTTTCCTGTTAGCAGAAGTAAAATCAGATACAGACACTATCTATTTTAGGAGCCATGTTGATGTGGCCCTCTTCAAGACTAGTGAGTACTGTAATCTGCATTTATATTTGACTAAAGTTCTTCTGGTAATTTTTCAGCTCTAGATGTGCTAGTGCAATATGAGGCTTTTTAATGGCTGTTTAATGTTATTATCTTTGGATCTAGACTGCCACTAATTCAAAGGAACTGGACGCAAATAGATTCACCCCACCCTGCTCTGTTTTTGCAAAGTGGGCATGCTGATGCTAATAACTGAAAGGGGTGTGGCAACTTTCATGTATTTCAATGTCTTTCACATAGGACAGTGTAACAGTGACCTGCGTTTCAGCTTGACTTGGGAAAGGACTAAGATAACTAAAGCTATTCAACAGTGGCTGCATACCTTTGGAGGCAGCATAGAAGAGATTGATGGAAAGTAAAGAATAGTAAGGTCCCTCTCAAATCCAAGATGCTGCAGTTCTGATTTGTGTTTTATTCACCTGTAGATGTCATTTTCCTTGGTGGTGGCCAGATGAGCCACCAGGGCTCTCAGGCCGCCTTACTCCTTCCAGAGCATCTGTGTTCCTTGTTGCACTTTCACATCAGATTTCTTTTGAAGAAAGGGTTTCCATTGCTTTAAATACATACATACATACCTTCATGAATAAATAACTAAGATGAAAATGAGAAAACACTTCTTTAAATGATGTAATGAGGTTGATCTTAAGGTTCCTTGAACTTCTCAGAAGGCAGTATATTATTCTAAGGTATGCTATCCATCTAAAATATCTAAAAGATGAATATCATACCTTACAATGATAGCATTTTTTTAGTAACATTGGTGAAGTCAGTGTTTTTTAAAATAAATAATGGGTTTATTTGGTAATTTAAACTCTGCATTTTTACATACTTTTAGAAACATTCTCTTTTGTCTTTTATTTATTTTTACATATAGGTTATTGAGTTTTTCTACTTGGCTCTTGTTCTCTGCCTTCCATAGAATTTTATCTATTAAAAGATAGAATGTAGATTCTTATGGAGAAAATCTGTTTTATTAATTATAAGGCATATGTCCCAGACTACCAGACCAAGCATACTGAGTGTTTTGAATTAAATATTTAGTGTTTCATTGACTGTTTCCTCTGTCTTCCATTAAGACCTCCAGAAATAATTCGTCTCTAATAAGCCTTTCGTTTGTTTTGGGCTATTATGCAGATTGGTATGGAATGAACCATTGCTGTAGTACTTAGGGTGTGGTAAGCTTTTCTTGATAACATATCTTACTTCATTATAGTTCATTTTGGGTGAGATGTTCAGTTTCTGTCACAGTAGGAAACAGTTGGTTTTTTCTTCTCAGTAGATGGTAGTACTTATTTGGGAATAGTAAGATGATTTTGATAATGGCATGAAATAAGAAACTTTAAATGTGTGCAGAGATTAAAAAGGGCTTGATATTTAAGGTTTTTACTAAGACAAAGGGTCTGTGCTAAAACAGGATATACAGAACAAAGCTTGGAATCTAAAACCTAATTTTCTTCTTCCCTTGAATACATTTGGTATGTCTGACTAGCAAAGGCTAATATTTCACCATACGTGATTGTTGTTCTTTTTAGGACAGTTTTAAAAATTGCTTTGTCATATACAGAAAATTTCACCTTAGTTGTATATAGCTTTTTGAGTTGACAGACACGTATAGTCATGTATTTACCACCCTGATCAAGATAAAGAAAAGTGTTATCTTCCTAAAAGATTCCCCTGTACAACTCTATAGTCCCACCCTTCCAGCCACCTAAGCCTTATTCTGTTCCCACAGTGAGTGAAATCATATGATAGGTAGTCTTTTGAGTCTGGCAATTCATCCATGTTGTTGCATCATTCCTTTTTATTACTGAGTAGTATTTCACGTGTGGATACTACAGTTCATCCATTTGTCAATTGAAGGAGATGTGGCTTGTTTCCATTTGGGGGCATTTATGCATGAAGCCACTACAGATATTTGTGTAGAGAATCTTGTGGGAATGTAAGTTTTCATTTCTCTAAGGTAAATACCTAAGGATGGTGTCTTTGGGTTACATGGTAAGTGTGTATTTAACTTTATAAGAAATTGCCAAACTCTTTTCCAGAGTACCATTTTGCATTCCTACTAGCAATGTGAGTGTGCATTTTCACCAACAGCTAATAATATCTTTTTGTAAAAGCCATTCTAATAAATACATAGTGGTATCTCATTGTGCCTTAATTTGCATTTCCCTGATGATAATAACATTGAGCAGCTTTTACGTTCACATAATTCATATAACTTTATATTCATGTAATCATATAACTCGTTATATTCATATAACTGCTGAAATGTCTATTCATACCTTTTGTCCTTTTTATATTGGGTTGTTTGGGTTTTATTTTTGACTTTTGAGAGTTTTTTATGTATTCTGGATATAAAACTCACAAGTATGTGTTTTGCAAAGATTCATCTACCAGTCAGTGGCTTTTCTCTTCCCTTAATAGCGTCTTTCAAAGAGCAAATTTTTTTATTTTGATGAAGTCCAATTTATCAGTTTTTCTGGTTATGAGTCATGCTTTTGATATCTACTTAAGAACCCTTTTCCTAACCCAAGGCTGCAGAAATTTTCTCCAGTGTTTTCTTCTATAGAACTTTCATAGTTTCAGATTTTACCTTTAGGTGTGTAATTCATTTTGAGTTCATTTTTGCATATGGTACAAAGTAGGAATCTGTGTTCATCTTTTGCACATGGGTATATAATTATTCAAGCAAGATTTGTCAAAAAGATATCCTTTCTCCATTGAATTTGGCGATTGCAGCACACTGAAAGTTTTTTAAAGAATTTATGGAGATGAGCCTTTCACCATCAGTGTCCTTCTTATTTACTACCTATAAGAATGGATAATGGATGAAAGAGAAATTTAATAAATCAAAAGAACAGTGATAAAATTGGCAAACATTTGAACTCCCTGCCCCCTTTTTCAAGAGACTAACCTAGTCATTGTATGTACAGGGTCATTGAAATATTCCCCCCTGCACTTGTACCTCTGAGCTTCAGCCTTGTAACTGGAAGAGCACATGAGCATCCCTGTCCTTTCCCTGTTCCTTTCTCCTCCAGGTTTCTATTCTGATGGTGGTCTGTCTTGAGATGATTACCATCTGAATCACAGAAGCTGCAACTGCAAATTATTAAAGCCACATTTTTACCTCTGTAAGTCAATTTAATGCTGGAGTGATAGGTTTATAAACATCAAAGCATTTTTTAAGTGAAGAATTATGCTGAAAACAGCCAGAATCACTTGGATTTAAAATAAATCAGCACCTATGCACAGTTGAAGTGTGAAGGAAAAATTGCTTTCCTTTCTGGACGATAACAATTTGTACAGCAGACTTTGAATATACTTCATGTATAAGTCTTGCCATTTTAGAAAAGATTAGGGCTATTTTTTCTTTATAGTGTTCTAAGTTATATCATATGTTTTTGGAAACTACTAAAGTACTGTAAGAAGACATCGGGAACACTTAAAGTTCATGATTTGAATGTGAAGGTAGTTTGGAGAACATTTGTGGAAAACCTGCTTCTGTTTCTGCTTTGTTCTAATACTGTTCTTAACGAGTAGTGGGAAAATGGTTGAGGACAGCTAAGGGGCCTTTAATTTTTCTTTCTGTTTGGAGTCCTCCATTTTAAGTAGTGACGAAATTGAAATAAGCAGAAAGGCCTGTCTGCTGCTGCTGTTCTCACCTCAGCCGTGAACCAAGCGTCTCCCACTATCTAGTCTATTGGCCTCAGCCCTGAGGAGAGGAAAGTCCACTGAAGCCACAGGGAAGGGGTCGTGATGATGTGATGATGGATAGTCTCATCATTTCCAATTGAGTGGACACATCTTTCCCAATGTATTAGTTTCCTAAAGCTGCTGTAACAGGGTACCAGAAACTGGGAGCTTAAAACAACAGAAATTTATCATCTCAGAGTTCTAGAGGCTAAAAATCCAAACCCAAGATGTCAGCAAGGCCATGTTTCCTCTGAAACCTGTAGGGTGGAATGTTCCCTTTCTTCTTCTAGCTTCTGGGGTTTGCTGGCATTCCTTGGCATTATTTGGCTTATAGATGCATCACTTCAGTCTCTGCTTCTGTCATAAATGACCACCTTCTCCCCATATGTTTCTGTCTCTCTTTTTATAAGGACACCAGTCATTAGGTTAAGTGCCCACGCCTCTCCACTATAACCTTTCCCCTTTGGTAACAAGAAGTTTGTTTTCTGTGCCTGTAAGTCTGTTTCTGTATTTTTGTAAATAAGTTCATTTGTATCTTTTTTTTTAGGATTCCACCTATAAGCAATGTATGGTATTTGTCTTTGGCTTACTTCACTTAGTATGATAATTTCTAGGTCCGTCCATGTTGCTGCAAATCATAGTAAGCGTTTTTCCTCTTTGACCATTTCCTATATCCAACAGTTATAACTTTTGTCTTAAAAAAAAAGGATATGAAACCTTTTATAAGGCATCTGGTTCTAGAAGTTGGTAGATTGTTGCAAATTTTGATCCAAAATAATGTCAAGGAATTCATAGAATGATAGAGTGATATTAGTAAGGTCTTCAGAACTCCTTTAGGATGGCCAACTCTGAGGTTAATCATGTTGTTCCAGTTTTTTACTCTACGGAAAGAAAATTAAAAGTTTTTGTTTGTTTGGGGAGGGTGGAAGTGATTAAAATGATGGAATCTTTTGCACTTCTGCAAAGTGGACAAATCATGGGATTTTTTTTTAATTAAAAAAAAATTAGCAGTTAGGGCCTTAGAGAGAAATTATTGTGTAAGTTCCTGTTGCTAGTGATTTATAGACCTTTGCTCACTCCTAAGGAAGGAAGTAATTTTATGTTTATGGACTCTGAATCCCAGCCCAGCCAATAGTGCGATTGTCAGTATGGTATAAAATGCACAGAAACTCTCATAAACAGATAACTTGTGGGTCATTGAATATGGAACATTAGTTTTTGTCAGTTTTCCTCTAGTGAATCAGTAAACATTGTGCTTTCTTAATGCCAGGCATTGGTGCTGGGTGCTAGGGAACCAAAAATAAAAATTCAGGATCTGTCCTCAAAGAGGTTATGGTTGCGACAGAAGATAGATATGAAGATAATTACAAATCCATTTTGTTAAGTCATGTATTGGCAGTAAGCACAAGGCGAAATGGGAACCTAGAGTGGAAAGCTTCAAAATGTGCCTGAGGCAGTCGGGGAAAGCCTCACAGGAGAGTCACACTTAGAGAATGCAGGAAGAGGAGTTTGCCAAAAGGGCAAGGAGATGGAATAAGCATCTCCAGATAGTTGGCAGTAGGTGCAAAGATCCAGAGGCAAAAGAACACATGCCTGTCTTTTCCCCCAGGAATTGGTGTCCTGGCGTGTCTGTCAGTTACTATGACAGTAAGGCTAATACTTGTTAGGTTGATGAGAGCAATGAGCTGGTGAGACCAAGATCAGGCTTTTCATCTCCACCCACCTACGCCAGTGAGCTTCTTTAATTTCATGATGACCACATTCCTGTAACACACAACTCCTGTGATCCTTGCCCGCCAGCTCACAGATGTGGGTATAGTGTGTCACCACGCCCATGTGGGTGAAAGACTAAGGGAGTGTGGTTCTTTCAGTGTGTACCCATGAGCACACTGAGAAAAGACTCCACGATGGTCTTCTGATGGTGGGTTATTAGCATAATTTCTTTATATGAAGACTTGTTCTTATTTTTAATGACCTCAGTAGATTTTCAACTCTTAAGATTGTATAGCATTTTATCTTGTGTGTATTTTCCCGCCTCTGCTATAGAAAGGATGTGACATAAATATTTAATCAGTCTTAACAGAATTGGCCTTTTTTCATGGCTCCAGATTATCTAACTTCACTGATCTAATTATTACGGCATGTATGGTTGAGAGTTAAGGCTCAGAACTCAGATTTTTTGGAATAATTTTACAACAGCTGTGAATCTTTTTGTGCCTTTTATCCAGAGAGAATTTGTAAAATATAGTGACCATAGAAGTGAGAAGGCTTTTTGATGGTCATAAAATGTGCTATTTTATACCTATTTCATTGTGAACCCCATCTTTCCATTACATTCTTAGAGTTTATACCCGATTACTTAGTGTAGACAGATGTGTGTGAACTGAGGGACACTTCTGAATCTAGCATATAGTCATTATGAATGTCCCCTGAAGGCTAGATTTTAAAAACCAAGTCTCTTAATTTCTCAAGATGATGTGTAAAGATAAATTTAAAAAATTTCAGGCTATGTTCTTTGTCTTTAGTAGCTATTTCTGTAAAGAGCATGTGCTTTAGGTCTTTCTTTCCTTCAATCAACTCCACCCCCACTGAAACCAATTTGGCATCTGTGGGTGTCATTGCTTTAATGTGTGCTCTGTTGATCTGCCACTTCCCTTGACACAAGCAGGAACATAGTCACATATAGAAATGTTTCTTTTAAAATATAAATTGTAAACAAATCTAATTAAGAAATTGTTCTCAAGTAAATTTTCTTTCCTTATGAAATTTCCATCAGTGTTCCCTTCCTCCTAAGTCTAAGTTCATGGAAAGAAAGTGTTAGAAAAGAACTTGAAATGAACGTCTGCATTTGTAGGTTTTTTTAGACCTTGTTATTAGACCACAAGTAGGGTAGACAGCAACACACTATTAACACGTTGAAATACAATTTCGGGCCATATAGCATAACTGTGCATTGCCAGGAACCAAGCCAGCACCACATTGCTGCATGGCCATATTGGGCACTTGTAGAGCAAACATCTGTATTGGAGAGCCATGGCGAAATTCTTTTTAAATGGTTGCCTTGTCCAAAGTCAAAAGACTTTTTATTACATATGCCATGTAAAAAGAAATGCCGGTAATAAATTGATTTGTTTATCCACACCTGTAAGTATAGATTGTAACAGCATTTTTAAAACAAGGGACGATGTTATACTTAATGAATACCATGTAAGTTTCCATCTGCTTAGTCTATTATTTTTAGATATTTGGTACATATGACACATACTGTTTACAAAACTTAAAAAAAATTTTTTTCAAGTGCTTTATCCCCTTTGCTTTTATAGTACGTGAAAATCAGTGCTTTTAGCCGCTTTGTTTTCTGTAAAAAGGAGAATGAGATTCTAGAAACTGTGATCAAGTCTCCAAAGGCAAAGCTGAGATTCTTAAAAACAGTCTTGGAAATAAAGTTTACCCCTAGAAGTTAGTATGACTAATTCTATGGATACTACCAAATTTATATCTGATTATAACAAATATTTTAAAATCAAGAAGCAAGTACGTTTACAAAGACATCATGAAATTGCTATCTAAAATATTTGCCTATTTTTTTTTTACTGATCCCCTCCCCTTTTTAAGGTGAAGTGTAGTTGATGTATAGTATCATATAAGTTACAGGTGTATAATGTAGTGATTCACAATATTTAAAGGTTATACTCCAATTATAGTTTTTATAAAATGTTTATTCCCTATATTATACAATATACCCTAGTAGCTTATTTTATAAGCAATAATTTTTACTCTTAATCCCTTTCCCCTATATCGCCCCTCCCCTCTTCCATCTTCCCAGTGGTCACCACTAGTTTGTTCTCCATATCTGTGAGTCAGTTTCTTTTTTTGTTATATTCACTAATTTGTTGTATTTTTTACAGTCTGCATGTAAGTGATATCATGCAGTATTTGTCTTTCTCTGACTTATTTTACTTAGCATAATACTCTCTAAGTCAATCCATATTGCTGCAAATGGCAAAACATTCTTTTTTATGGCTGAGTAGTATTCCATTGTGTATGTATACCACATCTTTATCTGTTCATCTGTTGATGGACACTTAGGTTGCTTCCATATCTTGGCAATTGTAAGTAATGCTGCTGTGAACATTGGGATGCATGTATCTTTTTGAGTTAGTGTTTCTTTGTTTTTTTTTTTTCAGATGTATACCCAGGGGTGAAATTGCCAGGTCATATGGTAGTTCTGTTTTTAGTTTTTTGAGAAACCCCTACACTGTTTTCCACGGTGGCTGCATCAGTTTACATTCCTACCAACGGTGTCGTCGGAGGGTTCCCTGTTCTTCAGCATTTGTTATTGTGTTCTTTTTGATGATAGCCATTTTGACAGGTGTGAGGTGAGGTCTCGTGGTTTGGGTTTGCATTCCCCTGATGATTAGCCGTGTTGCGCACTGTTGAGCACAGTGTCTCCTTTGTTGCCATCTGAATATCCTCTATTTTTTTGGTTCTGTCTCCTAAAGCAAAGGAAGTAAAAGCAAAAATAAACAAATGGGATCTAATGAAACTCAACAGCTTTTTTTTGCACAGCAAAGGAAACCAACAAAATGAAAAGACAACCTACTGAATGGAGGAAAATATTTGCAGATGATATAACCGATAAGGGGTTCATATTTAAAATATATAACAGCTCATGTTCACATTGTGTAGGTCTTTGTTGATGCATATATATCCCCAAATAAGTAGCTAATTTAGGATGAAAGTGCTTATTAGAAGATTTTTAAATCAGACAATTTAATTAAATTTCATGTATCAATGATAGTATAAATTCTGATTAAAATGTTTTGTTACACTGCAAATCTAGGGGATTTTCTTATTTTGAATTTTTTCAGCAAATGAAATAAAACAAATCGCAGAGAAGAAGTTTATATTGTCGTGTTATATTTTGGTTGAAGAGGTCCTTTTTTTTAATTATTGCAATCTCTATTACTTTCTAGACCTGGCAGTGGGATATTAGGTCATTTCATCCCTTCTGAGCCAGTACTCAGATTGTTCCTTTCAATGTATTTTCCAGTGTTTGGGCCAGTCTGTTAATCCTTCATACTAGAGATTCCCAGGATCTTCATTGCTGGCAATAGATTTCACTCCAGGAAAAATGGCTTCTGCTGCCAAGGAGTTAAATGATTTAAGGGTTGTGCTTCCACCACTGCTGTGTAGTTTCCTGACACTCGTCCCAGACTTTCCTTTGCTTATTTTCTTGGATATCCTTAGATGTCCACATTGTATTGGAAGTTTTATACTGTGTAAAATTATGAGTGTGAGAGCTATTTTGTAAATTTTTTGGTTTGCAAAAATTGCCCCTGGCAACTTAATGATATTTAATGCATGTAACCAAGCTAATCAGTGGTATTAAACACAAGTCTTATATCCAGAGTTGTGTTTTAATGAATGGTATTTTTTTTACATTGCTGACAAAAGGGACTGTTGGTCATCAGTGACTTTCATATTGTTAAGTCCAGGGGACATTTTCTCTTATCTCTCCTCTCAGTTGCATTTGGCACTTTTAACCACTCTTTCCTTCAAACAGTCTCTTCTTGGTTTCCTCATCTTGGGTTGATTGGTTTGTTTGTTTGTTTGTTTGCCACTCCTCAAAATCCTGTGAAAGTTTGTCTTATCTAGTTTTAACATGATCTTATGACACTATTAGATGTTGGCATTTCTCAAGGTCACTCCTAGATCCCCTTCCCTCTGCTCCCTTGGTAGGTGATCTCAGCCACTTCCACTTGTATGTGGATGACTCCCAAACACAGATCTCTGGGGTAGACCTGTCCTCGGACCTCTGAAACCTTTGATTCAGTCACATACGTGGTATCATCTTTCGAGTTTCTAAGTCATCTGAAACACAGCATGTCCAAAATGGAAATCTTGCCCTTTCCCAGCACTCCCCGATCCTCCTTCCTGTTCCCTGCCTCCGTGAATGACGTCACCTTTTATGTAAGCCTGAAAGCTGGAAGTCATTTTTGACACTCCCTTTTTCTTATGTACCATATCCAGTTGAGTACCAAGTCTTGTTAGTAACATCTCTCAGATCCATTCGCTTCTCTCCTTTATCGCATCGCCTTAGTTCCCTATAGTAACTTCCTAACAGATCTGTTACCAGCTCTTGCTTCAGCTGTCTACAGCCAGGCTGATCCTTTCAAAATGCAAATCTTATCCTGTAACTCTTCTGCTTAATAGGCTTCAGATGCTTGCCATTGTTCTTAGGATAAAGACAAAACTCCTGTGTAATCTGGCCCCATCTACCTCTCTTCTTCCCCAGGGTCAACTCCTGCCACACTTTTACTTGCATAGGAGACATGTTCCCTTCATTCTAAATTTCACCATTATTCTTATATGTGATGGCTTCATCTCTTGATGACTGACTAAATTAGTTGTTTCATTATAGGCTGCCAAAAGGAAAAATTTCAATTATAATATTACATGAATATTTTTAGGTAGCATTCTTTTCCAGTTAGTTTTAGTTGGAAAGACAGGATTAATGCTTAATTAATTCTTTCCTTTTAAGTGTACTTGTTACCTCCAGTCATAGCTGATACATTTTTGTTTCTTGTTTGTTTTATTTTATTATGATCTCCATCTCTCTCTGTCTCTCTCTCTGTTATTGTCTATATATATATACACACACACACATAAATGTGTTTCAATGTATATACATATATTATGGGTGTATATATATATTGTGTGTGTGTATATATATATATATGTATATAATGTGTTTCAGTCACTCGCAGAGTAATCTTTCTGATTTCTGATTGTGTCATCTTTGGCCAGTGGCAGACCTTGTGTGATATTGTCTCTGTGTCCTTTTGATAGGACCGCATTTGTCTTTGAAAGTTTTCTTGTTTCTTACTGGCTTTTAGGCCAGTAAGATGTCTCAGGCCATCTTGTACACTTCCTGTCTCAGACAGAGAAACAGCCATTCTTCCAAGGACTCTGGTTTCTTTTAGTGGGAATGATACTTAGAAACCATGATCTGGCTGGTAGGTGATAGGGGTGCTAATTGCTAAGGAGTTTGTCATTTCTTTTAGCTCTCTTTGGTGGACAAAGCTAGGAGAATATAAATTCTTGTAAAGGAAAAAATTCATACTGTTAGTTCTGATTCAAATTTAAGATTATTTAACATAAACTCTGATTTGATTGTTTGAACAGCATTAATATATGTTTTATCTTTATTCCACTGTATATGTCTGTGTGTCTCATGTCTGTCTCTCTCTTTCTCTCTCTATATATGTATGTATATTTATTTCAAATAATATTACTACTAAGTCAGTGAATGAAGTTTAGGATTTTTTGTTGTCTCTTTGTCCTTAGATCATATCCCAGTGAGTGTGTATGATCAATTCTACATTTTAAAGTTATACAAAATAATTCTCTGTGTGATTTTATCATCACTTTATATACAGTTAAATTCATTTGTTTCCGTTTGAGGGGACTTTTTCTTTTTTGTTTAATTTTAGTTTTTGAAATTATTTTAAGCTGAAATTATTTCCTCATTACTGCCCAAAACACAGCAGATCTAATATGATGGGTTCATTATTTTCAGAATAACCAGTGATATACCAAGCAGGGGATGAAATCAGTGGTTTAGGCAATAAAGGAATGTATTGTCTGTGCCTGTAAAGAGTTTTAAAACTATAATAAGTCCAACTAAAAGTGGGTCTGTTTTTTTTTACTATCAATTCTAAATACTGTCAGTGAGAAAATACTCCTCTTTGCCCTTCTTACATTGCAGAGAAGCTTATTAATCAATGTGAATGTCCAAAGAAGAGAAATAAGGTTTGGTGAAGAATTTAGAAACCATATTCCTTGAAAGATGGGAGGAGAGATGTTGAGTATCAATCAGAGAAGAAAACGTTAAGGCATTCATAGTTTCTTTACATATTTAAAGGCTATTATCTAGAGAAAAAAGTTAGACTTTGTGCATCTAATTCCAGATGTCATAACTGGGTAGAAATTCAGTTTTCTAATTGTTACACTTATCTGTGGAATGGGGCTGTTTGTCAAATTAGAGAGTTCCCTTTTGCTTAATGATGTATATAGTAAGAGCAGTATGAACAACTTACAGGAGTGCTTAGAAAGACACTTCGTTGTGGGTAGAAGACTGAAGAAGACGACCTCCCGGGCCCTCCCAGCCCTGTGCCTGTGAAGTCACAGGTCCCCATTATCAGTCATGCTCATTTTTCAGTTCCATCCACTGAAAGAACTCACTATGTTGTTCCTGTCTAAGCCCTGTTAAAGTTTCTTAATACTTCTTTCAGTTGAAGTATCAATGTTTTTGTTCAGCTTTGGAGTAAAGAATGTAAGTTAGTTCATAATACTATGAAATACTCGAGAAGTTGAGATTATAGTTCTTCTAGTCATTCATTTCTCAGCTCAAATGTCATTCCATTGGTGAAAGCTTTCCTAACAACCCAAATTAACCCCTCTAGTCCCTCTCCCACCACGCTTTTTCATATTTTCTGTATTTCATTAACTGAAATTTTCTTGTTTGTTTTTTTTTACTCAATTTTTCTCCGTCTTCCTCTCTTCATATGTATGTTCTGTGAGATCGGAGCCCATGTGCATGAACTCTCCGTATTCCTGTATTCCTGCCATCCCCATCAGCTTTTTTTTTTTTTTAAAGACATCTTCCAGTTTGATAGCAGAAAATTGGTGTTTCATTCTTGAAATTTTGTTTTTTTAATCACTGGTGAGAGTAAATTGTTTTCATGTTTATTGCTTGTATATTTTATGAATTACCAGAATGTGCACTTTATTCATTTAACAGTTGTTTTTCATCTTTCATTTACTGATTTTAAAGAGCTCTTTATAGACACAAGGAAAAGTTGACTATCTTATGTTGTAAATATATGTGTTACCTTTTAATTTTATTGATTGTTTTGATATTTGGAATGTTTATAAAATCATCAATAATCCTTTTTCTTAAGGCCACGTCTCCCACTTCCCCCTTTTATTCTTGTGGTTCTTTGGTGGATCTTTCTTTACATTCAACTCTAATTGATTTGGATTTTGTTTGATTTGCTGTATAAGATATGTGTCTGTTTGAGGTTCTTTATTTTCTTCCAAATATATTACTGATTTTTCCAGACACACATCAAAAAAAGAAAAGAAAAAAAAAAACCTCTCTCTTCCAAAGTTTAAATGCAGCCTTTATCACATAATAGATTCTGTTTTTTAGTTTTCTTGGCTGTTATATTGATTTGTATGTCTGTTTTTCTTTTAGTACTTTTTTCCCTACTTTTATTATTATAGACTTATATATTTGAATAGCGTAAGGTTAAATTTCTTCTAATTACTATTCTTTTTCAAAGTTTTCTTGGCTCTTTTACCTATTTCTTCTTTTGTACAGGAGCTCAGTACTTGTACTTCATGAATCTGGGACATGTAGGGGTTATATGAATGGGCTTCAGGCGTCCTGTGAAGATCTTGAAATTTTATATAAAATTTTGTGTGTATGTGACTTGGTACATTTTTCTGTAAGGGGATCCATATCTTTTATTGGCTTTTAAGGTGAATACTTAAATAAAAGAAATTCAGGAATCACTGTAAGAGAGTTACATTGTCAAAAGAAAATATTCCTGTTGAGATTTTGAATCTGTGGAGGATAATGGCATTCTTTGCATTTTGTTTTCCCATCCGGAAGCATACTGGTGTCTCTTCATTTTTTTTTTTTTTTTTAGTTGGCTGCATTGGGTCTTTGTTGCTGTGCGTGGGTTCTCTATAGTTGCGGAGATGGGTGGCTACTCTTCATCGCAGTGTGCGGGCTTCTTATTGCAGTGGCCTCTTTTGTTGAGGAGCACAGGCTCTAGGCACACGGACTTCAGTAGTTGCAGCTCATGGGCTCAATAGTTGTGGCTTGTAGGCTTTAGAGCGCAGACTCAGTAGTTGTGGCAAACAGACTTAGTTGCTCTGCAGCACGTAGGATCTTCCCAGACCAGGGATCAAACCTGTGTGCTCTGTGTTGGCAGGCAGTTCTTAACCACTGTGCCACCAGGGAAGCCCCTGATGTCTCTTCATTTATTGAAGACTTCTTTTATGTGCAATAGTAAATTTTTGTAATTTTCTTTATATTGATCCTAAACATTTATTATTAATTTAGTTTTCCTGATATTTTAAACTTCCTAGTGAATCTGCAGACAAGGTTTTTCAAAAGAAAGAGAGGGAGGGAGGGAAGAAGGGAGGAGAAAGAAACAGAAATGGAGATTCGAAAGGGATACATGGAAAATTCTAGGTAGTCCATAAAGTTTAACCTGCCCCTGGTAATCTCATTTTTATGTTGTAATTTTATTGTCAAAGTATTATAAAATACATTATTAGAAAGCCTGACCCTAGGGTCTTTTTAAAGCATCACTCTTTTGCTTGTGGTTTTGGGCATCTTTTACAGACTTAAATGTTGTCCCAGGACAGAACGTTTTCATATTTTACTTTGGTGAGGCATAACCATATCAAGTAACATTTCAGAACTGTACATTGCATAATCTTGGACATTTTCATATAAGAAAGCACTAAAGAGAATTTATTTTTTATGAAAGTGCAACTCTTAAGTAACAGTGACTGTTTTTAATGGGATAGCTCCAGACCACATTTGCTTACTTCCCACACTCTAGTTTTTCTAATGTCCTAAGCTTTAAGTATAGAGGCCAAGATGACATTTTAGGGCTCTAGATTCGAATTCCATAATCTTAAAATGGATGTTATTCACTATATCAAAAAGGCTAATTTAATTTTCTTTATTTCTAGATTAAAAATAAATTAGTAGTTTGATGTTTTAATATTGTATTCATTTTTAAAAACCCTTTATCTTGAAATTGCAGACTTGAAAAAATAGTATAAAGATTTCTTATTTACCTTTAACTCAAATTCCCAAAATGTTAAAGTGTCACCACATTTGCTGTATCAATGTGTCGTATTTTTTCCTGAAACGTTTCTGAATAAGTTCATTGATAAGATGTACCTTTACCACCAAGAACTTCAGTGTGTATTTCTTAAAAAGATATTTCTCAAAATTAGGGAATTAATATTGAGAAAATACTCTTGTCTAATCTACAAGTGCTGAAATTATGTCATTTACCCCACTAATTTCCTTTCTAGGGAGAAAAAAAAAATGCCCTTTTATTCCCCTAGTCTGGGATCCAGTCCCAGAATCACCTACTACATTTAGTTGTTCTCTTTGCTCTTCTTTAATCCAGAACAGTCCCCCCTTGGTTTTTCCTTATCTTTCAAAATGTGAAAAATACAGATTTTTTTTTTTTAAGAATGCCCCTCAATTTTGATTTGCCTAATGATTCTGTGTGGTTAGACTTAAGCTCTGCTGTGTTCATATCAAGAGACACGTGAGGTCTACTTTACTGATGATAATATTCACTGTGATCACTTATTTAAGGTGGTGGTGATTTGTGTTTTTAAGGAGTAGAGTTTTTATGTTTTCTTAAGTTTTTGCTTTCCTTTGGTGGATTGAGTCCTAGAGTCCTCTCTAGAACTCAATAAAAATATCTATTTAATTGTAAACCTGTTAAAAATTTTTTTTAACCCTACCTTATCTTGGACATTATCAGGCTTTTTAAGACTTTTATTTGGGAGAAGTGGGCAGGAATAAGACTTGGAGAGCTTCCAGAGCAGATGGGTCCCAGGCTTGGATATTCATTTATAGAGTTAGGAAGCCTCTGGGCTGGAGTACGACAGCATTATTGGTGAATTCCACTGGGTAGAATTCTTCCATTACTAACTGACAGGATAGTTAACATGTTACTTCTTTTTTCTGCAGTTTTATCATTTATTAAATGGGGATTGTGATACCTGTTTTTTAATTACCACAGTGAAATATGGGGACAAAAAGCATAAGTAGCCATAAATGTGAAACTATTTTTTTTCACATTCCTCCTTCATATATTTATGGCTGAAAAACATGAAAAAGCTGTTGATTAGTGTTTCCCTATGCACTGATAGCCAACACAGAGCTCTCTAGTGCATTTTTCTAGGAGGTCTCTCCTTGACCTGTTTCTATACAGTGCTTCTGTTAATGACTTTCTTAGAAGAAATCATGAGAGATATTCTTAGTTTTATAGATGACAAAATCGGAGAGTTTATTTCAGAATTATCTTGACATATTAGAATGAAACCAAGCACTGCAAAATGACATTTCCTAATTTAAGTTCCAAAGATCAGTTGTTAAATAAAGGATTGGAAAGATTGTCCTATAATGAATTACATTTGGTCACCAGCTTACTATGAGCAACTGCTAAAAACCTAATGTAAACCTGTGCTCATCAAAAACTATTATACTGTTCCATTCACGGCAGGGAGTAGTAATATTATCACTGTGTTTTAAGAATATTTAAAAATGAGAGTATATCTAGAAAAAGGTAACCAAGATGTTGATTCTTTTTGTTTTAGCAAGATTTCAATCAGATGCCATATAACTATTTTTCAGTAGTGATTAGAAGGTATTCTTTTGTGTGAAATGCTGAAGTAAACGCAATATCATATCTTTTTATCCATTTTCGTATTTGTACCTTTTGAAACATTTTATTAATTTTATGTAGACTGCGTGCCTTTAAAATAATTTCATAACTAAAGTCCTGTTCAGCAACCAATACATATTATTTATCCAGTGGATGCTCATAAAGATTAGTTAATAATGACAACTGAATGTAATTAAAAGCCAGTTTTCTGTGCCTTGTTTTATATTTAAGGACTGCAGATTGAGCTGAATTCAAAAGAGCAGTTTCAAAGTCTAGGGCTTACTGAATTTCTGAATTCATTTTTTACCATTATTACAATTGCTGTGGAAATATTCAGACAGACTTCATGATAGAATTGTAAGTGGTTAAAAGGTAATTATTAAAAGCTAGTTGCATTGTTTTTTGTTCATTTCTTGTTTTTGTTGTTGTAAGCTAAAAGTATGAAACCAAAGGATTTTTCACATGATAAGAATACATCTCTCACATGTCTGCTAGTCACCTAGGCTATTATCATTCAACCTCTATTAAAAAGTAATAGAGAATATTTCAAAATGATTAAACTAAGAGGAAGGAACTTCTCTAAACTGAATAGCTCTATGTATAAAATATTTTTAAGTATTTCAGTCATACAGTTTGAAAAGTTAATTATTTGTGTAGCATATTTGGAAATTATCTTCAAGATATACTATTACCAAGGACATCTTTTCTTTTTCTTTTCTTTTTCTTTTTCTTTTTTTTGGCTGCGTCGGGTCTTCATTGTGGCATGTGGGATCTTTCATTGCGGTGCGTGGGCTTCTCTCTAGTTGCAGCATGTGGGCTTAGTTGCCCTGTGGCATTTGGGAACTTAATTCCCAGACCAGGGATAGAACCGGTGTCCCCTGCATTGCAAGATGGATTCTCAACCACTGGATGGAACCGGGGAAGTTCCACCAAGGCCATCTTGGATAAACACTCTTTTTATTGATTTCTGACAACACTCTTAGATTTTCTTCCTGCCGCTCTAGTTACCATTTACTCTTCGTTATCAATTTCTTTCTCTCCCTCTCTCCCTCCCTCCCTAACTTGGAATGACTGTAACTTCTGAAGTTCCTGGTTCTGTCTCATCTCTTTGACTGTAGGTGATCTCCTACATGCTCTCAGAGTTTTGATTTCCATCTGTGTGTCCATGTCTATATCTATCTGTATTTCTAGGTTAGTTAGTCTGCACCTCTCCTAGCTTCAAACTTACCATATACCAACTTTTACTGACAATTCACAAATGTAGTATCTGAAACCATGTATGTTCAAAACCAAACTCATGATCTTCTCCATAAAACCTATCCTTCAGTTTCTCCTATCTCAGAAAGTTTACTTTTGTTCCGTTCCTAATACCAGAAATCAGGGAGTTGTTCTTGATATCTTCCTCCACCGACATCTTCCCCCATGCCAATCAGTGTGCAGGTTTTATTGTTTTTACTCTGCCATACCCCTGCCCTAAGCCATCAGCAGTATTTGCCTAAACTACTGTCTTAGCTTCTTTTTTTTTTTTTAAGCTCTTTATTGGAATATAATTGCTTTAGACTGTTGTGCCAGTTTTTGGTGTACAACAAACTGAATCAGCTGTATTTATACATATGTTCCCATATCCCCTCCCTCCCGCTACTCCTTCCCACCTTCCCTATCCTGGCCCTCTAAGTCATCACCCATCATCAAGTTGATCTCCCTGTGTTATGCAGCAGCTTCCCACTAGCTATCTGTTTTACATTTGGTAGTGTATATATGTCAGTGCTACTCTGTCACTGTCCCAACTTCCCCTTCCCCACCCCACATCCATGTGTCCTCAAGTCCTGTCTCTACATCTGCATCTTTATACTTGCCCTGTCATTGGGTTCATCAGTACCATATTTTTAGATTCCATGTATATGAGTTAGCATACAGTATTTGTTTTTCTCTTTCTGGCTTACTTTGCTCTGTATGATAGGCTCTAGGTCTATCCACCTCACTGCAAAAAACTCAATTTTATTCCTTTTTATGGCTGAGTAATATTCCATTGTATATATATGCCACATCTTCTTTATCCATTCATCTGTTGATGGGCATTTAGGTTGCTTCCATGTCCTGGCTATTGTAAATAGTGCTGCAGTGAACATTGTGGTACATGTATCTTTTTGAATTATGGTTTTCTCAAGGTATATGCCCAGTAGTGGGATTGCTGGGTCATTTGCTAGTTCTATTTTTAGTTTTATAAGGAATCTCCATACTGTTTTCCATAGTGGCTGTACCAATTTACATTCCCACCAACAGTGCAGGAGGGTTCCCTTTTCTCCACACCCTCTCCAGAATTTACTGTTTCTAGATGTTTTGATGATGGCCATTCTGAGTGGTGTGAGGTGATACCTCATTGTGGCTTTGACTTGCATTTCTCTAATGATTAGTGATGTTGAGCATCTTTTCATGTGTTTGTTGGCCATCTGTATGTCTTCTTTGGAGAAACGTCTATTTAGGTCTTCTGCCCATTTGTGGATTGGGTTATTTGCTTTTTTGGTATTAAGCTGCATGAGCTGCTGGTATATTTTGGAGATTAATCCTTTGTCCTTTGCTTCATTGGCAAATATTTTCTCCCATTCTGAGGGTTGTCTTCTTATCTTGTTTATGGTTTCTTTCGCTGTGCAAAAGTGTTTAAGTTTCATGAGGTCCCATTTGTTTATTCTTGATTTTATTTCCATGATTCTAGGAGGTGGGTCAAAAAGAATCTTGCTTTGATGGATGTCATAGAGTGTTCTGCCTATGTTTGTCCCTAGGAGTTTTACAGTATCTGGCCTTACATTTAGGTCTTTAATCCATTTTGAGTTTATTTTTGTGTATGATGTTAGGGAGTATTCTAATTTCACTCTTTTACACGTAGCTGTCCAATTTTCCCAGCACCACTTATTGAAGAGGCTGTCTTTTTTCCCTTGTATATTCTTGCCTCCTTTGTCAAAGATAAGGTGCCCATTGTGCGTGGCTTTATCTCTGGGCTGTTTATTCTGTTCCATTGATCTACCTTTCTAATTTTGTGCCAGTACCATACTGTCTTGATCACTGTGGCCTTGTAGTATAGTTTGAAGCCAGGAAGCCTAATTCCACCAACTCCATCTTTCCTTCAACAGACTGCTTTGACTATTGACTTCTTTGACTTTTGAATTTCCATACAAATCGTAAGATTTCTTGTTCTAGTTTTGTGAAAAAAGCTGTTGGTAATTTGATAGGGATTGTGCTGAATCTGTAAATTGCTTTGGGTAAGATAGTCATTTTCACAATGTTGATTCTTCCAATCCAAGAACATGGTATGTCCCTCCATCCTTTTGTATCGTCTTTGATTTCTTTCATCAGTGTCTTATAGTTTTCTGCATACAGGTCTTTTGCCTCCTTCGGCAGGTTTATTCCTAGGTATTTTATTCTTTTTGTTGCAATGGTGAATGGGAGAGTTTCCTGAATTTCTCTTTCTGCTCTTTTATTGTTAGTGTATAGGAATGCAAGAGATTTCTGTGCATTAATTTTGTATCCTGCTACTTTACTAAATTCTTCGATTAGTGCTAGCAGTTTTCTGGTAGTCTTTAGGGTTTTCTATGTATAATATCATGTCATCTGCAAAGAGTGACAATTTTACTTCTTTTCCAATTTGGATTCCTTTTATTTCATTTTCTTCTCTGATTGCTGTGGCTAACACTTCTAAAACTGTGTTGAATAATAATGGGTACCCTTGTCTTGTTCCTGTTCTTAGAGGGATTGCTTTGAGTTTTTCACCATTGAGAATGATGTTGGCTGTTGGTTTGTGATATATGGCTTTTATTATGTTGAGGTAATTTCCTCCTGTGCCCATTTTCTGGAGTGTTTTTATCATAAATGGATGTTGAATTTTGTCAAAAGCTTTTTCTGCATCTATTCAGATTATTTGGTTTTTATCCTGCAATTTGTTAATATGATGTATCGCATTGATTGATTTGCGTATATTGAAGAATCCTTGCATTCCAGGGATAAACCCCACTTGATCATGGTGTATGATCTTTTTCACGTGCTGTTGGATTCTGTTAGCTAGTAGTTTGTTGAGGTTTTTTGCATCTGTATTCATCAGTGATATTGGCCTGTAATTTTCTTTTTTTGTGCCATCTTTGCCTGGTTTTGATATCAGGGTGATGGTGGCGTCGTAGAATGAGTTTGGGAGTGTTCCTCCTTCTGCTATATTTGGAAAGAGTTTGAGAAGGATAAGTGTTAGCTCTTCTCTAAATGTTTGATACGATTTGCCTGTGAAGCCATCTGGCCCTGAGCTTTTGTTTGTTGGAAGGTTTTTAATCACAGTCTCAATTTCTGTACTTGTGATTGGTCTGTTCATATTTTCTGTTTCTTCCTGGTTCAGTCTTGGAAGATTGTACTTTTGTAAGAATGTATCCATTTCTTCCAGGTTATCCAGTTTATTGGCATATAGTTGCTTGTAGTGGTCTCTCACGATCTTTTGTATTTCTGCAGTGTCAGTTGTTACTTCTTTTTCATTTCTATTTCTGTTGATTTGCGCCTTCTCCCTTTTTTTCCTGAGAAGTCTGGCTAATGGTTTATCAATTTTGTTTATCTTCTCAAAGAACCAGCTTTTAGTTTCATTGATCTTTGCTATTGTGTCCTTCATTTCTTTTTCATTTATTTCTGCTCTGATCTTTATGATGTCTTTCCTTCTGCCCACGTTGTGGTTTTTTTGTTATTCTTTCTCTAATTGTTTTAGGTGTAAGGTTAGGTTGTTTATTCGATATTTTTCTTGTTTCTTGAGGTAGGATTGTATTGCTATAAACCTCCATCTTAGACCTGCTTTTGCTGCATCCCATAGGTTTGGGGTTGTTGTGTTTTCATTGTCGTTTGTTTCTAGGTATTTTTTGATTTCCTCTTTGATTTCTTCAGTGATTTCTTGGTTGTTTAATAACGTACTTTGTAGCCTCCATGTGTTTGTATTTTTTACAGTTTTTTTTCCTATAATCGATATCTAGTCTCATGGCATTGTTGTCAGAGAAGATGTTTGGTAGGATTTCAGTTTTCTTGAATTTACCAGGCTTGATTTGTGACCCAAGATGTGATCTATCCTGAAGAATGTTCCGTGTGCACTTGAGAAGAAAGTGTGTTCTGTAGTTTTTGGATGGAATGTCCTATAAATATCAATTAAGTCGAGATGGTCTAATGTGTCATTTAAAGCTTGTGTGTCCTTATTTATTTTCTGTTTGGATGATCTGTCCATTGGTGTAAGTGAGGTGTTAAAGTCTCCTACTGTTATTGTGTTACTGTCGATTTCCCCTTTTCTGGCTGTTAGCATTTGCCTTATGTGTTGTGGTGCTTCTGTGTTGTGTGCATAGCTATTTACAATTGTTATATATCTTCTTCTTGGATTGATCCCTTGATCATTATGTAGTGTCCTTCCTTGTCTCTTGTAATAGTCTTTAAAGTCTAATTTGTCTGTATGAGTATTGCTTGCAGTAGCTTCTTATTACTAGTCTTTGCTTTTCTGATCTTTTGCCCCTCTCCAGTTTTATCTTTGTATTGCAGAAATGTGTCTTTAAAAATGCAAATCAGAGGGCTTCCCTGGTGGCGCAGTGGTTAAGAATCTGCCTGCCAATGCAGGGGACACAGGTTTCAATCCTTAGGCCAGGAAGATCCCACATGCCACAGAGCAGTTAAGCCCATGGGCCACAACTACTGTGCCTGTGCTCTAGAGCCCACAAGCCACAACTGTTGAGCCCATGTGCCACAACTACTGAAGCCCACATGCCTAGAGCCCATGCTCTGCAACAAGAGAAGCCACTGCAATGAGAAGGCTGCACACCACAATGAAGAGTAGCCTCCACTCACCGCAACTAGAGAAAGCCTGTTTGCAGCAATGAAAACCCAGTGCAGCCAATAAATAAATAAATAAATAAATAAATAAATTTATTTGTTTTTAAAAAAGTTTAAATCACATATAGTGGCTCCTCATTTAGTCCCTCATTAATTTTCCATGATAAGATAAATCTTTTCACATAGCCCATGAGCACCTGTATGCGCCTGCCTTACCTTTGACCATCTGTTCTCTTTTAAAGCAACCAAACTGAACTTCTTTCGGATCCATGAACCCACCTGGATCTCCCTGCTTTAGGATATTCCCTCTGATTGAAAGTATCACTTCTGTGCCCCTTTAAATTTTTAAAAATCAATTAATGTTAATTTATTTCTGTGATACATAAAAGTGGCAGAAAGTTCAAACAGTATAAAAGATACAGAGTGAAAAGTAATTGTCTCCTCCATTCATATTTTCCTTTTTTTTTTTTTTTTTTGTGGTCAAATTTATGAGTCTTTTTATTTTTAAATGACTCTCAGGTGTATGGTTTATTTTTGAACTTTTTTGTAGTATTACTTTTCCTTCAAGTCTTTGATCAACTTGAAATTTATTTTTAGAGGTGAGATAAAGAGTCAGCTATATTTTTTTCTAATTATCTCCCCAGTTATCCCAATACAATTTATTGAATAATTTATCTGGTTTTCTGTTTTAAAGTGCCACCTTTATCTTATACTAGGTTCCTGTCCTATTTGAGTCTATTCTGGTGTTCTGTCTGCTCATGCACTATACCAAACTGTTTCTGATAATGGTTGCTTTAGAGTATTTTTTAATAGGTGATAGAGCTAGTCCCATCTTATAACTCTAGTTTTTCAGGATTTCCTGTCTCTTCTTAAATGTTTAATTTTCTATATGAACCTTAGAATTATCTTGTCTAGTTTCTTTAAAATCTTACTGATATTTGTGAGGATATTAATTTTTATATTAACATATGAACATTTGGTGAATTTACAACCCTGGAGTTTCCTATCTAAAAGTTTTTTTTCCATTTTATCGAGTCTAAAATTTTTCCTTACTAGCGTTTTAAAGATTTCTTCATACATATTTGTACATAACTTTTGATTTGTTCTTGAATACTTCATTGTTTTTTGGTGTCATTGTAATAGAATCACGGCATTTTAAAAAACTGATTATTTTTTTAATACAGGAAGGCTATGAATTTTGAGCTCTCTCTTTTTGCCACATTCATGTATTGTTTGTAATAGATTTTTGATTTACTCATGTCCCCTCTCCCCAGCCCACACTCTTTATTTAGCTAACTTGGCTTAAAGTTCACTTTGCAGGAGCCTTTTCTCAGCCTCCAAATCTCAAGGAGATCTGCATTTTACTTCTTTGAAGCATTCTTTACTTTTCCTTTAGAGTGCTTATTGTGGTTTGCAGTTTGAAATTATACAGTTTTGGTGGAATTTTACTAGTGTCTAACATCTGTCTTTCCCTCTACCTTCTAAGCTCTATATGGGTAAGAACTGTGTGTGTTTTCTTCCTCATCCTCTCTTCAATGTCAAGCACTGTTCCTATAAGCAGTGGGTAGTAGGTACTGCTTGGCTGATTAGATGATTGATTGGTTAGTTGGTTGAATGGATGATTGGATTGTCCACTTGTGGAAATTTGCCTATTTCTAATCTTTCAGTCTCTTAGTTTTATTTTGAGTTCCACCACACTTTAAAAATCACCAGTTGCCTCCTTGGGAACTTGGTATACTTTTCGTATGGTTTTTCAGACATGGTTCTCAAAGACAAATAGTCTAGGCATATCAATGGATGTGTTCACTGTTTGGTTAATTGACCTTGTGAGATTGATTTGGTATTTTCCTCTTTCAAGCTTGTTATTTTTAAGTGGTCTGAAATGTGACACAAGTGAAATTGCTTTGACAATAATAATAATACTAATAAATTCTTATTTTAACTTTTCATAATATAACTTCAAAGTTTTGGAGTCTTTTTAAACTTTTTACTTTCATGTTGCAATTTGTGGAATTGAGGCTTAGAGAGAGATCAAGTACCAACTGTTATAAAGCTGCCAATGGCGGGGCTGGATCTAGATTTCTAAGTTTTCTGACTCCTAGTTCAGTATTCCCGCTACCATGGCATCTTCCACATTGCTGTAGTAGTATTGCCTATCTTCCAGGAATGTATTTGCAATACTGCAAAAAGAAAATATCTCACATTACTTTGCTCAACGAAGGCAAAGTGGTTAACTAATGACATCATATTTTGAGACTTTTCCCTCTGTTAGTATATCTTTGTCCTTTTAAATAGACTTTTTCTTTAAGAACAGTTTTAAGTTCCCAGCACAATCGAGCACATAGTACAGAGAATTCCCATATACCCCCTGCCTCCTCCCACACTCAGCCTCCCCCACGATCAACATTCTGCACCAGAGGTGATACATTTGTTATAATTGATAAACCTACTTTGACACACACATTATCACCCAAACTCCATAGTTTACATTAGGTTTCACTCATGGTGTTATACATTCTATGGGTGTAGACAAATGTACAATGTCATGTATCCACGATTATAGTATCACACACAATAGTTTCACTGCTCTAGAAGTCCTCTGTGCTCTGCCTACTTATCCCTTCCTCCCCACTAATCTCTGGCAACCACTGATCTTTTTACTGTCTCCATGGTTTTGCTTCTTCCAGAGTGTCACAGAGTTGAATTCATACATTATGTAGCCTTTTCAGATTGGCTTCTTTCACTCAGTAATATGCATGTAAGTTTCCTACCTGTCTTTTCATGACTTGACAGCTCATTTCTTTTCAGTACTGAATAACGTTCCACTGTCTGGATGTACCACAGTTTATTTATCCTTTTACCTGCTGAAGGACATCTTAATGGTTTTGGCAATTACGAAAAAAGCCGGTAGGAACATCCATGTGCAGGTTTTTGTGTGGACATGTTTTCAGCTCATTTGGGTAAACACCAAGAAGCATGATTACTGGATTATATGGTAAGAGTATGTTTAGTTTTGTAAGAAAACTAAAACGGTCTTCCAAAGTGGCTGTACCATTTTACAGTCCTGTCAGCCACAAGTGAGAATCTGTTACTCCATATCCTTGTCAGCATTCGGTGTTGTCAGTATTCTGGATTTTGGCCATTCTAATAGGTGTGTTGTGGTATCTCATTGTTTTAATTTGTATTTCCCTCATAACATATGATGTGGAGCGTCTTTTCTTATGCTGTATATCTTCTTTGATGAGGTGTCTGCTTAGGTCTTTTAGTCTATTTTTTAAAAATCAGGTTGTTTTCTCTTTTTTTTTTTTTTTTAATCTTTTTGATATTCTCTTTTAGAGTTTTTTTTTTTTTTACCCCTTGGGCACCATCTATGAAAACACACAAAGCTTTGAGGTCATTGAGAATGATTTATTTTTTCAAAGGAAAACTCCTCTCTTTCTGTTTTTCTCCTTTTACCCTTGTCTTTCAGTTATACCTGCCGCCACTTGCGGAGATATGTTTATGTGTTGGACAAACTGTATTTCCCCCACTCTCACTGTTCTACGCTTCAACATTGCTTCTCGACCCTCAGTGACAATGGAGAGGAACTCTTGTCTTTAACTTGCTCTCACATTCTCAGATCCTATGCTTCCAGGTTATTAACCTCTGCTCTCCATTTACTGCATGCTGCATGCTATGTATGACTGATAATTGCATGCTTTAATGGGACACATGTCAATTAAGTAATTAAAGAGGATATTTATATTTGAAGTGATACTAAATAATTCTTTAAAAGAATGGCTGGTTTTTGTTTTTGTTTTAACAAATGTCTTAAGTACTTTGTTATGTTTCATGGGAGAGAGAAAAGCTTTCAGCCACATAGTTGTCATGTAAACTTGGCAGAACTTTTCTGTACTTTGCTTCATTTGGAAATCTTTAGGTTTAACTTGTGATAGCTGGGAGGGCTCTGTCTTATTTATATATAAAATAGACTCTACGGTTACTATTAATTACATATGAATTTTGAGTTCTCTTTCTTACTCTGCTTGTACAGCTAGCTGATAGCTGGCTGTGAGGCTTCACCCATGTTTTGATAGAGGCACATTTAGCTGAGCGGGTTTGACTTTATAAGAAGGTAGAAATTATTCATTGAGATTTTGTATTTCTTACCCATTTTATTTACATACAGAGGGGTTATAAAATCAGTGAGTTGTAATGTGTCATAGATGAATCTAGATTAAACATAATGATGGTGGGAGTAAGAAGAGACAAGCCATCTATCTCAAGTATCAGAGAAAATCAACGCCTGTTGTTTAGTAGAGGAGCCGTATGACATTACAGCTTTGTACTTACAGTTGACATTTTTAACACACATTTTCTATAAGTCAGAGATGACTCACACCAGCACTATACTGTTAGCCCAGTATGATCTTTGAAGGCAGTGTCTTCACTGCCAGTTGATTTAGAGGAAGAAGGAAAAAACACTCATGACCACTTTCTAGAAAAGAGCAAGCATTTAAAATTAAAATAGATCTTTTCAGGTGAAGACGCATAGGAAAGCTTCAGACTACACAGTATATCTAAGTGAAAACACTTTGATTATTAGGAACTTGAAGACAGTGTGACATCTAAGGTGACAAAGCCTTTTCTTGGTAGCAGAAGAGTTTCAGACTCTGATAACATCATTATAACTCTTATTGACTCTTACTGACTCTTACTGAGTCAGTAATGACACTTGTAAGAAATGAAAAAAAATCAGGGATAGAAGAGCAGGTGGAAATAACAGATCAACTCGAATGTGTATAATATAGGAGAATTATCAAACTAAAGCCAGTGACTTTCAACTGGCTTATATAAAGTGCGTGAAAATCAGGTAAGTGAATACTCTTTGGACCTGGAGACAGAACTTGCCTGGTTTCAAGGAATGGAGAGAGCAACTAGTAATTGTTGAACCTCTGAATTGGACACCATAATTGACTTTGCCCTTCTTTACTAGTGTATTAGTCAGGGTTCTCCAGAGAAACAGAACTAATAGGAGGTGGGTGGGTGTGTGTGTGTGTGGAGAGAGAGAGAGATTGAGATTTATTTTAGTGAATTGGCCTTAGTGATTATGGGGGGGTGAGTCTGAAAGTAGGACAGGTGGAAATTCAGGTATGGATGTTGCAGTCTTAAATCGTAAATCCATAGGGTAGGCCAGCAGGCTGGAATCTCAGGCAGGATTTTTATGCTGTAGTCTTGAGACAGAATTCCTTCTTCCTCAGGAAACCTCAGTCTTTGCTGTGAAGGCCTTCACCTGCATTACAGAGGGTAATCTGATTTCCTTAAAGTCAGCTGATTATGATCTCACATCCAAATACCTGCACAGAGACGTCTAGACAAGTGTTTAACCAAACAGCTGGGCTCCGTAGCCTGGCCCAGTTGGCACATAAAGTTATCATCACACTATGCTGCTTCTGTTTTTCTCTGTCTTCATGTGCATTGTATATGTCTTACCAGACTGTGAACCTTCTGGGGGTAGACACTGAATCCTATTCCTTTTCATACATCTTACAGCATCTCATGCCTGGCATATTGTTCATTAATACTAGCTGCGGCAGGTTTTACCATCTGCCATGTGTGACAGTGTGCCACTGTACTCTGGAGTCACTCTCCTCACCTCCCAGGAACAGACAGGAAAGAGAAATATACAGTCAACTGGGACGATGAAAAGAAATGAAAGGAAAAGGACCTGGAAGACAAAGTTGGGAGGAACAAAAGTGAAAAGTTAAGAGGCGGGAAGATGAAGGTACCATGTGGCTAAAGAGTGCAGGGGGCGATTCCCAAGCCCCCTTCACCTAATTCCTGACAGAGTTACATCCACTCTCAGCAATGGATGAGTTGCGGTAGCAATTCTTTCCCATTTTCCTTTTCCTCTTCCAGGACCTTTGCTCAAAGGATCCCCTTAGCCCATTCCCACGCCGGGTCCTTTCTCATCCTCAGGAAGTTGTTCGGTATTCTCAGCAAAGGTTTAAGGTATTAAACCTCCAAAGGGACTGTTTTTCCATCCAAAGCCTTCGTCAGGACTGAAAAGCCTTTAGGACATGTTGGTAAGGAAATGTCAGGCCCTTGTAGGCCCAGGTACCTGGGTAAGGAAACATTCTGATGTTAGGAATACTTATGGCATTTTTGAAATGCTGCCCCCTTGCAAGCCTGTCTATCACCTCTCTGATATCTCCCGTCTTCTCTCATCTCGTAACAGGGCTTTTGCCCCAGAGGTGTGTGCTGTCTCTTGGCCTCCAAATTCTGCCCGGCCCTGTCCACTTTTCCTGAACAGTGAAGAAATGCAGAGGATAGGGACGTGGGCTCCTCCTCCACCTGCTCTGGCTTTATACCTGGCCCCACCACTTGCAGGCTGAGATGGTGGACAGGAAACGCTTCCATTCTGGACAGACCTCAGAATGTGGGCAGGAACCACATAAAAGGAGATATCTGGTCACCTTTGTGGCATGTTCATCTGCAGGTGACAAACATCCTGCATACACAGTGAGACGTGGTCAGTGTGATCTAGTCCCTGCAGTTGAAAGATTTTTCTTTCAACAGAACTATGTTGTATGGAAGGACAAACCAAACCAAATGTCTGAAAGGAGCAATCACAGACTCACTTCACAATGTCAGATAGCTTTTGGTTATGCAGAATGTTTAAAATCTAATTCAGTTCCTAGAGAGAAATATAAGCCTATTCCTTAAGAAGGAACTTTACCTTAGTCTAACATGAATCACTGCGATAGAAATTTCAGTTGTTCTACTGTAAACTTCTTTCCAGGGTAAGAGTTCTTTTTATAGCATCCCTGAGAGAGAGCTTCTGGGTGCTTCCTACCTCAGGAGGTGGTAGAATTCTTGCTGCTTCATTGTTGGAAAGATTGTCATATGTGAAGTCTGCCTGCCAGTAACTTTCATATATTGGTCTGGCTCTGTTTGAGAGAAGCACATAAATGTATAAACTTTGCTGCTTATTAGAGCTCTTCAGGTTTTTAAAAACATCTGTCTTGACTCCCCTTAATGTTTTTTCTTTAGCTTAAATAGCCTGGTTACATTAACTGTCACTGAGACAAATGATCTTTAGATTATTCAGCCTTCTTTTTGTCTTTCTGGATAATTATATTATCAGCACCTATCACAAAATTTGGTATCCAGAAATGGATGTAATATTTCAGTTGAACTTTATAAGTTTGGCCTTTATAAATCAAAACTATATAAATTATAATTGAATTACAGTTATAAATTATACTCTGTTAATTTGTCCTAAGACAAACTACACTGACTTTTTAAAACAGTCACATCTTAGCACATGTAAAATTCCCAGATCTTTTTCACATGGACACACATCTCCTTAGACTTGTTGCACATTTAATTTTTTTAACCTAATTGCAGGGCTTTACATTTATTCTTTCTATAATGTATCGATTTTGTCGCATCTTTCTCTGAGTCAAACTTTATCAAGCCATAAGCCTTTCAGAACTGGTAGCTTCTGTTTATTCTCACAAGCACTGAGATCAGCTCTCAGATTACTAACCTAAGAGTTGATATCTATAGAAATCAAATTTAGACTGTTGAGTGAGCATTTGAGAATTTTAATCGCTAGTAACTACAAGTAAACTATATCCTGTCAACTCAATGGAATATTTTGCAGCTATTAAAAATATTATAAGGAAAAACGAGTAGAAATATGGAAAACATCTGAAATAATGTTAAGTGAGAAAGGTATATAAAATTATGTACTGCTGTTAATACAGTGTATAAAACTGTATGCACATGGACAAAAACTAAATATGTATAAAAATAGTTGTGTAACATTAGTAAAATATACATGACATTTCTTTTAAAAATAAGTTTATTTTTTAGGGATTTTAAAAAATTATGCAAATTTAAATTGTAAGTTTCTTCTCTCCCTTTTCTGTGCCCTCTCTCCACCCCTAAGTAAAATCTACGTCTTTAGCTTTTCTTTTTCCCCCACTACCAACATAGTATAATATCATTGTATTAATTGACAGAGACCTACAGTGTAATTACTGGGAATAGATGGGAGTTTCCTGATCTGTGATCACAGAAAACTTCTCCCATGGCTTATGTTAGAATTTTTATAAATTCTTTTTTTTTCTTTTTGAGAATGGGTTCATAATTCTAAGTACAACGTTAAGTAATTTCTCTGTCTAACCTGTAGCACTTTCAAATTTAGGCATGCTTTCACGCATTTGGTATTTTATATTGTGGTTTAAAAAATCACATCCAGTGCCATTTTATTGCTTTGAAAGCATTGCATCCTCAGTCCAAATCTAAGATAATATTCTAATGCGTGTCCTCAAAAGAGTTTTTTTTAATTACTAGAACAGTCTTGTCACAGTGCAGGCTGCTCACTAAATCTGTAATGAGTAAATATTGAAGCCATAGTCATAATTTTTCGTGCGTATGATACTGTCTTAATAATTCTGTTGTGGCTGTGTGCTGTATTGATTTTTGTGCCACTTCTGTGGCATGAATGAAATGTATTATCCCACTTAAACCATTACGGTTTCCTTTCGAATTACATATTCACTACTTGATCTTGTCATCAAGCTTATCCCATTTTCTGAAATGTGGTGTTCAGTCTTAAGATTTACTGCTTTAGTACACAGTGCCGTATAAATCAAAATAGGACAGGTAAATTCAGATCAGAAAAGTTGGGAGGAATAAACAATAGGCAGTTAAATTTTTTAAAAATCACTATTCTGAATTAGTATGTTTTCTGATCTAGGAGTTTGGGGTTTCCTTTTTTCTTCTCAAGATGTGCAAGAATGAATCACTGCCGTGCATTCTGGAGAAGAGAGGAGGGCAAAGCTTGACCAACTCAGCCACCATCTTTGCTTGGTCTCAGAGCTGAGGTGCAGACTGCTTTGCCCCACACCCTTCTCTTCGCTTCAGTGACATTATACTCCTGGCTTTCTGCCCACCATTTTGCCATTTCTTTTTAGGCACTTTTAAAAAAATATTAGAATTCTGGGCTTCCTAGGTGGTGCAGTGGTTAAGAATCCGCCTGCCAATGCAGGGGACATGGGTTCCATCCCTGCTCCAGGAAGATCCCATGTGCCACGGAGCAGCTAAGCCCGTGCACCAGAACTATTGAGCCTGCGCTTTAGAGCCCGGGAGCCACAACTATTGAGCCCATGTGCTGCAACTACTGAAGCCCATGCGCCTAGAGCCCGTGCTCCACAACAAGAGAAGCCACGGCAATGAGGAGCCCATGCACCACAACGAAGAGTAGCCCCCACTCACTGCAACTAAAGAAAGCCTGCTCTCAGCAAAAAAGACCCAACACAGCCAATTAAATAAATTAATTAATTAATTAATTTTAAAAAATCAGAATTCCTTAACGCTTGATCCTAAGGTCCTCTTCTCTTTTCATTTAAACTCTTACCTTAGGCATTTTAATCTGTTTCTGTGGCTTTACATGTCATCCAAGTGTCGGTACTTCTCAAATTGATAATGCCAGCTGAAATTCTGAGCTCCAGTCTCATACTGTCAGCTGTCTTCATGTTATCATCACCACTCACACCTCTCACAGGCCCCATCTCCCAGTTAACTCTTAACCTTTCTCCATTAACCTTTTCTTTTAGTCTCCTCCATCTCAGTAAATGATGTCTCCACCCATCAAGTTACCTATGCCCATCCCATGAAAATCTTCAACGTTTTCAGTCTCTCACCCCCTTCATCCATCCTAACTCTATTCATTTCATTTCTGTATCCAAAATGTAAATAGTATCTGCCTTCTTTTCTCTGTCCCAGCTGCCAGCCTCTGTAGCTCAAACCATCTTCTCTCACACCTAGACTGAGAACACCTACCTGGTTTTTCCTCCTCCAGTCTTATCACTCCCATCCCCACCCCTAATTCCTCATCTAGCAAGCATGTTCAGATACTCTAAATTCAGTTACTGCTCTTCCTTGCTCAAAACCCTTCAGTGGATTCCCTTTGCCCTTAGGATGTTATATCCTCTAGCCCTACCAATTCTTTTCTTTTCTAGGATTTGCTGACCCCGTGTCCATCTTTAGGCTTTTTACATGCTCTTCCCTGTCTAGAATGTTCTTTCCCCAGCTCTGTATTTCTTACACTTGTTACTTCCTCAGACAGATTTTCTCTTATCTCCAGATGCATTGTTATACTTAATACTGTGTTTTCTCTCACACACGTTCTTTCTGTCTCTCTCAGAGTAGACTGTAAGCTCCATGAGGGCAGAAAATATATGCTTTTTTCTCCACCAGTCCCTAGCACCTAATATGATACTGAGGTGTGCAGCAAGTGCTTCATATTTGCTGAGAATGGATGCTTTTAATTTATTACAGTTAACTTTTCGCAGAATTGCCCAGTCTAGTAATGGCCACTTCTTCAGCGATTACTTGGCCAGAAGCAGTAAGATAACAATCCTATTATAATGCTGCTACATCTTTAAAATGGCATTCAAGGTAGCATCATTAGACAATGAAGTATTCTTATCATAGCTTCTATAGATATGCAGCAAAACTGCCTGACAAAGGAAGGCTCCTTAATTCTGCTTGAGTATGTGAAATTGCATTGCTTTTTTCTCTCAGTTAAATATTTTACAAATTTTCCACTTTTTGGATTTATATGGTAAACCATGACCATCAAAGCAATATCAACATGGTTTGAAAGATGACTCATAAAAATGCAAAAATAACATTTTCTTTGGTGGCTCTAGCTAAGCAGAAAAAACTCAGAGGAAGCAGTAAAATTATTTTACATTAAATTTTGTCTCTTTAACATAATACTACACACCATAATAGTGCACAGCATTTCAAATAATTTGAAGCTAGAATAATTCTTACAAGCTTTACTACCCTCCCACCCAAAAAGTTGTCCTTTGGCATAAATAAATTATGGAGGCTAGTAGCTGTAATAGTAACCGAATGAAGTTTCAGAAATATAGATAAGAAGTAAAAAAAAAATCACTCTGTGTATTAAAAATTCTATTTAACTTCCTTTTTAATTCCAAATTACCTGGTAGAAAAGCAAACATATTCATTATACTATACCTAATTGGAAACGTTTAGGAAAATATTTTCAGTGTGTTACTTATAAGAATATTAGTAAGATTTATTAAAAATAAACGGTAACATTAAAACCATTCTCAAAATAAATTGTTATATTAGCATGACAGAGTGATCTGCACTAAAATGTCACCAAGTTGCACTGTGCAATTTATCATCCAAAGGGAAGAAATTTAGATTAAATTATTAAAATATAACAAAAGATACTTATTAACCAAGTAAAAAAATTTTTTTACTTGGTAAATTGGATTTAATGAAAATTAAAATTCTCTGCTCTTCCAAAGGCACTGGTGAGAATGATTGGGAGAAAATATTCAGTGTACATATATGTAGAAACACTTTGAAAAGAAGATATGAAAATGGTTAATAAAAAAATGAAAATCATGAGTACAGATAACTAAAATTTTACTCCGCAAAGGATGTCATGAAGCTTTTTGTATATGGCAACAAAATAAGAAAGAAATGATAGAATCTTAGGAAACAACAATATGAAATTCATATTGGATCCCCAAAAATGGTAATAGATCTTTTTTTCCACCAAATACTCTTGGTATAGATTTCATTGGTAAAGGATGCACTCAAGCCTTAATGTACCTGTGGTGCGTAGGTGTAACCAAAGTTCCTGAAGATGAACACTCTAAACAACAAAATTGAAATTTCTCCTGCAATTTAGACAATGTAAGGAGGATTTGGAATGAATACAAAATTCTCCAAGTTGGATTCTCTTTCCCTGGGGCTGCCATTTGTAGGGAATTTCATGTACATATTCAGACATGCAGACTTGCATAACTGCTTATTATAGAAATATTCTTGGTTAGTAAATGTCTAACAGACTTAAATATACAAGTTTTCCCGTATATGGAAGAAAAGTGATTTTACCCATTCTCCATGCCTTGGCACGTCATGATGCCAGCCTTACATTTATTTGACTTCCAGAATTTAAATAGGCAGTGATGTAAATCAAAAGTTAATGTTTCACCTACTGGCACTAAGTAACTAAATCAACGTATTCATGATGAGAAAGGGTAAATCCTTTTCAATTTGACCACAGAGTGAAAATGATATTTACTCTAATCCCATCTCTCCAAGTTAGATTGACAACAAAATGATTTATTTCCATCTTACAAACGATGAGGAATTGGAGGAGAATATAGAGAAGTTAAATGGTTTGGCAAAGATCACTGACAAGTAGCATCCAAGTCTCTGGAGATCGAAGTTTCATCTAACTGAATGTCACAGCATTGTAAGTGAGATAAGTGCATCTTGCTATACATGTGCTTAATGAATTATTCTCAATAGATAGCTCCTCCAGTTTTTTTTTTTTCAGTTTTTTTTTTCAGTTTTGAGATTTTAAATTTTAGTTCAATTCTGTTATATTTTAAATCTTTTAATTTTAAATCTCCATCTTAAAGATTTGAGCTGGAATAGGAATTGAAGAGTTAATACTTTTCTTAGGCACTTTTCCATGTGCATTCTTATATTGATTTTAAACTAGAATCAGATATGTTCCAAGAGGTTGCTTGTTTTGCACAACAATTCTACAAACTAGCTGTCTGTAAGAGGCAGGTCATTAAAAATTAATTTTTAAATGAACTTTAGATGTACTGTATAGATTTTCTAAAGGCTGTGTATTAAGAGCGTACATACAAAATATTTTCTTTGCCCAGTGGTGGTGATAATAGCTAATATTTATTGATCTAGTAATATTTATCTCTTACTCTGTAATGGACACTGTTGTAATTATTAACTATTTTTATTTTTATCCTCAAAGCAACTCTGTGAGGTAGTTAATATTATCATCTCCATTTTATAAATGAGGAAAGTAATGCACAGAGTGGTTTAATACCTTGCTAGAAGATGGTAAAGCCACTATTGAAACTGAAATTATTCTAGCTGTAAAAGCTATACTTGTAACCTTATACTGCCTCTCAAGAAACCTTTTAATAATAGTACGATTTTATTAAGTAACTTTGCCCTTGAAATCATTTCAGCCCATCTTAAAGGCCAACACAAATCCAGTATTATTTGATGATTATACATTTTAAACTATTGGTATTTAAATTCTTGAAATTCTCTGCCCACTCAAAATTTCGCTTGAAGGTAGTTTATAAAACTGGCTAAAGTTCAAAACTGAACTGAGGACTGTAGAAACAGAAGAAACTCAAAACTATTTCTTGGTCCTCTAAATTCTATAGGTACCATTTAGTCTGGTTTCTACTCTCCAAACATGCAGTGTCTCCTGTTTTTCAAAGCTACCAATCCTTATAATGTTATATCCCAAATGTCCAAGTTTGGTTTTAATTTTTGCTATAGGTTTGATATACATATATATATATATATATATTTTTGCCTTCTCAAAGTAAAAAAAGGATACAAGCTATTCTCAGAAGACTTTTAACCAGATTTCACAAAGTAAACGTTTATAGGCAGATTTTCAACGTAACCCAAAGGATATATTTTACATTGTACTTACCAGTGGGAAAGGAAAAATAAGAGGAGTTAGCAACTGGATATAATTTCCAATAATGACCAAAAGACTTATAGCTTCTTTGTCACTCCTCTGTTTAGTGACTAACAATTGGTCATCCTTCTAACTTTGAATAAATAAATAAACAGAAGGTTTCTTGGGGATTTAGACGTATGGTTACTATTTAGAAGTATAGTTACTATAGTTAGGAATATTGTACTATATATGTACAATTTTTTTACAGGTAATATTTACATAAACTTAAAAATTTTGTTATTTTTAAGTTTACTCTTGGTGTATCTCATGTTAATACCAGTAATTCCTTTTCCTGTGGGCATTTATTCTCAGGTTGCACATGCTAGAAGCCAATAGGAAGCTCAAGTCCCCTATGATTCATAACAGTGGAAGTTTTACTGTATGGGCTCTACATCCTGGCACGCAAGGGTTGTGGCAGCACTGGGAATCTGGGCAAAGAGCAGTTTGTGTCTTGTTGGGGTGGGTCCACCTTTTAGTGTTTATGTAATGTCCTTCGGGCCTAAACTTTCAAAATCACATTTGAAGATAGGGATGCAACTACATATACTAATATTTTAGTATCATTTCTGTAAAATGTTAGAAAATAAAATAAAGGTTAACAAATTAATCTAAAACCAGTAAATAAATAGCTACAGGTAAATTTATTTCTGAGTGTGCAGTGAAAAAAGTGCGTTTGGGGAATATCGTTCATAGTTTTGCTGATTGTACAGTAGCCTCTGGATTCCTCTGTTCTTAAATGGTCAGGTGGGGAGCATCATTGTGGATTAAGTACGGATCAGTAACACACAACAATCTGTTCTGTGGGGTTTTTAATTGCTGTTTTCTTACATAACAGTATATTACTGTAGCAGGCAAAATATTGAGGCAATGTGTTATGATAGGAAAGGAAAGAAAAGAGCTTTGATTTTCATTTGTTTTTTAATATTCTTTCTCAAGAATCACTGCCTTGACTTCTGTGCCTGGCACTAAGCAGAAAATGCAAGAGGTATCCAGCCTACCAAATTTTGCGTGACTTTTGGTGTGGCTATGGTAAGAGTTTGTGGTATTTCCTGTTACCATGGTTTAGGAAAATTTTATTTCACTCTCACTGTCTGGTTTTCTAGTCCTTGCCTTCCTCTCATGAATATAATAATAGTAACCTGTTTATATAGTGAGTCTATATACATTAATAACTTGTGGTTCCACTGAAAGATGATCCACTTGAGCTACAATCGTGGTATAAACTCCAAGGCATCGGTTGCAAACTTATAAATGTAACTCATGTATGCATCTTTCTTTAAGTGAGACCAAAGTCAATTTGGCTTTGATTTGCAATGCCTTTCACAGGTAAAATGATGGTGGTTTTTTCCTGCTGTGGCAGGAATATTACCCCAAACAGTAAAATGAACTCTTAAAATTATTGCTTTGTTAACTGACTCCACTCTGGTTTATTTGTATTCATGAATATGAATTTGTTGGCACATGGCTTAAATCACTGCTTTTTGTATATTGGGTACATGCTTATATGAGTCAGTGCTCTTTAAGAATTAAAAAGAATCAATAAGTAGTCTTCTCAGAGGGTACCGTGGCCTTATTTGTTTACAGCATGTGGAAATCTGACACGTGTCCCTCAACGGTAACCACAGAGCTCCCTTTCCCAGTGCAGGTGGCATTCTTTAGCAAAATGAAGCTGTATTTATCATCATGGTACTTCCTAATCTGATTCTGGAGGTGCCTCCTCTGATTTTGTGTATTTACAGACGCTGATTTTCCCTCTTACACAGTCAAATAACGTTTCTTCCAATGACCTATACTTGTATAAATGCAGTAGTTATTTCCTTGCCTGTCAACGTTTGTTATTCAGATATTTTTCTGAGGAGAGTTTGGTTTTCATTTTATTTTTAGATATGTTATCTCACTAACAATATCTTTTTGGTATTGTCATTTCAGCTTTGAATTTTAAATTCGTTGTGGTTTTAGACAAACCATGGTGTTCAAAAACTGCAGTATTACTTAGAACTAATTATCTTCCTCCTTGGATGTAAAATACCACTGAAAAATGTAATATGCAAATGAGATTTATTATATATTAGTTTATTAGACTAGGTCACTAAATATCACTAGGCTTTGGCCTAAAACAGATGGTTTTCCATGGGATTGTTTTTCTAATTTTTCTCTGTAGCATATATCTCTGTCCTTATTGTCAACATGGACAAACAGAGCTCTGGTGTTCAGAATTGGGTGGTCGTAGGTGATAGAAGCAGAGTAAAACCAGTGTTCCAATTCACCCATTTTTCCCACGAGACTTAGAGATTTTTTTTATTGTGTATCACCAGTGAATGTGGTCTTCTTTTTGACAATCAAATATACACATAGGACTTTTTGTCCCTGTATCCTCTAAAAGCAGTGGTTCATTTTGTATGATTTTTAGTAAGATCTTTCTGGATCGTGCATTCTCTTTGGTGAATAGATATGGATATATCCAAAAGCCCTACTTCTAAGTTGTGAAGTTTGTCGGGATTCACATTTTCTTTGATGTCAGTGAATATAGTGAATCTTATGGCAGTGTAATAACAAAAACAGTTCAAATTGGAATCTGATGGGTTCAGTCCATAAATAGGACAGGTGGGTGGATGGGTGATCGCAAGTAGGCGTCACTGATTAAAGTGGCTTTTAAAAAGTGATTGATTTGAGGACAGGCATCTGGTGGATTAATAGCTTGTTCCAAGCGTAGGGGATGGCATGAAAGGAAAATATAGGCAAGAAAGACAAAGGGGTCATTTAGGAGAAAAGAATGGGGAATGGGACAGGGTGTGGGAGGAGATTAGATCAGACATATAAATTGGAAAAGAGTTGTGGGACCATTTGGAGACAAGAAAAAGGCTGTACTTTAAGTGTTGAGAAACCCGACACTGATTAGAAGAAAAGGTCTAATGAACTTAAACTCGTAAAAGAAAGAATGATGGCAGTTTACTATGTTTCATTGTTTAATAAGGAAGACAGTGAATAGGCAGAGCAAAAAAATGATTATTAAGTAGGTGACCATATAATTTATCATTCAAACCAGGACCCTTAATAGAGTGAAAGGGAATTCTAATAGTTCCTCTGAGCCAAAATGTATAAACTGGGACTATCCTGGGCAAACCAGAACATAAGGTTCTCACATTATTATTGAATTCTTAGTTGGAGTTCATTCATAGATCACAAAGATAGGAAGCATTAAAATCCTGAGTTTTGAAAGTGCTACACCATAATATTCCTTAACAAAACAAACTGTAAATAGTTGTATCAGATTCTGGCCAGGACTAGCAGGACCCATCACTGAGGTTGATTTACAGATGTTGGAATTTCCATGGCAGCGTGACATGATGCTTAGGTGTGGAGTCGGGCCTAGATTTGAGTGCTAGTTCTGCTGCTGAGTAGCCAGTAATCTTGAGCAAGTAAAATGGAGGTAATCGGGAAACCTGCCTCTCTAGGTTGAGCTCAGTTTTAAATGAGATGATGTATGCAAAACACTTAGTACAAAGCAAATGTCACATACTAAGCAACCAAATTCTGCTATTGTTGTTTTTCCCGTGGTTACCACAACCACTACAGCTATTTATTTATATATTGGTGATTAACGTGTTTTCAGTTTAAGCTAATTTAAAGTAACAAATACTGATGTTGCTGGCAGCTGCCTTTTATTTGTAATAATTCAGTAATTAAAGAAATGTTTGGAAAACGATTTTTCATTCCAGCTTTAATATAACTCATATCTCACCTTCTGTCTATCCATGCCAGAAGTAGACAGATTGTCACAGTCATATTACTGCATTATTGAACACAATAACTCTCGTTTTGCATTCAGCTAAGTCTTAAAAGTGTTTTCAGTAGCACTGTGTTTTTCAGATCCAATTCCTGTTGTATAGTAGACTGCTGACTGAAGAGTAATCATTTAATTTTCTGTTTTAGGTAAAAAAAAGAAAATTAAACTTAAGTTTTGCCGGGAATGGGGTATGGTCATGGCAACTAAAAATAATGATGTGTTTTAGATCGTTTACATTTTAAATAATTCTTTAGAGATATTCTTGAGATTGTTACCAGTCATGCAACTTGAACATGCCCTTCTTTAGTCAAGTTGCATTTATTATTCTTTTTTCCTAGAATCCTCTTTTCCCAGATATCTACTCAACTCACCCTCACTTTCTTCAGGTCTTTACTTAAATATCACTTCCTCAGTGAAGACATCTCTGACTACCCCGTCCAAAACTAGAGCCTCTTTCCATTCTCTATATTCTTTCTTTAGCTTTATTTTTGTAGACGGCAGTTATTTCAGAAGCACTATGATCATCCCTATACCTCCGAGATACATATATTGCTGGAGTAATTATAAACTCTAACCCTATGATGGAATAAAAATTTGTGCTTCTCTAACACCTCAGTAACCCAGTTCTTAGGGAATTGAGCTTTCTTTTAGAATTGAAATTGGTTATAAACAAGGTTATGTAATATCTAATCTCTCTGGTTTGGAGTGAGTTGTGGTAGCAGTGGCTAAGGGTGAAATAGCAGCACTGTTTCAAGTAGAACCCTCTGGAGGAAAGATAGAAATAAATTTCTTCTTAAACAGAAGAGAGAGTTCCTACTGCTGGTCCTTGAGAGTCAAGAATCTTAATCTGCCTTATGGTTGGGAGAGAGGAACTGCCTCATCTTCACCACCACCCTGTGTGCATTAGTCAGCTCAGGCTGCCGTAACAAAGTATCATAGCCTGGGTGACTTATCTAACACAAATTTATTTTCTCACACTTCTGGAGACTGAAAGTCCAAGATCAAGGTACTAGCAGTGTTGATGTCTGTTGAGGGCTCTGCTCTTGAGTTGCAAATGGCTGCCTTCTGGCTGTGTGCTCATGTGAGCTCTTCTTTGTACCCACATGGTGGGAGAGAGGGGAGGGAGCTCATGTTTTTCTTATAAGGACAGTAATTCTCTCAGCTCAGGTCCCCACCCTTATGACCTCATTTAGCCTTAATTTAGCTCCACATACAGCCACTCTGAGGGTCAGGACTTCAACATAGGAGTTTTGGAGGGACACATATATTCAGTCCATGACATGCTGCATCCCAAATTATTTCTGTTTCTGAGTTTAGTTAATTAAACAAACATTTTTTGAGAATCTTTTAAATACATAGGCACTATGTTACGTACCAAGGAGGCCGAAGTGAATTATTCCATGCTCAAGAACTTAATATTTTAGTGAGGGAAATAAACATGGATACAACTAAATAGAAAATGTGATCAATATTTTTTCTAAGTTCAAAGGGTGAGAAGAAATTTGCCAGGCAGATTTATTAGGAAAGGGATGTAAAGGCAAAGAGGTTAGCGTGAGCAAAAGCATAGTGTATCCAGGCAACGATGAGCAGATCAATGTGGACAGTGTGTGGAACAAAGTAGGAGGTGATGGACTTGAACTAGAAATGTAAGACTGTTTTTTAGTGTTTGTCTTCCCTGATGGTGTCACAACATTATCTGAAAAAGTAGTGAGTACCTAGTATGTTGATTCTACCATGAAGAATAATGAAAAGACTAGGAATGATTGGCATTTATAATCTACAAAGGAGACTAATAGTGCAAATAAAGTACAGTAGAACAAAGCATGTAATTAGTGGGGTTATTTTGAGGGAATACAATTCCCACACAAATTGGACTAAGTGTATACTTAGTGTCATATTTGAGAAATCAGGGTGAAATTTAAAATACTGTGATTATTAGAGGTGGGGGAAAATTGTACAGTCACAACTTCAAGTAAGGAAATAGATTAAAAATCTGGTTTTCTGCAATGTTCCTTCATTTTCTATATCAAATTTGTAAAGCTATGCATTTTGTTCATGTAAATATTTAAAAATCACTATTTACTTCCCACCAAGATAGGGTAACAGAGAGTGGATTTACCCTTCTACCTGAAACAACAACAAAAACAGACAGAATATATGGAACAGTGGTTTTCAAGATATTGAGCATGAGGCAATAAAAGAAACTAATCCCTGAGAGATGGGAAACAAAAGAAAGTGATCCCTAAGAATATTGCAGCTTACTAAGAGAATTTATAGACCACTGCTCAGAATTATAGCTAATAAGTCAACAAGTGGCACTGGTCAAAAGAAAGAGGGAGTGACTTCAGAGCATAGACTCTTCAGGAATAAAGAAAGCCATCTCATAATGATAATGGCATCAATTCATCAAGAGGACTGTTAGAATCCTAAATGTATGTACCAAACAAATAGCAACTTCAAGATATGTGAAGCAAAACACTGATAAAATTGCAAGGAGAAATTGATAAATCTACAGTTACAGTCAGAGATTTAAATACCTTTCTCAATAGTTGGTGGAAGGAGTGGACTGAAGATGAGCATGAACATTGAAGACTCAGATAACACTGTCAATCAACTCGGCCTAATCTATATTCATAGAGTTTTCCAAACAATTAACACCCCAACACACTTTCTTCTCGTTTGCACACAGGAACATTTTTCAAGAAAAGACCATATTCTGTGCCATCAAACAAGTTTCAATACCTTTAAAAGGGTTCCAGTCATGGAAAGCATGTCCTCTCATTATGAATGAATTATAATAGAGATCAATAGTAGAAAGCTCTCTTGAAAATCCCCCAATATTTGGGAATTTTAAAACATATTTCCAAACAATCCATGAGTTGAAGAAATCAAAGGAAATTTAAAAAGTAGTTTAGACTAAATGAAAATACAGCAGATCAAAATGTGTGGGATGCCACTAAAACAGTTTTTAGAGGGAAATTTATAACTTAAAAATGCCCATGTTGGAAAAGAAGAGCAGTCTCAAATCAGTGACCTCAGCTTTCACCTGAAGAAAAAGAAGAGCAAATTAAACCAAAATAAGGAAATGAAAGATAATAATAAAGGGCAGAAAGCAATGATGTAGGAAATAGAAAAACAGTAGAGAAAATCAGTAGAACCAGAAATTCATTCCTTGAGAAGATCAATAAAATTGATACACCTCTAGCCAGGGTTGTATGTTGAGTAATTTTGTACTGTACCCTAGACATGTGAATGTTATCTTGTAGAGACTTTAGATTGTATTATAAACCAACTGATCTGTCTCTGATAGAACATATTCTCTTTACTGGGGAATCGGGGATTAAATAGAAATGCATTTATACAAAAATCAAAGATTTTAAATTGAAATGTAAGTATAGTACTAAGCTATCTCAAAACCACAGTTTGCCAGGAAAAGTGCACTTTTTGCTTTGAGTTTTTCTCATAAAATCCTCGTAACCTCTACCCTTGACTTTTCCTGCTGGAGCACATCTCTTTCTTTTAGAACATTCATCTCACCCCAACACAGCCTTGACCCCAGACGCTTTGCTCAGTTTCATGGCATGTGGCATTTCCAGTGATTTTCCAGAACAGAAACTATGTACTGACCGCCTGTGGTCTGGACTCAGCCCAGATAGGTGCTGTGTTTAGTTTTGTACACTATGTTTAAAAAGTTAGCATTTGTTGGTAATATATAACAGATAAATGGAATAGCTGGTAACCCAGAGCCCACATTTCTCCATGCCAATAATCAGTTGAAACTGATTGGTGGCTTTTTCCTTAGGCTCCCTAATAAGCGTTTTTACACCAACTGTCTCAGTCATCACGGCAATTCTTATTCAGTAGCTTTCACCATCATCACCACCACATGTAAGGAAATTGAGTCTTCGAAAAGTTAAGTAACCAAGTAACCAAAATTACGTAACCAAAATTTACATTCATCTGTCAGTTTTCCCTAAATTCCTTAAGGCTGGAAGGAATCCCAGGCTGCTTTCTCATTTCTAAAATGTTGACATTTGTTGTCTGTACCGTCCCAATAGGTTACCAATAAGTAATTGGGAAATATATTCATTTTATTTTTATTTATTTATTTTTAATTAATTAATTTATTTATTGGCTGTGTTGGATCTTTGCTGCTGCCACGGGCTTTCTCTAGTTGCTGCTAGTGGGGGCTACGCTTCATTGTGGTGCGCAGGCTCCTCATTGTAGTGGCTTCTCTTGTTGCAGAGCACGGGCCCTAGGTGCGTGGGCTTCAGTAGTTGCGGCACATGGGCTCAATAGTTGTGGCTCACGGACTCTAGAGCACAGGCTCAGTAGTTGTGGCGCACAGGCTTAGTTGCTCTGTGGCATGTGGAATCTTCCCAGAGCAGGGCTCGAACCCATGTCCCCTGCATTGGCAGGCGGATTCTTAACCACTGTGCCACCAGGGAAGTCCAAAATATATTCATTTTAACACTTTTCCTATGTAAATACTTTAACATGATTCCCTTCCATGAAAATAACAACTGATCACTGCCAAAGAGCAAGGATAGGCACGGATGTCTTTAGTTGTCTGTTTTCAAAAGGAACACAAAATTTAAACTTTACTTTGAATAAAAATTGTTCATAATTTAGATAACGATTTATATCTTTCATCAAGAAACAAATGTCTCTTCCCTGCTAAGATAGACTTGTATATTCTAGCTTAATAAATATTTACTTTTTGTCTGAATAGATTAGATTCTTTAATCCCAGACTGTTTGTATCTATCTAAATAGTATTGTTATCAGACTAGACCTAGTATTTCCAGTTTTCCACGCACAGACTACTTGACGAATAATTAAATACATGTATTATACAAAAGTCAGTTGTAATTGAATACTAACTTATTCTTTGGGAACATTTATGGTACAGATCATATACTTTACTCAACTGAAAGTAGGGAAAGTATCTCCCCACTTCAGCTTAAATTTTAAAAGAAATTGAACAGGTTCCTGTTGTTAACAAAGTATCTTTTCCCCAAAGCTTTCATTTTTAATTGGGCACTGTCCAAGAAAATTAGAGTCATGGACACTCCTTGCATGTCTGCAGTGAATATTAGTCAGGTGCCCTTATCAGTTGTAGTTACAGTTCAGTGAAAAATCCACGTGTGGCCCGAAGACATCAAGCTTCAGATTTTAGGTGCTTGTAGTCTTGTACGTGAAGACATTGACGTTGTTACGGAATAGAAGGAGCACTGAATTGGGAGTCAGAAAGACCAGAATAATTCTGTCTCTCAGCACCCTGTGTGACCTTGGTCAAGTTGTGTTTTTCTTCTTTTGTTTTTCCTCAGAGCCCAAAGGAGGGAGCTGGAGTGTATCTTTAAGATCCCAAATATAATGTACCGTTGCCTTTCAGAGTGTTGTAGTAGGATTGCATTGTACGAAATCTCTCCCAAGAATGGGATTAACTGTAGCTATAGAGCCAGCAGAGGGAGCACAAAGCATGAATTTACGTCTGGATCTTAGGAAGATGGGGGGGTGGTTATATGGCTAAACATTAACCACAGTTCTTAAAACAGAAGATTATTTTTTATCAGGTTATGTTCAACTCGATTTGAGCTATAATTTTGTCTTGAAATGGTGACATTTTTACAACTACTGATAAAATTCTACCTCTGTAATTACTGGTAGTTATAATAAAGAGCTATGTTCTAAAATGACATTTAATAATGGTTATTCGTAAGGATTACTATGGTTTATGTTCTAAGTTGTTACATATATTTTAACAAAAAACATTGTAATTTTTATCATATCAGAAATATTCTGGTTGATACTGAGATAACTCTGCTGTTTGAACTTACCCCAGAACTAAAAGGGACCGTGGCTTCAAGTTTTATAGGCTTTTAAAAGTCCTATTGAAATGATACCTCATTTATCTAACATCCCTGAAATTATGGATTTCCATGTATTTTCGAGATAACAAAAGCATGTTTCATAAAGGTACTACCTTAAAATGGTTTAAAAGTATTTCAGATAAGAGATGTTGCTGTTGCAGACTCTCGAGTTTTTAAGTACAGGAGCTCATGCACGTCTGAGTCTTTTTCTTGATACTTTCATTGCTGTGAACGTGGACTGTTGTACTGAAGAGTGATGGGATGGAATTCTGAGTTTGCTCCTACTGTAACATCAGAACTCCCCTCTCTTTTTTGATTACACTATTAGCCATTTTGGGAAACCATCCTGGTTTTCAGAAGTTTTAGCTGGGGAAGCTAATAATTTAGCTTGTTGACAATTGTGTTAAATCAGACTAATAAGACTTAAAGTTCATAGCTTTCCTTTGGGCATTGATAACCAGTTCTTGCATGGAAATCTTTCTATGTTGATGGTTTGGGTTTGTCTCTAGAGGTAGGAAAAGGGGCTGCTCCTCTTTTTGAGGGTGAGTCACAGTAGAGGAGGGTTTCTTATGACGTTACTGTGAGTATACATTGGGTTTCTTGGTTATTCTGAAAAAGTATTTCTAAACTTTAGCTCAAAGTGTATTTTATCCACCACCAATCAGTCAGTGGATATTTTTTTTTAAAGAAAAGTGGAGAAGGGAATAACTAAGTCACTGTGTTTACATGGGAGGCACTGCAAAGGAGTTGAAGGAAAAGAAGAGGAATGGATATCTGTGCCCTTAAAACTGTGTTCCTGGAAGAAATGGAATAAATATACAGGGAGAAGACAAAGGAAGCTGTATGTTAAAATGTGTAGAACAAGTATAAATTAGTAATTAAGTACACAAAGGTTAAGGAAGTTGAAATAAGAGGGTAGAATTTTTACAAATGGTGGAAGATTTTTAATAGTAATGAGGCTGACAGATGTTGAAAAAAGGCATTTACTAGTAAAGACCTATAATTCCAATTAAGACTTCCTGTTCCTATAGCCCTCCTAAAGACTAATTGTATTTGCTAAATTAAGATTAAGGGCTAAGCAAAAATAAATCCTGAAGTTATAGTTGGGATCCTCGAATTAAGGGTCCACCACCATCTTCCTGTTAAATTGGTTATAAGAGTAGGTATTCTGCATCATTTTTAAAACACAGTTATTAGTGTCATGTTTCCTTTGACTATCTTTGTAAAATCTGACATGGAGTAAACATGCTTTATTTGGTAGGTTTCCCCTGAGAGGAAATTTCTTTACACTTAGGAAGTGCCTTACGATTTGTGATAATAACTTATAAACTGTTCATCCTGGCTCTTCTTGTGTTCACTCTGAGATAATCCCACTTTTCAAATGAATCTTCTCTTTAGATATCATTTCAGTCCTAATTGTTGCCATAAGGTAGTGACATTATGCTACAGAATTTTTGTTTTTAAGTGGATAGGTATGCTGTCTGCTTAGTGTGCAGTTTTTTTCAAGGGACTAAGAAAGGGTGACAGGAAGTTTCTTGCAAGTCAGAAGATGCATTTCTATTCTTTATGGAATATATAATATTTTCTATCAAGACAATACCATAAATCTTCTAATAAATTTTAGAAGTACATACTAATTACAAAATACTTTGTTTTGCATTGTGCTTGAGTTTATATAAGGATACACATTTTAAAGTATGATCCATGAAAGAAATATAAACAAGTAAGTGAAGATTAGGGATAAAGTTTTTCTTCTGAGATAAATCAGATTACCAATTTTTAAATTTAGTTAGGTCATTCTTATTCAGTAGCATTTCTGACCAAATTTAGTCTAAATTGGAAAAATCTGCTTAAGAAAACAACCCTTTTGCATTATGTCCACTTATTAGATGTTCTCCACTGAATTACTTTAAAGGTTTAAAACATGCAAGAAGTTTTGCATGCATGCCTTTGGGAAAAAATAAAAGTTTTTTTTTTTTTTCTTGAGATAAAAATAAAAGTATTTTTAAGCTGATGATAGATTCTTTTTATTTCGTGCACGTATATTTTTGTTAGTATAGTTACCAGATCATGTATTTTATCCATTATTTTCAAAATATTTCTGCTTGTAATCATGTAACATTATTTTTAAAGTCATTAGTTATCTTTCAGTTTTCCTTTTGTGTCCTTATGTTGTTACTGTAAACGGGAAATTCAGTTCCTGAGTTCTAAGCATTTTTTACAGCAACATTGCTTGGTTGAATACTTCGTCATGTTGTGTGACATGCATACAGTGCAGATCAAGCTGGATATTGTGACCATAATTTTAAGTTCTTTCTAAGATACCTTGTGTGTTTCTATGGCAAAAAGTTTGGATTCTCCAGTTGCACTTCAGGATGTGCCCTTGCTTACTAGACTTTATAAATGGGTGTCTTTTTATCTTTTGCTTTTACTTCAAAGTTTTTGAAGCTAACACTTTTCCTTAGAGTGTGGAAACATGGAACAGTATAGACCTGACGAATCATGTTGCATTCAGTGTGGGTGGACACACCTTCCCATGCGTTGTGCTCTGCACTGCTAGTCCGCTAAACATTTGCATTTTAACAAGCCTTACTTGACAATCAGCAAGCTGGTAGTGAGGTTTCTACTCTACCTTCTAGACCATAAAAGTCAGTGCCATTTTAGCACTTGTCCTGGATGGAAATGAATTTTAAGCTAGTTATTATATATCTAAAATAATGTTTATGGTTATTAAGTCAGTTACATGTGAATCAGTGGGCAGTTTGCTCTACTCTTGCTTCTTTTTGTAAATGTCAGTGTTTTTAGTAATGATAATTATGTAGTTAGTCGTCTCCTTCATCTTCATTTTAGGTCCTTAAAAATAAGATTTTTGTGTTCTGAAAATCAACAGAGACCTCTTGTTTCCAGTTTTGTAAGGCAGGATTATGGATATCTTTGCAGTTTATTTTACTGGAGTAAGAAAGATGGAAGAGAAATAGAAAGGCATTGTTAGTAGCAAGCCATGTTTTGGACTCTGTTACATGCAGAGCATTGTAAAGAGATCTACAGTCAAGGCTGTGCATGAACTTAGCATTTGGGAGAAAAACCATATTTACAATACATGTTTATATTTTACACATATGTGTGTATGTGCATAGCAATTTAATAGCATAGAGCAGCATATTAAAAACAAATAATTAGGAGTACATAATTTTTTTAAGCTCTTTATTGGAATATAATTGCTTTACACTCTTGTGCCAGCTTTTGAGGTACACCAAAGTGAACCAGCTGTATTTATACATATATCCCTATATCCCCTCCCTCCGGCGACTCCCTTCCACCCTCCCTGTCCTGGCCCTCTAAGGCATCACCCATCATCGAGGTGATCTCCCTTTGTTATACAGCAACTTCCCACAAGCTATCTAATTTACAGTTGGTAGTGTATCTATGTCTATGCTACTCTCTCACTTCGTCCCAGCTTCCCCTTCGTCCCCCGCCCCCCCCAACCCCTTGTCCTCCAGTCCATTCTCTGCATCTGCATCCTTATTCTTGCCCTGTCACTGGGTACATCAGTACCTTTTTGTTTGTTTGTTTGTTTTTAAGATTCCGTATATATGAGTTAGCATACAGTATTTGTTTTTCTCTTTCTGGCTTACTTTACTCTGTATGACAGACTCTAGGTCTATCCACCTCATTACATATAGTTCCATTTCATTCCTTTTTATAGCTGAGTAATATTCCATTGTATATATATGCCACATCTTCTTTATCCATTCATCTGTTGATGGGCATTTAGGTTGCTTCCATGTCCTGGCTATTGTAAATAGTGCTGCAATGAACATTATGGTACATGTTTCTTTTTGGATTATAGTTTTCTCTGGGTAGGAGTACATAGTTTGATAGAGAGGAAAAGTCTGGGAAGTTACTTTTTTTTTCTGTTATATTCTACAGGTACAAAGGGACACGTTTTATGAAGTTTTATGAAATGAATTTGTTCTAGTCTTCATTGACTTTGAGTTTTTAATCACTCAGAGATGTTTAATCCTCAGATTTCCCTCATGTTTATTAGAGCCGTTCTCTCTCCATTTCTCCCTCAACCTTTCCCCCAACCTCTGATTTGGTCTGACTGTCTTTGACAAAGGTTACTGGAATCTTGTCTTCGGCAATCATTGCTCTGCTTGACTTTGTCTGAATAGATGGAGGGATTTTTCACAAGAAGCAGAGAAGTGGAATGAGAAAGAAAAATATTCTGTGTGAACAGACCAGTATTTCAAAAGTAATAGTCATCATGTTCAACTCCCCTACAGCTACACACATCTACATGCACACGCTCCAAGGTACCTTTTCCCTACTCTCCCAATACAGGTCAGTGGTCATTTTATGCTGCATCAATAGTCAATGTTTACGTGGTTTTAACCAGATATTAGTCACAGATGATCCATACGGTATAATATGGTAATATTTACTTTCTTAAAGAAATGTCTTTAATCTTTAGAATAAAAATTTGGTAGGATTTAGAACTTATGTTCAGAGTCATTTTCTCTCTGCTTGTAAAAGGCATTGCTCATTGTAGCTATTAAGATGTCTAATGCCATACTAATTCTTGACAGTTTGTGTATGGTCCTCCCTCCCTCTTTCTTTCTCTCAGCTTTTATGATCTTTTATCTCCAGTGTTTTAAAATTCCAGTCATACGCTATTATGCTTTGTTGTTTACCTGTTTTCTGGATTCAGAGTGGGCTCTTTCAGTCTGGAAATTCATGTTTTTCAGTTTTGAGAACTTTCCTTGGAATAATTCTTTAATAATTTCCTCCTTTTCTCCTTCCATTTTCTCTGCTCTTTTAAAACATCCTATGTTAAACTTTGTGGACCAGTTCTCTGATTGCCATTTTTCCACTATTTTCCATCTCTTTGTCTCTTCTGTTCCACTTCCTGGGAAAGTTCTTCAAATTTATTTTTCAACTCTTCTGTTTTTCATTTTTCATGTCTGCCATTATATTTACATTTTCCAAGAGCTCTTTTTTTTCTCTGATATTTCTTTTTATGTGATTTCCTTCTTGTTTCATAGCGGCAGTATATTTACTTTGTCCTTTAGCTTAGTAATCGTAACATTTTGGGAATTTTCATCTCTTCACTGCCTTTTCTCTGTTTCATCCAGGTTCCTTTTTTCTTTTTTTAAAAAAACATTTATTTATCTATTTATTTATTTGGCTGCATCGGGTCTTAGTTGTGGCATGTGGGATCTTTCGTTGCAGCACATGGGCTCTTTGTTTTGGCGTGTGGGCTTCTCTCTAGTTGTGGCGTATGGGCTCCAGAGCACAGGCACAGTAGTTGTGGCATGTGGGCTCTCTAGTTGTGGTGCACAGGCTTAGCTGCCCTGCAGCATGTGAGATCTCAATTCCCTGACAAGGGATCGAACCCACACCCCCTGCATTGGAAGGTGGATTCTTAACCACTAGACTACCAGAGAAGTCCCAGGTTCCTTTTTTCTTTTTTACTTGTCATTTGTTGACTTTTTCTGGTGATTTTTGGCAGAGTTGATATTTAAAAGTGAGCCACTAAAGAATGAATTGGAAGTTCTGTGTGCTTGGGTTGGTCTTTGTTGGCTAGTGGCTTCATTTCAGAGTGCTCCAGCTGGGCCGTGTTTTTAGAGAATCACCAAGTGTTGGTATCTCATATCTTTGGGTTCTGTTGTCTCATACTTTCCTTCCTTCCTCTTTCTTTCTCTCTTTTTCTTTCTTTCTCTCTCTCTCTTTCTTTCTTTCTTTCTTTCTTTTTCTTTCTTTCTTTCTTTCTTTCTTTCTTTCTTTCTTTCTTTCTTTCTTTCTTTCTTTCTTTCTCTTTCTTTCTTTCTCTCTCTCTCTCTCTCTCTCGCTCTTTCTCTCTCGCTCTTTCTCTCTCGCTCTTTCTCTCTCTTTCTCTCTTTCTTTTCTCCCTTCCTTCCTCCCTTCCTTCCTTCCTTCCCTCCCTCCCTCCTTCCCACCGTGTAGCTTGTGGGATCTTAGTTCCCCAACCAAGGATTGAACCTGGGCCCACAGCACTGAAAGCAGCAAGTCTCAACCACTGGACCGCGAGGGAATTCCCCACTTTTTTTTTTTTCTCCTGAGAGCAATCCTCCAGTATTTTTCTTAAGTATGCAAACCTCACTGGTAGCATTCTCTGAGCTGATTAGGGGATGAAGCCAGAGATTTCAGTGTTCAGCATCTAGGCTTTTACTTAATCGCTTTCAGTACAGCACTCGCATTCTCACTTGGGCCTTGTATCCCTAAGTCCAGAGTCTGCCTGCTTCATCCTTTGGAGAGTGAACATTTCTATTCTTCTGCCACAGTGTAGGGTGGCTCTCATTGGGCTGAGTGGGGGGCTGGGAGGGTGGGGTAAGGAACGGAAAGTCTGACTTTTTAATACAGGCTTTTAGTCACCTGTTTTGGGCCTCATCTGCATCCTCCTTTCTAATACCTGGTATGTTTACCTGTACCTTGCTGGAGTTCTAGAGTATAAACTCATTAGCATTTGGTCTTCATTTCTAGCTTAGGGTTCAGCTTTTTCTAGTCTCTCCTCTGCTGTCTATACTCGTCACTGAGTTTTCTCATCCATTGCCATGGCTTTAATCTCTGTGTATTTACAGTTCTCAAATGCATGTCTCTAACCCAAATATCTTTCTTGAAGCCAGACTCATACTTCCAAATTTCTACTTGAAGATTTCACTTGGGTAATGAATAGGCATCTCAGATTTAGCATATCTACGAGGGAAAGCCTGATGGTCTCCTTGGAACGATCACCACCCCAGCAGACAACCTCCCATCTCAGGAAATGGTATACCTGCCCTTCCATTTGCGTCCGCTGAAAACGCTGATCATATCCCTGACTCTTCTCTTTCACCTCAAATCCAGTCTGGTAACAAATACTGTTGGCTTCGGCATCAGCTAGATGTGTATACCAACGAAAGATAGGAGGATTACTCTTAGGAGAAACTGAAAAGTGTAAGACCACTATATTTCTAGGTAAATGGGAGAGAATACTTATTATTTTTGTGCAGTAAAAATGTGGAAAGGAGATATTTGCCTAACTATAAAAATACCAGGTATTTGTGTAAAGAATCAGAAACCAGATAAACTTTGAAATTTTAAGCTTAGCAAAAGTACTTTTCAGGGAATTTCCACTTTGTATTTTATTCAGTGAACCAGAGTTGAAATGCTGCACTGCACCAGGCATTGTTCTAGGTACTGGCACTATAGCGATAAGCAAAACAGGTGAAAAGCCCTGCCATGGTGGAGCTTACATACTAGTGCAGGATCAGAAAACTTCTTTCTATAAAGGACTAGATAGTAAATATTTTAGGCTTGGCACATCAGATTGTCTCTGTCACAACTACTTAGCTCTGTCCTTGTAGCCTGAAAACAGTTACAGACAGTACAGGAATGAATGGATGTGGCTGTGACCCAATAAAACTTTCTTTACAAAAACAGGTGGTGGGCCGGATTGGGTCTGTGAGCTGTAGTTGGCCAGCTTCTGTTCTAGTGGATGGAAATGGTAAAAATATATAAGTAAAGCATATAATATTTTACAAATTGATAAGCAGTATGGGGAAAAAATAGAGCCATGGAAGGAAAATAGGGCGTTCCAGGGTTGGGTTGTGATAGACCTCAAAGAAGAGGTGACATTTGAGCGAAGACTATGAGAGAGTAAGCCATACCAGACTATAGCATGTGTGAAAAAGGAAAGGTTTGTCTTAAGGATACGAAGAATAGCTCACAAAAGAAATGTCGGGGATGCTGGGAACCTCAGAGACTTGAATTGAGGAGACAGCACCTCCAGGGCATGTTCTCTGCCCTCTTCCCCCGTCCCTTTCTTTCTCTCTTCCTGTGTGTCTGTATGTCTGTGTGTGTGGGGCGGGGGGTGGGGGGGGTCTGTCTTTCTCTCACTCTCTCAGCTTAGGTTCATTCTCCCTTCTTGCACATGGATTTTCTCCACGAAGCTAAACCATCACCTTAGGCACCTCCAGCATTACATCTTTATAATCTTCTCATCAGAGCGGAGAAACAGTCTTTCTCACCATTCCTAGTTAGAAAAATCTTAGGGAGAGTTTTCAGCTGACTCAACTTAAAGCAGGTATCCATTGACCAGTCTTTGTGGACCCAGGGGATGGGATATTATAATTGATTGAGCGTGTGCTATGAGCTCACTTTTTTCAGGAGAATCAGTTCTTTTCCTAAAAGAAGTAAATGGGAATGAATCATGCTGGGCATAAAAAAAACAAAAAAGCAAAAAACAGACCACCCCAGATAAGAGAGAATAAAATAAGGTGGTTATGAGTACCAGCTCCGAAGTCAGATTACCAAGGTGTAAATTCTAGCTCTTCTACTTATAAGCAGTATAATCCTTGGCAAGCTCATTTACCTCTCTGATGCCCTAGTTTCCTCTTGTATATTGTGACAATAACACTAATATCTTATCAATAACATTAATATCCTCTATTAAGCATATTGCATATTAATTTAGTTAGAAAATATGAAAGATTAGAAAGGTGCATGCCATAGACTACATTCTAAGTAAGTGGCAACCACCATCATTCTTATTATTTATTTCAGCATTTAAAAGGATAACCAGTGGGGTCAACCCTAGGAATGTAAGGTTGCATTAACATACCATCGTCAGTCAGTACAATCTACTGTATTAGTAGACTTGAAAAGTATATGGTCATCTTAATAGGTATAGGAAAAGCATTTGGTGAAATTCAACACCTATTCATGCTGATAAGAAAATTCATTTACCAAGGAATAGAAGGGAATTTCCTCAACTGAGGAAATTCTATGAGAAAACTTACAGTTAAAATCATACTTAAGGGTAAAAGACTAAATGCATCTTCCCTAGGATCGAGGAAAGTGGCAAGGATGTTCACGCTCATACTTATTCATTATTGTACTAGAGATCCTGGCCAGTGCAGTGAGTCAAGAAAAAGAAATGTTAATAATCCAGATTAGAGAAGAAGACCTAAAGCTGTTTTTATTCACATGAAACAGGTCATATGTTTAAAAATCCTAGTGAATCTACAGAAAATCTACCAGAGTTAATAAATGAGTTTAGCATGGTCATAGGATAAAAGGTCAGTATATAACAAAAATTGTGTTTTGATATTCTTGTGATAAACAGCCAGAAATTGACATTTTCAAACAATGCTATTTACAGTAGCATAAAAAATATGAAATAGCTTAGAAACGAACATAACAAAATACGGGCAAATCTGTACAGTGAAAACTAAAACACTGGTGAAAGAAGTTAAAGACCAAAATAAACAGAGTGATCTCATGCTCGTTGATCAGAGACTTAGTATTGTCAAGATCCTGAAATTGATCTATGCATGCTAATAATCCTAATCCAAATCCCACCAGACTTTTTGGTAGAAATTGACAAAGTTGAATCTAAAATTTGTATGGATATACAAAGGACCTAGAATATCCAAAAGGAATTTTGACAAAGAAAACTTAAGTTGGAGGACTCAAACTGCCTGATTTCAAGATTTACTTTAAATTATATCTAGAGTAACCAAGATAGTATGTGATAGCTTCTTAAACTAATGGAGTAGAATAAAGTCCAGAAATAGACCTGTGCACATATGGTCAATGAAATTTTGACAAGGCTGCCAAGGTAATTCAAGGGTGAAAGGGATAGCCCTGTCAACAAATGGTTCTAGAACAACTAAATATTTATATGCCAGAATTCCCAATAACAACAAAATGAACGTTGACTCCTACTGCATGCCATACATACATATTAAGTTCAAATTGAGCACGGACCTAATTATAAGAGTTAAAACTGTAAAACTTCTAGAAGAAATTATAGGAGAAAATCTTTCGAATCTTAGGTTAGGCAAAGATTTATGATGCAAAAGTACAAATAATTTTTTTTAATTTCATGAATTGGACTTCATCAAATTCTAAAACTTTCTTTCACTTCCCCCACCCCACCCCACGATGGCAGAAATTGTTTACAAAAATAAATAGTACTTGGTAATGAGATACAAAGTAAGGAAATATAGGTCCTTTTCTCAGGGTAGTTAAGATCATTGTTTAATCTTCATCAATATGTTAAATTCTTCCTTTAGTTTTATATCACCCACCCTACTCTATGTTGTACATAGGGTGTATTTGCATATTTATGATTTATAGGTCATAAGAGACAGCTGCCTCCAAATAGACTATAATTTTATCTCAGTGACAGTACCCAAATGTTTAAAAAATGATACTACAACCAATTTGATGTTTAGCTGATAACAAGTTGGTCATAGAGTACAAACTGACAATTTTAAGAAAAATAAACTCTGGAGATCTAATGTACAGCATGGTAATTACGGTTAATAACACTCTAGCATATACTTGAAAGTAGCTCAGAAAGTACATCTTAAATGTTCTCACCACAAGAAAGAAATGGTAGTTATGGAATGGGATGGAGGTGTGAGCTAAAGCTGTGGTGGTCATCGTTTTGCAATGTGTATGTATCAAATCACCATGCTGCACACCTTAAACTTACACAATGTCATGTATCAATTATATTTCAATAAAGCTGGGAGGAAATATTTTAAAACTGACCAAAAAAAAAACCTACCCGATAAAGGACGTGTCTAGAATATATAAAGAACTCTCACAACTCAAGAAGAACAAAAACAACCCATTTTTTTTTTAATAGACAAAAGATTCTAGTAGACACTTAACAAAGAAAACATGAGCCCAGGGAAATTCATTAGGGGAATTCAGATTGAAACCACAGTGAGATCTACTTCATACGGTCTAAAATGGCTGAACTTAAAGACTGAAATATCAAGTGCTATGTAGAACAATTTGGCAGTTTCTTATAGAGTTAAAACAAATAGCATACAACCCAGCAATCCCACTTCTAAGTATTTATTCAAAAGAAATGAAAACATATGTTCATGTAAAAACTTGTACAAGAGTATTTATAGGTGCTTTATTCATAATGGCTCAAAACTGGAAACAACCCAAATGTCCACCAACTAATAAATAAACAAATTGAGGTTTGTTCGTACAGTGGAAAACTACTCAGCAATAAAAAGGAATGAATTACACACGAAACAGTGTGGATGAATTTGAAAAACATTACGCTAAGTGAGAAGCCAGACACAAAAGAGTACATATGGTATGATTCTGTTTACATGAAATCTAGAAAAGGCAGAACCACAGTGATGGAAAACAGACGTGTGGTTACCTGGAGTGAGGTCTGGGGGTGGCATATTGGAAGAGAGGCTTGACTACAGAGGGGCACAAGGGAGCTTCTTGGGGGTAATGGGAATAGTCTCCATTATGATAATGGTGACGAGTCTCATGTATGTTTGTATTTTTCAAGACTTATTGAATTGTCTTAATTAAAATCGATCAGTTTTATAATATGGAGATCATTCCTCTATAAAGCAGATTAAAAATAAGGTAACTGACAACGTAAGACTGTATTCAAATATCAACTGAGTGGTGGAGAAGACAGTGTGGTTCAGAGGCAGGGTGGGCACAGGTTAGGGAAATCTTTCACGGAGGGTATGGAGTGGTGCCTTGAAGGAGAAGCAGCATCTAGATGGGCAGAGAGAGGCAAGAAGGGCTTCCTCTGTGTAGGAGCTGTGTCTGCAGAGAAGACAGCATGAAGCTTGGCGGACAGAGATTTGGTGTCTGGCTGTAGCTCTGCCTTTAATCACTTTAATACTGTTTTGTACTTCTTTGCATTTAAATAGCTCTTTAGGGCTTGTGAAGAACTTTTGCATTCACTACTCTATGTAACTTTGACCTTGGATGAACTGCTCTGCGGAGATTTCTTTATCTGCTCCCCGCTGTATTGTGGAGTTGAGATGCTCTTCATTTCTCTGGCGACTGCTGTTTGAGTGTGTTAGAGGGAAGGACTAGGGCATGGAGAGAAGATGACTATAAGTTTTGAGGAATGGTAGGGTTCTTGTGGGAAATGTCTGCAATTTTCAAGGAGGGAAACCCATGCCACCTCCGAGTAACTGACCTCTGTCTGCATTGCCTTCTCTGTCAGGGTGTTAATCTAAGTCTCCTCGCCCAGCACCGTCTGTTTCCCTACATCCTGCTTCTCTCTGGACCACTGAAGGCCCGCTTCTGCCTCCTCCCCCACCTCTCTCTACTGAAAACAGTTTTTGGTAAGGTCACCATTGATTTCTTTCCTTGAGTCAAATCCAGTGACTTTGTTTCTTTTTATTTAATCCTCCTTTGCCTTTTGACAGTGATAAGCACTGCCTCCTTAAGATTGTTCTCTTGGCTTCCGAAAGAATGTTTTTCTCTTCTCATTCTTCTGTTGCTAACTCTTTCTTTGAGTACCCTTTATTTACTGTGTTTACTCCTTTAGTCTTGGTGTTGCCCAGAATTCTGTCCTTCTCTCTCTTATAGTACCTGTTTTCCTTGGGTGATCACCTGCGCTTTTATGATTTCAACTGATGCTGATAGCCCTCAAATTTCTCACCCTTCTCCTGAGCACCAGAGTAGTATTTTCGGAATCTGGATATTGCTGTGCACCTCTGAGCTTCACGGCAGAATTGTGAAGAGCACAGCTCTTGGAGCCAGTCTGCCTGAATTTGTCTCCTCACTCCACCACTTAGTAGCTATGAGCCTTAACCGCATTCCACCTCAATGTCATCATCCCTTCAAAATAAAAAAAAGAATGGAGAATAATAGCACATCCGTCAGACGGTGATCTGATGAGCAGTGTCTGATGCGCAGGAAGCACCCTGTCACTGAGCTGCTGCTCTTGTTTTCTTAGAGGCACAGCTCTTTGTCTTCCTGGGTCTTCTCTCCACTCTGGCTCTTCTTCTTATATCCCTGGCATGTTCAGTCACGTTCTCCCCTAAGCCAGCCGCTAAGTTTCCCAGGTTTCTCAAACCTGAAAGTCGTCCATGACTCCCTTTTTTCACTCTACGTTGTCTCCTTTGCCTTCCAAATAGCTCTTATTTGCTTCAGTTCAAACCCTCTTCACCTCTCACTTTTAGCAGCGTGGAAGTTATGCAGAGTATCTTTCTGTTTCCACTCCTGTTCTCGCCCACCCCTGTCCATCCTTTCTGTCCTCTCTAGGGGCTGAGGAATCTTTCTAAAACAAGCGCAATTGTTATATACTTGTACCTCACTGCACAGGTCTGTGGTCTTCAGGTTCTATGACAAAGGCTTTGCGGCCACCACGAGATAAGAGCACGTCAGGGAGAGATGGAGGACAGAGATGAACAAGGATGCTCCATCACCCTTTCTGCCCATCCCCGCCCCTTACCTCCCACATGGACACCAAGCACACACACCTTCTGTCTCTCTTACTTATCATTGTAGCCCTGCTGTCAGAAAACACCTGTGGCTTTCAGGATGAAGTCAGAGTTCTAAGTAGGACACGAGAGGCACTGTATGGACTCTTCCCGCTACTGCCCCGACCATGCCGTGGTGCTCCAGATACTTAAAGCTTTATGAGCATGTGTGCTGTGCTGTTTACTGCACCCACAAGGCTTGGATTTCTCTGCCTCCCATCATGTTCTTGTCTCTGCCCATATTACCTTTACCGTTGCCTGATTTGCTTGGCTAACTCCAGATTGCTCCTTAAGATTCAGCTCAGGCATCATCTCCGAAAGTGATTTCCTGTCCCTACTTCAGGTACCATCAGGCAGCCCTCACCTTGGTTCCCCTTGCAGCCCATGCTTCTCTCCATCACTGCAGTGACAGTAGAACTTCTGTGTAGGCATATCCTCCATGACCTGGCTGTGCCCTCCAGGAGGGCAGAACAAAGATCGTGTGGCTTTTGCTTGTTGCTGTATCCCAGGCAGACAGCTGGTTCACTCCCTGGCACGTACCCACAGTAGGTTCTTGATAAGTGTTTGAGCTACTCTCTGTCTCAGTGACTTAGTGCAGACCTCTTAGCATGGTTTTTTTTTTTTGGATAGGCCCCTGCCGATCTTGCTAGCTTCATCTCTTGCTATCTCTAACCCTCCACCCCCATGGACTTGCACTATTCTGGCCCTGTAAGCTCTTGGTACTTCCCTGAAGTCTCTCTGCCTTTCTATACACTTTTCCCCCTTTCAGAATGGCTCTCCCTCCCCCTTGACTTATCTCAACAAGCAAACCCCCTAACCTTCAAGGCCACCATCAAGATAGATTTCCTTTGTGAAATGTACGTAACCTTCAGCTGTACTCTGACGGCACTCTCTTCGGATCCATGACGTTCTCTGATTTTAGTATTGTAGGCATTTTTCCCCCTTATTCCATTAGACTTGAGTTGCTTGGGGGCAAGGAACCGTGTGTCTTTACTCATTTTGTAAGACTATTCCATTAGCTTCTCGCTCCATATAGAAAAGTCCAGGACTTTCGATGTACCATAAGCAGCCCTTCACAATCTGTCTGTCCTCATCTCCTGCCACCCGCTGGGCACCCTAAACGACAGCCCTTTGCAGCATCCAGTGGTTTTCTGAGCATATTCCAGGTTGGACTCATCACACATGTTTATATGCTGCTTTCTTTTGTGAAATGCTGGCTGTTGGCAGGGGCTCTGTTTCCTTCAGGATAGTGTGTTCTTTTTATTCCAATTTTTTAAAATGTGTAATATTTAAGGCATATACCAGGGAGTAATATAGCAGTCTCCCCTGTATATATCCAGTATAACCAAAAGAACATTTGAGAGAGAAAGCTGAAACTCTTATTTCTTCCTCCCTGATCCCATTTCTTTCCCTTCTTTCTGAGAGAATAGTGACTATCCTAAATGTAGTGTTTATCATTTCCGTGTATGTTTTATTACTTCAAATGTTTTATCTGTAGAAGATATGTAATATTGTCTTGCATGTTGAAAACACTGTGTAAATAATATTACCTTGTTCACATTTTCTACTGGGGTCCTTGCTTGTAGAACAACACTGTTTTTAAAGTTTATCCCTATTGTTACATGTAAGTTTAGATAACCTTAAATTGCTAGATGGTATGCCATTGTGACTACCTCACCGTTTATTTACCCATTCTGTTCTTGCGAGTTTTTCACTGTTAAACCAATTTGTGATGAACAGTCTTGTGCAAAAAGGAAAATCTGGTCTTTTTCTGATTTAAATAAAAAAATATTCTGGCAGCTATATCCTGAGTGTATATCAGTACACTTAGAAGTCAGTTTCACTTATTTCCAGAATCAGAATTACCCCTTCCATACAAACATCATGAGTGTTGCTTACTCTAACTAGCATTTAGCTGGGGCTGGTACTTTGAATGGAAAAGCTTTAAGCAAAAGTTATTTTTCTCAGCAAAAATTTGCAAGTCGTGTCTCATATAAATTTAGGTCATTTTGCCTTAAAAATGCTAAACGGAAGACAAAATTAGAATGGTTTTAAAAAATTTTTTAAAAACCTTTGAGAGCTCTGGCTAGCAGACCTGAGAAAAAAAAGCCTATTAGATTGTAGAAGAATAACAGCCTGAGTAAGTGTGAATTCTGTTTCTCATTCATGATAGAAAACTGGACGTGACCTCAAATCATCTGTTCCTACACCAGCTTTCTTAAAAACAGCTGGGAGCAGTAGCCACAGCTTCTTGAGGTGGACCGTGTCAACATTTTATGCCTGTAACACTCAGATTTTCCATTACGTCCAGCTGAATGAGCTTATGTTTGAACTACAGCTCCTTTCCTTATTTTGTCTTCTACTAACAAGGAAAGCAGATTGTTAGTATTCTCTTTTAAAATAAACAAGCTAGCATTTCTTCTCTGGGGGAAACAATATCAAATGCTTTTTGCTTTGATTCCTAGGACTCAGTTTCATAAATTTCTTCAGTTGATGATAAAAGTTACCATAGATTACCTCTGTGGTCCTTCTCTGAAGGGTACACTCTTAGAACACTGACAGAGAAAATCCCAGGTCTGTGGAACCGATAAAACAGCTGCTGAGTTCTGGTATTTTGTAAACTTAAGTGTGCTGCTGAACTTCACTTGCCCCTTTTCCTCTTACTAACACCAGAGAGCTCACTGCTTCCAGGTATGTTTATTGCTTTCACTTTTTGTTTGGGCATCCAATCGATGCCTCTGAGTCTTGCCATACCTTATACTGGAGTCAACCATCCAAGTTTGCTTACTCTCCAAACACTTCTGAAACTCCATTTATTCCAGAAAACATACTACAACCAATTAGAAGAATCTTGCTAATTACTCTCTCTTATGCATTTCCACGTGAATATGCTTTTTACACTATCTCAACATATTTTTGTCTTTTAATTTTCATTGTGTGCAAATAATTTGTATGTTTAAGAATATATACACCTAATGCAGGTTAGTACTATGTTCAGTTAATCTTTTACTCAGCAGTTTTACTTTATCCTATAGTCAGCCTCACCTCAGGTATGCTAAAAATTATGTACGAGGGTGTTCATGGCAGTCTGTTTATAATCCAAAAAAACTGGACCCATGGCAGTGATTCATTTATAATGGGTTAGTTGAATTAGGGTATATCCGTATGCTTGGATATCAGTTAACTGGCACTCAATATATGTTTATTGAATGAATCAAGGATTATATTAAGTGCAAAAAGTGCAAGGTACAGAGCAGTACCTATTTTGTGGAATAAAAAACATGGATGTATATGTACAGTATTCATTCCCATACAGGCCTTAATACGTATAATATTTCTGGAGCCATAGACAATAAACTGCTCATATTTGTTACCAGTGGGTCATGGGAATGGATGTGAGGGAAAAGTGTGATATTTACTTTTAACCTTAAAAAAAACAAAACAAAACAAAACTAACCTCAAATAGAGAAGACCCAGAAAAGTAAAATGGTTGAAAAAAATGCACATACCCTTACAGATTGTTTTTTTCCTACTTCTTTACGTAGCACTCCTACTTTACTCTTCTCGCTATCCCCTGTTTTGCCTCGGTGCTTTGCCTTCTGTTTGGAAATGCCTTCTCTCTTCTCTTGCACAAATCTTTTTTCCTCTGCAAGACTTGATATAAAGTCTAATCCCTTCATGAAACTTTGCTGGACTATTCTATTTCAAAGAAATCTCTCTTATCAACATATACTTGATCAGTATCATATAATTTCACAGGTATTCACTCAGTAACTTTTTCACTTATTTTCCTTGTGTATTTGAGTATAGGTTTAGAGAATATTCTTGGCTGTTACATTTGCTTTGTAAACATCCAGCCTTACCAATGTGTTAAGAAATTTTTTTCGTTCATTTTTTAACATTTTAATGTTAGTTAAAACTTAATCTAGAAGGAATACTTAGTAGTCTTGTTTTCAGTAATTATCCCATTTAAGCCATCTGAAATAGAGATTTTCCTAAATTGATATTCAAATCACTATTTAGAAAGATACCACTAATAAATACTAGAGTAATGTTTCAGGCATTAAAAAAGATACTACAGGTCATACTTATGTGGAAAAGTATGTGGAATTAGAATTGTCTTTATTTTTAACCTATAGTCTAGCCCAAAGAAGAATTCTTTATTCATTACATATAATAGATTTAATATTAGGATCATATAATTATGTATATTTGAATCTCTGTTATTAGGTACATATACATTTAGGATTGTTATAGCTTCTTTGTAAATTAGCCCTGTCATCACTATAAAATTTCTCTCTTTATCTCTAGTAATAATATTCTTATCCTTAAGCCTACTTTGTCTAATATTAATATAGCCACTCCAGCTTTCTTATGATTAGTGTTTCTATGATATCTCTTTTGATTCATTTAACTGTTCACTTATCTGTATCTTTACAGATAAATTAACAAATGTGGCTCTTGTAAATAACATGCCATTGGGTTCTGCTTCTTTTTCCAGTCTAACAATCTCTGTCATTTAACCAGAGTGTTTAATCCACTAACATTTAATATAAATTTGTTTTATACTTTGAAAATTGCTCATTTAGGTCTGTTAGGATGCATCTTAGAATAATCTTTACTCTGGGTTAGAATAGCCTTACTCCTGAAGCATGGCCTTTCTGAGGACTCAACTGAGTGTTCATGTTCAATGAGTTTTATCCACTCTGGCTGGTTGGAACTTCGGCATCCCTCCAGCCTTTTGTGATCTCCAAAATCTCTGTTCAGTTTGTGGTTCCTGGACAGTGGTTCACTGCCACACCTTGTGGGGTCTTTCATTGCACAGTACAACTTAGTATTTAGCCAAACACGCAAGAAAACACTGGGGCAGGTTTTGGACCTCTGTCTTGTAATTCTCTCCAGTCTAGTAATCTACCCTCAAACTCCAGCTGCCACAGCAACCCAAGTTCATATGGTTGTCTTCTCAGCTCAGTACAATACTCCTGTGTACTGTTTGGACCCCAGCTTTCTGAACCATAGTCTAGAATGTTCCTCTAGGCAGAAACTTACTATTTGGGGGTCCATGTGGATCTCTCTTATTTTAGGGATCCAAATCCTGTATTCAGATGTTGTTCAACAGCTGAAAACAGTTATTTTGTATATTCTGTTCAGTTTTTTAGTTGTTTACACAGGGGAGTTATTCAGTACCAGTTAATCCATCATGGCCAGAAGCAGAAATCTTAAAATACACATATTTAAAGTCATTCTTTTTGAAAAATGAGACTATAAAGCTATAATATAGGATCATAGACTCTATATTATGCTAGAGAAATCATCTAATTCAACACACTTATATGAAAGATTAGAAAATTGAGATACAGCAAACTCGAATGACGTATAACAGATTACACTATGAGCTACTCATAAAGTCAGTCCATATCCCAAGTTATTTAAATCTCTGTCCACTGTTCTTTCCATGATAGTAATCTTCTGAAAATTTCTTCTGTGTTTGAAATATAATTTTAAACTGGCAAATTTTTTATGTTTTAGAACTCTTATAATTTAAATGTTCTTTTCACTTTATTATTTGTTACATCAATTGTATTGTTAATCCTGCTGTTAACACAGACATGAAAAAAGAGTCATTTACAAGTATATTGTAGAATAATTGACATTCTGTGGAATTATATAATTCCATACAAAACCTAGAAGAAGAGACACTTAGTTCCTTTCATATAATTGGGGTTTTGTTTTTTCAGCTTGTTTTCCTTGCTGTCTAAAAAGCACAACAAAGTTCTGGAACAAGCCACACAGTCCTTGAGAGGTTCGCTGAGTTCCAATGATGTTCCTCTACCAGATTACGTAAGTAGTTACCTTTGTCAATAAAAAATTTTCCTTTCATTGCTAAATTTAAAAAATAACAATATTCATAATATAGAAAAATGGTACAAATCAACCGGCTTGCAAGGCAGAAATAGAGACACAGATGTAGAGAACAAACATATTGACACCAAGTGGGGAAAGCGGTGGGGGGTTGGGGTAGGATGAATTGGGAGATTGGGATTGCCATATATACATTACTAGTAAGAAAAAAAATATCAAATTGCACACTTTAAATATATGCAGTTTATCGTATGTCAAAAATAAATGAACATTCTAAAAAAAAATAAAATAACAATACCCCTCTCTTTTCAAGATCTGACTGTGGTTTTGGCCTCTGGGAAACTTGTGATAGGTAAATGGAGTGACATCTCAAATCAAGGGAAAATTTTTTTGATGATTATTAACAAGTAGTTGTAGAAAGCCACCCCTAAATCAACGGTTGTTAATAATTAGGAATCTTATTACCTTAGTCAAGAAAACCCTCAAACTAATTACAGAGAAATAAAAGGAGGGATTTTATAAGAAGTGTGCAAAGGTTTCTCTGTGAACTCAAGGAGAAGATGTACACCTGGATTTCAGAGAACGAGAACCTGAAATTGAAAAGCCATTGGATTTATTGAAAATACCCTGTCTTTCTGGGGCATTTAGTTTCTGTTATCTGCTTCTTTTTGCTTCAGTTTTCTTCTGCTGCTGCTTTCCGTAGGCCTGTTTTCTCTATTTGCTGACTGAAATAGCAACCCAACCCCTCCCCCACCCCCCTTCCCTCCCAACCCTTAACATGTCCTTGTGAGTGTCATGCCTTTTGCTGACTGATCAGAGTCCTAATTCTCAGGTCCTGGGAGAGAGAATCTAATCGACTCTGCTCGGGTCAGTGTGTTGCTCTGGTCTCTTCAGTCATGGTCAGCAGAGGATAGCAGGAACGTGTTGCATTTGTTCCCTCCGCTTTAAAGATGAAGAGCTTATTACTGCCTGACCTCAGAGGATGATGATGGAATAGAATAGACACAGCACAGGGATGAGCATTATATGATAATAGGTAGGGGAATGTATTATAAGATCCTTTAGGACAGTACCATTGTCTGTGACACTTTTTATATTTTGGAACATACCTTAGATGAGGATGCTAAAAACTCTCATGTCACTAACCACAGAGGTAGTTCATCCAGTTTGTTTGTTTGTTTGTTTGTTTGTTTTTAATTTTTTTTTTGGGGGGGGTACACCAGGTTCAATCATCTGTTTTTATACACATATCCCCGTATTCCCTCCCTTCCTTGACTCCCCGCCCTCGAGTCCCCCCCACCCTCCCTGCCCCAGTCCTCTAAGGCATCTTCCATCCTCGAGTTGGACTCCCTTTGTTATACAACAACTTCCCACTGACTATTTTACAGTTGGTAGTATATATATGTCTGTGCTACTCTCTCGCTTCGTCTCAGTTTCCCCTTCACCCCCCGCCCCTTCCCATACCTCGAGTTCTCCAGTCCATTCTCTGTATCTGCATCCTTGCTCTTGTCACTGAGTTCATCAGTACCATTTTTAGATTCCGTATATGTGAGTTAGCATACAATATTTGTCCTTCTCTTTCTGACTTACTTCACTATGTATCACAGATTGTAGTTCTATCCACCTCATTACATATAGCTCCATCTCATCCCTTTTTATAGCTGAGTAATATTCCATTGTATATATATATGCCACATCTTCTGTATCCATTTATCTGTTGATGGGCATTTAGGTTGCTTCCATGTCCTGGCTATTGTAAATAGTGCTGCAATAAACATTATGGTACAAGTTTCTTTTGGGATTATGGTTTTCTTTGGGTATATGCCCAGGAGTGGGATTACTGGATCATATGGTAGTTCTATTTGTAGTTTTTTAAGGAACCTCCAAATTGTTTTCCATAGTGGCTGTACCAACTTACAGTCCCACCAACAGTGCAGGAGAGTTCCCTTTTCTCCACACCCTCTCCAACATTTGTGGTTTCCAGACTTTGTGATGATGGCCATTCTGACTGGTGTGAGGTGATACCTCATTGTGGCTTTGACTTGCATTTCTCTGAAGTTCATCCAGTTTTAATAAGGACCTCCCTGTTTGTTTGTCTGAGGGCGACTTAGTGAGTTGATATTTAGAAACTTTAGGAGAGAATTTTTATATTCTCAGTTTGGGGTGGTGATGTGTACCAGACAGCCAGAGAGTTGTTTGCTTGTTTCCTGCTGTGGTTTGTTTCATTTCTAAATGGTTGTGCTGATATGAGACTGTGGGAACAGCACCCAGTCCGGATATCAGACGCTGATAAACAGAGATAGCTTGTGCAGCCACAACCTGACCGGTGCTATTTTTCTTCTCTTTTATTTATTTATTTAGTGTGTGTATGAGAGAGATGTTATGATCTCTCATCCCATGAAGGTATTAAGTTTAAAGTTCCAAAGTACTTCTCTCTTACCAAAAAAAATCAGTATCTTTTAAGATTTTCCTGCTAGTTGTATATTTCAAGTTTTGGAAAAAATGAGCATTATAGCTGACTTAATTCTGTCCTTGTCATGACTTGTTCTAAGAAAAATAATTCTTTCTAATTGCTCCTTGGAAACCTCAGTTGAGGCCAGAGTGGCAAAAGGGGATTATGTTTATTAAGAATTTGAATTTTGTTCATCTGTAAATGTTTTGACATTTTTATAAACTTATCATTTGATTTATATAGTATTCCTGTTGTTTAATTACACAAAAATGTGTTGAATATATAGTACTGAGGTTGCCCTAGCAGTATTCTTCTTTAATCAGAGGCCAGAAAATTGATATTTCTTTGAGAAAATGGGTCATATTTAATAGTATTTGCCAGTCATGGAGGTGATTATGCCATGAAAGGACAAGTTGAGTTTATAGTGGGTATATGAATTCTACTGTTGAACTTTACAGTTTGTAGAATCAGTGACTGTTTTCTTCTAGCATGAAATTATCGCTAAGTGAAAAATGAATTTCTTGTAGCATCCGCTTCCTAGAAATATAAGGAAAATTCTATTTGGCATCTATCATTGACTGTCCTTATTTTAACATTTGTGTGTATGAGACTTTGCAAATCACAGCACTTCCCAAATGGGTTTATGAAATTGAATTTTGCTGCCTTTCCTCAGAGTTAAGTGGAGAGGGTGGGTAACACTGATTCAGTATAGTGTTGAGAACTGTGAACCACTCCTCCTGCCACTGAGCTGAAAGGTGATTGAAAAAAACAGTAGCAACCTTAAAAGTAAGTGCTGTACTATGTTCTTCTTTGGTGATAACTCATGTTTTATTGGTCATTCCCATTGCTCAAAACACTGTGTATGAGTGAACATGTGAAACTATGTTCTCATCATTCTCTTTTAAGTTGGTCATTAACTGGGCAAATAAAGTATGTTTCCTTTTCCTTCCTCAGAAATTTTCTTTGTTGTGTGTCTTTGCCAACAACCACATAAAATTGTGTCCTTGACTAATGCTTTAGAATACTTATTTGTAAAAGATGGAAAAGGAAAATGAAAGGGTCTTAAAGCAGCAGTGGATTCCCAGATGTATACTTTCTGCACCAGGACCAAGAGAACTATATTAGCAAAGAGTTTTTGAACATGTGCATAAAAATAAGGATGTGTTTTTCTTCTCGGAGTACATAGAGTGCTTTCAGTCTACCTAGAGATTTCTGTTTATTAAGAAAATGTTTATTCTCATTATACTGTATATTTCACCAGTCAATTGAGTAGCAACATAGAAAGCAAATAGCAAGTAACAAAAACATTAGTATTAGTACTTTAGTACAGCCATGTTTGTCTAAACATCTCAGGGGAAACCTGAAGCCTTCAACCAACCAACTTCTAGATAATGAGGAAATGCCCTGACTGCTTAAGAGAAAATAAAACAAAAATTGCACTCAAGTTCTCCATGGGGAGAGAGAATGCTCACTACAGTGATAGCTGGTCAGAGAGTGATACCAGTGTCTAGGAAAGCTAGTGAAGTTCAGTTGACTTGGCTTAGTCTTGGTGTCTTTGTATCAGGGTTTCATAAAATTTTTAATTCAGTGACTGAAGAGACATGAGAGAATTGTTAAAAAAAGAATCTTTCAACACTATTTTAATAAGAATAAACCTGTAAAACAACTTTGGTCATATAAAACAGAACCTGAATATAGACAGTGAAACAAAAATAATGATGAGTTATAGTTGCTTTTTAAATATAACTGTGGCTTTTAATTATGACTGTTGTCACAATGTCATGTAAGCTTTGTTTCCCTAATTTCTAGCAATTATCTTAGCAACTAGTTGAGATGAGAGGAATCTAACTTTTATTCTAGGTGGAATCACAAGGAACCAAATTATATTGCTCCTTGATCATCAGAGAACTTTTGAACCTTTCCATAGGACCCACTTTCCCATCTCATTCGAAACGTAAATGCAAAGGCACAAGCCAAAAAGACCCAAAAAGAGTAAAGAGCCAGATCAGAAAAATCAGCAGAAGTATAAATACTAAGAGTTTATCATCAACTTGTTAAGCAAGTACAGTCATTCCCCCTTGGCCACAGTTTTGCTTTCCTAGGTTTCATTTACCCACGGTCAGCTGTGGTCCAAAAATATTAAATGGAGAATTCCAGAAATAAACAATTCATAGTTTTAAATTTCACACCATTCTGAGTAGCATGATGAAATCTCTCAACATCCAGCTCTGTCCTGCCGGGGACATGAATCATCCCTTTGTACAGAATATCCCGACCATTAGTCACATAGTAGCCATCTGGGTTATCAGATGACTGTCACAGGATTGCAGTACTTGTGTTCAAGTAATCCTTATTTTATTTAATGACTCCAAAGCACCAGAGTAGTGATGCTAGCAATTTGAATATCCTCTTACTGTACCTAATTCATGAATTAAACTGTATCATAAGTATGCATGTATAGGAAAAAATAGTATACAGTTGTCCCTCAGTATCTGAGGGATTGGTTTTAGGAGCCCCGACATATACCACAATCCAAGGATGCTCATGTCCCTTTTATAAAGTAATATGTATAGTACAGTTGGCCCTCCATATCCTCAGATTTTGAATCCTTGGATTTACCCAACCACAGATAGAAATTTCCATCCGAGGTTGGTTAAATCCACAAAAGTAAAACCTGAGAATATGGAGGGCCGCTGTAGATTTATTGGAAAAAGTCCATGATGTGATGCAGGATGGCGAGTGACTGCTAAATGGTACAGGGTTTCTTTTGCGGATGATGAAAATGTTGAAAATTAGATTGTGGTGATGGTTGCACAATTCTGAATGTACTAAAAACCATTAAATTGTACATTTCAAGTTGACAAAGTACATGGTGTGTGAATGTTACCTCAATGAAGCCATTAAAAAAAAAAAGTAGTACTTGGAGCCCTAGGGGAAAAAAAGAACTATTTGTTGAATGTAATAGCATATAGATACCAGCTTGGCTGGCATTATGGCATGAGGGTGAATGTAGGAAAATAAATTTTATACTTTGAAAAAGTTAATATTTTCAAGGAGGGAAGTATGTTTCTTGAGCAGTGACTTGACTTCAGAAACTGCTAAAGTCGGTCAGATATGCAATTACGCAAAGCTTTGTGTATTTTTCAGCCTGGTTTAAGAGCAACAAGATGGAAACAAGAAAAATCTATCAATAGGGGACTGATTAAATTTATCCAGTGCAGTATTCTGCAGACATTTTTTAAACGAATTCAATCCATATAGATTTATATGAAAAGATATCCATAACACTTAAATCAGTAGAAACAAAAAGAAAACCACACTTTATAGTATGTAGGTTATATGTACATGTATGTTTGAAAATATGCATTTAATTTTTCTGTAATAATGCATAAACTATTAAATAATGGTCACCTATGGAGAGTCAGACTGAAGAGAAGGGAAAATAGAACTTACAATTTTTTACATTATACTCACAGGTATAGATCTTTACATTTTTGTCAAGTATATGACTTATTTTCCCCTTCCTCCCTCCCCTTCCCTCCTTTCTTTCCGCCCCCGTCAGTCCTTCCTTCCTTCCTTCCTTTCTCTATTATTTCCAGATAATTTTAGACTTACAAAGAGTTTTAAAGAATTTCCGTATATCCTTCACCAGCTTTCCCTTTTGTAAGTACCTTACATAACCATAAAACATTTTTTAAAACTAAGAAATTAACTTTGGTACAACACCGTTAACTAAAACACAAATCTCATTTGAATTTTACCAGTTTTGACACTGAAGCCCTTATTCTTTTCTAGTGTCCAATCCACATTGCATTTTGCTGTCATGTCTCCTTAGTCTTTCCTTGGATTTCCTTGGACCTGACAACCTTGATAATTTAGAAGAGTACTAGTCAGTTATTCAATATTTTGTAGGCTGTCCCGCAATTTGGGTTCGTCTGGCATTTTCTCCTGATTAGATTGATATTACGCATTATTGGCAAAGGATACTATAGAAGCATCATGCCCTTCTCAGTGCATCATTCCAGAGAGTACACGGTGTTGGTGTGTATTACTGGTGACGTCTACCTTGATCACTTCACTGGGATGATGTCTGCCAAGATTCTTCACTGTAAATTTGTTAATTTTCCCTTTGTAATTCCTAAATGTTTTATATAGTAGTTATTTCCACTATATTGGAAATACTATATTAGATTATTAGATGTTTCCACTATATTGGAATAGCATATGCGGGAGATACTTTGAGGTGATGCCAATATCCTGTTTTCTCCTTAAAATTTTCCCACAAATCTTAGCATGCATTGATCGATCTGGCCTGCAGCATTATTTTAGTGATTTGTTAGTGATTTTGTTTGTCTCATTCCTGCTACATTAACAGAATTCCTCTGCAGAGAAGAGTTGTCACCTCTCCCCTATGTATGTATGTATGCAGTTACTTATTTCTATCAGTATGGACTCCTGGATACTAATTTCCTCCTTCATATCCAGGACTGTTGTTATTTTGTTAATCAGGTTGTTCCATCTTTAGCCATTGGGAGCTCTTTCAGGATGTGTCCTCTGCACTTTGAATATGCTCCTACCTTTTTTTTTTTTTTTGGCGACCTTCAAGATGCTCTAACTCATCTTACATTTCCCCTGCTTCGGCCCTAAAATCCACCAGTTCACCAAGGAGGATCATGAAATTTGAATCAAGATCTTTTTTTTTTTTTAAGCTCTTTATTGGAATATAATTGCTTTACACTCTTGTACCTTTTGAGGTACACCAAAGTGACTCTGCTGTATTTATACGTATATCGCCATATCCCCTCCCTCCCGTGACTCCCTCCCACCCTCCCTGTCCTGGCCATCTAAAGCATCACCCATCATCAAATTGATCTCCCTTTGTTATACAGCAACTTCCCACTAGCTATCTATTTTACATTTGGTAGTGTATCTATGTCTATGCTACTCTCTCACTTCATCCCAGCTTCTCCTTCGCCCCCCACCCCAGCCCCATGTCCTCAAGTCCATTCTCTACACCTGCATGTCCACTCTTGCCCTATCACTGGGTTCATCATTACCATTTCTTCAGATTCCACATATATGAGTTAGCATGCAGTATTTGTTTTTCTCTTTCTGGTTTCTCTCTGTATGACAGTCTCTAGGTCCGTCCACCTTATTACATATAGTTCAATTTCATTCCTTTTTATGGCTGAGTAATATTCCATTGTATATATATGCCACATCTTTTTTATCCATTCATCTGTTGATGGGCATTTAGGTTGCTTCCATGTCCTGGCTATTGTAAATAGTGCTGCAGTGAACATTACGGTACATGTTTCTTTTTGGATTATGGTTTTCTCTGGGTATGTGCCCCGTCGTGGGATTACTGGGTCATATGGTAGTTCCATTTTTAGTTTTTTAAGGACCCTCCAAACTGTTTCCCATAGTGGCTGTACCAACTTACATTCCCACCAACAGTGCAGGAGGGTTCCCTTTTCTCCACACACTCTCCAACATTCATTGTTTCTAGATTTTTTGATGATGGCCATTCTGACCGGTGTGAGGGGATACCTCATTGTGGCTTTGACTTGCATTTCTCTAATGATTAGTGATATTGAGCATCTTTTCATGTGTTTGTTGGCCATCTGTATGTCTTCTTTGGAGAAATGTCTATTTAGGTCTTCCGCCCATTTGTGGATTGGGTTCTTTGCTCTTTTGGTATTAAGCTGCATGAGCTGCTTGTATATTTTGGAAATTAATCCTTTGTCAGTTGCTTCATTAGCAAATATTTTCTCCCATTCTGAGGGTGGTCTTCTTGTCTTGTTTATGGTTTCTTTTGCTGTGCAAAAGCTTTTAAGTTTCATGAGGTCCCATTTGTTTATTCTTGATTTTATTTCCATGATTCTAGGAGGTGGGTCAAAAAGAATCTTGCTTTGATGTATGTCATAGAGTGTTCTGCCTATGTTTGTCCCTAGGAGTTTTACAGTATCTGGCCTTACATTTAGGTCTTTAATCCATTTTGAGTTTATTTTTGTGTATGGTGTTAGGAAGTATTCTAATTTCATTCTTTTATATGTTGCTGTCCAATTTTCCCAGCACCACTTATTGAAGAGGCTTTCTTTTTTCCATTGTGTAGTCTTGCCTCCTTTGTCAAAGATAAGGTGCCCATATGTGCTTGGCTTTACCTCTGGGTTCTCTATTCTGTTCCATTGATCTACCTTTCTATTTTTGTGCCAGTGCCATACTGTTTTGATCACTGTGGCCTTGTAGTATAGTTTGAAGCCAGGAAGTCTAATTCCACCAACTCCGTCTTTCCTTCTCAAGATTGCTTTGGCTATTCGGGGTCTTTTGCGTTTCCATACAAATCGTAAGATTTCTTGCTCTAGTTCTGTGAAAAATGCCGTTGGTAATTTGATAGGGATTGCATTGAATCTGTAAATTGCTTTGGGTAAGATAGTCATTTTCACAATATTGATTCTTCCAATCCAAGAACACAGTATATCCCTCCATCCTTTTGTATCATCTTTGATTTCTTTCATCAGTGTCTTATAGTTTTCTGCATACAGGTCTTTTGCCTCCTTCGGCAGGCTTATTCCTAGGTATTTTATTCTTTTTGGTGCAGTGGTAAATGGGAGAGTTTCCTTAATTTCTCTTTCTGCTCTTTTGTTGTTAGTGTATAGGAATGCAAGAGATTTCTGTGCATTAATTTTGTATCCTGCTACTTTACTAAACTCATCAATTAGTGCTAGCAGTTTTCTGGTAGAGTCTTTAGGGTTTTCTATGTATGATATCATGTCATCTGCAGAGAGTGACAGTTTTACTTCTTCTTTTCCAATTTGGATTCCTTTTATTTCATTTTCTTCTCTGATTGCTGTGGCTAACACTTCCAAAACTATGTTGAATAATAATGGTGAGAGTGGACACCCGTATCTTGTTCCTGTTCTAAGAGGGAATGCTTTCAGTTTTTCACCATTTAGAGTGATGTTAGCTGTTGGTTTGCCATATATGGCTTTTATTATGTTGAGGTAATTTCCTTCTATGCCCATTTTCTGGAGAGTTTTTATCATAAATGGATGTTGAATTTTATCAAAAGCTTTTTCTGCATCTACTGAGATTATTATATGGTTTTTATCCTTCAATTTGTTAATATTGTGTATCAAATTGATTGATTTGCATATATTGAAGAATCCTTGCATCACAGGGATAAACCCCACTTGATCATGGTGTATACTCTTTTTAATGTGCTGTTGGATTCTGTTAGCTAGTATTTTGTTGAGGATTTTTGTGTCTATATTCATCAGTGATATTAGTCTGTAATTTTCTTTTTTTGTACCATCTTTGCCTGGTTTTGGTATCAGGGTGATGGTGGCCCTGTACAATGAGTTTGGGAGTGTTCCTCCTCCTGCTGTATTTTGGAAGAGTTTGAGAAGGATAGGTGTTAGCTCTTCTCTAAATATTTGATAGAATTCGCCAGTGAATCCATCTGGTCCTGGGCTTTTGTTTGTTGAGAGATTTTTAATCCAGTCTCAATTTCCGTGCTTGTGAGTGGTCTGCTCATATTTTCTATTTCTTCCTGGTTCAGTCTTGCAAGAGTGTATTTTTCTAAGAATTTATCCATTTCTTCCAGGTTATCCAATTGATTGGCATATAGTTGCTTGTAGTGGTCTCTCATGATCTTTTGTATTTCTGCAGTGTCAGTTGTTACTTCTTTTTCATTTCTAATTCTATTGATTTGCATCTTCTCCCTTTGTTTTCTGGTAAGTTTAACTAATGGTTTATCAATTTTGTTTATCTTCTCAAAGAACCAGCTTTTAGTTTCATTGATCTTTGCTATTGTTTCCTTCATTTCTTTTTCATTTATTTCTGCTCTGATCTTTATGATGTCTTTCCTTCTGCCCACTTTGGGTTTTTTTTGTTATTTTTTCCTAATTGTTTTAGGTGTAAGGTTAGGTTGTTTATTCGATATTTTTCTTGTTTCTTGAGGTAGGATTGTATTGCTATAAACCTCCATCTTAGACCTGCTTTTGCTGCATCCCATAGGTTTGGGGTTGTTGTGTTTTCATTGTCATTTGTTTCTAGGTATTTTTTGATTTCCTCTTTGATTTCTTCAGTGATTTCTTGGTTGTTTAATAGCGTATTGTTTAGTCTCCATGTGTTTGTATTTTTTTGCAGTTTTTTTCCTGTAATTGATATCTAGTCTCATGGCATTGTGGTCAGAGAAAATGCTTGACATGATTTCAATTTTTTTTAATTTACCAAGCTTGATTTGTGACCCAAGATGTGATCTATCCTGGAGAATGTTCCATGTGCACTTGAGAAGAAAGTGTATTCTGTAGTTTTTGGATGGAATGTCCTATAAATATCAATTAAGTCGAGATGGTCTAATGTGTCATTTAAAGCTTGTGTGTCCTTATTTATTTTCTGTTTGGATGATCCGTCCATTGATGTAAGTGGGGTGTTAAAGTCTCCTACTATTATTGTGTTACTGTTGATTTCCCCTTTTCTGGCTGTTAGCATTTGCCTTATGTATTGAGGTGCTCCTATGTTGGGTGCATAGATATTTACAATTGTTATATGTTCTTCTTGGATTGATCCCTTGATCATTATGTAGTGTTCTTCCTTGTCTCTTGTGATATCTTTACTTTAAAGTCTAATTTGTCTGATATGAGTATTGCTACTCCAGCTTTCTTTTGACTTGCATTTGCATGGAATATCTTTTTCCATCCCTTTACTTTCAGTCTGTATGTGTCCCTTGGTCTGAAGTGGGTTTCTTGTAGGCAGCATATGTAAGGGTCTTGTTTCTGTATCCATTCAATGAGTCTGTGTCTTTTGGTTGGAGCATTTAATCCATTTATATTTATGGTGATAATTGACATGTATGTTCCTATTACCATTTTCTTAATTGTTTTGGGTTTATTTTTGTAGGTCTGTTCCTTCTCTTGTGTTTCCTGCCTAGAAAAGTTCCTTTAGCACTTGTTGTAAGGCTGGTTTTGTGGTACTGAATTCTCTTTAATTTTTGCTTGTCTGTAAAGCTTTTGATTTCTCTGTCAAATCTGAAAGAGATTCTTGCTGGGTAGAGTATTCTTGACTGTAGGTTTTTCTCTTTCAGGACTTTCAGTATATCCTGCCATTACCTTCTGGCCTGCAGAGTTTCTGCAGAAATATCAGCTGTTATCCTGTGGGTTTTCCCTTATATGTTATTTGTTGCTTTTCTCTTGCTGCTTTTAATATTTTTTCTTTGTGTTTAATTTTCATTAGTTTGATTAATATGTGCCTTGGTGTATTTCTCCTTGGGTTTATTCTGTATGGGACTCTCTGTGCTTCTTGGACTTGGTTAATTATTTCCTTTCCCATGTTGGGGAAGTTTTCCACTATAACCTCTTCAAATATTTTCTGAGACGCTTTCTTTTTCTTCTTCTTCTGGGATGCCTATGATTCGAATGTTGGTTCACTTAATGTTGTCACCAAGGTCTCTGAGACTGTCTTCCATTCTTTTTATTCTTTTTTCTTTTTCCTGCTCTGTGGCAGTTATTTCCCCCATTCTATCTTCCAACTCACTTATTCGTTCTTCTGCCTCAGTTATTCTGCTGTTTATACCATCTAGAGTATTTTTAATTTCAGTTTTTTGTTGTCCATTAGTTTGCTTGTTCTTTAGTTCTTCTGAGCCCTTATTAACTGTTTCTTGTATTTTCTCTATTTTGTTATCAAGATTTTGGATCATCTTTACTATTATTACTATGAATTCTTTTTCAGGCAGTTTTCCTATTTCCTCTTCATTCATTTGGTCTTGTGTATTTTTACCTTGTTCCTTCATCTGTGACATATTTTTTTGTCATCTCATTTTACCCCCACTTTGGATGGGCAGGATTGTGTTCCTGTCCCACTGGGTGTTTGGCCTGAGGTTTCAAGCACTGGAGTCTGTAGGCTGTTGAGTATAGCTGGGTCTTAGTGTTGAGGTGAGAACCTCTGGGAGACCACACTCTGGTGAATATTCCCTGGGAACTGGGTTTCCCTGTTAGTCCAATGTTTTGGACTCAGAGCTCCCATCTCAGGAGCTCAGGCCTGACCCTGGGCTTGTGAATCAAGATCTCACAAACTGTGTGGAGCAGGAAAATGAAAAAAATTAAAAAAAAAAAAGAAAAAAGGAGAACAGCAGAACAATATCAAGATAAAAAATACGATAATGGGAAACTAACAGATGTGTTAGAGAAAATTTTAAAAAAATAAAAAAAGTTGGAGCATCAACTGGAAAGTAAAACAACTGAAATATCCTAAGTGAGGAGGTAGGAAGGAAAAAAAAGAAAAAGGAAAAAAAAAAAAAGAAAGACAGCCAGAAAAGGCCTTGGCTATGGGGGCAGGGCTTAGACAAAGGTGGGGGTGGGGGTGGGGGCTGGGGGGGAGGTTAGGCAATGGGCAGGGCCTATGCTTAGAAAAGGCCCTGGGGGTGGTGGGGAATGGGGCTTAGGCCCAATGAGGCAGAGGGGCTCAGGAATGTCTCTGGTCCTGGGGGCAAAGGACCAGGTTGAGGTACCCCATGGGCTCCCTGGGCCCGAGTTGGTGGGAGAAATGCTAGGCACCTCCCCTAGTCCTCCAGTCTTGGAGGGTCCCTCCCCCTTGGGTTCTCTTCTTCCTCACCCCCTCTCTCCTATTCTCCCAGGACCCTCACAGCTGCAGGGGGCACTGGAAGGCAGGAGATCAGACTCTGATGCCCAACAGGCTTCCCAGGGCCAGCTGGGCTAGGGTAACGCCTGTGGCCCTTCCCCAGATCTCCCAGTCTCGTGGGGTCCCTGTCTGCCTCTCTTCCTCTCCCCCGCCCCCCACTCTCCTAGGTCCCAAGCAGCTGGAGGGGGCCCTGGAGTGTGAAAGACCAGGTCCGTGAGCCTAGCAGGCATCCCAGAGCTAGTAGGCAGGGGAAATACCTTCTCCGCCTCCTTTGATCCTCCAATCCCAGAAGGCCCCCTCCCCTGCCTGCCTCTCCTCTTCTCCCCTGCTTTCCTCCTACACCCCTAGGACCAGTGAGACCTAGAGGGGCCCCTGGAGGACCAAAGACCAGGCCTTGGCGGCACAATAGGCCTTGTGGTGCCAAGTGGGTAGGGAGATTTCCCACAGCATCCCCCCGATCTTCCAGTCCTGCAAGGTCCCTCCCACTGCTGTCTGCCTCTCTTCTTGTCCTCCTCTCCTCCCTCCCTCCCACACCTGTATGACCCACTCAGCCGGAGAGACCGAGGGACCAGAATCGGGAGCCCAGCAGGCCCACCGGGCCCAAGTGGGCATGGGAAAGCTCCTCCACTCCTCCCCCGATCCTCTGACCCCAGAGCGTCCCTCCCCACTCCCGCCTCTCTTCTTTTCCCTGCACCGCTTCCCTCCTGTACTCCTAGGACCAATGGCTGGGAGGAGCCTTGGAAGGTGGAGGACCTGCCCAGAAGAAATACCCAGTGCCGCCTCCCCTATTCTTCTGACCTAGAGAGATCCCTTCCCACCTCCACTGTCTGCCTCTCTCCCTCCCCCACCCTGTCCCCTCCCCCCGACGCCCCTGGGACCCTCATGCTGGAGGGGGGCCCGGAGAGTGAAGGACCAGGCCCAGGAGCCTAATCGGCCTCCCTGGCCAAGAGGGCAGGCGAAACGCCCTCTCGCCTCCCCGTCCCCCAGTCTCAAGGCCCCCACCCCCATCTGTCTGCCTCTCGACCTCCTTGACCCTCCTCCCTCCTTCCCACACCCCCAGGACCCAGGCAGCCCAAGGGGGCCTTGGAGGGTGGAGGGGCCCAGCAGGCCCTCAAGCCAAGGAGCTCAGCAGGCCTCCTGGCCTCCTGCGGGAGAAACCCGGTCGTGGTTTCCCCTATCTCCCCAGCCCCCAATGGTCCCTCCAGGCAGGAACCTCCCCCCTCAACCAGCCACCCCCCAGGGGCGCCGGTCCCGTCCAGCTTCCCCGCCCCTCTGACTTCCCTCAGATCCTACCCAGTTGCTCCGGGCTTCCTGCGGTCTGCTTGGGCCTCAGGTCCCCCAGCAGCCTCCAGCAACTGATCTATTTGTGGGGAGACGCGATCTTCGCGTCTTCCCACGCCACGGTCTTGACTCCACCCTCAAGATCTTTTTAGTTACTTGCATAATGTCGAAACTAGTGTAAAAAACAGAGCCAAATCTTGTGGATAAGATTGCACATCTTGTGAACATCCCTAGAAACAACTGCTTGGAACTTAAGTAGATTCCAAGCCCCACACCGATTAGGTCCCAGGAAGTTTCTTCTTCAGAATAGTTGATTTTAAAAATGAAATAAAGGAGGCCTCTAGCAAGTGAGCAAGCGCCACCTATTCCTGCCACTTTTTCTTCCTAATTAAAAACTAAGCGATTTTAACATCATCAGACTGATTTTCTTGGTTGCGTTGTAACTTGGCTTTGGATGCATTTCTGGGCTAGTAGTTCCAGAAATGTTCTGAGAATGCTTCTCAGGGCAGTTTTAGTTGGAGGGATCTCCTCTTGTTTAAAAAAGAAAAATAAATTCCTTCATTCTTAAAAAGCACACCTGAATTGAGGTAAAGAATATGACCCTTTCTTTATTCCTAGGGAGGATATTTGCCCTGCCCCTTCTCACAGAATATGGTAGAATATTCTTTTTAAGGGCTTTTTTAAATTATCGTTAAAAATACTTAAATAACTTATGTTCCTTCTATTGCCTTGTAAAAGGAAATGGAATGTGTTTGCATTGAAATCTGGCAATGATTAATTAACTTTCTAAGAGAAGTTTAAAGAATACAGAAAAAATAACCTATGCGTATTAAATTCAGTAGCAGTATGTGATAAATTTATAAAAGCCAGTGATCACAGTTTCTTTTTCCCCCCTTCCCATTTTAGTGAAAATATTCTTACCTGCTGCTGTACAGAGCTAATATAAAATATTCTTACCTGCTTCTGTACAGAGCTAATGTAAAAATATCTTTTCCTAAGATTCTTCAGACTTTCTTTGTCATTTAAGAAATCATTGTTTTACTTTTCTGTTTGCTCGAATTTTGCTTTTTTCCCTCTCTTTCTCCCTTTCTGCCTGAGTTCCTAATAGGAAGAAAAGAAGTCTACTCTTTGGAATTTTCTTTGATATATCCTTGATTTACATGGCAAATAGAAAGCAGCTGTCTATTTAAGCATCTAATTCTTGAAACCATAGTCCCCTCAAGCGTCATCTGGAAATAATGTAGCTTGTAAAACAAAGCTAAGAAGAAAAGGCAATGTTTGTTTTATGTGGGATGAATGATTTCTGTTGGGGTCCTTTAATTCGGCTATTATGAGGTTATTAAAAAGCAGTATTACAAAAGAGGTTTAAATGAAAAGAATTTTTTGAGCTGGTATCTTATTATTACAGTTGATTATAGTCAAAGCTGCAAATATTTTATAAATGGCACTTTATTATAGTTTCTCCAAATAAGACCCCCAAAAACTAGTAATCTTATTCATCATATGAGTGGAAATTCAACTCTTTCCTTAGTGGATTTAATTTCTGAAAACAAATTGTATTTGAGAACTCAGCTCTGCCTGTTTTCCTGGAAATTTCATGGCTTTCTGAAAAATTCTTAAGAAATCTTACAAGAATATTTGGGGATTACCTTATAAATGCAAAAAAAAAAAAAAAAAAAAAACCCCAAAACATGAAAGCATCAGAGTTTATCTAGGCTTCAGGTATTATTAGAAGATTCAATTAACACCAGGTAAAGTTAAGCCTAAATTGTTTCTTAACTTACTCATAAGTTATTTGAGTTTCTGAGATGTGAATTTGGAGATCTCAGTCATGAGAAGTGATGTGCTTTGGGAAGCAGAAGACAGGTTAATCTGTTCTTTGACAGTTGTTAGAGGCTGTTCCATGGCTGGAATGCATTGGTTTTCTTGATGTGTGAACACAACAAAGTAGTTGCTTTGGATAGTTGACATATAAGAACTAAGTTTCAGTCCTCAAATGTAGTTGGTACCACAGAAATGAAGTTAGTTAGCATGTTTGTTTAATAGTAAATTGGGCAGGTATTAATTATTTTTATACATTTGAGTCTAATCTCTCACCTAGTATCTTCTATGATCTCAAATTTGCATTTTGACTGAGGTCATAAGGAGAGTATTGTGTTGCTCTGAAACGTATCTTTTTTTTCTTTAACGTACAGTGCTAATTTATCAACTTAGTGATGAAATTAATGACTTACCCTTTTTAGGGTCATGTTCTAAGCCTAAAAAGTACTAAACCTTTAATAATTAGGTGTTAACTCTCTTATGAAGTCGTATCATAATGGTCAGTAAATTCAAATTAGAGTAAGAGTAACTTGTTTCATTATTAGTGGTACTTTAGCTCACTAACCAATTCTAAGTCCTAAATTCCCCATACCCATTACGTACGCTCCGTATAATTACTGATATCATTCAGATTAACAATTAGCAATACCAGTTGCAGAAGAGTAGTACATGCATTAACAAACCTCATATGGGACTTGAAATTCCTTATTCTTTCATTCAACAAGCAGTGAGCAACTGCTGTCTTCTCAGGCACTTTACCCTGTGAAGACATCAGTGGAGACAAAAAATCCCTGCCCTCATGAAGCCTACATTCTAATGAAGAGAGATGTATGATTGTAGGCACAGGCAAATGAGTGAACAAGTGAATGAAGTGTAGGATGTTCCCATGGGAAAATAAAGCAGGCTAAAGGGATTGGGAGCACAGGCCTTGGGAAGGTAGCAGTATAATGGGTGGTCAGTGGAGGGTATGTCTCACCGAGAAGGTGACATTTGAGCAAAACCTAAGGAAGGAGAATCAATGAGTCACGTAAAGGCTGATGTGTACCAGGAAGATGCAACAGGGAGTGCAGAGGGCTTGAGACAGGAGCCTCTGTGAGCCCTGACAGGGTATAGTGGCTGCGAAGGAGATTATCTGGGTTGTATTTATAATCATCTTGAACAGATGTGTATTGACAAGTGATCCAGAAAAGTTTTAGATATAGTAATAGCCTGAAAATGAGAAGACCTGTGTTCTGGTTTTTTTTACCTTTAATTTGCTATGGACTTGGGGAACTTATTTTGCCATTCTGACCCTTGATTTCCTTGCCTTTAAATTGTATCTTAAAGTAGATTTTTTTTTTTTTCTAACATTGGCCTTTCCTGAACATTGGCATTCTCTGGTTCCATTAGTTCCATTAAGATACAGTGCTGGGCTTCCTAGGTGGTGCAGTGGTTAAGAATCCGCCTGCCAATGCAGAGGACATGGGTTCGATCCCTGCTCCAGGAAGATCCCACATGCCACGGAGCAACTAAGCCCGTGTGCCAAAAAAAAAAAAAGATACAGTGCATATAGAGAAATTGCTGCAATGCAGAGCAGTCACAGGGGACTCCACTATTGTATTCTGTGTGAACCATGTCCCCTGAAACATATCCTCAAATACAGTGTGCATGGTATACCCAGAGTTACACAGCAGTAGTGGGCCTGGGTGTATGACGAGGCCCAGTAGGAAATATAGAATGATGTTGCAGACCCTTTCTTTAAGGATATTTGAGACATACGTTTGTAGATATCACAGAGTGATGCACATATTTATAGATAAGGTAAATATCAGCTTATGTTTTATAGAATGCTACAAATGAAAGACCCCTCTGAGAAGACATAAAAACTTTGAGTGGTTTTATTCTGAGTCTTACAGAGTGAAAGGGCCTTTAATTAAGGATCAGTGTATATAGTGGTTAGGCATCTAAGCTTTGTGAGGGGAATTCTTGGAAGATGGACCCAGCTTCATAGTTTTTTAGTATTTTTTTTTAATTTCCCCATGAAAACAATAAATAGAATGCATCAACAAACACAACATTTACAACAAAACTAGGTGACACGGCAGCCATATGAAACCCACAATACCAGAGGGTGGGTACAAACTACTAAGAGCTACAAGATCCTTGTAGTATCTGTGTGAGAGGAACTAGAAGGAAGGAGACATCCAAGGGATCTGGAAGTAGCCAAAAGGGATTCATTGGAAAGTCCACAGGCCAGTTTGAGAAGAGCACCTGAAACTGGTAGGGGTTTTGCATTTGCTAACTCAGAGTCGAATGTCAAGGGTCTGCTATAAGATCTGAAGGGGTTCCAGCCTCTGGGCCTATCAACTCTTAAAACTAAATAGCTGAAGCTCTCTTCTAGGACCACGCCCCACACTGAGGTGACGCTACTAGAAATGGAGCCCCCAGAGGAGGTCAGGGACAATAAGCAAAGAAAAAAGAAAGTTCAGATAAATGTAGAGTTGGAGAAGAGAGCCAGAAAACATGGCCACGTTTATGAACACTTCACATAAAGAAAGACAGGGTAGTCTTGAAACTAGAAAGTGCTACCTTGACCTGCCCTCCATGTGAAAAAAGTCAGGAAAACTAACTTCATAAAAAATGAGCAAAAGAGAATAACAGTCAAATCCAGTGCAAAGAGAGAAGAAAAAAGAGAATAAGGAGAATAATAATATCTGTATTGACAATAAAAGCATGAGATGTACCCACAAAATAGATGATAACTGTTAAATAACTTTTTAAAAGAACTAAAACTAAGAAAATGATAGAAGATAGAACAACATAAATCCGAATTATAAAAACTCAAATGGATAAATTTTATTTCTAAAGAAAATTAGAAATGAAGAAAACTATTTCAGAAATGTTGACTATCCACAAAAATAAAATATTTAGTAAGTGGATATAATGCCTAAAGAAAAATAGAAAGTGAAAGGAGGAAAAGCTTGAAAGCAAAAAGAAAAATAAAAAAGATTCAAGAGAAAGTGACTAAATACTATAGGCAGGAATCTAACATATATAAAATAGGAATCACCCCAAAAGAAAAAAATGCTAAAAGCTATACTTCAAGGAAACTTTCCCAAAATTATGAAGGAAGAAGATTTGAAACTACATGTTGAAAGAGCATATACTGTATACCTTGGAAAATCAACCCAGGACAGCAAATACCAACACATATTCCAGTGAAATTGCAGAGTTACAAAGCTAGAGAAAACAAAAATTTTGAAGGGTACTCAGGCAAAAAGACCAGGTCATTTTTAAGGGAAGAAAATATTAATAAAATTGTCAACAGACTTTTTGGCCGTGTTTTATGCCACAGTAAAATGGAATAACATTTTTAAGATACTTAAGGAAAGCAAATGTGAGCCAAGGATTTTATATCCCACCAAACTGACTTGCAGGTATAAGAGACACAATCTTATGATTATGATATCTAGGAACTCTGAGAATATTGTTCCCTTCCTGAGGGCTCTTCTAGAGTAGTGATCAGCAAAGATTTTCTGCAAAGAGCCAGATAGTAAATATTTTAGACTTTGTAGGCTACATTGCTGTCTTTGTCACATTTCTTTGGGGTGTTTTGTTTAGTTTACAACCCTTTAAAAATATATAAACCACTCTTAGCTCAAAGGCCATGTTGGAACAGGCCACACATCTCATTTGGCTGCCCATGGTTTGTCGTTTGCCAACCCCTGTAGTAAAGAAAGAACTTTAGACAACCATGATGACTGAAGAGTTACACACATAGACTGGTGATAAGCATTATCTATATTTTTACTTGTGGAACTAACAGGAAACAGTAGTGTTGAAAAAGGGAGTGCAGTATAAGTATGTAAAGGCTGTGTGTCTGACAACACAGATACGTCACAACTATTAAAATCTGGAGGGGGAAATGGGGAGAACATGTGAAAAATAGAATAAACTGCTGACTGCCTGATGGTTAACTGGGAGTTAAAGGATGTTATTTCAGATCAGATACTGGGAGAGAAGTATGAGGAAGAAGAAGTAATTGGCAAATTTAAAATTGCTTACTATAGCAAACCAATAGAAAATGACAAAAAATAAAAAGACAGGAATTACATAAAGTTATTCACAGAGATAACCATTAGAACAAAAATGTAAATTTCCTGAATACCAAAAAAATAAAATATAAAAATAAAACAGGGACGTCCCTGGTGGCGTGGTGGTTAAGAATCCGCCTGCCAATGCAGGGGGCACAGGTTCGACCCCTGGTCCAGGAAGATCCCACACGCCCCGAAGCACCTAAGCCCAAGCTCCACAACTACTAGGTCTGCGCTCTAGAGCCTGCGAGCCACAACTGTTGAGCCCACGTGCTGCAACTACTGAAGCTTAGAGCCCGTGCTCCACAACAAGAGAAGCTACTGCAATGAGAAGCCCGCGCACCACAACGAAGAGTAGTCCCCACTTGCCACAACTAGAGAAGGCCCGCGCACAGCAGCATGAAGACCCAACTCACCCAATAAATAAATACATAAATAAATGAAACAAATAAAATAGACCACGTATGGAAAGGTTACTTATGGGACTTAAAGGCTACTTATGGAAAGGTGGTCCAGTTAAGACTTCGCCTTCCATTGCAGGGAGTGTGGGTTCGATCCCTGGTCGGGGAGCTAAGATCCCACATGCCTCACAGCCAAATAAACAAAGCATAAAACAGAAGCAATATTATAACAAATTCAATAAAGACTTTAAAAATGGTCCACATCAAACAAACTTTTTAAAAAAAGGCTACTTATATAAAAGACATATATATGTATAAAACATAAAATTATATGTGAGAGCATTGAAACCAAACAAATTGATCTTCAGTCTAAAACTCCATTGATAAGAACTGGTTGAATGAGTTTTGGTACATTCACACAATAGAGTACTGTCCATCAACAAAATTAATGAAAAATATTTCTGTATGAAGTCCTGAATGTTGCCACATAATCATCCTCAGGATAGGTTAGTGATATCCATTTGTATCTATTTATATTTTTTAAAAAATGGAAGGACAAACTATTAAAAAAGTTTTTTTAACAGTTACCTGTAAGGAGAGTGAAAGAATAGGATGAAGGTGACTGAGAAGGATAAAACTAGACTTTGAGTAATCCTTGTTTTTTAGATTTAACTTAAGAACTACATAAATAGTTCGTAAGTTAATAAAAAAAAAATTCCTTCAGTAGAGTTGGATTGAATATTAGTGATTATTCATATAACATGATCATAAAACAGTTTAAAAGAGCAATCTCTAAAATTTAAATAAATAAACCTAGATACATATCCAGTTGGTGGTATAACCAAACTTCCAAGTGACTCTTCATCCCTAGTAAGCTATACCTTAAAGACACAACTGAAAAAAAATTAAACTGTTTTTACTAATTGTGTTTGTGTAGCAACCCTGGTACTGTTATTTCAAGACTTATGCTTGTAATGTAAGATAAAGCAAATGAGTAATTGTACAATATTCTAATTTTGTTTTCCCCTTTGCCTTGGGAACCGGGATTCTTGGCGTGGGAGCAATATATGCAGATATAAAATAGAAGAGATTGAATAAAAACTCTTTGATCTTAGTTTGAATAGGAGGTTTCTGTATAGACTCAGGTTTTTGTTTTTTAATATCTGTAGCTATGTCTAGTCATTCTACTTTTGTCCTTTGAACTCATAGAAACAGTGACCAGCCCAGTAGCATAGCATTGAACATCGCTAGCAACCAGATTTCCACTAAAAGGAACAAGGAATGTATCCTGCCTTTCATATATACAATGGTAACAAAGCAATAGATATGAGAAAGTTCCTCTTTAGAGAAATGTTATAGCTGATAACTGAAAAGGGAATGATACAATTAGAATGTCACCGTTTAACTAACCTTAATAAATTAGTGGAGCCAAACAATGAACATGAGTAGCTACTGACTTACAAAAAGAGAACCAGACATTATGTGCCTCCTGGTGTAGAATACACCAACACTCATGAATTAGTCTTGCTTTGCAAAAAAAAAAAAAAACGAAAAACAAACGAAAAAAACTCCTAGTCTGATCAGGCCAATAGATTCATCTACGAATTTATTGGGAATATCCAAAACAGAGAAACACCACCACCAAAATCCAGATTGCAAGAAACTATGTAGGACAAATAACCTGGTTTATTCAACTAATAAATTGCAGTGAAAAAGGAGAGAGAAACACCCTTTAATAAAGTCCAGTTGCACCATAAAGACTTGATTTGGATCCTCATTCTAACAAACTAAACTGTCTTTTAAAAAAAAGAAAAGAAAAAAAAAAACTTTTTTGATCTCATTAGAAAGTTGAGGACTGACTGGATATTTGATAATTTTCAGAGATTAGCTTTTTATGTGTGAGAATGGCATTGTGGTTATAGTTTTAAATGAAGAATCTTTATCTTTTGGAGATACTTACCAACATATTAATTGCTGAAAGATATGTTTAGGGTTTGCTTCAAAATGACACTTGAGGGGAGGAAGTGGGTGAGTATAAAGAAACAGGATTGGTCCTGAGTTGATAATTGTTGGAGCTGGGTAATAGGTAAATGGAGGTTCATTATACTAGCCTATCTTTGTATATATTTGAAATTTTCCAGTTAAAACAGTTAAAGAGGTTGCACAACAATGTGAGTATACTTAACACTACTGACATGGTAGAAAAATGGTTAGGGATGGTAAATTTTATATTATGTGTATTTTACCACAATTTTTTTTTTTAAGTTAAAGAATATGAGCATTGGAATCTGAAAATACTAGATTTAACCTTCGTATGACCTTGACCTTAACCCCTCCGATCTCTGGTTTCCTCATTTGTTAAATGAAAACAATAATACCTTGCATGAATTGTAGTACAAATTAAATGAGATAATGCATAGAAAGCACTTAGCACAATATTTGACATATAGCTATAGCTATTTCAACATGTACTGTGTAAATATTAGTGGCCATTTTTACCACCACTACAGCTTCTACCACCTATGATAGGAAAATATGTCCTTCATTCTCGCAACACTGAAAACTAAAGCTTATTACTGAGGAAGCCTGTTAAAAATTCTCTCTTCAGTGTGCTGTGGCGTAATGGAATAAGCTTACTCTGCAAGTTAGACAGACTTGAGTTAACTCTAAGTTTTAGCACTTACCTGATATGCTACTTTGGTTAGTAAATATTAAGTTAGTGACCTTAGGGGAGTTATTATAGCTCTCTGAGCTTTGGTTATCTCATCTATGAAATGAGGGTGCTAATACCTACCTTGTAATTTGGATTGAATGTTGGTGATTATACGTGTAATGTTCTTGACTGAATGCCTTGATCATAGTAGGTTTTCAATAAATGGTGGATATTATCATACCATGATTGTATTCATTCATATATGTTGGAAGGTAAGATGGGCTTTTCCATATATCTTTCCTGGCCAAAATTTATCTAAACATAAGAATAGTCTATTTCTGATTTAATTATGGCCTTAGAGTTAATGTGGATTTAATAGAACATACTATTAAATCGTGTCTATTTTTCTCAACTTTTGAAATTTCAGCATCTGTCTTCTCCTTGTGTCACTGGGTTTTGTTTATCAGTAGAACCTCACCACCTTTCTGTGTAGGGGAATGGATGTTCCGGGGGAGGAGTGCTCTGTTGTTGGTGACTGTGGCAGATTAAAGATAACTGGGATAGGGATACCCAGTGTTAACCTGCTTTTTTTCTAGGAACAGATGGAAACCCTACACCAAAAACGACTTGTTAGGTACCAGATGTAAGCAGAACAGTACTCTTTCTTTCCCACTAGAGATTCAAATACAACAGCGATGAGGTCTGCATCTAACAGAAATGCTCTAGAACTGATTGCAGAAGTATAACGGAGGTGACTACTCAGATCTCTTTCTGACCCTGGACTCTGTGATTCTTTTTGTCTCTATTTTTTGCCATCCTCACTGCTTTATTCCTTCTCATTGAGTAACTTGGCATAACATTTCTCTCATTGCAGCATCATCATTATTGCTTACAGAGCGCTCACAAGAGAGAAAGCAATATAGAAAGCGTCATGGAACTTGCATGATGCTGGGGTACCTGGCCGTTGTCCTTAAGGAACCTGTCAGTCAGTAACATCACAAAGGGGAGCCACAGAGATTTTCTTTTAATAAATTGATTGTAGAAAATTTATATTCTCAATATGTAATAATGGGCATCTACTTACTTGTTATTACATAAGTCATTGGTAAATCATATGTCTGACTTCAGTTTCTCCATCCAAGAGCAAAGACTGGAGTCAGACATACCTTAATAGCTGTGTAATAGTAAGGAAATGACAACTTTTGAGTTTTAATTTCCACTTCTGAAAATAATCACAACTATAAGTTGCTTGTTAGTTTTTAAATAGGATTAAATATAGTAAATACAAAAGTGAAACAGCATAAATTCAAGGAGGACATCATGCATTCAAAACATGATTTTAGTCATGTCATATTCTGCCCCAGGCTCTGTACACTCTGAGTGTACAGTGATGAATGAACAGACATGGACCCTGCCCCACCTCAGGGAGGTAGTAGAGGGAAGAGCCCAGTCAGTTAGCAAGCAGCTGAATACAGAATTATAAATAGGGTTAGGGAAAATCACTGCAACGTGATGCAAGAGAATCAAGAGAATCTTAATTTAGATTTTGGGATGTGGGGGAAATCAGGTATTTGCTCTGTGAAGAAAGTGATATTTAACTGAGACCTAATAGATGAGTAACAGCCAGAGGAAGAGTGGGAGTAGTTTTTAACAGCATATGCAAAGGCACTGAAGCAGGACAGGACTCTCTTTATTCAGGAAACCGTAAGCAGACCAGAATGCCTTAGAGTATGGATGTGGCAGGTGGAGGGGGAATAGCATTAAATGAGATTGGAGGTATAGGTCAGTATCAGCCCGTGCCAGGCCTGATGGGCTTCTCATTGTAAGGAGTCAGATGCTATCCATTGCTTGGCATAAGGTCATTAAAGGGTTTTGAACTCTTTTGAGCAACTGGCCTGATATGCCTTCGAAAAGAATATTGTGGAGAAGTGATTTAAACATGTGAGAGGTAAGACTGGAGAGTCCAGTTAAATCAACCTGATGAGACATGATAGCGGCTTGGAACTCAGAGAAGTCTAGACTGGAAATGGAAATGCAGAATGAGATATTCAAAGTCACGAGATAGATGAGAGCAGGATGAGAGAGCAAGTGGCATGAGGGAGAAAGAGAGATCAGTCTGGAGCCCTGAGGGGCTGCAGACCTTCAGAAGTTGCATAGAAGAAGTGCGTAATGTCAGGCAGGCATGTCTAAAAGAGGAAGAAATGGTGAACTGACTATGGATTGAAGATGGAGGAAGAGATGAGGATTAAAACAGACCTACTGGATTTAGCAAAACAGAGGTGGAATCTGGGCGTGTAAAACGAGAATTATTTTGAATAATATAAACAGACAGATAGCTAGGTTGATCATGAGAAGATTCAATTAGGGATTAGATTTTAAAATTGAAGTCTGAGAAAGAAAGTACAACATTGCGTACTCTCAATCTCCTGGTTAACCTTTCTTACCTTAGAATATGTGTATACCCCGTTTCTATTTCTTAGCATACCCAACCTTATGAAGTTTTTGTGTGGACTAGTGATAATAGTTAACCTTGTTTAAAATGCTTAAATGGAGATCCAGTGGTTAGGACTTGGCACCAGTTTCCATCCCTGGTCAGGGAACTAAGATCCCACTAGCCACGCAGCATGACCAAAAAAAAAAAAACCCCCCCAAAAAACAGGTTATACATCAGGACTGTAATTAATAACAGCTCATGATAATAAACTTACAGTAGCTAAATAGCCTGATTACTTTTCTTTAAACCTATACATCTGTCAGACTTTGTTATGCTTAATAAACCAACTGAAAAGTACCAAAGTCAAAATGTACAGTATTCCCACCACTCAGATTATAGGAAGCTCCAAATGGTTTCCTCATAGCACATGAGATTGCAGGATCTATTTAAGTATCTCTTACCTTATACAATAAACCTGGCATTCACCATACCATCCATGGGTCAAAGGAAATACTCTTTGAAAGCATGTATAAATGTATTTCTGCTTTACAAATGTTTGTCATTTTCCTCTCAAAAAACATAGAGAAAGCGGTTTTGAGAACCTAGTACAAATGAGGAAAATGAGTGCTATGTAACAAAGAATGACAATTAGAGAGGGAGAGGGAGTGGAAGTGTGTGTGTCTGAAAAAGCTTTAGATTGTTTTTTTCGTTTCAGTCTTTCATCCTAGTGTCCTTACTATTATATTACTTATGTAAAGCCTTCTGTCCATTGAGTTCAAAGCACTTACAATCATCAAGTCATTTATTTCTTGGATTTATTGAATGGGTGCCCATTGTTCAAAAGCCCGTGGGCGTAAGTACAAAGTTAAAAAGCACATAAATTAAATGTAATAGCACAGGAGCAAGAGAGAATGCCAGCAGGATCACTGCTGTGCTTGTTGAGAATGCCAGACTCTTAGAAAGAAAGAAAAGAAGAGAAAAAGAAAAGGAATAAAACAGCCACCTAGGAGTCATCATATTCTGAGAGTTACAAAATAAATTTGTCAGTCAAAAGCAGTGACCGTAGGGTACAGTTAAGAGGCCTAATTGAATTTAGAGGGTGCTCTGGGAAATGGTCTAGTTCTTACAGACTCAGATTCTAGTCTAGTAATGAAGCAAGAGAAATTATTATTCTCTCTCCCTCAATTTGGAGGTAAGATGTTCAGATACAAGGGGATTTGGTTAACTGCCATTGTCCCCCAGAGTGTCATAAAATTTGAAGCATGATCTTATTCCTAGATTCCCAGTTAAATCTTGTTTCCTTTCTTTTAGTATTTTAGCTTAGATATACATGTTTCTTTTTAGTTGTCTCCTTCGTGTGTTGGTTTAAAAATGGGTATTTTCAGTTCAGTAAGTCAGAAAAACTTAAGCAGATTCTAAAATGAATTTAGAGGAAAAGCCTCATTTTTCACAATGTCAATAGAGAATTGAAAATTCTAAAATTAAGAAATACCAGCACACACATAGTGTTTCAGAATAAGAAGACAGATGTTGGAGGAAATAACTAAAATGGTTCAAAGTACTTAGCTCTGGGGAGTGGGAGGGGAGGGAAGGGAGGATGGGTCTGGGGACTGCTCTTGTTTTGTTTCAAATCTAGTAGTATCTTAACTTTCACGCTATGGCTCAGTTGTTACTTTGATAAAAATTAAAACAGAAGTTTAGGGAAAAGAAATAAAGAATAGGAAACCAAACACATGTACAATAAATATTTGGGATCATTTTCGAAACTGAGTTTAATATAGTATTCTCTAGGTCTTAGCCTGTAAAGTAGCAAGCTTGTCAGCACCCTCACTTTATAAAGCAGTCTGATTTGGGGTAATTCAAGAGAGATTGGCTAAAACTGCTAATAAATTATGCAGTCCACAATTAGACATTTTCTCCTACTTGTGGTGTTTTTATTTAATTGGAAATCTCTAATGACATTGAAACTCTTGAAAGCATTATAATGTGGTCTTAAATGGGACACTTCCTGTGCTTCTTTATTCAAGTCTCAGTCTAAACTGCATTTTTTATCCTCCCATTTCTCCCTTTTCTTTGCCTTGAAGGATTTCCCACAATTCACAGTTCTCTCCCACTGGACTCTAGGCTCCATATAGGCAGGGATGACATCCATTGGTCACTACCTGAATCCAGCACCAGTGCGTTTTCACAGCGCCAGTCATTCAGTATTTGTTAAGTAAATAACATTTCATCTGGGAATGTTGTGTTAACTAATAAATAGCTATTGGGAGGATTGATTAAATTGCACCAATAAGCCTGGTAACCTGAAGGAGTTAATAAAATTTCCCCAGCTGCCAAGGATACATTGAACCAGACCTTCCAAGGCCAGTAAATTACAGGGGAGCACAGAACACTGGGCAGATGTTCAGTATCCTTGCTGTTATCAAAGCTCTTAGGAGATGTAAGGAATATTCAGATAGCAACTGTTTTTGAGGTCTTTTGTAAAAGGCCGTTTGTAACTTTTTGTGTGTGTGCAGTTAATGAGATTTTAATTCCTCCCTCTGTGTCTTTATATGTCTGTCCTTCAGTTTTCGTATTCTTTTTGCTCAACATGACTGATTCCTCAACCCAATTTACTCAAATTTTGAATGACAAAGTTGAAGCCATTAAGAACGTTCTAATCATTCTTTTATTTAGCTTGTTGGCACACCAAAGAGTTAGAGCTAGCAGTGACTGTTGAATAATAACCAGTAAATTAGTTGAAATAATGTCACAACATGTTTCTTAAATATAAATCAAACACACATATAAGGAGAAAAATTACTTCCTAAACATTTTGGTTGGAGAGGCATTTTTATTAAGAAAGCAACTAAATTGCTGAAATTGATTTTATACTGCCATTTTCTTATTCTTTGAATATTTGAGAGTTCTTGTTCAGCTAGCTCTCAGTATGATCTTTTGATAAAACCAAGTGATTATCGGGGAAGTTGGAAGTGATCGTTGGCTTCATTGATGCAGTGAGGCAGAGGTTTCTCTGTAATTGCGGCAGTGCAACGTTTAGGTCCTTGCCAAAACTAAGTGAATGGCATTAATCACAAAAGACTTTTTCTCTTGCACCCACGTCTGTGATGGTTGCACACATGCTACAGCATGTTCAGTCATTTCCACTTGAGCTCATGCACATCTAATAATATCTCTGACTTTGGACCTTAAAGAAACCATGGTTTTCCTTTAAAGAAAAACTAAAACTGTTTGTCTGTTACTTACAAACCTGCAGGACAGCTGACCAAAGAGAATTACCATTAAATTGCCACTTAATGGTCTACACATTGTAGAAAAAGCTGCATCTTCATTATATTACTTCCTGGTACTGTCACTGTGCTTTTTTTAAATGAGAAATGCTATAAAGTGAACTTTAGCTTTGTTGCTAATGATACTAGCATTAGTACTAGAAAGTTTTCTTGTTACAATGTACTCATTACCCTAAAATGTCTTTTGCTTGCATTTAATATCTTCCGCCTGGCAAAATTTTTTCCTTATTCCCAAATTGATAAAGACATGCAATAGAGGAAAGGAAAGGGAGAATCACAGTCCTTGTTGTCAAGTAAATTTTGACTGGAGACTCCTTTAATAGCCTTTTTCTCTGTTTCTATATTCATATCGCCTTTCCTTTGCCTCTAAAAGAAGGATTTCCTTCATGCTACATTACTCGCGCCCCCCCCCCCATTTTGATTTTATCTTTTACATATTGAGTTATTTCTACAAACTTTTGTCCAGGAAAAATGTCCAGAAAGTAAAATTAAGCATCTCTCTTTTCCCAAGAAATCAGCACCAAATAGCAAAATGACAGGCAGCCCCAACTCATGACTTGATTGCTAAACTATATCCTAAGGTGGGCCGTTTTAAGTCAGATCCTTATAAATATTACACATATTAAGTTCCTTTCCCCAAAATTAATTTTATATTATAGAAACACAAAAGCAACTTCAGTGAATGAAAAGTTTATATTTTATAATTCCATTTCACAGACAACAGCAAGATAAAAATTGGGTTCTGCATATGCCTTTGGGTGCCTTTGAGGCTTTTGAAAATATAAGTCCAATGACATTTAGGCTGAAGACATCTTGTTTTAGTAACTCTTCCTGTAGTAAGCATTCTTTATTACTCTCAGGACCTTCAAACTGCTTTTAAAATTAGTTTCTGCCACAAGAAATAAGTTGCAAATTTAATACAGGATTGCCTCCCAAAGTTTTTGAATGGTAATTGCTGGGCGATAGGCAGTTGCCATGGCAACTTCTTCAGTGATCCCTTACTCTAATTGTAGCAGCAGACTGTCACCCTCATTGCCATTGACCTTGACTGAATCGTGAGCATTGGCAGTTGTTTGAACAAAATGTAGGCATTGGTCCCAGTCATTAGGCAACCATAAATACAACCTTTGGTCATTATGTGGAATGTGATTTTAATGCAGTGGGTTTCAAATCAAGCTGTGTTTAATCAGGGGTCCACCTATATTTCATTAGTAGACTTGGAATATTTTTGAACATACTATTTCCTAAAAGGATTAACCATTTAGTATAGCAATAGCATTTAGGTTCTTAAAGATCCCAGATTCACAGTTCAGAGCGTTTCATTGTAATGCACACAAATGTTCAAGAATTCAAATTTCAATGTCATGGAAGCACATCTCTGTAAATAGACATAAAAGTGCAAGTCAGAAAACAATAGAGTTGTTTGACTTCGCGCCTGATAGAGTTAACATACATCCCAATTACATCTGTATCTAATAGGAAACTTTTGATTTATTATTACTATTGCTTTTACTAGTAAAAGCAACAATTTCTTGAGCTGCTATTGCGCGATACGCATTGGGTAGGTGTTTTACGTACTTATTATCTTATTTCCACTCTAACAGGTTTGCTGATAAAGAAATCAAGGTTTAGAATCTTGCCCACAATCACATGAACAGTAAATAGTGGAACAGAGATTCAAAGGCCAGTCAGGTTGACCACAGGGCCTTGGCTGTTAACTACTGTGCCACAGTATTCCTCTTCCTTACTCTGGCCAATTTCCCATAAAATTGGAGAGTCATTAATATGAGTAATTGCTCCTGATTTGAATCCATGAGAATAGTTTTTGGTGTCTAGATTGAGGTTCAGCATCCCTGTTATATTTGCAATATTGCCAAATGAAAATAACGGGTTAGGTTCTTGTTCCCTTTTCTAAATGTTAAATTCGTTACATGTCTTGAAAGTAGTGTTTTTGAGACATTTCTGTTTTACAAAATTAGACAGGATTTTAAACTCCAAGGTGAAGTAAAGGGCAAGGACTGCATTTTATTTTATAGCCTCAGTATCTGTCCTCACTGCTTAAGACGATGCTACATATCATGACGTTGCCCTTCAGTTACTGTTTGTGAAATCATTGTCTTCTGTGGTTATTTTATGTTCATTTCTCTCTTTGTCTCGATCAGTTGAGAATCTGTTTTGTCAAATTTTGTTAAACTGTGGGATAGATTTGCTTATTCCCATCTAGAAATAATTAATACAGATAGCATTAGTTTTATGTGTTAGAGGGAACTTCCATTTTAAAAGTAAAAATGCCTCAAGTATAAGATGTATTTTGGTTTTTACATTAACAATTCAAAAAACGCACCCTGTGTTACTGCTTTTTTATTTTAATTTGCTAGTTACCTGAAAAATAAAGTGGAGTGCTATTTAATGCTATTTGAGACTTAGTCTCCATACAGACCTTATACAAAAGCTTATTTGCTGCTGCTTTGCTAGAAATCTCACAGACAGCTAGATTTTGCACCCAATGCAGTTTGAAGACCATTGATTGAGTGGGGAGGAGGGCTTGCAAGATCACTGGACTAATTGGTTTTTGAGATTTTTCAAATATACAAAAAAGCTGAAAATTTTTACAGTGAAGACCCATATACCTACCACCTAAATTCTATGGTCAACATTTTACTAAATTTGCCTTATTACCTCCTATTCATCTTTGACCTTCTATCGTCCATTGCTATCTTTCATACATCTCATGGTGAGTTGCCCAATACCCATCATTTTAATAACTACATGGTATTCCATTGTCCAGATGGACTATGATTTATTTAACCAGTCATCTACTGTTGGACACTTGGGATTGTGGTGGCGTTGATGACCCTTAAGGAATTGTGGTAGAGAAAAGTGGCCGTGTCCTAATCCCCAGAACCCATGGATGTGTTAAGTTACATAGCAAAAGGGACTTTGCAGATGTAGGTAAGTTTATGAACCTTAAGATAGGGAGATTAGTTTGGCTTATTCAGGCGGACCCAACAAAACACGTAAGCCCTTAAAAGCAGAGAACTGTCTCCATCTGGAGCAGAAGACAGATGCCAAAAGGGGAAATCAGAGAGATTCAAAGCTGAGCGGGATTTGACACACCGTTGCAGGTTTGAGATGAAAGGGGCAATGTGATGCAAGCAGCACAAAGTTACTAACAGAGATTCCCAGCTGACAGCCAGCAAGAAAACAGAAAACTCAGCTCTGCAGCCGTGAGGAACTGCATTCTGCCAACAACCTGAAAGGGCTTGGAAGGGGATTCTCCTTCAGAGCCTCCGGATGAGTGCCTTGCCCAGATGACGCCTTGATTTTGGCCTCCTGAGACCAGGCCAGAGGAGCCAGCCAAACCTACCTGAATGTCTGCAGAACTATGAGATAATAAATTTGTGATAGTTTGCTATGGCAGCAATAGAAAACGAATTCAGGGATGATGAGAATTTTTTGCTCTCATACATCTACAGGGCTGAATCCTTGAGCACAGTCTTACTTATTTCCTTAGGATAAATTTCTAATATTAGAATTGCAGGAACCATAGGGTCATCGAATTTAATCCTATTTTTGACCTTGTGAGAAACAACCTTGTGAAAAAAACTTAATTGGCACTGACAGAAAAAAAAAATTGCAGGGCCAAAACAAAGTCTTATTTTTTAATACATATCTATAAATTGATCCCGGGAAAAGTTGTTTCAGATTACACTCCATCAGTACTCTGCTGAGAATGTCCATTTGCTTTCCTGAAAATTTTGGGAATTACAATTATTTGTTATTTTTAATCGTTGTGATACATGTAAAAAAAAGATACAGCTTTATAATTTTATTGGGCATTTTTTAACTACGAGCAAAGCTGAACATATTTCACCAATTTTATCTTTTGTGAATTATGTGTTTATGTCTATTGTGCATTTTTCAGTTGAAGCGCTTTTCTCCTACCTTACCAAACAGCTTTTCAAATGAGAAATGATAATTTTTCTCAAATTCCTTTTAAAAATCGACTAGGACGATCATAACATTTTTCTCCTTTAGGTAGTTACATGACTACATCAATAGAGTTCCCTCTTGCATCATTCTAGAATTTTATATATGTATATATATATTTTGTTGTTTATCTATTTGGTTGCACTGGGTCTTAGTTGTGACCAGCGGGCTCCTTAGTTGCATCCCACCAGCTCCTTAGTTGTGGCATGTGAATTCTTAGTTGCAGCATGCATGTGGGATCTAGTTCCCTGAGCAGGAATCTAACCCAGGCCCCCTGAATTGGGAGCTCGGAGTCATAACCACTGCACCACCAGGAAAGTCCCTAGAATTCTTGAAACTATTTGGGCTGTAGAACTTTTTGGTAGGATGCCGACTTTGATATGTATACGTTTTATTGAGTATTTTGGTGACATTTGTTTTTATTTTCATTTTTGAACTAACTTTACCATATTTTGAAATCAGTTATGCTACTCTCCTGTAAAGAAAAAAATGAGACACTATCTTTTTCTTCTGATGTAAAAGCTTAACTGGCATAGTAATTGTATATTCCCTAAAGATGTAAAGGAATTACGTGTAAAACTGTATGAGCACAGTCTGCTTTTTAATAGTATATCTGTCACGTTTTTCCCTTTTTTTTCATGCTGTTCTCTTCACATTTTTTAGTTATAGGTCAAGTTGAACAGTTTGTATTTACAAAGATAAATTTTTTCATTCAGATTGTCAACTTAAAAAAAATTCTATTATGAAAAAATTCAGACATATTACAGAAGTTGTTTAAAGAATCCTTATATGCCTGTTATCTAGATTTGACGATTAGATTTTGTCATATGTCCTTCATCTGAACTTTTTATTTTTCCTTTGCTGAGGTATTTCAAAGTAAATCTTGGAATTTTTCTCCTTCGTATTTTGGTATGCATCTCTAAAAATAATAGTTTCTTTCATAATCACATATCATTATCACACCTAACAAAAGTAACAATATTTCCCAGGTGTAATCTTAATGTACAGCATAATCAGATTTCTCCAGTACTCTCAAAAAGGGCTATTGGCAATATGTTAAAGTCAGAATCCAAATAAAATTCACACATTTAGCTGTTATGTCTATTAAATCTCTTTCAATCTATAGCAATTCCCTCTCCATGTATTCCTATACCATTCTCATGTTGCAAAAACAGCCATTTGTCCTGTAAAATCTTCCACATTCTGAATATGTCCTTTTGCTTTCTTTGTTATTATTTAACTTGTTCTCTTTCCCTCATATTTACTGTACATGGAGGTTAGCTTAAGGCTTGAACAGATTCAGATTCAGCTTTCTTGGCAAGAATACTTCATAGGTGGTACTGTTTGCCCCATACGTTAGGAGACATTGTCTTACTTTTAGTGGTGCTAAGATTGATCAGTGATTTAAGATGGGTGCAGCCTGGTTTCTCCATTGTGAAGTTTCATGTCAGGTTTTTATCTGATAGTTTATAATTCATTGAATATTACTGCCAAAATTAGTTGATAAATTAAGAATATTTTGATTTTTCAAAATTGTTTCCTTTTATATTTACTAACTGTAATTCTTCTATAAAGAAGAATATTTTTTATCAGATAGGGCTGGTTGAAATACCATTCATAAGGGAAAGTCAAGATCAAGGCTTAATTACTCCCTTTTAATCTCTAATTTTCAGAGTAAGAAGCTGGTGGTCTAGTTATAATGTCCGGTGAATTGGTGAGTTTTGGGGGTGAGAGGTTTCTCTCATATTTTAAAGGATTATTATTAAACTTATGAAGTGTTTTTTTAATTGAAATATAGTTAATTTACAATATCATGTTAGTTTCAGGTGTACAGTATAGTGATTCGGAGGGGTTTTTTGCAGATTATATTTCATTATAGGTTATTGTAAGATATTGGGTATAATTCCCTGTGTTATACAGTCAGTCTTTGTTGCTTGTCTAACTCATGGAGTTTTACATATTGAATATGTTTGCACCCACTGCATTCTTTTTTTTTTTTTTTGACAAACAAATTTTTAATTTGAAAATGCAAAGAACCATCAATAGCAGATACAATTTTGAAAAAGAGGAAAAAGTTGGAGAACTTAAACTGACTTCAGAACTTACTGTAAAGCTATAATAAACAAGTCGATGACCCACTGCATTCTTATTCTTAAAAAAAAAAAAAACTTTTTAATGAAGTATTGCACACATACAGAAAAGTGCATAAATCATAAGTACATAGTTAGAAGAGTTTATCACAGATTGTTCCCTTTGGCTGCTTTTAAGATACTCTTTCTCTTTGGTTTTTAGCAGTTTTACTTAGATTGCTTTTGGTCAGATTTATCCTGCTAGTGTTTATAGTGCTTCTTGAATTTGTTGCTTGAAAGTTATAGAAAATTCTCAGCTAGTGCCTCTGAAATATTGTTTCTGTCCCTTTTTCTTTATTCTGGATATTTTATTATCAGCCATTTTCTATTTCACTAATTTTCTCTGCATTTGTGTCTTATCTGCTGTTTAACCCAACCATTAAGTTCTTAATTTCAGTTACTGTATTTTTCACTTCCAGATTTTTCATGTGGTTCTTTTTTGTAGTTTCCAATTCTCTACCACAGTTCTCAGTCTTGTCCTCAAATCTATGAAGCACAATTTTTTTAAAGTACATATCTGATGTTTTTCTGTGGATCTTTTTCTACTGTCTGTTGTTTCTCTTTTAGTTATGTGATCTTCTCTTTAGAAGTGCCTAGTTATTTTTATTGAGTGGGAGACATTGTATATAAAAAACTCTGGAGATAATTAGAGGCCCTGGATAAGGTTTTCTTCTTCCAGAGAAGATTTTCACTTGTGGCAACTGTCTAGGCTAGGAATGCTCTGACTTAATCTTGTCTGATTAAGATGCTTCAAAGCGGCATTTGGGTCCCTGTGAGGGGTAGTCTGTTTCTTTTTACTCTGACAATTCAGGTGTAACTCTTGGACTTTCAGATGCAAGCGTGAGGGAATTACCTGGGCCCCTCTTCTTTGACAGACCCTGAATTCCAGTTTTTGTCCTTGCCTTATTCAAGTCCTGTGACACTATCAAACTTCACACTAAGCTTCTTAGCTACTCAGGCCCTCAGCTATACTTCAGCATACACCTTTATGGGAAAAGTGGTTCTAAATGCCAGACTTATCCTCTAGGCTTTCATTTTTTCCTAAATCTTGCACTTGTAATTTCTTACTGCCTTGATAACTTTCTGAGGCCATTAAACTTGTATGTTGACCTTCTGAGGACATTAAACTGTGTATAGATATGTACATGTGTGGACATATCCAGCTTTTATAGCTGTTCTCGGGTGGGAGAGTTGGTCTAAAACATCTGTTCCACGTGCCAGAAATCTCATATTTGAAGTTTCATCTTTGGTCACTTGATATCACATCATGTTGACTTCTGTGTCCCTTTAACACAGTCATTAAAAGCTAGTCATTAGAAGCTTCCTTGACTTCTAGCACAAGATGTCCCAGCTAATATTCTGTACTTTCTGCCACAGACCTGGTATCAGTCATCTTTTCAAGAAGACTTGGGTTGGGTGGGGGAGGTTTTTGTTTGGGTTTGTTTGGGATTTTTTGGTGGTGGATGGTGTTTAGAGAATATAATGTGCCAGTTGATGTGCCCATTGCTATTTGGTTGTCATTACTACTGGACCTTTTCAGTGGACTATTATTAAAAATATATACATTTTTCCAATGGTACAAATCAACCGGTTTGAAAGGCAGAAATAGAGACACAGATGTAGAGAACAAACATATGGACCCCAGGTGGGGAAAGTGGGGAGGGGTGGGGGGGGATGAATTGGGAGATTGGGATTGCCATATATACATTACTAATAAGAAAAAAAATACCAAATTGTACACTCTAAATAAAAAAAAGACCCACACAATATATTAAATCCTTTTTTCCCAGAAAATACAGAAGCTTACACTTTAAATTGGAATATAAAACATGCACACAAATTATTCTGCTACAAATAAAATGTAATGATTATGGTCAGAGACATACAAGTCAGTTGCTGTTAATATTTAGAATGACTGTGATGTTGTCTTCGTTAGTAGTAAAATGTGTGTGTATATATATATATATAATTTTCCAAAGAAAAAATCATTTGTGATTTTAAAATTCACATTTAACATTATGAGCTTTTAGCTTTATTTCTTTGGTTGTATCTCCTTACTTACACTGAAAACCTTGCTTCTTAAAAACATTAACATAATTATTTACTTGCCTTAAGTAATCTACAGCTTCAAAATAATGCCACCAATATGACTATTAGCAATGAGAGTATTGAATAAAATTTGATATTTCCATTCTATTTGTGCTTAGAATATATTCTGCTTAATATTCTGCTAAGAATATACTTATATACAGTCAAACTACTATGTTCCAAAGACACATAAAGTAATTCTTTTGTCTGTATCCTTATGTCATCATTCTGATACATCATTCAAATTTGTTGTCAGGTTTTAGAGAATTCTTTTTAATTCTTGATTTAATTTTATTTCGGATTATGTAAAGTATATGTTTCCAGTCAAAACTGTGTAACAAGATGTACATAGAAAGGTCTTACTTTCATCCCTGTTCCCTCTTCTTGTTTTTTCCCTTCTTCTGAAGGTAACTATTTCTATTTTATTCTTCCAGAGGTTTTGTTTTCTTTTGTTTTGTGTTTTGTTTGCATACACGCACTGTCTCTCTTCCCTAATTCCTTTGATACTTGAGAGATACACACTGTGTACTGTTCTACACCTTGCCTTATAAACAGTAAATCCCAGAGGTTACTCCATCTTCATGTAAAGCCATCTTCAATGCTTTTCCCAACGCATAATATTCCGTTATGATATAGCATAGTTTGTTGGTGGACATTTTGTTTTCTTTCACTATTGCAAATAATGCCATAACAAATAGCCTGGTGCATATGCTCTTGCATAGTTGTGCGAATATACCTTTGTGATCACTTCCTAGAGGTGGGATTTCTGAGTCAAAGTGCAAATGCCCATGTAATTTTTCTGTATATTGCCAGGTGTTCCTCCAATGAGGTTGTATCATTTTGTATTCCCACTGACATAGCATGAGAGTTCCAGTTTTCCTACAAACTCACTAATAGAGTGAGTGTATCACTAGTTTCTTTAATTTTTGCATTTTTGTCACAGATCATCTGTTTTCTTAGAGAAGTGTACAAAGAATTTTAACTGAAATGGCCTCCATATCTGTAGTTATAGTCCTTTTATCTTCCCTAATGTTTTATATTTGTGTTTTTCCTTTTTCCTGATGAGCATTTTGTCTGTTTTTTGCTTACTTTTACAAGGAGCAAATAAATTTATGTACTTATTCTCTTGTGGTTCTTTCCTATTTTCTAATTTATTCATTTAGGTTTTCATTTTTTTGTTATTTTCTCCTGGCCTGCTTTCTGTGGGTTTATTTCATTTACTATTTAAATTTTACTTGTTGACTTGTGGTCGACTGGGAGGCTGTGCCTTTTCTGTGAGTACACGGTTGGTCATCTCTAGTATTGATTAGCATTTTTCAATTCAAGAGATTTACATTTTCATGTATTCAAAGTTGTGTGTTTTTTTCTTTTAAGAACGCTGGGTGTTTTTTTTCCCCCAAACTTTGAAAAGCCTCCCTGTCTTCCCTATCCCATCCCTGGGTCAAGATTATGAAAATATTTACCTGTATATTCTCTACCTCCTTAAGATTTATTTTTCACCTTTTAATGTTCTAGCATTCTTTTTGCTGAGAGGAATAAATTAGAGATCTTGCCTTTACTTTTTTTCTGTTGAATTGTTGCTCAGTTAACAGTAACAATGATTCAAGTATTTATCCCCTCTGATATGAAATTCTGTATAATTTACTGAATTCCCATGTGTGCTTGGATATGTTTCTGGATTCTTTTCCTTCCAATGTTCTTTTAAAAGGAGCAAATATATGTCTATAGTACCATTTCTAATATATTAATTAGTAAAGCTTTGTATACTGTGTATTGTTCTGTTAGAAAATGTCCTCCGTTTGCTGTTTTTCAAAATTTTAAATAGTGGTTCCAAAGTTCACCCTTAACTTTCACTCTCTGCTATCTCCTTTCTGTTTCTCATGCCTTTAGCACTGTGGCTAGCAAGTAATACGCCTAAATTTCTACCTCAGTAGGTTTTCAGAATGTGCTCCCTGGACCTCTCTGGGTTTTTGTTTTGTTTTTGGGGTGTTTTTTGTTTGTTTGTTTTTTTGGTTTTTTGGGTGTTTTTTTCTCCACCACCTTTTCTTCTAGAGCTACTTAAAGTTCTCCAGTGCTGTTTTTTAGCTAGAAGTGTTTTTCCTTTCTCTCTTTGGGTACTTCTCAGCTGGAAGGAGCCGTAAACATCCTCTTTGCAGTAAGGGAAGTCCTGAACTCATCTGCCTTGACCTGTGAGGCCTGCTTGATCTAGTTTCACCTCTTGTTATTCCTTTTTTATATTTGATATTCTAACCAAAGTGGATTTCCCTATTAGGCCTTTTATACATGCAGTTCCTTCTGCCTTTCCACCTCTCCCACCAACTTGTACAGGTATCTGCCTATTAATAATAAATAATCATAGTAACTACCACGTAATGAGCACTTTCCGTCTGCTAGGCAGGACAGCAAATGTTGTTAAGTACATTGTACTATTTAATCACATTCTATAAAACAGGTAATATTTTAATTTTTCAGATGAGAAAGCTGAGGCTCAAAGAAGTTCAGTAAATTGACCAAGGACACACAGCTAGTCAATGCTAAAGCTAGTATTCAAATCTAGGCCTGACTCCAGAGCTTATGTTTCTAACCACTCTGCTGTACTTATTCTGGGAAGCCTCTTCCTCCTGTCCCACCCCTCCACCCCCCCCAACCCCCAAGTGTTCCCATAGCACCCGATACTTCCCAGGGTGTATCTCCTCTAAATGATAACCTGTGTAAAAGCACAGACGTGTCTGGATCACTACTCTGTCCCCAGCATCTACCAAATCGTGTATTCTGTTTTACTTATGGACCATATAACTTATTTTATGTGTCTCATAATTTTCTGTTCAGTGCTAGACATTGTGTTTAGGACAGCAGAGTCTAAAGCAAAAAGCATTTATGACTGTAAATGGGCACACCTCTGCTGCTAGGCTGCTAATATGGAGTTGGATGATTCTAGTTAGGATTTGAGTTGGGTTTGGGTCTTGTATCTTCATTGTAGCACCACCTTCAAATTTCTCCAGCAGTTGTTACCTGTACTTAAAGAGTGGGCCTGTGTTTGTTTGTTTGTTCATTTGTTTTCAGTGTTTCTTTACCATTCTCTGCTTTCAGCAGTTCTTGCAGTAGAGTTAGAGAAGGGAAGCAATATTTCTATTGTCCTGGTTCAGCCTCAAACTTGGGGAGTCCTTGGGTGCACCTGGGTCTTAGAGGTAGGGCTTTCTTAGCATCTCTGCCCCTCCTCCCCTTGGCAACAAAACTCTGCCTTGTATCTGTGGTGGGCCTTGAGTGGGAGTTTACTGCCCCTCACCCAGTGATAGCAAACGTCCCCTTGGTATTGGTATAGGTATGGGGTCCTGACCCCAACCCCCAGTGTTAGAAGGTTTTTGCTTCTACCCCTCCATCAGCAGGAATGGATCTTTGCCTACGTCTTGGGGGTGAGAGGCTTTCCTGCTTCTCATTCAGAGGCAGATGGCTTATGTTCCTAAATCTCCCCTAGAAATAGTGGAAATCTGCCTGTGCTCTAGGCCAAAAGGGTTTGCTACCCAATAGCTTAAGGCTTTTGCTTAACGTGAGAAGAATGTCGGAATTAGTGGAGTCTTTGTGCCTGCCCCCAGCTGCAGCTGGTCACCTCCTGTGAGCTTGAGCCAAATAGAGGGACTCATGAGCACCTGGTGGAGTCCGGTGCAAGCTCCGCTGGATCTGAGGCTCTCACTTTCCAGACTGACAACTTAGGCCACACAGTTAGCTTTTAAGAATTCATTAAAATGTTAGCTGGTTTCTTCTTACCCACTTCTGTGGAGACCACCTCTTCTGCCACAAGCGAGGGAGTGTTTGTGTTCCTTCCTTTCTTGGAGAGACTCGTCCCTCTTGGGAATTCATTTCGCTTGATTACCTTGCAGAACCGTTCTCTGATGGCCCTGTGAAGACTTTTGACATATTAAATTATCTGGCTATTCCTCCTTGTTAGGCTAGGAGATGGAATTCTTTGCAGCTTTTCACATCCTAAGCAGAAGTCAGTCTGGGTCCCTTAGTGCTTCCCTGCATTGCCCGAAGAGCACATTTGTTTTATATTTGAGGCCCAGAAAGTGACTTGTCCAGTCTGTGGCACAACTGAGACTAGAACGCATTCTAGAACTTCTCTGTACTAACTTGTAGCTACCTCTCTTTTCCTTTTTCCTTTCTTTAAACATCGGGGCTACCATTCTCCCTCTCTCTCTCTCTCTCTCCCCCCCCCCCTCTTTTTCATTGGAGTATAGTTGCCTTACAATGTTGTGTTAGTTTCTGCTGTACAGCAGAGTGAATCAACTATGCGTATACACATATCCCCTCTTTTTTGGATTTCGTTCCCATTTAGGTCACCACAGAGCACTGAGTAGAGTTCCCTGTGCTATACAGTAGGTTCTCATTAGTTATCTACTTTATACATAGTATGAGTACTGTTTATATGTCAATCCCAATCTCCCAATTCATCCCACCCCCTACTTTCCCCCTTGGTATCCATACATTTGTTCTCTACATCTGTGTCTCTATTTCTGCTTTGTAAATAGCTCTCTTACATGTGATTTTTTACTGCCTTTCTTAGCACCACCTACCCTTCCTCCCAAGAAAGAATGAAGAGAGGGCACCAAGCATCATAGGTCTCTGACGTTCCCGTGAAACCCTGGTGTACAGCTTAGAGATTATTCCCCTTCTGTTGGTTAACAATATCAAAGATGATTAACCAACACTGAAAAAAATGTTACAGAAGAACCAGTAGGTTCCTCGGTTTAGAGACTGATTATTTTTAAACTTTGTCTTATATGTTTTTATTCTCAAAGCTTGGAATTTTTTTTTCCCATTCTAAACAAACAATGACACTATTTCAGGTGCTGCAGTAATCTAAAGTAAATTCCGAATTTTACTGAAGTTTGAGGTCACCCTAAAGATTTTTCTACATTAATTACATTTTTGGTTAGTCTAATAAAATTTGCTTTCTAAATTCAGTATTTTCTAAATTCAGCATTTTCTACATTCTTTATGGAAGCTAAGACTTGAGACTAGGAAGGGATTTTTTAAAATCTCACAAGCACTTATTTTTGCAAATAAAAAACTGCAAGTGGTTACCCAAAGTCACACAGCTGGTTACTGGCAGAATTGGAACTGGAATTGGGACTCTTGTATCTCAAAGTGGAGTGATGGGAAGCACTCAGTAGAATGTCAGAGCCATTTTTAAAAAGAGAATTACTTTACTTAGATATTATTTTTTATAGGATCTGGAGAGACATTGGTTTTATAATAAAACACCAATGTATTTTGGAGAAGAATGGAAGTGAACACTAATTCCTCATGCAAAACATTGCATTTTTAAAAACAAAATGAAAAACTCCAAGCTCAGGTGTGTGCTTCCTCTCTTCTGCCAATGAGAGAGTCTGAGGAGGGGTGAGAAGCGCTGTTTTACACCCCACTTGCTGCCCAGTGTGAGTAGCCTCTTAGGTAACTGCTTGTTGGGAGCTGCAGCCTAGCTGGATTTCAATCAGAATGTTCCTTTTTTGTGAGTTCTCTAGCTGTTTTCCAGGTGTGGGAAAACATGTAAAGTTAGCCCATGTCCCCTGGCAGCCACCATTATCTTGCTTTTCTGCCACCAGTAAGCATGTTTTCAATAACAGACTTCCCAGGGTTCTAGTTTAGGCTTGTGGGCCACATGCAGACCCTGTCCAAGGAATGAAGAAAACGACCACATCATTTTACCCAAGTTGGTGGTGCCAGAGTATAGCCCTCTGCTCTCCCCCTCCTCCCTCCCCCCACATTATTAAGGTTACACATCATCTCCTCTGGTCACAGAATTGATTCTTCAGCTGTGATTTTGCATGTAATAGAAAGCTGGTTCTTGCTATCAGAAGCTTGATATTCTGGGACAGATCCAGTTCTGGCTGGAAATAACATGGTGGTCACAAAGCTTCTCATCGTGTGTGCCAGTGAATTTTAACAACATAGAGATAACAAGACTCCAACACCAAATGAGTGGCTTTGAAGGCCATTTGCACGTTAACTTTGAAAAGAGTCTTGCCTGTGCGCTTCCTCCCCCCTCTTCCCCACTTTGGCAAAGTCCCATTCATTTGTCGAAGGTTTTATTTTCTGCTGAAAATGCAGGAAATTTAGACAACTCTCTTGGAATCCCCCCAAAACTAATACAAACAAGATACATGTGCTTCTCTTAAGGAAACTAAAAATAAATGATTTGCAGCTATTTAACTGTATAAATTCCCTCTTAAAAGGAAAAGGAAGTTTATGTAATGAAGCAGCCGTGGCTGCTGTTGACAGGGTAAGATACTCCCACAACTGCCAGCTTGTCCGTTTGACGTGAATTCACTGCTTGGCACAGGTCACGTTCAGTATTCGTTACCAACGTGCACAACACCATCAGAAGCCTCTGAAAATGGGGCCATTTTCTCAGGGCCCTTGTTTTTACATTTGAGACTTTTGGCAGTAAAATGTCTGCCTTTTTTTTTTTTTTTTGAGAAGAGAGTCTATTTGACATGGGATCCATTCCTGGAATGGAAGCTGTACGTACTAAAGAGAAATACCATGAATGCAAAGGGCATAATATTCTCCACGTATTTTGCTGCTCTACCAATGAGCCATCTGATTTTCTCTCTGCCGAAGCTCATTTTCGTTAGTTTTTTAGAACACGTCTTTTTTTTAAACTTTGTTTTACTCCATAAATGTAAGTCCATTTTTTTATACACTTCCCTAAAGGACCAGTTTTTTAAATTAATAAAAATGGAATTTAGCACTTATATCTAAAATGAAGAGATGTGATTCTTTGCAGGTATAGTAATTGTATTAATTTATTCCCTTTGGAAAGGCAGTTATCTTTATGTTCTCTTCATAATAATGTCTAAAATTTAAATGATTTACAGTGTTACATGTTAAAATAGATATTATCAGAAAATTATAATCAACCGCGCGCTAATTTTCACTTATTTTTAATTTCTAAATTATGTTTAATTTCTCATTTTTGTTTTTTAATTGTTTTATAACGTTAAAATGTACAGGATGCTTTCTAGTATGAATGACAATATGGCAAAATATGATAGCGTATAAAATGTCTTTGCTGTAGCTTCTTACATTATATTTTCAGTCAATTTGGGTAATGTCAGGGAAACTTTATGTCCTTGTCATTTAATTTATAAATCTGCAGCTGAAAACAATCTTTAAAAGATAGCATTAGACTTAGGACTTCTCACAGAAACAATGAAGAAGTTAAGTTAAATACCTAGTAACTCCTTTTAAGTCTAAGAGGGTTAGTATAACTCTTAAGGAGCCTTGGTCAGATTGATTAATCCTAAGTGAAAACTAACGTGGAGTGTGCTTATTGATGTAAAGTTTCTAGTGTTTTTTTACCTGATTTGGGAATGAAATAAATGGTCAGTAGTTTGGTTTGAGTTTAAACGAGCAGGTACCTATTTGGGAGCTGAGTATATTACCCTGCTTCTTGCAGCAAATTACTTGTTAAAACATCAAGAATAAACTATCCATATGTTTAACAGAAATTGTAAGCTATCAATAGGTAATTCATTTTTGATATTTAAGTTTAGTATATTAGGACTTATACTTACCATAAATGGGTATGAAATGTTTATGAACATAAAATTCCACAGAAAGCTAATGTTTTGACTTGCATTACTGAAGTAGTCAGACTGTCTCACTGGGTTGCTGTTAGATAACTTTGAGAGAGAATTCTGAAACTCGAAGTCTCTTCCTCCTCTTCTACTAATTTAGGTACCAGTGTGAGAGGAAAATATAGAGAGAACTGTAGTCGAGATTGTGTTGCCAGTTCCCAATATGACGCTAACATCCCTTCCCTTTGTTCCAGAAACATAGAAATAATAGATGAACCATAACAAGAGAACCTTTAAAACACACAGCCACACCCCAAAATGAGATAGATAACTTCCTGATCGACCAGAAATAGAAAAAGCAGTCGAAGCAGATAGCAAGGTCTGAGGCAGTGAGGCTGCGAAGCTTCGGGTCTGGAAGAAGGCGGGAGCAGCTGGGAGCTCAGCTGCTGCAGGGCAGGCACAGCACTCAGGGGCCCAGGGAGAGGCCACACACTAGTGCCGGGCTCCCTGCTACAAGCTGAGAGCTGGAATAGATCGCATACTGAAAAGAGCCTCAATAGAAGTACGGATAGTGACGGTTACGTTCTGTGTCTAGGAAGGTGGGAGCACACAGAACCAGCCTTACAGTGGGATCTGGAGCCCATGGTGAGGGATGTGGCCTGGTGGCAGACCCTGTCCATACTACCTTCAGTGTGACTGCAGGGCAGCAGCCCTGAGATACCAACAATGAGACCTAGTTTCAGACTGGGGGCGTCTAGGAAGCTCCTGCATGACCTGTAGATTTGGGGAGTTAAGCCACATTAGATGAGCCTACATAACCAAAATTCTAAAGTACACGCCAAAATCTAACTTAATACTAAGAAAGACAGCCAACACAGTCACGACCATAAGTAACGTAAATTTGTCCAAAGAGAATTAAAGTGTAATAGGATAATTTTGAAAGTACTCTAAGTATTTTTAGTATCCTCAAAGACAAATGAAGGATATAATATTCATTAAGAGGAATACATAATTATGAAATAAAAACAGGGAGAAATGAAATAAGAACATGACTCAGAGAACTATATAATTAGAAAGCTTAGAATGAAAAATATAGTCATTAAAACTGAAAGCTCAGTAGACAAAATAAATTCTAAACTGGGTACTATCAAAGAGGGTTAGTAAATTGGAAGATAATGAGAAAAAATTATCCAAATTATCTTTATGGAAGAGACTGGGTTGTCAGATGAAAAATACACTCTGAATACAGAACAGGATAAATAAAGATAAACCAACACCTAAACACATGGTTGTGAATCTCAAGGGTGTTAAAGGATGAAAAGTAAATCTTAAAAACTATCAAAAAGATTTTCTACAGGGGAACAATAGTTAGGTTTACAATAAACTTCTTAATGGCAGAAATAGATGCCAGAATAAAGTGAACCCATATCTTTAGAGTGCAGAAGAAAGTAACTATAATTCTAACTATAATTCTTATTTATATATAGATAAAATATAATGTAAGAGTGAATGAAAAATGAAGACATTTCAACCACACAGGGCTAAGAGTTTATTATCCATAGACTTCACTGAAAGCACTACTAAAGGATGTACATCAAATAGAGTAGATCAGTAGAGAAGTGGAATGCAGGAAACAGTGGTGTGCACTGAAATTTTTATGTAAATTTAGTTAACCATTGACTTTTTAAAAACCAACTTATGAGATTTTTTTAAAACATGAAATTAAAAACTTAAGCAACTATAACGAAACAAGGAAGAATGGGGTTAGGGGCTTGCTGTTCAAGGAGAAGTGAAAGTATATTAACCTCCTTACATCTTGTTCAGGAGGTAGATAGTATTTTTAAAGTTGGATGTGTATGTTAAAATTTTAAGGGCTACCCCTGCAAGAATAGAAATGCTGTCTTTAGCCTCTAAACCAGCAGAGAGGAAAGGAGGGGCCAGGATAATAAAAAGCTTTATTAATTCAACAGAAGCTGGAAAGGGAAGACAGGTTTGGAAGAGGTAAACTTATAAAGGATGGCAAACAAATGTCACGTGCTCTTCTAGAACTTTGCCACTCCTCAGTAAATAGCTTGTGGCACCATTTGGTAGTAACACTAAATGGCAGTGACAGTAAGTGATTTCCAAAATTAGATCTCGTGGAACCTTCAACCTGTGAGGAAGCTTATGCAGCCCAGTAGAGTCCATGTGAAGGAGAATCAAAGACTCTGGTCCCCACCCACAGCTGTGCCCCCAGCTCAAGCCAGCACCAACTTGCCAGCCATTTTATGATAGAGAGCTATCATAAAAGTAGATTCTCTAAGCCCGGGTCGAGCAGCCCCATGTAAAGCCATATGGAGCAGAAACAAACTATTCTCACAAAGGCCAGCCCAAATTGTTAGCAAAACAAATGATGATTGCTATTCTAAGCTACTAAGCTTCAAAGTGCAGGCACACCTCGGAGATACTGCAGGTTCAGTTCTAAACCACCGTAATAAAGCGAATATCACAAAAAAGTGTGTCATGAACTTTTTGATTTCCCAGTGCATATAAAAGTTACATTTGGGGCTTCCTAGGTGGCACAGTGGTTAAGAATCCACCTGCCAACGCAGAGGACACGGGTTCGATCCCTGCTCCAGGAAGATCCCATATGCCGCGGAGCAACTAAACCCATGCGCCACAACTATTGAGGCTGTGCTTTAGAGCCTGTGAGCCACAACTATTGAGCCCATGTGCTGCAACTACTGAAGCCCATGCGCCTAGAGCCCATGCTCCACAACCAGAGAAGCCACGGCAATAAGAAGCCTGCGCACCACAACGAAGAGTAGCCCCCACTTACCACAACTAAAAGAAAGCCCGTGCACAGCAAAAAAAAAGACCCAACACAGCCAATTAAATAAATAAATAAATAAATAAATGTTTTAAAAAGTTACATTTACACTAAATCTATTAAGTATGCAGTAACATAATGTCTAAATAAACAAATGGGCATATCTTAATTAAAAACTACTTTATTGCTAAAAACTGCTAACCATCATCTAACAGTGCAGCGTTGCCACATACCTTCAACTTGTTAAAAACACAGTATCTGTGACATGCAATAAAATAAGGTATGCCTGTAGTTTGTTACACAGCAATAGATAACTGATATGAAGTCACAAAACAAGATGATAGGAATAAGTTCCAAAGATAGCTTTTTATTCTTGGCTTTAATCAGTATTTAATCTGTTTTTCCCTTGGCCTGTCTTCAAGATTTTCTGTTTCTCTTTGGTCTTCAGTAGTTTGAATATGATGCATCTAGGTGTGTGGTTTTTTTGTTTTATGGTTGGCAAGGTTGTTTGTTTGGGGAATACTTTGGAGATATTCTCAGCTTCTTGGATCTGTTGTTTGATTCTTTTATTATTTTAAGAAAATGCTCAGCCATTATCTCTGAAAGATTCTTTCAAGTCCACTGTTGAACCTATCTAGACATTGTTTACCGCTATTATCATTTTTTTTTAAAAACTAGCATTTGGGACTTCCCTGGTGGTGCAGTGGTTAAGAATCTGCCTGCCAATGCAGGGGACACGGGTTCGATCCCAGCTCCGGGAAGATCCCACATGCTGTGGAGCAACTAAGCCCATGTGCCACAACTATTGAGCCTGCGCTTTAGAGCCTGTGAGCCACAACTGTTGAGCCCATGTGCCGCAACTACTGAGGTGCATGTGCCTAGAGCTCGTGCTCCGCAGCAAGAGAAGCCAAAGCAATGAGGAGCCCGTGCACCACAACAAAGAGTAGCCCCCGCTCGCCGCAACTAGAGAAAGCCCGTGTGCAGCAGCGAAGACCCAACACGGCCAATAAATAAATAGATAGATAGATAGATAGATAGATAAATTTATATAAAAAAAGAATTGCATTTAAAAAAAAAAGAAAATGCTCAGCCATTATCTCTGAAAGATTCTTTCAAGTCCACTGTTGAACTATCGAGACATGGTTTACAGCTATTACCATATTTTAAAAAACTCTAGCATTTGGGAGGGACTTCCGTGGTGGCGCAATGCTTAAAAATCTGCCTGCCAGTGCAGGGGACATGGGTTCGATGATCCCTGGTCTGGGAATATCCCACATGCCGCGGAGCAACGAAGCCCATGTGCCACAACTACTGAGCCTGTGCTCTAGAGCCTGCAAGCCACAACTGCTGAAGCCTGCGCACCACAGCTGCTAAAGCCCACGTGCCTAGAGCCCGTGCTCTGCCACAAGAGAAGCCACCGCAATGAGAAGCCTGTGCACTGCAGTGAAGAGTAGACCCCGCTCGCTGCAACTAGAGAAAGCCCACGTGCAGCAATGAAGACCCAATGCAGCCAATTAATTAATTAATTAATTAATAAAAATTCCAGCATTTCCACGTGTTACTTTCTTATAGGTTTCATCTCTGCTAAAATTCCCCATCAGTGCAAGCATATTATAGACTCATAGTAGATTTTGTAGATCATAGTTCTTTTCAATTCCCTATTTGATACTTTCAATATCTGTGTATCTCTGAGTCTGAAGATTACTTTGTCTCTTGGATATAGATTGTTTTTACTTGCTTTTTTGTTTATATCATAAATTTTGATTGAGTGCTAGACATTATGCCTAAAACAATACAGGTGGAGGTAAACTTTATGGAAATAAGTATATCTTTTTGTCTGCTAGACCAAGGGTGGTAAACTTTTCTGTAAGGCGCCAGATAGTATTTTTTATTTTGTAGGCCATGTAGCCTTTGAAGTGAAGTGTACTTTATCTGATATTAATATAGCAATTCCTGCTTTCTTTTGATTAATATTTGTGTTTTATATCTTTTTCCATTCTTTTACTTTCAATCTAACTTTATTTAAAGTGAATATATTTTAAGTTTCTTATAGATAGCATATAGTTGGGGCATGTGTTTTTTTATCCACTCTGCCATTCTTTAGGTTTTAATTATTGTATTTATACTGTATACAATTAATGTAATAATTGATATGTTAGAGCTTAAGTCTGCCATTTTACTTTCTGCTTTCTGTTTGTTCCTTGTTTCTCATTTGTCTTGTTTTACTGCCTTCCTGTGGATGCTTGAACATTTTTTTATAGAATTCCATTTTGATATATCAGTAGTATTTTTGTGTATACTATCTCTTTGTGTAGATTTGCTCTAGGCATTTACATATCTAACTTACATAACTGGCCATGGTCTAGTAGTGTTGACATTTTACCAGTTCAAATGAGATATGGAAATCTTCCTCTCTTTAAATCACTTGCTCTCCCCGGTTTATAATATAATCGTCTTAGGTGTTCCTTTACACCCATTGAGAACCACATCAGACAGTGTTACAATTTTTGTTTCATCTGTCAAACGTAATTTAGAAAACTCAAGAGGAGAAGGAAAGTGTTGTATTCAACTATGTTTTTGCTTTCCGTTGTTTTCTTCCAAGAGAGATGTTGAGTGCTTACTCTGAGTTTTGCTCTTACAACTATTTCTCGTTCAGATTCCCAAAGACTATTGACTCTGAGGAAACAGAAGCAAAACAATAGCCTCTTTATCTGTAAATAAGAACATTGAAATGACAGTGCAGAAAAATGAGGTCATATTCTGAATTAGACATTTTTCTTGGAATTGATAAGACCCTGTCACCACTTTATACTGTGCAAGTCTGATGATTTAGGGTGATACGGTGATAAGGGTACAAATTAGGATCTATTAATCGAAGGGCTGAATAAGCTCCAAATTTCCTTCTAGATTGGCAAGTCTATAATTTATTATGTGAAATTTATCATTATCACCATACTAAGTTCAAAAGATTTTAACTTAAATCCTTTAGCAACTGATAAACTTAATTATAAAAATTCTTGACAAAAATAATCTTGAAGAGTTATTTTGCATGATCTTTCCAGTGCTGTTATAGTTGTAAAGCAGTCACCCTCATTCTAATTCATTCTGTGTCAAAGAGAAAAACACTGACCCTATGTGGGGATTTTCTTTCTTTATCAGGCACAGGACCTAAATGTCATTGAAGAAGTGATTCGAATGATGTTGGAGATCATCAACTCCTGCCTGACAAATTCTCTTCATCACAATCCAAACTTGGTGTATGCACTTCTTTACAAGCGAGATCTCTTCGAACAATTTCGAACTCATCCTTCATTTCAGGATATCATGCAAAATATTGATCTGGTGAGTGTAAATGGAAATATTTGTTATGATTCTTTTTTATTTTGTATTTTGTATTTCATATTTTTTGATGAACAGATATATGGTAATGTTTTTTTAAGGTGTGGTATCAAAAACGGTCTCTAGAATTTCTCATTTACTTTGAATGTGTGCAACATTTCTTGGTAAAAGTGTTGTGACTGCCCCTAGAAAATGTGTATTCAAAGGTTCTTTCAAACTAACATAAGGCAGTGAAATGGAAAAAAAAAAAATGCAGACAGCAAAAAAGAGAGATCAGCACCTACTAGGACACCTGTATGTTCACTGCCTTTCTCAAAAGGGAAAAAGGATAGTATAAAAACAACACCCAAAACAAGTAAATTAAACATGAGCTAGTGATGGTAACTGATATGATTCTTTTTAAAATAATAAGTAGAGAAAGTTTAACACACCTTGATAAAAACTACAATAATTAGCCTCTTGAACATTGACTCTGTTTGCTGTCTGTTCTGCTGTAACAGTTGTCACCTTCTGTATGTGTGTGTGTATATTATACACAGACATATATACACACACACATATATATTTAGTAGAATTGAGATCATACTTTATATAGTTCTGTATTCTGCCATTTTTACTTACCATTATTAACATTTTTCTGTGATATCATCAATTCTTTGAAAATCTCCCGTTTTAGTATTTGTATAACCCATATCATGGAGGCCCTAAAATATATTAACCCTTATCACATTATTCCTCATTTGGTTGTTTCTAATATTTCATATTAACTCATAGTCATCAGTTTGTAAATACATCTTATCTCACCTTTTTTTGTTCTATTTTTGGTGTAGTCTTAAAACTGGAATTATACTAGTTTTTACTGGCAGAGGTATCGGTATTCTCAAGACTAAACTTACCATGTCAAATTGCTTTCCAGAAATATTGTGCAATTAATGCATCTGTGTATCATCTTATACTTCTACAAGTGATCTGTGAGAAGATCTATCTCACTATACTTTTACAGCTTTGAGTATTATAATTATTTTAATATTTGTCCTTTTATATAAAAATGGTATTTCATTATTGTTTTTTATTTCTTTCATTATTAGTGTGACGGAACATTTTCACAGGTCTATGAACTTTCACCTCCTGTCCTTTTTAAAAAGTTTTTTCTGCTAACCTTTCTATTGTATTAGTGTTTCCCAGTTCAATTTGATTCCACAAATATTTCTTGCATAGCTGATCAGATTCATAATGCTGTGCCTGAGGCAACTGAAGCTCCACCATCCTTGTCCTTGTGTTACTTACACTTAGGAAGATTTTTAATAATTAACGTATTGCACAAGTATCAATATATAATTTCCATCATAAGTAAGCACACGTACACACCTTCCTCCAGGGTATACACCTCATAGTGGAATCGCTGCGTAACGTGTATCGTACCGAACCGTTTCCCTTGGGGTGCTACCATTTTACTCTTCAGCCAGTGGTGTCTAAGATTCCTGTTGCTTCACATCCTCAGGAACACTTAGTTTGGTCAATTTTGTAATAGCATCTCATTATAGTTTTAATTTGGATTTCTTCTTTTCTGAAGCTTATTCAAGTCTTTTGCCAGTTTTTTCAACTGAGCTATTTATCTTTGTGTAGATTCTTTATATGTTCTGGATCCTAGGCCTTTCTTGGTTATGTTTTGCAAAAATACAGTCACTAACACAAGTACAGACTTTCTGACATAACTCTAAAACTCCTCTCAAAATAGTCAAACATCAAATTCCCAGTTCCATTCTTTTCTTGGAGACCTGCCTCCAGCCCCAGCCAGGTTGTACTCTGGTTCTCCTGCCCAGCTGCAGCATCTTCCCAGGAATTTCCTTCACCTGTCTCCTTTGGTTGATCTTGGTTCCTGAGAATTCCGCTTTCTTGGTTTACTGTTTCATGTTGGTGGAGCATATACTGCAGTAGCTTTTTGAAGAAAGGGTGTATGTGAGATACATTTTTTATTTTAAAGTTTCTCATGTCAGAAAATGTTTTTCTTCTCTTTTTATATATGACCTGTTGTCTTGAGAAGGTTTGGGGATCTCTTTATTATTGGGTCCTGAGATCTCACGATTTGCTGTGCCTTGGTCAATTGTATTTGGCACTTGGAGGGCCCTTTGAGTCTAGAGACTCATGCTCAGAACTTTCAAATACTCATTTTAATTATTTCTCCCCAGTTGTCTCTCTCTCTGTCTCCTGCTATTTCCTCTCAGAAGCTCCTCTGAAACTCCTGTTAGAAAGATGGCCATTTCCTTTTGAGCCTCCTCCCATCTGTATCACTTAGTCTTATTTCTTGGACTGATCAGTGTCCTCATATTAAGAGTCCTCCAGGCTCCTGCCTGGGGTCTGTATGCCCATCTGTGAGGGTTTTAAAAAGCTGAGGTAGAGAGAGTCTGGGTAAAATTGGGGGTGGGGAAGAGAGGGTGAGAGTGGCCTCTAAAGTGAAAACTCCCCGTCTTCTTTCAGGATAACAGCAGTATGTAGATGGATGCCTGGACTCTGACCACATTTAAGAGATTTAAGAACATCTCTATCCGTTCTCATTAAGTAGGTTAATTTTTGCTCATCCCGGTAGAGTCTCGTGTACCTGCTGGTACTTAATTGAAATCAGCTTTGAACTATAACCAGGCTCCCTTTCCAGACTCTTAACACATAGGTTCTATGAACTGCTGCAGACTCTGGAATCCACACAGTTACGTGAGTTTTAACTACAATTATGTATACTGTTGCAGATCTGTTAATTGATTTGCTCCATATCACTGCTGTGTAATGATTGCTGGTAAATAAATAAAAATTAAAACTCTTTGCTGTCAGTTTAATTAGTGTTTTCACGAGCTTTCCTTAAGTTGCCTCAACTATATACCTGACGGTTGCAGTTATAGCAAATTATTTTGCCATGCACACTCTTGTCATTTTCCTAAACTATTCATTAACAGAATTGGGGCAACTGGGTACCATTGTCATCTTTTCAGTTAGGGTAAAGCAGAAACATCATTTCAAATGAGCATGTTTATATCTTAGAGTTAGACTTTACATTTATAGTCTTTAAATTCTCACCATTATGAACCAGTACTCCTATGTAGATTTGTTGATATTTAGGATGTGTGAGAGCATACTCAAGCTGCTTCTCAAATATTTCTTCTCTGGCCCCATGTCCTTCTTGTTAACTCTGGTTTTAACAGGAAAAGTGTCTCCTTTTAAAATTTTCAAGTATTGTTAACAAGATCATGAAACAAATGATTACCCAAGGGACATCCATCACAGCTCTTCCTACCTTTCTCTGTTGGCTAGCTGCTTTTTGACAACTAGGTAGTCTGTAATTTACAGTCCAAGAATGCATGTTTAGTGTGTGTGCTTTGATGAGAAAACACCGGACACTGAGGGATCTTTACCTCTATGGAAAAAGTAGAGTCTGTAGAGGGAGTTTCCTGGGAAAGTGCAAAGAAACTATCCAGAAAGGAGAGTTTCTGGATAGAAAAGGCAGAGCCTTTCTCTGTTCCTCCTAATAGAGTATTCCTCATAGCAGTCTTAACAATTACAGTGTCAAAAGGAAATTGCTTTTCTCTATGAGGGCAAACTTTACAGGCTAACTTATTTCTAAAAAGCCAGTTCTGAAAATTCCCTGGCAATCCACTGGTTAGGACTCTGTGCTTCCATTGCAGGGGGTACGGGCTTGATCCCTGGTTAGAGAACTAAGATCCCACAAGCTGCACAATGCAGCCAAAAAAAATTTTAAATAGAAAAGAAAAAGCCATTTGTAGCCAGCCTATTCATGGGTTTTATCCAAATTCATTTCTAGTTTCTTGCTAGTACCATTTTGGGGAGTAAAATATTAAGATTAAGATTCATTGTGCATGTGAGTAAAGGTTCAGCAAAACCCTTTTCTCTTTTAAGTGGGAAATTGGCCTTGGGTTAAGCTGCTTTTAGCTCTGTTCCTTGGAAATCTGATGAAGGTGGAATGTCAGCCATGTTACTAGGTAACACTGCTGTGATAAAATGACATTTGATTGGTAAGTCGAGTCTGGACTGGAAGGACTATAGCTTTGGGCTTCCGTGAGTGAAAAAACTCATAACCAGACATGTCCATTTCAGGAACCTAGAAGCTGAGACTGTCACAAGAGGTATTGGTTTCTCTTTGGGACATGGCTTCTAAGCTAGGGTAGCTATTGGATCTGCCCATGGTAGTCTCATTCTCTCACATTGGAGCTATCTTTTGAGGGTCCAAAGACTAGCCTTGAGACTGCTGTGAGTATTCCCAGGGAAAACAAAAGCCTGGGGCTGTGCTGTTGGCATGCTCTTTTTCCTGGCCTTCTGTCCTTTTAAGTTAATCTGATGCCAAGTATGGCCTATTATACTCTTTTTTTTTTTCTTTTTTTAATTTTAAAACTTTTTATTATGAAAAATTTCAAGTGTATACAAAGTAAACAGAATCACTGTTATACTCTTGAGTCTCACGATGTCTAAGTGGGTCTAAGAATACCACCCAGGAAAGAGCATTGCAGTGCTAAAATAATGTCTTCTTATAATACTTTTAAACGTATCTCTTTCATGTTCCAGGGTGGAGGACAGCCTGGTTTTCCCAAGATCTATCCAGATCTTTGAATTACAGAACTATCTAATATGTCCTTTTTTAGCTTTCATATTTCTAACCTGCATCATCCTAATGTTTTAGTCTGCCCTTATGGCAACCCCTACCCCTTGTGTCATAACTTTTGCCTTTCTCTGGACCTCTCTGATTTCAGCTTCTTTCTTCATTCCTTCCCGTCTTTTTTCTCTTTTCATCCTTTCCTTCCTTCCTTCCTCCCTCCCTCCCTGCATTCCTTCTCCCCTGCCTCCTCTCTCACTCACTCATTCTTCCTTTCTTTCTCTGGATAATCACCCGAACTGTGCACAGTATATGCCAGATAATCTATATCTTCAGTGTATTGGAAATGTTTTTTCTTTAATTATCAATACCTCTTTCCATAATAGCACGTTTTTTCTTTTTGTTTCTGATGAAAGTGTAACCCAAAGTTTCTTTTTTCCTGTGGTCATAACTGTTAATAGGTGATAGATGATCATGTTATAACACAGTGTTTGGTTTATTTAGCTTTAAATATTTAAACGACATCAAAAACCATTTGCTCCTTTCTCTTCAACTCATCATTAGCATTGCTAGCTTTTATTGCATGCTTGCTATAAACTCTCTTAACCTGTATTAAAAAACAAACTTGTGAGGTATATTTCGTTTTAATTTTCAGTTACAGGTAAAGAAACCAGTTTAGAAAGATTTAACTTGCTCTTGATCACATTTTCAGAAAGTAATGGAGCCAGAACTCAAACCAAGGCAGATTGATAATAAAATCCTTGTTTGTAGTCAACATACCTGACTACTATGCCCATTCACTAAATGTTCCTACAGTTTCTCATTGGTTTGCCTGTTTGCTACCTGAAAACATCTGAAAACAAAGCCCGGAAATTTTCTTTCTCCTTCAAGTTAACTTCTAATAATGTCGAGTCAGTCTTTATTCCACCAGTGGTGAAAGTGATGTTCTCAGTAACCAAGCTGTTGACATCCTTAAAAATAACACTGAAGGACCATATTATTTTTTGAAAAGACACAGAAGAACCACGCAAAGGGTTTAAACTACATCCATTTGAAACTTAATCTCCTTTGGAGGAAGTGAAAAGCAGAGTAAAGGTGAGGAAATAGAAAGGACCTCACTGTTTTAAAAGCACAGTGTTATTAAACTGGACTTACATCCAGTGCTCACTTTCCTATCCTTGTCAGAAGAATGAACCACTTATTGACACTCCAGCTGTGTTCAGTGAAAAATGTAACCTCAGGTTAAACATTTGGCTGTGTGCTATTGTGCAGTTCTTAAAACTAGATAAATATATGCCTAAACATTTTTGAGTCCCTGCTAAGTGCTGGGACTGAGGCTAAGTACCTTTACCTATATTACTTTTTTATTTTTCTTAAACCAGCAAACTAGTTGTTGTTATCCCACATTACAGGTAAGAAAACCAGCAGGCTGATAGAAGCCTTCCCAAGTGATTTTAACACACATCCCCACCTAAGCATCATCCTGTTAGGAAATTCCTTGGCTATCCAGTGGTTAGGACTCGGCACTTTCACTGCCGGGGCCTGGGTTTGATCCCTGGTCAGGGTAGCGAGATCCTGCAAGCCATGCAATGTGGCCCAAAAAAAAAAAAAAAAAAAGACTCATCCTCTTACATAGTGATTACATGTTTGCATAGGGCTTTATCATTGAGGGTTATTTGCATATGCCTTATCCCGTTTGACGCTTACATTATCCCCATGAGGAAGGCAGAGCAAGGCTTCAGAGCTGAAATGATTGGCTCAAGGTCACTTAGCTACTAAATCCCTCAGCGTTGAATTCAGGTCTTCTCATTATACACTCCATATTTTCAGCATTCACTTGGATAAACCTAAATAAGATTCCAAATGAGCAGATTTTCCAACAACTTCTTGTTGAATACTGTCATCCAAAATAGTGTTGGGCACACTGGAAATTCATTCAAAATCATTTTAAACTCTTTTTACATATTTTGAAAAGAATACCATGAGAAAGATATAAATAACATCTCTACTTTTTGCCTCTTTCAGCACTTTACCTTCTCCTTCCCTCTCCTAAATGCTCCTAAAAAACTGGCTTGAGCAAACTTTTGCTATTTCTTCTTTCATGGGTTAACCTTGAAAACTGTTGGTAGAGGAGACTATGAATCTACTGTTATTTTTAGCTGACAGGGAGTTGAGAGTTGATATTTTTCATTAAGACATTAAGCATTGTTGAATGTCTGAGACAGGAGTGACTAACCTTGGAGTACTTTTAACTTCTGCAGAAGGAGTTAGACATGTGCTTTTCAGGTAGCCAAATTACCATTAACCACTTGTACATAGCCCTCCATTCTAACTCATAAGATGATATGCCCTGGCTGAATTAAGCAACAGGACAAAATAGAAATACCACATCAAACAAGAGAAAGCATGAAAGAAATTTCATGGCTGAATATAAGTAGAGGACAGAGACAGTGAATAACAATAGTTTTATAAAAGCAAGAACTATTTTTATCTCTTGACAGTATAAAATTTATAGTAGGTTTTCTATTTTTCAGTAAGAACCTGGCCATTCTTACTGAGTTCCAAACTAGCTTATTCAGTTGCATATATAACAGTCCCACAAATGTTGAACAAGGTTAAATGAGAACTCATTATTTTCTTCAAAAAAATCAAACACAGAATGAATCAACTTTTTCTTCTGCGGTCTTCCTTAGCTCTGTAAATGACATCAATATCTACCTAGTTGCTTATGCCCAAAAAGAAGAAGAAAGAGGAATAGTGAGTGCTGTTTTGAATAGGGTTGGAATATAGCAAATCTAAAGAGTGCAGTCAGAGAAGACCTCTCTGAGAAGGTACATTTGAGCTCAGACTTGAAGGAGGTAAAGAATGAGTTGTGCAGATATCTGGGATCAGATGGGGTAAGCACAGGGCCGTATTTGTGTCTCCCTCTAGAGCAAAAGGTAGACCTGCTTACTGACCATTATAAAAGATCTGGGTTCCCTAAGCTCAGAGTTCTGTTCCTATAATATAACCCACTGCATTTGCAGGGGTCATCTATTCATCTTCAAATCACCTTGTGCAGCCCCACTTACATCAACGGACAGATCATCCAGACAGAAAATCACTAAGGAAACACTGGCCCTAAATAGCACATTAGATCAAATGGACTTAATAGCTGTGTGTGTGTAATAGTTCATCCAAAAGCAGCAGAATACACATTCTTTTCAAGTGCACATTGAGCATTTTCTCCAGGAGAGACCACATGCTAGGCCACAAAACAACTCTCATAAATTTAAGAAAATTAAAACCATATCAAGCTTCTTTCCCAGCCACAGTGCTGTGAGACTTGAAATCAACTACAAGAAAGAGAAAAAAAAACCCACAAAAAAACACAAACACGTGGAGACTAAACAATATGCTACTAAACAACCAAAGGGCCACAGAAGAAATCAAAGAAGAGACATTTTAAATCCTGGAGACAAATGAAAATGGAAACACAATGATCCAAAATCTATGGGACACAGCTAAAGCAGTTCTAAGAGGGAAGTTTATGTTAATACAAGCCTACTAGAGAAAACAAGAAAAATCTCGGGCTTCCCTGGTGGCACAGAGGTTAATAATCCAACTGCCAGTGCAAGGGACATGGATTCGAGCCCTGGTCCGGGAAGATCCCACATGCCACGGAGCAGCTAAGCCCATGTGCCAAGCTACTGAGTCTGTGCTATAGAGCCTGCAAGCCACAACTACTGAGCCCCCGTGCTACAACTACTGAAGCCTGTGCGCCTAGAGCCCATGCTCTGCAACAAGAGAAGCCACTGCAGTGAGAAGCCTGCACACCACAACGAAGAGTAGCCCCCACTCACCGCAACTAGAGAAAGCCCTCGCACAGCAACAGAGACCCAACACAGCCAAAAATTAATTAATTAATTTAAAAAAAAGAAAACAAGGAAAATCTCAAACAATCTAGCCTTACACCTAAAGGAATTAGAAAATGAAGAACAAACAAAACCTAAAGTTAGTAGAAGGAAAGAAATCATAAAGATCAGAGCAGAAATAAATGAGATAGAGACTGAAAAAAATAGAAAAGATCAGTGAAACTGAGAGTTGATTCATTGAAAATATAAGCAAAATTGGTAAACTTTTAGCCAGACTCATCAAGAAAAAAAGAGAGAGGGCCCAAATCAATAAAATCAGAAACAAAAAAGGAGAAGTTACACCTGATACCACAGAAATACAGAGGATCATAAGAGACTACTATAGGCAACTATATTCCAATAAAATGGACAACCTGGAAGAAATGGACAAAGTCTTAGAAAGGTATAACCTTCAAAGACTGAACCAGGAAGAAATAGAAAATGTGAACAGACCAATCACAAGTAATGAAATTGAAACTGTGATTAAAAATCTTCCAACAAACAAAAGTCCAGGACTAGATGGCTTCACAAGTGAATTCTATCAGACATTTTTAGAGAAGAGCTAACGTCCATCCTTCTCAAACTATTCCAAAAAATTTCAAAGAAAGGAACACTTCTGAACTCATTCTGTGAGGCAGCATCACCCTGATACCAAAGCCAGACAAAGACATCACAAAAAAAAAGAAAATTACAGGCCAATATCACTGATGAACACAGATGTAAAAATCCTCAACGAAATATTACCAAACTGAATTCAACAATACATTAAAAGGATCACACACCATGATCAAGGGGAATTATTCCACGGATGCAAGGATAGTTCAATATCTGCAAATCAACATGATATATCACATTAACTAATCAAAGAATAAAAATCATATGACCATCTCAATAAATGCAGAAAACTCTTGACAAATTCAGCATCCACTTGTGATAAAAACTCTCCACAAGGTAGGTATGAAGGGAATATACCGCACATAATAAAGGCCATATATGACAAGTCCACATCTAACATCCTACTCAACAGTGAAAAGCTGAGAGCATTTCTTCTAAGATCAGGACCACAAAAGGATACCCACTCTCCCCACTTTTATTCAGCATAGTACTGGAGGGACTTCCCTGGTGGTACAGTGGTTAAGAATCTGCCTGCCAATGCAGGGGACGTGGGTTCTATCCCTGGTTCAGGAAGATCCCCTATGCCGCAGAGCAACTAAAGCCTGTGTGCCTCAACTACTAAGTCTGCACTCTAGAGCACATGAGCCACGACGACTGAGCTCAAGTGCTGCAACTACTGAAGCCCATGTGCCTAGAACCCATGCTCCACAACAAGAGAAGCCACCACGATGAGAAGCCCACACACCACGACAAAGAGTAGCCCCTGCACAAGGACGCAGATACAGAGAATGGACTGGAGAACTCGAGGTATGGGAAGGGGCGGGGGGTGAAGGGGAAACTGAGACGAAGCAAGAGAGTAGCACAGACATATATATACTACCAACTGTAAAATAGATAGTCAGTGGGAAGGTGTTGTATAACAAAGGGAGTCCAACTCGAGGATGGAAGATGCCTTAGAGGACTGGGGCGGGGAGGGTGGGGGGGACTCGAGGTGGGGGAGTCAAGGAAGGGAGGGAATACGGGGATATGTGTATGAAAACAGATGATTGAACTTGGTGTACCCCCAAAAAAATAAAAAAATAATAATAATAAAAATAAAAAAAAAAAAGAGTAGCCCCTGCTTTCCTCAACTAGAGAAAGCCTGAACACAGCAACGAAGACCCAACACAGCCAAAAAATAAAAATGAATAAATAAAGAAAAGTATCAAAGCTAAACAACAACAACAAAAAACCATAGTACTGGAAGTCTAGCCACAGCAATCAGACAAGAAAAAGAAACAAAAGGAATCCAAATTGGAAAGGAAGAAATAAAACTGTCTCTGTTTGCAGATGACATGATACTATACGTAGAAAAATCCTAAAGATGCCACCAAAAAAACTTTCAGAACTAATAGAGTTCAATAAATTTGCAGGTTATAAAATTAATATACAGAAATCTGCTTATATTTCTATACATTAATAATGAACTGTTAGGAAGAGAAATTAAGAAAACAATCCCATTTACCATAGCATCAAAAAGAATAATATACCTAGGAATAAATCTAACTGAGGAGGTAAAAGACCTGTACTCAGAAAACTATAAAACACTAATGAAAGAAATTGAAGGTGACACAAATAGATGAACAGATATGCCATGTTCATGAATTGGAAGAATTAATATTGTTAAAATGACCATACTACCCAAGGTTTAGTGCAGTCCCTATCAAAACACCCATTTTTCACAGAACTAGAATGAATAATTCTAAAATTTGTATGGAAACACAAAAGGTGCCAAATAGCCAAAACAATCTTGAAAAAGAAGAACAGAGCTGGAGGTATCATGTTCCCTGCCTTCAGACTAGACTACAAAGCTACAGTAATCAAAACAATATGGTACTGGCACAAAAACAGACATAGATCAATGGAACAGAATGGAGAATTCAGAAATAAACCCATGCACTTATGGTCAATTAATCTATGACAAAGGAGGCAAGAGTATACAATGGAGAAAAGACAGTCTCTTCAATAAGTGGTGCTGGGGAAACTGGACAGCTCCATGTAAAAGAATGAAGTTAGAATATTTTCTCACACCATATATAAAAATAAACTTAAAATGGCTTAAAGACCTAAATGTAAGACAAGAATTCATAAAACTCCCAGAAGAAACAGAACATTCCTTGACATAAAGCATAGCAATATTTTTTTGGAGCTATAAAAAAGGCAAAGGAAGCAGAAGCAAAAATAAACAATTTAACTTAAAGCTTTTGCACAGCAAAAGAAATCATCAACTAAATGAAAAGACAGCCTACTGAATGGGAGAAAATATTTGGAAGTGATATGACTGATAAAGGGGTTAATATCCAAAATATATAAACAGCTCATAAATGCAATATCAAAAAAAAAAAAAACCCAACCCAGTTAATAAATGGGCAGAAGACCTGAATAGACATTTTTCCAAAGAAGATATACATATTGGCCAAAAGGCATATGAAAAGATGCTCAGCATCACAAATCATCAGAGAAATACAACTCAAAACCACAATGAGATATCACCTCACTCCCTTCAGAGTGACTGGCATCAAAAAGAACACAAGTAACAAATGTTGGTGAGGCTGTGGAGCCCGTATACACTGTTGGTGGGAATGTAAATTGGTGCAGCCACTGTGGAAAACAGTATGGAGAGTCCTCAGAAAACTAACAATAGAACTACCATATGACCCAGCAATTCCACTCCTGGGTATATATCCAAAAAAAACAAAAACAATAATTCGAAAAGATACATGCACCCCAGTGTCATAGCAGCATTATTTATAATTGCCAAGATATGGAAGCAACCTAAGCAAACTATGAAAACTACCTCAATTTGGTAGTAAGTTGAATCTTTCTGAAAATAATAAAATTAATATAAATTCCTTGGGAAGAGAAGAGTCGTATGTAAATTCTTCAAGTAAATATAGAAGAGTTGTTGATTGACCCTCAGTAGTGTATTAAACTAATGGCGATCATGTTGGTTTTAACCTGTAGGCTTTCCTAAAGTTTACTTTCAGTAGATTTCACTTGCTAGTCCTGACTGGTTTGGGTAAGATGACTTTTTCCACCAAACTCAGTTCTTAAAATTTTTTTGCCTATATCAGGCATAAAATCAGGAATATAGACAATTAATTACAAAGAACTTATCGATGAGATACATTGGTGGGGTACTAACATTCATGGGTTTCATCCTTAACAGACTACTTTTACATGTATTATGATTGTTTCCTATGCAATAGATAAGGCAACTTTTTCATTTTATAAACGAAGATACTGAGCTACACCTAATAATAATCATCGTTGCTGACATTTTGTGAGCACTTACCTTGTGCCAGGCATTGTTCTTTCTGCTCTGCGAGTATTAACTTATCTAATTCTAAGAACAACCCCATGAGGCAGACACAATATTTTCCCTCGTTTTATAGATCAGGAAATTCAGGCATAGAGATGTTAAATAACTTGCCTAAGTTTATAAGGAGAGTTGGGATTTAAACCCAAGTAATCTGACACCTGATAAGTTCTCCAAACCACTGCACAGTCCTGCATCTGGAAGAAGTGGAGCGTCAGGTCACGTTGTTAGTATCACAGGCAGGACCCAGACGAGGCCTCTGACTTGGATCAGTCTGTAGGGACACTGCCACAGTGTCTAAATCCATCTAATTACACATGTTTGGTCTCTGTCTTGTCCCCCAGTTACATTCTATCTTTCCTTTTTTCCCCCCTTTTATTGAATTTTGATTGCTGTACACATCGCATCTTCCTTGCAGACATAAAATATCTTCTGTCTCCTTTGTAAATTCTCTGGTTGTTTCTTCCACTGAATAGGTTGTCAAGGGTATCATCAGTGTATTGGTTAAAACACAAAAACTTGAGGTGCAACCAAAATTCAAAAATATTTTTGCAGAATTTACTTATTTTACATGTATAAAATGTCCATTTAAAAATAAAGAGACCTTACCCCCCCAAAATAATAAATAAATAAATAAAATTTAAAAATAAATAGAGACTTAATTACTATTTATAAAAATCATTTTCAGTACCTGCTCTGTCTAAACTCTGTGAACAAAATTTTATCCCAGAATTCCCCCAAAGAGTTTAAAATCTGACTTGGAAAAAACAAGACCCATAGGCACATGTTGAAAACCAACCTGTCATGGACAAAATAAGCAACTTGCAGAGGAGCTGGTGCCAGCAAACTGCCTGAGATAAAGAAATGATTTATTTGGAATCAACAGCAGTGTAGCCAGGCGTTGGCTGCCTTTGTTTTCGCTCATTGCCACAGTCTTTCAAGGCACAGGCTTGTTATGGTTCTGGCTCCAGCTGGGTCTCTACTTTCCAGAATAAATCCATTTCAGTGGCATTTATGTCATACCATGCACCTCCCACTAGAATGGTTAGGAGAAAAGTTACTGTGCATTTGAACAATTAATATTTAGGAGAGTAATCCTGAAAAAAAATCTAGAAAAATGTTTGGAAATAGCTCTTAGTTAACTTAAAATATTTCACCTATAATATAGAAAACATAATTGGAAATACTCAACTTTTTAAAAAACGTAAATTTTCATATTTTTGCAGGCATCGCTGACTATAAACACTTGTCTATAGTGTACAGTGTAGTCTCTTGAATAAAAAGTGACCTACAGTCTTCTTAATTTATTAACATTGTGGTTTTTAAGTGATTTCCTAAAAAGATGATGACATTCTTTTAGTTTTTAATATCAAGTGTTAAGAGACAGAGTTATTTTCAAACGTTACTGTGTTAGCATCTTGCTACATAGTTCAGGCTGTGCTGTGACATGAAAGAAAAAAATTACAGCTTGCTGTTGATTATCCCTGGTGATCAGAGATAAGAGTGTTGTGGATAAATTAAATTGATAAATAATCCCCAAAACATCATTTTAGCCATTAGCTTCAAATTCCTTTCTTATTAAGACTTTTTTTTTGACAGTTACTGTTAAGCCTCAATATTAATAGGTTTTAAGCTTTAGCTTTCTCTTCCTTCCTTCGGATGGGTGCTGCTCTCTAAATGAAATATAAATGCAAGGTGAGACAGCACAAGAAAGTGCAGAATTCAGGAAGCTACTTAATTCACAGAATGGATAATTAACCCTGAATATTCAGGGGTTGGCTCTGATTCAGCCATCAAACCCTTTATAGAGAGGACTGACTTAGGAGAGCTAGTGAATTAAAAGCCAGGTCACTCTAAGAAATGGAACAATGATCATTTGACTACCATGTGAGAAAGGCATCTACTGAAAATACATCTCATACATCTACTTGTTTAATAAAATAACACTTTACATTCCAGGTGATCACCTTCTTTAGCTCAAGGTTGCTACAAGCTGGAGCTGAGCTGTCAGTGGAACGGGTCCTGGAAATCATCAAGCAGGGGGTCGTCGCACTGCCCAAGGACAGGCTGAAGGTAAGACCGGAGGAAGAAACATACTGTTGTATCACTTGATATAAATATTATTGTCTGAGCAGGCTCTATTCAGAATCACGCCACTTACCCAGCACTTGCGCTGGAAAAGGCTCTCTAAATATTGCCTACTCTCCTGTATACTGACACACAGAGCTGTGATGAAGGATTCTGACAGTTTTCCAAAAGAAACAGCAAAAGGACTGTCTTCACACCACTGCATATCCTATGAGTAACCACTGCATATACTGTGAATAATTCATATACTGTGAATAAAGGAGCACCTTAGTTTTTAACCCAGTGAAATAAATTCAGTCTCGTAAGTATCATCAAGGGTTGATGGGAAGGTGGTGGTGGTGGTGACAGTGATGATCACTGCAACAGTAGCTGCTGCTTACACAATGTTTACTCAGTGCTTTGGGGAGATTCTAAGGGTCTTCATATATTGACCCAATCCATCGTCACGGCAGCCCTTTGAGGGTAGGTAGTGTTATGATCCTAATTTTCAGATGAGGAATCTGGTGCGCAGAGAAGTTAAGTAATTTAACTGAAGCCATACAATTAGAAAAGTAGGGAACTAGGAGATTCATACCCAGGCCGTCTGGCTCCAAAGTCCGTGTTCATAATCACCACGCTATTTACGGTGTGCCTGAGTGTAGCTATAGAAAGAGGATCACTTCATGGAAGAGGTAGGGGAAATCTTGTATTTTGAGGAGGCATTTACATTTGTGTGTTAGATGTGTCCCTGAAGTGATCTCATGATGTAAACGCATACTTCAAGACTAATTTTCCCATAGGAAAAGTTGTAAATGGGCTACTTGGGGGAAGGTGTGTGAATGTGCAGCATTGTTGCCTATTTTTACCTTAATACTTCTTTTAATTTTTTCCTTCATTGCCTCTCGTTTTTTTAGAGCGCTCATTCCTAAATGAACAGCACACAGGACGTCATAGTAAATGTTTGGCCTTCTTCATAGTGTTTTATCACAACTAACTTCTGTTCCAAAGCTACTGTTTGGGGGGCTGTGTTTTTCAGCACTATTAAGAGAACTGCTGCTTAGTGAACATTGTAGAGTATGAAAATATTTTCAGTTGTAATAACAGAGTTTATAAAGCACCAGCATGTGAGTCATAATCACTTGCAGAAGTTCCACTGTGCGCAGCATCCGTGCGGTTCCCGCAGTGCTGAGCAGAGGCGGAGGGGTTTCTGCTTCTCAATTAAAACGGCACCACCATGTGGCAAGAACATAAAACCCAATTACAGTTCCCCAGACCCTCCAGCCTTGACTTCACTCTCTTTTCCTGACAATTCCTTAAGTGTAGAGAATTCATATTATTTCCTTTCTTACCTAAAGTGAGACATCTGAGGTCTTTTGGGTTTTTTCTTGCTGTTTCAAATTTATTTGAACTATATACCATGTTAACCAGTACAAAACTCCATGATGATTAGACTGGCAACTCACAGGAAGTGATGGATTCTGGTGTTTAAGCTAAGTCCAGAAAGAAGTGGAACCATCAAGAAACCATAAGGAAAGGGTAATGCAGAGGAGTCAAGGGAAGGGAGATTTTGATGAGATCAAAGAACCAGCATAGTAGAAGTAATGAAAATTGTGATTAGAGGGCAGTATATTTAGACCAAAGAAGTTCAAAAGGAGCAGATCTCCATGACAACATGATCTGGATTCAGCCATGAGTGGGGGACTGAAATGATATAGATGTGAATAAAAGTCGGTGTTACTGAGCCAGTTAATGAATTGGAAGCCAAGGATGGGCCATACACATGGGCATCATAGTCACCCCGGATGATAAGCCATGGGTGGAAAGAAAGACTGAGCCAGATGCTACAGTAAATGGGAGAGCAGCCTAGGAGTCAGTGGGTGGCAGCTATAAGGAGAAGAAGCTGGTACAGCCTCATGTGAACAGAGCTTGGTACTCAAGGGTAGAGGAATAATAGCCAAGGAACAACAGTGAAAATAAGATAGCAGCTGCACCTCCAGACCCTGAAGGCTGGGGAGAGTGAAAGAACAAGCAGCTTCTGCTTCCAGAGGCTCCAGGGGTTTGGGAGTCCTGAGGGGAGAACCAGCTTTCAGTTAAAGAGGTGATGAGGAGAGAAGATTCAGCGCAGGGACTGAGAATGTAGCGGGGCATGATAACCAAGAGGTCAGGGGTTGAAAAGGCAGTGTGGGATATGGGAGGCAGGGAAGTAACAGGAGGTTGGACCAGAGGAGAGAAAACACAAAGAAGAATGGGGACGAAAGAACAGGAGAAGATGGCAGTGACCAATGATGAGGACATACGACTTTAGGTTTAAGCTTGCCGCAAGTTTCTGTCAACACTGAATAAGGCTTTATCAGGCATCTGCTCCACGACAGCTATTGCTGTAAGTGCTTGGGCACATGGTGAGCAAAGATCCCTGCCCTTTCAGGATTTGTAATCTAGCAGGAGGAAACAGGCAATGAACAATCAGCATAATATAGTAGGTAACAGATTGATCTAGGGTACTGGGATGTGATAAATGCTCTGGAAGATAAAGAAAAGATAGAGCAGATTAAGGAGGTTGGGGAGAATCAGTGAGGATGTGGTGGGAGAAGGTGGGAGAATTACGGAGAATGGTCCGGGCAGCCTTTAGCAAAAAAAGGTGAGAGAATTAGGCGTGCTGGTTCAGAGTAGAGCCCTAAGCAATGAGAACAGCTACTGAAAAGGTCCAAAGCCAGGAGCATGCCAAGCATGTTAAAGAAATAATGAAAAGAACGAAGCAGCTAGAGTTGTACAAACAAGGGGAGAGGAACAGGAGGTCAACAAAGATGATGGGGGGTGGGGAGGTGCAGTGAAGTGGGGAACCAGTGCAAGATTTTGAGAAGAGGAGAGGCATGATAGGGTTTCAGTTTTAATAGGATCACTCTGGCTGATGTGGTACGGGTAGACTATAGGGCAACAATGAAAGCAGAGAGATCAGTTAGATTATTGCTTGACTTGGACCATGGTGGAAAGGTGGAAGTGCTGACAGAATTTGTCCAGGAAGTTGTCTGGTGGGCAGAAGAGTGCATTTAGGCCTTTTAGGAGATAGCTGTGGTCTGCATTGATTACAAAAGCTCCAGGAAATGGTGGCTGAACGTAGATTCTGATGGACTGGTTAGAGAACTGGTGTGCAAGTATTGGAAGAATTGTTTATGGAAGCGGATTTGGACTTGGACTAGGTGGTCTCAAGGACAACTTTCAGAGGTTGGCTAGCTGAGTCTTTCATGATTTGATGCCTGGCTCTGCTTTGCTAAATGTTGTGCAACTCAGCAGTATACGTGAGTCAGTCTACTACTAGTGTATAGAGGCTGTCTGTGCTAGACAATTCAGAGCAAACTTTGGAGGCCACACCTTAAGACAGTTTGGAAAACTTTCAGAGAATCACCAAAATTGTGAAAGAACACAGGTAGTGATTAGGAGAATTTACAGGATCCAAGCAGAAGAGACTTGTCTTCAAGTACTGGAAGAATTGTTTATGAAAGCAGATTTGGACTTTTTTTTCTTTTTTGATTTATTGGCTGTGTTGGGTCTTCCTTGCTGCATGCGGGCTTTCTCTAGTTGCGGCGAGAGGGGGCTACTCTTTGTTGTGGTGCACAGGCTCCTCATTACCGTGGCTTCTCTTGTTGTGGAGCGTGGGCTTCAGTACTTGCGGCACACGAGCTCAACAGTTGTGGCTCACAAGCTCTAAAGCGCAGGCTCAGTAGTTGTGATGCACGGGCATAGTTGCTCCGCGGCATGTGGGATCTTCCTGTAGCAGGGATCGAACCCGGGTCCCCTGCATTGGCTGGTAGATTCTTAACCACTGCACCACCAGGGAAGTCCCAGATTTGGACTTATTAATATGTGTGGTCTCAGGAATAGGAGCAATGGGTAGAAGCTACATACAGGAACTTGCATTTCAGTCCCGTATAAGGAAGAACTTTCTAAGAAATGAAACTACAGTTGACCCTTGAACATTGCAGGGGTTAAGAGTGCAGACCCTCCACACAGTCGAAAACTCTGATATAATTTATAGTCAGCCCTCTGTATCCACAGTTCCTCTGAACCCACAGATTCAAACCACGGATCGTGTAGTACTGTAGTCTTTACTGTTGGAAAAAAATCTATGCATACGCGGATCCACACAGCTCAAATCTTTGTTGTTCAAGGGTCGTCAGTCTTTACAGATGCAATAGGCAACTTCTGGGAAGTGGTGCGTTCACTCTCACTGGAGATGTTAGAGTAATAGGACGATGGCCACTTAACAGGTATGCAAATAGGTTCCATCTGGGATGAAGCTCTTATCTTTTGGTACTAGCTGGCCCGCACAGTGATGGAGAGGGATTCTAAGGCTGAGTTCAGGTGCAGCAGGAAGCGTGCTGAGATCCATTAACAATGCCTGCCATTGGCAACAGGAGCAGAAAGTCAGGAGCACATGCTCAATTATTTGCCATTCCAATTATAAGGACTCAAATATCGGTTGGGAAATCCAACTATGTAACTTTTAAGAACCTTTCCATTCCTAAGAGTATAATATTGTCTGTGTATGTACTAAAATTATCATTCTCCACAAAGAAGGAAACTGCATAAATTTTTGATAAACAGTTTTTACTCTCAGAAGATGCAAGAAACAGTAAGGAAATATTATTAATCTGGGGATTTTTTATAACAAAGAGCTCACCTTTCACTTCTTAATAGCAGAGGACATAGTCAGATTTGTATACCAGAAGAACATGGATTGCTAAAAGGTGTATGTGGCTCATAACAAGAAAAAATATAGTTCAAGAATGATGGAAAACAAATAAAAAATATGAGCTATCCAATCACTGATTATCCTGTACAAACCAATACAGAACTTCGTTTGCACTGAAGTCTCTGTTTTCAACTCTGCATCACAATTGCCTCCTTCTCCAGTCTCCTCTGCATCGCAGAGAAGCAACCAGAGTACATTTCCCAGAATCCTCCTGTCTGTGTAGTTCCGGATTGGAGTTGGCCAAGGAGAGGCTCACTTGCATGCGATTTGGAAGGCAGAAGAGAAGGAGGCATTATTCTCCAGAGGCAGCTCCTGCCTGGCTTGGTGTGCTGTAGGCGGCAAGGGTCAGTCCCCCCGGAGATACTAAGGTCTGCAGCAGCTTGCAGTGAGCTTTCGAGAACCTCCTAGTCCAGTGCTGTAGACAGTCTTCTGCTACAGCTTCCCTGATCTTGCCTTTCCAGCAGTTGCATGAGCCTCTGTTTTCCTTACAAAATCCTTTATGCTTGAGTTATAGAGAGTAGTTTCTGTTTTCCCTACCAAACCTGTCAGAGAAATAAAACCCCTGATTATAAACAGAAAACAATTTAATATAGGAAATTTGAAAGTCATAGAGAAGCCAACTTCAGCAAAAACCAGTGCTGGCTTTCAGGATATCAGAAGTGGCAAGAATGTCATCCCCGATGGTCTGGCTTGCCTACAGCATCCCTGTGGGGGTCTGCAGGAAGATTGCTAGAAACCACTGGCAAAATGTTTGCTAAAGCCCACAGCCTGCCCACCACTGTTTCCAGAGCACCAGTGGCCTCTGTTTCTCTTCCACCTTCTGAAATACAAGTTCCTCTCATCACCACAATCTAACCCAAAGCCCTTCTGGAGAGATGCTAGGACAAGTAGTTTCCAGGCTTTCAGAAGCATGAAAGGGGAGGAAAGGTGCTTGAGTTGCCAACAGCGTGGCATATGATCAAAAGAAACTAAAGAAGCAGAATGAGAAGTTCCGTGACAAGTGTGGATTTTTTAAAGAATATGTTTAAAAGACAGGAGGAATGGTATGTGTAGAGGCCAGATGTAACAGAGCAGCATGAACTTATGCAGATGTTGTCCGAAGACTCGAATTGGAAGGGGACTTTGATCCTCTGAAAGGAGAAAGCAAAGAAAATAAGAAATTGTGGGCCTTCAGCATAGGAACAGTGGACAAGATTACATGACTGATTGATTGACTGATTGATTGATTGATGCATTCTCCCATTTTCTTTTTCTTTTTTTTCCCAAGAACTTTTATTGAGATACAATCAACATACAATAAATTGCATATATTTGAAGTGTACGATTTGATACTGTTTTTCTTATTAGTAATATATATATGGCAATCCCAATCTCCCAATTCATTTTCAAATGCTAGTTTATCTCCTTTAGGGAGAATAGTCTCCAACTGGAAACGAGTATATCCTCTAAATAAAATTGAAGTCCAAGATAACTACATGAATGGTACGAGAGCTGCCAGCCTTTTTCATCTTAAGGATCAAATGCACAGTTTCTCACGATGCTGGCAGATATAACCTGTAACATTTGAGAACTCAAGCCCCACAATAATACTAATCATACTACAATAATACTACAAGACACTTTTCTAAGCACTTTATAGCACTATGAGTTGATGCTATTATCGTGATTTTCTACACAAGCCAGCTACAGCTTTAGAAAGGTGAAATTACTGCCCAGATGCAAAGCTGTTCTTCAAGCCAAGGCAGTCTTTCTCCAGAGTCTGTTTTGTTCACCACCGTCCGGTACCCTGTCCCCTTCCGTGCTGGTAAGGGCGCACTAGGATCGTTACGTTCCATCAGAGAATCACACTGGCAAACCAAGCTGTGTGCACAAGCAGTTGAAGTTATAGCAAAGAGCCTGTAAGTCACATAAGGTGAGGAGTAGAGGATCTGTAACCTGGAAAAGAGGAAAATATGAAAACTATGTTCAACTACTTCAAGGATTATACTGTGAAAGAGGAATTAAGCTTTTCGTTTTATGCCATAGAGCAATGGGTAGTAACTGAACAAAGACAGGTACTAGTTCCCCCCTAAGGAAATGTTTTCTGAGGGCAAAGTTGTTTAGCAATCCACATGGGACTTCATGAAGTAGTGAAGTGTTGTATTCACAATGAAGTCTGTATGGTAAATGTGAAAAGAGCACCAAATGACAAAGGAACTCAAATCTGTAACATAAGGGAAAAAGACTGAAAGAGTTCCTGTTAATAAAATGTTACACAGGATGATCCCAAAGATTTCTTGCAATTCTTATGAGTCTAGAATTCTGTCTTCTAAAATTCCGTGAAGAATTTTTGAAGAGCAGTGCTCTAGTAACATCCTTCTATATAGAGGTCAAGCCCTGTTGCTCCCTGATAAGGTCTGGAGTCCTTAGGCTGGAATTCGAGACCATTCACAGTCTAACCCCAACCTGCCGTTCCAGGCCTTTGTCTTCCTACTTCCCATTACCCACCCCAACCCTGTGTTCCAGCCAAGCGGAAATATCTCTGTGCCTTCTTCTTTCCTGCACTTTTGGAGTTGCTAACACAATTTTCTTTTCCCAATATACCATTCTCCCACCTTTGTTTTTTGCTTACTCGCATTCTAGGCATTCATCGAAGCCCTTGATAAATTTAACAACTTTTATGAAGCCTTTCCTTTTACTCCTCAACCTACCTGTGCCTCCATCCTCTGAATATCCATTGCATTTTATATTTACATTTTGGGGGATTCCTCTCCTCTTCTCTCTGGTATGTAGTTACTTAAATGTTTTCTCTCTCCCACTCACCTGTAACTTCCTTGAGAATAAGGGTCCTGTCTTAGTCATCTGCATTCCCTTGATGCCTGGTTCAATGTCTGGTACGTAGTAGTTGCTCAGTAAATGTAATAAATAGATAAATGAAAAGCTCATTTTATATATTCTAAAGAGGAAATGGGGACTTGTTAGAATTCAGGAGTTCTGGAGTAAAATTTTCTGTCTCCAGACCTGCTTTTCTAATTTTTATTCTGCCATCCTCTTTGCAATTTTAATTCATTTAACTGTCTCTCCCTATATGTGTCAGGCACTGTTCTAAACTCTGAATACAGCAGTGGACAAAATAGACAGAAATCCCTGCCTCACAGAGCTTGTTTTTTTGTGTGTGTGTTGGGCGGGATAAACAATAAGAGAAATAAGTAAAATATTTGCAATTTTTTTGTACGCTGGTATTTTATTTTTTGTTATTTTCTTTTTTTAATTGAAGTATAATTGATGTGCAATATTATATAATTTACAGGTGTACCATGTAGTGATTTGCAATTTTTAAAGTTTATACTCCATTTATGATTATTATAAAATGTTGGCTATATTTGTTGTGTTGTACAATATATCCTTGTAGTTTATTTTATAATATTTACTATTTTAGATAGCAGTAAATAAGAAAAATAGGGCTTCCTTGGTGGCGCAGTGGTTGAGAATCCACCTGCCAATGCAGGGGACACAGTTTCAATCCCTGCTCCAGGAAGATCCCACATGTCATGGAGCAACTAAGCCCATGTGCCACAACTATTGAGCCTGTGTTTTAGAGCCCATGAGCCACAACTATTGAGCCCATGTGCTGCAATTACGGAAGCCTACGCACCTAGAGCCCGAGCTCTGCAGCAAGAGAAGCCACAGCTGAGACAAAGCGAGAGAGTAGCACAAACATATATATACTACCAACTGTAAAATAGTCAGTGGGAAGTTGTTGTATAACAAAGGGAGTCCAACACGAGGATGGAAGATGCCTTAGAGGACTGGGGCAGGGAGGGTGGGGGGGGACTCGAGGGGGGGGGGGAGTCAAGGAAGGGAGGGAATACGGGGATATGTGTATAAAAACAGATGATTGAACTTGGTGTACCCCCAAAAAAATAATAAATAAAAAAAAAAAAAGAGAGAGAGAAGCCACAGCAATGAGGAGCCCGCACACCACAACGAAGAGTAGCCCCCACTCACTGCAACTAAAAAGAAAGCCCGCACACAGCAAAAAAGACCCAACACAGCCAATAAAATAAATAAATTAAAAAATAAAATAAAATAAAATAAAAATAGAGGAGGGTAGACAATATTGGGAGGGAGCAGTTTTAGATAGGGTGTCCAGAAGAGAAGATACTTGAATCAGTGCCACCTTGATTTTTTTTTATATTTTATTTTAAAATAATTTTAGACTTGCAGAAAAGTTGCAAAAATAGTAGAGACAGTTCATGTAAACCCTTCATCCAGGATCTCCTGATGTTAACGACACATATAACTACATATAACTACAGTACAATTACACAAACCAGAAAATTAACATAAGTACAATACTGTGAACTAAATTACAGACCTTATTTGAATTACACCCATTTTTTTTTTCTCCCAGTATTCTTATTTCTGTTTCAGAATCCTTTCCAGGACCCACATTGTATTTAGTTCTTATATCTCCTTAGTCTCCTCCAACCTGAGATTGTTCCTCAGGTTTTCCTTATCACTCATGACCTTGACACTGCGGATGAGTGCTGGTCAGTTATTTTGTAGAATGCCTCTCAACTTGAGTTTTTCCAGTGTTTCCTCATGATTGTATTGAAGTTATGCGTATTTGGCAAAAATGCTGCGGAAGTGACGCTGCGTCCCTCTCAGTTCATCGTATGAGGAGGGACCGGGTATCAGCCTCTCACTGCTGTTACTGTTATGCTTGCTCACTGGGTTACTGTGGTGGCTACCAGAGTTCACTAGTGAAAAGTCACTGCTTCCCCCTTTGTTATGGATTACTGTCTTGGGAGTGAGACTACTGATACCCTGTTTCTCCTCAGACTTTTGCCTTGATTGCATCGTTCATCAGTGGAGCTTCCCTACACAGTTATTACTGTAGTGTTTACCTGATAATAATTTTGTATTTTATCCTGTAGATTAGAATTCAGTACTATCATTTATTTATTTTGCTGCTCAAATGGTTCCAGCTTTGGCCAGTGGGAGCTTCTCCAGGTTGCCTCCTGTATCCTCCCCAGCCCTGGAATCAACCATTTCTTCAATGAGCCTTGGTCTTTTTTTTTTTTTTAGTGGTATTTAGGAAACAAGACCGGGGCCCTAGGCCACCTTCTTCTTAGAACGTTCTGTACCCTTCCATTCACCGGTCCTTTCCCACCTCCTTTCTCTCCTGCGGCCAGTTAATGCTTCCTCACTCCGCTCTTATACCCAGGTAGCTCTTCTGTTGTGTCTGTCCCTCCCCTATGATAAACCGTAGCTCCTCTCTTTTGGATTGTCTCTCACTAGTTTTGTCTTTAGTCCATTATTTTCCTACTTATTTCAGTCCCAAATTTTATTTTCTAATCCTTTAGTGAACACTCCTGGCCCCAGAGCCCCTCCATGGGCCATAGCAGATACTGAAAGTCAATTTTGTAGTTCACTCTAATACTTACCTTAAAGCAAAATGAATTACAGTGTACAGGCTATATGTTTGAATGTCACTGTGTTCTTCATTTATTATACTATGTTCGGAAAGAAAATACCCTTTATATTTGAGACAGTAAAATATAGATGAAAAATATGTCTCGGTTTTTCAGGACTATAGCTAAATAAATGCAGAAATTAATTGATCTGTGGGAGGTCCCAGGCCAGTTAACTCTTAATTTAGAGCAAGATCTCATGGAAGCCATGTCATGGGTAAATTCCTTAAGTGGGCCGGTTAATTTTGTTCTGGAACATAGCAAGAAACTGTATTCCTGGCTGCAGCTTACCATCTCACTCTGTGGTTGCAAGAGGGACAGATGATGGAGGATGGATGATTCAGTTTAAAAAAAAAAAAGAAGAAGAAGAAAAAAAAATCCATCCCTAGTACTAGAAAAGAAACCAAAATTACATTTACTCACAGATGGTGAGTCATCCTCAGTTGGTTTAAATGATAGCACATTATTACCACAGATGTTTCTAGGAAAAAAAGACTGTTTATCTTTATAATCAAGCCTTATCTCAATTATTTTAATCATCTTTTTGGATTGTTTATAATAAAATGAATCACTTAAAACCTCTAGAGTTTAGTTCACAGAATTCTGCTGTATCTAAAGCTGATTGAAAATTCAAGCTGTGTGTTGAATAATATTTGTACTATACCACATGACAGCACATTATAGTCTTTTGGGTGGTTCACTAATATATACTGATAAAATAATTGTCGGGTATGTAATAATAGCTTTGTGCATGAGATTGATGTAAAAGAGGTTGTTTCAAATTGGAAATGCTGGTTTAGTAAGCTCTTTATGGAAGTGTGGAATAGTGTGTGTACTTACTGATTTGCTCTTTCTTAAAATATAAATTAAACATTTAAAAATTTTAAAACCACCTTTTGGGTTGTTAAGAGAAGCACAGTGCCTCTTACTCATGAGACATTCGCCAGCTAATGTCAACTGAAGAAGATGAGCCAGAAGTTTTTGAAGTTTCCCTTGCGTTGCAGAACTGAAGCCAAATTTGTAGAAGACTTATTCTTCCAGTTTTGGGCAAGTAAACATTAAGATCTGGAAGCCCATGGCATAGTAATTGACTTTCAACCAAATAAAATATTTTTCAATCAAATGTTATTTGACATAGCCTTGTAAAATATTTGTGTAATATCCTGTGTGGGAATATATACTCTTTGGATAAATCTGTCTATATAGTTAAACAACTTGGCTGTTCAGAGTAAATAGTATTAATATCATTCTAAACATCCTCTTCTTACTGGTATTGCGTGAAGTCTGGGAAAGGCAATACCAGGTAATTAGTTTTGGGGGGCCCCTCCTGCATAAACAGAGACATAAAGAACAGGCTCTGAAACCCTAAGATACTTATTTCTCCTTTAGAGTTTGGAAGGAAATAAATAAAGTTAGTGTGTCCTCCAGCAGCTCAGTCAGAAGACGCTGCTCAAAGTTCTCACTGTTTGCGTCCACCGCGGGGCCTGCCCCTGGCTCCCATTTTGCCTACTGTGCGCATTTGAAATGTCACGAGGATGGGTCAGAATTCATCCAGATCTGTACAGGTTCTCAGCCACCACCACACCACCCCGTGCTTAATTATGTAAAGTTTCCTGGTCCCCTCTTTTCTTCGGTTTAGTGAATTATCCATGTCATTTGAGGATTAAGAATTTTGCTGTATCTTGTGTTTGAAAATCAGGTCGTGAACCCGAAGATAACTTCTCTTTTAGTGTAAGTAGGAAACTATAGAATAATAGAAGTTACTGGCACTAACTGAACTTTTCATTTCATTCATTTAAGATACTTGATAAAGCATAGGAATTAAGAGTGGCTAGGTGATTTCACGCTAAATGATTTTTAAAGCTTTTAAAGCCCTCATTTTATTTCCACCTTTTAGAATACTTTCATGGTTGTTGTTAGTTGCATAAAGAGAAATATAGAAAGTTGACTGAAATTTCAAGAGTTTTTTTCATAGCGTCTTAATTTTGACTTGCTTAAAATCTTCTCCCATCTCCTATTAGAAGACTCTCCCTGTTCCCACCCCAAGTGTCTTTCGTTTCCCTGTCAGTTCTCTGTCTCCAGGGCAGAATACTGAGTGCCACCATAGTGTGCCCACCTCCTCTTGGGTACAGTAACCAACACTCGTGTCCACAGTGTCCTTACACATCCACTCTCCTCATGTGTTTCTACCCAAGGGAGTACGACTAGCCAGCCTCCTCTTCTGGGGCTGGGGCCCAGCAGTAGCCCTCCAAGTGACTTCCGATGTCGGCTCAAGTTTAAGAAGCGCAGCAGTAGATAATCCTCCGGACACACCACCTCTCTCCACCCTTAGGGCCTCTGCTCAGGCTTCTCCTTCTGGCCTCCATTGCTTTCCCCCAGATCCCTGCACACCTCACTCCTGCACCTCCTTAGTGAGCAAATGAAGCAGCTCTCTCAGTGAGGCCTGCCCTGACCTCCTTGTTTAAGTTTCAGCACTTCCAATCTCCCACTCCTACTCTAGGTTTTCCTTTTCCACAGCATTTATCACCTGGTATACGGTATAATTATTATTATTCTTTCGGATAACATAAGCTCCTGGAAAGCAGGGATCTGCACCTTTTGTGCACGGATGTATCTGAGATCATATCTGGAACATAGTGAGTACGTTAATATTTGCTGAATGGAAGAGAGAGAGGCAGAGGGGAGGGGGGCTGTTGACCACTGAGTGGTGTGGTCCCAGATGCTGCTTCAAGTAAACATTGTTTTTTGGAGAACAGCTCTCCATAGACTCTGCAAGGTCAACTTTCTTGCCAAAATATTATAGAGAAGCTAAGAGTGGAGGCCCTGATCACTTTGCTGAAATAGTTACATTTTTTAAGCCTATAATAATCGTTCTGCACTCATGCATTCTTATAGCTGCAAAACCCTGGTCTGAAGACCTCCACTTTAGTACTCCTCATCAGTAAGTTAATTACTCCGTATATTGGCCCCACTAAATTTTTAATAGTTTCTCAGGGGTTCTCTTCTTGACTCTCACAGCCATGATTTCATTATAGTTCAAACAGAGTAAAACATTCTGGCTTATGTTATTAGAGTAAAGTTTCTCAGGTGACGTTATTCTGTTTCTGAGTCTTTCTTGGAGGGTGAAGAACATGCGGGAATTATCAAGCTTATAGGAAGCCCTTCTTTTCCCCTGTATTTTAAAAATCATTTTGGACTGTTTTTCCTTTACCGTTTTCTCTCTCTCTCTTTATTTTTAGCTGCATCAGGTCTTAGTTGCGGCACACAGGATCTTTCAGGCACACGGGATCTTTTGTTGCAGCACGCGGGCTTCTCTCTAGTTGCGGCATGTGGGTTTTCTCTTCTCTAGTTGTGGCACACCGGCTGCAGAGTGTGTGAACTCAGTAGTCAGTAGTTGAAGCGCGCTGGCTTTGTTGCCGACGGCTGTGGGATCTTAGTTCTCTGACCAGGGATCGAACCTGCATCCCCAGCATTGCAAGGCACATTCTTTACCACTGGACCATCAGGGAAGTGTCTCTGTTTCTCCGTCTCTGCCTCTCTCTCTTTCTGTCCCTCCTTCCCTCCCTTCCTCCCTCTGAAATAGTATCTTAATTACTTTGAGGTGGCGACTAGGAAGCACTAAGCATGAAAGAGACAGCTCTGTGCTGGGCTTCTCTCCTTAAAAGGGGAGACTAGCACATTCCTGCCATTTCCTTCAAACCCCAAATGATCGCTGCAGAAGTTTGACAAGCAGAGTGCTCCCGTTCTAACCCTCCTTGAGTTTCTTGTCCACTAAAGACAGAGATCGAGTCTTACTCATGTGTTAGTTCTGCCTCTCATGGAACAGTAAACACAATCATAAATGGTTGCAGAAACTGCTGGAATAGTGTTGGCAGCTTATTTTTAGGACCATTCAATCCCATATGAAGAATATCATATGAAATACATGATCTCAAATATGCACGTGCACTCACACACACCCCACCCCCCACGCGTGCAGGATGCCGGTCTCGCTTTCCAAGTCACAGTTTTATACATTGAGAGGGAAGCAAATGGGAAAGCTTCACTGAGGACAGTCCCTCAGTTGACTCCCTCAGAGCAATTTTTTTAAGACAAGGATGGTAGAAATTTTAAAATGTTGATATTAGAATTCCTTCTGTATTGGTCTTGCGTAAGAACGAATCTGCTTGCACTGATTCTCCTTCCATCAAGGTGAGGATTCCAAAAGAAAGAACACAGTCACCTGGAGCATTGTTCTCCAGTGCAGGTTTCTGGATCCCACCCCAGATTCTGACTCAGCAGTCTGGGGATGAACTGGGGAACCTAGCTTTTTGAACAGTTCTCTGAGTGATCCCGATGATCTTCCCGATTGGAGAACCACTATTGTATGGCCCAGTTTTCTCCAGTTCCCTGCCCTTATAGAAACCAAGGAAATGATGGCTAGGGTTAACAGTAGCCTTGATAGGACTGGAACTGTTTTGTCTTCCTTTCCTACAAAAGACAGAGAACTTCCACTTCATGAACCTTAAAATAGAAGAGTTCTTTTACATAGACTTTTTACATGTAATCCAAATATGAGAATATCACAATTATTTTGTAAATTAAACAAATAGTAGCAAAAAATTAAAGGCTGTGGTCTTTTAAAATGTTGCATCTGCTCTTTCGTCCGACTTAAGTCTCCCTCTTTTGACTCAACTCCTTTTTCTTTGCTGTTTATCATCTAGTTACATTTATTGAGCACTTGCTCTGCACCAGGCCCCCTGCTGGGTATTTTTTTTTACAGGTGTTCTCATTTAGTCTTCCCAACCACCATATGAACTGCAAAGATAATTTACATTTTGTGAGTGAGGAAACAGGCTAAAAAGAATTTAGATATCAGACAATGGCTTGTCCAAGACTGTTTCAGTCCATCTTATCTTTGAGCCATAAAGAAGCCCTTCCTTCTTTGAAATCTTAAATTTTTGTCTCCTCCTAACTCACAAACCCATTTGCCTATTAGATCAACTTGTTTAACCTAAAGCATTCATAATATAACTAAGTTCTTGGTTTTGACAGTATCTGTGTACATTGTTGTAATTTTTGGAGCGTTTGAACAGTTGTACCCACTGCTGCTTCATGGAGTATTAGAACACTGTTAGGCTATTCTCATACATAATAATGAAATTGCACTACACATGCAAGTGGCTTCATGTCATATTTACTTTTAGCACAGCCATTCTTGATAAACTAACTCTGGTATTTGTTATAATGTCTTACATTATTTTTGTTTAATTAAACATATGGTAGATTTGTAAGCAGTTTATAGGATATTTTTTCTTCCTTTCAGTGGATGAGAATTAGATTAAGCTTAGTTTTTACTTTGTGATCTCAAAGAGTATAAAAAATTTGGTCTTTATTATTGTTACATTTTGAATATAGTCATGAAGACTGAAGCTCTTAGTTGAAAAATGATAAATATCTGATTTTTCTATAGCAAAAAAATTTTTGCCCAGTTCTCCAAACCATGGTTTCCAGTGACCGAGAGACACAAGTTCACAATGCAAGGGCAGCCGTGAAAAATGTTGATACCCTTCCTTTGAAAAGGAATCTGTGTTATTTTATCTTTACATCTCTGCTATTACTTGTTTTGTTTTGTTTTGTTTTTTGTTTGGCCATGCCATGTGGCATGGATCTTAGTTCCCTGACCAGGGATTGAACCCATACCCCCTGCAGTGGAAGCATGGAATCTTAACCACTGGGCCTCCAGGGAAGTCCCTCTACTATTACTTTTGATAGAATTATTTTCTTTGGTATAATCATAAATTTGTGATTCACAAATTAAAGTCTCCTAAAAATTTTGTTTTTTAGAAAACCTAAACCTAATCTACTATGTTGGTTAAAAAATAGAACCAGTTACCATTCTTCATCTGTCCTAATCGTGACTCTTCTATTAGGTTGACCATATGAAAGTTAATGAGATTGTTTCATTGCCTCTGCAGTTACTGTTCAAGTCATTTATTGCAATCCTTACAAAGTATTTTGTAATCTAATTTATGCCAAGAAATAATGGCTCCCAGATAGTTACAGAGCTGTTTATCTTTAATGGATGATAAGTAAAGACTGAATCATTTCTGATAAAAAGAGTGACTGACAAATTATACATAATAATTTGTTCTGTGGATTCTGCTTATTTTATTAGTATTCTCAAGTCAGCTTTTCTACATGGGTTTGTTTTTTGTATTTTTAAGTAAAAGAATAAGAAAGCTAAATAATTGTGTTGATATTTGGTTCTTATGATTCTTGAAAGGATGTTCTTAATTGAGCATATATCCCAAAAATTTCTGAAAACTTTTAAGGCAATATAAGGCTTTTTAAAGAAACCAAAGTCCATTATCTTATTAAACACTATTATAATTCATTACACATAGCAAAATTGGTCACTTGAGGGAACAAAACTGCTTTCGTTATGATGGCTTTCATTTCTAGTTGGAAGGGGCATATAACTAATCACACTGAGGTAGCTGGTAAGCATCTGGCCATACAGTTAAGAGTTTTTTGTACAGTTTGCTGATTTTAGAGGATTCGAGGCCCTAAAACCCTAACATAGTTCTATGAAGACTGAATAAGATTGATACTTAACAGTGAGTTTGAGACAGTTTGAGTTTATTAGATTGTAAAGATCACTACCCATATGCCCCCCTCCTGAAGAAAATCTAACATACAAAAAACCCAGCATTAAAAAATGATAAGTTACAGACTAGTTAGTTGTGTCCAGGAAGGATCTTGGCTCATCAAAAAGGTTTCTCACATGATCTTTCAAATAGAACTGACTCTGTTACATTTAAATAGGAAACAGTTTTTTAAAAGCACTTAAAGTCAGCTTTTCTCTGGCACTAGGTAAGTTAAACCAGACCTGTGTTTAGTATCAAATTATATTTTTGCTCAATGAGATTGAAAGGAATATATTTTATACCCATTTTCAGAAGTATGTTGAGTCACAAGAATAAGAACTTGTTCATAGTCTTACATCATACCTAGAATATAGTCAAGGTTCCATCTACTGATAAATCCCCCCCCCTTTTTTTTAAATTTTTTAAATTGTGTGAAAGTGAATATCCGTGAATACCCATGTAATCACCCTTCAGAACAAGAAATGGAACGTTGCCAACAGCCCAGAGTCCCAATATATATACCCTGTCCCCCGTAAGTACACACTGTCTCGCCTTTGAAGATGATGGTCTTTTTCTTTATAACTTTACCATCTGTGTGTATAGTGCCAAACAATATGATTTCCTGTTTTCAAACTTTTTGTAAATGGAATCATGCAGTTTATTTTCTTTTACACCTTTCTTCTTTCACTCAACGTTGTTTATGAGAGATGTTTATGTTGTCACACAAAGTTTGTTCCTTTCCACTGATGTATTAGTATTACATTATGTAAATAGTCCACGATTTATGCATTTTACTAATGTTAAACATTTAGATTATTTCCAATTTTAAGCTACTAAAAAATTCTCATCCTATCTTATACATATGTATGTATGTATTTTAATCTCATTTGATTTTGTTTCTTGCTGTATTTTCTATATTTATAGCATTTAACATACTACACTGCTTTGCATAGAATAGCTATTTATTAAATATTATTGAATGAATTTATTAATTCATTCAGCATGGTTGAAAATCAGCTTAAGGATACTTCCATTTAAGTATACACTACCAGATGACACCCACTTCAGAAAACCACTGTAAGGCCCAGACAAATAATACAAAACACAACTACCTACAGGTACTGGAGAGTGAATAGAAGCAAACAGACTCTGGCAGGGAGTTCATGCTCATTTAGAAGAGGGAGATAGGAAGTCACACAACTAAGGCTATGTCCAAGGCTTTAGCCTGGGGCAAAGTACAGTCCATGCAGTTAGTTTACTGTGTGGTGGCGAGGGACTCACATGGGAAAACTCTGTTTTTCTGACCTGGGGAACCCCAGAAATGAGGCTGGGAAAGCATGAGTGCTGAAGAGAGTAGAGGAATACCAAAAGGGGGAAGAACCAGAAGAGGAGTCCCCAGACTGTGTCTGTCCACACCTCTGACTGATCCCTGAACCATATGTGGGAAGCAGACTCAGAGCAGCTCAGCCAAAGATCAGAATTCTGAACTGAGACCAGACTTGCCACCCTGAAGGTGCAGAAGAATGAACAGATACTAGGAAAGTCTGGTGGAGAATGTACTTTCACTTGGAGGATGGAAAATAGCAAATTTCCCATCTCTGAGGTCTTTTAGCCTGAGGCTAATTACAGCCCATGGCACGTACGGCAGAGACGGGACGCATGGGGAAAGTTGTAAGCCTTCCTGGGCTGAAGCGCAAAATGAAACAAAAAAGCTGAGATTCCATGAACTCTGAAAATAGTAGAGGAACCCCAGAAGAGAAGGAATCAGAGAAGAGGATCCCTAAACTCTGTCTACCCACACTTCTGATCAAACCTTGAACCGCACATCTGTAGACCAAACTTTAAGCAGCCTAGCTAAAGACAAAAGATCTGAACAGAGATTGATGCTGCTACTGAAAATACAGAGTTTGCAGTTCAAGCCCAGACAAGAATTCCCACAATAATATCATTCAGCAATCCAAAATTTCCCAACATCCAAGGAACCAAGAAAATGGAACACGTTCTCTACATAAAAGAAAATCAGTTGTGTTCAACCTCAAAACGAACCGGATGTTGGAACTAACAGACAAGGATTTAAAAGCAGTTACTATAACCCTGCTCCATGTTTTCATGCATGAAACGTTTTCAGTGCATGAAAATCTCAGCAGACACATGAGAGGGCTCAGCTGAGAAGTAATGACAATAAAAAATCAGTAGTTTGCAGATACAAGATGCTAATACCAAGCAGAATAAACACAAATAATCCCACGTCAAGACACATTATCGTCAAAACTGTTGAAAGCAAGTGATAAAGCCCAAGAGAAAAATGGCACAGTACATACAGGGGAACAACAATCCAATTAACATCACTTCATGTTAGAAACCGTAGAGTGTTGAAGAGAATGGAACAAAGTCTTTAAAGTGCAAAAGAAAAACAATAGTCAACCCAGAATTCTGTATCCGTTGAAAAGATCATTCAAGAATGAAAGCAAAATAAGACATTATCAGGTAAAAGAAAGTAAGAGAACTTGTTGCCAGCACACTTGCATTTTAAAAAATGCATTGTAAAAAGTCCTTTGGGCTGAATGGAAATGATATCAGATGGAAATGCAGATTTTCAGAAAGAAAGAATATTTACCAGAAATGCCAAAAATCTAGATAAATGCAAAATATTAATATCTTTTCTGTCTCTATTTCTCTTCTTTCCACCCCCCCCTTTTTGTGCTTAGCTTTTTTTCTCTTAATTTTTGAAAAAACTATATAAATTCTTTTTTTTTATTTTTATTGGAGTATAGTTGATTTATGATATTGTATTAGTTTCTGCTGTACAGCAAAGTGAATCAGTTATACATATACATATATCCACTCTTTTTTAGATTCTTCTCCCCTATAGATCATTACAGAGTATTGAGTAGAGTTCCCTGTGCTATACAGTAGGTCCTTATTAGTTATCTTAAATAAACTATATAAATTCTTAAAACCAAAGTTATCACATTGACTTGTAGAATTTATAATGTATGTAGATGTATCATAGACACACACACACACACACACACACACGATAGTTATGCTGGATAGGAGAGGATGAATATGATCCTGTGTGTTGTGGTCCTGTATGATGTTCTCTATTTTTCATGAAGTAGTAAATTATTATCTGTAATTCGACTGTGAAAAGTTGAGTATACATTATAATCCTAGGGTAGCCACTATTTTTAAAATATGGAAATCAACAGCTAAAAAACCAACAGAAAAATTAAAATAGAAATCTAAAAAATATTCAAATAATTACCCCTCCCCCCTCCCCAGGTAAGAAAGGTGGAACAAAGGAACAAGCCAGAGGATTCAAACAGAAACAAAAAATAAGATGATAGACCAAGCTAAACATGTCAATAATTACATTAAATGTTAATACACTAAATGCTCATTAAAAGGCAGGGATTGTCAGAATGGATAAAGTAAGACCCAACTATATACTGTCTACAAAGGATGTGCTTCAGGTATAAAAGCATAGATGGGTTGGAAGCAAATGATGGAAGGAAAAGGAAGTACCATGCAAACAGTAAGCATAAGTAGGTTAAAATGGCTATGTTAACATCAGCCATTACAAATTTCAAAACAAAACCTAAGATGAAGGGGGTATTTCAAAATGATCAAAAAGCCAGTTCAACAAAGAAGACATAATAATTGTAAATGTATAATACATGCACAGTAACAGCTTCAGAATCATTAAGCAAGAAATTGGCAGAATTAAAGCGAGAAATAGACAATCCCACAATTATTTTAAAGATTTTAACAGCCTCCTCTCAGCCATTGGTAGAACAACTAGACAAAAAAGAATCAGCAAAGACATAGGAGATCACTTTGACTTGGTTGATATTCATAGAACATCCCACCCAATGATGGCAGAATTCATCTTTTTGAAGGCACATGGCACATCTACCAAAATAGACCATATTCTGAGCGAGAGAACAAGTCTCAATAATTTTTCTTTTCTCTTTTCTTTTTTTTTAGCTCTTTTTTGGAATATAATTGCTTTATACTTTTGTACAAGCTTTTGAGGTACACCAAAGTGAATCAGGTGTATTTATACATATATCCCCATATCCCCTCCTTCCCGTGACTCCCTCCCACCCTCCCTGTCCTGGCCTTCTAAGGCATCACCCATCATCGCGTTGATCTCCCTTTGTTATACAGCAGTTTCCCACTAGCTATCTGTTTTACAGTTGGTAGTGTATCTATGTCTATGCTACTCTCTCACTTTGTCCCAGCTTCCCCTTCACCCCCTGCCCCCCGCAACTCCATGTCCTCCAGTCCATTCTCTGCGTCTGCATCCTTATTCTTGCCCTGTCACTGGGTTCATCACTACCACTTTTTTTTTTTTTTTTTAGATTCCATATATATGAGTTAGCATACAGTATTTGTTTTTCTCTTTCTGGCTTACTTCACTCTGTATGACAGACTCTAGGTCTATCCACCTCATGACATATAGCTCCATTTCATTCCTTTTTATATCTGAGTAATATTCCATTGTATATATATGCCACATCTTCTTTATCCATTCATCTGTTGATGGGCATTTAGGTTGCTTCCATGTCCTGGCTATTGTAAATAGTGCTGCAGTAAACATTACAGTACATGTTTCTTTTTGGATTATGGTTTTCTCTGGGTATATGCCCAGTAGTGGGATTACTGGGTCATATGGTAGTTCCATTTTTAGTTTTTTAAGGAACCTCCAAATTGTTTTCCATAGTGGCTGTACCAACTTACATTCCCACCAACAGTGCAGGAGAGTTCCCTTTTCTCCACACCCTCTCCAACATTTATTGTTTCTAGAGTTTTTGATGATGGCCATTCTGACCGGTGTGAGGTGATACCTCATTGTGGCTTTGACTTGCATTTCTCTAATGATTAGTGATGTTGAGCATCTTTTCATGTGTTTGTTGGCCACCTGTATGTCTTCTTTGGAGAAATGTCTATTTTAGGTCTTCTGCCCACTTGTGAATTGGGTTATTTGCTCTTTTGGTACTAAGCTGCATGAGCTGCTTGTATATTGGAGATTAATCCTTTGTCTGTTGCTTCATTGGCAAGTATTTTCTCCCATTCTGAGGGTTGTCTTCTTGTCTTGTTTATGGTTTCTTTCGCTGTGCAAAAGCTTTTAAGTTTCATGAGGTCCCATTTGTTTATTTTTGATTTTATTTCCATTATTCTAGGAGGCAAGTCAAAAAGGATCTTGCTTTGATGTATGTCATACAGTGTTCTGCCTATGTTTTCCTCTGGGAGTTTTATAGTGTCTGGCCCTACATTTAGGTCTTTAATCCATTTTAAGTTTATTTTCGTGTATGGTGTTAGGGAGTGTTCTAATTTCATTCTTTTACGTGTTGCTGTCCAGTTTCCCCAGTACCACTTATGGAAGAGTCTGTCTTTTTTTCCATTGTATATTCTTGTCTCCTTTGTCAAAGATAAGGTGCCCATATGTACTTGGGCTTACCTCTGGGTTCTCTATTCTGTTCCGTTGATCTTCCTTTCTGTTTTTGTGCCAGTACCATACTGTCTTGATCACTGTGGCCTTGTAGTATAGTTTGAAGTCCGGAAGCCTAATTCCACCAACTCCATCTTTCCTTCTCAAGATTGCTTTGGCTATTCGGGGTCTTTTGCATTTCTGTACAAATCGTAAGGTTGCTTGTTCTAGTTCTGTGAAAAATGCCATTGGTAATTTGATAGGGATTGCATTGAATTGGTAAATTGTTTTAGGTAGTATAGTCATTTTCACAAGGTTGATTCTGCCAGCCCAAGAACATGGTATGTCTCTCCATCTGTTTGTATCGCCTTGATCTCTTTCATCAGTGTCTTATAGTTTTCTGCATACAGGTCTTTTGCCTCCTTCGGCAGGTTTATTCCTAGGTATTTTATTCTTTTTGTTGCAATGGTAAATGAGAGAGTTTCCTTAATTTCTCTTTCTGCTCTTTCATTGTTAATGTATAGGAATGCAAGAGATTTCTGCACATTAATTTTGTATCCTGCTACTTTACTAAATTCATCAATTAGTGCTAGCAGTTTTCTGGTAGAATCTTTAGAGTTTTCTATGTATGATATCATGTCATCTGCAAAGAGGGACAATTTTACTTCTTCTTTTCCAATTTGGATTCCTTTTATTTCATTTTCTTCTCTGATTGCTGTGGCTAACACTTCCAAAACTATGTTGAATAATAATGGTGAGAGTGGGCACCCTTGTCTTGTTCCTGATCTTAGAGGGAATTTTTTCAGTTTTTCCCCATTTAGAATGATGTTGGCTTTTGGTTTCTCATATATGGCTTTTATTATGTTGAGGTAATTTCTCAATAATTTTTTTAAAGCGTTAAAATCATCAAAGTAAATTAGATAATTAAAAATCAATACATGGGCTTCCTAGGTGGTGCAGTGGTTAAGAATCTGCCTGCCAATGCAGGGGACACAGGTTCGATCCCTGCTCCAGGAAGATCCCACATGCCACGGAGCAACTAAGCCTGTGTGCCAAAAAAACAAAAAAATCAATACAGTGCTAAAAAACGCAAAATTATAACCTAAAACAGATCAGTGGCTGCCTTGAGCCAAGGCGGATAGAGCAGGGAATCAAGTGCAAAGGGGCAGGAGGGGCTTCTCATCTATACCTTGATGGTGGTGATGGTTATTACATGATTATATACAAACAGCAAAATTCATCAAATCGAACACTAAAATTAGTGACTTTTAATTGTATGGTGTTAATCTCAGGCAGAAAAGAAGGAAATGATCAGTATGGTCATTTTCACCTAATACATGTCAGAGTTCAATTCAAAAATATAGTTGGAGACCAGAAGAACATTGCCAAAAGGAAAAAGGAAAAAAGTACTTTTTTGAAGCTCCCATTGTGCAGGCTACCATATGTTTTCACCACTTGAGCAAAGAGCTAACTTATGGTTAGATCATTTAAAGAGTTTAGATTTGAAGTTCAGAGGACTCAAGAGCATTCTTTCTCCATGTCCCTTCTCACAAAGCCCAGAACCAGTCCTTGTAACAACAAAAGGTACATAATGCCCACCTTCAAAAACCAAGCTTCTTTAGGTGGAACAAAAAAAAATTTTTTTTCCATCTAAGCATATTATCTGTGAAAGAATTCTCAGGACTGGCAGCAGTGGTGTGAGTGTGGCATCCATAACCTGTCTGTGACACTCCCGGGGAGAATTCTAGGAGTAACTGATACCAAATTCATGCAGTACCTCCGAAGGTTTTTTGAAAGCAGAATGGACAACTCACTTCTTCCCAGGTGTCTTCAGGATATGAACATTCTGCACTTTATATTGTTAGTACATTTTTTTATAACTCTTCATATAGAAAGTAAACCAGGAGCTTCCCTTGTGACACAGTGGTTGAGAATCCTCCTGCCAGTGCAGGGGACACGGGTTCAAACCCTGGTCCAGGAAGATCCCACATGCCATGGATCTTCCTGCACCACAGGAAGCCCATGCGCCACAACTACTGAGCCTGCACTCTAGAGCCCATGAGCCACAACTGCTGAGCCCATGTGCTGCAACTGCTGAAGCCTGCGCACCTCAAGCCCATGCTCTGCAACAAGAGAAGCCACTGCACTCAGAAGCCCACCCACAGCAACGAAGAGTAGCCCCCGCTTGCCACAACTAGAGAAAGCCCACACACAGCAGCAAAGACCCAACACAGCCAAAACAAAAAAAAAAAGACCCCCAAGGACAAAATGAAATCCTGAATCCAAAAAAAAAAAAAAAAAAGTAAACTGACTCCAGAAAAATCATTTTACGTGGCCTATAGTCTCAAAATCTAGACAGCACAGCACTTGCTATTACATTGGAGTTGTGAATTACTTGAACAGTTACAATAGTATGTGTTAGCAAAACATATTTCAGTGGTTTACTTCTGGCATAATCTCTGTCGCATGGAGGGTAAACGAAAAGTAGGAAATAATTTATAGTGTCATCTAGAAGCAGGAAGGCATGGCAGTTTTTCTTAATGTGTCTCCCAGACTCCAAAACATCATAATGCTTTTCGTATGGTTGCAGCTCTGTTCATATTTATATTTATACATACACACTTACTGTGTGTGTGTATTCCCCCGTCCAAATGTAGGCACACTTCCACAGACAGAAAGATTATTCCCCCAAATGAAAATATTTACTTACTTTGAGTAGTAAGATTAAGGGTGGGTTGGTGGATTTGGTTGTTCGCTTGCTTTGCTTTCTCAAAATTCCCTTTAACGTTGTTCTGCTGCTACAGTAACAGGGTGTCCTGCTAACACATTTCTGACGTTGCTCTATCTCAGTGGAGGATAAACATTACCACAGCCTCTACAGGAAAATATGTGTTAGCAAGCTTTTAAGTGTATAGGGTTTAAACTCTTCCCGTGTTATATCAGATCCTTACTGTAAACTAGCCAAAGTGTTTCCCAGCACAAAATAATCATTATGTCTTCCACTGGAAAGAGCACTTCATAAAACTTTTTTTGTTTTCTAGAAAACAGGGCAGACATTCTTTTGATCCCTCTGCTTCTCTACCTCAAAACTTAAACTGCTATTCCTTGTTTCCAAGACTCACAGCAATAAATGTTTTGACTTCTCAGTGTTGGAAAAATTGGGACATTTTCTAGCATTTCCCACTACCCCCATCATCAAAATGTGGATGAAATTTCGCATGTGTAGGTTAGCTCTTCATGCCCGTCGCCAGCTTCCCGACTAAGGGTCCAGAACTGTGTGTCGTCCTCTTGGTCCTGTCACTGCCTCCCTGTTCATTCTTCACTGAATCTCTCAGTACCTGCATTTCCTCAGCTGTGTGTCGGTTCTGTTTTTCTCGCTTTAATTAAACAATTCTGGTGACTCTGATCCTCGGAGGGAAGTCTGAAGAGAGGTGTGAGGAGTCATGGGCGCTGAGGAGTGGACCCAGCAGGACCTCCCTCCTCAGGAGCCACACACGCAGCTCTCAGACGGGAAAGTGTTGTGATTCATGTTGACAGAAAAGAACCTGGAAGGAAGGGAAAGCATACAGAAAGGGAATTTCCCTGGCTCTTCCTCAGAATAAGGACCTCAGATTCCTTCATACCCTAAGATCCCGGGTCCTCATCCATGGTCCGCCTGGAAAGGTCATGCTGTCCACCCGCCTCCAGCAAGGAGGCAGCATTGAAGGATGGTCCCTGACCTCCTGGACTCTGAGCTGATGCTCATCTGGAGGGAACCCTTCCCTGCCTGCCTCCCCCAGGCTCGTCGACGGCCCTTCTTATCAGGACTCGTGAGTCTAGTCACGTCAGGCCTTTTCACAGCAGCTTCGACGTTATCACTCTCCTTCCGCTCTCCTCTCCCTGACTCCCACCCCATACAGCTTCTGAACTTGAGACTGTCTGGAAGCAGCCATGCTCAGAAGAAAACAGAAAAATGTTTTAGTTCCCTTGGAACTTACTGTATAAGAAACTCCTGTGCTTTTCAGAATATTTATAAGAAACAGTTCTTGAGATTAATTAAAGGCTTCAGATGTGCTTTTGACCATTAAACGCAGTAGTCATTTGTAGCTCTGTCCACAAAGCACTGACAATTATCCTTTAAATAACTCAATTTTCATGTTATGAACCAGACAAATTCTCCTACCACAGGTAATGAGCTCTATTTTTAAATTAAACCTTTCAGTTGTGCTTATTTTCTGAATTTGGAAGTACCATGCACAGTTATTATATATGTAGGTAGTTAAAATTTGAAGTGGTTCATAAACATAATATTCAGAAATTTATTTTTTGCCCTATATTTATCAACTGTCACTTGACTGATTAGAGTCACAACTCAGATGATTTTAAAATAACCTAGGAAACTCCCTTTCCCTTCAGTCTTTCTTTTCTGTTATCAAATGATTTGACCCAAATAAAGCAAACTTTACTGACTCCCTACAAGTGAAGGCACAGACTTCTCTCCCTAGTCGGGGCCTGGAGACAGCCCAACTCAATGTCACCAAGAATCTAACATTGAAGTCCAAGAAAGAATGCATCTTGTGGTCCTAAAACCATGAAGAAAAGAAAAAAATGGATTGAATGCTTAAGGAGGCTAAAGGGCTTGTTGGCTTTCTCTCTGTCCTTGTTTTATGCCGTTATTCTTGGTGGATGAAATTAACGTTCTCCGTCTGTCTCTGTAAACCTCGAGCATTTCCTCATTGCTGCTGTGACGTGCGTTTGCGAGGGTGAGGCTAATCAGGTCCAGGTTCCTTACCGCCAGTCCAAGCCTGCAAGCCTCTTGCAAGCTCACTAGTTTCAGATTTTGTTTTCTTTATTTTTTATAATTAAGGGCCTGAAGCCATTATTTAAAACTTTTTCCCTTCTCCCGCCTTCAAGTGTTCATTTGACTATTTTATGTAGGGTAATTGTGTGTGTTTTCTAAACAAGCCCAAATTAGAGATTTTAAATCTGTCATGTTAACCTTTGATGAAAATTTACTTGAAGTCAGCAAGCATATTTTTAAGTATATGCTTTGACCAATTCTGAATTAATGTGAAATATGTTCTATAAGATTTTTTTTTTACATTTTAAGCATAAATACAGAATCTATGTTATGTTTATGAGAATTACCTTTTCGTTTACTTAAACATATGGATATTTCATTTCAAGCTTAAAATGTACATGATCTTGTGATTAATTATGCTATTTACATTTCTGGTAAACTTGTTTCAGTACTTTGAGGCACTTTTTATGTAACTCCCCTCAGACTGACTTTATGCATTTCACTCTTATTTATCTGAGTATTTGTTGGGTTTAGACATTACATTTTTCCAGCTCTAAATCTAAACTGATGCTGAGGGTATTTTGGGTTTGGTTGGTCAAGGGGGAATCAATTTAAACGATGAAGACCATTGAACCTGCTGTTCTAAAATAACTTCAGTAAGCATACATTTGCAGCGGTGCAGGTTAAAGCCCAGTGTAATGGAGAGGATCTCTAATGGCAGTGACATTTTTTAAAGGGATACCACATGTTTGTGAAGCCCTCTTACTCGCGCTTCAGTGAGCTGTGAATGGAGTCTGGCAGCCGCCCTGTTTGCACGGGGCTGGCTGGCTCAGCAGTGATAAGCAACAGACAGGCTGGCTCCTTCAGGGAGTCTTGCAGTAAAGTCTGAGCTCCCAACCCTTCTGAAACTTACTGGCCAACCTTCCCCTCTGGACCATTCATTTATCAGGAAATGAATTTGGTTACAAGGTTTCTCACATTGCCAAACCTCACTGACGAAATATGGTTTCTTCCAAAGTTCATGAGGAGCCTTAACTCTTTATTGTTGTCCAGCATTTCGTGTCTTGATCTTTGGGAACCCCCGGCAATACTAGGGTTTGAGGAACTCCACTAGGAAGGGGCTGGAGTTGGGAGCAGGCTGTGGAGTGGGTCTGGGGGCTGCTTCCATAGGTACAAAAGATGACCCTTTGGGATGGGATTTTCTTTTTCAATGTTGATACCTTCATCTTTCAAACTGAAGTGTCAGTTTCATAGAACTGATTTTTTCCATTAAAAAAAAATGAAAGCCTTTAAGCATGACACGAACCACCTTATTGGCATCATAACCTTGTAACTTAGACTAGAGATCGTTGTTTAAGTTTTGTGAAACTAGAAGGAACAAAAAATAAAAAGGAGCATATAGTTGTATGGCATAGAGAACGTTTGGGTAAGTGAAGGTTAAATTATTACAAAGTACATAATCTAGTTCATATGTTTAAGGAGCGGAACTAGGCTAAATTATCTAAAATATTCTGACGTACTGAATCATTTCATTTTGTAAAACAAAATCTGACTAGCAGGGCATTCAGCTGTAGGCTGGTCTGTTCAGTGCAGCCTACAGCCTCGACCTCCTGTGTTTGGAATTAGGCCCAGAGGTAGTACACAACGGGCATGTGGCTGTTATTACGGCTGTGGAAGTGGCTGCTGGCTAATTGATAGCAGTAGCAGCTAGAAACAGCCTTATTTAATTTTCAGTAGTCCCTATGACAAGATGCTATACATGAGAACCTTTGTAGTCTTACCATTATTGTCTTTTCTCTGACATTAAATATCTGATATTTAATGTATGCACTTGATAATATTTAGGAGTGAATTCCTTAGACTCTTCCCCCCTCTCTTTGGAGATACTTTTCTTTCAACTTTTAGCCCTGATTATTTTAGGCCTCCAAGTTAGTAAAGACTTACTGTCAGGGAACACTAGTTCCCTTGACTGGCATGGCTCCTGTTTTGCTGAAAATATACTTAAAGTCACAGAGCCAACCCTTAGCCTGGGCAGGTTGATGACTTTGCTCATAATCTGAACCCCAAAGAGTAAATGAATGAATCACTCTCTCTATTCATCACTCAGAGATAAGCTTTTGTAAATTTGAATTGCACATAGAGCATTGTGTCTATAGTTTCCATTGTATCCCAGAGTGTTACACAGACTGAAGTGGGTGGTTACTTGTAGTCAAGAGGGATCTTATTTTTCTTGATTCAGTTTCAATACGTTTATAGCAAAAGACCATATTTGGGGCATTGAAAGCACAGTGTTTCTTTAAAAATGTGCATTAGAGGAATTTCACAGGGAAAATATTCAAATAGTTTGTGTAGTTCTTTTTCTTGTTCCTGACAACCTCTGCCATTAAATAAATATCAGTCTTATCAAATTTGTGCATTCAGCCTTCTTCCTGTTGATACAGAGATGAGAAATAATAGCAGGCAGGTGCTATAAAAGATTTGCCTTCCTCTCACACCATCTGTATCTCCGCCCTAAGCTGCAGGATCTGAAAATGAAAGATCAGGGAGTATTGTGGTCCTTTATACACATTCTCCTTATTCTCTCATAGATCTTTTCGTTGTCAATGGTGAGCCAATATTGAGAGTTTTTCGGATCAGGATACAGTAGGCTACAAGGAACAGTGTGGGCTCTTGATCACTATATTAATTTATGTTGTTCCCACAAATCCTTAGACCTCCGAGTCCTTGAATAAATATCTCCAACATCCAGTGGCTAACATTCCTCTTCTTACAAAGCTACTATTTGCAATTGGGATTTTTCTCTCCTTTCATTTATTTGTTCAACTAGCAGTGATTGAGCAACTGTGGCCTGCATAGCACTCTGCTAGAGATTGTCCCTGAAAGAGTCTTCCTGTATAGGTAGGCACAGTTTCTAAAGTAGCAGTCTGAGAAACAGCTGTTCGACTCTTCCTTTTCAAATGACGAATCTTTAATTGGGGGTTGCTAATGGCAAAGAAAAGAGACAGCTCAAATCCTGAAGGATACCTTGATTTCCTTGACTGGAAGTGAGAAATGGCTATGGACAGAATCCGGATCCCACCCCAGTGCCCTGAAGCATATAAATGGAGAGGCAGAATACTATAGGGCTTAAGAGTGAATCATGTCTCCACAGTGACGTGGTCTTGGGCAAGTTACTTTAACCCTCACTGTGCATCAGTTTCTCACCTCAAGGGTAGTCTGTCTCATAGCCTTGCTTACCTCCTGAGGTGGCTGGGCAAATTTAAAAGAGACAATGAATGCAAAGTTCCTAGCACAAAGAAAGCTCTCAGTAATTGTTAGCCAATGTCATTTTCCTATTTATTTATCAACCTCGCTTTTCTAGAACAAAACCAAGAACTAAAGCTATAAGTTCTAAACAATCAAATTCCGTGCACTTTGTTACTAGGAGAGAGTTACGAGCCCTTTGCTCACAGCCTAACACACGATCTTAACAAGCTTGGCCATCTGGTTCTCGAGTCTATAATGGATTAGAAGCCACAACTTAAAAGAACTTCCATGAGTTAGCATGTTAACAGTAGTGAAAATCAAGGGCTACTTGTCCTGGTATAGCAAGAGAAGGAACAGAAAAATAACACATGTGAATCTTACTTTTCATTACCTTATGTGAACTTTTACATACTATTCATCAGGAGAAGTTGCAAGTCCATAGAGGTCATGACCCTGAGGAAAAGGTAGAGCAGTTACAGGATATCAAGTTGAGATCATCTCTGTCTTTGAGAAACGTAAGTCCTCATCTTTCAGAACGTATCACTGACTAAGCCCAAAGAAGGCTCAAATCGCTAATCTGAACTCTCAAAACAGATATGTTCCTGAGTGATTTTATTTAACTGGCTAGTTGGTCTGATATTTTAGATTGGAAGGAATCACAGCCAGATCCTCTTAAATAGTAACTTTAAAATTCTTTTAAGTACGTAAGTGACTTGATTTGTAATAAGTTACAGGTTAGACACCATTTTTCATGATCACATCAGTAGCTCTGCCAGGACTAAGTTATCTCATTTAACTCACACATCACTCTGTCTAGAAAGTTCCATGTTGTAAAGTGAAGCTGAGCCAGATTATCTAACTCCGAAGCTCTGTTCTTTCCATGACCAACTTATTGTACTACTACTTTTGTTTTGCCCATGTTTCCTCTGCATACGTGCTATTTATTCTCCATATAAAAACACTAAAAACTTGGTATTACAGATTTTTCCCTGATTCCAATACCTTTAAAAGACACTTTAGGGACTTCTCTGGTGGTCCAGCGGTTAAGACTCTGAGCAGGGGGTGCAGCTTGATACCTGGTTGGGGAACTCAGGTCCTGCATGCTGCACGGCATGGCTGGGGAAAAAAAAAAAAAAAGACGCTGTAGTGGAGGTATTTATGAAAAGACCTATCAACCCATGCAGCTGTATTCACGTTTACTGTTAGAGTTGGCCCTGACTCTGTCTCACAAGTGTACCACTTTCCAGTCGAATAAAAAAGACGGTTTGGAATGCAATCACTCCCAGAGAAGAAATAGTAGAAGGTACTTCCTTGTTTTAAATTTCCACTCTTATCCTCGGCCTATGAGAGCTGCACGTGATATTTAAGTTGTAACAAAAGCAGCCAAGTGCCAGGGTTCATTTCTCTGGTTGTTTTGATTTGTCTTATACTTCTCACTTCCAGCAGCCCACGCTAATAAAAACTGTGCTCAAATGATTTAAAAAACAATATTCTCTGGAGTTCCTTCATTTCTCAGGAACAGCATCAGACTGTGCCCTTTCTCTGTTGTAAGCCTTAGGGTTTGTGAGAAAGATACAGAGGAGCCTGGCGTGAGTTTTTTTCATTCTTAAGGAAGTGGACCAAAAACTATGCTGTCTCTCAGCATTAGTCCTTAGAATGGAGAGATGAGAGATAATTTAGAAACGCTGTTTCAACTCCCTTATTTTATGAATAGAGAAAATGAGGAGAATTGACTCATGGCCCAAGGTCACAAGACTGCAGGGGCAGATGCAGGCCCACAGCCAGGTTTCCTGATGCACTTGTACTACGTGACACTTCTCTGCATTCAAGGGGTGCTGGAATTCCTAACATCAGGCTAAGTCATCCATCAAAGCAGCCTCAAAATTTTTGAAAGTCCAGCTATTACAGTACTAGTAATTGGCTCTTTGCTATTCTTTGTATAGAAAGATGACACCATGTGTTTGTGCTTCCTGTTGATGGTGTGTTTGTGTTAATTCAAGTACTCTTTCCCTGACCTGTCTTCTTTATGACCAACAGAATATCTTTACTAGAGGACCACTTTTGGAGTACTGCATGGCCTGTGACAGTAACATCACAGATCTATCTAAGCCTTAAGGGACTGCATTCTCAGGCTAGGCTCTGTGTTCTAGTACCATAAGTATTTTTAGAACTGCATTTTTCAGTTGTATTTGAATTCACGTTTGTGACTAAATGTAATGTTTTTAACTGGCAGACTTTAATTTTTTTTACTATGTTATACGTGTTATTTAGCTGCAAGTTTAGTCTTTAACTGGCCATTTAAGAGACAGATTCTGCCCCTGTGCACCTGAATGTGGTATGGGTCATTGTTTCAGGAAAGCACTCATCCTTCCCAACCATGGCCTTTGCTCACTTCAGTCCTGTGTTTCCCTCAAGGCCCAGCCAAGATCAGACCTCCTCCCCAGGATTTTCACACGTCACCCTACCCCTTCCTCTACTTCTGTAGCACTCATTGCCTGCACCCAGTATTTGCTGTTTAGTGCATGCCCTCTGTTAAGATTTGCCCTTTTATCTCTCTGCCCTTTTTCCAACTCGATTGTAACACCTAACATCCGGGACCTATCATCTGCCTTTTATTTCCCCAGCACTCAGCCTGTGGCTCTGCACGTATGCAGTCACCATGTGTGTCTTCATTGCAGTGTGATGGGAAGGTATGAGTCCATCCCAGGAGGCCATATTGGCCAAGATGCAAGTGTGGTGGCCGTTGAGTTTCCACTGAGTGTTTGATAGAGGAGCAGGAGCAGGAATAAGAAAAGCAATAGACAAGGGTGATGTGGTTATTGAAGACCTTCAGTAGAAATTTGGCCTGTGTACTAAAACTGAACAAATGTACACTCTGTTTCACTCCTAAGTTACACTTAACGTGAATGCGTGCCCTCACGTGCCAGGAGACACACATGAGAGTGGCCATAACATCGTTCATAATAGTCAAACCCTGGACGCAACCCAGTGTCCATCAGCGGTAGAATTAATTTAAAAATTGTGTATTTAAACAATAGAATACTGGATGGCAGTATTAATGTGTGAAGCACAGCAAGCCCACTGTGTATGAACCTCACAAGTATAATGCTGAATGAGAGACTCCAGATACAAAAAGGCATCTACTGTATAATTTCATTAATATGAAGTTCAAGGAAAGGCAGAACTCAACGATAGTGATAAGGAATGCAGGTATAGGTGGTAAAAGTATAAGAAAGAGCAAGGAAGGGGACTTCCTAGGTGGCGCAGTGGTTAAGAATCTGCCTGCCAATGGAGGGGACACGGGTTCAAGCCCTGCTCTGGGAAGATTCCACATACCACAGAGCAACTAAGCCTGTGCGCCACAGCGGTTGAGCCTGTGCTCTAGAGCCCGTGAGTGACACCTGTTGAGCCTGTGTGCCGCAACTATTGAAGTCTGCACGGCTAGAGTCCGTGCTCCACAGCAAGAGAAGCCATGGCAATGAGGAGCCCGCGCACCACAATGAAGAGTAGCCCCCACTCGCAGCAACTAGAGAAAGCCCGTGTGCAGCAACAAAGACCCAACACAGCCAATAAATAAAATAAATAAATAAATTTATATTTTTAAAAAATTGGTTAACATGGTAAATTTTATGTTGTTTACCACAAAAAAAAAAAAAAAAGGAAGGGAGAGCAAGAGGAAGATAGCCTTGGCAGTATGAGTTAGAGGAGGTTATGATGATGAATGTGTGGACTTGGGAGTTAATGGAGTTAATGATTTTAAAGCAAATGAGAATAGGAAAATTGATTCTATCCCTGCTTTCTCTAAAACAAAGGCCCAAGTCTTCTGTGGGTATTTTACTGATGTGCTGTGCATAGAACCCCAAGCCAAAGCTTGTGATTGGCCTGTGTGCACTTTCAGACAGTTTGTATTTTTGAGTTATTCTCTCTGATCTAGCAGTGAATTAAACAAGTAACTTTAAGAATACTTTGAACAGTTCAGTACTTTCAGAAATAAGAATGTAACTAATTTAAATCCAACAAGTAAGTTAAAAGTTGAGAAAATAATTTTTTATACCTTAGCAACCCATAGGAATTGGGTCTCTGTGTTTTTAAGAGTCAATACTTGGTTATAACTACAGATTAATACTAGATAGATAATAAGCAACCAAGAGTTGAATTGCAAAACAGCATTTGAAAGTAAAGAGAAAATAAAACTGGTGAATAAAATTGGGATTAGCACGTAACACATTGCCTAATGCTTATCAGGTGGTTAATAAATACTTGAAGGAATCAAAAAGCAAAAAACTTAGTGTGTAGATGATGTTTGGGTCCTGATTCAAATAAGCCAACTGCAAAAAGGCCTTTTTGATATTTGGGGAACTCTACACAAAGATAGGTATTATATAATAGTAATTATTTTTAATTATTTCAACTCTAATATATTACTGTGGTTATATTTGTTTGTTTTAATTACTTATTTAATTATTGGCTGCCTTGGGTCTTTGTTGCTGTGCGTGGGCTTTCTGTACTTGTGGTGAGTGGGGGCTACTCATCGCAGTGGCTTCTCTTGTTGTGGCGCACGGGCTCTAGGTGCGCGCGGGCTTCAGTAGTTGCAGCGTGTGGGCTCAGTAGTTGTGGCTCATGGGCGTAGAGCGCAGGCTCAATAGTTGTGGTGCACAGACTTAGTTGTTCCACGGCATGTGGGCTCTTCCCAGACCAAGGCTCGAACCTGTGTCCCCTGCATTGGCAGGCGGATTCTTAACCACTGCGCCACCAGGGAAGTCCCTGTGGTTATATTTTTTAAATATGGTGGAAAAGAATTTGGGCAAACTGTTGATAATTTTGAAGCTAGCCAATAGGTACATTGGGTTCATTATACTGCTCTCTCTAGTTTTGTGTATGTGTGAATTTTCCATAATGAAAGGTTTTTGTTTTTTTGTTTTTTTTTAAGTAGAGAAAGTACAGTTTTGAGCATGGGAAAAATTAAAACTAAATTTATTTTAATTGCAGATTTAGCAGTCTGAAAATATTTAGAACATGGTGTCCCAGAAGATTTATTAATAGAAATTAATACACTCTTGCTGGAGATCTCAAATACATGTTAGCCTCTCTATATATTAGTGCAAAGCCTAAAAATCCCTTTGCATCAATCAGTCTACTATAGTTTTTTAATTATTTTTAACTTTCAAGTAGGACTTAATCAAATAGATCATAGCTGAAAATTCAGAGTGAATGTAAAATTTCTTACTGTTAATTTCTTTAGGGAATGTGAAATCATAGAGCTTGTTATGGAGGACTTCACAAAAACTAATCTATTTTCAGAATTAGGTTTTTGATATAAATTTTTGCATGTTTATTTTCAAAGACATTTTCTTTTATAAGTGATAAATGGCTTTCGGGAGAATAGTTTAAAAGAGTGGTTTAAAATAATTGAAATCTTAGAAGTTAATTGTTATTGACCAGTGACTAGGTTTGTTAAAACAGGGAATTTGTATTTTGAAATCAGAAAATTTATATTTCCAAGCTGGAATCTGCCTTAAAAGTCTGCTTTTCTAGTGCTCGCTTCGGCAGCACATATACTAAAATTGGAACGATACAGAGAAGATTAGCATGGACCCTGCGCAAGGATGACACGCAAATTTGTGAAGCGTTCCATATTTTTAGGGAATACAGGGATATGTGTATAAAAACAGATGATTGAACTTGGTGTACCCCCAAAAAAATAATAAATAAATAAATAAAAATTTTTTAAAAAGTCTGCTTTTCTAGGCATTGCAGTTCTGATAAAAATTTTTATAATGTATACACTTTTATGATAAGATTCTATAAAAAGCTCATAAATTATACACTGTCAGTTTATAAGAAGTATAAAACAAAATTTTTTAAAAACCTAGTCCTTTGGGGAGTGGTCAGTTTTACTATCTCCCTTCTGAAGATAAAGTTACTGTTGTTGGTTTTGCATACCTGACCCTATTCATATTTTTGCCCAGTGTCTAAAGTGCTTCCTCCCTGTCAAAACTCACCCTTTTCTCTCAGGATTTAGCAATTATCACCTCCTCAGGAAAGCCTTTCCCCACCACTTCGTTAGCCCAGCCATTAGAGCCCTTCCCACGTAGAATCATTGCTGTGTCACGGCTGTCCCCTAGACAGGAAGCTCTTCTGGGTCAGGGACTGTCCTAAACTACACTCAGCTTCTCAGCTCTGGGATACAGTATCTTTCATTTATGTATTTCTTTAGTTCTGTCTATATATTCATTTACTTACAAACTACACCTTCAATACGGCTTACACCCTAAAACTTCTTATAGTTCAGAGGGAAGTTCTTTAGGCATAGAATAGGAACGTGTTGCTTTTTATCTCTTGAGGATAATTCAGAATCTTACTGTGTTTCTATCACCCTTCTAACTTGACTTCTCTGTGTACAGGCCTGTGTAAGGTGAGAAACCGTGCAGAGTATATAATGATCTTAGTGGGAGGGTTCCTTGGAAGTATGTTGTGTTTTTTCTTAACTTACTGAATATGTGCTTGTTCTCTCGTTTCTTTGTCCTAAAAATAAGTGTGCTTTCATGAAAGTGTCAATTAGTAGGGGTCTAGCTTGTCACACTAGGGCAAGAGGACATGAGAGAGGAGTAAAAACTCATGATGAAGGATATTCCAGGTGCAGGGAGCTCCTGCTTGGGAATGTTGTTGCCTTTTACCCTTAGATGAAGTCAGGTTACCTTAGTGGCTTTCCAAGTTTATTCTAATCTCCTTCCTATCACTCACTCCATTCCCATCCCTGATTTCCAGAAGTAAAAAGGAAATGCAATGCGGCAGAATCCTGAGAATGAAATTTGCATGCACATTTCTGAAAGGGAGCAAGTTTTCCTAAACTTTTTATAGAGGATGAACCCCTCACTGGAATCAGTTTTTCTACGCTGGAACCCGTAACCTTAGTGTGCCCTAAGGACTCCTGTTTTCTTTCCAAATATATCAAGGGCAGTTGGAGGAGAACACATGGCAAGCAACGTGACCATCCACGTGTGTTCCAAGCGTGGGAAACAGGGTCCTGTGAAGCACCTTGCGTCCAATCCAGTTTAACTCTCGTCCCTGGAACCTTCAGGGCTTGCTGTTTTTCCCCAGACATGTGGGAGATAGTTTCCTGACTCAGGCTTCCGGCAGGAGGACTGTCTCATCAGTCACTGTGCATCTGCAGGCCTTGGCGATGTTAGAGTCAAGGCCTGGGGACTGATCAGGACATTTGTCAGCAGTCCTGAACATGAGCTATATAGATATGGGTGCATTTCCTGGACTGGAATCAGAAAGTTAGTCATTGATGGCCAGTCTCTCCTTGTTCCTAAGCCATCATTATTGCTCTCAATATTCACAGGCTGATGATCAACGGTTGACATGGACAACGTTAAGGAAAACATCTCCCTTCAGAAATAGGTACTGGGACTTCCCTCCAGGCTCTGTTTCCCTTTTCTAACTTTCGAAGATAGAGGCTGGAGAATCTGAATGTTGATAAACCCTTCCAGACAGCGTGCTTTAATCTGTGAGGATGCTGGGGTGGGGGCTGGTAGCGGCAGCTGCTGCTGACCTAAATCTAAAGGCTTTGTAGAGTCAGCTGCGTGGAGACCCTTGCCCAGAGGCAAACAGGCTGGAAGAAACCATATCACAAAGATAAAGACTCATTAGGATGGAGCCAGACGGAGGATAGAACCGGATTTTATTTGTCTGCTCCTTTGTTTCTAGTGAAAAACAAAAGTAACAAAGGTCACTGGACTCAACATATGATCATCAACAGAGGAGACTCTTGGATTTATTTCTGGATCTGTCGCTTCCGAGCCTTCACCTCCCTTTCCGGGAAGGGGCAGCATGAGGAGCAGCCAAGCCTCCCTCCCCCCCTCACCCGGGTGGCATCACCCCCTCTCCTCTGTTCATCCCTTCCTCTGTTCCCACCGTTATCTTGGGCACTCATCCCATTGACTGGACCCCTGCTCTTGTCGCCCAGCTCCTTCTCTCCTGGGCCTGCTTCACCGCCCCCCTCAATCGGATGGATCACATAGCTTTCCAAGTAATCCTCCACAGCAGCATTCAGGTCCTGGTCTCTGCTCTGCTCACATACATGTAGTGGCTCCTTTTGTATGAAGTCTAGAGTCAGGCTCAGTAGGATCCATAAACCTGCCTTTAAGCTTTGTTTCACGTCACTCCCCGTCTTACTCTCCATTTCCCAAACAACCTGAACACTGGCTGGTCCTTGGGCACCCTTGTGCTTTTCTGCCTCCATTTCTTTTCTTCTGTCACCCCCTCTGCCCTGAATGCCCTTCTTCCTACCTTCACATACCCAGCTTTTACCCAATGTTTACAGACCACTCATTTGCCACCTCCTCCTTGAAGCCTTTCTTGATGCCCCCGTTTAAAGTAATTTCTCCCTTCCCTGGACTCCCAGAAATGATGCTTATTTGTGTAGTTCACATGATACTTATCACTTCTACCTTGTCTTATAGTTATTTTTATAGGTTTTTCATCTCCAGGTGTAGGTTATAAACACCTTGATACAAAGTCTCTTCTTTTTGGTGTCTCCTATGGCAGTAGATTTCATTGGGAAGCCATCAAGGATTTTCTTTAAGCCACAGAGAACCTTGATCAGATTTTTTTTTTCTTTTTCCTTTTTTTTTTTTTTAATCCCAAGGCGTATGGGATCTTAATTCCCTGACCAGGAATCGAACCTGCACCCCCTGCCCTGGAAGCAAGAAGTCCTAACCACTGAACTGCCAGAGAAGTCCCCCATGATCAGAATTCATCATTGTTCATGCAGCCCTCACGTGTGCCCAGGAGCTCCTCAGAGAGGTCAATATATGGGAGGGTTCAAACCTATTTCTTGTTTGGCCAGGCTTCTGAATAAGGGTAGTTGTGAATAAGAAGAAGAATTCCTTCTGCCTGCAGTGCTTTCCCTCCTCTCCCCTCTGCTTCAGGATGACTCAGATCCACTGTTGCATCAGCCTCCCCGGACTGCTCTCATCCTCAGAGCCTGTGTCTCCTAAGCCACCACAGCTCCTGATAGGGCTGGGTACGTTCCTCACTCAGCAGAGCCTGCCTTCAAAACATTTACATCCGGTAGTGAGTGAAAACCATATACAAACCCGTATCCAGTCCAGGCACCTTGCGGGAAATGTATAGACGGATGCCTGTGCCGTGGGCAAGCATGCACCGAGCGCTGGAGGGGGGCCCTTGAAGGACTTTGAGGAGGAGGGGAGGCACTTGAGCCAACTCTGTAGGAAATGATCGTGTGGTGGGAAGGCCATCTTAGCTATAAAGAGCAGTCTCAGAAATGGAGCAGCACAGAGGGGGGAGTTGCCTGGCGTTTGGCAGAGGCTGATGGTTTGTGTAAAGGAGAGGAAGCAGATGAAGCTAGGAGGTCACTTGGATTGTTCGTGCACATCCTAGAATCCATCTAAATCAGGACTGGCAATTAGGACGTTGCTTCTTCTAACAATAGGTTGTATTGAAGGCTTGCTTTTTGGTGACTCTTTTTTTCATTTGCGTTCATCTTAATTCTCCAAGTAATTGTTAAGATTACTTAAGGCCAGAGACCATATGACATATTTTTTGTCAAATACTTTTATAGTACAAAGGATCACTCTGTAACTTTTGGCGGGGGGCCAGGGGCGGGGTGGGGAGGGCCCGCGTCAGGTCTTGGTTGCAGCACGCGGAATCGTTCATTGTGGCGTGTGGGCTTCTCTCTAGTTGTGGCTTGCTGGTTTTCTCTTCTCTAGTTGTGGCACGTGGGCTTAGCTGCCCCACGGCATCTTAGTTCCCCAACCAGGGATTGAACCCACGTCCCCTGCATTGCAGGACAGATTCTTTAGCACTGGACCACCAGGCAAGTCCCTGTAACTTAATTTTGAGTTGTCTTAAAAGTAGAGCAAAAAGTTCTTACCTGTTTGATGATATAAAGGTTAATATTTCAGGGTAAAATTATAGGATTGATACCAAAATAATCCAAAGGAGGGAAGTTGGAGGTGGCTGAAGTAAGAATGACCATGAGTTGACCATGATGCCCATGGTTGATGGGCACACTGTTCTCTCCACTTTTGTGTATGTGGGCATTCCTAATAAAATGTTGAGGACTTCCCTGGTGGCACAGTGGTTAAGAATCTGCCTGCCAATGCAGGGGACAGGGGTTGAAGCCCTGGTCTAGGAAGATCCCACACACGCGTCACAAATACTGAACCTGCACTCTAGAGCCCGCGAGCCACAACTACTGAACCCAACTGGAGATAGCCTGCGTGCAGCAACAAAGACCCAGCACAGCCAGTAAATAAATAAATACATTAATTAATTAATTAATTAAATTTTATTTTTTAAAAAATGTTGGGGGAGATTTTGGACCTTGGGTGGTACTAAGCCTTCAGCTTGGGCTCCCAGCTCAGTGCCCTCACAGCAACAGTGTGTGGCCGCCCCCTGTGCCTCACACTGCGTTGCTGCAGCCCTGCCCACCAGAAGAGCCAGGAAAACAGCCAAGAGTCAGCCATTTGGTTGGGCTCTTGGTACAGTCACAACAAGTGATGCAGACCCATCAGCCAGATGGCAAAGGAGACCATTATTTTTGTATCCACCATTGTGTTAAAATACCGTATTTGTTAAATCATCGGTGGTCATAATTAAAATGTAAATATTAATACAAAGGAAGGAAGGATGCCTGGGTGAACAGGTCACCTTACAAGAGGGATTAATCAGAAGTTTTATCTTAACATCCTTCTTCATCAGAAAGTGTTTTGTATGTTCACTAGGATGGAGAAACCGTGGAAGATGTATCAACAGTGTAAACTACTCTTGCAGTAAGCACAACATTCTGTCTTCCTTAAGTAAAGCAGTATTTTAAAAGCCCCGGAACTCAGATGTCATCCCTTTCATGTTGCATATACAATAGTTCTCTTTAGGGGAAATTTATAGTTTCACCTTGTTTTCTCATTTATCCCAAATTTTGATTTTTTTAAAAAAAGAAACACATGTTCTACATTCTTTTCTCTAAATAAACCCCAAGTATAAAAGAGTGTTTTATTAAGTGTTCCCTATATCCAAATTCTAAAATATATGTTGATTATTTAAATTTAGAATTTCCCGTAGAAACATCCTTTAAAATGTTTCTGAATATTTTCAAGATAAATTCCAATTTTAGTTAACGTTCATGCTTGCAGTGTATAACAAACTGCGTTATCCGTGGTTAGTCCCTAAAAGTAAATTAAGAGATAAGCAATGCATGTTTTTTTTACTGAAATATGTAAATTTGGAACAATTAGAGCCTGTGTTATAAGACTCCTTCCTCTTAAACCACTGTCATGTTTTGGAAATGACCATAGATCTTCAGATGCTTCACCTATAGGTTTACTTGCCTTCTGGGGCATTGCTTTGAAAAATAAAATAAACAGGCAGATAAACAGATGGCTGGCTTACCAAAACGGAGACAGGAGGGGTCCTTCTATTCCCAGTTTTCCTTTGGCTGTGACTTTTGTCACAGGGCAGGAGATGGGCTCTTTTAGGGCCCTTCTGTGGCATTGCTTCTGTGGACAAGGCAAGGATGGGCCTCGCAGCCCTGCCTGGCTCTCGTTGGGCCCCCAGCCCCAAGTGAGTCACTTAAACATCACAGCCAGCCTTCAGCATCAGCTCCCCACCACCAGCAGAGCAGGCCTCATCAGCAATAATGGTTTACAGATGAGGTAACTAAGTGTCAGAGGGGTGACGTTATTTGTCCAAGTTTATTAGTGTCAGAGCCAAGTCTGAAATTCAGACGTCCTGAATTTTCCCTCCATTATACCATTCAGAGCCTAGATGGGAGAGATACATATTGGTCTTTTTTTTTTTTTTTTTTTTCTTGGCACACGGGCTTAGTTGCTCCGCGGCATGTGGGATCTTCCTGGAGCTGGGATCGAACCCGTGACCTCTGCATTGGCAGGCGGATTCTTAACCACTGCGCCACCTAGGAAGCCCGATATTGGTCTTAAAAGTTTACGCTTCCTTATCTTAGTGTTTATTTCAGTTTCAAATAATTGGTAAGTATGACCGTTGCCATAGAAGCATTAAGTACCAGCTGCCTGCCTTTGACAACCTCCAGTCTGTCTAAGCTGGGGAATCAGAAGGGACAGGAGTCCAAATGTCCTGCCTGGCCCAGCCTCAGCTTTCAGACTGTGGATGACAGGGGGCGCAGGGGCTTTGGCACCCTCCGTTGATACTTGCCTTTGTCCCACCTCTGCCAGTGCCCACCACACGCAGAGCCACTGCTGCCAAGAAAACAGGACCGAGCACAGCCCGCAGCTTCCTTGCCTTGCCCTTTCTGACCGCCATTCGCCAGGTCTGTGGCCCTCTGCGTAGCGTTCCTGCAATTTAAAACTTGCCGATCATTTACCTCTTTTTCCTCAATTTTAGAATTTCCACCCAGCTCAAAACACATTTGAACCTTTTATTCAGATTGCTTTGTACCTAATGGGGCTTAAAATATGGCTGCAGCGTCTTTAGCAAAGTTCTTCTGACTAATCAATGATTTATGATTTTTCTTTTGTGCTCGGTTGCTATACCTGCCTTTCAGGAACTGCCCTCATTCTCAAGAAATTGAGAGTGAGCCTTTGAAATCAGAGGAATTCCAGAAGAGGCTGCATCCTTATAAGGTTAAAAAAAAAAGAACAAGTGTCATTTAGTGGCGGATAGAAGTGTGAGGGCCCAGGCAAAGGATGAAGTTCTAGGCTCTTGAAAGTGTGGAGGAAGGGCCTGGGGGTGGCCGATAAAGCCATGGGTTAGAATGTTTCGTGAGGGTCATTCATCACCACCTGGTCCCCCGGCCTGCCCTGGGGCCACAAGCCAGTAGAGAAGCCGGTCCCTTTCGAATCCGACTCCCGTGTTCCTGAGAGGAACCAGGTGAAAGTGCATGGCTGGATCAGAGAAAAACGCACATCTGGAAGGATCTGCATTAATGAGGCTGAGGGGCTGGGACTACTGCCTCCACGTACAAAGGACAGTCCTTTGTAAGGGTGAGTCAAAAATTATCCGCACTCCAGTTATATTAAAACTTCTGTTGGCTGCACTATCTTATCAGCGCTTTCCATTCAAGGCTACTGTCTCCCAAGTCACTGCTGTGCAGGTGTGAAAGTGTTATATCAGTTCATTTGTAACTGCAATGTGAGCAAAAACGGATGCCCCACTTGCGATTGGGATGAAAGGAGAGCAATGTGCAGTGATTCGTTTTTCGTGGTCTGAGGCTGTACCTGGTACCGTTATTTATCAAAGACTCTGCTCAGTATGGAGAAACTGTTTTGTCATGAAGAAGTGTATATGAATCGATAGAGAAGTTCAAGGAAGGTCGCACACGTGTTAGCCATCAAGAAGGAGCCAGGTTCACTTCTGATGAAGAAGGGAAGACAGCAGTGCATTCGTGGCTCGCAGCTCAGCCTAAAACATTTTTCAGTGAGGGACTACGAAAACTTGTTGGCAGATGGACAGAGTGTATTGAAAAGCAAGAAGATTATGTTGAAAAACGATATAGTTGTCTTTTCTAAAAGTTAATTAAAATAAATTCTACAGGGCTTCCTAGGTGGCTCAGTGGTTGAGAATCCGCCTGGCAGTGCAGGGGACCCGGGTTCAATCCCTGCTCCAGGAAGATCCCACATGCCGCGGAGCAACTAAGCCCGTGGGCTACAACTGTTGAGCCTGCGCTTTAGAGCCCATGAGCCACAACTATTGAGCCTGTGTGCTGCAACTACTGAAGCCCACGCACCTAGAGCCCATGCTCTGCAACAAGAGAAGCCACGGCAACGAGGAGCCCGCGCACCACAACGAAGAGTAGCCCCCACTCACCACAACTAAAAAGAAAGCCCGCACACAACAAAAAAGACCGAACACAGCCAGTAAAATTAAATAAATAAATAAATTTTAAAAATAATAATAATAATAAATTCTACAGCCAGAGTGTGGATGATTTTTGACTCACCCTCGTATTTTATGTTTCTGGTTTGTGAAATACCCCATTTCAAGACTGTACAAAGGGTCGATGTGATGCTTTGACCCAGGATGTGAGCCGTGTCAGCAGGAGGCCTGGGGCTCTGGGAGCAGCCTTCTTCAAAGCATGTAGAGTCACTCTTTTCTGGGCCTCCTGGTCCTGTTTGTTAGTACCACTGCTTTGCCACCTCTGAGCATACTTTTTTTTTAATGTGCCTGCAGTGTTATTGCTTATTCATAAAGTTTTAAGAATTTGCCTTAATAAGAAAATTATGGGAAAAAAATTGAAATCACGTGAATTGATACCAATGCAGTTACATTCCCAGCCTGCCCTGAAGCCTGCACAATACTCTGTTTTAGATATGGGGCAGCCAACTTTTTAAACTTCTAACACACTAAGACATGAAACTTAAAACCTGTGTTTTTTGATATAGGAAAGGGTAAAAGCAGGATTCATGAATGTCAAAGAATAGGCTTTTGTAAATGGAAGATTTAATCTGTGTTTTGCTTCCAAGTATTAATGTCTTCCCGTTCGTGAGCTTTCCATGAGTATCTTCCTCAGTGGCATGTGACCTGAGATTCAGATCATAGTTGAGTTGTGATCACATCACCTGTCCCCTTGTTTATTATCTTCTCTCTGTGTCAGTCTTGGAAAACAGAATTTAAAGTATTCTTCTTTTCTACCATAATATTGACAATAAAAATACCCTGTCTTTAGTGGGCTGTTTCGTTGCTCTATTTCATCACAGTGCTAGAATTAAGAAGGACCCTGAGCTGTCACACCTCTCTGAATTGTCTTAAAGGTCCTGCCTCTGTTTCAGGGACGTGGGAACAGAGAGTGATCGCTGAAGAAACGGGAATGTGACTGGAATGACTTGGGAAACTCTGAAGCCTTCTTCAGCCTTCTCATTTGCTGGCTAGGCTGGGAGTCCATCTCCACCCCTACGGCAGGGCCAGCAGCAGCGTGGTCGCTGGCTGGCATGGGTGGGGGCGGGGGGCGTGGGGGCTTTTGCCACTGGTCACTGGTTCATTCATTCTGTGTAACCCCTCCCAGGGTATTTCTTGGACCCCAGCGGGGAACATTTCTTCATCCAGCTTTCTCCATTCTCCAGCCCGTCATAATCTTTGCCTTCACATTCTCACTGCAGGGAGACCTTTGTCCAAGTGATGAAATTGAAATTATTGACCCAAAGCAGATGAACAGTTTGCCTGTTTAGCCACTCTGTGCTTTGGGGAAGCTGTGCACATGACACTGAGTGATTAAGAAGATGGGCCACGAGTAGGATCCTACATGATCCATTTGGAATTTCAAGCCAAGGAAATATTACTACTGTGGATTAGAAAGGGCTCTTGACCGTTCGTATTCTGAATCTGTCTCCCATTAACATTGTCATAATTGAGGACAGACAGCAGTTACCTAAGAGTAATTAGTGATTGTGAAATGATTGCGGACTAGTGGAACTAGGGAGCTCCTAGGAAAATTCGCACCTACTAGATGGTCTTGAAGCACCATTTTTTGCCATCCTTTCCTTTTTTTTTTTTTTTTTTTTTGACTGATTACCTTCACTTTATTTTTATGTAGATGGTTCCCGGCTTCTCTCTGTGTCTTAGGGCCAGCCTAGCCAGTGGCCCAGAATACTTACTCTTTGTTAGGTCTCGTCCACGTTTTAGCCTTGCTGCCTGAAATAAGTGATTGTTATTGAAGGCCACAGGTTCCCCATATGCCGGTTGAGGGAGCTGTCTAGGTGATGTCTAAGTCCTGCCAACGCCACTGTGCTGGGACCCCGTTGCCATTCTGCGGTCTCCACCCTTCCTCACTCCCACATATGGCTCCTCCAGAACTGAAATTCTTTTTCTCTCAGGTCATTCTTTCCCTTGTGCCTTCCTGAATCACAGAATATGTGGGACCCAAGGATTTGCATTTCTAACAAGTGCCTGCCCAGGTGATACTGATACTGCTGTCTGTGGATCTCATTTCTGGGTTGGGAAGAGGGGATGGATGTAGTTTGTTGGGGGAAATGTCTCACACACACATACATATCACCATTATCAGCACCACCTCTACCCCCAGTCATTTTTTTAAATATTTATTTATTTACGCTGCACCAGGTCTTAGTTGTAGCACGCAGGATCTCCGTTGCAACATGCAAGATTTTTAGTTGTGGCATGTGGGATCTAGTTCCCCAACCAGGGATGGAATCTGTGCATTGGGAGCCCAGAGTCTTAACCACTGGACCACCAGGGAAGTCCCTCTACCCCCAGTCATTTGAATAAACTTCACTACCTCTTTTACCTTCTTAACAGCCCTCTCCCTGATGCCTGAAGAGTCCAGGAAAAATACAGTACGATTCAAACTGTTAGCCGAGTCCACCTTTAGAACCTCAGCCCCTACTGTCTACCCCATCTTCTCTGCTCCACCCCCAGCCTCGGAACCTACTCTTCATTCCTGCCTTGCTTGTCCCTGCCTGAAGTGTGCTCCTCACCCCTTCTCTACCTGCCCTTACAGCCTAGGTCCCCCTGCCTCCGTGAAGACTGTCCCAGACATGACAGGTGTATAGATCTCTTCCTGCTGGAAACCTTCCAGTAGTTCACTCTCTGTATCACTCTTTTCGGTATTTAACAAATGAGAATGATATTCAAACGTTTAGTTTGTGCATTTACATTTTGTCTCCTTACTAGATTTTCAGCTTATTGAGAGTCTGAACTTTGCTTTATACTTGCCAGACCCCACAGTGTTTCCCACGTAACAAATTGGTTACTTGATTAAGATGGAGTGTGAAGAGAGGAAGAAGTCTGGTGATTGTGGGGAGCCTCTGGTCCTTTCATATACTCGTGCATATTTTGAAATTTCTAAATCTTAAACTTTCAAAATCAAAACTTTTGGAAGTTTAAATCTCAACCACTTTTTTTTAAACAATAAAATAAAATGTATCCTGTATTCCTTAGATGAGATATTTTGTACAGATCTTTTAGTGAGTTGTTCTGTGATTATAACATAGCAGGTATAAATTCTAAATTATATACATCTGTGATGGTCCAAATTAGAGGGAGAGATATTATACCATTCAATCATTTTAGCTTTAATGTATAGTAGGGCAGGTTCCCCTTCATTTTTATTTCTTGGTCCTAGTTCTCAAATCACATAACTCTGCTGTGCTAGTGTTTCTCTCATTCCACCCCCTCCCTTCAGTGACATACACCACCACCCACTTTGCTCTGTCTTTGCTTCTTCCTATTCATGTTTTCTCTTGAGAAAAATTAGACTGACTGCTTTGATTAGTTCTTTCTAATGCATTCATTGCTTATCTCGTGTCTTAGGGTTTTCAGCCAAATGAGTGTTTCACAATTGATAACTATTTTACAAATAGAACACAGTACAATATCTTACAATGTGGTGCACGACACCACAGCAAGCTTTTGAATCATTTAATAATATATTTACTGGCTTCAAGGGGACAGAAACACAACTATTTATCAATAGTTGTTTTTTTGTTTTTTGTTTTTTTTCAATTTTTGGAACGTGTCAACTGCTTTCCCAAAGAGAACAAGCCTGAGTCTGAGGGATTTTTAGGCCGAGGTAAGGAATATATTCCCTATATTAGAACAATTTCTTGAAGAAATCAACATATACACTAGTCATTTAATATGAATTCCCGTTAACTTGGTGAACCTTATGACTGTTAAGGATTTCTGTGGTTTTGTTCGTACACTTTTGTGCCTTCTTTTTAAAATTGGGAGTCTCTTCTATGGCTGACATTCTGTGGTTCCAGGATCTCTTAGGAAAGTAATGTGGACTTTTCTAGCTGACCTAGACCTGTCTGGTTGAAGCTGGGGGAGCCCATCTTCTAGACGGCTCTACCTCACGTACATAACCATCCCTGAGTGGAATCTAAGGTGGACTCACTTCCTCACAGCAGGGAGGGTTATCTGGACTCATCTGGAGCATTCTGCGTCTGTTCCTTCTCCTCTAGATTTCCTAATTCCCTTTGTTAGTCCTCATGACTGGGGAGAAGGAAACAGACCTCATTTTGTGCTTTTACGTCATTGATCACACATGTTGGAGTAACCGCGCAGCCAGTTGCGTCTCACAGGAAGTCACAGGTCTGGCTTGTCCACTCACGAATCATGCTTGCATCACTGGGGAATACAGCCATAGGAAGCGCTGAGACTGAACTTTAGGTTGTAAAATGCCGGCCTTTAGAACCATGGGATTTAAGTGGGATTTTCTCTGAGTAGATGGAAGAAAACATCACTGTTTTAGTAACCACAGGCTTTTCATATAACCCTGGGGATAGATTGCTCTTTCCAGCAGAGGGAAAAAAATTCTCCTATATAATGGATGCATAGGGATGTTGATTATCAAAGCCTAGTTTTAACTTCTTGCTAAGCAATAATTAAGGCATGACTTTTCTAAGAATGGGTGGTGCCCCCTTGAAGACTTGAAAAACGGTCACATTTGCTTATAACTTAAATCCTAAGACTGTTCAAAGGAGATAACTCTTAAGAAGTCAAAGACAACTTCCTATCTCTGCGCTTGTCTTAGTTGGAATTCTCTTTCCAGATCTCTCTTTGACATACCGTGGCAAAGGCTGTATTCTCGCCTGATATAATCACACAAACTCTCCTTCACTCAGAGGCACGTCAGTCAGGGCCTGGGCGTGCCAGCAGAGCCTCTCATGGGCCCCTGTCCCCACACCCGCCACATGTCGCCCACGTGTAACTCCCAGCATGGACATTTCAGACATGGCCAAGATCCTTGCTTTCCCAGAATTTGTCTAAACATGATTCAGAATCTTCCTCCAAATCTGTATCTCTGACTCCCACTTAATTCACATACTAATCTGAAAAAAAATTAGTGTAAACAAATACTATCAGAGACATAGTAGTTAGGACTTAACTGTTACATTTTTGAGGCCATATCCTCCCCCTTTTTTAAAAAACCATATTGCAGGGTGGGGGGGAGTTGAGGGAGGGAGGGAATACGGGGATATGTGTATAAAAACAGATGATTGAACTTGGTATACCCTCCAAAAAAATAATAAATAAATAAATAAATAACCATATTGCAGTCTGGACAAGAGTGAAAAGTAAAGCACTCATTAAAAATGGAACTTGTCTCCATTTACATATTATGCCTCAGTTCATGACTAGTGCATGTTGATGAGCTCACTTTATTTTCCATAATTAGATATAATGAAATGTAAAATATGACCGTCACCATCTATATCAATGCCATCCATTATCCAAGATCCAATTTTCCTAGGTTAGCAAGAATATGACAGTGGTAGGAGAGTGGTAAGCAGGGAGAACAGGCAATTTGAGAAATAAATTAGTCTATTAAGTTTGAAGTATTGCCCCCCAAATCCTGATAAGTGAGTTCATTTGCTTTGCAAAGTGACATGGGCTTAATTTGGCTCCTTTTGTCCCAAATAAATTCGGGCAGTTATTCCACTAACTCACCCAGTGTGCAGGACTCAATTTTCCCAACTCATTTTTCCCCCCATAACTCTGAGTTTTTCTACAAACAGCAATTTTTACCTCTTTGTTCATTTATTCCTTTATTCAGTCACTCAGCAAATATCTCTTAAGCCCCTGGCAGTATTCTAAGCGCTGGTGGATGCATCCGTGGGGGGCAAAAATGCCTGCCCTCATGGAGCTTATATTCTACTTACATTTTTATTTCATAGTAATGTATTTATTTTCCTGGGATCTCACTCTCTTGGCCCGGTATCTGAGTCCTGTCCAAAATAATGAGCCCACTGCAGGAAGGACGAGCAATTCCAATTATCTGTGGCTCCTCCTCTGGGCTCCCTCTCAGCACAAGAAGTTCTGCCAGTAAATTCACTACTTTTGTCCTTCATCTCCCACCGTGGCATCAAAATGTTCTCCTCTTCGCAGCCTTCTGAATTGGAAATGATTTGCCTTTGAAACAAGGGCTTTGACTCAGTCCTGTAGCTCAGTCTTCTTGAGGAATTTACACACTTGGCAACTTCAGTTGCCGTCTCAGAGCTAATGACTTTTAAATTAGAAATATCTATCCCCAACCTACCTATTCTCTCAACTCAGAGCTCACTGAATGAACAGACGTGTTATCTTGGCCCTCATGGCCCCCCTCCCTGTCTCCACTCTGTCTTTCCAGCCGTGTCCCCAGCCGCTGGCCTTCCAGCCTGTGCGCCGGCCCCACACAACCTGCCAGGCCCGCAGGTGAGCCCTCGGCCTCGCTGTTTGCTCACAAGGGTCTCTTCCAGGTGCAGTGCCAGCTCCCTCCCCTGCCCCCGTCCCACCCCTACAGGTCAGAACCCATCTGTCAAAGCCTTTCTCAAACTTCCCCTGCAGCAGGAGAGCCTGTCCTTCCTTCCTTCTTTGGGTTGCCCCACCAGCCCCCAGAAGAGATAGAGAAATTTCAAACTGAAGACATCCTCTTTTTCATGACCCCCCTTAACCTGGACCTGTACGAGAAGGGTCTAACAGGGACATTTGCTCAGACTTCAAACTCCAGTAGGCTTCAGATGCTGACTGATGGCATGATGGTGGAGAGCTCATCACAAGTGTGGATTCATCTTTATATTGTATCCTCTGTTTTTCCTCAGTCTTTTTGCTGCCAATCACAGAAGCCATTAGTGACATTTGTAATACTCAGAGGCGGTCGCCTTGCCCGAGTTTTCAGGACAGGTGTCCACTCACCTTGTAGCTCTCTTCTTGGTGGTAACTTCCTTCCCAGGGAGCCCCTGAGGTCCCCACTGCCCAGCCAGCCATCATGCTCTTAGATATGCAAGGTATAGTGACTGTCTTCTGAGCCACCTCATGGTGGGCTTCTTGACTTTAGCTTTGTATTTCTAAATTGGTAACTTTTAATGGCTCTTTATAACTTTCTATATTTTGAATTTAGTTTTCCATTAATTTTGAAACTAATTTGCCTGAAATAGGACTGTTTCACATTCAGTGTTGCTGTTACTGGTAGGCCAGTGCTCATCTCCTTTTTGTCAGCTAAGTAGTAATATTTGCTCCATTTGCAACTCATCCCATCACACATAGAGAGCCTGCAGATCAGGCTTGTTCTGACCATAATCTTAGCTGAACTGATCATGTAGATGCTTCACCTAGAGTTTGCTGTTCAAGCCCGCCACAGGCTTCCAACCCAAGTGTTAGCCAGTCTGCCTGGGAGAGCACCCTTCCAGGGCACTTTCCATCTTGTGTCAGGCTCCCACTGGTTTTATTCCTCCTGCTAAATTATAACCCTGTTCAAGGAGCAGCAGTTATTCCCCTTTCTTTGCTCTACAGCCTCAAGCACAGTGCTTCATATGTAGTTGGCACTAATCTATGTTTAGTTTAAGGACCCATCACTGAAGGACCCAGCATTACACAGTGAGAGTAGACAAGAGAAGGAATGGTAGGGAAACATCATCTCAAATTCACCCCTGGTTAAAATAATTGCATGTAAATGCCTACCTGGATATCTTACGAAAGGATCTTGAAACCAGTGTACTTTCCACCAGAACCTGCCCGCCACAGCCCCCGTGTACGCCGCCTGCAGTAGCTCAGCTCGTCCATCCTGCGCCTCTCCATCTCCCAGCAGTGGCAGGCTGCCTTGCTACTGACCATCACCTATCACTTGTCTATGGAGAGGCTTGACACAGTGCTTGAAAGAATTTTTTGTAATGTGCTACCTAGCCATTTGATTTTAAATTGCACTAAACTTTCTGGAGCTATGCCAGGAGCTTGCTAGAGTTTCTGATGCTATCTATATAATGGTGGAAGGGGAAAACTCCATTGAACTTCTGTGGTAATAAAATTATTGCAGTTGAGCCCTACATCTGTTTGCTGAACTTCCTGTGGGTTTTCACCAGATCACATGGCTGACAGCAGAGACAGTCTTTAAAGCTTTTGGTCTGCTTATTATACCCGCGTCTCAACCACCAAATCAGACCTTTGCTTTGTCTCTGGGCTGGGCGTCCGGATGTCCCACTGCAGTGGGTTGATTCACTGGAGCTGATAAAAACATTCCGGCCAAACTCGAGAGTCTAGCATTACCTCTGGCTCCAAAAGTCAAAACAACAAGATTGTTGTAAGTAGCTTTGGATTGAGACCAAGCTCCAAGCCTGAGAGAAGGGTTTTCCCTTCTTGTTGAGCTGAGTCACAAGACAACTGTCTCGGAAAGAGAGGGGTGAAAACCTGGGCCTGCAGTGACCAGCACCCCACCCTCTGCTCGCCCCTTCCAGATATGAATTCTTGCCGTAACTGTCAAATCAAAGCCCCTGTACCCTCAGAACCCCCTCTTCCTCTTTCCCAGAGCTTTAGTGGGTCCTCAAGCATGTCCACCCAGTAGTCACGCTGGAGCCCACAGGGGCCTGAGAAAGCAAGAGAGGAGATGAGGTAGAGAGGGGAGGATGTCATCAGAGCCGGAAAGGCCCTGGTGGCCTGGGCCTTGCTGGCCGGGTCAGGAGTGAAGATGCTCTCAAGTGAGGAAGGGCTGGGCTTCCCCAAGACATCACAGGATGGCATTAGTGTTCTCCACAGGCTTGAAAAGAACATAAAGAGAAGAGTAACTTTTTCTAAGTTGTTGAGCTGACATTCAGACTATGACGTTTCTTGGACTGAATCCTGACAAAATGTGTCCCCAGTGTCATTAGTGCTAAATAAAACCTTTTGTCAACTGGCACAACCGTGTAAAATAATTATACTCCAATAGCGAGATGAAAAACAAAAACAAAAACAAAACAAAACAAAAAACTTTTGTCTTTCTTTTACTCTCAGACATCTAAGAGTATTAGAGGAGCACTTTTTTTTTCTTTTTTGCCATGCTGCTTGTGGGATCTTAGTTCCCCGACCAGGGATAGAACCTCGGCCATGGCAGTGAAAGCACTGAGTCCTAACCACAGGACCACTGGGGAGTTCCGGAGGAGCACCTTTTTAAGAATGTCTATTTCAATCTCAACCCACGTGGGGCTCTCTCTCTCTGGCTACATGGGCAGGGAGACCCAGGCGAAGCAGGGCTCAAATTCGATGCGGCTTGGACGCAGCTAGTTACACACAGGCTGCACTCCCATTCACTCGGGTTGACTGAATAGTGTTTTCCAAACTCCTTTATGATTTATACCTATTATTCATCCTTTCAAAATGTTCCCAGTACACTGTCCTAAAAACAACCCATTGCAGGAAAGAGGAATCTCTTTACCTTGTGCTTTGTTATGTTCGCTTTGTTGTAGCCAGTCCTGGAGAACATGCTTGGTTTTTCTTACTATTTATGCTTTATCCCCCTTTCTGAACCTTTTAAATGCTGGTGAAGAGTTCCAAGCAAGTAGCCCAAGAAATAATATCTCACTTGTTCGCTTGAGGAGAGAGGAGCTGGGACTGGAGCCTGAGGGACGTGCGTGTGTGCTGTCTGCAGTGTTCGGGTTTTGCTGGTAATAGAAGTGTGTCCGTGCTGCTCTGCCTGTGCTTGCTCTTTGGGCTCCCCCGTGTCCAGTGGTGCACACTCCATGGCAGGACCCGGCCTTCACTCTCCAGCACAGACAAGTCCACGTCTGGGGCATCAGCCCACTTCGCCACGAGCTCTCGGGCCACAGCAGCTCAACACAGCCTCATGTTTGTCTTGACTTTAAGCAATTGGGAGTCTTAACCATTAAAACCAACTGTTGTGCGCTCACAGGACAGGTCAGGAGCCCTCAGATGTTGACCCTCTCCACTGAGACTGCCCCCAGGTGAAGCCTGGCTAAGTGCAGACCAGCAAGCGCTTGACTTGAGGGTCCTGCTGAACCCAATTCACACAGCCCTTTGTGCAGGGAGGCCCAGCAGAGCCTGGGAGGCATGCAGGGGGCACCAGGGTCAGACCTCCCTGGGGTCATCTCATAAAACCACACCCAGTAGCATCGGAAGGAGCTGAAGGTCCTTCATTTTACACAAGGTGAGAGAACTGAGTCCTGGAGAAGTGCTGTGACTGTTTGGCCTGCCAGTAGCTGCACCAAGTCAGAGCTAAGCCCTCCTGACCCCCAACCTGGGGCCACCTGGAGATCAGTTCCATCCCTTCCCAGTTAGTGACTCAGTGGCTGGGGGATGACTTAGTGGCTGGGGATATGGAAGAAATGTTTGAGGCTCATTATCATTACCGCAAAGACATGGAAACCTTGCGTCCACGTAGGCTGTAGACATTTTAAAGAGCGCACCGCTGGGTACCTGGTGACTCTGGGGAAGCCATGGTGGAAAGGTGTAGTTTTGCTTGGCCTCCGGCTCCACCGCTTCCTAGCTCTGTCCTCTTTGGTGTGTTATTTATGCCTTTTGGCCTTGATTTTCTTATCCATTCAATAGAGTTAATAACACCTGTGTCACAGGATTATGTGCAGATTTGAAGTCACGCACTCATTCACTTAACTCACCCTTCAGCAAACATTTCCTGAGTGTCAGTAGTCTGCCAGATGCTTGCAAGGTCCCTGCCCTCTTGGGGCCTGTATTCTAGTGGGGAAACAGATGGTGCCCAAGTAAACAAACACATACACACGCTAAGCCCCCACTGCTGTGAAGGAGATACGCTGATGAGTTGCCGCTTTTGTTACCGGGTGGTCATGGGTGAAGTGGGAAGCACTGGAACGTGGGCGCTCTTGGTGTGTCACTTCCCCGAGCGCCCCTGCTGGGTGGGCTCTGTGAGCTAGCAGAAGGCCCGACGTCCTCGCTCCTGGTCCCCTCAGCCACTCCAGCCACGTCCCCTCTGGGTTAGATGCCACACCCCTGCTGGGGGTTGTTGAACGTGCCACATAATCATTCTGGGAGACGGTGAACCTGATGTCAAATACGGCTTAGAGGTGACCTCCTGGTCTCATCTCCACAGCCGTGCACTCCCCTCAGAGCCAGCCCCACCTCCAGTCCAGTGAAATAGCTCTGTCACAGGATTACGTGCAGCCGTGAACGCATGTGTTTGTTCATTTAACTCACTGTTCAGCAAGTGAGAACTATGGGGCAGAAGGCAGTTCTTCAGAACCTACCTTCTCTCAGTGACAGAACTCTGTTCTTTAAAAATGTTCATGAAGGGAGCTTCCCTGGTGGCGCAGTGGTTGCGAATCCGCCTGCCAGTGCAGGGGACACAGGTTCGATCCCTGCTCCAGGATGATCCTGCATGCCGCGGAGCAACTACGCCCATGCACCACAACTGTTGAGCCTGCGCTTTAGAGCCCGTGAACCACAACTATTGAGCCCATGTGCTGCAACTACTGAAGCCGCGTGCCTAGAGCCCGTGCTCCGCAACAAGAGAAGCCACGGCAATGAGGAGCCCGCACTCACCACAACTAAAAAAAAAAGCCCGTGCACAGCAAAAATTAGACCCAGCACAGCCAATAAAATAAATTAATTAATTAATTTTTAAAAATGTTCATGAAGGGATTTCTCTAGTGGTCCAATGGTTAAGACTCCGAGCTCCCAATGCAGGGGAGGCGAGTTCAATCCCTTGTTGATCACTGGTTGCAGAACTAAGATCCTGTATGCCTCACTATGCGGCAAAAAAAAAGAAAAGAAAATGAAATGTTAATGAAGTAGAATCTATTGCTTTTAAGCCATTTGTCAGCACTTGTTCCTGGCTTTTCCTGTGGGGAGGCCCAGGTTCTTTATGTTTCTGTTATTAATAACAGAATCAGGAAACAGGGTTGCCAAGTCAGAAGTGTCCAGTTGGGTAGAATAAGAGAAATGCTCTTAGGACCAGGCCAGGAACGGTATTTCTAGTCATTAGATTTGATTGCTGGAAGTTCTAAAATAAGAGCATACCTTACCTTTGCATATCACTTTAATATCAGTAATAACAGCCAACATTTATTGAGTGTGTCCTCTGTGTTAGGTATTTTGACATGGCTCTTCTCATTTCTGTGAAGTAGACAGAATGGTTAAATTCAGAATCGGAGAGTAGAATACATTCTATCTTTTAAGAGCCTGAGTCTGAGTGAGAGTACAAGATTTGCCCCAAATCACCTGACTAATAAGGACTGAACTTTTAGCTCTTAAATGCCGAGATTGTGCACATCTAATTCACAGCTGTTTTTAGCACTGTGCTTGCTACGCAGTAGGCCCTCAGAAAGTATTTGCTGAATGAGTGAATGAATGAATGGGGAAAGGTGGGGCTAGAATGCAAATCATGTGCCTGCTCTTCAGGTGCTTTTCCTAGTTACTTCAGAGATTAAATGAGTAACTATATGTCAAGTGCTTGAACATGCCTGCCATCTAATAGATAATCAGTTATGGTAGCTGTAAACGTTAGCCGTTATCTCAGAATTAGTTAAGCTTTTATGGAGAACTTCTGTAGAAATAATCATTGATCAACTTGAAAAACTTCACGATGAAATACATGTCTGCTGTTGTCAGGTAACGTTTGCACTACGTTTTACGTACTCTTATACGTTATATCTGGGTATTCCTGCCACTCTGGGTCTTACCCAACATTGAGATTTTGTTTACTACGCTCGCTCCAGAGGGAGATGGATTATTGTTTTGACATAAACTCCGGCCAAAATAAAAACAAGGCATTTTCAGCTCCTTTTTTACCAGGTGATGGGAAGGGTAGCCACGGGGGTGCCAGGTGCTTCTCCTGGTGGCGTTTTCCTAGATCCACCTGTGTGTGATCTAAAGGCAGACATTGACTCATTACTCTTCCTAACCGGAGAGTCATCAGAATTTCCCCAAAACCATGAGGACAGGTATGAGTGCCAGCACGTGAACGTGGTGCCACCCCACTGAGCGGCTCTTGCCTATGTGTCTTTAATTCAGTTGGAGGGAATTCTTATGAAAGCAGCTTGCTCATTTTCCTTCCAATTCCACCCTCCCTGGAGGTATAGAAAGCGGTCTCGGGTGAGTTGTCTCACACCCTTTCCTGTGGCCTGCCTTCGCAGGAAAACCGCTAAATATGTCACTCCGTGGAGCAAAGGCTCCACATCTTTTAGCCATTTTTATCACTAACAAGAAGTGCATCCTGTTGGTTACATTACTGCTTAGAAATGTAGGATGTTATTATTCCAGCTGAAAGAGGCAGTGTCGGGGGGCTCCGGCCTTTTCAAATCACCACCCTTGCGCCCCCGGCCACCTCACTTCTCTCCAAGACAGTGTGAGAGGTTCTCTAAGGTTGAGGCCATCCTAATTATCAGGACTTGCATCCTAGTTATCGGGGGGTAGAATTCTTTTCTCCCTCACACACAGTCCCCCACACTTTCTTGATTCTTGACATCACTGCAGCGTTTGTCATTTCTTTCAGGACCAGTAGTGTGTGCGCTGGGTTCTGTCCATACAGTGAAAGGGCACAGAACTAACCCTGAAGGGCCCCGTGGAGCCGCGGAGAATTGGATTTTAGGACAAAGCACTAGGGTGGCTACTCCTGTGGTATCTCTTTTCAAACCGACTTTCCCACCCAATCAGACCCAGGCTTCAATCCTGACTCCACCCCCCGGGCTGTGTGACCCAGAACCAGCCACTGAGCCGCTCCGGGCCCCGCTTCACCTGTCCGTGGGGTTGGCCGCATGGGCCTCGGCAGGACACCGTGGTGACTGACCACGAGGCACGTGGGAAGCTTCCAGGCTGACCTGCTGCTCAGGGAGGGCTCACTTGGTGGCAGCTGCTTCCTGCACCCTGTGGCTGCAGACGCAGATTTTTCATGGACAAGATCACTGTGTTGTTATCTATAGGACACCTGATTCCATGACAAAGACCTGTTGCCACCTCCGAGAGGCTTGTCTCCACACCTGAGAATCCCATGCCGGGCCGGAAGCAGCACAGAACCTGTGAGGAGGCTCCTCGAGGATGTTCCAGGCCCCCAGTGACCACCCAGCTGCTGAGCAGCTGTGGTGCAGCCAGAGAGTGTGGGCCCAGAGCGGGAGGGATTGAAGGGGACTTCGTGAGTGGGGGACAAGGGAATGGAAAGCTGGGAGACCTAACCGAACTCCAGTTGCATCAGTAAGTGCTGGAAGTAGTGTCCTATCCCTGAGCTGATCACACTTTGTCCGCCAGCCTGACCCCACGGGCCCAGTGGGAGAAGTTGTCCTCTGCACTGTCACCAACAAGGCCCTCAGCGCACCCCAAGGCTGTTGGCCTACACTGGTGATATGTAATAAAGCACTGATTTGAAACACTGGTGTCTGAAAAGACTTGGGTTTGCATTAAACCTGAGTAGTTTTGCAAAGTAGGGGGTAAAAAGAGTATGAGGGAGGATATGGGGTAGGTAATGCTGGAGTTGGGACATTGTGTATGAAACCCATTTGTGTATATCCTGTACTTACTGATGCCCTGGGAGCCATGGAATAGAGTTGGTTTTCATTAAAGCCGTAACAGATGGGGACTGTGCCATCTGTGGTATGTTGAAGTAACATCCATGACCAGAGGACTCTCCTTTGCACGAATTCCTATACACTTCTTTTAAGATTTAGCTCAAAACTCACCTTGTCACAGAGCATTTCCTGTGTAGCCCACCCCTCGGTCATCCTTCTGGAACTCTGAGGATCCCCCACTTAGATGTTTAGTCTTAATCATTGCAACTGTTGTCTTAAAAATCTCAAACTCTGTGTGTGTGTAGCTCCCCTAACCCTCCACCCCCCTTTCTGTTTAAAATCTTTTAACTCTACCCAAGCAGTGTCGTTTTTGTGCAGGCCCATTTGCCCTTCACCTGGACCAGGCCCTGTCCCTGCCGGGTGCCCTCCTCGTCTCCACTCTGTGATCAGAGGGGTCCCTGCACAGAGTCACTCTCATCAGGCCCCCTTCCGAGACCCCTCAGAGGCTGCTAGGGCCTTTCCACGGAGGCAGGATTGTTGGCATGGCTGCATCCTCCCCTCTAGGGCCTGCTCACCAGGGCGTGCTCTCCCTCCGCCCCTCCTCTTCCCTCCAGCCGAAAGCACCTCCTGCCTTCTCTCCGTGCTGCTCCCTCAGAAGGAACACGCTTCCCTCTCCGCCTGGCTGCGCCCTCCGCCTGCTCCTGGCCTCTGGAGCCTCTGTCCTCCGCTTCTTACGACTCTGCTATCATTGTTTCCTTGCTGCCGCTGCTGCTGTGTCTGTTTGTCCCTCTGCTGCACGAGCAGGCGCCTCCCGTGAGGACGGGGACCGTGTATCCCCGGCCCTGGCGTGCACGCTGCCTGGTGCAGTGGAGCAGATGCCCAACCAGCATAGTAACGAATGAGTGACTCACGTGAGAGGGATTGAATACAGTCATATACGTGAAGTATTTACCGTTGTGCCTGGGACTTGGTTGGTCCTTATGTGGTTGATTGCTTCATGGATTCGTTCACCGAGTCATTTATTAAGTGTCTGGCCACTCTCTAAGGGGACGCGGCAGCAAACACAGTGGATATAGAAGTCTCTGCTCTGGTGGGCCACGCGTCCTGTGTGTGTGTGTTTCCCCTCTCCGTCGACCTTCCACCGTACCCCTCCTCCTGGGACACGGTTGCCCCCTTCTCCCCACCCCACCTGGGACGCGCGTCACCAGACTGCAGCCACTCTTGTTGGAGTCATCTTGGCCTGGGAAGCGGCCTGGGGGCTTTTCGTAGACTCCAGCGGCTCCTCGGGCCGCCGAAGGGGGAATCACTTCCTCTGCCTTGGCTGGAATAACTAGGTCAGGAGTAAAATTAGAAAATCAAAAGCCCAACTCCGGGTGAAATGCCGCAGTGAGAGTGCTCCTTATAGGACCTCGAAACGGCATGTGTCCTCACTGGTAGCCCAGTCACCTGGAAGCGTTTGCAGAGCCAGGAGTCACCTCGGCCGCTCCCTCCACAAAGCCGGAGCATCCCCACCGCCGCCCCCTTCCCTGCCCTGAGGAGGAGGAAGCTGCGCTGTGCAGAGCCACTGGCGCCCCCGGCCCTGACCGAGGCCCACCGTGGGCGTGCCAGTCCCCACCGTCAAGGCTGAGGCGCTGTGAGTGAAAGTCCTCCCCTCTAAAGTGACTCAACCCTCAGAGGGAAGCCTCTCAGGAAGATCCGCCCCTCAGTATCCCGGCCATGCAGTAGATAGTCTTTGCTTGGACCCTGCCTGCACCCGGGCAGGGCCCCTTTCCCTGCCTGATGGTTCTTCCCCCACCTTGTCCCCTGCCCGTGTCCCTGACCAGGGCCGGTGGGGTTGTGCCTTTCCTACAGGTGGAGTCATCTGGAAGCTGACCTGTGGCCCTGGGGCTCTCCGGCCCCCCAAGCAGTCAGGGGAGGTGGGCCCCTGCGCGCCGCACACGCTGCGCCTAAGCTGCTGCTTTCGCGTAGGACTGTGGGACTGATCACGTCATCTTGTTTTTGTTGCAGAAATTTCCAGAACTGAAATTCAAATATGTGGAAGAGGAGCAGCCCGAGGAGTTTTTTATCCCCTATGTCTGGTCCCTCGTGTACAACTCAGCAGTAGGCCTGTACTGGAACCCACAGGACATCCAGCTGTTCACGATGGATTCCGACTGAGGGCGGGACGCTGTCTCCCACCCTGACCCCCTCCAGCCAAGCAGCCCTTCTAGTTATTTTCTTCCTGGGGAACAGAGGTAGACAGATTCCCTGCTGTGTCTTCTATTAAAGAGGATCACACAGGCGTGTTTCCCTTGCACACTTGGGTTTGGAGAATTGGTGCCAGTTGGCAATAGATAACTCAGTTTAGATTATAGTGCACAAAAGGGGAGGGGGTACACACCAATAATAAATGTAAAAACCTGTTATTTCACAGGCCATTTTATTTCTAAACCACAAATCTAGAGCTTTTCCAGGAACCTGATGCCTTGGGCATGTAACACTTCACCACTACATACTTCTTTTTCTTTTTTTTCTTTTCTTTTTTCTTTTCTTTTCTTTCTTTTCCTTTCCTTCCTTCCTTCCTTCCTTTCTTTCTTTCTTTCTTTCTTTCTTTCTTTCTTTCTTTCTTTCTTTCACGTTCAGGATTTTTGTTTTGGTCATGTGTGCATGTTTCAACATTGAGAAATATCAATCTGAAAAGATGACAAGACAGGAACTGATAAGGAAATGGAGCCGTGTGCGTGCGCGGTCGTCCTTCAGAGGACCCATGATATGAGCCTGGGCCGCTGGATGTCAGCCTTTAGATCTTAGGCATCTTTCCCTCAAAGAAAGAAGTGGCTCCTTCTCGTGAAGCCCAGATGAGCTTTTCTGTGGACTTGGCCTCTGAGCTGTAGCCGACTTAAATTGGAGTCTAGCACAAAGTAAGTCAAACTACTCGGTATTAATCATTGGGAAAAGAAAAGCTTCATTTTGAAAGCAATTTTTTTCTTCAGTCAGACTCATAGGAGAAAAAGGAGACAAGTTTGCTTAAGACAGTATTCCACATGAGAGGAAAAACATGTTTTCCTCTCCGTTTCTGACTTTGTTTAAACTCTTTGGGGCCTGCGTGATCCGCAGTTGGCTCCCTGAGCTTCCCTGAGGGAAACGGCCGCTGGGGTCGCCCCGAGAAGAGCGGCGGGCACCGAGGACAGAGGGGACGGGCCTTTCAAGTCACACTCGGGGTCCGCGGCCACCCCGTCGCGGCCTCGTTTCATTCTCAAAGACGTAAAAAGTGTTTGCTTTTCTGCGTAGGAAGCGCATAATCCCAGATGAGGCCGAGCCCCCGCTTCAGCCTGCTGGGGCTTCCTCTGTGTCGGAAGCAGCTTCTCTCCTGTCCCTGTGTCCCTGGGCTGGGGACACTATCTTCTGAGGGTCTGGGAGGAACCACCTTCTCTCACCCCGAGCTCTGGAAAAGGCTAAGAGCGTGTCAGTGCGCGTCCGTGTGGTTTCCACCCATGAAAGGCCCGGGCTGCTCCATCCTCCCCGCAGCACTGAGGTCGGCCAGGCGTTTCGTTACCGTCAGGACAGGGGCTGAGACGGAAGCTGCCTCAGGTGCCTGATGGAGGCAGGGCCGTCGCTGTGGGTGGACCCAGGAGGCACGTGCGGGCTGCCCACTGCCTCCTTGGCCTCTGACATGTCTCCACGAGGGGCTGGAGACTGCTGTTTCTCTAGAGGCACGTGGACAGGGCCTCAGACCAGCGGACGAGGCATGTGCGCGGCTTCTGCTTAGTGTGGCTAGTGGGGAGAGGCAGTTTGAAGGTAAGGAGGAGGCATCCTCCAGTCAGAAAGGGGAGAGGACTGGATTATCATTCAGGTAGCAATTATTTTTATTTCCCATATGGGAACAGGATATATAGCTTTGTTTCCGAAGCACTTTGATTTGCTTCCTTTCCTTTAAACCAAAACATAGAATCTTTAAGGGGTCACATGGAGCAGCTGAGCCCCTAGCAGGACCCCTGGGTTGAGGGCTGGGCCGTGCCGTGGGACAGGCACTGGGCTGCAGGACTGTCAGTTCTTGTGACAGGAGGAGATACTGTCGCCCAGAACTCGGTCATAGAGCGCAAACCACTGAGGAAACCTTGATTGAGAGAGTCCCGCGGCCTCTTCCCCAGGCTACCTGGATCACCAGGTGCCCCCAAAACCCCATTCTCCAGCAGTGTCCTCTCCCTCCCTCCCCGCCTTTTAATTAACCACACAGTAGAAGTGTTCGCTGGCCCAAAAGCTCAGCTGGGGCTACAGCCGCGGAGGCAGCACGTGAGTACACACTCCCAGACACCACTGCATCACTGCCTCCACTCTGCAAATCCTCCAGGAGTCTCTTCTTTATTTTTGTGAAAGATTTATTACATGACAATAAATTTAAATGATAAACTTGAATTATGCTTGCATTAATTTGCTCAGAAAGGGTTTGGTTTTCCACTAAGTAAAAATGTGTAGAGTGAGGCAACACAGGACCATCATGTGTTTGAACATAAATTAACATCTGATTTTGCCCAAGATACAGAGCTGTTATTGCAATGTGTCATCTCATCAGCAAAGGGTTCTGTCATAATATTTATTTTTAAAAGAATGTGTCCCTTTCAATAACACCTTTGCTATCAAGAGTTCAAGGCACTGTGAAAAAAAGCTTCAGAATTATAACTCTGGTTCCCACATCACCCATTGAGGCTGGTGTCATGGGATCTGTGAACAACAGCCTTGCAAGGTTGGCATCACAGGACGGCCACCATTCAGCAGTGCAGATGGAGGCGGGGCTCTGGAGCAGCTCAAGGACAAAGACAGAGAAAGGAAAGAAAAGAAGGTCCCTGAAGCACAGAAAGTACATCGCACATACAGTCCTCTCCTTCAGAAGGAAATGGCAGGACCTGGAGAAGAAGACAGAGAGAGGAAAGAACATAGGACCAGCATCAATCGGAACACTCAGCAGCTTCCTCCAGCTTGTTCAGGGTACCCTCAAGAGAAACATTTAGTGAGGGGATGCTTTTAGGCCCTAAATTTCTTAATATGTCGTTCTGTAGGCAGCATACTGTCCTTTAGGTTCTGCTGAGTCTGGGGTTTGCATTAGGCTTTGTAGCTACGTGCGTAACTGAGTCTCTACTTTCCAGAGCCATAAATGAGAGTTGTGGTGCTTGCTGATACTTTATAGGCTTGAGTTTGCAAGGTCAACCCTTTGGTCTCATAATTTCCTCTTAAGCACTATGCCTGCAGTTTCAGTAGCTGCCAGTTGACATTAGGGACTGATCCCTGGGCTTTCTGACACCAAATTCAAGGCTATTCCAGTGTCCTGCATCACCTCCAGGAGTCAAGCAGGTCAGGGCTTCTAGTCTCTGACAAAGAGCCACGCTTCCTATGAATGTGACACAGCTGAGGGGTGGATTATAGCACAAGCCACAGCAAATAATGCATTTTTATTTTTTAAGAATTGAAAGCATAAAATTTAATCTCATTAGAGTATATCCATTTGGGGTCTCCCACCCAAAGCAAGGAAGATTCATCAAGAACTCCACACCCCCTTGGTCAGGTCATGTATGGCAACCGCTACCCTCCTGACCACAAGGCTATCAAAAGTGCCAGATACTCAGACACAGCCCCCGGAAGGAGCAGAAGCCCCCCTCCAGAAGGAGAGCACCTCCATACAACTAACCAGGTAGTATTTCACCATTCTGTTGGCTCTGGGATGACATCAACAAAATTTTAGAATATTTTGGCCAGATTTCCAAGTTGCCTTTCGCTGGAGGCTTGGTTTGGATTACCTAGTGCTCCATTACTATCAGTAGACTAACCTTCATGGACACTGTGACCCAGCTTCTGACTCACCTCAGTGCCTGAATATGCATTGAGGTGAAACCAGATTACTAGTGCCCCCAGTGCTAGGCAAATGTACTTTCTCTGTGGAGAACATGAACTGTCACGGACTGAACGTGTCCTCCAGATTTCACATAGTGAGCCCTAACCCCCAGTGCGATGGTATTAGGAGGTAGGGCCTTTGGGACGTACTTAGGTTTAGATGAGGTCATGATGAGATCGGTGCCCTTATAAGAAGAGACATGAGAGAGATCTCTCTCTCCATCATGTGGAGACACAGCAAAGAGACCAGTGCCTGTAAGCCAGGAAGAAAGCCCTCACCAGGAATGTAATCATCCAGCACCTCGACCTTGGACTTGCCAGCCTTTTCAGCCGTTTCAGAACTGAAAAATCGAAGTCTCTTGTTTAAGCTGCCCCATCTGTGGTATTTTGTTATAACAGCCCCAACTGACTAAAGACAGGAGCATAATGCAAGGCCTCAGGTTATTTCTCTTACTATCAGAGATATCCAGGTATATGAGAAGACCAAATAACATAAATTACATGAATTAAAACCCACAGTCTCGCCCAATGTCTAACAGAATTTGAAACACCTGTGCTTTCTGTGTTAACAAAAAAAAAAAAAAAAAAGTGTGTCCAAGAACTTCAGAGAATTAGAAACAATAAAAAGGGACCACATGGAAATTCTAGAACTGAAAAATACAACAAAAGTTAAGAATAACTCAGTGGATGGGTTGGTCACAACTGAGAAGAGAACGAGTCAGGTGAAAAATCAGAGCAAAAGCAGAGTCAAAAAGACGGCAAATAGGGTTGAGACGTGAAGGACACAGTGAGGACGTCTGACCCAAGTGCAGTTCAGATCGCAAAGGTGGAAAATAGTGGGAGTTAAATATCGGCTGAGAACTTTTCCAAAACTCATGAAAGATATCAAACCATAAATTCAAGAAGCCCAAACAAATCTCAAATGGGATAAACAAGATGCAGTCCACACCTAAACGTATCAGTAAAACTGTTGAAAACCAAAGAAAAAAAGATTTAAAGCTACTGAGGGGGGCGAGGCGTGGGTAGGACGGGGATTACCATCAAAGGAACAACAAAGTGAGAACTAATTTATCAGCAGAAACAGTGAAATACAGTGCCTTCAAAGTGCTGAAAGAAAACGACTGCCAACCTAGAAATTTCTAATTGGGGTAAATATCCTGCAAGAATAAGGAAGAAATAAGACATTTTTAGACAAACAGCTGGAATAATTCAGCACACATACCCTAAAGGAATATTAAAAGTATTCTAAAGGCAGAAGGAAAATGATCCCAAATGTGAGGGCAGAGCTTCAGGAAAGATTGAAGAGCAATGAAAATGAGAAATGTACAGGTCAACATAAATACTCACTGCATAAAACAATAATTGTGTCCTGTGAAGTTTATATATCAAGATGTATTAAAGGTATATAGGTGGGGAGAGCTTAAATAGGGTTTAAGTGTTCTAAGCCCCTTGCATCATCCTAGAAGAGAGTTTTTTAAAATCCCACTTAAGGACTTCCCTGGTGGCGCAGTGGTTGAAAATCTGCCTGCCAGTGCAGGGGACATGGGTTCAAGCCCATGTGCCACAACTACTGAGCCTGTGCTCTCTAGAGCCTGTGAGCCACAACTACTGAGTCCCCGCACCTAGAGCCCACAACAAGAGAAGCCACCACACCAAGAAGCCCACGCACCACAACGAAGAGTAGCCCCCGCTCGCCACAACTAGGGAAAGCCCGCAGCAATGAAGACCCAACACAGCCAAAAAAAAAAAAGTATATGCTGTTTACAAGAGACACTTTTAAAACATATGAATTTTGAAATTTTGAAAGAAAAGGACTGAGAAATATTTTACCCAGCAAACAGCAACCAGAGGAAACTGGTATAGATATATTAATATAGCAAACTTTAAGGCAAAAACATTATTAGAAATAAAAACAGTCAATTCAATTACCAGAAAGAGGTAGTAATTCTAAGTTTTATGCACTTAATGATACAATCTCAAAATTAAAAGTTGATAGAATTAGGAAATTTTGGCAAATATGCAATCATAGTGAGATTTTAACACATCTATTTCAGTAATAGTAAAAACAAGCATACAAAAATCAAGTTACAGAAAATTTGAACAATGCAATTAGGAAACTTGGCCAAAGGGATACATGTAGAACACTACATTCGACAGCTTCCTTTTGAAACACAAATGGCACATATGCCAAAATTTGTATGCTGAGCTATAAAACAAGTCTCAACAAACTTTGAGTGTTAATTCCAATGAAATATGTTCTCTGACCACAATGCAATTAAGCTGGAAATCAATTACAAAAACATAATGTAATAATCCTCATATATTTAGAAGTTAAATAGATTTCTAAATAACTCATCTGTCAAAGAAGAAATCATAAAGGTAATTTGAAATATTTCAAACTGAATAATGAAAATACATACTGAAACTTAAGGAGAAGAAAACTGAGTAGCAACTAAAACTATGCTTATAAATTTAAATCTAACTGCATATGTTAGAATAAAAGAAGCTGAAAATCAATTATCTAAGTAACCACCTAGATATTAAAAAAAAAAAGCAAACGGGGACTTCCATGGTGGCGCAGTAGTTAAGAATCCACCTGCCAATGGAGGGGACATGGATTTGATGCCCTGGTCCGGGAAGGTCCCACATGCCTCGGAGCAACTAAGCCCATGTGCCACAATTACTGAGCCTGAGCTCTAGAGCCCAAGAGCCACAACTACTGAGCCTGCCACAACTACTGAAGCCCATGTGCTCCAGGACCTGTGCTCTGCAGCAGGAGAAGCCACCACAATGAGAAGCCTGTGTACCACAATGAAGAGTAGTCCCCGCTCGCCACAAGTAGAGTCTATGAGCAGCAATGAAGACCCAAAAATAAATAAATTTTAAAAAATAAAAATAAAAAAATAAAAAATAGCTTTCTGAAACTGACATCAGAAGATCTTGAAAACTGAAATCACCCTATACCTATTGCCTAAATTGAATACATAATTTAAAATCTCCTTACAAAGAAATCTACAGGCCCAGATGGCTTCACTAGTGAATTCAACCAAACATCTAAGAGATAAATAATGCCAATCTTATACAAACTCATCCAGAAAATAGAAGACCTCCAAATTGATTTTATGAGACCAGCATAAACTTAGATATCAAAAATCTGACGGAAATAGTGTAAGAAACTAAAATTGCAGGCCAGACTTTCTCATTATTTTAGATGCAAAAGGTCTAAACAAAACATTAGCAAATAGAAACTAGCAATATATAAAAGATTAAATTGGACTTATTCAAAAATCAATGAGTCGTTCACATTAACAGAATAAAGAAAAGTGAATGATAATAGTGTGGACAAAAATGTTTGATAAAATTCAAAAAATGATTGAGTGATATGTTAGCAAACTAGAAAAATAGATGTCCATTTGATAAAGATAACTACAAAAAACCTACAGCAAACACATCATACTTAAAATATCAAAATCTTTCCTCCCTAAGGGGCCTCCCTGGTGGCGCAATGATTAAGAGTCCGCCTGCCAATGCAGGGTACACGGGTTTGAGCCCTGCTCCAGGAAGATCCCACATGCCTTGGAGCAACTAAGCCCATGGGCCACAACGACTGAGCCTGTGCTCTAGAGACTGAGAGCCACAACTATTGAGCCTGTGTGCCGCAACTACTGAAGCCCACACACCTAGAGCCTGTGCTCCGCAAGAAGAGAAGCCACCGCAATGAGGAGCCCACGCACGGCAGCAAAGAGTAGCCCCTGCTCGCCACAACTAGAGAAGGCCCACGCGCAGCAAAGAAGACCCAACACAGCCAATAAATAAACTAATTAAAAAAAGGAAAAAGAAAAACTTTCCTCCTAAGATTGGGAGCAAGAAAATAATGTCCATTAACACCTCTATTCAAAATGGTACTGGATAATGATATACATGCGGAAGTACTAGGGGAAAGTATGCTGATGCCTGTAGCTACTTTGAAATGCATCACAAAAAAGGAAAAAAGAATGGATTGACGGATGAACAGAAGGATGGAAAGACGTGATAAAACTAGTATGGTAAGCTTGGTAAAATCTAGAATGGTAGAATCTAGATGGTGGCTATACAGGTGTCCACTGTAAAATTCTTTCAATTTCACTGTGTGTACCTGAGGTCTTAGCCCAGTGCGGTAATGTTTTTTAAAAAAGAAAAAAGACTGGATTAGATGGAAAGAAAAACTGTCATCATGTGCAGATGACATGATTATTGTAGATAATCTAAAAGAATCTACCAATAAACTAGCAGAATGAGCAAGGTTTCTGGATGCCAGGCCATATACGAAAATCACTTGTATTTCTATATGTCAGCAACAATTAGAAAATGAAAAATTTTAAGCGTACCATTTACAATAGCATTTTAAAAATCTATTAAGTTCCTAGAGATCAATCTTAAAAAAATGAGTGAAATTAAAGCCCTAAGTGGAGGAGTATTAGATTCATGGGCTGAAAGGCTCAATGTTGTTATTGCGGCTGCAAAGGGAGTAAAGGAGGATTCCACCTGCTGGTCTCTCCCTTCCCTTATCCAACATCCAAGTACAGTCTTTCTTCCCCACGAAGAGTACCACACACCCTCCCCAAAGATAAACCCAAAGTCATCCTGTCCCTGCACGCAGCCCAGTGTCTGGCTGTGGCCTTCCTTCCTAAGCGCGGGAGGAAGCAGCTTGGCCTAATAGTTTCCCACTGCCTAACAAAGGACACTGATTTTTCACCCACAATGGGTGGATTCTTACCATCTACCACATGGGCGAATTCAAGCTCAACAGCACATTTTAGGTGATGTTATTTGCAGCAATCACGTAGTCCACACAAGCTGATGTAAGCAGAAGAGGATTTATTTCTGGGTATCAAGTAGCTACCAAATTCCGGGGCGGGCCAGGGAACGAAGCTTAGATGCTTACACGGCCAGGAGAAATTGCCGGTTGCTCCCTAGGACTGAGAGGCAGCTTAGCTGAGGCCCCACCCAGCACCCAGCACCCATCCACACAGCTTAGAGACCAGTCACTAAACTCTGCCCACAGCTGCCTCAGAGGAACCAAGCGCCACCACCTTGCCCAAATGGCCATGCACCTGCCACGCCCGATGCTCACTCTTACCTTCCAGGTCTCAGCTGGAGCGCTTGGGGAAAGCTGGGTGCATGCAGAACCCCAGCTGCAGGAGAGCCTAGAAAGTGAAGGCTTTTGCTCTCTAGCCTCTGTCAGAAAAGCCCAGTCCACAGGGGTGGGGCGCGTGCGGCATGAGCCACGCTGTGGCATCTGTCACTTTGCCTCACGCTGCTGTTTGAGTCTTAAGTGAGATAATACGTAAAGCACAGAGCATGAAAATTCTCTGAGTCAGGGATTTATGTCTGATTTCTGTGTGTCTGTATCCCACACCCATAACACTACCTGACCTCAAGAGATATTTGTTGAATATGCCAGCATTTGGCACAGTTTCTAGAACATGATGAGCACTCACTAAATAACAGCTAGTACTATTTCACATAATAGGAAGTCCCAGAGAGGGCTCGTGCAGCACCCAACACCGTCTTAAGGCCCCATACTCTGCCCATCTGTAGCTTTGACACCCTCTGACTGTCTTAGCTCATAGTCACAAGAGGGCTACAGCAGTTCCGGGTGTCACATCAAGGCATGATCCATCTAGGGCACAGCTTGGCAGTGGGGCTCCTCTACCAGAGGCCCCCTCATGTTTCCATGCCCAGGCCTGCTTCCCACACCCATTCCTAAAGCGTCATTGGCAAGAGAGGCTTCCACCATCATGGCAAACTAATCAGGACCTGGAGCCTGGATGGAGCAGCTGTGTGAAGGAGAGAGAATATCAGAATGTATATCAGGCTTTTTTATGAAGGAGGAAGTGGGAGGCGGGGGTGGACTGGTACCCAAGGTGTAAGGCTATGATCAGGGGCAGAGGGGAAAGGCAGAGACCCCCTACCCGGAGGTCTCCTGAGTCCTAGCTCTCAGATCCTACAGTTGGATGAGTCTGCCCCAGAGCCGAGGCACAGTTCCCGGGACAAAGGCCTGTGGAAGGCCAGGAGGTGTGCAGGGTGGATGGACGCAGCCACTTCCTCACCAGGGCTCCCACGCACAGCCGACGCAGATGAATGGCATCTCCTCCATCCCCCAGAGTTGGCTTAATAGGAAACAGGGTTTGGTGGGGAACAAACAATTTATGACAACTGAGCCCTCAAACTGGAAACATCTGTCCTTACCGTAGCACAGCCCCTCCAGCCCAGCCCAGCCTGGCTTCTGAGGGGCCCACCCGGCCAGGCTGGGGAACTCAAGAACCTTCTGGGAATTAACATAGAGGAGCCCCCAGCCTGGAAGCGGTCTCCAGGCTCCCAGCTTGAACCCCAGAGCCTCAAAGGCTCCCAACCTCATCATGCAGAGCTCAGTGCTGCCCCCATCCCAAGCCATGGGGGGATTTAGGGGCTGATGTCCCCAAAGAAGCCCTGGCTTTACTTTATTAACCCCCTAGGGGCCAGGGCTGGGCAGGGAGATGTTCCAGCTTCAATTCCACTGCCTCCACCCACTCTCTCCCCGGATCCCCCTTCCTCTCCTGGTCTCCCTGTCCCCCTGTACGGCCAGGCTCAGAGCTGTCTTTGCCAGGCAGCCCAGCCCAGGGGTTGGACGACACCCATCCCCCACACCCAAGGAGTCCCTCTCAGGGCCCATTACCGTGAAGCTCTTCAGGGAAGCACTGTAGGAGCACCCAATCGCCCTGCTGGCATCTGTAAGGCCCTCAGTGACCATCTGGGGCAGAAGAAGTGACTAAATGCACCTGGGACCAACGGGCAGGGCAGGGGGCTGGGGCCCACAGGTTCCAAAAGGCGAAGCTGACTCCTGCACACACAGCCCCACCCCAGGGCCACTGTTTCTGGGGCAGAGATCAGTGTGGTCCCCCCTGGCTCCACCAGAGAGAAGCTGGCTTCAGGGCAGCTGGCCTGGCTACCTGGTGGGCATCTGAGCAGCCTGGTTGCCCAGTCTGTAATGGGGATAGGCAGCCTGCCGAGGCTGGGGCTGCAGGAACATGAGACATGAGAGGCCTGGACAGTGGGGCTCAGCGAGGGGCAGCGGGCTTAGTAGTGGCAGCTGCCACGGGCAGGCTGCCAGCAGTGTTGGTTCTGAGCCGAATTCACCTGGATGACAGCCTCACAGAAGGAATTTCCCCGAGTTTGTATTGAAGAGATAGGGTGGGGAGGAAGGCGCCCCAGAAAGCTCTGCCCGGAGCCTGGCACAGCAGGCCTTAGGGGGGCCGTAGGTGGGGGTGGAGGGAGCAGAGGGGGCCCTGAACATGGCCGGACCAGAGCACATGTCCTGGCCGCCTCTGAGGGGGCCTCACCCCGTTGGCCCAGTTTGAATCCAGCCTCCTCCAGGAAGCCACCCTGGACTAGCCCAACCTGCGTCCTCCCTTCCTGGGCTCCCGTAGGTCAACCACAGCCCTGCCACCCCAGGCGGCGTTCCGAGGGGCAGTGCCCCTGCCAGGTGGCAGCTTCCTCCGAGTCTCGGTGGGCCAACCTCCCCTCTGGGCCACCATAGCTCCCAGTCCCTCTTCAGAGCCGACCTCCTGAGATTGTCCCCATTATACAGAGAGGAGACTGAGGTACAGGGAATGAGCAGAACCCTTGTTCCTGATTCTGCTTCCATGTCCATTCCCTGCCCCTCTTCTGCCTGCTGGATGGTGGGGAGAACTGACTTTAAGGAGGGGCAGCAGGTTGGGGAGGGGGTTGCTGGCAGGGGGCTGTGGGGTGAGGGATGCCAGGTGACTGGGGCTGGAGAAGGCTGAAGGGCTGCTTTCTGCTGGGAAAGCATTTGTCTGTCAAGGCCGGCCAGCCAGCGGGGCTCCTGAGTGTGGGGGCAGGGACACCCTTGGAAGGAGAGTCCTGTACAGGGACATTTCACCCAGCCCCTGGCTGCACTGGCCCCCTGCCCCCAAGGACCTCCCCGCCCCCGGCCCTCCCAGGCCTGGGCCTCAGTACCCCCTACACCCTGCCAGCCCCGGGCCAATGCAAGCCCCCACCCAGGGTGTGTACTGACAGAGCAGGGGGTGTCCGGGCGGTGAGAACACTCCTAGATCAGCCCACCCCCGCCGGAGAGTGGCAGGCCCAGACCCAGCCTCCCCGCTCAGTCCAGAGACCAGGAAACCAGATGTGGGCTGAGATGGCCATTCCAAAAACGCACACATCTTCAAAGCAGGGCTATTTTCCATGTCCTCTGGGCAATTTTAAAACAAGTTAGTAAAGCTGGAATTTTAATGGATGACATATTGGCATGCGTGCAAGCACGTGGGCGCATGTGTGTGTGTCTCACACACACGTGCCTGGGCACCTTTGGAGGCTACTGCAGCCACACCATCTCGGGAGATGGTTGGGGGCGGGGTGGTTTCTAAAGGACATCCAGGTTCACTTGCACGTTCACTGTGTGTTTCAAAGAGGCTGAGCCTTCGGGAACTGGGGAGAGAAGGGCGGCGCCTCAGGGCCAGCAGAGCGGGGTGTGGGCAGCCCTGAAGGCCTCCCATGCGGGGTGGGAGTGGGAAGCACAGCCTGATCTGAAACCACTGCTGTGCCCCGCCCGCCAGCACTCATGCGCCCCTTCTCCTGTCTCAGCTTGGAACCCAGATGTCCTAGTCTGCTCGGGCTGCTTAATAAGTACCACAGGTTGGGGGGCTTAAACCACAGACATTTGTTTCTCCCAGCTCTGGAGGCTGGAAGAGCAAGATCATGCTGTCAGCAGGCCTGAGCTCTACTAAGGCTTCCCTCCTGGGCTTGGGGGTGGGCTTGGGGACGGCGGCCTTCTCGCTGTGTCCTCACACAGCCTTCCCTCTGTGTGTCTGTGTCTTAACCTCTTCCCATAAGAACACCAGTCGTATTGGATGAGGGCCCACTCTAATGACCTCATTTTACCTTAATCACCTCTTTAAAGATCCTATCTCCAAATACAGCCACATTCTAAGCATAGAAACTGGGCGGGGGGGGGGGATATCTGCCCATAACCCCGGATGCCATCCATGCGTTTGCTCCCAGTGTGATCCCACCAGCGATCCCTTCGATTTCAACTCTGTTTCCTTGCTTCCCTCTTCTGTTGGGCATAGCAGACAGTTCCCTGTCCCCCACCAGACACACCCACACCCACACCACCACCCCCAGGGCAGGGCCCCGCCATGCTCAGCTCTGGCCTGGGACGCTGGACCCCTCTCTCCCTGGAACCGCCCTCAGCCACACAGGCCTCCCTCCTGCTTCTCCCAGCTGCCAAGGTCAGTCCCCACACCAGGTTCCCCCAAGGGTCTGTCCTTCTCCCCCGTCCTCAGAGGGCCTGGCCCCAGCCTCAAAGGAATCCACACCCACCTGCCTAAGGAGGCCCCCAGCTCAAACCTCCCCCTGCAACTCCAGTTCCTCATCAGCCTTGCTTCTTCCATCCCTTCCCACATCCTGTGTGTAGCTGACTCACTGATTGTTGACCTTGGACTGTCTGCCCGTCCACTGGGGTGCTCGGTAAGGACAGCACCAAACCCCAGGCATATGCTCGGGGCACTTCCAGCCTCTGCTGCCCACTGCCTCACCCTGCTGCCCACACGCTCAGGCAGAATCAGAGCTGATGAGGGCGAGGGGAGAGAGACTCACTGGGAACAGCAGGCTCTTTTTTTTACACTTTGAGGGTGAATTGACTTGCACACAGGGAGTAAAAATATCCACCTGGCCAGCGCCCTTGAGTGGGCTGGTGGGCCTCAAAGGGAAGATGCAGTTACATTCGGATTCTCCCAAAGCCATGAGTTGGTAGCTGGGGAGCATCACCACAGCCCACTTGCCAGGCAAGTCTGCGTGTCCTTCCCAGCACCTCTGCCCTCAGCCCGATGTGCCCCATTTCCCGCTGCTCCCCCAGAGGCCAGCTCCGTAACTGTAAACCACGGTGCTCAAACAGTGCCTGGTTAATGGCCAGATGGACAGGACTGAGCTGGGGGGGGGCCTCCGGTCCAGACCACAGGGGAGAGGTGGTGGGTGTTCGGGGACATAGTCTGCCCTGGAGACATGCATTTGGAGCCCTGTGTGCCAGGAGATAAGCAGAAAATTGAGGTGTGTTCCTGGAGAGCACCCACATTCAGGGTGTGGTTCAGGGGGAACCCCGTGAGGGGAACTGAGGCCCAGCAATGAAGGAGAAGGCGGAGACCAGGAGGGAGGGAGGCATCAAAAGCCAAGGGTCAGGGTATTTTCTAGAAGGCCGGAATGGTGGCCAAGAGGTGAAGAAAGGCTGTACAGAAATAAGCCCCTTAACTTTCACCACCCAGAGATCCTGGGGGACCTTGGTGACAGGGGTTTCGGTGCAAGGGTGGGAGCAGGAAGCAGATGGCAGCTGTTTCATTTATCTACTGCTGCGTAACAAATAACCCCCAAATTTAGCAGCTTGGGAGAACCATTTTATTAAGGTCACAGATTCTATGGGTCAGCAGTTTGGACAGAGCACAGAGCAGATGGCTTGTTTCTGGTCCATAATATCTGAAGCTCAGCAGGAAAGACTCCACAGCTGGGGGCCACCCAACAGCTGGGGGTCAAAGTGACCTGCAGGGGTCTTCACTCTCATTGGTGGTCAGTGCTGGCTGTTGGCTGGGACCTCAGCGGGAGCTGGCAGCTAGAATATCCACACGCGGCCGCCCTGTGTGGCCTGGGCTTCCTCACAGCACGGCAGCCTCAGGTAGCTGGGCTTGGGCACGGCAGTCAGGCCACCACCGCGAGCATCCAGCAAACAAAGCAGAAGTGCAGCCCCTTTTCGGACCTGAAATCACATAGCATCATCACTTTGACTTCACTTCGACTGGTCACATGCCCACCTGGACTGAAGAGTGCCGAGATCACAGGGTAGTACGAGGGCTTTCAGCGCTCAGGAGAGCCTCGAGGACAAGGTCACATTTCAGCTAGGCCTTAAAGTCTGCATAGGGGTCACCATGAGGAAGGACCTGGCCAACACAAAAGCAAGAGGGAGGTCCTAAGGGCAGACAGCAGCTGCATTCAGCCGGGGCCCAGGCTGGAAGGAGGGTGGAGGCCCCAGGCCTGGGCTTGTGGGCCCCAGTTAGGGTTGCGATGGCAATTCTGACTTTGGGGAACATGGAGCAAACTTAGAAAAGGGTTTTCAGAAGAAAGGCAATTCATCTCTTCCATTTTAAACCCATTCCCCCAGTCACTGGAGCCCCAGGCCACGATCACCATTATTTTGCCACTGCCGTCTTTAAGCAGGGCTGAAGAAATGTGTGCACACCAGGACGTTGATATGAAATCATTCAACGAAGTGTGTGTGTGTGTGTGTGTGTGTGTGTGTGTGTGTGTGTGTGTGAGAGAGAGAGAGAGAGAGAGAGAGAATGGAGCCATCCCATCACACATCCACCAGCCATCACATCGAAGTCTGTGTGTGGGGCACCTCCTCGAGTTAAGCAGTGCACAACCCATGCAACTGTACTTGGCTGCCTTGAGTGTAACCTCCCATGTGCTAAGGGAAGCCCACGAGGCCCAGGCCTGGCCCTCAGCCCCCTAGCCCTGCTTGTAAGAGCTGCTCCCTAGGGTTTCCCCACCCTGCTGGCTAAGCCAGATAGGAGCTTGCAGCTTCCAACTCCCCGGCCCCCCAGATCACCAAGACTCCCCTCTAGGCCCTGCTTGGCTTCCCCTCTTTGCCCCTTGGTGAGGCTGGTCCCTTGGCTAAGCAGGGAAGGCAGTGCCCTCCGGTCCTGACCATGTACCTCTATAGGCTCCGCAGAGGTAGCTGGGTGGCGGGTGGCTGACCTTGGCTCTGAGACTTTGGCAGGGCTCCGCCCCTCTTACCTGAGTCATGGAATTCTTCAGAGGTGGGCAGGGCTGCTGCCTGCAGCCAGGAGAGATGAGGTCATGGGTCGTGTCCAGCAGGGTCCCACCCCTCCCTGGGGCAGGGCAGCTGAGCTCATGTTTCTGAGAGCTCGCTGGCTCACCTGCCAGCTTGCTCGACCTGGAGACTCAAACAGGTGGGAGGCGCCCTGTTGGTGCTGCACCTCCTTCTGGGCCTCAGACCCCCTCCACCTCTCCATGCCCTCCACCTGAGGGAGAAGCCAGAGGCCTGGGGACGCCCAGGAGAAGACGGGGAGGGAATAGCAAGGGCCCTTCAGGCAAGAGGCACTGCGCGCACCATAACAGGGGGTGTGGAAAGACTAGGGCTGTCCCCGCCACCCCCACCGAGGGAGTGGGATGTTGCAGGGAAACGCTAGGGTAGGGGTGGAGGCGGTGCTGGGCGCGGGGTAGGTGACATCAGCCCTCCAGGTTTCTGAGCTGGGCGTGGCTTGGCAAAGTTCAGGGTTGCCCTACCCAAGGGCTGTTTTGGAGGCAGCGTGGAAGGGTTGAAGGGGTCCTTGTGCAGGCAGTTAGAGCCATGCACTGAGGGCCACAGGGGTGTAAACGGAAAATGGAGGGAGGACGGCAGGGCAGGACACCCAGTTCCAGGACCCTGTGCACCTCACGTCACCTCATATCACGTCATCCGTTCTCCCACCTGCCTGAAACAGACGGGCCGCAGCTCACAGAGGGGAATCTGAGGCTCCAAGAGGTAGTCCTAGGCCCTGGATCACAGGGCACCCGAGGGGCTTGACCCAGCGGCGCCTCCCCAGAGCGGTGCTCCCCTCGCCTGCCGCGTGCCCCTTCTCTCAGAAGTGCTGGGATTCAGCCCCAGGCGACTGGGCCAGGAAGAGGAGCAGCGGGTTGCTTGTGTGGCGAGCAAAGGTGAAGAGGCTGCTTTCCGAGCTGTGAGTCTGCGGTGGGGGTGACACACCCAGGACGTGTGTGAACTGTTGGAAACACACATCAGTCGTGGAGAGAGACCAGGGATGGGGCTTCTGGCCCCACCTGCCCAGAGGCAGGAAGGATGACCCAGACCACCTGAGCCCTCAGAAACTTAGGGGGTTTGGAGAGCAGAGCTGCCCAGGCCCAGAGCATGGGAGGGTGAGGTGTCATCCTGGGGTCCTGGGGGGTCATCAGACGTCACACCAAACCACATCACGTCACCCCAGAACCCTGGATTTGGAGCTGGGATGATCTATGGCCATGGGGTAGGGGAGAGGGGTGGGCAGAAGGGGGCTTTGTGTCCTCCACCCCAAGGACCTCCCGCCCCCAGCCCTAGGCCTGTGCAGGGCTGCTCCCTCCCCCAAGCTGCTCAGGGGGCTGGGGAGGGGCTGGGGTGAGGATTTAGAGCCAGAGCTGCCCAGTGGGCTCCCTGGGCCGTGAAATCGCTGGGCTCTGCCCCTCCTCCTGTCGGCCGTTCCCCCACGGGGGTCCTGCTGGTCACCCTCTGGTGCAGCCTGGGGTTGAGCTCTTTTACCCTCAGCAGGTACAGGAAGTGAGGAGGCTGGCGGGGCCACAGGGGCTGGTTGGTTTGGGGACTATTTGGGGCAGCTGTCCTCACTCAGAGCTCACAGGCATACTCCCTACACACTCTCTCTCACACACACACACCCCCCTCTCACACGTTCACACTCAGACCCATCACACATGCTGACGCCCGCTCACACACGCTCACACACACGTGCACACCTGCAGCCGAGACAGGGGTTCACGTCCTGGAGCCAGGGGGCGTCTCTGGAGGGCAGGTGAGGAGGGACCCTGGCTTGCTGCACTTCACAGCCGTGGGCTGCGGCCCTGAGTGGGCCGGCCCGTCCAGGCTCACCCAGCCTGTCCCTGTTGGCCACAGCTGGGTGGCAGACGCCCCCAGTATCTGCAAGGACTCCCAGCACACTTCCCCTGCTGCCCCCCGGACCCCTGCCCCCGTCTAGGCCTGGCTGGGCCTCCTCAAGTGTGTGCCTGATGCCGGGGGCCAGGGGCCGCTTCCCAAGGACCCCAACCCAGGGCCGGCTTCCACAGCCTGAGCACCAGATCCTGAGCAGACAGGGTTTCCCTCCCGCTCGCCGCCCCCTACACACACCTGGCCTGAGCCGTGCCCCACCCCTGTGACCTGAGGAGCCAGGAGGAGATAGATCGGACGGTGAGGCCACAGCAGGCATGTCAGCTCCCCCTGCAGGAGACCCCAGACCAAACATTCACCCCCAGCCCACCGCCCCGTCAGCTCCCCCTCAGCTGGGCCTGGGGACGTGGGGAGGGTGCGGGTGGGGCCTGGGAACACAGCGAACACGGTGGCGAGGGGGCAGTTCCTGCTTTGTCATCTACCACGTCTGTGACCTTTGTGACCTTGGGTAAGGAGGTCTCACTCTCTCATCTGCGATATGGGTTTAATGAAAGTGCCCACCTCAGAAGCCTACTCTGTTGGACTTCCCTGGTGGTGCAGGGGTTAAGAATCTGCCTGCCAAGGCAGGGGACACGGGTTCCATCCCTGGTCCGGGAAGACCCCACATGCCACAGCTTAACGAAGCCCGTGCACCACAACTGCTGAGCCTGTGCTGTAGAGACCGTGAGCCACAACTACTGAGCCCAGGTGCCACAACTACTGAAGCCTGCATGCTTAGAGCCCATGCTCCACAACAAGAGAAGCCACCACACTGAGAAGCCCGCGCACTGCAACGAAGAGTAGCCCCCGCTCCCCACAACTAGAAAAAGCCTGCACGCAGCAACAAAGACCCAACGCAGCCAAGACATAAATTAAAAGAAGAAGAAGAAGAAGAAGAAGGCTACTGTGGAGGTTCAATGTGATGTCGCACGGAGAGGGCAGTGGAGCCTCCGTCGACAAAACCATTTTTCCAAGGCCCAGGCGGTGGTGACCCTAGAAATAAAGGGCGAGCATCTCTGCCTGTCACCCTCAGCCTGAACAGGGCCGTTGGCAGAGGGAGGAGGAGCAGCAGCACCGGCAGCGGCCTCTTCCCCGCTGGAGGCCTGCTGAGAGGGCGCCGGGAGTCTAGGGGTGGGAAAGGCCACCCTGCCTTCAAAGCCCCGGGCCCAGGCCCCTTAGGGGTTCTGTTCAGCTGCTCCCACAAGCCCTGTGCACAGCCACCCGCCCCCATCCCCTCTCTTGCTGGTTCACCCCACCCCTCAGGCTGCCCAAGGGTGAGGGGGAAAAGCCTCTGCCTCAGTTTCCCCAATATCGCCTGCCACGCAGCTGCAGCTCCACCCTGGGAGCCCTCCAGGGAGGCTGGCTGCCGGCAGGTGCCTGATGCTGGGGAGGGGAAAGTGGGCAGGGGAGGGTGGAGGCCAGGGTGGGCTCACACCCAGATTCCCCCCCGGAGCGCCCAGGCCCTAAGCAGGCCTTTTTGTTCAAATGGCCTTTATTCCCATGGGTTTGATGAAAGGGGAGGAAGGAGGCTTCTGTTTCCTGAAACCCTCTGGCCCTCAGGGAGGCCTCTTCAGGTGAACCCTCTCCCTCCCAGGCCTCAGTTTTCCTCCTGGGCGTTGGTACCTGCCGGGCACCCCCGAGGCTGTTGCTGTGAGCACCGAGGTCATGGCTGGGAAGCCACCGGAGGCTCCTCCAGGACGACGCGTCACAAACACCCCCTCCGTCTCGTCATCTGCATCAGGGCCCGGGAGCCCAGGCAGGACAGGGCTGCACGGGCAGGGCACGTGAGTCGCCCTTGAAGAACGGGGCCTCTCCTGGGGGCCGGGGAAGTGGGAGAAGGGGTCCCAGCTCTGGAGAGGCCCTCCCCAGCCACCCCCACCCCCCGGCCAGCTATCAGGCCTCCGGGCCCCCAGCCCCTCTCACTCTTCCTCCACCTCCTAAACACACACGTGCCTCTGTCTACACATCCAGGGGGAGGAGCATTTATTGAGCACATGCTGTGTGCCAAGGCCAGCTCTGACAATGCTGTCCACTGTTGCTAAAGGGCCAGGGGTGGCCCTAAAGGAGAGGAGGGGGTCCTGCTGGAGGGGAGTCCTGAGGGAGAACTAGGAGACAGGGAGGGAGAGTAAGAAGGTAGGAAGCAGTGGGCCCTGTAACTGGAGAGGAAAGGTAGAGGGGGGCAGGGGGAGTGAGTCGGCTGAGATACCCCTGGACCAGGAATGGGCCTGGAGTCCAGGTCTCCTTTGGGGGCAGAGCTGGCGTGCATGTCTGTGTGTGTCGCATGGCCCTGGGTGCAAGGTCAGCAAGTGGGGCACCTTCTCTTGTTCCCCGCTTCTTCCTATCTGGGAGAGGCAGGGCCCATCAGCACGTTCTCAGCTGGTGACGGGGGACCCATAGCCCCCCAGTGCCCACCCCCAGATCGTCCCCTGCCAGCCCCTCTTCTCTCCTCTGGTCAAAGTCACCCCAGAGCAGGCCGGGCATCCAAGGGCAGTTAGCTGACTGTTATTATAACTAGTAAACAAGTTCAGCAAGTTGGCAGGATACAACATCAATATGCAAAAGCCAACTGTATTTCATGAGCAACCCAAAATGAAATTAAGGGGAAAAAATCCATTTACGGTAGCAACCAAAGAAATAAAATACTTAGGAATAAATTTAGCAGAAGAAATGTAGGTCTTATACTCTGAAAACTATCAATACAAAACACTGAAAGACATTTTAAAGGATTGAAAAAAAACAGAAAGACATCCCACGTTGATGGATTGGAAGGCTTCATATTGTTAAGATGACAATACTCTCCAAAACGATCTAGAGTCAGTGCAATCCCCAACTCTTAAGGCTCTGAAATGTCTACTTCTGTAAATCAGGCATTTTTTATAATAAGGGGTATCATCTTAGTCATTCCCTCAGGACCGCACAAGAAGGCTGCCCACCTTAGGACAGTAAGTGAGTTGTAGAAGGAAAGACCATACTCTGGATGGCCTAAAATAAATCCCAGTCCGGTGTGACCTTGGGCTTGTTCCTGAACCTCTCTGAGCCTCTTTTTCACAAGATGGGGGTTGATACCACCTATCTCACAGGGTGGTGAAAAACAAAGGAAATCAATGTTTGCAAAGCACCTCGCATATGGTCTAGCACACACCAGGATTAGTTTCCTGCACATTCCTTCTTTCCCCTCTCTATGCTCCTGGGTCACATAGGTGCACCTGCCTTGAGGTAGGTCCATGCCTAGGGAAGGCTTGGGACCCAGGGGGATGTATACTCGTGGATGTTGCCCAGTGATACAACATCCTATGGAATAGCTAGGACCCACTGGGGCCTCCCAGAGCCCTCAGCATCCTTGGTCAAGGGTTTAAGGGTCAGCACTCCACACACACACCCCCCACAGAGCTGAGCATGTGTAAACTCCTTTAATTCTTATAACAACCCTGTGAGGCAAGTAGCATCTTTAATCACAGTTCTGTAGAGGTGGTAAGTATGACCTTTACTCACAGTTTTACAGATAGGAAAACTGAAGCATGGAGAAGTAACTTGCTCAAGGTAGCACAGGCAGACAATGACTGAGCTGAGACTTGAATCCAGACTGTCTGGCTCCGGAGCCCTTGGCCGCTTCTTTACACAGTCCCTCGAGGTCAAGAGGGTAAAGGCAGCTGCCTTTAAAATGGCCACAACTACCATGAACTGAGCAATAAGACCCCCAGGGTCTTGCCTGTGCTAAGGCTCAGAAGACACAAAAGGTTCATAGAAGGGGCTGGGCCCTCCAGGGTAGATTCTGGGGCGGGCCTCTGAGCAGGCATTCCACAGGGGCCTCCCCTTTTCCCCAGGCACGGCTGGACCAGCTCTGGGGCATAGGGCACCTGCCATTCCAATGGATGCCTCCCGTGTGTGTCTTATCAAAGTATACCAGGGGGTCGGTGGGGCCCGTACCCCCCCTGCACCCCATCTCCATGACTTTTACCCCTCTGGGGGTTGTGTGTCCCCCAAGGAAAAGCTGCCTTTGCTAACATGCCCAAAGGCACTGCAAGAGCTGGCGGTGGCGCGCTGAATGAGGCGCCGTCACCTAGCAACTGTGACCGTGGGCGAAATCCCTTAACCTCTCTGAGCCTCAATTTGTTCATCCATAAAACAGAGCTATAATCGACTTTTCCTCGTTGATGCAAGAATGACAGATAACGTGTAGAAAGAGCTTGCACGAAGTTGTTGCCCAATAAGTGACAGAGATTTTTATTAGTCTTTGAGAATGTAGGAATGCAGGGAGAGAAAGAAATGCCGGAGGAGCAGGTCACTGGCCGGAGGGTGTCCTAAAAGCTGAGGCATTTGGATCGGGCGGTGATGGAGAAGGAAGAGATTCCCATGCGAAGAGAAGGGAAAAGCAATACCAAGCCTTGGGAATAGGAGTAGCCAAGGCAGGGAGGTGGAAATGTTGGAGAATAAAAGCCAACACTTGTGTTCTGTTTACCATCAATAAATAGCAGAAACTGGGCCAAACGCTTTCCGGGCACGAACACGTCCAGTGCTCCCAGTAACTCGCTTTATAGAGAAGACACTGAAGCTTAAGCATTTAGTAACCTGCCTGAGGCTGTGCAGTGGTGAGGGGCGGAGAAGGAACTCCCACCTGTGGAGGGCGAGCCTGGAGGCCAGGGCGGCCTTCTCTGCAGGCGAATGGTGGGCATGGGCAGAGCCTGGGGAGGCGGGGAGGGGGAGGCAGGCAGGGGCTCTGGAGCTGGCCCAGTAGACCCTCCTTGAAAAAACAAGGTCATTGACCTTGCCCAGCAAGGCTGACCCAGGAAATAAAGAGAGACACAAACAGGCAAAGCCAGAGCACGGTGGGACAAATACAAAGGAAAGCAAGGAAGTGAAGAGGTGAAATCAGGACGGGGGGGGGGGGGGGGGGGGCAGGGGGGAGGCCGCAGCAGAAGGTTGTGGCCGGGAGAGGCCCGGGATGCGGGGGTGGCCTCTGGGGTGGGGCGGTCCCAGCATCCGCGTGGTGGTTGCAGACCTTCCCTTTGTAATCCTTTATGCAGCTGTACATTTGTGTTAAATACACTTTTATCTATGCCTGTTTCATGATAAGAAAGGTTTTTAAAAAGAGGGGGAGAAAAAGCCCACAACAGTAAGACCTGGGGAAAGGAGCTCAACCTCAGATGAGCGTGAGACTTTTCGATCATTAGGAAGTATTGTGTGTAACATGCTGCCGAAACGGATGAAAATCAAGATCACATAGATGCTTTTTTGGAACTGCGGGGGAAGGAGACTCAAGAAGGAAGAGAAACTCTGATCAGCTCTGGACCGACTCCAGGCCTGGGGACGGGGCCGGGGGGGGCCCCAAGTGGCTGACACGTTCCACGTGGTTCCCTTCTGGGGTGGTTGTGATTTTTGTATGCAGTGTACTTTTATAGCAGGGAAACCCCCAGTGTTTAACAACTAAAGGGCAGCTGTGGTCATTACTAATGAGCAGGGTGGCCTGGGTGGCGGGAGGGTGGAGGGGGCAGAGGGGTGTGCTCCAGAGGTCACCTCCGCTGACCCTTTTCTGGAGGTGCCCTCCAGAAGCCCCAGACACAAGGCTGGCATCTCTGCTGGACTGGTGCTGTGGTCCGTCGGCCTGGCCACAGGAGTCCGAGCCCCACTCTTTCTGGAAGAGTCCATTAGCCTATCTCCCCAATCTGGGCTTTGGAGCCAATGCTTCCCTCCCCTCCCCTCTCCCAGCAGCACGGCGTCTGGGGTCGGAGTGGGGAGCAAAGCAAAGCCTGTCCCCTGCTCGCCTTCCCTCCTGGGCCAGTGCAGTGGCGGGTCAGGAGCGAGTCTGCAGCCCTGGGGGAGGCTCCTGAGGGCAGGAGGGGCTGTTCCAGGAGCCGCCCAAGGCCTCGGCCCCAGGCTTCTGCCAGACGAAATACCTCTCCCAGGGTAATGCCTCCTAGCTGGGCTCTCGTGCCAACGAGGTCTCAGTCCCCATCATTTTTACCCTGAAGGGTAGTATTTTGGAGATGCATGGACACCCAGAAAGCAGAAAGGAATCCTTTGGCTATTTAAAAACAGAAAGAGGGGAAAAAAAGACCTCATAAACAAAAGTTCAAGGACAAATGACACACCAGGAGAAAATCTATGTAAAACATCAAGGATTTGTATCCCCAATCTATATATAAGCAAAGGATAGCCCAACAGGCAAAAGATGGGGAGAAGAAATTCCCAAGTGAAAATAAAATGGTCCATTTTTCTTCTATCAGCTTGGAAAAAAGTTTAACCATTAATACTATGCAGTGCTGGGAGGGATGTGAGACGCGTTAGCAGGGGCTGTCAGTTTGAAAGTGAATCGGGCCACCTTTGGGGGAGTTAATGTAGCAGCAGTGATCCAATGCTTAAATACACCTCACTTTCAACCCAGCAATTCCACGTGTGGGAAAATATTGCACAAAAGCACAGATGCAAGCTCACAAGGATGGTTTTGGAAAGATGTTCATGCAGCTTTGTCTGAATTAGCAAAAAATTAGACACATCCTGAATGTCCGTCAAAAACAGGTTGTTCTGGGAAAGTATAGACCCTCACACTCTGCACCTCAAGCATTACATTCGTTCCAAGGAATTTCCATGATATTGTGCTGTTGAGTGAAAAAGCACATTATAGAGAAATATATAAAAGGTCAGCCCAAATTTGGGGAAACAAAAGAAATCAAAGCTGAACAATAATACATAATAAAAACACTGTGAGTACATGAGAGAGAGACAGAAGGAAAGAAGTGTTAGCTCCAGGAGTGGGATTGAAAGAAGGAAGTGACTGGGGATGGGGTAGACATTCATCTCTTATTTCAATACTTTTGTGTTTGTTTACGATTTTTCAGCAAACACACATAACTTGATATTCTAAAACTAATAAAGAAAAAATTTAAATAAAAAGATATCTTGAGAGAGGTGGCAGGAGCAGTCAGCTGCAGGTGATTTTGTTGGTGGCAAAGGGTGAGAATTCAGGGTCAGGTGGCAGGTCACTGGCAGGAATGGGGCAGCACCTGAGTCTTTCTGACCCTTTGAGCCCCTTCTGGCCCCTTCTGCAGGACAGTGGCATAGCTGCCTCCCTCAACACTCCCATAAGCCCCCGGGGTGTGGTCCTCACTGGGGAAACAGGCTGCTTGCCCTCCTCTGCAGGCCTCCTCCAGGTGACATCTTTTTTTTCTTATTTATTTATTTATTTATTGGCTGTATTGGATCTTCATTGTGGCACACGGGCTCAATAGTTGTGGCTCACGGGCTCTAGAGTGCAGGCTTAGTAGTTGTGGCAAACGGGCTTAGTTGCTCCAAGGCATGTGGGATCTTCCTGGAGCCGGGATTGAACCCATGTCCCCTGCATTGGCAGGTGGATTCTTAACCACTGCGCCACATAGGAAGTCCAGGTGGCACCTTTCTGCCCCAGAGCTGTCTGGATGAAGCCCCTGAGGGGGTCCCAGGTCTCCAGCCAGGCTCCCTGCATCCTGCCTTTCCCACCCTGCCTAAGCCTCTTGCCAAGACCCGCCGCATGGACAGGACTTGGCCTCGGCCTCTGTGCTACCCTTCCCAGAATGGTTTCACCCTTTCTGCCACGTGAACCCCACACACCTGGAAGGTGCCCCAGTGCCTCCCCCCTTGGCCCTGCCTGCCTCTGCTTGTGCCCTGTGCCCGCTGTTTTCTCATGGCTTTGCAAGGCTGGAACCATGCCTTATTTACAAGGGAAGAAGATGCTTGTGTAGGTAAGGTTACAGGTTCCTCTGCAGTCCCAGGCAGGACCCCAAAGTCAACAATGAGTGTTTCTCCCTCCCTGGGGGTGGTTCCCAGCTATGGGTGACCAGGCAGAGCAGGGAGAGGGAGAGCCATCGTCCTCTGCTCTCCTCATGGCCGTCAGCCTTTCTCAGGAGCCTCTGGATGCTGGACCATCCAACTCACGCCCTGCCCTGCAGGGAAGCAGCAGCTCCTCATGCAGCCCTTCTCGGCCACCAGGCCCCGCAGCCGCAGCTTTACCGCAGGAGGGGGGGCGCCTGACTCTTCCCCCAGGACCATCAAAGCTGACTTCCCCACCAGCCACTCCACAAGGACCAAGGCATCTCCTCTGTCCCCTGCTCCAGTGGTTCCCAAATTTCTTCAGATGTGTTGACTTTTTTAAAAAATTACTAAAAAGACTTTTACTTTAAAATCCAAACAATGGCGAAACATATAAGGGTTGAAAAACCCTCACTCTCCCTCCCACTCTCCAGAGATTGCCCCTCTTAATCATTTAGAGTGCATTCTTCCAGACTTTTCCCCTAGAAGGAACATACAGAGAAGCATTTTTATATACATCGCCGCTGTAACCAAAATGCACCCCATTTCCCACCGCCTCCAGAGTCAGCTCTGGGCTTCGGGATCCTGCGTGACGGGTCTTGCCGGGCGCACCTCATTTCTTTCCTTTCTTCATTCAACAACTATCTACTGCTCTGGGCAGGCAGTGGGAGGACTGGGAACCAGACAGACAGACTCCAGTCCACAGGGAGCCTGAATTCTGATGAGGGAGAAGCCAAGTAAGTGAAGGGGATACACTTGCATGTTGCTAAGTGTTTATCTCTCCTTCTAGTCAGAACTACACATGCTGTCTCCCTGCCTGTGCCTCTGACTTTGCAAACCCTCTGCATCCTTCCAGCCTAGCTCTTCCTAATTATCCCAGCCCACTCCAATCTCTCTCCTCTTCCAAAGGTCTTCACTGCTTACTAAGTGGTGCTTTGTATTTTTTTTTTTTTTTTTTTGGCTGCGTTGGGTCTTTGTTGCTGCACGCGGGCTTTCTCTTTAGTTGTGGCAAAAGGGGGCTACTCTTCATTGTGGTGCACAGGCTTCTCAGTGCGGTGGCTTCTCTTGTTGCAGAGCACGGGCTCTAGGCACGTGGGCTTCAGTAGTTATGGCACACGAGCCAAGTACTTGTGGCTCTCGAGCTCTAGGGCGCACAGGCTTCGGTAGTTGTGGCACACGGGCTCAGTAGTTGTGGTGCACGGGCTTAGTTGCTCTGAGGCATGTGGGATCTTCCCAGACCAGGGATTGAACCTGTGTCCCCTGCATTGGCAGGTGGATTCGTAACCACTGTGCCACCAGGGAAGTCTGGTGCTTTGTATATTTTTATCTTTCACTATTAAGTCACATTTGTCCTAAAGAGTGTCAAGCATCTGTATGAAGCCCTTATGATGTGCCACATTCTGGCACACAGAATAAGGCCCATCGGTTAAATGTCATTTAATTATCACAACCCTACAAAACTGTTATGTCCGTTTACCCATGAGGAAACTGAGGTACAGAGAGGTCAAATGCATGGCTCAAGGTCACACAGGGATTAAAGCCTGGGTCTGCCAGAGCCCTAAGGCCCTGATGATTCCACAGACCCCACCGCAGGAGGCGCAATGGGGGCCGGCAGCTACAAGGACATCCATCCCGAGTTCCCAGGGCGGCCCTGATTCCAAACGTGCGGTAAGCCTGACGTCCATCCTCCGAGCCGTGTGACAGCTAAATAGTGTGGTTTATGAAAGAGATGGGGCGTGGGTTTTGTGGATGCCCCCCACTTTGCCAATCTCAAGAAGAAGAGAAAGAGGGTCTGCGAACAGAAGACACGCCCGGTTGAGAAGAGCGAGTGGGAGGAAGGGGGCTGGACGGAAGGGGCTGGCCTCTGGGCTCTGCCTGCACTGATGATCCTCCAGCGTGTTTTGACACGTCGCTCAGAGGAGGGTGTAATTATTTTCAGTAAGGGTTTCCTAACGTATCATTAATGGATCGTTTCCTGCCTGCTGCAGAAGGCGGTTGCTTAGAGACTGGGTGAAGGGGTACATTCTCTAAAGGGCTGCATGAGAATCTAGGAAAAGTTGGATGGCGGCCCGACCACCACACCAGCCCATCCGCTCCCCAGCCCCCTCCTCGCCACCAGGAGACTCGGAGGAGCCAGGCATTCCCTTCTTTGTGCTCTGATCCACAGATGGACGGGTCCCAGTGGACGAGGTCCTCTGTTATCTTTTACTGTATGTTTCCCGGACACGGTGGGCTTACCCGTGCTGCAGCACCGTGAGACTGTGTCACTTCCTGCTGGGGGACTGCAGCAGCCTTTGAGGGGCACGGGTAGAGGGTGTTTGGGAATAGTTGCCTGGAAGAGCAGAGGCTTCAAAGTCAGAAAGACACCAAACACCAGCCCGTCTAGCTGGGCAATTTTCGGCAAACTGCTTAACCTCTCTGAGTCAAGCTCTCAATCCATAAAATGAAGGTTGTGCTTCACACCTTGCACAGATTTTGAGAGAATTAGAGCTGATGTTTGGGAAAAGATCAGAACAAAATATGTGCTCAATTAATGGTAGTTTTTGCTCTTTGGGGTTATGTGGACTTCTCTCTCATTCATGTATTCATTCAACAAACACATCCTGAGCCAGGCACCCGTATTTGTACGCATGATGCCTCTGTGAACAAAGAGGCAATCTCTGCCCAGGCAGAGTGGACATTCTAGTGGGAGAAGTTAGCCTCTAAGCAAGAAACATCATAAATAAGTAAATTATACAAAACATTAGAAGGTAATCAACACTATAATGAAAAATAGAGTTGAAGTTTGGGGGTCAACAAGGAGACCACTGTGTGGCTGGAATGGAGCAACTGTTGGGGGAGAGAGGCAGGATGCCAGATGAAGTAGGTCATTATTAGACCAGTAGTTCCTGAACTTGAGTGTGCATCTGAATGCCCTGGGGTGGGCGTGGGGGGGTGTAAAACAGATTGCTGTTCCCCCACCCCCAGAGGCTTGGATTCAGTAGGTTGGGGGCAGGTCTGAGCATTTCTAGCAAGCGTGGATGCAGCAGGTCTGGGCACCCTGCTTTGAGAATCACTGTAACAGATGACCGTCAGGTCTTTGGGTTTTACTCTGGTGAAGTGGGGAGCCGTTGGAGGGCTTGGGGTTTTGAGCCGAGGCATGATATGGCTTGCACTTGAAAAGGCTACTCTGTCTGCTGTGTTGAGATTAGACTGCAGGGGACAAGGCGGACACAGGGACGCCAGTGTGTAATGGACATTTTCAGATGAGATTACCACTGTAACGGAGGGGATGAGGAGTGGTTGGATTCTGACTATACTTTGAAGGCAGCGTCCATGGGATTTCCTGTCATATTGGACATGAGAGCTGAGAGAGGCGAACTCGGGGTGACTGCAAGGGGCTAGTGAGTCACAGAAGGATGGGGTTGCCATTGACCACGCTGCGGAACCCTCTCAGGGAGCCGTCTCGGGGGAGCACAGGCGCTGAGGTTTATCCTGTTCTGTTGAGTTTGATAAGATCATTGGATGTCCGCGTAGAGAGGTCAAAGAAGCTGTTGGATGTATGAGTCTGGAGTTCAGGGGAGATGGCTGGGCTGGAGGATGAAGGGGGAGGTGTAAGCAGACAGCTGAGATTGGCGGAGGCCACTGGGACTTCCTTCCTGTAGCCAACAGAGAGCAGAGCCCAAGGATGGGGTTCTGAGCATCTGACTGAAGCGGGCGGAGAGAAGATGTGGAAGCAGCCCAGGGAGAAAGAGGAAGAGGGGGAGAAGGACAGAGGCTGGAGAGGATCACTAGGCCCTCCCTGCCCAGGACTGGCCTAGTGTCCAGGGCTTATAGTGTAAGTCCAAAGGCCCAAGAATCAGGGCCCTGAGTCTGAAGGCCTGAGAACCAGGAGCGCTGATGTCAGAGGGCAGAAGATGGATGTCCCCACTCAAGCAAAAAGCAAATTCAGGCTTCCTAGGTGGCACAGTGGTTAAGAATCTGCCTGCCAATTCAGGGGACACAGGTTCAATCCTTGCTGCAGGAAGATCCCACATGCCGTGGAGCAACAAAGCCTGTGTGCCAAAACTATTGAGCCTGCACTACTGAGCCCATGTGCCGCAACTACTGAAGCCCACACACCTAGAGCCCATGCTCCACAACAAGAGAAGCCACAGCAATGAGGAGCTTGCTCACCACAATGTGGTGAGTTGCCCCCACTCTGCAACTAGAGAAAGCCTGTGCGCAGCAATAAAGAACTAACACAGACAATAAATAAATAAAATTAATTAATTAATTAATTAAAAAAAGAAAGCAAATTCGCCCTTCCTCTGCCTTTTTGTTCTATTCCAGCCCTCACTGGATTGGATGATGCCCACCTTCATTGGTGATGGTGATTTTCTTTACTCAGTCCACCTATTCAAATGGTAATCCTTTCTGGAGACACCCTCACAGACACAGCCAGAAACAATGTTTACTGTCTATCAGACATCCTTCAGCCCAGTCAAGTTGACACACAAAATTAACCATCACTCCCCTCAACTTTGAGTGACAGGCCAGGCTCCCCCAGGGCTCTGGGCCCCATGTTGCTGCCAGTGGGGTTGCAGGGGGCAACATGCAACCAAGAAGCCCCCAACACTTTCCTTCTCCCAGGCCCCAAGATCTAGATCTTTCTTCTCTGGAGGATGGACCCTCACCCAGGGACTTGCTCCTCTGGATGGCAGGGAGTCTGTGTGACTCTGTAAGGTACAGGGGGCAGTCTTGGAGTAGGGCTCCAACAACCAACATCTTTTCTAAAAAATTTACTACGCTTGTTGCTAGAATTTTTGAGGTCTAAATTTTATTATAGGAAATGCAATTAATTGATTCTTTTGTACTCTTTAATTGTTTGGCCAGTTCCATCCTGTATTTAAAAACTGACCAAGGATCTGCACATGAAAGAAAGCAATCAACAGCGTGAGAAGGCCGCCTACAAAATGGGAGAGAAGAATTGCAAATCGCATACCAGATAAAGGGTTAATATCCAGAATATATAAAAAACTCTAATAACTCAACAACTGAAAACTAAAATGGGAAAAGGACCTGAATAGAGATTTCTCCAAAGACGATATATGAATGGCCAACAAGCATATAAGATGCTCAATCATTAGAGAAATGTAAATCAAAACCACAATGAGATATCACCTCACACCAATTAGGATGGCCACAGTAAAAGCAAAAGGAAGAAAGAAAGAGAAAGAAGAAAGAAAGAATGAAAGAAAGAAAGAAAGAAAGAAAGAAAGAAAGAAAGAAAGAAAGAAAGAAAGAAAGAGAAAGAAAGAAAGAAAGAAAGAAAGAAAAGGAGGAAGGGAGGTGGGGGAGGGAGGAAGGGAGGGAGAGAGGGAGAAAAGAGGGAAGGAAGGGAGGAAGGAAGAAAGGAAAAAAGAAAATAAGTGGGTGGGGATATGGGGAAATGGGAACCATTGTAGTACTGCTCATTGGAATGTAAAATGGTGCAGCCACTGTGGAAAACAGTATAGTGGTTTCTAAAAAACCAAGAATAGAGTATCATCTGACCCGGCAATGCCACTTCTGGGTCTATACCCAAGAGACTTGAAAATAAGGCCTTGAGATAGTTGCACACCCATGTTCACTGCAGCATGATTCACAATAGCCAAGAGGTGAAAGCAGCCCAAATGTCCATCAACAGGTGAATGAATAAAGTGTGGTATACACATAAGAGGGAGTATTATTTAGCTTTTAAAAAGAAGGAAATTTTGTCACACACTACAACATGGATAAATCTTGATGATACTATGCTGAGTAGAACAAGCTAGTCACAAAAGGACAAATACTGTCGGATTCCACTTACATGAAATATTCCGAGTAGTCAAAATCATGGAAACAGAAAGTAGAGTGGTGGTTGCAGGGGCTGATGAGCAGGGGTCATGGTCACAGAGGTGTAGAGCTTCAGTCATGCAAGATGATAAAGCTCTGGAGATCTGAGACACAGCAGTGGGAATTTAGTTGATAGTATTGTACTGTACGCTTAAAAATGGCTACGAGGGTGACTTTTATGTCCCGTCTTTTTTACCACGATAAAAAATAAACTGACCAATGAACAAATTCTAAAATCTGATTTTAGCAGACAGCCTATGCTTGCTTGTTTGAGAGCCTGGCATGCTACTTTACCAATATGCACACTGCCTTGATTACATTCTCAAAGCCCAGCAGCAAATTCTCACCTCCATCCTCATTACCCACTGCCCCACAAAGGCCCCACCTTCTCTGACCCCAGTCCCAGTCCAGCACCTTTTGAGGGGTCCCAACTCTTCCCCAGCACCCTCGAGGACCACGTGCACCAACCCAGGGGAGTCTGGCCCTGGGCAGGGCACAGTAGACCGGCAGCTGAGACCTGATGCCTGGCTGAGGGTCTGGAAGCCTGAGGAATGTGGGCTCTGGGATGGACAGACAGGAGGGGGACCTGGAATGTCAGAGCCCTGGGGGTGTCCAGGGTTCCAGACACACTTTGCCAAAAGGGAAAAAGCCCACAGCTGGTTAGGGAGGTGACAGGAGCCCTGGCTCTCAACCTTGGCTGTACGTTAGAATCTCATTGTTACATCAGATCCGTATTTTTTAAATCTCCCCGGGTGATTCCAGTGCGGGGCCAAGGTTGAGAACCACTGCTATAGAGAATGGACTGATTGATGTGCGGTACTTTGGGGCCAAGACCTGAGCCCATCCTCAGTGGGAGCTCTCCCCAGCCCCCACCAGGAGGCTCGAGAGCCCAGCTCTCAGCCACACCTGACCTGGTCAAGAACTGGTAGGCGGGCACCAAGGGTCCCGCCTGGAATTCCAAGACTGTCACACGTTCCCCATCACCCCACCCGGGAGCCAGAGGTGTTACATCATGTTCAGGGCCCTGAGTCACCGTGAGTGTCTCTGGCGATGGCCGCAGAGAGGCAAGCACCCGGTGGGAGGAAGGAAGCTGTGAGCACAGCCAGGCTCCTGCGTCCCCTCTCTCACAGCGGCCCCATAAACAGGACCAAGCTATTTTAGGGGAATAAGATCAAATGTGGGTATCAGTTCCCCCAGCTACTTTTGACTGAGTGCTTCGGGTTATTTCTGTGAGGGCACAGGCCGGTGACACCCCGCCTCACTGAGCACTTCGGGTCTGAAATTAAATGTGCGTCTGCCTGGAACAGCGAGTGTGAATTCCTATAGGATAGACGGTTGCCTGGCAACCGCAGTGTCAAGGCCAAAACATAGGCCAGGACTGGATGGGCACGGGAGACACTCAGGTTTGCAAAGTGCCGACTCAAGTGCATGACGACAGTCTCAAGGGTCTCTGCTACACTGGACCCTGATTTTCGTCCAGGACAACAGTGGGCCTTTAACCACACGGAGAGGGGATCCCGTGGAGCTAAGAAGCTTGAGGCTCAGGGCTCATCGCAGCTGGGTCCACTGCCTAATTTTGTTTAGTAAACCTGTATTATTTTTCTTAGGGAGATGCCTTCACAAATTATGGAAGCTTCAGGGTCCGCGAAAACCTGGAGCAACCTCTGACCTCTTACCATAACAAAAGAAAAAAATTTACTTATGTGTATCCAGGTAGAATTCATTTACAACAAACACCACTGCAGTGAAAACTCCGTTGAACAAAGTTTTGGTCAAATGCCCAGTCTAAATCAGTTCTATGTGTACAATTGGGAACAGGCAGGGACAATAAAAGCCACCTAGCTCGGTCCTTTTTTTTTTTAGAGGTAAGAAGTGGATTTATTTAGAGAGAAACACACTCCACAGACAGTGTGGGCTATCTCAGAAGGTGAGAAAGGCCTTGGCCCATTTTTAAGATGAGGAAACCAAGGCCCTGGGAGGTAAGGTGGCTGGTTCCCAGCCCCTCAGAGAGCTGTCAGCAGAGCCACTGTCTGTCAGCAGGCACCCTTCCCCTGCTTCTAACCTCAGCCCCTGGAGCTGGTCATAAGGGGAATGGACCTGTGATTATTTTGAAGAATATGTCTCAGAGGTGAAAGCGAGTGCAAAGTGGCATTTTTTATTATTCTTGTGATGTCATCACTTTGAGAAGCTTCTCTGTACACACATCTCGCCACCCCAACAACAAAGTCAGCTTCAAAAAAGAAAGCCCTGAAACAAACTGTTTGTTTCATGAGTTGCTTAGCAAGGAGAGGCATCTGCTCTCCAGATTCTAAAACTGTAGGTGTCGTGGGCAGCAGCAGCTCCTAGGTCTCACTGGCCCCGGCCGGGCCACGGCAGTATCTGGGGGCCGGGGGCGGGGGTGCCCAGAAGGAAGCTGCCGAAGCCAAGACAAGCTGGGGAGGCCGAGGAAGGCCTAGAGTCTCCTCCAACACTGGCCCAACCCCAGTGGTTTCCAGAATCTTCTGCCCCACCTCCCCACCCTTGCTCACAAGCCCACTTCCCCGTTTCTTGCCGATTCACCCATCCTCCAGAAAACGAGACCTAGAAAGGCGTTTAGAGCTCATCCAGCCCAGTGGCTTTTCTGATGAAATCTCAAGGCCGTGACAGGCCCAGAGCCTGCGGGCCCTGTGCTGCTGGCTTCTCAGCCACCCTTTCGTTTTTCTGGACCACCAGTCTTTTCGCCTTAAAAATCACTGCCCTGGGGGGTTCCCTGGTGGCCTAGTAGTTAGGATTCTACCACTGCCGTGGTCTGGGTTCAATCCCTGGTCCTGGAAATGAGACCCTGCAAGCCAAGTGGTGCTACCAAAATTTAAAAAAAATAAATAAATAAAGGAAAAATAAACAAGTGGGAAAAAAAATGAACAAATGAAGGGAAAAAAAAATCACAGCCCTGGGTCCTGTTCCTTCAGGGATCTGCTAGAGCAGTGGTTTTCAGGGTGTGGGCCTTGGACCAGCAGCACCAGCACCTGGGAACTTTCTAGATAAGCATATTCCCAGGTTCCACCCCAGACACCTACTGAACCTGGAACTCAGAGGCTGGCACCCAACGTTTTGTGTTTTAACAAGTCCTCCAGTTGATTCTGATGCACCTAAAATTTGAGAACCCCTCTGCTAGACTGTAAACCCCATGAAAGCAGTGCTCCACTTGCTTTGCTCGCTGACATGTAAGCAGAGCTCCTGGAAGGTAGTGGGCGCTCAGTCAACGTTTATTGGTATTATATTAATTCAAGCTAGAGTTTAACCCCTGGAAAGGGTTTGAGGAACCTCTCTATTAACATTTGCGTTTTAGCCGACCTTTAGGGAAAGGGGTGATGAAGGGGCTGTGAGCACCATGGAGGCGCAAGGCCCAAGGTGGGTGGGGGTGGTCAGTGGGCTTGCAGGGTGTCCTAGGGGCTGCGGGGCACACGCGCGGAGCCCTGTCAGCTGCACCTGGGGACAGCAAGCTTTAGGAATGGGGGAGGTCCTGGCTTCTCATGCTGTCTTTATTTGTCTAAACTCTTTTATAGAAATGATCCTCTTGGGAGCTCCTTGGTGGCCTAGTAGTTAGGATTCCGGGCTTTCACTCCCGTGGCCCGGGTTCAATCTCTGATTGGGGAACTGAGATCCCCCAAGCTGCGCGGCAGGACCAGGTTAAAAAAAAAGAAAGAAAGAAATGGTCCTCTTGATTTTCTGGGAAGCAAGGCCACCGAAAGAGCAGCGAGTGAAGGCTGGATCATCACAAACTATAGACTAGCCTGGGGCTCAGGACTCCCTGTCCACAATTTTTGGAATAAAGGAGCCGATGGGGGATGTATCATTTCCTCCTCAGCTGATCCGCAGTCCACACCGGGCAGGCATGGCATCTGCCCCACGCTCTGTCTTTCAGGTCGGCTCACCTGCTTTTGAGGTGAAGCCGTGGTGGACCCAGACAGGGAGGCCCAGGTCTGGGCCCAGCAGAAAGGAAGCTTCCAGGAAGGGCCCGTGGTCAACGGCAGACATCTCTAGGGCTCCTGAGCTGTGCCGTGTAAGGCCACAAGCACGTGCTGTCCCCACCGACTCCACGCCGGTCTCTACTCTATGTGTCGGGTGATGTGGGGACACTGCAGGGGCTCAAGGCACAGGCCCCGTCCTCCTCAAAGGGGCAGCCTCACTGCAGAGAGAAAGGCAGCGCCACAAAGCTCCCTGCAAAGCACTGAGGGAAAGGTGGGCAGAGGAGACCTCTGAAGGCTGCCCCAGCCCCAAGGGTTCAGCTCAAGGCCGCTGGAGGGAAGGTGTTGGGCCGGGGATAGGATGTGCCCCAAGAAGGCAGGTCTTGGAGGGTGTGCGGTGGGATGGTGCCAAGAGAGCTCAAGGCAAGCCGCGGAGGGCGGGGGGAGCTGTGGTGGGTTAGGTTGGTTGGGTCACTTTGGGGAGGTAGGACAATTTTCCCCGCTGCCTGCACGCTTTTGAACTCTTTGAGATTCACTGGAGAGGACACGGCACAGTATCATTCCCCCCAAGATCCCCCCAATTGCCAACCATCTCTGAGCCCCGCTCCTGGCCAGAGTTTCCCGAATGATACTCAGCACACCCTTCCCTCTGGGTTGTTGTAGCAGGAAGGTCATTTCGTGGGGGGGGCCAGAGGGGTAGAGGAAGGGGTGAGGGAGAGGAGAGGGAAGAGCCTTGGGAAACATTTCTACACAAATAACTTACTATTTTAGTTCCACGACTGGGATAAAAGCCAAATATCAATTAAATTTTTTTTAAAGAAAAAATAGATGTATTAATCCCTGCTTCATCCCTTTGTTGGCATGTCTGCCCTTTGCCATTTGTGAGGTTGTGTGTGGGTGTGAATGTCTGTGTGTGTACATGAGAAGTGTTTATAGCGTGTGTGCTGAGCACTCACTGTGTACACATACATATTCATGTCCAGATGATACCGGAGCCTTTCAAAAATTATAAAACTGCTTCATTAATCCAACCTCAGAAATGACTGGGTTTAGCATTTTCATGGGATGAGATGGTGAGGCATGTCCCCTCCACATGCCAGCTCCCATGAGGACAGAAAAGAACATCACACTTTATTTTATGACCAGTGGGTCATTCGTCTATATCTGCTCTTTAAAGCCACTGAGGACGTTTTGCCAATCACTAGGAGAAACTAAATAAACAGAGCCAAACAGTGTCAGCTCTCTGCGGCTGAGTAATTATGAGGAATTCCTCTTTAAATAGAAGTTTAAGTAAATATAGAAAGATCACTTTACAGAAGGCAGCTCGGGAAGAGATGGGGGAGCAGGCTCCTGTGAGACCCCACGGAGGTCGAGGAGGAGACGGCGGTGAGGCTCTGGAGGAAGGAGAACCGGGAGCCCCGACTCCTACCGTCCACACCTCTCTGTCTGGGCGCCATTGCTTCCGTCTTCACGTTGGCGCGCTTCAACTTCAGGTGCTTCATTCATAAAAATGGCTTCTGTTCTGGGCCTGGGACTGAAACCCTGGCCCTGATGATTCACTCTCTGGCGTGTCTTCTGCCCGTCTCGGGCACAGTGCTAAGCCCTAGGGAAGGGATCAGGGTGTAGATGACAGGTGGACCTTGGGACGTCAGCTGGGCACCTGGAAAGAAGTCACTGGTCGTGCTCCATAACTAATTAATAACAGCGTTTGATTAGTGCTAGGCCAACAGAAAGGCCAGTGGGTGATTGCCAAGTTAAGGGAAACAATCATTGCCCTGGCCTGGGGAGGCAGAGGGCTGAGGAGGCTGGTGCCAGTTCAGATAGGAGGGAGAGATGAGAAGGCGTCCCAGGCAGGGCACGCGGGGTGAGCGAAGGCGAGGAGGCTGGGCAGGGCCCGGTGGAGGTAGAAGGCAGCACTGGAGCCACGTGGCAGGGCCGGATGCAGGTTGTGGGGAGTTGCGGGAATCACGCCAGAGAGGCGAGGGCAGGCCCTGGATCACTCAGTGCCAGACTGGGTCGCTCCTTCCTGACGTAGGACAGAGGTGCTCTGAGCTCTAACACCCACCCCTGCCCCCCACTGGGAAGCAATTTCAGGGTATCTCTGCTGGCAGCTGTTGGGGGCTGGCGTCACCTTTGTCTTCACACACCGTCAGAGCACCCAGGCCGGACACATTTGGTGGGTGACGTGAAACAACTGAGAGCATTTCCTCACCCAGCAAACAGTCCCGGGCCCCACCATAGGCCAGCACTGAGCCAAGTGCTGTGGATGCAAAGAAAAATCAGCTGCTGCCCTTGCCCCCATACAGTGGGGGACTCAAGGACGTGGAGAATCCTGCTGGGCAACCAACCGTCACCCCTGGAGGAGAAACAAGCCGCATTAAAAGAGCCTCTGCTGGGTGCCGGGTGGCATGTGTGCATCCCTTTCCTGGACTTGATTGCATTGTCAGGTTGAGTCCCCCAGCACTTTATTTTTATTTATTTACTTATTTATTTAGTTGCTGTGTTGGGTCTTGGTTGCTGCACATGGGCTTTCTCTAGGTGCAGCAAGCGGGGGCTCCTCTTCATTGTGGTGCACGGGCTCCTCATTGGGGTGGTTTTCTTGTTGTGGAGCACAGGCTGGCGTGGGCTTTAGTAGCTGCGGCACACGAGCTCAGTAGTTGTGGTACACGGGCTTAGTTGCTCCACGGCATGTGGGATCTTCCCAGAGCAGGGATCGAACCTGTGTCCCCTGCGTTGGCAGGCGGATTCTTAACCACTGTGCCACCTAGGAAGTCCCCCCCCTACTCCCAGTACTTTACATGGGAGTTTGTGGGGACCACCGAGGGATCTGTTGAAAGTGGCAGGGCTCATCACTTTGGGATAAAGCATATCCACTTTAGGCCACTAGTGTAAATGCAAACTATAAGCCCCCACATTCTTCAGGGCCCTCGGGGAGGAGCTGGGATGATTCCCACCCGGGAGCCTGGGCTGCCTCTTCTAGAAGCAGGCAGAGTGGCCCCTCTTGCCCTGTGCCATCTCCGGCCCTGGACCTCTGCTTTCTTGCACCAACATTTTATGAGAAATTGTTTTCTAAATGTCAAACACGCTGCAAATTGGCAAGAATTTTACAGGGAATACCTGTTTACCCACCTGCACTCTACCGCTAATGCATTACTGTTCTGGCTCCGTCACCCCTCTCTCCATCCCTTTGTGATCTTCAGGACACATTGCAAAGTAAATTGCAGGCATTGGTCACGCCCCCTAAATACTTCAGCGTGCATATCGTTCACTAGATTTCAGTATTTGTTTAAAGTGTGTTTTCTTTTGATATAAAAAAATACATATGTGTATATATATATATACAGCAAAACACACAAATCATAAGAGTACACTCACTGAGTTTACACAAATGAATACATCACGTAACCCAAACCCCAGCAAGATACAGAACATATGCATCACCTCAGAAAGCTCCTTGGTGGGTGGGCCTCTGCTTTTTACTTGAGAAGACCCCTTACCGACTTCTCCCCTGAAACACGTGGGCAAAGCTCACTGCCAGCTCTGCCAGCTGTGTCCCACAAAAGTCTGACAAGCCCCCACAGTTAAGCCCCACTCAGTGCAGGCTGCCCACCACAAGGGCTGTGTGATGATCTCTCCTCCCTCATCTGAACACTCTGTGGTTCCCTCTCAGGGCTCCAAATTCCCCGTGGGCCATGGTGACAGGAAGAGTTGCCACCTTGAAAGTCAGAGCAGATGCTCCATCACAGTCCAAGTCAGTCTTGCACACAGATGGGAGGTCCTGGAAGGCTTTCCAGGGGAAGCGGCACTCAAGTGAGGTTTTGAGGACTGAATAGGGGGGTTCACCAGATAAAGTGGGGCAGGGCATTCCAGAGCAAATGTGATGTTTCAGAAGTGTCAATCACAGCATATTGGCGAATTCTAAGGAGATGGAATGACTGGAATGTGGATGGAGGGGTACAGGGAAGGGAGTTGGGAGGAGGAGATGAAGGTAGACAGGGGCTGGGATGAAAGACATGTCAGCGTCCTTAAAGATGACTTTGTCATAAGGGCCGTGGGGAGCCCTGGGGAGGTGTAGGCAGAGAAGTGCAGATCCAGGCTCCTGTGCTTCAGATTTCCCAACGATTGCCATATGGAGAAAGATTTGAAGGGGGACAAGAAGGGAAGCAGGAAATGCAATTAAGAGACTATTGCAGCGTCTGGGTGAGAAATGATGATGGCCTGGACCAGGCTGGTGGAGGGTGGTGGAGAGAAGTAGATGGATGGAGCCCTACTGGGAAAAGTAAAGTAGGGGCTTGGTTGGGGGGTTGGGGCAGGTAGGAGTCCCAGAGAAGGAGGAGGCAATTTGCTGGATAAAGCCAGGCTTTCTGAGACAGGGAAACTAGAGGGGCAGCTTGGGTTGGAAGGGTTGGATGTGTCTGTGGGACACAAGGGGAGAGGTCTAGTAAGCTGCTGGGTGTGGGGTCTGGACTCAGAAGGGAGGTCCAGGCTGGAGATGGAGTCTGGGCTCCTACAGCATTTGAAGCTATGCCACTCCTGGGAGAGTTGGAGCCAGGACAGGGCCGAGGACAGGCCCAGGGAACCCTGCCTTTGGGGCACGTGGCAGGGGAGACTAAGGAGCCCATCAAGAGAAGAATCGTGGGGACTTCCCTGGTGGCCCAGTGGTTAAGACTCTGCGCTTTCACTGCAGGGGGCGTGAGTGTGATCCCTGGTCCGGGAACTAAGAGCCCACATGCTGCGCAGTATGGCCAAAATGTAAAAAGAGAGAGAGAGAATTGTGGGAGGGAGCATTCTAGAAGCCAAGGCAGGAGCCAGAGGAGGGGATGGTGACTGAGAGGTCCTTAATGGGAGGTCCTGAGAAGTGGCCAATGGATGATGTCATGGTGAAGCTAGGAGCCCATCCAGGAGAAAAGTGGACATCCTAGGCCAGCCTGGGTGCAGACCTGGCCCTGCCCAGCAGCCGCCACCCATCACCGCTCACACTTCTTCCTGCCAGGCAGGTGGCTGTCCGGATAGCAGAGGGCGGTGGTACTGTCCAGTCAGTGCTGGATAGGGGAGCAGAGGGAGCACAGACCCATGACGCCCACGACATGTCTGACTTGAACTTGAAGCTGAGGGGCAGATGTCTGATGAGCCTTTACTCCCACCTGAGCAGAAAATGCCACTTCACTTACTTGGCTGAGGTGGCCCGGTAAGGTGGCTGCCCCTCACCTACAGGAGAGACCAGGTATGTCAACAGTCATCCCAGGTGAGCAAGGTGGCCTCTTGGCAGGAGCTGCGGGAAGGAAGAATCTTCGGGTACTGGGGGAGGGGATGTGTGAGACAGGTAAGGCTCTAAAGGCAGATGTTCTCAACTGATGAAATCAGAGTCTGTGCCGTGAGTCTGGGCACCAGTGTTTGTCAAAGCTCTCCAGGTGATTCAACCCCTCCAGGGTTGAAAACCACCGGCTGGGGAAAGCAGAAGCTCTCATATACATTTTAGTAACTGAAATAACAGAACCCTAAGAAGAGGCAGGCAGGACTTGGAGGGGCCGAGCTGGCTGTACTGCAAAGGTCAGCCTTTCCTTCTCCCTCTAACCCTCAGAAGCCCAGGTGTCTAGTCCCACCCCCGGCCCCAAGGGCTGACCCAGCAAAATCCACTCAGACCCCTCCCTCCCTTGCCACTTGGGAGGCCTCCAGGCAATCCCAGTGCTTCTAGAAAACCTCCCTGGATGGGCTTTTGTGAGGGCGAGGTCACCGCCATGGCTGGCCCACAAATCAACCCCAGCGTCCCTCTCCAATATCAGGAAGGTAGACGATCATCTGAAGCCTCTTCAGCCTACATCTGTCCTTGGATTAAATCAGAGCACAGAGGGGAGGCTGGGAAGCCAGCAGGCTTGGCAGGTCGGGGCTCGAGAGAAAGAGGGGAAGGGTCTAAGTCGACCTGGCCACCCTCCTTCCTGGAGGAGAGCTTCTGGGAGGTCAGGAGAGACACACCTGTTGGAATCTGGGAATTGCAGGCAGAACCAGGATCTCATCCTGCCTCAGGCAGGGAGGCCCTAGGATTCCTCCCCTCCCCAGAGGAATCTGGGAACGACTTGAACCTGATGTCACCTGTGACCTCCTCCTGGCCTCATTCTTAACAGGTTCTGCAGAGACAGACTAATCTAATCTCCTGGAATAGGAAATGAGAACTCTACAGAGAGGTTAGGTGACTTTCCCAAGGTCACACAGCACAAGGCAGCCAAGTCGGTTCTAGAATCCAGGCTCCTGACGCGTGTTCCCAGGGAATTTAAAACCACTACATGAATCATTTCACAGTCAAGGAATACTGAGCCCTGCCTCACTCCTAGAAGCTCACTGAGGGGAGGGGCATGTATGTGTGTGCATGGGCGGTGGAGACCCCTCTCTGAACACACATAAATCAGCCTAAAGCCTCCAGGCAGGGTGCTCTGCTGCACAGCCCTTTGTGAGCTCACAGAAGTGGGGCCAGGGGAGGCGCTCGCACAGACCAGGTGAGCAGCGAAGCGGGCAGAGGGTGGATGAGGGGTTCCTGGGGGCACCAGCTACGGGCTGGTCTTGAGGCCACGCCCCACCACCCCAGAGCAAGAGCAGCTGTTGGGACATGGGGGCAGAGGGAGAGGGACAGGACCCAGGGTCCAGGACAGGAGGGACCTCTCGGGCTGTCTGCAGGCCCAGCTCCTCTGCCCCTTTCTCCTTCCTGCCCATCACTGGGCAGGCACCCAGGTATCCACTTTTAGCATTGTCTTTAGGATCGTGACTATAGAGAGTAATAAGGGTCTGGAAGCAGAGAGGGGGGATGGCGTCTCCGCAGAGCAGTACCAAGGATGTGGGACTCAAGCCACCTCTGAATGGGGGCTTCTCCCCTGCCTGGGCGGCCCCTCTCTGGGGCCTCTGAGCTCCCAGCCCTCGCAGGCTGGCTCCACCTCCACCCAAGTTAACAGAGGCTGGAGCTGGATAAGAATCCCAGGCCTGGGCCTTTGGGAAGTAGAAACCGCTAATCTTATCCACTGGGCTCGGAGGAATTTGGCAGGGCAGGAGGAAGGGGCTCCAGGGACCGGGCTGGCTGGCCCCGAGCTGTCTCTCCTACCCTGGAGCAGGGGTGCACTCATTATTAATAGCTCACAATACACCCCAGCGATACCCGGCTTCTCCTCCCACAACACGGATAGTCCTTCGAGTTTGGAACAGGGAACCAGATGAACAAACTGCCAGATGCAGCAGGGCTGGGTTTTGTCCACGTAACAAATCTTGGGCTTAACGCCACAGCCTGTGCCTCAAGAGGTCTCACGTTCGCTGGTCCACCCAGCACGCCAGGAAAGTCTCTCTGCTCTACAGATGCAGTGTTCATCCAGCCTCCGTGCTTTCTCCAGGGATGCTGTCCTGTCTCTTGCTGCTGGCAGAGAGCTAACCTGGGTCGGGAGGCTCCCTGCGGCTTCCCCGAGACGGAGGCCTGCCTGGAGTGCCTCCTGCTTCCAGTGTGCAAGCGCCCCAAGGGAACAGCAGCCAGGCCACTCCCCTCTAGGGGCCCAAAGCACTACCTGCTCAGAGCTCTTTTGTGTGCAGTTGTTTGTTGAGTGAATAAATAAATGAATAAATGAGTCACAGAAGTTAACCTACCTGGTTGCTAGATGATGCCTTAAGAGTGAGCACATCACATGCAGACAGGTTTGTGAAAGAAGAGCGAATGGGCGGGAAACACAGCCAGGGGCTAGGGTGCCACCTGCCCTAGCACCTGTGCCTCTATCAGGGCCTGGCATCACCCTGCGGGCAGCAGAGGTTCCTAGATGGACTCCAACCCCTCCCACAGCCCCTGAGTGGCCCTGAGGGGCCATGAGAGGCTTCCTCAGGACACTGAGATCTGGGCCAGGCCAGAGAGGCTGTTTTGGGGGTGGGGGTGGGTGTCAGATCATGAGCACCCAAGGGACTCAGTAGCCTACATTCTAGGGTCTAACAGGAACACCCAGAGCCCCTGCCGGGGAGCTCAGCTCTACCTGATTCTGATCTTGGCCTTGCCAGGCAAGGGCCCAGGACCTTGGGAAGGCCTGCCACCTGCACAAGGCCCTCAGCATCCTCCCTTAGATGTCACCTCAAGGGAGGCTGCGTTCGCTATGACGAAGGCTCCCCGGAGACCTGGGGCCTGTTCTGAGCTCTGGGTTGTAGGGCAAAGCCTGGGAATGACCCGGCTGCCTGCCTTGCAGGGGCTCAAAGCCGAGCAGGCCACAGTGAGGCCCGGCCTTCCTGCGGACACGGTGAGTGTGAAGCAGGCCCTCCTCCTGGCGCTGGGCTGGGGGGGCAGCAGGGAGCTCCCGAGCCTGACGCCAGCCACCGGTCCAGAGGAGCCGTGCTGGGCTTTCAGAAAAACATGACTCTCTTCCTCAGTGTGAGCAAATTTTGGAAAACTTTTAAGCAAAGAAACCACGTGGGGAGAGTGGAAAGGGAAAGAAGGAGAGGGCAGGAGAGGGCAGCTTTTTTTCTGAGAACACTTACTTCTCTCTGCGTAGCCAAGGAAGGCCTAATCCCAGCAGTTTTGGGGCCAGATTCAATAAAAACTCTGTCTGCAGAGGCCTGAGCAAAGCCACAGAAAATAAATACTTCGTGGCTTGTCCGGTCTCCCGCCGCCTGGAGCCCCGAGGGCCCTTCTGTTGACTCTCGGCCCAGTGGGATGTGGACGAGTGTGGAATTCTCTCCCCAGCCAATCAACTTCCTCTCCCCAGTTAGGACCATTTAAACATCATAAGTAGAGTTTCCGGTGTGGAGGGGGAAAACAGAAGAGAGCATATTTTGGTTGAAGGAAGAAAAAAAAGAATTGCAGAAAGACCAATTTATTTTCAATCAGAGCCCGAAGCGGTTGGACGGTCTTGTGTGTGTAAAATAATATTGGGGTGAGGGCCTTCCCTCAGTTCTCACACTTCCACCTTGTGTATCCTTGAACAAATTTTCGTCCCTTTTGTGGCGGTGGGGGGAGCTCAGTGCCCTGGGGCTCAGGCCAGGGCTGTGGGCTTCACAGGCTGAAGGGACGACGGCAGCTCTGCAGGCCCCTCTGGGTAATGACTGGGCAAGTCAAGGGCAAAAAGAGATGGGAAACCGAGATAAAAAAAATACTCAGGGCCACAATTAAGAGCTGAACCAAGCCTCACCCGTCAAAATGGAACAGATTTTTATAAACAGAAGTACAGAATTTGATGCTGTGGGGGGCTTTTCCAGGAAGGGTAAGATCTGCCTGATGGGTGGGTGGATGGTCCAAAGAACGGATGGATGGCAGGAGAGCACAGTTAAACCCCACCCTGGGGCCTGGGGACAAAAATCCCCAACTTTTTATGGGTTACAGGTCAAAGGGTTTAGACAGTCATATTGGGGTGTGAAAAGTCCTGACTGCAAGTCAGATTGCAAGAATGTGACCTCTTTCCACTTCCTGCATTTCCTAGACCCTCCCTCAAAGTGGGTGCCTGATAGGCTCCAGAGGGGGCTGCGGGGGTGAACTCACTTGCCCCCGCCCCCAGCATCCAGGAAGAAACAATGACGGGTTCTTGTCTTCCAAGGGAAGGACAAAGTAGAGGGCTGGAGGACCCTGGGCCTGGGTTCTATCTGGAGCGGCCTGAGCCTGGAGAGCCAGGTCGCACTCTTTTAGAGCTGCCACCTCTGAGGGTCTGGCGGGGCTGCTGGAAGGCCATGGACTCAGCTTACAAATATATCCCCTGACATGACATCCCACCACCCTCTGAGAGTGACTCCATTGAGAAACACGGTTCTCTCCAAGTTCTTATTTGAAAATACAGATAGTCTGGAGAAGGCCGATTCTGAGAATGTGCCTCTGACCAAGCTCCTTGGGGACAGGAGAATGGGAGGGTCCTCGCCCAACCCCCAAGGGAGTTTGGGTCAACTGTTCCCCTTTCTTGTAGAGCCGACTCTTCCCCAAAGCTCTCGCCGATGGAAGTCAAAGTCAGGATTGGTGGCTCATTGTACAGAAGGAGATTCTCAAAGCCCGTGGTTTGGGGAAGGGAGAAAGGAAGAAAAGGATGAGTAGAAGGTGCTGAGGACAGTCTTGGGCCTGGTCCCCACTTTCAGGGGGTAGTCGTGGGAAGTTTAAGATAAGCTATGGGAGGAGGAGCTGCTTCATCTCTTCAGTATCTGTATTTATGATGAGCGGTATCATCAGATAGTCAAATCCAAGTATCTAAAGTAGTCCACAGGAACAAGACTTAAATCGAGACTTCTGAGTAGCTGAACAGATGTCAAAAACCCATGCTCCCAAACACAAGCTCTTTACTGGTTGGTGAGACCTTAGTCGAAACCTTTGAACATTTACGTGTAATTGTAACTGCCTGTGTGAGCTAGTGTCCAAACCTGTGGGTGAGTAAAAGGTGAAAGGAGGGAAAAGTATTGTTAGAAGAAAGAAGTGATCCAAACTCAGCTGTCTGGATTGTTTGGAATAGGATGAGGGGCTTGCCTTCATAGTTGCTCTGAAGTCATGGCCCAAGGAAGTAACAAGATTCACATAGGGCACCACAGTCACCAAGAAAAGAAAGCGTTCCATTCTGCTCAGGGGAGGATGTGACAGATTTAAGAAAGATTTCTATTAAAAACTGAACACAGCTTTTTACAATGAACATAACTCTAACTTTTGAAGGGATAAACACTCACTGAGCATCAGGTTTCTCCTCCAGCTGAGCTGGGAGTAGATATTTTACTGCCCAAATCTCTGGTGCCAAAGCTCCCTGAAGCACCCCTGGAAGCAAGAATAGGAATGGCGGTGCTGCCCCTCAAGCCCGCATCAGTGACCCATCAGCACTGGGGCCCTGGGGCCCCTAGAGCTCTTGAGCTCACCAAATGTAGCTGGTGCAACTGCGAAAGTTCATCTTTCATTTAAATTTAAATAGCCACAAGAGGCTAGCGGCTAGTTTCTGGAAAGCACAGGCATCCTTAAGGGACTCCTCAGGCTGCACAGAGAAGTTGCTCACTGCCTCATCGGCCTGGACTACCACAGGCATTCATTCATTTCACATGCCACAGTTATTAAGCACCTATTGTGTGCCCAGCAGAAAAAGATTATCTGGTGAAATATTTGAGTGAGCTATCAGCCCCTCCCTTCTTATTTTTTCTTCCTTTCATAAGCAAATCCTGATTGCCTACTAAGTGCTCTGTGCTGCACAGCAATTGTTCTCAAACTACTGTGAGCACAGAATCACAGGGAGACTTGTAAAAATGCAGAACTCCCCTCCTGACCCATTAGATCTACTGAATCTGAACCTCCTGGGCCAGGTCCTACATCTGAAGCTCCTTGCAAAGAATACAAAACAATGGCAGGTGCATTTTTGCCGAGAGTTTAGAATTTAGAGGGTGCAATTAAAAAACAAAACAAAACAAACAAACAAGAACAGTAAATAGTAAGCTGTAAATAGTAAGCTCTTTTTACAAACAGCTATTTCCCAAGGACTGTCTGCAAATACCCCGGGGAGAACTCACACCGTAAGCCTTTTTACAGTGACATCTTAAGGGAATTTGTTGGGCAGATGTTTTTCCTAGCCAAGAGATAAATAGCTACGGGGAAGATCCGGCCTCCACTCCTGCCTGTGTGACCTTGACAGAGGCCTTACCCTCTCCCTTTCTGTCCCCTATCTGTCACCAAGCTTCAGGGAAATGTTGCCGGAAGAGGGACCCCGTCCAGGGCCTGAGAGTGGGCTCTTGTCTAACACTTGGAAATGAATTGTCCGAGGAGACACACGTGCTGACAAAAGCAAGAGACTTTACTGGGAAGGGGCCCCTGGGGGGTGGGGGTGGGGGGAGCAAGCAGGTAAGGGAACCCAGGAGGACTCCTCTGCCACGTGGCTCACAGTCTCGGGTTTTATGGTAATGGGGTTAGTTTCCGGTTGTCTCTGGCCAATCGTCTGACTCAGGGTCCTTCCTGGCAGCACGTGCATTGCTCAGCCAAGATGGATTCCAGCGAGAAGGACTGTGGGAGGTGGGAAGGACATATGGACGGGCATCTCCTCTTTCTTTTTGACCTTTCCGGAATTCTTCCCGTTGGTGGTAGCTTGTTACTTCCGTGTTCCTTACCAGGACCTCCTGTTTAAGATAACTCATGCAAGTGGTTACTATATTGCCTGGCCAGGGTGAGTGGTCTCAGTCAGTGTTTCCCCTAACAGAAACTTAAAGAACCTTAAGCTAGGAGGGAACCTGACTTGCAGAGGGGGCGAGGAGTCCCCTCTCAACAAAGGACAGGTAGACCTTTCTTCACGTTGGGAAATTTTCAGCTTGGAAAACATTATGTTCTTATTGTATTCCGGTTCAACTAGAATATATTCAGAAAATCCATAGATGTGGTTCCAGCTCTAACTGGTTCATTGGGTACTTTTTGAGTTTAAAAAAATGGATTTAAGTAATGAGTCAGTTAAAAAAAAAATCTGAGCTCAGGATTGAACATTTCAGGTGGCAGCTTTGATTCATTGGTTCAGTTTAAGTCCCTTGTTGTTCAGATCAACTCAACAGCATTTATTTAGCACCTAGTTTCTTCCAGGAATGGGTGTGGGACAGTCTCATGGAAATTCTGCTCCGCTGGGGAAAAAGACAAGTAAACAATCTCACTCCCCAGGAGCAAAACACCCAGGAACCCTGACAGGGAGTGACAAGTTCTGGGTGAGGCTGGCTGCAAAGGGGTGATGTGGGTTTGGGCACCAAGCAGTGAACCAGCAGGGGTTTCCCGGGCTGTGGTGATGCGAAAGGGAAACAGGAAGGTCCCAGCAGCTGTGGGGGTGCACGCAGCCACAGAAGAGGGCAAGGTGGCACTTTGGTCTGCAGGGGAGGCCGTGGGCCTGGAGAGGTGCCCAGAGGACACCAGGGGGACTCCATAATGGGCCTCTGCATGCCACCCTGTCCCCCTGTGGTGTGGGAGCTCCATCAGTACCATAAGTCCCCTGGGCGGAAAGAACAGTGTTGCATTTATCCAGTAACTTAATTTAACAGCTTTATTGGGATGTAATTGACATACCATACCATTCATTCATTCAAAGCGTACAATCAAATGGGTTTTAGGCTATTTTCACAGAGAGGTGCAACCATCCCCACTGTCAATTTTAGAACATTTTCATCACATCAAGAACAGCCTCCATATCTTTAAGCTATCACCCTCCAATCCCCCAACCCCAGACCCCCACCCCAGGCCTGGGCAACCGAAACTGAGTCCCCTGAAAACCAAGTTCCTCTGCCGAGTTTATGATTCACCTCTCTATCCAAAATGTTATTCCTTTTCTTGTGCAACACCTGTTCCCCTCAAGATTGAGAAGGATCAAAGAAAAGGGGGGATTGAAACCAAGTAGGACCCTGGGGGGCCCTCCTATGCACAAAAGCCTTTCTGTGTCCCCCATTTCTTGTTTGGAGGGAAAATGTTTCAGCCTCCTAGACGTTCCCTGAGTTCCAAAGTGCAAATTCAAACAGTTACTAATTAAGGGAGTGAGAGAATACAGAAAGAAACAATAGTGCAGGATGAGGCCTGGTCCTGGTTCCCCCTTGGGGTGGGGGGGTGGGGGTGGGGGGCCCGGCGATGATGTACATAACAATTTGACACAGATCTCTGAGTTATTCTGCAGGAACTAAGGGCCCCACCCAGGTGGAGGCTGGTAACTTCAGGCTGAGCACAAGCCTGTGGGTCCCTTCTGGCTGGAACCAGAAGGCTGATGATTGAGATTCCTGGAACACTGTCCTGTTACCTACCTCACCAGCAACCAATCAGAGGAAGGTCTCACATCCTGCAGCCCTCCCCCAAGTCTTGCCTATAAAAACTCTTCCCTGAAAACCATCAGGGCGTGTGGGCCCTCTGAGCATGAGCCACCACGCTCTCCTTGCTTGGCCCTTGCAATAACCTTTCTCCACTCCAAACTCTGATGTTTCCATTTGTTTGGCCTCACTGTGCCTCAGGCACACACACTTGGGTTCAACAACATAACCACTAACCTACTTTCTGTTTGTATAGATTTCCTTATTCTGAACATTTCAAATAAATGGAATCATACAATCTGTGACTTTTTCATCTGGCTTCTTTCACGTAGCATAATGTTTCCAAAGCTCATCCATGCCCTAGCTTGTATTAGTACTTTACTCCTTTTTATGGCCAAATAATATTCCGTTGTATGGATACACCGTATATCACTTATCCACTGGTCCTTTGATGGACATCCGGGTTGTTTCCACCCTTTGGCTGTTATGAATAATGCTGCTGTAAACAGTCCTGTGCGAGTTTCCATACAAGTCCTTCCTGTTATGACTCCCATGTTACAGATGAGGACATATGTTTGCATTTCTCATATACCTAGGAGTGGAATTGCTGGGTCGTAGGGCAGCTCTAATTGCTTGAAGAATGGCCAGAATGGTTGATGTTTACACATTTATTTTGAGGAGAAGGAAACGAATGAGGAGATGGCAGTAATCATGGAAATCTGCTGAAAGCCAAGGTGAGCCCGTGTTTGGAGAAGGGAGAGTTTAGGAAAGCAATCAGATCACTGTGAGAGCCACTGCCATCTTCCCAGTGACAGTGCCAGCTGGGAGGAGACGGGCGCAGGGCCAGCACCTGTGGCCATCCACCTAGTGACCGAGGGAACCTCCCTGTCACCGCCCCATCCTCCACAAACCAAGGCCCATGGTGAGTCTCCAAGAAGGAAGCACAGCAAACACATCTGCACCCAGCCTGGCATCTCTCCCTTCAGACACAGTGAAAGATACAGATAAAGGTCTGGCAGGATGAAGAGGCTTGTTTGAGGGCGTGTCCTTGCTGGCACATTGGTTGAGCTCCTGACTATGTACCAGGGGCTGCTAAACATGTACGTGTATCCTGTACACATAGGGCTCACCACGTGTCAGCACTGCTCTAAACCCTTGCCCAGCCGAAATGCTTTAAATCCTTCCAACAACCCTGGGTCTTCCTGCTCAGGCTCCTGGGTTTCAGATGAGGACACGGAGTCAGGGCTGAGCTGGCTTCCCCAAGGTTGAACAGAAGAGCTCATGGTGATGAGGCCAGGATTTGAAGGCAGCCTGCGTGGCTCCAGTGACCACCTCACCACATCGCCTCAACTGTTCTCTCACAAGGACAAGGTTGACATCCTCGTTTCACAAACAAGGACACTGAGGCTGAATTGGACACCATTTCCCAAGGCTGAAGATTCAAGCCCACTCTCCAGCTCACGCCAAGGCCTCCCTTTATGGGGACAGGGGACAGAGCTCAGCAGTGAGTCACAGCGGTTGGAGTTACGGGCGTGCGTCTCCTCCAAGAAGTTCTCCACGGCTGCTCCCCTACTCGGGGTACAGGTGCCCCCTCTGCGTTCCCACAGCTCCCATGGATGCTTCTACCACGGCCCAGCTCGCTGTGTTTCACCGTTGGCCTGCAGGTGGCCGATGCCCACTGACTGTGAACTGGACCTTGTCTGCTCTGCACCTCCAGCACGGAGCCCACAGCCTGGTCCAAGCAGGCACCAAACAAGCATGTGGGGGCTAAACAGGTGACCCATGACAGTGAGGTCCAGGTGATACGTGACAGAGGGGCTTGGGGAGGGAAGAGCTGAGGTGCACCTTAAGCCAGGTCCTGGGGGTGAGCGCCCCACACAGGACACAGACTTCCAGTGGGGAGGGCTGGGGGGTCCTCAGGGCCCTGAGGTCGAGCAGTCCAGACAGCCTGCAGGTGGGGGGACTGCTGTGCGGGTCGGGCAGGGAGGTCAGGCCACAGACCGGCCTTTGTGCAAATGAGAAGATGCCCTTCCTCCCTCGGGGGCGCCCAGCCCTGCCCCCCCCCAGGACCTTGGGAGCTGCCGGGACCCCTCAGCTGGGCCCCTTGGGTAGGACACAAGCTGTGCGCTGCATGTGAGATTCTCTGGGGGTGTGTGGGGTCTGTGCACGAGGTCGGGGGTGTGGGGGTGTGGTATGTGTTCTGACCTGTGTGAATTTGTGCTGCAGTCTCTAAATCGCCTCAGCTGGCTGGCCTCTGAACATGAGGGGTGGGAAGCAGAGGTGTGAGGGTCCTGCTTCCCAGAACCAGAGACGTGGGGTGTCTTTCAGAGGAGGTCACGGTGGCTTTCACCTGCTCCCTGGGAACGGGGCTGACACGGATCCCGCAAGAGGCCGAGAACAGGCTGTTGGTCCTCGGAGGGCAGCCCACAAGCTGGCCTTCCTGCCCTCGGCTTATTCCTTAGTTGGTGAGTGGAAAGGTCTGGACAGAGAGAAAGGAGGAATTCGAGGGGGAAAGGAGGAAAGTGTTCCCCAAGGGGTCATGGTGCCTGGTCACCAAAACTGTGGCTCAGAAGGAGATCCAGGAGGACAGACTGGGGGTCCACATAAGGAAGAAGAATATTTTGGAAAACAAGAGATATCCAACAGTGGAGGAGGCAGGCTCATAAGGGATTAAACCCCCCATCCCAGGATATGTTCTAGCAGAAGTTGAGGCCCACCTTCACAGGACTGTCAGAAGATTCTCTCCTTTGTGGGTCAAGGCATGGATTAGGGAAAAAACCCAAATCCTTCCATTCTGAGGTTCTGTAAAGGGAGCAGGGCCCCTCGGGATGCCTCCTTTCCAGGAACTACACTTGCCCTCACCCCTGGAAATTATTTAATCCTTTTTTCCCCGACTGAAGCTCCAAATACTCCAGGCTATCAGGATGTGGAGGGGAATTTAGAGCCCACCTTCCCATTTTACAGGTAAGGAAACTGAGGCCCTTACAGAAAAGGGACTTAGCCAAGGTCACGGTGGTGCCAACAAGCTTGGACATGTGTTGAACCAGGCACCGAGCTGAGCACTCCCCAGTTTCTCACTACAACTCCTGAGGGTCCTGTCTCCATTTTAACCAGACTGAGAGAGGGTCATTTGCCCCAGGTCCCATCACTAGAAAGAGGAGGGGCTGCATTCTAACAGGGTCCCCTCTGCTTCCAAAGCCCTTGCTGGTGACTCTGAACCTCAAACCCCAGTGTCCCACACACACTGATAAAATCAGGTAAGTCCACTGAGAGATGCAGATGGTCCCTCTCAGTGACGTCTGCCGGGATAAGTCTAGTGAGACTGGATGAGTCATTTTATCTCTGTTTCCTTCATTGTAAAATGGGGGTATAGCAGTAACACGAATATTCGGGACTAGTACAATTTCAGTAAATAGCATTGGCAAAGGCTTCTTTTTGGAGCCCTGGACAAGTAGCATTACTCCTTCCTCAATCCCTTTCCCTCACCAAAGTTTTATGCATATAGTATTTTATTTCTTTCGATGCATTCTCAAATGCTAAGAGTGATGCCAAAGGCTGATTAGCCATATGACTTTAACAAAGCTCCCAGACTCCTGAGACAAATGGCCTCAATTTACTGAGGTATAATCTACTTACAATAAAATGTACCCATTTCAGAGTTTGGTGAGTTTTGGTAGCTACATACACCCATGCAGCCACTTCGATCAAGATATGGGACATTCCCGTCATCCCAGAGTTGCCCTGCCCCACCCCCAGACAACCAATCGTGGTCTTTTGCAGGGTTTTTACGAGGGGGTCATACAGTATGTACCCTTCTGTGCCTAGCTTAGATTCATCCACTGTTTCTTGCATCCGTAATTTGATTCTTTTTATTCCTACACAAGGATCTAAGTGAGCCGGTTGCTCCAAGGTGGCTCCTCTGACAGGCTGGGCTCAAGAACCGGCCAGTCTCCTGCTCAACTGTATCTTCAGCGCTAACCACGTAGGGCCTGGCCCTTAGCAGGCGCTGAAGTTCGTAGCGAGATTAATTAAACATGCAATCATGTGTGAGAAGCCTAAACCGCCAGAACCGAGGTGGCGAGTCACTTCACTGCTTTTCCAGCAGCCCCACCAGCGTGGAGAAGAAGGGGGTAAAACTCTAACATGATGAAGCGGAAAGGAAGGTTTGAAATAAAGAGCTGAAGCCGACCTGGGAACAGTCCCTGCGTCCAATGACCCAGCCCAGCTCTGCCTTCCCCGCCCCCCACCTCGGCAGGGATAATTAAAAGCTCGTCGCCTCGGTCGCTTCCCCGGGGAGGCGGCGATGCTCCCGGAGTGAATGGGCTCTGAGGAATGAATAACGACACAGTGGCCTCACTGTTCGGCTGCCGGGGAAACTGAGGCCAGAGGGCGTGAGGGAGGCCGCCGGCTGACTGGAGGCTGGGTCACCGCGTGAGTCAGAGGCGCAGACAAGCAAGATTGCTGTCATTATGGTTTACAGGGCCGCCACCGCGGCCGTGCGGCCCGCGCCCCGCCCGCCCGAGTCCCCGCCGCGGGCGCGCCTCCCCGCGCCCTGCTCTGGCCACCACGCCTCGGCGCCTGGCGGGGGCGCCCCCTCGTCCCCAGCGCCGCCCAGAGCGCAGCCGCGGGAGCTCGGCCGCCCGCCCGGGGGGAGGGGGGAGGGGAGAGGGGAGGGGGAGGGGCGCGGGCCCTTCTCGGCCCCGCCTCGAGCCGGCCCCGCCCCGAGCCGACCCCGCCCCGCGCCGCCGCGTCTCCGCCTCCGCCCCTGCTCCGGCTACACTCGGGCCCGCCCGCCCGCCCGCTGGCAGCGCGCGGCTTCGGGCCGAGCCAGGCGGCTGGAACCTGAGCCCTGGGGTGGCGCCCGCCCCCGCCCCGGCTTCTACCTGCGCCACCCGCGCGGCGCCCCGGGAGGCGGCGCGGGCGCTCGGAGCGCGGCGCCGGGCTGACGGCGCACGGCCGGGCCCCGGTCTCCGCCCGGCGCCTCCGCTGCGCGCGCGCTCTCGCCGCCCCGCTCCCCGCTCTCCAGCCACCCCCTCCACTCCGTGTCTCGGGCGCGCGCCGAGCGAGTCCTCCCGGCGCCGCGGGCCTCGCGCCGCCGCCGCCGACACCCGGCTGAGTCACGGGTCACCCGGGCCTCGGACCCCCGCGGCCCGGAAGGGGGATGGAAGTCCCCGGGATGTACCCTGCGGCTGTTAGAGGTGCAGCGAGCATCTCCCCTAGTCCTACAAGAGAATGCCCCTCTCACCCCTCGAGTCTCGGCGACTCCGCCTCCTCTGACCCCCGCTGTGAATGATGCTCTCCCTCCTTATATTGTCCGCCTCCCCTGGGTCCTGTCTTAACCTGGCCTCCTTGCCAGCCACGGGCAACGGCAGGACCCCGGTGCCACTGACCCGTTCCTCAACTCTCCTCCCGGTGCCGGGCCTCTTGTGGGACTTGGGGGACGTGGGCAGAGGGGAGGATGCAGTTACTGCGGGGACCTGGCCATGGGCCTGTGTGCAGCGGGTGGGAACCGCAAGGATGGTGGGGCCGGGGTCAGGCGGAACCAGCGCCCTGCTTAACCTGAGGGGTGTGGACCTGAATACGTCCTTAAATGTTTAAAAATAGTCTGGCTGTATAGAGAAGAACACTGGAACCTTTAAGTCCGTATCCTCTCGCCTGAGTCCAGAGTGAAACTCCAAACATACTTATTAAGAAACTGTTGCTTTGTTTTGACTGGTTTACATAAATTTTCCGCTGGGGGGTGGGGTGGGGGAGATGATGGTGGGCTTGTGGAATCCCGAAAATAACTTTTCGTGGAGTGAAGCCTTCCATTATGGGAAGCGCCTAGAGGCGAGAGGCGTCTGGAGGCCTAGGTTCCCGTCACAGCCCTGCCACCAACTGGCTGAGTGACTGGGGCACCTCGCTGCCCCTCCCGGCCCATGTTAAGCAAGTGGACTCGGTGTGTCAGGCCAACGCCCCTCACCCGGATTGGAGCGATTGGAGGAGCTGTCTATACCGTTAAGAGACAGAGAAAGTGGGTTTTCCGTCCTTAAAATGCTCTGATACTATAGAGAGGCAAAGTGGAGATGGGGTTAAAACTAAAAAAAGGCGAAAGCAGTTTGCTTTCTGAGTGGTGTGCTCTATGCCTAACTCCAGTTATATTTATCATTCAGTCAAGGTCAAGGGAACCTTCATGGGTCTGTGCAGTTCCATTAATTATATATTACTCTACCTCTATGGGGAAACCTCCCCTGAGAACTTTATTTCCCACATTGCTTCAGAACCTTCAGACATTTGTACAGTCCTCCCCCAAGGGACATGCTGGGAGGGGCACCAAGGTCTTGAAAGGAGGGACTTTTGCTAGATGGAGAGAAGAATGGAGCTGGACAGGTGATGTCACCTTGATGTGTTACATTTCAGGGAGCCGTAAAAGGTTTATGGCTCTGTCCAGAGGAGGCCCTGCCCACCATACCACCATGGTTGAGTAATATTAGTGGACACCTCAGGCAGTGCAGCCATGAAGCTTTACTACCTGGTCATGTGCTCCGGGAACCTGTCTGACTCCTTTTCCCCTCCCCTCTGCTCTGCGGGGGTGGGAGGTGGAGGCGAGAGTGGGACAGAGTCCCCGTGTTCATTCTATGCTAAGCAAAGCAAGTGTCAGGGCCCCTCCGCAGCCCCCCAGCTATAAACACGTATAGTATCACTTCTGTGATGGGCCAGATGTGGCACTGGGCAAGAAGCAAAGGGTTTAATTTTAAATGATGGAATGCTGGGAAGAATGAAAGAGAAGGCGATTAGTGCTCGACTTTGAAAGAAGGCAGGGGAACAATTATTTTAAAAGGTTTTAATTGGTCCTGTTCTGAAGAATTCACTCCTCCTGTGCTAAAATCCCAGGCCAGCTCAGACCTGCAGTTCTGGATTGCCCAAGTGCCTCCCTGTTTCTCCCCTTTGAAAACTAGCTCTCTGAGCAAAGGCCTCTATTGCCCTCCCTGTGGTGCCTTCTCTCTCTGTGTGTGTGTGTGTGTGTGTGTGTGTGTGTGTGTGTGTGTGTGTGTGTGTGTCTAGCTGCTCCTGTCTTTACATAGCAGTTTTCCAGGCTGGCTGCTTGGACGCCTTGCAGAAGGAGGACCTCTCTAATTTATTCCCCCGGCTCTGCATCCTGACTCACTTGGGGCGGGTCTACATCACAGTCTCAGTCAAGTGAATGAGGAAAGTGGCTTCAAGCAAACTGAAAACCATTTGGGAGAAGAGACGGTAGGCATACAGGTTTAGCACATACTGGAACCAGAGCAACAAATCAAAATCGGGAAGAACCCACAAAGCATCAAACTAGATTTAAAGTTGTTTGCAAATGGCTGGTTTCTGCCACATAATAAGGCTGGACTGTTTTCCACCATGAGGACTGCCTGCATGTTGAGCGGAAAAGATGGGTCAAAACTGGCCAATCTGCTCTTTGAACAAATGGCTGTTTCTAAGGCTGGGTCAGGAAATACTCAAAGTGAGTCTAGAGAATCTTGTAGTGCCAGAAAGCTGGAAAGTGCTCAAAGATCAAAAGGATGGGGCATGCAAAGGGGACGCAGAAGCCCCAACCTGAAAGACCTCCTGATGACCAAGGCTGAAACAATTCGAACAAAATAATAAATAACATCACATTGGATTTTAATCCCAAGTGTAAAATAAATATCCGTGAACGAATCCATACTGATACAAAGAAATGATTGACTGACTAAATGAATGAATGAATAAATAGAGTCAAACCTCCCACACAGATAATTCCAAATAATTTATGTAGATATTCTCCCCTCAAAGCAGCAGAGCTTAACCCCTTCTCCTTGAGTGTGAGCTGCACTTAGTGACTGGCTGCCAAGGGCACAGTGTGGAAAGGATGGTAGGAGAGAGTTACTTTGCAGTGCAGAAACCCAGCAAACACAACCTCAGCCAGGTGATCAAGTCATCAGGGATGAGTTATGTCAATAGCATGAACTCCTGATTTTAATGTGGTGAGAACGTCACTTCACCTCTGTAGTCTTCCTCCCCAAAACCCATAACCATGAGAAAAACATCAGATGAACCCAATTAAGGGGGATTCTACAAAATACCTGATGGGTACTCGTCAAAACTGTCAAGGACATCAAAAACAAGGAAAATCTGACAAATTGTCACAGTCCAGAGGAGCCTAGGGAGACATGAGGATTAAATGTAATGTGGTATCCTGGATGGATTCTAGGAGATAAAAAGGACATTAGGGAAAATGGAATCAGACTTTATGGAATCAGAATAAAGTATGAGGTTGAGTTAATTGTAATATACCAATGCAGTTTTTGAGTTGTGACAAAATGGTACCATAGTAAAGTAACAATGTTAACCATAGGGGAGATTGAGTGCAGAATATATGGGAACTGTCTGCACTGTCTTTGCAACTTCTCTATGATGTAAAATTGTTCTAAAAGGAAAGGGTTTTTTTTTCCTTTTTTTAAAGTTAGTCTGGCTTGGGTCTTAGAATCATAGGATTTAGGTGATTCTAAGACGGGGAAAGGACTAGCAAAGGAGCCCCAGGGTCCCCGAGAGAGACTGCTGAGACTCATTTAGTGAGTTGATCAGGCAAAGCAAAATACTTTGGTTTTTAAATCACTTCATGGTCCGTATAGAGTGAATTTAAAGTAGCTAGTAGATTGCCCAAATCAAAAACAATGCCATCCCCAAATTCCTCTACATGTAAACTTGAATTTTTAGTTGCTTCAAAAGAAAATGCATTTTAAAATGTGGTGATCCCTTTTATAGAAAGTTCAAAAGCAGGCAAAAGTAATCCCGGGTGTAAGGAGTCAGGAGAATGGTTAGCTACCTTTGTTGTGGGGCGGGGGAATGAGGAAGGGATTTTCTAGGTACCAGTGATGTTCTCGTTTTTGACCTGGGAGCTGGTTATATGGATGTATTCAGTTTGTGAAAATTCAACAAACTGTATGATCCATGCACTTTTCTGTACATGAGTTATAGGTCAAGAAAAACTTTACAAATCATAAAATAAGTGAATTTTAAGCATTAAACTTTAATGCTGGGAGAGACCAACATCCCTCTCTCCGTCCTCCAGGAAGCACAATCTAGAAAGTCAAGTGGTTTGCCTAAGGGCAGATGCAGGGGGCTCTCCCAGAGCCCTTGGTGTGTGGATCCCTGCTAACCAGGGCTTTCCTGCTGGACCGCTCTGTGAAGCAGCAAGAACTCTTTCACCAGCGCACAGGGCTGGGCACAAGCGCATCTGCAGGGAGGGCGCTGCAAGGAGAGGCAGCACCAGCACTAACCTGGGTCACCTTGATCAAACTTTTATTCATACGTGCCTCAGTTTACCTACTGTTAAAGAGGATCTCCGACTACTGCATCTGTAGATCAGCCAAAAATGTTGCCCTGTGATTGAGTTAGACTAGTCTTGGTCTGCCAGCCTCCTTGGATCCCACTGTGTGCTTAGATCCCTGGAATTTTGTGCCTGGAAAATAGGGGTGTAGCAGAAATGCTGGTGACAGTAGCTCTGTTTCAGGGTGACAAAGGGGAGAGAAGCTGGACCAGAGCTGGAAGGACAGAGTCTGCCCAGGACTCTGTCTGGAATGCGTGGGTAGTCCAGCATGGAGGTCGCTGAGCCCCACAGGGGTAAGATGACTTGTCTGAGGTCACCCACCTAGTGGGCTCCCTGAAGGCTCCTAGCTTAGCGGTGTCCATGAGCAAGCTGGACTAAACAGGCTGCTGCTGTGACCATGAATTTTGTTTGCTTAAGTTTTTGTCCATAATTTCTTTCATTAAATAGAATATAGAAAACATAGAAAAGTGAAAAGCATAACACAACCAGAATTTACTTGTTCCAGCATTAAAAATGCAACTGGAAGTTTTTACATTACAGGAGAACACCTATTGTGACATAACACTTTTGTAGTTTTTTAATATTTAATTTTTGCAGCTAAGGTAAGCAGGAGAATGGTAGCTCTTGGTTTACATTGTTGGGAGAAAATGGGTCTTCTGAGGGAGGAGGAATGGGGGACAGGGCCAAACTGCCTTACGCCCAGGAAATCCCATGGAGGTGTTTGGAGGGGTTTCTCCGGAAGAATTATGCCAGCAAACATCAAACTCACTAGCGCATCAAGAACTGGGTTTAAGCTGTATTTAAAATAGATAACCAACAAGGACCTACTGTATAGCATAGGGAACTCTGCTCAGTATTCTGAAATAATGTAAATGGGAAAAGAACTTGAAAAACAATTGATACATGTGTATGTGTAACTGAATCACTTTGCTGTACACCTGAAACTAACACAACATTGTTAATCAACTATACTCCAATATAAAATAAATTTTTTTAAAAAAGGCTGGGTTCATCTTTAAGGCTGTCTATTATTTTTTTCACTTTTTTGGGTTTCTTTTTTTTGTTTTTGGCCGCAGGGCACAGCTTGCGGGATCTTAGTTTCCCCATCAGGGATCGGACCCGGGTCCTCGCAGTGGAAGCATGGAGTCCTAACCACTGGGCTGCCAGGGAATTCCCTGCGTTTTGCTTTGGAGCATTGTGGATTTCTTTGCAGTTGTAAGAAATATTACAGAGAGATCTTGTATGTATACCTTTTGTCCAGTCTCCCCAGTGATGATGTCTTGCACTAAGATTGTCTTTTGATGTGATCTGAAGGACTTTAGGAAGCTTAGTGGATGATCATCTAGAGAAATCCTCCTCTTTTAGTGATAAGAAAACTGAGGACTGGGGTGGCCAATTGACTTTCCCAGGCTCACACCTGGGAATGGCAGGGTCTGGACCTTCCTCCTCTGGGCCTCCATGGCTCCGTCTACGAGGGGTTTCATTTTCTGTTTCCCAAGATTCCTGGGATGAGGTTGGTTTGGCAGGTAGAGGTAGACTCCCTCCAGACCCCCACCCCAACTGGTGAAGCAGCAAAGGCTTATTTCTCACTCGGGTTCCATGTCTATTGTGGGTTGACTGGGGCTCTGCTCCCCGTGGTCCCCACTTGGTGGTGGTGGTGGGGGGGATTCAACATCTGTGTGCACAGAATCGCTAAAGGCAGGAAGAAGGAACACGGTGATTGTCCCCAGCTCTTCCACTCACATGTCATTGTCAAGTCACGTGGCTACACCCAATTTTAGGGGCCAGGGAAACGTGTTCTGTCTTTGGCCTGTAAATGGAACCAGAAACTATTTTTGAGCAGCATTAAGGAACACTCCAGTAACCCTCAGTACAACGGGAGAGATAGGATCTTTCAAGTCAGTCACTGGCAAGCTTCTTTCTTTGCATGATTAAAGCGCTGGTTTTCAGATTTCACCTTTCCCGTGGTGTTGCCTTCTTCTTTAGCAGGTTCCCAGAGCAGGTCGGCATTTGTCAGTGGGTCCTACAGTCTTATCTCCCCAGGGACAGAAGGGATTTTTGGGAGGTATGCCTCCACCCCTAAGCTGACGAGCTCTGGAAGCTCCTCTTGGAAAAGCTAATATAATCTGAGGTTGTGATAATAAAAGGGAGATGATAGTTCTGGTTCATTATGATGCTAATTGGAGTACTTCGTCCATTCATTCATTCCCTCAGCTTTCATGCGTAGGACATTCCAGACCCCAAATCCTATGATCGGGGTACCAACTTTCAACAGGAATGTTGGCCAGTTGAGGGCCTCCTGATCAGGGTGACCATAATGGTGAGGAAATCCTGTTCTAGGCCAAAAACCTGAGAGAACAGGGCATGTTTAGATCCTAGGATAGGAAGTGAAGGAAGACGTAGTAAACATCTTCAAGAAGAGGCTAGTGGGTAGAAGTAAGTTACATTTGTTACGTGGCTACTGAAGGTAGGAGTTGGATTGATGAAGGGAAGTTATAAGCAGGCAAACCAGTTCATTTTGGGGTCAACCTTTTAACTATAAATTTCACTAAGGGAAGAATAGGTTTCCTTGAAAGCAGGGAATTCACAGTCTCCGAAAGCCTTCAAACAGGCTGGGTGATCTTATCTGTTGATCATTTCTAATGTTCTTCCTAATCTTGAGTCTATAATTCCCAAGAAATTATAGGAAAGAGACTTTCCAGCATCTCTTATTTCAGGATCTAAAATTTCATCTTTAACTACAAAATGAAGTCATCTACCTCTTAGATGAGGGGTCTTTTTCATATACGGGTCAATTTACATACTAGTAACATTGATGATTGTTATTTTACAGGTAACACAGGAACATTTCTAAGTGCTTTACATATATTAATAAAAGTATTAATTTATTTAATTTTCACAACAATCCTACGACGAAGGTGCCATTATTATCCTCCCCATTTCACGAATGTGAATACTGAGGCACATTGCTAATAAGGTGCAGAGCCAAGATTTGAATCCAGGTATTTTGGTTCCAGAGTTTGTGCTTCTAATCACTACCTCTTATGCCACCCTTTCTGACAGCTGAGGAAATGGTACCCGATGGGATTTAGTGATGTGTCCACAGTCACAGGGCTGGTTGAGTGGTGGAATGTAGATCTGGATGGAACCGCAACATGCTCAGTGTGGAAGGCCTTTATCACCTATGACCCACACATCTGACTAGGGTCCTGGACAATGTATTGTATTAAATTAGATGACTCTGCCTTAAAGACTGAAGCTCATGCCCCGGATCTCCTAGCAAGTTGAAAACAAAGTTGTGGTAATCCGAATGCCTTCCTGTCCTCATTTCCCAGGATTTGAAATACTTCCCCCACTACCTCCCTATCTATATACATCCTACCACTGAAGACCCAGTTATTGGCCACAAAGCTTCCCGAGTCCTAAACTCTACCAGTGCTTACCTTCTGCTCACATTCCTCCCAGGACATGCCCTCTCACCTAACCTGTAAGAGCAAGTTCATGGTAGTTTGGGCCAGCAAAGATTTGAGGGTTTGGGGGTTTTATTTTTTTTATTTTTATTTTTTTAGTTCATTAGTTCATGTCTTTTATTAACCAATATACAATTACTTGTCTTCTGGTTTGTTGAAACAATAGGTCAGACAACATTTGCCACAATAATGTCGTCAAAGTGGCTCTGGCCCTAGAAGCACCAGCACTGCATTCATCTGAAGGACACTCCCAACAAAGGCGACTGATTTTGCCGTTCTCATCCACCTTATAGTACTTCAGGACAGCCAGTTTAACCTTCTCTCTCTTATGCTTGTTCTTCTTGGCAGGGGTGTAAGACTTCCTTTTCCTTCTCTTAGCACCACCATGAAGTCTCAACCCAAGATGAAGAGTGGACTCCTTTTGGATGCTGTAGTCACACAGGTGCATCCATCTTCCAGTTGCTTGCCAGCAAAAATCAGTCTTTGCTGGTCAGGAGGAATTCCTTCCTTGTCCTGGATCTTGGCCTTTACATTTCCTATTGTATCTGAGGGTTTGACCTCGAGAATGATGGTCTTCCCTGTCAGGGTCTTCACACAAATCTGCACCTTGGTGGCAGTTCTACCACAGGTGGTGGATCCGAAAGGAAGGGTGTCGCGCTGGCCCTTAGGCTTTCCTGGCGCGCACCCCCGCCCCACCGCGTATTTTTATGTTGGCTAAATTTATCAATCTTTTAAGGTTGGATTTAGAAAGACCTTCCCTACTGTGAAATTTTCAAAGAATTTCCTCTTGTGTTCTTCTAGTGTTATTATGGCTTTAGTTTTTAATGTTGAAATTTTTGGTCCATCTGGAGTTTCCTTTACTATATTAAATGAATAACCCATATTTTTTTTCCATGTCCCCACTGAGTTGTCCCAATGTTATTTATTAGATATTCATTTTCTTTGAACTGATTTGTAGAACCATATTTATATTTAGCTGAATTCCATATTTATATTGGAAATCATTCAGAGTATATTCTCTGAAATTAAGATGTAAAAAGAGGGCTAGAAAATCCCCCAAATGTTTGGAAGCTAGGCAACACACTTTTTTTTTTAATAGTTTTTTATTTATTTTTATTTATTTATTTAGGCCATGTTGGGTCTTCGTTGCTGTGTGCCAGCTTTCTCTAGTTGTGGCAGGCAGGGGCTACTCTTCGTTGCAGTGTGTGGGCTTCTCATTGTGGTGGCTTCTCTTGTTGTGGAGCATGGGCTCTAGGCTTCAGTAATTGTGGCACTCAGGATCAGTAGTTGTGGCGCACGGGCTTAGTTGCTACACAGCATGTGGGAGCTTCTCAGACCAGGGATCAAACCCATGTCCCCTGCATTGGCAGGCGGATTCTTAACCACTGCACCGCCAGGGAAGTCCCAACATGCTTCTAAAATAACCTATGGGTCAAATGGAAAGTAGAAAATATTTTTAACTGAATGATGGTGAAAATATGTCAAAATTTATGGGCTATAGCTAAAATTACACTGAAAGAAATGTATGGTTATATGCATATGTTATAGAAGAAGGAAGGCTGAAAAATCAAGGATCTAAGTATCTATTTCAATTAGGGGGAAAAAGCACATGTTAAGTCCAAAGGAAAAAGGCTAACAGAACCCAGAACCCAGAAATTAACAAAGAAATTAACAAAACAGAAAATTGACATATAATATGGAAAGTTATCAAAGCCATAATTTGATTGTTTGGAAACAGATGTATGTAAACCAATCTTTGACCTCTCTATTCTGTTGCATGGATCTCTCTATGCATATGTCAGTAAAAAACTGTTTTAATTCCTAAAGCTTTATAGTGTTTTTTTAATATTTGTTTGGGCCACTCCCTATAGCTCTTCTTTTTCAGATTTTACCTAGCATTTGCTTTTCACTTGAATTCCTTAGTTTATCAACTTGGCCAGTTCTCCTGCACATCCCTTGCTCAAACCCTATTGACATTTCTGTTGGGATCAAGTTAACTTATACACTAATTTGAAGAGGACTGACATCTCTGTCACATTGAGTCTTCCTGCCCAAGAACAGGGTACGTCTTTTCATTCATTCAAGTCTTCTTTAGTGTTTGAAAAATGCCTTCATTAAGGTCATGCATTATTTTTGGAATGCTTTCCCTAAGTATTTTATTTTTTTGGTTTGCAATGAAAATGGGAGCTTTTCTTCAATTATATTTTGTCCTTTCAGTTGGGCAACTTCTAATACCTTTATTTAACACATAATGAAGACTGTATTTTGGACATTTTAGCTGAACCCATGTGAATCATACTTGTCAACCACATCCTCTTCAAACATGAATACATATCTGACCTTATGTTTCTCTCAAATTTCTGACATATAATCTTTAGGCAACTGCTGTGTATATCCTCAAGTTTCAACAAAACTGCTACAGATGCCCCAGTGCAATATAAGGGCCTCAGTTACCTAATCACAAATATTCATCACAGGTGTCTCCATTGTGCCCTGGGTATTTTGCAGACAATGTACATTACGGATCTGATTCACCCTCAGGAGAGCTTTTCGGAAGCATACCCTATGAACATCGAGTGTGTCACCCACTTCCTGAGGGTACCCAGATCCACAGGGAATCTGGAGACCCAACTGCAAGCTCTGTAGTCCTTTTAATATTGACATCCTTTTTCTGATATGAAAGTAATTAATACATACTCATAGAACATTAGGAAACATGAAGAACATAAAAATATAATATATCCCTGTATATAATGTATAATCCCTGCCACCCAGAGATAACCAATGGTTTGTTCCCTTATGACTTTCTTTCCTTGTGCATATACTGGTATGCATATTCCAAGATTGAGATCACTCTGGGAGATGGTTTTGAATCCAGTTTCTCATGGATGATTTGCCATGTCATTATATATTCTTCAAAAGTGAGCTTTTTATTGGTGGCGTGGTGTTTCCTAACACAGTTATTTTATAATCTATTTACTCATTCTACTATTATTTCACCTTTGGGTTGCTTCCAGTTTTTCCAAAGTAAGACTTAAATCAACACCCTTATACAAACATCTTTGCCCTCTTCTCTGATTATGTCCTTTGAATACATTCCTAGATGAATTACTGGGTCAGAAATGGAAACTTTTTTTAAAACTTGTGGTAAAATATACATAACATAAAATTTATGATTTAAACCTTTTTTAAATGTACTGTTTGGTGGCATTAAGTACCTTCACATTGTTGTGCAACCATCACCACCATCCATCTCCAGAGCTTTTTTTCATCTTGCAAAATTGAAACTCCTTACCCACTAAACACTAACTCCCCATGCCCCCTCCCTCAGCCCAAGTGAAATCATACAGTATCTGTCCTTTTGTGACTACTTTATCTCACTTCCCATGTCTTCAAGATTCATCCATGTTATAGCATGTGTCAGAATTTCCTTCCTTTTCAAGGCTGAATAATATTCCATTGTATATAGCACATTTTGTTTATCCAGAGGAACATTTTGTCTTGATCAAATTGTCTACTACTCTCCAGAAAGTTCGTACCTATTTATTCCAGGAATGCATGAAACTAAAATTCTGAAGTTTATGCACTTAACACTGTATTATAGTAACCATGGTCTAATTTATTCATATCATGCCTGCATAGGGTTTTCCCCATTTGCAGATATACAGCCCCAAGTTATTGCAAAGGGACCCTCAAAACACTCCCTTCCTTCCTAGTGTTTGTGTGTGTGTGTGTGTGTGATACACATACACATACATATAGCTGGAGATGAATGTATTTAGTATTTATCAAAGGTAAAGGAGCTCGTCCACAGTTTGGATCAGAGCCTCGGAATCTCAACTCATGCCATATGGCATTTCTCAGGTTTTGACCTCCCAGAGTTCCATTCTTTTACATCTCATTCAATTTTTGTGCCTACCAAGAAAGGCACCAAAGATTTTATTTGGGAGGAAACATCTGGCATTCGTATGGTGTGTTAAACTTTTCAAAGGGTGTCTCATATGTGATCTCACCTGGTTTCTACAACATCCTCAGCCCCAGAAGGCAGGCAGGGTAATATTATCAATCACATTTGGGTAGACACAAGTTCAAAAAAGTGATGCTACCTGTTGGAACTTGCACAGCCGGTTTGGGACTCAGGCCCCCATCGACCGATCCCTGTGTACTGCCTCTGTCCTCTCACTAACTCCCAACTCACTCTTGCTATTGCTGGAGTATGCTGTTCCTTTACTCAGCATGTCAGTGTTCCTGGGTTGTCCAGGAATGTACTTTCTTGGAGAGGAGAGGGAATAGATATCTTAGCCACACATAACACATCGTGCTTGCCAGGCACCTAATAGGGACACTCAATAAATATTAATTAAAGAATGCAGCCACACTGGCTTTCATGCCAGCCAGATCCTTTAAAGTGTCAAGAATATTCCATGAGGGATTGAGTGTTGGGCTGGACGTCTGTGTAGAGGCAGAGAGGACAGTGACACCCTGGATTATTGGAGGGTATTCTCTTGGAAGATGAAAATACCCCTTGGGTGCCCCTGTCCACTAGCTGGAGAGAAGAAGGAAGGGAACTCACATTTGTTCAGAGCCTCCTGGGACCTGTATTTTCCTAGCTGGGTGGAATTTACTCTGCTCCTCCTCTACTTCTATATCTGTCTCAAGCCAGCAGGAGATGCTGGGAGACAGCTGGATGGGGTTAAGGGTGGGGTGTGGAGGGGGATAGGTGAGAAATGGAATGGGTGTGCCTCCCTCCTCTGGCATCCTGATGGATGTAGGTGCCTGTTAAATGTCTCTCACTTGACAGAGAACCAGCAGAAGTCTATTTGGATCACACAGGCAATTGTTGCAGCCTCTTCCCTGGTCTGAATCCACAGTGGCTCCCCGAAGGCAGAACTGGTGTTCCCTGAAGCCCAGGGTCTGGGAAAAGGGACAGCAGGGCTGGGAATGAGAGAGACACAGGCCTTGGGGAGCCACTCGGAGGGAGGGCTGTTGCCCAGGTGGCTGATGTGCCAGGAGAAGGCCCCCTCCTCATCGCGGGGAAGACTATAAGGGGAGATGGGGACCTCTAGCCCCACTTGTTGCCTGCGGCCACCCTCTCTTTTCTCAAGATCTGTTAGGTGCAAAAGCGCCTGCGAGGAACATGGGGCTCTTCTAGAAAGGCCAGAACCCAGCTCACGGTTTAGGATCCGGGGGTGTTTACCAGTGAGCTTATATCTGCTTTCCTAGGCCTCTTTGGGCAGTTTTTCTTTTGTTTTTTCAATAGTAAGATTTGTGAGTTTGTGTAATGTTAAACAAATGATCAATTTCAGGTAATCTTGGTGTCAGAGAGTTTCCTCAGCATCTTCATCAACAAATTGTACTTAATATACTCCTGCTTAGGAGAAAGAGAGCTATGGACATGAGCTATATATCTGTGTGTGTGTGTGTGTGTGTGTGTGTGTGTGTATTGCTATGACATGATAACAAATTTACTGCACAAATGACTTCACCAGTGATTCCACAAATGGAAGATTTACTGGTCAACCAGCCCGTGTAAGTGGACACTCTTAGGGCCTGGATACCACAAAATTATTCTGTACTGGATTCAGGAATGCCTGATTGGGGTTTCTTCTTACATCATGATTCTGTAGCTTCGTCTCTACAATATTCTTTGACATACATCATCTTATATTTTTTATTTTTATTTTACATTGGAGTATAATTGATTTACAATGTTGTGTTAATTTCGGGTGTACAGACAAGTGATTCAGTCATATATATATGTTTTTTCAGATACTTTTATATATAAAAGAATATATATATAATGTACATATATATTCTTTTTCAGATTATTTTCCCTTATAGGTAATTACAGAGTTTTGGGTAGAGTTCCCTGTGCTTACACAGTAGGTCCTTGTTGATTATCTATTTTGTATATAGTAGTGTGCATATGTTAATCCCAACCACCTAATTTATTCCCCTCCCCCCACCTTTCCCCTTTGGTAACCATAAGTCTCTTCTCTAAGTCTGTGAGTCTGTTTCTGTTTTGTAAATACATTCATTTGTATCATTTATTTAGAGTCCACATATAAGTGATATCATATGATATTTGCCTTTCTCTGTCTGACTTACTCCACTTAGAATGATATCTAGGTCCATCCGTGTTGCTGCAAATGGCATTATTTCATTCTTTTTTATGGCTGAGTAGTATTCCATTGTATATTACATCATCTCACTTAATCTCAAGACAGCTCTGCGTTGGTAAGTATTATTATTATCCCCATTTACCCATGGGGAAATCATGGTCTTAGGTGATACAGCTAATGGTGACAGTCGCTGTCTGAACACTGTGTTTCTGACTCCGTTGCTGGGGTGCTTCGTGCTTCCCTTGATACCATAATTGTCTCCGTTATCCTGGGTTTGCCGGCACATCCATTCATCCAACAAGCATGAACACCTGGGGGGCTCTACATGATCTAGCCCCTGCCCCCACAAGGAGATCTCTTTCTGCAATTTTGATCACTCTCCCCATGCTGTCACCGAGCCAGCCACGCTGCCTCCCAGCTCTTCCTCTAACTTGCCAGCTCACCTGTCTCAGGGTCCAGGCCCTGGCTGTCTCCCTTTCCTGGAAGGGTCTTACATGATCTTTGCTCCTCCCCAGACAGACCTTCCCTGATCGCAGACCTGATACAGCCATTCTCAGCCCACACTAACCCTCGTCCCTCACTTTACTTCATGTTTTCCAAAGCTCTTATAACTGTGTGAAATCATGTTTTTTATGTATTGGTTTACTTAGTTCTTCTCTGTTTCTTCCTAGAATGCAAATTCCCCACGGGAGCAACAATGTTGAGTGATGCTTGGCCCAGAGTTGGGATGCAGGAGAGCCGAGGAACGGTCCCTGCTTGCCCAGCCCGTGGTACAGCTGGTGATGGGTCTCTAGGGACTGTGAAACATGATCGTGACTGTAGGGATCAGATCCTGAGTCCCAGAAGAAGGTAGGGAAGAAGGTAGTCCCAGAAGGATGGCCATGCATTCATTCGTTCATTCATTCACTCGCACGGCACCTACTTTGTACAAACAGCCAGGGTCTGCCAGTCAGAGGGAGCTGGACTCCTTTTTTCTGTTTCTTTTTTACCTGTGCATTTGCTATGTTGTCATGTAGACATTTGGGACAACTGTGCATTGCCAAGTGTAGAGACATGTCGACAGAGGGATAGGTGAGTTCTGGACCTGAAAGTGCTACTAACCAGGTGGGCGATTTTAGGGAACCTTCCCTCCATCTTCGTGGAGCTCTGGCTGAGAGAATGCATGTGATGACCCTCAGACAGGAAAGGGAGGGAAGGAGGGACGGACACAGAATCGGGAGTAATTGAGAGTTTTAACTATGACCCTTTAACTTTGGGGCAACTTAGTCCTCGGGAAGGTATTTAGACTTCTCCAGGGTCTCTCCATCTAAGAGTCTATCCTTGGGCTTTAAGCAGTAATTTGTCAGTTTTGAGTTGAGGGACCCTCGATTCAATTGCCAACATTTAATTTCCCTAAGTAAGTCTTTAAGTAAACACTGTCTATTATCACCACCATTTTATAAAAGATAGGGCATGTAGCTTCCTCAAACTAGGAAGGACATCATCTCAAAAGAAATGATTATTCTTTCATTATTGGTCAAACAGTCATGTGTTCAGCCAATATTGGTTGAGTGCTTGCTCTATGCCAGTCGCGGTGCTTGATGTGCTGTAATATGGGGTTCCTGCCCTCAAGAAGTTAGGTGGGGGCACAGACATTAATCAAGGAATCAGAATTAAATGTAAAATTTCCAGTGTGGTAAATGCTACCACAAAGAGATGCATGAGGCTGTGAGGGTGCGTAACAATAGGGGCCGGGTGACCTAACTCAAAGATTGAGAGCCTGGAGGAGAGAGGGGAGAGGAGCATTGCAGGTTGAGAGACAGCACTTGCCCAGGCCCTGGGGTGGATGGACGATCCTGAGGTGACAGCGAGGGGAGGGAGGGGGGTGCCAGGCCACTCAGGGCTTGTAGGTCAAGGAGGGGACTTTGTTTCAAGGGTTATAGGAAGACTGTTGGGTGGTGGTGCAGTCAGGCCGGCACGGAGACCAGCCTCAGGAGAGGGGGTTGGTGGGTCCGAGCGAGGCTGGAGCGGAAGTGAAGAAAACAATGTGTGCATCAGTCACCAGGGAGATGCTGATGGCTCGTGTGCTGCTGGCTGCGGTGGGGAGACCTAGAGAAGAGCAGAAGGGCTGAGAGGCACCTCAAAGGTAAAACTGACAGCACGTTGAGGCTGGTTTGGATGCGGGATGAAGAAAGAGGATGCTCTCTGGGCTGGTCCTCTGTTTCCATTCCCACCACTGGATGGAAGCTGGTGAGTTTTCTGAGGGCGGAGGTCTGGAGGAGAAGCAGATTCTGGGAGGAAGATGCCCTATTTGGGACATAATCAGCTCAACGTGCCTTTGAGACATCCAAGGGGAGGTGTCAGCAAGGCAGGTGGCTGTGTGAGACTGTTGTCAAAGCCGAGAAGAGCCTTTTCACTTGACTCACTTTCTGCCTGTTTAGCTGCAATGGGGCCGCCTCCTGAGAGAGAAGTGGGTGGCCAGGGGCCTGGGTGGAAGGAAGCCTTACTGTTCTCTTCATGCCCTTTTGTCCTCTTTGAGTTATGTACCACTGTGCATATATTACCTATTCAAAAATCAATAAAACAGAAAAAGCAAACTAAAAATACCCAATAATTTAGCATTTGAGAAAACATATATTATGCAAACTTGACCATGGATGACAGGCTCTGGGGTTTGAACTGGAGAGGAGGACTCTCTGAGCCGTGTAACCTTTAAAATCCCTCCCGGCTCTCACCACGTTTTACTGCAGTTTTCCTTATCTTCTCTTATGGGTGTACGAGACATGTGCAGTGCTAAATAATATCATGTTCCATCGACCTTGAAAGCCTGCAAGATAAATGTGTATGAGACATGTGGGATGAAACCTGCACTGGGTATCTCCTTCCTCAGAAAAGTGGACCCCATCACACTTCCTCCTTCCTTGTCATAACCACCAGCGAAGTTATTTCTAGGAGATAGGAAAATATTCATGACTCACAGTAATGCTAGCAAAGACCTAGAAACACTTCTTCTTGTGTTCTCACTTACCCCCTCTCACTCTAAGAAAAAAGATTTCCCGGGCTTATTAGTTTGTTTTTAAATTCTGATGCTAGCCTTACTTCTTTGACAGCATCCCAGCTGGTGTTAGTAAAACCCACACAAAGTCCTAGACACTAGAAAGAGTGGCTTCCTTCATTATCCTATCCCTTGGACACTTATCTCTGTCAAAATTCATTTCCTAGGCTTGGAAGGTTAGGCAAAATTAGCTGGTTGGGTGGATCCTGTCTCCAGATCCATGGTGATTAGCATCTGTATACCAGTTAGTTTACATAGCACTTGTGCTGGCGGTGTGTCCGGTGTGCCCGCGCCGCCGTCCCAGCAACCCCGTGGTGAAGGCTTTGTTCCTTGAGCCTCACACTGGGTCTGGCACACACAAGACGTTGTTAATTCAGTGTTTGTTGTATGGGGAAGGCAGACAGACTACAGAAACAGCTTTCCTAAAGCCTTGCAGCTAGTAATGGCAGAAAAGTATATTTGATCCAGAAACTGGGTGGAGGGTCCCGTCAGCTCCCCTAGGTCCTCACGGTGGAAATATCTTGGCCGTCACTCATGGGGCCGGGCTTCTTTGATGGGTCCCAGGACGTGCCAGGAACAGCGTGTGTGGTCACCTATGACTCTTTGCTCTACTACAGACAAAACATCACCCCTTCTGCAGGCTGCCCAGTTCTGATTCACTATTAACAGGGTGTCTCGTCGCTAAGATGCTAACTGGCACTTATTATGCAGAATTCAGTACCAAAGTCATGGGAAAGTAATGGGAAAGATAAAAATAGGGGAGGGCTTCCTAGGTGGGGCAGTGGTTAAGAATCCGCCTGACAATGCAGAGGACATGGGTTCGATCCCTGCTCCAGGAAGATCCCACATGCCGCGGAGCAACTAAGCCCGTGTGCCAAAAAAAAAAAAAAAAAATAGGGGAAAAAAAATCCAAAAACAGTGAAGGCTAATTTCGTAGCCCAGTATGACCAGGAGCTTCAAGTCCATTTGATTGTGCCTTGAAGTTCAAATGCAGACTCTCTCTGCAGCATGGATAGTGAAGAATAACAGCAGAGCTCATCGGGGTGCCTCTGAGTGAGGCTCAACATTTATTTTCTTTGCTTTGCTGTCTTTAAAATCAATGTTTTTAGTGCAAGTGGAAATCAGCCAAACTGCATGTCTCCCTGTCTGTACTGCAATGGCGAATCCTAATTTTTCATTACTGGCATTTGGGACCATTATCTAAGCACCCCTATTACCGAGCCATCACAGGCCAGCTTCACGCTGGAAGCTCTTCCCTTCCCTTGTGTTAAAACTGGCATTGCCTCCTGACATGAAGCAGTTTGCCACAAGGGAGGCCTGACTGTTGATTTGAGGAATGGAGATCAGGAGATTTTCCCAGTTATTCGAGAAGAAACTTTTCTGTGGTTATAGATGATGTCGTGTTGTGCCTGCAATTTCTTTCTAAAAAGAAAACTTCACTCTGAGGGAGGTGATCTTTCTGAACATCCATTGCAGGGCCTCACCTCCATCCCTAAACCCCTTGAGGCTTAGGAGTGTTTATAGATAAAGTTATAGACTCAAAGTGACAAGTGCGGCTTGAGTTTTGAAGACTCAGCTTAGTTTTGAAGACTTAGCTGGAAGTGGACAGAAACCTACCAATTGTTTCTTTCTGTCGTGCTTTCCTTTGGAATAGGATCATTTCTCTCATGACACCCCAGACTGGTTGTCAACTCAGCCAATCTAGTTCCAAATATTTCTTCCTTTGGGAAACTTTCTGAGACCCCCTCCCAGACAGAATAAATCCCTTGATCTTCTGTTCGTGCAAGCAGGGGCCTCCATTCTTGCTCACCCTGTTCTTGCTCCATTCTTGAGGGCTGGCTGTTTTCATATTTCTAGCCCTTTCCTAGATGATGCACTTCTCGAGGGCAGAGGCTGTTTAATGTACCTTTATACGTCTCAGAGGTCACGCCTGGTACCCGGCACTACCTCTTGAATCAATTATGGCTACATGGATTGAGAATCATGTCCCAAAAACGCAGCTCTCCTTTTCTCAGATGAGACAGGCTCCTTCCTGTGCCTCTGTGGTCGAGACGCCAGTGTTTATGAGGCTGTCCTCCCGGGTTAGGACTTGCACCTGACTGATATCTAGAATGACTTTTGATTAGGACTGGCGTGTTTCCTCACTGACTCTTGCCAGGGTCATGACAAGGCAGCCTCCACCCTTGCCGTCTGGGATGACACATTGGCCTCTGTTGTCATCAGCCTTCCTGTAGTAACTGCCCCATGGGGAGAGAAGCTGTCTACAGCCTCACTTCCACATGGGACCTCACCAACTCGTCCTTTTCTACAAGGACATCAGAAAAGCGAAGTTCAGGAAATGAGAAAAGCAGGCTGGGGTTTTAAAAAAACCTTTAAATCTGTATATTTTTGAATAAGTAACACGTTCACATGGTACAAAGTTGAAAAGGTGCAAAAAAGTCATACGCAGTGAAGTTTCTCTCCCATTCATTTTCTTCAGCCATCCAGTGTCCCTCCTGGAAGGAAACTGTATCTATATGACTATATATATATATATATATATATATATATATATATATATATATATTTTTTTTTTTTTTTTTTTTTGGCACATGGGCTTAGTTGCTCCACGGCATGTGGGATCTTCCTGGAGCAGGAATCAAACCCGTGTCCTCTGCATTGGCAGGCGGATTCTTAACCACTGCGCCACCTAGGAAGCCCTATATGACTATATATTTTAATGTCTCTGCTGCCCTAGATCTTTACTTTTTCTGGGTGTTTCTCTTGTCTCTTTCATAAGAACATTCATTTTATCCTGCCCCTCCCTCTCTAGCCCCTGTACTCAGTTGAGCACCCTGGAGAGCCACCTGGCAAATGTTATCGATCAGTTGACAGCATGTCTGTAATATAAGAATATTTGATGAGTCAGGGTTTATAGCATCTTTATTTGATTGTGAATTAGATGCATTTCATTCACTTATGTTCTCGTTCTTCTAAGATAAGCCAAGAAGTGCTGATTGTCACATCAGCGTCACTCATGCCGTCTTCCTTTCATGAACCATCACTTCCACTTGTATTGCTGCCAGTTCAGGATGGTTGAGGGCTCACTCACACATTTTTCAAGGGACAGTTGTGCAAGAAATGTCGATATTTTCCAACACTTTTTTGGCCTCTTCAGTTGTTTCTTCTTTGGCTTCGGCAAGGAAAAATCCTCATCCCTTCCTCACCCTGGCCCTTGGCCCCACCACCGACACACCCACATGCCCTTTGGGGCCTCTCTCTGCCCTTCTCTTCCAAGAACCACTGAAGATGAGAAAAGTACTGAAAGGAAGAATGCTGTCTTCCCCGGACAGGACGTATTATTTATTTATTTATTTATTCAAGCTTTTGCTTAGAGTTGCTTGTAGTTGTAGAGAGTTTTTCAGGTTCTCTTTTTCTGTCCTCCTCTTTCTCTTTCGTGTCAATTTCCCCCTGGCAGTTGCGGAGGGTTTACCTGCTTCTCCTCCACTTCCTGTGCACTCTGCTGCCCTCCTTCCTCACGCACCCTGGGGCCCTGACTGCTCAAGACCAGGGACCCTGGAGCAATTTCCCTCTGGCTTCCTCTCTCCTCTAGGTGCTTAGCCAGTGGTCAGTCAAATGGCAGCCCCCGCAGTCCTTCGGGTGCCAGGGGCCAGTGATTAAGTAGCCAGGTCTTTAGCTGACTCCATCCTTGTTTGTCATAACTCTGCTGCAAGTTATTTTGGTCTCTGTGACTTGTGGCTGCACCATGATTAGGGTTTGATTACTATCACCAAAGTGACTAAAAGATGAAAATAGAAGCCACAACAGGAAATAAACAACTGCAAATGAGATATTTTATTCCATATTCCCTGCCAGCAAATGATTAGAATCAAACTCATTCACAATAGTTTGATGAACTCCTAAACTTTTTTTTTTTTTTAAGGATCAGAAGAGTTTGAAACGGGGTGCTTGTCGGTCTCATTTGTGCCTGTGGAAAGGAAAGGAACTCCCTTTCTAGGCACACCAGCCAGCCAGGAGTTCCTCTACCTTCCAGCTTCTTTCTTGGAAAGGAAAAGAATAAGCATGTGAACGGGGTGGGGCTGGCTCTCAGGAAGGCTTGGGGTGTTAACTGATTCAGGGGATGCCAGGGAGCTATAAAGCAGCACCAACCACTGTAGGTACTTGCCCAGCAACCCACCCACTGTCTACCTAGGGCAGTAAAATGGAGGAGGAAAGCCATGTAGAGAGGGCAAGACAGGGGTGACGCCTGGACGAAAGCACCCACAATTACACTATATGCGAACATATCTTTGCAAGTATATGCATGTTCCACCCAGACAAGTTGTGACGTCAGATTCAACTCCCGAAACACCCACTAACTCTACCTGCCCTGTGTGTGCTCTGGCCTCTCATCCCAGAGTGTTAGCACTGTTGGCCAGATTTCCCAGTCTTCAGATTCTCCATTTAGCCAAGAAGCTTAATTAGAAATAGGCCTTTTGCTTTCACTGCTTATTTAAGACCTTCCTGTCACTTTGTGGTGTGGCCTAGCCTCGCTAGGGAAGTGACCATCTTCTAGCGAGGTCCAGAGCAGAGAGAGGGAATGGGACCCCACGAGGGCAGGAAACTGGCCCAGAAAGCTTGGTAAACCCTGCCAAGAGCTCATCTAACGTGAGGATCACCACTAGTGTGTTATTTAACCGGTGAGTGGCAGAGTCCCAGCCAAGAATCAGGTATTCTTTCTAAGCCTTTCTGAGGTGAGTGTATTATATGTTTCCCGGTTGGCTCAGAAATCCCATTTCTGCCTCTTTTGTCTTTCCCTGCCTATGATGATGAAATCACCCAAATTCATTTTCTCTGGAGCTTTCTCTGCTGCTGTCTTTGCAGGTTGCTTGTTCAGAAAGTTCCACACACACACACACCCACCCACACACCCACAGACACAGGTTTCAATGCCCTTTTTGATAAGCAATATTTTTATTTGTAATAAGATCATGATCTTATACAATTGCAGCCTATGTAGCTTACAAGTTAAATGTCTAGAATGCCAGCTGCTGCCCTGTCCTGAACGTTTCTGCACTGCTTGGCATTTCCGGGTCTTCTAGGTCAATGAGCTTCAGGGCTCCTTGCCTAGAGATGATTGTGATTTTCTCTCACATTTATATCTCCAAAGGTGCTCTTGGTGGGTTTGGGGGAAATGGTCAAATGCCTATTCAAGTCTGTTGATTCTTAAATATCCTAAATATTTATTATGCACCTAGGACATACAGACACCTATTAAGTTGCTCGATGGGAGGCGGTTGAACTATAAATCTGAGATTCGTCTGTGCTTTTTCCTTTTATTTTATTACTTTTTTCTCTTTTTTGGTTTTTTTTTTATTATTTTTTCGTGTGCGTGCCTTTTCCATTTAAAGGAGCATAACGTAGCTGGGAAAATGAAAATAGTTCATTTCACCTTTTCTAAAGATTCGTTAAAATCCCCAGTGAGTTTCATAGTCGTCCTGATCTCACAATTCTAAATGACTTTTTAAAGAAATCTTATTTCACTGCATAGGATGTGAGGTTAGACCACCATGCCAACTAGTGGCCTCGTCAATAATGATGCGTATATATTTAAATCATTACGTTTCTCAGTACCAACAGCTTTCACGAAGTAAATGTAATCTGGTTCTTTGCCCCACCAACGCCTTACCCATTTCCATGCAATAGTCTGCCAGCTGGGTCTATGCTTCTCTAAAGCCTCGGGTAAGGGGATAAACTCTCTGCCTCTAAGCGCCTTGAAAGCTACGGGGCCGAAGAGGGCGAAGAAACAGGCCCCACATGCATATGCATGCCCTAGGCAGGTCTGCTCGGAAGGTAACCTTCCCGCGCCGGGAGGCGGGGTGGCGGAGGTCTTCCGGGCTCCGGAGGAAACCTGCCCGCGGCGGGCGGGCGAGCCCCTCCCCCCCCGCCAGGATGCTGCCCCTCGCAACTCGTCAGCCAGCCAAATGCATTCCAGAGCTTTGCACAAGACACACTTCTCCAGGCAGTCCTAGAAACCCGAGCCCGGAGCGGGAGAGGGCGGGAGGGAGCGCGCGGCCGCCGCTGAGGTCACATTCGCGCCGCCTCCCCGCCCTCGGCGGCCCGGCTGTTCCCTCCAGCGCACACTTCCCAGGGCCTCGGTCCAGTCCGGTGTAAATGTCTTTTAAACGGAGACAGCGCTCTCCTCCCCCTTCCCTCCCGCGCGGCGGCCAGGGGATCCGTCGCCAAGGCCTCTAAAACAAAACGAATGAATGAAGCGTTAGGGCGAGCGCGCGCGGGACGGCCACTGCGAAGCTCCGCGGGCTGGGTCTAAATCCGGACACCGACCCGCTCGCTTCGCTCCAAAACTCGCCGGCGAAGCCCGATCGGTGCTCTTGGGTCTTCCTATTTCTCCTCTGATTCCGCCAGGTCTCAGTCGATTCTGGGAGCTTCTCTGCTCCCCACCTTTATTCGCCCCCCCCGCCCCCATTGGTCGCCCCTCTGCAGACCCGGGAGGGGGTGGCGGTGGCGGGGGGCGGGGGGGGGGGAGAAATAGCTTTTAGAAACCCGATCTGTTGTTTGCGAAACACAATCGCTTTTTTTTTTTTTAAAGCGACAGGGTGTCTAGACGGCCACGTGACGAGGCCGGAGCCGGGCGCGCCACTGCGCAGTGGAACCAGCAGAGCAGAGGGCCCGGCGGGGGGGGCGGGGGGGCGGGGAGGAGGCGGCGGCGGCGGCGACTGGGGGCGGGGGAGGGAAGGGGGAGGAAGGGGGAGGGAAGGGGGCGGGGGCGGGAGGCCTTGCGGGAGGCGGCGAGCCCCGGGCACACTCGCTCGCCTGCTCGGCGCACGGAGGAGCCTGTCCCCGAGCCGCGCCAGCCGAGCCAGCCGGGCGCCGTGCTCGGTCCGCTCGCCGCGCCGGAGAGAGCTGCCCGAGACAGAGCCAGCCCGCCGGCGCCGAGCTGCCGAGCGCCCGGCCCAGGAGCCCCTGAGTGCGGCGCGGCGAGCCCCCGGCGGCGGCAGAGGGACCCGAGCGCCAGGAGAGGGCGGACGGGGGACAAGGAGGCTCCCGGCCGCGACGAGGAGAGTCTCGGAGGAGAAGGCGGCGTGAGGGACCCCGGGGCCTCCAGCCGCCGCAGCCGAGTCGGGGCGAGCAGCCCATACGGGGAGCCCCGGCGGCCAGCAGCGGCCAGGGGAGGGGGCGCCGGCGGCCCCCGCACTAGAGAGCAGAGGGCGAGAGCGCGCGACCTGCCAGGGGCCCGCCGCGGCCGCCGTGCCGCCCTCCCCCGCGCTGTCAGCCCCGCGGGGCGCAGCCGCCGCCGCAGCATCTTCTGCCCCTGCGCCCCCGTCAGCCCCGAGGAAGTCCCCGCTGAGGACCGGGGCCCCCGGGAGCGCAAGAGGAAAGACCAGAGACTCCCCTAAATCACCCAGATGCGAAGGATTGAAGCAGCCTAGCCAAAGCTTTCTGTGGATTAAAAAAAATATACGATTTTTTTTTTTTTGGCAGAAGAAAAGGAGAGGAAGACCAGCGGGGCTCTGCAAGGAAAAAAGGGGGATGTAACTCGTGGATACGTTTTTTCCACCCCTCAAACGTCTTGTTCTACTTTGTGAACATTTTCTTTTTTTAAACCCCAGGTCCAGCCGGACGCCCCCAGACCTCCGGGGTGCGAGGAGGTGGTGTTTTTCATTTTGGGCTTTGCGTGTTTGGTTCTTAGATTTTGAGAGAGCCTCCTTATTTCGCCAGACATCTCATGCGGGGTGAAGTCCACTCAGCCCCCTCCCTCGAGTCTTCGTGTGCACGGAATTCAAGGAGATCCGGTTACTAAGGATATAGAGGAAAAAAATAAATCGCGTGCCTGCTTTTTTTTTTTTCTTTTAATTGCCTGCTTCTCCCCACCCCCAAATTAAGTTGCTTAGCAAGGGGGAAAGAGGCTTTTTCCTCCCTCCAGCAGCCCAGCCGAACGCCTCTCGTTCCCCCCCACCCCTCCCCGCGGATCTTCCATGTAGGCAGCCGAGGCTGGCGAGCCCGACACTCGGGAGCCGCTGCGGGGGGGCCTCTTTTTGGGGAGGCGCCGACCGGGGTAGGCTTCGCCGCCCCCAGGGAAGCGGCGGCCGCGTTCCTCCGGGGTGCGCCGGGGCCCGAGAGCCGCGCACGGCGCGGGCCGCGCGGGGTGGGGCAGCCGGAGCGCAGGCCCCCGAGCCCCGGCGGGCGCCCCCGGGCCCCCGCGCGCGCCCCGGCCTCCGGGAGACTGGCGCATGCCACGGAGCGCCCCTCGGGCCGCCGCCGCTCCTGCCAGGGCCCCTGCTGCTGCTGCTGCTGTCGCCTGCGCCTGCTGCCCCAACTCGGCGCCCGACTTCTTCATGGTGTGCGGAGGTCATGTTCGCTCCTTAGCCGGCAAACGACTTTTCTCCTCGCCTCCTCGCCCCGCATGTTCAGGACCAAACGATCTGCGCTCGTCCGGCGTCTCTGGAGGAGCCGTGCGCCCGGCGGCGAGGACGAGGAGGAGGGCGCGGGGGGAGGCGGAGGAGGAGGCGAGCTGCGGGGAGAAGGGGCGACGGCCGGCCGGGCGCATGGGGCCGGTGGCGGCGGCGCAGGCAGGGCTGGTTGCTGCCTGGGCAAGGCGGTGCGAGGTGCCAAAGGTCACCACCATCCCCACCCCCCAGCCGCGGGCGCCGGCGCGGCCGGGGGCGCCGAGGCGGATCTGAAGGCGCTCACGCACTCGGTGCTCAAGAAACTGAAGGAACGGCAGCTGGAGCTGCTGCTCCAGGCCGTGGAGTCCCACGGCGGTACGCGCACCGCGTGCCTCTTGCTGCCTGGCCGCCTGGACTGCAGGCTGGGCCTGGGGGCGCCCGCCGGCTCGCAGCCCGCGCAGCCGCCCTCGTCCTACTCGCTCCCCCTCCTGCTGTGCAAAGTGTTCAGGTGGCCGGATCTCAGGCATTCCTCGGAAGTCAAGAGGCTGTGTTGCTGTGAATCTTACGGGAAGATCAACCCCGAGCTGGTGTGCTGCAACCCCCATCACCTTAGCCGACTCTGCGAACTAGGTAAGAAGTTGTTCTGCGCCCACCCTTCCCTCCCCCTGGTGCTCAGGTGGTGGAATAAAAGCCCCATTGGGCTGTGTGTTTGTGCAGCCACCTCGCCGGAGGGGAGTGTACATCTCCTCCTGGGAGGAGACTTGGGGGACAAAGGTGGAGAAGGGACTAGGGAATACTGGAAAGGCATTCCTTGGGGGTTCCTTTCCAGTTTTCTCCCCTCTGTTGACCCGAGGGGGGCTTTGGGCATTGTTCATGCACACACTCCCCAGACGTGGGGTTAAAAATTAGATGCCCTTGTTTCCGGATCAGCCAAGGGGTGCAGAGAGAAGTGGGGGGGGGGGGGGTCACGCCTCCCCCGCACTGGGAAAGGCGTTGAGGTGTGTGGCCGAGTTGGATTCGGTCCAAGCCCGCCAAGGAAGGCTGGGAAAAGCAGTTGTAAAGGCTAGAGAGTAAGGCTCTCCTTTAGTAAATAAAGAGAGTCACGTCCGACACAAGGGGCCGGGAGACTGCCCTGCCCCGCGCAGCTTTGGGTTTTTGAGGCAGAGAGAGTTAGGATGGGGAGGCCGAGCTGGATACCTGCTCTCAAGTCTGCCAGCCAGGGTGAACGTGAACAAGCAGTCGGGAGAAGTTGGGTGCCCTCTACTTTTTCCTTTCTAACAGCACAGGGAAGCACAGTTACTGACTGTAGGATGGTTTGCCCCGTTGCCTCCGTGACGATGCTGCCGCCGACTGCGCTGGGGCCTGGGCTTCTCAGTTGAGAGCCCAGCCTCCTCCTCTTTATCCTGCCAGCCGCCTCCATTGATTCCCTTTTCTCTACGTCTTTGTGTGGGGGCGGGCTGCACCTCGGGCGCCCACAAATCCAAACTCGCCCGCGCTCTTGGGGTGCAGCTCCCGGGTGGGCTGGCAGAGGGGAAGCCCGTGTTCCCCGCGCGGGTGCGGAGCGGAGCAGCGGTGGCGGAGGTGAATTGCACCCCTGGGGGACGGGGCGGGGCGGGGGGGGGGCCGGGAGGTGGTGGTGGGAGTGGGGTCTGAGGCCCTGCGACGGGGAGGGGGCTTCGTGGCCCCGCCGCCTTGTGGACTGTGAAGTGCGCGGCCCCGGCCGAGCCGGTGCTTTCCAGCCGGGCCGGCCGAGAGCGGCGGCGGCGGCGGCCGCAGACGTGGAGGAGCGGAGCGCGGAGGCTGGCGCCAGGCGGCCTCTTTTGTTTATCTGACAGCTAAATATCAAGGCAATCACCGCCTCGCGGCCCTGCCTCCAACCCCCACAGCTAAGACAAACAGTTGGGCTAAAAGAATGCCTCTGTTATCATAAGTTTCTATCTCTCTTTCTCATGGCTCGGCCTTTATTTTCTCTTTCTTTTTTAATTCCAGAGTCTCCCCCTCCTCCTTACTCCAGATACCCGATGGATTTTCTCAAACCAACTGGTGAGTAGGTGCTTTTAAAAATATCCTTCCTATCTTAAGTTAGAAATGGAGTCTCTAGAACGCGGATTTGTATGTCTAGGCAGCGGCGTGGGGAGACGCTGGACTTGCCCCGAGGTGGTTATAGGTTTCCTCTGTTGGAAATTTGGTGGATTTTTTTCTGTTTTGTTGTGACTGGAGCTGGAGATAATGCGTGTGTGTGTGTGTGTGTGTGTGTGTATGTCTGTATGTGTATGTATACATATATCTTTCTTTTTGCAAAGATGTTTCCTAGATATGCTTTCCATTTTGCTCCTTTTTTCATGTATTTGCACTGCATAACCCAAGTTGGCTCAGCTTTTAACACGTGGAATTTGATCCACACAGAAGTGTCTTGGGAGCCAAATAGGACAGGTTGATGGGAAACCTCGGAGACTTTGTGAGTGCCAGAAGTATCCTGTGAAGAATGCATAACCCAATGGGAGGAAAGACAGTTTAAAAGGTGCAGAGATGACTTTGTTTTGGAGGAAGAGATTAGAAAATTTCAGAAGTAAATCTAACAGCTCTTTCCTGGTTTTCTCAGAATTCCTGGTGGGGGCTATAAAAGTTTTTAGCATAGCTCTGCCTGCCTGTTGCTTTGTCACTGGCTGGCACAGGGCCAGGGCAGAAGCCCCACTTGAGACTGGCACCAGCCCTGTTGCGTTTGTCTGCATTCAGCTTCTGGCTGGCAGTGCAGGGGCGGACAGTGCCAGGGGAGCAGGGTCCAAAAAAACTGGGACTCAGGGTTAACAACTTTGATGGGACCTCGATTCCTGGAACCCCTTCTTACATCAAGAGGTTCGTTTGCTTGAAAGTATGGATTGTGATTTTGGTCTACACTGGTGCCAGAAAAATGCAATGCTTGTGATATTTTTATTTTGCCAAGGTTCTGGGAGAAGAAGTGAAGGGTTGGGCCCCATTTCCCTCTTGGAATTCTGCAAGTCCTTCTGCCTCATGAGTTGGGCCTTTCCCCCCACTAATTAAAAGTTTTGCTGGGGCGTTGTCATAAATTAAATACTTTAATGAACAGTGTAACCGAAGCCCATGCTTTCCAGCCAGCCCTCCCCGACTCCACGCTCCCTCCAGTCGGAAGGCGTTGCTGCTTGCCTGGTGCCTGTCTAATAAGTGGCCTGCAAAGCATGTGATATTTTGCTTTCGATTTACAAAACACCAGATAAATGGTCATTAATGAGGAGATAACCAGCTCTGTATTTGTAACAAACGTTAACTGGAATGACCAAGCTCTGTTTTCTCTAAGAATGTAACTTGACTGGGTTTTGGCATCAAGACTCAAGAATTCTTTTCTGAGCTTAGTTCTCCAAGGGGACATCTCTGTCCTGTTTTTGTTTTTCCTTGTGTAGTCTTCAAGTTTGGAGATTTTTCTTGAAAGAGAGAGAGAGGCCAGTCACCTTGGCCCCAGGGGTAAAGGAGACTAGGGGGAAATGTTCCGAGAAACTTCCTAAAACCATAGGAAAGAGGGACCACATTTTCTTGGGTTTCCTGCAGAGATAGCAGGACAGATCTGTTCACCGGATTCAAGCAGTCACCCTCTCAGGCCAGGACCTCATTTTCAGTGAGTGGAGTGATATATTTATTCATTAGCAAGTGTTGACATTAGGTAGCAAAATGTGTGTAAACAGAGAAGCCACAAAGACAGGAATGTGCCTTTCCAAGGGGGAGAAAAGTTCTCCAGATCAGCCAATAGGAAGTGATTAACCTGCCAATCGGAAACTCAAACAGCTGGTTACTCACCCAAAAACGTTTCTGTAAAACAAAACCGAAAAAAAAACCAAACAAAACAAAACCATAACACTCGAAAACAACCCCCCCAACCAGAAAACCCCAAAACAAAAAAAAAGGAGTGAAAAACACCGTCTTTGTGTAAGAATGTGAGGGTGCTAACCGGCGAAGCCCCCGTGGTGGGAGGGCGGCCAGGGCTGGGGCTGGGTTTGCTGGCTGATGCGGCCAGGGGCATTGAGGTCAGACACACAGATGGGCTGCTGCCTCAGGTTTTTCCCTTTGCCATGTACAAGGGGGAGAGTATTTGGCTGGGGAATTTAGATCAGCCGTTTACATTCTTAAGTTTCAAAGTCGTAGGTTGAATTTTTGGTCTTGGGTTACTAGGTGAGAGCCAGCCATAAGGTTTCAATGGACAGCTATTAAAATCTTAACCAGTTGCACAGCTAAGGGAATCTCCTCTGTGAAGTCTCCAGGTTGGGCAGAGGCGGTGGGGAGAGGCTGGGGCCTGGTCCCCCTGCCGTCTTGGAGGAATGCCAAGGCTAAAAGTTGGGAGCTCCATTTTGCTATGGGTCAAGCCATTCCACTGCAGCCTCTGGGATGGCCTGACTTTTGTAGACCTGGGTACTAGGTGGATCGAAGTCAACAGGAAATTCTGGGAAGGAGTGTTAGACATGGCTGGATGTTAGGAGCAGGGTGGCTGTGACTTGAGGCTGTCAGAACTCAGGACACCCCCACCCCCATCACTCCAGGAGTAAGAGCGTGCTGTTAGAATGAGATCTCAGTTTATGGAGCGGGGATGCTGGGAGGGATTGCTGTGTAGGCTCTGCTTCCTGTATCCTCGCTATCTGAAGGTCTGAAAGATTTGAAGAATGGCTTGGGCAGTGTGGGGAGACTGCTGGGTACATGCTACTTGCTTAGGCTGGGGGTCCAGGTGACCAGTACCTGTTGGCAGGTCAGGCCTCCGAAGCCTAGTTGAGAAGTCTGGGATCTAGCCCTGCATTTACCTCTTAACTCAGGCCACGCTTAACTTTTCCAGGCCTGTTTTTAAATGCAGGTGATCAGATTAGATGGTTCGTTGATTCATCTGTTGGTTCAGTCATTCTACAGGCCTGATGGGGTGCCTGCCTAAAATGCATTGATGATTCCAGTGCACTGGACAGTCCTTCTGTAACCAGAATCGTGGATTGGGGCAGAGCTGGGATGCATGGGGCATAATGGTGGTGGTGGTGGCTTCTCTGCCCCAGATGGTACTTAGGAAGCTCAGAACTAAGTTGACAAGAATATCCTGGCTGTCTGGAAACCATTCTCAGAATGAGAGGAGTAGGGTCCCCAGCTCCGTCACCTTGTACCCCTTGTAGCAGCTCAGCTCGTTCCTTGGCTGCTCCCAGGCATGCATCTTCAAGGGCTCTCTAGCTGCATGAGTCTCCCACAGAACCCAGCACTTTCCGGGTGCTTGGTAGTGTTTAGCGGTGAGAAGAGCCAGGAGTAGCCTAGAGCTTCTGAGTGTGCCAGCCTAGGCTCTGGGGAGCAGGCAACATGACATAAGCTGAGACCCTGACTTTGGAGAGCTATCTCAGCGGAGCTTTTTTGTGGGTTAGAGACGGAGGTGTGGCCTCTTTGACCTTTACTAGTTTGGCAGGAGCTCGAGGCCAGTCGGGATGCTGAAGAAGACTGTCTCAACCCAGCTACCTGCAGTAAGGAGAGTGAGGACTCGGCCTGCCTGGGGAAGGAGAGGGTTGAACCCCTGGGTGTGGCCCAGCTCACTGGGTGTCCCCTTGGGCTATTCAACGATGCCTCAGTTTACCTGGGTGCGTGTCAAACAGGTATACCTTGCTACTTCACAGGGGTTGTAGGGAGACGTAATTAATGTTTGTGAGTCCCTCCTGAGATCAAAGGCGCTGCACAAAGGGCAGAGCACCATTTCATAGAAATGCTTGTGGTTGGCAGTGTGGAGCTGGCTTAGCTTTGATCTGAGACAGACAACCCTGAATGTGGTTCCAGCTCTGCCCCGAGATGCGGGCTCTTCCTTTGAAACACACCTTGCCCCTGGGATTCAGCCAGCCAAAGCTGGGGCGGCGGTGGAGGGAGGGAATGGCCGTGGATAAGTCATCATGTTTAAATGTGGGGGTGTCTTCTGTTTGGGGGGGTAGGTAGAAGCCTGTCTCCAACATGGTGAAGGCCACCAAAGTAGTTTAGAAAGTACAGGGTATACACCCTTTAACCAACAACTCCATTTCCTGCCTGCCTCTATTGTTTTCTATTTGATTAAGTGTATCCTGTAAAACTGTATATTCCTGTTAGGAATTAACTTTACCCTGATACAATGAGATTACCCACATGGCCTTTCTCTCTCCCCTGCCTGCTGCTGCCACTCCTCTGCGTCCTCCTTCCCTGTTTAGAAGAATTCTTGACAAGTTGTTCTTCCAGCCTGAGAGAGAATGCAAGAGAGGGATTAGAGAGAGAACCTCAGCATTGGGGGACCCAGCCCCCCCCCCCCCGACCAGGGAATGAGGACGGCTGCTGGGCCCCTAGAGAGCTCCGTGGCTACCTGCCCCTGGGCTACTCTTTCTCTTGGCTTCCTCGTTGCCATCTCGTCCAGGCGCTTCCAGTGGGAAACTGGTACTGCACATCCCAGGGACGTCTGCTAGTGGCCTGGGGTGGAGGGATTGGAATGTGCACCATCCGACCCGGCGTTTTTGCTTTGGAGCTGGGATGCTCCTTTCCTGAGCCGGCCTCTTTCTATGGATTTCAGTAAGTTTGACGTTGGCAATGGTGCATGATATACGTAGGCGGTCTTGTGTATTTTTGTTTCATGGGACTAATTAGTTGTGGTTCGTGGCCATTATTTTTTGTTCTCATTGCTTGGGGGGAGGCTGTCGAGTCTGTTTCTCATCTGGAATTGTCATTACCCTTATTAACATTTAGGTCACTGTGCTGAGCACCTGAGGGTGACAGACGTTGAAGAGAAGGTGATAGTCTAGTTCGGGCAGACAGATCTGAAGGTGAAAGATCAGTAAAGACCAGCACAAGGAAACTCCAAGTACTGGGTGCCAGAAAGATTTTATAGGAACTGAGGGCAGGGAGCCTTGCAGGTCTGGGGTTGCTTGGGAAGGTTTCCAGAGATGGGGAGCTTGGATTAGGCCTGGGAGCCTTGCTGAGAATGTTCTCTGTTGTCCTGAAAGGGGGGCCGGGGAGGGGGGGAGGTTCACAGGTGTATACATAAGTAAAATTCATTTCATTGCATTGTACTTGAGGTTTTTTTTTTTTTTTAATACTTATTATATTTCAGTTAGAAAGAAAAAAGCTGTCCCTTCAGCCCAACACCAGCTCTTCCTAAAGAACTGGGATGTCTGTCTTTAAAAAGATGAGGGTGGCAATGAGGCTGCTGGATCCAAGCAAAGAGGCCATGCCCTTGATCTTTCTCTGGGAAAGATGGTGGGGAGACAGCAGCCACGGTTGAGAGAGAAGAACCGAGCCTCCTTTGACCTTGGGAACTACCTGGTTTCCTCAATGGAGGACTTGCAGTAAAAGAGAAATTCCAGCCCGTCTGCGATCGAGTCTGACTTGACTAATGATTAACTGGCTGCCCGGAGCCCAGACGGGTGACAAGGTGCTGTGGTCTGTCTTATGATGGGTAGCGAAGCCTGAGCAGGCCATTAATAATCGGCACCGTGGCTAGGAGTCAGCTGTTTGGAATGTGTGGTTTCTCTTTAATGCTCTTTAGAATGTGCTTAAAAATTAATCTTGGTGTTTTTATTTATTTATTTGTGTATTTATTTCTCTCTCCTTTTCAAATCCACAGCAGACTGTCCAGATGCTGTGCCTTCCTCCGCTGAAACAGGGGGAACGAATTATCTGGCCCCTGGGGGGCTTTCAGGTGAGATGCTTTCTCGTATTTTCCGCGCAATTCGAGGACCTCCTGAAATGACTGGAGACTGGAGGCATGAAGGTGGCCTGCTGCTGCCCCAGCTGGTCTGGAATTAATTCTCACTTTTATGTGCATTAAACTGGATGTATCCGTGTTGACTCTGTTGCCCTTCAGCTCGTCATTCTGGGCCCACTCCATAGATCTGGAAATGGGGGCCGGCTGGGGGCTGGTGTTGGGCCGTGTTTCGTGGTTATTGTTAAGCAGCTCCCAGCTTGAGGGGCTTCCGCTTGGTGACTTTGGTGTCATTAGTTCATGGGTTTAAGCCCTTTTTTGCTCTTGTCCTCAAGTGCATCGGGTGCCTTGAAGGAAATGGTTCTACCTTTTGGGAACTTGGAGAAGACAGATCCCAAGTACAGGATGGGAGTTTAGAGTAGATGGCCTTGATGCTTCTCTGCAAGTCCTATTTCCCTGTCCAGCTTCGTGCAGGAATCTGCAGTGCATGGTGGGGATGGGAGTGCCAGGGCGGGGACACCACAGACAGCAGGTGCTAACACTGCTACCCCGCAGGGAAGGTGTCCCTCAGGGCCCACGGGTGTGAGCAAGGGCCCTGGAATGCCTGGGCCGGAGGGTTACGGAATTGGGTGAGGGGTACTGGGGAACCCAAGCATCATTGTCCCTGAGAGACAGGAGAAGAGAGTGATATACTTGGAAAAACTCATTAGCAATGTAAGTGGGAGACATTTCCATTTTGTTCTAAAGATGTCCTGTTTTTCCCACCCCAGTATGCCATCACTGGATTTTCTAAGAACTAGATAAAACAAGAGGGAAAGTAACCCGGGGGAAAAAAAAGGAAAATCCAGCAGAGTTCTGGGCATTTGCCTTTGGGACATTGATGTAGGATCATGACAGTTCAGATGGAAGCTATAAAACTGTCTTTGGGGGGGGACCGTGGCGCACCCTCTTTTGTGAGGTGACTTCTAAGCGGTCAAGTGTTCCTGAGGCTCGGTTCATCCCAGCCAGTTCCCTCTGCAGGAATTGAGCTTGCTGAGAATGTCTTCAGGGAGACCCTTGTTTGTTTTGATTTCGGTGCAGTATATACTTTGGCTGTTATCTGAGACAGAGGGTATTGTTTACTCAAAGCTCCTAATGAGAGCTGAGCAGGAAAAAAGAGGGACCCAGAGAGGGCAGGGGCTTGGGGCCTGAGGATGGGAGTGGACCGTGGTGGCGGAGGAGGGAAGAAGATACGGGGACATGTGAGCTGTGTCTTTTCTGCTTTCTAAGGCTGAGAGAGTTCCGGAAAGAAAGAAGGCCAAGGAGAGGAAAGGGTCTAGGCAAAATAGCACACTCAGGATGTTGTTAGATGGTTTTATTTTTTAAATCCTGAATGTGCAGGGAGGAGTCCCAGCCCCTCTGAACCACATGAAATAAGCAAGGGAAGCGGTAGCTTTTGAAAGGGGGCTTTTCGGAAGGTTTGCCTTATTGATAACATCTTGTCTGTCTCTGCTGGAGGAAGTGACGACACCTGGCCTGAGCCACCAGCCTCCTTACCCCGCCCAGGAGCCAAGCAGTGTGACAGCTCAGCCCCTTCTAAGACGGGTGGGCTTCCAAGAGTTTTTCTAGTCCTAGAAAGAAACTGGGGGTAAAGCAGTGGTGAACTTCTCCCCTCACCCCCAAAGTACCTGCAGCCATTTCGATGAATGAGGAGCTGCTAGGAAGGAGTGATTGTCTCTGAAGGGATAGCGTGGTTCAGCAAGACTGCAAAGAGAAAAAAAGTGACGGGGGGGGGGCTCCACATGAAAGAGCATTTGTTTTGAATTTTAGCTCTTGATTTACTAATTCCCAAGGCTTCAAAGTTTCAGCTCTTTCTTCTTTCCGTTCAGAGTTGGAGCAGTTTATTAATAATGTGCTGTGGAGGGAAATTGAAGAAACTGTTTCTTGGATTGGTGCCATTGATTTGGGGGTATCTGGAGGGGAGGCGATGGGCACTGAGAAAACCCAGGGCTCCACCCTCTGCAGCGAGAGTGCCCCCGAAAAGATGATTGGAGTGGCCTGGGTCGAGGGCGGAGGGTTTTGTAAATGGAGAAAGCTCAGATCTCCTCCTTTCCAAGAAGTTGATCTTTCCATGGGGGCGGGGGGGGGGGGGTGGTGTTGGTGGCCGGGGTGTGTCTGCCTTGTGGAGGATGAGGCCAGTGGGGGGCTGTGGTGGCTGAAGGAGGCTGGAGGGGGGAGCCTGCTGTGCGGAAGGCCGGGCCAAGTGCGTATCAAGGTGGGGAGCAGGGAAAGTGCCCACAAGGCTCTGCCCACCCCCTCCTGCTGGAAATCACCTCTCTGAGTGTCTCTTTCATAGGCCCTGTGTGCTGTTTTCCTTCCTGTCCTGCCCTGGCTGAGAGCGGGCTTAATGAATGGGGCTCAGTTTAGGGTGGGAGGAAGGTCGGCGGCAGGAGCCAGGACTTGATTCTCTTGGCAAGGGAAGAAGGGAAAGAAAAAACAGCCCAATGTGGAAATGCGGTGCCTCGGAGGTGGGGGTGGGGGTGTGCTCGAAGGCACGCCCCTCCCGAGATGCCGGGGTGACTCCGAGGCTGGCCCTTCCCTTTCCTGCGAGGAAGGGGAGTGGGCGGGCAGGAGCGCTGGGAGCCGGCCCGCTGGCTGCAGGTTGGAATTCCAGCCTTGCAGCGCAGGGCTGGCCGGGGAGACCACAGGCCCAGGCCTCCGGGCCTCGCAGTGGAACGGACCCCACCCCTGCAAGTTTCCTCAGTCTGGGAAAACGGCACATTTTTAGAAGGCTGTGACTCGGTTCCAGGAGATTGTACTTTCATTTCTGACAGCCGGCTCTCCGAGACAGATGGATTGCTCGGTGCCTGGTTGTGTGTGTGTGTGTGTGTGTGTGTGCGTGCGTGCGCACGCGCGTATGCGTGTTGCAGACATACAGATAGACACATGCACAGACACATGAGCGGGCAGATGCCCGTGGGCAGGCTCTGGGATAGGCCTGGGTCCCTCTCACATGGGGTAGGTGGACGTCAGAGACAGCTTCTCCATGAGGATATGTGCTTTGGGGCCGGGGAGTGTTTATGGACGGCTCTGAACTGGGTATGGTGCTTTTGGAAAGGTGTGTAGAACAAACCCTTGTTGCCGGCATGTATCCTGGCCCAGGAATACCCACGTTGGGGAGCTCTGACGTACATGGGATGCTTCTAGGTTCGCTTGGTGGTGGAAATGGAAAGGATTTGCTCCCAGAGCTTTCTCTGTATCACTGGTAATTAAAAGCATGTGTTCTAAGCTGTCATCTTGGCAGCCTCCATCTGGAGTTTCCAGGGGGGGCTTTCATTCCGTTTGCCTGCTGTCCTGATTTGGGGGATGGGGGTGGGAGCTGAAGGAATAGCACCTTGCTTGCTAGTTCTAGGTTATTCCGCTGCAGACCCAGCTTTACACGTTGATGTCTGAAGCTGGTTGGGCCTCAGGCATACTGACCTCCCAGGTTAGGGCAGGGATTGGAGGCCAGCATCATTTGCAGTCATTTACACTTCAAAAGAAGTGCCACCCTGGATATCAGGGATGGAGGGGGGAGGCAGTGGAGAGGCAATACTGGTGTGTCTGGAGGAGGGGGTTGAGGGAACCCATCTCTTGGCTGCACAAAAGCATGCTTGTTGGAGAGACACCGTCCCACCAACCTAAGGGAGGGCAGCTCCTTTCCTAAGGTCTTCAGACCTGTGTATAGCTTCTAGTTTTGAGTAATGGGAGTGTCCTTAGGTCAGCATCCAAACCATTCTTTCCCGTTTTCTGATCCCTGCTGGCATCTATGAGAGCCTCAGAGGAGAGTGTTCAAAAGCACACATATAATCCGAAAATGTGGTCCTGCATCAGTCCACAGTCAACTTGGGCTCAAACCAAGTAGCTTAGGAAAGAGTGCTCCATCCTGTTTTTAAGGAAAGTTTTTCAGCTGCATTTGCTATCCGGCTGGGAATGGTGATGGCACAATGGGAATCTCTCCTGCGGTGCCTGTTGCTGTGTTTTTAACGTCTCCTCCCCGTGCCTGGGAACAAGCAGCTTGCGGTTTCTTTGGTGTCCCTAATGCTGTGGGGGGGTTGGGGGTGAATTGAGTTCATCTGAGTGGCCAAGAGCATGGGCTCCCGGGGATTCAAGGGACCAGCACGTGTAACCATGAGCGAGCCCATTACCTACCCGCTCCCCTTTCTTCAGGCCACTGTGAGGAGTTAAGAGGCTGAATTTCTAGGGACCCACATGTCCCTAGACGCCAGCCTGATGACTCAGACCAGGCCAGCTCACCTGGTGCACACCCACTCCCCGGTGAAGACCAGTCAGCAGCAGCAGCTCAGGCTGTTTGTCTCTTCTGCAAGCCTTGATTGAGGTCATGCCCTCAAGCCTGGAGACGGGCTCACTGTTAAAACCCCTTTTGTCCTGGAAAGAATGAAGCAGTCAGGCAGGGGTTAAATGCAGGGTGACAGCATTGGGGCTGCTCTGCCAGCCAGACTAGATGGGCTGCTGCCTCACGCATCCTGTCACTGAGGCAGAACAGGGCCGGCCCGCCAAGGGGGAGGGGGCCAGGTGAGGCCCACGTTCCCATGTAGCTTTTGGCCGCAGTCTAGGGCACTAACACCCTCTCCCCAAGTGGGCTTTTTCTTAGCAGAGCCCAGTAGTAGCTGGGTGGACTTCTGGACCTGTGGGACTTCTGTGGCAAGCTCAGAGCTAGGGGGCAGTGAAAAGGGAGGAAATGTCAAAGGACTCATGATCAAGTTTGGCTCCCTTTGCTTCTTTTCTTTTTTTTTAAATTTATTTCTTTTTTGGCTATGTTGGGTCTTCGTTGCGGTGCACAGGCTTCTCATTGTGGTGACTTCTCTTGTTGCGAAGCGTGGGCTCTAGGCACATGGGCTTAGTTGCTCCGCAGCATGTGGGACCTTCCCAGACCAGGGATCGAACCTGTGTCCCCTGCATTGGCAGGCAGATGCTTAACCACTGCACCACCAGGGAAGTCCCTGCCTTTGCTTCTTGATTGCTGCTGTCACTGTGCTGTGATACTGCTCCTGCAGTGCTGTGATCTCCAGGCAGCTTCACAGCAGGTGTCTTAACCTGGTGGGAGAAAAAAAGGCACAGGATGGTGGTCCCCAGACTGGCCTGCACATCAGGACCCCTGGGAGTTTACAAATCAGTCTGTTGGCAGGATCCCAACATCAGTACCTTTGAGGCTTCCCAGGTGATTTCAAGGTTCAGACAAGTTGGGGAGCCCCTGGTGTAGGGAGTAAAATGGTCTGTGTTCCTGCGGGGGGAGTATCTTTGGTGGCTTTTTGTGGTGGCTGTGCAGGTTTTCTGTGATTCTGCCTGTGCTCCTCTATGGAAGAATTCACGTATTTTGCTTGTTGAGGTTCTTCTCAACTAAGACTTTTGCTCGATTGTAGAAACTTGACAAGGTGCGTTCACTCTGACCCTTCTTCCCGTTGGCTTTGCTGTAGTGAATGACGTTGTAAAAGTGACTCATGGGACAGGGTTTCCTTTCAGGGTGATGAAGATGTTCTGGAACTGGGCAGTGGTGATGGTTCCTCAGCTCTGCAAATGCTCTCAATGTTAATGGCAAATGTTATGTGTATGCAGATTGTGCCACAGTTTTAAAAAGTAGTGACCCGTGGTAGCTTTTAAATACATGCAGATATTTCGATAATCAATAAAAAACATTGACTCCGGAGAATAAAAACGGAGAGACTTCAGTTAGGTGCCTGGGATCTACCGTAGGTAGACACTTGTTTCCAGAGCGCTGCTGAGGTCTCCTGCCACGGTCGGGGACCTGTCTCTGTGATTTTTTCAACTTTTCCTTTTCCGTGCTGGTTGCAGAAAGGAGAGACAGGAAAGTTCCCCGTGGCTCGTTTTCCGAGGCTGACCTTCCTGCAGGGGAAGTGAGCGCCCTTATTCCCTCTCTGCCCCAGGGGCTGTTTTCCTCTGGGCAGCCTGGGGACCGGGAACCAGCCGTGCAGGGGCGGTCTCCCAACGCCTGGGGTCCTCCTGCCTCCCCGCGCTGAGCGATCCGCCTCCTCCTCAGGTCCTGCTGCCCGAGCCCCTGGTCCATGTGACATCTTCCCCGAGGTTATAGGGCTGCAGAGGAGGCTGGTGACTCGCCCGGGAGGCTTGCCTTCGCAGGAGCTTTGTGAAAGGATCCTGTACAGCGTGGCCACTGGGAGGTCACCACTGGCCCTACCATCTCTCCCGCTCAGTACTGAATGGCTAGCCCAGGCTGGCTGTGTGCCTACTGTCACAGACAGGCTTCCTCTCCGGGCTATTTTCAGCGGGAAGATATTATTAACTGCTGAGGCACAGTTCTCAATTTAGTGGCTAACACACCAAGAAGGCAACATTGCCTTGGTGGCGGCAACTCTACCTAAACATGATGGCTCATTGGGGGTGCTGCCTCCAGCCCGCTCCTCTTCTCCTCACGGGGGTCTGCACCCCTAGCCCACTTTCTGGGGGGCAGCTACAACTGTAGATTCAGTATGTACCACAGGGAGAACGAGGCTTTTTCTTAAAGTCAGCTCACTCAAGGTGTAGACAGTGATAGTGTTTATATTCTAAGATGGGGAGATTCTGTGACGGGGATGGGGCACTGGATGGAAAAAGGAACTTTCTGTGGAGTTTTAGGACAGTTGTTTAAAACAGGGTGATAACTTTCACCTTGTAAGTGAACAGGAAATATTGGGACAAGACAGGAAATTGCATCATTCCTTTTATGCGAAGGACTCCAGAAAAAAGTTGTTCGTGAAAGGTAGTGGCTGAGAGGAGGCCGGCCCGGGTTTGTTTTGTTTTGTTTTTTTCCCCCTTCTTTCCTTCCACTCCCCTGAGAACTTTTAGGCCATTTTCTTTAAGAAAGAGGCTGTTTGAGAACGTTGTTATTTTTATTATTTAAAAAAATATTTTACCAGAAGGGTCACCTTCAGTTGAAAAGTTAACTGCAGTCTTATTTCCCGGTTTACTAAAGAATCTTTCATGACTTTTTCAGCTTCCTTCCCCAAATGGTGAGGCCAAGCAGCTCTTGGCTGGAAGCGAATTTTGGTTTGGCTGCACAGTCTTCAACACTGAGCCCCACCCAGTGTCATTAGCTCAGTTTTAACTTGCAAAAAAAAAAAAAAAAACAAACTCATATTTTTTGGGGGTGGGGGTAGGTAGGCATTTCCTGATGCCCTTAGTCTTTTCACCCCAGCATGACCTTCCCCTAACCAGGGTGCCTGGCATTTGGCAGGCTGGGGCTGCCCGTATTTTCAAGCACCGAGCCTCATTTTGCCCGAGGAGTCCCCCCCGCAGCTTCCCGACTGTCTATTGCTGGGACTCTGGCGAGTATTAAAGAGGTGACAGACGACAGCTCCCCTGATACAGCTGTGCCCGGGAGCTGTGCTTTGCCCTAGAGGATGAGGGTAACTCAGTCACCCAGAAGCTTCCCCTGGAATGAGGGCCTGTGCAGCTCCACAGCGATGTGGAGAAGGTGGTATTGTGCTGGGTGTGAAAACAGTTTTCATTTGCTCAGCTCTGGGTTTCTAAGTCTCCTCTTTGACAGGGTCACTGTTCTCATGACATGGGACATGGGACAGTGCCCCGGCCCCGGGCTGCCAAGGAGCCATCTTGAGGATGGAGAGCAGAAAGAAAGAGGTTTGTGTGTGGCTGGCTTGCTTCCCCCTTCCCCCCTCCCCCCAGCTTTTTTCCTTAGTGGGCTTTGTTTTGTTTTCATATACAACAAGAGCCCTGGGGTGTGTAAAGCATTGTTGAACACTTGGTGAGGGTAACTTGTCCAAACAGAGCAGGGCGCCAAGGCAGAATGCTGTGGGCAGGTGGTGAGCCCACAGAGGTTGCCTGGCCGGCGCCTGGTTTGGAAATACCTCTCTGGGATCAGCCACAGCTGGCTGGAAAGTAGCTGAGGACAGGGGCTCTCTTCCCGCCTCCCCTGGGAGCCTGGGGCCGGGCCTAGGCCTTTCTGGCTGACCCCTGCCTGGAAGGCACGCTCCGCTCCCAGGTGGGTTCGCACGGGCCTCCCTCTGCCAGGTGTAAAGCTGTGGGGGGAGGGACAGCTGCTTTGGGAGAAGCCAGCGTGTCCCTGTGGTCCATTCGTTTAGCGATTGTTTATTGAGCACTTACTATATGCCAGCCTCTGCCCAGCACGGTGGATGTAGTTCTTGGACTCTGCACAGATGCAGGGATCTGTCTGAAGGTGCTATGGGGTCAATGAGGTGGAGGGTCCTTGAACAGGATTTGGCTCTGTCTGGAGTCAGGCAGGGGGCAGCTTCTTAGCCATGGGGTGAGGTGTTGTAAGACAGGGCAGAGGTGCAGGGATGGGCCTCTGGGGGGTTGTCTGAGCGTGGGGTGGGGGAGTGGGCCAGCACAGCTCCTCACAGCTCCTCTGCCTCAGTGGTGTGGTCTGCTGAGAGTTGAGATAAAGCAAAGCTTGTGGATAAACAGAGGTCTGTCTCCTCCGGTTCTGTTTCTGTTTCTGTTTCTGTCCCTGCAGTGTCGTCTCTCCCCTCCCCCCCCCCCGCCCCCACTTGTTGATTGTGAGATAAGAGCCCTTACAGCAGGAGGTAAGGTTATTGTCCAGACCCTGGTAGTACCTGGGAGCACAGCCGAGCGAGCGGGCGGGGGAGAGGGGGGCATCTGGGATGGTAGCGTTTATGTCTTTATTGCCACGGTGGGGGTGGGACACTTCAAAGCCCAGGAGTTTGACTTTTATAACTCCGGTGGGCTTGATTCTCATGAAGACCATTTGGGGATGCAACACTTGCTTTTTAATTTGAAATCTGATGGTCAAGTCCATTTCTGAGGTCCCAGCCAATGTGTGAGGCTCTGGCCCGCCTTTGGGTGGGTTTACTCGAGGTCTTCTAATACCCCGTTACTAAGGGGTTTCATTTTCACGCTGGTGCTGCCCCTGGCCGATCCCCTGAGGCTGACCGATGGCTTCGTTCGGAGTTCACTAACTTACCTTCCCTAACTTAATTAATCGTCCTTGTTCCTCTGTGGAGAGCTGTTCTGGCCTGGGGTTTGATCCAGGGCTGTAAGGGAAGAACTGATTTCAACTCCAGTTTTCCTCTTGCAAAATAGGGAGTTTTCGTCTTTCAGACACCAGCACTTGGATCACCAGGCGAGGCACTGTTGGTGGCTCTCGTGTGTGCTCATCTCTGGGTCGCCTTTTTACTTTTTAACTTGGCGTGCTCGTTCAACAGGAACGAAAAAAAAGACAACGCCAAGAAAGGACTGTGCTGTCAGTAAACTCACCCTTCTGCCTTTGCCACCTGCAGGTTAAATCGCCTTCTCCGTCACCCTTTCCCACCTTGCGGTCACCTGCCGACGTTTGTAGGTCCCCTTCCCCAGTGAGCTTCGGGGGTGCGGGAGGGTCAGGAAGAGCCGCTCTGCTCAGAACGTGCCTGGGGACCTTGCCAGCCCCAGGGCAGCCTCTCGTCAGTGCGGCCCCTCCCCCTCGTCAATCAGTAACCAGGAGGGAAAAGCAAGAGTCGAGTTCTTCCTGTGACCTGGGTGCACAGTACATTTCTTAAAAATAGATGGGCCCCATCTCCAGCTCACTGGGGTCACGGTTAAAGCCCCACTGGGGGGTGGGGGTGGGGGGGGAGGGTGTTTCCTGGGGAAAAGGCCTGGAATTAGGGGGCTTGCAAAGATTCAGAAACCCCTGCCCCCCCCCCCCCCCGGCGCCCCAATCTCAAGCGTTTCTCAGCTGCCCCAAGAGGGGGCTTGGAGAGACTTACAGTGGGAGGGAAAGGTCCACCCTCCAGGTTTCAGTCCCCTGGGGCTGGGTGGATTTCCTGGGCAGAGGGTGGGGGGCATAGCCACCCGCTGGCTGCATGGCCTTTGCTGAGCCATGTTTGGGTCCTGGGCCTCAGTTTTTTTCATCTACAGTTGGATGTGGTCTCCAAGCCCCTTGCAGTACTGAGTGACATCCTGTGATCTGTGACACCCTGTGACCTCTCTGGTTCTTGGATTTGAAGGTGTGTGAGAATGAGACCCTGTTGCTGAGGTGGTGGGTAGCTAATGGCCTCTTCCATTGGTGAAGAAAAGGATTGTAGCTCTTCAAGGGTTTTGGTTCGCAAACTCTTACAAGAATGAGTGAAAGCTGAGGGGTGTCCCCAGAAACATGTGTATGCATACCAATATTGGCTTACATTTCTAAGGGTCCTTTCCCCTTCATTCTCTCCCCGCTCCTCGTGGAATCCCCTGTACTCAAGAAGGCAGCGGTGTACGGGAGAGCGTTAGGAGAGGCAGAGCCTTTTTGTTTGTATGGTGAGATGTACATACCGTTTACTCTTCTAGCCCTTTTTAAGGGTACACTTCAGTGGCATTAAGTCCATCCCGTGGCTGTGCAAAGCATCAGCACCATCCACCTCCAGAACTTTTGCACCTTCCAAAACTGAACCTCTACCCGTTAGGCACTAATTGCTCAGTCTCCCCCCCCTGCCCAGCTCCTGGCAACCACCATTCTCCTTTCTGTGTCTAAACTTGAGCGTTCCTGGTACCTCATAAGATTGGATTCATACAGTATGTGTCCTTTTATGTTTGGTTTATTTCACTCAGCGTAAGGTCTTAAAGATTCATCCATGTGGTAGTGTCAGACTTCGGTGTCAGACTTGCCTTTCTTTTTACATGTGTATGGCTATCCATTCATTCTTCGGCGGACGCTTGGGTTGCTCCCACCGTTTGGCTGTTACGAATAGTGCTGCTGTGAACGTGGGTGTACAAGTATCCCTTCAAGACTTTGCTTCAGTTCTCCTGGGTATAACATACCCAGACGTGGAATCGCTGGGTCGTGTGGTAGTTCTGTGTTCAGCGTTTTGAGGCAGGGCCATCCTGACTTGCGTGTCTGCGTACGACGATCACAGATCACCGGGGGTTACTGGCTGGACTGGAGGGTGAGCGCTGGGGCAGGGGCGGGGCGAGAAGAGAGGTGGGGTGGGGGGAGGGGCGGTGGAGGAGGGGTGGCTTGGCTGTGCAGGAATACAAGCCAGATGGGAGCCCGCGTGTACGTGAGGCCCGGAGTCCTCTGAAATGTGGGGCACGTGGCACTCAGCAGCGGGGACCTGATGATGGTGGTCCAGGGCGGGGGGACTTTCATTCCCCTGGGCCCCTCACTGGAGGCGAAGGGTGGGAGGGCCTGTGAGACGGGGGGGGGGCCTCGGGCCTAGGAGGTCCTGGGTGCTTTGGGGGTGAAAGGGGCTGGGATGGCTGAGCAGTGAGTGTGTCAAAGCCAGGGAGATTAGATTACGGAGGCAGACAGAAGTAATGATTAACTTTTCCAGTCTGCACGCTGTCTCCACTCTGTCGTACTGTTGTTTTTTCCCTGTTAAGTACAGTGCGGCCCTGGCCAGGCCCTGGTGTTGGGTTGTAAAGAAAGAAGGAATGAGGGCTGCGAGTGAGCAGGGGGCGGGGAGCCAGGGAGCTGGCCGGAGAGGGAAGGCTTTTCCATCAGCTCCAGCATTGGAATTGATTGGCCGGAATGCGGTGAATGTTCAAAATGCCATCCCATCCGACAGTTTTCATAATTGTTATGGAACAAGGGGAGCTGGGGGAGGGGAGGGATGAAAAGGACTTTTGTTTCTCACTGGCTTTTTCCACATCTTCGGACGGTTTCTCTACCCTCTGGAAAAGCGAGAGTTGAGCTGGAGCCGTGTGTAGGGACAGGATGGGGGCATCTGGGGCTGGAATATCTTGCGGGGAGCCCGAGGGTCCGTGCAGCTTGGGGGCTTTATTAAACTGAGGCCCACAGCAAAAGCCGCTCCGGCAGAGCCCCCAGACCTGCAGAACCAGGCAGAAAGTGTCCTGCACCTCTGGAGGTTGTCTCCTTTAGGAAAACTGGCTTATAATGCATCTGTGTTTAGTAGGATTCTTTAACTTGTAGCCAAAATACTTACAAGTGGTCAATGAAAAGAAGAGGAAAATGAGGGACTTCCTGGTGGTTTAAGAAAAGGTTTTTTGTTGAATTTGCTTTTGTGAGGGGACATGCACCCCGAGTTGGGAATCCATGTGTGGAATTTGGCGGGGGTGGGGGGGGTTCTGGCCTCCCTTCAGGTAGGGGGTAAGAGGGTTAGAGATGTGACGTGCACACCCTTCTGCTGTGGGACGTTCCCCTCTTTGTTATGTCTTCCTGGGAGTGGCCAGGATGCTACCCAGCGGGCAAGCGGTTGAGCAGATAATACCCCTGCAGGTCTGGGGCGGGGGGGTGCTCTGTGTGTGCACGTGTGTGAACCCTCTTTCTGAAGGGAGCTGCTGAGTTATGTGAGGGGCGACGGTGGGAACTTGGTGATGCGCTGTGGGGTGGAAGAGACTTGAAATTCAGGCTTGAAAAGAATGAGGCTGGATGCACACTAACCCACAGCGAGGGAGGCCCATTTACTGTAAATATTATGAATGGCGTTGGCCGGGCTGGGAGTCCCCACCCTTCCTCTGAGGCCTCTCGGAGTGGAGCCGGGCAGAGCTGGCCTCCTCAGAAGGCAGGCAGCCGGGTACACGCTATAATTTGCATGGCTGAAGGCTGGGGCACAGGAAGCCGCGTCAGCCCGGCTGGCGAGACAGATGGGAGCTTTTGATTTGTGTGAATTCCCCCCCCCCGTCCCCGCCCGGCGCTACCCTCAATTATATTCTCTGATGGCAAAACACTGCTCTTAGGAGGGACCCCTGGGCTGGGGGGCCTCTGATTTGGACCTTTTGAGGGGCTTTGGGGGGGGGGGACCATGGGGGGAGCAGGGAAGTACATTTTAGCTCTAGGAACTGATTACTCATCGTGATTTGTAAGGCGCAGTCACGAAGTGGTCTCCTAGACCATCAGGGTCTGCCACATACGTCAGCCGGGGAGTTTGCAGGAGGAAGAGGAGGGTGACAATGGGTGCGAAGCTGCAGGGCACCGAGCCTGGGCGTCACGCTGGAAGTATGATGGAGACACAGGAGACCCTCCCCTGGGGACTCAGCTTTTCCTGGGGGCCATGAACGACCAGAGGGAAAGAACACAAGTGTGTAACTCTTCGCAAGGAAAAGAAAAGTTGGTTTAGAGATGGACACAGCCACATCTGACGCAAATCTCCTTTTCCTTTGGATTTTTCTTTTGTTTTTGTTTTCTTGTTGCAAATGAAATGCAACAATGTGCCCTGCTCCCCAAAGTGATTTTCTTACTCTCCGGAAGGCAGTAAAAATAAATGGAACCGGTGTTGTTTAATACTGCATCCCGGAGTGTAGCCAGAGACCATCAGAGCCAGAAGGGGGCCCGTGGGGTTGTTTTGCCCCAGCCACCTTCCTATTTGTTGTGGGCAGGTCAGACTGAGACTCTGCGGAGGCAAAGCCGCGCCTGACCAAGGTCACAGAGCAGCAGCTTGCCGGCAAAGAAGCCGTTTCCCTCCTGGCTTCTTGGTGCCAGGGAGCTGGACCCCATACTCAGGGCCACGGTAGGCATAGCATTTCCAAAGTGAGCTCTGAAGGACGCTTGTTTCTCCCTCTAGTATTTGCAGAGGATGGTGGCTCTAGAGGCCCGAGCTGGCTGCCCTTCCACAGCTCCCACCAGGCAACATTCTGGCCTTGAACCCAGCTCTGCTTTTCGGCAGGTGACGTGGGCCTCATTTTCCCTCCTTTGACATAAGGATGGTCATACCGTGCAACCTCACAGGGTCCCTCTTGCAACAGGCCTCTACGTAGTGAATGCTCATTAGGTGTAGGTATCAGCCCAGAACTGTTCTCCCACGTAGGGTGGGGTGGGGCCGCGAAGAGTGGTCAGCGTTTTTTGAGCATTTGGAGAACCCAGGAGATGATACGCCTCGAAGAGTTGAGTTGAGACCCTCGAGTGTGGCTGCTGGCCAGGCCCTGGCCTCTGACTGCTTTTTATCAAATCATCAGTGAGGCTGGTACCGGGAGCTGCATTTTAGGGGTGAGCTCAAGTCCGGGCCAAGGTGCCATGGGAGGCAGATGGAGGGGGGAGGCGTGCCTGGCTGCGTAGCTGGTCAGCTCACGGAGCGGGGAGCTCCCCGAGGAGTGAGGTTGGGCCCAGGGACCTGAAGAAGCACCCTGGCCTTGGAAGGAGAGCCTGTGGCACCCGCTGCCCACCCACCCCACCCCACCCCCCGCCCCCGCCATCCAGCCAGCTCAGTGGAGAACCTCGTTGCAGAGCTCTGAAAAAAAATGCAACTTTTCCATCCTGCCTTCCACCAGCCAGAAGTCATTCTCTGATCCATTTGGTGCAGGAGCTTGGGGTGGTGGTGATGGATTGGGTCTGAGCATTTTCTAGATAACTAAGAGTTGACCTGAGCCGTTTTGAGTTGCTTCAACCCCCATGGGAGCGTGCTCTAAACCCCACAGCTGTCTTTGGTGCCCCAAGAATCTGAGGGGGCAGCTCTGGCGTCATCTTCTGTGTCCCAGATGAGGTTGCACACATGGCTGATGAGAGCTGACCCCAGGACCCAGACTGAGTCCAGACACCACAGCAAGTTTTTATGTGTTTGCTTTAGTTTTTGGTCATTTGCTTCCTGTAAAACTAGAGACCCGCGAGAGACGTCGTTCATTGTGTTTGGGATGAAAGTGGATGGGACAGGTTGGCACCGAGTTCCCTTTTATCTCAGTACTTGTCTCTGAAGTGGCCTGGTTGCTCTCAGAACAGCCAGTTTCCTGACCAGGGTGGGGAGCTGAGCTGACGGAGCTGTTAACCTTTGGGATGGCTGATGTCTGGGGAAGGACAGGATGAAGCAGCCCTTGGTGGCGCCGGAGTCCCAAGGAGGGAGGACCCTGGACCTGGGAGGGCGAGGCGTGGCCCTGTTTGCGTTCCAGGGTTGCCGGGTTTACTTCTGAGCCTGCATTTGTGCCCTTTGTTTGCCCTCATCGGCCCACGTGAGGCAGCCATTTCTGCCCAGCCTTCATCCCCAGCCGTGTGCTCTGCTGGACCACTGGGGAGGGGGCTCGCAGACCCATCCCGCTGTCGGATAACGAGAATGTTGGATAAGAGAAATCATCACTTTATAATCCAAAGTGCCTCTCAGGGATGAGAGTGGGTTGAGGGATCCCCCAACCCCACCCCCGTGCCCACCTGTTATTCCAGCCCTCTGCTGCTGTGGCTCTGTCTGTGCTGGCTTGGTTTCCCAAGTGTGTCCCTGTCCTGAAAAGTCAGAATCTCGGGGACCCCCGTCCCATCAGCGCCCCCTCTGTGTGTGGACACAGCTAGGGTGAGATGGCCTCATTTCAGGTGTTCTCAGAATTCCACTGGGTGTTGAAAAGCTCTGTCTCTCTGGCCTCATGGTCACCTCCCTAAGCTGGAGACCAGAAATGGCAACCATCAAAGCACCGCACTGGGCCTTTCCTCTCTCCCTCCAGTGTTTTTCTTCACCCCCTTACACTTTCAAATAAAAAAATTTTTAAAGGGGGAGATTCCTCTCTTACCTAAAATGTGGCCTTGAGGTCTGGTCACCCTGTACCGTTGAGATCCCAGGCGTGAGATTCATTCATGAGCCTCTGGTCTTCTAGAAGGGTCTGGTCTGTTCATTCATGACCAGGGTAATTAAGTAACTCTTTGTACCAGGCAGGGAGCTCCTTGTTAAGTGGTCTTCCCTAATGCAAGTGCAAACTCGAGGCAAAATCCTTTCCCTTCTCCACACCGCCTCCCCCTTTCCTTTTAAAGAAGATTTTATGCTTTAAGGGAAATTGGGAAGGGGAGGGGGAAAAACAACCTTAAAGGAATTTTAGGCCGATTCAGCACTTTTCTGGGGTTGCTCCAAAAATTCCCTAAACCGTAATAAAAAGAAAAAATTGTGAGCAGGCGTATGATTCGTTAGCTTTTTACAACACAGCTTTTCTTTTGGATGCTTTAAAATGCACACATACAGTTTTAAAACAAGCCCCTGTACAGTGTTCTGAGGAGGGAGAAGTTGTTGAAAATACCGGAAAAGGTTATAAAAGCTGAGGGAAATTAACAAGGGACCGGGAGTTTTGCCTTTGGAGGTTAAGTATCAGCAACTAGGTTACGAAGACCCTTCCTCAGTCCTTGTAATGAGGGGGATTTTTTTTTTTTTTTTTCCTGTGCGAGGTCCTCCCAGCTCCTCACCTCGGGGCCTGGGACGCCCCCAGGAGCCAAGCATCTGTACAGACCTTTGTGGGGAGATGCTTGTGGGCTGTGGGCCCAATTCAGGGAACTGTGTTTCTCTGAAGGTGATGCTGAGTGCTTCCCAGAAATGAGCCCAGACAGCGGGTAGTTCAGGGCTAAGGAAGGGAGTCTGAATGGGCAATTCAGGGCATTGTACTGGGCCCCTAGAAGAGTGTGCTGCATAAAAGGGGCCTTCGCTCTTGCGAAGGTTTTGCCTGACAGACTGTTTTGTGCTCAGACCTATAGTTCAGGAGCAGCAAGGAGACGAGGTATCAGGGCACTAGGGGACTGCAGGGTGCCATGGGGGGGGGGCACGTGGGGGTCCTGCTGCCCCAGATTAGGGCACCTAATGTACTTTCAGGGGCCTTGTTCACGTCCAGGGACACCCGCACGCTGCCGTTTATCTGGGCCGGGCCATTAACCTCAGCAGAAAAAGACTTTTTCCAGGGGATGTCTGGCAGCAACTTGCTGGATGGACTGGCGGGCTGCACAGATGAAAGAGAAACCCGCCAGCAGGGCACCCCCCCCCCCCCCCGCCCTCTACTGGCCGACCTCAGGCCCCAGCCCCCGCCCAGCTTCCTCTGCCCCCTGAGGCCCACCAGGCAGACGGGCCCCCACCCCTTGCCGGTGGGCCTGGCACAGGGGCAACTCGATCTTCAGGCCCCCACCCTCCTCCTCCTCCTCCTCCTCCTCCCCCTCCCCCCTGCTCTAGCGGGTGCCAGATTTCAGGGGAGCCGGGCTCCATGAAACAAAGTACTGTGACCCTCCACTGAGGGTCTCCTGAACCCCCCTCCCAGCAACTCCCGAGCCTTCCTTTCCAGGCCGCTGTGTTGTCCTGAGACGCGATAATAAGCGAGAACCTCTTACATGTGGAAACACTCCCACCCCCCGCCCCCAAACAAGCAGGCGGGTGGGTGCCCTGTGCCTTCCAGAAGAGGGCTTTCTCCTCCCTGACAAATGTGGACGCCAGAGCATTTTTATTTATGTGGATATTATAGGTCTTTGGTGTAGCCTTCAGAGCTGAACTCCCTCGGCAAGAGGGTTCAAAGATTGCCAGCGCTCACGGGTTTATTAGCAGTTGATGGATACTCTGCAGAAACAAGTTAATGCTTGATGACTCACCTTCTGCTTGGAGCCCTCGTCCCTCTCTTGTTTTTCCATATGTTCCCGTGTGTGTGCACGCAAACAACACTGCATAACACACACGTAGCGTGTGCTCACACTCACGCACACAGCCTCTCTCGTACTTGTGCTTCACAGATGCACGTTGGGGTGGGGGCCGAGGGGCCAGGTTTCTGCTGTGGATTTTCGCTGGGATGGGGGGTGAGGGGAGGAAGGAGCCCTCAGCCTCCCCGTGTGGTGTAGCTGGCGGGGCAGGCATTTGAAAAGGCCAGGTGGGGTGTCCAGGGGACCGGTGCTCAGGGTGGGTGTTTGTGACTGCCCCAGGGGGTCACCGAGCACATTTGTACAGACTTCTTCACGGGGCACCTCCACGCAAGACTGGCTGCTGCTTTAAAAAAAAAAAAAAAAAAAAAAAGTGAGTGGAGCCGACTGGTTCCCAGGTCCTGACATGCCTACAGACGTTGGAAGGAGTTGGTGTGCGGAGCTGTGCTGGTTCCCCGGCCTGCCGGGGCCAGGGGACCCTGGGGCCCGAGCCCTGCTCCAGCCCCGGCCGCTGTGCTGTGTAACCTGTCATCGTCTAGGCTCTGAACCCCGTGGTTCCAAAACCCGAAAGGCCCACACACACTCAGAGACATGGCACCCCCACCCCCACCGTCGCGCCTGAAGCCCCCCACCCCAGTAAGTGAGAAGCAAGGAGTGCAGGGAGGGCGGGGGGAGGCCCCTGCCGCCTGCCCGGCCTCCCCGCCGCCTTCCCCCTGCCATCTTTGTTAAGGAACACACGACTTCCGGTCTCCGCCCTGCCACCACAAACCACAGCGTTCCTGCAGCCCGGCCGGGCTGGGGAGATGTACGGTTCCCCGTCTGAGGCCTGCCCCGCCGGCTCCAGATTGAGGAGGAGGCCGAGGAGGCAGAGGAGTCGGAATGCCAGCCGCCGGGGCCCCCTCTCCTTGCTTCTGGGGAGGGAGGGGGAGGAGGAGGATGCCACCGAGAAGGGCCCTGCAAACACTGCTGTCCCCACTTTAGACGCATCGTCTTGTGTCTGGGCTGGAGGAAGTTAAGGTAGTCTGGACTGACACCAAGTTGGCGTGGTGTGATTTGGCATTTTGACATGAACTCACCCTTTGTGTACAGAGCTGCTGCTGACAGACACACTGAGAGTTGTTTCTCTACTAGGAAGATAGATAATTTTACCCCAAACCACCTCGCTTAAAATTTTCCCCGGGTACTGCCTGCTTTTGACCAAGGCACTGATCTGAGAACTGGGTGACAAGCACAGAGACTGTTTAGCAAGTGGTCCTGGGGTCTAGGTCTGGCTCTGTCATCCTTGAGGCCTGAGCAACAAGCTTTCTGAGTCCAGGTTTCTCATGAGGATGACAAGGGGCTGGAGCAGCTGGCCTTCAAGAAGGTTCCATCCAGTTTAAAGAACTATAATTCTAGACCATTCATCTGTAAGGCCTTTTCTAAACCTAAAACCAAGACCAGCCAAGTTACTAAGTGGTCTTGGCTTCTGAGCTTTGCTGGGATAGGCCTTTGGCCTTTGGCCAGGTGGGCACACGAGCTGATCATGTGTGTTTTGTGTGTGTGTGTATGTGTGTGTCTTGATTTTGGGAGGAAGAGGAAAAGGCCAGTCTCCATCACCACCAACCATGTCCGCCATTTTGTTTTCTAGATTCCCAACTTCTTCTGGAGCCTGGGGATCGGTCACACTGGTGCGTGGTGGCATACTGGGAGGAGAAGACGAGAGTGGGGAGGCTCTACTGTGTCCAGGAGCCCTCCCTGGACATCTTCTATGATCTACCTCAGGGGAATGGCTTTTGCCTCGGACAGCTCAATTCAGACAACAAGAGTCAGCTGGTGCAGAAAGTACGGAGCAAAATTGGCTGTGGCATCCAGCTCACGCGGGAAGTGGATGGCGTGTGGGTGTACAACCGCAGCAGTTACCCCATCTTCATCAAGTCAGCCACACTGGACAACCCGGACTCCAGGACGCTGTTGGTACACAAAGTGTTCCCCGGTTTCTCCATCAAGGCGTTTGACTACGAGAAAGCGTACAGCCTGCAGCGGCCCAACGACCACGAGTTCATGCAGCAGCCGTGGACTGGCTTCACCGTGCAGATCAGCTTTGTGAAGGGCTGGGGCCAGTGCTACACCCGCCAGTTCATCAGCAGCTGCCCGTGCTGGCTGGAGGTCATCTTCAACAGCCGGTAGCCACGTGGGGAGAGGACAGAGCCGGAGCCCAGCGGGCCCAGTCCAAACTACTTTGCTGCTAATATTTTCCTCCTGAGTGCTTGCTTTTCATGCAAACTCTTTGGTCATATCCCCCCCCCCTTCTTCTCATCGTTGTTGTTTATGTTCTGTTTTGCTCTTTGAGAAATAGCTTATGAAAAGAATTGTTGGGTTTTTTTTGGGGGGGTGGGGGGGGCATTGGTATGGTTGGCAGAATACCGCGACGTGAGAAGGGGAAGCAGAAATCAGAGCACCACCGAAGATGGGGAGCAGGTTCCAACTTTGGGGTCCTCGTTGCCCTTGTCAGGGGTGTGTGTGTGTGTGTGAGAGTGTGTGTGTGTGTGTGTGCGCGTGCGCGTACGCGTACGTGCAGATGTGGGGGAAGCCGTGTGCTCTGTTTCCTATGGATATTTCCCTGCTGAGAGATCTGCGCTCCCCAGCGGTGTCTCTCTTGCCCCTTGGACATGGTCAGTGGGGCAGCGGGTGTCCCAGCAGCGGCCAGCAGCAAGGCTCTGTCCCCAGCCGGGGGAAGCCCCGACCCTGCCTCTCCCCTTCTAGCTCATTGGCTTGTCCGCAGGCTTCTCAGAAGCCACCCTGCCAGAGGCTGAACCAGAACCTGTTTTTCCACGCTGTCTCACTCCCCTCCGGCCACCCTGCTGACATTGTCGTGTCTTTCTTTTTTGGCCACCTGCTCCTGGATACCTCTGAGATGGGCTTCCCGAGGGTTGCCGGGGCAGCCCCGTCACAGTATTGCTCACCCAATGCCCTCTCAGGCCCCTCCGCCTCTCCCCTGCCCTGGTTACACCTGGACTCAGAAAACCAGCTCAGCACTTTCCTCCCCTCCGCAGCCTGTGTGTTGAGCTCTGCTGTTAGACCAGCGAGGGGAGCAGCCCCCCTTCCCACCAAGAAGGATTCGGTCCATCTTAACCCAAGGTACCACCCTGAGCTGACGCCTAACTCTTTCATTTCTTCTACAACTCATACACTCGTATGATACGTTGACACTGCTCTTAGCTCAATGAGCATGTTTAGACTTTAACATAAGCTATTTTTCTAACTACAAAGGTTTAAATGAACAAGAGAAGCATTCTCATTGGAAATTTAGCATTGTAGTGCTTTGAGAGAAAGGACTCCTGAAAAAAAAAACCCTGAGATTTATTAAAGAAAAAAATGTATTTTATGTTATATATAAATATATTATTACTTGTAAATATAAAGACGTTTTATAAGCATCATTATTTATGTATTGTGCAATGTGTATAAACAAAAATAAAGAAAAGATGCACTTTGCTTTAATATAAATGCAAATAACAAATGCCAAATTAAAAAAGATAAACACAAGATTGGTGTTTTTTTCTATGGGTGTTATCACCTGGCTGAATGTTTTTTCTAAAGGAGTTTATGTTCCATTAAACAATTTTTAAAATGTAGACTTGATTCAATGTTGTCCTCCAGCTCCTTTTTCTTCGGGTGAGAGGGGAGTGGGGAGCAGCTATCAGAATCCGGGACCGTTGGGGTCTCCCAGAGCTTGGTTGGGGAGGAAGCGTGGTTGGTGGGATCACAGAAGGGAGAGAATCCAGAACAGCTTGGCCGTCCTCGTATGACAGAAAGACCTGTACCTACACAGATACCGCTTTTCTTGTTAGGCAGAAACGCTAGGGCAGAGGCCCCCAACCCCCTTAGGAACCGGGTCACCCATCAGGAGGTGGGCGGTGAGAGCTACGGAGCAACGCTTCATCTGCTGCTTGCATGACCACCTGAGCTATCCCCACCGCCCCCAGGGCTCACATGGGTTCCTGAACCATTCTGCGTCCTGCCCCGCCCCCCGCCCCCTGGCCCGGTCTGTGGAAAGAGCCAGAGAGGTTGGGGACCACTGCCCTAGGGTGTCGCTGGTGGGCGTCCTGAATTTGTCATGGGTCGACCTCCGGGAGCCCTGAGTTTACGAAGGCAGCTGATTTTTCAAAGCTTAGAGAGTTGAGAAGAGGGAAGGTCATTTCCAATGATTGGGAGGGAGGTTGTACGGGGAGACGGGCTGGGGAGGTAGTGTCCCAAGAACTTGGGGTCCGTCTGGTTCCTGCTTGCTGACTCCTTGCTTTACAGTAAATCCTGAGGCTACTGCACCTCTCCCAGAGGAAGATCGCTGCCACACTGGGTTCCAGGACAGAGTGCCTGAGGGCTGAAGCCCTGGAGTAGAGACAGGCCAGGGGTGAGAGTTGGTGTCGGGAGGAGGGATCCGGCCACCTCGGGTCCACCGAGTTCTGTGCTGGAGGTGGAGCAGGCTGAGGGGAGTCCAGGCAGGGCCTGCTCTGCATCTGCTTACACTGTCCTAGTTCTCTACTCCCTTGGCCCAGTCCAGCTTAGCTCCAGTGGTACTTGCTGGTAAACTGCCTGTTTGGTACTGCCCACTGCTTGATCTGAGCCACATTTTAGATTCAAGGCCTCTTGCACAAGGAACAGGTTCAAATCAGGTACAAAATGGGGTTGTATAGGTGTCTGTGTCAGGGGGTCTGGAACCTTAGGCCCAGGAAGGGGTTCTCTTTCAAGTGGGGGGTTAAGATTTTGATTATCACAAACTGGTACAATTTCAGAAAAATTTTTTTGGAGGGCCAAAGTAAGATTGTCAGTTTTTCATTTTGCCAAGTGACACCAAGCATTACAGGCCTCCTGGCACCACTATTTAACACGAGGGAATTATAATGCAGTTGTGTAGCAAGAAGTGTTAACCTAGCAAGTTAGTGCCAAATGGTCATCTGGGCCAGCTTGTCCACATGAGGTGATGGGGAGCTCACTACCACTTGAAGCAGCTTTTCATAAGTTGAACTAAAACCTGCCTCCACTTATTCTAGTTCTGCAACCTAGAATACGTGTAAAACCCCAGTCTGGAAAACACCCAGGGAGGGCTCTAATTAACTCCCGGGTGGTTGCGGTGGAGGAGGGGTGGGGTGGAAGGTGTTACATTAGGAAGCTGTGGAAGGTATTTTCCTTCGCTCTGACTTGCATCAGCATGCCAGGAAGCTCTTTAGTAATAATAACAGCTGCCACTTATTGAATGCTTAGCTGTTTGCCAGGCATGATGTCAAGTGTTTAAGGGAATTATTTAATCTTCACTAGGACCCCCTGCGAAACTGGAGCCTTTGAGAGGATAAAAGACTTGCCCAAGGTCACTCAGCGAGGAAGTGCTGGGCAGAGTGGTCAGGGGGTGACTCTGGCCATACTCCTCGGTCCATACCCTGTGGAAATGTTATTTGGTTGAGTTTGGTGGGGCGCCGGTCCCACAACCTCAAATCACGGGGAGGTGGCCCCGTGCTGCTTGCCCGGAGAGCTGCGTGGGCGGGGCCTCTGGGTCTGGGAAGCAGGGGCTGTGGCGGTGGCACCTTCATGCCCTCCTCTGTCACCTGGACACTTGACTCTCAGCCCCACAAGGATGGAACTGGGCTGTGGGCATGTGGACCCCCACGGGGTGGCTGACACTAGGTCCGCGAAAGACGGACATTTAGGGGAAAACCCGTGTTTGCAGGGCACGGCGCTGAGCATCCATTGGCCTCCTCTGATGTGCCAGGGCTGCTGCAGGGTACACGCGGCCTCCATGGGGCTGCAGGACAAGATGCCCACGCCTGACAGTGGCCAGCAGCACAGGCGGAATGTGTGGAGTGAGGAGCGAGGACCTCCAGCCCACGTGGAGTTTGGATTCGTGGAGGGGAGCACAAGATGCCCCCTTGGAGGGGAGTTTTCCTGCCACCTGGTTCTCCTTCCTCTCTTAGCTCACCAGTCAGATTTTGGGGTGTGTCACAGGGTTCTGCCCTCCGCCCTCGGGCCACACCCTGTCCCCAGGCGGCAACATCACTCTGGTGCCTTCATCTCCCCTCACCTGTGATGCTTCAGCTGCCCCAGCCAGAAACCCAGCTTTTCCCATCTCGCCTGCCTCATCCCCCATCATGAAATAAAAAACCAGATCCTGTCCTTCCTGCCGCATTCCAGCCATAGTGATAAAATGCAAACATTTCAGGACTTCCTTGGTGGCGCAGTGGTTAAGAATCCACCTGCCAACACAGGGGACACGGGTTCGAGCCCTGGTCTAGGAAGATCCCACATGCCGCGGAGCAACTAAGCCCTTGTGCCACAGCTACTGGAGCCTGAGCACCTAGAGTCCATGCTCTGCAAGAAGAGAAGCCACTGCAATAAGAAGCCCATGCACTGCAACAAAGAGTAGCCCCCACTCTCCACAACTAGAGAAAGCCTGAGCACAGCGATGAAGACCTGATGCAGCCAAAAAAAAAAAAAAAAGCAAATATTTCTCATGTATGTTCCCTTGCTCTATTCCCACTAGTACGATTTAGTTCAGGGCCTTCTAGTACCTCCTTGGCCTTCCTTCCTCTGCTCCAGGTGGCCTTTCAGCATCTGCCTCCGCCAACCTCATCCTTTAACTCCTCCAGCCCCGACACACACACACACATACCCTCTGCCTTGGTCCCCAGCATGCAGGGTGACTTGCAGTTCTTCAAACACACCATGCTTATGTGTTTCCAAGCAAGCATTTTCCAACTCTTTCTTCAATTGCCTATCTTCGTCTTATCCTTCAGGATGCAACTCAGACCACCTCCTCCAGGAAGCCTCTCTCTTAAAAATTTCTGCTCTAAAGAGACATCAGCGGTATAGGATTCTCTCTTCCCTACTGAACAGTAAGATTTTAGTACTCTGGGATCTCAGCTGGGGCCCTTCTTAGGATCCACTGCCTTAAAAATTTCTGGTACAGTGTTCAGTGTGCAGTGAGGGAGGGAGAGGCAGAATTGTGGGCTTAGGATGGAAATAATAATAATGATGGCAAGCACTGATTGTGTTCTGACCATGTGGTGAGCATTTCACATTGGGATTGTCCCGTATAATCTTACAGCCATCCTAAAAGTAGATACATTATCATGAGCCCCATTCTACAGATGAAGAAACCAAGGTTAGAGAGTTGCCCAAGGTCCCTCAGCTGGTAAGTGATGGCGTCAGATTTCATCACCTCTGTGCTCTCTCATCTCTATGGGCAGGCCTGGGTCAAGGGTGACTGAGTCGGGCATATGTTTTTTCTAAAAGTTCTGGTTTGAAAGGACCAGGCTGATCTGACTGCTGAACGATAGAAACAGCACCTGAGCTTTGCACAGCTTTGTGTGCACCAAGGGTCTTCCCAGTGCATGTCCCCCACAGGCCCACGTCGCAGCACCACACAGGCAGGCTTTGGCCAGTTCGGGAAGAGGAGACCCTCCCACAGGTGAGTGACTTGCCCAGGACACCCACGTACAGCCTGGGGGAGAGGAGGATGGAATCGCACGCAAGCCCACAGCAAACAGACTTCTTGACGGTGAGGCCCTCACTCAGCCTCCAGAGGAGCTTTCTGTCCGGCTGCATGTTGTCAATGCAGCCACACTGGGAGGACGTGCAGCTCGAGACAGTGACCACATGAGTGCTGAGTACCGGGGCAGGTGAGTGGGAGTTTGACTCAGGGGATATGACTCAGGGTCTTGGCTTTTGGAGTCAGAGAGACCAAGGCTGGAATGCTCACTTGGGTAAGTCACTTAACCTCTCTGGACCTCAATTTCTGAAACATCAAATGGCCATTTTACCTGCCTTGTGGGGGCAAGAAGGGGATTAGTGAGGAATTGCACTGAAGAGCCAGCCATAGGATGGTTAGGCTGAACCACGTGGTTGCTAATATCTGACTGTTTGGACCTACCCAAATGGCAATTTCATATCATTTAATCCACTACATGCTCAATTCAAGGCAGTGGCGTCTCCAACCTTCTTTTTCCCCTGGAGCCGTGGACAGAGGCTGTGCAGCAAAGGGGCTGAGAGAAGGCAGTGGGGGGTGGTCCATACTGGGGTGATTCCCTGCTGCTCAGAACGCCAGCAAACTGCTTTAATCCAGGCCTGAGCAAGAAGGGAAGGCTGGCGGGAACCAGGGCAGGAGGGCTGGGGTGCCCCGGCCTCCGGATGAGGGGGCGTGGTCCCTGGTGGTCCCCACCGAGGGCAGAGCGGCCCGCACAGCCCCAGGTTTCCTGGCACTGGAGCAGCAGGCCCCAGTTGCCAGCTCAGCAGTTTTCCCCAACCAGAAGCGCCCCCCTCTCTTTCTGAAAGTAATGATTTTCTAAAAATGGATTCCCTCCCCTCCCCAGCTGTAATTAATCTAGCGAACACAGAGTGGCCACTGGAGGAGGCCCTTGGTGAGTTTGGACCAGTGCAAGCGCTTTGATTAACTCAGGAAGGATTCACGGCTGGGGGTGAGGGATGGGCAAGGGCACACGGCCTGGGTGCCAGGCTGGGCTTTCTGTGGCGTCTCTTTAGTGCCTGTTGGAGCCACAGAGACGAGGAGAACTGGGGGCCTCTTTCTAGGGAGCTTGTGTGATGAGACTTCTTGGGATTTGAGAGCTGCAGTCCCCAGATCCAAGGTCATCCCATAGACACCCGTGCCCTGGGCTAGGCGAAACTGATAAATAAACCTGGGGTACTTTTGTGGAGCTGCCTTTTTAAGGAGCTTCAGGGGAGGAAGAATGCTTGTCTAATCCTAAGACAAGCCCATGTATGTGATGCAGAAGAAGGCAAACTTGATGTAACTTCTTGAGTGAAACAACAAGACGCTTGGAGGATGTGTCCTCGCTCCCAGTGATGCTTCAGCGCGGTCCCAGGCCCTGGTGGGCGCTTTGGTGGAAAAGTATGAGATGGGAATCTGTGCCCTGGATTTACAGGCAGGACACAGAGGCCCTGGAGGTAGAAACAGAATGCGTCTCAGCGCTGCGTTGAACCCAAAAGAAAATATGGCTAACTTGTTGATAATGATATTACCCTTGTTCTCAACAGTGCAGAGAGCCCTTTCACACACATTCTCTTAAAGATTCCACCTGGGACCTTTTAGAAGAAGGAACTGAGGATGGAAGAGGTCAATGACTTACTCGAGACACCCAGCCAAGAGGTGGCCAGGCCACTCCGGGCAGTTCTCCTGAAGTCTCTCCCAGGGCGTTTTTTTTTTTTTTTAACCCCAGAGTGTGGCACTCGCCTGCTCTGTGCAATGCCCCTTTCAAACTCCTTTTCCTCCATCAGCCTGCTAGGTCCTGGTAGCAATAAACAACTGTGGCAGAGACATTTCATTCTCAGACATTTCATCCATAGCTGTGTGGCCCCCGTCTCCCAGCCTCCCTTGCAATTTGTTTGGGGCCACGTGATTAGTTCTGGCTGATGCGCCGCGAGTGGAGGGCTTTGTGCTGCTCTGGGTTAAAGCACTGAAGAACTGGTGAGCAGTGACCCAGCTCTCGCTCTCTCCCTCTGCCACATGGTCCTGGAAGATGGAAGCATGAGATGAAAACAGCCTGGATCCCTGAATCACGGCCCTGGAAAGCCACTGGACCTGCAGCTGGCTGTGTGAATGGGCAACTTTTTTGTGTCACCGACTGAGATTGGGTGGTTTGCTGTCCAGATGAACCCATGGCCCATTCCAGCCGCTCAAATGCTTGACCCAATCTGTCTTGCTTTCTTCTTTTCATGGAGATTCATCTTACATCTCCAGCAGGACTGGAGCTCCTTGAGGTCAGACACTAGCTCGCATACTTCCTTGAATCACATCTTTCATTGCACCAGGCCCAGCTCTGGACTCATAGTAGGTGCTTAGTAATTACCTGCTATGATTGACATGAAGTGAGGGGCCTCCCCCACTGGTGTCCCTGGAGGGATTTTTGGTTGCCCTCCAAGGGCACAGTCTCCCCATGTGGTCCAAAGCTACGTGGAAATCCCCCCTTGCTCAAGCTTCACCTCCTAAAAGCCACTGGCAGTCCCTCCCACCCTCCTCACACCACCCATCTCCACAGGCGCAAGACACAGTTCCAACCCAGGCCAGCGTCAATGTAGACCTGGCCAAGACCAGTGCCTCCTGGGCTTCCTCACTCAGTCAAGGAGAGAGAAAGTTCCAGAGGAGAGCCCTGGCTGAACCCATCAGATAACATTCCCAGCACACAGCTCCTCATAGCATGCTTGACTTCTCTCCATAGCACTGGTCTGCATTATTTGTTCTATATTATATACATGCTTAGCATTTTATTATAATCTGTTTGTTGGTTTGGTTATTGTCTGACTCCCCTCGTAGATGGGAAGCTCTGGTCACTGGCATAGCCCCAGTATCCAGGACAGTGCCCTGGATACAATAGGCACTTGACAGATATTCCTTGGATGAATCAGTGTTGAATGACTACTCAACTTTCCAACTGAAATAAATGCATTCAAATTTCAGATGAATTTAGCTTTCCTCCAAGAAAAGTACATTTGTGCTTGTTTTATAATATTTGTGAAAAGAAAGAATGCATTCTTATATTTTTCCCCCAAAAGGTATATGCAAAACTTTGCTTCTTGGGGTGATGGTAATAGCTGCCACCACAATCATAATAATAACAGCAGCCTGTGTTTATTGAAGACAAAGTTTATGCCAGGCACTCTCAGCAAGGCACTTGGCCTTGTCTCTAAGGTAAGGGTTGTCGTTAGCCCATTTTATAGATGAGGAGATGGAGGCCCAGGAAAGAATAGAGTAGGAACCCAGGTCTGCCTAATTCTACAGCTCTTGTTCTGAGTCCTGAGTCCCCATGGGAGGCTGTAGCTTTGAAAGAGCAGTTTTTCTAGTTTCTTTCCTTGAGGTTAAGGTACATCCTGAGGCCCAGGTTCTGTTTCAGACAGCTCAAGACTCCAGGGGTATTTCTGCCAGGAGACTTGCTCTGCAGTTGGGCTGTCCCATCCCATCAGGGTCTGGAATCTTTGCTGCGTCCAGGCCTCATGTCATCAGCACCAGATCATCTAATGACACGCTGCAGCCTGGGAAATTACAGTGCCCAGGAGACTTGTCCCAGAGGCCCTGCCCAGGGTAATTCCAGAGCAGGAGACAATGCTGGGAATAGCAAAAAAGACAGTATCAGGCTGCCAGCCTTAGGTAACAGAATGGTGTGTCATGGGCATGGGGCATGGGGGATGGAGAATTTTATTTTATTTATGCAGCTTTTTCCTGCAAACTTAAAAAAAAATACCGAAAAACACAAAATCAAAAGTAAAAATTACTCAAAAGGTGGTACAAGAGTGTAAAGCAATTATATTCCAATAAAGAGCTTAAAAAAAAAAGTAAAAACTATCCTCAATCTAACATTTAAAATTATGCCTTCCAATGCCACTCCCCAGAAATGGTCACGATCACAGGAGGCTTTGATTCATCCCCTTCTAAACTTGGCCTCTGCTTTTACATGCGCACATATCCAATTTTCATGAATGGAATCAAGGTATGTCTATTGGCCTGCAACCTGCTTCTGTCACTTAATGATACATCACAGACATTTCTGTAGGTCATTCATTTTCATGCTTGTTTCATATTGGAGCTGAACTTAAAGGATGCTAATATTCATTTAAAAGATATACAACTTGATACTGAACAGGAGTGAAGGTCGTGGAGCAACTGGAACTCTCTTGTGAGGATGGTGGGGGTATCAACTAGTTTAACCATTTTTGGAAAACTGCTTGTCAGTCTACTACAGTTAATCGTACCCACATCAGAAATGCATAGGTATAGTCACCAAAAGGCCTGAGGCTTTTGAATATTAGAACATTCACAGCAGCACTGTTCAAATAGCCACAAACTGGAAACAACTCAGATGTCCATCAAAAGCAGAATGGATTTTTTTAAATGTGGTTAATTTACACAGTGGATGCCATACAGCAAGGGGAAAGAAAGAACTACAACTGCACACAAGAGAGCGAACCTTACAGGCGTAGTGCTGAGCTGAAGAAGGCAGACATGCAAAACCCACACGGTATGATTCCATTTGTGTAAAATTCAGTGTGAGGCAGAATGAGGATGTCAGGAAAGGGGCATGGGAGGAACTTCTGGGGGCTGATGGTGCTGTTTCTTAATCAACTGGCTACTTACATGGGACGTTCTGTTTGTGAAAATTCATTGAGCTGTACACTTACCATTTGTGCACTTTCCTGTATGGTGTTATACTTCAGTTACAGTCTTTTTTCTAAAAAGATGATCAATGGCATGCAATCCCTTCCTCCCAAATCAGTCCTGTTTCCCTTGGGTTTGTCCCTTTCTCCCTCTCTTCCAGCGTCTGTGGAACGCACACAGCAAGCGTGGTGCGTCGCCATTAGTCCTGTGGGGCAGGGAGAGAGTGAGCTGGACGTTCTGGTTGTGGAATCCCTGGGACCCGGTGGCCAACCTCGGGGGAGCACTCAGGCTGCACTGCCCCTCAGGCTTGCTCTGGTGGTCAGTGGGCAGCTGGGGGAGGAAGAAGAAGAGGAGGGAGAGTGGTGGGAAAAGGAAAAGGGGTTACTGTCCCCATGACTTTTTAGGAGTCTGACAAAGAGCCTTGTGGCTGGGCAGCTGCATGAGTGGTGGAATTTCTGGGGTCCAAGGTACTATCAGAACAATGGTAACTACTACTACAACTATTATTATTGCAAATAGTAGCTAATATCTCTTGAGAACTTACAAAGTGCCAGGCGCGCTGCTAAGTGTTTTATATACATCCCTCCTTTTAATCCTTTTAGTGTGTAGTTATTTCTGTCCCACGTACATATTGGAGGCTCACATATGTACAATAAGCCCCCCTGCCTACAATATCCCAGCAGCTCCTGCTTAATTTTGATTGTCTGGTTGTTCATTTGAGGATCTGCTATGTGCCAGACTCTGTGGAGCCCTGAGGTACGCAAAGTGGTGTGATACACTCTCTGCAGTGTCTGAGCGGGTTGGTAATTGGGTGCTTATCCAAACCAATGTGCATTGTTTTATTTCATATTTTAGGGTGCTCCAAATAGGTAAACGTATACATAAAATTTCATTTTGTTTTGCTGTTTAGCAAAACTTAGCAAGGTACGTTCACTAAAAATTAGACTAAATTAACGAAATGGGAAAAAGAATTTTAAAAATTACCCTTCATTCCACAATCACATTGCACCTGTTGACATCTGAGCACATCCCTTTAAAAAATACATTCTTATGTGCCCACCATAGCAGTTAGTGCTGGAAGAAAATTTGTTAAATTGTTACAAAATGACACTATAATATTGTTTTGTAAACTGTACCCTCCTCCACACACTAATTATCTAATGAGATGGTGTTCTAGGTCCCTGGATGCACAGCTACTTCTGATACTCTTTTCATCATCAGGGAGTGGAGTGGTGTGTGTGTGTCTGTAAATTTTTTCCCATGTATTTGGGGGACATTTGCATTTCTTTTATAAATTTCTTGTTTATATCTTTTGCCTATTTTTTTCTTTTGGTTTGCTATTCTTTGTGGCCATTTATTTTTTAAAGAATTAAAAACTTTTTTCAAGTTCATGCACAAAATTTTAAAAGTCAAAGATAATTGAAAGCCTTACTATGAAATACATCAGTCCCCGTCCTTTCTTTCTTCCCTGAGTTTTCCAGAAACAACCCTTTCAACTCTTCCAGCTGTTTCTTTTGGTATTTATCACCATATTTCTTTTTTTTTTTCTTTAGTATTTAAAAATATTTTATTGGTTTAAAATGTTGTAAAAATAATATATATTTATTATCAAATATTCATAAGCTATGAAAGTATGTTATGGGACTTCCCTGATGGTGCAGTGGTTAAGAATCTGCCTGCCAATGCAGGAACGTGGGTTTGATCCCTGGTCTGGGAAGATTCCACACGCTGCAGAGCAACTGTGTCCATGCACCACAACTACTGAGCCTGCACTCTAGAGCCTGAGAGCCACAACTACTGAAGCCCACGCACGTAGAGCCTGTGCTCTGCAACAAGAGAAGTCACCACACTGAGAAGCTTGTGTGCTGCAACGAAGAGTAGCCTCCACTCACCACAACTAGAGGAAGCCCGCAAGCAGCAATGAAGACCCAACGCAGCCAGTAAATAAATAAATAAATAAAGTGTGTTAAGAAAAAATGTTAAACCCTTCTCAATTTCTTCAGTGCTACTTTTCAGGGGTAATTTACATGGCAGCTGTGGTTATATCACTATATTTCTAAATAATATTCTGATATTTCTTTTTTTAAAAATAAATTTATTTATTTATTTATTTTATTGGCTGTGTTGGGTCTTCGTTGCTGCACACAGGTTTTCTCTAGTTGCAGCGAGCAGGGCCTACTCTTCCTTGTGGTACGCGGGCTTCTCATTGCGGTGGCCTCTCTTATTGCAGAGCACGGGCTCCAGGCACATGGGCTTCAGTAGTTGCGGCATGTGGGCTCAATAGTTGTGGCTCATGGGCTTTAGAGCATAGGCTCAATAGTTGTGGCACACGGGCTTAGTTGCTCCACGGCATGTGGGATCTTCCTGGAGCAGGGATCGAACCTGTGTCCCTTGCACTGGCAGGCGGATTCTTACCCACTGCGCCACCTAGGAAGTCCCTGATATTTCTTAATGCATTAATTTTAAATATTATCTCTTAACTTTCTATTAACTTTCTAGTTAGGGATCACTATCTTGAATCTTCATACAACTTCTCTCCTCATTAATAGTCAATACTTACACTATTGGAACTACGAGTATACAGATCTTGTCCACTGCTGAGCCATGGGGTGTACTATGATTGCATGTCTTCCCTTATACAACTCTTGTATTCCTGGACTTGCCTAGGTTCTTTTTGTTGGCTTAGAGTTCATTGTAGTTTTTGCTGTTGCTTTCCATACTTTTCAGGCACTTCTCAATATACTTTAAGCACTTCTTGATTTTTCCTCAAGGTCAAACCTATCAGACAGTTTGTCAGTTCAACGTTTCCCCCACTAAAGTCTCCATCCTTCTGCTCCATCTGGACAGGTTGCCTCATGGACCTGATCGATGCACAGCAGTCACCCTGAAGCATCCCTCTACCTCTTTGTTGGCTTAAGTCTCTTGCTCCCTGGAACCCATGAGTTCACCTTCCTTGGTTTAGTCTCTCATTTTGGTGCCAATTATCTTTGAAAACTGTTTGTACCATGTTTTCCATCTTTCTTCCCTCCCTCCCTTCCTCCCTCCCTCTCTTCCTTCCTTCCTTCCTTCTTTCCCCTCCCCCCCTTCGTTCCGTGCCTCTTCCCCTCCTCCTTCTAAGCATGCCTGAGGACGACCATGGCAGAAGGAAAGGAAGGGTTCCCTGGCAGCCTCACCCTTTGCTCTGTTGTCTCGAGCCCGTCATATAAAGGGCCCTGAGTGCAGAATTCAGCTCTCAGATCTACCTGCCGGAAAGCAGAGTCACCCATTCCCCTTCCTCTCTGCTCCTCCCCATCTGTTTTTCTCTTGTCCTGGATTGAAAGTTTCTGTTTCTTTGTTTTTGGGACTTTGTTTGTTTGTTTTTGGCTGCACTGCACGGCTTGTGGGATTTTAGTTCCCTGACCAGGGATAGGACCCACACCTTTGGCAGTGAAAGCGAGGAGTCCTAACCCAGGGAATTCCCTGGAAGTTTCTGGATATCAAATCGTTTTCATTTCCCTGCCACTACCTCAGCGTAGGCACTGCTGGCCTCTGGCCTAAGTCACTCAGAGGCCTCCTAGCCATTCTCCCTGTACCCATGCTTGTCCCCCCTGCTCATCATACTCCTGGTTATGGCAGGGGGCATTCTGTAAACCCACATTTGAATTGAGCTGTTTTGTTTGTTAAAGGCATGCACTTTCACGTCTCCACACTTTTGCATAGACTCTTGGCCCGGAATGCCCTTCTTCCTTTCTCTAGCTGATGAACTCTCTCTCTTCTTTCAATGTCCAGCTCAAATATGTTCTCCTCCAAGAAGACTTCCAGTCTCTCCCGTTGGCACGAATCAGATTCTGCAACACTTTATATGACACTTTCTTATAACCTCCCTCCTTGTCTGCCTTGGGCCAGATCCTGACACCAACTAGCTGAGCCTCAGGTCACCGTCCCTCAGCTCCTGCATCTGCACCCTCCCTGGGAGAAGAACCCTACTGTATTCAACACTGACTGTGCACCATGCCCTCTACCGAAAATTTGCTGTATGTAACACAATTACATACTGAACTGAAAGACCTTCAGCAGGGCTTCTTTGGTGGCGCAGTGGTTGGGAGTCTGCCTGCCAATGCAGGGTACACGGGTTCAAGCCCTGGTCCAGAAAGATCTCACATGCCTCGGAACAACTGGGCTCGTACGCCACAACTACGGAGGCTGTGCTCTAGAGCCTCGAGCTACAACTATTGAGCCCGTGTGCCACAACTACTGAAGACCGCGCACCTAGAGCCCGTGCTCCACAACAAGAGAAGTCACCCCAGTGAGAAGCTCGCACACCACAACGAAGAGTAGCGCCTGCTCTCCACAACCGGAGAAAGCCTGCACACAGCAACAAAAACCCAACACATCCAATAAATGAATAAATACATAAATGTATATATTAAACAAAAGCCCTTCAGCAACACCTCTCTGTGCTTTTGACAGTCCACGCAGGGAGTGGAACGAGTAAGGACTGGGAGGTGGGGGAATGTGAGCAAAATGACATCTGTTACTGATTTGCCTGTATGTCACCGGGGCTCTCTACCTGGCTTGGGAAATTCTCTTTACCTGAGTCTGTTGAGAGACTAAAGAGCAAGATACTTGCTTTCCCGGCTTCCCTAGCGGCCAAGCATAGGCACGTGACCCGGGATTGGCCCATCAGATGCCCCTGGTCTTGTCTTGGGGTCAGGATGCGGGAACAGAGAAGCAGGAGGGAGGAGAATGATTCCAGGGGTGGGCAGTGGCCACATCCCATTTCTGGGGAAGAGCAGCAGCCATGGGGCCAACGGCACAGTCCAGTGTTTGCTGTCCAGTGAGGATGTCAGTGGGGAGAGGAGACTCATCTGGTGCTCTGGGGGGTCAGTGGGTTCTCAAGAGTCAGCTCTGTGATGTGGTTTCGGCAGCCCTCTGCTCTGGAGAAGTTCTCTGGCCCACTGTTGATTCTGTGACCTACCCAGGATCCTGTCAGGACTTTTCTTTTGTGCTTAACTCAGCTAGAATCATCTTCTGTAGTTTGCAGCTACGAAGACTGACCATATGGATAGGGGCCGGGAGCGGCATGGGTCATGGTTGGCTAAAAAGCCATCCCCCGGGGCAGGAGAGCTGGGAATCTCTGCCCTCCTGACGGTGATGACGGCCATGGCAGGCTCCCCACCCGGGTGGTCACTCGGATCCTAAGCAGACAGAGGCCACGCAGCAGGGGCAGAGTTGTAAGGTTACAGGAACCCCTAGGAGCTCCCCAGGAGGACCCAGCCTCGAAATAGAAATGTCCTAGGCAGTGCCCCTCCAATCATGAGAGCCATGCAGTTTTAAAGCCAGGGCCACTCTTCAGAGCAGCTGGGGGCTGGGCACTCGTGTTCAGGAGGCCTGGGTTCTTATCTTGCTGCAATTAACTCCCTGTGTGGCTTGGGTAAGTCACTCCTGTTCTCTAAGCCTCCGTGTCAGTGTCCTCACCCGGAAGCGTGGGATGTGGACCGATAACTGAGACGTCTTTTCTAGTACTAGTGCTTCCAGTATGAGCACCCACAGCCTCTTGGGCCTCCTCCCCCCACCCTGCCCCCTGCCCCCTGCCCCACCCGCTGAACTCCCATGAACTCCCTGACAGCAGGCCCCTGCCATACACCTAGTAGGTGCGCAGAAAGTGTGGGATGGCAGCACCAGGGGAGGGCCGGCTCTGTTAGGGGTGGGTGGCTGGGGTCCTTGGCGACACTCAAGCTCTGCCTCTCCTTGGTCGTTATGGAGGAGGAGAGGGAGGAGGGGGGTGTGGCAGGCCCAGCAGCGGCCCTGAGGCAGCCTCAGCAGGCACTTTCTGGGAAGCCGCCCCCAGAACCTAGCCCTGCGCAGGCCGAGGAGGCCCTGTCTCCAGCCCGTTTCCCTTGAACTGGAGCCAGGCGGTCCTCACACATTACTCACTGGCGGGGCGGCCCTGGCCCAGCGCCAAGGCAAACAGGCCTCCAGCCTGCCTGGGGGCTGGTCGGCTCGGCCTTGGGCGGGGAGGGAGGCGCCCACGCCTGGGCCCTGCTGCGGCCAGCCCGCCTGTGTCCCCCTGCCAGCCCAGCCCCAGCCTGGCCCAGGGGTCAGGCTCTGGCCTGGCATTCGCCAGGGTTAGGCCTGGCTGTCCCTGTGGATATGGTGCTGGCGAGGGCCTTCCTCCTGCCAGTGCCTGGGTCTTCCCCCTCTGCTAAGGGAGAAGCCACAGTTCCTACCTGTGCGGCCAGTGCAGAAGCTTCACCCGGTGCCTGCCACTGACCCTGGGACAGCAGAGGAGGAGGGAGCCAGGGCCTCTACCCTCCCTGAGTTCCAGGGCTGCCTCTCAGGACAGAGACATCGACGGGGAATGAGCAGGGATGAGAGCGGACGTCCATCAGATGTTGTGCATTAGAAGAAGTGTAGGAAAGGGGCAGGCTAGGAAGACTTCCTGGAGGAAGTAGGGCCTGACAAGGCCTTGACAAATGGGGAAAGTTTGGATAATCTTGATGGAGGAAGAGAGGAGAGGTTGTGCACTGGGTGTGAGTCTCTGGGTAAGATGGGCCTGAAGATTGGGGCAGAGACAGACGGTTGGGGGTAGGAAGAGAAGGGTAGCTAGGTGAGGAAGATGAGACCAGGTACTGGTGGTCCTGGGCAGGCCTAGTCAACCTTTGTCCAGAACCTACCTCTCCACCCATCTAGATCCCCACCCATCCCCATTCATCCACCCACCCCCATTCATCCAGCCATCCATCCGCCCATCCATTTACCCATCCACACACCCATCTACCCATCCAACCACCCATCCATCCACACACCCATCTATCCATCCATTTCTTCAGCCATCCGTCCATCCTTCCATCCATCCAAACTATAAATATCTATTAAACACCCACAATAAGCGAAGACCTGTAGGAAATATTTTCACTGCTCTTACGCATACTGGCCTGACTTATAGTAAATAGGTTCCATAAATGTTTATTTAAATAGATGGAGGGAATTCCTTAGCAGTCCAGCGATTAGGACTCTGTGATTCCATTGCCGGGGTCCTGGGTTCAATCCCTGGTCGAGGAACTAAGATCCTGCAAGCTGTGTGGCACGGCCAAGAAAACAAAACAAAAAACAAAAAACAAAACAAAAAACAAAAAACAAAACCCCAAACCCCAAAAGCAAAACCAACAAAAACAAACAAACAAAAAAAGATGGAGAAGTGATGAACAGAAAGGACATGTCTACGCCCTCAATGAGCTTGTCGTCTCATGGAACAAAAAATATAAAATTACAAATTGTGACAAGTGCTATAAAGGAAAAGACCAAGGTGCCAGGAGAAACAAGCAGGGCATAAAGATTATGGTCTCTTAAACTGCTGTGTGATCCTTGGCAAGTAACTTGATGTCTCCATGCCTCCACTTCTGTATCTGTAAAATGCAAAAAATAATAGTGCCTACTTTACAGAGTTGTCCATCAATTTTTTTTTCAATTATCAAAGTCAGAAAACTTTAATACTGACCAATTTTCTAATCCATGGTCTATACTTAGTTTCAATTGTCTGAAAATGTCTTTTTAACAGCTTTTTTTTTATAACAACTAAATTTTGAAATATAGTTCATATACCACACAATTCACCCATTTAAAGTGTACAATTCAATGGTTTTTAGTATATTCAAAGATATGTTCAACCACTGCTATCAATTTTCGAGCGTTTTCACCACCCTAAAGAGAAATCCTGTATGCTTTAGCTATTGCCCACTTTCTTCCCCCAACTCCCTCCCTCCAACCAAACCTAGGGAACCAAGTCTATTTTCTGTCTTTATAGATTTCCTTTGTTCTGATATTTCATATAAATGGAATTATATACTGTGGTCTTTTGTGACTGGTTTCTTTCACTTAAAATAATGTTTTTAAGTTTTATCCATGTTGCAGCATGTATCAACACTTTTTTTTTTTTACTTTCAAAATAATAGACTATTTTCCTAGAGCAGTTTTAGGCTCGCAGCAAAATTGAAAGGAGAGTACAGAATTCCCACATAAGCCCTACCCCTCAAACACAGCCTCGCCAGCCATCCCACACATCCCATGTGATACAGTGTGATACCAAATTATTACAATTACATACAATTACAGTGTGATTGTTATTAAAATCAATGAACCAACACTGACACATCATTATCAACCAAAGTCCATAATTTCCATTAAGTTCACTAATTTGGGCTGAAAAATATTCCATTATATGGGATATACCACATTTTGTTTATCCATTCACTTGTTGATGGGCACTTGGGTAGTTTCTACCTTTTCCCTCTTATGAATAATGCTGCTATAAACATGCATGTACAACTTTCTGTGTGATCATACGTTTTCATTTCTTTTGGGTATAGGCTTATCTTGGAGATATTGAGGATTTGATTCCAGAGCATTGCAATAAAGTGTATATTGAAATAAAACGAATCACACAATGTTTTGTTTCCCAGTGCATACAAAAGTTACACTGCTGCTATGTTGTAGTCTATTGTCTAATAGCATTATGTCTAAAATCAATGTGCATACCTTAATTAAAAAACGCTTTACTGCTAAAAAATGCTAACCATCACTTGAGCTTTCAGTGAGTTGTAATCTTTTTGCAATCGTAACATCAAAGATCACTGATCACAGATCACCAATAACAGATATAATAGTAATGAAAAAGTTTGAAATATTTCGAGAATTACCAAAATGTGACACAGACACACAAAATCAGCAAATGCAGTTGGAAAAATGGCACTGATAGACTTGCTTGATACAGGGTTACCACAAAACTTTGATTTGCGAAAAACACAATGTCTGTGAAGCCCAGTGAGGCAAAGTGTAATAAAACAAGGTATGCCTGGATATACTTAGTAGTAGAATTGCTGGCTCATGTGGTAACTCTATGTTTAATATTTTGAAGAGTTGCCAGACTAATTTCCAAAGTGGCTGCACCATTTTACATTCCCACCAGCAATGTATGAGGGTTCTGATTTCTCCACATTCTTGCCAATAATTGCTATTATCGGACTTTTTGAGTCTAGACATCCTAGTGGGTATGAAGTGGTATCTCATTGTGGTTTTGACCTACACTTCTCTGATGACTAACGATATCAAGTATCTTTTCATGTGCTCATTAACCATTTGCGTGTCTTGGAGAAATGTCTATTCGTCTCCTTTACCCATTTTTAAATTGGATTATTTATCTTTTTTATTGTTGATTTGTAAGAGTTTTTTTTTTATATATATATTCTGGATACAAGTCTCTTATCAGATATACGGCTTGCAAATATTTTCTCTGATTCTGGGTTCTTTTCACTTTATTGGTGGTGACCTTTGATGCACAAAAGTTTTTTATTCTGTTGAAGTGCAACACATCTATTTTTTCTTTTGGTGCTCATGCTTTTGGTGTCATATATAAGAATCCTTTACCAGATCCAAGGTCATGCAGGCTTATCCCTATGTTTCTCCTAAGAGTTTCATAGTTTTAACTCTTTGATCTCATAGTTTAGGTCTTTGATCCATTTTGAGCTGGTTTTTCTATATGGTATGAGGTAAGGGTCCAATTATATTCTTTTGCATGTGGAAATCCAGTTGTCCCAGCACCATCTGTAGAAAAAACTATTTCCCTCCACCCTCCTTGGATGGTCTTGATACCCTTGTCAAAAATCAGTTGACTATAGATGTAGGAGTTTACTTCTGGACTCTCAGTTCTATTCCGTTGATTTATATGTGTCTCTTTGTGCCTGTACTGCACTGTCTTGATCACAGTAGTTTTGTAGTAAGTTTGTAAATCAGAAAGTGTGAGTCCTCCTACTTTGTTCTTCTTTATCAGGATTATCTTGGCTATTCTGGGTCTCTTGCAATTCCACCTGAATTTTAGAATCAGCTTTCCAGTTTCTACAAAGATGTCTGCTGGGATTGCACTGCATCTGTAGATCAATTCAGGGAGTCGTGCCATTTTAACATTGTCAGGTCTCCTCAACCGCAAACGTGGGATGTTTTTCCAATAATCTAGATCTTCTTTCATTTCTTTTAAAGTTTTGTAATTTTCAGGGTCTAAGTTGTTGTACTTCTTTTGTTAAATTTATTTCTAAGTATTTCATTCTTTTTGATGCTATTGTAAATGGAATTGTTTTCTTAATTTTACTTTTGAACGGCCCACTGATTTTCAAACAAAGGCTTATTGTGCTCAGCAGCCGTGAGAGATGCCGGGATATGGCAATGAGCATTTTATGAGGATGAATGAGATAATATATTAAAGTATAATAATGTACTTTTTATTATTGTTTTTCCCGTCTCTCTCCTTTTCTTCAAGTATGTCATAAGAAGGCCTCCTGCAGAGGCAGGAGGGAGCTATTGAACTTCAAGAAGAATTGATATATCTGGAAGCAGCTGGAGGACTGACAAGGGGAACAGACCTGCTCCCTCTGGGTGGCTGTGAGGCCAGAGCAAGACTCCAGGGAGGCCTAGGGTGCTTCTTGCAGGAAATGAGCATCCTTGGGTGGTCTGGGAGGGGCCAGGGTGAGGGGCCCAGCAGAGGCCTGAGTTGCCTGCAATGGGTTCCTACAGGAAACAACTTACTCCTACCACTGGGCGAGGCTTCCTCCTCCACGGGTTTTCATCTTTCGTCTTGTGGGCTTCTCCTCATTCTCACATCCCCTTGAGGATCTTTTCTTGGTTTTGGCCTCTGTCTCCTCCGGTCATCTTTCCCTCCCTCCCCCACCACGCCTCTCTAGCAAGCAGGGGACGGGCAGCAGCATCTCTTGGGAGCACTGGATTATGTAAGGTCCTGCTCATCAGGTTAGGTGGGGAGAAGGAAGGGTGCCTCCTTCCCTGCCACCTCCCCCCAGAAGCAACGGACCAGCAAGTGAGGAGACCTCTCACCACACCAGCTGGCTCCTTCCTGTGTGTGGCTCCAGCCTGGGCCCCTCACCCTGGCCAACTGTCTCACAAGTGGGAGAGTAGCTGGAGGCCTGCATCCTGAGACTGACAGTGTCAGTCCTGGCCTCTCTCTCCCTCTGCATAGGGCCTCTTCCTCCTGCCTGCTGTCTGGAAGGCCCTGACATGTTCCTCATTTCAACCGCTGCTTCCTCTGCAGCCCAGGCCCCGTGGCGCCTGGAGGTGGCCTGACGGCCCTTGGCCTCACGTCTATTCACCAGTCATCCCTATCTTCGTCTGTGCTGGAACCTTCATACCCACACCCTCATGTCACAGGACAAACCACAGAGGGCTGAGTAAGGCCCAAGTGTGGGCGCAGGGCCTTGGGCCTGGAGGGGTGGGGATGCAGGAGGAGGTGTGGCCCCTGCCCCCAGCATCTTTCTGCCCTCCATACAGATCCCTGCACATAAGAGGGCCACGCATTGCGCATGGGGCTGTGACTTAGTTCAGAGAAGGGAGGTCAGCATGGGCTGCGGGGAGGGGCAGGCTTGAGACGGGATGCCCCAGGTTCTCAGGGGTCACGGAATGTGGCTCAACGCTCTGGGTCCCTCAGCTGGACCCTGACGGGACCATTCCTCCCTCTGACCGAGAGGTGATGTCAGTGGGTAAGCAGATAGGGCTGCCCGTAAGGAAGGGGATCCTGGCCACTGGGCTGCTGTGAAATGCCACAGCGTGAGGCCAAGACGGAGGCCCCAGACTGCCTGGGTTAAAGCAACCGGCTGTCTAGCTGTGTGACCTTGGGAAAGTTACTTAACGTCTCAGTTTTCTCCGTGGGAAAATAAAATGATCATCATTGACAATATCTTAGATTCTAAGGTTTACAGCAAGGTTTCTCAGCCTCGACACTGTTGATATTTGAGGCGGGATGATTCTTTGCTGTGAGGGACTGTCCTGTGTGCACTGCAATCCCTCTGTGCATGGGTAGCACCCACGGCCCCCAATCAAAACAACCAAAAAATGCCTCCAGGCATTGCCAAATGTCTCCGGGGGTAAAATCGACCCCGACTGAGAACTACTGGCTCATGTAGGACTTCAGTGAGTTAATATATGCAATACGCTTAGAACAGTGCCTGGCCCAGAGGAATCACTCAATAATGCTTATCTATTGTTATTATTACAAGCAGGGAACAGAGGCAAAAACAAGATGTAAAACAAAAAACAGAAGTCAAGCACAGAAGAACCTATCTAACACCCTTAGTCGCTGGAGAGTAGGGCCTGGGATGAAGAGGGGAGAGACTGTGTATTTATAAAAAAAAAATGCTCCCATTGACTTGACCAGCTCCCCCCATTATCGGGTCCATTCACCAGAATGTGAATCTGGAGCACCCATGGGTGTGCTGGGGCCCCCAGTGACACAGGGAGAGGGAGACTCTGCCCCGCCTAGCTTCTGGGGCTTAATTCCACCCAGAGAAAAGCCCAGATACTTTGCATTTCTCTTCAAGCGTTCAGAGTACAGAGCAATCAGCTAAGGCCAGGGCCGGCTTGGCCAGGCACTTGTTCTCTGGCCACTCATTCATTTGTTCACTTGGGAAATGCTCATTGAGGCCCTCAAGAGCCAGACTCTATGCTGGGCGCGTCGGAAGGAAGCGGGACCTTGAGCAGTGGTTTGAAAGCTGGCCAAGCTTCACGCAGCAGGAGAGGAGGAGGAAGAATGCCACTGACCATGGACGGGGCGACGGTGGTGGTGGTGGTGGGAGCTGATCAGGCAGAGACCCCGGGAAGGTGAATTCCCTGAAGTGTGGTGTGGTCAGAGGCTCAGCTGGTGAGGAGCCCTGAGCACCAGGGTAGAGACATGCTAGCTCTCTATTCTGGAGTCCTTGAAGGATTTTGAGCAGAGGTCTGGGGAACCCCCGATCTGCTTGTGGGAGAGAAGGGGCTTATGTCCTAGCCCCACAGACCTCCCCAGGCAGGAGCTCCGGGGTGGGCCCTTCAGGCAGGGCCTGGGCTTGGGTTCCCACTCCTGCCCCAGCCCCAGGGGAGGGCCCTGAACAGAGGCCCCGTCAGGCTGCCCAGGCTGGGCCCTGGCCTGACTCATTCCCTGCCTCTGAGATGCTCCACCTGTCTCTCCAGCTGAGAAATGGAACTGTCCACCTGCCTCCCTGGGCCCTCCCTCCACTCGGGCGTAATTGAACGTTGCCTCCAATTGCTTTGAACTCCATAGCAGTCAGACATTTGCTAGTGGAGCAAAGACTAGGCCTGACCTTCAGGGGTACACGGTAACTAGGGGACCTGAGGAAAAGCCAGGAGCCCCTTGGGGAGGGGGTAGGGCCAGGCAGCAGGAAGCCAAGCCTGTGTGAGCACCTCCATCTTGGCCCCTCGCCTCCTCTGGGGCACTGTGCTCTCGCCCAGGGTGCCAGGCGGGCAGCCACCTGGGCGGGGCCATACCCACAGGGTTGTTAAAACCACCTGGGCCCGGCCTGGCCATGGGGAATGAGCTCACCATGTCGCTGTCCTGTGAGGGGCCAGGTTCACGTGGCAGAGCTGGGCTGCTCTGAAATGAAGCCAGGTGCAAAGCCAGGCTCGCAGGGGCTAGCCTGGGGCCAGTCCAAGATTGTCCAGCTCTCAGGACCCCAGTCTATAGAGTCATCCCCAGGGGAACAGCATCCCTTTGGCTCCAAAGAGAACCTGGAAACTGTGAATCTGGCTTCTGAGCCCTGCCTGCCCCTTGGCCCGGGTCACAGGCTGCCCCAGAGAGGGTGGAGGGCCCGGTGGAGGCCTGTGTGAGGCCCGCTCAGAGGTCCAGGGGTCCGGTCCAGCACCCAGAGCCGTCTGCAGCTCCATCACCCGCCACTGTGGCACCCAGGCAGGCCTTCCTTCTCCTTGAGCCCATTTCCCCTGGGGCCAGTGGGAGTCATGAAGTTTGCCCTCCCACCCTTCAGGGTGGTTGTGAGGATCAAATGAGATCACAAAGATAAAAGAATAGAAAAGAAGAGAGCTTGGGACACACATAAGTGGCTGTTATTGTCACTGTTGTTATTAGCTACTCGCCAACCCCTCTCGGAACAGAGCCATCCGGCAGGTTCTCAGCCCTACCTGGGAGTCCCAAGGGGGCTGGCCTGGGCCCTGCTGCACCCAAAGCTCTCTCTGGGGGCACCTGGGGGGTCCAGAGCCTCCTCTGTCCCTCCCAGTCCTCTAGCACAGTCCCGCTGGGGGTGCATAAGAACGAGGGAGGGGAGAGGGGCCTCAGCCAGTCTGCGTGGGGGCTGGTTCCCCGGGCACTGCTAATGTCACATGCACACACACACTCCTAAACATATACACATGCTCACACGGACACATCAACACACACAAACCAGCACCCAGGAGCACTCACCCCTAGATCTTGACTCGCGAGCGTGCGCGCACACACACACGCAGATGCCTCCTCCAAAGCAAATTCCATGCTCATCTCCTTCCATCCAGAGGCCAGTGGGCAGGCAGGGATGTTATTATTGGGTGGCTGTTGTTATTATGATCGTTCTTAGAAAAGTCTCAACTCGGCAGAAAACATCAAACAGCGACCAGCAGCCTCAGATAGCAGAGGCGACAGGCCCTATGGGGCCCTTTCCAGTGCAGACCTGCCTCCTCGTTTGCAAAAATGACTTATTATTAATCTGTGATTGAAACTGTAATTATGCCATCACCGTGTCAACAAGCTGGAACATGGCGAGGACTGGCAACGCCGTCTGGAAATGTGTTCTTACCCTCTACCGTGACCACGCTGGCATCTGCCCCATCCCATGGAGGAGGCCACGCACACACCTGCCAAGCTCAGGGCCCACTTCCCCAGAGGGCGCCGGCCGTGTGTGTGTGTGTGTGTGTGTGTGTGTGTGTGTGTGTGTGCGCCTCTCACTCTAAGAGTCTGGAGAGGTGAGGTGAAGGGTGAAGTCCACGCGTGGCCCCGAGGAGAAAGCAGCCCCGAGAACGCCCCGGGGAGCTCTGCAGCACGTGCTTCAGGGCATGTGGGCTCACAGGGCGCATCCCCAGGCCCTGCCTTGCCCTGTGTATCCCACGGGGTGGGCCTGACTCAGCGCACATCACAGGCGCCGGGGTCCTTCCAGCCCTGTTCCTGCCTCTGGTAGCCCTGAGGCATGGCTGGGCAAAGGCCCACTCATAAGCTGTGATCATCTACTAATGACCGACTTTTATTGACCACTTACTATGCATCAGGTCTGGTGCAAAATACTTTATGTCCATTATCTCATTTCATCTTTTGAAACCATTTAAATCTAAAATGAAGTAGATGTTAAATTAGTCTTAGTTTCACAGATGAGGAAACTGTAGCCTAGTGGAGTTAGGTGGTCTGCCCAGGTCCTGCAGAGCTGGGATTAAAGCCTTTCTAAAGAGGTCATCTACCTCCCCCACCCCCACCCCAACTCCTCTGATACGGCTCACACCCTCCCCGTGAGCTCCAGGAAGCAGAGCCCTGGCTGTGCTCCTCTGCCTGCCTGCCTGCCTGCAGCCTTGGGTGTAGTGGATGCTCAAGAAATTGTCCACGAAGGAAGGAAGGAGGGGAAGGTCGACAGTTCAGGATTGGCTGTTCAGGACTTCTTTAAGAAACATGAACTTTCCAGAACCTTGGCCCTCCCTGGGGGCACTCCACCTGCAGGCACACAGGGCTGAGACTTCTGGTTTGGGAAGGGTCCTTTGGTGCCAAAGACCACTTCTTTGCCACACAGTGGATCCCAGTGTGTGCAACGAAAGAAATGAAAACCCCAGCTCGCCCAGAGGGAAATGCCTACGTGTGTGTGTGTGTGTTTCTGTGACTGTACCCGTAAACCTGTGGGCATTACTTCAAGGGACAGCAGAGATGGAAGGTCACAGAGCTAGCTGGCAGAGAAGATGAAATGAGAACAGAGGGCTCCTAACTTCCACCCAGGGATCTTCTACGCACAGACTAGGAGAATTCCAGGCCCTGTGGCCAGCCATGGTGGAGACGACTTCCATGGCTTGTCAGAGAACATGGTCTTCAGAGCTCATCTGGAGGGTGACCACAGACCCTGAGGCCATACACAGCCACTTCACAGTGCCCTCCAGGATCACAAGGAGGAACCATGGGTAGAAGGACAATATTTGAAGCAAAGGGCAGGGAGGTACAGAGGAAGGAGGAAGGGCACTGGAGTAAGATGGGAATTAGGTTCAAATCCTGACTCAGCCACATTCTAAATGAGTGCTTTTGGGTAGAGTCAATTTTCTGAGCCTCAGTTTCTTCATCTGTAAAATGGGGATAATAAGACCTGCCTGACAGAGTTCTGGTGGAATAAAATAAAATAACATAATATGAAAATACTGAAATGGATCCTACGCTCATGGTGTCCCCTGTGAGACTGCCCTGGATTATTTCATAGGCTATATTCTAGGCAGAGTCAGAGCTTCTGCAGCACAAGCCAGCTACTCAACTACAAGGTGGTTTTAGGTCTGCAAACAAGTATCTCGACACTGCAATACCCCCTCCTCCAGAAGGCCACTGTTCTGACTCCATGCCCCACAATCTCTCTGTCATCTGCCAGTCCTGGCTCACCCAGTTCCCTGGTGTTTCATTACTTTGACTTAAGGCTTAATGCAGTACCTCTGTATGAGGGACTAGGCAGTGGGCCAACACTGTTCAGATGTAAATGTTGCCGTCCATCCATCCACTCATTCATTCACTGGGCAGTGACTGGGTGGACACTAGGGAAACTGAGAGGATCCCGGGTACCTGGGAGCAGGAGCTGATAGCAGCATCATGAGCGGGACACCGGGCAGGGGAAGAGGGGCGGGAGAGAGGGAGGGGCTGCACTGAAACCAGCCTTAATTAATCCTCTGTTGATGCTGCTGGAGCAGCTCAGAGCCGGCCAGAATGAACCAGCCAGGCTGGGGAGACGCTTAGAAGCAAACAAAGCCAACTTTGGGGGCATTCTTTTGGAGAGCCCCGGGGGTCTAGGAGTGAAACCACTGTGGCTGTTTGAGGCTCACGTTTCCCCGGCTGGGGTCGGGTGGGGTGGGCAGGGCCCGGGAGGTCTGGGAAAGAGGCAGCGGGCGGCCAGTGGCTTGAGGGCATCGCAGGCGCACACCTGTGTGGGGCGGGCGGGGTGCGGGCAGAGCTCCGGGCCGCTGCGCGTCCGGGACCTCGGGCGGGAGGGCGCCGAGCCGGGGTGGGTGCGGGTGCGGGTGCGCGGCGGGCAGGTGGGTGGGGGCGCGCCCTCCCGCCCCGCCTTGGATGGAGCGCGGGAGCGGAGACCGCGGTGATGGATGGCCCGCCGGCTCGCCTGGGAACCGACGCGGCGACGCGTCCGCGCCAGTCGGAGGGAGCCAGGGGGTCAGATGGCGGGGCCCCTCCCTCGGGAGGCCCAGCCCCAGGCAGGGGAGGGAGTGGGCGAGCCGGGCAGTTCTCAGGCCAGGCAGGCTGCGGGGAGGATCCTGGCTTTCCTCCCATTCCCCCTCACGTCCTCCCAGCAGCAGCGACTCTGCCTCTGGTGCCCGCGGGACCTTAGGGCTTGGATGGGGGCTCCAGATGCCCGCACCCTCGGGGCCCAGAGAGCAACTCACATCCCACCTTCTCCTGCAACCCCCGGCAGGCCTCCCAAACCAAGCCCCAGCTTCTCTTTATCGCGGCAGGAACTTGGCCTGTGGTACCCAGAGGAGGGGAAGTGACTTTCCGAAGGTCACACGGTCAGGGAGAGGCAGAGGGATGACTCCGTTAACTTTTCCTCCAGGTCCAGGCCACCCTGGAAACAGAGTTCTGTTTCCATAGTGATGCATGTGACTGTGGCAAGGGCTGGGGGTTGGCCAGCCTCCCTGCTTTGGGGACCCAGGGTGGGGGAAGAGTGAGCCCTCCCTTTCCACCCGTGATCAGGGATTCCCAGTGTCCGAAAGAGTGGAGCGGAGGCCCTTCTTGAGTGAGCAGCAGGCCGGGGGGGATGTGTGCACCTGATTTTCTTCAGAACATGGCAGAGCTTGTGCCCCATGTGCCCAGTATCCCCAAACAAAGCTCTGGGAGCTGAAATGAGCCCGCCGTGCTCAGCTGTGTTCCCCAGCCCTGGATGTGGTGTCAGGCTTGCCAAATGACAGCTCACCTCCCACCCTACAGCCCGGGGTCAGGCATCCAGCTGGGGCTGGACAGCCTTGGAGAGGACAAAATACCTCTGACTGCTGCCCATCTCCAGAGGTGCCTCCTCTATGCCAGCCTCACCACACTGCCGGGTGCCACCAACAGCACTTTATGGGTGAGGACACAGGCTGCAGGCAGACAAGGTATTAACACAAGATTATATGGATGGAGGGCCAGCCTATGTCTTGTGAAGGGCACCTGCCGGCAGGCAGAAGGACACTTGGATTTAGAAATTTTGCTGTAGATCTGTTTGCAACTTTGTGACTTTGGGCAAAACATTTCCCCTTTCTGGGCCTCCGTGTTCTCATCTGCAGTCTGGGAACAGCTGTATTGTCCCTGTCTTCCTCCCCAAAGTGTCCTGGGGCCTATGTGCTGAGGGCTGTCCCAGCAGCCTATGCCTGCTGCTCCTCACAGGGGGAGGAAAGGCACCCCCGGGTCGCTCCTGCTCTGGGAGCCCCTGGCATGGACTCGCCCTGTCCCCACAGGACGAGGAAGGCAGGGGTGGGGGTTCTCAGCGCCTCGGGCCCCAGGCTTTCCCTCCCATTCAGGCAGGGGTAGACATTTTAGAGGGGGGTCCATCTCCCTCAGATCTCTTGCCGATGAGGTGGGCAGGTTGAGTCCTGAGGCTATGCCCCCTGCCTAGTGATGCTGCCCATTGGGTGAAGTGCCCGGGCCTCAGATAGCCGCCTAGCCCTGCTCACCTGCTCTGTGTTCATGTGCGTACACAGAGCAGACTGGAGCTCTGACGCAGGCTCAGGAGGCAGAGCAGACAGGCCATAAGCTTAATTAATAGAATCAGGACATATAAATAGTCTCTCCCTGCCTCCGCTGCAGTGGGCTGTGCCAAGGGCTGGCTTGCCATTCTGGGGAAATGCCCATCAATCCAGGGACTTCTGTGTACTCAGCCTGTGCTGAGGGAGGCAGAAGGCAAGACAGGCCACTCGGGAGCTCAGTGCTGAACAGGGATGAGATGTTTAAACCATTTAGGTGTCTTCCTGGGCTGTGGGATTCTAAGAGGCAATGAGATTCCAAGGAGGAGGGAGAGGGCTGTGTGGCTGAAAGCCAGGAAGGCTTCCCAAAGGCGCTGGCTGCCCTTCTCAAGGATGCTCTCACAGGAAAGGGCAAGGAGGGGTAGGAAGGAAGGAGGAGGAGAAATGGAGAGAATGAGAGAGAGGTCTGTGTGTCCCCTGTTAGCAAGGGTGGACTCCAGGGTGCTGGCCTCTTTCTTTAGTTGAGGAACCCCTGTGTCAGTCTCCGGGGTGAAGGGGGACCCACGTGCTAACGTACTAGGCCCTGCCTGGCTGCTTCATTAGTTGTGATGGACTTCTCACTAATTCCCCCTGAGAGGGGTGTTTTATCGCCAAGGAAACGGAGGCATGGAGAGGCTCATCCGTTTGCCTGTGGCCCCACAGGAGTTGGGAAGGGTGGTCAGGGTTGATCTGGGCCTCTGACTCCAGTTCTCCAACTACAGGAGCAGAACTGACCCAGGCCCTCGGGGCTGTACACTGGGATCATTGTTGTGTGGCCCACAGGCTGCCGCCAGCCTGGAAGGCGGGGACACTGAAGCAGGCCCATCCCTGAGAGGCCTGCAACTTGCAGTGTCTGACTTTGCCTCCAGGACTCCTGACAGCCTTGCTGAGGCTTCCTTAGACCGTGGTCCAGGTCACTTCCACTCAAATTTTCCTGCCCAACCCTCACTTGGGCACCATGTGCGCCCTGATTAAGGGCTCTCCCACACTTTCCCATCATCGTCCCCATTTTCTTTCATGCATAATCCCCTCTTGGGAAGGGATGTTCGAGGACTCTGACTCACCCAGCTGAGAAGCCAGGGGGCCTGGCCCTTGGGGTTTCTCTCCAGCCCTGCCTGGAGACACTGCATTACAGGGCAGCACATTCTGCCCATTTTACAGATGAGGCCCAAGAAGGAGCCGTGGGTTGTCCTTACACAGTTGCACAGCCGGTGGGACCTTGTGGAAGGGCCCTCTCCATCTGACCCCGCCCCCTCGCCTCGCTCTGCTCTCAGCTCTCAGTGGGAGAATGAGAGCGGGCAAGGGAAGGAGGTGGCAGGTGAGGAAGGGGCTGGGAGGCATCTTCCCAGGCTCATCCTGAGAGGCTGGGGGTTGCCGTGGAAGCCCTGGCCCCGCCTCAACTTCCCTGACCAAGCCTGGTTGCTTCTCCCCATAAAAGCTAAATTTACTCTTTTAACAAGTCCGGCATCGCATTAAGACACAATGGAATGCTTGGGAAGGGGGGACATTGTCTAGGGCCACTGAGTCAGGACCGCCAGGCACAGCCTCCTTAGAGCTAGCAGCACCTCCTGCAGCCCCAAGGGCCTGGGTCAGTTCTGCTCCTGCCCTGTCTCCTCCTCCTGGGAGGTGGGGGAACCAGAGTCCTGGGTTCCTTGTTCTGGGGCAAATCTCCCCAAGTCTCCACAGACTCCAGTTCTTTCCCTCTCTGGGTGACCCTGAGGGCTGTGGCTCTCCTCCTTGGTGCTGGGTGTTCACCCAAACACCTGGCACATGTTTTCAGGTAGAGCCTCGAAAGTACCAACACTGATGATTCTTGTTCCTCAGCCCTGCTGGCAGCCAACATTTGTGAGCCCCATCCCTGCTCTGGACCTTGAACTTGAATTGGACTTTTGAGACACTAACTGGGGCTAATTCCATCTGATTCCCTCACATCCCTCTTTTTCTCCATCTTGAAAGGAGTCCAGCTTTCTACAACTGTCCATTATCGTCCGACTCACCCCTTCCCGACATCCCTGACCTGACACAGCTTCCTGCTCCTCCTTGGACTCTGCAACTCAAGATCTGTGATCACAGATGTGCCTAGAGGCTCAACTTCTTCCGTGAATGTCCCTTGCGCCCCGAGGACTGTGCTTTTCCTGAAGTCCTTCCACTGGAGGCTGCTTTTCTCTCTTGCGCATCCGTCTCAGAACCAGCAGTTGGGCGGACACCATTTTTACTCACACCGTCACTTCCGACCCTCTCTTCTCCCTCCTTCGGAAACCCCTGCTCTTTCTAAAGATCATCCCCCTGTGTCACACACTCTCTCTGCCTCCTCTTGGCTGTTACCTGCTGACTTCTTGGTCACGGCTCTTCATTCCTTGGGATGCTGGCTCTGTCACCAACCTTCTTGGGACTTTCCATGTGGGTGATCGTGGTCCAAGTCTCAGTTCCTCGACTGCCTCACCTCTAGTACACACATCCTCCCCAGACACTGCTGGGGACAGCCTGACCTGCGTCACTGCCAGGAACTGCACCACCTCGGAAACCTGCTCTCAGGCTTCTCTCTCTCTGACCACCCCTCCCCCTGCCCTCCGGGTCTCTAACTCTGTTCATTGACCCTTAACAGCAGTCGTTCTTCAACCTTGAGCTTTGCCATAGAAAATCCTGTAGCTGGGCTGATGGGGCACATCACAGACCTCCAAGTGGGGGACTCACCACTGCCTGGAAAGTCTTGTGCTTTTGGAGAAATTTGCTGTCCCTCCAGACTTCCCGCTTCCCTCCAACCTCCCACCCACTGCACACTTCCAGTTGATGTGGCCAAATTCTCAGTTGATGACTTTGCCTCATACTTTACTGAGGAAAGAGAAGCAGAACTTCCTTCTTGCCTCCACAACATCCTCAAAACCTGCCTGTAGTTTCTGTCTCTCCACTGTCTGAGAGGAAGCCTTCTGGAACCTTTCAACCCCTCCACTTGGGTCTTCCCAGCACTTTTCACAATATGTGAATGATGTGGTTGATGTGTTATCTACGTGTTTATTACCACTAGGAAGCTTCCATCATAATGCCCGGCACAGAGTAGGCACTCAATACACATTCAGTGGGACTTCCCTGGTAGCACAGTGGTTAAGAATCTACCTGCCAATGCAGGGGACACAGGTTCGAGCCCTGGTCCGGGAAGATCCCACATGTGGCGGAGCAACTAAGCCTGTGCACCACAACTACTGAAGCCAGCACGCCTAGAGCCCGTGCTCTGCAACAAGAGAAGCCATCACAATGAGAAGCCCATGCACCACAACGAAGAGTAGCCCCTGCTCAGCACAACTAGAGAAAGCCTGTGCGCATCAACAAAGACCCAACACAGCCAATAAAATAAATAAATAAATAAATAAATAAATAAATAAATTTAAAAAATGCACATTCATTCAATTATGAATGAGTACGTATTAGGGACAGTTAGGTTGATTTAATAGCATTTTCACATAGTGAAATTAATATGGAAAGCACTCAATGCAAAAAGCTCAAGGTAATAGAAAAGTGAAAAGAAGAAGAGGTAGAAGTTAACCATATTCTTTATCACTCGTTAATAATTACTCTCACCATTTTGGTATTTATGCCTTCAAAGCTTTCTACATATATATATTTTTTCTTCACAAAATGGTACTAGATAGAGATTATGACCTAACAAGTGGTTATGAACATTTTTCTACATTTTAAAATATTCTTCTAAATATTTTAATAGCTACACAGTATTCCATTTTAATTTGCTTAATTTACTTAACTACTTCCCTAACATTGAACATTTATATTATTTGCATACTTTAAAAATTCCCTAGTCAGTATCCTTATACATAAATATTTGTATACATTGTTTTTCCTGTGGTCAAATTCCTAAGTGGACTTATGGTTCAAAGGGTATGTGTATTTTAAGGCTTTTGATTTATGTTATTAAATCACAAGAGACAATTCACTTTGGAAACCAAATAAACACAATCTCCTACTTTGCCAAGCATAACAACCCCTTTTCTGAAGCTCTGGAAGCCTCATCCCCCATATCCCCATGGCCAGCACCATCCTTTCTTTTCAGATTTTGCTTAAATGTCACCTTATCAGAGAGGTCTTGGTGCCTCCCCCTTACAAAATTGCATCTCTCCTTCCTTTTCTACATCCTTTTGCAGATGTACTTTCCTCAACTGTGCCCAGCACCTCCGACAGGTTTTAGTGTTTGCTTGTGTCTGTCTCTTCTAAGATCCATGCGAATAGGAACTTTGTCTGTTTTGTTCCTCCTATATTCCCAGTGCCTTCCCTATGCCCAGCACAGAATAAGTGCTCTGTGAGCATTTTGTGAGTGAATGAATGAATGAATGAATGAGGGTTGACACTTCTAGTTTCAAACCAATAGTGATGATAATACTCAGGGCTTCATAGGGGCTGTTTTAAGCAGTAGATGCCATTTATAGACAAGAGAAGAAAATAGACAAATAAAGTGACTTCTTAGTGTAGCACGTGATTAAGACAAGACTATCAGGGAAGGCTCCTTTGAGATATGATATTTGAGCTGAGACCTGAAGGACGAGCAGGAGTAGGATGTGAGAAAAGCATGGATAAGCACATCTCAGGCACACGGGGCAACATGTAGAAAGGCCTGGAAGTGGAAAAAGAGATTGGCAGGTTATCAAGTGGAAAGAAGACTGGTCACGGTTCAGGGTGGTCAGTGAGGTGAGAGCCACAAGTGGGTTTGGGGAGGTCACCTGTATGCTGTGAGTCAAGGAACACAGGGAAGAATCCCTTACTCCAAGCTCCTCTCCTAAAGGGTCTGCCTGTGCCTGAAGGTCCCACCATCTGAGAGTCATTCCTGTTAGAATTAGGGGTTGCCCCTTCCTTGCAGTGGTCCTTCTGAAACCTTCCATTTACACCTAGTAATGACCTACCAGATGTAAATGAATATATCAGATGCTTCTCTAGGGTGGGGTGGAGAGCCGAAAGCTGGGTTTGTTTGTTTGTTTGTTTTTTGCAATGGGGTGAGGGACCTAAAATCAAGACACTTCCATGGAGGAAGAGTTTTCATGCTGGACAGAGATCCAGGGGAGGTCAGCTCCTGATGACCTAAACAAAGCTGTTTGTCCCATCACTAGGTGCTCACCGGGTACCATGCACATACACTATCTCCTTTAATCCTCACTACAACAACACACCATTTAAAAAAAGAATATTTTATTTATTTATTTACTTATTTAAAAAAATTGTTTTTTGGCTGCATCGGGTCTTTGCTGCGGCATGTGGGATCCTCATTGAGGCATGCGGGCTTCTCTCTAGTTATGGGGTATGGGTTTTCTCTTCTCTAGTTGTGGTGCACAGGCTCCAGGGCGCGTGTAGTTTGCAGCACTCGGGCTCTCTAGTTGAGGCATGCGAGGTCAGTAGTTGTGGTGTGCGGGTCTAGTTGCCCCACAACGTGTGGGATCTTAGATCCCCGACCAGGGATTGAACAGGCATTCCCTGTATTGGAAGGCGGATTCTTTATGACTGGACCACCGGGGAAATCCCAACACCACACTGTTTTTATAGATGACAAAACAACCTCAGATAGGTTATGTGATTTGGGCCAAGGTCTACACATAGTAGGAGACAGAGGCAGGACTCAGGCAGCAGGCTCCAAAGCTGATTCTCTCCTCTGGTCTGATATACCGTGGAGTCCATGAAATTCATAATTAATGCATGAGACTTCCAGCTTATCTTTTGTGCAATTAAATGATGTAAGTAAATTTTACACATATACTCTTTATTACATACTGTCCATTATCACATACATGCACAAACACTTTAGTATATTGTACATGCAAACCATGTATACTGTGCTTTAAGTGGGTAAATTCAGCGATTTTTCAAAAAAGTGACTTCCTTCTTATGCCCTGATTTTATTTCTATCAAGTTTTCTCACTGTGCTTCAGTGCTCAGTGTTTTATACTGCCTGTTTTCCAGTTCACTAACGTTCTATTAACTACATCTAATCTTCTATTAAACCCATTTGTTGCATTGTTAATTATGACCATTGTATTTTTCATTTCTAGAATTCCATTTCCATTGAGTTTCCAGTTCCCTGCTTAAATTCTTTATCTTGTCTACTTGTTGAATTTATTAACCACAATTATTTTAAAGTCTGTTATTTTAAATGCCAATATTTGTATCTCCTAAATGTCTGTTGCTATTACCTGTTTTTATTTTTTGCTCTTGGTCATATGGTCTTTTCTCTTGGTATGCCTGGTAAACTTTATCGACGGTGTGTATTTATAAGTTACTGTGTACGGAAAAATTGTAGATAATCTGAGGTTCTGACAGATTTGGAAAGGATATACCGTTGCTTCAGGAAGGGAGTTAGAGTAGAGGCAACTCCCCTTAATCCAAGCTGGAATTAAGTTTATTTGAAGTTGGGTTTTAATCCTTGTGAAGGCTGATCTATTTCTAATGTGCTCTTCAAAGTCCCAAATGAAAGCCTTAAAAAAAAAAAAAATCCCCCCCACCCCCGCCCCGCCTTCTTTGGAGATGCTTGAACTCCTCCTGGCCCCCTTCTTCTCTAATCTCATGAGACTGCAAAAACTCAGTCTCCACTTTCTGTTCATATTCTCAATTTCACAGCTACTGCTTAGGGGAAAAATAAGGCCAAATGTTGAGATCATCTCTCTGGACTTCTCTTCTCTTCAAGATCGTGTCCTCTAGACTGCTGCAGTGCCTTCAAACAAATTTTAAAAATACATTTTATCCATTTTTTTCCCCAGTTGTTTTGGTGGGAAAGTTGGTGTAAGATAAACTAGCCTATAGTAGCTGGTAGTAGAAATCTGCATGGACCAAAGAATCTATCCCTGAAAAGGTACAATTCTAGTCCACTGTTTCAACTTGACCTTTGAAAGGGCTGGTCTGACTCTGCATGGGATTCTTCCCACTGCCCTAGGCACCTCCTTGCCCTTTAAGTGAGGCTTGACTGCTGCCTAACGTCTTTCATAGCCTGGAGGCTGCCTCGAGGCTGGCTACTTAGGATGGTGGTGGTCTGGCAAAGCCTCTGCCACTGTGGGAAGACAGGCCTGCTTCTCTCTGCTGATCAGCTCCACCTACAAGCCACACCTTCTAAAGACTGAGCCCTATGGTGCCAGGCTCAGGGTTCAGTGCTTAGCATAGGTTGTCTCATTTCTTCCTTTAGAAACACCAGCAAATAACTAGAGTTATCTCCATTTTACAGATGAGGAAGCTGATGCTCCAGAGGGTTAGTCAGAGTCCCTGCCCATCTCATAAAAGTACATTACTTATTTCTGAGTTCATTTGTTAATTTTCTTGTGCTGCACAGACTCTAAGCAACACAAGGGTGGGGACATGTCTACATGTCTGTCTTATTCCTCACCATGTGCCCATGCTTGGCACAGAGTGGGGAGGCAATGACAAACCTGGAATGAATAAACCCAGCCTCAGGTCCCAGTGTTGCTTATGGTGGAGGCCAGATCCAGGTCCTTGGCTCTTAGTCCACCATGCTTGTCACTCACATCACAGCTGGGAAGAGAATGTGTTCATCCAGCTCAGAGTTATCCAGCACCTTCTGGTGTTGAGATCTAGCTGAGTCCCCTCCCATCTAAAATCATTTCCTTCTTGATGTCAGGGGCTCCGGTGCCCTTCACCAGGGTCTGAGGACTCACATGGAACTGAGGGATGGATTTGAAAGGCATCTAAAATTAGAGTAGAAATCTGCAAGTGTGTGATTGTTTTTCTTTCTTTCTTTTCTTTTTTTTTAAAGATTTATTTTATTTATTTATTTATATATTTAATTTTTTGTCTGTGTTGGGTCTTCATTGCTGCATACGGGCTTTCTCTAGTAGTGGTGAGTGGGGGCTACTCTTCTTTGCAGTGAGCAGGCTACTCATTGCGGTGGTTTCTCTAGTTGCAGAGCATGGGCTCTAGGTGTGTGGGCTTCAGTAGTTGTGGCACATGGGCTCAGTAGTTGTGGCACGTGGACTCAGTAGTTGTGGCTCGAGGGCTCTAGAGCGCAGGCTCAGTAGGTGTGGTGCACGGGTTTAGCTGCTCCGGGGGCATATGAGATCTTCTCAGCCCAGGGCTCGAACTCATGTCCCCTGCCTAGGCAGGTGGATTCTTAACCACTGTGCCACCACGGAAGCCCTGATTATTTTTCTAGAAAAAAGATCCATGGTATTCCTCAGATTCTCAGAGAGATCTGGGACCCCCAAAAGGTTAAAAGAGCCTGGGCATGGGGGTTGGTTCCTTGTCGTCTCTCCCCCAGCATTGTTTGCTCTTGCCAGAGAGTGGCTTCTCGAAGCCATCCGTAGATGGCTGGGGGTGTCTGGAGAGATGGCCAGGGGGACCCTCTACCCCAGCCCAAACTGGGTGGATGGGGCAGTGCACAGAGCACCCCAACTTGCTTCCTCAACCCCCCCACGGTGGGGGTGGGGTGTCACTGGCAGAAGGACGTGAATCATGAAGGTCTCTCCTGACAGGAAAGCCATCCCGCAGGCTCAGAGGCGTACCTGTGTGGCTCCCGGTTCTGAGGCGCCAGCCCTGTGAGGCCGGGGTGGGGAGTCCCAGGCCCCAGCTCACCACTTTGAAGCCCATAGGAGAAGGAGGAGGGACCCAAGTCTCTGATGGAAAAGGGACAGGGAGGAGTCACAGGCTGCATTCTGGGGCCTGGCTCTCCCCCCGCCTGGGGTCTGGAGGGCCTTCTTGCTTGGCCTTCAGCGTGTGCACCTCTGGGAACCTTAGCTCTTAGAGTAGAGATTTCTACAGGGTTTAAAAAAATGTCCTGGGCCAGTGGTTTCCATGCGTTTCTAAGGCAGCAGGAATCTTTCACGGTTCCCATCACCCCAGGTGTAAAATAGTAAAACCAAAGGTGCTGGGATGAAGCAGGCTGGGCCCAGCTTCCCCTCTGCCCCGCTGCCCCACGCCTCAGACCCCATGGTAAAACCTCGGCTCCGGCTGGCCTCCTGGTTTTCACGGAGAGACTGAGGCGAGGGGCTGAGACTGGCTCAAGGTGCCCTGGCCAGGCGGCTCGGTCAGTGCGGCGGAGGACGGTCTGTCAGACCATCTGCCCACCGTGCTTGGTCACCAGCTGTGCCTGAGAGGCTGGGAAGGTGCAGGAGGGGGCCTGGGTAGGAGGCACCAGCAAGGCTCTGGCAAGGGGGGCTGCAGGAGGGGCTGCGGAACGGGAGCTGTGAGCGCTGCCGTGCTCCTTCCTTCGCAAACCTCGCTGGCCCCGTGGACGATGTGGCTTCCCGGCTGTGTGTTTGTCCAGGGGTCCTGAGGAGGGGGCGAGCCTCTGCCCTCCCCACGGTGCTGAGGAAGGGCCAAGATGGCCAAAGGTGAGAGCTGATTTAGGGGCGTGAGAACCAAGGCGGGGGACACGGGAGTTGGGGGGGGGGGTAGGGAAAGGCCACACACAGGCGGTCCTGCCTGAAGCGGGGAGGAAGGGTGGGCAGGTGGCCTTGTGGGGGAGGGGAGGGCAGGCTGCCAGGGGCAGCAGCCTCTTCCACGTGCAAGAAGACTCCATGCGCTGTAGGCCCTGGGCTCCCTGCTGCTCCACACCTACCGGGACCTCTCAATGGGCCGGCGAATGCCTGCGTTCTACCTCCCTTCCTTTCTTCCATTCTTCAAAACTGATGTGCTCTGTGCCTTGCTCACTCAGCCCCTAGAAGACAGCAGTGGCTATTTCTTTGACAGTGGAAGCTGGACAGGTGCTCATGGGACGAGCACGGACCAGGGGTCCCCAGACTCCTTGCCCCCACCCCGCACTCCCCCCCAGCCCAGCCCAGCCCTGGCCCAGCCTCTGAAATGGAATCAAGGTCTAGACCCTCCTTGCCTCCCAGTTCAGCAAGTCTCTTGTTCAGAGCTTAGAGCAGTTTAAGGAAGAGGAAATGTTCAAGAAAAGCCAAGAAAACCAAATTATCACCTTTGTCCAGGTGTGACATGACTCAGTGCATGTCCTCCAACCCTCAAACCAGCCACCTAGCCCAATGTCTCCCCACGGGGCAGGGGAGGATTGGGGGCGGTGGCAGGAGAAAGGAAGATTCATGGTCCCTGAAAGGTCCGGCTTGGGGGGGTCTCTGGTGTTCTCCATGCTCTGAATGTTCCCTCTGTGGCTGGCCTGGGGGACAGCGGCTTTGCTGGACACCTGGGCTCTGGGAGGGTCCTGACATGCCAATGATGCCGTGTGGCTGGGTCATGGTGTCAAAAGATATTTGACACCTGGGGGCACTGACTGATGAGAAGTGGGCTGGAGCAGGGCCTCTGAGTTACCAGACGTGAGCAGCGGTGGTGACAGAGGGGACTGGAGGGCGGGGGTGGTGCGGGCAAGAGGGGTGGGGGTGGGACAGTGACAATGTAATGCTCTGCAATGTTATGTAAGTAGTTGTAAATACAGTGTAAATGCTATGGAAACAGTTGCCAGTGTGTGGCAAAGTCAAGTTCTGGTTTTTGGAACTTTCTGTAATTTTTTTTCTTATTTATTTATTTTTGGCCCATGGGCGTAGCTGCTCCGCTGCGTGTGGGATCTTCCTGGAGCAGGGATCGAACCCGTGTCCCCTGCACTGGCAGGCGGATTCTTAACCACTGCGCCACCTAGGAAGCCCTGGAATTTTTTTTCTAAATATTTTTGATCTGAGGTTGGTTGACTCCTCAGATGTGGAACCTGCAGATGAAGAGGGCTGACTGTGCCCTCGAAACCATTGCTACAGTTAAGATAATAAATGAATCCACTACTCCAAAAGTTTCCTCAGAACCCTTTGTAATTTTTATTTTTGGGGGTGGGTTCTGCGTTGGGTCTTTTTTCTCTAGTTGTGGGGAGGGGGGTGTGGGGCTACTCTTCTTTGCGGTGCATGGGCTTCCACTGTGGTGGCTTCTCTTGGGGTGGAGCACGGGCTCTAGGTGCAAGGGCTTCAGTAGTTGCAGCACACAGGCTCAGTAGTTGAGGCCCGCAGGCTTTATTGCTCTGCAGCAAGTGGGATCTTCCCGGATCAGGCCTCAAACCTGTGTCCCCTGCATTGGCAGGCAGTTTCTTAACTACTGCCCCACTCCCCTCTTTGTAATCTTCTCTCCTGACCTTTGCTGGCATCCCCAGGCAACCGATGATCAGCATTCTGTCAGTTACAGGCTGCTTTTCATTGTCTAGAATTGTGCATAGAGCTAGCTCATCTAACGTCTCCAACACCCTCTGAAACAGCTGCCACTATTATTGCCATCATCCCCCTTTTACAGATGAGAAGACAAAGGCACAGAGAAGATAAACGACTTGCACAGTCACACCACACGGCCGGGGAGCGGTGGAGCCAGGATTTGGACCCAGGGACAGTGGCTTTAGCGTCTGGCCTCCTAACCACTACACCACACTGCCCCTCAGGCAGCAGCCCCCTCACTGCTGGCAGCTGGGCTCACTTCCAGAGCCTAGCCCTGCCCTAGGTGGGGGGGAAGCACAGGTGGCGCCCCTTCCTGTGAGGAGCAAATAGGAGGAAGGGGACCCTCACGGCTTACCTTCTCCAGGGTTCAGTTTCCTCATCTGCAACGTGGGAGTGATCCGCACCTGCTGAGTGGATAACAAATCGTGGTAGATGCAGACAATGGAATATTCAGCCATAAAAAGGCATGATGTTCTGATACATGCTTCCATGTGGGTGGACCTCGAAAACTGTACACTAAGTAAAAGAAGCCAGACACAAAAGTCCACGTATGGTTTGGTTCCTCTTATATGAAATATCCAGAATAGAAAGCAGATTAATGGTTTCACGGGGTTAAGGGAGGGAAGGGACGTAGTGCGTTAATGGGTACAGGTGGGTGTGAGGGTCACGTTCATGAAACCGAGTGAAAGGCAGACATGAAGGGGCCCACCGTGGTGCCGGGTGCGTGGATGTGCCCAGGGGAGGTTGGTAGGATGTGCAGATGTTTCTGACCCCAAGGATGAGGGGCGTGTGCGCCCCCAGGTTGGGGAAGGCCCCATTCCAAGTCCAGATCTGAGCCCAGGAAGGTCTCAGAGTCCTCTCGGGACCTGCTGTCCTCTTTCTCAGAGCTGGAGGGAAGCAAAGAGGGTGTGGGAGAGGGGCCGGGGATCCCAGAATGGTGAATCTGGTGAGGGGAAGGTGGCCTTGGCTGGAGCTGGCTGGGGGCCAAGGGCCTGGTCTGCACGTGGGCCCGAATCTGGGTCTGAGGAAGATCGTAACGAAGGCCGTGGACCCCTTCCTGTAACAATAAGGGGATCGGGAGGGTTTCTGTCTCTGACCCGCCCTTCTGCGTGTCTTCAGAAGCCCCTTTCGTCTGCAGAGGTTTTCTGTTCCTCATGGAGAAAAGCCTTGGGGCTGACTCTCCCACTGCAGCCTGGCCCGGTGGGGCTGAGGCCAAGCGGGGGAGGAGGTTGGCAGCCTTGAGGGCCCCTCTGGGTCCCCTCTGGCTGGACGGAGGGAACTTGACCTCTGGACCAAGAGGCCATGGTCCTCTGGAGCCTCCAGCGCCGTTGGCTCAGGGCTGGGCACGCAGCACAGTGTCTTCATGGACACCAAGAGCCCAGCCAATGACCCGAAAATACATCCCTGGCACCCTTTTCAGAGCAGAGCTTGGATGAAGCAAAAGAGGAGGCAGATGCATTTGCATATCTTTGGGGGACTCAGGAGGGCTGCTGAGGAGGTGGATTTGGAGCGTGGCCTGAGAAGGAGCACTGGCGCCTGACCACGCAGCAGCTGCGGGCTGTGGCCAGGATGACAAGGAGCTGCCGGCTTGCCAGCCCCCTGCGATGGTCACCAGGAATAAACAGCAAAACCCCGAAACAACAAATACTGACAAGAGGGCAATAACAATACGGTTTTAGTTCAGCGAGCGCGTTGCAGCCGGGGTGAGGACTGGGTGGTACATAACAAGCAGAGGCGGTAACTCACACTCAGAGACATAATCGGTCCAGCAAGAAGCTTGACCCAGCTCCCTGTCCCGGGAGGTGTCGGGGCCCATCCCGAGGGACAGGGCCGGAGAAGGGGAAACCCTCAGCTGGGAGACCGGAGCCTGGGCTCCAGCCCCTGCGTTGCCAACAGTTTTGCTGTGCTGCCGGGGGCTGGCCGCTGTCCCTCTCTGGGCTCCTTTTCCTGCAGCTGTGAAACGGCAGGCTCCAGTATTCTATGATTCCAGGTCCCCTCCACCCCACCCAGTTTCCCAAGATTCCTGGGCTCCCTGGACCCTTTTAGGAAGGGATCAGCCTCCTTCAGCCCCCTAGGATGGGGAGGGAGTGGGGTGAATGAGGGTCCTGCCAAGGCCCCTGCCCAGCCAGTGACAGGAAGGCAGCGGATCACGGCACTGGGAGCGATTTTACTGGAAAGATGAAAGGAAATTGCATCTTTAATAATTCACCGGACCGGTTTGGAGGGAGGCAGGTTGGCGGGGCTGCGGAGCCACTGGGCGATCCCAGCATCTGTTCCTGGAAATCCGCTGGCTCCAGAGCCTGCCCGAGAGACCCGGGGCCCTCCATCTCCTCCTGGCCGAGGGACAGCGGGAGCCGACGGAGTCTAGACCGGGGTGAGAGGTTAAAACACAGCCATCCCTGGAACCCGCTAAATTGATATCCCCAGCAAAAAGGGAGCCGAAATAATCGATAAGGCAGCAGCCCAGGAAAGCCGCCAAGCTCAGGCCCCAGCCCCGTGGAGTTCACTGCAGGAAAAAAGGGCCAGGGCTCTGCAAACGGCGCGGGGCTCCTCTGCCAGCGGCGGTCTGGGCTGAGAAGGGGTTCGCATGCAGGGGCCCCAGTGCTGAGCAACCTGTCTAGCTGGTGGATGGGGTCAGGGGACACGTCACCTCGTGCCTTCAGCCAGTCACTGCTTTGCCTTTCCTCCTGGTCCCACTCAAGTGCGAGCGGCCTCAACTGATTTGCAAGTGGCAAGATCCACCTTCTGCTTCCCTTCAGAGGGACGGTCCTGGACAGCCTGGGGGCCTTGAGTGCCAAACAAAGAAAGCAGAGAACTGAGGCCAGAGGAACTGGCCCAGGACACAGGCAGAAGGTGCCAAAGACAAAAGCAGCTCAAGAATGGTTGATTCTAGAGTCCAAAGGTGTTGATTTTACTCTCAGCCGAGCCCTTCCCCAGTCTGCAGTCCCTCCTGTGAATGTGGTGGTTACCTGGGGTGGCCAGACCCTTTGCTCTTGGAACGAGCTTTGCATCTCTAGTTTGTCATTATTATTAGGCCTTTTCCCCCCAAGGCTTGTAGATGCTTAGTTGACTAATCTCAGTTGTAATAGCTTTCCTGGGTAGGTCATAGGTATAAACTAGATCTGAGAAGAGGTGCCGCATAATGGAATCAAGTCGGGGGATCTGGGGGGCCCAGGTGGGGCTCAGGCAGAGCGACTGTTAATATCACTCCTCTCTCCCTCTCCTTCCTGTCTTCCTTCCCTCCCTCCCTCCCTCCCTCCCTCCTTCTCCTGCTAACGAGCAAAGACAGCTCAAGAATTACAGAGAGGATTCTTTACAAACGAATACACTCACTCTTCTTTTACAAAATGGAGAAACTGATGCCCAAAGAAGCAGTGGCTCCACGGGCACCCAGCCGGTGAGTCTGGAACCAGGACTAGAATCTGGATCTGCTGACTCCCAGTGTGGTGCTCTTCCCACCAGCCCAGGGGCTCTGCTGCCCTTTCCCCACAGCTCTTATGCAGGGAGGTCTGGTGGCCTTGAGGGAAGGTGACCAGGCCGGTCATGAGATTCATCTTGAGTCACTGTCTGACCTTGGCCCACCCCAGCCCTCAGGCTCAGCTTTCCTCCCTGGAGAAGAGGGTGAGACCCACCCCATCAGCTTCAAGGCCGCCAAGAGCTCATCTCATCATGGGCTGAGATGGCCTTAAGTTTAGGTGGGCAGAACCTCACATAGCTGGTGGACCCACCACTTTTGGAAGTCACTGGGGGGCAGAAAGTAGGCAAAAATGGTTTCTGAGTGGGTGAAATGGTTGTTTGAAACGTGCATTCACACAGTAAAGCTCCTGCTCTTTGCTCATAAAAATGTCCCTTGGGTCCTCACTCAGAGCCTATTTGCTCTTACTTGACAAACAGTTCTAACAAGTTTGGTGGTCTAGTGTCTCAGGCCACAACAGCCATACTGAGAGCAGTGAGAAGGGCTGTATGATGAGAGAGGAGGCAGAGAAACTGTAAAAGGCAGATGCAGTAATTAAAAAAGCCAAGCAGACTGGATACACCTTAATAATCCCTGAGGGTAACCCAGTATTACAGTCCAGTCTGCTAATTAGTGGTGTCGAAATGAGCCTGAGTCATCAGGAAAAGGTGAGACACATGGGGCCCTCTGTGAGAGGACTCAGGGGTGTGTATATCCCCTGTAGAGAGATTTTGACCAAAAAATACTTTTTCTGTAAAGGCAAGTTACATCAACAGACAATAAATGTATGTGCAACAACACCTCTGTCCCGGACCAGGCCAGGTGCCTGGGAGGCGGAGAGCTGGGCTTGTGTGAAAATCAGAATCAGAGGATTCTGGTTTAGTCCAGCTTCCCCATCGAGGTGCCTCCTGCCTGCATAATTAACCGGTTTTCTTTCTGTTTTCGATGTTTCTCTCCCCTTTAGTCCATTCTGTGTACTGAAGGAGGATTACTCTCCCCTCATTTCATTTCTTCTCTGATGAGGAGTCTCCCATGACTCCCATTTTCTCCTGCAGGAAACCCCTGCCTTCTACATTCACTCCTCCAGATCCAGCTTCTAATTCTCTGGTACATCGGGGGCTTTGCAAGGGGCTTCTCCTACCCACCCACCCAGGCCCCTCCCACAGGGTCCGGCTGGTCCATCCCTCCCACAGCATGGCTGCCCCTGAGCGTACAGCTTTAACCGTCACCCACCCGACCCGCACGGCACTCGCTTGCGCACCGTGAGCCCAACCTGAGGCCAACGTCACGTGCTGGGTTGGCCGCCCCATCAGGTCACACCGGGAGGCCGGGTCCCCAGGCCGCCGCCTCGCTGGGCTCCCCGTCTCCAGGGAATGAACGATTCCATCAGCAGAACATGCAGCTCTGCGTGGTCACCCAGCGTACCTCGCTGTCCCTTCCTTAGGTGCCCGCCCCCTCTGCCAGCAGCCTCCGCTGCTTGGTTCCCCGCCGTGTCCTCATCCCAGAGTGGACCTGGCACACAGTGCGTTGTCCCATCGGCCTGAACACCTGCTGGTCCGGAGTGGGGCGGGGTTGTAGGAGTGGGGTCTCTCTTGTGTGTCTCCCAGGGCGCTCAAGGTCAGCTGATGGATGCTCGAGGGAGAATCACGTGTGGGTGACAGGTCAGCTCCCCTGTCAGCGCCTCAGTGAGGGCAAGGCCAACGCCTGAAGTCCCAACTTCAGCAGCCCTCAGACGTGCAACCACGCCCTACCCAGAGTGGATATGCTTTCGTGCACACCCTTTACCCAGAAGGAGAGCCACACGCCAGTGAGGCAGGAGAGCCTGGGGGTCAAGAGGAAAGAGCTGTTATTTGCAAAGGACTCAGAGGACAGGCACTTTTATCCAAATCTTCTAACAAGACAGAAGGTAAACCTCAGTATCCCCATTTTCAGTAGAGGAAGCTAAGCCTCAGAGACACTGAGTGACCTGCCAGCCTCACTAGACTTATCTGGGCAGACGTCACTGAGAGGGACCATCTGCATCTCTCAGTGGACTTACCTGATTTTATCAGTGTGTGGGGGACACTGGGGTTTGAGGTTCAGAGTCACCAGCAAGGGCTTTGGAAGCAGAGGGGACCCTGTTAGAATGCGGCCCCTCCTCTTTCTAGTGATGGGACCTGGGGCAAATGACCCTCTCTCAGTCTGGTTAAAATGGAGACAGGACCCTCAGGAGTTGTAGTGAGAAGCTGGGAAGTGCTCAGCTGGGTGCTTTGTTCAAAATGCGCCCATGAATGTTGGCACCACTATGACCTTGGGCAAGTCCCTTTTCTGTAAGGGCCTCAGTTTCCTCACCTGTAAAATGGGAGGATGGGCTCTAAATTCCCCTCCACATCCTGATAGCCTGGAATATTTGCAGGGAGGAGGGTGGGGGGTGAGGAAGGATTAAGTAATTTCCTGGGATTGAGAGCAAGTGCAGTTCCTGGGAGGTATCCCGAGAGGCCACGGTCCCTTTGCAGAGCCTCAGGATGAAAGGGGTCTGTGGGTTTTTTCCTTATCCTCGTCCTGCTCCACAAAGGAGAGAATCCTCTGATACCACAGGGTCCACAGTGGGCCCCAGCTTCCCCTGGAACATGTCCAGTGGTGGGGGGGTTCTCAGGCCTGTGTGTTACCCTCGGCCACACCTGCCACACCGTCTGCTGGTCCCACAGTGTTCTTGGGTCTGGGTGTGCACAGTCCACTCTCAATGTTCAGTCGCGTCCTCCCCGCCCCCCTACCACCACCCTGTTTCTTTTTTCTTTCCCAGGATGGCATGTCTGAGTTTTGAGGTCAGATGTGCACATCCAGAGCCTTCTCAGGCACAACGTTCTCGGCTCCTGCAGTGTCCCCTTGGTCGCTAAGCACCAGCCCCTTCCTGGCCTGCTCCTCCTTGGCTGTATGCCTAATAAAACTAAGGTCCCAGAGGAGAATCCAATGTTCCTGGTGCAGCTTGACCAGGGAGAGTAGAGTAAGCTGTTGCCTCTAGATCCTATGCTGTTTTTATTTTATTTTTTTAATTAAAAAATTAAAAAAAATTGTTTTTGGCTGCATTGGGTCTTTGTTGCTGCTCCCTAGGCTTTCTCTAGTTGCGGCGAGTAGGGGCTACTCTTTGTTGCGGTGTGTGGGCTTCTCAGTGCGGGGGCTTCTCTTGTTGCGGAGCACAGGCTCTAGGCACACGGGCTTCAGTAGTTGCAGCACACAGGCTCAGTAGTTGTGGCGCACGGGCTTAGTTGCTCCGCGGCACGTGGGATCTTCCTGGACCAGGGATTGAAACTGTGTCCCCTGCTTTGGCAGGCGGATTCTTAACCACTGTGCCACCAGGGAAGTCCCCCTATGCTGTTTTTAGAGTAGTTTTTTGGAGGACCATTTTCTCCCCAGCAAAGGTCAGTTAAGGACATCAGCTCAAACAGGTCCCTAGAGCCACAGGGGCCTTCCAGGCCTGTATGAGCCTGGCTCCAGAACAAGGTGAGGGTCAGAAATCTGAAAGTGGAAGCTGCGTGTCCCTCTGCAGCCAGTCCTTAGCTTCACTGGGACAGATGAAGACACAAGTCCTGCGTCCTCTCCAAGATCCCGTTTCCAGAGATGTTTCCCTCCCAGTGTCTGACAGGATGGCCACTCCTGAAAGGAAGTCCACGGTCTGGGTGGTTGAGGTCAATTTACAGGGACCACAGAGCCTTCTGGGGTGGAAGCTGGAGTTTTCCTTGGTGGTCCCATGTGAGCCCTTGTCCTGCTGGGTGGGGTGCCCCTTCCTCAGCTGAATCAGACCTCCTCCACCGGCAGCACCTCCTGTGACCACAGTCAGAGGTCCTCCTGGGTCTCTCCCTCTGACCTCAGTTTTGGTGACCAGGCCCTGTGACCCCCTTGGGAAGTCTTTCCTCCTTTCCCCCTCGAATTCCTCCTTTCTCTCTGTCCAGACCTTTCCACTCACCAACTAAGGAATAAGCCGAGGGCAGGAAGGCCAGCTTGTGGGCTGCCCCCCGAGGACCAACAGCCTGTTCTCGGCCTCTTGCGGGATCCGTGTCAGCTCCGTTCCCAGGGAGCAGGTGAAAGCCACCGTGACCTCCTCTGAAAGACACCCCACGTCTCTGGTTCTGGGAAGCAGGACCCTCACACCTCTGCTTCCCACCCCTCATGTTCAGAGGCCAGCCAGCTGAGGTGATTTAGAGACTGCAGCACAAATTCACACACGTCCGAACACATACCATACCCCCCACACCCCCGACCCCATGCACAGACCCCACACACCCCCAGAGAATCTCACATGCAGTGCACAGCTTGTGTCCTACCCAAGGGGCCCAGCTGAGGGGTCCCGGCAGCTCCCAAGGTCCTGGGGGGGGCAGGGCTGGGCGCCCCCAAGGGAGGAAGGGCATTTTCTCATTTGCACAAAGGCCGGTCTGTGGCCTGACCTCCCTGCCCGACCCGCACAGCAGTCCCCCCACCTGCAGGCTGTCTGGACTGTTCGACCTCAGGGCCCTGAGGACCCCCCAGCCCTCCCCACTGGAAGTCTGTGTCCTGTGTGGGACGCTCACCCCCAGGACCTGGCTTAAGGAGCACCTCAGCTCTTCCCTCCCCAAGCCCCTCTGTCACGTATCACCTGGACCTCACTGTCATGGGTCACCTGTTTAGCCCCCACATGCTTGTTTGGTGCCTGCTTGGACCAGGCTGTGGGCTCCGTGCTGGAGGTGCAGAGCAGACAAGGTCAAGTTCACAGTCAGTGGGCATCGGCCACCTGCAGGCCAACGGTGACACACAGCGAGCTGGGCCGTGGTAGAAGCATCCATGGGAGCTGTGGGAATGCAGAGGGGGCACCTGTACCCCGAGTAGGGGAGCAGCCGTGGAGAACTTCTTGGAGGAGATGCGTGCCCGTAACTCCGACCACTGTCCATTGTGCTGGAGACTGGGCTTGGGTTCCCTGCCATCCAGCCAATATGATCCAAACCCCAGCCCATCTGCTGACCCGTAAACAAGAGCAGTGAACATCCATGTTGTAAGTCTTTAGATTTCAAGCTTGTTAGTTACACAATTAGCTGCACAGAGTCGCGTGGCATAGTTAATGGACACAGACCCCAAGCACCCTTTCCTTCCCCTGCGTGTGCCGCAGGCTTTCCCGTCCTCCACAGCCCCAGACCTTCTCTGTTCCCTCCGAGCCGAGCCCACAGCAGAGTCCGCTCCTGGCCCTGGTTAAACAGGAAAAGCACTGATCACGTGCTAGGCCATGAGCCTCTCTCCCACGCATCTGTGTACCTTTAAGGGCCGTGTCCCTGAATGTTCTGCTGGGTCACCAGAGGGTCCAAGAACACTGCCCTGAGCCCCTGCTTGTCCCTGGGAGCCCATGCGCTGATTAGAGTTGGAGGACACAGCGGGGCGAGGAGACTCAGGTCCCAAGGTGGCCACGGGTACTGGAGGCCAGGAACCTGGGTCCTCAGCCTGGTCCCCACACACGCCCACCAGGCCCCTCTCAGGACTAAGAAGGCAGCCATTCAAGGCCCGGCCCTTGAGCCTGGGGGTCACAGGACATGGGTTTCCCACTGCGTCCCTGAGCCTGTCTCCTCTATCTTTAAGATGGAGTAAAAAACGTCTGTCACCTGCCAGGGCTATTTGTGAGGATCAAACAAGATCATGCTTTTGAAAACTACTGAGCACTGTTTAAGCAGAGGCTGTGGTTTTCTAAACGTCTCCCCAGGTGTGAAATGGGTATAATAATTGTATTTACTTCCTTCGCCGGGCTCTGGCGAGACCAGATAACGTGTGTGAGAGGGCTGTGGAAAGGAGCCAGGGCTGTGTGACGGGTTGGGTTCTCTGGGCCAGAGCCTTCCTGGCTGGGCAAATGCAGCTGCTTGCCCCCCACTCTGGGCTGGCTGGCTGGAGGCCAGTCTGGGGCAGAAGCAGCTACTGCATTTGCTTCCAGAGCAGGCCAACGGCTTCCCTGGAGGGCGGAGGGGGTGCGAGTGGCCTTCTGGCCACCCCTGCCCACCCTCCTCTGCCCGGGCTGGTGCTGAGACCAGGTGGGCAGCAGGGAGAGGTGAGGGTGCTGGCTCTGATAAGATGTCCATGCATCAGGAACAGCACCTAAGCCACGAGAGAATGTTAGGGGCCCGGAAGATGTGTTCAGCTTTTATTTCTCTGTTTTTAAATTTTTTCATCTTTATTGGCGTATAATTAATTGCTTGACAATATTGTGTTCGTTTCTGCTGTACAACAAAGTGAATCAGTTATATGTGTACATATAGCCTCATATCCCCTCCCTTGTGAGCCTCCCTCCCACCCTCCCCATCCCACCCCTTTAGGTCGTCACAAAGCAACGAGCTCTCAGTTATTTTAAAATCAGAATTAAGAAATGGATTTTTAGGTCGAAAGAAAAATTTTTAAAGGAATAGTAATATATTTGCCTTTATACCAATATAGTCATAAAATACAATTTTGATATTGTTTTAAGGAGGAAGGGCCCCGGGAGGCATATGAGGGCCCAGGGCCCATGAGCTATGTTATAACATGGGCCTGAGTCTATGGCATGCGCTCTGTCCACACTCAAGGACCGTCCTGGAGCCCTTTCCCCCATCGCAAATGTGCTGGCCAGACTGGCCTCAGCTCGGATGACAGATTCTAACACTGCAAATCACGGTGTGGAAGGTAGCAATGTGGCCCACGGTTTCCATGTGTTAATTCTGTTTTCCTGGGACTGATCCCTGTGGTCAGCACGTGCTATGTTCCTGCAGCGGCGGGTGGCGGCCTCAACCATCTTTCTCTCTCATGCTTCAGAGGGCGTAGCCCACCTGCGCCCACCAGTAAGAAGAGGGGCTCGCTAATGACAGACTTCTGAAACCGTTGGTTTGTGTGTGTGTCCTTTCTCAGCATGTAGTTTGAAAAACTTCCCAGGCAGTTCAGATGTTGGATATGCCCCCCAGGAGAGTACCTCTCACTTCCCGCTCACCTTGAGGACCCCGGCCTGGAGGGAAGCCAACTGGACAGTTTGTGTGATGTCACAACGGATCCTTTGATAGAATAGCACCAAACTTTGCTATGTGATTCCTTTCCCCCCACCCCTCTGCAATCCTTCGATTTGGGGGTATTTCACCTTGCCCCTCCTTTCCACGGATGTGGAGGGAAGACCATGTAGCCTGCCCATGGTGGTCTCAGCGGGCAGCTGGCTGTGCCTTCTGTCTGGCTGGTGGGACTGGCCAGTTCCCTGGGGCGGTGCTCACAGCAGTCAGAGCAGAGGCTGCAGAGGACACACTCCCTTTCTGGGCTGGGGGAAGGGACGCCTGACTCTCACTCTGGCCCCTGACTCTCCCACGGACCAGCCTTGGGCTCTGGGTCAGTCATGTCATGTCTCTGGGTCTTTGTTTCCTCATCTGTAAAATGGGAATAAAAAATGCTCATCTGTCTACAGCACTGAACCACCTAAGACAGTGTATGGAAGGCCCTGAAAAGAACTGTGGGGATGAGAGACTTCTCATACTAATGTATAACCACCTCTTCCCCTTTTACCATCTCAACCCTTGCTTCTTTCATCTTTGCCTTGGTAGTACCTTACAAGTCATGTGCGTGCATGCACGTTTTAGTTTATTCATCCCAAATAGTCTTCCCGTCCCTCCCTCCTCTAGACCCCAGTACAAAGGTAACCCACCTTCAGCAAGACAGATAACACATATTAGAAGAGATGGTGGGGAAATGCTGAATTTAAACATTTATTATTCAGAGTATTTGTTTCATAATTTTCAGTAATTTTTTTTTTCCTTAATTTTTTTTTAAGATTTATTTTGTTATTTATTTATTTGTTTTTGGCTGCATTGGGTCTTCATTGCTGCGCACAGGCTTTCCCTAGTTGTGGAGAGTGGGGGCTACTCTTCGTTGCAGTCAGAGGGCCTCTCACTGCCGTGGCCTCTCCTGTTGGGGAAGCACGGGCTCTAGGCGCACGGATTCAGCAGCTGTGGCTTGCAGACTCTAGAGCACAGGCTCAGTAGTTGTGGCACACGGGCCCAGTTGCTCTGCAGCATGTGGGACCTTCCCAGCCCAGAGCTCGAACCTGTGTCCCCTGCATTGGCAGATGGATTCTTAACCACTGCGCCACTAGGGAAGCCCCAGTTTTCAGTTAATTTAGAACCTTCTGGAACCAGAACTAAATCACCCAGAAAAATCTCTTCTCCCTTTTGGTGAACAGTGTTTGGTAAGATTTCTCCTTCCCTACCTTCTCTCCCACCCTCTAACACTTTTCATTTTGACCTTTCTGCTCCTACCTCTTTGCATTTTTGTAAAAAACGCTGGCTTGAGAAATGTCAATTGTTGAATTAAAAAGTTATCTCCCTTGGGACCTCCCTGGTGGTCCAGTGGTTAGAACTTTGCACTTCCACTGAAGGGGGCGAAAGTTCGATCCCTGGTCAGGGAAGTAAGGTTCTGCATGCTATGTGGTGCAGCCAAAAACTAACAAAACAAAACAACGCCCCCCGCCCCCCCCCCCCCCCCCCCCCCCCCGCAAAACAACTGCATCTCCCTCTACCAACCTGTGTGCTTCTGGCCGGCGCTGCACAGTGTCACGTGACTCAGTAATCGGCAGGGACCAGTCTTCCGCGTGCCCCCCCCCCCCCCCAGGTTCCTTGGCTGGACTGGCCACCATCTTGGCCAGACCAGGGAAGTACGAAGGGTGTGGATGTTCTGGTCACCACCTGAGGAGCCGAAAGCCTGGCAAGTTCTTGCCAGAAAGAACCCCCAAGGGGGACCTGTTACCAGGAGGCAGTGTCCCCAGTGTCTTGCCATGGAAGAGGCTGTGCAAAACAAGGAACGTGTCATCACAGGAAAATAAAGTCACTGGGGCCCTTTGGGACCCTTTGATGAAAGACTGATTTGACCCACAGGGACAGGACAGCCACTTGCTGCTGACTTTTAGAAGTTGCTAGGCCCAAGTCTCAGTCTTAAAACGAGTCGTTGACAAATGTCATGGTGACTTTTTCGTGGGAGGGTAGGTTTGGGGAGTGGGGTGGTTGAACAGGCTGGATCTTTAGTGGAAACGTGATTTTGTGCAGGACGGGCTTAACGCTCCACCTTGGATAGGCCACAGTTCCCAAGCTTGGGAGGAGGGGGGCACATGTCTCCCGCACCCATGGTAACCCGGACCACTCCTCCCCAACCGTCCCCGGCCCCCGGGACCCCCACGGTGGCCCAACTGTGGGGAGCCTGCTCGCTGAAGTCATCACCTGGGTAGGGGCTCCTCTGAGGCCCCTGCCAGCAGCGCGGAGACACACAAGCCTTTGGGAGAGACTTCCTTTGCCAAACACACAAAGAACGCAGATTCAGGGCATTTTTATTTTTGGTGTGGTTTATTTTTTAAACCCACTTGTAGTTTGGGTTCAGCTGGAAAGCAGGGCCCACCAAAGGAGGGAAGGTGGTCGCAAGAGTAGGATTCGGCTGCAGCTTTGGCGGAAAGCCCCGGGCCCCTGCCCCGGGCAGGTAGGACCCGACGCCAGGCTCCCAGCTGGCTCGGGCGAGGCGGCAGCCCTTCTGTGCAAGTGTCCCGAGCAGAGGAAAGTTGCCATTTCTCTGATCTGCGTCCTCAAAGGCCCAGCCTGAGGTTTCTCAACAGAGCCTTGGCAGCTGAGGGACGGGACACCACGGGCAGGCCGGACAGTCTGTCCGACGAGGAACACTGGCCGGCTTCTGATGCCAGATAAGAGACTGGGGCTTGGCGTCTGGGCGGTCCCGTGGGACTGCTCCCGCAGCGGCCTGGCTGTCTGGGCCCCCGCCCCTGCAGCTGCCCAGGGCGTGATCAGTGGTACATTTCCCACCCCACCCCCCCCCATCCTTCAAAGAAAATAAAATAAAATAAAAATTAGAATAAATACCGACTCGGCCAACATTTACATTTACATGGGTGGACAGGACGACGCCCAAACCTTAAAGGTATACAGACTGGTTAAGGAAGGACGAGCAGACGAAAGTGGGTCTGGGGGTGCACACGCTTGTGGAGGATGGTGGGGTCCCGCCCTGTCCAAGGGAGGCTGCGGGCCTTCTTGGGGCTGCGGTCCCAGCGCTTAGGCAAAGCCACAAGGCCGTGGGAGCGGGACTGTGGCGAGCAGGCCGGCTGCCTGAGAGGAAAACAAGGACCACCTCGTCTTGACTGGCGGGGGAGAGACTGAGACAGGACCCTCACCAGATGGCTGGCCTTTGCCGCCTCCGTGCCGAGGAAGCCACAGGCGAGAAGGGAAAACCACCTAAGCCTTAGAAACGCAATATCCAGTTCAGCCTCCCATCAAATACATTCAGAGGTCAACCTGGATACGGCCTCCCTCATTCAGAGGGGGGATCTGGCCTGGGGAGGGGGCAGAGGCCTGGGGGCGCCCACCTCTGCCCCCCAGTTCCTGTCTGAGTAGTCTCCTGTGGAAAGCTGCCTCAGTGTCTCAGATTTTAGGCTTCACTGTTATTTCCTTAAAAAAAAATTTTTTTTTTAAACGTTTTCCTTCCACGTCTGAAAAAGTAGCAGCAACCTACATTTAGAAAAACAGCTTAAACTGTTATTCGCATCGGCCAGGAAGCGCTTTCGAGCAGTGGAATATACTAGGCAAACCGTATGTCTGGAGCCACGGTGACACGACACATAATTAAAAATATATTTATATATGTATACATATTTATATCTCACTTCTTCCCACTCTGGTCCTAACAGTCAAGGAGGGGTTGGCCCTGAGGCAAGACCACCAGGGAAGGCTGTAAGGAGCAAGGGGCATTAGGCTGACAGTGCCCGGGATGCCACTTGCTTGGCTGTCCAGGGAACGTCAGCCCCCTGAGCACGTGGTATCTGGGGCCCCTTCCTGAAGCTTGCTCTCTGAGCCCAAGGTAGGGGCGGGGGACCCACTCCCTGCCTCCTCAACTTTCACCCTCACCCTTAGGCCTCTCTCTTCTTCCTGCTTCATTCTCTGGAGATGCTCTTAGGTGTGTGTGCGCACACGCACGCGCGCGCACACGCACCGCCCACTCGAGGGAAGCGGGGCCTATTTCAGCCCAGGCGCGGCGCTCCGAAGGCTCCCAGAAAGCGGCTGCTTGCCTGGCTGGGGCTGCCTGACTCCCCGGGACCATGATTTCCCCGGTGCCCTCTGTGAACCTCCTAGCATCAGCCCAGCTCTTCCTTCAAGGCCTCCCGGGGGGCCTCTGGTGTCCCTGGGCCCCAGGCTGAGCCAAAGATGCAGGCTGAGAGGAAAGGCAGTGAGGAGACGCTTGAGGGGCTTGGGAGGAAGGAGCCGGGGGAGGGAGAAGGCAGGGGCCAGGGGCAGCATGGGCTCCTTGGCAGAGGCTACCGACCCATTCCAGGCAAACCGTGCCCCCACGCCTCGTCCCCAACAGGCTCTTTTTTGGGACCGGCAGGCAGGTGGCAGCTGGTGGAAAAAGCCAGGGAGCACGGAGGAAGCCACTTCCTACCCCACCTCCCTGCTCTCCTAGACGCAACAAAGGGAAGTTTCCTCCAGCCTGACTGGACCAGGCAGTCGGGGGGCCTCCAAGGTGACCCAGGGAAGCACTGGCCTCAGTCAAGCAGCACGTGAGGAAGCTGCTGGGCTCTGAGGTCGCTTTCCGGGGGCTCATCAAAGTGTGGGCTTCAGACCAGGAGCTGGGCTGTGCAGCTGCCAGGGACAACCCAAGGCCAGCCTCCCAGGGCCTGCCCGGCATCCTCCTCTCTAGCCATCAGAGAGGGAGCTGCTCCCTGGACTTGGCCCCTCCAAGAACCCCCAGCCCTGTTCCCAGCCTGGAAAGCTGGTGGCTCGCTGGGTCCGCTGACGGTCCTGCTCGTGGCACAATGAACACACTCTTTCCCGACGGCCCCGGGGCTGCAGTGCCGGAGCCGTCCTGGGGTGCAGACCGTGGTTACGGGCTAGGGCCCTGACACAGCCCATGTAGCTAGTCCGGGGGAGCCGGGTGCCCCCCCCCCCCCCCAGTGAGCGCTTGGGACGGGACCTGTGTGTAGAGTGGGGACACATCCCTGTGCGTTTTGGTTTTAATTCGGCCTCGTTCGGAGCCCTGTGCACCCCAAGGCCCCAGGCCAGGACGGGTTTAATGCTTTCCCAGCGGCGACAGTATCAGCCCTTTGAGGGAGGAAGCTAGAAAAAGCGAGAACAGAGGTACTGGAAGCCGGGGGCTGAGGCGCACAGGGTTCCAGCAGGGACCCCTGCCGGGGCAGAAGTTTCCAATTACCCTAATTGGCTACTGGCAAGCTGTCTGTGGCTAGAATCCTTCCAGAGGGGGCCGGGTTTGATCTCCCACTAATCAAGGGGTCCTCTCGGTGCTGGCTGTGTGATCACACTGTGGGCCCTTTGCGTTGAGAGGAGACTTTAAAGCAGCTGACTTTTGAAAAAAACAAAACACAATAAAACAAAAGAGTGCAAGTAGAACGGCAAACTGCATCGCCCCTCCTGGCCCCCGGCCCCCTGGGCCTGCAGCTTGGGAGCTGAAGGGAGGAGGCTGGAAGTGGGGGGTGGAGTGTGGAGGTTAGAGGAGACCGCCTCTGTCCCCCAGCTTGGCCGTGCGGACAAAGGCCGTCAATTACGGGCGGCTGGTGGGGACCGTGCCTGCCTTTGTCCTCCCGGACATCTGCTACACGTCGCCTGCTGCCAGTTGGCGACTGCGGCTGACAGCATGCGGGAACAATGCAAGCCCGTCTCCGACCCACTTTTTCAGCCTGCTGAGGTCCTTTCTGACCCAAGCTGCACCCCAGCGTGCGGGCTGCCAAGGCCTCTGAGGAGTCGCAGAGATGAACCCCTCGCACACAGCCCTTTGGGGGACGCGTTGCATGGGAGGGGGCAGGGAGGAGCGGGAGTGAGGAGGGGGAGGGCTGGGCCGCCGTGAAGAAGAAACATGCTTCCCTTACTGGTGTGAGCTGCCGCATGCTCGGGCTGGGGGGCTCGGATGGGGGGGCGCTCCTCCTAGGGCTTTGGTCCCTTCCCTGTCTGGCTCCAGACTGGCCGCCGGCTCTGCTTGCCCTCCTCCCCATTTCTCTCTCCCACCAGGGCCACCCCTGTCCTCCCGCCTGTCCATCTGGCTCTGTGCACCAGGGCCCCAGCTGCCCGCGGGCCGCCCGCCAGGCCCCCTGGCTGTCAGGCTGTCAGTTTTTGGATGGTTCTGTTGTAGTACTGCGTGATGGGGGGCGTCAGAGGGTTCCAGCTGTTGGCGTGGAGCTCGATGACCTCCAGCAGCAGGGACCGGGTTAGCATCGACTCCGAGGGGCACAGCATCTTGTCGCGGGCGCTGGCCAGGAGCTCGGCCATCATCTCGGGCAGCTGCTCCTCCAGCAGTCGGCCTGTGCTCTGCAGCTGCGGGCAGAGACGTGGGGTTAGGACGTAAGCTGGGCCCTGAAAGGGCTCCTGACCCACCTTGGTTAGGGGTGCTGGGGGCAGGGACGGGAAAGAGCTGCATTATCCCAGGAAGGCGAGGGCCCAGGCCTCTACGGTACGGGGCAGAAGGATGGACAGGGTGGAGGGTGGGAACAGCCAACGTGAGAGCCCACACTTAGCACTCATTCTGCCAGAGGAATAAGAGGGGTGAGGATTTTGCCCGCTGCCCAGGGCTGCAAAGAGTCCTCATCAGGAACATGCCACTTCTCCCTTCAACCACTTGCCTCCCCTCCTACAGGAAGCCTTCCTTGACTGCTGCCCACACCCTCAATAGCTGTGTGACCTGCTTCCTTCAAGGGTGATCGGGTGGCACCATGTTAATTTTCACTTGTTAGGATGTCTCTCTGGAAACGAACTTGGTCATTACTACCTGCGTGTGTCTGTGTGGAACCCGAGAGCAGGGATGAGGTCTCCTGTTTCTCTCTTTCCTTCTCTCCTGCCCCCAATCGCACCTCCCCACCCCCAGAACTGACCTCTGCCCACACTTCTGACACGAAGAGGAGAGAAATATGAACTGGGGCGGGAGGCCAGCCAGAGGGCCTGCCCCCAAGGGAGGCCCCCGATTATCTTGAGAAGCCCCCGTAGGACGAAGGAGCCCCGATCTTCTGGATCAGAGCACCCTCGGCTGGCAGTCCCTGCAGGTCCTTTCCCTATAACCTAAGTCATCGTCTCTGCCCCACCCCCCAGCCTCAGCCCACCCTTTCTCAAGGCTCTGCCTTCTTCACAAAACCTTTCTTGACCTTCCTGGCCACCCTGACCTCTCCCCTTATCCTTAGGGATGCATGCTCTGTACCCATATTTATTCTCTATACCTCCCCATCCACTCTGTGCAGGTGAGAGAGATCTCTATCCCCAGCCAGACCACAAGCTGTCTGGATGCATGGACCATGCTTTCTCCTCCTCTCTCCCCTGCCTGGAGCCCTGTGTACGGTACCCACCCCTGCGTGCCCTGGGTGTGGGCCCTGGAAGTCCCTCTTCTCACCACACTCTACTCTGAATGTCCCTGGGCTGTTTTCTTTTTCTTATTTTTTGGCCCTTGCAGCATCTTAGTTCCTTGGCCAGGGATTGAACTCTTGCCCTCAGCAGAGGAAGTGCAGAGTCCTAGCCACTGGACTGCCAGGGAATGCCCCCGGGGCTCTTCCTTGATGGTGCAGCTTTGCCCTGTGACTGGGCCAGAGTCAAGCGTCTGAAGGAAGATCCCGGAGAGCAATGGTCACACCCTGGGAACAGGACTGGGACCTCCCATGGGGGCTGCTTGGAAGTGGACAGTGCCAACGCGGGGGTTCAAGCCTCAGCACCTCCTCCCAAACCCCACACGACCGAAGCCAAGGGAGATACACACGGCCAGGGCATCACCTAGAATCTCCTAAGTCATTTGTGTGGTGCACCTGGTGGAGGAGGAGGTGGTCTTGGGAGCAGAGAGAAAGTGGGTCATGCTAGCACTCCATCCTTCCCGCCAGAGAACCAGCAGTTCTCCCTCCTCCAGCAGAAGTCCACGTCCACTCAGGAAGCTGTCCCCCACCAGCCTGGCTCCATACACCCTCGCCCTGGACCGTGGACGCCTCCAGTGGTCCTCAAGCGCCCACAACTGTTAAGGCGAGAGGGACGCACAGGGTCTGAGGTGGGAGGTGTCTGAGCCGCACCGCTTACCTCCATTGAGCAGCACAGGACGGCGTCTTCCTTCACATCCTGAGATTGCAAGAGCTGGAAGAGAGGGGCAGAGAACTCCACTCAGGGCGGGGTGCTGCGCTTAGCCCCCTGCAGCCCGGAACAAGCATCTCCCAGGGGTGGGCCAGAGAGGCAGCCCGCAAAGGCCGGAGGGCAGCAGGAGCACTGCCCCACAAAGCAGCGATTTCTCTGATGGGATCTGAGCGGCTGGAGGACTGCCGTGGTCACAGAGCACGGGCAGGCCAGCCAGGTCAGAGTGCTTGACTGCAGGTCACGGCAGAGCAAGGCCGTGGGTTTGCAGGCAGCAGCAAGTGTGCTGGGATCGTCGGCTGTGAATGACTGGGCAGCAAAAATGAAATCTGTATAATTTCCTGATTAGTGGGGGGCTCAGCCATGGTCTCAGGTGCTCCTGGGCCCTGGCTGTAGAAGGACTTCCAGAGATCACAGCACTCTTCTCCACGGGCCCAGCACGGTAAGCCTGCAAAACCATGCAGACCATTCCAGAGGCTGCAATTGCTCCCTGACCAAGGCCACTGCCAGGCTGCTCAACACTGGGACTGGCCACCCCCTGTCCAGGCTTCCCTCTACCTGCTGCATTTCTTTCTTTCAGTCTCTCTAGCTCTTTTTTTTAAATCAAGATATAACTCATGTAACATCAAGTTCACCATTTTTAAGCATACAATTCAGTGACTTTTAGATCCGCGAGGTTGTGGGAATATCACTACTAACTCATGGCTCCCAAAAGAAACCTGTACCCAGCAGCGATCGGTCCCCTTTCCCCCCACCCCTTGACAACCCCTAATGTCCTAAATCTCTATAAATTTACCTATTCTGGACATTTTATACAATGAATCATATAATATGTGGTTTTTTCGGCTTCTTCCACCTACAATGTTTTTAAAGTTCACCCATGTGGTAGCCTGTGTCAGTTCTTCATTCCTTTTTGTGGTTGGAAGATACCCCACCGTATGGACACACCACATTTTGTTTAACCATTCATCAAAATATTGATAGACACTTGGGCTGATAGACACTTCCACTTCTTGGCTCTTATGAACAATGCAGCTGTGAACACGTGTGCACGCGTTTCTGGGTGGACATGACTTTTCATCTCTCTCGCATACACACCTAGGAGTGGCATTGCTGGGTCACGTGGTAACTCCATGTTTAGCTTTTTGAGGACCTGATAAACTGTTTTCTACAGTGGCTGCGCCACTTTACATTCCCTCCAGCAGTGTGTAGGGTTCTGATTTTTCCACATCCTCACCAATATTTATTTTCTGCCTTTCTTCCCATTTTTTCCCAGGTCACTTCCCAGCTTTCCTTGGAGACTTCTGGATCACTCCAACCCATGGCGCCTGCTCCTGCGTCTCACTCCCGAGCACCCCCTGGCTTTCCCACTGCTCAGCATTCCACACAAGTGGCAGGACATCTTCCAGTGTCAACTGCGGCTTCCTGAAGGCAGGGCAGTGCGCTTTAACACCCAGCACAGCTTCTGGCAACAGCAGGGATTCGATAAATGTGGGTTGATATGATTTATGCATTGTTTTTGTTTTTTGTTTTAAAGGAAGGGTGGAGGGTAAGGAGAGAGAACAAGAGGAGGGCATTTTTGGGGTCAGCTTCCTCGTCCACCAACTGAGAACTAGAGTCAAGGTTTCTGACCTGGGCATGACGTGTTCAAGGCGGGTGCAACCACACACAACCCGGAGACTGTTCCCACTGCAGACCTGAAATCCAAATTCTGCACACCCTCCTTACCTTCCCCCTTCTGCGGTCACACTGCAGCCACTCCCCCGGCCCAGGGGCTCCCCCAGCAGGAGCCACAAGCATTCACATCAGGGGGCTGAAGATGCATGTACTAAATGCCAAATCTGGGCTTCCCTGGTGTCACGGTGGTTAAGAATCTGCCTGCCAACGCAGGGGACACGAGTTCACTCCCTGGGCCAGGAAGATCCCACATGCCGTGGAGCAACTAAGCGTGTGTGTCACAAGTACTGAGCCTGTGCTCTAGTGCCCACGAGACACAACTACTGAGCCTCCGTGCTACAACTACTGAAGCCCACGCACCTAGAGCCCGTGCTCTGCAACAAGAGAAGCCACCACAATGAGAAGCCTGAGCACCACAACAAAGAGTAGCCCCCGCTTGCTGCAGCTAGAGAAAGCCTGCACACAGCAACGAAGACCCAACGCAGCCAAAATAAATAAATAAACAATAAATAAATAAATAAATTCATTTACTTAAAAAAAAGTCACATCTGTCCAGGGGACAGGTCAGTGTGGGCTGCACTGACCAGAGATGTTCTCAGGGTCCAGACCTCCTTCCTCTTCGTATCTCTGTCAAAACTGTGCAAGAACTGGTCCCGCAGTAGACACACAGAAAAAGAAATCATTTGGGGATGAAGAATCCGAGGTAGGTCTCAAGCTGCTCAAAAGATGAGCCGGCGGAGAGCAGGGGACAACTCAGGGAACGTAACAGTGTCGGCCCCGCGGCGGCAGGCGTTGACGGCCATTGGTGGGCATGCTCTGCTCAGCGACACACTTCTGACTCTGGGCCTCTGTGCTCTTGTCACCCAGGAAGTCTCAGCCACCACCTATCCGCAGATCTTCCTTCCCCACGTTGCTCAGGGCTCTGCCCCGACATCACCTCTTTCACAGGGATTCCCTGACCCGCCTGCGTGTACGTGATCCGGCCGTTCACCTCCGGGCTTACTTCTCTCCATAGCATCTCTCAGCCCTGACATACGATCCATTTGTTTGCCTGTTGTCTCCCCCAGCAGAAGGCAAGCCCCAGGGGGCCAGGCCCGCTGGCCCCTTCTCTCCCCAGCACCGGGCACAGCGCCTGACAGACAGCAAGCGCTTGGAAGTATCTGTTAACAAGCATGCCTCGAGCGGCCCGGCTGGGAGGGTCTGCAGGTGGGGAGGGACTAACCTCGAGGGGCAGCCCCAGGGCAACTCTCCCTGGCACACGCGTGTGAAAAGGCGACCGTGAGTGGGACCTGGGTACCCCCACCCCACGGACTTCTCTTGTCAGAGTGGACACGGCACAAAATTATAATTGATGTGTCTGCAAACACACAGTGTTTGTGGATACAGAAGTTGGTAGAACTCTCTAGAAGGTAATGTGATGATAATTATCAACATGACAAGCACACAGACCCTCTGAGCAGCGATACCACTTTCAGGAATGTATTCCACACATGCCCCCCCCCCCCCCACCATGCGTGATGGCCTGAATATAAGGTTTTTGCTGCACTTTTGCAAATAGCTTGCATGGGTACCAACAAGGGGACTGGTTAAATGACGATGACAGACTCGCACAGAGGAATACACTGCAGCACACAGCTGTCTCCCCTCCTCCCCACGCTGGTGCCTGCTTCTGGACTTTTCTTGCCTCCCAGGGCTGCAAACCCTCAAGGGGAGCCAAGGCAAGCTTCCACTGAGTCCGTGTCTGGGGGATTCTGGGGGCCACACTAGGAAGGGCTGCCCTCATCTAGAAAACCCAGGAGGCCAGAGGGAAGACCAGGAAGCAGGTTCTGGAAAACGTCGGGGGGAGGTGACTCCTCTTGCAGCAGGGGTACCCGAGTCATGGGTACTGGACCGTGGCTTAGCCCAGCATCCAACCCAGCCTGCTCTGGGAGGGGCTGGTCCCAGGACTTGGAGGGTCCTGACTGTCTGAGATGGCATGGGGGTGGGGGAAGGTGGGCCTGGCCCCCTTTACTCTGCATGGAACATGAGAACAAATATTCAGAGAACTCTGTGAGGTTTGCTGGGACGTCTGATGGTAACTTGGTTCCCGCACAGGTTTCCCACAGTGCTCAGCACGAAGAGAATCCTTAAAATAAAAACGGCGGGTAGAAATCACAAGGAAGGGGGAAAGCGGGGTATCTGGTGGGAGGGGAACTCCTAGAGACAGAGTGGGTGGTGGCAGCTGTTTGGGAACGAGGGGAGCAAGCAGACCTGGGAGCTTGTGGGAAGGAAGAAAGGGGTCCTACGCCAGATCACCTGGCATGGCGGCCTGTAACGGGGACCTGAGATGAACCTGGGATCACGTCCTGTCCTGAGATCAGCTTCTTGGTGGTTCTGGGGCTTCGGCACATGGCAGGTAACATGACGGGAAATACCACGAACAGCCGGGGCCAGCCAAGCGCTAGATGCTCTGAAATGGGACTGTTTCTCCCTCCAAGTGGCCCTCTGACTTCCGTCCACACTGCGTGGGCAGCCTCGTGGAGCCACCGTGTTCCTGCCAGCGGAGTGCTTTACCTGGACGAGCAAGTGTCTCTTCTTTCCTTCTCTGGCCTGAGACCTGCCTGCCCTCCACCTGCTCCCAGGTGATGGTTTAGAACTGCAGAGTGGGCCCAGGGCTTTCTGTTCTTCCTTTCCCCCTGCATCTTTGTGACTGGACTACATCCTCCCCTCTACACACCCGAGGTCCTGCAGGCCTGCTTCCGCCCCGGGGGGCACTGGGCTCTAGGGGGACAGACTCAGGGTGGGGGGTCTCACCCCAGAGCCTCTCCTCCAACCTGATCTTTCACTGGTTGTCTGGGAAAGTCTGTGTTAAGCCAAGAATCACATGGAGTGATAGGCCCTCTTGCAAATGGCCTGCTGGGTTTTCTCAAGGAAGTGGGGGAGGACCCGGAGGCTTTCACTGTACTTTTCCTTTGCAGTTGCTGGGATGCAGAGTTCGGAAAGGGAATGGATGCTGCGGTCCACAGCCTGCTCCCTGTCAAACGCTATCTCGGCCTCTCCGTGGCCAGCTTTTGAGGGCAGACCCTTGGAGCCTTAGAGCTGAAGGGCTGCAGCGAGGACAACCCCTCAGGCCCCACTGCCACGGCCGGGGAGTCCCACACTGCTGCTCTGTGTGGTGTGGTGCCTTACCCCGGGGGAGCCCTTGACACAACGCTACGGGGCTCCCTCCCCAGGACCCCTGTCAGTGTCCTTCCAAGAGGCTCCCATGCCTCTGGGTGATCACTGACTTCTCAGGAATCCATCTTTGACTTGCTCTCTGTGGGCAGTGTCCAAGAGCAAGATCTTTCCACTCTTTTCTGTCTTGGCCAAAATGTACCTGTTTTGTGTTCCATTTCTTCATGGCTTTTGCTTTCCTAAAAGTTTTTGGATAAATGAATCCTTGCTGGTACCCAGAGGGGGCCAACTCTTGTTATGCGTGTTCTCTTTGGGGTCTTCTGGGGACAGTGCTCTCTATTTAACTCCAAGCAAGTCTCAAAAAGCAGAGGCAGCTCGAACAGATCCTTGTCCACGCGTGTTCACAACATGATTCTCAATAGGCAAGAGGTGGGAGCAACCCAAGTGTCCATCGACGGATGAACGGATAAACTAAACGTGGTCCGTCCGTATAATGGAATCTTATTCAGCCTTAAAAAGGAAGGAAATCCTATCACGTGCTGAGACGTGGACGGACCTGGAGGACATTATGCGGAGTGAAATAAGCCAGTCACAAAAGGACAAATATTGTATGAGTCCCCTTATCTGAGGGACCTGGAGCAAATTCACAGAGACAGGAAGTGGAATGGTGGGTGCCAGGGGCTGGGGAAGAGGGAAGTGGGAGTTAGTGTTTAATGGGTACAGAGTTTCAGTTTTGCAAGATGCAAAAGTCCTGGAGACGGATGGTGGTGATGATTGTACAACAATCTGAATGTACTTAATGCCACCGAACTGTACACTTAAAAATAGCTAAAATGGTCAATCTTATGTTTTCCTTTTTTAACCACAATTTAAAAATGGTTTAAAAGCAGTAGGTACTCTCTGGTGGGCAGGCCATTCTCTGCCTGGACAGACCTGTCCCTCTTCCGTTATTGTTCACTGGAAGCAAATCTGTATGGGTCGGAGGGGACTGCCGACCTGGGGGCTGAAGGCCCTGCGGTGGGGGGAGGAGCAGCCCACTGATCAAAGTCTCTGGCGCAGAAAGGGGTGTGGGCGGGCGCGGGCAGGCAAACCACCCTCACCCTCCAACAGCGAAATGTGTTTCTTGGACGAGAATCCAAGTCAATTGTGCGAGCCCACACAGTGTTTGTTCGGAAGCTAATGCATTCCTGTCCTATTGTCTCTGCCGGAGACTTGTTGTGGGCACACCCATCATATCCTCCCTCGGGGAGAGGCCAAGGTGCCTGGAGTCAGGCTGTGGGAGGCCCGACAGCCAAGGGAGAAAGGCAGCCTGGTGGGAGCACTGTGGAGTCCCGGGGGAAGGTCCCCAGGGCGGGGCCATGCTGCCCAAGGCGGGCCCAGGATGCAGACAGCTTGGCTGCTTCGGATGCCGCCCTGTGGGGAGGGCAAGAGGGTGATGGAGGGACCACGGGCTGTCCTCCTGTCCGGGAAGGGAGCAAGAGCTGGAGATCACACCTTCTTCCAGTACCACCCCCCTGACCACCTCAGCACACCCACAGCGTGGTTCCAACCTTGGTAGAACAGACCCAAGACGTCTAATGCAGCCACAGCCAAAGCTCAGCCAGACCCCACCAGCAGGAGCCCCTCCTACGGAGTGGTCGCGGGTGGGCTGGGAGCAGCAACAAAAGAGCAAAAGTGAAGAGATTTCAGAGCACATGGGATTGACTGGTTTGCTGGGGAACAAAGCCAGAGCTCCGACGGGTTCCCAGAAGGGCGGTGGCAGGACCCTCTGCAAGCACAGAAGAAGTCTCAGGAAGAGGAGAGAGAAAAAGGAGAGGCAAAAGTGGGAGGTGGAGGTCTCCAGTGGCCAAGGGAGCCACAGCGACGGGCACGAGCTCTGGCAGTGGAGAGATGGGGAGAGGGAGAAGAATGAGGCGGGGCCAGAGGAGACGGCCACGACGCGTGGCACGTGGTCCAGAGTGGCGGCCGGGGTGAGGATCCGCACCTGCATCTCAGGAGCGCCATCAGGTTTGAGTCAGGGCACCTCCACCCTGTGCCTCTGGTGGACCTGGACTGGCATCTACAGCTGCATCTAGAGGACAGCTGCTGATAATGACCTTGAATCATCAAGAAGAGGGTCAGTTATGTCTGGGTCTCTTCAGGGAGGCAGGGAAGTAGATAATCTAGGCACAAAAGGCTGTCATCAAAAACGTGCAGCAGGTTTGAAGTCAGAAGACCTGCTATTCACTAAGAGTAACCCTGGGCATGTCACTTAGTCACTCTGCACTTCAGTTTCCTCACTTGAGAATGGGGATAGTACTTGCCTAGAACTATTTTGAGAGTCAGCTGAGATAACGTTATGTCAAAGAGCTCTGAAACGTGCAAAGCTTGATTGAAATGCAAGGTGTTATTATTGTTCTTAAATGTATATCTTCATAAACATGTATCTTTCCTGAAGATCTTGACCCACTTTGTAATGTATCATCCCATTTATCTCCGCGACACTCCTGTGGAGACAGGGAAAGGCCACACGCATTACTAATTTTGCCTAATAGACAGAGAAACCAAGACTCGGTAGTTCCGTGGCTTACACAAGTCCGACAGACAGCAAGTCTGAGAATTAGAAAGTGCTTAGAAGCCCTGGGTCAGCATCCTCTTTCTTGGGGAATTATTTTAATTTCTCCCGCGTTAGCTAATTCTTACTTTGCTGGTTGGAGCTCATAATTTTTAATTTTGTTGACTGGCGATGATAATCAATCTGGGCCTTCACAAAATTGAATTGATTTTACTTATTCTTTGTCTGCAGTGGCCACCATCCATCCATCCATCCATCCATCCATCCATCCATCCATCCACCAATGCATCCATTTTGCCATCTATTCTTTTATCCACCCACATATCATGTATCCAACCTTCCATCCACCCACCCATCCTTCCATCCATTTACCTATCTACCCACCTACCCTCTCACCCACTCATCCGTCCAACCATCCATCCATCCATCCATCCATCCATCCAGCCAGCCAGCCAGCCATCTATCCAGCCAGCAAGCCAGTCGTCCTTCAACAACATTTATGGAACACCTACTATGCACTAAACACTGTGTAAGTACCTGGATAACAAGGAGACTAAGACTTGTAACTTAGAGTCTAGTAGGGGGAAACAGAGAGATTGTGCTAGGTGTATGGGGGTGGGGCACGGGAACCGTGAAGAACACGCCAGGTACGTGGCGTCAGCAGCAGCACGTGGCATATGCACAGAAGCAAAAAAAAAAAAAAAAAAAGTGAACTACTGGAGTTCCCTGGTGAATAACAAGTATTTCAAGAGGCGAAAATATATGGTGCTGGGGGAAGAGAGCGTATATGATGAGAAAGAAGGCCAGGGCCACATCCTAAAGGGCTCTAGATGCCACGCTACAGGGTTTGGATTTTATCTTAAGGGACGGCAGAGGCTCTGGACAGAATTTTACCTGGTGAGTAGGAGGGTATTATTTGCAGCGTGGAGAGCAGACTGGAGCTGGTGGGGCAGTGGGAGAACGGGAGGCAAGGAGACCAGTGAGAAATGATGATGGCGCGAGTAAAGGCAGGAAGAATGGGAGGAGATAGGCTTTGGAGGCAGAAGTAAGGGTGAGGAAAAGGACAATGCGGAGGATGGATAAACCTCAGGTTTGGGGCTTGTCAACTGAATAAACTGTGGTGTCACCAATGATATTAGGAAGGCAGGAAGAGTTGGTTTTGGAAAAAAGGAACGGGTTCGGTGTCAGAAATATTGAGTCCATGGTCCTGGGGAGGCATCGGGGAAGATGACTAGCGGGAGACTGGCTATCTGTGATTATCAGTGCCCAGGTGAGTCAAGGCCACAGGTGTGACGTGACCTGCGGAATGACGTGGAATAAGAAGAGACGAGGGTAAGAGCTCCAAACCCGGACACGGCAACATCGAAAGGGTGGCAGAGGAGAAGGAACCCCCAAAGGAGGAAGAGGGTGGGCAGAGAGCTAGGCAGAGCAGGAAAAAGTGACATCATGGAAGCCCAGGGAGTGCTAAGAAGTCAAGGTCACTTCTGGTTGACAAGGTCAACGGTGTTAAAAGCTCAGAGAGGTCAAGTGAGATGAACAATGAGCAGGGCCCGCTGGGTTTGGTGATTAGGAGAGCACGGGTGACCTCTGCCATGATGACTTCACACAGGGAGGGGCAGGTGGAAGGCTGGGTATCATGGAGAGGCAGAGCAAGGTTGGGAAGTTGCAGACAGAAAGAGCAGACCATTTCTTTTTCTTCGGGGGTTTCTCCTCTTTCTTCTCTCTCACTCTCCTCTCCTCCTCCTTCCTCCCTCTCTCTCTCTCTCTTTTTTTTTTTTGAACTTGCCTATGGGATGCTAGGAGAAAGGGACTGGCACAGGGTCAAGGGGGATGGTCAGTACAGTGGGAGAGACTTGAGCAGGGGCAGAGTTGAGCGTGTAGCGTGCAGGCGAGAGCAGAGGATTGAGTACATAGATGAGCCTTAAATAAGAGAAAGGCTATCATTCCTCTGAAATGGACAAGAGGCACTAATGTGGCTACAGATACAGGTATACATGTAAATGCTCATGCTGCCCGGCCTGTCTCGGCAACTAGGAAATTAGTGCTGTTTTACATTCATTACGTATTATCATCATTCTGTGACTGCCTGCATTTCAGACATCCTCAGGATAGGGGAATTTGCCCCAATTGTCACTTTTCCACTAGCCTAATAAGAAGCCCTGGTGTGGCAGCTACGGTCAGATGTCAAGGAAATTCATGGTTCTGAACTGTACTTCAGTCCAAGCTTGTGCCCTGTGGTCTGGCTGTCAGCCCTCCTAACTAAGACGGGCAGGCAGGCAGGCACCCTAACTGCGGACGAGGCGCCCTGGAGGGAATAATTAGCCTCCTTCCTGCAGAGCTTGCAAACCGCCTGTACAAAGTGGCCACAGTAAATGTCACATGGGGGAATGCTTCATCCCACAGCTGGCCCCAGGGGGTGGAAACGTAATCTGGGGCTCAGAGCAGACACTGAATCCTTCTGCAGACACCAGAGCCAGAGGACGGGGCCATGGCTCCAGCGGCTCCTCTTGGGGGCCAAGCCCTGGCTGGTGGCCCGGACAGGAGGCGAGTTGTGTTCACAGAGTCCCTGCAGACATGAGTTCCCAGGGCCCTGTGTCGGGGTTTGAAACACCAAGGACGTTGGCCGGGACTGCTACCAACACCTCCCAGTTTCTCCTTTAATGTCCTTGCCTTTCCTTCTAGAAGCCTTGTCTGTCCTCTTCTGTATTCACTGCCCGGATGTCCGTGGATCTCTCCTAAAGGGTGAACAGAAAATGCCCAAGGCAGCCCTGAGGTTTTACCTTTCAAGAGGGGGTCCCCTGAGGGCTGGGTCACACCTTCCGGGTCCTCAGTCAACACCTGACATATTTTTGGAGCGCTTACTCCAGATGCCAAGCTCTGAGCTTTGTGCACGTTTTAAAATCCATTTTATCCTTATACCAGTTTATCTGCGTTAAACACCACAGTGATTATCTTTATTTTATAGCTGCAGAAACTGAGGCATGAACTCCCCATGAGAACACGGGTAATGGAAAACCGGCTTTGGAACCCAGGTTTAGTCTGCCTCCAGTGTCACAGGACGTGACTACTGCCCCACGAGTAAGTTCCACATAAATAAGGCTAACGGGGAGAGGTCAGCAAAGGGTGGGGTGGCCACACACCCCAGTTTGCCTGGGATGGTTCCTGTGTTCACCCCAAATAATTAGCAATATTCCTTTCGCTTTCAAAAGTGCCCTGATTAGGATGGTACATTACAGTAGTTGCCCAGACAAGGGAAGGGGCACCGAGCGGATGGGATCCCCCCACCCCCCAGCACTACCTGACCAGTCAGCACACCTCTGGCCTGTTCCACCTCCCCTCCTGGTACCCAAGTGCTCCTGCCCACCTCTGAGGGGTTCCGCAGGCGGGGTGGGGAGAAGGGCTCCGAAGGCGACAAAGCAGCCCTGCTCCCAGCGAGCAGCGGTTATCACTGCAGAAGATCAGGACACCTGCCGCAGGGCCTCACCTGGCCTCACCTGGGCCTGCCAGCGAGAACCGCTCCCCAAGGATGGGAGCCGGAACAAGACGGAATTATGGTAACGCGCGCATGGTCCACGGCTCTCTGCTGGCAGGGCCCTGGGGACAGAGGCTGAAGGAGAGGCAGATGGAAAAGCAGTTGGTCTGCAAGCTCCCTCTGGGGGAGGCTGGCCAGGAGGGCCCAGCCTGGAGGCCATCACCCCCTGGTCGCCCCTCTGAAGGAATGACTGCATTTTGCATCTGACTCAGCATCAAATGGCTCCCGGAGACAAGAGGAGGGGTTTGGGCTGGCTGGGGGCCAGGAGGGAGGCCCCGGGCAGTGGGCAGACACCCCTCATGGTGCCAGTCTCTGAACTCACAGGTCTCTCCTGGCACCCACAGGCTGGGACCCCCGGCTGGCACAAGGAGAGGGCAGGGAAGGGGAGGGCGGCCCAGGCTGCTGTCTGCCCCTAGCGAGGCCTCCCCTGGCCCCTGGCCCCTGGCCCCGGCCCTTGGCTCCCTGCCCCTGCCCCCCCCAACCTCCGCCCACCTGAGGCCTGGACTTGACCTTGCTGGCTTTGGGGGGAGGGTGTGATAAGCGTCTTGGTGGAGAGAACTAGCTGCCTGCAAAGGCATTTTCCGCTCTCTAAAGTAAACAATCAAACAGGAAATTAATCGAGAAACCCACATCCACGGAAGGTTCAGGTTGTGATTTTCACAGCCCCAGAGCCAGGAAATTCAAAGTTATAGTTCCCATAGCAACGTGCCTGTAGAATCGGCCGCAGCTGCTGACTTGGAACCAGACCTTGAGAGGTCAACTAGGCCAGCCCCCTGCCTCCAGGAAGCGCAACCCAATCGCAAGTCTGAATATGCTGGGGGTAGACGGCTCTTCAGAGGCTCAACAGTTAGGAGCTGCAGGGCCTGGGCTCTACGTTCAGTTCTCACAGCCACGAGCCTTACAAACTGCAGAATCAGCTGACACCCTAGGGCTTCAGTTTTCTATATCTCCATATTCCAACTCTCATTGTATGCCCCCATTCTGTGAATTAGGAATAATAGTCATGCCTGCAAGATGCTAGAGCCAGGGGCTGTGCGGTGCATGCTGTTCTTACCCATGTCTCCCAGCCCTTGTTCTACTCAGTCCCATAACGACCCCCACCTCTATCCCAGTTGCCCTTGACCCTTGTGATGGGTCTTGGCCCGCCCCCCTCACCCTGGCTTGTTTTCCCTCCGACAAACACCTCAGTTGATTGACAGGGCCAAGAGCTTCCAGACAGCCTCCAAGGTGGCTCCACGTGTTGGATGTCCTTGTCTCTTCAACCTGCCCCTCCACCCCTTCTGGACCAAATATATTATACCGTATTAGCTCAGCGTATACACTTAACGCTCCCCTGCCTGATAGACGGGTGGCCCGAACGGACCCAGAGGCAAGCCCTCCCTCTCCGAGCCTGTGGGGGGTTGTGTGTCTTGGGTGGGGTTTTCTTTTGTGCCGCTAGTGAGGAGTCCCGCCTGGCAGGAAAGGAGATAAGGGCGTTGCAGCTCCACCGAGAAGGAAACAGTCTGGAATCCTTCCCCGAGAGTCATCCTGCCCTCCCACCCGAGATGGCCAAGATACCCAGCCGGCCTGATCAGCGCGGTTCTGCAGCCCAGGCCCGGGGACCCTTGTGATAACACGGGCTGGGGCGGGAGCGGGCGCTCCCGGGCAGCAGGCCTGTGGCAGACTGTGCCCAGCCCGCCCGCCCACCCGCCAGCCTGGCCCTGGAGCCGGGCCGTGAATTGAGCAAAGCAGTGGAAAGAGAAGTGGCGCCTGCTGGAAAGCAGACAGAGCGGCTCCTGGATTTCCTAACAAGCCCAGCTGTGTGCCAGGGCCCACGGGCCAGCTCAGAGCGCCTGCCCAGCCTTACTTGCGAAACAGTCCTTCCTCTCCTGGGTGAGCTTTCCCGGGTGGCCGAGCTGCTGTCTAGCTACCTGAGTCCCTGAGTGAGGCCTCCTCCTCACACCCACCGCCTTCCTTCCCGCCCTCTCCCGGGTTTAAACACATCAGAGCACGGTGGGCCCTTCGGGAAGATAGGACGCATCCTGGGGGTACAAGATGTTTCCTTTCATGAAGCCAAAGAAATTTAATCAGAAAGAAGAAGTGATGGGGAGGCAGGTATGGACAGAGGGCTGACTTCTCTGAGTCTCAGAGGGGACCAGGAGGAGGGCACTGCCACAGAGGGTGACCCACTGGCTTCCGAGGAAAGGCCGCCCTGTGCACAGAGCCCCGGGGCACTGCGGTGCGGGGGCCCAGCCTGGCTCACTGATGGGCACACAGTCACCTGAAGGGCTGCACCAACCCACCTTGTCCTGAGCCTGGGAAGAAGCTTCTGAGAAGGTTCTTCACGGTATGCCAAGCTAACCAGGGGTCCCTTCTATCAATTCCAGACTTTAAAGGGGCTGTGAGTCGGGGAGGGCACAAGTAACCAGCCAGCCAGGGGCCTAGAGGAGCTGGGGGAGGGGCACAGTGGCCTCTTACTCTGCCCCTAAGCAAGTAATGCTGAAGAAGCCTGTGCTTAGATCACGCCCTCTTTAGCGCGCTCACCTTGGCCTGCTGTATGGAGAATAAATGCCTGCGGAGACTGGTTCGCAGTCAGAGGGGCCAGTCTTCCCGGGTTGGGGGTGGGGGCGGTGGGGGAGTGGGTGGACTTTGAAGCCACACCCCAGAAGCTGGTGGAGAGCTCTGCCCCTGGGGTGAAGGGGCTTCGCTGGTTCTGTGGTGGGTCTGGGTGCAAGGCAGTGACCAAGGACCAACTGGGCAGGGACAGCTGGGTCTGGGACAATTAAGCAGAGAAGCACAGGGCCGTGCTCAAGGCATAATCAGCATCTGAACTCAGAGCAGCAGCCACCCACATGGAGGGGCAAACAGGCCTGGGCTGAGAAAAGGGCCTGGGCTGCCTGGGGACGGCAGAAGTACTCACTGCCAAGTCTAAGGTTGGAGAGAAGCGTATTCAAGGGGCACCTGGAAGTGTGTTTGGCTTCAGAGCCTTCCCCTTAGTAGAGGATAAATTTTCATAATGGGGTGACTCTTTCTAAATTGAGACAATCTCTCGGGGTGAGTGAGCGTGTGCTGTGCGTCAACATTCTGTATCACCCATGCATCCTTACCAGGTCCAGCGGACCGGGCTGCCGCGGATAAAGTGCTTACTTAGCCTGGCACTCAGGCGCTCCCTGGCCCACCTCCACCCTGGGGGCCCTTCATCCCTCTCCCTCCCCTTCACAGACCTCCTGTCCAGCTAAACCCATTATGGACATGTCTTGTCCTTATGGGCCTCCAGCTTTTCTTCCTCCTAGACTCGGCTGGGCCTGCGTTCTCTCACCTTGGCTCCATTTACTGGATCCTGCATGATGGACTGCAAGACCCCCCTCCTCTGAGAAGCCTTCCCTGACCTCCTCTCCTGACCCCCTGTAGGGAGAAGCCTCACTACCTACAGCATGGGAGCAGCTATTTGGTTCTATCCAGCTCTAGGTTGACAGCCTGAAGTCTACCTAGACTAGTTTTCCCTCATGCAGGACCTTGCGTCCAGCTGGCCCTCTCAGAAGATCTGTGGATTGGATTTGAAGGAAAGTATGCGCTGGTTGGAGCGAAGCCACTCAGAAGAGCCTTTCTGTTCCCTGGATGCAGCCCCACCAGCGACATACAGGCCTGGTACATGGCTGGTCCTGTACCTTCCTCCAAGGAGGCTGAAAAGATTAAAGAACTTTTTCTTTCATTCATTCATTCATTCGTTCACTCAATAAGGAGGCATGAATCCTGTCCTCATAGACCTATTAGTTTAGTAGAAAAGACAAAAGTTTACACAAGCAGATCGCAGGGAGCCAGGGCTATACAGTGAGACTGCTTGGGTTCTAATCCCGACCAGATCACCCACTAAATATGTTGCACAGGTAACTTCTCTGTGTCTCAGTTTCCTCATCTGGAAAGTGGAGGCAGCCTTACATGAGATAATCTATGAGACGTATTTAGAGCAGTATCTGGCACACAGTAAGTGAGGCTCTATCAGTGGCAGCTCCCAGTAATAAGTGGGCTCGTTTTGCATAAAACTAAGGGTGCTGAGGGGGCGGGCGGCAGGAGGACCCTTCTCATCTGTGCGGGGAGAGGAGGCTCAGAAAAGGCTTCCTGGGCGAGAGAGCTTTAAACTGACACGTTAAGGTGGAGCTAGGGAAAGCGTGGGATCAGGAGCAGGAGAGAGGGAAGAACATTCCAGGCAGTGACCTCTGAGAGTCCTGTGAGCCTGGAGGAGATAGAGAGAGGCCCAAGCCCAGTTAGAAGGCTGGTGGGTCATTCAAGTGAAAGGTGACCTTGGCCTAGACTATGGAGAGGGAGAAAAGTGGTAGCCAGAGCCAAGATCGACACGAGAGCTGCTACCCACAGACCCTGGGGATGGATGGGGTGGGGGCTGGTCAGGGATGACCTCGAGTCTTCAGCTGCCACAGCCAGGAAGATGGTGGCGCCTTCTCTGGGAGGAGGGGCAGGTCTGGGGGGCAGGAGAGGAGTTGCATTAGGACACTCAGCGTCTGAGGGGTCCGTGGGTGGGCCGGGGGAGGTGTCAGGCGGATGCACTCAGGCCCGGAGATGTGGATCTAGAGTTTGTGCAGGTCAAGTCTGAGGGCTGCTGCCGCCCTGGGGATGTGCCTGTGACCAATGCAAGCTTTGAGGCCTCCGCCTGGGGTCTCACTTATGGCCCACCACAAGCTACAGTTGCCTGTCCTTTGGTAAATCCCAAAGGACATCAACTTCTCCATGCTTCTGGTTATGGGGCCATCAAATGAAGTTTTGGAGAAGGATTTAGAGGTGAACATAGGCTCTCGACGAAGGATCCTACACTGAACTCGGGGTGACATATGTATTTGGAACCAACCTAAGTGTGCATATCTACACACTCATGCACAAACATATTATCTATCTATGTACGTTGTATGAAACATGACGAGAAAGGAGACTAGTTTCACGGGGACAAAAAAAAAAATCAATCTTATTTCTTTGTATTTGCTTATAGCATCTGCGAGAGTACCTGCTTGCCTGTGCAAGGACCCAGGTGACACATTCTCCAAGCAGAGCTGAGCCCAGAGTCTCACCCAAGGCTTGGGTGGCCCAGCGCACCCAACTGGAGAGGGGCATTGGCTTGGAAACACCTCTGGTGGCACATCTGCCTTGCAATAGGCGTGTCATCTGGGATGAAGAGAAGTGGCGCAAAGAGGTAGAGGGAAGACCAGTTTGGAGCTCTTTTAAGCCCAAGTCCAAGGTTACGGTGGCATGACAGAAGAGAGGTGGTAGGGGAAAGGGAGGAATCAAGGGTAATTCCCAAGTTTCTGGCCTGAGCAAAACGGGCAGCTAATGCTTTCATCTGCCAACACTGAAGCCAGCTGGAGGGAGGAACGGGCTTGGCCATTGGGTCCGGAGGTCAGAGGAGTGGTCCTGGCTGGAGAGGATCATACATTTGAGAGCACTGGGTGCAAATGGTATTTAAAGTCCTAAGGCCAGGGACTTCCCTGGTGGTCCAGTGACTGAGAGTCTGCCTTCCAATACAAGGAACTTGGGTTCGATCCCTGGTCGGAGAACTAAGATCCCACATGCTGTGGGGCAACTGGGCCTGTGCGCCACAACTACTGAGCCCATGTGCTCTGGAGCCTGCACGCCACAACAAAAGATCCCTCATTCTGCAACAAAGATCCCCCGTGTGCTGCAGCTAAGACCCAACTCAGACAAAAGAAAAAAAAAAAAAAAAAAGTCCTGAGGCCAGATGAGATCACTTAGACCAGGATTTCTTAGCCACAGCATGACTGACACTTGGGCCAGACAATTCTCTGCCATGGGGCCTCCTGTGCATGGCAGGATGCTGAGCAGAACCCTGGCTTCCCCCCACTAGATGCCACTAGCACTTCCCCAGTCGTGACAACCAGAAATGTCTAGAGACACGACGAAGTGCCCATTGGCATCGGGAAGCAAACTGCCCCTGCTTCAGAACCATAGATCTAGATTCGGGGTGGATAACCTCTAGTCCACCAGCCAAATCCCACCCTTGGCCTGCTTTGGTACAGTCCAGCGAGCTAAGAATGGCCTTTATATTTTTATTTTTCCCTTTTTTTTTTTTGGTAGCACCATATAGCTTGTGGGATCTTAGTTCCCCAACCAGGGATTGAACCCATATCCCCTGCCGTGGACGTGCACAGTCCTAACTGCTGGACTGCAGGGGGACGTCTCCACATTTTTAAACGGCTGACAAAAAAAAAATCAAAAGAACAATCCTTTGTGACACAGAACAATTACATGAAATTCAAATTTCAGTGTCCATAAATAAAGTTTTGTTGGAACACAGTCCCTGTCATTGGTTTACAAATAACCTATGCTGCTTTCTCACTCTAATGGCGATGGGGAGGCCTGAGTAGGCCTCTGGATGTGGTCATGTGGTGATCTGGAACAGGGACCATGCTGCTGGCTGGATGGGGCGGAAGCAACCCACAGACACCATGTAGGAAGACAATTCTTTTGCAAATTCTGTCTCTAAGGGAAAAGAGACACGGGGTGGCTTCTGGAAGGCCATATGGGGTCAATGGAAGGTCTTTCCCCCCCTCAGATGGGGTTAGTGGTTGATGAGAAGAAACCACTAGGGAGAGGGGAGCCGGTGATGTGGGAGAGAGAAGAGAAATCCATCGGAGGGCAGCAGGAGAGAGGGGATGGGACAGGAAGCACTCTGGAATCAGGGGTATGCGGAGCAAAGCCACCGCCCTGGCAGACAGGCCACCCCCAATAGGCCAGGCCCACCGTGGTTGTGAAGGGGCCCGAGACAGCCTGTGGGCCCTGTGAGATACGTAAAGAAAGCAGACGTTCTGTGAGCAGACTTAGACGGCAGTCTGGGCCAAGAGGAGAGATGCTTAGAGCCGGCCTTTGCATTATCTTAAAAATCTTACTCTCTTATTTGCGTTTATATATAAATGACTCTTTCTTCAAGCTATGTGCTCACTTAACTGCGAAATGATATAGAAAAATCCTCCAGGGGGAGATTTTAGATGGTATTTCCAGTTTTCTCAGCTGAATGTTTTTTGAGAAGGCGTCTTGTTGAAGTATCACACGTGCAAAAATGTGCACACCTCTTGCGTATGCAGGGGGATGGATTGACACAAATCATGAAGGGCAGACATACTTCTGATGCCCTGACCAAGAGCTACCACCTGGCTCACACCCCACAGGCCTGCACCCCCTTTTTTCACCGACCCTCCCTGAGGGTCACCATGACCCTCCTTATCGCCAGAGCTTCATTTTGCCCACCCTAAAACCCCCATTATTTACAATGGAAGCAAATACACTGACCCTGCAGGGTGGCCCCCTGTGAGAGCCCTACCCATTCCTGGCTGCCCACTCTAGGTTTTCCTTCATCATATATCATCTGATTCTGGACTCGGTGGGCCAGGTATGATAGTCACAGTGTTTAGGGCTGAGGACATGGAAATCCAGATCTGAATTAGATGACTTCCCATGTGCCCTAGGCTATAGGTCAGGGTCAGGGAGCTGATGTCCAAATCCAGGAATCTGTCTCAAAGTCTGGTGCTCTCTTCTACATTGTGTTTACAGATATGTGTCCGGTAACTTTCAGGGGGGAACGTGGAGCCCTTTGAGGATCTGATGAGAACTCTGGCAGCTCTCCCAGAAAAATGCACATCTCCACAGGTTCACAGATGTCAGCGGGCAATTTCAGTGGGTTCCCAGACCGTGAAGGCCACCCAAGGGCCCCAGGTACGAACACTGGGCATGAGCCTTACCCCTAAATCACTCAAGGAAATGTCAAAGATGTGCAGGCCAGTGACATCAACACAGCCACAGTCTCAGGTGTCACCTTCTTTCACGGCTGTCTAGGCTGTGGCTGGGTAGCTCTGTGGTTAAGGCACAACACCAGGGTGGCCAATAAAGAGACCATAAAAGTTCTGTACTATGTGCCAGATGCTTGACAGACATGATCACCAATCCTTAAGACAATCTTGCAGAGGTAGAGGCTGTTTGCCCATTTTACTGATGGAAAAATTGAGGCTCAAAGAGATTAAATAACTTGCTCCAGGTCCCAGCTAGTACAAACAGTGTGGGATCTGAAATCACGTAAATCTGATGTCCAAGCCCTCTTTTTTCCATTTCCCTTTTAACAGAGAGGGCTTTTAGCTTCCCTCTCCTCCAGCTCTGTGAAACCCTGAAGCTGGCAGGGAGTTTCTCTAAAGTGCAGGGCAGGGTGGTCAGGAGGGAGCTGACTGACAGCATGGGGATGCCTCAGTGCGTACTATCGTTGCTCATGGGAAGTGAGTCACCAGAGCCCTGCCGCTTTGGGACTCCAGGGAACACATACACATTTCCTGTGTCTCAGCTAGAGCCTCAGGCATCGTGAGCTGAAACGGTAGATCTCTGAAGGCGGCCAGAGATAGAAAACCACCCAGCTCTGCACCCTGGGACAGAGAAGCCTCTCCCTGGGTTCATACGATAGAGCTATGGGCCTCAGTTTTGTCACCTGTAAAGTGGAGGTGGAGTTCAGGCTAGCTCAGTGTTACTCAGTGTGTGGTCCTTCTATCCTCAGCATCAGCAGTGCCTGAGAGATGGCAAATTCTCCTTTCTGACAGTGGTTCTCAAATTTTCATGTGCATCAACAGTACCTGAAGGGCAATTTCCCAGCTGAGAACCACAGATCTAGATCAGGGGTCAGTAAACTACAGCCTGCTGGCCAAATGTGGTCCACAGCCTGCTTTTTATGGGCTCATGAGCTCGGAATAATTTTGATATTTTTGAATAGCTGGAAAAAAAGTCAAAAGAAGAATAATATTCTATGACACATAAGAATGATATAAAATTCAAATTTCAGTGTCCATAAATAAGGTTTTGTTGGAACACAGTCACTCTGATTCATTTACATATCATCCCATTACGAAGGCAGAGCTGAGTAGTTTCTACAGAAACCGCTCTCATTGATTCGCACTGCTGCTCAGCGCAGTACAAATCGCAGGCATGTGGTTAAACTCGATTTTGCCTCTTGGTCTGCAAAGCTAAAATATTTACTATCTGGCCCTTTAGAGAAGTCTTTTGACCTCTGATCTGGGGAGAGGATAGGAGAGCTCCTGGATGAGCTGGGATCTCTTGGGGGTGGGGGTGGGGAGTGAGCTGTCAGGGGCTTTTGGAATCTGTGGGAGTCCTTATCTGTGCTGGGTCAACCCTGAGAATCCTTTACACTGTTGCTTTGAGGGTGGTCTGGAAGGTCCCTTTGACTATTTGTCTGGATGACAATCCCAATTCCACTTCTGGAGCAGGGGCTCTTAACTGGAAGCCCCCCCCCCCCCCCCCCCCCCCCGAGGACAGGCTCCAGGAATTCTCTGCAAGCTTTAATGCCTGAGGGTATTTTCTGGGGAGACCCCTGGAGGGGTTGGTCATCTCCCCGACTCCCCTCAAAAACTCTGAGCATCTTTCTTTCTTTTGGGGCACACATTTTTTTCTTTCAACCTCTCCTTTCAAAAGGTTAACGTCCCTGGAAGGGTAACGCCCTACATACACATCCCTCCTAGCTAGAAAAGGGGGAGCTAGTCTGATGGCACCAGGCTGGCCTAAGGAAAGTGCTGGGAGTCTGTGGAGGCGTGGAGGCGGGGGCAGGCAAACTGAGGCAGAGGAGACATTTGGAGAGAGGAAACGTAATCAGAAAAGGGCCTCTTTCCCGGACTCCCCACACTCTAGAATCCACTTCTCCTCATCGGCCAAAGGCAAGAAAGGCTTGGGCCGGGTGGGCCAGGGGCGGCCAGCCTCACCGAGGGGCACCTCCACTCCCCAGAGCGCACAAGGCCTCCCGCCTTGGGCAGTGCCCAAGCAAGTCTCAACCCTGGTCCTGGGATTCCAGGTATTTTCCCAGCCAGCCCCACCTCATCTAATTGCTTTCCAGTCAGCTAATCCTTGGCCCAGGCCCTCCGCTCCAGCCAGGCAAGCCACCTCCATGTGGCCAGCAGCGGCCTCTGAGACTTCCCACGGCCCGCGTCCAAGCCTGGGGCAGCCTCTCGACTCCCCTTGCCCAAACCACATCCTCCAAGCTCTTCCCCACACCTCCAGCTCTCCTCTGACTAACGTTTCCAAAGCAAGCTGAACACAGGCCAGTCCAGACCAAAAGCAGCGGACGCATTCATTCCCTGCTGTGCCCCCCTCCCTCGAGACTGGCCATACCCGGGCGGTCAGGGGGGAACAATTAGCAAAAAGTGGAGTCGTACCTACTGTTCAATTCCTGGAGCTAATTGTTTTAAGCAGGGCTTCAGCCTTAATGAAAGGATAATTAGTTAGTGAATGTGTGTTTGCATTTCCTAAGTCTGGCTTTTAACCCTGGGAAACCAGATTCAGCAAATACTTGTATGTTTCAATACCTCTGAGTAAGGGACGAGGTCTTAATTACAGAAATGGCTGTCCTGAGAACAACAGTGTAATCAAAAGGGCAGTGGAAGAATGAGCTAATTGTGCCTTCCACGGACTGGGCTGTGCTTTCTGTTTAGCCATTGTGAGCAGGAGCTGGCAGCTGCCTGCCCTGCCGGGGCTGCCCCCTCCTCGGTCTGTGGATTCTGTTCTTAGCTCTGTCATGCAGCCTGCCACCCTGGCCACCCACGGCCTTTTTTTTCCCCTTTCTGTGTTTTTCCTTCTCTCTTACCTTTTCCGCCTCCCCTTTTCACTCTCTCCACCTTTTTTCATTCTGGGGTCAAAAGGATTGTCTTCTGCAGACCCCATCAGGGAGCTCCGGCCAACCAAGCAGTGTTACCATGTGGACTTTGAGTTTAAAGTTTCAGCTCACACTGCCTTCCTTTGCTTCTGGGTCTTCAGTGAGAGAAGCTATAAAAATACTTTTGAAACTTTGGGGATCCAGATACTTTCGGGATCCAGACTGTTGCAAAAGCCTGAGAATTCCAGAAGCTAGCTTCCAGACCTACATGGTTCAGTACAGTAGCCACCGGGCACACGTGGTCTTGAGCACTGGAAATGAGCTGAGTCCAAACTAAGAGATGCTTTAAGTATAAAATACACGTTGGATTTCAGACTTAGTACAAAAAAGAATAATATAAAAAAACTCACTGATGCTTTTTAATATTGATTATACATTGAAATAACACTTTGGATATATGAGATAACATAAAAGACACTAAAATTAATTTCAATGGTCCCTTTTAAAAACGCAGCTGTTGGATAAGGTACAGTGACATAGTGGCTCCCATTATATTGTACTGGATGTGTCACTGCATTGCTGGGATTGTGCTGTGATTGTCAAGGGCTAAGAGGTTTCCTTGTCCTCAACGTTTGTGACTGTGGGTGTCCTCTCTCACTCTCTGCATTCTCCTACCTCTTGTGCTCAGCCCTCACCTTCTTGCAACCCTCACACACCCTCATGTGCCCTGTGCATCCTACTTACTCCTTCTCCTTCGGGGAGAGGCAGGCGAGGAAGGCTCTGCTCTTTGGCTGCATCTCCAGGTCCAGCTGAAGCAGGCACGGCGCCCAGCAGGTGCTCACTCAGCGGCCCTCCTTAACTCCTTCCCCAAGGCTCTCTCTCTGTGCAGCAGGGCCAGAAGCCCACCCTGACTCTCCCTCGCAATGGTGGCTCATAGGATTCTGACTTTCGACAGGCTCATTCCATCTCACATGAAGCCTGGCAGAATGAAGTCAAGAAAAGACCACTTGACGGGAGCGAAATGTGGGGACAGAATACGGGCAGCTTCACTGACTGACAGTAGTTTTTGCTCACACTCTGAGCACACTCCTTTGGGCTGGTTTTCGGGGAGAGTGTTCCTTGTCCCTCCCTCATTCTGAGCTCATCTCTAGGGACCAGGACCAGCCAGCCCCACCCTGCTTGCGCACCGTGCCTCTTCAAGGATTCGGGATTCATCTCCCCTAAGAAATCTTCCTCCATTGACTCTAGAAGGGCAACTGTTGTCCCCTGCTTTGCTCAGTCTAGACATTCTATTTCATTAAGTTAGTCAACAGGATTTACTGAGCACCTACTATATGGGCGGCACTATTCCAGGCACTGGAGATACAGCTATGAACAGAGCAGACCAGCCCCTGCCTTTAGAGAGTTTCCATGTTAGCTGGGGAGACAGAAAAGGAGCAGATTAGCAAAGAAAACTCTCCGGTGGAGTCAGATAGTAGTCAGGGCTATGGAGAGAAAGAAAGTAGGCTGCGAGGAGAATGGTCTCGGAGGGTCCCTCTGAGGAACTGACAGCTAGAAGAGGCCTGGAAGGATACCTGGAAGGGTATTCTAGAAGGGATGGCAAGGACAAAGAACCCGAGACTTAATCTACTGTGTTCCTTCACATTGCTTCTCATTAAGAAGCACTTCGTTCTCTATGATATGAATATGCTGCTGACTGACCCCTATATACCATGGCTTTTTTTTTTTTTTTCCACGTCTTTGTGTGTCCTGCTACAGGGAAGGGAGGAAGTCAACTTGTAATTAACAAATCTACTAAATTATGTTTAATCCTCATGCTGACAAGGAACGGAGGGCCAGGGTGGGTAAGCTGCCCGGGTCTGCCTGGCTCTGAAGTCCACCTCTTCCCCTACACCCTTCTCTTCTGGCTACCAGAAAGGCTGACCCTGGCTCAGGCCCCAGGTCACCTACTCATGGTTGCTGGTGGCAGTGACAGTGCAGCCATCAATAAGGCACTGGGGGCTAGCGAGGGCTTGAGATGGACAGAAAAGAGGAGAAAAGGTGGTTCCTAACGTGTTGGTTTCCAGGCCAGCAAGTGCTGCCTCAACAACATCTACCCTGAAGGTGAGGCAGCCACAGCTGAGGTATCGTCAGCTGGTGGATGTGAACGGTTTGACCCTGAGCGCTGCGGTAGGTTAAAGAGAGATCCGTGTGGGTCCTGGAGGGACTTGTGTGTGATTTACGCACCAGCTCCCAGCACGGGGCACTTTTTGTTTTTTTTCAACTTCGCCTCCCTCATGGGCAGGGGCCACGCACAGTAGGCCCATGCCCCAGCTCAGCCCTTGGCACCAAACTGCGGGGTGGAGGGGACAAGAGCTGGGGGAGAAAGGCCTGGCAGGACTGGGGTGGGGGATGGGCAAACCACGGGGAGGCGTTTGGTGGGGGGCGCTGAGGGGTCCTGGCCAGGACAGGATTCAGTGGGGCCGCCTACACCCTCCTCCGAGGTGGGAAACAGGCGAACTTTTTTTTTTTTTTTTGGACTTCTGGGTTATCTGAAGTTACTGATGGACATTTTCCACCCCACTGAGCCTGGGTTCTTATCCTCTAAGTATACGGGTCACTCCCTTTTGCTCCCAGCCAATCCCCCCACCCGGACCTACACACTCACCCAGTGTCTCAGCCTGTCTCCCTCATGCTCCCAAGCTGGCTAAGCAGACTCCCACATCAGCCCACCGGGAAGACGCCACTGGGAGGGAACAAGGGATCCTTTTTTTCCCCAAACCCAAAGGCTTTAAAAAAAAAAAAAAAAATCTACGGAGAGACGCATGCGTATGTGTACATGTACATACACACTTGTTTATCTTGCACACACAACTCCAGTAATAAACAATTCATCCTCCACCTTCCATTTGCCAGCTTAGAAAAAAAAGTCCCGCCTGCCTTCTGCGCGACGGTGCAGAACGCAGGGGCCTCTTGAAGTTCAGACATGAATTACCGAGTTAGAATATTTTTCAAAATTACTAGGCGTGGCCCCAGGAGATAAGAGGAAGCAGGAGAGCTGGGGGTGGAGGGGAAGGTGGGGAGAGCCCCGTCCACCCAGGGCTGCTGAGGCGGCTCTGGAGCCTGGGGCCGGGGAGGCCCATGCGTCCAGGAAGAGCCCCCCCACCCCCAACCCGCGCGACCGGACGCCCCCTGCAGGCAGCGCTGGGATAAGGTGAGAGGCCGTGATGGGGGCGGGGAGGGACTGGAGGACAGGGATGCAGGACTTTTCTTTTGGGCCCTGAGCAGAGACGTTTAGACAACTCTACCTCTTACCTCTCCACTCGAGGGCTTAAACGTAGAATTCCTGCTAGAAAATGGTTATGTTCATTAAAACTGTCTTCAATAAAGGGGAGACAGAGCAAATCATTCCCCCTCTATAGTTAGAAGGATTGATGGCGCTGGGGACTCTCTGGGAGGGATCTTGGAAGGTGTGGCAGCAATTCAGTCAAACTTAAAAAAAAAAGTCGACTATTTGCCGTTTAAGAAAAATTACTCCCACTGATATATCGTTGACACAGCTACCGAATTCTCAGAGAGCCACATCCTTTCTGCGTCTCTAAATTTTAGACAGAATACCGAAAGCTTGCAACGGCACCACCTTCCAAAACGGGATTGAAGAAATGTCCTCCTGAGCCATGTTGAGATGGGTTTAGAAATCTCTTTGAGTTTTAAGACTGTTTAAAAACGGTTCTGGCGTGGAGACTGGTTTCCCTTTGGAAACCAGTGTCTGGTGGAAGCTGGTATTTTTATAACTCCAGGCTCTCTATCAGATCCTGTGTTACCATGGTTGCTAAGGGGAACACTGGCTTCAAATTTCACATTTCAGTTTGCAGTGTCTGGCTAAGGAAGTAGGACAGTGAAAGGGGGGGCTGGGGGAGGGTCGGGGAGTGGGGCTGGGGGGTGAGACCTGAGTTTTATCTTGAGGAGGTCAAGGATTCCAGCAGCCTCAGATGGGGGCACATCCGTGTGTGTGTGTGTCTGTGTGTGTGTGTGTATCTGTGTTTGGGGGGGGGGGGTCTGAGTAGGTCAGCGGCATCGCACTGCAGAGTGACTTGGCTGCCAAGTGGAAGAGGGGGACGGCAGCTCTGGAGGGGACAAAACGGTGGGCAGTTATTTCTGCGGAGGTTACAGGAACGGTTGCTTAAGCTGGGTATTCATAGCAGCAGCTGCTGGACCTGCAGGAACTCTGCCGCTAAACCAGTGCCCATGGGCTATGTACCTGCCCTGGGAAGGCTGCATTCTCAGAGAAAACATTCCAAGCGGGGTCTGTGCCTAAGATTAGGGCCGGAATAAACTGTTCATGGAGAAAGGTTCTCCTGGATTTTCAAGCTTCGTTCCAGCCCCTCCCTTCCTGCTGCTTAGCCTGCTTGATGGACGGCTCTAGTCAGATTGTTCTCGGCTAAGATGCCCTTGCCAGGCAGATCTTGTCTCATCTGCCTTCTGGGCGCCCACGTTCCCGCTTCCCACTCTCACCTAATTTTGAACACTGTGCTTCCCACCGTGCACTAAGTTACCCGTGGGCCTCTTTGGCTAGGGAGTGCCGCAGATTTATTTGACTTTATCTCAGCACATTTCTAGCAGGAAAAGTGTCTGGGAGACCTTTCAGTTCAGTAAAGAAATAGCATTTTTCTCAGTGTTTGTTGAATGAATACACAAACCCTCCTTTATGCTTTCCATGGTGTTGTTCTCCAGCTTAAAACACTCTCAGAGAGAGGTGCTCAGTATCGCGTTGTGGCCGCCAGAAGGCCTCTGCTGGGAGCCCATGCCAGCCCACCACCCACCCATCAGGCCGTCTCCTCACCTTGACAAAACAGACTGGCCGTGCCCATTCTGGCTCCTAGCCCTCCACTCAAAGTTTTCTTCCTGGAGGACTTTCTCCTTCCCTGCCAATACTTGTCTGAAGCCTACTTCCCCTTTTGCTCTAGTGCCCCTTCCCTTTTGCCCCCCGCAGCTGTCCACACTCCTAAACTGCCTCCACCTCTGTATGTGTACAACCCATCATAAATGTTCACAGCCGCTTAATTTCCGTGGATGTGGTAGGCAAGTGGATTGTAAGCCCTTTGGGGGAAGATCACAATTTATACTCCTTCCTTCTTCTACAACTAGGAAACTTTGCAGTTCAATAAGAATCTAGCTTTGTCTCAAACCAAATCACTGCTTACCGAATGGACCCAGAGTCCTGAACAAAATGCAGTCAGGGTTACTTGATAGAGGAGACTCAGCCTATCCTCAGGTACCAATGGAAGACTGAAATGATTTAAAAGCAACCGAAAAGAGGTCACAAGGCATTAATACAACCACTGGTAAAGGACATGTCCAGAGAGCAGGTGTTGGCAGCCCTATGTGGACGCGAGTTCTGTAGGATGCTGCAGGAAGAGTAAATCAGGGTGGGGTGGGGATGTGGTGGGAAGGTGAACTTGGTCTTGAAGCGGGGCCAGAGTCAGGCAGGAGGAGGAGGAAGATCCCACTCAAGCAGGAGGAATGTAAGAGACCTTCTGTGGAAATACAACAGGAACAGTCTGACTGGAGCTGTAGGACTTGTGAGAAGTTCTCTAGGAAAAGGAGTTGTGGTCATGGGGGGTCCTTGGTGCTGAGTTAGGAAAATGGATCTTGTTTTGTGGGGCTCCTGTGATGTGATACTTCTCTCGAGCAATTCCTGTAATGCAGTTTGCTTTTGACAGCAATTCACAACATGTCATCTCACCGAGGGGCTGTCACACATCACTTGCTTTATATGAACATCTCACTTATTTTAAGCCTTAAAACAAACCCGCAGAGAGAGTTATTCCCATTATTTCCATGCAAAGATAGAAAACTGAGGTTTATAAAGATGAAAAATGAGGTTAAAGCCCCGCAGCTAGTACGTGGCAGAGCTGGGATTCAAACTCAGGTCTCTCTGGCTCTTCCGGTGGTACCCTCCGCACCTGCCCTTTGCTCATTAGTGGCCTCACGAAATGTACCTAGGATGCGGCTACTTGTGTTTCTTAACCTTGGTTGCACATTGGAGTCACAAGGAAGGCTTAAGTCTGTACCCCATTCCCCTGCCTCCTTAAACCCCCATCCCCAGAAAGTTTGATTTAATTGGTTGAAGAAGGGGTCTGAGAATTTGTAATTTTATAAAAGCTTCCCAAAGTGCAGAGGGGGCAGGCACCCCTCACCCCCGCCAGGGGTGCAACTGAGAGTTCTGGGCATTGCATGGAGGATAATTTCAAGTCTCTGTTTCCCTTAGGGTCCATCACTTCCCTGCACAGAGCCGACTTTGGTTTCTTCCAGCCACAGGGGGCCCTGCCCTAGCCCCAGCTGGGCACTAGATGCAGTCCCATGATGCAGTCTCATCTCCTGCTCTCGGGAAGGGAGGAATGGTCCCACTGGAAAGGTACCTCTGAAGAATGTTCTGCTTGACTCTCTCAGCCCTGTGAAATAGCAGAGGATCTCCACCCACACCCACTTCATCTCAGCCTTTTCCGAGGTCAAATTTCCCCCTGGAGCCAAAACAATGTGAGCAATTGAATGCACGCTCACGCAAAAAGTTAAAAAAGTGGCTCACTCATTGTTGCACGAAGCAATTTCATTTCCTGAGAAGCCCGACTCGCTGCCCTCTGTGTTCTCCTCCCCAGCCTGTGCCTGCCAGCCTCCTCTAGGAGCCCAGCCAGTTGCATCCTTGGAGGGGTTGCAGCTCAGAGGCACCCCTCAGAGGAAGGGCAGGGAGGGGCAGATGGGGTTTCTGGGTCCAGGGAAGGGGTGGGGAGGAGAGCAAGGGAGCCAACCAGAGGGAGAGGCTGGTGGGGGTCAAAGAGGGGTGCAGAGGGAGGAGAGATTCCTGAGAGAGGCACCCCCTCCCTTCCTCCACTCCTGACCTCTGGCTGTGGCTGCCCCACTCCACACTCAGTAGAGGGCAAGAGGATGGGAATGGAGAGAGGGAAGGTAGGCTGTTTGGGGGAGGGAGGAAGGATGAGAGGGAGTGGATAGAAATGCCTGAGGTGCACGGGGAAAGTCGGCTCAGAGGATACAAGTGTGAGGGGTTAAAAGCCACCCCAGTATCCCCTGCAGAGGAATTGTCAACAAAGCTCTTGAAGTAAGGGGCCCAGAGAGATGCATTCAATGATAACTTGGAGGAGTCTAGCAAAATCATCACTGGGTCACAGAGGTGGCAGAGAGCTTTGTAGAGTCAAGAAAAAGGATGAGGGATGGCACTGGGTGAGCCAGACCCCAAATATGCCAGGTCAGTCCCAGGTGAGACGGGAGATGACGAAACCCTTAGCTCAGGCCACAAACACTGATTACAGCCCTCCTGTGTGTGGAACCCTTGCAGTTACAGTTTGGCTGAGGACCTTAGCAGGATGAAGGGGTCCTTAGAATGCTATTAAAAACAGCTTGAGGGGCTTCCCTGGTGGCACAGTGGTTAAGAATCCGCCTGCCGACTTGATGATGGGTGATGCCTTAGAGGGCCAGGATAGGGAGGGTGGGAGGGAAGTCGTGCAAGGGAGGGGATATGGGGATATATGTATAAATACAGCTGATTCACTTTGGTGTACCTCAAAAACTGGTAGAAGAGTGTAAAGCAATTATATTCCAATAAAGAGCTTAGAGGAAAAAAAAAAGAATCCACCTGCCAGTGCAGTGGATATGTGTTCGATCCCTGGTCCAGAGAGATCCCACATGCCACAAAGCAACTAAGCCAGTATGCACAACTACTGAGCCTGTGCTCTACAGCCCACGAGCCACAACTACTGAAGCCCACGCACCAGAGCCTGTGCTCCACAGCAAAAGAAGCCACCACAATGAGAACCCTGCGCACCACAACAAAGAGTAGCCCCCACTAACCACAACTAGAGAAAGCCTGTGCACAGCAACAAAGACCCAACGCGGCCAAGAATGAATGAATGAATGAATGAATAAATAAATATTTAAAATATAAAAACTAAAAACAGCTTGAGGGATGTCTTAGCATCTGTTTGTGTCTTCTTCAATTTCTTGCATCAGTATTTCGTAGTTTTCAATGTACAAGTCTTTCACTTGCTTAGTTACGTTTATTCCTAAGTATTTCATTCTTTCTGATGCTATTGTAAGTGAGATCATTTTCCTAATTTCCTTTTTTGGATAGTTTGTTATTAGCATATAGAAATGCCATTGATTTTTTGCATGTTGATTTTTAGCCTGCAAATTTACTGAATTCATTTATTAGTCCTAACAGTTTTTTGTGTGTGGCGTCTTTAGGGTTTTTCTATATACAAAATCATGTCATCTGCAAAGAGACAATTTCACTTCTTCCTTTCTGATTTGGGTGTCTTTTATTTCTTTTTCTTGCCTAATTGCTCTGGCTGGGACTTCCAGTACTAGGTCAAATAGAATGATGAGAGTGGGCATTCTTTGTTTTGTTCCTGACCTTGGATTAGAAGATTAATATATTTAAGATGTCAATACTACTCAAAGTGACCTACAGATTCAATGCAACCTCTAATCAAAATTCCAGTGTCGGGACTTCCCTGGTGATACAGTGATTAAGAACCTGCCTGCCAATGCAGGGGACATGGGTTTGATCCCTGGTCCAGGAAGATCCCACATGCCTTGGAGCAACTAAGCCCGTGAGCCACAACTACTGAGTCCACGTGCTGCAGCTACTAAAGCCCATGTGCCTAGAGCCCGTGCTCCACAACAACAAAAGCCACCACAATGAGAAGCCCATGCACCGCAATGAAGAGTAGCCCCTGCTCACCACAATGAGAGAAAAAAGCCCATACACAGCAATGAAGACCCAATGCAGCCAAAAACAAACAAACAAACAAACAAAACAAAACCCTAAAAAAAAAAAAAAAATAGGCCAGTGTTATTTTTCACAGAAATAGAAAAGAAAAAAATTCTAAAATTCATATGGAACCACAAAAAACTCCAAATAGTCAAAGCAATCTTGAAACAAACTGAAAAAGAACAAGTTGGGAGGCATCATGTATCCTGATTTGAAAATATATTACAAAGCTACAGTAATTAAAACAAACATATAGAATTTTGGTACAGAATTGAGAGCCTAGAAAGAAATCCACGCATGTATGGTCGACTGCGAGGGAGTGGACAAAAACAAAGGTGCCAGGAAAATACAATGGGGAAAGCATGGTCTCCTCAACAAACGGTGTTGGGAAAACTGGATATTCTCATGCAAAAGACTGAAACTGGACACATACCATACACACACAAAAAACTAAAAAATGGATTAAAGACTTATAAACGTAACACCTGAAACTGTAACTCCTTGAAGAAAACATGGGAAAAGTCTCATGACATTGGTCTCAGCAATGATTTCATGGATATGACTCCAAAAGCACAAAAGCAAAAACAGACAAGTGGGACTACATCAAACTTAAAAGCTTCTGTATAGCAAAGGAAACAACAGAGTGAAAAGGCATCCTACAGAATGGGAGAAAATATTTGTAAACCATATATCTGATAACGGGTGAATTTTCAAAAAAATTAAGGAACGCTTACAACCCCAAAGCAAAAGAAACTAATAACCAGATTTTTTAAATGGGCCAAGGATTTGAACAGACATTTTTCCAAAGAAGACATACAAATGGCCAACAGGTATAAGAAAAGATGCCCAAAGTCATTAATCATCAAGGAAATGCAAATCAAAACCACCCCACACCTGTTAGGGAGGCCATTTTATACATATATATATATAAAAATAATTAAAAACGGAACTTCTACAGTGTATCATCCAGCAATTCCACTCCCGGGTATTTCTCTACAATCACTGAAATCAAGATCTGGAAGAGAGATTAGCAATTCCATGTTCATTGCAACACTGTTCACAGCAGCCAAGATGTGGAAACAATCTAAATGTCCATTGACAGATGAATAGATTTTTAAATGTGGTCTATACACAATGGAATACTATTCAGCCTTAAAAAAGAAAGAAATTCACAATATGGGACAACACGGTTTAATCTGGAAGACATTATGCCAAGTGAAATAAGCAGTCACAGAAGGACAAACACTGCATGTTTCCATTTATATGAGGGATCTAAAACAGTGAAACTCTGGGACTTCCCTGGTGGCACAACGCTTAAGAATCCGCCTGCCAATGCAGGGGACACAGGTTTGATCTGTGCTCCGGGAAGATCCCACATGCCTCGGAGTAGCTAAGCCCGTGTGCCATAACTACTGAGCCTGCGCTCTAGAGCCCACAAGCCACAACTATTGAGCCCACATGCCACAACTACTGAAGCCCATATGCCTAGAGCCTGTGCTCCACAAGAGAAGCCATGGTGCTGAGAAGTCCGCGCACCACAATGAAGAGTAGCCCCCGTTTGCCACAACTAGAGAAAGCCCACATGTAGCAATGAAGACCCAACTCAGCCAATAAATAAATAAATAAATTTTTATTAAAAAAAATAGTCAAACTCATAGAACTCCCTCCCCCTTGGAGGGAGGAGGAAGTGGGGGGTTGCTAATCACTGGGTATAAAATGTCAGTTCTGCCAGATGAGTAAATTCTGGAGGTCTGCGGTACAACGTTATGCCTACAGATAACGATACTGTACTGCATACTTACATATCTGTTATGAGAGCAGATCTCATGTTAAGTGTTCTTACCACAATAAACATTTTAAAATAGTAAAAAAAATGAAAAAGAACTCATGAGGCAAATATGAGCTGTAAACAGGAGGGCAAAGAGACGCGTGCAGCTTCTGGTCACCAATAATACTCCTCAATCACTTGGAAAACCATCTTGGCAGAAACTATTTGCTCTTAAACAATTAAAGAGCTCATTGAAAATTATTCTCCTCCATCCCTCGAAGAGGGATCTCTGATTGACACATGCTATTTATGGCAAAAACAGAATCAATTCCACAAAATCTATTTGGCTTCCACCACAGAGTAGGCGCTGGGTATGGACGAGAATAGAACAAGAGCGGCTCCTGCTCTGCTCGTAAGGCAGTGAAGCAGGGTGTTTAGGAGCAGGGACTCGGGCAGTCAGATCTGGCTTCCCATACTAACTCTGCCACCCCCTAGCTGTGTGGCTGTGAGCAAGCTGTCTGATCTCTCTGTTCTCTGGAAAATGAGGATGGTAAGCTTCAGGGTGTTGCCCAAGTTAAAAGACAAATGAATGCATGAAGTGCTTTGGACAGTACCTTCCACTGTGCTGTTATCAACACTAAAAAATCCTCTAAGATGATGTAAAAAGGATGGAGCTATAAGGATGGAGTGCACTGCCTTGCTCAGGAGGGAGCTCCTGGTGCACTCAGCTGGGGGTGGGGACAGGGGTGGGTCCAGAAGAGGTGACTTGAGCTGGGTCAGGGAGGAGGTGTTTTAGGGCCAGGAAGAGAGAGACTCCAAGGACAGAGTCCAAGGTTTCAAGCTTGAGTGACTGAGAGAAGATTAGTTCAACTAGGTCAGAGTGTGGATGGAAATGCCCAGGGGCCTCGTTCTAGGGCAGGATGGCTCTCAGAAAACTGGGTGTCCTCCAGCCTGAAGGGGCTCAGGGGCTCAGCACATGTTCAATCCGAGTGAGCCCCACATTCAGTGAAGGTGGCCTCTGTGAGCACGAAGACCCCGAGACTGAGGGTTTTGTATCTTCCCCTTAGCTTTGTTCCAATTGAGACTCTTTGCACCATGATGGCCGGTGGCTTTGTGTGCAACTCAGAGGCATCGAGGAAGGCGGAGCAGGGGAAGCCATAGGGGGTGGTGCCGAAGCAGAGGATGGAGTGGGTGTCCCATGATGCTGAGAAAGGGCAATCGGGGAGTCCTGGGGCTGCTCCCGGCCACAGCGGGGCAGGAAGGCTGGGTCTAGGCCATGTGATGATGGGGACTGAGCAGGAGGGTTTGGGGAGCCGCTGGCACATCCTGTGGGAGGGCTCGAGGCTTCACTTGGGGTGTGTCTAGTGAGCAGCTGGAGCAGCCAGCCTGGGGATGGTTCAGGAAGCTGGGAGGACCTCAGGGCAGGGTGGGCTCTGTACACTTGGGGTCAGCCATCTGTGTGGCCCTGGGGGAAGAGCCTAAACCTGTCCAGCGTGGAGAAAGGCAGCAGCAGTGACTTTGGCTTCTTAGAGCTCACTCAACTTACTTTGGGGATGTGGGTCAGGCCTGGGTAGGAGTGGATGTGTAATAAGGTAGAGGAGGCAGCAACGGACTCTAAGAATTCAGGGGTCTCCCCATGTGGCCTCAAGCAGATGGCTTGGAATGTGGGGCAGTGGTTTCCTCTTATAAAATGGTGAAAGCCATTGATCATTTATTTACCCTTCAAGTTTACCATGACCTGACGGGGTCTGTGTGACACCATCCTGAAGAGTTTAATGCAACAAACAAGTGTGCGTCAGGGGAGGCTCCTTATTTCTGGAGCCTCTTGGCACTTTCCGGATCTCACACCAGAAGGTTCGCGCTACCTCGGGTGGTGTCAGAAGTGTCCCAGCAGCCAGGGCCAGTGCTCAGCTGTAGCCCTGCTTCCTGCTTGAGGGAGCAGGTGACAACAACACCAGGAGGTGCCCAGATGACATAGGGGGAACGTGTGGGGGAAATCCAGGTCACTGCCCTGGAACAGTGCTGCTCCCTGCCTTGAGGTGGGTGGTCAGGGGTGCAGGGCAACTCAGGCAGCGGTGGGAGGACTCCAAGAGGCCATCTAGGCCATCCCCCTGCAAAGAGGGCCACCTTCAAGGCATCCCAAAGAGATGCGAAAAGCATACCCATGGCCTGTCTTGGTACTCAGGTCTGCGCTGAGGACACTTTGAGAGTGAAATCAAGCTGGAAGAGGCCACTGTCTGAATCTGAGAAACAAGTCTGAAGTCAAGTGCATCTGTCAAGAAACACCTTCGGCTACGTGGAGTGGCAGAGGCTTACGGGGTCACAAAGCACCCAGGAGAGGCCTGCATGCTCTGCTTTCATGTGGACCTACGCAGTCTGGGATGAACGTGCTATCTTCCTATAAACGGATGCGTCAGAAGCATTTACAGATACCCTCTCCCTTCTCTTACGTTGCTCTATTATCTTTCTTTCAGAACCACAAAGTGTCTCTTGACCGTATACCTCCCCTTCAGCTGACAAGTTCCCTTTCCCTGGGGCCTTTCACAGAAACACTTCTCCAAAAACTTGTCCACTCTCATACCCTCACCTCCACTGACTTCCCAACGTGGCAAATGTAGCCTCTGTGCTCACTCCACCGACACTGTGGGGTACCTCCTTGTTGCCAAACCCAGGCCACTTCCCTGTCCTGGTGCCACTGATTTCCCAGAGGCTACACCTCCCTACATCTTGGGCCCAGCTGCCGAGGGTGTGAGGTGTGGGCTGGCCCTGCCCCCGCTGGACAAGGGCTGTGCTGATCTTGCCTCCTGGCTTGTTTCCAGCCTCCCAGCCACTCCTTGTCCACCTCCTCTCCTCCATCTCAACCCGCCCCCCCCCCCCCCAAGCCCCTCCCCGGGTAACCCCATGCAGTCCCCAGCACCAGGTACAGGCCGACACGTCACACACCGCTGAAGCCTGCATCCCCGAGGATGGCCAACAGGCCATCCAAACTCCTGGTTTTCATCCCTACTCTATTTCTTTCTCTTCCAGCTTCTCCATCCCAGGAAATGGTGCCAGCGGGCTGGTAGACGAGGACCCTGCACCACTTCCTCCCTTTATCTCTTGTCAGTAGGTCCTGTTTGTTCTAACTCAAAGACATAACTGGAGTACAGTTGGCCCTTCCCCTTCTCACTCTCACGACCACGTTTTAAGCCACCAGCCTCTCACTGGACACACCAATAACTTCCACAGTTCCCCCTTCAATCCTACCCCTTGAGAGCCCCCAAGGGTGACCCTCCAAAGTGGGTTATAATACCTGGTAGGGCAAGTACTCCACTGACTTCCTGCTTCTTAAAAGTTTCTTGGTTATCCTTATTTATTTCTTTTTCAGAGGAAATTTAGAAGCAGATATTTTTTAAAATAAATAATTCAATGGTAAGCCAATCCAGTCCAAACATCTATTCATTCAAATAATATTTTCTGTAAATGTCCTTTCTGTAGGCTGTGTTCTAGAGCATGAATGACTGCAGTCTGAGTTCATAATACTTTACTTTGGGGAATCATTTCCTTTTACGTAAACTCAATAAATAAAAATCTGGCTAGAGTAAACAAAAGCACCGGGGAGTTACGTTTCTCTTAACCAAACGATTGATCACTTTAAGTGGTACAAGCCTTGTAGCTTTCCTGGTGCATGCGAGATGGAGATACGCGTCATTACAGACAGGACAGGGCAGCGCCTGCGCTCTCGGGCAGGGCCTGCGGCGGCTTACCTCCCTGAGGCAGGTGTAGATGGGGCAGACGAGCACGCGGAAGGGCTCGCCTGTGCTGCTGCGCATGGTGCCGAAGACCTCGCACAGGAAAGTGATGAAGCCCAGCCAGCGCTCCACGTCCTGCTGCTGCAGCTCCTCTCGCACCGTGAAGTCCTTCTGCGGAGGCACAAGAGACCACGTCAGCTGCGCAGGGACTGGGAGGGGCCCGGGCACTGCCTTGCTCTATCAGGGTGCTTACTGGCTTAGGGCTGGGCCTGGGCAACTGGTAAACCCCATGATTTCCATGAGAAGGGCAATGGGTGACCAGTGGCTGGAGCATGAATGCTGAAGACTCACTTGTGGGCAGAAGGACCACCTTGGCCTTTGGCCATAGCATCTCTTCTTCAGTGTCCCGAGATTGGGGGGTCCCCACAGCCTTGTCTCACTGACCTGGATATTGAGGTGGAGGGAATGAGATAAAGGAAGAGATGACATCTTTCTCAGTCATCACCTCCTCCATTCAACTCCTTGTGGCCAAACTATCTCCTTTGCTAACCTCCAAATCATGCCCCCAAATCAGGGAGGGTAACCACCCATCCAGCAATGGGCATCTGAGGCCCATCTTGGCCCCAGCACTGGGCTAGAGACACAGCTACAGCCTCTGCCAGCAAGTAGTCTAGAGCATAGAAGGAAAACTAGAGGCATTCATTCATTCATTCATCCTCCTTAAAAATACCATTGCTCCACTGTGCGCCAGGCACTGCTCTAGGAGGTAGGATAAGACGTGTTCAATTCATAACTGTGATACAAGACAAGGTACTAAAAGCCATTGGAGGGTTCCAGGTAGAGGGACTTTAGGGAACTCAGAGATAGGACTTATTCCTTTCAACAGGAAATCAGCGCCTTGGAAGAGCTAGGATTCCAACCTGGGAAGATGTGGTATTTCAGGTGAAGCAATGACAACAGGCAAGGCACCAGGAAGGTAACATGGGTGTTTGGGAAGAAGGAAGGTATTAGTCACCCCATCCCCAGTGTAGGTGGGATAGAGAGGAAAATGGGGGCAGGGCTGGGAAAGGAGGTTGGAGCTAGAGTGTGGATAATTGAAACCAGCCAAAGAGTCAGGTTCCATGTGATGGCAGATATGGAAGGTTTTGGGGAGGGGGGGCCACTGAAATGCCTTGGTCATACCTGTGCTGTTTAGAAAATTAATATGGCATAGGTGTGGAGACCAGAAAGGAGGCCTCCACAAAGGTCCAGACAGAATGAAATAAAAACCTGAACTCTCTGGGAATTGAAAGGTAAGACTCTGTGGTAGATTAGGTTATGTTCAGCAATTTTTGTCCCCTTTCCCCTGATCTTTGGGTTTGGCCTTGTGACTTGCCTTGGTCAGTAGAATGAGGCAGAACTGACAGGGTGCCAGTTCTGATCCTGGCCCTTGAGAGGCCTTAAGTATTTCTGCTTACTCTCCTGTGCTGCTTTCATCATTGTGAGAAGACCATCCGTGGGCTGGTCTGATGGTCCCAGGAGGAGGATGAGGGAAACATGGAGAGCCCCACCCAAATTTAGCCTAGATCAGGTGACTCCCAGTCAACTTGCACACACATCATCTTAATGCATTCTTATCACTGTGTGCCACTGAGATTTCTGTGCTTGTTTGTTAAGCAGCAGTAGCTGACTGATACAGGGTTGGTACCAGAGACCTTGTCAAGGTAAACAGTACTTTTTAAGTGGTGGATTGCAGGAATGATGGAAAGGGAAGACTCAAAGATAATACCAAGATTCTGGACCTGGGTGATTGTGCCCCCAAAAGAAACAGAACACAGGAGGGAACAGGTTGTGGAATGTGACGCCAGTCATCCCACAATCCAGTACCTCTCCCACTGCTTTCCACTGAGCATTCTTCTCCATGCCAGAATTTCTGAATTTCCAGAGATGGAAGGTCTTCGTGCATGACTTGGTTAATGTCTGTCCTTTATGTGTGGTGAAAGTGCTATCTAGAAACCTAAAAGAGCAGATGGGGCCTCAGGTGGCAAATTAGGGGCTGGATGAGAAGATTTCCAAGAGAAGTCCCACCAGTCCCAGCTTCTGATGAACCTGGATCACAGCTTATGACTTATCAGAGTTTCATCAATTTACTGTGTGTGTGTGTGTGTGTAACAGTAGCAGCAGCAACTACTATTTGTGAGCCAGACACTAGCAAAGCACCTTGATTGTATCATCTCATTTAATCGTCACAATGATCCTGTGAGGCAGATCCTGTTATTGCCCCATCTTATAGATGGTGAACCTGAGGTTAGAGAAGTTATGCAACTTACCCATGGCCATGAGGCAATGGCAGAACTGGGATTTCAACCCAGGGTCTACCTGCTCTGGAGACCAGGCTTTTTTTTAATGATGTTTTTAAGTTGGAAAAGTAGTACGTCAGAACCCAAACTCTTCTTCACTTTCCAAGTTTGAACTTTCCACTAAGCCATCAGTCCAGGCAGTCCCTGGAGGTCCCCTCACACCCAGAGATCTTATGGGCCTCATGCCCCCCCAGCCCAGGCCTCCTGCCTTGCTACTCTCTTCCCACTGAAATGTCTACCTGTATACAACTGTGGTCTGCCAGTGCATGGAGTTCTTTCACCCTGGAGGCTGAGCCAGGGGCCCCCAAAGTAGGGGGATCTCCTTCCTTGTACAGACTCTGGAGCCAGCAGGCCCCAGAGGGGCTGGCCTGTGGTGTTCTGGTTACCTTGAATGAATGAATTACTTTGCCTGCTGCCCCAGACCCTGCAAAGGGTGCTGTACTGCTGGCCTCGAAGTCATGAACTTCAGGTAGTTCTATCCTTATTAACTCCTGTTTATCCCACTACATCTTTATGTGGTCAGAGCAGGGGCAGGCATCCCCATTCCCATTTTAGAATGGGAGAAACTAAGGTACAAAGAACTGAAAAGACTTGACCAAGGTCACCAGTGCAAGAACTTGAATGAGAACCTAAGCCCTTCCATTGCTCTCTCCTCTGAGCTAAGCATTCTCAGCCCTGGTTGCTCACGGGAGTCACCTGGAGGAACTCTGAAGCTACCAATGCTTGGACCCCACTCCAGAGAGGCTTGTGTCATTGGCCAGGGTGGGACCAGGACACCGGTACATTCTGAAAGCTCCCCAGGTGATTCCAATGTACAACCATGCTTGAGAACCACAACTCTAGGCCTTTATAAAGTGCCAACGCGGGAGTTAAAATGGTGCTCCTGTATCAGTGCCTGAGATGCCCTTTCTATATCTCCCATAAAAAACCCATGAAGGTGGACATAAGCCCCACAATAACACTGAGAAAGAAGAAAAATTACAGTTCACTGCAGACTCCTTATCATGAACTAAAATGCTGTCACCAAGACGTCCTAGTTGCCCAGAGTAGCTTGAGCCCTACCCATGAGACCCAGGCAGGCGTGAGATGGGGAGGGAGCTTAAGCTTCAGCTCTCCCTCTGTCTGCGCCTGGCTGGTAGGCAAAGAGCCTGAACTACTAATAAGCTCCGTGCCTGTGCACTATGGCAACGGCCATCAGCACTGCTCCTATTGTAGTCACTGGGGATTCAGAGGCAGAAGGAGATGGTTCCCCGAGTCCTCAGAGGCACAGTGCTCTCAGGCCAAGCCCTCTGGGGAAGGAAAAGTCTCAGGGCAGAGCAAACTAGGGACGGGAGTTTTTAAAAAATGATTACATCTGATCAAAGAACTACAGCTTGACTTAGTTTCCTCCTGATAATCTGTGGCATCGAGAGAAGATTCTGTTTGGGGCTAGCAGAGCTCACTAGAAGCCTGAACGCCTGCTAAATATGGGATATTGAACTTGGGATGTGCACATGAAGCCACCAGCTTCAGGTCTGAGGGGAGACTCTACTATTACCGCAGCAGACACTGAGCAGCTCTAAGGATGACCCGCACAGCCAACACCAAAACCAAACCCAGCCTTTCTCATTCAAGGGTAAGGGAGGAGAAAAGAAACATGGTGTCTATGGAGAAATCCTGCCCCGCAGCAAAGAGGAGAGCATTATCTTGAAGATCTGATGGAAATGCGTAACTCTGAAAATGTCAGCTACGATAAACCAAAGATAAATAAAATAAAACAACCCAAGTACAAACATGTGGAATTGTACGTCTGTTAAGAACAGACATGTGATTAGTTAAAAAAAACCTTAGGCTAAGATGAAGGGTGAGACTGGAACCGGGGATAGGAGAGAACCAAAGGAGGACCGAATTCCACAGCAAAATGAAATGTAAATAGGAAGCAGAAAAGGACAGAATGGATGTTGCAGAAAAAGTGATCCATAAGACAGATTTGGAAAATGACTAGAGAGCTGAAGAGAAAGAAATAGATAAGAACGAGAAAGAAGAAGAAGGATAGAGAAGACAGAGTGGACATGAATTACAGAGGTTTTCAAAAAGGACATCAGAATACACAGAACAAAGGGACCAGAGAGAAATACTTAGAGCTGAAAACAAAAAACCCAGAAAAGAGCTGACTCTTCAGACAAAAAGGGTTCACAGTGCTCCAGAGCCCCACTATTCATACTTAGCAGGAGAATTTTCTTTTTTAATTTCAAGGAAAAGGAAAAAATTTAAAAACAGCTTTGAAGGAAAAAAAAACAAACAACCCAGGTTTCTTACAAAGGAACAAAATATGGTTGGCCTTATACTTCTATAATTGATGTTAAAATTCAGACACTGAGGCAACATCTTCATATGTTTGAGGTGAAAAGAACACACCACCTAGCTATGAGTGAAAGCAAGACAAAGACATTTTACACAAGCAAATGTGTTTTAAAAATTCCACCCACACGCTTATCTTTAAAAAAATTAAATGGTGCAGCTGCTATAGAAAATAGTATAGTGATTCCTCAAAAAATTAAAAATAGAATTATCAATATGACCCAACAATTCCACTTCTGGATATAGATACAAAAGAACTGAAAGCAGGACCTTGAAGAAATATTTGCACACCCATGTTCATAGCAGCACTAGTCACAACAGCCAAGAGGTGGAAGCAGTGCAAGTGTCCACTGACAGACAAATGGACGAACAAAACGTAGTATATGCATACAATGGAATATTATTTAATCATAGAATATTCTGACACATGCTTACAACACGGGTGAACCTTGAGGACAGTATGCTAGGTGAAATAAACCAGTCACAAAAAGGCAAATACTGTATGATTCCACTTACATAGATATCCAGGGTAGTCAGATTCATAGAAACAGAAAGTAGACTGTTGGTCGCCAGAGACTGGAGAGATGGGGCAATGAAGAGTTAGTTGTTAAATGGATTAGAATTTCGGTTTTGTAAGACTGAAAAAGTTTTGGGGATTGATTGCATGACAATGTGACTACACTTAACATGACTGAACTGTACACTTAGAAAATGGCTGAGCTGATAAATTTTATGTTTTTTAAAACCACAATTAAAAATAAAAATTAAAAACTCTCTTGATATATGTAGTTTATTGTATGCCAATTGTATCTCAATAAAAGTTCTTTAAAAAAAAAACAAATTCTCTTGAATGCCTGCTCCAGACAAAAAAAATGATTACTACTTAACTCTGAGAAAATCATGGTATAGAAGGACCAGAAGTGAAACTTGAAACCAGATACACTTATGAAGTTGAGTCAAAGTAAGTAATTATAATTTTGGTTATAAGATTGAGTCAAAAGCCAGAGATAATCCTAAAGAGAGAAGATATTTCATAATTAAATGTAACCTGAGTAAGAATTTCATAGTAGTAGTAATCTAATAATCCAAGATTAAATTACTAAAGACTGCTGAATACTGGTGGGAGGACAGAAGATTGTTAAGCACATAAAATTCCATAATTTAGACCATTAAGATTCATAGGTTATTGCTTCTTTCTTAAGTTTGATAAATAGAGAAACAGACGTTAAGTGTGCTTTTAAAAATATTAAAACACTATCAGCCACTAGCAGATATAAATTAAAACACAAGTAAAATCAAAGTAGTTTTCAAGATAACATTCAAAGTAAAATAAACATTATTTATATAGATAAAAATACAATCCATAATAGATAACGTATTATATACTGTATAGCACAGACTCAAAATACATAAAACAAAAGCTATTAAGACATAAGAAAAAGATAGTATTGGAAAATGAAATCACTAGTATTCTTTCATTGATTAAATGAACAAAAAATGTATTACTTAGATGACTCAAATAGTGGAATGAATAAGACAAAATTGAAACAAGCCTCATTAGAAGCTGTGATTCTACTATAAATGCCAGAATACAGAACTGTACAGGTTACATACTTGGACTAAGAATTAAAAACAGTTTAAGAAATAGCCAATTACTTGTTTAAAAGGTATTCTCCTAAAGAAAGATGGAATAAAGATGTAATCAAATATGCAATAATAGATCATTTAGGAAATAGAGATATAAAAACTTGTACGATGTGGTCAAAGCTATAATGAAAGGTAAATTTATAGTCTTAACTATTTTGGCTATTAAAAAACGAAGCGAATATACCCTCTAAACCGACTATTGAGTGCTTGAAATGTGCTTCTCAGAAACTGAGGTGTGCTGTCTGTGTAAAATAGACACTAGTTTTTAAAGAGTTGGTATGAGAAAAAGAATGTAAAATGTTTCATATTTAAAAAATACTGATTACATGTTGAAATTCTGAATATACTGGGTATAGTACAATACAATATTAAATTTAAAAGTATATATGTGGGTCGTTTTACTTCTATTGGACAGTGTTAATTTGCGTATTTAACTCAAAAAACTTAGAAAACCACCAATAACTAAGGAAATATATGAAAGGACAAAATACAGTTAAAGCCAGAAATTAATTAATTAGAAAATAAAGAAAGGAAATTATATATGAAACCAAGAAAGCATAAATAGAAATAAAATTAGAAATATGGTGCTCAACATTGCTAATTATTATTAGAGAAATGTAAATTAATACTACAATGAGGTATCACCTCATACCGGTCAGAATGGCTATTGTCAAAAAGTCTACAAATAATAAATGCTGCAGAAGGCTTGGACAAAAAGGAACCCTCCTACACTGTTGATGGGAATGTAAACTGGTATAGGCACTATGGAGAACAGTGGCTTATGGAGGTTCCTTAAAAAACTAAAAATAGAACTACCATACGACCCAGCGATCCCACTCCTGGGCATATATCTGGAGAAAACTATAATTTGAAAAGATACATGCACCCCAATGTTCACTGCAGCACTATTTACAGTAGCCAGGACATGGAAGCAACCGAAATGTCCACTGACAGATGAATGGATGAAGAAGATGTGGTATATTTATACAATGGAATATTACTCAGCCATAAGAATATGAAATAATGCCATTTGCAGCCATACTAAGTGAGGTAAGCCAAAGACAAATATCATATGATACTGCTTATAAGCAGAATCTAAAAAAAATTTATATGACACAAATGAACTCATATACAAAACAGAAAGAGACCCACAGACATAAGAAACTGATGGTTACCAAAGCGGGGGGGGGGGGGGGGCGGGGGGGCGGGGTGCGCGCTAAATTAGGAGTTTGGGATTAACATCAAACACTACTATATATAAAATAGATAACCAACAAGGACCTACTGTATAGCACAGGGAACTATATGCAATATTTTGTAATAACCTATATGGGAAAAGAATCTGAAAAAATATATATATGTGTAACTGAATCACTTTGCTGTTCACCTGAAACTAATACAACACTGTAAATCAACTATCCTTCAATAAAGAAAAACTGCGCTGACTAAAAAAAAGAAAAAAGAAATATGAACAATAGATATGGAATAGATTAAAAGGCACAATAAAAACTATTTACCACTCTATGCTGATGATTTTGTTAAAAATGATGAAATAGGTGTTTTTAGAAAAGAGATATCACCAAATTTTACTAAAAAAATAAATAAAAAGCCAGAAAAGACCAAAAATCATAAAATGAAAAATTCTGAATTACCTATTATAAGGAAGTCTCTAAACTTATGACTCTTGTAGGCAAGTTGATTCACACTGTCAAAAAATTAGATACCTGCTTTGCTATGTAAAGTGATCCAGAACACAGAAAAAGATAAGCTTTTCCAGTTCCTTATTACCAAAATCTTGTGATAAGAGTAAATTACAAATAAGGAAGTCTATGGGCTAATCTCTAATGTGAGTGGATATAAAAGTCCTAAATGAAATACTAACACATAGATCCATTATAACCATGTAGATTTTATGCCAGAAAGATAAGGATGATTTAGTATCAGTACATCTATACATGTAGTATCAATAGGCTTGATTAAAAAACTGCAGCAACATCCATGACCCTTGGAAGGAAGGCAGTAAAATGATTTGATACGCTTATATAAGTGAAAAACCCAAGAGAACTCTCTAATAAAGATTAGAATTAATAAGAGAGTTTAGTAACTAATTAATAGTGTTTAGATATAAATTTAATATACAAAAATGAACAGCTTTTTTTTATGACAGGATTAACCAGTGAGACATTTTAATGCACAAAAGCTCCTTTAATAAGCAACAGAAATTCTTTTTTTTTTTTTTTTTTTGGAGAACTCAGGTTTATTGAGCCGGCGGACCCAGACAAGCTAACGCTCCAAAATTCTGGGATACAACAGAAATTCTTAAATGACATTACTAAGAAATGTGCAAGATTCCTACGAAGAAAATTGCAAAACTGAACTGAGAGATTTAAGAGAAAGTCTTAAACAAGTGAAGAAACACATAATATTCCTTAATGGATAGACAGCACTGTAAAGATGGAAATTCTCCTTGAAATAATTCACAAGTTTAGCAGCGATTTGTACTCCATACTCCATTGGGAAATTTTTGGAGGGAAGAGGGAATGGAGACTTTAAAAAAATCATCCTAAAAGTAATTTGAAAGAATAATAAGGAAACAGCTAAAAATGAAACACAACAAAATTGGAAAAAGTTATATTACTTTCATCTATCCTAAGCTTTAATAATTAAAAGGGTGTGGAACTGACATAAGAATGAACAGGTAGATCAGATAGGCTAGAAACAAATTTGGCATCCATAAGGGCTTATCCCATGGCTCCCAGAGAACCACAAATCAGTAGCAAAGGAAGCATTATTCAGTCAAGCAATGATGCAGGTACAGCTGTCTACGTTGGGGTGGGGGTGGGGTGGGATGGATAATTTAGAGTCTCCTTTCACATTGGGCCCTAAAATGAATTCCAGATGGAATAAAGAGGTAAATGTTAAAGGAAAAAAAAAGACAAACCATAAGGACTTGAAGAAAATTAAAGTATTTGATCGAATTTGTGGATGGAGAAGGGTTTTCTACATTAAAACAAGAGGAATGCATCAAAAATCAAAATATTATAAACACACTTAGAAGGCAATGGATACACCAGGGAAAATATCTGCAATAAATGTGACAAAAGGTAATGGTCTTAATACATAAATAGCTTGTTCAAGCTGGTATTAACAGTACTAAATCCCTCATGAGCAAATAAGGAAAGAGCATTATAAAATAATTCATGTGTGAAAATATAAATTGCTGATAAACATAAAAACTAATTAAATCTCAGTAGCTATCAAAGGAATGAAAATATCATTTTTTCCACCACCTACTATGTTAGCAAAGCTTAAAAGCCAGTAATTGTCAGTGCTGGTAAAGATGAAGTGAGACAGGCACTCTCATAATACTGGCTGTGTAAACTGGTATTGCTTTCCTGAAAAAAATCTTAAAATAAGTCTTTAAAGTGTTCTTATTGTTTGATCCAGTAATTGCACTTCTGGATAATTATCACAAGGAAATAATTTAAAATAACAGGAAAAATTAGCTTAATACACACAAAAATTCAACAACTTAAGCATCCAACAATAGGGGCATGATTAAGTTGATGATTCACGCAGCCATTAAATTACATGTATGAGAAGTGTATCACTGCTTGGAACAATGGCTGTATAATGCTAAGTGAAAAAAGCAAAAGCAAACTTGCCTATTTTATATAATCTCACCCATGAATAAAGAAGAATTTTTTTAAGGAAAAGGTTGAGAAATATCCAAAGTGTTAACACTAGCTGTTTCTCAATAGTGGAATTATGGATGACCTTTATTTTTACTTTTTATTATTTTCTGAATTTCCCTACTTTTCTGCGAAAATTTCGTTTCATAGTCAGAAAAACAGTTACTTAAAAAGAAATTGGCTGATCGTGACCTTTTTCCTTGATTTTTTTGATGAAGACATCAAAACTCCTGGAGTGACCTGCCAGCTAGTGGTGATTCTCACTACAGGGTAGGGAAGTGGGTTGTGAACTTGCCCAGCACAGAGGCCACCAAAAGCCAGCCTCTGTATCTCTCCTGGGCGCATACGTTACAGGTTGCCAGTTTCTCTTCTGGAACAAGGAGCTCTTTTTTGCCAACCAAAACCAGCCACCCCCTGGGTCCCCAGCTCTGCCTTTAACCTCAGTCTTTTGCATCCAGAACCAGCAAGGGGCCTCAGATGGGTGGCAGCCATTTCAAAGTCTGGTATTTGGCTCCAGGTTCTCATCTGACTGGCAGGCTCCCTCCCAGCAACCCCTAGTGCCTTTCCCCAAACTTTAAGGCTACCATTTAAGCCTCGTTTCCTGCCTAAAACTATTTATTGACGTACTGCTATTTCCTGCACCGGCCACATCAATAAGCCCTGAAAGCCATTCAGTGTCTCAGGTTTCTCAAGGCATTCTGGGAAATTCTTCCCTGCTCTGGATAACCACATGAACTCTGGCATGATAGAGTCCTGCGGTCAAGCCCAAAACAGCTGCACACAGGCAAAAGGGGAACCCCCCACCCCCACCCTGCCCCCGCGGCCAGCAGCCGCAGCAGGGAGATGGTGCCCTGAGAGAAGGGAGGCATCAGGGCACAAGGATCTAGTGTATTCTGAAGGTTCCTGAGGTAGATGGCAGCCCCACCAATCCCTGCAAACTCACCATCATTTCCTTCTCCTAAAACAAATGACCAAGGGAAATTTGCCCATCCACATTCTACATCCCCAGTGACTCTGGTTGGTTTCTGTACAGGGAGGTGGCTGCTGCCGCCATGCCCCCACTGCGGAGGAGAAAGTGCTCTTTTATTTACCGCTGGCAGGAAGTTTCTTTTTCCTTGAGAAGTCACGATGAAACGTGGGAGGGGTGGGTACTGGGGAGCTGCTGACAGCCCACCAGCAATGAGTTGATCCCAGTCCTTCCCCCAGGCCATTGGTTGGAGGGCTTGAAAAAAGTATTTGCCAAAATTCCTTATATTGGCAAGAGGAAAGCTGTTTTTAAATAGAAGGTGCTCTATTTTTTTATTCGGCGCAAACTTTCCCTTCCTTTAGGGTTCTGCTCCCATGTCAGTTCCTCAGGGGGACCTCCCCTAACTGCCTAAGACAGCAGCCCCCAGGGCTCATGATCTGACCCTGCTCTATCAGCCTTCTAACCATGATCACCTGTATCAGATCGTTTGTTGATGATCTGACCCTTGGTTAGAAAGAAAGTTTCACTAGGTCTGGAGTCTTGCTGTCTTATCCATCACCACGTCCCCTAGACTGGTACCTGGTTCTTAGCAGACGTTTAGTAAACACGTGGGTAAAGATTCCAGGCTAAGTGATCAGACAGCTCTTCTTTAAGAGGGCAACCTATTCAGAGGGAACAGGAGACTACCATTCTGTTCTTAATTTAAGACTTGAGGGCTTCCCTGGTGGTGCAGTGGTTAAGAATCCTCCTGCCAATGCAGCAGACACAGGTTCGATCCTTGGTCCGGGAAGATCCCACATGCCACAAAGCACCTAAGCCCGTGAGCCATAACTACTGAGCCTGAGCTCTGGAGCCCGCGAGCCACAACTAATGAGCCCACATGCTGCAACTACTGAAGCCCATGTGCCAGGAGCCTGTGCTCCACAACAAGAGAAGCCACCACAATGAGAAGCCCACGCACCGCAACGAAGAGTAGCCTCCTCTCTTCGCAACTAGAGAAAGCCCTCATGCAGCAATGAAGACTCAGTGCCGCCAAAATAATAATAATAATAATAATAATAATAATAATAACAACAGTAAAATAAATCTTAAAAAGAAAAATGACTTGAGAGGACAGAGCCAGTATTTTTGCCGGGTCCACCTTTTCTTTCCTCTGTGGCTGTCATCTCACTCCCCAGATGTATACGTCCCACCTGCTCTGTGCCAGCCCTGGTCCAGTCCCTCCCGTACCATTTGTTCCGCTTTTGTAGGTAACGTTTTCGTCATAGGGTGAGGTTCCTTTGCTTATTTGGAACTTTTTTCCCCTTTCAAGGTTGTGTCAAGTAAGCCCATGCCATTCAGTAGAGTTGTCCTTTGCAATGGGGTTACCTGTGGTTTTCACCTGGCTCCTCCCCGGCTTTGGGCTTCCCCTGCAGTCACCTGGCCCCTCAGTGCTGCTTGCTGCTGCCATCGAAGGCCACCTGCAGGCTCCCCGCCCCCCCCCCCCCCCAGCTCCCAGCCCAGGCCCTCCTTGCTCACCCCCTTGGGTAGAAATAGGCCTTGGGTGGTTCCTGGGAAGTTCCTGCCCCGCCCACTAATTATCATATGGGGCGGCCCCAGGGCAGGAGCTTCCACTTCACAGACGGCGATAATGCCACGGGGTCGCAGGAGCAGAGGCAAGAGGGCATTCCCGAGCCGAGGGCTGGTCTGGAGGGGAAACTGGAGACACGATAGCAGATCAATCTCCCCCGGCCCGAGAGAGGACCCTGAATGTGCCGTATCCTGTCCTTTCCTGGGACCTTTGGGCTCCGCGAGATACCTCTGTATCCTCATGAAAAAGGATTCAGGGATGTGAAGCCACCTCGAACTGGTTTCTGTGACTTGGGACCAAAGAGAACTGGTCAGAACGACAGTAGGCCCCTCCTCCGTGAGAGAGGGTGGCTCCCAGCCAGGGGGTGCAATGGGGCCGAGCCGGAAGGGAGGGCGGGGCGAGGCTGGGTGTGCGTCTTTCCAGCAGAGCCGGGCGTCAGGAGAGGAGGAGAGGGGAGAACGGGCTGGCTGACCTGCACCTGTGTCTCGGGCGGTCCTCCCGGACGGCAGCCCACGTTCCGCCTCTTGCACGCCCACTCGGGGCAGCAGGATGGACGGATCGGCCAGGTCTTGGCATCACCCTGACCGGGTCAGACGACCTCCTTGGCTGCGAGGAGTGACATGTGTCATGGATCCGGCACACACAGTAGGCATCTAACAAGTGGCAGAGAGACCCGGTCATTGTGTCCTGAGTCATTCTGTCCACTGCAGCCGGCCCCAGACCTGGCCACCCCCCCACTTCTGGCAGGCTGCGTGCGCCGCCCCAGCCAAGGGGTGGATGGCCAGGCTGCGTTCACAGCTGGCCATCACAGCCACATTGCGGCCACAGCTGCCAGTCTTGGCTCAGTCCTGCTGGGCCCTGAGGCCTCAGCGGTACCTCGACTCTGAAACAGTGGGACTGACCTGCAGATCACTTTGGCTCTGGCAATAGTCTGCGCCGGGCCTGTATCTTCTCTGGGGAGTAGGCAGCCCAGAGGCTGGTGTGAGCACGGGGCTGTAGCCTCTGCCCTGGGACTGACTGCTTACCTTGGGTTCTGATGTCCACTGGGCGCTGCCTTTGGGCATGTCCTTACCCTTCCCACTCCAGGCTGGACCTTTCCCCGAGTAGCCTTGACTTCCCCAGGCCACGGCCCAGACACCCAACCACATGACGCCAAAGCCCTCGGTCACTCAACTGTTTCCCTCTGCTCTGCCCCCAGACACTGTTAGATGGCGTTCTTGGCTGAAAGTGACAGAAACCCTCTCCAACTAGCTTAAGCACACAGGGCCTGAACTGGTTCATGTGGCAGGGGAGGAAGGGGGTGGGCCCCAAGAACGTAGTCTGCCCACAGGGCTCAAATAATGTCAGAGCTGGTCCTCCCTGTTCCTGCTCCTGCCTGTCTTGGCTTCGTGCATGTTGACCACTTTGTCTCCTGCCAGGGTCTCCATTTGCAATGGCAAAGATGGCTGTCAGTAGCTCCCAGTCTCTATCATGATGGCCTGTGAGCCAAAGGAAGACAGACCCCTCTTTCCTGTGTCCAACCCACAAATCTCAGGGAAGGATTCTGATTGGCCCTGCTCATCAGATGACCATCCCTCAGATTAATCACTGTGGATGTGGCGATGGGGCTCCCTGATTTGACAGACCCAAGTCACGTAGCCAATTCTGTGGCTGGGCAAGGTGGGGCCCTGTGATAGACCCCCGGACCACAGACAGAGACAATAACTGCCCACTGCAAACACAGACCCTGGCCTGGAACCATCAGCATGGCTTTCACAAGTGCCTGAAACTCTCCTGAGCATCATGTGAAATTCCCCACATGCTGGTGGTAACTGCTGCCCTTTCAGTCCCACCCGAAAGAATAAAGACAGAGTGACCTTATTGGGATACTCCTGAATCTGCTCTAATAAACAGCCATGAACATCACGCCCCAAATGCTGACCCTTTATCATTATTAATAAACAAAGCACTGGAGACATTCTCTGTGACTGATGGACACCGAATGCACTCTCCTTGGCACTTGGCTCCAGGTGAAGGGAATACACTGTGGCTGGGAACTGCCATCAGCCACTTCCAGTTTAATCTAGAATATTCTGGAGATATTTTCCAAGCTTTCCAAGGTGTGAGCAAAATCTGGGTTGGCAAAATGAGGTCAGGTAGGCTCAGCTCTGCTGATCTGCAGGAGGGGGTGGGATAGTGGCGCTGGGGTGCAGTGGAAAGAAGCTGAGAAGTCGGGCTGATTCAGTGGGAATTCTGTCTCACACTTACGCAGGCACGAAGCCTCACTCTCAGGCAAGGGGGAGCCAGCACCTGCTGTGGCTATGGCCTTGAAAAGCCCTCAGAAGAGGCTGGAAGGAAAACTCTGAGCAGGAAGAGAGGGCTGGACGGCCTAACAGGACGACAGGACGATGAGCAGGATGTTACAGGATTCACTTAGCCTCAGGAAGACACCTCTAGGTACCACTTCCCAGGTAAGGGTGAGTCATCCACAGACCCAGGGCAGCCCTCGGTAACCAGACACTCAGCACTTTAGCGCCTGGCCTCATCCGCTGCTGGCCTGATTTTGGTGTAACAGTACCACCATACATTTACATAACAATTTTCTTTCTCAAGCACTTCCCTCAAACAGCTCTGCCCCACACAGCATCTTACACTGGAGGAAGAGGTCCTGGGATCTCATCATCCTTCCGAGGCTAGTAGGGCTGGAGCCCAGGTCTCTAATTCTGCTTCTGCTCTTCTTTCTCCCCCAAAGGCATCCTGTTTGAAAAGGCTCACTTCTATATGGGGCAGCTGCTTGCCTCTGCCTGCACCTCCCTGCAGGTCTCGCCAATAACAGGGCCCAGCTGTTGATTCTGCAGAACTGGGATTCCTTCCTGCCTGGCTGCCATCCTGCCCAGAGAGTGGCCATGGGCTTGGAGGCAGGTATCCACCAGGGTCTGGCCCTGGCCCAGGGAGGCCTCATCCATTATGCAGAGCTCTCTGTGGGGCGGGTGGGGGACACGCGCAGCATGGCCTCAGCTTGAGGAACTGCAAAATAAAAGGGCAAAGAGTTTCGTTTGGGCAGGGCTTCATGTGCCTATCAGGCCGACTGCTGAAAAATCTGCCTCAGTGTCCTCATCTGTAAAATGGAAAGAGACTATTTGACCCGCAAAGGGTCAGTGGGGGTGATGGAGTGATGCAACAGATGTGAAAACCCAGGGGAAAAGCCGAGAGCCCCCTAAATAGAAAAGGGGCAGTGCTCACAGTCTGCGATCTGAGAAACAAAGCACACAGGGGACAAGTGTCTTGTCCAGGTTTTTCTGTGGGAGAAAAGTGGGAGCTAAGGCCAGAGCCCAGCTTATCCAGCTTTCTAGAGATTCCTAGAGTCTGCTCCCAGTGTTTCTGCCCAGACTAGGTTTTCTACCAGGAGGGTCAGGCCACCTCCTCCAGGCAGAAACACTGTCCAGGATTCCACTGTTCAGTGCCAGGCCCACAGGCCACGCTCTGGAAGCAATTGGAAACTGAAGGCTTGTGAAATCCTACTTTCAATGCGCAGCCACATTACTTCTGAAACTATCTGGAAGGCTAGCGATAAAAATAGATGATTACACAGGCGTTATTAAACTATTTATAGAATTTGAGAAAACCCCTTGAAATGCTCACGAAAAGATTTGGCCTATAATGGGGATTCCAGAATGACTCAGCCCGAAGCCCAAATCCACCCGTGACTTTGAACTTTGCCACAGATGAAGTCTTCAAACGTCACACTGACATTTATGGGACCATATCCCTCAGGGAAGCTGTAACGGGCGGTGGGGGGTGATCTTTGATCAAGCTGTGTCCCAAAATGTTTACCAGACAGCAGCTCAGCAACGACCACAGGTGGGGATCACGCTGGGGGAGCCGGGACAGAGGAGAAGGCCGCGAGGTGTAGTGGGCTCAGGGAAGGCCAGAATCCGCATCTGTGAAATGGGGATCCTGGCTCCTGCCTTACCTCTGGAGACCGCTTGGGGATATGGACGTGGCAGCGATTGTCATGCCTGCTATTTTTTGCAAGGATGTGGAGGGAAGCTGTTCGCATCAGGCTCTGTCTGAAAGGGCTCCACTATTGCAACATGCCTTTCCCTTTGGTCCTACCCATCTGGACTTGATGTCTGCTCTGTGCCCAGTGCTGCAGAGGTGGGGGTGGTCCTGAAGGAAGCGCTCAGGCCCTCTCGCTGAGCCGTGAGCTCCAGGCCGCAGACCAGATGGGCCCTCATGTTGTTCCAAGGAGCCTTGGGCCAGCTGTGGGGGTGGGTGACGGGCAGGCGGGTGGGCAGGCTCCGAGGGCCTCGGTTCCAGGCAGAGCCCCTCTGCTGGATCTGTTTCACATGGTGGAGGATAGGTCCGAGATCAAGTTTGGAAGAAATAACTCTGCTGCTAAAAATGTTTGAAAACCACGGGTGTGTCCAGAGTACGCACCACGGGCTCGAAAGCCAGACAGGCCTGGATGATGCGACTCCCACCCAGCCCTCGGACCTGGGCAAGCCCCAAGACCTCCCACAGTCTCACAGTCCCCGTGCGAGAAAGGGCAACAGAGCTAGACACAAGGAGAATGAAAACTGCCTGGCTGGGGAGAGACTCCGTGGATGTTGGGCTCCTCCTCGCTTCCTTGGCCTTCCCCACTTGGGGCCCAGGCACCTCCATGGCAGGTGTGACCTGTTTGACTTCCTACCCCTTGGCCACCCTGTAAAGGGAAGTTTCCTAGGGAAAATGGTAGATGTTAAGATGGGCAGCTCATCCTGCCCTTATTCACGTCTCCATTCATCGTAAGGCGGATGGAAGGAAGGAGTGATTCCTCATCAGTATGGGATCCAACATGACCTAAGAGAGAAGAGGGACCACTGAGATCAGAAAGGGTATGTTACCCTTACTAAGAAACCATCGAGTGGGAAGACCCAAAGACTTGCCATGTGGGGGCTATGTGACTTTGGGCAAGTTATTCACTTCATTGGGCCTTAGTCTGGTCATCTACAAAATGAAGCTAAGTATACTTGTCCATCAGGGCCACGAGTGGCGGTGAAGACTGAATAAGGCGATGGGTATACAGTCACCTGGTGAGCTGAGCGTGCTCTGCAAGACTGGGTGGTTGGTCTTGATGGATGGACCATCAAGGGTCCATCAGCCCCTGAAAGTCCAGCTTGGCCCTGACCTTGCACAAGGTAGATGGCTCCACAGACCCTTCCTGAATTCATTCGCCTGATCACCGGTCACTTTCCCCACTGTGGTCTTGCTGACCAGGTGCCTCCTGTCAAGCCGCATGCTGAGTGGTGGGAGAGGCACCATCTGCTAGAGCAGGCTTGACTGCTCTCGGCCCTCTGGACACTCTGGACTGGATTATTCTTTTCCGTGGGGGGCTGTCTTGTGCCTTGTAGGTCTCTACCCGCTAGATGCCGGCGGCAGCCCCCCAGCCTCACTCACAGTCGTAGAAACCAAAGATATTTCAACATTTCCAAATGTCTGCTGGGGGCAAAATCACCCCCATCTGAAAGCCACTGCCTGGAGTGACCCCTTGCACACTCATGCCCCCACTGGGGCAACTTCCCAGGACCCAGCAAGATGCAGAGGTCCTTGAATAGCACCGGGAAACAGTGAGGGGCTCCATCTACTGTAAGGCCTATGAGGGGGTACCCCTGCAACCGTCTTTAGAAACCTCCCAGGGGCTGCATAGGTATGACACACACCTGCACGCTGAGCAGCAACTTCACTGGGTTCAGAATGGAGCTGGTACGGCAGCACACACTACAGCGGCGTATATAACCTGCCCCTGTACCCAGTCCACAGACTGTGGCCATTTCCCCACTTGCGGATGATAGATACAGAATGATGGTTTAAAGAAAAGCATGGGCCCTAATGTGTGATGATTCAAAACCCCAACAGGGTAAACATAAAGCTTGGGCTCTGGCACTGACGGCTCTGTGCTTCGATTGTGATGTCAGCTCTGTGAGCAAATTATCTTTCATCAGTCTGATTGTATTTTTAAATGTGAACAGCTTAGCACACTTAACACTACTCATTTGGGGGTGCCTTGGACAACAGATAATTCAACTGTGTTTACCAGATGACACTGACAAATACATCCCACGCCCGTGTCCCCAGATAAAAATAACACCAGCTTGCTCACAGGTCTACAGAAAGAAAGGGCAGGAAGCTGGAGGTACCAATTGTGTCTGGCACCTCCTCCCCACCGCGCCAGCCTCTGGTGGCGCTGGCTCTGCTGCAGGCAGAGGAAGTGTTACCCAGGTGACATGTGATGTTCTGACTGTGTGAGAATGGAGAGGGTCTGGTGTAGTGTCCCTTCACGGGCCACCGGCTCTGCCCACCACAGAAAGCTCCGCTCCCTTAGCAAATATCCAAGGAGAATGCAGAGAGCACTGTGTGAGCTTGGGCAATCACCTGGCCTTGCTGAGCCCCATCTGGAGAATGGGTTCATACAGCATCCCCTACTACCTGTCCTAGATACTATGAGATCCAAATGACTGAATCCTGTCCCTGTGGGGTAGAGGACGGCTGCAGACCTAGAAACAGGGGCCTCCGTGGAGTGAGCCCAAAAGCCCCCCTGTGCCTTAGAGCATCTCCCCTGCAACCAGCACGCATGGTGCCAGGGCACCCCATCCAACTGTACCTTTAGGATAAGGCTCTGTTTCTCCAGCAACGCCCCACCCCCCCCCACCACCCCCACATCAAACCACAGGGTGAAACATCAACTACAAATCATACTGGCACAGTTCCACTGATCAGAAATTTGCCTTTCTATGAGAAAAACAAGACTGTGGGGCTGAAGGGAAGAAAACTAGGGATAGTTTAGAAAATTCGGGGTAGCGCCATGGGAAATCTGCTATAGGGTGACTGATCACAGGAGGCCCTGGAGTCTATGGGGGACTTTGACAAGGCTGTTGGGGACTCAGGCAGGGCAGGCTGTGAGTGTAGGCTACTGACATGGCCCTTTTTACTCTGGGCTGGGCACATTTAACCAGCTGCAAGAGAAAAGGCTTGAACAGTATAAAGGATGCCCCTAAGGAAACCGTAGGTCTCCAACTCAGAATTCCCATTTCACAAGTATCTCGAGAGCACTTAAGAATATTCCAGAAGCCACGAGTCTGTAAGAGAGGTGAGCCTGTTCTAATTTTAGGTCCTGCTCCCCAGTCAGCCTCGGGGTGGCTGTGGGGCGCACGCGTCCCAGTGCAGGGCAGGATGCAAGGTCAGATACGGCTGCTTCCTTACAATATCCACATTGATAAGCTGCTTTCTGCTCCAGCAAGCCCCCTCTTCCTATGCATAGACCCTCACTGATCCAAAGGCTAAAAAAAAAAAATTGAAAAAAGCTAAGTGTGGAAATGTTTGCCATTTTCAAAACTGGTCCCTCAGGGGGTGTTTCCCTCCTCTGCCTTAAGCCTGCTGTTCCAGCACTGCCGGCACATGAAAGATGGTGCCTGGCTTAGTTCTGTGGATGGCAAAGAACTCGGCTTTCCCAAAGCATGGATGGTTAAGGTTCCAACCTTTTGGGGGGAAAAATCCCATTTCCATAAACATTAAACTCTTACACAAAGAGAGAGGGTCTGAAGTTCTTCCGCACACAGAATTCTGAGTCATCAAGCAAGTGACAGAAAGGAAGGGGTGCATACCCAAGTGCTGCACCCCACTCTGGGGGTCCAGAGGAAGGTGATCTGGGCATACCACCCAGGTTAGTAAGCTCCTGGGGAAAATACAACCCACATATTTGAGAGTTCGGAGAATACAAACACCTCTTTACAAGCCATTTTAAGAAACTTAAATAAATAAAACTAAGAAGCAATTTTTTCCTCCCAACAGGCAACTTCATTAAATAGAAGAATCCACTGCAGACTTCTTTTAACCTGGGGTCTCCCTTACAACAATCCTGGCTGAATGAGAGAGTGATATACAGGCTTGCATCCGTGGTGGCCGTGAGATGGTCCGTTTCTCAACAACTACAAGTTATCATAACCCACGGGAACGAAAGACCTTAGAGAAATGGGGTTGGAGAAGAAGCTAAGGCCCACAGGGGTGCTGGCAGTGAGTGGCGATTAGCTGGGCACTGAGGGCAGCCGATGGGCCTCCCTCCAGCACCTGAGTCCTGGTTGGACACGCCATCCTTCAAGGAGAAGGCAATCTTGTGGGCTGAGGATCAAAATACCTGGCCAGGAACAACACCATCTGCCTTCAAAACGTGGCTTCTTCCTAATGTGAAAGTAACATCAGGTGGAGCCAACAGAGGAAGTGAAGGCAAAACCAACCACTTGTGATTTCTGTGGTCTCTGTCACACACGATCCCCACATAGGACTCTAGCTGGTGAATTTAGAGTCTGCGACCATCCATCCCTCCACCCCTCCATCCCTCTATCCATCTAACCATCCATCCCGCCCTCCTGCCTCCCTCCCCTTGTCCCTCCAGCCACAGGTATTTGCGGGCCTGCTTTCTGGCAGATACTGACTAACGCAGTATACACAGGGGGCCTGGGGGAAGGAATGTCCTAAGCTGCGTTCTGAGATCTGCTGAACAATCAGGAAAACCTACAGAGTTCTGACAAACTCCGGGTCTGACAGGCATCTCCAGAGGGCATCTGCTTCAATCCCACCTGCTTTCAATCATCCTGGGTGGTTTGTAAAGCTGTCCTATTTTTAAAGCTATTCTGGGAAGAATGTCCCCAAACTTCCCTCTGCTTCCAAGTTTTCTCTCTATCTACTACTCCAAGCAGTTGGCTACTGAAAGGTCAGCCCCCTGGCTCAGCCAGAGCCCCCATCACTGGAACCACCAGCCAAAGCTCACCCGTCCTGGTCTAAGGCTCTTCCCCGACTTGGGGAAGCCTTTTGGGGAGCCTGCATTTGCTGGCTGGGAGTTCAGTTGATGCCTTAGCTCTGGCTCTTCCTGCTTGTTCCATCATTCCAGCACTGCTCTGCTACAGTGCTGGTCGATGCCTTGCCCAACATGACTTTAGACCATTCACAAGCTCACCCTTGCCTTCAGACTCATGTCTGCCTGGGAGGAATGAATCTGTTCAGAGAGAAGCAAAAAATAAGAGCAGTATTGGACTTGCCTGGTGGTGCAGTGGTTAGGAATCCACCTGCCAACGCAGAGGACACGGGTTCGAGACCTGGTCCAGAAAGATTCCACGTGCAGTGGAGCAGTGAGGCCCGTGTGCCACAACTGCTGAGCTTGAGTGCCACAACTACTGTAGCCCAGTGCTCCGCAGCGAGAGAAGCCACAGCAATGAGAAGCCTGTGCACCACAACGAAGAGTAGCCCCCACTCGCCACAACTAGAGAAAGCCCGCGCACGGCAGCGAAGACCCAATGCAGCAATAAATAAATAAATAAATATAAGAGCGGTGTTGTCTGCGTATCTCTACGAGGAAGGAGTGGGGAGCAGGAACCGAGGTCGGGGGGTAGAGCAGGCACCCCTGGGGCACCTCTGTGGGGGGCTGAAAGTCACCCTAGTCAGCAGGCCCAAAGGATCCAGAGGTGGTACAGGCAGTGATGGGGATGGAATCTTCCACAGAGCAGGAGAGAAGGTAATAGGAGCAGAGGGGGACCTGCCACTCAATTGTGCTCCATTTCCTGTGTCCCACTGCCAGTCCTGTGTAGGCATGGGTGGCTGGGAGACCCTCTGAGCCTTCTCCTCTGCAAGGCTGGGCTGAGCCCGCACAATCCCTGCAAGCTGGGCACTGGCCGTCCTGAAATCAGGCTCTTCCGAAAAGTCCTTCCCCATTTTCCTGGGGGAATGACTGGACCTAAGGGCACTTTAGTAACGTTGGGGCAGCCTGACATTTTTGCACTATTCCATGACTCCTGTTTGGGCATCTACATGGTGACCGCAGAGAAGTATTTGGGAGTGATTTTTAGGGAAAACTAGATCAATGAAGAGGAACTTCAACCAGGCTAAAGATTAACATTAAAAGCGGGGGTGGGGTGGGGTACGTAAGCAGCCTGCTGCAGCCTTGCCACACCGCGTGCCACCCTCCTCCAAGGTATTCTGTTTACTGAGGGATCGTCATGGAGGCAGGAAACATTTTGTCAGGAATACCGAGCACAAAATATAGTGGGCGCTAAATACTTAATCTTACTGGCACCACCTACAGAAGCCAGAGTTGTAAATGGCTGTGGGGAAAAGGTCTGAGTTATATAAAGCTGCAGGGAGCAAAGATAGCCCTAGGCGCCCATCCCAGGCGCTCTGTCCGTTTTCCGGAAGCTGAAATTTAAGCCTCACCAAGGAATGAAATGCTAAAATGACACCATTTTCCCATGAAACGTCAAGAGGTTTAGAGGGGATGGGGCCGCAGCCTCCCCCTCCCTGTTTCTCCGTCGCAGAAGCCTCCTCATTTACAAGCATTATTAATTGCCTCCCAGGGGCCCTGCTAGCCTGGGAGAGGATCCTGGGGAGAGGTGCTGGGGCCCAGCCTGCCTTCTCCTGTGGGTCTGCCATGATATGGGGGTAGCTAGTCCACCAGTCATTGGCCACCCATTCATGACTCTGGATAGTTGAAAACACAGGTTCCGCTCTAATGCGAGAGGCCTTTTAAACCATTTATCTTCATTCCCTTAAGATTTCATCCAGCCTCATGGCTTTAAATACCACTGAATGGCTCTCAGAAGCTTATTTCTATCCAGATCACCATACCTAGGACTCAACCACCCACTCCACACGACCACTTTCTTTCTTTTTTTTTAATTAATTAATTAATTGGCTGAGCTGGATCTTCATTGCTTAGCGTGGGCTTTCTCTAGTTGTGGCAAGCAGGGGCTACTCTTCATTGCGCGGGCTTCTCATTGTGGTGGCTTCTTGTTGCAGAGCGTGGGGTCAATAGTTGTGGCTCACGGGCTCTAGAGCTCAGGTTCAGCAGTTGTGGCGCATGGGCTTCGTTGCTCTGCGGCATGTGGGATCTTCCCGGACCAGGGCTCGAACCCGTGTCCCCCCGCATTGGCAGGCGGATTCTTAACCACTGCGCCACCAGGGAAGTCCATGACCACTTTCTGTCATGCGTTCCAGACATGCTGTGTCCAGTGAGCTCCTGGTCCTGCCCCCCACACTCGCTGCTCCCACGTGATCATTCCCGTCTCAGTGAGCAGTCACCCCCTCTCCCAGCTGTCCAGGTCCCAAACCTTGGGTCATCCCTGACGCCATTTTCTCTTGCACCCACGATCCAACCCTTCAGCGAATCCTATTAGCTCTTCTTTCAGATTTGATCCAGATTCTGACCTGTCTCTAATCCGTTCCCCACCACCCTTCACAGAGCCTCTTCCTAAAGCCTTCGAGCTGGCCTCCCTGGGTCTACCCCACCCTTTCGGACCACATCAACCTGGCAACCCGAGTGGTCCCGTTAAAACCTAAGCCAGATCTTGTGTTTCCTGCTCAGAACCCTCTGAGGTGCCCCGTCCCACGCAGAGTAGAGGCGACATCCTCATGACAGCCTGTGCATCCCGCACAAGGTGGGCCCTGCCATGGCTCTGACCTGATGTCCTTCCACAATCCTACCTCCCCCTTGCCCCTGACCCCTGGACCCTATGGGGCAGGTACACTCCTGCCTCAGGGCCTTTGCACTGCTGTTTCCCTCTGTCTAGGATGTTCCTCTGGCGCCACATGGGTCACTCCTTCAGGTCCATCCAAAGGTCACCTCGGTGAGCTCTTTCCCACTCGCCCCTACGTGCCTGGCTTCATCTCCCTCCACAGTCTTATCATAATTTACTTCCTGACTGATCTATTGCCTGGATGCTCTTGGTCCCCCTCCTCACTAGAATATAAGCTTCATGAGAGCAAGCTGTACAGACTGTTTTGTTCACTGCTGAATCCCATCAGAGCCCAGGGCCCAGCCCAGTACCTGGCACACAGTAGGCCCTTAGTAAGTAGTCATTGAATGTTTTACGAATGAAGTCGCCTAATCTTTTGTTAGACAGACAGGAGCAGACCCACGAAATAAAGCTACAAAAACCAGGTAGCAAAAGCCAAGTGCCGGGACTTCTTTGGTGGGGCAGTGGTTAAGAATCCACCTGCCAATGCGGGGGACATGGGCTCGATCCCTGGTCCGGGAAGATTCCACATGCCGTGGAGCAACTAAGCCTGTGCGCCACAACTAGGGAGCCTGTGCTCTAGAGCCCGTGAGCCACAACTATTGAGCCCTTGTGTTGCAAATACTGAAGCCTGCGCGCCTAGAGCCCGTGCTCTGCAACAAGAGAAGTCACTGCACTGAGAAGCCCGCACACCGCAATGAGGAGTAGCCTCTGCTTGTGGCAAATAGAGAAAGCCTGTGCGCAGCAATGAAGACCCAACTCAGCCAATAAATAAATAAATAAATAATAAATTAAAAAAAAAAAAAGAAAAGCCAAGTGCCCAGGCAGGGCATAGATCAGGCTCCAAGGGGGAGGATTCCAGGAAATCTGGAAAAATGGACGGAATACAGACAGGATCAGCTGGACGACAGACAGGATCAGCTGGACTCGGGGAGGACTCTCAACAGAGCAGCTCAAGGAGAACAAAGCCACAATGATAAAAGCTACAGTGAATTCAGTGATGGGCTTCAGGGAGGATGGGGAGATGCTGTGATTAAAGTGCTTGTCCTCGGGCCATCTGGGTGAGCCACAAGCACATTCCTGTCTGCAACTGTTTGCCTTACAGAAGAGGAGACCCCCAGGGTGGGGCTCGGCAGGGGGCAGCTTCCACCCAGCAAAGGGGCGGGGTGGGCAGGGAGCCTGACTCTGGGACCTGGCCATTCTCCTCTTTTCTCTGGGTCTCTAGTGGCCCTGACTGTGGCCCTGCCAGTTTGTCCAGAACTTGTCTTCCTCCTACAGAAGTAAATGAAACAAAATCTCAAAAATAGCTTGAAAGAGCACTGGGCTCAGACCTAGACCCTAGACCCTAGACCCGGCTCTGCCTATGGGTGTACGGCCTTGAGCACATCCTCACCCCTCTCTAGCCTCAGCTTCCTCATTGGTCCAGAGTGTGGCTCTCACAGGCTGATTGGCCAGCGAGGCAGAAACCTGTAGAGTTACCTAAAGACAGCCTGGTGTCACCTGCTTTCTTGGCTTGAGCCATTGTAAAGCCCCTTTACAATGCTTCCCTTGGTCCCCCATGTCTGCTCATGACCTCAGAGACAGATGTGATATTCCTGGGAGGTCTGTTGCGGCAGCCAAGGGTCTCCTGGGCAGATGGTGTGAGCAGGTAGACAAGTGTGGAGCCACAGGGGAACAGAGATCAGGAAGCCTCAGGCCCTGTGGCAAGAGAAGGGACACTGGGTACACCAGGAGGTGGGCCAGCCCACAAAGTCACCAGGAGGACGTGTTCCCCTGCACAGACAAGGCCTGTGATGTGCCTCTCTGACTTCCAGGGTGGCGACTGGAGGCGCCCTGGGCTCCCGCCGGGCGGGGTCTGGAGTGAGAACTTCAGAGCCAGAGTTGGCTGCATTCCTCTGAAATCCCCGGCCTGGAGAAGGAGAGCTGCCGGTCACGTCCTCCCCCTGCATGTCTGCCTCTCCGGGCGAGACCTGGCCCTGAGCCCCTGGCAGCTGAGGCTGCCCCTCTAGCTCCTGGTGCTTTCTCAGTCTTTCAGGAAATGTCTCCAGGCCTGGTGGGATGAGTGTATCCGGGGGGTGGGGTGGGGGTGGCTGAGCTGGGCTCAGGCCAAAGGGCTCTGTGGGGTGTCCTGTTGGGCTTGGCAGCCTGCCCCTTGGTGATTCAAGCCTGTGGGTCGTCCCTTCCCCACAACACCCCCTTGAACTCAGGGTTCCAGAAGCAGCCTTCTTTTCCTAAGGCCATGAGCAACACCTTCACAATTCCTTGCCATGAGATCTTTGTTCACACTCCCCAAGGGCTTGAAACTTCCCCTATATTTAACCTCTGGCCAAGTGACCCTGGGCAAGCTACTTCCCCAGTCTGGGACTCGGAAAGGGAGGGGTTGGACTCCCAGGCCTCAGGTCCTCAGCTTCAGCCTTTCAACCTTGGGAAAGGCGGCTCATCCTTCAAGGCTCACCTCTTCCACAGGACCATGAGACCCTTGGGGCAGGAACTGTCCTCATTCCATTCCCGTCCCCTCCCAGACATCTAGGAGACAGCCTGGGTGCTGAAGTAGTTTCACAGATGTGAGCTACACCTGGTCTGCTTTGTCATTGCAGAGCCTGCTGCCAACCCAGATGAAGACTTTCTCACCCTGTGAATCCCCTGGAGCATTCCTGAGTGTCCCAGTCCCAGGGCCCTCACCAGAAACAGCCATGTGTATATGTGTCTTATTTTCCCCACCAGATTAGGAGTTCTAACTCAACCCAAGCAACAAGACTGATCTTGGTGTTCTGTTGGTGGAATGTACCTTATCAGTAGATTGCATTTAACCTTGTAAGACCCCATGGCAGAGGCACTGTGATTACCCTCGTTTAACAGAAGAGAAATCTAGGCTACAGGGAAGTTAAAAGTGTTCTGGCCAAGGTCATGAGCTTGTGGTGGCAAAGCTGATATTGGAAGCCCAGGGATCAGGCTCTAGCACCTACACTCAAACACTGCCCTACAGCCTAGTGGGTCTATCACTATAATATCTGGTCTTCCCAACAGAGTTTTAAGCTTCTTGACAGCAAAAATCAGTCCTTAATTTATACTTCCAATGTTGTTCATCTTTTCCAAGACCCCTTTGGGTATTTCAGGTTCTTGGTGGTTCCAGATACATTTTAGAATCAGCTTGTCAGTTTCTACTAAAAAGTCTGCTGGGATTTTGATTGGGACTGTGTTGACTCTATAGATCACTTTGGGAAGAAGTGACATTTTAACAATATTGAGTCTTTCAATCCATGAACATTGTATATCCCTGATTTATATTTGATTGTACCTCCACAGTGCTTCACATGGGCTAGACCCATGGTATTAGTGTACATGAGATAAGCTGAATGGAAACACAAATTCTTTTCACTATTACCCCTGAAACCAAGCAGGACCCCATGGGACTTCTGGGCATGGAAGCCTTTCTGTGTCCCCCATTTCTTGTTTGTAGGAAATAGGCTTCAGGTTCCATGACCTTCCCTGAGTTCCAAAGGGCAGGTTCAGACTGTTGCCAATCAGGGAAGGGAGGAGATGCAGAGACAAGGGAAGAGCAGTCAAGAAACAGTAGTGCAGCCTTGGGGCAGGATCCCAGTTCTGCCTCAATCACATAACAATGTCTTTGAGCTCTTCTACAGAACTAAAACCCCCAACAAATGGAAGACGTTGACCACTTGATGAAGCATCCTTCATTCCAGAGAGAAGGTCACAGTTTGATAACCTCAAGAACCAGAGAAGCTCATCAGGAGACCACTCAAGGCCAGATTAAAGGAATGCACACACCCTGATCCTTATCAGCAACTCTGCCCTTGAACCACTGCTGTAAAACTCCTCACCAAATACACTCCCCCTCTCCCCAAGCTTGGAACACATAGTTTTGAGGGCATTAGCCTGCTGTGTCCCTCTTTGCCTGGCAAAGCAATAAAGCTATTCTTTTCTATTTCATCCAAAACTCTGTCTCTGAGATTCAATTCGGCACTGGTGCACAGAGGCTGAGTTTTTGGCATCACCCCAAGCAAAGTCCAAATGAATCACTGCAGGTGTTATGAGCAGGTACTGAGGGCCAGCGCTACACTAAGCCCTTTACATATATTGCCTCATTTAATCCCCCCAGCAACCCTATGGAGTATTATTATCATCCCCACTTTACCAGCAAGGAATTGAGGCTTAAATAGACTCAGAAACTCATCCAAGATCAGACAACTAGTAAAGGAGAGTTGGGATTTGAACCCAGGCCTGCTAGACTTCCTACTCCACGCTATCACCTACTACCTTATAAGAAAATAAAAACCTATGAATCTATCTCCAAACCCAAAGAAAATGATCTGGAGCTTCTCTCTGGTTCAGTACTCCCTGCTAAGAATGGGCCTGCAGAAGTAATGGAGGGAAGGTTCAGGTGACTCTGCTGAAAGGATGAGGGTCTGCGGCCCAGAAGCACCCCCCCCCCCCCGTATGCATACACCCACTCTCTGCTGCCTCCGCCACACTCAGCACAGCCCATGTCCTCCTGAGTCTGCCCAGGGTCTCCCAGGCTGAGGGGCCTACTGTGAGATGGTGGGCAGGGGGTTCTTTTGGCATCACTATCCAGGCTCCTTCATCCTTATCTGAAGTCATCATGCCTGCGTTTATCTCAGCCTTCCTAGCAGCCATGTCCACTTTGGGCCTGCAGCTCCTGGGAAATGATGAGTTCACCCCCATCCTGTGCAATAGAACAAGTGCTTCCTTTTAATTTTCCTATAGTGACCTCTCCAAGGGAGACCCCTGAGTCTCTCTGTTCCAGGGTTTATGGTGATGGTGATGAGGTCTACATTCTCTCCCTATTACAGTCACATCTCTCCCTTTCCCAGACTCAGGAATCTTACCTACCAAGGCTATTGCTGTGCTTTCTGGCTGCCCACTGCTCCCCTGACCTGCTTCAGCTCCATGAATTCTTCCTGGCAATGTGGCCACCAAACGGCAGGTGTGCAGGCTGGCAGGGCAAAAGTGCTCCAGGTGTGGTCCTGAGATGCTCAGGAAAATGGGAGGAACATGGTCCCAGGACTCACTACTGGCGCTGACCTTGATTTACAGGCAAGGACACTGAGGCCAGGGAGGAGTGACAGCTCACTCAGCAACCTCTTAAGAGTATGGGGCAGAGCAGGACCTAGAACTCAGCATCCTGAGTCCTGGCTGAAGCTTTGGTGTCTGTCCCTCCTCAGGGGGCAGAAATGTGCTTTATACATGAGATCCTCAGAGTGAGGCTCTGTCCCCAACACTAGGGTGCCCCGGTCCCTAAGCAGGTCCCACAACTTTCTGACTTTCCTTCTAGAAAGATAAAAATTAAAAACTCAGGTTTCTCCTTCCCCAACCTAAAGGTCAGAGGGTCAGCCATGCAGTTGTCCCCTGCGGGAGTTATCACTTGGAGATTTTGCAAAGGGGGAGCTCCCAGTTCAAGGTCAAAAGAGCGGCTTTCCTAGAGCAGCACCTCACGGGCAGAAGTATCTGGCTCCACCCTCACCTCCTGCTGAGATCCTCCCCTTCAGGAGAGGTGATCAAGACAGATACCCAAATGCACAGGGAGAGCGGCCGGACTTCCCAGCCCTCAGCTTCCCCAGCCTTTCTGCTTTGCCAATCCCCTCCAGGGCACAAGGAAGTGCACAGGGAGTGGGACACAGTGGAGGGAGTCAGGGTGGGGGAAGAGGAAATACCACGTATAGCGGGAGTCCTTCATCTAAACTGCAAACCGTCCTCTGGAAGAAAAGCAGACAGCCAGACAGCGTGCAGCCAGACGTATGCTGCCTGGGAGATGGAATGCATGACGTGGCAACACAGACACACACACAAGCATGAACACATACACAGGCACGTGCATGCTCACACACCCAGACACATGCACCCTGCCCCTCTTCCTTCCCAGGAGGGAGAGAACTCAACCAGGAGAGGAGATGAGAACTGGGGCTTATTGTGGTCCCTTGTTGCCACACCTGGTTTGGGGGCAGCTGTGCTTAAGGCCCCCTGAGTGGAGACAGCCAAGGGCTGGAGCTAGGCTGCACAGCCCCAAGGGTAAAACCACCCTACAGATAGGTAATTACTTGGGAAAAGCCTCACAATTTGGCTTTTCTGAGAGATATGGGCCCCTTCCCTCCCTCTCTTCCTTCCTTTTGATACTTAAGATGGGAACCAATGTGGCCGCCGTCTATGCTGGCTGGGCCCCTCGCCTCTGCACATCCTTCACAAACAGTGAGGACTGGGGTGGGTCTCAGGCATCTGTCTCCCACGGGTGCCCCTCACAGCTGCTGCCAGAGAGCCAGTGAAAAGCCCTGCTGTTATCCTGACCCCAGCCCCGCCTCTGCCTCAATGGTCTAGAGGCCCCCAAACAAAGTCCCCTCCCTAGGGCCCCTCCCAGGCTGAACCATATGGATGGGCTGTGGTCCCCAGCAGGACACAGACTGACAGGGTGAGAGAAGGGAGATTTACTGCAGCGCAGAGAGGAAAGGGACTCCAGGTCACTCAGTCTACCCCTGCCCCCCAAGAAGGCTATTATAGCATCAGCAGCTGTGGGGTGGAGGTGGCAATGATCATGGTGGAGAGAGGAGGAAGGGAAGGCCCCTTGGGCTGGGCTGGGGCGAGGCCGAGGAGGGAAGACAGCCAGGCTAGGTCCTTCCTCTCCCTTCAGAGTTCCAGGGTTGGACTCTCTGCCCCAGGAATTCTGATCTTCTAGTTAAGAGTAGGTAAGGTCAGGGACTTCCTAGGTGGTACAGTGGTTAAGAATCTGCCTGCCAATGTAGGGGACGTGGGTTTGATCCCTGGGCTGGGAAGATCCCACATGCCACGGAGCAACTAAGCCTGTGTGCCACATCTACTGAGCCTATGCTCTAAAGCCTGAGAGCCACAACTATTGAGCCCGTGTGCCACAACTACTGAAGCCTGCATGCCTAGAGCCCATGCTCTGCGACAAGAGAAGCCACCACAATGAGGAGCCCGTGCACCACAATGAAAGAGTAGCCCCTGCTCGCCACAACTAGAGAAAGCCCGTGTGCATCAATGAAGACCTAATGCAGCCAAAACAAAACAAAACAAAAAAAAAAAAAGAAGAAGAGTAGGTAAGGTCAAAGGAGAAACACGGACAGGATGGTACCTTCCACTGATTCAGGCCCATGTCCCTCTGCTCAGCACTGGAGAATTGCATGATGACAGCAGTAACCCTTAGCACATCTGGGATTTATTGAGTGTTTACTATGTGCCAGGCACTACTTTAAATCCTTACATGCAGTGTCTTGTTTAATTCTCATAACAACTCTACCAGCATCTGCATCATGTAGATAAGGAAACAGAGACAGAATGATCAGATCCCTTGTCCCAAGTCGCCTGGCCTGTGAGCGCCGGAGCTGGGATCTGAACTGAAGCAGGAACATAGCTCGTGAGTCCATCCAGGCTCTTACGATGCTCACTGCTGGGCCCGGGAAGCCCTGTAAGTATCTGCTCACTGATGCCTAGGTTCAAGCAGAGTCAGATGACCCTCCAGTCCCCAATATCGGGGGTCAGTTCTGCCCTGGGAGGGGGGCTGGGGAGAGACCTGAGAATTGCAGCCCCCTCCCAAACACCAGAAACTCCCCTTCTCTCCGGCCTACATCCCCTTGCTCGCTTGCCATCTCATTCCCTCCCCTCCCCCCTTGTGCTGTATGGTGTCTGCACAGGTATATCCAGTCCTGCAAAGGAAGAAGAGTAATAGGCTTTAAAACAATGGAGCACCTCAATGATCGTGGATAAGCTATTCAAACTCTGCGAGCCTCAGCTTCTTCATTCATAAAACCTGGCAGGGGTGCTGCGAGAACGATCTTAACCCCTAACTCCTAGGTGCGATGACCGGGGCTATGGTTCTCAACCTTGACTGCACGCTGGACTCACCTGGGGAAATCTGAACCATGCTGGCACCCGCCCGCAAGAGATGGTGATTCAATTGGTCTGGGGTGCGGCCCGGGCCCTGGCATATCCAGAGCTCCCGGGTGCGGCTGAGGTACACGGTAGAAACTCGGTAAAGGGCAGCTGCCGCTGTTGCTGACACTGGAGTCACAGCTAGTTCATGGCAAAGCCAGGGAACCACAGCCTGGTTCTGAGTCCCAGGCAGTCTCTTCAGAATCCCCCCGTCCCTCCCTCTGGGTTTGGTCTCTGGGAATGCTCACTTTTCAAAGTCTTTTACTCTCCTTGATGACCCGAAGATTGGGCCAGACTCCTTGCCCATTTCAGAGGAACGTGAACTACCTGCAGGGGGATGGTTTCTGCAGGTGGTGGATGTGTGCTGGGGCGGGGTGGGGGGGCCCGGAATTCCTCCCCCAGCCTGGAGGTACCAGGAGAACCCCGGGAGTGTGGACAGCAGTGGAGGGGCTTCAGGATGCTTCAAGACCACCTAGACCACTTCATGAAAGGGCATCCCCCCAAAAAAACAAATTATTTTCCTAATTTTGTAGTTACTTTAAGCAGCCATAGCTGAGTTGAGGTTTGGAGCCCTACAAGAATGAGAAATGTCAATAATCTATAAGCTCCTTCTGCCTTCCTGTGAGGTTCTTTTCATAAGAGAGGGAGGGAGGGAGGAAAAGGAGAGAGGGAGGAAGGGGAGGGAAGGAAGAAGGGAGGAAGGAGGCAGCAAAGAAGGAAGAAGTGAAGGAAAGAAAAAAGAAATCCACCCCAGGGTCTGGTTTTGCCAGAAGCAGGGAACCAAAGGCAAAGCGATCCAGTGTGGGAAATCCCATGCTCACACGTGCAGTGAATGGCCGAGGGCTGGTCTCTTTGGGGTTTGGTGATCAGGAAGGATGGGAGATATTGGAGGTGAGCACTTCTGAGAGCGAGGATGATAGTGTGGCTTTCCCTGAGCACGTATGCGAGAGTTTGTACACACACACGCACGCACGCACTCAGGCACGCATGCTTGCTCTGCCCAAGCACCCTGTGCTCTCCGGGCTGATGCATGTTAAACAAAGCGGTCCCTGCAGACTCCTGCTCACGAAACATGCCAAGTCCCTCTTTCTTGCTTCTTACCTTCCACACCCCCTCGCCCCCAATGCACACTTCTCTCCAGTAACGCCACCTCCTTTTCCCTGCGCACGATTCTCTCCTGCTTTTTACTTTACTTGTGCTCAACTGTGTACCTAGACAAATGCCCTCTGCACACACCTGTTCATCTGGAAGCCCCCACCCAGCCACTGAGGGTCCCCTTCTCTGAGCGCCAGCCTCCAGTGTGCCCTCGTGCGTTCTTCCTCCTCCAGACGCGCAGGCGGTCTGCGCGGGCCTCTGGTCCAGCACTCAGTGCACAGGTGGGCAGTTCCTGGGTCACCTGTCAGATTATGAGGAACCCAATGGCGGCAGAGGGTCTCTCCCATCTCTCCACTAGCACGCTGCCTGGCACGCAGCGGGTGCTCAGCTCATAAATGCACAACTCTCTGTGTGGAAAAGGCCACCCGTCAGTCCACACGTGGAGCAATGTACGACACACAGAGGGTGCATGAGAGAGAGAGAGAGAGCGAGAGAGCCCGTGCATGGGAGCAAGCGAGGGTCGGGCCGCTGGGAGTGTGTGCTGACCTGGTGACTCAGGTCAACGTTCAAGGGGGCAGGGGTCAACGTGTGGCGCTCGGCTGAAGGCAGCCTGTGGGGGGGCGGGCAGCTGGGACACTGAATTCCCATCAAGTGGGAGGAAGCGTCTCCAGCCAAGAGAACACAGCAGGAGGGCTGGGCTGTGCTGGACATCCAAGCTGTAAGGCCACCTGTTGGTGTCGGGCTGAAGCTGTCCTGCGGCCCCAGGTTCGAGAGCGCCCCGGCCCCACTCCCGCGCTAGAGCCCACTCACCTGTCAATTTCTCCCACCCAGCAGGCTTTGCAGGCCTGCCTGGGCTTCCCAGGTCCCGGGACAGCCAGGTGCCCAGGTGAACCGTGCTGTTTTGGATACCAACCAGGGCCCTGGGTCTGGGCTCCAGGATTTCTTGGACCTGTGAAATTTGAGGGTTGCCAACATTTTATTTTGCTAAGGATGTTTTTTTTTCAAAAGTTTTCATCCATCATTTCATAAAAGAAAGGACAAGTTAATGCCAAGATAGCAGGAAGGATGCAGTCTCAGAATAATGGCCAGTCCTTCCCGGACAGGGCAGCCGGAAGCTATTCAAATCACGCCATACGTAAAGCACGCTGGTGCAGCTTGAGGTGTAGACCAGCTTCTGTTTGAGGCCTGGCCCCCCAGGAACCGCTCAGCTAAGGTTCTCCCAGCTGGTCTGCGTGCTGGGGCCTGCACAGTACGCGTATCTAACAGGCCTCCTTCCAGTCCCTGTTTTGGGCCAAGGCACTGAGTGGCCTTTCAGACCTGGGAAAGGAGGGCCAGCACGGTGAGCGCATCAACTAACGGGTGGGTTAGGACACAGGACAGGTGAGTGTCAACTGGGGAGAAAGGAGAAAACTCTTTGTAATCTGGGGTGTGCTGGGAAGGCGGGCCTGGGCAGAGGAGAGGGTGTACCCAGCAACGCTCCCCACGTCCCAATCCTGCCCCAGCTGGGCCTGGTTCCCCAAATTGGGTAGCGTGGTGGCCCATGGTGTACGTGTGTGGGGGGAGGCAGCAGCTGCCCTGGGCCACAGGCGCCGGGCATTCCTCCTCTAAGCTCCCCACGCGTCCCCAGCCCCGTTTATAAGGCACAGGGAGCCAAGGAGTCTGTGTGGCCCAGCCAACTCGGCCTGGAGGCCCCAGGAGGGAACCCAAGCCGGAGGTGAGGGGGAGCTGCCCTCCCATGCCAGCCCCAGGAGCTGCCGCCTGCAGCTTCCCAGAGCCCCTGGCATCCGACCTGTGGCCCTCTGGGTGCCCCGAGGGCCTGGGATCCAGCCAGGAAAGGGAAGGCTGAATGCTGAGAGGGCCTTGGGGGTGGGTGGCGTCCATGCCCCCCGGGTGCTCGCTGCACGCTTTAAATAGCTCAGCTTCTCTCAGCCTAGCGGCCCTGTCAGCCCTGCCAGCTCCTTCTTGCACTTTCCACACCAGAGACGGCTGATTTCCAGGTCAGGATGGGGAGGGGGTGAGGGGACAGAGTGACCTGGCTCCCTTGGGCAGGGGAGGTTAGGAAAGAAATGCAAAGGTGCCCCTGGCCCCTCTACGATTTGTTGGACTTTGTCCTCCAGGCCAGGCAAGTGCCCTGAGGCCCTGATGGGTGAGGGCGTCACACCACTCTCCTGTCTCCTGGGAGAAGTGCGTGCCCAACCCAGGCCACCTTCTACTTGGCAAACCTGTGACCAACACCCGCACCCACAGAGAGCCTCTGCCGCCTCCCTTCCCGCCCTGGGGTCCGGTCCCTGCAGGGCCCACTCTGGGCGGGGCTGTGACCTGCCACGGTTCCCAAACTCCCCCATAACCCTCCTCCTCCCTGCCGCTCCCGCCAGGTTCCTCTAGCCCGGGCCCTTCTTCAGCAGCCCTAGTGTTTCACAGACCAGTCTAATCATCCCAATTCCTTGTGTTTATGTGGCACGTTACAGTTTACAAACTATTTTCAAGTCCTTATTTAATAAGAGCTCTCTGACCACCCCAAGCAACGTGCCAGGCAGATATAAATAATCCCCATTTTACAGCCAACAAGACTGAGAGCCAGAAATATTAGGGGATGTATCCAAGTTCATATGTCAAATGACTGATACAATCGAGACTGAAACCCAGGCCTTAACCATTTGCAAGGCCCAAAGAATGTTCCCTCTTGCCGCACCCCTCCCCGCTCCTGCTCTTTGGCAAGAGGGGACAGAGGAACGTTGACAGGAACACAAGACAAGGGGGCGGGGAGGGCAGGGCCACATGTCTTCTCTCCCAGGCCCTGAACCCTGCTGCTGGCTCCATAGGTCACTTTCACAACCCAGGACAAAAATCTCACTAGATACGGCCTCAGACCGCCAGGCTCCAGCCACCCTCGTCTGCAGACGCAGACGCATACAGACACACAGAGAACCGGCTGTTATCTCTCCTCTCCAGCCCGTTTCCTACACGTCTCACACAGCAGATTTCTTCCAGGCTGGCTGCCTCTCCCAGTCACCACCCACAGCCACTGGCCCCTGGGGCCCAGCCAAGTCCCCTAGACGGTGACGCCGAGTCCCTGCTATCAGACAGTCGCCTCTGCCCTCCCAGCCGCCGCCCCCAGAGTTCCCTGGAAATGTCCCTTCTGCGGGCCCGGCCCCCACTGCGACGCATGGCTTTGTCTGCACACACAGCTGACTTGTGTTTGCAGGGACAGACAGGGGCTGGCGCTGGGGCCAGAGCCAGGAGGCGCTGGGAGGGCAGAGCAGACGGGGAAAACACAAAGTCCAGAGAACAAATCGTTGCAAGCAAGCCCTTTGGGGTCATTTGGGAGCCTGACGACAAGGAGGGGGCTTGCAAAGCCAGAAGCTCCTGGAAGGCAGGGGTGAAGGTCTTCACACACATCGATTGTCTGGTCTGAGTACATGAACGCGGTGCCAGCTAGAACGGGCAGGATGATGGTGGGGTGGGGGAGGGGGCGGGGACAGAGGGAAGGAGGCAGAAGGGGCTCTCAAGCCCCACCTTGGTACCTTGCCCCCTAGGTACACAGGGGGCTCTATAGATGCCTGTAGCCCCTGCGTGGCTCTCAAGAAGGCTGCCTCTTCGATCGGGGCTGAAGGGAGAGCTAGTGCAATGTGCCAACCTACCATATTTTGGAACTTCCCTTTTACCGGATGGAGGAGCCACGGTGTCTACGTGGCCGCACCACGTTCTCAGGGAGAGGATGCACAAGAACCCCAGGTTGCAGAGGCACCTGTGGGAACACGCTGCATTGTGTCGCTCGCCTTCCTGCAGCGCCCCCTTCGGACCTTTTCCGTGTTGAACCCTGGGCTACTTAACCCGATTCTGAAATGAAGCCACAGCTGCTGAAATGCATAGGGGTCATCATAAATCAAGTTGTATGAGGGGGGAGTTTAAAAAAATAAAAGACCAGGCATGGCAGCCGCAGCGAAGAAGGCTTTTCACGGCACGGCTCCTCCTCCGGGGTGACACTCTGGGCTGGGTGCCGGGGAAACCTTAGAAGGGCTCCTTCGGGATTGAGCAACCCGGCTGCCTCGGCTCCCACCCCAGGGTCCTCACTTGTTAATAATTTAGGGCTTTAGAAACAAGACAGCATGTAGGCGTACGCTCTCTCTTGTCTTCCTTTTTACTTTGCAGGCCTGATGTCCTGCCCTCTCGGGCTTGGTGGTTACTGAGGAAGGGACCAGTTACAAGTGTCGCCACCCCTTCCTCTGGTCTAGAGAGGTGACAGAGGCGCGAAGCCGCATCTGAGACAGCGATCTGCTTCCTCTGGGCTCCGGTGGCCAGGGACTGTCATAGGAGATTCAAGCTGCCCCTGACTGCAGGACTGTGAACAGTGGGGCACTCACAGATGCCCACGTGCCCAGGGCATCAGCAGCGCCCACTCACCAGGACCCAGTGTGACCCAGAGCTGCAGCCTCCAGCCCTTGCGGCTGCCAAGTGGAGCAAATCAAGCCGAATTGAGGTCTCTCTGCCTTTTCCCATGAATCATGAGGGTGATGGGCTGGAAACCAGGGGGTGGAACGGCCACAGAGGAGAGGAGCCAAGGCCGGCTGAGGACAGCCTGGTGGAGAGGGATACCCCTGGCCCCTCGCCCCACTGCCACAGGCAGGGAGCAGCAGACCCCAAGTGCCCACTGAGCTCTGGTCTGGAAATTGTCTCCAGATTCTTCCCACCATCAGATGACAATGGGGAGATTACCTGGCCACTGTTCAGTCTGAGGGGAGGAGACTCTGATCAAGTCATCTAAAAGGCATCTTCTTATCTCATCTCCCCACCACCTGCCACCTACCTTCTACCTGCCCCCCTCCCCCGCCCCAACACAAATAACCTTCCAGACAACAGAGGCCCTCAGGCAGCAGCACATCCTGAGGAGAGCACAAGGCACCAGGGGACTGGGGTACAGCTCCGCTTCTGTCACTGACTGGCTGTGTGATGTCAGCTGTGTTTCCTAAGCTTCCTGGCACTTTCCTTACCCATGTGTAGAATGGATTAGTGACGCCCACCTCGCAGAAGTCAAATGGCTACTCAGGGCGCACGGTGTCTGCACACAGCCGGTGCACAATAAATGCGTGCAGAGTGACTGCCCCACTGAAAGGGAGGAGGAAACAGTGATTTCCATCAGACACCTGACAGTAACCCTCAGACACTGTGCTGGCCTGTCCTGGAGGTCTGGAGGGAACCCCACACTCAAGGTTTCTGGTCTCAGCCATGGGGGCCCACAGGGGCTGGAAATGCAACACTGGAGAGTGGCTTTGTGACAGAGTCACCATCATGTGGCTTATACCTTCTCTGTGGGACAACGCACAGGAGGCCAAGATGCTGGGTTGGACTGGGGGGCGGGGGGCCTGCAGGCAGGTGAGGCCGGCCTTGTGCACTGGCGCCCCCTGCAGGCTGCTCTGCCCACCAGGTGGCCACTGACTGCAGACACCCAACCAGGAGGATGGGCAGGGGTGGCCAGGACGACAGACCCCTCCCCAGGCAGGGAGCGTCTGGTCTTCACGGGTCAACCCACCAACAGCAATGGGCAATTAACAGGCACTGTCTGTATGCCCTGAGTGTCTGTTTTAGAATAACAAAGAGCTGAAAGGGACCTATGAAATCACTTCTTCTAACCCCCTTATTTTATGGGCGAGGAAGCCCCCAGAAGGGTGGAAGGACGGGCCTGCGGTCACCCGGCTAGAGAAAGGCGGGGCTGGAGGGTGAGGCGGGAATGCTGCAGCCCAGGCGCCTCCTGCACAGCCCCTTCGAGTCCCCTACGTCTGAGCAGTGCTCTCTCTTCTCTTCCAGCCCCTCGTGCGCACTCGAATGTTTCCTAGGCTCTCTCCAGTCCCGGACCTGCACGCAACCTTCACAAGCCCAAGGCGCCCGAAAGGCTGTGGGAGCAGAACAGGAGGAGCCGTGAGCCCCGCTGTCCGGTGGGGAGACTGACCACGCCCCAGGACCACATGAGGACACTGAGACCCAGAGCCAGGCAAGATGCTGGCTTCAGACTTCCCGTCTCCTGCCGGCCCCTCGAGGCAGGCCAGAAAAAATGTGCTGGGGGAGGAGGGATGGGGCTTCCGCAGAGGAGGGTTGCCTTGTGAACCTGCCCAGCCCCAGGCATCACACGCAGCCCTGCCTGGGGTTCCCTGCAGCTATGTGGCTGCTGCGGGAGGAAGGGGCAATATGACGTCACCAGCACTGCAGGCTGCGTGGGCATAAGTGTGTGGGCTCCCCTCTCCGCATGGCTCTTGGAGGCAGCTGACCCATAAGGAGGGGCTGAGTGCATCACTCCAGGCGGGCGGGCACCTGGGACCTGCCCTCTCCCCTGGGTGCTGAACAGGTCAGGAAAGGGGGGGGGGGGTCTCTTGGCCTCAAATGCCAGGCCCCATGCTATCTGCCTCAGTGAAACCCTGGCGCCTGGAGCCCCCCAGCAGGCTGGCCTGGGCCCCAGATGCAGTGGCCCTCCCTCCTTCCTGCCCCAGCCTGACCGAGACCCAAGGCTGGCAGGGAGCTCCCTAATCTTAAGGTAGAAGTTTTAGTTCTGGATTAAAACCGTCTTGGCCTGCAATGGTGAGAAGCAAGTGCCAGCAAATGAATGGGCCACAGTGGTGACTGTGACCCGGGGTCATGGCCTGGCCAGGCAGCTTTACACCAGCGCTCGCTGACACTCGCAGAACCCCCTGCGGATGCGCGGATACCCTCGGCCAGGCTGGCAGTGTACGACCCGCCTCATCCCACCTTGCTTTCCCGCACAACTGTGCCCCACCCCGCCCCTGCAGGCTTCTCCCGCCCACAAGCCTTTGCTTTGGCTCCTTCCTCCTGGTTTCCTCTGTCCACCCAAATCCTGCCGCTTCTTTCAAGCTGCCTCTTCCAGGAGGCCTTCCCCAGATACCAACACTTAAAGGGCTTGCCCTGCCTCCGACTTTCCTAAACTGCCCTCTTGTTGAGCTGGGCTTGTCCCTTCAGCAGGCCTCTAAATGTCTGGTAGAGGCCAGTGGCCCCAGCTTTGCTGGGCTTTAACAGTGCCGAGCATGGGGCACCCAGAGAGTTTCAACACCCGTTCCAGGGCCCCTGTGAGAGCTTTCCTTGTGGCCGGATCCCAGGGCTATCCATAGTGCTGCATTTGAACCCCAAACCCTAGCATGACTTGGGGGCCCTGGGCTTGTGGAAGAAGGTCTGTGCAGGGCCTCTCCTAGGAACCTTGAATGAATGGGGTTCATCAAGGGCAAAAGGAAAAGTATGCTTTTATGAAATTCAGAAGTTTCTCTTGGGGGAGGAGCCTTAAGAGGACACAGGTAAAATGATATGTGTTTCAGTGGATTTTAACAATGATTATGTTTGTGCGGTAAGCAGGCGTAGGGGACAGGTATTATTACCCCATTTAATGGAAGAGTAACTGGAGGGGCAGCCAGACTGCGAGGTCTGCCCAAAGTCGCCAGCTGAGCCACTAGAACCAGGGTCAGGAGGTAGGTGTTGGACTCTGTGCTTTGTCAATGATTTCTTACGCAACACGGCAGGACGTCATCAAGAGCAAGTCTCTGGGGCCTAAAGGCTGAATTCCAGGTGACTCTGCTTCCAACCCTGCATTAGAGATACTATTCAAGTCCGACTTTTTTCAACACCCAGAGTAATGCAATGACTATCATCTAATGGGGTCAATGGTAAGTGTGAGTGCAGTGTGTGGAGCTCTGATTGACATGCAGCTGCTCAAGAATGCGCTTACTCCAATTATAGATAGACATTCCCCAGCTTTAGCTGGAGCCCGGCCATCCTCAAACACCACCTGAGCTCCTCCCTGCTTTGGTACTGGCCCTGCTCAGTGGCCGAGCTGGAAGGCGGGGGCGCTACACGGCAGCGTGGTGGCCCTCGTGCCCTCTCTGCTTAGCGGTCTGGGCGCAAATGACCAGGGCATGCACACACACAGTGGCACGATGTCTCTGGAATATGCTTGGTCCTAGCTGGGCACTGTCAAGAGCAGGATGATTTGCGAGGCAAGGGGCTTCCTCAAGGGGGAGGGCTGGGCGGTCATCTCGGGGGGTGGGCTGCTCTTGGCTGGGCATACCTGTCCCCATGTTTCTATGTGGCCTGAAGCTTTTCTCCCTCTATGGACTGGGCTCTGGAAGGTCATCGAAGGGTCAAGTGAAGGTGGTTCTCGGCAAGTCACAACCTGCTCCCCCAAAGGGGCAGCTCACCCTCTCCCCAGCACTGCCAGCTGGAACTGGGGTTGAGGTGGGGCCAGGAAGGGGCTGACATTGTTCCCTGAAGCCTCCGCGTGCCAGGCACAAGGCAGCAGGGGATGGAGTCTGTGGGTGCGCAGGGAACCCTGATTCTGGACTCCGGGTTCCCAGGGCAGATTCCCTATGCTAATGGTTCGCAGGCTGCAGCAAGAGCTCTGGGCTGGAAGGTGACCTCGAGGGACCACACAGTCCAACCCTTGCTTCCTGGTCAAGGGTTACAACCTCTCCTGGAGAGACATGTCACCAGACAGGGAAGGGTTTAGAGTAAGAAGACACTAGGAACTGGGTATAATGGGGTTTGGATTGTTCACATATGCCAATCGGCTGAGGAGTCACTGAGGCACAGATGAACCCCCAGCCCCTTCCTTGCATCACACTCTGCACCCTGGGATGCCTGGTGACCTCTCAGTGGTCACCGGGACGGGGAGCTGGCAAGACCTCTGTCTGCTTAGAGGGATCTCCTCTTTATCTAGTGGAGACAGAACCTGGCCACCCTGAAAGCAGTGAGTTCAAGACAAGTGTGGCATTCTTGCTGGCTGTTTAAAAAGTTTCCATCCCCCCAACTCCCTTTGCCCCACCCCCCACTCACTAATTCCTCATAAATCACTCTGATTCACGCCAGGCATCCAGAGCACAGCCATGGGCAAAGAAAGGGGGGGAGAGGTGCCCACAGCAGTGTGGAGGGGGCATCGAGGCAGAGGTGGGGAGGGCACACGGGGTGACTCCTATTCCCTCTGCCTTCAGGTGGCCAGCAGGCCATGTGCTTGGTGTCCGCTTTGAGACCCAGGCTGTGTGTCCTCGGCTGGGAAGCCTCAGTTCACAGATGCCCACTGACATACCCTTGCAGCCTTTGGAGACGGTGGTGGCACCTGCAGGAGGAAGGGGAGCAGAGGTGGAGGAGTGCATCTCCCATGTCAGCCCACTGTCCCCGTAGTAGCAAACCCAGCTTCCAGCCTCTGGATTGTGGGTGTGGTGGCTAAACAGTACTCTTCCGCGTACCTAGGGCCAGGAGCAGGTCCTAGGAGGAGCGGGGAATGAGGCCTGCCACCGCAGCTTGGATGTCTGAGGGGCGGGCTTGAACCTGTGTGTGCTCTCTTTATAAAAGAGATGACTGGGGTCACCTAAAACCCCTGCTCCTCTAGGTGACAGGTTTCCAAGCATGACGCCCCATAACCTAGCATCCACACCTTCCTAAAGCAGGGCTTTTGTTAGCCTCCCTGAGCCTCCCGTGTCTCATCTACAGCACGAATGGGCTGGGCAGATAATCTATAGATCCTTCAGGCCTATACTGTTCTACGACTTTTAATTAATCTTAGGACACCACAGCTCAAGAACCAACAATGGTTCCCTGGTTCTACTCCATAAAGACCGAATCCTTTTGTTCCATATTACAGACTTCCAATTCTCCACTTACACCCTGGCCCTGGATTCCAGATAAGGCAGCATCCTCTCTGTCCCTCACTCAGATCTTCGTTCATCTCATCTCCCCATCAAAAACAACCTGGAAAACATTTTGGCAGTTCCTAAAAAGTTATATATAGAGTTTCCATATAATCCAGCAATTCCACTTCTAGGTAGATACCCAAAATAATGGAAAGCAGGGGCTCAAATGGATACTTGTACATGGCATGATCGTGGTGGCATCATCCACAACAGCCCAAAGGTGAAACAACCCGTGTGCATCCATGTTGCACGAACGGACAAACAAAACATGGCTTATCTGCACAATGGAATATTATCCAGCCATGAAAAGGAAGGAAATTCTACATGTGCTACCGCACGAACAGACCTGGAAACCATGATGCGGAGTAAAATAAGCCAGACACAAAAGGTATATGACGCCACTTAGGTGAGGTATGCATACAGCATACAGCGCGAGAGCTCACAGAGAAAAGAAGGGAGAGAGGAGGTGGAGCGGGGCTGGGGAGTTATTGTTTGGTGGCTACAGGACTTCTGCCCGGGATAATGTGAGGCTTCTGGGGGTGGATTGTGGGAGTAGTGGCGCAATGCCACTGAGTTATGCACTTAGAAATGGTTAAGCTGGTAAATTTTATGTTGCATATATCATACTACAATAAAAAAAAAAGCCAAATGAAAAACCTAAACCAGGGCTTCCCTGGTGGGCCAGTGGTTAAGAATCCGCCTGTCAGTGGAGGGGACACAGGTTCGAGCCCTGGTCTGGGAAGATCCCACATGCCGTGGCGTAACTAAGCCCGTGCACCACAACTACTGAGCCTGCGCTCTCGAGCCCGCGAGCCACAACTATTGAGCCTGCATGCCACAGCTACTGAAGCCTAGAGCCCGTGCTCCGCAGCAAGAGAAGCCACTGCATTGAGAAGCCTGCGCGCTGCAATGAAGAGTAGCCCCTGCTCGCCACAACTAGAGAAAGCCCACTCCCAGCAACAAAGACCCAACACAGCCAATAAATAAATAAACAACAAAAAACCCCCAAACCAAACAAGCCAACAGTGAAAGCGCCCTGCCCTCTCTCCTTAGCCTCTCCTGCGAGTCCAGCTCTCCTGATGAGCCGTCCTCACTCTGCTGGGCTCGTGCCTTGGGCTGGCCTCCGTGTTCAGCGAGCATTTACAGGGAACATCAGTCTCCTTGGGGTGTTGAGGACCTTGGGTCTAGAGAAGGACCTTGGGCAATCACTCAAGACTCTGTGCTTCTCTTTGAAAGGATGACCCTCTGTGTCCCCTCCCTGCCCAGGGGCCACCGCTCTCCCTCTGTGGCGGCTGGGAGCTTCCCTAGGGAGCCAGGGACAGGGTGGTGAGCCAGTTACATAACCTGCAGGGAGATTTGTTTCCATCGGCGCAGGCGGTGCCAGCTTTCCAGCGGCGGCCGCGGCAGGTAGAGGCGCCCTGTCTGGGCCGGCCGTGCCTGGGCAGGGCCGGGCAGCGATGCAGCGATCTGGAGCGGCTTAGCATAGCTCAGATTCCCGGCGGCGGCTGGGGGCCGGCCACTCGCTGAGCTTTGGGAAAGGAACTGTTGTCTCCTGCTGGCCTGGCTCTGGGGAGAGGGGAGGAGGAGGTGCTGGGGGTGAGCTGCCAGCCAGCCAGGGGTGACCCTCTGGGGCCCGGGACACCCGAGCTGCCTTCTCCGATAACCCACTTATCTGCAGGTCCTGCCTCAGCGTGGCAGCCTCAGACAGGGGAGTACCCGGCCAAGTCCTATCAGGGGATTTAGCAGGGAAAACGAAGCCGGGGTGGGGGGTGAGGGCGTGCAGGGAAGAGGACACGGCCTGGCAAGGGACACGGGTGATGGTGAAATAATTCCTGACCCGGTAAGTTCCTTGGCCCAGAGATGGGAGGGAGCAGGACACCATGCATCCCTCTGCTGTCCTGGCACCAGCCCACCGGTGTGCCTTCGTCCCTGTGGGCAGAAGCTCCTGGGAGCAGCCGTCTGCTGCTTGCCGAATACCTGCCATGGGCAGGCTTGGTGGGGGACACAAAGATCTCTCGGATACAGTCTCTGCCCTCCAAGACACCTGGAGACACAGCCTCAGACAAGAAAACCTTAACTAGCAGTCTGCTGCCCTGAGCTCCTTCCGGGACTGAGATTTTCTTTCCTCTGCTTATTTTCAGATTAAAAAATCAAAATGCTTTTTTTTTTTTTTTTTCTGTTTGAGTCACAGGCTACTTCTGTCCCATGGGGCATTGCAAAGTTCTAGAAGGGGACTCAGATTTAGCACTTTTGGAAGCCGTGTTGCCCCCACTAAGTCAGAAAAACCTAACTTGAGACATCCCAGCTGGATCCCTGAATAAAATTCTTAGACTTGGGACAGTGCCCCCACCGCACAAACTGGGGGAAGATGAAAGGGCAGGGTGGATTCACAGAGGTGAAACATGCACGGGCCCTGCCACGGCGTGCAGTACACAGCAGGTGCTCAATAAGTGTTTGTTGAGAGAAGACTTGAAGATTGGAAGAAAGAAGGTAAAATTCACTCATTCCAAAGCATGTATGGGCAACAGGTTTGGCAGGAGGCACAGGCTTCTGGTTCCGGTTGGGCGGGCTAAGAGGCTGAGTACCAGGCAGGCATCGCTGTCCCTGGCGGGGTAGCAATGCCTGCCACAGTCTCTTAGGCAGGTCCAGCTCCTGTGACAGGACACGCGAGGCAAGTCTGCCGATGCCCACCATCGTGGAATGTGTGTGCCAGCTCTGCCTGGCCCTTGAAGGGCACTGACCACTCACAGGGTGCTGTCGGAGCAACGTTTTTTCAAACAAGAGATCTTTTGTGGGCCTTCAGAATCACCTTCCGTAACCTGCCCACAGGGAGAGAAGCTTGCATTGCCTGCTGGTCCCTTGCTTCCTCCCTCTTGATTTCTAGCAACCCATGGAGGGGAGCTCGGGGTGGGTACAGCCCAGGGCTTTGCTCAGGCTCTGGAATGCACAGAACAATGTGCTTCTATCCCTGGGTATGCCTGGCTTGGGCCAACAGTAAAATTAGTTTACATGCCTGGAGTGCACATCGGTTCAATGGTGGGCGTGCAGGGGTGAGGGCAGAGCTCTGGGCAGAGGGAGAGGGTGTGAGGGGAGAGCCAGCCTCAGGGAGAACAGCTGTGCGGTTCATCTGGATGAAGCAGATGGAGCCATGGAGGTGTTTCCTCAGACAGCCTCAGTTCCCTCATCAGCCCAGAAAGCCCAGAGGCTCAGGGACCATTGGAAACCCAGTGGGATTCTTCTAGGAGGACAGCGTTTGAAACTCCCACTGATCGCTTCATGAGATGGATTCCTGATTTTCCCAACTTTCTGACCCATATATTCTATTTGGGATGTGGCGTCAAGTGCTTGGGGGTGCTGGACTGATCACCCCCATTCGGCCCCATGAGCCACTGTCCTCATCTGTAAACATGGGGGATGGATCCTGTCCTAGAACCCACCTCGGAGAGAGAATCTCTACGTTCACACGCAGGAAAGTGTTCAGAAGAGTTGAGAAGCCCATCTCACCCCAGGGAGCTCTGGTACCTAAGACTGAGGGCTCCATCCCTCCCTTCCGCAGGCACTTGTTGAGCACCTACTGTGTACAAGCCATGATGCCAGGAGCTGGGCACCAACGATCACGCAGCCAGGATTCCTGCCCTCAGGGAAGTTACAACTCAGAGCTGGTTAGAACCCCAAGAATCAGTGTTTGTTCCTCTGCTCCCTCCCTCAGTAAAAGATTGCGGTTAGAAACTCCAAGTTTTGCGTAAAGAGGAACAACTTGATTTTCCTGAAACCTTGAGATAACCAGGAAGAACGAGGTTCCCTTTTATGAGTTGAGTTAGAGGAACACCTCAGTCCCTTTGCCCAAGCCAGGAAATGTGGGACCAAGATGGTGGCAAAGGTGGGAGAAACGGGGTAAAATTGGGGTGGATGGGTCACATAAGCCCTGAAGATGCAGCTTGTATTTTGATGCACTGATGGGGCAGCCAGACCAGAAAATCTTGAGTGCCCCTTCTGGGGCTAAAATCCACCATTAAAATCATTCCCTGAGACCCCCTCCCTGCCCAAAGGCCCCATGGAGCCCATGTCACTACTCGATTGAGTTTCTGTGTATCAAAAGCCCCAAACACAATGCTTAATGGTGACCCAGCTAGAAACCTGAAGAGTTTATCCATTTTCTAGCTCCAGGTCAGCTTTTTAAGAGGCTGTCTTCTAGAAGTGCTGGCAGAGAGCACTTTACTTTGAAACCTGGTCACATGCCAGCTTCTGATTTTGCATTGTCTTTTCACAACAGCCCTGCTGTGTTTATGACTTGGTGAGATGAGGGGTTTCTTTTTGTTTGTTTGTTTGTTTTTTTCTTTCAAAAAAAGGTATCGCCTCCTTCTGTTAGATGTGTTGTTGACAACTGTTGCTAGGGAGAGTTGGGTTCAGTTACAGACACACTGATGCCTGCTCTAATAATACTTTGCTCTGCATAGCTCAGATGCAGACACCTCTTGGCTAAACAGGGCACACACATTTCAACAGAGGAGGGCTTGAACTTATACTACCCAAGCATATCTCAGCAAAAGAGCACTCCCTGAGCCCGAGTGGAAGGCCCAGGGTGGTGACGGGGCAGTGCTGGGTGGAGGGGGCTCAGCCTCCAATTCCTGTCATTCCCAAGGTCCCATAAAAAGAGGCAAGCTCATTCTCCACCTCGCTGTGAAAGCAGAGCCCCCCTTCCCCTCATCGTACCACAATTCCTTGGTGAGGATCAAGGCAGAGTTTTGGGGATGTCAGGGGGCGTGGGCAGCCCACATTCTCCTGGAAGTCAGAATTCATCAAGGCACATAGTCTCGTGGATGTGGGACCCTGCAATCACGCAGCTGGGAGCCGGGTGGGAAGGGGTGGGGTGAGGCAGGCTGGGCAGGAAAACGAATCACCTCCTCTTTACCGGTGGCCTAGCCTGGCTCTGTGGGTTGAGAGCGAGGCCCTTGTCCTAAAACATGTGATCAGTGCTTTGACAGATGTCTGAGACCAAGAAAAAGGAAAAGGACCTGAGGAATGAAGCTGAGAGCAAAGAGAAATGGGGCGTGCGGGAGAGGAGAGGCTGACTCGGTTAGTGTGGAGGTTTCCCAGGAGGAATCTCAGAACAGTGAGGTGCGTGAGAAAAGTCCCCTGAAATGGTCCTTCCCTTCCTTTCCAGAGGGGAAACTGAGGCCAGGCAAGGTGAAGGGATTGTCTCGGAGGCTGACGTCTCCTGCTTTGGTGGTCTGCCACCAGCTCAGGCTCTGAATCCTTCACATCCCTCCTCAAAGAGTCCAGTACCTGGTACACATTTCTTGACTGATTCACGGGGTGACAGGCAGGGCCAGCTAGTTCATAAGTGACAACAGTGGCACAGTCCGGGCCTCTCTGGAGTATCTTCCTAACAGTGGTGCTCGATCTGTGGCACCGTAGAATCAGCTGGAAAATTCTTTAAATAAAGGATGTCCAGGCCTGTCCCTGGAGAGTCTAAGTCAATGGGTCTGGAGGAGAGACCCTGCACTGGTATGTTTTAAAAGCGTCTCCCCGTGTGAGTCTAATGGACAGCTAGGCTGTGAACCAGCGCCCTAAAGAAAACCTGGTGGTTAGCGCTCAGTATTCCCAGGCTGCATTCCCACTTCTGACATTACATCAATAAAAGACTCTGCCTCAGTGGGGCCATTTATGAACTTGACCCATCACCTACAAACCATCAGCCATCCAACGTCTTAGTACTCAAAGTGTGGTCCCTGTGCCAGCAGCAACGGCATCTCCTGGGAGCTTGTTAGAAACGTAGCATCTCAGATTCTACCTAGATCTCCTGAATCAGAACCTCTATTTAAAGAAAATCCTGGGACTTCCCTGGTGGCTCAGTGGTTAAGAATCCACCTGCCAATGCAGGAGGAGACATGGGTTCGATTCCTGGTCTGGGAAGATCCCACATGCTGTGGAGAAACTAAGCCCGTGTGCCACAACTACTGTGTCTGCACTCTAAAGCCAGTGAGCCACAACTACTGAGCCCGTGTGCCACAACTACTGAAGCCTGTGTGCCCTAGAGCCCGTGTGCCACAACAAGAGAAGCCACCGCAGTGTGAAGCCTGCACCCACGCAACAGAGTAGCCCCCACTCACCGCAACTAGTGAAAGTCCACGTACAGCAATGAAAACCCAACGCAGCCAAAAAAGAAATACAATTTAAAATAAAATAAATAAATAAAATCCCATGTGATTCGAACACACATTCAAGTTTGAGAAGCATTAGTCTAAGGAAGACTGCATGCTTGGCACATAACAGTCAGTCGAGAAATGCTCATTTAGAAAGTAGAATTTTTTTTTACAAGAACACTACTAAGAAAAGCGCCACTTCTACAGCAAAAAGACTCCGTTTAGTTGTAAGAATTGAAGATGATTTTCGAGCTGTGGGATTGGTGGCAGGGGGCCCCTGGGACCCCAAGGTCTCTGGCATTGTCAGGGCTCATGAGGGCAGTGTTTTTGGGTGTCTTGAGATGACGAGGCTGAGTCTGGCTGGGAAGGGTGAAAGGTACTTTGACCTCTCCATGGGCCCACTTCCCTCTCCATGGGGGCTGCATCCCAGCTCGACAGGCAGCCTGCACGCTGTGCCAAAGAGTGTCCCCTCCATCAGAGCCTGCCCCTCTCCTCCTGTGCTGCCAGCTCCCACAGCTGAAGCCCAGGCAGTGGAAGCAGTTGGCCAAGGAGGGCAACATCCAAAGACAGCTGCTGGGAGCTGTGTTCACAGGGCACTTCACACCCTGTCCACTTTGCGGCCAGCGTCACTAAGCCAGGTCTCGAAGCATGTACGTGGAGGCCGTGGTGAAACCTGGCCACGTGAAGGGCATCTCAGAGGCCGCTGAACGGACTCGGGGGCTGGCTGGGGGTCCAGAGGCGCCGGGCCTTGAGTGCACACAGCTGTGTGTGAACCTCAGTGGGAGAAAGCGGGGGCGGTGGGGGGGGGAGGTGCTGGGGGCCAGGGGAGAGATACAAATCAGGTGTGCCGGAAAATGAAAGCAGGTGAAAATAGACCCTGTGGGTCACAAGGAAAGGAAAGGTTCATGAGCTGTGCCCACTGCGCTCTTTTCTTGAGCCTTGTGGGCCTGGGGTGGTGAACGGTCGTGAATTATGCTGCCTGGAAAGCCTACTCCAACTCGCTACCTCCTCTGGGCCTCACAACTGGGGGTCTGCAAGGAGCTCGGGGTGGGGACCCGTCTCACGCCAGCATATCCAGCCCGCCTTCCGTGGGAGCCAAAGGGCCTTGAACCGTGACCCAGGAGGCCTGCGCGTCCAGCTCCAGACCTCTGGCGACACCCTTCAAGGGGCTCCCTCTTACACTTAAGCCGGGGCTGCAGGGGATGAAGGGGGCGGTGAGGGCCTAGGGGACATTTCGATTTCTAAATATCTGACCCACAGATGCCCCATCCAGGCAAATGGCAGATTGGGAGTGACCGTCCCCTCTGCCCCAGAGACAAGGGACACGAGTGGGGCTGGGTCTCTTGGGCTGGCCCCTAAAGCCTGTCGCACATGACAGACCTATCACTGAGCCCCAATATGGGGTAAGCAGGTTTCCCAGGACTGTTTCATGCCAGTAGCAGGGCCAGGAGAGAGAGAAAAGAAGCAGTTCACGTGGGGCCACGCACACCCTCCCTGAGGCCCCCGACTCATCTCCAGCAGCGCAAAAGCATAAGGTCCACTGACGCGCGCTGGGCAGTCCAGCACTTGCCCAGTGGGAGCTGCAGAGGCCAAGCTCCGGGCGACGATGGCTGAATCAGGCCGAGAAGCCCTGTTTCCTGACTTTCGATTTAGTGCTCTTTCCCTGCGCTAGTGTTTGCCAAACTGTGTCTCTCAGCACACTCATTCCATAAGAAGTCATTAGCTGGGGAATGCAAAGGGGACTTCATTGAGTTCGGTGCGCCAAACAGGTTCCCTTCCTGCTGGCCTAAGCTAGTCCACTCTGTGGCTGACGGAGGGGTGGGTGTAGGGGCCACGGAGCTCTGTTTGTGGCTGAGCATTTTCCAGGATTGATGCTCTGCTGGGCACTGTGGGCAAGGCCGCTCTCACCACGGGTCATTGGAAGAGAAGCCTGAGCCAGGCAGGATCTTGGGCGTCCCCTTCGGCCAGCTGCCCTTCCCGGCTGGGTGCATCTCAGCCCACGCCCTGTGTTTGTTCGCCACTGGCTCTGGCTAGGTTACTTAGAGCTGGCAACCACTGTCTAGAAGTCTTGCCCTATCCTGGCCCCTCTCTTGACAAAAGCTAAGGCCGATCTGTCCCTTACTCCCCCATGCCTGGCTGTACATGGCAGACAGGCTGCTCCCCGCCGTCACCCTCCACACTCTCCCAGGACATTCCAACCTGCGAGGAACATGCCCGATGTGCAAATCCCTCAGGTAATGCGGGAATTCGTCACCGGGGAGAGTGGGCGATCCAGGAACGGGAACCTGATCGGGGCCTGGAGCCAGACAGAAGCAGCCCCGCCTGGCCAGTGAGGCTCGGGTTGCAGTGAGCAGTCTCCCTGGGAAGAGGAGAGGATGGTGGGGATGCAGCCCATGGGCAGCCTTCGGAGGGGGCTCCTTCCTCCCGGTTCTCAGGGAACAGACGGCAGACTGCGAACCAGGTGGCCACGACCAGGGTGACCGTATAGTCTGGTTAACACCTGGGGTCTAGGCCTGATTATGAATAGGGCCCCCTGACGCCCAGAAGTGTCATGGTTTGGATGACCTATTATATGGTCACCCTTGTTCAGACAGACCTGCAGGTGATCTCTTTCAGCTCTGTAATCCTCCTTTCAGAGCTTCCAAGCTATTGTTTTACTTTTCCCAGCCTGAAACTCAGTTTATATCTCAACAAGCCTAAGGTACAAAGTAGGAGTAGACATGACTTTTCCCAGCCAAGAGTCTCCAAGGATAGTTCCCAGGCTGGCATGGCTGCCCTGCTGTGCCACCTGCTACCTCTCCCTGATGCTACCAGTTCTGGGACCAGTTCACTTGCTTCCACCCATGACGGAAGAGCAGGTATGGGCCTTCAGCTCCCCACCTATGAGATCAAACGGTGCTGGGCTCAGCCTAAGCCCCCATGCCCACGCCCATTACACAGCCCAGTAAAACCATCGCTGGACGCCAGCGCCCACGGAAGAAGGAGTGAAGAGGGGCAGGATTAAGCTCTCTGGGGTGGAGGGATTTAGTGGGAAGGCACCAAGGAACAAGACAGTCTTTGATCTCCCTGCTTCCCCTCTGCCCTAAAAGTGGTTTCAAGAAGCCCCGCGCATCGGCAGACAGATCAAAACTTCCTTCCTCAAAGCCCTTACGCCTTCTGCTCAGACTCATCTCAGCACCAACTACAATCAATGTACCACCTGCAGGGTCTGGAGGGTGAAGAAGGAGGAGGAAAAGGAGGAGAAGGAGGAGGAAAACAGAAGTCCACAGCAAGCATATGTCTGCTGGGATGTGGAGAGGTCAAAGCACTGAGCCTGGTTAAGACAAAAGCCAGCCCTCTTATCATGGAAATAGAAAGAGGGAAAGGCTGGTTAAACAAGAAGCACCTATAAAATTATATTGGTCCATCGTAACCATGGAGCCCTCACACAAACACACGCAAATCCGGCCACTCATCCCTTGCCCCTTGAGCGCCTTTTTATTTTCTATAATTAATCGGGCAAGGGTGGAACTTGGGAAAAGTTCAACTGTGGTCAGAATCTGAGGCCTTCTCTCTAGTAACAACCCACCGGCGGGCGGGGCGGGAGGCACAGCTGTCGGCGTCCGTTACCTGAAGCATGTTGAGGAGCAGGCTCCGGAACTTGGTCCCCTCCACCATGAAGAGCGCCATCTTGTCGCAGAGCTTGGCGGCCGTGAAGGCGAAGCTGCGGTCAGACACGGCCTTCTGGTAGATGGTGCGGACGATCTCTCCCAGCATCTCCTCGGAGTTGGTCGAGTTCTGGGCCTCCTCCATGAAGGTGGTGAGCTTGGCGTCCACGTCGCTGCTGTTGTTCCTCATGCTGTTGAGGATCTCAATCAGCTTGTCCACCTTGTTCTGCTGAGGCTTGGTGGTCTCCACGGCCACTTCATCCTGGGGGCGTGCGAGACAAACCAAGTCGCACCTGAGTGGAGCCCAGGTTTCTGCGGAGGGGTGGCCAGTGGAGGGAGGGCTGCCACCTTCCGAAAGGACCCGCCCCACCTTCTGGAACCTCAGGTCTGATCCCTGCAGGAATGCCGCCCTCCACCAAGGACCCGGGGGCCCCAAGCTCTCTGCTGACCTTTTCCTTGGCCCCTGTGACACCCTGGGTGGATCCTTCTTGTGAGCTACAGGTCTTATCCAGGATTCTCATACACATTGGCTTTGTTTGTCTGTTTGTCCATTAAATATCTCAATCTAGAAATGAGTTAATGGGGCTTATAAAAGATGAAATAAAATAACAGACAAGAAATTGGGCCAAGAGAAACGGAGGGTAGGAAGACTAAGGCAGGAAGGAGGTAGCATCCAAAATGCTTGCTCTGTTGGTTAAAGGTGACCATGGAGTGGCTACCTTGTCCTTCAGACCTCAGCTCCTTCAGCCCGAGGACCATCACGTTCTCTGGGTACAGGGGGTCCCTGTGACATGGCCTTGGCATTGTGTCCTATGGAGACTGTGCTGGCTTTTTACAACAAGTACTACACACCAAGGAATCCTCCAATATGCCATGAAAACAACTGGCACTTCTAGGAGGAAATTTCAGATAAAAAACCCTATGCCCTTAAGCAGTTTCACTATAAGTTGGACCAGACCTGAGCTGGAGGAGGAAGAAAATGGCATCTGACAGTCTCAGAAGTATTTACTCAAATACAGTAGATCGGTGGCCAAGACTCTGGCTGACTTAACTGCTGGGATGTGAGACCACAGTTGAAGGGCAGGGCCAGGGACATAAAGGGACACCCCATGTTTGCCCTTCTGTTCTCAGCAGACGAATCCTGGGCTGGGAGGTTCGGACCCAGGTTCTAGTATCTGTTCTCTGTCTCCAGCTGGATGTCTCTGGGAAGTGGTTTCACTCTCTGGGCCTCAGTGTCCTCCCTGGTAACATGAGGAGGTTAGATTAGTCTACAGTTTTCCCCGAGCCATGCCATTGCCTAAGCCCATGTCCTCCTGGTCCAGGAGTCCAGGAGGCCTCACCTGAGGGCAGTCCTTGAAGCTGAAATACGGGCGCTGTGGATCTACCTTATCTGTTCTATCCTGTGGATCTATCTTATCTGTTCTATGGCCCCCTTCCTGCCCCACCCCAACCCTGTGAGCCCCAGGGCAGGAAGAGTGGTTGGTATGTATAGAATAACCATCCACGAGGGTCTTCACACAGGTTAAGACATTTGATCTTCAGTCTGTCCTCAAGCTGGGTAGTATTATACCCATTTTACAGATGGGTAAACTGAGGGGCACAGAGAGGTTAGGTGACTTGCCCAAGGCTACCTAGCCAGTCAAAGGCAGAGTGAGGACTGAGCTGGTTTGCTGGACTCTAAAGCCTGTGTTGTTTCCCCTCTATGGTACTAAACTGGAGAGAACTTGACAATCTTCTCTCCCTTGCTGGACTGCAGCAACCTGTCCCAGAAACTCTTCAGGCAAAGACCACACACTGGTCATCACTTGGGAACCTCTCCCAGGCTCCTACCTTTGGGAGGTAAGGTAATGAGTGAGGCTTTCCTCCTGGACCTCACAGCTGCCTGTCCCACAGGGAACGGTGGGTGGGGGCTTGGGGCTGTGAAGGATGCCAGGAGCAGCATGTCAGCTTCAAGAACTGATCAGGGAAAAGGTCTGACCTGCCTTGTCCTGCCTGAGTGTGGACCTGGCCTCAGAGGTGAAAGGTGAAGAGAGAAGGCAATAGAGAGAGGCTGGGGAGAAGCCTGGAACTTTGAGCTCTGCAGAAGCCCCAAAGGGAGGACTCCGTGGAGGAAAGCTGGGGCAAGGTGGCCTTTCTTGGGAACAGTTCCTCTCCAAGGTGACCTCACCTGGACCCTCGGCTGAGGACAAGGAGCTAGGGTGAGCAGAGTGGACTTAACGCTGCCAAGGACAGAGACTCAGCCCTTCTCTGGAGGCTTGGGACATCCCTTCCTGAATTTGTGAACCAGGCTCTAGAGATCAGGGCCAGGAGGAGGGTGAGGAATGCGAGGCTCCTGGGGAGCAAAATTTAAGGAGGCCCTCCTTCTCAGGGCTGTGCCAGTGCAGGATGGGCACCTGTGTGAGGCCGAGAGTGAGTGCCTCCTTAAGTTTTGTCCCTTGGACCCCTCCCCGATGCTTGCTGGTGAAGGGAGGGGAGGGCAAGGCTGAGGCCAGCCTGCCACACTCTGCCCAACTCACCTTTGCTCACCCCTGGCAGGGAGCACAGCCTGGCTGGTACTCACCTCGAGGAGAAGCATTCTTAGCTTACAGGCTCTGTGTTTTCCCCAGATGCCCTTTAGCACTTATAATGCTGGAGGGAAGAACCAGGCCTTCTCTGCACCCCTCCAACACCTGCAGGCACAGGCCGCTTCCTCCCCTCCCTTCTCAGGCTAGGGGCTGGTACCAAGCGTCCACCTGGGCCTCTTGGGGGGTGGAATGTGCTGGAAGGGGTTCACATGCAAAGCTGGCCATGGGCCTGCCTTCTGGTGGCCAGGGGTCCCTCAGGCAGCGGTGACCAGGGGTGCTGGGCCATATGAGCCTGCCTCCACAAGGCTCTCCAGGCCCGCAAACCCGAGCCCACCTATCAAGGTGCCTACCTCGCGCTGTCCTCCCTGGTGCAAGAGAACAAGGAAAATTCAATTACCGGTACCTTTTCTTTCAGCCTTCGCCGCAGCCTGTCTTTGGAAGACTGGAGCAGGGTAATTTTGGGCCGCTCCCCGCTGCGCTCGGGAATAACACTGTCTTTACGCTTGGTCTCGGCCTCTGGAGCCCCTGGCTGCAGCAGGGGCAGCCTCTCGGAAGCCACTGGCGCCAGGGCATCAGGGCTGCGGGGGGGCTCAAGGCCGCTGTGCCCAGCGTCTCCCAGGACACCCTCGAGTTTGGGGCTCTCCATGGTCACGGTTTCTTTGGCATTGCGGTGGGCGCCTGCCTCTCCCTTGTCGCCTGGTGGATGCTTCATGTTGCTGTGGTGCCAGCGCCGGTTCTGGCTGTAGCCGTGATGGGTGGACCTCCCTGAGGGGTGGGGCACCGAGCCCCCCTGGTAGGATTTCTGGTGGTCCCTGTTGTGTTTGGCACTGCCTGGCGGGTGGTCACCATGCTGTTGGGGCTTGTTCCCTCCTGGGGGTCTCTGCTGCCGCCTGCAAACCAAAGGGGAAAGACAGAGAGGGTCACTGGGTCCCTGCGGCTAAACACTAGAAGAGAATTCATTTATTCATCCTTTCAATACCCTTACGGAAGACCTTCTAGGTGCCAGGCTCTGTGACGGGGCCTGGGGGATACTAGCAGAGACTATGACAGACAGGTCCTTGTGATTACACGAGATTTAACTCAATTCTTGACTTAAAATAAGTCTTTTACTCCCTTATTAGAATATGCATTAATACACGTGTAGGGAACAAAATTAAAATGATACAATAGAGTATACAGTGAACCCTCCTGACTGTCTCCAGATGCCCAGTATGTTTTCTTGAAGCAACCATTATCATTTCGTGAACATATTCTATGCCTATTCACAAAAGTATATATACACACAGTAAAGATAACTGATAAAGATATACACACAGATTTGCATCCTGTTAATGACTTTTTAACCATCATGGCTCCTGAAAACATGTCATTTGTTAAATAGCCTTTTTTTGGGGTACATTGACACTTTCAACCCCAAACTCACTAACAAAATATGCTATAAGAAATTGTTATAGGCTGGGGACTTCCTTGGTGGCCCAGTGGTTAAGAATCTGCCTGCCAATGAAGGGGACACAGGTCCAAGCCCTGGTCCGGGAAGATCCTACATGCCTCAGAGCAACAAAGCCCATGTGCCACAACTATTGAGCCTGTGCTCTAGAGCCTGTGAGCCACAACTGTTGAGCCTGTGTGCCACAACTGCTGAAGCCCACATGCCTAGAGCCCATGCTCTGCAACAAGAGAAGCCACCACAATGAGAAGCCTGCACACTGCAACTAGAGAAAGCCCGTGTGCAGCAACAAAGACCCAACGCAGCCAATAAACAAATAAAATAAATAAATTTATTAAAAAAATTGTTATAGGTTGAATTGTGTTCCCTCCAAATTCATATGTGGACGCCTCAACCCCCAGGACCTCAGGATGTGACTGTATTTGGAGACAGGGCCTTTAAAAAGCTGATTAAGTTAAAATGAGGCTGTTAGGGTGGGCCTTAATCTAATTGACTGGTATCCTTATTTATTTTTTTTGACAGTGCTGTGCGTGCGCGCCTTACAAGATAATCTCAGTTCCCCAAACCAGGGATTGAATGCGAGCCCCGGCAGTGAAAGCACCGAGTCCAAACCACTGGACCACCAGGGAATTCCCATGACTGGTATCCTTATAACAAGAGGAAATTTGAATGCACAGAGACACCAGCGATGCAGGTACAGAGAAGAAAACCCATGCGAGGACACAGCCAGAAGGCGGCCACCTACAAGCCAAGGAGAGAAGCCTCAGAAGAAACCAAACCTGACACCTTGACCTTGGACTTCCAGCCTCCAGAACTGTGAGGAAATAAATTTCTGTTCTTTAGCCACCCTGTCTGTGGTATTTTGTTATGGCAGGCCGAGCTGAGAAATACGGAAGTGATATTTAACATGGTGGTTTTAGACAGATAGGCTCACTGATTTACTTACCACTTTCAAAGCAGAGATTATCATAGAGAACAAATTTGAGATGTGCATCACGGGACAAACCCCAAATGTTTTGATTTGCAGACTAAAGGAGAGTGAGGGGGTGGGTGTGGGGAAAGTGTGAGGACCCTTCAGCCTTGTGCACAAAGGCTGCTTCCATCACTGAAGCACTCCTGGGTTCCACCTCTGTTTCACCCTCATGGTGTTTTCCGTGCCGTAACCTTATTTGAAGAGCATCTGGAGAACAGGATAAGCATGAGCCTCTCAAAGTTGTAAAGTCAGTGAAGAAAGCTTGCAGAGAGAAGACTTTACATTCTAGGGAACGAGGCCCCCACCCTGTTTTGTGATCCATCTCTTTGGCAGATATAGTGGACCTTCGCTGCACTGCATTTTATGAACAAATTGTATTTATTTGCTCTAAAATTATTATTACTTATATAAACTCAATTTCAATGTTTACTTGATAATTTTGTAGCTCTGCAAATTTGGGGGTATCTTGGGTTGGGGTTAAATGGATCATTTTCCCATTTAAAAAGTTTTTCAGTGAAAATTTTTTCACTGAAAAACTTTCCCTTCTACTGATATCGAATCTTGGCGAGGATGTGGAGAAAAGGGAACCCTTGTACACTTTTGGTGGGAATGTAAATTGGTGCAGCCTCTGTGGAAAACAGCACGGAGATTTCTCAAAAAACAAAAAAATAGGGCTACTATACAACCCAGAAATTCCACTCCTGAGTATATATCCAAAAAAACCCACCCCAAACTCTAATTTGAAAAGACACAGGCGCCTCAATGTTCATAGCAGCATTATTTATAATTGCCAAGACATGGAAACAACCTAAGTGTTCATCAGCAGAAATTGTGGTGTATACACACACACACACACACACACACACACATACACACACACACACACACTGGAATACTACTCAGCCATAAAAAAGAACAAAAATTTGCCATTTGCAACAACGTGGATGGACTTGGAGGGCATTATGCTAAGAGAAGACAGAGAAAGATAAATACTGTATGATATAGCTTATATGTGGACTCTAAGAAATACAACAAACTAGTGAATATAATTAAAAAGAAGCAGGGACTTCTCTGGTGGTCCAGTGGTTAAGGCTCTGCACGTCCACTGCAGGGGGTATGGGTCTGATCCCTGTTTGGGGAACGAAGACCCCCACATGCCACCCAGTGTGGCATAAATAAAGAAACAAATAAATAATAAAAAGAAGTAGACTCACAGATATAGAGAACAAACTAGTGGTTACCAGTGGAGAGAGTGGGAGGAGCAAATACAGGGGTGGGGGAGTGGGTGGCGCAAACTACTGGGCGTAAGATAGGCTCAAGGATGTGTTGTACAACACGGGGAATATAACTGATACTTTGTAATAGCTGTAAATGGAAAGATAGGCTCAAGGATGTGTTGTACAACACGGGGAATATAACTGATACTTTGTAATAGCTGTAAATGGAAAGATAGGCTCAAGGATGTGTTGTACAACACGGGGAATATAACTGATACTTTGTAATAGCTGTAAATGGAAAGAAACCTTTCAAAATTGTATAAAAATAAAAAATTAAAAGAGAAGAAAAGCTTTCCCTAAATGGCAGGGTTTTCAGGGGAAATTGAAGTTGTTACGTGAGAGACGGGTGTATAGGCTTCTTTTTGTTTCCACACAAAATGGTAACGTACAACACACTGTATATTAGGAGTAGAAATTAGTATGTTTCTGGAGGGAAATCTGACAATGGGTTACAAAAATCCTCTACAACATGTAAACTGTTGGACCTTGCAATTCCACTTGTGTGGCATACCCAAAGGAAATAATCAAAGCAGACGGATGTAGGCACAAGGATGTTCATCACAGCAATGTTTAGAACAGCGAAAAACAGACTGTGGAGCGATGGAGAACACGGTGAAAAAGCTCACTCTGTAGCATGTGCTGTAATACGTGCAGCACGGTACCGTTTTTTTAAGGCAAGTATTTATATGCATAGAAGAATCTGGAAAGATACACACCAAAATACTAACAGTCATTATCTCTGGCGGATGGGATGAGGATTTTTCTTTTCTTTTACATTTGTGTTTTCTAAATGAACATAAATTTATTTTCCTAAACTTTTTATTGTGGGATAATCACATGAGATTCACATGCAATTGTAAGAAAGACTACAGAGAGACCTTTTGTAGCCTTTACCCAGCTTCCTTCCATGGTAACATCTTGCAAAACTACAGTTCAAGATCACAGCCAGGATTCTGGCACTGATATAGTCAAGATACAGAATACTTCCATCATCACCAGGCTCTCCCGTGTTGCCCTTTGATAGAACCACCTCCTCCTTAGCCCCTGGCAACAACTAATCTAAGTTTCCATCTCTACGATTTTGTCCTCTCAACAATGTTATATACCTACAATATGTAACCCAGTGGGACTGGCTTTTCTCACTCAGCATAATTCTCTGGTGATCCACTCAGGTGGCTGCATGTACCCACAGCTGTTCCTTTTTTACTGCTGAGTAGTGGTCCACAGTTCGGATGTTATCAGTGAGTTTAGTCACTTACCCACTGAAGGACATCTGGGTTGTTTCCAATTACGGGCTATTGTGCAGAAGCTGCTAGGAACATTTGTTTACAGGTTTTTGTGTGGACATAGTTTTCGTTTTTTTGAAATAAATGCCTGTGAGCACCATTGCTGGGTTGAAGGGGAGTTGCATATTTAATTTTTAAAGAAACTGTCAAACTGTTTTCCAGAGAGGTTGTACCATGTTACGTTCCCATCAGCAATGCATGAGAAGTTTTCAACCATTAATTTTTTAGGTCATTTTCAGTGACACCCTTTTTTATCCTCTATCTCCTGGATGATGTCTCTTAGATTTTCAGTTATGGTCCCAAAGGTCTGTGAAGCGCAGTTCATTCTTTTCAATCTATTTTCTCGATGTTGCTCAGACTAAATCATTTCTATTGTTCTATCCTCCAGGATACTGGTTCTTCCTTTGGTCCCCTCCATTCTGTTGTTGAGTCCATCCTTTGAGTTTTTCATTTAACTCTGAAGTTTTCATTTGATTATTTGTTTATATCTCCTACTTCTTTGTCGAGATGTATTTTTGATCTGTGTCAAGTGTGTTCTGAGATTGCTCTTTGAAGCATTTTTATGCTGACTGCTTTAAAATATTTGTCAGATAATTCTAACATTTCTGTTATTTTGGTATTGACATGTTTTGTCTTTTGGCATCCAATTGAGATGTTTCCAGGTTTTGGTATGACAGGAGATTTTTGGTTGAAAGCTGGACATCTTGGGTATTATGTTATGAGACTCTGGACTTAATCAAACCTTCTGTTTGGTTCGTTTCCTCTGTTGATTTCCTCTGGCCTTGGTCTGGCAGTAGAAAGGGCTGTACTGACTCATTACTGAGGGGTCGGGGGAGAAGTCTGGTTCCCCACTGAGTCTTCTTTGACACAGCAAGGCGGGGTCCTCTTCAATGCTGGGCACAGTGAGCGTTCTTGCTCCACATGCAGATATCTCCCTGGCTGGGGGAGAGGGGGTGCCACGCTGCTGCTCTCCAGGTGGCCTCCACTGACACAGAGGGAGGCGTATGCAGGGCTCTCCAGGGACGAGTCCCAACTCCCCACTCAGCTTCCCTGACACCACCCTGGCAGGGTTTGGGTGTCTCATCACAGCCTGGCGAAGGTGGAATCTCAGCCCCTCGTTTAGCCCTTACTGGCAGGGGTGGGATGGAGCCAGTTTTTTCAGGGCATTTGCCTGAAGTAGAGGAGTAATTGTCTAAGAGTTTCCTGTCTTAAGAGACGGCCCATTTTCTGGTTCTTTGGCTGCAAAGGGTAGGCTTCTGTTGGGGCCATTTTGGTCTGCCTGCACCTGTGGGCGTTTCTGGGTCGCCAGCTTCTTTCACGACAAGTCTGGGATTTATGAGTCCGAGAAGAAAACTCAAGTCACTGCTGTGTCATCTCTCAGGTGCCAAGGTCCCCAGCCAGTCTGCCTTCTTCTCTCTGCTTTTCAGAGTTCTCTTTTTTGATCTTTCGTCTCAGCGTGGAGGGTTCTTCGTTGTGGCATGGGGGTTTCTCTCTAGTTGTGGCGTGCAGGTTTTCTCTTCTCTAGTTGAGGCACGTGGGCTCAGTAGTTGTGGTGGATGGGCTTAGTCGCCCTGCAGCATGTGGGATCTTCTGTTCCCTGATCAGGGATCGAACCCATGTCTCCTGCATTGGAAGATGGATTCTTTACTGCTGGACCACCAGGCACGTCCCCAGAGTTCTATTATGTTTGTGTGTACACACAAATGTCCAGGGCTTTTAGGTGTATTTATTTTAATAATTTAAGAGTCTATAGAGTCAAAAGAGGCAGCCCCTCCATGCAGTCCCACCACAGCCACCACCAGCACTGGCGTGCCTAAGACACTCAGCTTTATTCCCTAATGGCCTCATTCTTAAAACAGGGGTCATCGTGGGCCCAACACTAAGTTCTGGAAGAAGGTCCATTTGCCTTCACAGCAGGGCGGGGGTCTCAGCGTGGGCGCGTGGGCACCTGGGCGCAGGGGCGAGCTGGGCCCCATCGGCAAAGTGATTCACTGAGTTGGGTTCCTCCCAGGACCACCAAATGGCCTTAGGATGTGCCAGATGCCCGAGACACAGGTCAGCTCAGGAGCCTGCGTCCCCCATTCTGAGAAGCCCTGGGAGAGCACGGAAGAAATCCCATGGCCCACCACCTCCCCTGGGTGCCACGTGCCATGACTTTTTGTAAATTCTCCCTACTTTTATTTTTTAATTACTTTACAATAATTGGCCCCTTTTCCTTCCACTCTCTTTGTTCTTTGAGTGTGAGTAATTTTAAAGCCCAGAGAAGAACCTTGGAAATTCCCTGGCAGATAATGCTTGGTTCTCACAACGTTTGTCATCCTTATTTAGAATTTTTGTGGCGTCTGCAGCTACGGCCCAAGGAATGCCCCCAGAGGATGGTTGACCAAGCCCTTCCCAGCATCTGCCTTGAAACTGGCTTCCCACGTGCCGTATCAGGGATTCCCCTCTCTCTGCCCAGCGTCTCCCCAGCCTTCACCCCACCCCTCCAAAAAAAAAAAAAAAACCCACTTCTCTCCACCTGGAGGAGGAAGCTGGTAATTTCTACATGGCTGGTCAAGGTCTCAGAAAGAAAGCAGCTAGGCCTTGCAGAGCTTCTGCTATTCTTTCCTGGAAATTTTGGGGGGCTTGGAACTCCACGTCCTCCTGGTTCAAAAGACCTTGGAGCCGACCAGCCCTGTCAACACAGCAATGACCAAGAAGAATGCCTGAGATTGCTGAGAGTTAGTGGGTGTTCTCAGACTCACTCTGCCTGGGTGTCAGCTCCATTGCATACGTGGAGTGATGTCTATAGGTGGGAGGAGAGGCTTGGGAGTCCACCCTCAAGGGCCCCCTCCTAACTTGGCAGGCAAGACTCATGAATTTAAAAGGAGGAGGGCTTATATGGGGCTGGAAGGCAATGAGACTGGCTGGGTGGCCCCTAGGAGGGCAGGGAAGAGCCAGATGTCCTTGGAGGAGGGGCACGGGGCGCGGAGCCCCTTTTTCTTCCTTCCTGCTTAGTTTTCAGGGCTAGTGATCATTTGGACTGGTCTCTGTGTGCAGGCCCGTCAAGAATTTTTCTTCCCATTTTACAGATAAGCCAACTGAGGCTCAGTGAGAAGTCCCACACCAGAGGGCCTTGCAGAGAGGCTCTCAGGAGTGTATCCAGCCTGTTAGCCAGTCATAGCTCCCAAGCGTCCCCCTCCTGTCACCCACTTGCCCTCAGATGCAGCTCCCTGAGGAGAGAAGGGCTGAGCTACCGCTGAGAGCTGCTGTGGTGACAGCCACAGGAGGCCCACGTCCTTGGCCTGGGAAAGGGCTGAGAGGGCCTTAAACCCCGGAACAGATCTGGGGCTGGGCCTTGGGCTCTAACAATGGAGACCCAGGCTCCCCTGCTCTGGCCATTCATAAATATTTGTCAGCAGTCGCTGGCTGAGCTGGCCAAAACCATCTCCTCTCTTCTGTGTTTGCTGGCCCTGTGTTTTGTCGATACCTTCCTGCAGGGGCCAGCTGGCTGCTCAGCACGAAACCTGTGGGTTTAGGTTTGGCTGATCTGGGGATGAGCTGTTGTTGCTCCCAGGGGCAGGGAAGGAAGCCACATTTGGCCTCAGATCCCCGGATATGTGAGTCTGGGTTTTGGAGACATAGTAGACATGCAGCCCCGTGAGCCAAAAAGGGGCAAAAATCCACCTCCCTGCCTGCTTATTATGTTCTGATATCTTGGGGGAAGTCTTCTCTAGTGGGGGCAGGGCAGGGGGAAATGGCTTACGAGATAAGATTAATATTCCATTTGTGCTACTGGCAACACCTGCTGTTAGGAAAATAATGCTTTTTTTTTGAGAATGGAAATTGTCAGTATGCTTTTCCCATCACTCATTTAGTTTATTCTTTCTTCTTTGGGTTCTGAAATCAGATGTCTTGTTTCACTCTACGACTGCTCTCTTTTATTAAGAAAAAAAAAAAAGTTCTCGGAAGACCACAGCTGCATTTTGGGAGGTGGGTGTAGGGAGAAGAACTTCAGATTTTGTTTTTAAAAATGATTCTAACAGAGTCCAAATGCAGACAAACGGCTCTCTGTTCATTTTTTTTATTTCATAATCATTCCCAACTAGATATTCTGAGGGCCACCGACTTATTATGGTTCTCTCAATATCGGACACTTCACCACATAATTTGTAGGTCTGCTTAAAAATTTCTGAAAGCAAAATTCCTAGGGCAAGTGGTTTGAAAACTATGCACGGGCTCATATTTCTTGCCTTCAGAAAAAGTGATGACTGCTTGTTACTAGCTTAGGCGCCTCCGTTCCTGCCCACCTACACACGCCCTGCGCGGGTCCCACCTACCCCGCCCCCGCCACCATGACGAAGTACAAGCTGAGCTGAAATGTAGGGGCTCAGGCATGCAGCTCAGGGGCTGCTTAGCTTAGCTCGGCATGTGGGGCCCGGAAACAAGGGTTGCCTGCCACACATGGCTGCCCCAGTTTGCAGAATGGGAAGCTTAGCAAGGAAAAGCATAGCAGAGACTTATTTCCCTCCTCAGGGAGCCAACCGAGGGAAACGTGACATTGGCTTTCAAAGGGACAAGGATCACAGTGGCCTGTGTTAATTGAGCACCTACGATACACTCGGGGCTGAATTAGATGCTGGAAATTTAGAGTCTGTTCTGCAGGACACTCCTTGTCTGGTCTGACTGTGAGGCTACAGACAGCTCAGAGCCTGGCTGGGGGGGGGATTTCACCCCTCTGTGTCCCTGTCTCTAGCTGCATTGGCCCCCAGCTCAGGAGTGGCTGTGAAGATACATGAGGGACAGCATGAGCAAGCCAAGGTTCAGAGAGGTTGCTTCGCTCCCCTCGGGTTGCCCAGCTAGTTAGTGGCAAAACCTGTACTGGAACTCGGATCAAGGTACTGCCTGAAACGCTACATGATGGGATTTAACAATGCCTTTTCTGAGGTCTTAGGTCTGGAAGAACTGGGGCATCACTAGCCACCTGGACAACTGAACCACTTGTAATTGCTGTCATCCCCGTGAGGGCAGAAGCAGCAGCATCGTCCCAGCCAGCTTTGAGTGCCAAGCTCACTCCTGCACCGGGTTCCCCTGACAACCTGCGAGGAGCATCACGTGCTTCAGGAACACCCCGGCTGCCTTGAATGGTCAGCCAAGCTTTAGAGGCTCCCACTCCAGCAGACTGTGGGACTCTCCTTTCACTCAGAGTTGGGTAGGAAATGATTCAGGACTGAGGTCTCTGCCAGCCGAGGCAAAAGTGCACGTAAGGAGTTCAGTCTTCTATTGCGTGGATTGAAAGCTTTAGAAACCAGATGTTTACCTGGCCAAAGGGATGCTCTGGAGTGGAAATGAGAGGGTCTCACTCTGCACCCTGAAGCAGGGAAAAGACTTTCCTCACCAGCTACAGAATGAATGAACAGAGGAGTGAGGAGGGGAGAGGCTAGTTCATTTACTGCTTCATTAATTAAACATGTTCGGCGATTCAGCTCTGCCTGGAGGTTACGCAGAGGTATCAACGGGTTTGCCCAAGGCCATATAGCTCCTAGAACACTCTGAGGGAAGCTGGGAGTTGGTGGCGGTGATGGTGGTGGTGGGGGAGACGAAAGCTGTTCAACTGTCCCTAAGGAGTCTCTCAACACCCCTCCTAATCCCACCCAGGCTCCCAGGCCCAGATCTGCCCAGGAGCCTTCCCCAGCTCCCTGGGTGCCCCCTCTACCGCTAGACTCCTCACGAGGTTATAGTCTGGCTTCCCTCGTCTCTGCAACCTACGGCCTTGTACATGCCTCTGGTGCACTCGTAAAAGCATCTACTTCCTTCAGATGTGTGGGAACCTCCTTTAAATCTCCCTCGGGGTCTGTGGTGAGGCCGGCGTGCATTCATGCCTGAAGTGAGCCCTGCACCAAGCCAGGTCCTGGGGACACAGTGATGACTCAGACAGGGCTGTGTCCTGATAGAGCTTAGGGTCCATTTGGAGAGACAGACACTAACCGATTACTTACAGGTATCTGGCCACAACCAGGAACAAGAGTCATGAAGGAAGGGAAGCAGAGAGTACCACAGGGGTCTGTCCTAATCTGATCCTAGAGGCAGGACCGGCTACATGATTTGTGGGGCCCTGTGTACAATGAAAACGTGGGCCTCTTGTTCAAAAACTGTCAAGACAGTCACCCCAGAGCATTAAACCAAGCGCAGCCCTTCTGAACACGGGTCTCAGCACGAGATCACAGACTGCACATCCGAGGAGCCCGCCCTGCCAAGAGGGCTGCCCCGAGGAACGGGACTGGAGCAGAAATCACGAAGATGCAGGATAACAGTAATGAAAACCTGCTAACACGGACGAAGCAGTAACCACAGGCCTGGCACGGCTCTCGCTTACCCTAAGAGGGAGGGACCACTGTTCACCCTGTTTTACAGAGAGGTCAGTGAGGCACAGAAAGGTAAGTGCTGGCCTAAGGCCACACAGCTTTCAAGCAGCAGAACTTGGTTTGAACTTAGGTAGTTTGGCCTGAGAATGAGTGTCCTCAACCACCACACTCTCTCGTCTCAAGGGTCTGCGGCCTGTTCCGGGGTCCTGAGGGCCTGGGGCGGCCCGCGTGCCACGGCTGAGCCACCGGAACCCAAAATGCAGAGGACCCCAGGCCTTGGCCAAGGCCAGTGGGGGAGGGGTGGTGGGCCTGGCAGCACGTGGTGCAGAAGCTGGGCTAGACGTGCCGAAGCAAGGGCCAAAGGCTGGGCTGGAGGCCACTGGGAACGGGGAAGCTGAGGCCCACATGAGGGGAAAGCCTGGGAGGGCCCTGGACGGGTGTTCTGGGTCAAGGTTTGGAAATCCATCCTTCCAGCCTTGGCTCCACTGCGTCTGGGGAAAACCACAGAAGCCACACGTGGCCCTCGGGTTTCCATCTGTGCTGGGAACAGTCCTTTCCCCACCACCGTCTGCTAGTTCCTGCGGCTGAGGCCTGCGGGGCAGGGCTGGGGGGAGCTGGAGCTTTCAGGTGGCCCATTGGCTTCACCCTTGCACTCGGGGGGTGGGGAGGGGAGTGGGAGGAGCTGTAGGCTCCTGCAGCCTCCTCTATCCTAGGGCAACATAGAGGCCACAGGGAAATGGCTTTCTCTGGGGTGACAGGTGGGGCTCTGAGTCCAGGGCATTTCTGAGGCCCTCCTCTCAAACCCACTGGAAATCCAGGGCTTCCCGCACCAATTTGCTGGGCTACCATTTACAATTTGCTACCTCCCCATGTCTCAGTATTCCCACCTGCAGAATGGGAACACCAAATCCTCACTCAAGGCATTTCCTTAGGTGGGTTCCCCGTCTGGATCACAAGGCCCGTCTGAAGTTACAATACAATTAAGCCCGGGAGAGCCTTTGGGGAACAAAGGCACATTATAAATACGAGGTATTATTTTTGTTCCAGGGTGAATCAGGCATTCCAAGAATCCTTGGCCTCACACGTTCTGAGGCAGCGTGATGTCATGGGAAGAGCACGCGGCTGCCCCAGCGGACTGTTTCCAGGGAAAGGCCCTCGCCCTTCCGCCCAGCCCAGCCAAGCCCTGCAGTCTCCAAGTCCGGCCCGTGGACCCTCAGTGCAGCCTGCTGGTGAGTCCAGGTATCCCCTGAGCTGTACGCCCACCCTGGGTGCGCACTCAGAGTCTGGTGGACGCCAGCCATGGATGCAGGTAAGTCTCCGCTGGGATGCTCCATTTTCCAGCTAAATTGAAATTGTGGCTAAACTGACTAAGTCATTCAGTCAACACCAGGAAGCAAAATCTGGCTGTGCCACATTTTTGGAGCCTGCTTGCTCCTGCCCGCCTTTCCTAAAGAATCAAGGAAGCCTGGCTATGGGTATGAACTTGCTCCCTTGTGTGGCCTTCTTCCACAGCCCCTCACTGCCTGAAATATAGCAAGTGCCCAATACAAACTCCCAGGGTATCTACCAAGAGGCAACATACTGTCGTAGTTCAAGTATGGACTTTGGAGTCAGATCCCCAGAGTTCGAACCCAGGCTCTGAACGTCCAGCTGTGCAACACTGGGCAAGTTCCTTAACCTCTCTCGGCCTTAGCTTTTTCACCTGTAAAATGGGGACAAATAGAGGACCCGTCTCACAGGTTCCTGTGAGTAAAGGAATTGATGTACGTGTTATATTAGTGTTGCTCCTAATAGTATTACATTGTGGGTTTTCCCAGCAATATAGTACGAATCCATCAGATATTCGGAAGAAGTGCTGAGCATTCGCGCACCCATAGTACAGGTGGGAGGACTGAGGCTGTGGGGACACAGGCTTTTTCACGGGTTAGAAATCAGAGAAGAAACCCTAGATGTCCAACTTCTACGTCGCTCTAGTTCCAGCCTCTAAAGGCTGCGTTTTGGATATAATTTCCCATCATGAAAGTTCTCATCACCAAATACTCACCATCACCACCCCAAGGGAAACACTGCCCAAGGGGTTCCCACAGGCTTAGGGGCAGCCTCCAGTGACTTGCTTGATTCCCGGCCTAAAGTCTGGCCATCGCGTCCACCACAGCTGGCCAGCAGGCCTTGGCTGGCCCATGTTATTGCACGTCCTCCACGGGCTGCCAGATTTCAGAGGCCCACTCGAACTAGCCCTTTTCACCATCTATCTTAATCTCACCATCTCCATGTAGTGGAGTAGCCCTCCAACTGGCTTTCGAAGATAGGACAAAGAGGAAGACAGATGGGGAGAAAGTCCCCTAAGAGTTGTTTAAATCCCAGGTGTCACCAGCTGCTGAGTCCTTTTGAACTCTGGGGGAAGGAAGGCCAGAGACACAGCCTGAGCTCATCTAATAGAGGAACTTGTGCAGGAGAGCCACCCCACAATGGAGGGGGCTGCCTGGAAATGTGGTGAGCTCCCCGTCACTGAAGGTGTCTAAATACGGACTAACAGTTTACTTTGGAGACCTCCTATCCCTAACCGGCCCATTCTGCAATCGGTACCTCCTCCATGAAGCCCTACTGGGTTTAGCAGGAGTCCCCACCTGGAGACGCAGCAGGATGCAGTGATAACTTGGAAATCGGACGCACCTGGGTTCACATCCCGGTTTTCACCCCCATCAAGCTGGGTGGTCTTGAACAAGCTGCCTAACCTTTCTGCTCCTCGGTTGTTTTATTCATCAAATGGACCTACAGCTGGAAAATAGGTGAGGGGTGGATCTGAAAGGGATGACCCCAGGGTTCGGTGATAAACCTTGCCCACTCCCACGCCTCACCTTAGGGCAGCCCTGGGTACCCAGGTAAAGGAATGACGGCTCTGCTGTGGGAAGCAGAGGATCTCAGGGCGGTCCCTGAGCTGGTTCGACTTTGTGGGCAGTGGTGCACCGCCGAGCTTCCAGGCTCTCCAGGGAAAACCCTCTGGCTACCGGCCCCCCTCACTTCATCAGCCATCACATCCAGGCTGCCCTCCTGGGACAGCCTCTCCCTCACAACTTCATTACTGACAGGTTTGCTCTGTCCCCGAAGGGCCGTTTTTTCCATCCCGGGAAGGAGAGGAAATGTGAAATGGAGTTCGCTGGCGGAGGGCCTCCCTTGGGCCACATTTTTCAGCCGGGGCTGGTGGAACTGACAAGTCCGTGGCGAGACGTCACGGCAGAGGGCGAGCCACTCAACGGCTTCGTGCACCTCGTGGACCCCAGCCCCCCCCCAGCCTTCTCGGGACACGGCTGCCCAGCAGATGGCTCCTGGGGCTAGAATCCTCCTAAGAGCAAGGACAGTGCTGGTCGCCTTCTCATTGCACACCCATGAGCCAGGATTCAGTGTATAAAGACACTCAGGGACATGTAGACAGGCGACAAGGACTTACTCTCCCTAGCTCCCAAATGCAGGGTTCTGAAGCTTAGAGCAGTGAGTTTAAAATCAACCAGAGACTCTCCCTGACGGTAGAAAGACAACTGGTAAATCTTGAAGGAATGATGGAATTAGAAAATCATCTGGCAGCCACCACAATAATAATTCTTAAGCAAGAATCATTGGTGGAGGCTAGTGGGTGAAAGTTGGAGGAAAACAGAATATCTCAAAGGATCTCCCCACAAGCTATTTCTTAATTACAAAGGGAAAACTCATACTTTTACAGTGGAGAAACTTGGCAGACATGGTCATAACCAAGTAATCAAAGTCAACATCACCAGTCTTGGGGTGAAGGGACGGCACGAGTGTCCTGATACGATGCACTGAGAAGAACTCAACATTCCCCGAGTGTGTAGAACCGGACTCTGATGGTGAGGAACCCGGATGAGGGACCGTCTACAAAAACAACTAGTCGTTCTTAAAAAAAAGTCAATGTCCCAAAATACAAAGACTTGTGAACCGTCCCCAGATTAAAAGAAACTAAAGAGACATGGCAATTGAATGTAACCCCTGCTCTAGGATCACTGCAGAGGATGAATAAGGACCATGGAGAAGATAACGGCATTGTATCGATGCTAGTTTTCCAATTTTGATCATTGTACTGTGGCCATGAAAGAAAAATGTCTTTATAAAGAAACACAGTGAACTATTTAGCAGTAAAAAGGCATCCTTTTGGCAACTCACTCTCACCCAGGTCAGAAGAAAATGTATATGAGAGAGATATACAATGTATAAAGCAAATGTGGTAAAATGTTAATATTTGAGGAATCTGGGTGAAGAATATACCGGGAGTCTGTACTATTCCTGCAATGTTTCTGTGAGTCTGAGACATTGTTGAAAGCAAAAGTTTTAAAAAAATGAGTAGGATCTGGTTAGAAGGGAAGAAGTGGAGAGGGCATTCTAGATGAAACTCAGACTCACTGAAGCCTTGGTGACAATTTTTCTCATGTACCAGGCACATTAAATAAAATACAATGAAAGTGATTTTTATTAATCACCTGAGGGTCCTGCTTCACCTAGCAGCAGGTAAAACTGCAGAGACCCCTCACTGTAGGTAGGGGTGGCCCCTGGGAGGTGCATACAAAGCTCAGTGTGCATTTGTGTGTCCTTGAGACCTACAGAAAGTTCCTTAATGGAGCCCAAGCATCTGGGCACCATCCGAAGGGCATGAGCCAAACTCCTACGTCCCCAGGGAGACAGGCCTGGGTGGATCCCGCGTACTATCATAAGCAAGTCGATTTGCCCTATGGGTAATCCCTGGAGCTCCTCAAAGCAAGACTCTGTTCCCCAGGGTGGGCCTCTACAGCATCCACCAGGAGACCTAGTTCCTCCATGAGTGGGGAAAAGGTCATATTTTTATACTTATGTTTACACCTGTGGAAGCAGACAGTTTAGTGGGCTGGCCGCAGCCTTGCTCCACTTTTTTAGACGTGAGAACTCCTCTCACAGTAATATATCATCTTGCAAACACCCTTAGGAATTAAAAAAATATTTTGCTATTTTCGATGGTATACGATAAAGAAGTTATTTTATGTAAAACATAGTTTTTAGATTAATATGTTATTGGGAATGAATAATAAAAGTTCTTATTTAATATGATCTTTAATAACATCTATGACTAGAAGCATAATTTAACCTTCCCCCACTTATCAAGTGATGCCTTCTCCTTCATTTATTGTAAATGAGTTATGAAAGCAAAAGCATCATTTTCTACAAAGAAATTTCAAAAAGATGTATTACCATTTCATTGCAGCATTGGCATCCCATGCATGCTCCCACGGAGGGTAACATTTGACTATATAAGGCAGAAAAAGAAAAAAAAGCAAAAACTGACAACGTGGCCCACTGTTTGGAATTCTTAAATTGTATGTTTGTTTAATAAAAATCAACTTGGTTTGTTTTTGTAATTTTCTTGCTTTGTTTCTAAATGATGAGACGTGAGAATTTTCAGGAAGTGCTTGCAATCACTTCTGCCCAAATTGCAGGTCGTGAGCAGGGAGGGTCCTGACTCCCATGAATGGAGTGGGACGCCAGCCAGGCTCGGGGTCTCCAGGACTCCGACCGGATGCACGGGGCTCCCGGACCCAGGGCGGAGCAGCCGAGGCAAACGTGCAGAGTTATTACCACTTGCATGTTCCTCAGGAACCAGCCCTTTAATATCGGTGTTCTCTAATGCTTCCTGCCTTTAACCAACTGTCCATTATGGGTAAAAGTTAAATATTTGACTAAGAATAAAAGTCATTTCAAACTGAGTAATGCTCAAAACCACCAGAGTGGCTCTCCGGGATGCTGAGAGATGAACTGGCTGAGGGGCTGGGTCTTGGGTGTGCCCCTCTCATCTGCGTTAAGCCGGGCCTCCGTCCACACCATGGGCAGGGTCTCATAACGTGAGCTTCCAAAGGTGAAAACAGACCCCGGCACAGGGGGTAAGAGCCCAACTCTGGGGCCAGCCAGGCCTGGGTTCAAGTCAGGGCCCTGTCACCTCCTCGCTGTGTGCTTTGGGCAAAGCTCTTATTGATCTGTGCCTCAGTTTCCCATTTGCAAAATGAGGGAATGATAATGAAAGGGGTATCGCCTACGGTTCTGAGAGTTAAATGAGCTGCAATTGGCCCATGCCTGACACAGAGCAAGGGCTCGGTAAGGAGCTCCCATGGCCACTGTCATAGCTTCACTCAGAAATGGCAAGGACTCTGGGCACAGTGCTCTCTCCCCGTGTGTGAGCCCAGGAGACACTTCCTCTGGCATCCCCAGGTTCCTTGCCGGACTGACATCTTTGACATGACCTCAGGTTTGCAGCTTCAGTGTGGGGTGTTTAGATTCTCCTGTTGGCCCCTTGGGGAGTTTTAAAGACTTGAAAATCTGCTGATGGTCTGAGCGGAGTGCTCTTACCTGCCTAGCCCTCTCCGCCCAAGGATGTCCACGCCATCTCCCTGCCGGGGCTGCCCCTTCACCTGTCTTTGCCTCAAAATATCTCCTCTTGGGTCTTGGCCCTGGACACCCAGCCCATGATGAGTGCTGCCTGTCCCTGGAATCCTGCCCGGAGTTGATGGTGAGTATCAGTGTGTCTGCAGCCTCTGTCCACAGCTCACTCCTGGTGGGCAGGCAGCCCCTGCCAGCCTCACTCCAGGAGGCATCAGGCTCCGCTGGAAATGGACGTTTCGCTTCTCACTGTGGCGTTCTGCGAAGTGGTGTCTCACATGGGGGACAAGGAAAGTGTTTGGGAGAACGCCCTTGGGGGCCTTGGTACCAGCAGCCATTCACTGGTCCTCTGTTTCCTTCCTGGGCACAGCACGGCCTTGAGGGCAGGTGGGGTGGGGGTGATGGTGGCAGACGGACAGGGCGTCTCAGTACAGCCCAGCGCGCCCATTGCTTTCAGGTGGGGAACCTGGTCAGGAGGGGAAGTGGTGTGGCTGAGGGTGGGGGAGGGTGGTGCTGGCAAAGCTGTGGGACAGGCCAGGGCCCGGGGCGGGGGTGGGGAAGATGGGGTGGGAGCCATACTCTCATTTGGGTGGTTTAACAGACTAACTTCTGGGTTGTGGCGGGGAGACCTGTGGTGGGGAGGCACACCGGAGAGTTGGCAGGAACGGAACAGAGCTCCTGAAAGCACCCGAGAGGATAAAGTAAGTAACCTAGCATAGGGCTACCTCCTTGTCCATCCATGTCTGTGCTCAGTAAACATCTACAGAGTTTCAGTATATGAAGGCACTGCTCTAGACACTGGGGATACGGTTGGGAGCAACTGATTCAAAGGCCTGCTCTTGTGACGCTTCTCTTTAATGGGGAAATACAGATAATAAACAGAGTAAATGCATCATATAGAATATCAGAGGGCAGGACCTCCCTGGTGGCGCAGTGGTTAAGAATCCACCTGCCATGGGCTTCCTAGGTGGCGCAGTGGTTAAGAATCCGCCTGCCAACGCAGAGGTCACGGGTTCGATCCCAGCTCCAGGAAGATCCCACATGCCGCGGAGCAACAAAGCCCGTGTGCCAAAAAAAAAAGAATCCACCTGCCAATTTAGGGGACATGGGTTCGAGCCCTGGTCTGGGAAGATCCCACATGCCCTGGAGCAACTGGGCCCGTGAGCCACAACTACTGAGCCCTCGAGCCACAACTACTGAAGTCCGCGCGTCTAGAGCCTGTGCTCTGCAACAAGAGAAGCGACCGCAATGAGGAGCCCGTGCACCACAACGGAGAGTAGCACCCCCCCCAGCTCTCTGCAACTAGAGAAAGCCCATGCGTAGCAAGGAAGACCCAATGCAGCCAATCAACCAATCAATCAATTTATTAAAAAAAAAATAGAATATCAGAGGGCCTTAAGTTCTGTGGAGAATATGAAGCCAGGGAGGAGGATTGGGAGTGCTAGTGTGTGGTGGGACACCTGTGGGAGACGTTGCACTTCTATTTATTTAAAACAATTTTTTTAAATTGACGTATACTTGATTTACAACATTATATTAGTTTCAGGTGTACAACATAAGACTCGATGTTTTTATACATCATGAAATGATCACCATGATAAGCCTAGTTACCATCTGTCACCATACAGAGTTATTCCAACATTATTGACTACATGCCCTATGCTGTATGTTACATCCCTGTGACATTTCTTTTCTAACTGGAAGTTTGTACTTCTTATTGTCCCTTGCCTATGAGGGTTTGTACTTTTACACAGAATCATTAGGAAGATCTCACTGAGATGGTGCTACTGAGCAAAGACTTGAGGAAGGAGCCCTGTAAGTATCTGAGAGCAGAGAAGTCCAGGTGAAGTGCAAAGGCCCTGTGGTAGGAGCTTACTGGTGTGCTCAAGGCCCCCAAGAAGGCCAGTGTAGCTGGAGTGCAGAGGGTGAACGGGAATGGTAGATGATGAGGTCCAAGGTGATGGGAACCAGATCCCCTGGGGCCTTGTAGACCATTGAGAGGGCTTTGGTCCTTACTCTGTGTGAAATGGGGGTTTCATGGAGGAGTCTGAAGAAAGAAACCACATTTAAAAAGGCAGAGTCAGCGAGACCATGGCGGTTATAGGAATAATGCAGGTGAGAGCCAATGGTGCCCTGGACCAGGGGGGCAGGAGTAGAGGTGGTAAGAAGTGGGTGGACTCTGGACCTGTTTTGAAGGTGGGACTGGCAGGAATTTCAGTCTGGATGTGGGTGGAGAGGAGGGGAGAAATCAAGGATGTCTCTAAGGTATTTGGCCTCAGCAACTGCAAGGATGGAGCCAGGCAGGTTACCTGAGCCAGGGAAGACTGCGGGGAGGGCAGATTTGGCAGGGACAGAAGCTCGGTCTTGGGTGTTGAGTTTGAAAAGTTTCGGAGGCACCCACAGGGGGACACTGAGGAGGCCGGAGGATGCAGGAGCCTAGAGCTTGGGGAGACGGTGACCTAAGGAGCCGCCTGGACACCCCAGCTCAGGCAGCGTGGCTGCTCTCTCAGGCTCAGCAAAAGGTTTGTTTTTATTTCAATTCCATTTTTATTTACAGTTATGGAAAAATATTTTTTCCTTTAGTTTTTTTTTTAATTTCTTTAAAAAAATATAATTATGTAAAATATTCACATGGGTTCCAAAGTCAAATCTGTGAAACAAGGTGTTTAGGGATGTCTGCCCTCTACTCCCCCACCCCCACCCCTACCCTTTAGGGCCATAAATCACCACTTTATTGGTCCTATGATTTATCCATCCATTCATTATCTTTAATATAAATAAACATGAATATACATTTATATCTGCCTTTTAGGGAGAAAAGTAGCATACTACTTATACTTTTTCTACTTTGCTTTTTTCAATTAATATTATTTAAAGTCACTTATTTCTATCTGCTTTTTATTTTTAGGGATGGAATTTTTTTAACCATTTCTAGGTATTTACTTTGACAATTGTCTGTACCAAGGTGGTTTAATTCTGCTTTCTAGTAATAATTGCCACTCTGGGTAAGGGGCAAAACAGTCCCTAGAATTCCATGTGCAGCAGCTTATGAAAATGAGTTATTCTGGGGTTTTCACCTGTTCTGAGCTTCTAGAATTCCCTGGTTCTTGGTGATAGGCAGGGTAGGGGCCTGCCAAATGCTAGAAGTAGCAGGGTGGGAGCTGGAGACCTAGCTTACAGTTTGGCTCTGCCCATGTCATGTGTTTGTCCTTGGGGAGTCCCTTTCTTGCTGCAAAATGAGGAGCTTGGATAAGATGATCTCTATGGGCCTTGCGGGTTGATAAGAGGACAAGGTACAGAGGCTGACCCAAACCTGTCCCTAGCAAACCATGCAAGCAAACAACCCCTTCTTAGGAGAAGGTGATTAAGGTAACTTCCATATGCAACAGCCTCAGCGCCCAACACCAGCTTCTCTGCACACGGCAAAGGGCTGCTGGGTGATACGGAGCCACGTGGTGGGTCACAGACACAGGCTGTGAGCAGGAGGTCGGGGTGCATGGGCAAAGCAGGGGGCCAGCAGGGAGCAGCCAGCGGAGCAGGTGCATTTCTGGGGAGTTCAGATGTCAGCAGGGTGGAGCCGCAGGTGACTAGGCAACTGGTCAAGATGGCAGAGGGCTGACTGCTCCCTTAGGGATAGGAAGGCTGAGCCGGGAGGTTGGCCTGCCCCGACAGGAGGCTTCTGTGCACTTCCCTGCCAAGCCTGGACCAATGTTACCCTCCCCAGCAGGGCCTTCTGGAGCCCGGGGGCTCAGTTGGCCAAGATGGTACAGGTCCAAAAGTTCCCGGTGCCCGAGGGCTGCTTTTATTCTCTCTGCCACGGAGAAAATTCCAAATCTGGAGCCACTCATTCTTTATGTTTTTCCTTCTCTCCTAAAACCCTCAAACACAACTCACACAAGTAAAGGCAAGAGGCCAGGAAATAACTATGCCAGAATGAAAAAGCACTGGAAGAACAAGAAAGAGCAAAACTCTGAGGCATCCCAAAGTGCAGCCTGGGTGGAGCTTTCCACTAAGCCGCCCATCACGTATTCCAGCCCAAAGTCCTCTCCCAAGCTTCCGTCCACAGCTCTGACTTCCATTCGGGGCAGCTGGAGACAGACGGGGCCTCAGACTCTGGGGACGTTGTGAGATCTGCTGAGCAGCCCGGAGCATGCCAGGAGCAGGAGGATGACCGGCTTCAGAGCCTGGAGAAGCACAGGCATCCATCCAACCTCCTCCCCCTTCCTAATCCCAGACATGAAATACATCATCACCCAGTTCACTGCTCACAGCCCCCATGGGGTTGTGCAAGAAGGAATGTGGGAGAGGAATCCACTTTCTGCACTGACTGGGTCTTGACTCAGTGTATCTTGGAAGAAAGAAGAGGAGGTCTGAACGCTCCCACCCAGGGGCGGCTCAGTAATTGCTGGTTTTCAGTAACACTCCGGGAAGGAACAGTTGCTGCTATGCAGAAGTGGGGGAAAAGGCGTCGTGGCAAGCATTCCCAGGGACGAGGCCATCCCAGCCACTGGACCACCCCGGCGTGCCCTTTCCGACTCCTCCGCCTCCCTCCACACGGGATAAGGACCAGCCCAGCCCACCCCCAGAGGCCATTCATCCTCCCCTCCCCAAGCGCGCACGAAGGTTTCCTGTCTCCGCCCCGTCCATTGGCCAGAGCTCCCAGGGAGGACAGCAGGTGCAAAGGGAGCACCTACACCTTGTCACCGGCCCTAAGGGCCCCTGGGGAGGAGGACATTTCATATTTTGATCACGACCTCTTTTGATGGAGGTAAATGCATCACCAGCAAGCGTTCTACAGACTCCAGCCTAAAAGGATGAGAATTGGGCTCTGGACTCAAAACAAAGGCCCAGGCTGCTTTGGAGATACAGATTCTGTTCAGGGACCCTCCACTCACATCTCAACTTCACTCCAGCTTCCAAGCTCATCTCCTCTCCGACACGAACTTCCCTCCTCTTGCCACCCTCCACAAGCCACATGCCTTCCCACCACGGTGCCTTGGCACCTGCGGCCCCTCCCGTGACACCCTCTCTTAGCCTGGACGTCTGCATCCAATGCACCAAGAGACGTGTCTGTAGCTTGGTGCACTGGGTCTAAACTCTTGGCTGGCTTCTCATGCCCTCCACAGAGGGCCCTCCCTGACACAACTCTCTCCTCAGCCCCTCAGCAGTGTCCTCTGCAGTCAGGCCAGCCTGTGCACAGCACGCCAGGCAGGCCCCACTTGGGACCTTTGCCTCTGCTCAGTCACTTACCAGGAATGCACGTCCCCCTGCCCTCCGCCTGGGCCACGGAAGAGACAGACCACGCCTACCTCCGCTGGGAAGGCTTCTTGGCTATTCAGAACCCCAGAAATCTTTCTTTTCTCTGAGGGCCTAGGGCCTGGCATTGTATTATTACACACACAAGCCACACACGTGCATACACACATAGGCAGGCATATGTGTGTGCACGTACAAAAAAGTACCACACACACTTAGACGCACGCACACAACAGTGTTATTAAGTGTGAACTGTTCAGTGTACCTTTTCTCTCCAACTAGACCAGTTCCTGGAATGCCTGACACAGACCTGGGCCTTGACAAATATGCAGGAGACCCTTCCTTCCTGACCAAAGCCCCCTTGTCCAGCCTCACTTACCTATCTGTACAGGGGCTGGGGACAGGCATTGCTCCCACCACGAGGGGGACCATGAGGCAGATGAGGCCAACACGACCAAATGCTTCAGCCTCTAAAGGAAAATTTCCCTCTCTCCCCCAGAATGCTGCCCCTTGATAAACAGGATGCAAACAAATCCCAACGAATCCTGGGATTCGAGCAATTTTAATATCGCTAATCTGACATCATCTCTCTGACCACAGCAGTGCTTAGGGGGGCGGCCCTGACCTATTTTTGGTGGGCAGTCACTGCCAGAAGAGGCAGCCTTGAAGGTCTCCCCGTTCCCGGCCCTGGAGGGAGGGGGTGAGGCTTCAGCCTTGCCCCTCCCCCTACTAGAGGTTCCCACCTTGGATTTGAGCCTCCGCTCACAAAACAGGCTCAGCAGAGTTTGAGGAACCCAACGTCCCTCACGGCCTTGCTGAGCATTAACTCTGCCTCGGGGGGAGATGGCCCGTTCTAGCTGCAAATACCCCCTTTGTCGGACCCTGAATGGCTACCACGTCCATCAGAATTAAGGCTCCCAGAGGACTCTCAGGATGGGAAGGTGGACCTTTACCACGGAAAAGCTTTGCTCTGAGACCCAGTCCTGAGAGACTTGGAGAAGGGATGGGTTAGTTGGGATCTCTGGGGGGTGGGGGAGGAGAAGGGGTTCGAGCACTCTGAGGTGGGCTGGAGGGCCTGCAGGGCCAAGCAGGACCAGGAGGGTCCCCTCCAGCATGGCCCAGAGGAGATGGAGGCAAGCTGTCTTCTTTCACAACGCTGCTCTTACAAAATGCAAAACCTTGGGCAGCCAGAGAACTTTCTTCCTTCTCAACACTCCTGGCGGCTCTGCGATGGGGCAGGCCCGTGTGGTGCCCTGCGACATGACTAAACACTCATCCAGAAGCACTCCCGGGAGCCTGGCAGCGGGGCTGACGGGGCCCAGAGCCCCTGCCAGGCCATCTGTGTCCCTGGTGCTCCTCCCGACTGCAGGGTGCTCCCTGGGGCTTGGGCGCCGCTTTGCCAGTCCCCAGAGAGCCCTTCCCTGACCCCATACTCGGCGGGCTCCCCCAGGAGAGCAGTGGTGGCAAAGAGCCCAGCTCGTCCCGCTTTAACCTCTCAGCCCGGGAGAGCAGGGGTCTGAGGGATTTAATGGAAGTGGGAGGACGCCACTCCCCAGAGAGGCGAGCAGGGCTGAGGCACAGCCCTCAGACAGCACCGCTGGGCCTTCAGGTCCACTCCTGCCTCCCCCCACCCCGTGCTGTCCCTCTTTGCCCCCCTCCCGTGTCTGTAACCCACAGACTTGACACAGTCAGTCCCAGGACGGTGCCCCAGAGCCTCAGCATACCACCTCCCCCAGGGTAGCTGCAATTTGGAAGGGACCACAGGGAAAGTAACTTCTTTTGTTTTTTTTTTTTTTGGCTGCGTGGCACGTGGGACCTTCGTTCCCTGACCAGGGATAGAACCCATGCCCCTTGAAGTGGAAGCTCAGAGTCCTAACCACTGGACCACCAGGGAAGTTCCATATTTTTTTGGGGGGGGGTGGGGGAGGTTTGGGGATGTAAATATTTAAACCCGAAGGAGGTAGGTACTAATGGAAGTTCAGACAACAAGGCCCCAGTGCCTCTCCAAATCCCCTTCATTCATACTATAATGATTAATCCATAGATCAAATATCTCCGGAGAGTACACCATGCCCCTGCTGCAAGCACAGAGGTGAATGAAGCCCTCAGACGGCTGCTCACATTCGTGAGCGCCTCCTCTTGTCTGCACTCCGGACGGGGATCCTGGCTCGGTCCCTCCGCAGCACAGCTGGTGTGGGGTGCAGGGCTCACTGGGAACCGCGCTCTGCTGGCTGGGCCGTGTGGTCTGCAGGAGACCCTGAGACCCGAGGATCCCGAGAGGGTGAATGGGAAGCCTTGTGTCCAGGGGTGCTGCTGAAGCACGGCTCACCAAGAGCAAGAGGGCTCTCTCAGGCTGAAGATACCCTGGGCTGTAGTGTTAGCTCCAGGGGGTGGCTGCCCTGCGGCGGGCCTGGCAGAGCCCCACACAGCGCAGGGTCTGGGCTGGCCAGCCCCGTCGCTGAGGCAAGACCTGTCCCGTCTGTGCACTGCCCTGCTGGCCCTTCTTCCCTTCTGCCTTCTCAAGTCCTGCCTTCATAACTTCAGGGAGGCAGGGGACACTATTCTTCCCACGGCCTCCCACGTTCTGTGGTTACTCCTTAGGCATCAGTGGCTACTTCCAGGCACCCCACATCCCGAGGTCTCCCACGGCAGCCTTCAGCAAGGCCTTCTGCACCCTCCACGTCCCCTGCATCCCCAGGGACTTTTGTCCAGCATGGCACGTAAAGCCCAAGCACCCGGCCAGCAGCACACCAGCCCTAAGACCGGCTTCTCTGAGAAGTGCAGTGCCGTCTTCAAGAACCGGAGCGTGCCAGGGGGATGGGATAGGACAGCCTGGTGCCCCATGAGGTCTCTCCTCTAGCTTTCCTGTTACCTCCATCGGGGGGCCACCCTGGGTAGGCACTCCATCCCAGGCAGGATGGAGGGACAGGGGATGTCAACTCCGGTCGCACAGCCTGGATCTGCCCCAAGCGGCCCCTGAGAGCAAAGGCAGGGAGGTGACTCCACACTGCTGCACCTCAGTCTCCTCAGTGTAAGGTGCAAATAGACATTTCCTTCTCTTCAGTGTTCTGATGATAACCTAGATCAGGGATTTGCAAACTATGGCCTCTGGGCCGAATCCAGCCACCACCTGTTTTTGTGAATAAAGCTTTGTGGACACACAGTCCCCCTCGTTTGTTTGCATGGTGTCAGTGGCTGCTGTTTCCCGAAGATGTAGAATCGGGGTTGAGTAGTTGTGACAGAGACCACGTGGCCCGCGAGCTCTAAATGCTGTCCTCTCTGGTCCTGTATGGGAGAAGTCTGCTGACCCCTGACCCAGACAGGTGGGCAGCACCGGGCACATTTCATACGGAGCAGCTTCAGTAACTACTTGACACTAGTGGGGACAAAGGGACCGTGGTGGTGGGGACAGGTGGGTTTCTAGACTCAACCTGATCAAAACTAAAGAGGTCTTCTTTGATCGGTTTATGTATTTAGGTCCCATACAAGATTTGGTTTGAAGAAACTTCATCCATCCATGCACCCCCCTCACTCACCAAAACAAATGAAGCCCTTACCAGGTGCCCTGAGTGAGCCTGGGAAGACACTGCGGGAGGCGTGGACGGTGCGTGGAGTTCTCTGGGAATGAGAGGGTCAACGGAGTCACCTGAGAGGGCGGGGACTGTGGACAAAGCCCGTGGGGATGGGGGGCCCATCGCTCTCCGTTCTCCAGAATCTTCTGGTGTCTCTCCCTGGGCCCTGGATGAGGGCTCTCCTCTCTCCTCTCAGGGATGTCCCCAGCAGGTCTAGGGGAGGCCGCACAACTCTCTCTGCGGCCCTTATGGGCTCTGGACCCCAGCAGGGTGGGCACTGACCCTCGTTCCCAGACCCAGCTGAAGGAGGGCTGAACACTTCTCCTCAGCTTCTTCCTTCTGCTCTCAGGTCTTCTTCCCCCTGCCCAGGCCCTCAGACTCTTCCCTTCCAGTCTGCTTCCCCCTCCTCACGCCTGGCTCACTGGGGCCCGGGAGTTCCTGCCGGGCAGGGCTACATAACAGAACTTTCTGTGAGGATGGAGATATTCTTTGTCTGCCCTGTCCAGCACGGTAACCATCAGCTACACGTTGTTACTGAGCACTTGAAAGGTGGCCAGTGTAACTGACGAACTGAATTCGAGCTTTACTTCATTTTAACTTAAACAGCCACGATGGCTCCTGTGTTGGCTGCACAACTGCAGACAAAGGGGCTTATTATCACTTCATTCCAATGACTCCATCTGGAGCCGGAGCCTCCCAAAGTGCTACTAGTGATGCCTTCACAGTGGAAGGGGAAGAGCCTGTGGGTAGACTGGAAGAAACAGATGGAAGAAGGTCCTCTTCTGCCATCACCACTGTGTGCTCCCTCACAGCCGGTCACCACTCCTGCCATGACATTTTCAGTTCTGAGGGACGTCTCTCCTCTCCCCACATTCTGAACCCCCACAACATCTGGTCTTCTCTCCCAGGCAGGACGACCCTCACCCAGACAGGCAGACAACTCCAGATCACCATTTATTCTGGAATGGGTGAGAGAAGCACACCTCCCCCTGCTTGGGGCCAATGTTCCAGAACCCCGTGGCAAAGAGTCTGGCTATTCTGATGTCTGGGACCAGCTCAATTTTGCAAGGTCTTGCGTGAATAATGTGGCAACTCTGAGTCTCACCTACATTACTCTTATAATGGGGACATTTATCGTCTCTGCTCTCCGAGCCTGCTGCAGGGATGCTATGAGAAAGGCTGTGTGAGACACCTTTATTTGTGTTGTTAATAATTGTATTCTTGTCTCTCCTACCCAAGGAAGCCTTTCCTGTCAGTGTCTGACAGATTCAAGTATTTCAATATGCTTCCAACTAAAGCCCAATCTATTATAATCATTGAGATTATAGAGTTTAAGGGAAAATAAGTATGTGTGAGTACGAGAGAGAAAGAGAGTATGTGTGTGTGACTGTGTATGTATCTTGGCAAGTTTCCTTTTCCTGGAACTACCTGCTGGACCCCTGGAGGACAGGTATGTCCCAAAGCTCAGATAAGATCATCTTCTGGTTTAAACCCTTCCCCAGGGAGGAAACATTCTAACTCCTGCTCCACTGTAGAGAGGAGCCACGGACAGCGAGGATATGAGTGTAGAGGGGAGGACAGGATAAGAAGGCATTCTTGGAAAAATTTGAAGTTGAACCAGAAAAGGGAAAACACCAAAAACCTCAATCCATTCAAAGCTATTGTTGCATGTTACCAGATCATTTAAAATGGGAGAAAAAAAAAAAAAAAGGAATGCCACCGGAAGAAACTAGAATTAGATAAAGACGGCCCCCAGTGGCCCCCACCCGGTGGCATTCCCACCCTCCGTAGTCCCTTCTGACACTGCACAAGGGTTAGCCTATGGGCCGAATAGAAGAGCAGAGGGACTGGTATGTCACTTCTGAGATCCGGTTACAAAAGACATGACAGTCTCTCTCTCTCTCTCCCCACTCATTCTGTCAGGAGCACCCTACGGAGAGGCCCACATTGCAAGGAAATGAAGCCTCCGGCCAGCAGCCAGTGAGGAACTAAGGCCTGCCAACAACCACGTCAGCGAGCTTGGAAGTGCATCCTCCCGTCCCATCTGAATCAAGTCTTCAGATGAACACAATCCCTGCCAACAGCTTGACCCCAATCTCAAGAGAGACCCTGAACCAGAAGCACCCAGTTAAACTGCTCCTGGGTTTCTGACCCTTGGAAACTGTGTGACATAATATTTGCTGTTTGAGGCTCTAAGTTTTGGAGTGATTTGTTATGCAGCGATGGATAACCAATACAAGCTTGTAGGCCAAGCTCCATTTCCAGCAAACTATCCCTGGAAATGATAACTGGCAGAGTCCCTAGAGCAGTCACACACACACACACACACATATACACACACACACAGCTATAAACACAGATGTGTGCATTCCACACACACAGACAGGCAGTAAGTCCTCACATCTGAGCAGCCCTTGATATTTTACCTGCGTTCAGAGCATCATCGCATTTCAACTGAAAAAGTCTTAGAAGGCAGATGTCCTATTTTGTAGATGAGAAGCACGCTTAGAGAGGTGAAGTCATGCCTTGGAGGCTCCACTGGAGACCCAAACCAAGTCTAGACAAGTCAGCACCCCCGAGGGGCCACCTACACATTTGGCTGGAACCCGGGCTCTGCAGTGGCTCATGGTATGCAGCTTCCAGAAAATGAACACAGAGGCAAAAAGGATACTTGCTTAACGTGGGATAGTTTTAGGCTTCTAGGAGCTAAAAATCCCGCCCTCAAAAAATAAAACCCATGCACCCTCCCTCCCTATGCCCTGCACCTCCTGGCTTTTCAGTGGGCTCTGAGCGCTTAGCACAAGTTCACTCTCTTAACCCACTGGGTCATCACTGAAGGCTCCGCTGAAAATGCAACGTGACCTGCCCTGGGTCACCCACTGGGACTGGATTGACTCCTGATGCCCCAGTTCACGAGATGGGATGCAAGGGTGGTACATGTGGGTACAGGAGGCGTGGCTTGAGTGGGGGGTGGGGTAGATAAGGAGGCAGAGATGATTTTCCCCAATGGTGCGCAGCGTAAGCACCACAGTAAAAATACAGACCTAGAGCTTCGGCCAGGAAAGGGTGCCCAAGACAGAAGTTGGAAGGGGAGTTGGGAGGGAGCTGGCGTTCCTGGGCCCCATCTAGAGAGCTTCCCCACCCCACTCCTGAGCGAGTGTGTGCCAACCTTCCGGATCATCAGGGCAAAGTCAGAAACCTGCCCTCTGCCTGTCCCACCCCGGTCCCTACCCAGCCTGCCGGAGCCACGGCCGTGGCTCACGGTCAGAGGCACCAGGTTTCCTGCTCAGGGTGACCATCTGCTCTCTGACGCACCGAGCCAGTCTGCTGTGGCCACGCAGGTCGCTGGGCCAAACATGCACACAGCCCCACAGAGTGTTTTTTTCTTCCTAAAAACATTTCTCATCTTTGGATCTACACATGTCTTTCCCAAGTTCACTGTCAGTCCCGACAAACAGAAAGCCTGAAATTGGATCCTTCCTCCACAGAATCCTCCCCTTAAGCTGAAAAGAGGAGTTTGAAGACAACCAAAAGGGCAGCGTATTCCCGAGGGAGGGGTTAGCGGCGGATAACGCTGGCTCGGGCGTCACCGGGAGAGGTGACTCAGGAGACAGGGCTCGCCCTCCCACACACCAGTGAGTGTCCTGTACACTCCCGCCTCCCCCCCACCCCCCATCCTCGAATCCCTCAGCGGCTGCACCTGCTCCAGGTGAGCCAGGGAACTCGGGCGTGGCGGGGAGCACTCCTTCCGTGTGTGTGCGCCCCAGCAACCGTGGGGAGGGTCAGGGAAGAGGATCAAGGGAGGATGAGAAAGAGCTTGGAGAGTGACACGTGGGTGCAACACGAGGAGCCAGTGAGGCAAGAGTCAAGTGAGGTCAGGGCCCAGGTGCCCAGGTGGAGGGGCGAGTCGGGTGCCGGCAGGATAAGGATGGTCCGTTCAGGGAACCGAGAGCAGACTGGGGTCGGAAAGTGCAGTCAGCGAGGACGGTGCATTAGCATGTGGTGGGAGAGGAACGTCGATTAGCTGGGGGTGGGAAAGGCCCGTCTTGGGGGTGGGGCAGGAGGTGGGGGATGGTCAGGTATGGCTGGCTCTGGTAGGGGGTTCTGAAGGTCTGTTGGACCGCTGTTTAATAATTCCTCCAGGGCTTCCTTGGTGGTGCAGTGGTTAAGAATCCGCCTGACAATGCAGGGGACACGGGTTTGATCCCTGGGCCGGGAAGATTCCATATGCCACGAAGCAACTAAGCCCGTGCGCCACAACTACTGAAGCCCTCTCGCCTAGAGCCTGTGCTCCACAACAAGAGAAGCCATGGCGATGAGAAACCCGCGCAACACAACGAAGAGAAGACCCCGTTCTCCGCAACTAGAGAAAACCCCTGTGCATCAATGAAGACCTAATGCAGTTAAAAATAAAATAAATAAATAATGAAATAAATCTTAAAAAAAAATAATTCCTCCAGAATAACTGCTCCAAAAACCTTGCACCGTTAATATGCTAGTAATGGGAAACTTTAAACTCTCCATAAACTGCTGGTGAGTTTGCCTGTCCACCTACAAGCTGGAGCTACAGAACTTGCCACCGGTGTGGGCTTGTCTGCTTCTGGTGCTCAGCTGTCTGTCCAGGCCAACTTGGAAAGAACTGGCAGCTCCACCCATTCTACGTATGAAAGGCACTGAGATGCCTGCAGGTGCTGAGAGAGCTGGAGACAATGACCCAAGCTGCTACCTCAGAGGTGACCACTGGGCCCACAGGGGACACCTTGGTCTTAATTTCCTCCAAGGGGGCTAAGCACAGGCACCACCGCCAGGGACCCATGGGCCTGCCTTCTTCAGTTATTTTAATTCTGTTCGCTGCTGTCTTGCCTAATTGAGCCCCTGCATCACTTCTGGAAACCAGGGCCTCCCAAAAATACTCCAAACCATAATAGAGGCCACCGTGGCTTCCCCCAAAAACACACGCATTGGAATAAATGGCTAAAATTAAATTACTGGGAAGACTCAGAAATAACTCTCAGAGCTCAGGGTAAATGCTGACCCAGGCAGGAAGGCTCCTTGGTATTTTTAAAACCTGTGCTCCCGTGTCCCTGCGGGGGAGCCTTGGGGAGTGAAGGGCACCCTGGTGGCCTGGCTTGTCCTCCTGGGACTGGAGGGGGTCCTGGCAGCTGGAGGAAGCTCTCCCCCTCCAGGCTGCCCTCCCCTGAGAGCTGCCCACCATTCTGGAACTCACAGCACCCTTCCTCCAGCCTCTCACCAGGTGGGGCCCCCACGACCCGGGAGATCTCTGGGCTATTACAGGAACTTCCTAAATATGTCCACGCGTGAATCATCCAGACCAGGGAAGGGATCTAGGAGCGTGACTAACTTGGTGCAGGGGCACGGAGGGCAGAGGGTGGGCGACCCTGCCTGCTGGGCCTCGTCTGAAATGTCACCATTTGTTCACTCCTTTGCATGATGCACGAGCCCCCCCACTGCCACTCCCAGCCCATTCTTCAGTCCTTTTGAAAACAGCAGCCTCCATGCTGCCTTTATCACCCTGCACAGAGTCAGTGAGTCAGGGGCTCAGGTGCGGGTGTAGGTAGGAATCAGTGAGAGACTCAGAAGAGGGAGGCCAAGCAGGCTGAGGAGGGGACAGAGAGTTTCCTCCCCCACAGACAGCCAGTTAGGGGCCCAGGCACTGAGCCAGGCTGCTTGAGTTTGCAGTCTGGCTCAGCTACTTCCCAGCTCTGTGACTTTGGAGAAATTACCCCCCCTTCTCTGTGTAAATTACTTTCCTCATCTGTAAAATGGAAATAAAAACAGCATCTCCTTCCTAGGGTTGTTGGGAAGATTATAAGAGCAGATATTTGCAAAGAGTATGTCTCACCCATGGGGAGCATCGTAGACGTGCTTGTTAAATCGCTGAGCGATTTCTGGGCAGCACTCAGGGCAGGCCAGGCTTGCCTGTCGGCCCATCAGAAAGGCCCTGGAACCAACGGGATGCATAGCCCACCCTACGGGTAAGGTGGTCCCTTGCAGCGTCTCATCTCAGGTACCAGGATGCTGGGAGTGCAGAGGCTCAGCCAGGCACGGCTGGGTGCTCAGGGTGCAGACCTAGACCAGATTTGGTCCCAAAAGATGTACACAGGAGCAGCAGGCATGATCTAGGTTTCTGTAACTTTCTGGAGAGGGTGAATGGGCTGCATTGAAGATACAAGGCAGGGGTAGTTATGTGCACAGCTGGCCTCTGGAGTGTCTCTGTCTATCTTTCCATCCCATGGCTAAGGAATGGAATATTCCTAGGGAGGGTTCTTTGTCATCTTTAACCCCACATGTGCTCCAATACATTTGAAAGTATTAGCTCCAAAAGTGCTGGGCCACCCAAGGATGGAAACCCAGGCTCCATGACTGCTGGCCAATCTTCTTCCCTTCCCTGAACACGGCCCAGGACGGAGGGGTGCCAGGAGTGGACATCAGGAAGAAGGGGACTCATGCTTCTGTACTTAAGAGCTGGGCATGGGACAGGGCCCTCTTGTGTACCTACCAACAGGCCTCATCTACCAGCGTCCCTGAAGGCTGTATGTCGCCATCCTTGGGGACAATAAGAAGAATGAGCTTGGCGAGGGTCCTTATTGCCTCAAGGTCCCCTGGCTGGTGAGGGATGAACTGCTCCAGAAGTCAGGTGAGCCTGGCCCAGGCCCTGGTACCCCCGCACACCAGCCGCCCCCGGCAAAGGCTGCGCAGACGTGGCACCAGAGGCCCGGTCCCTTGGGGCCCTCGGAGTTGCCTGTGTCCATCTTCTCTAGCAAGGGAGAGAGGGTTGGGGTTAACACGTGTGAGCCAACCCCAAAGATCCAGCATTTCAGAAAAAGAGAGACTAAGACCTCCGAGGAGGTGTAATTAAACCAACTAAGGTGGCTGGTTCCTGGTGTCCATTCTACTTCCGGTCCCAGGCACAGACCCGTAGAGATGGCATTTATCTCTATATGCCCACTTTCCCAGTCAGCATCCCTCCTGCTCTCCAAGCCACTAGGCATGCTCCACTGCCTCCTCTTTGGTCCACTTCCTGCCCCCAGGTTTCCCTCCTTTGCCATCTAGGGCTTAAGGGGTCTGGAAGAATCCTAATAGCTGGAAAGAGGAGCGGAGATTGAATGAGAAGCAGCAGCGCTCAGCTTCCCAGCAGCGGGCACAGACTGGGAGGTGCCCACTGCCAGGGTGGGCAGGCCTGGCACTGGAAGCTCTGCCAAGATGCACAAAATGGCCAAGCACAGACGTGGGCTCTGGGCCTGCGGACTTGCCGGTCCTTCCCCAGGAAAAGGACCCCAGGCACTGGTTTGCTTTCCCATGACGTGTGATGCCGAGAGCAAGTTCTGAGCACGGAGCACGTGCCGGGAAAGAGGGGCAGGAAAGGGTGAGTCGTGGGTGGGCCAGCTTTCAGGGCCCTCGCGGCAGCCTGTTCTGCCCAGGAGCGCCGAGCGAGGCAGGCATTGTTCAAAGGATCCTTTGGCCATCATGGTCCGTACAAAGGCCGGGGTCTTCTCTACGCGTACCAGGGCCTTCATGTCAATCAAACACAGACCTGGATATCTGGCTTCAAGAAATGAGCTGCTCTTCTTTCCAAGAGAGCTTGGGGGTGGGCGTGGGGGAGGAGGAGAAGGAGCCTAAAAATAATTCCTATCTGACTCATTTTGCTTAGAATCTGACAGGGCTGCCTGCCAGGTGGGGGTTTGCCTGTCCCATTTTCTTATCTATCTTTAGCAGGGACTTAATGAGGGCAATTTCCTTGCAGCGATATAAAGACAAACCGCGGGCAATGGGAGTATAATCTGTCTCGCTGTCCCCTGGGCTCCTAATGACAGGATGACAATGATGGTCACTTCAGGGCTGATCCGTCTGGAGGGCTTGGGGATGGTGTCATCCCAGGATGGGGCCAAGGAAGCAGTGGTCCCCTCCGTGAGACCCAAGCCAGGTGACAACCACGGAGCAAGCGTCTCCCACTCCCTCCTTCTATCCCCCCATCTCTGCTACTACCACTCAGATGCGATAAACTACGCAGCCTAAAACCCCATCACTCACAACACAGTCCTCTATCTTTAGCATCTCTCCCCCTGTTTTAAAGGGCAAGCACCGTTCATTTTCATCATTCACGGTAGTTGTGCTCTTTGTAACTATATAACTACACTGCGCACACTGCACCAGTGACTACTGAACCACAGCCGCCAGAAGAAAGACAGGGTTCCTGCGAGCCTCCGGTCACAATGTTTTCTCCAACTGATCAAAGATAACCCCACCTTATGTGTGTTTTGGTTTAAAGACACCTTATACTGTTGATTCATTAACATTGAACTCACCGCCAGCAGCACTAGACCTCTGGCCAGAACGAAGCTCATCTAACACACGTATTTTCTCCATGAGGCACACATCACAGTCTCCCCGCACTTTGGAACATCAGACAGCACTTCAGTGCTACGCTTGGGGGCCATTTTAAACAGCAAATTCACCCATGAAAAGCACATTAATGCAAAAAACATAGCACTAAATAGATCGAAGAAAGACACTTGTTTACAATATGAGAGCTGGAGCAAGGCGGCAGAGGTCTCCTGGTTCAACCTCATGTGCATGTCAGGTGACTAGTGGTTCACCACTCTAGGCGTGTCCATGAATGACCGTGAAAGCACTGTATTGACTAAATCACAAATAACAAATAACTTTTAACGAAGAGGCGAATTTTCAAATATAGAATCTACGCGTAATGAGGATTGACTGTACTTCACAAAGGGCTACCTTAACGACACCTGTGAATAGGCGGGTGGATGCATCTGGGACTCTGAACCAGATGAACTGCTAATCAGCTCCTGGTGGGCAAGGTCTGGGGCTTAGTCATCTTCATAGATGAAGGAGTCCATGACGGCAGGAGTGACGAGAGGTGCTAAAGGGAATGGAAAGTTCGAGAAAGCAACTGTGACTTAGAGACAGGATTTTAAGGAGGTATTGGCATCCCCTGGGGTCCCTGCCCAGAGCCCAGGTGTGAAGAGGAAGAGGATAAGGTGAATTCCAGAAAGGAATAAGGGGTCTCCCGTAACCAATGGTGGCCATCAGAGTGTGGGGTAGAGCTGTCAGAGTGTGTCAGGGAGTGGGCTGAACAAGAGTTAATGACAATTCTAAAGTTAAATTTTTGTATTTAGAGTGAGAAGGAGGAGGCAAGCATGGGTCTGCTGATGGGGAGGCAGATGTAAAATTACGGGGACCGCTTGCTGAGAAAGGTTTGCCTCCTGTCAGAGAACATGTCTTGGACCAGGAAAGGCAGACCCAACTAGAGCATCCTCAGTAGGATGCCAAGGGCCTCGGAGGAAACTGTGGAAGAGAGACAGGCACTCTGAGTGCTCACCTTCTTGCCTAAGGGATGCACAAATACGGCCGAGAAAAAGCTCTGCACGTGAGGTCATAAATGGCCCCTGACCACGTCTGAGGAACAAAGTGCTAGAGACTGCAGCTATATGTACACAGTTCCAATTTTTAAAAGCCAGGAAAATATAGATATAATCTCTCCCAAGGAGTTTGCCAAACAGATGATCTGGAAGAAAAGATGTAACCACTAATAGCTAGCACAGAGTCAAGCAGACCAAGTCAGGACCAGAACAAATCTACATCCTTTTTTTGAAAGGGTTACTATCCTGACACACTTGGGGAACCCTACAAACACCAAGTTCAAGGAGTGTTTACAGGGGCTTTCCCCATCACTCCATCCTGGGACCTGCCTTATCCACTAAAAGAACTTAAAAAAATTGAGATATAATTCACATACCACAAAACCCACCCTTTTAAATGACAAATCCAGGATTTTTAGTATCTTCCCAAAGTTGCATACCCATCACCGTTAATTCCAGATGTCCTGTTCACTTTTATCAGTGACCTAGACGATGTCACAGAAAGCGTGCAAAATCAAATCTGATGGCTGACACGCATGCTGTCCCAAGGGAAAGAGCCTGGCGCCCAGGGATGGTTTGGGCTCGTGGCGGCAGAGGAAGGGAAGGAGGGATGAGATTGTAAATTGGTTCTATGGTCAGAGGACACCAAGCCACCGTCACGGTCAACCACAGTGCAGAGGCAGCAAGAGCTGCGGAGGGCTCTGCTCAGTCTGCGGCATCCAGGCCGTGGCCCAGCGGCACCATCCGGGGGCCCAGGGAGGGGGTGGCACTCAGATGCTGGGACAGCTTGCTCTCCTGCCTGCTGCCCAAGCAGAGCCATCTGATGTTAGCTGGGGACGACCATGCCGTTCTTCCCTTCTTTTCAAGGCTGCTTTGCACATGGAGGAAATTAACCATTCTGAAACCTCATTTCATGAAACAAATTAATTTGGAGAACGGCTCTCCTGTCTCTCTGGCCACACGGGCATCGTGCGATGGACCACGAATGCCTCCATTAGCTGCCCCACTCCCACTGTCAGGAGGCTGGCTTCGGAGCCCGCGGGGTCGACTGGGACTTCCAACGTCTGTGATGGGCCCCGGCAGGAGCCAGGAGCTCCGGCTTCTCCCTTCTCTTTGGTTCAGTCGCGGGTGGTGGCTGCTGTGAGCTCCACCCACCTGGCTCTGATTCTAGGGAGCTTTGTGGGGGCGTCTTCTGGGACACTGGGAATCCCGGACTCCCACACCTGCTTCACTGAGGCTCTCACAGCCCCCTCACCCTAATGTCCTCCCATCTCCCTTTCAAATCCTCCCCGTGACTCATGGCTAGTTCAATGCCCACCTCCTCCAGGAAGCATTCCGTAACTACCGCTTGCGACTCCTGTCTCTGAATGTGGATGCTACACAGTCGTGTACCATGTTCTGGTGACTTCTTACCCTACAGCTGCTGGACACCCTGTAGCAGACAGTTCTCAGCGGTCAGCCCTATAGAGGTTGCCTGGGGTGGAGTGCTGCCAGTCCAAGGTCAAGGCAGTCCCCATCCGATGACTAGAGCCGACACAGGGATACACAGACCTGCCCCTTCTCTCCATCTTGAGACAACCCTAAAGAGTCACCCTAACTTCAGAACTCCCCATACAATCAGAATTCCCCACCCAGACTGCACTGCAGCCACCTCCTCCCTCTGCTCAATCCTGCTCCCCTCCCTTCCCGTGACCCCAAGCTCACTCCTTAGTTAGCATCCTGCCCGCTAATCTCCATCCCAGACTCTGCTTCCCGGGAAACACAGACCATGACCTTCATTCATGGCCTCAGATGTCCATCTCTTCAAATGGAGCAGGGATGGGGGGAGTAGAGAAAATTCCTGCATCCCCCCCGAGGTGAGACCGCACTCAAGGTCAACACAGGCAGTGGGTCAGCGGTGTGGCCGGGACTCAGTCCTCCAGAGTCTGCCCTTCTGCCCTGCATCCTGAGGGGAAGGAGTTCAGAGCAGGAGACGAACCTCAGTGGCCCCCCTTCCAGTCAGCTGGTCTCCGGCTCGGGTGGGACAGAGCACACAGAGGCATGCTGCTTTTTCAGGAATGCATGAAATACTCCTTTAGTACACTCATGTCATGAAATGCATAATTTTGTCTGAAATCAGCAAACATCGTTGACTAGTTTCCCAAAATAAACAAGTGGTTACCAGTTGTTCATGGTTTGAGAACATTTTAAAGGAGAAAACCTTTGAACTGTTCACGAACGTCACCTTTTTCTTTTTGCAAAATGAGGAAGAGACGCCCACAGCTCAATTTCCGACACAGAGGCCCTCGAAGCGGCGCACAGAATGTGGGAGCAGAGCTGCAGATGGCTGCTCTAGAGGGGCCCTCCTTCCTTCCCTGCCAGCCCCGTCAGGGGGCACAGATCCTTACGAGCTGATGCCTGAGAAGGGACCATTGATTCTGGGTGCCCTGCCCCTGAAAGGGATGCAAGGAAAGCTCCCTGGGCTCACACACCAAACCGGCACTCACAGGGACTTGGGGTGACAGCCACCCCACCGCCCACCCCGCCCCGACCCCACCACTGCAGACACCTGCACTCCACTGTCACCGTACAGTGTTTTCTGAGCACCTCGGGTCCCCGTCTGATCGAAAGGGTGGGCTGGCGCGAAGACCATTTCCCGGTGCCTTACAAGGATGAGCTTGGTTAAGCCTCCCAATTAATGGACCCATTTTACAGGAGAGGAAATAAAGTTTTCAAGGTATAAAGTAATTTGCCAACATCATGGAGTTAACGAGTAGAAAAGGTGGCATTCACATCTGGTGTCTAATTTCATGGCATATGCCTCAGACTTCAGAGAATAAAAGCAGTAAGGGCACACTCAAGATCTTGAGAGGCCACCAGGAACTGGGATATAACCTAGACTTCCATCAAGACTAGGGTTCTAGAGCCCCATTTAGAAATTCCTGCTCCAGGCTGTGGGGTAGAACAGACCCCCAGGTTCAGCGATCTGCCGAGCTGCCGGGAGTTTGCAGCTATCAGACACCAAGTCCAGTCACTCTGCAGTCAGATGGGAGGCCACAGACCCCCGCAGGCCTTCCGGGACAGCCTCGGAGACACCAAGGGGATGGAGCAGGCCACCTCCCTTCATGTGACACTGCAGCCACCCTCCCAATTATACACCCACCAGCTCCCTGCTCTTTTTCTAGGTCAAAAGTCCACCTGAGGCTGTGGAGGCAAAAAGGCTGCGAACCACAGTCAGCAGAGGCGAGTTCAGCTCTGCTACTTAGCTGAACAATCTTGGCTAGTGCCCCTGGCCTCAGTTATTCCATCTGTTAAGAGGGGAAACAGTGCCTTCTCTCTCTTGCAGCAGAGGAGGAGAGATCAGAGGCATGACACAGACAGATGCTGGCTGTGTGCTTGGCCATAAAATCTGACTCCGGTCACTTCCCCCTCTGCCACCCAGGGAATGCAAGCCTCTCTCAGTGTGGTTGAAGTCCCACTACTAGGAAGGTTAACCTGCTGTACAAAAGTGTTAACCATCAAGGTCAAGTATAAAGGTTTTGGGCTCAGCAAGGCCACGACTATCCACCATCAGCTGGAAGGTTAGGGTCGACTGGATAATATTCTGTATCCGTTCCTCAAATGCCAGAAACACACGCTCCACCCAGAAGGTCTTGGGAGTCCCCTGGTGCTGGCTGCCTGCTTTCCCACAGGGACATCCTTCAACTGTCCGGCTGCCTGCTCGTCTCCTGAAAGTCCCCACCGCCTCGGGACCCTGTGACGGCTGAGCGTTGGCCTGCGCCGTATTCCAGATTGTGAATAAAGGCGGGGGCCCCGACCGGCACACAGCAGGGGCTCAAAGCGTGTCTGCCGTCCTGAATACCAGAGTCCAAGTCCCTGATGGTCCCAGTTCCTTGAGTCCGTCTTTGGCCCAGAGGAACACTCTCTCCTTGCATTTCAGCTGATTTCCTTCGGTTCAGGTCCTGGGGAAGCTGGGGCGGCCACCCCTTAACACTCTGTATAAACCTTTGCAGAGTTTACTGGCATGACTGTCCTTTCCCTGTAGCCTCCTCTTCCCTGGCCCTGGCCCGTTAGCCTCTCCTCACAGGACATACTTTCCATCCCTTTAATCATCTTTATTGCCTTGCTTTGGACCCGGTCCCGGGGCCACATCCTTTGCGAGGTGTGCTGACCTAACCGGGCATTTGCTAACACGCGCGCGGCTCAGCGGAAGGCCGGCTTCCCGGTGCCTGCATGTCACGCTCCTCTTCCTACATTCCTGGGTCAGGCGGCTGCTTTCCGGAGACCTGCACTGCCCAGGGGCTCCCGCTGAGCGAGGTGACCTGGCCCACGAGCGGAGGTGTGGTCCATCTGGGAGCAGCCGGCCCTCGCCTGGGCCCACAGGGTGACGTCGCCTCCGGAAGCTCGGGGACTCCCCGCACCTCCACACACACTCTGGGGGCCGCAGGGCAGGAGAGGAGCGACCCTGAGCCTCTGCTCTTCCTGACACCTCTCCAGTCCCCAGTGAACCCCATTTCTCCTTTAGGCAGGGTGATCCCTACGTCTTCCCTCTGCAGGGAACCTAGGAACTACGAATTAGCCTCTGTGAAGCTGCACGGCAAAAAGGCAGCACACACAGTCAATGACCACACTCTGGTCCAACCCTCCCTGCTCAGTCTCCCCTTTCAGTGCTACTACGTAAAGTGCCCAGTGGTCCTGATTTCTAAGCCTGGACTGCCTTCCTCCCAGCTGGCTGTATACTCACTGTCCTCTGGGAAAGTTTCGGTTCCACTAACTCCACCGACTGTTGACATTCCGGGGGCCTGGTCCTCCTTCCACCTTGGGCTGTGGCCACCACCCACCCCTCCTCGTTCAGGGCCCGCATCTGGAGAGAGGAATCAGGGACCTTGGGTAGCCCTAATCTCCAGGAGGCTGCACAAGAAAAGGCCTTCCTAGTTTTCTGAGGAAGCATGTTGGCTGGCCTGTCTTTTCTGGCTCTCTGAGAATATCCTCTGTTCATTAAAGGTAAAACCACTAGCCATCACCTTTAACTAAGAGAAATTCCCTGTAGAGGAGAACCTCATTTTAATTCTTCAAGCAGAAGCCTTCCTTCCTCCCTGCCTCCCTCTCTCCCTGCCTCCCTCCCTCCCTTCCTTCCCTCTTTCTCTTCCTCCCTGCCTCCTTCATTTCCGTCCAGAAATCATTTATGCACATTCAAACAAACAAACAAACACTCTAACCCTGCCTTTGCACAAATGGCCGCATACTAAAACACTGTTCTGCACCTGGACTCTTCCATTTGAAATACACCTTGAGGATCTTTCCCTGTCAGAGAGCCTTTAAGGAAACAAAGGCTCAACCTCAGTTGTTTGTTCCTAGCCAGGGCTACCCCAGGCACTTTTTCTGGCTCCTTGCTGTCACCCAGCCCTCTGCATCCCAGGGGAGATCCTGGTTTCTGCCTTCGTTTAAGTGAGCATCCCCTCCCCACTGCCCTGGGCATTCAAGAGAAGCAGCACGTGTGTCGCTGTGTGTGTCACTGTCACAGCAGAACGGCTCCCAGGGATGGGGCTGAGGAAGTCCTGGAACTGCAAGCTCCAGAGCCGCCTGGAGGCTTTGTCTCAAAACACGGGTCGGCAGGTCCTAGTCCCCCGCGGACCGCTACTGTTGCTGCACGGTGACTAGAAAGAGCTTTTCTCTTCCTGAACTGCAAAACCTGCCGTGGACTCCTGAACAGATGCAATCCCAGGGCCAACTAAGAGAAGGGCAGCCACCTCCGCCCCCAGGAACCAACCTCACCGCGCCTATGTCACCTCTCTTTGTATCAGCTGGTGACAGGGAAAAGCAAAACACAGGCCAGAACTGTAGCTACAGAAGGGCCAGCAAAGAAAACCCAAAGCTGGCGACGGGGAGTCTCCTACCTTCGGTCATTTCTCCTTCTCCGGAACAACTTCTTCGTGTGCGCGATCTCCACCTCATGGGGCATCGGGTGGTAGCCCTGCATGGTTGGGGGAGGAAGAGGGAGTTGTCAGTAAATCTTCTGAAAGACAGCAAAGAACTTCTGGGTCTGGACGAACTACAAAAACATCTACGACGAAACGAGATCGAGAGTTTGGGAAAGCTAGACTCTGACCACCAAATCCAGGCTTAAAAATGGAGAATACTAGAGTTAATGGATTTCCCACCAGGTGATGATGCTGGAATTATAGAACAAAAGAACAGTAGGGACACAGAGGGGTCCCTAGAACTTGCCATATCCAGTCACTCAAGTTACAGATGAGAACACTCACTCCAGAGAGGTGGATGAGCCGGTTCAAGGTCTGGCAGAGAACTAGATCCTGAAATCCCTGGCCGATGGGGGACAAGTTATCCCTCTAACATCAAGCTTCCTAACACAATGGGAATGTTAATATCTTCTCTGAGCTGTTGAGAGGACCAAGGAGATGCAGCCTCCTTGGAGACCCTGAGCCTCATGCAGAGGGAACATGCTGGGACCCAGGTATCCTCATCCTAGTCCAGAATGCCTCGTGCAGTTTTTAACCTAAGATCTTTGTTACGTATACTCCTGGGTATATTTAGAGGAAACATGCAAATCGCTAAATGCTTTCTTAAACTTTTAACTGGGGAAAATCCTAAGGATGGTCTTTTGTATATTGTCATCATGATAATAACTACATACATATTTATATCAAGGTCGGAGAGCGATCCTCTGCTTATAATACAGGGCTGATTCTGCACATGCCGGACCGTAGGCAGAATTCTTTGCAGAAGTTGGGCTGATGGCCAGCTCTCTTCTTACCATTTCCCTCCCCTCAGAAAAGCGTGTTCTGGTGGGACATGGGAGAACACTGCCACTCCATTCTGGGCAGGCTGGGTGGGGTGGGAGGGATCGAGGGTACCTAGGTGCGGAGGCCTGGCTCAGGCCTGGGACATCTGAGTACGGGTCCTGATGCAGAGGCCACAGTCTGCGTGTGGTCCCCATGCCCCCATGCTCCTGGGCGTGCACAGGGTCAGAGGGTGTGACAGGGCCCAGTGTGCTGGAGAGGGGACAGGGCGCCCATTTAGCAAACCCCCCCCCCGCCCCCACTTTACAGACCCAGACCCCCTCTGTGGGGAGGGCACAGGCAGCCCTCTGGATTCGGGCTCCCCAGGGGAGCGTCCCGCTAGGCTGCCTTCTCAGGCCGTAGCCCCCAACCACAGGGTTGAGCAGCGCTGGATGCTGGCAGCCCGGCCAGTCTTGAGGTGCTTCCTGGGGCGGGGGCACAGGGAGGACAACAGGCTCAGGAGGACACAGGGACCTTGGCCTTTCAGACGCTTGGCTAGACTCCTGCTGAGTGCAAGGAGGGAATGACACATTTCAAGTTTTATTTTATTTAATTTGTATTATTTCTATTGTCCGTCCCTCCCTCACACCCTGTCTCTCGCCCCCCACTCTCCGGCCAAGACGGCACAAACGGATTCCGGCTTGGGCAGCCACGATGGGCCTCTGTCGCCTTAGGATGTGCTTTGTTTAATGGTTTTCTCAAAGGATATTATTTGCTTTCTTTAATACAAAACACAAACAAGGAAAAACACCAAGGCTTCCCCTCTCATTTCCCCTCCCCCACCCTCTCCCAGCTCCGGGCTGGCCCCTTCCCTCCCTCCGGCTCAGGTCACCGCAGGAACACACTGGGCGTGCCCGCAGAGACAATGGAAGGAAGCTGAGGCTCCCCCTCAGGCTGGAGGCCTGGATGGGCAGCCGGGCTCTGAGGCCGGGTCGAGGGAGCTGCTGGGACACTCGGCCTTCCAAGAGCTCGGTGGGTGCCGGCCTCCCCTGTCCGGGCCCCGGAGTCCTGGCCTCCTCCCCACACACGGCTGCAGCAGAGGGCAGCTGCCCTGGTGACCCAGCCTCAGCGTGGAGTCCTAGCTCTCTTCCGGGACTCCGTGGGGCCCAGGGGGCACGCAGGACCCCTCAGGGCTTCTAATGAAGCCAGTGCTCTGACCTCTGTGGCCATCCATCGATTGCCTCCAAATCACGACATATGTCTGTGTGTATATAAACTATCATAGCAGTTAAAAGCCTGGGCTCTGGAGTCACATTGTGCATGGTCAGCTCCTGGCTCTCCCTCTTGATGGCTATGTGACTTTGAGCAGGTGCCCTAACATCTATGTGCCTCAGTTTCCACATCTGTCAATTGGAGATAATAATAGCATCAGCCTCCTAGGGTCCTTGTGAGGGTCCAACGTATGGATAAACATGTAAAGAATAGTGCCCGGTATGCAGCAAACCTCGATAAGTATCTCCGGTGCTGTCCCTGCCATCGTCCCCACCGTCACCATTTCTCCCATCATCCTGACAGTCTGCTCAGGGCTGAGGGTGCCAGGACAAGCAGGGCTGCTCTGGTCCCTGTCCTCCCGGGGCCCTCAGTCTTGGCAGAGAGAGTCCCGTGGAGCTGGTTTGCAGGAGAGGAGGGTGTAGGACGCCCAGGTTAGGAAAGGTGGCGGGAATTAGCAGAGAGCCTGGTGGCCAGGTGACGTGCTGGGGAAGGATGGAGACGTTCTGCCTGCGTTCTCTTGGGCCTGAGGCTGGCAGACCCCAGTGGGAGGTCAGAAATCAGATGAACAAAGTGACAAAGGTGACAGAACAAGGCCAGGCACCTCTGAAGTCTTCCCTCCCCAGGAACACCCCAGGCCGGTGCTGCAGAGGACGGATCCCACCCACAAGGACACCTGGGGCCCCCGCCACGTGGCACCATGGTGATAAGTGAATGAATTGCCACATTCGCTGGGGCACCTATGTAGACGTTTCAAACGGTCCTGTATAAGACGGAGGGCGCTGTATCTATACAAGCTTTACAGGAGGACCCTCTTCAATCAGCCATTTTGTTCTTCCAACTCCAGCTGGCGGTGGTACCCCGTGACAAATACTACTCAAGGTGCTGCCCGTACTCCCCCCAAAACAAGGGCATCTGGGTGTCAAGAGAGGCAAATCTGAGGCCAAAAGAGGAAGACAGAGAGAAAAAGTCTGTTTTTAGCCACCATCTGCCATCGGATTAGCTGCTGATGAGGCTTGTACATGAATGTTCGTAGCAGTACGATTCATAACAGCCCAAACCGGAAACAGCCCAAGTGCCCACTAACTGACGATTGGATAAATACGTGGTAGCTCCATACAATGGGGTCTTACATGGACATAAAAAGGAAGGAAGTTCTGATACATGCTATGGCATGGATGAATCTATCAAAGACCACATACGGTTTGATTTCATTTTTACGAAATGTCCAGAATTGGCAAATCTGCAAAGGCAGAAAGTATGTAAGTGGTTGCCAGGGGCTGGGGAGAGAAGGAATAGGGAGTGACTGCCAGGGGACTCCAGGTTTCTTTCGGGGGAATTGAAAACATTCTGGCACTGGACAATGGCAACAGTTGCACAACCTCAGAAATATACTAAAAACCACTTACTCATATATTTTAAAGGGTGAATTTTATGGCCTGTGAATGATATCTCAGTTTTTAAAAGCTGGAAAAAATATTCCAGGTAGAGGGAATAGCAAGTGTCTTTTTAAAAAAAAATCCAGCCACAATGAAAAATGTCCCCACCCTCACTCAATTACTCTCTAGGAAGCAACTGCCCTAAAACATGGTTCCTACGAAAGGGCTGGAGAGGGTGTTACGTGTAGGCAAGGGGTATCCAATGGCAAGAGTGACAGTAAGGAATCTGGAGAGGCGCATGAGTTGGTATCTCTAGGCCTGGCCAGGGATGATGGGGTTCTGGCTTTAGACCAGAGACCCCTCCCTGCTTTTTAGATAGAATGTACCCCTTGAGTAGAGATTGGGAAATTTATCGGGCTTGTCAGAATGACCATTTAAGAGTATATAGTAGTCTTTGCTCTATTTCTTTACTCAACAAAGGCTTCTACGCCATGCTTTGAAAGAGCCCCATGTCAGTCCAGATATGAGCATCCCTGCCCATCCCCGCCCCCCGCAAATAAACAAGAGCCCCACCAGCCTCTGGTTTACCAGCTGGTTTGTGCGTCTCGTCAGCTGGAGTCAGGTGTGTCTCTGTAGCATCACCGTGGACCACGCAGGCCCTGCCTGCTCTTCCTCCAGCTCTCCGCATGACAACCCCTCTCCCTTGAGCTCTGAGACCTGGCTGCAGTTCCCCTCTGTCTAACCTCTGACCACTTTCAATAACTAAGTGGGCCTGGGAGACAAGCAGATTATATAAACCAAGCCTCTCCAGGGAGGGAGGGAAGATAATACTCCTTCTGCATGCAGCTTGGGCAGAGCACACGTGAAACACACACACACACACACACACACACACACACACACCCCGCTTCTCCCTCTCCCAGTCGCTCTCTCTCCTGTCCCAGAGGTCAGCACTGGACTAAGATGCAGCACTGAGGGCAGCGCATCACTGCTCTGGTGGCTGAAACCCTTATGTGAAAGCCACTCCTTCTGGGGCAGGCTGAGGCTAGTACCTCACACCTGGGACAGGAGGTACTTCGGAGGCATTAAAGGCAGGCACAGCGGAACTGCTGGCCCCAGACCGGGAGTGCAGGGGCCTTGCCCTGAGATGACAGCTATAAACAAACATATCTTGGGTCTGGGGGTGAGAATATGGGGATGGAGGGCAGTGCAAGCACGCTGAGCAAGGCAGCAGGGGTGCCCGGTGGCACGGAGACCAGCTGTCTCTGTGATAAGATGGACGCACGTCCACTGAGCCACAGGCTCCCCTCCCCCATCCCTCCCAACCACCTCACCCAAGCACCTCACCTTCCCCCATTCACCCATCCATCCATCCATCCATCCATCCATCCACCCATCCATCCATCCATCCATCCATCCATCCATCCTACAAATACTGTCATTTTAGACACTGCAGATACAGTAGCGAAAAAGAGATAGGCAAAACGCTTGTCCTTACAGAGCATATCTTCTAGTAAAAGGAGAGAGATGAAAAACAAATAAACAGATACTATGATCCACGGTGAAAAATGCTAAGGAGCCGAAAAGGCAGGACAAAGGGATGAGAGCAGCAGGGGGTGGGGTGGTCAGGGAAGGCCTCTCTGTTACCTGCCATCCACCCGTCAGTCCACACACCCATCTGTCCATCCTTGGTTCTTCTTCACCCAAGCAGCTCTGAAGGCCTAAACTATGTGCCAGGTGCATCAGCTGGGAAATATCAGAACAAAGAGAGCCAGTCCCAGCCCTAGGAGCCCAGGGGAACACCAATGAACGAGCCGATGCACGCCGTGCATCACAGTGGAGGTTGCACAGATGTCTCTGCAGCCCCAAAGAAGGAAGGAGGACCTTTGCTTGGAGAAGGGTCAGGGAGGTCTTTGCCAGGGGTGGTACCTGAGCTGAGTGTAAGGGTTCGACAGGAGCACAAGGGAGGAGAAGAAGAAGGTATGTTACAACCTCAACTTGCAGGCCAACAACGCCAGTGTCACAGGCGGAGTGTGTAGAGACACGCTGGCACGGTGGGAGGAGACGGAGGCACCGGGTGCTCCGAGGGCCTGCACCGGGGCTCCTGACCAGTGTCTCACGTGGTGCCCCCTCTACAGTCCTCTTCACTCCTATAGTGGGCAGAAACGTGCGCCCCCAAAAGATCAGTTGGAGTCCTAACCCCAAGTACAGATGAATGTGACTTTATTTGGAAACAGGGTCTTTGCAGAGGTGATCGAGTAAAGATGAGGTCATATCAGATCCGGGTAGGTCCTAAATGCAGTGACTGGTGTCCTTAAAAGAAGAAGGAAATTTGGACACAGAGGCATAAAGGGAAGAAGTCCATGTGAATACGGAGGCAGGATTTGGAGGGACGCAGCTTCAAGCCAAGGAACAGCGAGGACTGCTGACAGCTACCAGAAGCTGGGAGAGGCAAGAAAGGATTCTTCCCTAGAGCCTCCAGAGGGAATGGCCCTGCTGACACCTTGACTTCAGACTTCGAGCCTTTAGAATTCGCGAGACTGCAAATTCCTGTTGCTTTAAGCCCCCTCGGCGACGGTGGCTCCAGCCTCCAAGACTAGGAGATAAAAAACTGCTGTGGCTCTAAGCCGTGGAGAGTTGGCACTTTGTTACAGCAGCCCCAGAAAATGAACACGGGGGAAGAGCGGACAAAATCATCGGTGCTTTAAACAAGGGTTCTTTTTTTGAACTGGATTTCCTCTGACAAAGTGGAGCTGAATTTGTGGCAGTTACGTGCTCGCCAGGTAATTTCACCCTGTTAGCAACCTGTTTTTATGGAGGAGGAAGCAGAGGCTTAGTGAGCTCCAGGAAGTTGCTCGGGGCCACCCAACCAGTTGGCAGCACTCTGGGTGTGGCCCCTCCAAGGCTCAGGCTCCCAACGGCGCTGTCATGCGGCCGGCAGTACCAGGGCAGAGATGTGGAGGCGATGACGCATAACCACTGGGGGCATGAGACAGGTCTCTCCTGCCCTACCTCTGACCCGTGGTGCCCGGCCACACACTCTGGGTCCCCAAAAGTGAGGAAGTGGCTGAGGGCAAACCCCGACCTGTGCTGGAGCCATAGCTGGGTAGCCCCATTTCTGACCAAGGTGCTGACCACCAGGCCTGAGGATGGAGAGCTGGGGTCTCCGGGCACCGGTTCAGATGCCATCCCATGTCTGTCCTGCAGAACGCTTGCCCGTGTGGGCTCTCTGAGACCTCCAAGATGGCCCTGGCCATGGCTCCCTCGGCAGGCCTCTGCTCCCCTCTCTCCAGGGGGTGGTGCTCACGGCACCAAGCTCACCCTGCATCCGTCCACGGGTTGGTGGGGTGAGGGCCTCTGGCTACCGCTCTGCCCGGTTCCCCTTCAATCTTGTGGTTTAGAAATGCCCCACAGAGCTCAGTCCCACGCCAGCAGCTTCACGGAACCCCAGGCCCACTTTCCTTTCGAGGGACATTTTCCCCAGGTTCCCACGACCTGTGACCTCTGACCACTAACCTCGGACCTGGGTCTGATAGAAATCACCCAGGCCTAACTATCTCACGGGCTCGTTATCTCTCTTTCTCGCACAGCAGCTCTTTGCAAAGGGAGAGTGCGTTACACAAATACAAGAGAGGCTCCCTCCTGTGGTGTGAAGGCCCCCAGACTGCGATGGGGCTGGACAGGCCTTCAGTAGGAGGTGGTGCGGCCGGGAAATGCCGGAGCTGGAAAGGAAGGCTGAGGGTCCTGGCCCAGGTGAGGCAGTGGCGGGAGGTTCCAGGTGGGGCATTCAAAGCTGTGCTCGAAGTGACTCCAACCAGAAATAAATACAGGATCACAAGACTCCACTGACAGGACACCTGGAGCTTGGCTCTTTTCTACACATCAGCTGCCTTTTCCACCACACCACACCAGTCTCCTGACAGGTAAGCCCTGTGGCTCCAGCCCTGCCCGGTCCAGCGACCTGCCCGTCTGGCCCCCACGCACCTCCCATCTCTCCTGAATACCGACTCTCCACCCTGGCTGCTTGGAAACCATGGCCCCCTCCTCTTCTTCACAAGCTTGCTGGCCCCACCTGTCACTCCCAAGGATACGTGGAAACACATGGAAACGAATGGCTTCCTTCTCTCCACAAAATTCCAGGTGACCCAGAGTGGAGGGCCCCATGAATCGTGACTCACAAGAACTGGAAGTTGGTTCTGCCGTGCCCACTGGGTGAGCCCAGGGAGCTGGAGCCCCACGAAGGCAGGACAGACTTGGGCCAAGCCAGCTGGAACTCCCCAGGCCCCCATCTCCAGCCCGACATGAGGAGACATCCCGAGGGCGGACGGGACGAAGGAAACATAGCACTTGGCAGCTTACGGGGTCATGAAATACCACGTACAGCTCCTCTCACAATGAGTTTGTCTCAATAGTGGAGCCTTCCTCTTGCTGGGGTCATGTTTTTTCATAGCTTCTAAGAAGTTATCCTACCAAACTCCACGTGGGCAGGATGTGTAGGTCACGTCCAAGCTGAAACAAACAGGTAATGTTTCTAAAATTCCTGGAATCTCAAGGCTGCTTGGCTATTCAGAGAAGCTGACCTGTTTCAGAAAGAAAGGTGGCAGGCGGGTGGCCTCACCCGTGTTTAAATTCGTGATTTTCTAACTTTTCTTCTAATTTGTTTTTTTAAATCAGCAGAGACGCTTTTAAGAACAATACCTCAGCTGGAGTCCCAAAACAAAAACACAGAAAAAGGTAGACAGGGCAGAGATGCAGAGGCTGCCTCTGAGCCGTCGACACTCACCCCCTGCCTCTGGCCGCCCCCACGCACACCCTGGACCGTGAACCTAGCCTCCACCCACTCTGAAAGGCTGGATGCTGGCTCCTCAAGAACTGGACGTTCTTCCAGAAGAGGAGCTTAACTGAGGCTCTCTGGCCAGGGTTTAGTGGGGTCTACTGCACTGTGGCAGCCTTAGGGGTGCAAGCCCATGCATTTCTCCAGCACACAGGGGTCTGCGTTTGCATGGTAGTGCAGTTACAGAGTGGTCTTCCTTGGATGCACGAAGCTAATAAAACCCGTCCCTCCTTTTTCCTTCAATTTGGGTTTCTCACTGTAACAGCCAAGAGTCTTGACTAATAAATCCCACACAGCCTTTAGGCAACCTGGGCCCCAGCTCTGTTGCCAAACTTGGATACCACTGGGCAGTTATCTCACCCAGCCCTCTCCTCCTTCTTGTGGAAAATGAGGATGAAAATATTTGCTTTTCCTACCTGCTGCGTCATGACTGCTTAAGGCTTCCTTTGATTTCATGAGCCAATTTTATTTTAAGTGTATTTTGAGTTGGGTTTCTATCACTTGCAACCCAAAGAGTCCTAAATAATTCAGCATGATACAACTTCGGGTATTGTTATGGTTGATCCTAATATATCCATGAAGTCCTGGAAAGCAAACATGACTGTCCCTGCCCCCTCCCACTGGTAGCCACATCAGGGAGGATATACTGAGCAAAGTCAAATACAGATGACATTGACTTGATACTTTCTGAGTGAACAGAAAAAAATAAGTGAGAACACTGGTGCAAAGGACAGGACTACAAACCAAGAGAAACATGTTAGAAAATTGTTTCTATGTAATATGGTGTAAAATGTAAAGGAAACAATTACTAAAGGGCTGCTTTTTCAACCATTGTCACTTTCCCATTTGCAACCGGGGTAGTCCTGTGATGGGTGGGGTGGGAGTGTGTGTGTGTCTGGAGGGCTGTTGGAAGACCTCTGTGTTGAAGACCATATGAGACCAAGTGGCTCAAGGCCTCATCCAGGTGACAAGCCCAGGACCAAGGGTCCAGAAGGAGTTCTGGAGGCAGGCCCCCTGGGCTCATGTTGACACAGGGACAGCCACATGAGAACAGAACTGGGGCAGACATATGCTCTCCACTTCCCTGATGGGCGACCTTTACTGGGGGTCCTGGAATGCTGCGGACCTGAAACAGGCAACAGCTTCCCACGGCTGCAGACCAGAGGCAGGAAGACGCTCTAGAAAGGCAAGAGGTACACGTGGCCACGGGACAGACAGTGTCTGCTCTGCAGCCTCTGGGAAAACTACCTGGGCGTGACTGGACACATGACTTCTGGTCTCTAACTAAATGGTGTGTCCATGACAGAGATAAGACCCAAATCCTGGAAAAACCCATAAAGCAAACTCGAGAGAAGAAAAAGTAATACTCGTGCTCTGGTCTCTAAGGGGAAATGATAGTCTTTGTGAGGTAGGCAAGTTGTGAATAGTTTTATGTACCTGGGGAGGTTCAAAGACCATCTTGGGAACAGAAGCCACCACGGATTCTGGAAGAGGAATGATGACTGTACAAGAGTGAGAAGATGCCCGCTGTGTTCTGTACCACACTGCATGTCACTGACATAGAAAAACCAGACTCTGCCTGTGTCCCAGAGACGTCCACAGGCTGCTGGGAGAACAGATACACAAGCGATTTTTACTACTCCAGACCTAAGGAAGTCATATGGACACCCAAGGTGCAAGGAATTGGTGGAGGAAGGGATGCCCGAGGCTACCCTCCAAGTTACAGGAAGGCTCTGAAGTTAACGGAAGCAGAACCAGAAAGGCGAGGGCTCCAGCAGAAGTTACTAGGAGGCATGTTTTAAAGGCTTTCCTCTTGCCTCTCCTGAAGGTACTCTGGTGTGCCTCATTACACAAACTGGCAGCAGTCAGGAGATGGTACGTAAGGGCCTCTGCGGGCCCTGGGGAGGGACCCCTGGCTCCAAACACCTCTACCAGAAATGCTGAGATCCTGAGGCCAGTTCCACTGGGCAGGGGATGCCTCTAAGGCCTCATGTGAGTGAACGGGTCCCTCACTGTCCTGCCCCTGCACTGGTGGGCCAAAGCTGGCTGCTGGCCTGAGGACATGGAGGGACAGGAAAGGAGGCCGTGACAAAGGAGCACGCAGGAGCAGCAGGGTGCCGGTCCCCGTGTGTGTAGAGCCAGCCTCGGGTGCTTTAAGCAATGCAGGTTCGGGGCTGCCCAGGAGGGATCAGAGTCAAGAGGTGTGATTTTAAATGCCATCACTGCCACCTCCTGCGGGAGCCTGGATAGATACCTACCCTACGGATGCTTCTACTTCCCTCTTCTATAACATGGCAATAATAAAGAATTATACCAATTTCAGAAGACTATTAGGAGGATTAAATTAGATTATATAATGTATAAGGACAGGGGGCGCAGGAGGTTTCCCAACTGCCCATCCTTCCCTCTATCCTCTGCACAATCCCCACAGCCCTCTCCCTTATCGGGACACAGTCTGTGAAATCCCAGGCCCAAGAGCGCCCCATCTGCACGTGGAGCCCCTGTGCCAGGAAAGCCCACCACCCCCGAGACTTTCTAACTTTGCATTCGTGTCCCTCAAGAGCCTGCCAGGAAGCTGCAGCCCAAACCCCCAATAATGCCATCCTAGAATGAGGCCACCCTGTGTCCACAACCAACCACTTCCTGAGCTCCCCAGCTGTGTCCGGGACATTGCCAGGGGACAAAAGTGCAGCTTGCTGCAATCTCCTCCATGCAGTTATTCAACTCCTGCCCACTCCCGGCCCCATCTGGACACTGCTTATCCCTCTCTCATCTCATCGCAGGTGCCCGGCAAAGGTGGGGGGGGGGGCGGTGGCAAGAAGAGAGGGAGCTTCCGGAGGTTCTGGAAGGGCAAGGACAGGGTGTGTCTCCCAGAGGCAGGCCTTCCTGGGAACCCAGCTCAGGCAGAACATCACCCCAGAGCCCTGAAGACCCAAGGCAGGGGCCACATCCTCTGAAAGCGAGCTGCTTCCAACTCGAGAGAAATAGTGAGTGAAGCACGGAGTCAGAGTATCCTGGCTGGCGCTGCGGGGCACCAGGTGGCTCGCAGTTTGTTGAAGAGGCTGAGCCGTGACAGAGACAAGCAGTGCAGGGGGCGGGTGGGGAGTGAGAACCTGCAGGGGCTGGAGCAGCACGGGTGCTGGAGAGACGAGAGGGTGAAACGTGGTCCCTCCCTGGAGGAACCGACCGTGCTTTCATTCATTCACCCGGTTCATCATCACTGAGGCTTCCAAGGTGCCAGAAGCTGATCTAAGTGAGCCACAGATAAGGGCTTCCACTCCACAAGGGGGACGTGGTTGTCAATAGGATGCGACTAAAAAGAAAGAGATAATTTAAAGAGACAAGCGTGCTGGAAAAATAAATGAAGAGGGCAACGCTTTCAAAATGGCCTAAGAGAGTGACATTTGAGCCAAACTAGGATGACCATGTTGACAGATCAAGAGAGGAATTTTGAACTTCATAAACTAGTAAAATTTAAATTTCAAAATTGGCAGTTGTTACTTTTTACTCTGCCTAATGAGATCCCACCCACTACCACCATCATTTCATGAAGGACAAAACTTTTAAAATATAAGATGGGCCTTCAGGATGTCCCTGGTGGCGCAGTGGTTAAGAATCCGCCTGTCAGTGCAGGGGACACAGGTTCAATCCCTGGTCCGGGAAGATATCACATGCCAGGGAGCAACTAAGCCCATGCGCCACAACTACTGAGCCTGTGCTCTAGAGCCCGTGCCCCGAAACAAGAGAAGCCACCGCAGTGAGAAGCCCACACACTGCAAGGAAGAGTAGGCCCCACTCGCTGCAACTAGAGAAAGCCCGTGTGTGACAACGAAGACCCAATGCAGCCAATAAATAAATAAATAAATAAATAAATAAATAAAGATGGGCCTTTACATGGATTAACTTTGGCTCCATGAAAAAGCCACTACGCTCTCCTGTAGGATGCCCTTTCCATGGAGTCTTGACCAGCTGCTATGGGGTTTATGTACTGTTTATAACAGAGCACATATATACCTTTATACGTACGTAACACTGCATAGGGCATGTACTCCAAACCAAGCATTCTGAACTTCATGGGTAGTTTAAGGGGTTTTCAAGAGTAATTTTGTTTATAAGTGATCATTTTCATTTGAGCCTAATCTCTAAGCAAAGTGTGAACTCACCATTTTCCTCATTTTGCCAAAGTCCAGTGGGAAAAGCTCTGGCTCACCTGAGTTGGCCTCAGCCATGGACCTCAGCAGCAACCAGCACCTTCCTGCTATGAACGTCATGTCCTCAAGTAACCCTAACCCTCTCCCTTCTTGCTAGTGGCATTTATTCAAGCCACAACCAGTTTCTGTTTGGTTTTGTTTTTGAACACGAAAGTTTTTGGTCATTTGCTCCCTGACCCTCCCCGTCCTGGGCCACCATCCTATCCTCCTTGGGCCACAGACACAAATGCCATACGATTAGTTTAGTGCCCACTTTGTGACCGATCACCACGCAGCCCTCAGCTCCTAACACTGAAGCTGCCAGAACATATGAGAGTGAGTCCTTTGCCACTGACCGGGCCTCCCCTGCTCAGCGTATGTCAGGCTGCCTCCTGCAACAGGAGGTTTCAGGAGGGCAGAGCAGCCCCTGCCTGCTGGACCTCCCAGCTGCCCAAACACAAGAAGCCAGGAAAGCCGGCTCACTTGCCGCCCCCTCTATCCATCAGCTTTTCAGGGGTGAGTTTTGTGCCTTTCTTGATTTTTTTTTCTTTTCTTTTCTTTTCTTTTTTCTTTTCTTTCCTTTCCTTTCCTTTCCTTTCCCTTTCTTTCTTTCTTTCTTTCTTCCTTCCTTCCTTCCTTCCTTCCTTCCTTCCTTCCTTTCTTTCTTCCTTCCTTCTTTCTTTCTTTTTCTTTCTTCCCTTCTTTCTTTCTTTCTCTCTCTCTTTCCTTTCCTTTACTTCTTTTCTTTCCCTTTCTTTCTTTCTTTCTTTCTTTCTTTCTTTCTTTCTTTCTTTCTTTCTTTCTTTCTTTCTTTCTTTCTTTTCTTTCTTTCTCTCTCCTCTCTTCCTTCCTTCCTTTTCTTTCTCTTTCTCTCTTTCTTTCTCTCTTTCTTTCTTTCTTCCTTTCTCTCTCTCCCTTCCTTCCTTCCTTCACTTCTTTTCTTTCTTTCTTTCTTTCTCTCCCTTCCTTCCTTCCTTCACTTCTTTTCTTTCTTTCTCTCTCTTCCTTCCTTCCTTTACTTCTTTTCTCTTTCTTTCTTTCCTTCCTTCCTTCCTTCCTTCCTTCCTTCCTTCCTTCCTTCCTTCCTTCCTTCCTTCTTTTCTCTGCTCTTCTCTTCTCTTTCTCTCCTGCAGTTCCCCACCATGCTGACCTTCAGGAGCAGGGCTGCCCTGCAGGGCCCCAGAGCTTGGTCTCTGTGCTCACTGTAGCTTGACCAGGGAGGTCAGTGTGCTCAGCTGGGCCCAAAGGGTCAGATCCGGGGCTCGGGGCTGGGTAATCAGTATTGATGGCTGCACCACAGCCTCTCTCGTCACTTACGTGGAGGAAGTGATTCTTCAGGCTCTCATTACCCCTCCCCCATGTCAGAGCTCAGGCCCCTGAGTGGAGGAAAAGTTTTAATTACTAACCTGCCCCCACCCCCACCACAATCCTCTACCACTTGCCCAAGGACTGCTTTAAGCTTCTATTTATGGAAACACAGCAGAAGAAGCACTGGGCTAGGGGCCAGGAGACCTGGGTTCCTGCCCTGGGGGTTGTTCTAGGACCATCCTCTCCTCCCTGCCCCCATGTGCCTGCCACCCCGCCCTCGAACACACACGGCTCATCCCGGCTTTTCCCTCTGCCTGCAACATCTTCCCCACTTTTGTTCACCCCTGAAATCCTGCCCAGCCTCTGCTATTGGCATAAACACCCCTGCCCTGCAACACTGATGCTAATTCCCACGTGAATTAACCCATGTGGTTACAGAGCTTTCTTAGCACTCCAGCCTGGTGTCTTAATAAAACTAGGTAGCTGCTTGTAAGCGTGCCTCTTCAACCACGCTGTAAGCTTTCAGGGGCTCAGGGGCCATGCTTCCTGCACTTCCATAGGCCCCACAGTGCCTTAGATACCACTGTCCTCCATAACTGCTTGTTGGATGAAAAGTTACGGTGACTGACAGCCCTGGATGGACCAGAACTGGGCCATCCCCATTCTATCCATTGGGGCCTGGAGCCTACAGACTGTGGCCATCAACCAGGCAAAATCTCCTGTGTTGCAAGAAGCCAGGATGCTCCAGTGCCTCACTGGCCCTCAGTCTGTAACCACGAAGCCCAGTGCTCAGCGACCGCGACTCCCTTCAGCTACATGGAAAAGGCAGTGAGGATGCGGCTCCCCCAGTCCTTGGCTACACTGCGAGCTCTGCAAGGACCACGGTGGCCGTTCCCTGGCCTGCACTGGAACAACGGCACTGTGGATGCTCGGGGTTCACCCATCAACTCCGCAGGCACCCTAGTTTGTGACAAGTGCCTCACTGCTGCCAAGCCATCCCCATGTATGTGCAAGGCCAGAGGCAAGTCCCTCCCGGCAGGAGGACGGCTCACGTCTCCTCGCTGAGCCTCCGTCTCCTCTGCTCTAAAACGGAGAACTTAAACCTACTTCCATCGTGAGGATTAAACCAGGTGCTGGAAATCAATTGAGATGACATATAGATGGCCAGTCCAGGAATACAGGTTTGTTGGACCCAAGTGGGGAAGTTCCCATGCCCAGACCAGCCCACAGAGAGAAGGGTCCAAGTGACCCCTAGGTCCTCAGAGCTGAGGCCAGACAGGCTGGGAGAGGTCAGTCCTACCAGGGGAGGGATGTGGTATGGAGGGGTCACACAAGTCATGGAGACCAGGGAGATGAGACCAGGAGTTCTACTCTGCCGGGAGAGGGGGATGACTGGGTGGCAGAGTCTAAGGAGGTAAGCCTGGCCCAAACTGCAAGTGGGAGCCAGACGCTGACAAGGCGTCCCGCTCCACGGCCGCTCCTGGGTGTGGCCACCGCTTTCTGGCCTGGATTTATGCTCTTTGCAGGGGTGAAAGCACTGGGGGTGAGAGGGAATTCTGGATGACAGCTGCGACCACAGCCCAGGTAAAGCCCAACAGACTCTGGGGGAGCCCTCAGGGTCCTATCTTCCTTGTCAGAGACTTTAGTTCACCTCTAAAACAGCATCTTACATGTTGTAGGTGCACAACAAGAATCTTCCAGGTGTCTGATGACACTGATGGTCGGGCAGGAGGTGAAGGGAAGAACACGTGTGGGAGACAGCTTGGACCTGAGGGAAAGCCTGCCTTTACAAACTCCTTGGCTGTTTGCAACAGGATCTACCGGCCACCTCCCAGGTCAGCTCAGGGCGGCGAGAAGATAAAGAAGGAGAGGCGTGGCGAGGGCATCCTTGGGCTGAGTCCCATGCGGGAGAGCTGGCGCAACAATGGGGGGAAGCTAGCCCGCGAAGTCCTTCCTTCCCCTCCAGTCCTGCCTGAGAAATACGCTCCCTTCCACTGAGTGAGCAATTCCGTTTTCCTGGAAGGTATTCAAAAAGTCTTCTTACCATAGAAGGAACTAAATTTTATCTGCAAGGATCGCGAGCTATGACAATGATAATAACGGTGTCTATCGCTTACAGAGGCAGGCAGAGTTCAGAGTTTTACATGTATTAACGAATTCAAACCTCACTACAACCCTGAGAGGGAGGCACTATTATTATCCATTCTCTACAGGAGAGGAAAGGAGGATGGAATAGATGAAGCAGATTTAACAGCAGACCTAATGAAATGCAGAGAGCGTGCGGTGGAGCTGGGACATTAATTCAGAGGCTTGGGATGGAACCATAACACAATGCCCAGAAGATCTGAGACCCAGCGCCAACTGCGGCAAGGGCTGATCCAGAAGTTGGGGGTTGCCATCTCAGGCAACAGACCCCCAGGTGCCACCACAGTGGACTGTGCAGAGCGACATCACAGAGCAGGTAGTCAACACGCACTGGCTGATGGAATGAGAAAGTGTATCAAAGAACCATGAGCATGGTTTTCAACAAGCCATGGAAGGGGTTGGCCCACTTGTGGTTTTCCCTGGATTCACTCTGCAGACCATCCCAGCGTCGGAAGCATAAATTCACAGAGTTGCTGTCAGTGGGCTCTGTTGGGTCTACCTTGCTTCTTCCCTCTCCCTCTTTCCAAATTAAGTCACTACCAGCGATGCTGCCAAGAAAAATATTAATATGATCAGTATCGTGTGAAAATAATGGACCTCCCCGAGAAGTGTGCTGTCAAAAATCATACAGTCTAAGGAACACGATCTTAAGGAGGTTTCCAATTAAGAAAGACGGGAAATTGGAAGATAGAAATGAGTTCCTGAAAACCTTCTGGCATGCAAAAATTTTTCTGTATAGAATTGTATTTTAACTATACTAGGAAACTATAAGTCCTATGGTAAATATCTTTGGTAGAAGAAATCCTTGCCTCCAACTTATAAATTTTTTAAGTGAATACTTTAAGGACACAGGTTATACCTCTCTCTGACTACAGGAAGTGGACCATTTCAGAAATTCAATTACTTGTTCCATTCCCAGAAAGCAGGGCTGACCTTTAGCTGTGTGGATGTGGACCATTAAGAATTCCCTGCCGCATAAAAGAGTCGTGATGGGTTGTCTTAAATTGGGCAGCCATTGGTTTCGGCCAGCTCACCAGGCACCAGCAGCTCTGATGACCTAGTTGGTATCTCTTTCCCTCCATGCCTCTGTAACAGACAGTGATGTGACCTACTTTCAGGGCCACAGTGGTGGCTGAAGAAGGAAAGGAGGGGAACGCGAGAGCCTGGATGCATGACTTTGAAGCGTGGACTCTGGTCAAGCACAGGCCTCATTCCCTCCCTCTCTCTGTCTCCAGAGCTTCTGCCTCTGCAGCCCCTGCCCTGACTCCATCCTCCTCGGGCAGGAAAGGAGTCCATTCCCAGTTCAGTCTGTCCAACCTCTTAAATCCATCAGGTTTTGATGTGGGGCTTTCCAACCTTCCCACTTCACAGCCCACAGGGAGCCCAGTGACATCTGTTTGGCCCACAGGGGTAACCCAAAGAGGATGCTTGGGGCCAGAGGGTGGCAGCCTGCAGCACTGGCTTCCCAAGGCCTGTCACCCCAGGGCTGGGAGAACGAAGCCATATCTTAGCCCAACCATGACTTATTCTCAATACATCCATCAGGACATCTGCCCTGCTTTAAGAGCAACTACAAAATGACAAAGAATCTAAGAAGTGGTTTTTCAAATTCCCAGCATTTGTGTTGATGTGTAAACTGCAGCAAGGGAGGACACACAGGGTCAACTCTCCAGAGCAGGGGTTGGCAAACTTTTTCTGTGAAGAGCCAGGTCGTAAATATTTTAGGCTCTGCAGGCCATAGGGTCTCTGTCACAACTACTGAGCTCTGCCATGTACAGGAGAAGCAGCCATAGAAGCGTGGCTGTGTTCTAATAAAACTTTATTGATGGGACTTCCCTGGTGGCACAGTGGTTAAGAACCCGCCTGCCAAAGCAGGGGACATGGGTTGGAGCCCTGGTCCGGGAAGATCCCACATGCCGCGGAGCAACTAAGCCCCTGCACCACAACTACTGAAGCTAGTGCACCTAGAGCCTGTGCTCTGTAACAAGAGAAGCCACTGCAATCAGCAGCCCACACAACGCAACGACGAGTAGCCCCTGCTCGCTGCAACTAAAGTCCACACGCAGCAACGAAGAGCCAACACAGCCAATAAATTAATTAATTAAAAAAATACTTTATTGATAAAAACTGGTGGCGGGCTGGATTTGGCCCACAGGCCATGATTTGCCGACCCTGCTTTAGAGATGTGTTGGGAGGCCAAGTGCGTCTTGCAGCAGTATGTCTTCCCTGTCTGGGCCCTTCCCTTGATGCAGTGGTGATCTCTTGTGTTTGACAGGTGCCCCTGCTGCTATCAGAACCTGCTTTCAGGGAAGGCTCTGACCAACTCAGTCCCCCAGATGAGGATAAGTGGATTGTATCCACATTTCAAAAACTGAAAACCCTGGGTGGGTGGCTCTCAGCCCTGGAGGCTCAACGACAGCCCCCGGGGAGATTTAAAACTCCTGATGCTCAAGTCCCACTCCAGAAGCTCTGACGCTTGTGGTCGGGGTGCGGCCCAGGCAGCGGGGATTTTAAAAGCTCTCCAGGGAATTCTAAAGGATGGTTGGGTTGACAACCACTGACTTTTAGACCAAAAGGGAAACAAAAATTTAGTGGTCGTGTTTTTGGAATAAGCAAGCAAGGGAGGTAAAGCTTGCTTTTCCCCTCGGGGATGGGGACGGGGGTGGGGTGGGGGGAAGGAAACATGTCTGGAGCCCTTGAAACCACCCCACCCAGGCAGTCACCCTCCGCCAAGGCACTGTGGAGATCTCACCACACTTTGCAAGATTCAAGACCTTCTCATTTTTGTTTCCCTCTTGGCATCTAGTATGATTCCATACTGGCAATATGTGCTCTATTAACACTGGTTAATCACCAAACAAAACAAAATAAAACAAAAAACCCTAATGGCCTAATATTCAATCATCAGTCAGTCAATCAATCTTTAAAAAAAAAAAAAAAAAGTGACCAAGTCCTGCCTTAGAAGGGATTATAGTCTATGCAGGGAGACAATGTAAGTACAGATGAAACTTAGAAGAGGCTTAGCCACTTTCACACTATGTAATAAAGCTGTGGTTCTCACACTCCACAACACACAATCACTGGGAGAGATTTAAAAAAATCCCAGTGCCTGGGATGTACCCCATGCCAATAAAATCAGTGTATCTGAGGGTAGGAGACTGGCATGGGTCTCTTTTAAAACCCTCAGGTGATGCCAATGGGCAGCAGAATTTGGGAACCATGGTTATAAGGTCCTGCTACTCCAAGTGTGGTCCACGGGCCAACGACGTCAGCATCACCTGGAAGCTGGCTAGGAAAGCAGGAATTCGAGCCTCACCCCTGTCCCACCAAATCAGAATCTGCACGTGAACCAGATCCGCATGCTGTCTGTTTGCACGTAAAGTCTGAGAAGTGCTGCTGCAGGGAACCAAGTCAGAGAAAGAACTGACTCTAGACTCTGCCCCCACAGTAACCAGGGAACACTTCTTAGAGGAAGGAAGAAACAAGAGATTCTGAGGGACGGGAGAATTAGAGGCAGAAGGTGTTAGGAGGACTCCGCATACAGAGACAAGGAGGAAGCTGGTCTTCACATATGCTGAGCCAGAAATAAGGAGAAGGGGTCAAAACACCTTTTTTTTTAAAAATAAAAAGTAGAAAATTAAATCACATTTAGTCATACAGTTAATAGGCTGAGGGGTCTGAAAAGGATAACATGCCAAGAATATAAGGCTGTCCTGGAAAATTGGGGGCAACAATTTTCCAGGAGGGTGGTGGATGACTAGAATGGATAGGGTTGTGAGGGAAGATTCCAGAGACTCTGGACACCCTGCTGAGGGCTTCAGACTTCGTCTCACGGGCCAGTGGAGAGCTGTGTGTTGCCTCTGGAGTCGGGGAGGGAGGTGACAGGAGAGGGGACTGAGCAGAGGTGCTCGGGCAATTTCATTGAAGAGACAGACCCGTGAGAGAAGCAAATCGGGAGGCAGGAAGACCGGACAGGCGGCTGGGAGAGGAGCACCTGTGAGCAGGGGGAGGCTGGAGGGTCAAGGTGGACCTTTCAGAGGAGGGGGCTGACTGTATGCAGTGGGGGTGGGCAGGAGCCACTGAGCACTCAGAGGTCTCAAGTCTGGGACACTGGGCTATCTAACTGCAGGGAAAGCTAGAACCTCAAGCACTGTGATCATAAGCTCTTTAGGTAATGACCCCCAAAAGCTACCTATGGGAAAATATGAACGTCTCTAGCAAACAAGGCTCCCCCAGGGAAGTTGAGAGGAAGAGCAACACGGTACACAGACCCTGGGATTGTCTTCAGCTCCAGTGGGCCACCGAGACCCAGAGAGGCCCTTGGGCACAGTCCTTTGTTTCCAGGCCTCTGGAAGTCCAGCTGATTCCCAGTTGAGTTGGAAAGGCCGGGAGATTGTTCCCATTTCAGTGGACTGAAACAATAACTGCCGAGTGGACATGACCACAATTGTTTCCACTGAAGTTATTTTGGGGGAGTTTAGGAAGATTGTCTATTCCGAGACATTTCCTTCACTCGATTCCCTTTATGAAAACACTGAGGGAACAGGCCGGTGTCGCCACCTCCACGCTGCCCTGCTCACGAGAAGCACGTGCGCAGTGGGCCCCAGGGAGCTGCCATATGCAACACCTATTTCCTGCGGCTCTCGTGGAAGCCCTTAGATCTGACTAGGGCCTCACGGTTTTCAAAGTCCCTCCTCAGTGATCATTGTGCTCGGTTCCCACAACAGCCTTCCGAGACTGTGGTGTCAGGGTATAGATTTTATTATCCCCAGTCTACAGATGAGGAAACAGAGAAGTCAAGGTACTTGGTCAAGGTCATCCAGCTTGGAGGGGGTGGGGCAGAACCCCATGTTGACTCCTGGAGGATGTCCTGTGCGTGGTGTGCTGTGCACCAGAGGCTGCAGTGAGGGGGTCACGACCTGTTCGTGGCCTACTTACCACGGTCAATCCCCACGCCAGGCACGGGCTCGTGACAGGTCAGCCAGGTGAAGACGGGGTTGGCCTATCCACGTTCAGGACCCCAAGACAAGGCCAGCGTGGCTGTATTTAGAGTGCCTGGTGGGGACAGTGTGGGATCTGAGGCTGGATCGGGGAGGCCTTGCATAGTGGGAGCTTGATCCTACGTGTGATGGGGAGGCAGGGAAAGGCTTAAGCAGGTAGTAAAACTGCTACATTTATGACCTTTAGATCATGCTGGAGGTAACGGAGAAGATGGATGTAGGGAAGCTATCACAATAGTCAAGACGTGGCAATGGCCAATGTAGGAATTAGGGAAGTGGCAGAGGGATAGAGGAGGAGAGTCTACAAACATTTAAGACTAAAATGGACTGGTTTTGGTGAAGGATGGGGGTGGGAGTGAGGAATACAGCATCGTCTGTGAGAAATACAATTGCAAATCTTATGCGGTCCCTGCTCTGGAGGAATCATACATCCTCATAGGACAGATAGAAAATGAATATTATGCAAGGCTGAGTGTGATTCATACCAAGAAGACTGAGGCTTTATATATTTGGATCAAACTCTGGCTAACCCCTTGCTTTGCTATGATGCAAACACTTTACAGGATGGGGAAATGGGATGAATCCTCAATACTTCAGGGCACAGACCCTCTGGCTGGCTGCATGTTAGATTTGCCCAGGGAGCTATACAAGTGACCGATGCCCAGGACTCAGTGCTCAGAGATTCTGATTTGTCTGTGCTGGGTCCAGGCATGGGTATATTTTAAGCACTCCCCAACTGATTCTAACATGTGGTAAGGATTGAGAGGGGGGACGCAGCACCTCATTTCAGAGACCTTGAAATAAGGTCTTCTTAGCTTTGCAGAGAGGGAGCTGCAGTTTCACACCACCAGTGCTAGGACTGAAGGAAGACAATGTGCTTCTTAGTGCCGAACTTTTGACCCTTTGCCCCGACATCTTTGAGTCACCTCTTCTTGCAACACAGAGAGGTGTCCCTGCCCAGTTTCCCCAATGACCCAGCAAGGTTCCTCCCTGGCCCCCTGTCCAATGGATTGGTTTGCCTGACCCTCTATCTTCCACTGATCAGGTTTCCTCCTCCAGTGCATGGACATCCTGCCCAACCTGAGAGACCAGTCTGAGCCATGCGGCCAGCCACCGGTGCTGCCGCCCTTTGGGGTGTCCTGAAAAGACCTCGCTGAGGGGGTGTGATGCATTTCCTCGACCACACCACACACCAGCCTGTGGGAACAATGTCCCTTTTCTTGCCGCCAGGAAGGGCCACATAAAGGAACATCTTCTCTTTTCTTGCCAAGCAAATGTTTCTGCTTTGACCTGAAGGGTACACTTTGAAGCAAAATAATGACCCAGAGGCCACTGAGCGGCCCTAAAGGTCAAGTACTGGAATGAATTGTTCCCAGCATTTTTAGCATGTTGAGAAGACTTTGTGTGTGTGTGTGTGTGCGTGCGTGTGTGTGTGCTCGTGCGTGCCTGTGTGTGCATTAGGATGGATGGAAGAGGGACGACTGTGAGCAGTCCCTGAGCAGGCACTGTGCCCTGGCTGGGCTGGGTGGCATGGACGGGCCAGGACTGTGAAGATTCTACTGTCAGAATGTCTGCTTCCTATGGACAACTTTGCTGAGGGTCTTTGCAATGAATTCCTTAAAAGGAATCACAGGGCTTCCCTGGTGGCACAAGTGGTTAAGAATCTGCCTGCCCATGCAGGGGACATGGGTTTGAGCCCTGGTCCAGGAAGACCCCACATGTCACAGAGTAGCTAAGCCCGTGCACTACAACTACTGAGCCTGCGCTCTAGAGCCTGTAAGCCATAACTATTGAGCCCATGTGCCACAACTACTGAAGCTCACATGCCTAGAGCCCGTGCTCCACAACAAGAGAAGGCACCACAATAAGAAGCCTGCGCACTGCAATGAAGAGTAGCTCCTGCTCTACTCAACTAGAGAAAGGCCACATGCAGCAAGAAAGACCCTATGCAGCCAATAAATAAAAAATAATAAAATAAATTAATTAAAAGGAATCACATATTACTGACATGCATGATCAAATCTCAGTAAGTAACATTTCCATGAGCAGAATCTTTGTGCTGAGTGGCTGACTTCTGGCCAGAGCAGGTGAACAAGGCATTCCAATAGGGTCCTGCTCAGGGCTCATTTGGGGAATGGGCAGCATCTTTTCTTCTCTGCAAATCACCTCTGCATCCAGTCCCTCCTGGTCTGCAGGACTCTCTCTCCCAGTTACAGGAACCCTTGACTCACAACAGCTTCTAGAACTCAGCGCATCACCTCTGTACAGGGGAGGATCACAGCCCTGTGCTCAGAGTAGGGACGTCTGTCTGGGCCTCAATTTTCCCAATTGCAAAATGAAAGGAGCTGGACTAGATGACCAGAAGGCTCCTTTCAGGACTAACACTATAACGTTCTAGAACACTCTATGGCCACGACTCCTTCTTCCGGAGGAAATAGAATGGGCCACTTTGCCTTCTCTGCGGTTAGATATTTCTCTCCAAGGGAGGTTCCCCTTACCTGGAAATGTTCTAAACTTAAAGTCAGGTTTTCTATGAGATAAATGAATGGCCTGGGTATTCAACTCAAGCTCCTGGGTGTGAAATTTGCTTAAAATGAGGAAGAGCTGCTGCCTACATGAGCCTCGCACAATTCCAGGAGACGATCCTCTTGGTCTCATCGCTTTGAGGCATCTTTGATAATTTCAGGCAGAGGCTGTCACGTGCGTAGAGGAAGGAACACCACTCTCCTTTGCACAAAGTGGCCGTGCTGGCTAGTGGCAGGGCTGGTCCATGTACGCTTTCTGAAAAGCCATCTTTTGGGGCTAAAAGGGCCTCACAGGCCTGCTCCATAGCACAGAACAGAGACCAGCAAGAGGACGCAACGCAGCAGCCGACATGGGGCATCCAGAGGACACAGGGGCAAACCCTTCTCCACGGTGTTGACCGAAGCCCCCGATGTCTCCTGCATCCTTCTGTACAGCCCTCCATCTCTCTGCACCTCGGACCCGACAAAGCTGAGCAGGGGGCCGCAGGGAACACCTGGCTTGGGGTCAAGGCTGCCGTCGGCAGCTTACGCAGCCTTGCCTTTCTGGTTTGTGTGCGAGGGGTGGGGGTAGAGAGGCAGCTCTCATTGTGATTTCCTTCCCTTTCTTCTTTTTTCTAATTTCCTTTCTACAGAACGTTTTATGTGCAGACACTTCAGTGATGAAGTCTTTTCAAAGACACCTACTGATGCTGATCCCTAGTGAAATTCTAGAATAAATTATTAACCAGATGTCCTCTGAGCCTGCTACAACGACCCATGGTTAGAATTCATCAGAAATGAAATTGTTCATCAGAAATGAAACCGCCACGCGTATGGGAAGAGGAGTGACCTACGGACCTGGAGCCCCCGATCCGTGTGCTCCCGGGTGCAGGGAGAGATTCCAACTCGTGCCCCACAGCCCACCCCAGGGTACTCCTCACACCGGCACTAGCGTGAGGCCCAGGTTCTCCCCAGCTGGTCTAGGTGCCCACTCTCGGGGTCCCCACCTCCTGAGCCTGCCCTTATCTGACCCTTTCTGCCCTATCAGCCCCAGTTTTATCCTGTACATCGCAGCCTGAGGTGACAACTTGTCAATAGGACCAATCATCACCAGTGATCAGCTGGAAATAGAGCATTTCCAGATAATAGGATGTACCCAGAGGGCCTGCCCTTCAGGGCTCTGAGCTCCTCAAATAAGGAGCAGCTGACAGAGCTGCACACAGACTAGCCTTCCACCAGCCCCAGCTGGCATTTCGGGGCGCTGCTCTTTATCACGTGGGTGCAATGCATGATGCCGGAAAACCTGCCCTGCCTGCTCTTAAGGGCATCCTTTGCTTATTTCGACATTTCCAGAAATGAGTAGGAACTCCCAGGTAAGGAGATTAAAGGTACCAGAAGTTCTACACACATGGTTTTCAGGAAGTGCAGAATGTGTGGATTGTTGAAATGCGAATTGGCAAAAGGCAGGGACAGCTCATACTACACACGCGGCCACCTAGAGCCAGTCTACCATCGGGGGTGGGTGGGGGTCCCGTTTCTTAGCCGAAGAGGAGAGGCCCAGGCAAGTCCACGGGAGAGAGGCCAGCAATGACCTGGTGACCTGTAGGTTTCCAGGGGCAACTGTGAGAGGCCGCGCTGCCCTGCCCTTTGCACACAGCTGGCTCCCACATCTGCTCTGGCACCTTAGCAGCTATTCCATGGTTCTGTGACCTACGGAGCTCCGACCACGTGCCCACCCCTGTCCCAGGTGTGGTGCTGGGCAAGAACCCTGCTCCCAGAACCCTGGATGCTTGCTGGGGAAAAGCCTTTCCCACCAGAAGGGCTCAAGCGCAAAGCTAGGCAGGGTGTGGCTAGAGTCCTAAAGAGCTGGGCAATAGAGCTTATCCTGGGTCCTGGGCTACCCTTGCCCTGGTGGCTCTTGGCTCTCGTGTGGGAGTGAGCATCTCTATAAGGTCTGAATCCAAGCAGATTCTCCCAGTGCCCTCAGACAGCTAGTGTGCTAGTGTGTGTGTGTGTGTGTGTGTGTGCGCGCGCGTCTGTGTGTCTCCCCTCCTGGAGTTCTTTGAACAACAGGAAAGCAAAGAACCTATTTACTGCCATTCAGGTACATCCCACTGCCCTCTTTATATGCTAACCCCGGTGACAACACGTCCAGGGCCTTAGCCACCTGCCAATCCTCTTGCTTGGACTCAGAGGACAGACCGCTTCATCCCTCTACCCCCAGATACAAATGTCCGCTCCCACATCCACTCCCACTTCTGCTCCTGACAAGCACATTAAGCTCAGTGTCTTCTACAACACTCTCCCTCTTTCCCTGATGATTCAAAGCCAACCAAATTAGACTTCTGACTCGACATGGTGGATTGACACATGCACTTATTTCAACTCCCCCTCTGTCATTAATAATAAAAAAAAATTTATAAACCCACAAAAGCACAAAGAATCAGGAATGAGATTTCAACATACTTAGGGAGGACATAAAGTGAATGCAGGCAACTTAGAGAGGGATATTGATAAAATATGTGCTGACTGGGGCTGCAGACCTCCATGGAGGTGAGGGCTTGGAGGTATCAGGGACCACAAAGGGCAGATTGAGGCGCTGGGAGGAAACAGCAGAACTGCATGAAAGTCTGAATATGGGACCCTGCCCCAGCCCCAACCCCCCCAAGTCTCCTTCTGCACCTCACACAGCCATGCAACTATCCTTCAGTCCCTGCCCGCAGGCAAAAGAGATTATTTTCTGGAGAAGCTGAATAAGAGAAGCTCTGACCTTGGGAACACAGGTACTCAGAAAATGGGAGAGAGAAACGGGTCAAAAGACAAGCGGATTCAGCAGCAATAAGTGTACCTAGTACCTGGATCTGGGTTTCTAAAAACCCTCCGCTAAAAAGTACCAGGCTCTGACTTCCCTGGTGGTGCAGTGGTTAAGAATCCACCTGCCAATGCAGGGAACACGGGTTCGATCCCTGGTCTGGGAAGATCCCACAAGCCGCAGAGCAACTATGTCTGTGTGCCACAACGGCTGAGCCTGCGCTCTAGAGCCCTTGAGCCACAACTATTGAGCCCATGTGCCACAACTACTGAAGCCCACGTGCCTAGAGCCCGTGCTCCACAGCAAGAGAAGCCACCACACTGAGAAGCCTGTGCACCGCAACGAAGAGTAGCCCCTGCTCACTGCAGCTAGAGAAAGCCCGCAAGCAGCAACGAAGACCCAACAGTCAAAAAAATTAATTAATTAATTTAAAAAAAAAAAAGTACCAGGCTCCGTGGACAATGATGGATTCCAGAGTTGGGCAGAGAAAGTACCTAATAAACCTGGGGCAACTTCTTGTGCCAGCAAGTAAGGAAGTACTAAAAGAATAATCAGGACACTTCAGAAATACCCAGAGGTGCTTCTGAAGGGGCTTCCACTTGCCAAATCTGAGACAATTAGAGCATCAAAGTAAGTAACAATAGTAGTGGATTATAATCCCTAGAGTAACATAAAAATCTCTAAGGCAAGACATATAAATAAATAGAGGAGAAAGGAAAGATCTTCCTTACAGGAGAAGGTCAACTAAAATACATAGATGAAATTAGAAAAGTTACCGTTTGCCAACCATCCTGATGATATTCAGGCAAGAATCATCGATGAGTGCTAAAACTGGGGGGTCAGAATATTATCAGAAACAGTATAATAGCAAGATACTTATTAATTATGAAGGGAAACATAGTAACTTTGTGGTGGTGAAGCCTAGAAGCTACCACCTGAACAGGCGGTCAATGTTATGTCACCAAGACAACATTGTATGCCTCCTGGTACGAGGCACTGAGGACATAGTGCATGATTCAATCATGAGGAAACATCAGGCACACGCAAACTGATGGACATCCTACAAAGTAACTGGCCTGTACTCTTCAAAAAATGTCAAGGTCATAAAAGACAAAGAAAGGTCAAGGAGGCTAAAGAGACATTACAATTAAAAGTAGAGTGCGATCTTGTACTGAGTTCTAAACCAGGAAAAGAAAAACTCCAAACTTTTCCTTTAGCTATAAAGAATATTAGTGGGACACCTGGCAAAACACAAATAAGGTCTGAAGATTATATAATAGTATTCCATCAATATTAATTTCCTGATTTTGATCATGAAATTGTGGTTATGTAAAAGAATGAGCCTGTTTTTAGGAAAACACACTGAGGTATTTTTAGGAATCAAGTGGCACGTGTCCACAATTTATTCTTCAAACCATCAAGAAAAAAATAAGAAAATTATGTAGAGAGACTGATAAAGGAAGCATGGTGAGGTGTTAACACTCGTGGAATCCGGTGAAGGGTATACAGAAATTCTTTGTATTTTATTTTTGCAAGTTTTCTGTTATTCTGAATGTTTTTCAAAATAAAAAGAAACGGAAAGTAGGATTCAATAATGAAATAATAATCTGACTAAAAGTTTAAGTAAAATGTGATATAACTAGATTGAGAAGATAGGGGTATGAGAGCAAAACTCACATCTGCCATAATAGGCAGTCAGCAGATGTCTAAATCTGAAATAGTTACGAAAAGCAGTATAAGAATAGTATATCAGATAATAGAAACATTAGATATATAATTTCTAATATATAATTAGAAAAATAGTGGCACACAGTTGAAAAAAAAGTAGTTGCTTTGAGAAATGGAAACTGGTAATTGCAGAAGAATAAGACATGGACTTGGTATTTTCTGTTATAGATCTTTTAGAATTATTTATTTTTTAGTATTATTTAGTATTTTAAACTATCATTTAATTATTTACTATTAGTTAATTTCTAGTGTTTTTAAAAAGTAATTAATATGTATGAACTACAGACATGTACTACTTTTGGAACAACTGCATCTAATTCCTGAGGGCCCATCTCCCCAGGAAGGCATGAAGTCTCCCTAGTTTACCTTTTCTGAATCCCACCTGCACCAATGGCATCACATTACACCAATGCGTTTGAGTGAGCTGTTACTTAATCCAAAGCACAGGACGTACGCGGTGAGAATGGCTATCAAGACCTCTGGCTCTGACACACTTCCTCTGGGGACACCGAGCCATGGAGGCAGACGGTGAGCTGGGCTGGGCCCTTGGAGGCTCTGGCTTACACCCCGCCTGACGCTGTAGCACCACACGTGGGGTGGAGGCTACGTCCATGCCGAAGTGGCCGCTCAGCATAGAACATGTGGGCTGACAGCCCTGGGCCTTGGGGGACAACGGGGGCCCAGAACCCTCAGCACCGGCAGCCCTCAGCATCCAGCACCTGTCCCAGAGGAGCGCGGCGCTCCACTTACCTCTCCCTGGACCCCTGCCAGGCTGACAGTCCTCTGGGACCCAAACACACTCCGAGATGTAAGCAGCAAAGTGCTAAATTAAATTCTCCACCAGTAATGAAAAAACTCAAGGTTTATAAACTCTGGGGAGTGAGAGGAGCCTGGAGATGTAGAGGAAGAGGAAGGGGCCACAGCTGCCTACGGGGGAGGTAGAACCTCTCCCTGAGCCCTCCAGCGGGTAGGGTGGGTGCCCACAGGGAAAGTGAGGGTCTTTTGGAAACACAAGAATACATGTAATACTTTAATTATCAAACGAGGTCTTTCTTCTAGAAGCACCCGAAGAGTGGGTCAGGGAGGTACAGGGTTGGGTCCAGAAGGACGGCAGAGCCTCCTCTCCTATTTCACAGGAAGTGGGACGGCGAGGCTCAGAGGTAGGACACGATCGCCTGTCCCCTGGGCCAGGGCTCTGTCCTCATCAGCCCTCTGCTCCCAACGTCAGAACACTGAACCTCAGAGGGAAAGGCCAGAATTGTTTTCTGGACAGATCGCAGTGCGTAGCTTTTGCACAGTCTGTTTAGCTAGGCCTGCATCTACGTTACTGTTATTACTTATAGTCTAACATCAACTTTTGATTACTCCCTTCGTAGACAGAAGTTAGTGTTTGTTGTTTTATCGCCAGGTCAGCTTCCTCTTGCCACTAACTATGCCTCCGCGTGACTGCCGGCTGCCGACAGGCTCTGAGCTCAGGGACACACTCCCTTCACCATCAGCAGCTGCCCGACACGCTAACAGTGACAAATGTGCTCCACACACAGCAATGTGATCCAAAGAGAAGGAGAGAGTAATCAGCCCGGAGCCTCCCCTCCGTCCTAAACAAAGGCCGCGCCCACGTCGTCACCCCAGGCAGTGGCTCTGATCACCTGCAAAGGTACACAGCATCCCTGGGGGCTCTGCTGAGGCTTCTGCCTCTGACAGTGAGGTAATGAGCCCCCCCAGGAACTCTAATCCCCAGGGGCTCATGCAGGGCTGTTGGGGCCAACAGGTCGTCCAACTGGGGCACGACCAGTGCCAGGAGCAGGCACCAGAGTCTGGGCGACTGTGTCCTTCCTAAATCACTGGACCCTTTGGAAATCCGCATCCTTGGTTGTCAAACAGGGCCCGATTCTTTGTCCACCACTTGAGCAAAATAATGGTAAAGAACAAATAAACAACCAAAAATGCTGTCAGCAAATAGAAGGAGACACGTGACGTCACTTACCAGCGAAATTATCAAGAAATTATTAAGACAGACAACGAAACTGGTACAAACCTGAAACTTGCTAAGAGGCTAGATCTTACCTGTTGCCAGCAATAAAGCGATGCTAGCTCTGTGACACAGCGGAGGTGCTGGCTAACACGACAACGGCCACCATATCGCAATGTCAGTGGGTCAAGTCAATATGCTGTATACCTCAAACTTACACAGTGCGGTAGGTCGAATATAATCTCAACTTTAGAAAAAGAAAAGAACCTATTAAGAGCCAAATGCCTGCAGGTAGGTCCTCAGGCCTGGTTCTCAAACTTGAGCAGGCATCTGAGTCACCTGGAGGACTTGTTAAACCACAGATGGCTGGGCTCTAACCCTAGAGTTGCTGGTTCAGGGGGAGGGTGCTAAGAATTTGCATTTCTATCAAGTTTCTGGGTGGTCCTGATGCTGCTGGTCTGAGGACCACACTTTGAGAACCAATGTCCTAAGGGCTGCAAAGGTGAGGAAGATGTTTTCAGCCCTCAGGATTTGCAGCATGTCGTGTGGGGAGAGGCATGTCAGTGCAGGAGAGACACATGGGTATCCCAGCGATGTGGAAGGCAGCCCTTCTCTGGAGATATATTAAGTGTTCCAGGAGCCCAGGAGAAGCAAAAGGAAGTGGGTTAGCAGAGAAGGCTATATAGAGAAGGCGACCCTCTCTAGAAGTAAGTGGCAGGTAAGCAAATGTCGTGGGAAGGACATTCAGGGGACTGGTGTTGCTGGATCACGGCCTGTTAACTGGTCACACGGCTAGAGCACAAGGCCGGAGGTCACAGGGGAGAAGCTTGGGAGGCCAGCAGGCACTGGGGGTAAAGGAAAGTCTGTGGTTTTCCCACAGGCCTCGAGAATCACTGAAGGGTTTTTAAACAGGGCAATAGGAAGTCTGGCAAACCTTTACCTTTGTGGGTCTAAGTTCCCTTGTCTGTGTAATGGGGTGATAGGCAGAAGGTCTGGGGAGGCCTTTTCAGCCCTGACATGCTGTGATTCCATAGGGGCAGGGGACAGGACCCGGTGCCCTCCAGTCAGTGGCCTCGCCCTGCTGGCAGCCCCTTGCAAGCTCAGGGACTGAATGGCCATTCACACATGCTTGGTCTGTCTGTCCATCTGCTGCCTCCAGAACCCCGGCCAGCCTGGGAAGTGGAGGCAGACGAGTGGAGGTGTCACACACATTGCTAATCTCTCCTGGGCCTGTGCCCCCTCCCCCCTGGCTTGCAGAGCCAAGCGGCCTGGGACTGTGCAGCAGCTCACAATGAAAGGAAGAGGGTGTAGGAGGGAGGTCCCCGGGCTGACCCTGGTATTGTTCTTGGGCCAGAAGAAAGCTTCCTCCTGCCTGGCCACTGCAATGCTAGAAACGACGCCGGCCAGCCAGTGAGAGTCGGTGTGTCCTGGGGGGGCGCCTGCCGTCGGGGCGGCCTGGCAGCCCAGGCCCATTCACAAACGCCTGCAGCAGAGCACGTAGCCTTGTCCGCCCCCGCCCCCTCTGCCCCGGCCAGCGGCTGCTCCCAGCGAGAGGAGCTGGGGTAAACGAAAATAACTGGGCTCTCCGCCGCCAGGAAGGAGAACGAGACCAGAAACGGTACCCTGGCTCATAAAAGAATAATGGATGCTTCACACCCTCAGCAACACCTTCCTCTTCCCCTGGCCTCAGCTGCTCCTTCCACCGCCCGAGGTCGGAGCAGGAAGGTGTTGGACCAGGGTGCCACCTTGTTGAACCAGGACTGGCCCAAGTCACCAGGACATCCCCAAGGTGGCCAAGGTGTTTCACCAGCCCTGGAAACTGCTCTAGGAGTGGACGGTGGGGTTGCACATGGGGTGACCCTGGGCGTTGGGACCTCTTCTGGAAGGACCACTGACTCATTGGGATGGGTGGGTGCAGGCGGGTAGCCCTGCCTCTGAGCAGCGGTAGCCAGGGTGCGGTAGGCCAGCGTAGGGCTTGCTCTCAGCACTGGGTGCCTGGCACCTCTGCTGGCCTCCCCCTCCCAAGCCCAAGTCATTCCGGAGTTGAGGGTGGGTGGGTAGGCAGCTCTTGCTGTCTGTGAGATGCCCTGGGCCCAGCAGAGGTTGCGAGGGAGGCCATCTTCCGTCTGGCCTCGCTTGGGCCTGCTCCGCCCCACCCTCCCCAGTCTGACTGATCAAGCCCTCTGTCACGCGCAGCAAAGGATTCTGGGTATGGTCTGGCTCAAAGCAGGGCATGGACTGGATGGCCTCTCTACTGGGGGCAAGTCCTCTTTTTAAGGGACTCTGGCCTGGCCCTAATGAAGCAACAAAACATCCGCCCTCAGCCACTGTGGGAAGATGTGTACACTCCTAGGAATTCCTTACAGGTCCCAGGAAGAGAGCATAAGGAGTCATCAGGCCTTAGGATTTAGCCCTTGGCTTCCTAAATCCTCCTTCCATCATACATTTCTTTGCTCAAGAACATTCAATTGAGTCCCTATTTGGTCAAGTTCCAAGGCCTCAAGCACCTGCACCAACGGCTCTCTCTTTGGAGATGTCCCTTCAGGACTCTGGGACACCCCCATTCTCCGTGGTCTCCATTTCTTCTGAACTGCAGCTCATTTAGTTCTGCAGCCCTTAACGTCATACCTTCTCTTTTCTCTCTATAGACCCACCTCCCCGGCCATCCCTCAAGGCCCAGTTTGTGGTCTGCCTCCTCCAGGAAGCACAAGCTCATGGAGAGACAGGAAACAACTGGAGAACCTCAAACCTGGCCTAGAATCATGTCCTTCAAATGCCCACAAAATCCCTGAGGACTGGGGTGGCCTGATTCGTCTAGGACAATTTCACGAGGTAAAATTTGACAGGAAGATGAAAGAGTGGGGAGATGGGGTAAGGGAGAGGTAAGGATACACGAGGTAAGGATGGGGTGAACCAAGGAAGGCTCCACACACGGCTGGGGAGGTGGTTCTTCCCCCAGCCTGAGGTCTACACAGGCACACAGGTCTTCTTTTAGATAGCTGTCTTTGTAGGCGCTGGAGAAACTCACCCGAACCTGTATCCCTCCACCCCCCAACTCCTACCCCCAAATCACAGGAGCGATGTGTAGCTGGTTCCCAAGCACATTTCTCGCCTGTCAAGCTCACCAGGTCTGCTCTTGCTTCCAGGTGTAACTGAGCCACTTAGTAAGGCCACTTCACACCTGTAGAGTGTTTTTTTGATCCTTATATGACCTGGTTTATATTTTGACCCTCAGCAAAGCCTTGCAATGAAAGTCGAACCCGAACACGATCCCATGTTACAGCTGAAGAAATGGGAGCCAGAAGAGAACCATCTTGGATGAACTCCAAGATGTTCTGTATGTGGAACCGAAGGCCTCTCGGATGACAAGTGAATGAACTTCAGGACTTTGTCACCTGTTTTAACTCTCAGGGCTTTTTTCCTGGTTATACTCTAGATCAGTGTTTAGCAATCTTTTCCTGTAAAGGGCCAGGTCAGATATATTTTAAGCTTCAAAGGTGGTAGGATCTGCACTACAGCTATTCAACTCTGCCTTGTGACACAAACACAACCACAGCCAGTGAACTAACGAACGGGCAAGGCCGTGTGCCAATAAAACTTTATTTGCAGAAAGGCTGGAGGGCCGAACTTGGTCTGCAGGCCACAGTTTGCCAACCCATGTCTAAGACCCTAACTGCGCTGTGGATAATTGAGGCTGTCATGTAAGGGAGGCAGATGTTTCCGGAACCCCCCAGAAAGCACTCACCACCTCCAGTCTCCCCTCCTTGCATTCTGCTCCCACCCCAAGACAGTCGCCTGCTTCCCAGGAACTTTCCTAGCTGTCCCCAACAAAACTCTTCACTCCCCAAATAATAATTTCTTGTAAAAATACTCCCAAACAACAAAAATAAAAATAGGCTAGCCTCACAGCGCACACTGCCCATGGCCAATGGGCCTTGCTACCTGACGGTCTCAGACAGGAAACCATGGATCGAAGGATTCCTGGTTTCCTCCTTTATTGTATGGGCGCCTATTTTTAACCTGAGGGAGGAAGCACTGTGGGAGGAGGGGGTGGCCAGAGAGCAGAGGGGCTCTCCCAGGTGAGCACTCCTCCTCAGAGCCGGGGCACGATCTGGAGTCAGCAGGGGTTGGCGGGAGGCCGGTGGAAACCTTTCCGATTAAAAAGAAGTACAAACATCTCTTCCTCTGTCAAAGGTGTCAGTGGGGGCTCCTCTCTCCCTCTCCCCACCCCCTCCTCCTCTCTTTCCATTTTTAGTGCCTTCAGCAGCAGAGAGAGAGGAAAAAAAAAGATATCCATTTTCTTGTTCTTGCTTATTAAGGAAATGACATTCACCCCTAAGTTGCTGTACGTGACTACAGTCGCCTAGGATTAGAAAATGGTTTTCCATCACCTCTTCCTCCTCGTCACTCCTTGCAAAGGGGCTCCAGCCTGCCTGAATTCCAATTCCACTCCCCCATTTGTAAGCGGTGTGATTTGGGGCAGGTGTTTGATCCCAGTTTTTCTGTCTGCACGATGACAGCAACAGCAGTACCTACACTCTGCAGGGCAGTTACAAGAATTCAGACATGACACAGGCAGACGTGCGGCGCAGATGGGGCGCAACTCACGCGAGCCCCTGTGAAGGAGGCACAGGCCCTGGGCTGGGGTATGAGTCCCTCTGGGACAGGAGCAAGTCAGGGCTCATTTAGCCATTCACCTACTATTTAGTGAGCACCTATATGAGCCCTCATGGAACGTAACGTGGAGGATGCAGACCACAAAAATAAAGTATGTGTGACGAGCACGGTGGAGAAAAATGAAGTGGGGGCAGGGGATGAGGGATACGCAATGGGGTGTTCCAAAGGCTTTACTGAGAGGGTGACATCTGACCAGAGACAACATCGTCTGCAAAAGGAGATCAGTAACAGCACAGCCTCCACAGGGACGATGTGAGGATAAGTAAGGTAAGAAAAAGAAAGCACCGTCACGGTTCCTGGAGCCCGGAAGGCACTCAGCCAGTGTTTGCACCGCGATGCAGTCATTGCTAGGCGCTCGTTACAGGGACTTGAGGAGAACTACATGTCCTGGTTCACTGGAAAGGCAGTGGCCCCTGCATTTAAACTCAGTCCATCACGACCAAGATGATGCTGGGTCCCCAGAAAGGGGCCCAGTCAATCCTGGTGGACTCAAGTAATGAAGTCAGACCAGACCTCCCGTGGGACCGAGAAGGGACGCGAAGCGGGACTTGGGGAAGAGGACAGGCCTGGGGTCGTGAAGTGGGACTTAGTTTTTACACGACTTTGCTCCTTGGCATCTCGGGATGCTTTAATAATCCTTACGCCTGCAAGTTAGCATATCCTGGAAGTTTCCGGGAGACTTGGCCACGGAGCTGGCACAGCCCTAGGGAACGATAAAGTCACTCCTTCCCACCTGGAGGGCTGGGAACTGGGCTACAGCAGCTTCCATCCAGCGTGGGGCAGCCCCTTCCCACCCACCTGGGGGCCACGCTGCAACGGCGCCACCTGCTGGAAGAAGTGCTACTCCCGCATCTGCCACCCTTTGTGTTCCTCCAAGCACCGGGTGGAGTAGGGGAAGCCTGATCATCATTCTGGAGGGCGGTGATTTTCATTCTGAAAGCCCGTGTGTCCCTCAGATTCCTGGGGGGAGGGGGGTGTTTCTCACCCTGACCTTATTCTGGGATAAGTGGGTACATGGGGTGCTGAACCCCAAGTCTCACTGTCCCCCTCCTTTAGCTGGTCTCCTGTCCCCTCTCTGGGGTCCTATGTGATCAGAGTCCTTGGGCACGTCCATGAGGGCAGAAATGCCACCCAACTCAGTCGTGTTCCTTGTCCAGCGTGTGCGCCACGCAGACCTCACAGCAGCGGGCCTACACACTGCGTAGTTCACTAAACTAGGCCAGTCCCCAGAGGATCAGCGCAACGGACCTGAACAGGTGAGGGTGAGCTCACAATTCACTGCAGACAGACACAGAACTTAGTTTCAAAAGTTCCTAACAGGAAAGCAAAAAGGGAAATAAGTTGGGTTAGGCAGTTCCTCTTGTCAGACAAAACCGTTAGGTAGACCTAATGTTTGTCTGACAGAGCGTTCAAAGAAAAACGATCAAAGTGCGTCCTTTTCAAAAGCTTTAGGTAAGACATGTTAACTCAACAACATCTTTCAACTGGGGTTTTGTATAAGATGCAGAAGAATCCAGGGCTGTGTGTGGAACACAGAGGCAGTATGTCGGCAGGGCTCCGAGGAGATGCTCAGGAGAAACCACTCGAGTGACCACGCCTCGGGGGTGGTGTCTGGGCTGGAGGTCCTGGGCCAGAGGTGAGGAGAGGGGAGTGCAAGGGGAAGCCAGCACCCACTCAGATTGGATTCCCTTGCCTTCACATTGAACTCAGTCACGGTTATGGCTCTCCATCAATCCCCTCAGCCCCACCTGCCAGCACCTGTCCTTGCAAGGGCAGAAGCCAGCACTCTGCACCTCCCCAAACCCTGGACCAGCGGGCGCCTCCACTGCAGGCCCAGGGGAAGCCGTGTGGGGTGGGGAAGGCCGCCAGCACCCCTCACTCCAGGGGTGAGCACCCTGCTCGTCTGTGCAGCTGGTAGAGGCCGAATGGGTGTGCCCTTTTGGGAGCGGCCACGTGTTCCCAGGGGTCTGGGGACTGGAGGGGGTGGGGGGGAAGGGTCCCTGGAGCAGGATCAGGCCTGCGCGTGGCCGGGGACACTTTGACCAAACAGGTGCTTCCCTCACCTGCGTGGCTGCCTTCTTCACGGCCTCATCCTCCCCCTTGTCCTGGGGAGAAGGCCTGAGCCTTGAGGGCCTGGGCCGTTTTGGGGATAGCGCTGAGCGCCGTATTTGCATGTGGGGCACCGACAAGGCAAGGACAGCTTTGGCTGCTATGGACAAGGGACTTCCCGTGCAGAGGTGACCGCGGAGCCTCCAGGGTGGTGCGCTGGTGCCCTCTAGTGGGAGATCACAGTGCGGCCATCTGTCCCTCGGCGCCCGCCATACCTGACCCTGGGGCCGTACTGGGAGCAGGGTTACAGATAATGGGGGCTGGGATGCCCACAGCTCTGCCAACATGGCAGGCTGGCCAACCCCCTTCCACAGTTCACAACAGAGGGGCCAAAAATGCAGGCGGGACCCCCAGGACTCCATGCTAAGCCCAGTTGTATGGGTCTCAGCTTCCGCCCTGCCCTGTGGCTGCACCGCCTGGAACCATGATGGATGTCCTCCCGAATCCAGGTCACTGCACTCAGAGCCTCCAGCTACACCGCCCCCCCCCAACCAGAGCTCTTGGGGAGCAGAGCTAGCCTCAGCTCACCTGAGGCTGCTGAGTTTGGGGATGCTAAAATCTGGTTGCTAGCTGTCACCCAGCCCAGCTCACTCGCTCTCCACTACCTCTACAGGGAGGCAGACCTTGGAGACAGTCAGCATCAATGCCTTTACTAACCAACTACATGCCTCTTATGGGTGGAGAACTGTGCCCAGCAGACATGTGCACCTACTGTCCACCCTGCTGTCCCAAGTTCCTGGTGGCTCCAGGGGCCTGAGTCCCAGCAGCGGGGGTTCCTGGATTCATTGCCACCATGCAAATACAACCAGGTGGGACCATTAGGGATAGAGTCCTCGGCTTTGGCTGGAGAAGGATGTGGATGGGCACTCCCACCGAGGACCACTCACTGTGACATGTGCCCCACGGGTGACTCCCAGTGAGAGACAAGCTAGAGCTTCCAGAGATCCACAACAGGCATCAAGCTGGGGGGGCCTCTGGGGCCCTTGGCTCCTGACTCAGTCATTCTTTCAAGCCCCAGGCTGCAGGGACCGCACGGCCCTGGGGAGGCAGGTGGAGGACGCAGGGAGGGGACCAGACTTCCCTCTACGGGGACCCTCACCTGGGCGAGGCACCGGCATTCCTCAGGCATGTACTACTGTCATCAGAGCACATCTAGACGGTGCCCCGCGTGGGCAACTGTATCTCATGCAATTCTCTGTTTCTCTAAAAGGCTGGTGCAAAGCACTTGCGCATGAAGATGAGTTGGGCGAGCACGTGAAGGAAAGAGGCAATCGGGGCAGAAGCGCCACTGCTCACCCAACTGCCTCCTGCTCCCACCCCTGCCAGCCCCTTTGCCCTTGGGTGGAGTCATGCGACTAGTTCTGTCCAACAGGTTAAGTGCAAGTGACACTTCTGGACCAAAGCATTTGAGAGGCAGGGAATGACCCTGCAGCTCTCTCTGTCCCTGCCAGGGCCACCTAGGTGCCGTGGGTTGAGGTGGCAGGGCCACAGAATGGAATCTAACTCGACCTTTGAGCCCCCACTTTGGAAAGGAGCTGCCCTAGAGGGCAGCTGGATACTCAGCAGAATCTCAGTAAGTGAGAAATAAGATCCTATGTGTGAAGCCTCTGAGATTTGGGGGTTTGTTTAATATCATGCTATGGCCTACAGTATCCAAACACAGCAGATGATCAAAAAATCTTGTTTTGTAAAAACAAACAAACCCCCTCAAACAAAACACCCCCCCCCCCAAAAAAAAAACCCCATACACCCTGGATATCACACTAACAAGAGCATAACCAGGTTCATGTCAAAGTTCTGCTGGGAAATGATGGGAGAAACTCATAAGGAGAGGGATGGATTGAACGTCAAGACAGACAAACATCTGCCCTCCTTCTGGGTGGAAGAAACGGAGGGCAGGTGGGCAATGAGCTTCAGGCCCATCTCCTCCCTCCATCCTCCTACTTTTGTTCCTTCCTGCCTCCAGGTGGGGAGGGGAGGCTCCAGGTTTCTTTCTAGTCCTCAAACCCTGACTTCTATCTAAGACGGTCTCTAGGAAGCCCGCTCATCTCCGCTTAGGCCCCTGACTGCTGTGGATGGGCTTGGGTCCCCAGGCTATGGGTGGGCCTTCCCTCCCGTGCAGACGTCTTCAGTTGGGTGCATGGTGTCTCCTAGATGTATTTGGAAATGGGAGGTGTTTTGGGGGGTCACCATGTCTACCCTCTCCCCAGTGACTGGCATACAGCGGTTGAAACTGGGAACACTAAATACCTGTACATATCAGACAGGTCTATACAATTAAGATCTGTCCCACCCCAAGTGCCAATAGCTAAGCTAGCTGACCCTGTGGCCCCAAGGCCAAACAATGGAACCAGCGGGCCCTGTCTATACGAAGCTTTGAAGAACACTAGGAATATTCAGAAAACAGTCATCCAGATCTGCTCCCACCAGACCTCAAATTCTACCACCAGAGATATATGTTTTGGGATCAGGAAGCCTGTTGGACTTGTCCTAATGGTACCATATGAAATGCAAACACCCCCAAGAGAGGTCAAACCATGAACATGGTCAGCTACAACTTTTCAACTCTTGTGGATAATTTTGATAAAACTGCAGATTTTCTGCAATGCTTTAACAAATACAGATTCCTGGGTACAATTCAGTGGGTGTGCTCACCAGCCTCCAGGACGGCCCCCAATGACCTCACCTCCTGATATTCACACCTTTGTGTAGTTCCTTCTCCATTGTACCGGGTTGATCTGTGCAGTCAACAAATAGTAGGTGGCAGAGTGAGAGTATGTCACTTCTGAGATTAGGTTAGAAAAGATTAGGACTTCTGTGTTGGATGCTCTCCACTCTCTCATCCATGTTATGTCTATGCCTGTCTGTCTGTCTCTTTCCCTCCCTTTCTTCCTTCCTCTGTCCTTTTGGAGGAAGCCAGCTGCCATAATGTGACACTCAAGCAGTTTATGGAGAGGTTCACGTGAATGAAGCCTTCTGCCAGCAGCCAGGGTAGACCTGAGGCCCTCCCTGCCCTCTGCCATGGGAGGGAGCCAGCACGCAAGTGGGTCCTCCAGCCCCGGTCCAACCTTCAGATGACTGCAGCCCCAACCGACACCTTGATCACAGCTTTGTGAGAAACCCTGAGCCAGAACCACCTGGCTAAGATGCTCTTGGATTCGTGACCCCCAAAAACTGTGTGTGGCAACAAATATTTATTGTTTCAGGCTGCTAAATTTTAAGCAATTTATTACACAGAAATAGAGAACTAATACAGTGGATCTAGGGTAAGACCCAGAGAGCTGTAGATCCACTTAGGCACTCATCTGTTGGTCGTTTTCTGAGGGCAAAGCTGGTTCAAAGTGTGTGGTATGTGTGGACTATCAAAACCCATCCACTGCATGAATCCTGACAGGGAATGGAGCCCAGAGGGGAAGACGTCCACTCCCGGCACCTCTGAGAGCTTATGTCACACACGGGCCCTGAAGACCAAGCATGCTTACAGATGGACTGTTTCTGAGAGAAAGAAAACCCTAGAATATGAAACCTGAGAGGTTGGTCTGATGATTTTCAAAATTTGTTTAGTAGTGGAACTATTCCTTCAAATGAAACCATTCATAGAAGACTGGTCTAGAGACTCGGGCAGAGCCCTTCTGGGTCAGCCTGAGTGGGGGTCCCCTCGAGCCTGCTTTTTCAGCCGCCCTACTCACCGCCCCCCGCCACCAGCAGCACCTCTGAGAAAACCCCAGAGCTTTACAGTTTGCAAACCTCTGATTTAATCCAACTGTGTCATTTTACTGGTGAGTAAACCGAGGCCCACAGAGGAAAGGTCATGCGGCACGTCCATGGCAGGAGCCACGAATTTGAATTTGATTCTCGTGACCTCTGATGCAACCTGTCTGCCCTCCTTGGGATGCCACTCAGGACAAATGCACAGGGTGGGGATGCATACAAGAAGTCACTCCCTCTCCCACCTCCTAACAAAGGCAGGGGAGGCCACAGCCTCTCCACCAGCAGAGGGAGTGCCTCTTACGTGCCAGGCTGTGTTCTCAGTCCTTTGCGGGAATTCATGTGTTCCATTTTCTGGACAACCCCAGGAAGTAGATACTGTTATTATCCTGTTTTACACAGGAGGAAACAGGCAGAGCAAGGTAAGTAACTAGCCCGACTCCTTGGCTAGTCAGTAGCACGGCCAGGATTCCATGGGGTCCAGACACCAAGTCCTTAACCCCTGCACTCCGCCGCCTCGCCCAAGCGAGGGCCCAGCTCTCCTCTCCCTTCCAGCGGGACTGAAAGGCCCTCTGCTCTACTCCCCAGGGAGCTGGGATACAGTCACCCAACAGGAGACGTGATCGCACCTGTAACTTTTCCGGCCAGGATGCCCTAGGCTTCCAGCTCAAAGGCCACTGAGTGCTCAACACCTCTCCCAGGGAGTGGGGCTCCCCACTTAGATCAATGTCTCTCAAATGTATTCTTTCTATCAATAATGAACACTGTAGGCATTTAGGAATAGAGCAAGAAAGCAGTGATTTCTAAGTACTTTACCTTTTGTCTTTTGCACCAGAGCTAGCTTTATATTAGCTGTGAGAATTTAGCACAGATCCAGGCCAGAGGATATTTCATGAGCCAATACTCTGTGCCTTTGTCCTACATACTATGGCCTAGACCCTATTGATTATTTTTCTCTCAGACATAGGAAAGTTGCAAAAACAGTACAAAGAGCCCCCACCCTGCCATCCTCCTTGCTCAGATCCTCTGACTCTTAATACTACACCACACGTGCTCCTCTCTCCATCTGTGGGTCTACATACCCATCATCATTCATCTTTTTCTAAAACTTTTGAGGACACACTGCAGACATGAGGCCACATATCCCTCATATTCTAGTGTGTGTCTCTCAGCAACAAGGACACTCACCTACCTAACCATCATATAGCCCCCCAAGGCAGGATACGCCTATCCAAGAAACACTTCTGCCACAGACCCCAATTCACATTCTCCCACTGTCCAACAAGGTCCCTATTTCTTTCTGGTCCAGGATCTCAAAAAGGAATGTATATTGCATTTAGTTGTCTGTCTGCCTCTTCAACCCCCTCCAATCTCAGACATTCCTCTTTGTCTTTCATGTCCAAGCAATTTTAGAGGATGGGTCTTCCATTTGGTTCCTCGTGACCAGACACAGGCTGTGCTTTCTTGGCAGGAAAACCCCAGAAATGATGCTGGGCTTCCTCTGTATAGCACATCAGGGGCACGTGGTATCCACTCATCCCACGCTAACGATGTAGACCCTGATCACCTGGTCAGGTTGGAGCCTGCCAGATTTCTCCACCATGAAGTCACCACACTTTCCCTTATAATAAGGTAAGCACTATGTGTGCCCCAGTCTGGTGCCTGGTGAGTTTCCAGTCTACAGTGGATGAGGAATCTAAACAGAGCCCAGTGGTCTCAATGAGTTAAGGGGCAGAGTTCAAAATTCAGGGAGGGCAAGGCCACTAGAATTTGGAAGGCAGAGTACCAGAGAGGAGAAAGCTGCACAGACAGAGAAATCCAGAAATTGCAGGCCCTTGAGTCTTTGGCTGCGGACCAATTTGTGCATGTGTGTGAGGAAACTTTCAGGGCTGGTGAAGCACTACATGCAAATAATTGATGGAATAATTCCCTGAGATCACACACAGCTGGAAATAGCTCATATTCTTAGCCGACAGGGTGGAAATACCTCCTAGTACATAGGGCACTGAGTGGAAAATTCAGGCTATTGACTCAGTAGTGGAGCAAAATTTGCCCTAGACTGAAGGCTTCCCACCTAACAAAGCTTAAACAGCAAGCCTTGAAAGGATCAAATTCTTTTGAAGTAACATAACTGTGTTCCAGAATAAAGTTCAAAATATTTTAATTAATAATAATAATATCAGCCAGCACCCAACAATGTAAAATTCCTAATATATTGCAACTAATATAAAATTACCAAGCATGCAAGGAAAAATAAGACCCATACCCAGGAGAAAAATAGATTAACAGAAACAGACGGTAAAATGACATGGATAACAATTAGTAGAGAAGGACATTAAAACAGCTACTATAAAATATTCCATATGCTCAAGAAGATAGGAGAAAACATGAGCAGGAAGATAAATACAGAAAAGAAATCCATACTGAACTTCTAGAGATGAACAATATAATATCTGAAATGAAAAATACACAGGATGGGATTAACAGTAGATTAGACACTGCAAGAAAAGATTAGTGAACTTGAAGACATAGTAATAGAAATTATTCAAAATGAAACAGAAAAAAAAAAAAAGGACTAAAAAATAAGCAGAGCTTTGGTGAGCCATGGAAAATACAAAGAAGTCCAGCATGCATATAATTGGAATCACAGAGGGTGGGTTCCGGGGGAGGTGAGGAGGATAATGGTTGAAATTTTTCCACATTTGATGAATGCTATAAACCTACAGATCCAAGAAGTTCAATAAATTCCAAGTGGAACAAAAACAAGGAAAACCCAGCCCACGTCACATCCTAATCAGATTGCTGAGGCCTTGACTGCACATTCTATTATCTTCCCTTAATAGGCCCAAGGCATAAACACTCAACAAAAATGCAGCAAAGTCCCAGAGGGAGTAGGAGGGGAAGAATGGATGTGGATGACATAGAAAGACAGGCTCAGCAGAGAGGAGGAAAGGGTGATGGGGTGAGTGTGGAGCAGGTCACCGTGGGGCAGGCCCGGTCACCAAGGAGGGTCTGCTGCCCCCCGCCTCTGCAGGAGGCCCAGCCTCACTCCTGGAGGCAGCTACACTCCTATTGCTTCCGCCCAAAGCCCAGCACCAGAAGCATCCAAGGACCTAGATTCGATGTCTCTTTGCTGAATAAGTCCTCTTGTCCTGGAGCCTGGCCCAATTTAGGGAAAGGAGTCCAATCAATGACAAAATCAGCAAGCACAGCAGACACCTGGAGGCTGGCAGGACAACTCTACTATTCAAAGGCCTAAAAATAGTCCTGACTACATTAGAAACTGAAGCAGCCCTGCCAGTCCCACTGGAACATGCTGCAGGTTGCCTCCCCTCAGAGATTTCAGGTCAAGGGACAAAAACTTCCAGGTTTGCTGAGTTGCCAGTACGTGGGCCATTTCATCTATGTCAGGTCTGCCCCCAGCAGCTGCGGCACAGCTGAGCCCAGGCTGCTACACACACATCACAGTGGGACACTCTGCACCGAGGCAGGTACCCACCCCAGCCCACCTACCTCTGCAGTACATCCAGCTCTACCCCGCAGGAGCAAGGGGCCAGTGGGAGAGTTGAGGCCTGAGCAGGCCAAGGGCAGGGGGAGGGGTGCTGTTGGAGACGCTGCCCCTGCACCTACCTGCCAGGCCGGGAGGACCTTCTCGATGTCATTCAGGTTGATTCCATCCCCATCTTCCAGCTTCCCTTTTCCACACCTGGACCAGAAAAGACATAATGGCATTGAAAGGACAGCTCATTCATGCATCCGGTCCTGGCCCAGCAAGCAGAAAGAGAGGGGTGATCAGGAGACACCAGGCCCTACTCTCCCTCAAGGCCACAGAATCAGCCTGTCCCACCTAGAGGAAACAGCCCTCCTCTCCTCAGGCCTGGCAACAAAAGCCCTTCCTTGAGGACAAAGGACTCTGTGCAGGCAGGAATGTGGGAACTCGGGTGGGGAGGAGGCACTAAGACAATATCCAACACCTAGGGAGGTGAGGGTACCAGAGCTCCCTTTGACCTCTCCAGGCAAAGATGTTAAGCTCCTTGCCAATGAATGCCCCAAAGCCTGTCACACAGCTCCTGCAAAAGCCCATCATCTTGCCCGGTTACACCAAAGGGAAAGCGAATAAGCAGAGAGACCAAGCAACTTTCTTGAGGTCACACAGGCCTCCAGTAGGGCTTCCATCTTCCTGGGCCTGACTTTGCCAGTCCAGCAAGCCCGCTCAGATACCGATGCTTTGTCTTCATGTCCTCTGCGGGCGGGCGCACCTTCAGGCCGGAGGAGCTGGCCCTGATTCACTGGCAAAGGCCCGTGTCTTTCGCATATTTAAGAGTGAAGACCCTGGAATCAGACTGCAGGGCTTGGAACCCCAGCGGCGTTGCTTACTAACTGCACAAGTCACTTTCCCACTCTGTAACTCAGTTTCCTCATGTGTAAAGTGGGGATACTTACTAGCACCTAACATCACAAGGTGGTTGGAGGATTAAATTAGTTCATGAGTTGAAGTGCTTAGAACTGTGGTCAGCATATAGTAAACACTATTATAAAGGTATTATGTAGAAAATATATTATCATGGTAAATACAGGCAATAATTAAGAAAAATTATAATAAGGTAAATATATTAGTGCTACTAGGACTACTTCTATTACTATTATTGTTGTTGTTGTTATTGGGGCAGAGCAGCAGGGCAGTGACTGATTAATTGCATAGATTCTAGAGTCAATTGCATAGATCCAAGAGTCACCCTCATGCAAGTTACTCAATATTTCTGGGCCTCCTAGATTCCGTATCTGTCGAAGTGAAGATAACAATAGCTCTTACCTCCCTAGGCTGTGGTGAGTTTTAGATAATACAGGCAAGCGGTTAGAACTGGGATTTGTGTGTGCACAGTCAGTATGAGTTACCACTACTATTAGGTATTAGTATTATTGGCCCGGGTATAGTGAGGGCTGCCTGATGGGTTGGTGGCAGCATTTTCCAGTTCCAGAGTTAATGCAACTCTCAAATTTCAGAGTAATGAGGTCATTTGATCATATATTTGCCAAGCCTCTCTTGTGTCTTTGGACCTGGCAACTTTTCTTGGAGTCATGGAAAATAAATCCCACGTGGTTCCTGCCCTCAGACAGCTCACAGCTCTCGGCCAAGGAGTCCTAAGTCTACTGGGCAGTGAACTTGAGCACCAGGAGAGGGCAGCATGAGATAAATGCTATGAAAGCCCTGCGGGCGGAGGCACCCGGGCACCTCAAGGAAGAGAAACGGGGTGGCTGCAAAATTCAGCATGGCTTGGGGGAAGGGGCGGGGGAAATGCTCGACACCCCGTTCTATACGTGCTTCTGTCTTGGGGGCTCCAGCTCGGGCTGAGCCCTCTGTGTCACAGCACAGTGGCAGTGCTCAGTCGGGGCAAGCAGGACCCAGAGAAGCAGCGTCCAGATGGCCTGGGGCGGAGGGAGGAGGTGGGGCGTGAGCTGCCCCAGCACAGAATCTGGGAGAACGTGCCAGGCAGAGGGCAGCAGGGCAGAGGCCCGGAGCTAAGCGCAAGCATGTTGCCAGCAAGGAAGTTAGGGTTCTTGAGGCTGGAGAGGGGTGGGGTTGGGGGTAGGGGTGCAAGGACGGGGGTCCAAGGGCCAAGATGGTGCTGGAGAGCCAGGGCTGGAGGCACAGGTTGGGTTCTGGCCAGTAGAGCTGGGGTGGGAGGGGTGTAAGGGGACTTCTTGCCCCTTCAGCCCCCCCTGGTGGTGATGTGCAGGGTTGCAGAGGAGGTGGAGAGAGGTCTGGAAACTTCCAGCTGCCTTCAACGAACAAATCTGGCTGGTAGAGACAAGCTGGCCCATGAAGGCACCAACTGCTCGCAGTCATCTGTGTTCCCTGCGTGCCCTGGCAGTGGGGGAGGAGGCAACTGGGGACTCTGGGCCAGCTGACACCCCTCCCCCAGGTCACGTGGGCGCATAACACACCTCTGGCTCCAACCACCCCCCAGCACTAGCCTAGCACAGCACAGCGTGGCACGGCCTTTCAGTCTCACCTCAGCAGCCCCCGGGGTCGGCAGGGAGGGCTGCTGCCCCCCACACCCGCCCTGTGTGGGGCTCAGAACTCCCTGGAGGACCAGCAGGCAGGTTCCGAGGGCAGAAGGTTGCTACAAACCAGCTGAGTCACTGCTGCCAACAGGGTTTCCAAGGCAACAGCCTTCTCCAATTTCTGTCCCTCCATGGAAACACAGGCTGCGGGAAGCCTTGGCAACCGAGTGGTACCCTACTTACTTCCAAGGGCTGCTGCAGTGGCTGCGCACGTGGAGTCCATCCCCAGTACGGCCGGACTCCAAAGGTGACACAGTTCCTGGCTTAGCCACAAGGTGGCCACAGGACACTGCTCCCAAACTCCCCAAGAACCCAGGGGAGATGGAATTTGGCCAGAGAGCCAGGTGTCTACGGGAGACCCTGGACTTGACAAATCTGGCCGGCTCCTCTGAGTGAGTGAGCCTGGTAGTGACGGTGTGTGCCCATTCCTCTGGCTCCGGAAGGGGCAATGGCCCTCAGCACAGGGGGACCTTTCCTCCCCTGGATGGTCATCTGTCGCTACTGCCAAATTGTATTTTGTTAGGATGTTAATTTGTGTGAACTGGTGCAGATGCTTTCAGAAAGCTTGACTTCATCATTCTCTCCCCACTGGACACCTTCAGTCCACGAGGCAGTGTCATCACGTCTATCCTCTGGGCCTCAGTTTCCCCACTGGTGTCGCCATCCATGTGCTCCCAGAGGATAGAGGAGAGATGGGCGCTTCCCAGGGAAATGCCACCTCTCTCCAGAAGCCTTCCCCAAACAGTTCATTCCCCACAGTGCTCGCTTCTCTACAACCTCTGCATTTACTTTATGTAACTGCGCACCTGGCCCTTATTTTATACTGTGTACTCTCTGAATCTGTACGCACAGTCTCAATCATGAATGGTTCATATCTCCTTTTAACAGTAGAGTGAATAGAAATAATACTTATGGACAGGGACCGTATTGTATACTGTGTGTGTGTGTGTGTGTGTGTGTGTGTGTGTGTTCTTCACCATCTGGGGTCCCATAGGGCCTTGTGACTGGGCGTCAGAAGTGCAAAATTCTCCTCCCTTTTTCATAGCACACCGTGAGCTCAGCCGGCTCCCACCACAGGGCAGATGGGGAGGGTCACTCCTGCAGAAAACCAGCTTCTGACCTTGACCTGCTGAGGAAAGGTCAGCTTTCCTAAAATCAGAAGTGGGAGGGCACAGTGCTGTGCAGCCCCGCAGCTCAGGAGCCAAGTGGCCCCAGTGCTGCTGTGTGAGAGGGGTGAGGGTGCGGTAAGCCGATGGTCGGGTGTGAGGCAGGGTCAAGGGAGCCCCGTAGTTGGGCCTCTGCTTTGTACCATCTCCTCCTAACAGGATGCCTCCACAGTCAAGGGCATCTCCTCTCTCTACCCCCAAAGCCCATCCCGAGAGTTCGGATAGAACACTCACAGGCAGGGGCAGGACAGTGGAGAAAGGAGGTGTGGGGCGGGGATGGGGTCCCCTGGGAAAGTCTCACGAGTGATGGGCCGCTGCCCCCCAAAACACACACATGCACATAATTTTACATAACATTTTAAGGGGATGAAGCCAATTCAAGGATACTCTGGTATCCCTGAGCCTGAGCACTGGATGGCGTCAGAAGGGCTTAAACCACAGGTCGGCTACTTGGGCAGGTCACTGTGCCTCTCTGAGCTTCCTTGCTCTCATCTCTGAAACAAGCACGCGAGCACCTCCCTCTCAGGTTGTCACACTAACACTGCAGTGAGGCCACTGCTGCCAGGAGGAGGGTGACCCCCGGGGTGGGGGTGGGGGCAGAGTTAGCAGCGGGGCAAGGTGAGATGCCAGAATGTAGCTCATAACATCACCTATATGTCAATTCCAAGTGACAGGAGGACAAGGGTTGGCAGGGAAGGACTGGAAGGAAAAATAAAAGCCATAAGTATAATTAAAAGAAAAAAGTGGAAAACAGCGAGGGTGGGTGAGGATGTGGAGAAATCAGATCCCCTGCGTGTTGCTGTTGGCCATGCAGACTATGCGGCTGCTGTGGAAAACGTTAAAACATAGACTTGCCATGTATAACAAGATACATCTGATCTTCACCTGATCAAAGTGCGTTTTGTTATGTGCATGAGTTTGGAAATTTGGAAAGTCCCCAGGTCACCTGAGGATGGGGGCTGATTGCCAGGGAAACCAACCCTGGGATAGAGGAGTAAGAACGTTTACCCCCAACCTCAGATTTCCAGGGAGAGGGGAGGGGCTGGAGATTGAATCAATCAACAGGAACCGATGATTCAATCAATTATGTCTATGTAGCGAAGCCTCTCTACAACCCAAAAGGAGGGGGTTTGGGGAGCTTCCAGCTGGGTGAACCCGTGGAGATTCAGGGAGAATGGCGTACCCAGAGAGGCCACGGGAATTCTGCATCCCTTCCCCCATACCATGCCCTGTGCATCTCTCCCACCCGCCTGTTTCCGAGTCATATCCTTACATGATAAACTGGTAATCTAAGAAGTAACATATTTTCCCGAGTTCTGTGAGCTGCTCTAGCAAATTAATCAAACCCCAGGAGAGGTTGTGGGAAACCTTGATTTACAGCAGGTTGGTCAGAAACACAAGTAACAACCTGGACTCCTACTGATATCTGGGAACAGGGCTCTTAGTCTGTGGAATCTGATGCTGTAACCAGGGAGATGGTGTCACATCAGAATTGGTGTCAGAAATGGGCCCCGTGACCCAACAATTCCACTCCCAGTCATAGACCCCAAAAGTAGTGAAAACAGGGACTCAAACAAATACTTATACACGAATGTTCATAATAGCATTATTCACAGTTGCCAAAAGGGGAGAACAACCCAAATATCCATCAGCGGATAAATGGATAAACAAATGCTGGTATAGCCATACAGTGGAATGTTATTCAGCTATGAAAACGATCGAAGTGCTGATATAAGCTGCAACGTGGACGAACCTCAAAAATATTATGCTGAGTGAAAAAGGCCAGACACAAAGACCACACATGATTTCATGTATATGTGTGTATATATATATGTGGAATTCCATCCATACATATATATACATATATATCTCCAAATATCTATATCTATATACCTATATAGATATTAGAGAGAGAGAGAGAGAGAGAGAGAGATAGATAGATAGGTAGAGATAGATATCTCCAGAACAGATAAATTCACAGAAACAGAAAGCAGATTGGTGGCTGCCAGGGCAGGGGTGGGGGAAAATGCTTACTGGGTATGGGTGTTATATTGGGGTGTTGAAAATGTTTCGGAACTAGATAGAGGTGGTGGTTACACAACATTATAAATGTACTAAATGCCACTGAGTTGAATACCTTAAAATGGTTAATTTTATGTTATGTGAATTCTACTTCCGTAAAAATTATTTTAAAAGGAAGGGAGGGAGGGAGGGAGGAAGGAAGAAAGGAAGAAACCATCTGTCGCACACCCCCGTGTCTGGCTGGAGTCGCATTCCTGGCCAGAGGTCAGCCCAGGCCCAGGCCCTGACACCATCTTTAAAAGGGCAAGTAAACACTGATGCGCGAACTAAGCGAAGAGGGAGACAGCGACGTAAAAGCAACCACCACACCAGTGGCCCTCAAAGGGGGAGCCCCTGGACCAGCGGCATCAGCAGTTCCTGAGAACTTGTTAGAAATGCAAATTCTCAGGCCCCACCGCAGACCTCCTGAATCAGAGACGCTGGGGGTGGACCCGGCGATCTCTGTTCTGATCACGGTGACACCCACTGCTCTAGACTACTGGCAAGCAGGGCCACGGTGAGTGGTCAGGAAGGGGAGCAGGCAGTGCGGCTGCAGGGGGCTGGGCAGTGAAGGGTGGAGAGAGGCCCGTGAACCTGCACGTCGGAGCCGATGAGCCTCTCTGGACATCAGCCTGCCAGAGGAAGCCCCCTCTCTGCTCCGATACAGCCACAGCGGTCCCCCACCTCGAGAGCCCCTAGGGGAGAGTCCCCCGCCATCCTTACCCTTCTCGGTCGATGTGTGGCAGGGGCTGCTTGGGCGTGTGCCGGAGCTTCCGGTGGAACTGGGTGAAGTCCAGCTTTTCAGGCTGCAGGTCCCAGGTGGCACCACTAGAGGGCGAGGGAGGGCGAGAAATGTGACAAGCGCAGTTACTGGTGGGAACCAGCCGCCCTGGGCACACCCCAGGCAGGGAAGCATCTCAGACAGAGGTGGGCACGAAGAGGAGGGGCACACTGGCCACGGGCAGGGGTCAGGCAGGGACCCTCGCTCAGAATGGAGCCTGACCTGTCCGCTTTGTGCTCACAGACAACGGGGCAGGCGGCTGCCTGCGAAGCCTTCTCCTCTATTTAACCCTGCTGCGTGATAATGGATGCCTATAAAACACAAGTGAGGGCCTGTTTCCCGCTCTACAGCAGTCCCCCTAAAACACTGGAAAGTCAGTGGGGAAGCAGGAGGCCAGGTCCCCCAAGTACCAGTCTCAGGAGACCCACGGCGCTTCCACGCTGGGCAAGTCTGAGCCACAGCTGAGGTGAGCCTGGAGGACACCCAGAGTTGGCCAGCTTCAGGGCCAGGGCAGAGCTGAGCTAAAGGGCTGCCACCATCCATGGCCCGAGGCCGTCACTCACAAAAGGAGTGGACACCATTAGCAAACCTTTCAGGGGCACCACGTCCTGACCAAGGTCTGGCCTATACCTGCCCTTCCAACTTGGCCCATGAAGAGCCTTCTAGAGTCTGAAGCATGGACAACCTTTCCTTTTCTCTGCACCCCTCTCTGCAGGCACCCCCCCAGCCCCCACCTTCCATAACCTCTGGCAGGAGGGGTGGGGACTGCAGCCACAGCTGTTCGTCCTCAGCTCTAACACAGCCTGCCTGACATCCGCCACGCGCCGTTCTCCTCTGTCCTCCCACCTCCCCAGTCCCCACTCTGTTTTCTCTCCCTCTCCCTGGGGTCGGACTGTAGGAATCTGTCTTCCCTGCCCTGTCAGCCCTCTTCTCTCTCTGTCTCTCTATCTCCTCTTCCCTTCTCGGTCTCTCTTTCTCTTGGATGCCCCCCCCCCCCCATTTTCCTTCCTTCTCTCTCTGACCTCCATCCTCCAACCTCATCCTTTCTACTTCACCTCCCTGTCTTTGTCTCCACCTCTTGACCAATGAACGCTCAACATTAACTCAGCCCCCAAAGGCCCCTCAGGGCATAAGGACCAGTGAGCTAGGGTCCCAGCTGGAGCCACACAACACAAGAAGGGGGAGAGGAGCTCACCTGAAGGAATCAAAGGTGTTGGCAGCCCAGATATCCGTGCCCAGCATGTCCAGAGAGGCGTCTTTGCTGCCATTCTGGAAGAGACGGAGGAAGAAAGGGGTGGCATTATTTGCCCGGCCAGGGCACAGAACAAGCAGGCAGAAGGCCCAGTCCCAGCGAGGGTTGCAGAGGGCCCCCTGCCCCCCTCAGCTGCTCGCCCTGAGCAGCTTGGAGGCTGGAGTGAGCCACTGCACTGCGTGTCCCATTATGAGTCAGGAGGACCCCAGGCCCTCGCTTCAATGGTGTTTTACTGACCCATGGGCTCAGGTACAGGGCAGCCAGGGCTCTGCCGCCCCAGCCCGTGACTCTCCCCTCAAAGCCTCTACCCTAGTGAGCTGCCACCACCACTGCCAAGCTGATGGCAGGGCCTTCTCCCCAGGCAGAGGCTTTGCAGAGCCAGGCACACTGGAAGGTCCGTGTTGGGAGGCTGACTTCCTTTGGAGTGAAGCCCCACACCCCGAAATCAGGCGGCACCAAGAAGCCCCCATTGTAAAATAGATAGCGAGTGGGAAGTTGCTGTATAACAAGGGGAGATCAACTCGATGATGGATGATGCCTTAGAGGGCCAGGACAGGGAGGGTGAGGGGGGAGTCGTGGGAGGGAGGGGATATGGGGATATATGTATAAATATAGCTGATTCACTTTGGTGTACCTCAGAAGCTGGTACAAGAGTGTAAAGCAATTATAGTCCAATAAAGAGCTAAAAAAAAAAAAAGAAGAAGAAGCCCCCATTGACCAACGATTCCAGCGATGGAATTTCTCTAAGTCAACCGCTCTGGGCTTCATCCTCTGACGTTTCCTACAATTCATCCCGTAGACAGAAAACAGTCTACTTGATTCAGCTTCTATGATCTGGCTTCTCTGCCCCTTGGCTGATAATCTCTGCAACAAGTTCTCCAGTTCCCTGTCTTCACTCCTGATGTCACCCATCCCTCACTGTAACCAAGCAGGATCCGATGGGGCCTTCCCAGAACAGACACTACCCCCTCCCATGTCCTCTGCCTGCCTCTTATCTGTAGAAAAACTTTAGCTTCCCCAAGTTCCAAAGAGTAAATGTAATCAGAGAGGGAGAAAATGCAGAAAGAGGAAAACAGCCAAGCAAGATGAAAGAATAATAGTTTAGCCATTAAACAAAGGCAAGGACTTTTAGTTTCTCCTCAAGGGCTATAGATAATATTCTGAGCCATGTCCTCTGAGCTGTTATGCAGATACTGAAACCCCCCCCACCAGGTAGAAAAAGTTAACTGCATGCTGACCCCAAGCACATAGACCCCAGATGGGTTGGAACCAGAAGGTTGGTGATGTCGACTCCTAATTATCTCACAACCAACCAATCAGAAGAAGGTCCACAAGCTGACACACCCCACAACCCCCCTCCCTCACCCTGTCTTTTAAAAACTTTCCCTGAAAGCCTTTGGGGACTTCAGACCTTTTAAGCACTAGCTGACTAGACTCCTTGCTTGGCACCCTGCAATAAACGCTGCACTTTCCTTTACCACAACCTGGTGTCAGTAGATTGGCTTCACTGTGTGCGGGCAAGTGGACCATAATTTGGTTCAGTAACACACTGACTCCCACAGTCTTCTTTCCATCACCACACTCTTTGAAAACAATACTTCCACCTGCACTGAAGCTGACCGTGTGCATGCTTTATGACCCAGGACTCCACTCCCAGGTACAAACACAGGTGAAATGTGCACAGATGTTCACCAGTAGTAAACAGCACAGAAGTACAGAGCAGCACTACTCAGAATAGCTCCAAACTGGAAACCACTGGAATGCCTACCAACGGTTGACCAAATTAATCATGATGTGTTCACATACTGGAATATTATACAACAGTCAGACTAAACTAAAACAACATGCAAAGACATAAATAAATCCCACAAATATAAAGTGGAACAAAAATCTAGACACGAGTACCAACTCTGTGATTCAATTTTATACAGAGTTCAAGAACAGGCCAACTAATCTATGGGGATGGAAATCAGTAACCAGAAGGGGGCCCCAGAGGGATCCTAGGGGACTGGTAATGTCTGTTCTTAATCTAAGTGCTGGTTACACAGGTGTATTCAGTTTGTGGAATCTACTGAACTGTGTACATGCATGGTAGGTACCCCTTCTTCTGCATGTGTTATGACCTTCTGGTTAGATTCCTGGTAGCATCCCCAGTCTTTATTTTTATGATGATCTGTCCCTGGACCTGTCATTTTTCAGATCCACCATCTCATACATTGGGCAATGTTCCATTGAGATCCCTCCATGGGCCTGGGCCTGGGCAGACACTAAAGACACAAAAGTGGAGAAGTCACAAGTTTTGCCTGCAAAGAATGGTATGAGATGACATACAGGTAATAGATAATTACAATACAGTGTGAAAGGTGCACTGATCCAAGGTGCCACAGTAGGACCAAAGCACAGGCAACTTTCCTGAGGAGTAGGGAAGGACTCCCCTGGATCAGGGATTAATGGAAGTCAGGCAAGCAGAGGGTAAAGGAGGGAAGGGGTCACCCTGGAAAAGGGGCCGGCGTGTGGAAAGGGATCCTGGGAGAACAAATAAGGCGTTCTGGGTGACTTGAAGGCCTTCTGGGTGTGCGCAGGGAGCCCAGCAATGTGTCAAGGGGCGCCCAAGGCAGGTAAGTCAGAGGGCTCCAACATCAGCCACTCCCAGTCCTGGTCAGGGCCTACTAGGGCCTCGCACGTGCTCCTCAGTGATTGTTATGGGCTGACTTGGGCCTCCTCTCCCACCCCCACCCCCGCCACCACCATCATTCATAGGCTGAAGCCCTAACCCTCAGTCCCTCAGAACATAACTTTACTTGGTAACAGGCTCATTGCAGATGTAGCTAGTTAAGATGAGGTCATTAGGGTGGGCCCTAATCCAATATAATGAGTTTTCTTATAAAAAGAGGAAATCTGGACATGGTGACGGATGAACACAGAGGGAGAACGCCAGGTGAAGAATGGAGTTATGCCACCACAACCCCAAGGAACTTCCAGAAGCTGGGAGAGGGGCCTGGACAGACCCTTTCCTAGCTCCTTCACAGGGATCATGGCTCTACCAACACCTTGATGTCAGACTTCTGGCCTCCAGAACCACGAGAGGACAATACATTTCTGTTGTTCTAAGTCACCTAGTTTGTGGTCCAATGTCCTAACTCAAGCAGCCCTAGCAAACTGGTACAGTGATCAACCATGCATCACCTCCATAAACATCCTTGTGAGGGTGTCCCTCACATCCCCACCTCCCACAGCCAGCAGACAACCCCCCTGCGACCTTCTCATGTCTTTCAGCCACACCAAGTTGAAGGCTGGGCGTCCCGCCTTCTGCAAACAGACAAGCCCAGACCCACGCCGGCTCGGCTGGTCTCTGACCTCCCCACCCCACCTCCCCAGAGACGGCCCATGAAGACTCCCACCTGCTGTCCTCCCTGTGCCCCCATGGCCGACATCACCCCAGAGCCTACCAAGCAGAGCTCACTGGGTGAAAAGAGAAAAGGCGTGAGGATGGATGTGTGTGTTTAGATTCTCCATTCACTGAGCACCGCCCACATACGAGGCACTGAGAACCCGGCTAAAAATGACCCAAAACCACACACAGCAACCCTGCCTCTCCCTCCCCCAGTGACCAGAGACACCTGGCACCTTGGCAAAGAAACCCCATGACTTGGGGGTTGTGTTGTGTTTTTAATTCTCACTTTCCTCAGATGGAACAGAGGCGGCCGGCAAGCTCTCCTTGCTCTCGCGTCCTCCTTGGCAATCCCAACTAGCCAAGCCCGCGAAGTAGAACCAACCTACTTCCCAGAGAGTCAGCAGTTTGAGGGTGAGTTCTGGCTTCTAATCGGTCTGAAGGAAAAGGAACAGAAACTGGCCAGTGGAAAGGCTGAGGTCCAGCCTCCCAGCAGAAGGGGCCCAAGTGCTCAGACCCTCACGGACACCAGGCAGGAGATAAGGAGGGGGTGGGGGTGGAGGGGGCTGAGGGAAAAAAGGGCTGTTGGGAGAGACAGAGGGACCCACAGTGTGACCTTGAATGAGCCACATAGCCTGCGTGGGCTGCGTCCATAAAATGAGGACGGGGCCCCCCCCTCTGGCACCGCCAGCCTGAAGCCTTTGGCCGCTTGGGTTCTGAGTGGCTGGGAACTTTCTCATGATGCCCTGAGAGCTCCCACGATCCTCCCATGAATCAACCACATTCACTCAAGGCCGGAAGCTTCTCCAAGTGGTGCCACGTGGGCACCTCTCTGCACCCCTGTGCACCTGGGTCCTCCCCACACCTGTCCAGCCCTGCACCCCCATAATCCCTTTCACTATGGACAGCCTCACCCTTGCTGCTCTCCTGCCCGTCTCCAGATGTGTCCATCCTTCAATACTTGGCTCCAGGAAGCTCCTCCGACCTCCCAAACTGCAGTCACCTTCTCTGCCCTGAACTTAGCACCCATGTGGGTGACCTGTGGCCGCAGAGCCCGCCAGTGGCAGTTCTCACTCCGCCTCACAGTGACCTCTCTCCTGCTCCAGGGCATGGAGCTGGGATGGCAGGGACCTCTCTGGGTGCCCCAGTGCTCAGGGCCCAGGAAGTGTCTGCTGAGTTGACAAACACTTCAAGAGACTTTCTCTGTCTTCCTCAAATACATGTTTCCTTCTTGCCATAATGAGCCATGGACTTCACCAATTTGGACTTCAGATTCTTCATATATAAATAAAGAGATCTCTGAGAGTGAAGACCCATATCCTGTAGGTGGTTTTCTTCTGACTGGCACGTGTGCTGCCACGACCCCCTCTCTCACCAGTGGCAGACATCACTAATCAATTACGGCACAACTTACAATCCTCTAGGATCATCCCCTGCCCCCCTTCCTTCTGAGTTGCCTCGTCACCCTACCCATCGTAACTCCTGGTACCATGCTTGCTTCAAATGCCACTTTGAAATTGCAGGTGTCTAAAGGGACTCACTTTCTATCTAGGAGACAGGCCCCACCCTCCTGAGATGTTAAATGGCTTATTTACAGCACCCTTCCCAGGCGTGAAAGATAATTACCAATAGGTATAGCATTTCCAAATGACTTCGAAAACAAAGGTCAAAAAAAAAAAAAAAACAAACAAACAAATGAAAGCTTGCTTCCAAAGCACATGTCTGAGACCTCACCCAGAGTGAAGTTCACGTCCTCCTCCAGGATAGTAACATGAAGTCTCTCCCTAATCCCTGATCCTTTAAATACACAACTGACTCTGGCACTTAAGAATTCAGCTGACATGGAGTGGACCATTGCTCAGTCATCACTCTCTTATACCGATAAGAATGTTAATCTCCCCAAGGAAGCTTTTTTTTTTTTTCCCAAAAACTTTTTATTGTGGTAAAATGCAGGTAACATAAAATTTACCATCTTAACCACTTTAAGTGTACAGTTCAGCGGTACTAAATATATTTACAATATTGTATAACCATCACCACCATCCGTCCCCATAACTCCTTTCATCTTGAAAAACTGAAAGTCTATACCCATTAAATACTAATTCCCCATTTCCTCCTCCCCCAGCCCTAGCAACCACTAATCTATCTTCTGTCTCTGTGATTTCGACAACTCTTAAGTACTTCATACAAGTGGAATCACACAGTATTTGTGTTTTTGTGACTGGCTTACTTCACTTAGCATAAGGTCCTCAAGGTTCATCCAGGACCCTAACTAAATTTTAAGCTCCTGGACCACAGCTGCCTGCTGTTCTTCTGCCCCCACATTGGCCAAGCTGGGCACACAGTAGGTCCACCTCAGATGCCTACCAACTGATTAAAGAGACTCTGCCCTGAGAGGTAGAGGCCCTGCTGCCTCTGTGCCTGAAAGACTGATTCACAGATTAGGATACAAAGACGGATTCACCATCCTAGGATTTGAGGCCCCTAAAGAGTGAGGAATGCGGAATGGAGACAGAGAACCACCATGAAAAAGGGACGGGAAGGTCACAGCTAAACCCAGGACTGCAAGTATCTCACAGGGACAAGCACAATTCACTCTAAGGCAGCTCAAGAGCAGTGCGAGCACATAGAAATCTCTCTCCTGGGCTGGAGGCTGGGGTCTTGGCCACCACCCCTCATAGCAGGGAGGAGAGGCCACCTACTATCTGCCCTGTGCAGCAGGTGGAGGGCTCTGTGCAGAGAGAACCACAGCGAAGGGAGGTGCCTGGGCCTCTCAGGCTCAGGCCCCAGGCTATTCTGAAGCAGCATCCCTGGCAGAGGACCTACCAGCCTCAGGGACTCTGGGGAAGGGGCCCTCTGGGGGACAAGGCCCCACTGGCTGATGAATGCGAAAGAGTGACAGAGCAGCAGTTGCTGGAGGGGATGCAACAGGTGATACTCTGTAAAGGGAGGCCTCTCCCTGCATGTGCAGATCAACCTCGATGAGCTGGTACCATCTCCGATCAGAGATGAGAAGCATCTACTTTTTCATATTTCATAGTTTAGAGACTCTCTCCGCACATTTTCCTCATTGAATCCCCACAACTCTTGCCCATCCTCACAGAAACCCAGAGAACTTATTCCTGAGCTGCCAGAGCCAACCTGAACCCTATTTTAACTGCTGGAAAACTCCAAAGCCACTGCGGCTCCCAGCAAACACCCTGCTCCTCAACTCTCCCCTCAACATCCTCCCATCAGCTCAACCTCTGCTCCTGTCGACCAGCACCCCTCACCCTAAGGAAACCTGTGCTCTGAGCCCTCCATTTCCACAGGGCAGGTCTCATTATTCCTCACGTGGATCTCCCACCTGCATTCCCTCCCCGCACAACGTGACTCTGATTCTCAAAGCTGAGGAACAGAAGCACCAGGACGAGCCCCTTACAGACCAAGGGGCTGGAGCCCCTGCTTCACATAGTCCCGGGGAAAGAAAAACGTGCACAGGGGACTTCCCTGCTGGCGCAGTGGTTAAGAATCCGCCTGCCAATGCAGAGGACATGGGTTCGAGCCCTGGTCCAGGAAGTTCCCACATGCCACAAAGCAACTAAGCCTGTGTGCCACAACTACTGAGCCTGCGCTCTAGAACCTGCGAGCCACAACTATTGAGCCCGTGCACCTAGAGCCTGTGTTCTGCAACAAGAGAAGCCACCGCAATGAGAATCCCATGCAATGAAGAGTAGCCCCACCCCCCCGCACCACAACTAGAGAAAGCCCGCACACAGCAACAAAGACCCAACACAGCCAATAAATAAATAAATTTATTTATTTAAAAAGAGAGAAAAGAAAAGAAAAATGTGCACAGCATCTCTGCAGGAGGCAACAGCACTGAGCAAGAATCAGGACCCTCGGGGCCACAGAGCAGGATGTGCTGAGGGCTGTGGGCAAGCCTGTGGCCTCTCTTGTTGAATATAATAGAAGAGTGACCCCCACTAAGGCCAGTGTCGTAACAGGGGAGAGAGCAAGTGCCTGGAGAAGTCCACAGTGAAAATCTTGGTCACAGGGATGACATACTTATGGTTGCTCCATTTGACACAATGAATGCAGCACATAAGAATCTGGACATCTCCTGAGAGTTTGTGGCAATGGGATGTGACAGGCATATAATCTCTGCATGTAACCTTTTACCAGCAGGAGCTGGAGAAAGGGCCCAGGTCTTGGAAACAAAATCTGTGTCCTTCAAGTTTCAGCCCAGAGAGGGAAGAGCTTCACCCGCAGAGCCTTCCTTTCTATCCCTTGTTGAAGCCGAGGTGGTGACCCAGGCAGTGCCCAGAGGGGCCAGGACTCACTGGCAGAGTGACTGCTGCCACGGAACTCACAGCCAGGAACCTAACAGCTTCCCACGTCCACCCCCAGCACCCGCCAGCCCGGAACCGACGGCACCCAGGTGACCCTGGGGCCACCTGCCACCCTGATTCAGATCCAGCCAAAGCCCTTGAAGCTGTAAAGTGCCTGGATGTCCCCCTTTCTTGAATTCTGGACACCGACCCTTAAACCTTGCAAACCCCAACACACACAGGGCAGAGACGATGGTGGCGGGCAGGGGCTTGGCTGTTCCGCTCGCGGCCACAGGGGCCTCAGCCTCCTCCTCGGCACACTGGCAGAGCTCTGTGTTGACGTGTGGCTTGGACACCGTCGGTGAAGGGGCTCTGTGGCCACACCGAGCTGCCGAAGGTACAAGACTGTATTCCTACGGGTTGCGGTGCTCTTCCTGCACTCAGAGAAAACAAATCTCCTTTCCACCCACTCCAAGTCTTTCTCTCTGATGAGATCCAGCTCAAGAGCTTTCCTCCCTGCAGCTCTGCTGTTTCCTCATCAGCTGGTACCCCACAAGCCCACAGCACGTCCAGTGCACACCCCAGTGGTTCATTCCCTTCCTGATCTACTGAGTGCTCCCAGTGGTGTTCTAGAAACATTAATCTGCTGGCTCACAAATGTCAGTGTGCATCAGAATCACTCAGGGAAGGGATGGTTGGTGGTTTCAATTCAGGGCAGCTGGAGTGGTGCATGGAACATGCTTTTGGAAATCGTGGATATTAAAAAGTTTCATGGGGAACAAAAAGTTTAAAAAGGCTCCTTGGTCAAATGTTTGGGACACACAGAGCTAAAAAAGTGTTAAATAAATCTTTTATTGCAGGACTTCTCAGTGCCTTTATTGGTCTTAGATGGATGCTGACTCTTCAAGTAGGTGGCAGCACATTATGCAGCTTTTCCCAAACTCCTTTCCAGAAATCCACCCCACTCTTCCTTTTTACTGCCCAGAGCATTCTGCAGGACTATGGTCCCCCCACAGGAACCCCCACTGGGACATAGTCATCTTAAACTGTCTATTAACTCTGTTCTCCAATTAGTCCCCCATCTCCTCGATGGTAGGAGCCCTGGCTTCACTTTTCTGTTGTGTCCCCCTGCCTCCTCACCCCCACCCCCTTCCTAGTCTTGGGACCCAGCATCATTCATTACTTTTTTTTTCTTTGCAAGGACTCAGTGGCCAGGCACCAAGAGCCCTCCACAAAGCCTCGCTGGCTTCATCAAGAACGTTCTGCAGGGTGCAATCCCACAGTTGGCCCTGGTGACCACGGTTTTTCTCTGAGTCCCACCCCTTCCCCAGCCCTGAGGTCACCCAGCTCCTGCCCTCTCCCAGGTTGTTGCCATGCCAAGGTTCTGAGGAGCCTTATCAAAAACAACTACCCTTTTCAGTGGATCATTTTTTAGCACTTAAACGCTGCTGAATCTCTCACAGCAGCTCTTTTTACTGGCAATTAGGGGGCCCCTTGCCAGGGTGAATCGTGCTGCTCTCAGAACAGATCACAAAGGGATGATGAGTAATCTAAGCCATGTGGAAAAAGAAATAGAAATGGCCTGCCCACGGGCGGGGAGCCTGAAGCTGCCTCTGAAAGGGCCACGCTGGGTGCACGGTTACCCCAGCTCAGGGGAGGACAGACTCCAGAGAATGACAACAGCAAACACTGACACAGCACTCACCGTACATAGGGCATCTGAGCACTCTGCATCCGTTACAACCCTAGGGAGCACCTGTTGCTCTCACCATCCCCATTTCACTGATGAGGAAACTGAGGCTCAGGGAACGTGCCCGCATTCACAGAGCTAGTTCCCAGGAACACATATAGTGTGGACCAGAGACTATGCTCTTAACCACGGCACCCTGCAGTTATATTACTCAAATAACTTCTGATCCCTCTGTGGAGTTTCCCATAAGGCAGGAACACCTCCAAATCCCCACGAACGTTGGGTTCTCTGAGTCCATCTCTGGGGAAGGCAGCGCTGGTGCAGGGAGTAAATCCCTTGCAGTGAGGAAAAGAAGGAACGTAGGGGTGCAAGATGGAATGTGTAGGGTCGGGGGACTCCGTGCAGCAGTGAATGAAACGAGACGGGAGTGAGTCACTGTACAGTAGGAAAACATGCCAAGTCAGGTGCAATGGGAAAAAAAGGACCCTCTTCCATGCTGCCATTTTTCCTTTAATGTAAAACTGCAGAGTCATTTCTGCTTGTGTACGTGCGTGTGCACAAGTGTGTATTTGTTAACGACCCCTAGGCTGCAAAGGTTTAGGAATAAGGGAGTCTGGCTAAATAAGGCAGGGGGCAGCAGGAGAACGCCCCCCATGATCGGGAGGGCCACAGGCAAAGTTCCAGCAAGAAGATGCCCAGGCATGTCAGTCTGCGTTTCCCCAGCACATGTGCTGCTGTGTCAGCTGCACCAGGGCTGGCCAGCTGAGGCCGGAGCCTGCAGCACCAGGAGCCTGCAGAGACCACAGCCTGAAACTCCCGGACTGCAGCACCAGGACCCGCTGCTGGTCATCGGCTCCACAGGGCCCAGCCTGGGCACCGGAGAGATGAGGCCAGTGCAGCCCCTGCTCCTCATAAGGCTCAGAATCCCAGTCCATTTCCCCTTCTTGGTGCAAAATGTTCTTCTATGATTCCGTCCATCATGAGGGCCAAGAGCAAGCAAACCTCACAGACTCGGGGTTCCCAGGGGAGCTGATGGGAGGGCTGTCCCTTTAAACAATGGGCAAGACTTCTCTCCTTCCCCTCCAAGGATACCCTCCCAAGTCCCCTGCCCCCAGCCCCAATCTATCACCCACATTAGTGGATTAACACAGCGCTAGGCACTGTGTGGCTCCAAGAGGCCTGAGGCAATCGTCACTGCCCCACAGGTCTTACCACCTAGCTGGAGAGTCACAGAAAAGGAAAGAACAACAGAAAACAGCACCACGTGAAGCACCATGTGATACGATGCCGGCCACCCACGCTGCGGGCACCAGGGGTGACCGTGGCTCTAGACTCCAGGAAAAACTTCCCGCAAGTAGCAATGTGGATGGACTGAGAGTGGGGAAAGCAGGACCCTCGGCCTGCGAGCTGCTTCCTGGAGCCCCACGAGGGTTGCTGCAGCTCCTCAGACCTGAGCTACCTCTGCAGTACCACAGCGCTGGACTGGGATGGTGATTCCCGAGGTGGGGTGGGAGCAGGAAGTGGAGCCCAAGACACTGGGAGAGTGTTTTACAGTACACAGAATAGTTGAAGAGCAAAGGACTCCACGGGTGTATCCTGGGCTAAAACAGTGGCTTCCGTAGGCCAGGTCCGAAACTCCTCTCGGACCCAAACTAACCGGACTTTGAGGGTAACTTGGGTTTGCTTGAACAGAGAGGAAGCCAAGCACAGATCAAGGGTGGGGGGCAGGACAGGGCCCAAGGAGAAACAGTCCTGTCCTGGGTGGGGGGTGGCGGCTGGGGGGGGTGTGGGTGGGGGCAGGGCACGCGCGCGCGTGTGTGTGTGTGTGTGTGTGTGTGTGTGTGTGTGTGTGTGTGTGTGTGTGTGTTCAGCACCAAGGACAGCACCCCACATGCTGGTGGGAAAGATGGTGATGGACCCCCAATATTTTAACCCCCTACAATAGAAAGGCCTGAGGCAGGAGAACCACAGAGCAGAGACCAGAAGACAGAGCCTCCTGAGTGGCGACAGAACAGAGTTCAGGAGCAGGAAAGGCCATTCCTTTCCCTCTGGAACTTTCCTGCCTGTCCAATCTGTCCCTTCTCTCTGCCCTCACTGTCTCTGAATTAAGACCCAAAGGCCAGGGGTGAGTGGGAGATAATGACTCCCTGTGGCCAAGTACATTTCTCCAGTCTCTCTCGGCTAATTAATCACGCCTTAGGACTTAAATGGCAATAGCATTAGTACCTGTCCTAGACTGGGCCACAGCAGAGCCTGCTTCTGGCTGCCTGTCCAGCATCTGCTGAAACAATGGAGGCCCGCCTAGCTCTCCCTAGTCCCCTACCTTGCGCGATGCCTCTGTGCAGAGAAAGGATCTTATCCTCCAAGGCTCCTCACTAGGAGGCCTTTTCGGAACTCCCCAGTCCCCACAGATATCTCCCTTTCCACCAGCACCAGACTCAGAACCACAGAAGGCCAGAGGTAGAAGGGGCTGAGAGATCACCTGGCCCAGGGCTGACCTAGGAGTTCTGCAGAGATGCTCCCAGAGCAACGACGTGGATGGAGTGGGGGAGAGAAAGCAGGTGGGTTCCTTCCCCTGCCTCAACCAACAGTTCTGCCCGTTTGGTTTTCTACATGAGATTTCCTTGAAAGATTGTGATGAAACAAAAGGTTCTGTACTTTAAAAGTTAACTTTTATTTTATTTTATTTTATTTATTTATTTTTTGGCCGGACTTTTCACTTTATTGAAGTTGAACAGTCGGGACCAAGGTAAGCAGGACAAGGAGAGCACTAGAAGGTGCTAGACAGGTCCCTGCGCAAAGAATGAGGAGCGTGGGTCAGCGGTGGTTAAGCAGCTCCTGCTGACTCAAGCCTGCATCACAGGCACAGCACATGATGACAGAGATGCTGGTGTTGTGCTTGGATCTGAGGAAGCAGGGCAGGGGCCCTGGGGTAAAACCCAGCAGTCAGAGCGCAGGGGTGAGGCTGAAGCGACTGGAGACAGTGCACGTGGCTCCAGTGCTTCATACTAGATGATCCAAGAGGGATCCTTGGATGCTTAACCACCCGTCTCCAAGGAGCTTGGGTTTCCTCATTTCTGACCATCGTATCCACCCGTCCTCAAAATCAGAAGCCCCTCGCCGTGGGGCAGTTTACTCCACTGCTTCCTGATAGGCTGGGGGCCTTGCATTGGGGACTGCTCTCCAGCCCCCCCAGGCCAGGAACTGCTCCCCTTCTGGAGCAGCGGCCATCACAGTTTTGATTAGCTCTGCTCTTCCAGGAGGCCTGGCACACTCCTGGTCACGCTCAGCCCTCCCTGTGCGCAGACACAAATGGTCCCCCATTCTGTCTACACGAAGCCTTCCGCCCCTCCCCAGTCACTGACCAAGACAGAAATTGAGAGATGTGTGGATGAATTGGCTTCTGTTGCCTTGTACTGAAAACACAAGGGCCGTGGGATCAAAAGAGCAGGGTTCAAGACATTTTTGTGATCTTCACCAGCGGTGTGCCCCTGTGCAAATTATCAGTTTTTTTCTGACCCTTAGAATCCTCATTTTTCAAAGGAGGGCAATAATACCTCATTTTTGTGATCTAATAGAGGCAAAGGACCTGAAACAGAAGCAACAGAGCTGTCACTCAGAATCTTGTTTCTTTTCTTCCTTCCCTAGATTCTCTGGATCATCTCCTCATCTCACCCTCAGCCTAACTCTGGAAATACCAGGTATGGGGTAGGTCACTGAATACTGCCTGAAGACTCAAATTGTGCCACTTACACCTCTGGGATGCGCCACCTCAGAACTGGGAAGGGCTCACCGTAGCCTGACTCCCCTCTGGGATAAAGTCCTCGTTTGTGACGTCCAGGTGGAGACACAGTTCCTGACATAACAGGCACTGGGAAGCGTTGGTTGAATGACTGAGTTAGTGGGTCTGGTGCAGAAAGATGATACATCCTGGGCAGGTCCTTTAGAGGGGTGTCCGGTTGTTTCCATAGAAAACATCATCATCGGGGTTACCAAAGCTGACATCATAGGCAGGGGGTGGAGTAAGGGGTTCCAGTTTAGGGAGCGTCCACAAGCTCTGCAGATCAGGAACAGTGGACGCCACCCGTGGTCCCCGAAGCCGCAGGCTGACTGGAGGTCTTCTAGGGCTTCTTGAGGTCATAGATCCCTCTGAGCCCACTCGCCTGTCCAGTCTAGCTCTCCTGGGCTTCTCTGGATGGTTAGGCTGTCCCTCCTCAAGTCCTGGGGGGATTACAATACTGCTATAGGAGGGTGGTTGATCCGACTCTTGGGGGTGGCACTGTGATTCCGACACTGTGGCCTCTTCATAGGTTGGCACCTCAAAGGCTTCATTGTCCCAGCGCTAGGAGCTCCTCCCTCACCTGTGTCCTAACTTTTATTTTAGATAATTGTAGATTCACATCTAGTTGTAAGAAATAAGAGAGATTCTGTGTATCCTTTACCCAGTTTCCCCCCAGGAGAAACTTGTAAAAGTATACAGTTCAGAATCACATCCAGGGTACTGACGGCGATACCCTCTAGATGCTGTACATTTCCATCGGCACAACCATCCCTCCTGCTGCGTGTCTGTACCCACACCCACTTCATCCTGCCCCCCCTCCCCTAATCCCAGGGAACTGCTAACCTGCTTCCCATTTCTATAATCTTGTCATTTCAAGAATGGCATATAAGTGGAATCACAGAGTATGTAACTTTGGGGGAATTAGCCTTTTTTCACTCCACATAATTCCTTGGAGATTCATCCGGGTTACTGAATGTGCCAACAGTTGATTCCTTTTTATTGCTGAGTGTCATAACTTATTTAACCATTCACCTGGTGAAGGATATCTGGATTGTTTCCAGTTTTTGGCTATGACGCATAAAGCTGCTATAGACATTCAAGTACAGGTTTTTATATGAACATAAGTTTTCATTTCCCTGGGATAAACACCCAGGAGTGCAATTGCTGGATCATATGGTACTTGTAGGTTTAGTTTTATAAGAAACTGCCAAACTGTTTTCCAGAATGGCTGTACCACTTAACATCCCCACCAGCTATGTGTAAGTCAACCAATTTCTCCGTATCTTCACTAACATTTGATGTTGTCACTATTTTTTTTAATTTTAGCCATACTGACAGGTGTACAGAGATACCTCGTTGTGGCTTTAATCTGCATTTTCCTAACAGCTAACAATGAACATCTTCTTGTGTACTTACTTGCCATCTGTATATCCCCGCTAGTGAAAAATGTCTCTTCATGTATTTTGTCCATTTTCTAACGGCATTGTTTTTAATGCTGAGTTTTGAGAGTTCTTTATATATTCTAGATGCTCGTCCTTTGTCAGCTATATGCTTTTGCAAAATCTCTCTCTTTGTAATGTGTCTCTTCAGGCTCTAAACAGGGTTTTTTTTTCCAGAGCAAAAATTTTTAATTTAGATGAAGTCCAATTTCCTATCTCAGTGCTGACCTCTATTGATTATTTTCACCCATTTGCTTTGAAATCTTCCCAACTCTTGGTGTGACAAATGATTTTTTACGGTAACCAGGACCTTTTCATGTTAAGTAATGAGACTGACTCATTTACATCTTTGGTTTTAACTGGCTTTTGTGGTACCACTCTAGCAGCGGAAGGGGTGGGGGGCACAGCCTCCCTACTGCCAGTGGAGGAAGAAGTCCAGGGCGCGCTTGTTATGGCTCGGTGGGGGTGGGAGTTCTGGGACTCCACACGGTCCCACCGACGCTGCTGTGGGGGCCTCATCACAACGGCAACAGTGCCAATCCCAGCTTTCTCTCTTGCAAAACCTCCTCTGACACATGCCAGCAGGGAGGGCAGGGGCACCTCCATCCCGCTGGATGAGGGTGGGAGTCCAAGCCCCCTGCACGACCTCCAACAATACCACGGGGGGGAGGCAAGGCGTTTCCTACCAGCAGGGATGAAAGTCACAGATTCCTACTTGACCTTCTCCGACAGCACCCTGGTGAGGGGGTTAGGAGGCCTCATTACAGCCCAGAGGGGGTGGAAATCCAGGCTCCCACTGGTTCTTTGCTCGTGGGGGTGCGGGGGGGTGAGATCGCAGTTTTTTCTGTGCTGTTTGTCTGGAGTAGAACAGCACTGTGGTTTAAAAGTGTTCTATCTTGCCAGGTTGCCCTTTTCCTGGACATAAGCTTTGAGTGAGTAGGTATTTTTGGGGACTTAAAAAAAAAAATCTGTGTCCACTGGCATTTCCTGGTTACCCACTTCTTCAGCTTCAAGTCTGGGGTATAGGCGGCAAAAAGAAAAACCCAGGGCGGTCACTCCTGTGGCACTGCTCAGGTCTCAAGGTCCCCAGCAGGTCTGCCTTCTCTCCATCTTTCAGAATCTTATGTTTGTTTTACACAGAATGTCCAGGCTTTTAGTTGTACTTAGCAGAGGAATATGCTGATAGAAAAGAACGTCTATTCCGTCTTCCCAGAAGTGGAAATCTAGGCCTGTATTTCTAACAAAACATTTTGGTGACCTTAAGTCTAGTTCATCTCCTCATTTTTCAGAGGGGAAACTGACCCTGCAGCAAGATGATGTATCTCACTAGTGGTACAGAGGCCAGGACTCATGTCTCCTAGCTTCCCTTCAGCTGGCAGCTCCCTGGGTCTCCCCTCCATCAGGGGGTCACTCCAGGGCAGGGTGGGCAGGGGCCGCTGCCTCCGGCCAGTTGTGGGGCTTTCTTTATGATGCAGCCACTCAGGGGATGCTGACCTGCTTTGATCCCTCCACCAGGGGGCATCAGAAAATGCCCTTCCCTGGGCATGAACTTCCTTGGAGGTCCAGTGGTTAAGACTCCTCGCTTCCATCGCAGGGGGCGCAGGTTCCATCCCTGGTCAGGGAGCTAAGATCCCACATACCACGCAGCCAAAAAATCAAAAAAAAAATTTTTAAGCTTTCAAAAACAGATGGCTGCTTCATGAGGGGACAGCAGAGGCTTCTGGAGATGAGGCCCAGGGTGGGTGCTCCCTGGCAGGAATATGGATGTCGACGTGAGCCAGCATGGGCCATGGGACAAAGGTGACACCCCAGAGAGGGCAGAGCATGAGAAGGAAGGATGCTGTCCTGACACGGTTGAGCTGCCACGCCAGCTCTGAACACCCTCCCAGGATGGCGGTGAGAGAGAGAGAGAAAGAGAGAGACTTCCATCTTGCTTACCCCACTCTGTTGTTTGTACCCTAATTAACTGAGTTACTGATACCTACAGTCAGGCCTTTCATCACCGAACCAAAGTTCTCCTGACCTCAGGAGACCTCATTTCAATCCAACTCCTGCCTCTCCGTGCAGCGCGGTGCAGTGTACAGCGCCCGGGGCCATCTGGCAGGGCCAGCCCGGTGCCACTTCCTCTGCTTGGCCTGCCCGAGTGCCTTAGCTCTGGGCCACTAAGGTCTGGCCATGCTTTGCACACTGCCTCTCCTGCCCTGCACTGGGCATTCTTTTACACATTTTCTTGTCCTTCTAAGTGGTAAGACCCCTAAAGGCAGGGGCCATGCTCCAGGCCACTACAAACACTCCCTGGCAGAGGAATCTACGAAAAATCCCTCCGCAAACACCCTGAACTCTTGGGCCCGCAGAGCCTTCCTCGACTCTAAGCAACTCCTCCCAGCACAGGGTGCGACCTCACAAGGACTCGGGCTGGGAAGCCTTCCCTCTTCCTCCAGCCAGCTCGACGCACGGGGGCACCGCAGGCTCTGAATCCAGAGCCCACAAGGCACGTGACACGTGGGGCTGAGGCCGTGGTTGTCCTCGGTGCCCTGGCTACTCTTCTGCTTCTCAGAAGCAGGTGTCTCCCCCTTCCTCCCTCTGAGATGATCAAACAGACTACACGGGGGCAGTGGGGGTGCCCATGGCCCCAAGGTCTGTAGGAAACCCCTACTACGAAGCCCTCATGCTGCGGGCACATCAGGGAAGTAAAGTGGGTTCGTATTCTGAGAGCCCATCTCCCCCTTCCTGGGGCTCCTCCCTTATGATAGACCTACGCTCAGTTCCACCTGCCAAGAAAGGACCTAACATGAGCCTTTTACAATTTCTTCTTTAAATTCACTTGCATTTCCTTTTGCATTTTATTCATTCCCTGCTTACCCCAAGCTGACTGTTCAGATGCTTCTGAGATGGGATTCAGGGTCAGCTGGCCCTCACGGTGCCAGGGTACCCCTTCCCACAAGACCCTGGCCCTGGCCAACTCCCCACCCACCCTCCTCCAGGGGGTGAAACCAGCTGTAAAAGGGCAGCTCAGAGTGAAGGAGGCAGATGAGCAGCAAGTGGGAGGTTATGCCATTCTTATCTCCCTGGAAATCTGTCCAGAGTGATGGGAAAATGGGACTAGGGAGAAAGGGTGGGGAGAGGGGACCCAGAAAAGAAGATAAAGAAGAGAGGGAAAAAAGGAAGATTCTGGAAGATTCCAGAACCAGACACCTACTGACTAAATAACAGAGAGCTGGTTTTTCTTTTCTTTTTCTTCTTTTTCTTTTTCTTTTTTTTTTTGGCTGCACTGGGTCTTCGTTGCAGTGCACGAGCTTCTCACTGCAGTGGCTTCTCTTGTTGCAGAGCACGGGCTCTAGGCACTCGGGCTTCAGTAGTTGCAGCACCGGGGACTGAACCCGTGTCCCCTGCATTAGCAGGCAGATTCTTTTTTTTTTTTTTTTTAAGAATTTTTATTGATATACAGTTAACAGACAAAAAACAGCATACATATAGAGTGTACAATTTGGTGTCCCAATCTCCCAATTCATCCCCCCCCGGCCCTCCCCGCTTTCCCCACTTGGTGTCCATATGTCTGTTCTCTACATCTGGGCCTCTATTTCTGCCTTGCAAACCAGTTGATTCGTACCATTTTTCTATAGTCCACATATATGTGTTAATATACGATATTTGTTTTTCTCTTTCTGACTCATTTCACTCTATATGACAGTCTCTAGGTCCATCCATGTCTCCATAAATGTCTCAGTTTGTCTACTAACTTTGGGTTTTGTTTGCTCTTCTTTCTCTAGTTTCTTTAGGTATAAGGTTAGATTGTTTATTTGGGAATTTTTTTGTTTCTTGAGGTAGGATTCTATTGCTATAAACTTCCCTCTTAGACCTGCCTTTGCTGCATCCCATAGGTTTTGGGTTGTTGTGTTTTCATTGTCATTTGTCTCTAGGTATTTTTTGATTTCCTCTTTGATTTCTTCAGTGATCTCTTGGTTCTTTAGTAGTGTATTGTTTAGCCTCCATGTGTTTGTGTTTTTTACAGTTTTCTTCCAGTAATTGATTTTTTTTTCAGCATCGCAGTCAATTTTTTTTTATTGGAATATAATTGCTTTACACTCTTGTACCAGTTTTTGAGGTACACCAAGATCAATCATCTGTATTTATACACATATCCCCATATCCCCTTCCTCCCTCGACTCCCTCCCACCCTCCCCTTCCCAGTCCTCCAAGGCATCATCCATCATTGAGCTGAACTCCCTTTGTTATACAGCAACTTCCCACTGGCTATCTATTTTACAGTTGGTAGCATATATATGTCTATGCTACTCTCTCACTTCCTCTCAGCTTCCTCTTCACCCCCCATCCCCCAAACCTCGAGATCTCCAATCCATTCTCTGCATCTGCGTCCTTGTTATTGTCTTGTCACTAAGTTCATCAGTACCATTTTTAGAGTCCGTATATATGAGTTAGCATACAATATTTGTCTTTCTCTTTCCGGCTTACTTCACTCTGTATGACAGACTCTAGGTCCATCCACCTCATTACATATAGCTCCATCTCATTTCTATTTATAGCTGAGTAATATTCCATTGTATATATATGCCACATCTTCTTTATCCATTCATTTGCTGATGGGCATTTAGGTTGCTTCCATGTCCTGGCTAATGTAAACAGTGCTGCAGTAAACATTATGGTACATATTTCTTTGGGGATTATGGTTTTCTCTGGGTATATGCCCAGGAGTGGGATTACTGGATCATATGGTAGTTCTATTTGTAGTTTTTTAAGGAACCTCCAAATTGTTTTCCATAGTGGCTGTACCAACTTACATTCCCACCTACAGTGCAGGAGAGTTCCCTTTTCTCCACACCCTCTCCAACATTTGTTGTTTCCAGATTTTGTGATGATGGCCATTCTGATCGGTGTGAGGTGATACTTCATTGTGGCTTTGACTTGCATTTCTCTGATAATTAGTGATGTTGAACATCTTTTCATGTGTTTGTTAACCATCTGTATGTCTTCTTCGGAGAAATGTCTATTTAGGTCTTCTGCCCATTTGTGGATTGGGTTATTTGCTTTTTTGGTATTAAGCTGCATGAGCTGCTTGTATATTTTGGAGGTTAACCCGTTGTCCGTTGTTGCGTTGGCAACTATTTTTTCCCATTCTGAGGATTGCCTTCTTGTCTTGTTTATGGTTTCTTTCACTGTGCAAAAGCTTTTAATTTTCATGAGGTCCCATTTGTTTATTCTTGATTTTATTTCCATGATTCTAGGAGGTGGGTCCAAAAGGATCTTGCTTTGATGGATGTCATAGAGTGTTCCGCCTATGTTTTCCTCTAGGAGTTTGATAGTGTCTGGCCTTACATGTAGGTCTTTAATTCATTTGGAGTTTATTTTTGTGTATGGTGTTAGGAAGTGTTCTAATTTCATTCTTTTACATGTAGCTGTCCAATTTTCCCAGCACCACTTATTGAAGAGGCTGTCTTTTTTCTATTGTATATTCTTGCCTCCTTTGTCAAAGATAAGGTGCCCATATGTGTTTGGGCTTACCTCTGAGTTCTCTATTCTATTCCATTGATCTTCCCGTCTATTTTTGTGCCAGTACCACTGTCTTGATCACTATGGCCTTGTAGTATAGTTTGAAGTCAGGAAGCCTAATTCCACCAACTCCATTTTTCCTTCTCAAGATTGCTTTGGCTATTCGGGGTCTTTTGCGTTTCCATACAAATCGTAAGATTTCTTGCTCTAGTTCTGTGAAAAATGCCACTGGTAATTTGATAGGGGTTGCATCGAATCTGTAAATTGCTTTGGGTAGTACAGTCATTTTCACTATGTTGATTCTTCCAATCCAGGAACATGGTATGTCCCTCCATCTGTTTGTGTCGTCTTTGATTTCTTTCATCAGTGTCTTAAAGTTTTCTGCATACAGATCTTTTGCCTCCTTAGGCAGGTTTATTCCTAGGTATTTTATTCTTTTTGTTGCAGTGGTAAATGGGAGAGTTTCCTTAATTTCTCTTTCTGCTCTTCTGTTGTTAGTGTATAGGAATGTGAGAGATTTCTGTGCATTAATTTTGAATCCTGCTACTTTGCTAAATTCATCAACTAGTGCTAGCAGTTTTCCGGTAGAGTCTTTAGGGTTTTCTATGTATAATATCATGTCATCTGCGAAGAGCGACAATTTTACTTCTTTTCCAATTTGGATTCTTTTTATTTTGTTTTCTTCTCTGATTGTTATGGCTAAAACTTCCAAAACTATGTTGAATAATAATGGTGAGAGTGGACACCCATATCTTGTTCCTGTTCTAAGAGGGAATTCTTTCAGTTTATCCCCATTTAGAATGATGTTGGCTTTTGGTTTCTCATATATGGCTTTTATTATGTTGAGGTGATTTCCTTCTATGCCCATTTTCTGGAGAGCTTTTACCATAAATGGGTGTTGAATTTTGTCAAAAGCTTTTTCTGCATCTACTGAGATGATCATATGGTTTTTATCCTTCAATTTGTTGATATGATGTATCACGTTGATTGATTTGTGTATATTGAAGAATCCTTGCATCCCAGGGATAAACCCCACTTGATCATGGTGTATGATTTTTTTAATGTGTTGTTGGATTCTGTTAGCTAGTATTTTGTTGAGGATTTTTGCATCTATATTCATCAGTGATATTGGTCTGTAATTTTCTTTTTTTGTGACATCTTTGCCTGGTTTTGGTTTCATAGCATTGTGGTCGGAAAAGATGCTTGATACGATTTCAATTGTCTTCAATTTACCAATGCTTGATTTATGACCCAGAATGTGATCTATCCTGGAGAATGTTCCATGTGCACTGGAGAAGAACGTGTAATCTGCTGTTTTTGGATATAATGTCCTACAGATATCTATTGAATCAAGCTGATTTATTGTGTCATTTAAAGCTTGTGTTTCCTTATTAATTTTCTGTGTGATGATCTGTCCATTGATGTAAGTGGGATGTTGAAGTCCCCCACTATGATTGTGTTACTGTGGATTTCCTCTTTCATAGTTGTTAGCATTTGCCTTGATGTATTGAGGTGCTCCTATATTGGGAGCATATATATTTATAATTGTTATCTCCTCTTCTTGGATTGATCTCTTGATCTTTACATAATGTCCTTTCTGGTCTCTTGTAACATTTTTTACTTTAAAGTCTATTTTATCTGATATAAGTATTGCTACTCCAGTTTTCTTTTGATTTCTATTTGCATGGAATATCTTTTTCCATCCCCTCACTTTCAGTCTGTATGTGTCCCTAAGTCTGAAATGGGTCTCTTGGAGACAGCATACATATGGGTCTTGTTTTTGTATCCATTCAGCCAGTCTGTGTCTTTCAGTTGATGCGTTTAGTCCATTTACATTCAAGATAATTATTGATATGTATGTTCCTATTACCATTTTCTTAATTGTTTTGTTTTTGTTTTTGTAGGTCCTTTTCTTCTCTTATGTTTCCTGCTAAGAGAAGTTCCTTTAGCATTTGTTGTAGGGCTGGTTTGGTGGTGCTGAATCCTCTTAGCTGTTGCTTGTCTGTAAAGCTTTTGATTTCTCTGTCGAATCTGAATGAGATCCTTGCTGGGTAGAGTATTCTTGGTTGTAGGTTCTTCCCTGTCATCACTTTAAATATATCCTGCCACTCCCTTCTGGCTTGTAGAGATTCTGCTGAGAAATCAGCTGTTAACTTTATGGGAGTTCCCTTGTATGTTATTTGTTGTTTTTCCCTTGTTGCTTTTAATAACTTTTCTCTGTCTTTAATGTTTGTCAGTTTGACTACTCTATGTCTTGGCGTGTTTCTCCTTGGGTTTATCCTGCCTGGGACTCTCTGCACTTCCTGGACTTGGGTAGCTATTTCCTTTCCCACGTTAGGGAAGTTTTCAACTAGAACCTCGCCCAATATTTTCTCGGGTCCCTTCTCTCTCTCTTCTCCTTCTGGGACCCGTATAATGCAAATGTTGGTGCGTTTAATGCTGTCCCAGAGGTCTCTCAGGCTGTCTTCAGTTCCTTTCATTCTTTTCTCTTTATTCTTTCCCACATCAGTGATTATCACCATTCTGTCTTCCAGGTCACTTATTCGCCCTTCTGCCTCAGTTAATCTGCTGTTGGTTCCTTCTAGTGTATTTTTCATTTCAGTTATTGTGTTGCATATCTCTGTTTGTTTGCTCTTTAATTCTTCTAGGTCTTTGGTAAACTTTTTGATCTTTGCATCCAGTCTTTTTTCAAAGTCCTGGATCATCTTCACCACCATTATTCTGAATTCTTTTTCTGGAAGGGTGCCTCTCTCTTCTTCATTTAGTTGTTTTTCTGGGGTTTTAACTTGTCCCTTCATCTGGTACAAAGTCTTTTGCCTTTTCATTTTCTCCATCTTTCTGTGGCTGTGGTTTTCAGTTCCACAAGGCGAAATACTGCTGATACTGCTGTCTGCCCTCTTGTGGAGGAAGCTGTCTAGGAGCCTCATGCATGCTTCCTGATGGGAGGGACTGATGGTGGGTAGGGCTGGGTGGGCGGAGCTAAGTAAGACTTTAATCTGCTTGTCTGCCAATGGGTGGGGCTGTGTTCACACCTTGTTGGTTGTTTAGCCTGAGGCTACCCAGCACTGGAGCTTACAGGCTCTTTGGTGGGGCTAATGGTGGACTCTGGGAGGGTTCGCGCCAATGAGCACTTCCCAGAACCCCTGCTGCCAGTGCCCCGGTCTCCTAGGTGAGCCACAGCTGCCCCCCACCTCAGCAGACAACCCTCCAACACCAGCAGGTAGGTCTGGTTCAGTCTCCTGTGGGGTCACTGTTCCTTCCCCCTGGTTCCTGGTGAGCACATTGTTTTTTGTGTGCCCTCCAAAAGTGGAGTCTCTGTTTCCCCCAGTCCTGTGGAGGTCCTGCAATCAAATCCTGCTGGCTTTCAAAGTCTGATTCTCTGGGGATTCCACCTCCCATTGCTGGATCCCCAGGTTAGGAAGCCTGACATGGAGCTCAGAACCCTCACTTTAGTGGGTGGACTTCCCGTGATCCAACTGTTCTCCAGTTTGTGAGTCACCCACCCAGCATTTATGGGATTTGATTTTAACACAATTGCGCCCCTGCTACCATCTCATTGTGGCTTCTCCTTTGTCTCTGGATGTGGGGTGTTTTTTCTGGTGAGTTCCAGTGTCTTTCTGTCTATGATTGTTCAGCAGTTAGTTGTAATTCCGGTGCTCCTGCAAGAAGGAGTGAGCGCATGTCCTCCTACTCCGCCATCTTGATCCTATCTTCCTCAGCAGGCAGATTCTTAACCACTGAGCCACCAGGGACATCTGAGAGCTGGTTTTTCATTCTCTCATTTACCAGCCTCTTATGTCCCCATTCAAGACTTTCAACCCTTCCCTGAAGCCCTCTCTCTGATTCTTGAGTCCCCAAATCCAAGTCCACCTTTATTGCTGAAGAGTTAAGGGCATCTTCACGAAGGAAACCCCAGATAATGGGCAGACACTAGTGACGGTGCCCCTGATGTGTCAGGTCTTTGGCCAAAAGCTGGAGGGGTTTAGGGAGTATAGACAGGGTCCATGACCAAGCACCAGCAGTCTAGTGGTGGGGACAAAAGACCTCTGTAGAAAGATACCTACCACAGGAGGACAAGGTAAAGGGCCCATGAGGGGACAGGACAGGCGAGAGACCTGGTTTCAACTCCCAGCTTGGTCAGGTCATGCCACCTCCATGGGCCCTAGCTTCCTTGTCTGTAAATGGCACATAGAAGCTAGAAGGACCCTCAGATGCCATTGAGTCTCCTGGTTTTTATATGAGGAAGCTGAGGACACAGAGAACTGCCACCAAGTTTGTGGCCGAGCACACCACCCTGGCTTTACCATGGCCTCCTACTTAAGAATCAGTGAAACACACACACGAGCATCTTGTCATGTGAGAACTGTTCAGGGCAGCTGTCTCCCCACACCATGGTATAACAAAGCCCTATAGCCTAAGAAAGATCTGGAACTGAGGCCACTGCCCACCTCCTCTCACAGCAGAATAGAGAAGAGTTGGTTTAATCAACACCATGGACTGAAGTCAGACACAAGCAAGTGGGGCTAGGCAACGTGTCAACACAGCTGCTCTGGAATTGGGAGCAAGTTACTGCTGAAGCCCATAAAGCCTCCCTTATGTCTCTGGACAGGTGCAGTGTGAGGCTGGGCTGGGGACTGGGGATAGACAGATTTTTCAGTCTCTGATCCCACAATCTCCCACAGGTGGGATGAGGTATCAGCAAGAACAGCTTGACAACCACAGGGTGTACGGGGCCTGGGGGTCACCAGGGACGATGCTCAAAAAGCAGCTGCCTCCTTCCCTCCCGGCCACATGACCTGCATGGGGCCCCCTTGGGATCTCACAGGGAAGCAGCAGGGGCGAAGCAGTGGGCTCCAGCCTAGTCCCAGGAAGCTGGTTGGCTTCTCTTACCCCCACAGTCTGCCCCTCTGGGTCCTCTGCAAACTTGGAGCAGGAGTGATCTCCAAAGTGCCCCACCAGCACCAAAACCTTAGGATTCATCATCAGTGATGCACGAACCTCCAGTTCACTCATTTTACTGCTGTATAATATTCCACTGTAAGGATATATCACAGATCACTCACTTTACTGCTGTGTTACAGTACACTGGAAGGATATATCACATATTGTTTATCTATTCTCCTCTCAACGGACCATTAGCTGTTTACAGATGTTTGTTATTATAAATAATGCTGCTACTAAAAATAAATCTTATGAATCTATATGTTCTGGGCAGGGAAGGCTTCACTGTGGGCTGGATATTCAGGGAGAACTTTCCAGAGGGCAGGCTGCCCCCTCCCCTGTCCCATTTCCTGCTCTCCCACATCACCCACCACCTCTCAGGTGCACCCTGGTGAGCAGCCAAGGAACCCAGACAGACAAGACCACCATAACCTCCCAGCTGGAGCACAGAGCTGGTTCCCTACCTGCTGCAGGGGGGCTCGCCCTCGGGTGAAGGAACAGCTGCTGTCCAGCTGCTCACTGCAGTCCGCTGTCCACTGCAGGGGGGAAAGGAGTGGTCAGTGATGGCAGGACACACAGGCTCATCCTCACTCTTCCCTGGCCCCCCAGGCATGGTCCCGCCCTGCTGCAGTAGAGCCAGTATGAAATCCTGCTTGGCCATTTTCAAAGATAAATCCTTCTCTACCAGCAGGCCCAAGCTGGCATGCAGACTCCACATGGAAGTGACACTTTGGCATATGTGTGGGGAGGGCAAACTCATTTCCCTTCACCTAAGTCCACCAAAGTGATGAAGATCCAGCTACATCCCAAAAAGCCAACCAGACACCACACAGGGTAGATATGAGTTTTAAGAAACCAGCACCACGTTTGACCATCTAACCATGCTTCAGCCACACTAGCCTCCTACACTGTCAAGGCCAGAACTGGAGGTGAGGCATGTATGTGTGGACCATCCCGTATACCCAGCCCAAAATACGGTGGACCTGTGGACTGACAGGAGAGCATGGCATCAAGGAAGAGCCCCAGACTGGCCATCAGAAGCCCGGCTCAAGCCCAGTCCCACTACTGACCTCATGAGAACTCAGGAGCCTCGCGTGCCCCAAAGTGTAGTCTGACAACCACCTGCATGACTGTCCCCAAAGCCTGCCACCAAGGGGGTCTCGGGGTCCCATTCTTCACCCACTGATTCACTCTCTGAGGGTAGGACCTTCTCCATTTTGACAAGCTCTCCAAGGGATACACCAGGAGTTTGAGAGCCACTGAAATCCATGTAATCCCCCAGGCTTCACTTTGTCATCTATAAAATGGGGACAGCAAGGCTGGGTGACTCTGCAAGGATGAAATGAAGGGCCTCTGTAAGCTATAAAAAAGTCTATATATAAAGTAGTAGTAACAGTGCAGCTCTTCCATGGTAATGTGCTATCTAGGTACATGGTGGTGCTTTTATTATTGTGTTAAATGTTAGCTAGGCTCTCCAGCTAATGTTGAACATTGACCTTGACCTACACCCTGTATGATTCTTAAAAAGCAGAAGAGCCCAATCTCTCTGTGTTGGACACACTTGGTCAAAACTGTGAGTGCATATAGATGGCTCAAGGCCATCACCGTCCTGGATTTGTAAAACCTTGGCTAGACACACCCTCCAGACGTGGGTCAAGGGTATGATCTTTGTATAGGAAAGATGCTTGATTAAAATGCTGATGATACGGGCTGGTACAAGTGTACTCTACAGCAGTGCTGGCCAACAGATAGGAACCATGGATGTAATTTTAAATGACCTAGTAGCCAGATTTAAAGAAGGAAAAAGAAAAAGGTAAAATTAAATGTAATAATGTATTTTATCTCAATAGGTAATTAATATAAAAATGATCAATGAGATATTTTACATACTACTCTCCATATTAAGTTTCTGAAATCTGCTTAGAGCATATTAATTTCAAGTGCTCAAGAGCCACATGTGGCTAGTGGCTGCCGTAATTAATGGACAGAGCAGCTCAGCTTGAAGGAATTGGCAAAGGCAAGGTACCAGTCCCAAGAGACTGGGCTCTCCGAGCCACTTCCTGCCCATCCAGTGCTCTGTACTGCAGAGGGGCTGAATGCTACAGACTCAGCTGGCTTCCAGCTGGGTTGGGCCAATGGGAGACGGGAAGAGAGGGAAGCTAAGATGTTTCTCCCCCTTTTCTCTATGCCCTAGGCAGCATTAACAGCAGTGTCTGAACCTCCTTCAAGGCTCCAGCCTCACTAGATAGGCCTTCTGTGAGTGACCCCTAACCCTGGCTCTGGCAATACCACCTTCTCCCCTTGTGCTTCAGGCCTAGAGGTGGTAATGGCTTCCTATGCTTGTTTAGTTTCTCAGTTCTTCTATCATCTGGGTAATCAACCCCCTGGGTTAAATTCCCTCTGGATATTTGTAGTCTCAAAGCATCTCTACAAAGATATTTATTAAATTATAGGGAAAAAAAGGGAAAAATGAGAAATCTATCAAGACACCACCTTAAACCACGTGATCAAGGATAACATCACCTGTAATAAAACATATTACCACCATGGACTTCCCAGTGTAATGCCCTGAGAAGGGCCTCAGAGAACACTCCTGAGGTGTTCTTGCCAAAAATGCACAATCTCAATCTGATCATGAGAGAATATCAGGTAACCTAAACTGATGAACTTTCCAAAAAATAAATGAACAATACTCTTCAAAAGTGTCAAGGTTGTAGGGATAAGAAAAGACAACCGGAGTGTCACAGGTTGGAGAGTAAGAAAGCATGACAATTAGACGCAAACTTCAATCCTGGAACAGAAAAGGACAGTAATAGATAAACTGGTGATATTCGAATAAAGCCTCATTGTACCAAGGCTAATTTCTTAGTTCTAATCATTGTACTATGGTTATGTAAGATGTTCATATTAGGGACAAGTACACGGGAACACCCTGTACTATTTTTCATCTTTGCTATGAGTCAAAAGTAACTTCAAAATAAAAAACAATCCAGGGACTTCCCTGGTGGTCCAATGGTTAAGACTCCATGCTTGGGACTTCCCTGGTGGTCCAATGGTTAAGACTCCATGCTTGGGACTTCCCTGGTGATACTGTGGTTAAGACTCCGAGCTCCCAATGCAGGGGGCCTGGGTTTGATCCCTGGTCAGGGAACTAGATCCCACACGCATGCTGCAACTAGAGTTCACATGCCACAACTAAGGAGCCCGCTGGCCGCAATTAAGACCTGGAGCAACCAAATAAGTGAATAGATAAATGAAATGTAGCCAAAAAAAAAAGACTCCGTGCTTCCACTGCAGGGGGCGTGGGTTTGATCCATGATCAGGGAACTAAAATCCCGCATGCTGCGTGGTGAGGCCAAAAAGAAAAAAAAAAAAATTTAATCCACATGTGTATATACGTGTTTAGATATATATACCTTTCTATACTTGAGTGGTTTCTCCTTTCCTGGTTGGAGCCTGGCTGACAGCGGGGAGGATGGTCAAGGCACACAGTGACTACTGGCCAGGAGAGAACTAGATCCCGCGCTCCTCCTCCCATCCCAGGAGAGCCTTGCAGAGAAAGGCTTCCTCTCTTGGGGCATCCCAAACACTTCCACCCCAGCTGATACTACTGACGTGACACCCCACAAAACGGTGACTCGAGGGTGGGCACAGCTCCTCCCGGGGTCGGCACAGGCCCTGGCAGGGCAGCGGCAGGAGGCAACACTGGCTGCTCTTGCCAAGCAGGCACCCAGGGGAGGCTGAGGCTTTGGGCACAGCTACGTGCCACCTCAGTCCCGTGGCTAGGCTTTCCCAGAGTTGCTCCAAGTGCCAATGAGGCTGCTCTTGTCGAAGGTCATCCCTAACTTTATTTATTTATTTTTCAAATTAATTAATTAATTAAATTTTTTTATTGGCTGCGTTGGGTCTTTGTTGCTGCACACAGGCTTTCTCTAGTTGCTGCGAGTGGGGGCTACTCTTCATTGTGGTGTGCGGGCTCCTCATTGTAGTGGCTTCTCTTGTTGTGGAGCACAGGCTCTAGGAACGTGGGCTTCAATAGTTGCAGCACATGGGCTCAACAGTTGTGGCTCACGGAGTCTAGAGCACAGGCTCAGTAGTTGTGGCACACAGGCTTAGTTGCTCCGTGGCACGTGGGATCTTCCCAGAGCAGGGCTTGAACCCGTGTCCCCTGCATTAGCAGGCGGATTCTTAACCACTGCGCCACCTAGGAAGTCCTCATCCTTAACTCTAAATCGGCCAACCTTCCTGAGCGCCTTCGGTGTGGGACCTGCAACCAGCGGTCCCTTCACAGGAGAGGTGAGATGTCCAATAACATGGGGAGGAGGAGGGTAAGGCTGAGAGAAGGGACAGTGTGCTCTCGGAGGGCTTTGCTAGGGAAAGAAAGTGGTTAAGCCGGGATCCCTGGAGAAGAGTGAGCCAAGCGTGGACACGGCGGGGAACAGCCGCCAGCTCAGGGGCAGAGGGTGGCAAGCAGGACTCTCCAGCTAAGCAGTCAGAGACTCTTCCTGGGTGGATAGGGTCAGAAGGCTTCTGTTAGGGGAGGGCGTCATCAAAGCTGTGTTAGAACAGGCTGAGCTGGCCCAGAATGTGGGTGTGGGAGCCCACTGGTCAGGAGGCTGGAGTCCAACATCCGGGTTTCCATGGGGAGAGGCGGCAGAGACAGAAATGAAGTGGCTCTGAGAGCATCGTACAGACAAGCAGTGAGCAGAGGGCTGATGTGTGTAGGAAAGCTAGCAAGATAGTAAAGTCCACAGAAACCCACCCCAGAGACCCAGCCACGGCCCCCAAGGAAAGCTGTTGGGGGAGGGAGTATGGTCCAGCTGGTACCCACTGGGCCTGTGTGGCATCCCACCTCCAACCGTCCCCACCACATCCACATCCGCTCTCTGCTGCTGCCTGAATCCCCTCCACTGGGAGGAGTGTTTCTTCCTGGCTCTGAAAGCCCCTGGGAGCTCTCCCTTCCCTGTTCGAAGCTCCTCCCCCTCTGCTGGGATTCTGCTGCCCACGCTGTCTTCTTTCTTCTTAGGCTGCAGCCACCACCTCCTTCCTCCCCTTTGCCTTTTCTGAACCACCGCCTAGAAAATTCCCCAGACACAGACCTTCCGGAACCGTCCTTATCTGTATGAGATGATTCCAGAACAAGAGAAGGGCCCCCTTGGGGAACACTCTCCTCAGCCCCACCCCCATGCCTGGTTCAGCCAGTGCATTTCTCCTTAGAGGTGAACAGTTTACAGCTGGGAGCAAGCTCTTGGGGCGGGGCGGGGTAAGGTGGTCCCTCCTGAAAGGGTGGCTGAACACAAAGAGACCGAGGGAAAGTGGGAAATTTGTATACATGCGAACGACGAACACGGAATTCACAAGAGTGGTTTTGGGTCTTCACCAAAGCTGCTATAATTTATTTCTTAATTTAAAAAGATGAAACAAAGACGGCACAGGGTTAAGGCTGACTAAACAGAGGAGTACAGATGTTTATTCTGCACTCAAAACAGATGCTTATTCTATTATTCTCTGCTCTTATCAGTACATTTTAAGTATTTCATGCTAAAAGAATTAAACTGTATTATCAGTCATTTGCACCCCAGGATGGAGAGTATTTTTGGAGCAGGCTTGATGGAGGACAGAGGACGCCACTGAGAGTTGAGGGAGGAGGATTGAAAAGGGAAAAGCCCAGAGTAGAGGAGGCTGAAAGTGCTAAAGATGAACCAGTGGTGCCTGAAGCCCCCGGGGCTTGCCCTTCCAGACATCAAAGTGTATCAAGGCCAGAGCCAAACCAGCAGGCTGAATCAGTACAGGAGGAGAGGAAAAGATCAACTGATAAAACTGTATCCATAAACAAACAGATGTGCAAATGGGAACTTAGTATGTGATAAGGATAGTGTCTCAAATCCGGGGAAAGGAGAGACCATCAATAAACACAGGGACTGAGACAACCAGCGAGCTAGTGAGGGAAAAATGACCCTAGTGTCTACCTCCCACTACCACGGACAACACATTCCAAGTTGGTTAAAATCCAAGATACAAGTTTGAAACTCCAACAAAGTCTAAAATTTCGTGTGACAAAAAAGTCACAAACACAATTAAGGACAAGTGAGAGGCCCCTTGCAACATGTATTACAAAGGATTCATCACCAGAAAATATAAAGATTTCATTTAAATCCAGGCACTGTTCTAAGCCTACTACATACATTACATTTATTCCACATAGATCCCCAGGCCTGTTTATTACCCCCACTTTGCAAATATGGGATTTGAGGCAAAGCATGGCTAGGTAACTGACACAGGGTTACAGAGTCAAAAAAGGGCCGAATGAGTGAAGGGGATAAACAGGTTTTCATTCAAAGAGTCAGTCAAAATGTTGGAAACTAAATGTATGTATGATCGTGGATTCGATGCCAAAACATAAATTTTTTATTGTAGTAAAAGATACATAATGTACCATTTTAACTATCTTTAAGTGTACAATTCAGCGGCATTAAGTACATTCACACTGTTGTACAACCATCACCACCATCCAGCTATAGCTCCATCCAGCTCCAGAACGTTTTCATCCCAAACTGAACCTGTCCCCGCCACACACTAACTCCCCATCCCCCCTCCTCCAAGCCCCTGGTAACAACCATTCTACTTTCCTTCTCTACAGATGTGACTCTTCTACACGCCTCATAGAAGTGGGATCGTACAGTATTTGTCCTTTTGTGTCCGGTTTATTTCTCTCGGCATAAAGTCCTCAAGGTTCATCCATGTTCTGGGTTCATCCATGTTGTAGCATGTGACAGTTCCCTTTTTTTTTTTTTAAGCCTCAATAATAATGCTGTAAGTATGGACCACGTTTTGTTTATTCAGTCGTTCACTGATGGACGTTCGGGTGTTTCCACCTTTTGGCTATTGTGAATACTGCTGCTGTGAACATGCTAGACAAGTATCTGGTCAAGTCCTTGCATTTAATTCTTTTGGGTATATACTGCTGGGTTATATAGTAATTCCATGTTTCATTTTTTGAGGAACCTAGGAATCTTTTTTCTTTTTTTGCTATAAAGGACATTATTGAGGAATGGGAAATATAAGGTCTATAGATTAAATAATAGTATTGTATCTGTAATGTGACTCTGTAAGAGAAGGTCCTTGTTTTTTGGAAATACACACTGAAGTGTTTATTTAAGGGAAATCTCTCCATATACAGAATCTGTTGGTTGATTGATCTATCTATTGAGAGAAGAGAGACAGAATGCAAATGTGGTAAAATATTAACGACTGCAGAATCTGGGTGAAGGATATGCAGGAATTCTTTGTCTTAGTACTGTAATTTTTATGTACATCTGAAATTATTTCAAAGTGAAAAATTATTTTAAAATCCATCTTATCAAGGGTTTCTTAATCAAAGGGGTGCCAGGACCACCCAGGGGGACAATTTGAAGGTTTAGTGGGAACCACTGCCCTCACTCTTTTCCTGGTGAGGGACCTGAGAGGTGAGGCGGCTTCCTCCCAGCCTCACAGAGCCCAGGCGTGGGACGGCCTAAACATGGGAGCTTCTAAAAGTCAGGAGCAGGGCTTCCCTGGTAGCACAGTGGTTAAGAATCCACCTGCTGGTGCAAGGGACATGGGTTCAATCCCTGGTCCGGGAAGATCCCACATGGCGCGGAGCAACTAAGCCCGTGGGCCACACCTGCTGAGGCTGTGCTCTGGAGCCTGTGAGCCACAACTGAGCCCTCGTGCCACAACTACTGAAGCCCACATGCCTAGAGCCTGTGCTCCACAACAAGAGAAGCCACCGCAGTGAGAAGCCCGTGCACCTCAACAAAGAGTAGCCCCTGCTTGCCGCAACTAGAGAAAGCCCGCGCACAGCAACGAAGACCCAACACAGCCAATAAATAAAAATAAAATAAAATAAAATAAAATAAAATAAAATAAATAAATAAATAAATAAATAAATAAAAGTCAGGAACACGTTGCACCACTTCCTCTGTCCTGGCACACGCACAGGCTTACTGACCAGGAGGGGAGAGCAGGGGAGGTGGGGGTGGAGACCGGCTGACAGCGCACTCTCTCCTCCACCTGCTACTCCAGGAACACCCTGCGTGTGAGGAGGAGGGGATGTTGCCCAAGGGCTGAGATTTGAGAGAGGGAGAAAGGCTTTTGCTCCAAGCTTAAGACAAACAAACTAACAAAAAACCCAAACAACTTTCCTGTTGTGGAGGCCGCTTAACGCAGTGATTAGGAGGCTGAGTTCTTTTTTTGTTTGTTTGTCTGGCTGTGCTACACAGCTTGCAGGATCTTAGTTCCCCAACCAAGGCCTGGAACCTCGGCCTGGCAGTGAAAGCGCCAAGTCCTACGCTGGACCCCCAGGGAATTTCCAGGAGCCTGAGTTCTTGAAGCTGCGAATGTGAGTTCATATTTCTGCTCTCTTACTCTATCACCTTGGGCAAGTCACTTCCTCCCTCAGACTGCTTCCCCCACCTGTAATAATAACAGAAACTGCCATAGCAGAGGTTAAGCGTGACCACCTGGAGCAAGACCACCTGATTCAAATCTCAGAGTGGCCACATACTTACTGTGTGACCTTAGGCAGCTTATTCACCCTCTCTGTGCCTCCATTTCTCCCCATGTAATAAGCTGGCAACAAAAACAGCATCTTCTTTATAGCACTGTTATATAAAGTAACTGAGTTAACATGGACACCCCTCCGTGTTTGGTAGCTCCTCCTCATGGCCCCAGCTTCTTAGGGCTCAATCTTGACCCTCTTGTCTAAGCTCCCTCACTCCTTGGGCTTAAAATGACACCCATAGGCTACTATTTACAAATGTCAATCACCAGGTCACTCCCCTCCTCTGAATGCCACTTTGTACATCTAACTGCTTGATGAGCATCTCCACTAAGACATCTAATACTATTTTAAACTTTTCTCATCCAAAAACTGAACTCTTGACCTTGGCTCCCTAGTGCTGCTCTTCCAGGATCTTCCATCTCATTTCTGGAAAGTCTGTCCTTCTATATGCTCAGGCTATTGTCAAGGTCATTCATTAGAAAATCATGTTAAAGTATGGAAACTGACCACTTCTCACCACCTCCATGGTGCCACACAGCACCAAGTCACCATCCCCTCTGACTCTGACCAACCAAGGACTTCCTGGTCCCCCTGCTTCCTTTCTGCCCCACCCCTCAATGTAGCCTATTCTCCACATAGCATCCAGAATGGTCCGATTTAACCAGTGATACCATGTCCCTCCTCTGCTCAGAAACCCCGCAGCGTCTCACTGACAAGGCCCTACAGAGCTGGCTCTTTGCTCCCCACCGGATTGGCCCCAAAGTTGTTCCTCAAAGTGGGGTACACTCCCACACCAGAGCTGTGTCCTCGACATCCCCTCTGCCGGGAAGGCTGGTTCCTAAGTGGCCTCGTTTTCACCTTCTTCAAATCTTTGCTCGAAAGTCTAAGGAAGCCTTCCAGACAGCCCAGCACCCCACCCCGCCTTGCCTCCTTCATGTATATCACCTCCTAATATCCTATTTCCTTCTCTGTCTCTCACCTGCCTTTCCGATCTGAAAGTAAGAGCCAGGAGGACGGGGATTGTGGTCTATTCTGTTCATGACTTTATCCCAGAGCCTAGAGCAGGGCCTGAATTACTCATTCTTAGCTCTAGTTATATTTCACTATTTAGCCAACAGTAACTGGCAGGTTTAAACAATTATACTTTATGGCAAAACCACCAAATAATGTGTAGGAGACCATGCTAAATAAACAAGCAAGCTAAAAGTGACATGTATGCTAGAAACTCAACTCTTGAAAGGTATATTAAGGAAAAATAGTACACAAAAATTACACTAGTTTTTATCATAAAATTATGGTGGGCTTCTTTCTGTTTTCTGATTGTCTCTGTTTTTCCAACTGTTGCTTTAAAAGTAAAATGAAAATTTAACCTATTAAAAAAATGCCTGTAATCAGATTAAAAAGTGCTCAACCTCACTAAAAATCAAGGAAATGCAAATTAAAGTGACAAGAGACCATGTATCCCAATACACTCATGGTCTTGTGAATAATGCAACAGGCATTTTGGAGAGCAATTTGGCAATAGCTAGTAAATTTTTTTTGTTACTTTTATACTTTGTATTTACATTTCTTTTAAAAACCTAGTCATTATATTTTCTCCAGAGATGTAGAAATTTTTTAATGACTTTTATTGAGATATAACTGACATACAGTAAACTGCATATATTTAAAGTGTACAATTTGATCTTTTTTTCTTATTAATAGCTATTAAAATTGATTCTACTCAGCATCCACCTAAAGAAACACTTTTATATGTGCAGGAGGAGGCATGTTCAAAAGTATTCACTGAAGTGTCTTGTATTTCCAGGGGAAAATTCAGAAGTCATCCGAATGCCCAGCAATAGATGAATGGTTAAACTATGGGACATCCGTACTATGGGCTACTGCACAGCCCTTAAACAGAACACAGCAGATGTACAAGCCTGGAGGTATCCCTTGGGTGTACAGCTATGGGAAAAAGGTGAGTTATTGAACAATATATTCACCAGCTATGGTATATGATTTTGAAATAATATATTTCTATAAATCATAAATATATATTGTTATATATATTATATGTATATTATATATACATGTTAAAGCATTGAAAAGGTGAGGAAGTTAATTCATCATTCCAATGGAAGGTAGGGTAAGACAGTGGAATGAGGCACTAGCTAATTAGCACTTGAATTCTTATGTACCAAAGAATATATGCATACAGTACGTGTGCAATTAAAAATTAATTATTTTTGTAGATAAGGAGAAAAATAAAATGAGTCCCCACATTCAACCACCCCACAGTTCCCCTTAAACTCACTTCTTCTGTTAAGCCTTTCATGGGGGGTCCACCACTGAGTGCTTCCTCCTATAAGCAAAAATGGCAGCAGGGAAAAAGGATTCGAAGGGCAGGAGGAAATGAGGGAATGGGATAAAAGAGGGACGAGGGAACAGTGAACAGGCAAGGCAGAATGTAAGGAAAAATGTGAAGAAAAAGAGAAGGAAAAACACTGTGAGAAAGCAATGTCACATAATCTGAATACTTCCATTCCATCCTACGGATACATAACTGCGTGGTCGCATCTCTCTGTAAGGTCACTTTGTGTGCGACAAAACCCAGGACTTCCAAGTGCCTGACAGCATCATAAAGAACTATAGGAAGTTATCTTCACCCTCACTGGCTCTTCATTTGACTTGCTAACAAGAATTTATTGGGAAACAGGCTTTCATTAAACGTATCCACTCTTTACAATGGCCCTACATTCTCTCCTTCCAAGGGAGTGGAGCTCGAGGCAGTTCGCCAGGGAGGGGTGGGAAAGGCAGACAGACAAGTACACCTGTGGCTGTGGTCTGAAGCAGGACATCAGAGTCACATGGGGGCTGATGAGAATGCCAATGCCCAGGCCCCTCCCCATTCCACTCAACGCTGGGGGGCGATCTGTCCAAACCCCAATTCCAACGTGCAGCCAGAGCGGTGAATCACCCCTGTAACGTTTGTTCATGGTCCACAGCACCACTGACCAACATCAGAAGTGCCACACTTCCCCACTTACCACACCCCACTCTCTTCCACAAAAGGTTAACGGTCAATGAGATTTAGAGTCCTAATTCTCATTCCATAGGGGAAAAAACACACTAACCTCCCAACAGCCTGCTAGTCACAGCCTGTTCCCAGCAGGGAACCAAAAGTAGGTGGGGGAGGGGGGGGCACCAGGGCCCAGATCAGCTGCCACCGAGCAGTGGGGTTTGGCCATTTTCCATTTCTGTGTCTCAGCTTCTTCTCCTCCAAAATAGGGCTATAATCTGCCTCTTCCCAGGGACAGAGTGAGAACAACTTTCAGGATGTGACTTTGGGGACTTGGAATCCATTGGAAGGGAGGCACTCTTGAAATGCGTGGGTGTAATTTTAAATTGGTATCCCAAACATGTTGGGAAACTTAGAACGTACATTCTCTTGTTATTCAATCTAGGAAAAAGAGGAAGCTTCTCTCCCCCCCCCCCCCCCCCATTCATCGATCCATCCATTTTTCTTTCTAGTTGTTGCTGGGGGAGGGGCAGGGGAGAACACAACTGTACAAGCATCATGAGGTATCTTCTTCCTAAGTGTCAACTGTCATCTCTCAGATCCTAAAAAAATGACCTCACCCACTGAAAAGCAACATTCTTCTCTACTCCCTCAAGTTTTCTCAAGGTTTCCAAGATTCTTAACAATTTTCTCTCCCAGAAACATCAAAACACCACTGCAGACAGGCAGCCAGGGACATTCTCTGAGGTTTATTTTGTTTTGTTTTTTTTTGTCTTTGGCTTCCCTTTAAAATAGTCATCAGGTTAAATAAAAGCAAGCAAAAGTGCTTTAGCAGAAAGATGTCCTATAAAGCTGGGTCAATAGCGGTTGTACTTTTTTAAAGAAGTGTGCTATGAGGCACTTCTAACCTTGGTCTTGCTTAGAGCTGCCACAGCTGCCCCCTCCCCTGAAGTCTGGACCCCAGCTGTGTTTGAATTGGGGGGCGGAGTTGGTAGGATTGGAATGTCCTCCTCCTCAACCAGCAGCACACAGACGGTCCCAGGATCCTGCCAGGTGTTTGCATTCTTCCAGGGAAGCCCAGGGAATGCAGAAAGTTTAAGGAATGCATCTAGATGGTACAAGTGTTTTCCACACTCTGCCTCACAGCAAACATCTGTTTACCAGCCACTCCAGAGGTGGACATCCGAGCATGGTAGGGACCAACCTATCCCAGGAGCAGGAGCCAGGCGTCAGGGCCCAGACTGAGGCTCTGCATCCTGAGAGCTCAGCTGTCTCCACAGAGAGGTCAGAGGCACTTGGAGGGCCTCTCCTTCCAAAATTCTTCCAAAAGCAGCCAACGGCTGCTCTGAGAACAGAAATTCTACCGTTCACAAAGCATTCCCCTGGGGTGAAGCTTTATGGCTTCCTGGGACCCTCCTCTTGTAAGAGCCCATTTCACCTGCAGGAAACTTTGAGGGATGCTCTGCGGGAAGCCACCAGAGTCCACGCAGAGGGGAAGGCAGGCAGCAGATGCCAGGCCAGCCCCGTGCGCCTGTCCACAGGGCTCGAGCCCAGGCCAAGCCCTCTCACCTACTCAAGGCCATTGCTCCAGCAACCAGCCCCTCTGCCCTGGACCACTCCCATGAATGCAGAGCACATTGTTAACACTCCCGTTTTGATCTCAGTTCCCCCAAAACTACGTGCCTCTCCCCTTTATGGAGGAACTCCTATAACACAGGGAGGACCTGCACTATCCTCCTGTGTCCGATCCGTCTCCTTGACCTTTGCCCCCACCCCTGGCCCATCATCCCTCCAATTGGGGTCACCAACAGCCCCCTGTGACTCCATCAGGTTATTCTCAGTCCTCCTCCAGCATGGCCTGCAGCAGCAATCAGCCCCCACCCGCCTCGAAACACATCCTCCCCGGGGCTGCCAGCACAAAACTTTCACCTGGATTTCCTCCTGCCTCACTGCCAACCCCTCCTGGTCTCTTTTGCTGAGTCCGCCTCACATCCCTGCTTTCTAAACATAGGCAGACCCCAGGGCTCAGCCCTTGTACAGCTGGTCGACCTGACACCACTACCTCACTCAGCCATCTCCTCTGCTACCCCTCTTTCTCTCTCTGCTCCAACCACACCCGTCTCCCTGCTGCCCCTGGAATAACTCTGCCAGCTCAGGCCTTTGCATGTGGCGTCCCCTCTGCCTAGACAGCCCCTCCCCCAGACATCTGCAAGCTCACTCCTCCACCTCCTTTGATGACATCTTCCTTGACATCCCATTTAAAATTGCTGGGACTTCCCTGGTGGTGCACTGGTTAAGATCCCACACTCCCAATGCAGGGGGCCCGGGTTTGATCCCTGGTCAGGGAACTAGATCCCACATGCATGCCACAACTAAGAGTTTCCATGCCACAACTAAGAAGCCCACAAGCCACAACTAAGGAGCCCACCTGCTGCAACTAAGACATATTGCAACCAAATAAATATTTTAATTGCAAACCCTTCCTGACCCTCATCACTCCCCACTCCATTGTCCAGATTTATTTTTTCCCTACAGTACTTCCCATCTACCACTGGGATAAGTTCCAAGAGGGGTGAGCTTTTTGTCTCATTTGCCCACTCCTGGGTACCCAGTCCTAGGACAGTGCCAGGCACAGGGCAGGTGTTCAATACATACTTGTGGAGTGAATACTGAACAGATCACAGGCTCACATTACCTGTGATATTAGAACTTCAAGGATGCCAAGGAAAGTATCCCATGTATTCTGATTTCTCTCTCAGGGCAGATTTTGCCTTCCCTACCCTCCAATGGGGATAAGGTGTGGACCAGCATGGCTTCAGAATGTCCCAGGTCCATCCCTGGTCCTGAGTTCCAGGAAAGCCACAGGTTCACTGTGGCTTTCTAAAAAGCTGGAGGGTCCAGACTTCTGCCCGCCCAGATGTCAAGCCAGCCAGCTGCACTTGGCTTTTCTCCAAAGCAGGGCACCCATGTGGCTCCTCTCTACTTGTCAGAGGAGCCCCAGGCTTGAGGGGGGACAAGTACAAGAGGTGGATACTGGGCCTCTGAGCAGAAGAGACCCTCCTGAGCCTCTGGGTTGCAGACAACACCCTGCTCCTCCGTAGTTTTGGAGCCTCTTATCACCTTTGACTTTCCAACATTCCTGAGGTGGCAGGGTCACCCCCATTCACCAGATAAGAAAGCCAAGCCTCAGGGAAGTTGAGGGGTTTGCCTGAGGTCACACAGGCAGCAAGAAGCGAATCTAGAACTAACTCTTGAACAAAGATCTGCTGAGGATTTACCATGTTCAGCGAAGATGCACATAACACGGTCACGTCCCTTAAGGGTTCACATTCTACTCAGGAGAACTCAAAACTTCCAAATCTCGACCCACAGTCTATCAGTTCACCTTCTACCCAAGACCAGGGCTGCCAGAGACTGACCAGGAGCAGGGAGGCCAACCTGAGATTCTGGTCTGAAGGCTTCATGCGCGTAACGAGGTCCGGTACACAGAGCCCTGGGTGACTGCCTAAGAGCCTCGATTCTTTGGCTGCCAACAACTGCCTGTATTCAACATCAGAGGAAATATTCACAGGCGATGACTTTTCATTGTGTGCCTTTTGGATAAGCTACAATCGTCAGGTCTCTTTTAGAATGTGAGCTTGTGGAGGACAGGGAGCAGGGCCTAGCACACAGAAGGTGCTCAGTAAATGAGCGTTCCACGAATTGTGAGTCTGGCTGGGCCCCAGCTGCCCAGTGGGGCAGGATGGGGTCGAGGTGGGTCAGTGACGCCGGGAGCTCACAGCCAGAGGCTTCCTGCCTGGATCCCACGCTCTGCTGAGTGGGGCCATCCACACCTTGGCAATCTAGGGCCACGCAACCATATGTTGCCTGGAGTTAGGACCCCTTATTACCCCTCTGAGTTTGCTGAGGTCCTGTACCTGCCCAGGCCCCGCCCCTTCCCCGGGGCAGTGCTCACCTGGGAGATGTGAGACTGCGTTTTCTCACTCTCGCCATCACCCTCCGTCTTGTCGGCCAGCAGCCCCTGCACCTGGTACTCAAGCACATAGCTGTCGATGAACCGCTCCAGCTCCTCGATCTCCTGGGAGCGGCTGCTCCCCGCCTCGGAGGAGGCGGACGCTGCCGAGGAGTTCTCCATCCCTCCCGCTCAGGGGCCTGGGCTGCAGGAGACAGAGAGCAGACGGGCTGTGTGAGACGCCGCTGGAGGCAGAGATGATGACCCCGCCTGAGAAATCCTGCCCCTCCCGGAGGCATTCCCTCATCCATCCTGCTGTCCTGGTCTCCCAACATCCTGAGAAGTCACCGGGGTGCCAGCTCGCCTTTAGCGTGAACAGGATGCTGGCATTTCTCTTGTGGGGGAGACTCAGGCCCAGAGGAGGCAGGTAATTTCCCTAACTGGCCAACATAGTAACTTGTGTGATGTTGAGTGTTCGTCCACACCTGGACCTTACCACCTGGGGAGAAAGCGGAATATGGACCCCAGTCTACCAGTCCAGCCCTACTTCCCAACTTGGAGTTAACTAAATCTACCACAAAGCAGAATGAAACAGACCACAGGCTTCTCTGTCCCTGACCCCACCACTGAGATATACAGGGGGTCCCCAGACACAGACCCTCTAAGGGGCCTGGGTCTCTAAGAAATACCTCCTTGTAAAGAGACAATTCCTCTTTGGACACCAGCCCATCCCTAAATTAGGTGACGACGGTAGGCCTTAACATGATTTTGCAGCCCTATTGATGGTGCATCTACGAGAACACACACTACACTCAGTCTGTAAGGACACGACTCGCTTTTAATGATACAATGTGAAAGGCGCGGCAGGCTGCCTGGGTGTGGCTCAATCGTGGTCCCGGCCAGGTCATCCTCTGTAGGCAAGTGATGCTCTCATCAGCACCCAGGCCCTCCCCCTGCGGAGCCTGACGTAACGTGACCAGCGTTCCAGGGATACCTGCTACAGTCCACCCATAGAACTGCCATCCCTCCCCGACTAGACTGGGTTAACCCCGCCACTGCAGGGGCCCAGGACTGCAGGGACAGCTCCACGGTCCACTCTTGCTCCCAAAGGTCCGCCGAACCCACCTGAAAGTTGGGAAAGCTAGAAACATTCTCCCCGCTAGGTCCCTTCCCACCGGGGACCCCCACCCCCCCGGAAAAGCTCTAGGCCTGACGGCAAGAGGCTTTAAAGCTTGTCTGGAAGTCAGTGCTCTCCGCAGAGAAGCCCATTCAGCAGAGGAAGCAGAGGCTGCACTAGTTCACCATCAGAGCTAGTAGAGCAGTCTTCTACCAAACCACCACCATTGATACACAAAGACCCGAGCAGCGTACGCTCTGGGCTCTGAGACCACAAAGGGCTGTGGGTGCCTAGAACAGTACTGTGGATAGTAAAGGCACCATCCTAGCAGGTCTAAAGGAACACCTGCGTTTCAAAAGCTTGCATTACTGAGAGCTTTTTTAGGACACAGGTATTCACCAATAATTAAGGGTGTGTTGAGTTTTTAATTGTAATGAATCCAAAACAGTGCAAGTGATGGCCTGCAGGGTAGCAGAAATGCTGCTGAGACCAGGAACGCTGGCTCCCCGACGCCCTCGCCAGGCCCCCCGGAGGCTGTGTTGACCACCGGGAGGAAGAACTGCCCGGTGGACACACACATTCTCCAGCTGGCTTCCTGACTCAGGTTGTGGCTTTTGGCTGCTGCAAGAGACCCAGCCTCCCGTGGACCCCAGGCCAGCTGTAGGGGCATGTGCTGGGCTCCTGAGCTCCGTGACCTTGGGGCTCATGGGTTCATCCACCTGCCCCAGAGGGAGAAGTCTGAGGTTTCACTCCTGGGCGCCCTCTTCAGAGTGAGGGAACCCAGGTGTGGAGGCCTGGGTGGCAGTGAGTGTGCAGGTAGTTTGCTCAGATTGAAATAAGCGTGCCTAGTGGTGCAGGGCCACAGGAGGGGGGAGGGTTGGGGATGTTCAATGCCCCTTCCTCCACCTGCCGTTCAAGGCCTACAGTGGCCTAACATCCCTCCCACCACCAACACCCACCTGCTCCAATGGCTGCCTGTGCCCCCCTCCAGCCCCCTGGCCACTCTGCTCCTGGTCCCGGGTGCAAGCCGTGTGTGGCGGGTAGAACCCCAACAGGGTCCTGAGTGTACACCTCCCAGTTACTCAATCAAACATTATTCTAAGAACTCCTGGGAAGGGATTTGGCAAATATAATTAAACTCCAAATCAGGAGACTTGAAGAGAGAGAGTATTCAGGAGGGCCTGATCCAATCACATGAGTCCCTTAACTCTGGGGCTGGAGGTAGAGCCAGAGTTGCTGGCCTGAAGAGGGCGGGGCGTGGGCAGGGATCATGGGTGGCCTCTAGAGGCTGAGGGCAATCCCTGGTCAGTGACCAACAAGGCAAAGGTGCTTCTCTCCTACAAGTGCAGGAAGTAAATTCTCCAACAACAAATGAGCCTGGGGGCAGGTATTGTCCCCCAGAGTCTCCAAACCAGAACTCAGCCTGGCCGATGCCTTGATTTCAGCCTCATGCGACACGCAGTGGGACTGCTGACTTCCAGAACTGAGATGATAAACAGGCATCGTTTTAAGCCACTAAGTTTGTAGTACTTTGTTGCATGGCGATAAACCACTAATACGTGATGCTCTTTCTGCCTCTGTGCTTTTGCTCACACTGTGTCCCTCACCCAGAGTCACTTTCCCCTTCCCTCCACCTGCCAAATCTTGGGGTCCTTACACTCACAGAGTGCTAGAACCTTAGAGGCAGGTGGGCAATTAGCTCAATCCCCAGCTTTAATAGCAGCCAGTGGGCAAAGGATTTACCTAGCCTTGGCCTAGAGGCGTGACTATGGAAACGCCTGCTGAAAACAGGAATGGCTAATGTGTGCTGTGCCTGTGTCAGGCACTCTCCTCAGCACTCCATATGACTTCATCCCTGACCATAACTCTATGCAATCAATTTAATTATACTATTTAGAAATCTCAGGTTCAGAGAGGTTAAGTAACTTGCCCAAGTTCGCACAGCAGAGCTCCAGGTTCACCTACACCCCACTGCCTCTTCATCCCACCTCCTGGCAGACTCTCAGGCTCTCAGGACATCTCCCACTTCTTTCTCCACCGCCCTTTGAATGCCCAGGGAAATTCTTCAAGTGATCTGCGTGAGTGCATCTTAACCCCCACTGGGCTGCAGGCTCTAGAGAGCTGGGCTCCGTGCCTAGCTCAGTGCAGGACTCTGGGCAGGCGGACAGCCTCAGGGGGATGGGATGATAAGGGTGGTGTCCAGAGAAGGCTGAAAAGGAGCCACCTGCAGAAAAAGCCAGTGTCTAAGGCTGCGCCCATTATTCCTCAGACTTAAGATCTTATCACGGGCTTCTGGCACATGCCACAGGTGCAGGCAGAGGGCTGGGTTCTGTAGGAACTAGACAGGCGTGTTTCCAGGAGGATCAAGTGCCCGGCTCTGCCTGCAGCAGCAGCCTCTGTCCTGCTCTGCTGGGTGTTCCCAGGCTCTTGTGGGTCTGTCACGGGGCCACACCACCATCCTGAGAGGGACCGCAGGGGCAGAAATGCCCCCCCACTGGCTCACTGAGGAAAGAGACAGGCATTGAGACACGTGCCCACCTTGGAGAATGTTGGTACCCAGAGGGAAAAGGAGCACATCTCACACTGATCACTTGTTTTGGAGGCCCCCCTCCTACTCCGGTCCCCGCTGCCCAATCAGATTCACACATGTAGCCTGAGAGCACCTCCCCTCCTCTGCCCGGAGTGCCTTTGGCCCAGGGCTCCCCTGACACACGCCAGCAGCACCTGCATCCTAGAAGTAGGAGGAGCTAACAGCCCCTGGAGCAGCCCTGGACAGGACAAACACGCCCTCTTGGTCTCTGAGATAACAACGGAGGTACTTCTTCGTGGTCCCTCAGCAGGTCCCTGTGGACCGAGCCCAGCTGCCCACAGTGGTGACCAGATCCATAACGCCCCTTTGCCGGCCCCCTCTCCTCCCGTGTCACCCCCCTCAGAGCTCCTGTTCTTGGGGTACTTCCGGGAACTCTGCTTTCTGAGGGGGAAGCAGACTAACATATCACCTGGACTCATCTCTATGTTTGAGAAAGAGCCTCAACCAGGGTTCAGGTCCCTCCTTCAGCAGAAAAGCCGGGAGCTTTACCTCTTTACCAGAGAGGAGGGAGGAGGGAGAGGGAAGGAGTACCGACTACACCATCTACCTCCTCGACTACCAGCCAGGCACTCGTTCCCCCCCACTTTTTATAGGGGTAAAATACGTACAACACAAATGCACCACTGTAACCACGTTTAAGTGTACCATTGAGTGGCATTAAGTACATTCACAATGCTGTGTAGGCATCATTGCTATCTATTTCCAGAACATTTCATCATCCCAAACAGAAACTCTGCGCCCACGAAGCAACCCCCCATCCCTCATCTCAGCCCCTGGCAACCACTCTACTCTCTGTCTCTCTGAATTTGGCTCTTCCAGGTACCTCCCTTAGGTGGCATCATACAATATCTGTCCTTTTGTGACTGGCTTAGTTCACTTGCCACAATGTTTTCAAGATTTGTTCATGTTGTAGAATGTGTCAGAATTCCACACCTTTTATGGCTGAATGATACATTGTGTTATAATAACACATTTATGGATGGACCACATGTTGTTTACCCATTCATCCATCAGTGAACCTGCAGGGCGTCTCCATCTCTGGCTGTTTTGATTAAGGCTGCTATGAACATGTGTGGACGAGTATCTGTTTGAGTCCCTGTTCGTAGTTCTTTGGGGTACAAGCCTAGAAGTACCGCTCTATTTTTAAGGTAAAAACAGTGAGGAGGCACATAGTAAACTTTCAGCTGGTGGAGACACGGGGAAATAAAGGGATGCTTTCCTCCAGGGCTTGTTCTGCTGCCTTCCTGCTTGTGCTTTGGGGTCTGCTCCAGGCTCCATTTCTCATTCACAGGAAGATCGGGATGGGAAATCCCCAAACAGCTGGGCTGCTGGCTAAGCTGAGAGCAGCAAGAGGAGCTTATGTTTTAATGATCAGTGAAAGTGATAAGGGGGATGGGACCAGAGGAAGGAGAAAGAGCAGAGAGCTTGGAAAAGGAGAAGAAACACCTCCTCTGGCTGCAGCCATCCAGGACACAGGGTGCAGAGCTGAGGCCAGATCCCAGGAACACGCCCTTCAGCCTTCCTGCTCCCCTCCTCGCCCCGTCCCACCCCCATTCCCTGCCAGGTGATGGATGCCCAGGAACAGAAAAGCAGACAGTGGGAGTGGGAAAAGTGCTGAGGCCGCACTTTGCTGTAAAGGGCAGGCAGCCCTGAGTCTGCAGGCGGGAGGGCGGGGCCTGGGGTGGGCACAGCTTCGAGAGGGGCACGGAGGGGCTGAGGCTGCAGAACAGTGTGGCTTCCTTGGAAACCCAGCACTTAGCAAAGGTGCTTCTGCTGACACCACGGTCTCTGCCCGAGGTCAGGAATCTGACCCACCCTCTGGGCCTGCCTGTCTTTCACCCTCAGGGGGCTCACAGCGCTACATCAGGGGCTAGGGGTCTGGAGAAAAAGGGCGGGCCCAGAGACAAGAAGCTGGAACCATCCCAGCCCTCTCAGCATCCTTTCCCACCCGCCCAGTGACAAATGGCATTAGCAGCTGTAAATTTAGCCAATCCCTTTAAGAACAGCCAGGCATTAGAGGCATTACCTCCTCCCCCAAACCCCAGGACCAATTCCATGACCTGCCAACCAGATGAGACCCTTCTGCTTCGCTGCCTGCCAGCTCTTCTCTGGGGAATCCATCATTCCAGGCCCCGAAAGAGCAGCCCCGCGGCCCTTACCCTTCATCAGACCCTTTCCCTGCTCACGCCCTCAGCACACAGGGCTCAGCTGGGACCTCAGAGAGGAAGCCCAGGGCTCATTTTTCAGCGATGCTAGGGGCCCAGCCACCTGGACAGCAGGCCGGCGGCAGGCAGCTGCGCGGTGCTGTAGGGGGCTCGCTCTGGGCTCCTGAGCTCAGCGGGCTGGGGACTCATGGGTCTGTCCATCCAATCCCAGTAGGACAGCAACTCCGCAGATGGATACAGGCACATCTGAGCTGTGGGTGGGCGGCAGGGCCCAGCCAGTTAGCGCCGCTCCCTTGGAGTTGAATCGCATCCACCCACCAGTCTCCACCGCCCCTTCCCAAGGCCGCCTGTGCGGCACAGCCTCACTCACCGACCCTGGACCCCCTCCAGCGATCGCTCCCAGTGACCCTCTTACACACAAGGCCCGCCCTTCTCCCCTTCCCACCTCCACACAGTGCTGACCACTGCCACCTCCACCCAGCGCCTGCAAGGAGGGCTTTCTCCGTTGTCGGCCGTCAGGCAGCCCCCAGGGCAGGGCCAGGCCCGGCCAGCCGCTGACAGTGTGGGTGGAGAGAGGCCGGCTGCCAGGGGGAGGAGGACGCCCGCAGCCCTCCCTGAGGAAGCCATGGGAACCCCCTTCACAATGTCCTGCTGCCAACCTACCCCTCGGAGTCCGGCCCACAACCCCAACTCCTGCATAAATAGGACTCGGAGAGAATGCCTTTCCCCCCAACCTGCAGCCCTCGTGCTCGGCCACTCACGTCAGTGCTGGCCCGGGGGTTCTGGGCCACCCTGGCGTTCACCAAAGAAAAGCAGGGGGATTTGGGGGAGGCCTCTGTGTACAGGAGCCTCAGACCCCAACCACCGGAAGTAGAAAAGTTTAGAAACACTCAGAGCGGGAGGCAACCTCAGAAATCAGCATTGTTTACAGTCTCAGGAGTCAGGGCACTGGGTGTCCACTACATGTCTAATACCAGTGTAACCCTTTGTCATTCAAACACCAGACAGGGGTTAGCTAGCACAGTGTTTTTCAAACTGCAGGTCTCAGCGGTTTAGTGGGCTGCAAAATAAACGTTGTATAAGACAAAATCATGATCTCAGCATTAAAATGATATAGCTAAGTTGAAAATTCCAGAGAGTAGCACACATTGTAAGTGGAACTATTGTTTCATGGAACTTTTGTCTCATCTAAATACATCACGAACGTGTATTTTTTTCTGTGAGGTGTAGTCAAAAGAGGTTATGAAAAGTGGCCCAGATCAGTGCTTCCCAAACATTCATGTGTGCAGTGATCACAGGTGATTTTGTTAAAATGCAGATTTGGAGTCAGTGGATCCCAGGTGGGGCCTGCCTGAGAGGCTGCATTTCTAACAAGCTCCCAGCTGGCGATGGTGCTGCTGGCCAGAGGACCTCGCTTTGAATAGCCTAGAGAACCTGTCACATCCTTTCTACCCATTATTCAGCTCTTCCACCCTGGTTGGAAAAATGGGTGGATTCTCCATCCTGACCCTCTGGCCTGTTTGGCCAGCTCCCTGGGAGAGGGGTAGTTTCTCTCATGGTCCACGCAGGGCCAGGCAGGACCTCAACAGGCTGAATTAGTATTTATTTGGGGACCTTGGGATCACTCACGTCCACCCTGGGCTCTTAGCACCAGGAACACACAACAGCACTTGCTTAGAGTGCTACGGGTCCAGACATACCCAAATTGGAGGGGCTCCTGAAATCTAAGCCACGTGACCTCAATGGATCTTAGAGAATCCAACCCCCTTACAGCGCAGATGAGGACACTGGAGCCCGGAGAAGGGGAGGTCCTGCTGGGAGCCACTTGGATGCCTGTGGATAAAGCCCAGCCCTTAATGCAGGTCCGTAAGCCCCTGAGAGTCTGTCATCCTCAGAGACCCCCTGCTGAGCTGAGTCACCTCTCCCCTCCGCCAGTGACTGCCAACGTCTTTGAACCCCAAGTGCAGTTCTGGGTTACAGTCGTTTACATCAGATGGTTATTCCTAAATAACAGACAACCCCCAAATCCTTGCATCATCTTCACACCCTAATGAGCCCTCACTTCATGCAGCGCCCTGGGCCAAGTCCTGTGGATCTTTCAGAGCTTCCATGGAGAGACCAGTGGGCCCGGGCCTCACTGCTCTTTCCCCAGAGCAGCCTCTGGGAGTAACTGAGGAGCTGGACTGGTGCTCACAGCGAAGGGTCAGGCCACTGTGAGCCAAGAAGGCAGGAGATGCTGTGAACCCTTCTCTCCTCCGCACGCCCACCGTGGCAGCACCAGGAGAGGCGTCTGAGAAGGGGGATTGCGGGGAGAGGGAGCGGGTCCATGCACAGGACATTCCATCACATTCCAATCTCCCGACTGGGATCTCCTCTGGAGGAAAAATCCTGAAACAGACACTTCCCCGACCCTGCGGAGGCCTCCATACCAGCACATGAGCCCGGACCAATGGGCAGGAGGGCATCCAGGGGGGGCTCTGGAGGTCCAGCCCCTGCTTTACCCCTGGACATTCCTGCTGTCCAGGTCTGCCCTCCCCTCCAGCACCCGGGGTCAACAGGAGCCTCCACTGGGCTCCAGGCACTGACTCCCCACCCGCTCCCTTGGCCACGCACAGGCTGCCTCCTGACACCTTCTCATCCTCCCTTGCACTGTTACCCAACTCTTATCTTGCTCTTGAATTTTTTATGGGTCTTTATCTTGTCTTGACAAGACGTCATGGTCCTTGGTCCCGCTTCTTTCTATACCTCTCACCATCCCAAGCCCAGGACCGCAGACCAGCCTCCGGCTCCCCAGACCCCTCACGCCCAGTCTGGCACACTCCTTCCCCAAGAGGGGGCCTCCTCAGCTCCTCTGCCCACTGCTGCTGAGCCCAGGCTCCCCTCCAGCCCCCTCCCAGCTCTTAGAGCATCACAGCCATGGGTGCTGGGAGGCGGACCTGTCCCATCCTCTGCCCCTCCAGCCACCAAGGTCACCTAGTCCTGGAACCAAGACTCCAACCTCTTCCCACCACATTTTAGAGCTTCTTTAAGGCAATTCACCTCAACAGGTACTGAGTGCCTGCTGCATGTCACGCCCCCCGCCAAGGCTCGAGGGGGCATGAAAGTCACAGGCCTTAGGGTCACTGGCCAGCCAGCCACATCCCTGGCTGGAGTCAGGTGGCTTCTTCCCTGCCCCCTACACCTAAGACAGGGAAACATCATGATTCTGCATTCCAATGCTGGCTAAACCAAGCTCTGTAACCTTGGGCAGCCTGTTTCCTCATCTTCAAAGCAGATTGATGACAGCCTTCCCCGGTTGTCCAGTGGTTAAGAATCCGCCTTCCCATGTAGGGGATGTGGGTTCGATCCCTCGTCAGGGAACTAGGACCTCACATGCCGAGGGGAAACGAAGCCCACGCACTGCAAATACTGAGCACGTGGGCCACAACTAGAGAGCCCGTGGGCCACAACTACAGAGCCCACGCACTCTGGAACCTGTGTGTCACGACTAGAGGGAAACCCGTGCCCTGCAACAGGAGCCCACGCACCACAGCAGAGGACCCGGCATGCTGCACGGAGATCCCATGTGGCGCAACTAAGACCCAACACAGCCAAAAACGATAAAATAAATAAATACGTACATAAATATAGAGCAGTACCATCATAAAGTGTTGGGAGGGTTAGGTTAGGTGAGAACGCATGAGAAGCAGAGAGTGTGGGCTCCGCCGCCAGCCTTCAAAAGCTTCTGAGTTGACGGACAAAGAGTGGAAACTCACCCAGAGCATGCCGGGACGGGAGCCCGGGGTGTCCTGCTCTGAACCTGACAACGCACCTGTAAGAGCACCGCAGGTGAAGGCCACAGAGCTCCTCCAAGCCCGGTGGCCCAGCACCCAGGCCTTCCTTCTCAGGTGACACTCTCTCCAGTGTCTCTCTCGGGGTAACCAGGGTCCCCAGGCATCTTGCTCTCTCCTGGCAACCGCCTGCTGCACCAGCCCAGCGGGAACTGTGACAGCACCGAGTGGTTTCTGAGAGGCTGGCGGGGGTCTCAGAAGCCTGTCCCTCAGGGGGCTGTGACCCTGCAGGCCTGTCTCAGGGCTGGGAAGGCAGAGCTGGCTCCCTCTGAGAACGGACTCCCGTCCCTCTCCCCTCCTCATCCTCCAGGACCACTCAGTCAAGCCCACCTCTGGACGCCCCCCTGACCACCCCAGCTCACAGGGACCTGGCCCCTCAGAACACCCACGGCAGCTGCTCCCTGGGCCCTGCGGCCTCTGTCCCCTGCCCCTTGGGGGACCAACTCTTCCCGCACAGCAGCACAGCCACAAAGCAGACATTGCAAATACTCATGTGGGGCCATCTCAGGACCAGAGCGCATTCCGTTTGGTCTGTCCGGTATTTTTAAAATAGTCGAGCCAATTTTATACACCAAAGATTTCATGTAAAAATCCACATTTCTGATTTTCTTGAAAGACTGGGAGATCTAGCAATGGTGGCTCACCTCCCCGCAGCGCAAGCATCAGCGAGATCTAAGCAGGGCTGAGACCTTCAGACAGGGCACCAGGGCACCCAATCGTCAGGTCTCCACAGGCCCCAACTCTCCCTAATGTCCCCCCACGGCCCACAGCCATCACGCTCACGTGGCCCCACTCACTCACGCGTTACCTGCCTGCCCCTCACAGACATCCGAGTCTGAGACACCCCCGCCCCCGCCAAGAAAGAAACTGTAGGTGGTCTATGACCACACAAATGAGGAGTGTCCCTAAGAACTTGCGAATCAAGAACAAGACCTGTCCCCTGGGAGTTACACTGTGAAATCACTACATGACAGTCCAAAACAGAAATATGCAGAGTCACTGCCAAGAGGGAGAAAGAAAGGTTTCCGGACCAGCAGGACTCTACCCGACCTGGTTGAAGACAGGCCACAGAGCTATTATAGGGAGATTATGTCACTCTGCAGGAATTGGGCTGCACTGGAAACAAAGAAAATAGTCAACCACGGAAGCAGTGTATCCCCAAACTCTGTCCAGGGAAAGGGGCACCCCTCCTGGGTGTCTTGAGTGGGGGTCCAGGTAAAAGGACAGGGCTGTCCCACTGCTCCCTGTTATGCCCCCACCACACTCCAGCTCAGCCCTGAATGGTCTGGGGGGCTGCCTCCTTCTTCAGTGAAAAACTGTGAGCTCTTAGAGGCTGAGGACATGTCTGCTCCTTCCCTTGTGCCCTGGGAGACAGGCCTGAGCCCACTGAAGACATTTGATTAATCAATGAGCATTTGATGATAGAGTCCCAGAAATCAGAAAATGGACAGCAGGTAACTGATGCTCTGTCTCCTTGGTATTAGCAGGTAGGCAGCTGCTGGCTGCCGGTGGGCAGAGACGGGGGCCACGTTAGCAGTGGAATCAGCTAGTATGGTAGGCTGGGGGTGGACCCCTCTTTGGCTGAGTAGCCTGCATGTGTCACACACAGGGCTTGAGGCCTGCTGTACAGCAACCACAGGCATCTCAGACTTGATCCAGTGTGCAGGCTGTTATCAGCAGGACGCTCTCCTTGCATCCTCCAGGAACCACAGGCAGAACTGAACAGCAAGAGCCCAGGAGTGCAAAAGCACAGCAAATGGAAGGCCAGACTCCTGATTCCTATAGTGGCCTCCAGGCCCAGAGCCTCCACACCCATGCTGCCTCTGCTTTTGCTTGGAGCACCCCAAGAGGGCTGCTCCTGCTTAGGGCCAGCTGTCTTTGACCTTTACTGAAGCAGGAAAGCAAACCATCAATGTCATATTCTCCCCAGATCACCAGTTTCCAAACTATTTTCTTCTAATACCATACTTATTTTTCAAATTAAATTATACACAGCTGCCCCAATATAGAAAAGAAAACATCAAGTGGGACTTCCCTGGTGGTCCAATGGGTAAGACTCTGTGCTCCCAGTGCAGGGGGCCCGGGTTTGATCCCTGGTCAGGGAACTAGATCCCGCACGCATGCGGCAACTAAGAGTCCGCATGCCACAACTAAGGAGTCTGCATGCCACAACGAAGTTCCCACATACTGCAACTAAGACCCGGCGCAGCCTAAATAAATAAGTAAATAAATAATTTCATAAGACTTTATATTTTAAAAAGAGAAAGAAAACAGCTAGCATTTATTAAGCATTTATTATATGCCAAACCCTTTGTTAAATGTTTGTCATATGTTACTTTAATCCTCTAGACAATCCTGTAATGTAGGCACCTTTTTGTCCCCATTGTACAAATTAGGAAACTGAGGCAGACAGGAGTTGCCCAAGGTCATCTGGTAAGAAGCTGGCTGGGTAAGGACTTGAAGCCAGACAGAGTGGCTCCAAGATATGGTTACTCTGATTAAACAGAAGCCAGGAGCCCAGAGCTCCCCCCACTCAACGTTCCCATCCTTGCCCAGCACCCCCCCATGAGCTGCTGTGCCCTGTGGTCATTTCTGAAGTGGCCCTGGAACTGCTCCAGGTCAAGGCTTTGTGCCTTTCACAGGATAACTGAGTAAGCAGCCATCAGATATGAACGACTGAATCAGATCTGAGATTATCTGCCAAGGCAGGCTTGGGAGGGGGCTCTGGGCCACCTGCCCTTGGGTCTGCACAGCCCAGCACCATCCTGTCCGTCGCCTCTCAATCATCCTGTGTATGAGGGAGACAGGCGAGTGTCACGACTTCCCTCTTATACATGGGGACCCTGGAACAATGTGCCTGTGGCTTAGCAACAGGAAGGACTACAACCCAGGCATCCTGACTCTGGCCCCAGGTGCTTCCCCAGTACCAGCAGCAGCTCAGAGTTCCACTGCCTTGTGCCATGAGTTGACCGTTCCCACCAGCTTGTGCTGTGATGGGGCGGAAGCTCTGAGGGATGAAGGGGAAAGGGACTGGAAGGAAGGGATGAAAGTCCTACATGCTACAGAGCCTTCTCCTGGAGAGAAGGGATGCGAAAGCCAAGCTATGCAGACCACATCTGCTGGCTACGGCTGTTACCTTGTAGAACACAGAGCCCAGCTACCAAGCTCTTGGCAATGACAGCCTCACCAGGGATAAGAGCTGCTGGCCATGGCCACGTTGAAGGCTCAGGTACAGTAGTTCTCCTGCAGTTGGTCTCCCCCAGGTGTTTCTCTCTGGGACATGCTGAGGTCATGTAATTAGGGAAATAGGCAGCCAGAAAATTGGAGCTCCAGGTCATTCCCATTGGGAACCCACTACAGTAGGTGTTCTTATGGACTTTATCATTTTGTCTCTCCTATCACTATACTTCCAAGGCCCAGCACAAAGTAGAATTCCACAGAAGATGGATGGAAGGGCCATGGGCTCCTGGTGGGAGGACGGTGGAGTTGCCCCTCTTGGGCCTCTGTGACCTAGGAGCTCTCCCTGGGGGCTAGTCTGGGGCAGCTGCAGCAAGGACTCCCAGATGCAGCCAGATGCCTTGCAGAGAGAATACAGAACCCACCCAGGGGCAGATCCCGGAGGGCTGCTCTTATGAGGCCATCACAGTCATTGGGCTCTACTTCCCATTCTCCCTGCGGTTAATTTCCCTCACTAGCATGTGGTAGCAGCAGGTAACCTCTTTACAGGCACACAGCAGGAGCAGTCTATAGCCAGTTACAGCCACAGGGAGCAGGCTGAGGGGTTAACTGGCAGATAATTAACTGAGAAATCCCCACAGCCCTCTGCAAACTCTGCTGAGGCAGAAGGAGGATATATACAACCAGAAAAGGGCCTCCATTGTCACTGAATGTCACCCTAGCATCCTGGGAGCGTAGAGGTAGAAAGGACGTTACAAATCATTGAGTCAAGTGTGGGTGAAGATGTGGAGGAAGTAGAACCCTCACACGCTGATGGTGGGAATGAAAAATGATGCAGCTGCTTTGGACGACAGACTGGAAGTTCCTCAAATGATTACACATAAGGTTAATACATGACCCAACAATTCTATTCGTAGGTATATATATGCCCAAGAGAAATGAAAATATATGTCCACAAAAAACCTGTATATAAATGTTTTCAGTAGTATTACTAATAATAACTAAAACATGGAAACAACCCAATGTCTGCCAACTGATGTATGGGTAAACAAAATGTGGAATACCGAGGCAATGGAATATAATTGGGTCATAAAAAGGGAATGAAGTCCCAATACATGTTACAACGTGGATGAACCTTAAAAACATTGTGCTAGGTGAAAGTCACAAAAGACCATGGATTACACAATTCCATTCATATGAAATGTCCAGAATATGGAAATGTATAGAGACAGAACTTACCGATAGATTAGTGGGTGCTTAGGGCATTCATCGGTGGGGGTGAGGGGATAGAATAGGTGGGCAGGAGGGCAGTAGCTATAGGTGTGGGGTTTCTTATTGAGGTGATGAAAGTGTTCTAAAATTGACTGTGGTTGCCTGTATCTGTGATTATACTGAGAACCATTTAATTGTAGACTTCAATTAGTTGAACTGTATGGTATCTGAATTATATCTCAATAAAGTTGTTTTAAAAACTAGTGCATCTACAAAGTTCGTTCCAAGATAATTGCCTTGGGTTCAAATCCCTGGCTGAGTAGCTTAGAGACCTATCCAGAGAAAACTAGTTGCGAGAATCAACCAAGACTACAAGTGAATAAAAGAATATCGACAAAAAGCCTAAAAAACTGAGTCCAGGTTCCCCTTGAATCTGAAAAAAATGTCTGCAGCTTCCCTAGAAGGGATTCTACTGCTTCACCAAAGATAGAATGCATCTCCTGGTGCAGCTCCATTCATCTACCCATACATCCATTCTTCCGTCCATCTATCCCATCCATCCACCCACCCATCCATCCATCCATCCCTCCACCCATCCATCCATCCATCCCTCCCTCCATCCATTTATCCATCTATCCATCCATCCATCCATCCATCCATCCATCCATCCATCCCTCCGTCCCTCCATCCACTCATACATTCATCTATCAATCTATCCTTCCACCCATCCATCCATTCATTTAATAAGTACCTACTCAAGTTTGATTTTAGGTGTTAGGAATAAACAGGAAAGTAACCAGGCAATTGATATCATGAGTTAAGTGTTGTGGGGCCCAGAGAAACAGCACCAACACATGGGAGGAATGTTATTTTTATTAGTTTGTTCTAATTCACCAAAAATGCAAATAAAACTACTAGATATTAAAACCAGGAGAAACCTTAGAAAGCAAAGTCATCAATTCTAAAACCCACCATTATTTTATGAGCCACAAAGGAAAGAAAAAATGCTGCCAATTAAACTATGACATAATGCCTTAATGACAGTCTTGCATGCAGACAAATTGGTCACACAAGCCTCACATGGCTTTGAGTTGGTTTCATCTCTCCTGAGGGATTTGGGAATTTCTCCTGCCTTTGGTGGCATGCATGAGACTGATAATTCTTGTTGTTTTACAAGAAAGTGTGAAATTGAAGTACTTCCCCCAACAACAAATATCTGCTTTTCTAACATCAAATCAATGCCCCACTACTGTTTCCATGTCCCTCTGTGTACACAGTAACATTTGGTATCAATAATACATTATAGTGAGATCTTTTGGAAGACATTTTGAGTAACCCTCCACCTAACAGGTGGATGACCAACAACATACCTAATTCAACTGAGGACATGACAGTCTGAACAGCAGGACCGCGTTCATGCCTGCTCTGGCAATGACAGCTATGCCATGCGACATACCTGTCATGTGGCTAACAGTCAGCAATAGTAATTTGCACCCTTATTGCAGAGATATTAACATGTGGGGGAAAAAACATGTCCCCTAGAAGCAATGAAATGGGAGAGCCAATCCCTTATGTTACAGATCAGGAAACACAAGCACAGACTCGTGACATGACAGATCCCAAATCATGAAGCCGGGGACTAAAACCCTTGTTAGTTGAGATTTGTGCCAATGTGTTTCCTTTCTACTCCCTCAGGCTACCTCCAGGAGACTGCCATCTCTAAACTTCTCTTACATTTTCTTGCGTAAGACAAAACAAAACAAAACAAAACATGCAACTAGAGATTATCATACTAAGTGATGTAAGTCAGAAAGAGAAAGACAAATACCATATGATATCACTTATATGTGGAATCTAAAATAGGACACAAATGAACCTATCTACAAAACAGAAACAGACTCACAGACATAGAGAAGAAACTTGTGGTTGCCAAGGGGTGGGGGGGGTGGGAGGGAAAGGGATGGACTGGGAGTTTGGGGTTGGTAGATGCAAACTATTACATTTAGAATGGATAAACAGGGACTTCCCTAGTGGTGCAGTAGTTAAGAATCCGCCTGCCAATGCAGGGGACACAGGTTCAATCCCTGGTCTGGGAAGATTCCACATGCCACGGAGCAACTTAGCCTGTGCACCACAACTACTGAGCCTGCACTTTAGAGCCCGCAAGCCACAACTATTGAGCCCATGTGCCACAACTACTGAAGCCTGTGTGCCTAGAGCCCCTGCTCCACAACAAGAGAAGCCACCACAATGAGAAGTCTGTACACCACAACAAAGAATAGCCCCCGCTTGCTGCAACTAGAGAAAGCCTGCGTGCAGCAATGAAGACCCAATGAAGCCAATAAATAAATTAACTAACTAATTAATTAATTTAAAAAAACAGAATGAAACAAACAACCCAATCAAAAAATGGGCAGAAGACCTAAACAGGCATTTCTCCAAAGAAGACATACAGATGGCCAAGAGGCACATGAAAAGCTGCTCAGCATCACTAATTATTAGAGAAATGCAAATCAAAACTACAATGAGGTATCACCTCACACCGGTGAGAATGGGCATCATCAGAAAATCTACAAACAGTAAATGCTGGAGAGGGTGTGGAGAAAAAGGAACGCTCTTGCATTGCTGGTGGGAATGTAAACTGATACAGCCACTATGGAGGACAGCATGGAGGTTCCTTGCAAAACTAAAAATAGAACTACCATATGACCCAGCAATCCCACTCACTACTGGGCATATACCCAGAGAACACCATCATTCAAAAAGACACATGCACTCCAATGTTCACTGCAGCACTATTTACAATAGCCAGGACATGGAAGCAACCTAAATGTCCATCGACAGGTGAATGGATAAAGAAGATGTGGTACATACATACAATGGAATATTACTCAGCTGTAAAAAGCAATGAAACTGGGACATTTGTCGAGACATGGATGGACCTAGAGACTGTCATACAGAGTGAAGTGAGTCAGAAAGAGAAAAACAAATATCGTATATTAACACATATATGTGGACTATAGAAAAATGGTACAAATCAACTGGTTTGCAAGGCAGAAATAGAAACACAGATGTAGAGAACAAACATATGGACACCAAGTGGGGAAAGTTGGGAGGGTTGGGGGGGAATGAATTGGGAGATTGGGATACCAAATTGTACACTCTAAATATATGCAGTTTATTGTAAAAAATAAAAAAATAAAAAGTGAAAAAAAAAAACAGAATGGATAAGCAATGAGGTACTCATGTATAGCACAAGGAACTATATTCAATATCCCATGATAAACCATAATGGAAAAGAATATTAAAAAAGAATGCATATATGTATATAACTGAATCACTTTGCTGTACAGTCGAGATTGGCATAACATTGTATCGGGTTGGCCAAAAGGTTCATTTGGGTTTTGCAGTAAGATGTTATGGAAAAAAACTGAACGAACTTTTTGGCCAACCCAATATATCAACTATACTTCAATAAAACAAACAACAACAACAAAATCAAAACAGTCTTTTAGAGCATATCTGACAGTAAGATGAGCACATCAGTACTGTCTTAGTTCTACAAGCCCATGAAGATGGGTTCATTCCAATGTCATCTAAGGGACCATCTCAAATGTGCATCCAGGCAAAGAAGGACCATTAGTTTATAGTTGCCAGGAGACTGCATTTCCACTCCCCACAGGCTGGTCCCCAGGTTGCTATTCAACAATATTGTGCCATGTTTATAAATGAAGCTGGCCAGGTGTTTTTCTCAGTTACATGCTCTGCTAATGGGTGGGGGCCCTGGGGAGACAGCGTCCCCATCAGATCGCCTGTAAGAGTCTGGAAACGCCCCTGCCGAGCCTGATGTGGGAAATCACTACGTCTGCTGCACACAGACAGAATATTTGGAGTTCAGGAAACTGCTAAGTTGATTCTCAAGTCTCTGAACACGCTGCTCGCATCCTAGCCATATGTCGGTTTTACAGGGCATGGGATCAAGATAGGGGAAAACACATTTTTCTTTTGTGAGCCTGGGATTGCAGAGCTGGCCCCTTGACATGAACACAGATTAACATGGTCAAGTCCTCTCTGATTCAACAAAAAAGTGTTTTGTTTTTTTTTTTCTTTTCCTATAGCTAGATAAAGAACGGGCCTAAAGCCTTAAAGGTGAGGGTAGATCCAGTCAAACGGAACTGAGATACACTTCCCTGAGTGGAAGACCAACGCCTAAAAACTGAACCAGAAACGGGCCTGCCCAACATGGATGAGGACAGTTGCAGTGGAAACAGCCAGTCTACGCAGCTGAGAGCAAGGAGGGCGCTGCTCGGATTGCAGCAAGAGTCGCAGTCTCACCAGGGACGCCAGTGTAAAATGGAACTAACATGAGACAAGCTGCACTAGGATTGATGTAACAGGAGGCCACTGAGGACTGGAATACTGGGGAGAAACAAAAGAACTAGTTATGGTGCAAAAGGTAGTGAAGAATTTGTCCATCATCCAGCACTTTCCAAGGGAGAGAAAAGTATCCAACATTCCAGTCGATTTGTAGTGCCAAGCCAGGAACGCAGCTGGGGAGGCTGAGCTGTCAGAGCTCGGAAAGAATAGCCCTTCAGCTCACCCTGTGCCCTTCATGCTGGCTCTACCCTTGACTCAATGTACAACAAATGCCTGCTACTTCCTGCTACATGCCAGGCACTGTGCCAGACCCTGGGTACCAGGTGAGACGTGGCCTCTGCCCTGAGGATCCCCCGGGGTGGCAGACAGAAGATGGTGCATAGAAGGAATCCCTAACAGGAGCCAGAAAGACACCAGTACAAAGGCACCCGTGGAGTCAGCACAGAGTAACTGGGTGGGTAAGCGCAGGGCAGTGCATGACCACCAGGAAAGTACTGAACCCTCGGCGCCTCAGTTTCCCCAGCTTCAGAACAAATAAAAACCCCGCCTTGACAGGGCAGCTGAGAGGATTATATAAAAATATGTAAAATGAACACAGTCCCAGGCAAACAGTAGGCAATCAATATATGATGCATATACTTGGTGTGCTTATCTAAGAATCAAACATGCATGTGAGGCTCAGTAAACAGTGGCGATTAATAATTTGTCTGGGTGATCATTTCACAATATATACAGGTATTGAATCATTACGTTATATACCTGAAACTAATATAATGTTATATATCAATTATTCCTCAATAAAAATAAACAAAAAAACCCCAATAAAACAAAACAAAAATAATAATAATTTGTTTGGGAAAGACGGTCAGAGAGCATCTTCCTTAAGTGACCTTGGCGGAGGATGGGAGGTCTGCCGGGTGGGGGAGGGGAGAGGCCCCATGTGCAGAGACTGTATCACTGAGGCACCAGCAAGTCTGTGTGCTGTCCCGTAAGGCCCTGACCTCCTCTACGGCCGGGGTCATGTTGCCGTCTCCTCTCCCAATGCCTACAGCAGCCAGCTAAGGTGGTCGGGGCACCGCACAACTTGCTGCATAAAATAGCTCCCAAATCTTCATTCCAACCCAGCGGGCAGAAGGGGTTGAGAAGTAGGAGTCAGCCTTTGCCCCTGTGTACAGTCATGGAGGCAGGGACAGGAAACCAGCCCTTCATTCCAGGTCTTCAGGCCATATGACCACCATATTGTCCCCAAACAGGCGTATCAACTCAACTAAGGTGACCCTCACAGTAGGACCTCCAGAGAAGCTGTCCCAGCCTGGGAGCACTTGCCGGGTCCCATTGCCTCTAGCCGGGCATCCCTTCCCGCCCCTTCTCTGCCTCACTGTGGGAACCCCCATGTGTGGGCCCAGAGAGAGAAGATGCAGGTTAGGACCTATGACCCCAACAGCAGCTTGGGTCATCACAGGCTGAAAGAGTGCAAGATCCCCCTTTCCTTCACCCTCATTACTGGTGCTGAGCCACCAGGATGAAGTGTGGAAGCAATAAGTGAGATTATCTGTGCAAAGTGTCCAGACCCTAGAGCTGTCACAGGTGAGACAGTAACTACCAGCTGGTTGAACTTGAACCCAGGCGGCAGGTGTGTGTATCAGCACACCCGTTCCCTGGGCCTGAGCATCACACACTCATCTACAGCATCTGTGCTATTCCTCTGCCGGTCCCTGCTCCCCACCACCTGCGAGCTCCCAATAGCAGCTACTAGCAACAGCACACACCTGTGTGCGTCTGTGGGGGGCCAGACATCCTTCTAAGCGCACTTCCTGTTTTACTGCATTTAGTGTTCACCACCACAGATGCTGTTACTGTGTCCATTTGACAGTGAGGGAACTAAGACCCAGAGGGGTATCAGACGCGTTGCTTGGCAACATGGTGAGCTGAGCTCTTCTGGCCTCACACACTCAAAGTGGACCAGCCACTTCATGGGTACCACAGGCTAGAAAGCCTTGGGGAACACTGTGCTGGCTCAGAACAGCCGCCCCCCCCCACCACCAGGCTCTGAGGAGGGGCCAGGGCACCCAACTCTCAGAGCCGCCACCACACGGAGGGTCTCATCTGTCTACCCGGGACATGGGCACTGCCCTGCCTCCCGATAATGGTGTACCTGGCACAGCCTGGACTCTAGAAGAGGGTCTCCTAATTTCCTCAGGAACTAGCCAGGTGCCCTGTTGACTTGGGCAGTGCAGAGGCCCGGCTGAGCAGGAAAGGAGCTGGCGTGGAGGGGAACAGACTGCGGAGCGCTGAGATGCCGTCACATCCAGCAGCAGAGATGGTTCCACTGTGGCCACCTCCCCACGGGCTTACTCGCCCCCCCCCCCCCAGGAATTTATGAAGGACTGTAGCAACATAGGAGTGTTCATGTTACCATGTTATGGGGGAAAAAACCATTTCTATGTATGCTAAGATCTGATTACAAGAAAATGCACAGAAAAATGACTGCAAACAACAAATATCCTAAAACATCTCTCAGAGGCAGAATTAGGACTACCCTTTGTATAGTTTCCTCTTTTTTTCAAAAATAAACTTTTGGCATTTTTATAAACAAGAGAAAACAAACTTTGGCTTAAGAGAAAAAACAAGCTGGCTGCGGGGTCCCTCGGGCCTGTTGATCACCGGGTTGGAACGCTGGCTGGAGGGGCCTCTGCCGTCCCAGACTCGGGCGTCTGGTCACTCAGAGGGCAGCCCCCTGCTGTGAGGCACCTGCCACATGCCAGGTGCCAGCAGAGCCTTCTGCTCACACCCCTCCAGCAGGGACACTGCCTTATTTGCAAGGCCTTTCCACACCCGTGAGCTGTCTGGCACAGAGGTCGTTTTCTACTCTGGCAATGCCTGCGGGCCCCTGCTGGGCGGATGGCATGCTGTCCACCTGTCACCCTGTGCGTCACCACTTAATCTAGAAATCTGCTGACCTCGCGCAGAGTCAGAGGTGGGAAATGGGAGTATCACTGTGGTTGTCCGCCATCCCCGCTCCATCCCTGGGAAGGAGGCTGGGGGCTGGAGGTGCGGACGAAGAAACAATCCCCCAAAAGCCCTTGTAACGCATGGTGAATGCTTCGATACAGTCAGTAAATGCCACTGCTGTCATTCCTGGCACTGCCATCCTCGTTCTTGCCCTGGGTTCCATCATTACACAAGCCTCCCGGTGGAGGATTCCAGGCAGTGGATCCTCCTGCTGGCAAAACACCAAAGGGAAATATGTTCTCAAGTTCTGATCTTAACGCTTTAAATGCACCGAGACAGCACATGCCCTGAACTTACTCCCAGCTCCCCCGCTGCCCTGCGGGCTCCCTTGTCTACTTCTGTGCATGGTGGGGAGGGTGGGCAGGCTCCACACATTTCTGAGCGTCCTCGGATGGTGCCACCTCAGCCCCGGCGCGGAGAGGTGCCTGCCACACCTTCCTGCCTTGCTAATGACATAACACTTCTAACTTCCTTCACACCAAGGCCTCTGAAGCCTTCTTAAACACGAATGAGCAGAATGTCACAGGCTACACTGTATGGTTTTGACTGTTCTCTTGTGACTTATAAGACAACCAAGGTATGAGGAATCCTTGTGGTTGCCAGGAGGAATCTGGAAACCTGGTAAGACCCCAGAACGTCCCCCGACCCCACCAATTCCCCAGTAACCTCAGCTAGGCTTTCTCTGCCCCGCAGGCTACTTGCCCACCATTTAAGATCCTGGAGCTTGGTGCACGCCCCGTGGAGGTCTAAGGAATTTGGCTGCAGGGTCCAGGAGCCAGAGGGTGGGCTGGAAAAGCTGAAGCGATGGAATAGAGGGTACAGAGGCCCCATCATGGGCCCCGCTGGAGGCAGAGGTCTGGGCGCTGCACTGGCCACCGGGGATCCCCATCATAAACCACTCACGTTCTTAGGCTGGAGAAGAGAGGACCCAGCAAAGCCCTCCTTAGACCGGGGGCTGGATCTGCGTGCAGTACTTAGGCTGCATGCTTGACCCATTCCTGTCCAGACAACTCCTATGCCCTCTCAAGACCCTTCTCCCTAGGACTGGTTTTCCGGTGAGTTACCTGTTGAATCTGGTCCATTACCCACTCACATGTCTCTTTCCTCTTGGATGCTGTGGGTGCCTCACATCTTTGCTTTCTTCCTCCTTTCCTGCTGCCTCGTGGAGAGCAAGTGAGCAGCAAATGGATGTTCAACCAATGAGGGAGGGAATGAATGAATAAAACTGGCCAGTCGACATTCTACATTATACTGTTTCATGCAATGCTTCATCCCACATTAAACTGGCACTTCATCCTTCAACGTTTGGCCTTGTACCACCCACACTGCTCCCTCAGAAGACTGTGAACTGGGAACAAGGCCCACGTGACACAGTGAAAATCCAAAAACCTGGCTCCACCTTCAGGCTGTGGAGCCATGAGAGTGGCAGACACTTCTCGTTGAACCTGTAACATCTAGTCTCTCCTTCCTTACTAACAAAACCTTTATAATAACATTGAGGGAAACAATGTGCCCAGATAAAACCATATTTCCCAGGCTCCCTGACAGATAGTAGCAGCATCTCCCAATGAGATGTAAGAGAAAGTTAATAGGTGGGAAACCCTTTAAAGGGATTGACTGAGCCAGCACATGACTTTTGTCCTTTCTACTTTTCCTCCTTGTGCAGAATGTGGGCATGATGCCTGGCACTCCAGCAGCTCTCTTAGACTATAAGGCAACTTTGAGGCTAGTAAGTAGCCACCCATTTAGCATGGCAGAGCAGGAAGACAGAAAGAACCTAGGCCCCTGATGGCCACAGAGCCCCCACACCAGTCCTGGGTTCCTGCCTCTAGATTCCTCGTGTGTGGGAGAAAAATAAATCTCTGTGTTGCTTAAACCACTGTTATTTAGGCTTCCTGTTATAGGCTGCCGTGGTAAGCAGCTCTTTAATATGGGCCTCAGTGACTGCTGCCTCCTACTTTCCATGCCCTGTGTAATCCCCTCCCTTGAGTGCAGGCTGGATCTAGCAACTTGTTTCAAACCAACAGAATATGGTAAAATGGTAAGATGTCACTTCTGCGATCAGGTTATAAGAGACTGACTTCCGTCTTCTGACTCTCTATTGCCTTCTCGGCTTGCACACTCTGAAGAAGCAAGCTGTCATGTTGGAGATGCCCACATGGCCAGGAGCTGCGGGCAGCCTCTGACCAACAGCCAGTGAGGAGCTGAGGCCCAACAGCCCCAAGGAATTGAACCTCATCAACAATCACACCAGTGCGCTAGGAAGCAGACACTCCCGCCGTCGACCACAGCCCCAGTCCACACCTCTTCTGCAGCCTCGGGAGAGACCTGGAAGCAGAGTGTCCAGCCAGGCAGAGCCCAGACTCTGACCAGCACAAAGCAGGAGATAAGCGTGTGCTGTTTGGGGGATAATTTGTTACACAGCAGTAGAGAACTGACACAGCAGCCAGTCCTAATTCTAACTGAAACCCTGGGCAGGACCCTCCCCTCCTTTGGCTTCCATCCTCTTGTCAGTAAAACAAGAGGATTGGATTGGGTGATCTCTAAGGCACCTGCCACTTTAAAATTCTAGAATCCTACAACTTACTCAAGGTCATGCTAAAGAGACCCAGGTCTCCTGACCTCCTTCCCTGGGTGGCCAGGCTCAGGAGTCCATTCCCGCATGACTGCTTAGTGCTATTTCTTTCGCTCATTGTGACATGATGCTTTGAGGCAGAGAAGAGAAGCAGGACGTCAGGGTTCTCCTTCCCGTGCCTGGCACGCAGGGCCCTGCACCTATCACCATAGGCCTTTCTTGTCTTGGCTGACTGGAGGCCTCAGGCCCAGCAAACCCAGGCAGTAACTCTTGCTCGTCATCAAGACGGCTCCCTGACCAGGGCTTCCTGATGAGAAACGGAAGTGGCTGGCCTAACACGCAGTCAAGGTTAGCTGACCACAGAGAGCGTATGGCTTGGCTAAGCCCCTGGGTTTCCAGCTTGTTTCAGTGCTTATGCCATTTGCAATGGGTTGAATTGGGTACCCCAAAGTTCAGCCTAACTCCCAGCAACTCAGAATGTCACCTTATTTGAGAACACAGTCTTTGCAGATGTAATTCGTTAAGAGCTTATATTGGTCTCCTTATAAAAGGGGAAATCTGTACTTACAGACACATACACAGGGAGAATGCCAAGTGTAGATGAAGGCAGAGATTGGGATGACGCATCTACAAGCCAAGAAACGCCAACGATTGCCAAGAAACCACCAGAAGCCAGAGGAGAGGCATGGGACAGAACATCCCTCACAGCCCTCAAAAGGAATCAGCCCTGCTGACCCCTTAATCTTGGACTTCCAGCCTTTATAGCTGTGAAAGAATAAATTTCTGTGGTTTAAACCGCTTAGTTTGGGGTACTTTGTTAAAGCAGTCCTAACAGACTAATACACGATTTGTGCCTAATACGCCTACACAAACACACACACACACCCCCCTTGGTAATACATTTTATGCATTACAAAAACATAACCCAGGGACGTCCCTGGTGGCGCAGTGGTTGAAAGTCCGCCTGCCAATGCAGGAGACGCGGGTTCGAGCCCTGGTCCGGGGGGATCCCACATGCCACGGAGCAACTGAGCCTGTGAGCCACAACTACTGAGCCCTCGTGCCACAGCTGCTCAGGCCCGCGTGCCTGGAGCCCGTGCTCCACAACAAGAGAGGCCACTGCAGTGAGAGACCCGCACACCGCAATGAAGAACAGCCCCCGCTCACCGCAACTGGAGAAAGCCTGAGTGCAGCAACGCAGCCAATAAATAAACACAAATCTTTAATTAAAAAAAAAAAAAACATAACCCCAAATAGAAATTAAAAGATGAAAAAATAAATACACGTAAGCGTTCTAACACCTTCTTCAGGCGGGCCCTTAGGCACCCCACCTTGGAGCCCGTTAGTTTCAGGGGGCAAAGCTGGCGCCCACCACCCGTCTCCCCCCAGTCCTTGCAATCTGGAATCCATGATGCTGACCTTGCTCCTCAGCTCCCTCACTGCCTTCCTGCTGAACCTGGTGCCCTGGTAAGGACTGGACTTGGCAGGGTTTGGGTGTGAGGTGGCTCCGCCTCCTGAGGGCCGGGTCACTGGCCTCCCGGGCGTGCTGGGCCGGCCTGCCTGCCTGCCTGCTGAGCGCACCAGGTGAGGAGGGGCCTCAGGAGCACAGCCCTCATTCCGTGGATCCCTCTCCTCCTCCCCGTCCATCAAAAATAAACCCCGAGGGGACGCGGACAGAGCCAACTTCAGGGTGGGGTGGGGGACGCCTGCCTCTTGTGGGTGCGAGGATTTCTGCCTCCGCGCCCTTTGCAGCAAGGTCACGGGAGTGCACGTGGTGTCTCCAGGTGAGGAGAGCAGGGCAGCCCGGGATGGAGGGAGGCCGGGAGGGTGGGGTGGAGAGAGGCAGCCAGGGAATGTGTGGGCGCTCATTCCAGAAACCCCGCCTGGCCTTGCTCGGCCGCCCGGCATCCACGCGCAGCTGCCAGAAATGCCAGCCCCCCCTACAGGGGGAGGCTGTGGCCTCTGCCAGCCCCACCCCAGCAGCTCGGCCAGCTGACAGACCCCAAGGGCCCCAGCCTCGTGTCCCCAACAGCTGTGGAACCCGAGCAAGCAGGCCTGGCTGCCTAATGCGTGGGGCCCCCAGGGGCAAAATAAGAATGCAAGCGGAGCCTCTTGTTCAAAATAGGGATTTCAAAACAGCGACAGCCTGGTGTTCAGCGAGCATTAACCCTTCTGCGTGTGGGGCCCCGTGTCAGAGCCCAGGGACACCCATGAAGCCTGCCGGCCAGCTGACTACACTGCAGCCTCCATGCTCCACACACAGGAGCTGTCAATTTAACTCTCTCCTTCCCCACCACACAGGCCAGGAGCCCGGGACGTGGGACAGGGTGGGAGCAGGGAGTGGGTCCTGTTCCAGGAGGCCCCGTGGTGCAGGAGAGGTAAATAGTCACCCCTTTCGTCTGTGGCATCTGGTTGATGGAAACGAGTCCCCTAAATTAGTTTTTATAGTAGATAATTGAACGTAGATACTCAGAAGAAACAATCTGAATGACAGTCTAGCATGCCTCAGCCTGGTCCCAGCCCCAGAGGAGGCAAAAGCATGTTCTCACCTTCCCTTATCACCTGTGCCCATCACCTGCCGGTAGAGGTCCCTTTTTTACACCTTCAGCACAGAACAATATCCTTGCCCTCCTTCATTTTTTTTTAACCTCCCAGGGTTGTCAAGAACAGAAATACCAGGTCTGAAATACAGAAGAACTCTAAGCACATATTATTAATACCAATAATGATAAGAATAAAGATAATTTCGCTTTGATTGAGTCCTTTCACACGCACGACGAGCTTGCCCTTCTCTGCCAAGTCTTCTCTGGAGAATGCCAGTCTGCTGAAATCCCCGCTCCCCGTGAGCACCCTAGCAGAGGGCTTTGCCTGTGCATCTCCGCCAAGCACACACTGACCTGAGGGAAGCCCTCCTGCGGCCTCCTGCACGCTGAGAGGCGCCGCGCTCCTGCCGGACACACAGCACCCCAGTCTTTCTGGCCACTGAGGATTCCCAGGGGGGACCAAGGATAGGCGAAAACTTTATTGGGCTCGTTACAAAAATGTGCTGGCTCATCTGGAGGCAGGATGTGGGCTCCGGGCAGAGTGGAGTCGGCCAGCCTGGCTGGGCCCCACCTGCTTCCGGGCTTCCCAGCTCCCAGCTGCTCACCGTCCCCTGCGCCCGAGGCAGCCAGCCCCTCCAGGGGGAGACGAGGCCCCCAAAGTTTTGCAATGACTCCCTTTGTTTTTCTTCCCCTGGGGCCCCAGGAGCCAAAGGCAGCCTGCGAATAGGAGGCTTGGCTTCTGCTCGGCTGATCAGAGCGATTAGGAGCAGCTACTCCCTGCTAATTGCTGTCCTCAGCAGGGCCAGGCCCTCCCGTCCACTCCTCCGGAGCCCTCTGCCAACACACAGCCTCCGACTGCTCACAGCGACAAGAGTTGTGTGTCCGGGCTGTGAGGCCAGCTCGTGCCAGTTATTAATCCCTTCACCCAGCCGTAGAGGCCTGCGGCTTCTCTGCTGAGTCGGAGCCATTCCGGGGGAATGCCAGGGAGAGCTATTTCCAAACCCCCCCTGGGACGTAAGGTGCCTCGCAGGTGGAGAGCTTCCCACTAGCTCATTCACTGGTATCCAGGAGGATCGGGGCGAGGGAGAAGACCACTCCTGAAACCCAGAGAGACTACCAGGGTGTTTCAGTGGAGAGAACTCAGCGCCAGGAATCCACAGGGCTGCTGGGTCCCCCTCTTGCTCTACTATCAACTCATGCATCTGTAAAGTGGGCTGAATAGCCCTGCCTACCCTCCCACGGTTGCTGTGAGGATCAGGTGAGGCAACAAACATCATCATAACTATGTGAGTGGCTGTCGAGAGCTAAGCCTTTAAACATATTCTCTCCATCCTCCCCCTGGTCTGTAAGATGGTTTCCATCTTAGAGACGAAGAAACTGAGGCCCCGAAGGGTCCAGACACGATGGCCACACCGCGGGTAAGGGCACGTGGACACGGGGCCATGGGAACTGCCGTTCATGGTGCCAAGCTCTTCCTGATGCTGCAACGACCCCCTTCCGTCTGTCCTACTGCTGAGATTCAGGCCAGGCTGTTCAGCACCTGCAGGCAGCCGTTGCCTGGAGCAGTGGGCACCACACCCGAGGTGGCCCACCTATAGACTAGCAGGACGGACGCATGAGGTGGCTTGGTGGGAGGACCCCGCCCTGGAAGGGTGAGGGTAATTAGCGAGGCGATCAGACCCGCTCCTGAGCCAGTCCGGGCTGTAGAGCATGGGAAGGGGGGCCAGTCCATGGATGAGTGATAGAGGGCAGGCACCAGACAGGAGCTGAGATGCTCTGAGAGCTGGTCCCAGAGCATCCTCCATTTCTGAGGTCTGCCTATTCCCATCCGCATGTACCTTATAACGTGTAGAATGCTGCGTCTGTCTGACTCCAGGAAGTCTCACTCTGTGACCACTGCTTAAGTTCCCTGAGAGAGGACTGACTTTCACACTATGATATAAATGACTAACACGAGCAGGTTTCAGTGGGGGCTGGGGGCAGAGGGAGTGCAGGTGGTAAGGAGCAGCAGAGGTCAGCGGGAACTGGAAATGGACATCTCTCTTCCCCCAATTAGGGTGCTGCCAGGGGTGTTGGTCATTCTCTTCCTGGTCTCTGGGAAAGCTGGCACTTGGAGGCACCCTCATCCTGATGACAGCATGGTTCCAGGGAAGGGCAGAGGACTTGGATTCCAGAAAGAGCCACCCAAATCTGGTGGCACTCCATTAACTAACGACATGACCTTGAGGCAGGTCCCCTCTCTGGGCCAGGGGGTTTTCTGGTCAGTGTTCAGCCAGGAAAAGGGGCAGGTCCGGCACAGATGGACTGCCACTTTTGTCCCCAGCAGTGTTGCACAGCAGGCCATGGCTGCCTGGCTCGGGGCCACTGCTCCGCCCCTTCTGGCGTCCACTGTGGCCTCCGAGCAGCAGCTGGGCCTGGATTCCAGGCTAAATATGGAGCTCCAGCCCAGGCTTCTCCCTACCTGCAGGCCTGGTGCCCAAACCTCTGCGGCTACAGAGCGTCACGCCGCCCGCCCTCCAGCCCACCCCAAACGCTGACTCACAAACTCCGCACATGGGCAAAGGCCAGACAAAGGTCAGAGGGCCAGAGCAACAATGAACTTCCAGAGCCGTCAGAAAATCAGCAGCATAAGCCACTGGCCTGTAAAGGGATACGGAAGCAAGCCTGCTAGTTTAAGTAACAGAGAAGAATGTGAAGCACTTTACCCCAGACCACGTTCAAGTTTATTTCCCAGACCCGCACATTGACAGAAGTTAGAAAATAAAAAGGATGCCTCCATGAGGTGTCTCTCCCTCCCCTAGGCTGAAATGCATAGTCACATCTTAAAAGAAGGCCAATAAGACTTTAGTCCTCCACCCCACTCACACGTACGCACGCACACGTACGCACGCACACACACGCACGCAAAGACAAACCCACTACTAGCAAACTGTTTATTAAAGGGACAGATCCAACAAGCAGAGTACTGAGAGTTTCCAACCTAAAATACCAGAGGGAGTCCTAACCCAGAATGACCCGGTGGGAACCACATCTCGTACCCCCTCTCCAGCACCACAGAGATGGGTGCCTGCCACACTGCTATGGGGTCAAAGGTCCCTTGCAAAAAGGACGTGCTGGTGTCTTAATGTTCCCCACCCAATTGTCACTGTGACCTTATGTGGAAGTAGTCTTTGCAGATATAATCAAATTTGAGGTCATCCTGGCATAGGATGGGCCCTAAAGCCAACGACTCTTGTCCTCATAAAAGGGGGGGAATTCAGACACAGAGACACACACAGGGAGGAGGCCACGTGAAGACAGAGGCAGAGATTGCAGCGATGCATCTACAACCCAAGGGATGCCAAGGACTGCCGGTCACCCACCAGAAGCTTGGAAGAAGCCAGGGAGGATCCTCACCTAGAGACTTCAGAGGAAGCATGGTCTGGCTGGCACCTTGATTTCAGGCTTCCAACCTCCAGAGCTGTGAGAGAATAAATTTCTATTATTCTAAGCCACCCAGGTTGTGGTGATTTGTTCCAGCAGCTGTAGGAAAAGAGTACACACATCTATGAGAGGACCCACGAGAAACCCCCAGCTGCATGACCTGAACATGGCCCTTCCCTGAGCTTTAGTTTTCTTTTCTGTAAAATATAGAAAGTTGGTCCAGACAGTCCCTTCCAACTCCAACCCCAGGTTCCTTGATCTACTAAGTCTCTGGAGGATGACTGGAGGTGGTGGTGGGGAGGGCGGGGGATAGACACAGGGGAGGATGGGGAAAAGCACAGGGCCGTCTCCCACTGCCCACGCTGTGCTGAAGATGCAGAAACGGTCAGAGGGGAGCGGCCTAGCTTGATAAAGGATAGGTCAAGTTCATCTCTGCAAACTTGCATCCTGCCCTACACAAGACGGCGGTACAGTAGAGAGCAAAAATTCTGGAGGGAGTCATTCACAGGACAGAGATTTTCCTTGTCTTAGATTTGCATCAAATAATAATGCAAGATTAGGAGAGGGAGAGACTGGGCCAGAAGGAGCAATGGAGAGAGTCCTGCAGGGGGCTAGAACAGGGAAGACGTGGGCTTGAGTCAAGACAGATGCAGAAGAATGAAGACAAGAAGATGCAGTGAGAGTTGTGCGGGCAGCAGCAGGACAGATCAGTGAGCGTGTCTGTGGGAAGGGACACGGAGAGGCAGAACGTGTGTCCCGGGTTGCTGGCCTGGCGGACTGGTTCAGCGATAGGAAGGCGAACAACAGCAGAGGGTGTGGACAAGGATCACGAGCTGGATTTGGGAGGTGCCTGAGGTCAAAGTGTCTAGGAGGCAGTTGGGTGGGCAATGGACTGGGATCAGAGGACATGCCTGCTGTGGAGAACAGATATGACAGTCAATGGCACTCCGGTGACAGCCAGGGCCACCCAAGGGGGCCAGAGGGCCCAGGAGGAGGGCAAGTGGAGAAGGGGCTGGGACAGGATGCCGGGAAGCCCCCGTCTGATAGGCCACAGAGAACAGGACCCTGTGGGAAGATGTGGGGGACAAGAAAGGCATGGGATGCAGAAGTGAGTGGTCCTGGAAGCCAAAGGCACGGGAGTTGGGGGTGAGGGGGGTCCTCGGTGGGAGAGCAAGCAAAACAACAGGGCAAAGGCAGAATGGATACAGGAGGGTCCCAGTAAGTTCAGGCTCCTGTCACTGCTCCCCAGAAGGCAATGAGGTCCTTGATGCCTTGCCCATTTCCAGGTCTCACCAAGGTGACACATAAATGGTTACCGAGGAAGGAAAGAAGGAAGAGATACAATGAACCATGATACTGACTTAACCACAATCTCCCACTGTCAAAGGCACACATGCTTTCTCATCAGTGACTTCACAGACCCTGAGGACACCCTTCAATAAAGCACAGAAGGGGGACTGATTACATTGAAGTATTTCCCTGTTTTTGGACACATTTAGAGCATAACTAAGTCAGGTAGAAATTTGGGGAAATGGAAAAACATACGTACGGGACTCTCAAATGTTTTTGCTTTTATATAACCCAGATGCTAAAGAAAAAATAAAGCTAAACTGTCTTAAATATGCCATAATCTTTTTGTGAGAAAAAGAAAACTATGGCTAGAACTGGACTCATAGACACTTGGAGTTGAGAACGACCTAGAAGTTTATCTATTTATTTTGGCTGCACTGGGTCTTCTTTGCGGTATGCGGACTCTTAGTTGTGGCATGCAGGATCTAGTTCCCCGACTAGGGATTGAACCCAGGCCCCCAGCACCGGGAGCGCAGGGTCTTGCCCTAGAATTTTATCTAGTCACAGATTCTCATTTTACCGGTGAAACAAGTGAGGACCGTTAAGTCAGCTGGCTTGCCTCACGTCACAGGTCCCATCATTAATTAGTAACTAAGTCAGGACTGGAGCCTCTTACCTCCTCTCTGGCCTCTGTTGCTGCAACATCAACTAAATCAAGGCTGATAACCTAATTCAAACTCCATTCAAAACCCTGCGACACCCACGTCTGAAGTTTGGCAAGTTCAGTTACCGTAAAAAGTGTACCATCCAGTGCCTTGGAGTTTTCGATATGATTTTCAAGACTGACTCAATTTAGTTGCTTAACACTCAGAGTGGCCGCACGGAGTGGTGTAGACGGTGTGGACGGTGTAAGTTGTGCAGCTGTGCTCTGAACGGGAACGCCCGTCTGAGGGACCCAGAATGGGCTGAAACCCACTAGGTGCCACTCACCAAGCCCGGCACTTGGGAACCGAGCTGTGTCTGCAGGGAAGGGGGCACTCCTAACTCTCCCAAAGACCACTATGGGGATGGGCCCGTGATGACCCGGTGCCACTCCGCAGCTGATTTCATTTGTTCCAAGCCTCCAAGTCTAGATAGAGGTAAGCACATTTTAAAATCGAGAAATCAAGGCCTTAACCTATAAATTAAGACCTCTAACTAAAAATAGAAGAAAAATACATCAGTAGAAAAAATGAGCTACGATTGGGATTGCCACATATACATTGCTAATAAGAAAAAAAAACAAATTGTACACTTAAAATAGATGCAGTTTATTGTATGTCAATTGTATCTCAATAAAAGTTCTTAAAAAAAAGAAAAAAAAAAAGAGCCAAGAGCATGAAAAGTAAATTTACAAAGGAAGAAATATAAACAGCCTATACATTTCTGAAAAATCTTCAAGTTCACTAGCAATCAAAGAAATGCAAAGGCAAATGAGATATAATTTCATCCCCACCAAATCTGGAGGAGTGGAAAGGAACACTGACACCCAGTGTTGGGGCAACAGGTATTCTCACACTCAGCGAATGGGGATGCAGATGTCCACAACTGTCTTCTCTAGGGCCATTTGCCCAAGTATTGACATTAAAAACCCTTAAATGTATGCATACCTAGAAATCAAAAAAATCAATCAAGAAAATGTCTTTGACAAAGATGTCTTTGATATTCACCTACAAATACGTCTCTAGGGAAAATAAGAGCAGAGGCCACACCTACAGGTCAGGCGTCTTCCTTCAAGCCCTTAGCTCTTGGAGTCACCACAACGCTCACAAATGAGAGTTCACCCAAACAGAGAAACATCTGCAGCTGGTCATTGTTTTTTTCTAGCTGTAAAGAGTCCTGCAGCTGAAGCGGGAAAAGAAATTACGAAGGAATGAGTGTGTGAAACAGAAACAGAGTGTCACTGAGTAGCAGGAGTTCTCAGCGGCTGGGTCATTCGCTCAAATACTCTGAGCAGATTCTGCCCTGGGAAGTGTCCCTTAGCAAAGTCCCAGGGGCCCTCTCAAGGCTGGAGCAGATGACATCTCTTGGACGCTCTGGCCCTGCCAAGGGATGGGATGGAAACCCCACAGGTCCCCATCCACAGCTTCGTGCCCTAAAAGTGTGGACTCTTCAAAGTGAGCCTCTGAGGATGGGCCGTCGCCAAGTTTGTATGGGAGCTGGTGCTGGCATCTTGCCCAGCAGGTCACCCCGGGGGGTGTGCGTGGTGTGGGTGTCCAGGCTGTGTTCCTGGGCCCCACCCCAACCTCATGGAAAGCCACGGGGTCCCCTGCTGGGCCCCAGCAATGCCACACACTGGCACTCTGTGAACGCCCAAGGCTGGCAGTGGCTGGGAGCAAGGCTGCATTACCCTCGGGGTCCCGGGTAGGGTTGAGAGAAGCACAGGCCAAGTGGGAGCTTCTTTTAAAGGTAACTTTTTATCTTCAGCATCCAAATGATTTTTGTTATGCTCTCTATGCCTTTATTTCAATAAGAAGACAGATTTTTTCTGTACAACCTTCAAATGTTGTTGACACTCCGAACAGATGTACCACTTTGATCCTGCAGCTCAATCTGGCCCTGGTACATGAAGGTGTTTTGGGTTTCAGAAATTTGGCAATGAGTCATTCCTGCAGCTCCCTGAGCCCTGCCCCATACACAGGCCCCACCCCTCTGAGGGAAACTGCAGAGAATACAAGACACACCGGGAGCAAAAGGGAGAGGTGGTCTCTGTCCCCTGAACAGGTGCCCTCTGTCCTCACCAGCCTTGCTAATATGCTTTTAGAACCACTGATGAGCTTCCAGGGTGATGGAAATGATCTTTGTTTTGATCTTGGCAATGTTTACACGAATATAAACATTTGTCAAGATCCCTCAGGCTATGCACTTAAGATTCATGTATTATCCTGCATATAAATTACCCTTCAGTAAAGTACTGTTGCGATTAAGAGGTAGAAAGAAAAACAATGACGGCTCTAGGAAGCATGATCTGCCAACCAAATGGTACAGAGCCAGGCCTTGCAGATCGTCAGAGGTGGGGTAGCTGGGAAAGAGCCAGCGGGGCGGGGTGAGGGGAGGTGGGCCCGCCCTGAAAATCACCAGAGTGGGGTCAGGTCTCAACCCCGCTCCAGATGCGCCCGGGCCAGTCACCATCCCTCTCTGGGTCTCTGTTTCCTTATCTAACAATTGAAGAAATTATAGTTCCATAAAAATATATAGATTCTTGGGCTCTGTCTTGCCTCCTGAATCACACACAATGCGAGTTTGGGGAACAGGAATCTGCATTTTGATAAGCTCCTTGGATGAGAGTCATGTTCTCTGGGGTCCAGGACCAACATTTGGGAACTGTGGACAATGTGTTTATAAAGGTACTGACCTCCAGCGGTAACAATCTCCGCTTCTTTGTGGAGAGAACAGCAACAAAGGGCCAAGAGAAAGGTGTAAATAAATAGGATGATCAGAGTTGAGTGCAACAGGCTTCCCACCTTCCATTCTCCGATCAAGAGCCTAAACGCAGACTCTAAATCTCAAAAGGGTTACCCTATACAGTTGTGCACTTTGTGTACTGCTCAAAGACATCTATCTGAGACAATGAGTGAGGGCTGAGAGTCAGCGCATATCCATTTGTCAAACTGTGTGCCCTGAAGCAAGGCTGCAGCCACCTAGGGGAGCGGAGAGGGGGAGGGGTTGCTTTCTTCAAAACTCATCCACCAAGATAAGGGATGCCCTGTCCTAATTCTGACAATGGCACGGCATATAGTAGTGTCTACAGAAAGACCAGCGTCAGAAAATATTCATGTTCTTTCAACATGTATTTTCAGCTCTAATTCCCTAAAGACAAGTGAGTTGATATTTAGGACCTGTCCTGCCTTTTTCCAGCAGTCCCCAACTTCGTCCCAGTGTCACTTGCCCTTCCGCAGATATTCCTTGCCTCCGTCCTCCATGCTTTGGTCAAGCTGTTGCCATCACCTACCAAACGTCTCACTGGTCAGCGACCCAGTCGTTGGCACCTTCTGCAATCCCCCCCTCCGGTGAATTAATCCTCCCACCAGGATCCTGTGCCCAGCGCGGGGGACGGGGCAGCAAATCAGACAGGCGTGTCCCAGGCCCTCACAGACCTTAACGATCTTGTTTGAAGATGATTAAAACACTAATTACAATAAAGTGTGAGTAAGGAGAGCGTGTAGCAGCGGGCATGCTGTTAATTACAAAACTAGCACGGCGCTGTCTAAAAATAGTCCAGCCCCTCCCCCTGCCAATCTACAAGTCTAGAAACAATGCAAACTGAACTCAAAGCTCTCCTGGTCTGGTATCACTCTCATCCCTATGATGCCTAAATACTTCACACTCTAAGAAAATTAAGGTAACAGAGCATTCATTAAAATTTTCTGCAGCATCTCATTCTACAGACTACCAGCTGGACATAAATTCTTTTCCCTGGTCCATCTCTGTCCTTCCTCGCCTCAGAACCTCTCCGGCCAGTGCTCCGAGCACTGCTGGTCCCACAGCTAGGGCGGGCAGACTCTCCCTAGGGCCGGGTGGGATGGGTGTGGCACACAACAGGTGTGGTTGGGGCAGGGCTTGGGCTCCACCCAGTCCTGCTGCCAGCTGCCCTGAAGGTGGGCATTTCCTCGCCAGCACTTTTCTCTCTCCTCTCTTACGCACCATCACAGACACGGCTGTACAGGGAGTAAGGGGCAGGTCTTTGGCATATTGGAGGTGCTGACACACATTCACCCAGCTCTAAATTGGCACAATCACAATTGATGCGATTCAGGAGACAGTGACAAAGCCTGCTCCTCGGAGAGAGGGTGGAGCAGAGTGACCCAGAGTGTGGAGTCTGAGGCTGTGAGACTGAGATCTGAGTCGAGGCTCTGTCCTGTGCTAGATGTGCCACTTCAGGCAAATCGCTTAGTTCTACATGCTTCGGTTTCCTTACCTGTAAGATGGGGCCAACCCATGGGGTTGTTGTAAGGGCTAAATCAACGAGAGCTGGTAGGATGCTTAGCACATAGTAACTGCTCGAATGGTGATACCACCTCCACTAGTACCAGTACTCCAAGTGATCATATTATTACCTCCACTAGTACTGGTCCTCCTTATCCTCCCCCACCCCCATCACTACCACGGCTACTGCTCGCTAACCTGCTCGCTGGGAGCCCATAAGGTAAACAGACCATCCCTGTGCCGAGAAGCACACAGCACGCGGCAGGCAGGTGGACCTAACCTAGTGTGCCCCAGAGGCGCAGAGGGGAGCCTGACGCAGGAGGCGCAGCAGGGAGGCCGTGTCTACTGGAGGGGCCCAGAGGACCACAAAGAATCAGCACCACACCCAGGCAGCTTCCATCCAAAGCCCTGAGTCCCTGAGGGTCTCCCACCAAAAGGCCTTTCAATCTAACCCCTTCCTCTCTGTTCCTACCGGTGTCTTTACACCACCCACGCTGCCATCACATCACCTCTCAGCACCAGCTGCCTGGGCCACCACGGCCGGCTCCTGGTGGGCCTCCCTGTCCTCACTGAGCTTTTCTCCCGGGTCCCGGGACTCATCCCCAAACAGTCCCATAAGCTGTCTCCGTACAGTCTCATCATAGCTCCCCGTGGGGCAGAGGGTGCAGGCTCCAGCTCCCACTAAGGGCCCTGCCCCACCCGCCTTGGCCCCACCTCCTGCTTCCTGGGAAGCTTCGCTCTGGGGCCTGTCGCCTCCTGGCCTCTCAGATGCCAAGTTGCACAGGACATCCCCAGGAGAACAGTGATACCCTTTCCCTCCAGAACGGGTCCCTCTCCACCCAAATCTAACCCCCCCAACCTGCAGGGCCACTGCACCCACCTCAGACACAAGGCCTCCCCTGCTCTGCCCCACACTGACCTCCCATTTCCCTAAAAGTCTCCAGCACTTGTTTCCGAACCGCACCCTCTGCCACTTAATCATACCTCTCTCCCTGCGTGGAGCCGTAACGCCTTCCCGTCTGCCATCTTTCCTCCTGGCGACAGGTAATAACACCTTGTTGGGTACCAGGTACTTACCTAGAGCTCAATTAACACTTGCAGGAGGGACACACCCTCTAGCTTCCCAGCCCCACAGGAGCAATAAGAAGAAACAAATGAGGTAAAGGGCCGCTGGCTGCCTGATCCCAGGCAGCAAACTGGATGGGAGCCCCATCCTCCCAGACCCTCGCTTCGCTCCATTTTTGCCAGCAGAGAAAGCATTCCCTCCCCTCGCCGGCTGCTCGTCTCTCCTGCTCTGCTTCCCTCGGAGAAAGTGCCAGTGGTGAGAGAAATGCCAGAAAGTCTTCAGGAACCCGGCGAGGAGAGGGGAGCCTCCAGATCTATCCAACCCAGGCGTGGGCAGCAGAAAAGAACAGAAATGGGAAGAAAAGCTCTTGGAACATGGAGATGAGGGGGGCAGGGTCAAACTAAAGCCCACAAACCTAAGGGGGTGGCAAGAATTATCTTTGCAAATACAAGGAGCAAAGTGTAATTTTGGACATAGGGCTAGTAAGTGAATGCAATTCATGCTGGGTTGTGGTAGTGTTGAGTACTTTTGCAAAAGATCAAAAATTTTTTTTACAAAAAAAATCAGCTGCAGTATTTGTGAAAACGGACTATTGCTGTCTCACCTCTTCTCACTATGAAATGGGAAATTTATGGAAATAAATGAGAGAGCTGGTGCTGGCATGATGCTGTAACAGCATGGCAGTCATGGCATTCATCTGAAATATGCAGAATAGGCAAATCTGTAGAGGAAGAAAGTCGGTTAGAGGTTGCCTGGAGCTGAGGGGGTTGGGGAGAAAAGGGGGTGATTGTGAATGGGTACAGGAGGTGACGAAAACGTTTGGATGATGAGGTTCCAGAAAACAACATCTCTAGAAAATGTTCCAGATAGTAAGTGATGGTTACACAACATTGTGAATATATTCAAAGTCGCCTACTTTAAAAGGGTGAATTTGGGGAATTCCCTGGCGGTCCAGGGGTTAGGACTCCGCACCTGCACTGCAGGGCGGGTGGGTTCCATCCCTGGTCTGGTCAGGAACAAGACCTGGCAAGCCACACGACGAGGCCGAAATTAAATAAATAAACAAAAGGGTAACTTCTATGGCAAATGCATTAAATCTCAATAACGCTCTTATTTAAAAAAAATAGGAAGGAAAGAACTGGAAATGAGGGCCACACAGTGGCTGAGACACTACACTTAGGCGTCTGGCTAAAGACAAATGAAATAAGACCGGAAGGAAGTTCATATTGAGAGAAGTCAGATGGAAGGAAGGACTCTCCATAGCCTCTGGGTTCTCATCTCTGAAGGTGAAGGAATAGGTCCCAAAAAAGACTATTTTCTTCCAGATTGGTTTTTGACACCACCTGCCTCAAAAGCCTGAACCCTGACACCGCTCTCTGGTCCCCAGGAAGGGACACACGTCAGCCAGTGGATGAGGCAATGTTTTTCTAGAGCCACAATTTCTTGTTGCGGTTTTCTCCTCATAGCTCTAACCTCAAGCTCCCGAGAGGCCCTCTGAGTCCCAGGCCAGTCTGCCACCACGACATGGGGGCTGAACCCTCTCTTCCCAGGTCGCTGCAGGGAACAGAGGCCGTGACCCTGACCGCCTGTTCAGGCCTTACAGATGTTCTTGGGTCACACCTACTCTCCGATGGGTTGCCTGAGCAAAAACAGGGATTCCTCTTCGCTAACGCCCCTCAAATCGCTTTCCTGGGGACTCCACGCGCACATCTGCCGTCGTGGTGGCGACATGAACTGCTCTCATCACACAGGCCACTCGAGCGGCTCTCAAGAGTTTAAGAGTAATTAGCAATTTCAACCTTTCAGAATATTATCCCCCAGATGGAGAAAGCCAGAAACCAAAACCACACAGAAGACAAGCCTTGAAATCCCCAAGCGCCAAGCTTATGAAAGAGAACAGGGAATTAGCGTCTAAACAGAAGAATTTAAAAGGTGCATCTGAGCAGATGGAATCCTTCCTATGTCCTTTTTCCTTTGTTTCCTTTGTTTGTGTCAAATCCTGTACTCGGGCCTCCACGAGACTGGGTTTTATTTGGTCTTACCGGGGACAGTGTCAGCGATTAAATGGTTATGTCTCCGCTGGCATCGTGAATCTGGAAACGAGAAGAGTCTCCGTTCAGAGGTGGCTTTTCGCCTACTTCTTCTGGTGTTTGTGTTGGCTGAGGTACAGAACTGCATGGAAAGAGGGCTCGGAAAGTGAGAGGGGTGGTGAGTGAGGCCCGGGGGGAGCATGCCAGCGAGATGTGGGGATGTAGGCAAAGGTCAGCAGACGAATAGAACAGCCCATCTCAGGAAAGGGCCATGAGGTACCAGTAGGCCTGGCACCAGCCTGGTTACTGTAAGATGCTTAGGCCTTTTTGGTTCCCCAGTAGAAACGGTCAGGCTGGAGAAGGAGAAAATGCCACGCTGCATGAAGTGCTTCTCTCTTGGGCTGGCAGCTGGCCCAGCAAAGCCCCAAAGGCCACTTGGTTGCCCTTGCAAAGGGCAGCGGTGCCCTGGGCAGCCTCGGCGCGAGTGACCGCACACCCACGGCTCCCAGAAGGCAGGCCCACCCCTCTGCACGCTCTCGTGCCAGGGCAGGCGGGCAAGCCCCGGGTGCCCGGTGCTGCTGTCCGAGGTTAGGGAGGGACAGTCCACAAACTGGAATTATTCTGCAGTGAGTTCTGTCCGAGGCTAAGTTCCACCGCCCACATTTCTCCAGCTCGGGCCTGCCTGGCACATGGCCTGGGCCCTCCACAAATGTTTGCCGTTGGCTCCCTGTGGTGAAAAACCAAGACTGGGATTGGAAAGGCACTCTCATTTGCTAAGGCGTTAATCCAGGTGCGAGTCCTTACTTCCACAGCTTACCCTGGAGAGAAAAGACAACACAAGTGGCTGCTTTATTTACTCCAGATTAACCAGGGCTTGGGGCTGGGGCCACAACCCAGCACAGCCGTGTGCTCGCAGCCGCATTTCTAGAAATGCATGCCAGGCAGGGAGCATTGGTGATAGTCCTGGCCTGGGGGCGGGGGGGGGACCTCCCAGAGGAGCAGAGCCAGACCGAGAGGCTGGGCCCCCATCAGCCATCCCTGCCTCGTCGTGGGTGAGGAGGGCTCCCCAGCGGGGCACTTGGGTGAATGAAATGGGGAGCCAGCTGCTCCTCAGGCCTGGAGGATGTCACACCAGCACTCACAGCTCTCCTCGTGGTGCAGTGCTGTAATCCCACTGCATCGCCAACCCCCTCAAAGGCAAAAGACAAGTGAAAATTAATCTCATTAGAGTCAACAGTGTTCACAGTAAGGAAAACTCTGATGTTTTGCCAAGAGTTCTCTTCCCAGCCAGCTGTGTGGGCAAGGGACACGGGGTTTGGAGCCTGGAAGGCCTAAGTTGGAATGCTGGCTGTCACTCAGCTATATCACCATGGGGACACTGTCCAAGGGGCAAAAGCGTCACTGCCTGACAGAACTGCTATGTGGATTCATGAGAAAAGATATAAAAGCCACGAAGCCCCTGAATGATACTAAACACTCAGCAAGTTTGCCCCTTGTCCCTCATGGGCTCAAGTCCTACCCGCCCACCCTCCCAGTGTCCTGCTTGGACATCTCAGGAGGAGGAGCCAAGACCTGCCTCCTGCACCCCCAGATCCTGCCTCCAGCAGCAGAGGCAGGACTTGTGTCTAGAGGTGGGAGCTCCCGGGAGGGAGGTTCCAAAAACCCTGCCACGCCCAGCTGCCAACACCTTTCATAGCCATTGTTGTCTTATCTCATTTGGACCTGGACCTGGCAGCAGTATTTCTATGATCCGCATTTTAGAGACCCAGAAAACAGTAGATCTTGGGCTAAGTCACACAGGAAGTTATCCCAAGAGAGGGGTCTCAGACAGTCCAGTGTGCTAATAAAACGGCTAATATTTATTGAGTATCCACACATTCTACTACATTCCCCACAGGGCTGGAAGTGTTCACACTTCGCAGTGTGCAACTGGATGTTCAGCAACGCAGCAAAGTGACACTATGCTCTTTGCAGGCCTAAGACCGGAGAAGACCTGGAGGCTTTCACATTTGCGTCCCAAGGGAAGGCAGCCACCTTGAAATAAGGCCACGTCCACTGAGACCACCGTGTTAGAAGGAAGCCCAAGCCAATCTCGGGAGGATTCTCTCTCCCTCTCTCTCTCTCTCTAATGGTTGTTTCTCTGAAGAATCTGCCTACTTCAGGCCTCTCAAGACCATGGGCCAAATATGATTTACCTTTGACCCCTTAGTCTGCAGTGCCCTGCTCACACTATCCAAAGGAAAAGACTGAAAACCGCCGGAAACAAGGGATGGGTGAATAAACTCGTATAGAGTCATATGATAGAAATATTATACACTTAGAGAAAAACAAGGAGGACCCCTGTGTACTGATAGAGGAAGGATCTACAGGATGTTCTGTAAGATGAAAGGAAACAGGTACAGGATAGCATTTTCAGAATGGTCCCTTTGATGTAAGAAAGGGAAAATCAGAATGCATTCCTTATGACGCATGAAAAAATACTGAAAGGAGAAACAAAATATTATTGAAAATGGTGCATATTGTGGTTGTTTTTAAAAAACAGTTCAGGGGGGTTGGGATGGGATGAATTGGGAGATTGGGATTGCCATACATACATTACTAATAAGAAAAAAATATCAAATTGTACACTTTAAATATATGCAGTTTATTGTATGTCAATTATATCTCAATAAAAGTTCTTAAAAATCAAATGAACTGCAGAAAAGAATTGTTTAAAAAACAAACGGTGGAAAAGAATCAAGCTTGGCCACAAGATGATAATTGTGGAAACTGGGTGGTGGGTGAACAGTAATTCATTATACTATTCTGTCTACTTTTACATCTTTTGGAATTTTTAATAATAAAAAGTTTTTTAAAAAATTGTTACCTCCAGGGAGGAAGTAGGGCAAGAAGGAAGGGAGGAATGGATGGGGAAAAAGCGAAAACAATATTTCCATACTTCACAGATCATATCATCTTTTTTTTTCTTTTAATTCTTGAGGTGAAATTCACGTAACATGAAATTAACCATTTAGGTATTTTAAATTGTACAATTCAATGGCACTTAGTACATTCACACTGTTGTATAACCACCACTTCTATCCAGTTCCAAAACATTTTCATCACCCCAGAAGAAAACCCTGTACCCATTAAGCAATTATTCCCTGTTCCCCCAATCTCCCCTGGTAACCACCAACCTTCATTCTGTCTCTGTGAATTTACCTATTGTGGATATTTCATATAAATGGAATCATACAGTATGTGACTTCTGTGTCTGGCTTCTTTCACTGAGCATAATGTTTTCAAGGTTTATCCAAATTGTAGCACATATCAGTGCTTCATTCTTTTTCACAGCTGAATAATATTCTATTGCACGGATACACCACATTTTGTTTATCCATTGATTGGTTGATGGGCATTTGGGTTGTTGCCAAAGCATACCTTCTTATTTTGACTTTATTTTTTAACTGTGTAAGTGTACTTCTTCTTCAAACAAATTTTTTTAAATTAAATTTGTATTATACAATCAGTGTGGACCACACAGAAGGCAGGATGAGAACACAGGGTAGATTCATGAAAAAATTAGGAAGCTTGGCAAGAACATAGTAAGAATGCATTCAAAAATATAAAAGCAGTGTATCTCAATAAAAGTTCTTAAAAAACATAAAAGGAAAAATGAATAAAAAGCTATAAGTACTTGTATTTGGGGTATGTGTTTATACCACACAATTTATAATTCTTTCGAGCAGGAAAGAACGACTTGAGAACCTTTCTAGGGTAAAGCACTGGAAGAGTGGGCGATGAGTCGGTCTGGCTTGGGAGATGGGGCCAGACTATGAGGGTCTCCACCCTAGGCTGGAACCAAACCAAGGTGTTATGATATCTATTCACTGTCACATGCTGACCAAGTTGCTCATCTCCCCAACTAAGGGGAGGGCTTGGGCTTCTACTTCCTGTGTCCACCCAGAGCACTCAAAACTCATGGACCACTGGGCAGTGGGGAAATGGATGCTTCCTGAAGGACCAAGGACAGCCCACCATGGGGCCCAGGGGAGAGTCAGGGGTACTTTCCAGGGAGGTGGCTTGTGGGGCGAGGCAGCCAGTGGCATTCTGTTTCCTGTTTTGTGCACTGGGCCCCCAACGAAGGATTATTTTAAAGAACTCCATCTGTTGCTTTAAAACAAAAGGTCTGTGAATAGTATTTCAGGAGAAGATGCTCCGGGTTTGGAGTCAGAAGACCCAGTTTTAGTTACAGCTCTGACCCCAAGTGGGTTACATGTCCATTTTCCAGATAGAAATAATTCTTGCCCCTCCCGGTATCTTGGAATATTAGGTGGTCCAGAGATAATTAAGGCTTTGAGCTCTTCAGAAGAAAGATGTCAGGAAACACAAGGGGATATTATGATTCCTGTGGCTTGGGTGGGTGGGGTGGAGTCTGTGAGAGAAATCAGTATATATAATTGAGCTCAGAAAAGTAATTTCATCTTCTAGACTTTACCTAGAGGGAGGAGAAGAGTCTGAGAAGCTAAGCAAGCTGCAAATCACCACCACAAACCTCCATTTATATAGTTACATATAGTCTATTGACTCATTTAATCCTTGTCCAAATCTTTTGGAGAAGGATTATTTCCTTTCTGAAGATGGGGAAACTGAGGCTCAAAGAAGGAAATGGCTTATCTAAGTATGAAGTGGGGCCAGGCCCCCAGCCAATGCACAGTCCTGCTATTCTCTACAGACAGAGATGGAACACAGAGCCATGCCCTCAGGGAGCTGCTTGTCCTCCTTGGCTCCCTGTTACAGGGATGCCATGGCAGAGGCTGTTAAGCTGCTTCATCAATATCCACTCTCCCACTCCTCCTTACTAACAGAACCTTGGGAAAGTGCTCAGCTGAAAAACTACATTTCCCAGTCTTCCTTGAAGATAGGGGTAATCAATGAAAACTGATTCCAGTCCCTCCTCCTTCTTCCCAGACTGACCCTGTGTGATGGCTGGTACTCCAGCAACCATGTTGGACCTTGAGTGACCTTGAATGGAAGGACCACATGCACAGGATGGTGGTACAAAATGATGGAAGTGGCCTAAGGCCCATGGAACCAGCATACCACCTCTGGCCAGCCTATCTCCAGGCCTCTTTTATGCAAGAGAGAAATAATCTCTATCTTATTTAGCCCTGGTTATTTCTGGTGTCCATTACTAACCAATACCCATGGGTTGGTTCCTTTGAGTTTATATACCCTAAACAACAAACGCTGTCAGATTCTGAAGAGATCTGCATTGGCATGAAGGGACACAGAGGCATCACAGCCCAGAAAAGAGCCAGGCAACTCGGTGTGAAGGGCAAGGAGGCCATCCAAACCCCAAACCTGGATGCCAGTGAGGAGAATGAATGAGCCCTCAGAGCATCAGGTATCGCAGGGGAGGAGTGGGGCTAAGGGTAGGCTGTGTCCAGACTGCCCAGCACTGTGGTCCCTTGAGCCCAAGGCACCTGTCACAGAATCTCTTGCCCCAAAGTGCATCTCAAACACCTGGGGCAAGATCTGGCTGACTCACCTCCACCTGTGTGGCCTTCACACTCTGGCCTCCGCTCAGCACTCCAGCCCCATTCCTCACTTCCCTCCACTCTCCTTCCAGTCTGTGTCCTTAGAGGACCCTGAATCACCCCCACACATGTACATCCTCACTGCCAGGCCTTCGCATATAAGGTCCCTTTGCCTTAAAGAGTCCTGTCCCCACCTCTTGGCCAAACTAACTCCCCTCCCCACACCCTTCTATTTAGCTCTCAACTTACTCACCACTCTCATCAGGCGCCTCCCCTGACTCCCCGGACTGGGCCAGGCACCCCTCCGGGGACTCACACAGTGCCCTGGGCATCTCCCTCCAGCCTGTGTGTGAATGTCTGCCTCCACTAGTCTGTGCAAACCTTCAGGGCAGGGACGAAATACTCAACTTCTACAATTGCTCTTAACGGCTCTCTGGCCAGAAGAAACTACCTCATGGCCCTCTGGACACAGCACAGTTCCAGCACGAAGTAGGTTCTTTTTTGGGGGGGGGGGGGACACAGAATATTTATTACTAAAGTTTTTTTTTTAAGCTCTTTATTGGAATATAATTGCTTTATACTCTTGTACCAGCTTTTGAGGTACACCAAAGTCAATCAGCTGTATTTATACATATATCTCCATATCCCCTCCCTCCCACAACTCCCTCCCACCCTCCCTGTCCTGGCCCTCTAAGACATCACCCATCATCGAGTTGATCTCCCTTTGTTACACAGCAACTTCCCACTAGCTGTCTATTTTACAGTTGGTAAAAAAAAGCATGTCTATGCTACTCTCTCACTTCATCCCAGCTTCCCCTTCGCACCCCCCCCCACCCCCATGTCCTCCAGTCCATTCTCTGCATCAGCATCCTTATTCTTGCCCTGTCACTGGGTTCATCAGTACCATTTTTTTTTAAGACTCTGTATATATGAGTTAGCATACAGTATTTGCTTTTCTCTTTCTGGCTTACTTCACTCTGTATGACAGACTCTAGGTCTACCCACCTCTTTACATATAGCTCCATTTCATTCCTTTCTATGGCTGAGTAATATTCCATTGTATATATGTGCCACATCTTCTTTATCCATTCATCTGTTGATGGGCATTTAGGTTGCTTCCATGTCCTGGCTATTGTAAATAGTGCTGCAATGAACATTATGGTACACGTTTCTTTTTGGATCATGGTTTTCTCTGGGTATATGCCCAGTAGTGGGATTACTGGATCATTTGGTAGTTCTCTTTTTAGTTTTTTAAGGAATCTTCAAACTGTTTTCCATAGTGGCTGTACCAACTTACATTCTCACCAGCAGTGAAGGAGAGTTCCCTTTTCTCCACACCCTCTCTAACATTTATTGTTTCTAGATTTTTTTGATGATGGCCATTCTGACCAGTGTGAGGTGATACCTCATTGTGGCTTTGACTACACAGTAAGTTCTTAATAAATATTTATGATGGAAGGACAGAATCTAATACCCAACAAGCAACTGACTTATTAAACTCCAGTTTCCTCTGCCCTGGGTGACAAATGTTCTTCTTTCTCCCAGTAATGGTCAGCTTTTACGCTCTAAGAATCATGACATGTTTCCCTGCAAGTGGATCGGTTACACGTGCACTTTCCTGGTTACACAGGCTCTCCCCCTCTAAGGGGTGGGGAAGGGCCTCATTTTGATCTTGGCTCCCTCTCCTAGTGCCAGGCAATGTGCTCCATTTACAGGGAGGACGAGGAATTAGTCAACTGGGCCACGTGTGCAGCTTTGGTAAGAGTGAACATTTGCAGGGTGAAATCACTAACATTAGGTTTGGACAATACTCAATATTTATTGGCCTATGTCGCCTTGTCCTCTAAACTCACCAGGGCCCAATATCACTGCCCTCAAGTGACAGAGGTCAAGAAGGACGAGGCTGGTGTGATGCCAGCACAGACTCAACGCTGGCTCATAGGACAGCAGGACAGATGCCCCAGCCCCAGGCAGGAGCCGGGTGGTCAGTGCTGTCCTCCCCCAAGCCTGGTGGGATCCCTGCAGGTGCTTTCCTAGAACGGAAGGCATAGGAGATCCACCAGTGCCTCAGCTGCTCTAATTGTCAACTGCTGTAAACCGAACTGGTCTTTGGGAGAGGAAGGTTCAGCAAATTTTTAATTACAGGCTGTCTTTCCTGCCTTTAAAATGGCTAGGCTCTGAAAACATAGTACTTTAATCACATGGTGTTAAATCACTTTTTAAGTATTTGGGTATTTAAAGGGAAACCTGTTATGAAATCTTTTATAAAACAAGTTAATTGAACTTTTCTGAAGTTCGGCGGGGGTGGCGGTGGTTTATGAAGTTTACTTAAGTGAACTTAATTCAAGTTTGCCAGGAGCACTAAATCATTCCCTCATCTCTGGATGCCTTGTCGCAATTCTCAATGGTGCCCACACCCCCCAAATCAGGTCTCTAATAGCTCCCAGGAATTTTCAGTTCTCAACCCCCTTTTCCTCCAGGAGTGTGCCTTTCCACTCAAAACTGTGCACACTCGGGAAATTCTGAAAAAAATGTGTTATGGGCTGAACTGTGCCCTCTTCCCCCAAATTCATATGCTGAAATCTGAACCCCTGATACCTCAGAATGTGACTGTATTTGGAGATGGTGCCTTTAAAGAGGTGATTAAGGTACAATGAGGTCATTAGAGTGGGCCCTCATCCAATACAACTGGTGTCCTTATAAGAAGAAGAGATTAGGACACAGACACACGCAGGGAACACCATGTGAGGACACAGTGAGAAGTGGCCATCTCTACGCCAAGGAGAGAGGCCTCAGGAGAATTTGATCTTGGTCTTCTAGTCTCCAGAGTCATGAGAAAATGAATCACTGATGCTTAAGCCCCCACGTCTGTGGCACTTTTGTTACGGCAGCCGGAGTGGACTCACACAGAAGGAGAGTACCTGTTTCCGGCTGCATCGCGGATGAGCTGTGTGACCCTGGGTGGGGCTGCAGCTCCAGCTCAGGGGCCCCTCAGCTCCCCTACCTCAGTGGGGGGGGGGGGGGATTCAATGCAGATGCTGTGAGCTCACTTCCCCCTCCCTCGTGCTCTGATGTGTGGAGCACGTCCTTTGCCCACAAGAGAATGAGATTTCTCTCCCACTTCGTGCTGTCTCCTAGGTCAGGAAGCCAGAGGGAGGAAGAGATCCTGACACCAAGAGCCAGGATTTTTTTCTGGATTTAACACTTTACTCTTTTGTTGTTGTTGTTGAAAGCATTGTCAACAACACTGTGAAAAAGCCAGAATTAGAAATCTTACTTTCATTTTACAGATGAGGTAAACTGAGGTGCAGACAGTGATGTATCCATGGCCCCCATGACTCATCAGGGAAGGATGCCTGTTCTCTGGACTCACATTTGTCTGCCCCCAGCTCCCTCCCACCATCAGGCACCCTAAACACTTGCCATTACCAGGCTACTCATCTGCTGCAAACCTTCAATGTCTCCCAGGTGCGGGCCACATGAAACCCCCACTGGCCTGCACTGCCCCCCACCTTCTAACCTCTTGATCCCCCCTACTGCCAATTCCATCGTGACAGACCAGTCATGCTGCCCGAAGGACACAAGCCATGCTCACGTGTTACCACATCTCTGAGAACACCTTCCCCACTTCTTTCTGACTAGCTAGGAGCCACCTCCTCCAGGAAGCCTTCCCAGACTACTCTCACTGAGTTCTTTCCACGGTGCTCTCAGACTCAGCCATATGACGTGACTCTGAACAGACTTGCCCCTGTTCTGTTTGCAAATTGCTTAACCGTGTTAGCCTCCAGGGCAAGGAGCACATCTTCCCACAAGCCCCATGTACCTGGGCACAAAGAAAATACTCAATAACACGTATTGGTCTATCAGAAGACAGTCATGGATAAGTTACCTCCACAATATAAACATGTTCAGAAATAGTTATTTACAAGCCCAACTTCGTAAACAGAATCCCAATCTTCCCTGACTTCTGCCACATCGCAAGAGTGCTGGATGCCCCCTCTGCCCAACTGGCCTTCAGTGACACAGTTTCTGCTTCCCTCTGTCCCTGGACATCCCAACTACCTCACTGTCCCCACCTCTCTGGCACAAAGCCAATGATTCTTAAACCAATGCCTACATAACTCCACAAGTTACTATTTAAAGATTTGAGAGGTCTTTCTTTAAAGATGACCTCCTAGGGACTTCCCTAGTGGTCCAGTGACTAAGAATCTGCCTTCCAATGCAGGGGACAAGGGTTCAATCCCTGGTCAAGGAACTAAGATCCCACATGCTGCAGGGCAACTGAACCTGCGGGCTGCAACTACTGAACCCGCCTACCACAACTAGAGAGAAGCCTGTGTGCCTCAATGAAGAGTCCGTGTACCACAACTAAGACCTAACGCAGGGCTTCCCTGGTAGCACAGTGGTTAAGAATCCACCTGCCAATGAAGGGCACACAGGTTCGATCCCTGCTCCAGGAAGATCCCACATGCCGCAGAACAACTAAGCTCGTGCACTGCAACTACTGAGCCTGCGCTCTAGAGTGCACAACTATTGAGCCCCCATGCCACAACTACTGAAGTCCACCCACCTAGAGCCCATGCTCCACAACAAGAGAAGCCACCACGGTGAGAAGCCCACGCGCCACAACAATGAGTAGCCCCCACTCACCACAACTACAGAAAGCCTGCACGCAGCAAAGACCCAATGTAGCCAATAAATTAATAAATTTTTTTTAAAAAGACACAACGCAGCCAAATTAATTAATTAAAAAATAAAGATGACCTCCTATTATAAGATCAGACCTCAAGGGCAAGAACTTGCCATATTCCCAGCACCTAGGAAAAAGACTGGTACATAGATGCTGCTCAAAAATATCTGCTGAGGGACTTCCCTGGCGGTCCAGTGGTTACGACTCCATGCTCCCAATGCAGGGGGCACGGGTTTGATCCCTGGTTGGGGTACTAAGATCCCACGTGCCACATGGTGCAGCCAAAAAAAAAAAAAAACCATCAAAAATATCTGTTGGATACATTTGTTGAATAAATAAGACGATTAACTCTTTGACTATCCATTTCATAGACTTTAAAAAATGTTAAGACTGAATGAGAATCTAAACCTACCGTCTCTCGGCCAGGCCCGAGTGAGGTGGGCTGCTGTAAGCCAAACAGGGGTACCCAGGAAGCACTGTCATTCAGACACAACTCCCGCAGTATTTATCCCTTCCCCAAAGTCCCTCTCTTGTCATCTACCCAGAGCTGTCCATACGGGGGTTTCTGCAGCCTTTCCGAAGCTTTCATTTTTTTTCTGGATGAGGAAAGAACTCCCACCCTGAAGGGAAACGCCTCTCAAAGAGGCGTTTGAGAGGAAGAGGCTGGCCTCAGAGGCAGCAGCCGCTGCCCCAGCTGTCGCCTCCAAAAGTGAGCAGTGCAATGGGGTGCCTGCCCTCAGGGAAGGATGCCCTCCCTGTGCGGTGGGCGGACCAAACGCCTACCCAGCCCCCAACCCTTGTGAGGGCAGTCCCCACACACAACCAGCGCATCCTGGCCATGAAAATCGCAACTCTTTGCCCTCAAAGTGCCTCCCCCAAGATGCCACCCAGGCACAGGACCTAATCTTGGGTTTCAGGTCCTCTCTCTTCCCTACCAGCTGTGGGGAGGCCTATGGTGTGCTGCTCACGGAAAGGGGCACAAAGAGGAACCCCAGATGAGTCCCAGAGGCTCACAATCAGGAGAGGAATTCTGCCAAAACACACACGTGGCAGCCCCAGCTGCCGGGACTGAGACTGTGCATTCCAGCACAGGGGGACAGACAGGGTACATCAGCCCTAGATCTCTGGGCTGTCCCGAGTAGGGGCAGCACACCTGAAAGGTACGACGCAGGAGGCAGCTGCGAAGGCCACACCTGCAGGAGATGCTGGAGGTTCTGAAATCCCAGCCCTGTGCCAGGGTCAGATGTGAGAGCTCCTCCTCTTCCTGGGTGATAACGGGAGCCCTGCAATCTCAGAGCATACCCTCCAAAGCCTCCAAAGGCTTCCCATGAGTCCAAGTCCAAGTTCATCAAGATCTGGCCCCTTGATACCGCTGCTGGATGGCCCGGAGCACCCCCGCCGCTCACTCCTCTCCAGCCCCACGGCCTCCTGCTGCCCCTCCAACAGACCAAAGTCCTCACCCCTCCATACACGCTCCTTCTTCAGGACTCTGTCCTTCCCACTTGAGTCACCGCCCCCCTCCCAGCCCCTCCAGCCCCTGGCCCTGCTTAATTCCCCTTCATAGCACACACTTGTGTCCTTGTCTGTGGTCAGAAAGCTCCAGAGGCTCTGTCCTGCTCAGAGCTGTACACCCAGCAGCTAGAATGGGGCCTGGAATATTGCAGCACATATTGGCTGGATGAATGAATGAAGGAATGAACGAACAAACTCCTTCCTTGACACACCACACACTCCCCCTGTTGATGGTTGTGTCCCTTTGGGGGTGCGTGCACACACGGTGACACTGAGGGTATGCGCTGAGGGAAGGCTGGAAGCCAGAACGCCCAGTGGCCACAGCCTCGGTCTGTAAAACGGGCTGGAAACATTTGCTGTGGGTTAAAAAGCCCACCAAGCACACCAAGATCCCTGACTAAAGGGTCAGCTCTACAGGTGACCTCCTGGTCGACCACCCTGGCAAAGGAAAAGGCACCACTTCAGGAGGCTGGACCCCGAGATGCGTGGTGTGGGACAGCCACGCAGCCGCGGGCCCAACCTTCCCACCTTGTATGATGCTCACCTGGGCACGCGTTTTATCTGCATTTCTGGAGGGTGTGCCTGAGCCACGTGCTCAGTCTGTTCCCCACGGTGTTCGGCACGTAAGCGGGGGTGGGAGGGGTGGCTACCGCTCCTCCTAAGAGTTCATGTATGTTGTCACCAGGCACCACCCTAAACACATGTGACGGCGCGCTTCAGTCTCACAGTGGCCCCGTGAAATAGGCACTGTTATGACCCCATTTTACAGATGAGGGAACTAAAGCACAGAGGCCTTGTCCCTGGTGTCTGTGGTTGGTTCCACGGTGTGGTGGAAAGAACGCAAGATTGAGAGTGGCAGGATGTGGCCTCCAGTCCTGGTGCCACCTGCCAAGTCCTACGAGAGACTTTTAATCTCTCTCAGCATCTGTGTGAAGTGGCCATAATAATAATAACACCAGCCTACCCCACACATGAGGCATGAGAGCACTTGGCAGATTCATCACATACAACACAAATGACTGGCAACTGGTGTTATTTAAGGGTACGACGATCCTGGCAATTTCTCAGCTGTTTCCTTTAGGAGGAGGGAAGGGAAAGCTCGGACAGAGGGAGGCACAAACTAAAACTGGATACGGGCGTCCCTCGGTATCCGCGAAGGGTTGGTTCCAGGGCCACCTCCACCTCCACCCCGGGGTGGGGGTAGGGGGTTCCCTAGGAATCAGGAATCCTCTTAAATCACTAAATCGGATACCATTATTGAAACCAGCCCGAACACCAAAGAATAAACTCTCCTCTAACATCCTAGTCACCTTCAAACTAACCACCAAGATCAAGGTCAGGTTCCCACTGGCAATAAAAGTGAGTCACCCTCACCTCTGCTGCTCCAGAGGGCAGAGAAGGCTGTATTTCCTCTCTGAAGACGGCCCCTTATGGCAAGGTGGGCTCAGTCAAGACAGCTAACCTGCACACGGGGAAGACCCCCGGGGGCCCCTGGGCGGCCCCTAGGCTCCCACCTCTGAGAAATGCTGCCACTGATCTTTTTCACTCCCCCAGGCTGGTTTAGGTTTATTGGGAGGAGGCAGCCGGGAAGGTGACAGTCCGTGTGGGAGGCCCTTGCTGAATTTTATGGCTTGATTCTGAGGTAAATCACTCTGGCCCCGAGAACTGACTCCACCTAGGTTTACTAGTTTTAATATTTGTTTGGGGCATTGTGATTAATTGAAAGATGCCTTCTTCCAGTTCTTGTTCTGAAATGTGGACCCTGGTCTCCAAGCACTCATTTCTATTGGGCATAATTATGATCATTTGTCTGGAGTCCTCATTCCCAGGGAAGAGAGCTCCCTACAGTTCAGGCTCACCTGAGCTCCCAACAACCAGGATCAACTCGTCCTGGAGAAACCCAAACGAGTGAAAGTCCCCTCTACATGTTACCTTAAGACCCTATAACTTGCTACCCTTACAGCCTCCAGAGGTTATCAGATATGGCCCTGGGGGTCTTGAGGGCTGCAGGGATGTCTCATCCTCTGCCAAAGGATGAGGGGAAGATACGGATCACCCCCACATCAGTTCTAGTCATCTGGCCTCCCTCTTCACGTCAGGCCACCAGTGAGCAGCATCGAGCAGTGGCTAAGAACATGAACGCTGGAGCCAGAATGCTAAATTCACAGCTTGCCTTTGCCACTCATTAGCTGTGTGACCTTAGGCAAGCTGCTTAACCTCTCTGTTAACCGTCTCAATTTTCACTAATAATACCCATCTCACAGGGTTTTTATAAGGATTAAAACAGGTGGATAATTTAAAAGTACTTGGTATAGCGCATGGCACAAGTACTAGAAGAAGTGATTTATTGGTAAAAAGAATTGATGTATTGGTAAATTTGATTTATTGGTAAAGTTATTTGAAGAAGGAACCATGTGGCTAAAATGAAGTTTGAAAACCATTATTCTACACCAGGGGTCTACAAGCTTTCTGTAAATTGGCAGAGAGTAAATATTTTAGGCTTTGTGGGCCAGATGGTCCCTGCTGCAACCAGCAAAAGGCAACCATGGATGTACATAAAGCAGCAGGCGTGACTGTGTTCCAATAAAATGTCACTTAGGAAAACAGGCATTGGGCTGGTTTGGTTTGCAGGCTGTAGTTTGCTGACCTCTGGACTGGACTGAACTCCCTGCTTCACAGATGAGGAAAACAGAGTGGGGACTTACCTGAGAAAACTGGAACCCAGTTCTCTCCAGACCAGGGCATGCTCTAAAATCGAGAGCCCTAGAAAGGAAAAGACAAGTCGTCCACACTGCATTCAGAGCAGCCATGCTCACACTGTATTTCACCAACGGAAGAGGACACCTGAGAAATGTGACACTGAGGCCATTGCTGTTCATCTACTGTACAACCCTGGGCTCCCTGAAGGTGGGCACATGGTGGGTGTCTACCCCTTCATCTCTGTAGCCTGCCGGCAGCCAGCGCAGGGTCTTGCCACAGCAGAGGTGCTCTGGGAAGGCCAATAACCATGCACAGCCCTGCCTGGGGACGACTTCCATCCAGCAAGGCCAAGTGCCTGCATGCCTGTATTTCAGCGAATTTCGGGAGTGACTGATTAAATGAAGATGCCCATGTACCTGTGACAAGGGGAAGCTGGGTTTTAGAGCACTAGACTATAAAAGGGACATTTACTAACTGTAACAGTGTTTAAATGATACAATTAGGGGTTTACAGACGTTTCTTTTTTCATCCCCCCAGAAAGGACTGCAAGAAGATGAACTCTAGGGCTTCCTAGGTGGCACAGTGGTTAAGAATCCACCTGCCAATGCAGAGGTCACGGGTTCGATCCCAGCTCCAGGAAGATCCCACATGCCGCGGAGCAACTAAGCCCGTGTGCCACAAAAAAATAAAAAAAAATAAATAAATAAAAGAAGATGAACTCTAAACCTCAGTGAAGGTCTGTGAGAGGGAAGGACACTCCTCTCCTGTGAGACCAGTTCCTGTGGTTTAAAACAAGGCCCCCAAGTCTCTGACACCCCATCCATCAACAAGTAGGATCTACGTCCCTTCCTCCTGAACCTGGCCTTGGTGACTGCTCCACAGATCGTATGTGAAAGAGACACCGAGGTTTCCAGGGCAAGGCTTTGGGAAATCACAGCTTCTCCTCCCTGTTTCTCGGGACGTTCACTTTTGGAACCCAGCCACCACGCCTTGAGGAAGCCCAAGCAGCCCCGTGGAGAAGCCCACATGGGGAAGAACCAACAGCCAGCCTCAGGAACGAGCCATCTTGCAAGCAGATCTTCCAGGCTTGGTAGAGCCATCTCAGCCAATTCCACGTGCAGCAGAGGTGAGCTGTACCTATTGAGCCCTGCCCAAATGGCAGGCTCCTGAGCAGAATAAAAGGACTATCATTGCTTAAGCCACTAAGTTTTAGGGTGGTTTGTTACACAGCAGTAGTAACTAGAATAGGCTCCTTAATTTCAATCATTTGCTCAGGCTACAAAGCCATCTCCTCCCACAGATAAGACAGCAAAATATTCTTTTGCTAGGATTTCAGGGGATGGGGTGGGAATGCAGACCCCAGATTTAATGTGCTGTTATATTAATAAAGGAATGTGATATTGTGATTTATAATAAGAACTATATTTTTGGTCTCCAACCATCCCTGACATAGAGCACCTAAAACCCTTGGAATTTATAAGAGCTTTAAAGGTGTCTTGATATTCATAACAAACCCCTCCACCATGACTAGATTTACGTTAATGAGGTGAGTTTTGCAAACATAAGGATGGTGGGGTGTTTGCCAGGGGAGCCAACCATGTGATTGGAGGGTAGGAAATTTCAGTCCCACCCCTGACCTCCAGGTACAGGAGAGGGGCTGGAGGTTGAATCGATTGTCAATGGCCAATGATTTAATCAAGCATGTCTATGTAATGAAGCCTTTCTAAAATCCCCAAAAGATGGGGTTCAGAGAGCTTCCAGGTTGGTGGGCATATGGAGATTTGGGGCAAGTGGCATACTCCAGGAGGGCATGGAAACTCTGAGCCCTTTCTCCATACATTGCCCTGTGCATCTCTTCCATCTGACTGTTCCTGGAATTGGTAATCTAGCAAGTAAAAGTTTCTCTGAGTTCTGTGGGCTGCTCTAACAAATTAATGGGACCCAAGGAGTGGGGTCATTAAAAGCCAGTCAGAAGCATAGCATCTGAAGTTTTGTGGGGACTAGATGTAGGACCAACCCCTTAACCTGTGGGATCTGACGCTGTCTCTAGGTAGGTAGTGTCAGAATTGAGTTGCATCGTAGGACACCGAGCTGGTATCAGAGAATTGCTTGGTGGTGTAGAAACCCCCCAGACACATGGTATTGGGAGCAGGATTGTAAGCAGCTAAAATTTTGGGGGGAAAGTAAAATGAGAAAGTAGGTCTCAGGAGGATCTGAAGATAGGACAAATATTTTTATTTAAAAAAAGAATTTTGAATTCGTGTGAACACATCAAACAAATCTGAGAATGAGACCTCAGAGTCCTGATGTAGATACAAGATGACAGGTGGGAGAAGTCCTGATTTCAAATATTCAAATGCACAGCCTGATTTGGGGTCAGAAAATATGGTCACCATCGCTCATTATATGGAAAAGAATATTCTGGCCTAAAAATGTTGGGTCCAGTGTTACAAGTGATTGTCTCAGCTTCAGTATAACTCTTCTAGATCATCTGAATTTACTCTAATATAGATAGTAAAACTTTATCAGGTTCACTGGGATGAGCTAGCTCTAAAATGCAGCCTTTAGTTAACCTTAGTCAATGGTATTTACCACTGATTGGAGAAAGGATGTCAAACAGAACATTCTTTATTGTAGCACATTTGATGCTAAGATGATCTTTCTGACAATTAAGTATATTAACTGTCATGCTGAAGTTATTTAGGCACCAATTAAGAAGTTTCTGATTATCAAAATCCTGGATAGTAGAAAGTATTGTTTAAAAGTCTAAATTCACTTTTGAAAGAAACTGGATACTATGTAAAAGGATTCCTTGCTTTACAAAAATATTTACTCAGGTTGTCTTTAGGTAATGATCACTCCTCATGAATTCAAATAACAATCATATGATTATAAGTTCTGTGTAAATCAATACTTAGACACCCGCATTTGTTACATGAAAAGAGGTAGCCTTGGGCTGAAATTGGTCATGTATTATTCAGAACTCACCCAGTGCCAAGTGACCGAAACCCAACCCAAACTTCATTTTGGCAGCATTTCCCAAAATTCACCACTGTGGAGTTTTCTGTCATATCTGAGTACCAGGTATAATGTTATTATTGACTTTGTCTTGACTTTTTTATTAAACTAAGCTTTCTGCTAAGAAATAATGAAATCACAAGTTCCATGTACTACATTATGTTTTCTTTAACACACATTTAAATGAAGAGGTGGCTTTAAATCGTTAACTTGTTTCCAGATATTTGACTGAAAATCAGCCTATACTCCCCATCAGTGGTCTCAATGTCTTACTTAAGGCAGAGAAAGGAGGTTTACTGAATGAAGAACCCACCCTTAGTTTGTTTTCTCACTGACAAGTGTGGTATGTGACCTTGGCCAAGTCACCTAGTTTTTCTTGCTTCAGTGCCCCCATTAGAAGTGCACTGGCCCCGCCCACTGCCCCTCCTCACAAGAGCACCGGGGGTAATAACCCCTGCGCTGCTGACAACCACCCATCCAGAGCGGTCGGGCACTCAGGGATCCTCAGCCACTGGGATCTGAAGGCCTCTTCCCGGCCATCTAAATGCTGGAGCCAGAGAGCTTGGGCTTCCGAGATCTATGGAGGTTATAAGCAGGAAGCCGGGGAACTGGGAATTTTGAAAGACACTCGCCTGTTTTTCTGGTTTTAAAATCTATTACAGATACATTAAGTAAACTTGGCTCTAATGAGGTAACTAAAATCATTAAAACCCTATGGGGATAAACCAGGGGCTGGGCTGACAGAAGATTAAAAACCAGGGCCCCGAGATTGCCCACAGGCAGCCCGGCCAACCTCGTGCTTGTTCTTACCGCAGTTTTCAGTCTGCAGAATCCTCACCCTCACCCCCACCTGCCATCTATTGGGCCTCATGGGAAATGGAAACAAAATAAGACTGAAGACGCTGAGGTCTTTGGCTCAAGCTGGGCCCTTCAGGTGTGCTGCCCCCATGGTTGGTTTCTCTCGGGCATGCATGAGGCTGAAGTCAGCCTAGAGGAAGAAAACACCTCACATCACTTACCAGCAACCCTTTCCCCATACCCTTTGGCTGATAAAATTCAAAGCCCACATCTTGAAAAGACCTAGAACGGGGCCTGGCACAGGGTGGGGATAATTTCTACCCTATTGAAAAAATTAACTTTCTAGGGAAGGAGCAAACCGTCAAACCCGAGGTCCAAATGGCCACATCAGGCAGATCTAGAGATGCTACCGCAGGTGTGCTCAAATGCTGAAGATGACATCACAGGGATTCCTCCTTCCTCACACCAGTCCATGTGAGGATATAATCCCTGCCTCAGAGGCCTGGCACTAGGAACCTCAGAAGGAGACAATCAGGGCATTAGACAGTATCTCTTTCAGTCCCTGAGGTCACCTAGGAGAAAACATCCAGAGGTGAAGTGACTTGCCCAAGATCGCTCAAGTTATTAATGGCAGACCTAAGACCAGTGACTTTCCCAGAATACCACTAGAAGACTTCAGCCTAACCTGCCAATCCCTGTGCATGATGGTTTAGATACAAAACTCAAAATAGCAAAATAGGCTATGCCACTTTCTAGCTGTGTGACCTAGGGTAAATTACTTAACCTCTCTGTGCCCTCACTGTCTCATCTATAAAATAGAAAGCTAATTAAAACAACACATGTAAAGTGCTCGTGAAGCACTTTAACACAGTAATACTTAACAAATTTAGGTTTTTTAAAATTATTACTGGATTGCCCCAGGGTTTCAGCAGAAATACTACCTGTTCCATACCTGAGTTGACAGACATCTTCCCCACTGCCTAAACACAGCAGCTCACAGTGCAAACAGTCCAGGTTCTGGAGACACACAGGCCTGGATTTGGAGCCTGGCTTTCGTAACAAAATTGTACAAACTGGGTGGCCTAGACAAGAGAAGTTTATTTTCTCATAGTTCTGGACACTAGAAGTCTGAGATTAAGGTGTCAGCAGCGTTGGTTTCCTCTAAGCCCTGTCTCCTTGGCCTCACAGAGGGCCACCTCCTCCCTGTGTCCTCACACGGTTATCTCAGGTGTCCTAGGTCTGTGTCTTATCTGTGTCTTGATGTCCTCTTCTTTTAAGGACACCAGTCATATTGCATTAGGGCCACCCACAGGACCTCATTTACCTTGGTTACCTCTTTAAGGACCTCATCTCCAAATACAGTCACATTCCAAGGTGCTGGGGGTTAGGACTACAACATACTTTTATGGGAGGATACACTTCAACCCATAACAGCATGGTGGATCACCTCACTTCCTCTTTAGGAAAGGAATATATAGAAACTTACAAATCCTTACCCATGGCATTGTGCTGTGCCACACTGAACTGGTTTGGAATCTGGAGAGATGTCCAAAGTGAACAAGTACCTGTCCTCATTCTACAAATATGCATTTTGCTTTAAAAAAAAAAAAATTTGTGTTCCTGGAGCACGGACCCTGTGGCAAGCACTGCCCTAGCCCTGTGGAAAATCCACAAGTGACTCAGACCAGGATATGATCTTCAAGGTGTTTATGATCTCAGAGAGTAGATCAGGCAAGAATCCAAGGAACGGTGGGAGTGATGCAAAGTGCTAACTGTGCTAAAGGCTGGGATGGAGAAGGAGGACAAAAATGACTGTAGGAACAGGCTGTAGAAGAGCCCAGAGGGGACGTATTTGCTCCAGGGGACTGGGTGGTCTTTCCTTGGCCAGTGCTGTTTATAGAAGGGGATGATGGTTTGGGGAGGGGAAGATGGTGCCCACCGTGGCCTACATTTCCCAGGGTCAGAGTTCTCAATCGCAGGGGCAGAAGTGACTCTGTAGGATGCAAGGTATCCAAGCCACACTAAGAAGCAACTTCCTCTCTCAATCCCCACAGCTGCCTGCACAAGCGACTGCTGTCTGTCATGGACCAGCCAGAACCTCAGCCCGTTAGGCATCTCCAGTCCTGCTGTCAGAGCCACCAGCAATACAGGCTCCCTCCCTCTGCTTCCCTCTGGACAATTCTGTCTGCTGGGCTTCTCTACCTGGGCCCAGTGACAGGAACGCAGAGGGGTCACTGGGGAAAGGGGGCATAGAACCTACCTGAGATCATACAAAAGACCTCCATGGGACACCGAGGGTCCTATACGCCCATATTACCTATAGGTTAGCAGAATTATAGTGAAAGAAAGCAGAGTAGTTGCCAGAGCCAGAGGGTGGGTTTGTTTTCCTTTTTTATACTTCAATTATATAGTAAGAAATTATTTTATAAAAAAATTATATCTCAATAAAGCTGATACTTCCCCAAATAAGTAAAATCATACTGACACTTGGTGAGGCAAACAGTCATTGTTTACCCAACCATCATCCCCCTCTCCGCTTCCTTGCAAGCAGTGCTCCCCTCTTTCCTACAGATGAGACAGAAAACACCAAGACTTGCTTTCTCAGCCTCCAGAGTGAGGTATCAACCCATTTCTCTTCAATGGAATGTGATAGGAAAATCAAGCAGGGGGATTCTGGGAAAGGTCTTCATGCCTGATAAATTAAGACACAAGGATGGTACAGCCACTGTGGAAGACAGTATGGAGGTTTCTCAAAAAATAGAACCACCATTTGACCCAACAATTCCACTCCTGGGTGTACACCTACCAGAAAAAACAAAACAAGACACTAATTCGAAAAAATGCACACCCCTCAATATTCATAGCAACATTATTTACAATTGCCAAGATATGGAAGCAATCTAAGTGTCCATCAACAGATGAATGGATAAAGAAGATGTGTGAGAGAGATATATATACATAATGGAATACTACTCAGCCATAAAAAAAGAATGAAATTTTGCCACTTGCAGCAACATGCGTGGACTTGGAAAGCATTATGCTAGGTAAAATAAGTCAGACAGAGAAAAACAAATACTGTATGGTATCACTGATATGTGGAATCTAAAAAATACAGCAAACTAGTGAATATAACAAAAAGAAGCAGACTCATAGATATAGAGAACAAACTAGTGGTTACCAGTGGAGAAAGGGAAGCGGGGAAGGGCAAGATCGGGATAGGGGATTAAAAGGTACAAACTATTATGTATAAAATAAACTAAAAGGATATATTGGACAACATGGGGAATATAGCCAAAATTTTTAGTAACTATAAATGGACTATAACCTTTAAAAATTGTGAATCACTATATTGTACACCTGTAACTTACACAATATTGTACACCGACTATATTTCAATTAGAAGAAAAAACTTTTAAAGACACAAGGAGAAACTCACCTTCCTGCCTGCCTTCCGATACAGCTACATGAGAGTGCGATGTGTGGAGCAGTGGGAGCCATGCTGTGACCATGAGGGGTCAAGCCTGAGCCAGAGGCCAAAATGCTGGAAATGGCTGTCTGGAAGGTTAGAATAAGTCCTTACAATTATCACCGACCCACTGAATTAATCAACTTTAGAACCCCTACATTCAGACTTCTGGGCTAGATATGCCTATAAACATCTTGTTTTTTAAGCCACTGTTAGTCCAGTGTTCTTTTACCTGTAGCCAATGACATCCTGCAAGCCAGGTGGTTTTCATCTCTCCAAACTTCCATCTCCAACCCCAAAACAGATCATAGTGAGATATAAGATAGGACCTTGTGGCTGTAAACGGAGTCCCATCAGAGTTCTTAGTCCACAGTCCCCACAGATAAAAGCTTTCTTTCCTCTAGCCCCTGAGAAAAACAGGAAACAGATGCCAGTTTCTCTTGCAGCCAAGCCCCTCCCCTCCATCATCCCTCCGCGCATCCTGTAGTACAAAGGACGGACGACAACATCAGGTACGACCCACATGTTTCACCCTCCCTGGCCCATGTGGCCATAAGCCCCCACTTGCCCAGGACAATCCCGGTTTATATCTGTGTCCTGGCATGATTACTAATGGCGCTCCCTTTCACTCTCGAAAGTGCCTCCATTTGGATCAAAAATTAGTCATCCTACTTCTGGCTGCCTCAGCACACTTTCCTTTCCCTTTACCCAGTACGTCCCACACCACACAAACGAGGCCATTCCGTCTTCCCCACCAAGATGAAGACGGGAGGCAGGGACCCTGCCAGGTTCGCCCGAATTCCTCTGACCCACAGCAGGCATCCCATGCACGACCACTAAACTAAGCCAAATGTGAACGGAGGTAAAAGCCTTACGCTAAAAGGTCTGAGGCAAACCAGTAGAACGTGAGCATGAAGAACAACTTTTGGAGGGAGAAGAGGAGAAACGGGGTACTTTCCAGGAATCCCTGACCTTCACCACCGGGCCCTGTCAGGGGTGCATGTCGGGCATCCAGCTGGCTGATGCAACCTGGCGGCAAAGGCAACTCGTGCTCCTCATAACCCAGCAGGGCACCTGTTGAATATATGAACCCCCAGAGATGCCAGCCAACCTGTGAATGCAAAGGAGCAGATAGAGCCCGGGGCACTGCAGACAGACATCAAGAGACAGATAAAGTGCATGCTGGGAAAAACACTGTCATTGTCAACACCCTCCTGTGTGGTGACACATCAAGATGTGAACTGTCCAGCAGGCCACTTTCTTGATCTCCTGGTTCCAACCGGTAAGTATTTCAGCAAATGACCCATGAATACGGCAAAGGCCTGTGAGTTCTCAGCTCGCGGTGCGATCACGACACTGCCTACCCCAGGGGAAGGCCCTATAAGGGAACAGCATAGGGAGTGCCTGACCTGCCCACTCCAGGTGGAACCACACGCATCCTTTCTGAGTAACTTCAGGGCTCAATTGTCACAGCTACAGTTAGGCATCTCCATGTCTCTGCCTCCTTTTCTTTCTGCCTCACAGAAGTTACTTTTATTTAGCTGCTCATACAGACAATACCTAGCACTGCACCCGGCACCTAACACACACTCAATAAACGTGAGCTCCCTGCATCAGATTCCTGAGTCACTCACCTATAAACTGAAATGTATTCTGGGTGTTGGAGGAAGGAACTTGCTTCTCTAGTCATCATCTGAGAAGCACTGAGCCAAAGCTTCTGAAAACGTCTACATCACAGCCAGCTCAGCAAACCTTACATCTCATCTTCAAAAGCTCCCTCTCTGCTACGTAAGTTAGGACGGAAGTTGGCTGGATTCTCACAGAATCTTAGCTTCACAAATTAAGGCCCTTCCAACAAACGCGAGCAGGATGGTGAAAGGCCTCCAAAACATCTCTCCAGACAGCCCATAGCTGAAGGGGCGATGGGAGGAAATAGCCAGGCAGCGCCTGAGGCGCGTGGAAGGCCTTTCCAGCTGCAAAAGCCCTCTGATGAGGGAAGGCACACTCCCGGCCACAGGAAGCCTTTGAGCGAGGGCTGGTAGTGAGAGGATTCCCACACCAGGGGGGAGATCCACTAGGTGACGTCTAAGATGTCCCCCACGTTTGAAATTCGAGGAACTCAAGCCTCCAGGCTTAGGGTGGACGATGTAGCGCATGGTCTGGGGGACCAGGAGCAGCTGGAATCTGCACAGGGCACCCTGAGGGGGACCCTGGACAGAAGCCTCATCTATAAAGACCTGGCGTGAGTCAACAGCAGGGGAGAACGTGTGGTCTTCCTGGACAGGCTTGCCTGCAGGCTTCTGCTGAGAGAGAAAGCCCTTGGGCCACTGCAGCCCTTCTCCACAGCCACGCACACGCCCTCAGCAGTGTGCAAGTGTCGCGAAGGCCCTTTTCAAAGGTTCCCACCAAGGCCTCTCTCTCCTCCTCCTCCTCACTCGGGTCCCCCACGTCCTGCAGTGTCTCTCCAAGGTGGAGACCCAAGTCAGTGAAGGATGAAAAGCCCCAGAATCTTCCCGGCACTCCTGAGAGCCTGCAGTCCACAGGCAGGAAAACCCTGGCCACTGGAGGCTTTATGTGCTAATTCCTTGGCGACTTCTGGTCCACATGTGTAGTGGCCATCCAAAGCCACAACAGGCCTGAGGTTTCAAGTTTCCAGGGAGGATTCTTCCCCACCCCAAATCCAAGCCAAGACAGACAAGCTCCCCCTCCCCTGCTTCCATGCCAGTGGGCAGACTCTATTCCATCCTCTCTCGAAGCCTGTACACCTTTGCAGGCGCTCGTTTCAGGCAACTCCATGGCCCTCCGTGCCAATTCCCAGCCTCACCTCAGACCCCAAAGGAGGCATCGTCACGGGCTCAACTGCCTTTGGTTCTGAGACCCCTCAACACACCCACTGCCACCCCCACCCCCAGGCCTAGCCTAGTGTCGGTGCGAGCTTACTGTCCACACTCACTTTGGAGTTCCCTGAGGATTGCCCTTACATTCGAGTTCAGCTCGCCTTTGAAAGGATGCTAGTTATATTTCATACAACATTTCTAGGTGCTTGGTAGTTGGAAGGTTTTCAAGATTTTTACTCCGCTATGGTACTAAAAATATTCTAAATCAGTGTTGGAATCCCCTCTTTGGACTTGTTCATGGGAACCTTCCCTGGCTGACCTTCTCCCCCTAACAACTAACTCTGGCCCCATCCCTGCAGATTGAAATACGTAGGATGAACACCTACTATGTAGGTGCTGAGCGTTCAAAAATGAAAAGATTGGAGCTCTGCCCAAAACACAGTAGCTCTATAAAACTGCGGCATGGCAGGAAGAGAAGTACCTGCAGCCCTCTTCCATTTAATGTGCAGCCTACTATCTGCCCAGGTTATTACAGCTTCTTAGTAGCTTCACTTGTCCACATCTTGTCTCCCAACTAGACTGCCTGCTCCTGGGCAGAGGTCCAGGTCCCCCCTGCCCTTTACTTACGCCCTGAGGGCCTGGGAAGGGCTCAGCTCACCAGGCGATGTTAAAAATGACAAGGCCTCTCCCTGAACTCACTCTAAGGCTTCCAGCTGAAGCGCGCTCTCGGCTGTCGCTGGATTCTGCCAGCTGGGCCTCCAGCATGACACAGCATCCCCGCCTGGCTTCCCTGACGACAGCGGCCCCTGCGTGACAAAGGATTCTCTGACAATGGGAGGAAGAGGTCGCCTTATTGTCTACAGCAGCCCCCACGGCGGTCACGTTCAGCAGCAGCCTTTCCCCGCTCCCAGAACTGTAGCTCCTGCCCACCCCTCCTCCTCGGGCTTCTACCCTGCACGTTGTATTGTCTGGAAGACAGCTCCACCGGACTATCCCACCAGTAATTCAAGTTCACCGTGTCTGACACTAATCTCACCACAATCCTTCTCACCCCAACCCCAGCAGACTGGCTCCAGCCACCAGAAGGTCACACTCGGTAAAGGCCGCCATCCACTGAGTCGGTGAGGCCAGAAACCTGGGAGTCACTGGGACTCCTCCCTTATCCCCCAAAGCTAAGCAATCACTGCCGACTTTACTCCCCAGATGTTTTTCATATATGACCTTCTGTCCTCCTCGTATGCACCACTCTGGTCCCAGGCCTCATCCCCTGGGACCTGGGTACTGCATGGAGCTCGTTGTTGCCTTATCAGCCCAGTGGCTGCCTGGCTCCCAGTCATGCTCCCCTCCAGCCCATGGCCGTGGGCCTCGACTCTGCTTAAAGCCCCATCCTCCACGCTGAAACGCAACGTCCTCAGCCAGGCTCACGAGCTCCTCAGAGCGGGGCTCTGTTGCCTCCCGGCCTTGTGCTTGACCTCCCTGCTGCAGCCCCCTCCTACGCCAGGCAGCCTCAGGCCTCCACGCCTTTGCACCCACCTTCCTCCCCCGCTGAATGCCCTTCCCCTGTCTCCTCTCCTGGCTAATTCCTTTTCATACATTCAGATTCAGCTCCTGCTGAATCTCTCTTAGGAAGCCCTCTCTGATCTCTGAGGCTAGAACAGGTGGCCCTTGTCTGGAAGGCAACTTTCTCCACCACTGCGCTCACCACACATGCTGAATTTAACTGTTTAAGTGTCTGTCTCTCCCGCGAGACACTGGGCTCTTTGAAGGCAGGAGGGCTGTGCGTGTTCACTGTTGTAGCCCCAGGGCCTAGCACAAAGCAGGGGGCAGAGAAAGAACCCAGTCAGTATGAGAAGTCCTTCTGACTGCAGGATCCACCCAACCTCCTTGATCGGGTCCACCCCAACCAAACACACACAATTTCCGCTTCACCCTTTTTGGGCCATGGTCCCAGCTGAAAACCTCTGCCAGGTCTGCCGTGACCCCAGACCTACTCCCAAATTCACCTCTTCCAAGAAATCATCTCAAACTGGCCCCAGTCCACATATCACTGCTATGATAACTGCCTCCCATACTTTATCCATCCCACCTCCTGGATAAGTTAGCACTTGGGTCTGCCTCCACGGCTGGGCATGTACTAGCAGTGGATATCATAAAGGAGGAGCTCCAAATAAATAAATAAATAAGCTCCAAAAAGTTGGAGGTCCTCCACTCACAAAAGTGTAATGATGATGTGCCATGGTGGACCACGTCAAACCAGGACACCAGATGTGAAGTCTGAAGATTTGGGGTCAGATCCCTGCTCTACTACTTACTTGTGACTGCGGCATGTTACTAACCATGGAGGCTCAGTTTTCCCACCTGCAAAATGGGAATGATAACAGCCACACAGGGCTGCTATAAAAAACAGATGAGATAATTTGTGTGAAATAGTTCATAAACTGCAATGTCAAATCCAGTGTAGGGTACTATGCTAGTCTCTGGGGCCAACCAACCCCCTATCCAACTCCACTACCCCCTGCCCCCAGTAGTTCTTGCCCTTACTTGAATCAACTAAGAATCAAATTAAAATCTGTGGATCCTCCTCCTGGAAAAATGCACATACATAACAGCTTTGCAGACACTTTCAAGAGGTTCCTGAGGACCCTGCCACGGAAAGGGAAAGCCACAGACCAAACGTAAGAGCACTGGAAGGCCCCAAGCGTACACTCTCCCAAATATATGACCTCATCCAGATTCCGGGGGGCCAAACATGAATGATAGGGCACAGAAGGCTAGTCTTGAAGGAAAGCAATCTCAAGACTAAAAGGTGAATTCCAGGGCCTTTCCTGGAACCAAAGGGGGAAAAAAAGATGTAGAGTTTTCACTCTTTGGGAAGTAAGAACCCCACTTTTTTCCAGAAAGCGTAACAGTACAGAGAAAGAAGATGAAATGAGGCATCAAAATTTAGGAGTTTGGGGCTTCCCTGGTGGTGCAGTGGTTAAGAATCCGCCTGCCAAAGCAGGGGACTCGGGTTCAATCCCTGGGCCGGGGAGATCTCATGGGCCGCAGAGCAACTAAGCCCGTGCACCACAACTACTGAGCCTGCACTCTAGAGCCCACGAGCCACAACTATGAAGCCCACTTGCCACAACTACTGAAGCCCATGCACCTAGAGCCCGTGCTCTGCAACAAGAGAAGCCACCACCATGAGAAGCCCGCGCACCACAATGAAGAGTAGGCCCTGCTCACCACAACTAGAAAAAGCCCGTGCGTAGCAATGAGGACGCAAAGCAACCAATAAATAAATAAATAAATAAAATTTTTTTAAAAAAAGAATCTTTAAGAAAAAAAAAATTTCGGAGTTCATGTTCCACTCTGCCAAGGGTTCCCTGTGACTTTAGGCGAGTTATTTCACCTCTCTGGGCCTCGTGGTGTTCAGCTCAACAACAAGGCCCTTTCCAGCTCTGGCTGATGTGTCTGTTCTCACTCTGAGGATGTGTCTGTTCTCACTCTATTCTGAACCACAGCTCTGGCCCGGGTTTAATTCAGAAATAACAGGCAGCTGTCAACAGTCAGCATGGCGGTAATTCTGGGAGAAGGCCACCACCATAGCACTGTCCTAAGTGAAACTGCACTCAGGAGGAAGCAGGAGGGCAGAAGTGCACAGCCTGAATGTGAGCAGTTGAGCTCAGGTGACCGGTGAGTCCGCAGTGAGGCCCAGAGATAGAGGATCCCCCCAAAAAGAACATCAAAAGGGGCTGCCACATTATTGGGTAAGCTATGCAGAAATGCCATCAGGTTTGGAGAATTCCCAAAAACTGCAATTTGCCCGTCTGCTTGTACCTCCTGTTCGCTCTCTGGGCTCAGGATTCTCTCCCCATCCTAATCACCACCTCCCGCTTCCTCCTTCATGATGCGAACTGCAAACAGCGGAGCCTTAAAACAAGGGCGGTGGACCCCAAATCTGAGATGAAATCGGAAAACAGTGTCAAGGACCCTGGAAGTTAGTTGGGGAACGAGCAGATTAAAAAGCAGACTTATTATTTAAAAAAAAAAAAAAAAAGCAGACATATTAAAACATCTACACAGACCTGTGAGACAGAAAATACTAAACTCGGGCAGGGCCTGAGTGAGACCTTTACCAAAGCCACTGAAGACAGTCTATCACAGCCCATCACCGCCCAGCAGAGCTGAGGCAGGACCACGGAGAACAACGTGTCAGCTCCTGCTCGCTCAGCAGACTAACCTGTTGGTTGGCTTCAGGGTCATCTCCCACGAGCTGCCTAACTTCTACAGAAGGACAGACCTCCAGGGCCCACCTGGGAAGTTCCAAACAGTTTGAAGTTCAGAGGAACAAGGCTCTTCTTCCTCTGTTGCTTCCTTCTGCATTTGCTGTAGGACAGGGACTGGCATTATGAGTCCCTTGCAACCAACGTCTGTGAAATTGACTAAGTCCCAGGGTGAGTGCTTTAAAATATTTATGATTCGTTCCCTCCTGTGGGCTCTGAATCATCCGGCTTTTGCACCCCAGCTTAGCTGTTTCTGCCATCCCATCTTCGTGGGCCCCAAACACAGCAGACTATATCTAGCCTACGGAAGGCCTCAACAAACATTTGCTGGATTTAAAATCTTACGTTTATCTCCAAAGCTAGAAGATGTTTTTGGCAAACAGGGCTAGTATGTTAAATTTTCTTTGTATGCACTCCAAGATACACAAACATGTTGGTGTTCAATACATATCTGTGAACGCATAGCTGATTATCTGGCCAAACCTAATAACCCTACAGGCTGTGTCTGAGAACCTTCATGTGCATGGACTCTGAGAAATACATAGTTATGTAGGAGCTTTTTGTTCTTTTCAAGGTTTCCCCATCCCTGGAGATGGAGGGGGCATGGACCTGGGTGGTTTCTCAGGAGCTATACTTTAAACCCATGGTTTTGGAAGCAGTAAGTAAAGAATAAACCTTAGATTCAGTAAAGACCCCAGGAACACACCCATATGAACACAGGCCTGTGTTGCAGAAACATATATCCGTATGCATTCATTACATGCAGGTATGATTCTGGTACACACTGCATGCATCGAAGCTGGCAATCATTTGCTAATGGTAAATTATCAGATGAGTGATAATAACAGCAATGCAGACTTCTGTTTTTTTAATACTTACTCTCATTAGGACTGGTAGCAAACCAAGTATTTTTTAACAAAGAATAAATACTATAATTTATTCCCTTTCTCAGGTTCAGTATTTCCTGGGGTGCCAAGACCTATACTTAAAAAAAAAAAAGGTGGCCACTATTTAAATGAAAAGCTATTAAAAAAAAAAAAAAAGCCATAGTCTGAGAAGTGAAATCACAGAGAGGCCTCAGGCAAGTCATGTCACTTTTTAGGCCTCAATGTGCTATTCTGTAAAATGGGGTTAATATCCTCCTACCTCATGGGACTGTCTTAATAAATGCAATGATACAAAGGGTGGGGTGGGGGGACTACTGCCCAGTAAAGTCATACAAACATATTATTATTCTAGCAATCTGTTAATTACTGATGACACTGTAGCCCAGAATGCGTTCCAAAATTACTGTCTCCAAGCGCACATTACCCAGGACAGACACTTGACACAGCAGATGAGATGATCTGTGTGTAAATCGAATCCTGTTTCAAACACACTAAGGGAGCTTCCTCAGGCAACCCGAGTATACCCTCTTGCGGGACTGGACATCTAACGTCTGCTCGGTGCGTTCTGTTCCTGTATGGCTGGGTTTTCTTTAAAGTCAGGCAGTTTTCTCGCGCGGTCCCAGCAAGCTCGGAGCCGGGATCCCTGAGGTTTTCTGCCCAGACCCCGCGGGGGACAGAAGGAACCGGGCCGGACAGCCTGTGGCCCCTCCCCGCCCTCTGGGCGGCTCCTTCCTCTCTCCTCCAGCTCGGGCGGCAGCGGCGCTCGTGCTGTGTCACTTTCGCCCTCGGGAGCCTCCAGCCGCCGCGGAGCCCGCAACTCCAGCGGCTTCCAGCCTTTGCGCGCGGGCCCCTAGCCTGGGAGATAATCCCCGGCCGCAGAAACCCAGCGCCGAGCGGACAGAGCCGGCACAGGCGTGCGGCCGGCTGGGCCCCCGGCAGCGACGCAGGAGGCAGCGCGGGGCTGGGCCCGGGGCCCGGCAGGCCGGGCAGCCTTTGGCCCCCACTATCTCCGGGTCGAAAAATTGGGAGGGGGTGCGCAGAGCGCGCTGATCCTCTCCAGGATCTGCGAAGGCAGCGGCAGGCGCGGCCACGCGCACCCGCAGAGCGCCCCGGCCAAGGGTCAGCCGAGGGGGCGGGGGTGCGACGCGCGAGCGCCCGCGGCTCCTCCAGGCCCAGCCAGACCAGCCCCCGGCGCCGCCGACGAGGTGGCCAGCCTGCCGGGTCAAGGGGCCGTCGGGGACGCGAAGGGAGGGACCGCGGCACGTCTCTGGCCAGGGACTCCGTCACCGACCCCGCTCACACGCAACCCCAGTGTCTCCCCGGGCCCCCAGCCGCACGATCCCCTCTCCAAGTACCCGGGCGCGACCGCGGACACGCACACCACTACGAGCCCTGGCGGAACCGATCCCCCCGGGATATCGCGGCCCAAGCGCGTCCCCACGACTCCGCGGTCTGCGGTCCCCGCCCCCCACACACACGCCTGAGCGGTGTGTACACACACACAAACAGCTGGGCGGGGGAGGCGACGCCTGACTCCCCGGGTGGGAACGCACACCGCGCCGCCAGCCACCCCTCCCCTCTACACGCCGCACACCCCCTCTCTCTTCCCAGCTGCCCCCCAACCCCAACCTTGAAAACTCCACGAAACCAAAGAGCCAACGCCGCCCAGATGAGGGGCTCAGACTCCCGACTGTCATTTAATGGAGAGACGTACCCAACTCAGATGCGCGGTCCCTGGGACGCCTCCCCCAGCAGCACGAAGGCTCCAGCAAGCGGCCCTCAGGGGCACCAGACCTCCGCCGCAGACGAGCCACCGCCCCCATGCCCTCCCCCCCCACCCCCCCCCCCCCACACACACACGGCCGGCGTCCGGGACAGTCACCTGCTCGCTGAAGAACCCGAGCCGGAGCCCACTCCACTCCTCCGGCTCGGGTCACCAGCCACCGCGAGCTGGATCTTCAGAGCCTGTCAACTTAACCCCGGCTCCGCCGGACGGATCTGTTCCCCAGGCCCAATTACACCGCGGCGACAGGAATAATATATATATATATTTTTAAGCCAACAGAATCACCGCCGTGAGCAATGTCCAAAGCTGGGACCGCAATAGATCTACGGATCCGGTTTCCTCATCTGCTCCCATCCCCCGCGCCCCCCGCGGCCCGCGGGCTCACCGGGGATGGAGGGAGGGTGCAGCCTGTCTAGACGACAGACATCCCCGCGCCCGCGGGGACGGGCGCGCACACACACTCACACGCGGCCGCTGCCACAGACACAATCAGTCACCAGAGGAGGGAGGGGCGGCGTGCAGATACTCTCTCGGGGTCCCTCCGGGAGCCGCGAGCGCAGCAGCCTCCGGCCCGGAGTCGCCACCCGGAGCCGCGCTCCCTACCTCAGCGGAGCACGGGTCAGAACAGCTGCAAGTTTGGCTGGTACTAAACCAACTGCTTGATGCAGCAAATGCGGGTTTCAAAACAAAAGGGAGAGCAACCACGCTCGCTCTCTTCCTCCCCCCCGGGTCGGAATCCGGCACATGACAGCGGCTACACCGCGCGGCTCCAACACCGAGCCGGGCTGCAGCCGTGCGCCCCCCAAGAACCCCCCCTCCTCACTGGAGCTCCAGGGCTACGGCTCCCCTACCGGCGGGGAACCCGGCAGGGAAGGGGCAAACCTGGGGAGGGGGCGAGATCGTGGAGTGCGGTCCTCGACAGAGGCGGGGACGGTGGATGGGCGCGGACGCCTGGCTGCCCCGGGCGCAGGGAGGGGGGAAGGGGGCTAATTGTTTGGGGCGGTTTTCCCGGATTTATCTATAAGCACGCGCACGTCACGCACCCCTCCTCGCGGTCCCCTAATCGATCGGCAACAAGAGACCACGAAAAGAGGGGGGCAGACGGGGGGATGCTCACCTCGGGGTTCCTCTGGCCGCCGCTCCGAGCCCGAGTCGGGGGGTGGGGGAAGGGGCAGGGAAGGAGAAGGGAGGGAGGAGGCTCGGGAGAGCCGACTCCTGCCTCGAGTTCCGCGCGTCCCGGTGGCGGAGGGGCTCCGGCGCCCCAGCGCACAAACCCAGCCGAGAGGGGAGGGAGGGAGGGAAGGGAAAGAGGGAGGGAGGGGCGGGTGGGGGAGAGGGAGTAGAGGAAGGGAAAAAAAAAAAAAAGATCCCTGCTCTGACACAGGGAAAGAGAATGTAGGAGAGTGACGTCCAGGCCCCGCCCTCCCCTCCGGCCACGTGCGAAGACTTGAAAGGAAAGAGGACGACGGGAGGCCTGCTGGGTAATGTAGTTCGCCTTTCTTTCCCGGGATGGCGGGCCCTGGAGAGCGGGGCACCGATAGGGCGCCGGGGATGCCGCCTGAGCAGCCGAGACAGCCTGTCTAGCCACGCCGAAATCCAACGCCCACTGCCCCTTCCCCTCCCCAAGGTGCTCGCGTAGCCCTAAGTGGGAACCTGCTCGTGGGGAGAATTGGGGGCTTAGGGGAGATCCAGGCTTGGAGGGAAACATCTGATTTTAGGGACAGGACGTCTTGAAGGATGAGGACTTCCTTGCTTTAAGTGCTAAGTCCGTCCTAATGGCAGATAAAAGGGAGCTTTGTGTACGCACTGGGCGGCCCAAGTGCAGTTATTAACGCTATATTAAATGCTAACGTCTGTTATTGAGATGCATATGTTATAATTAACATTTGAACATCTCTGTGGCAGGGGCGGGATGTTGTAATTAGATATGCACTTTGCAACCAATTAATTTTCCATCCGCCATGCTAAGGGCTAAGGCTGGGACTTGGTGGCTGGGAGAATTCAATGCAATAGATAATCCAGTTATCACTTAACCAAATCACCAGTGTTTTCCAAGTACCTACTAGGTGCTGGGCACTAAGTGTAGCACAGAGAAGCCTTCTGGAGAAATATATGACGCTGTACACCCTCCAAGCAAAGGGATTATAAACTCATGGAAGGAACTGTGTATAACTATAGCCAAAGAAAATCATTTATTAATTCGTGTAACATTTGGTGAGCACTTTCCACAGATGGGGCAGGTTTGGGAATGCCAAGACGGGTGAGACCCTCAAGGAGCTCAAAGTCTAATGTAAGGACCACAGTATAGAGGATAAGTCCACACTTAACATAGGCATAGGCATAAAGTGCTACACGACCCCCAGGAGGAGCAGCCAACCAGGATGGAGGGTGGGTGGGGGTAGGAGAGGATGAGGGAAGGCTTCCTGGAGGAGGTAGTACTTTAGGTAAGAATTACTAAAATTTTTAACAAAGGCAAAGGAAGGGGTAGTCCTCTGACTAAGGCTACAGGGTACAAAGGCCAGAGATGAGAGATAGGAGAACAAATTCTGAAAGTCCCAGCAATTTGACAGGGCAAAAGGGAGGACCCAGAAGGGGGCTCAGGGATGAAGGGTGGGTCTAGAGGGCAGAAGGAGCTTGGGATGGCTTTTCACCAAAGGTGCAGCTTGCAGTGCGCCTTGAAAGAGGGGTGGATTTGTTTCAGAGCGGAGAGCTTGTCTTCCTGGCGTGAAGCTCAGAATGTGGAAGGAAAGGGAAGCAGCATTCGCCTTCACATCCAGTAGAGCAGCTCTTCTGACTCCTGTACCAAAGGGCATGGAGGCGTGTCATCCCCTCCCTTCTAGAGGGAGGCAGCAGGCCCACAGTCGTGCATTCATAAGAGGCAGAGTGGGTACCAGAAGCCAGTTGTCTGGGAGCCAGGCCCAGTGTCCCATCTCCCCCCACCCCCATCCTCCCCACCCGCCCCCCCACAAAGGACTGTGTTTAAGCACACCTGACTCTTCCTGCTGGTTTGTCCCTCGCAGCATTTATGCCTCATTGGCTCCGCAGTTATTTTCGCGCTTTAACATCTGGATGATTTCCTGGGTTTACGAAATATGAACCAATAGTCCCAGAATCTATCCACTCAGCAAATTCCCATTTACCTACCTTTTGTTGTCAGTGCTGTTTTGCACATTGTGTGATATGCACGCTACCTGCAAAGGAACAAGAATGGAATTGTCTGGGTCTTGGTTTTTCCTTTGCTTTAAATCACACCCCCAGAGGTGAGAACAGGATCCACCCCCAGAGGTGAGGAGAGGCTGAGCAACGTGCAGAATGCAGAACATCCGCGGAGATACCTGCCTCTGTTTGGAGGCTGTGCCTGCACTGGCAGGGCCAGTGCTGACCACACAGACCCAAGAGTCAGCCTGACCCCTCAGCTTGACTCCCAGGCGCGACACTTCCTGGATCTGCGAACTTGGGCTGTTTACTTAACCGCCAAACGAGTGACCTTGGGCAGTTTATTCAACACTCTTTCTTGGCCTTGTGAGATCCAGTGGTGACAATGCATTTGAACTGGCTCCGTCACACGCACCTCTCCATGATGGCCAGTTCCTTTCCCCGTCCCAGGGTCTTTCTGGGCCAGGAGAATGATCCCTGAATTTTTTTTTCTGCAGTTAGGCCAGCAGAGCTAGTGCTGCAGGGAGGATTCCTGTGGATGATTCATCTTCATGTATGAAGTAGGTTAGGGTGTCTTCAGGGAAACTTCACCCAATTTTAGTCCTCACCTCCCTCACTCTCAGCTCTCCTAACCCTCCCCAGCCAACAAGTGGTTACACTCTGCCCCTCCCCACCCTGCTGCCCCAGGACCTCCTCGTGTGTCACTGCACCCAAGGCCCCTTCTCTAGACGGTGTCGCCAGGCTCCCGCATTCCTTCTTCCCACCTGGCAACACTTACCTCCTGCTTTCCATGCCCCAGAGCCTGGCTCTCTGCTTTACCCCCAGCCTAATACACCTTCATCAATGGATGATAAGATAATCTTTTCATTCTCTCCTCCAACTATGACATTTTTGTCTTCTCATCTAGAGCTTTCTGAAACAGCCTTTGTTGATGGGGATTTGGGGCTAGACTGGGGGTCTTCGAGAGGAAGACTCTGTGGGTCCCTCAGACCGGAAACTGTGGGTTTCCCAGTGTGGGAGGCCTGGGACCTAATTGGTCCCTCACATGGTGGCCTTCCTTCGCTGCAGTTGATCTTTTGCTCCACTTGCAAGCTTGGGTCAGAGGAGCTACTGGTTGCAGAGTCAATGAACTGGCAATGGAATTAGTTAATTAGGCAGGTTTGAGTTGCTAAGAGTTGCCTTTGCCTGACTTGTCACCATGTAGCCTAGAAATGAAAAACCAGACTGTTTCTCTCTGTCTTAAGCAGTTGCTTTTCCTAAGATACTAGCTAAATGAAGGAATTCCCTGGTGGTCCAGTGGTTAGGACTCAGCTCTTTCACTGCCATGGCCCAGGTTTAATCCCTGGTCAGGGAACTAAGATCCTGCAAGCTGCATGGTACAGCCAAAAAAAAAAAAAAAAAGAAAGAAAGAAAGAAAAGAAAAGGATATATTTCTCTTTTCTTCCCATATCCTCTTCAGACTCCTGCCAGGCCTTCCTCCATCAGTCAGTGAGTTTATTGAAGGCCTGGTGGGAGCCCACCAGAGTGTAGTGGCAGAGAAGTGGCCTGCCTTCAGGAGCTGAGGCGACCAGACTGGCACACATGAGATAACAGAAGAACTGATGGGGTGTTATTTTGCATGAAGGTCAGAGAAGACTTCTGGGAGGAAAGTGAAACCACGTATAAACTCCCATCAGGGGAAGGTTAGTGACCTAAATCTCAGTTTTGTAGCATTGGCCTGGGAGGCATTGCGGAAGTCATGTCTTTACGTGGAAGCTGGCGGGGGGGGGGGGGGGGGGGGTTCATCAGGCATCAGTTTGGTGGCCAGTGACCCCAAAGAGAGAAAGAAGTTATCAGCCTAGTGTCTCTGCTCTGCTACTGTGGTGTTGGCCTGGAGAGATAACAGCTTGATAGAATGAGGTTAAATTTCACCTCCACCTCATCTCAGCTTCCACTACACAGCCCCAAAGACCAACACCTGAAAGGCAGATGAAAAGTGATCCTCTAGGGTTGAAGCTGGTGGTAGAGGAAGGGACACCAGTAGAGAAGGATGAGCTTGAGAAAAGCAAAAGCTAAATAAGAAATAAACCGACAAATGGGACTTCCCTGGTGCCACAGTGGTTGAGAATCCACCTGCTAATGCAGGGGACACGAGTTTGAGCCCTGTTCCGGGAAGATCCCACCTGCCGTGGAGCAACTAAGCCCGTGTGCCACAACTAGGGAAGCCCACACACCTAGAGCCCATACTGCACAACAAGAGAAGCCACTGAGAAGCCACGCACCACACTGAGAAGTCCACACACCACAACAAAGAGTAGCCCCTGCTCGCCACAACGAGAGAAAGTCCATGCGCAGCAACGAAGACCCAACGCAGCCAAAAATAAATAAATAAATAGACTGTATTTATTAAAAAAAAAAAATTCGGTTGACTATATTTATAAAAAAAATACGGTGATTTCAGGAAATATTGTAGAAAATCAGTTCACTATATTTATAAAAACATAATACAGTGATTTCGGGAAATATATTATTAACAATAATATAGTGATTTAGCTGAGGCAGTCAGCTAAATCGTAGTGTTTCATTGCTTTCCTGATTTATTTATTACCCTAGTAGTTTTTATTTTTTGTGTTTTAAACCAGTGATTTATTACATACAATTATAATAGTTGAGATAGCATTACTTATGCATTATTCATCCAGCTAAGTCACTTAAAATTAAAAACACACATTTCTATGTCATTAAAAGCTCTTAAGAGACACCATTTGAAAAGTCACTTAAATGACCTCTTATTTTACTCTAGTGTTTACCAAGTACGTACAGTGCATTTGCTCTAAGTTAGATATCGTGAGTGATAAGTACACAAAAATATGTGCTTTCATCTCTGCTTACAGGATCTCACAGTTTAGGTCAGAAGAAAAGACAGACACATTTTAAGCAGACCTGGCGGTATAGGACTAACATCCAAAACATGCCCGATATATAACACAGGTAGAGTGATTGTTCAGAGAAAGGGGAGTCTTGAGACCTGAGGGGCAGGGAAAGTTTCGCAGGAAAAGCGGGGCCTGAGCCAGGCTTTGAGGCCTGAATGTGATTCGCATGGAAAAGGCATCAGGAAGGTGGCTGTCCCATGGTGGACAGCAGGAGTTTATAAGTGGGAATTATTAGCAAGTGGAAGGGTGGGGGTGAGCAAAGGGAAGAAGGAGGCAGCAAGTTCAGAAAGGCAGGACTGCGGAGCTGTCTTGAGCCTGGACTCAGGATACACACAGACCAGAATGGGAATCTTGCTGTTGCCTATTATAACCAGATGATAGTGTTTGGGCAGCTAAAGCACTCTGAGCTCTTGTGTCCTCTATAAATTGGAAAAATAATAGAGCTTTCCTTGGTAAGTTGTCACAAGGATTAAAGGAGCTCGTGTCTATGAAGCACTGAGCACATTGTAAGGGCTCAGTGAAGCCTTGCTTTTATTTTTGGGTTATTCTCGTTGTTTTTGTTGTTTTATTGGGGATAGGCTGGGTGGGACCTTGAAACGAAAATCTGAGCAATTTGAACTTTATTCTATGGCCCAGGAGAGTGAGGTTAGATTTTGTTTCTGAGCGGTAATTCAGATATGGTGGAACACGCTGAGGTCCCAGGACCAGTGAGTCCAGTCCAGCCTGAGCCGAGGTTCCAGTAACCTTCATCAGCCCCTTCAGGCACCTCTGCTGGTTCAGCAGAACCTGGGAGATAAGGAACAGACCTCCAGGTGCTCTAGGGGCTGACATCCTGTCCCTCCCTCACCCACATGCAGACCCAATATGCACACTCCACCTCTTTTTCCATTTTGACAATACTGATGATCGAATGTGTGTATACTCCACTCTTTCCAGAAAGGACTTGAGACAGCTTTTTAAATTCTAAAATACAGCTTGTATATGAAAATAGGGGCTTACACAAAAGATACTTTATGAGATGATTATGCCTTTTACAAAAGGAGTAACCATCGTTTCTTTAAATAGCAGCTCATCTTGTACATTCAACATCAGATCTGATTGACAAAATTTTGCTTTGCCAGCGACTTTTCTGGAATGTGTCGATGGTATTAGTGTGATTCACAGCATTGACTGGTTTTGATCAGGTTTGGTACTTTAAAGAGTCTAAGAAGCCCTTGAATTTATTTTGTGCCATCTTAAACCAAAATAAGGGCTCTGCCGTATTTTTTGATGACTTTCTGTACAATCCAAGATGTACGAAGCTAAGCAGTTGAATTGAAGCTGGTCTAGAGACCACTGAGCTGCTAGTTGGTCACGGAAGCCTGACAGGAGGAGGCGGCAGGGGAGATTTTCAGGAAAATAAGGAAAGATGCCAGTTGGTTGATGATGAGAGACTATCCCAGGAGAAGGCAAAAGTGTGGGGGGATGTTGGGGCTAACATTCTCCCAAAAGGGCAGCAGCGAAGGTGGCCCACCAGCCTGGAACCTTGGATAAGCCGAAGAAGAAAGGAACAGACTGGTGACAGTTCTCCTTGGCCCCCATCCCAGAAAACAATTTGGGTCTGATGCAGAGATGAGATGAACAACACTCCCTTCCTGCTCTACTTGATTTCAGGCCTTATCAAACATACCCTTTCAGTGGGCATGTTGCCATGACAACCTTATAGTCACTGGAGGGCATCTATAATTGGTAGAAAATGGCATTAATTTATTTACAGTATTTTTCTTTTTTTCTGGGAGGAGTTTTAGGCTGCGGCTACTTTAAGTACTCGGATTCAGATGTAATCTTTTTGCCTGAGCAGACTAATAATCACCTTGTAATTTAATTACTAAGCCAGCACCAGTGAACTCCTCTGCTGTCGATTGAGTTATAATTTTGGAATACCAGCTTCGTGGGCAGGGCCTGGCTCTGGAAGCTCTAGTTATCCAGATGCAGGTCTTAACCTATGCTGTGCTTTGTGAAGCTTACTCGGCTGTAGAATTAGCTCCAGGGATGCTTGGAAACCTGAGCACGTCCTGAGGGTCCACCTGTCAGCTGTGGCAGGCATTCATTCCCACCAAAGAACAGGTTGTCCCCCTGTCACTTTTCCTTTCCCTACAGTCTCCTGCCACCTGGTATGATCCCATTTCCTAGAGCTAGAAAACCTTCAATCTAGGAATGATAGGGGTTTTTTCTCAAATTTTTAAATCTTAAAAAATCATGCTGGAATGAATTGGGAGATTGGGACTGCCATATGTACGTTACTAATAAGAAAAAAAAGTATCAAATTATACACTTTAAATATATGCAGTTTTTTGTATGTCAACTGTTATCTCAATAAAAGTTCTTAAAAAATAAAAATAAATTTAAAAAATCACTTGTAAATAAAAAAGTAGTGGTGAAATACATATATTGTAAATTTACCATCTTAACTATGTTTAAGTGTACAATTCAGTGGCACTAAATACATTCACATTGTGGTGCTACCATCACCACCATCCATCCACAGAACTCTTCCTTTTGCAAAACTGAAACTCTGTACCCCTTAAACAAGAACTCTCCTTTCTCTCCTCCTCCCAGCCCCTGGCAACCACCATTCTACTTTTTGTCTCCATGAGCTTAACTTCTCTAGGGGCCTCATATAAGTGAAATGATACAGTATTTGTTCTTTTGTGGCCAGCTTTTTTGACTTGTTGTGATGTCCTCAAGGTTTATGCATGTTACAGCATGTGTCAGAATTTCCTTGCTTTTTAAGGCTGAATAATATTCCCTTCTATGCATGTACCACATTTTCTTTATCCTTTCATCTGTTAATGGACATTTGGGATGTTTCCACCTCTTGGCTTTGGGAGTAATGCTTCACTGAACATGTGTGTGCAAATATCTCAAGACCTTGCTTTCAATTCTTGGGGGCATATACCCAGGAGTGCAATTGCTGGATCAGATGGTAGTTGTTTTTTGAGGAATAATCATACTGTTTTCCATAATAGTTGCCCCATTTTGCTGTCCCTCCAACAATGCACAAGGGTTCCAGTTTCTCCACATCCTTGCTAATCTTTATTTGTTTTATTTTTCTGTAGTGACAGTCGTAATGGGTGGAGGTGGTAGTAATAATTTTTTATTAAAGAGAGGGCCTGTCTAACCTCATTAATAGCACTTCTACTAATAGCAGTGATAATAGCTGACATTAATTGAGTACGTGGTTCTCTAAAGAAACAGAACCAATAGGATAGATATGTAGATATGTAAGAGGAGGTTTATTATAGGAATTGACTCACACAGTTATGGAAGCCAAGAAGTCCTAGGATCTGTCTCTTGCAAGCTGGAGACCCAGGAAATCCAGTGGTGTAATCCAGTCCTAGTCTGAAGGCTTGAGGACCAGGAGCACTGTTGCCTGAGGGCAGGAGCACGGATGCCAAAGAGATAGAATTTGCCCTTCTTCTGCCTTTTTGTTCTAACCAAATCCTCAGCAGATTGGATGATGCCCACCCACACTGGTGAGGGTGATCTTCTTTACTCCATCCACCAATTCAGATACCAATTTTTTTTGGAGACACCCTCACAGACACCCAGAAATAATGGTTTACCACTACCTGGGCATCCCTTAGCCCAGTCAAGTTGACACAGAAGATTAACCATCTCTATGTTAGTTATCTCATTTAGTTCTTATACCAATTTTATCATTCTCATTGTATAGATGAAGAAACTGAGACCCAGAGAGTTTATGTAATTGGTGATTTGCCCAAGGTCGTATAACCCAGTAGTCATTATATATCACTGAAGGAGGCTACAGGATTCCTCAACACAGAACAAGACCTGCTTAGGGATTAACAGGACAACCTCTAGCAATGCAGTTCTTTTATTTTGTTTCTAGAATGTAATGCCTTTCCTGGTGATGACAACAAAAAACAAGGCAATAATGATATTAAAGTAAAAAGAGATTGAATGCAACCAAATGTTCAGTTATAATCTCCATATGTGAAAAAACTCTCAATATTTGAACATTTCATATTCATAGAGAACTAAATTAGAGGGTGATTATTCATATAATGGAATTATTTGCTTTATAGAAGGATTCACTGAATTATCCTCTTCTGTGATGAGCTTTCCCCATTCGTTTAAAACAGGAATTAATTTATAACAATGTGATGTATATATAGCTCCCCCAGAACCCATCTATTGCACAGCATGAAGCCAAATCAAGTTACTAAAATGATTTTGATTACTGGGTAATGATAGTGGGGAATATTTGTTCACTTCAGCACTTGAGGATTCCAACTACAAAAGGATTTGCAGATATCAAACCACTATCCTTGATCTTGGTGAAATTATGAAGGACCAGAGAAATGCCAAAAGATGGGTGGAACAAATTATTAAACAGATGATTTGCGAGCAACTGCCAGAGAAGGAATCACTTGTAGAGTCCTTAACAAGACAGAAATAACAAGCCGAGCCGAGAGATCTTTTCTTATATGGCTGATGCTAATAGAGAACTAGAGGGAGAGAGCCATGGCTTTGCTATGCATTTGGCAGTCTCTCCTGACCTTCTCCTGAAAAAGAAGAAACATTGATGGAAGAGAACGCATGACTAGGTGAGCAGTTACTTCTGGCTTTTTGGTTACGACGACCTGTTGTGTGTCAGTAGATTTTTGTCCAGGTAATGAGCACTCAGCAGGCACAATCCCACCATATCAATTAAGAATTGCATTCAGCTACAGAGACAAATTCTAGAGGCTTAAAAAACAATAGGGGGGTTTCCCTGGTGGCACAGTGGTTAAGAATCTGCCTGCCAATGCGTGGGACACGGGTTCCACCCTGGTCTGGGAAGATCCCACATGCCGCAGAGCAACTAAGCCTGTGTGCCACAGCTACTGAGCCCGCGTTCTAGAGCCTGCAAGCCACAACTATTGAGTCCATGCGCCACAACTACTGAAGCTTGCACGCCTAGAGCCTGTGCTCCGCAACAAGAGAAGCCACTGCAATAAGCCCGCGCACTGCAATGAAGATTAGCCCCCACTCTCTGCAATTAGAGAAAGCCCATGCGCAGCAACGAAGGCCCAATGCAGCCAATAAATAAATAAAATAAAATAAAATAAAATAAAATAAAATAAAATAAAATACAAACAAACAAAAAAACAATAGGGATTTTCTCTCACATTAAAAAAAAAGTTGGTACAGTCACTTTGGAAGACATTGTGGCAGTTTCTTGCAGAACTAAACATACAGTTACCATGTGATCCAGCAGTTACGTTCTTTGGCTATTTGCCCAAAAGAATTGAAAACTTATGTGCACACAAAAACTGGCACATGGTTGTTCATGGCAGCTTTATTCATAATTTCCAAAACTTGGAAGCCACCAAGAGGCCCTTCAGTAGGTGAACGGGTAAACAAACTGTAGTGCATCCAGCAAATGATTATTGTTCAGTGCCAAAAAGAAATGAACTATCAAGTCATGAAAATTCATGGTGGAAACTTAAATGTATATTACTAAGTGAAAGAAGCCAATCTGAAAAGGCTGTTTGATTTTAACTATGTGACGTTCTGGAAAAGACAAAACTGTGGCAAGATAGTCGAAAGATCAGTGGTTGCTAAGGGTTCCAGGGAAGGAGGGATGAGCAGGTCTAGCACAGGGGATTTTTAAGGCAGTGAAAGTATTCTGTACGTATGTAATGGTGGATACAAGTCGTTATACATTTGTTAAAACCCATAGAATGTACAACACGAAGAGTGACCCTAATGTGAAGTGTGGACTTTAGTTAATAATAATGAATCAATATTGGCTCATCAATTATAACAAATATGCCATACTAATGCAAGATGCTAATCATAAGGGAAACAGTGCAGGTGGGAGCAGGGATCTGGGAACTCTCTGTACTTTCTGCTCAATTTTTCTGTAAACCCCAACCTGCTCAAAAAATAAAATCTATTAATTTTAAAAAAGAAAAAAAGCCAGACTGAGAACAAAAACAGTCCGGAGTTACACGCCTTATATGGGGGTGATGGCTTAGTGCTCATCAGAGCCCCTGCTCCTTCCACCTTCCCAGTCTATCCTCCCCAGTGTGTGGCTTCCGTCTTCAGAGTTGGCTCGTGGTCACAGATGGTGACTTGAACACTGGCCATCTGAATGCCACGTAACAGTAGAGGGATGGGAGGAGAGGCCAAGGGACACTTGGGTCCCGACCAAATCAGACCCCTTAAAAAGAGTTCCCAGTGAAGAACAGACCGTGTGTTAGAGGATATTGATATTAAGGAAGCGTCGTTAGTTTTGTCAGGTATGATACTGGTACTGTGGTTATGTTCAAACAGAAAGTATGGTATCTCTTGGACACACTGAAGTATTCATGGGTAGGAATAATATAACATCTGGCCTTTACTTTTAAATAATCTAGGAAATAAAAGACAAGTGGCAGGGCAGGTGAAACAAGAATGGCAAAATGTTGACAACTATGCAACTATGAGAAGGGTACATGGCAGTAATTATACTATTTTCTCTACTTTTGTAGATGTCTGGATTTTTGTTATAAGAATTTCTGTATACATTGCAGTGGAACCCCTGTTTGCAAGAGAGGCAGGAAATGGATTTTTTTTTATTAGCACAAGAACCTTTTTTTCAATTGGCGTATAATTTGATTTACAATGTTGTGTCAGTTTCTGCTGTACAGCAAAGTGAAGCAGTTATACATATGTGTGCATTCTTTCTTACATTCTTTTGCATTCTGGATCATCACAGGATATTGAATAGAGTTCCCAGTGTTATACAGTAGGATCTTGCTTACAGGAAATGGATTTTTACCTGGGCATTTGTCACAATCAACAATATGGAATTTGTTGGTGCAGAAGGAGGGAAGATGGATATTTGACAGACAGCTAGCGTGCTCTGTCACATCCACTAATACTAAGCCATCCCAAACTGCTCTTCTGGTGAAAACTTCAGATCAAATGGCACCCTGGTCACCAAACCACATTTTCCTCCTATTATTGCCAGGATAGCCCGTGGGTTAGACTTGCCAGTAGACATAATCATGCCCTCATCCTTACTGCCTGGAATGTTCCTCCCTGAGCCATTGTTTTTTTTCCTCTCTCCTCCACCCCTGCACAGGGCTTATTCTCCCCACCCTTCAGGACTCAAGTCACAAGCTGCATCCTCCAAGAGGCCATTAGCAGCCTGCCTCCTCCCCAGCCCCACAGTGGGTTAAATGCCCTTCCGGGTCCTCGCCTCCTGGTGCTTACCTCGGCGATACTACCTATACTCTGAATTTATGACAGAAATTTTTCTTTATCTCCTTCCACCACTGGACTATAAACTAAACACAGGACACAAGCTATGTCTAATTTGCCTTAGGATCACCAGCACCTATGCAACCCCTGGTCCATTGTGTGGAATGAAACTCATAAACTAGATTATAGCACTTATCCTTGTAATGGCAATAATACTGACAATAATAGCAACTAACCTTCCTTGAATATTTAACATGTGCCAAACTTAACACATGCCTGAGTTCATTTAATCTTCACAAGATCCCTTTGAGGTGGATGCACTTAATCCCATTTTATAAAGGAGGAAACCAAGACATGCAGAGCCTTATATTGTGAGGTTTCTAAGAGGTGGAGCCTGGGTCCAAGCTCAGGACTGTCTGATGCCAGATGTGAGCCCTCCTTCCTGTACCATCTCTGTGTAGCCTCACTTCTGCCAAAGGTGGCAGGTCCTGTGATGCATTGCGTTTATAGAACCAGGAAGTATGTGATCTTAGAGCTGAAGTATTTCCTTATATGGCAATGGGGGTGGGTCCTGGCATGCAGATGTGTCCCCACCACCTGCCTGCGGGTATAAAAGGGCAGTCCTGCACCAGCTGGTCCCTCGGACTCAGTGAATTCCTCATTCAGCGTCGTTTATGCTGAGGTCTGCAGTGCCCAGGACTGGTGAGTGCTGAACTCCAGGAGCAGACCTGTGAGGAGGCAGGAGGTGCCCGTGAGGCTTGATCCTCCGTCAGTCGTTTGCCCAGCTTATTCCTGGCTAGAGATGATGATCCCAGGCGACAGGCTCTGTTAGCCAAGGGCCGTGCCATTCACTCCCACAGGCTCTGCATTGGTGCAAGCTGTCAGGAGGGGAAATGTCCCCCTCCGCCTCTCCTGAATTCTTCTGGCTGGACTAATAATGAAATTGACACAAGACAGATTAACAGGAGAAAAAGAAACAAATTTTCATATGTGCACACAGAGGTCTCATAGAAATGGGACTGAAAAATTGGCCAAAGCAGGCAGCTTTTCTACTTTTTAGACAGTAAAAGTAAAGACAGTAGAAACAGTAAATTTGTGAGGAGTTGACAGGACAAAGAAACTTGGATTTTGGGTGCTCAATTAACAAAGAATCTAAACAGAGTTTGGGCTTGGGGTAGGAAATTAAAGGAGTAACAAGGTTTATTTACATAGGCTTCTCAGCCGGAATTCCCTTTTGTACCTTTCACACGAGAGATTTGTTTCCTGCTTTCAGGGAAACAGAGAAGAGGGTCAGAGTATCCCTCTTGCGTTCTTTAGTAACTTTAATTCAAAATAATCAAGATGCTATTGTGGCATATTTTGGGGTGGACCACCCCAAGGTTCAACAAGGGCCAACTCTGGGGACCAACACTGCTAAGTACAGAGCTCAGGTCTGAGACATTATATGTGGTAGTTCCTCCTCATCCTTCAGGCACATGCTTCCTAAAAAAAGTGGGTGACATCATAAAACAGTCCTTGCCTCAAGGAACCTGGGCAGTCACTTTGATGGGAACTTTGCACACCTGTTCTGGATGGGCAGGTTCAGTTGAGTTTTATCTTTTACAGCTTGTCCTGAAGCCACACCCACAAATCAAGGTTCTGGAAGCCCAGATAGTTAGGACATCAGCCCTATCCTATGCCTCTGAGGCATCAAACTTTGGATAGTGATACTTGCTTATCCACTCCTGTGCTTAAGTAAAACATTAATTCATGGCAAGTTATTTGGAATTTTAAACATTTGTATTATGGGACAAAAAATCAATAGTGACAATTTGATAATTTTTGTCATGCAATGTAATAATGTGTATCTATTTTAAAAAATTATGTTTAATGATATCTCATTAAACTTGATAGAAGAATAAATAGGAGAAAAACAAGAAAAAAGTTTCTCAAGCAAAAAAAAAATGGGTGATAGAAACCAAGGAGGTATCCATCCCAGGCATCTCTCAACCTGAGGCACCTCTGTTGAACCACCCCAGCGATGGGAAAAAGGCAAGTGTAGCCAACCAAGCTCACATTGTCTTGTTCTTCCCTGTCTTCTGCTTAATTATCCAACAATATCAGTCAAGTCCTCCCTCTTCACCCACACCTCCACGCATTTAATAGACTATCTCTTGCCTCTGATTCTTTTACCCTTGTTCATCTAGTTTCTTTTGCCTGGAAGGCCGTCCCTAACCACTTCCAGCTGTTCTGTTCATCTTTCCCTCAGCTGTCACCTTCCGGGAAGTCTGATGGGTTCCTTGCTCTCGGCTTCCTAAAATATCCTGTCCATATCTCCGTACTGCAGTTATAACAGCTTTATAATCATCCTCTATGGGTCTACCTCTCCCACCAGATTGCAGTCTAGAGACCATTTATTTGCTTTCTTTTCCTTTGTATGCCCAGCACCTTACACCACATTGGCCCAAAGATATGTAGGTGCTCAATAAATAATGATACTTCACTTTGATCCAGCACTTGCCATCTGCCAGGCAGCATACAAAGAGCACCACTTGCATTGTGTCGTTTAATCTTCACAACAACTTAAGGACCTAGGCACTAATATTAATTCCATTTTACAGATGAGGAACCTGAGGCTTAGAAAGGTTACATTATTTGCCTACAGTAACCCAGGTAGTATATGCTGGAACTCAGACTCAAAATCGAAGCATTGGAACTCAGTACTCTTTTTTTTTTTTTTTTGAACTCAGTACTCTTAAACACTTACAGAATACTCCCTCCTTCAAATCCTTGTGGAATTTAAGAATACATGCTTTTCATGAGCTACATGTACATTGTCAGAACTCAAATGTTTCTGGTGGTGAAAAGGAAAGGGGCTGAACTCAAGCCCTGAAATTCAAATCTCTTCTCTCTCAATCTCTGTTAATCAGTTCTAAAAATATTTATTGCATTGGATTTATGTGAGCTCAGTGCTACCTTAACACCTGTGGCGAAGCAAAGCTAGAAGAGTAGATGTTGTGTTTCTGGCCTTTGAGGACTTGCTAATGTGGCTGGAGAGACAATGACACCGCAGAGAGAAGAGCTTGAAGCCCAGTCTGATGGGCGGGGCTGGCAGTCAAGGATGCTGAGACCAGAGTGGGACTGGGGCAAGGGGGTGGTTAGAAAGAGGGTCACAGAGCACCCTTGGATGAGTGGAGGACCTCCTTGCCTGGACTTTTCTGTGACTTTTCTGTTGGTTTGTCCAAAGCCATTACAGGGATGGCCTGGAAGAGGCCTCCTATGTGATGGTGAATTTCTGCATCGAGGTCCTCCATCTTCATTTCTATATCTAAGAGTAGAAGTTAGGGTTCTCTGGTTAGGCCAGGACAGAGAGAGAGAGAGGCTATTCCCTAATGCCCAAAGAGCAGCTTCTGTTGCCCCGTGTCCCCGTGACCTCCTGTGGTGTTTGCAGAAAGGCAGCTATGTGAGTGTCCCCATAATAGAGCCTTGAGGGCTGCTGGCTTTTGAAAACCCTCACCTCTCCATTCTCTCCCTGGGGAAGCCGGGGGATAATTGGGTATTATGTGCAGCTTCTAAGACACAGGGCCCTTTCAGCATGACTGTCCCCTGGGAGTGGCCACATTTGTGCTGACTGCAATTTTCCCTGGGCAGGTGAAAGGAGCAGGTGAACCCCGGGGATGCCTTTTCAGAGCTGGGAATCGTACCTGGGTTTGGGGACTGTGATAATATTCAGTGTGATACAAAGCTGGTAGCAGTGGAGGCTGTAACAATGACCAGCGTGTAATCTTAGGACTCAACTGCTTTCTTCTTACCCTGGAGGAGGCTGTGCAAAGACCTAACCTGGTTGTTCATCAGCACTGCCTTCTCCTCGTGTGCAGCGGGGCGAACTTTACTGTGGCTTCTCCTCCCGGCTACCTCATTCCCCTGCTCCTTCCTCCAGGCATCTGGTACCCTGAGTCTTTCTCCCATCCCTCTTCTCTCAGAAGCCACACTTGGGAAGAGCAACATGTATAGCTATGCACAGAGAAAGAGTTCCAGACGAGAACCTAGAAGCTGAGGTTTTGCTGCTGACTCTGCTGTTTCTTGGCTTTGTGACTTTGGGCAAGCCATGTCCCCCTTCTCTGGTTCTGTCTCCTCGAGAATAAGGTCATGGAGCAGGGGCAGGGATGGACAAGAGCAGAGGGTCTCAACCCTGGTTATACACTGGAACCATCTGGGGTTGCTTTTTAAAAATATCAGTGCCCGGGATCTAATGCAGACCATTTAAATCAAAATATTTGGAGGCAGAGCCAAGGCATCAGTGTTTTAAAAGTTCCTGTAGGGACATGCTAGGTGGCTCAGTGGTTAAGAATCCTCCTGCCAATGCAGGGGACATGGGTTTGATCCCAGAGCATGCCACAGAGCAACTAAGCCCGTGTGCCATGACTATTGAGCCTGTGCTCTAGAGCCCATGAGCCACAACTATTGAGCCTGTGTGCCACAACTACTGAAGTCCGTGTGCCTAGAGCCTGTGCTCTGCAACAAGAGAAGCCATTGCAATGAGGAGCCCGTGCACCACAATGAAGAGTAGCCCCCGCTTACCGCAACCAGAGAAAGCCTAAGTGCAGCAAGGAAGATCCAATGCACCCAATAAATAAATAAATAAATAAATAAATAAATAAATTTATATTAAAAAAAATTCCTGTAGACTAAAAAAAATGCACAGTCTAGAAGTTGAAAATTACGTCTAAGTCGGAGGACTTAACCCCAGCAGGCAGCCCCTCAGATGGCTCTGAGGGACTGCTCCGAAGAGGTAAGGGAGGAACCAAGATATACAGGAGTGGAGGGGATACGGGGATATGTGTATAAAAACAGATGATTGAACTCGGTGTACCCCCCCAAAAATAATAAATAAATAAATAAAATTAAAAAAAAAAGATATACAGGAGTTTTGCAACAAAAACTAGGTAGTAGGAACATCAAAAGATTACCACTGTTAATTAAAGAAAACCAGACATCTCGAGTTAATGAATTTAGTGCTTTACTATGCATGGAAAGATGCCAGAGTCTGGGCTCATTGAAATAATTCCCTTGATATGTACCTGACTATCTATGGCCAGTATCCCGCTTTTCTCCATCCTGAATCCCCTGAGGGTGCAGGGTTGGCAGTGGCTGCTGGCTTGATGGCTGCAACATCCTTTGCTTACTTTGTTTACAATATTTTTCATCCACATTCCCCAAGGGGTTCTAATATAAGGCCAGACTGGAGAACCTCAGATTTGACAACTTCTAAGATCATGATTTGAGTTAATTCTTAGATTATAGACACCTGGGTTAGCCTAATCAGTCATACTGGCAATTTTGGGGGTTTGTTTTTGGTTTTCTGTCATGTTTGTTTTGTTTTTTGGTGGAGAGGTATGTGAAATCTTACTTCCCCAACCAGGGATTGAACCCTAGCTCCCTGCATTGGAAACTCGGAGTCCTAACCACTGGACTGCCAGGGAAGTCCCCATATTGGCATTTTGTATCTTCACTTCTAATGGTGGAGTTAAAAGAAATGGTGATTTCTTTTGAAATCATGGAGAAAGATAGCATCTTATCTGTGGCCGGACTTTCCGGACACCCAAGAAGTATGACATTCACAAAGTAGTGCTTTCAGAACAGCTCTGGCTACCACCAGCCTCACCCAGTCTGAGTTCCCAGTTGGCATTAGGGGAGAGGAGAGAGGGATTCAGTGTGTTCCCCAAGAGCCAGGGTTCCCAGGTAGAGAAAGATGAAGCCTCACCCAGTCATCCTCAGTCAGCTGGTGTTGTTTAGCAGGTGATTCTTTTTTTTTTTTTTTTGCTTTAAGTAAGATGGGTCTTTATTCCTGCTAGGTATTCTTTGTTTCCCATTTGTTTTTTAGAATAATTTGCTTTTTTTTTAAAACCTACAATAAACTGTATATATTTAGAGTGTACAATTTGGTATTTTTTTTCTTATTAGTAATGTATATATGGCAATCCCAATCTCCCAATTCATCCCCCCCAATCCTCCCTGCTTTCCCCACTTGGTGTCCATATGTTTGTTCTCTACATCTGAGTCTTTATGTCTGCCTTGCAAACCAGTTGATTTGTACCATTTTTCTATAGTCCACATGTATGTGTTAATATACAATATTTGTTTTTCTCTTTCTGACGCATTTGACTCTGTATGACAGTCTCTAGGTCCATCCATGTCTCTACAAAAGTCCCAGTTTCATTCATTTTTACAGCTGAGTAATATTCCATCGTATATATGTACCACATCTTTATCCATTCATCTGTTGATGGACATTTAGGTTGCTTCCATGTCCTGGCTATTGTAAATAGTGCTGCAATGAACATTGGAGTGCATGTGTCTTTTTGAATAATGGTGTTCTCTGGGTATATGCCCAGTAGTGGGATTGCTGGGTCATATGGTAACTCTATTTTTAGTTTTGCAAGGAACCTCCATCCTGTTCTCCATACTAGCTGTATCAATTTACATTCCCACCAACAGTGCAAGAGCGTTCCTTTTTCTCCACACCCTCTCCAGCATTTACTGTTTGTAGATTTTCTGATGATGCGCATTCTCACCAGTGTGAGGTGATATCTCATTGTCGTTTTGATTTGCATTTCTCTAATAATTAGTGATGTTGAGCAGCTTTTCACGTGCCTCTTGGCCATTCGTATGTCTTCTTTGGAGAAATGCCTATTTAGGTCTTCTAGCAGGTGATTCTTGCACCATTCAACAAGAAAGGGTTGGAATCAGAGAGGTTTTGATGGTGAGCCTGGCATGGTGGTTAATAGATTCAGGGTGTGATTCTTTGCCCAAGGTGAGCTGGCCACAGGGTGCAGTAGTACAGCAGCTCTGAGAAGCTGGAAGGAGGGTCCTAGGACCTTGGAACATCAGAGTACAGAAGGTTCTGGAAGGGGTATTAGGCTTGCCCTGAAGAGAAAGAGACATTCTATTATTTGTTTCCCTAAGGTCTGGCTCTGATCGTAAGCTCCCATGGGTAACTTCTGATTATTCTCTTCTCTTTGTTTCCTCATTGAATAAGCACTTAGGGAATCCCCAGCTGTCCGGTGGTGAGGACTCTGCGCTTTCACTGCCAAGGGCTTGGGTTCAATCCCTGGTCAGGGAACAAAGATCCCATAAGCCATGGGGTGCGGCCAAAAATAAATAAATAAATCTGAGTAAAATAAACACTTAGGCGATGGTACATCAGCCTGTGTGATAAGCTGTGAGGACGCAGATGGGCACCCAGAGGGCTAAACTGCATGGTTTTACCTTCAGAACTGTCATATCGTACCCGGTTCTTTGATTGTTTTCTGCGGATTCTTTTCTCCCCAGTGGGGCTATTAGCTCTGGAAGGACATGAATCTTACCTGTTGCTTTGCATGTACTCATCCGTGCCTAGCCCAGAACTGGTCACACAGTGATATTCGATACATGCCTATTTATTTGATTTCATTGTGGCTGTCAGTGGAAGTCCATATTCTGGGCTGGATAATCTGAAGCCCCTAATATGAACATTCACTCATTCAGCAAATATTTATTCAGTCCCTAATATGTGCTGGGCTTTTGTTATAGACTGAATGTTTGCATCCCCCCCACCCCTGCCCCAGTTAATATGTTGAAGCCCTAACCTCAATGGAAAGGTACTTGGAGATGGTCCTTTGGGAGGTAATCAGGGTGAGATGAGGTTGTGAGGATGGGACTCTCGTAATGGGGTTAGTGCCTTTATAGAAAGGACACCAGAGAGCTTGCTCTCTCTGTCTCCCTCTCTGTAAGATCACAGAGAAGAGCTCCCACGAGCACAGAGTGCGATGGCAGCCTCCTGCAAGCCAAGAGAAGAGGCCTCAGAGAGAAATCTACCCTGCTGGCACTTTGACCATGGATTTCCCAGCCTCCAGAACAGTGAGAAAATAAATTTCTGTAGTTTAAGCCATCCAGCCTATGATATTTTGTTTTGACAACCTGAGCAGACTAGGACAGCACTATCCAACCCTTAGGGAAGGAGGTGGGCTCTTCTGCTAATTTCAGGTTTGTCACCCCTATCCTTTGACTGAGTAATCAAGTTACCCAATTGCTTCACAGGCAGGGATTATACTGCATATTTCCTTTTATTCTTCATGAAGCTTAGTGTTTCTCTGTACATATGAGGCAGGCCCTCGATAGAAACTTTTTAACAAACAAATGGAATCAATTTAAGTGTTTATTGAGCATTTATTATTAAATCCTCCAGCCTTATGTTATATCCTGTGAGGCGTTTAAGAACAAGAATAGATGTAGTCCTTATACTTAGGGAATTGAAAGTCTCGGTGGGGAGGATGTCAGACCTCCTTATGCACTATGGTAGATCACGTAAGCCTCTTATCTTGTATTCTAGCCATTACTGTAGCGAGCAGTTCTAAGGGGCTATGACCAGCTTCCTATGGGACAACCTAGCAGTGTCACCTCAGACTAAATCTATCACTCAGTACCACCCTTAGATCCAGGCAAGCGGGACCCAGGCCTCTGATGGGAGCCTCAGGCTTGCCAACCCCTCCTCATTCCTTCCATGAAATTTTGTAAGCTCTCCTAAATGTGCATTGCAACCTGCATGGACCTGGGACCTGATTTCTCCCATAATACACACACACATACACACACACACACACTCTCACACACCACACTTACATACCACACACACCATACACACTCGCACATCCCATATACAGACTCATACACACACATAGACATACACACACACACATCATGCAAGGGGTCACCTAGATATCCCAAGGAGCTCCAGGACTCAAACCTGTGGTGTTACTGGTTGGTTCCAAAAGGCAGTCCTTTGAGGACGGCCCTTCTTCTTCTCCATACTTGGGTGCCTCCTCTCAATGCCAATGGGCCCTTCTGATTGAGGTCGTGATGTCATGCTCTCCCAGGCCAGTCTGAAGACTCACTGAATGAGGGATGGACGTTCCTTGTGGAAGTTGTTCCACTAGTCTTACTCCCTCCCACAGGCCTCTCACTGGTTCTCCCTTTGATGGCCGCACATGGAAGGCAGGGGTGAAATCAACACGGAGAGAGATTGCATTCGGGGATGGCAGAGATTACGGCCAAAGAGGGAAGAAGTGGTTGGAAGACGTGCTGTTCTATTTACATTATAAAACTCAGAAGGGCGACTTTAACATGCATGTCCAGAAGACGAATTCTCACTCACCTTTTCCTGCACACTCTGAGTGAGATGAGTTTGTGGTCACCTCCAGGAAGCACGTCAACAAGCTTTAAAAGAGTCATGGGAAGCCGGTATTTCACAGGTGGCTCCACAGACGGGGCAGCCTTATGAGTAATGACACAGCCAGCAGTAAATACACGCTAGACGGGAACTGCAGAGGCAAGAAGATCTGTCTTGTTTCGGTACAAACAGGTTCCAAAGACTCATGACATTGCAATAAAAGCGTTGCTACCTTTTTCTCAGGATTACGATGAGTCAGGCTCCCTGACAGTAATGAACAGGAGGAGATACTTCCTGCCCTGAACAGGAAGAGATGGTGCCTGGACACTCCAAAAAAATCTTCACATGTATTGATAGGACAATAAACAAACATGTAAATACCTATTCTTGGACCATTATCTAAATTCTCATCAACAATCACTGTTTCTCACATAGGCCTGTGAAACTTGTAATAGATTGAACCCGGGCTCTTGGCAGTGAGAGCGCAGAGTTCTAACCACTGGACTGCCAGGGAATTTTCCCTGTAATAGATTTTTTAAAAAAATTTATTTATTTATTGGCTGGTATTTATTTATTGGGTCTTCATTGCTGCGCCTGGGCTTTCTCTAGTTGCGGTGAGCAGCGGCTATTCTTTGTTCCGGTGTGCAGGCTTCTTATTGCAGTGGCTTCTCTTGTTGTGGAGCACGGGCTTTAGATGCATGGGCTTCAGCAGTTGTGGCACACGGGCTCAGTAGTTGTGGCGCACGGGCTTAGTTGCTCCATGGCATGTGGGATCTTCCCGGACCAGGGCTCGAACCTGTGTCCCCTGCATTGGCAGGCGGATTCTTAACCACTGCGCCACCTAGGAAGTCCCTGTAATAGATTTTTTTTTTTTTTAAATTTTATTTATTTATTTATTTAATTTATTGGCTGTGTTGGGTCTTCATTGCTGTGCGTGGGCTTTCTGTAGCTGAGGAGAGTGGGGGCTACTCTTCATTGCAGTGTGCAGGCTTCTCATTGGGGTGCCTTCTCATGCTGCAGAGCACGGGCTCTAGGCACGTGGACTTCAGTAGTTGCAGCACATGGGCTCAGGAGTTGTGGCACACAGGCTTAGTTGCTCCATGGCATGTGGGATCCTCTCGGACCAGGGTTCAAACCCATGTCCCCTGCATTAGCAGGCAGATTCTTAACCACTGCACCACCAGGGAAAGGGCCAAATAGTTTTCCACCTTACCACAACTAGCAGCAGGTAGACTCATTAGGAAGTAGATAAGATAATCTCAGTAAGACGCAGGAGGGCTTGAACGGGGTCAGGTCAGCAGCCGGAGGCACGGCAGAGGCAGATCCTACACAGCTAGACACCTGAGCTAAAGAGCTGGAACCAAATCCCGGAATGTGTGTCGCCCACTGAGGAGGGGATGCAGCCCGACAGAGCCCCTGGCTGCCTGCCTGCTGGTGTCCACCTCCACAGTCTTGCTAGCAGGGATAAAAGCAGAAAGCTTTAGAAGGTTTGCCACTAGGAGATTCTGGTGTCTACAGGGCTCTTTAGAAGAAGGTGTGACAGCCAATTGGCTGTTGGGCCAAAGAAAACAAATGAAAATTGACTAGGAGAGAAAAACTCAGGGAAGGCAGGCAGCAGAACTGACCCATCAGCAGAGTATAATGACCCTTTTATGGCATCCAGGCTCCCTGTTGCCTGTAATCCGCTATGAGGTTAAGTCCACTTGGTTATTAAGCATTGTCCCTTCATTGTTGTCCTCTTCAAAAATGCAGACTCATTCTGGTCATCTTCTTTGTAAAGTAAGGGTGACCAGCACCTCCACTGTGTTGAATGTTTCTGTCCAGGGCCTGTGTATAGTCCTGCAGATGTGTCACTGGCGGCAAGGAGGTGCCAGGCGTGGTTGTAGATGGTGAGATGTAAGTCCCTCTTGCCTCTGCGTTTCCTCGCGGCGGGCGGCGGTGTCCGCGGAGGCCGGGCCGGACGCGGGACGCCCTCCGCGGCGGCCCCTGTAATAGATTTTTAAATCAAGTTGTTTATATAGATGGAGCCCTACAAAAATTATCTGCCAAGACCATGTATACCCTTAGGACAGGCTTGCTTATTTGTCTCACATCCTGTTCTAAGGTTGCTCTGCCACTGCCACATGGGGCTCATGGGAACACACCCAGTGTCCTGCATACACAGTTGGGAAGTGCAGGAGAGGTAGCACCCACCCCATGGAACAAAAATGACCAGTGGTGGCTTGGAGCCAGTAAATAGATACTTCTCTTTACTCTTTCTTTACCCATGTCTCATATGGCTGTCCAAAAGGACTCGTGGGGCCATGCAAATCCAGAGTGCAGCCTTGTGTTGGCTCTCCCTCTTGCTCTCCTTTTCTCTCTGTCCCTCACGTTCACTCCCTGGGTTCACATTCTCCCTTAGACACTTGCACACAAGCCTCTTGGGCTCTGCTTTCTGGGATCCCAGGCTAAAACAGGTAGACAAGATTTATACAATTTAACAGATAAGACAGAAGATAACGAGTATATAACAGGGGCTTAACTGTTTGTTTTAAATTGTATGGCAATGATTTTCCAATTTGAGGTAGTGAATCAGACTCATTTAGAGAGTTTGGTTGAAACACACTTGCCCTTTCCCCCTACATCTGATACCTTCCTTGTAGTTGGAATCACTGCTACAGGGAGCTGCCGTGTGCAGGGCAAAACTTTCTCGGGTGGGTTTCCAGTAGGATGGGGTCATTTTCTAATGTGAGGAAGATGTTTGTGTGGGAGTGTGCCAGGAAGAAGTTTAGGGACCACTTTATGTGATACAGGCTTTTAGAAAACAGAGATCTGGGCTTCCCTGGTGGTGCAGTGGTTAAGAATCCACTTGCCAATGCAGGGGACACGGGTTCGATCCCTGGGCCAGGCAGATCCCACATGCATGTGTGCGACAACTACTGAGCCTGGGCTCTAGAGCCTGCAAGCCACAGCTACTAAGCCTACACGCCGCAACTGCTGAAACCTGCGCACCTAGAGGTGGTGCTCGCAATAAAAGAAGCCACCACAATGAGAAACCAGCGCACCGCAACGAAGAGTAGCCCTGCTCACCACAGCTAGAGAAAGCCCGTGCACAGCAACAAAGACCCAACGCAGCCAAAAACAAAATTAATTAATTAATTAATGAAATAAATCTTAAAAAAAAAGAAAATAGACACCTGTCGTGATAATAACCGAATTCATTGGGATGTAAGAAAAAGGTTTCATAGACAAGACCAGGTTTGTATTAGTTTGCTAGGGCTGCCACAGCAGAGCACCACAGACTAAATGGCTTGAACACTAGAAATTCATTTCCTCACAGTTCTGGAGGTTGGAAGTCCAAGATCAAGGTGTCAGCAGGGTTAGTTTGTTCAGAGGCCTCCCGCCTTGGCTCGTAGATGGTCGTCTTCTTCCGATGTCTTCTCTGTGTGTCTGTGTCCTAATCATCCCTTCTTATAAGGACTCCAGTCAGATTGGATGAGGGCCCACTCTAATGACCTCATTTTACCTTAATTACCTCCGTAAAGGACTTTTCTCCAAAAACAGTCACATTCAGAGGTCCTGAGGGTTAGGACTTTGGCATGTAAATTTGGGGGGGGGACATGATTCGGTCCATAACAGAGTTTGAGGGGACCTGGAAAGGTGAGCTGCATTTGAGTAGGGCAAAGGATGGGAACCCCCTTCACTGTCTTCACTGTGGTGAATTCAAATGCCCTCATGGAGACTAAACTTCATTTTCTCTTCCTTGGTGAGAAAAGTGCAGGGCGTTGCCTTGGTTGACATTAGGAGGGTGAATTACCTCTGAGGCAGGAAGGGGCCCTGTTTCCCCCAGTCAGATCTCTGTGTTGTGCTGGCCTGGGTCCTCTTTGAGGCACTCACTTGCTATTCCTCAAGGTGGGATAAGCGATACTTCTATGCATGAGAATCCAAAGGAGAAACTAGCAGCTGAGGATCACGGCCCCTGAAGACAATCCAGCTGGTGAGTTTTGGGAGATGCCTCCAGGGGCATCATTCCAGCCTGACTTTACAAAACTGAATTGAGTTGTGGTCCTAGAGTGTACAAAAGGAGGAAAGAATCATGCAGGTGGTGGTGGGGGAGGGGGATGGTGTCAGGACCAAGCTAGGAGAAGTACCTGGAGTAGAAGCTTTACTCCTCCACCCTGGGTCATGGGAGGAGCTGCCTCTCCCCATCGTCAGGGACCTCCGAGTTAGAGGCTAGGGCTTGAGATCTGCTCTCTGGCGATCTTCTGAGATGTGCCGACGTAGCGAGGGCTGAAGGGGAGGCAGCACCCTGGTTGCAGCACCATGCTTCTCACGTGTCCCCACCCCCCGCCTTCGTGTGTACAAAGGCATCCTCACTGTGCTGTATCCCCTTGTCCCTCCTGCCCCTGCCGCTCCCCCTTGTCCTGGTCAACTTCCTGGTTTTAGCCCAAGCCTGACATGTGGTGGCAGGACAAACTTTATGCAGTGGCTTCCAAGAAGAATGGGGTCACTTTCTTACGTGGCGGAGACGCTGTGCTTCTGCTATAAAGCAGCACGGCCTTCCCATCGGACCCCGCTCTGACAGCCTTTTGTTTGCTGCTTACGTCTCTGCCAAGCTTTTGCCGTGTCCTGCTGGGCCTGATGAACAAATCTGGGCCCACTTTTCTGTTTCTGACCAATAGAAAACGAGCTGACTGCCAGCGAGGAGGGTGATGGTTCCTTGCCAATGGTGGGGGTGGCAGAGGCAGAGAATTCTCCAGCTGGGCAGTTGGGACTGGCATACAGCATCCCGCCGGGCCAGCTGCAGGTGTTCCAGATGGCCAGCCCTGGGTCTGTTTGTCTCCACTGCCAGCTTTTGTTCACGTCCCAGCATCATCACTCTCCCCATAAAACACACGGTGAGGGTCCTGGCACACCCAGAAGTGCAGCAGGAGGCTTCTTGATGGAGGTGGCATTTGAAGGCCTATTTCTCTTAAAAAGGAGGAGACATGAGAGCATTTTATTGTGGAAAACAGTATAGGCCAAAGGGAATTGGACTAGATAATGTCTGTTGATAGCATCTGGGTATGTCAATTAGGAATCCAATCTTCTAGAAAGTAAGAATGTTTTTTATAACAGCCTATTTGAAAGGAAAACTAACCTAGAAAATCTAGATTGGATGGTTACAGTTCCTAGAAATCCTTAGTTAGTTAAAATATCGAGTGTCATATGATTTTATTGATATGAAGTTCAAGGACAGGCAAAACTAATTGAGGTGAGAAAAGTCAGATTAGTCGTTACCTATGGGAGGAGTTGACTAGGAAGGGGCAGGAAGGCAACTTTCGGAGTAGGGGAAATGGTCTACATTTTGACCTGGGTGGTGGTTACATAGGTGTATTCATATGTGAAAATTCACTGAGATAGATATACACTTAAAGTTAGTGCACACACGTATGTGTGATAAACCTCAATACAAAAGCTAAAATTTTTTCCATTACCTACTGTATGCCAGGTACTGCACTGGCCACTCAGAATACACATTTGTGTAACAGAGAGAGACAACCAGGCAGTTACAATGTGGCATATTAAGTGCGGTTGGCAGGAACTACCGGTTGCCTGTCCATATCAATTTGCTCCCTCAATAGTAACGAATCCTGACTCTTAGCTGGAAACTTTGCTACCCAGGATAAAGATTACATCTTCCAGGCTTCTTCACTTATGATCAGTTGTCCTGGACTAGCTTCTGGCTAGTGTGATGTAAGGGGAAGTGCCGGGTGGTATATCTGGGGAGATTGCTTAAAGGGTGGGCCACTTTGGGTACTATCAGCTCCTCCTGGTGTCTACAGTGTGGACCAGAAGGCTGCATTTCCAGCTGCCATTTTGGATCATATGGTGACCTTGAGGATGCAAATCTTGCGGTGAGGATGCTGGAGCAGAAAGAGTGGATGACTTAATGGAGCTGCCACGCGGCCTCAGACACCTACCTTCACGCAGATTTTTAAAGGAGTGAGTAAACTCACCTGTGTTTGTCACTATGTTTCAGGCCTCTATTACTCACAGTCTAACTAATCACAGGTTAAGGTAAAGGTAAGGAAACGGCAACACAGGAGAGATAGGAAGGCACTGGCTCAGCATGGACAGCCAGTTGTCATTGGAAACAACTACTTAGACAAGGTGCCACATGAGCTGAGTCTTGAAGGATGAGTGAAATGTGGCTGAGAGATGTGATGTCTTTTAAAATGCTTTCCCACCTGGGTAGGAAGGTCTGTTAAGGGTTGTTCAATTCCAGTCAAATAGACACTCTTCTTACCTAGAGGAGCTAGTAATCTGATCTGCCTCTTGGAAAAGGAGCAACTAGAAGTGCCTTCTTCCCTTGTAGTGGTTATTTGAACAAATGTTGATAAAATAAATAAGTGAAGCTGTATTTCCTTATTTTATTTGGAATATACCTCTAATAAAATTAAAGCTCTCTTTTATGCTCAAAGGTCATTTCTTCTTTTCATGTGAACTCAAAAGTTTATGGTAAAAGACATTCAAGACCTCTAGTCTAAAAATTACAAAGCATTGCTGAGATCTGAGTAAATGTTTTGAGATGCTTATTATTGTTAATATATCCATTTCCCTCAAATTGAGATCTTTCTTCATCTTCTAAAATGATCATTTAATGCTATAATTTTCCTCTAAGTGCTGCTTTAGCTGCTTATCACAAATTATGCTTTGTTTTCATTTCCATTCCATTCGAAATATTTTCCAATTCCCGTGTGACTTCTTTGACTCATGGGTTACTTGGAAGTGTGGTATGTAATTTATAGATATTTGGGGATTGTCCAGATATTGCCCTGTTATCTATTTCTTGTATAATTCCATTATGGTCTGAGATCATACTTTCCATGATTTCAATTCTTTTCAATTAGTTGAAGTGTGTTCAGCTTCAAGATATGGAATATTTGTTGAATGTTCCATGTGCACTTATAAAGAATGTGTATTCTGATGTCATTGTTTGGAACGTTCTATAAATTCAATTAGGTCAGGGTGGCTGGTAGTGTTAGGAAAGTCTGCTACGGGTTTTCTTTCTCCTTGTTCTATGCATTAACATCACCATGTGCTAAGGGAGGGGTTGGGGTTGCCAAAAGGATTTTCCTCAATGCTCCTTCTCTACTCTCTGCTTCCTTATGTGCCTGCACCACAGAGAGAGTCTCTTCGTATCGCCTTGTCCCTCCCCCAGTGGCAGACTGCTATTGCCTGTTACTCGACGCTTGCTGGCCAGGTGGTGAGTGTGGAGGTAGATGTGGGGTCTCTGTTGTTCTGATTTAGCCCCAGCCTTGGTTAGGCACTGGGCTCTGCATCTTGGAAGCTGGGTTTTCTCAGAGATCCTGACCTACCTCCCAATAACCAGAGGTGTGGGCACATCAGTTTTTTGATGAACTCTAGAAAAATTATGATTTTTTCGATTCTCTGGCTTTTTCTTGTGCTTAAGGCAAGAGTGACACTCTTTTCAGATTTCTACGTCCTAGGTGGAAGCCAGAAGTCAAAATATATCTTTAGATGATTCACTTTTACTCGGAATCAATTTGGGTTCCTTTAAAAAATCATGTTTATTTTCTATGGATAAAAACTTATTACCATAAAAATGATTCTCAAGAATTGGTGCCTGCGGGGGGTAGTTGTAAAAAGGGTGAAGGGGGTCAAAAGGCACAAACTTTCAATCATAAATAAGTCATGGGGATGTAATTTACAGCACAGTGACTATAGTTAATAATACTATGCTGGGGACTTACCTGGTGGCACAGTGGTTAAGAATCCACCTGCCAATACAGGGGATGTGAGTTCAATCCCTGGTCCAGGAAGATCCCACATGCTGTGGAGCAACTAAGCCTGCGAGCCACAACTATTGAGCCTGCACTTTAGAGCCCTCGAGCCACAACTAATGAGCCCATGTGCTGCAACTACTGAAGCCCGCACACCTAGAGCCTGTGCTCCATAACAAGAGAAGCCATGGCAATAAGAAGCCTGTGCACTGCAAGGAAGAGTAGCCTTTGCTCTCCACAACTAGAGAAAGCCCACGTCCAGCAATGAAGACCCAATGCAGCCAAAATAGTAATAATAATCATAATAATAATACTGTGCTGTATATTGGAAAGTTACCAAGAGAGTAGATCTTAAGTTTTCATCACAATAAAAAAAATTGTAACTGGATGGTGATGAAGTTAACTAGACCCATTGCAGTGATCATTTTGCAATGTATATAAACATTGAATCATTATGTTATACACCTGAAAGTAATATAATGTTATGTGTTAATTATATATCAATAAAAATAAATAAAAAATTAACAAATAAACATGGCTCAAGATATGTGGGATGTTCCAAAACACAATTCTAAATGTATCTAGCAATGAGCAGCATTGATAGCTGAATAGTTTCTCAAGATGAGTGCTCCTAACAAGAAGACCTATTTAGATGTTCAACTTCTAATGGTCCCATTACTGTAAAATTATAAGAAAACTGAAACATATTGTCTTCTAGATCTTGGTAAAATTAACTTCTCCAAGCCTCGGTTTTCTCATATGTGAAGACAGGGATAATAATTGTTGGCACACCATAGGATTACAGAGAATACAGAAAGGACTGAGCACAGCTTAACAAAAAGTGCTGAACAGATATTATAGCTACTATTAAATGTCACTAGAAATGTAAATATTTATCATTTTGATTAAGAAAGGAGAGCCCATGCATTATATTGCCCTTGTGAAATCATTCATAACATCCTCTTTCACTTTCTAAAGTGTCCTCGTTTGGACAATTAATGACATGTCCCTCCATGAAGATCACACAGCTAGTAAGTTGGGGTAGTAGGGATTTGAACACAGGTCACTCTGAGTTAGGACCATGGGAATCACAAGGTTGAAAGTAAGAAGAATTTCTTACTCTCCTTTCTCTCTAGCCTTTGCATAGGCATCATTCCAGGATGTTCCACAGACCAGGAATAAAGCACCCAGTATATTCTGTATGCAGAAGGCCTCCTTCTCTTCTTATCGACTTCCTGTCCTGTCCTATCTTGTTTTGTTTAGCTTTTTATTCCTTGCATTTTCTAATCTGAATAGTTCTCGTTTTGATCCTTCCACATTATTCTCATTTAGGATTTCATAATTAGCACTTAAGGACAATTTTGCTTTAGCTCAAAGAAGTTCCCTTGAACTCTATAACATATGACAAATGCTTGGGGGTGGGGAGGAGGGATAAATTAGGAGCTTGGGATTAGCAGATACAAACTACTGTATATAAAATAAACAACAAAGTCCTACTGTACAGCCCAGGGAACTATATTCAATATCTTATAATAAACTATAATTAAAAAGAAAAAAATATTATCACTGAAAGAGAAAAAACAAATACTTAAGATCCAGTTGGTGCATGGGAACCTAGAAGCACAGGCCAAGGTAGGGGCTCCAGGGAATGAGGGAGGGCTTCCTCTGGGGGCACAAGAAAGGGCAGGCTGTTGACCTCTCCGGAGGGGGGCTCTCCCGGAGCCCTCTCTCCTGTCTCCTGGGAGCAGCACTGTCATCTTCCTCTTGAGGGGGGCACGTCCCTTCTCTGTCAGGGATGGAGCTGAAACTCAGACCTCGTGAATCAGTGACCACAAGGACCTGCGGGATGGGCCTGGGGACACCACCTGAGCTGGTGGGAGTCATTCCAGGGCTTTCGTTGGGGTGTTGAGATAGAGGCAGTGTCTTTCAGTCAGGGGTGTAAACGGGGGAGAGTGGGAGCAGCCTGGATCACCTCTGCCACCTCATGGGGATGTGGGAGAAGGGCGCCATCCCAGAGGAAGCAAGAGCCAAAGGGGGCGAGAGATTCCTGAAGATTATGTTTCTGCCTTCCTTGTAGCTGAGAGTTCAGATTGACTATAAGGAATTCTCTAGGCACTTAGTGCCTGTAGAGTAATTACCTGAGTTTGTCTGTAATTACCTGATATTGTCCAAATATACCTGAGTGTAACACTGCCTGCTGCTTAGTGAGCACCTATCGTGATAGAGTGATTGCTCTGTTAATAACTTCCCTGTATCTCGCCCTCTGTCTTTGCAGCGCCTCCTAGCAAGAGCTAGAGCCTCTTTCCTCACCTCTTCTCCTTCTTCTTCTTCTTCCTCTTCTTCTTCTTCTTCTTTTTTAAATATTTATTTACTTATTTTGGCTGCCCTGGGTCTTAGTTGTGGCACGTGGGATCTTCGTTGCAGCAGGCGGACTCAGTTGCAGCATGCGAACTCTTTAGTTGCGGCTTGCAAACTCTTAACTGTGGTACGCATGCGGGATCTATTTCCCTGACCAGGAATTGAACCCAGGCCCCCTGCATTGGGAGCACAGAGTCTTAGCCACTGGACCACCAGGCAAGTCCCATCTTTCCCCACTTCTTTAATCCAGGCTGTCTTGTGACTTACTTTGAATAGAAGAGTAGGGCAGAAATGACAGTGTGCCAGCACCAAGCCTAGGTCCCTGCCATGCGAGAAGCCCAGGCTGGCCTGCCGGAGGACGAGAGAGAGGCCATGTGGAGGAGACCTGCAGAGCCCCAGAACACAGCCAGTCAACACACGTAAGCAGAGCCGCCTTGCCACCCGCCCCCGGCCACAGAGGCATGAGGGAGCCCAGCAAAAACCAAAAGAACCAGCCAAGGGAGCATAGCCTAAGTTACTGGCCTGCAGAATTGTGGGCTAAATAAAGGCTGATTGTCTTGATCCACTAAGTTTTGGGGTGATCTGTTTCCTAGCAGTTGGGGAACTGGTACTGTTATTATGACTGAGATACTTTGTAAACATTAATCAAGCACCCTAGCTTTGGAGATAGATCTGATTTTCAGTCCTGGCTCTATAACTTACTGGCTGTGTGACCTTGAGCAAGCTTTTAAAAACTGTCTCTGGGGACTTCCATGGTGGCACAGTGGTTAAGAATCTGCCTGCTCAGGCTCCTCATTGCATTGGCTTCTTGTTGCTGAGCATGGGCTCTAGGCGTACGGGCTTCAGTAGTTGTGGCACATGGGCTTAATAGTTGTGGTTCGGGACTTCCCTGGTGGTACAGTGGTTAAGACTCCGAGCTCCCAATGCTGGGGGCCTGGGTTCAATCCTTGGTTAGGGAACTAGATCCTACATGCATGCTGCAACTAAGGAGCCAATGAGCTGCAACTAAGGAGCCCACTGGCCACAACTAAGGCCCAGTGCAACCAAATTAAAAAGAAAATAGAGGTGGCTAGCGGGTTCCAGAGTGCAGGCTCAGTAGTTGCGGCACATGGGCTTAGTTGCTCTGCAGCATGTGGGATCTTCCCTGACTAGGGATAGAACCTGTGTTCTCTGCGTTGGCAGGCAGATTCTTAACCACTGCACCACCAGGAAAATCCCCTCAAAGTTTCTTAAACTGCATCTTCTAGAATGGGAGCCATAGACTCTGGAGGTACAGCACAACCCAGGTGAGCCCAGGTGAGACCTGGTTAGGGCCAGGGGAGGGAGAAGAGTCCACCCCCTCACCTCCTGGAGACAGCGTGAAGTCTGGATCTGCAGAGTTTCCAGGTCAGTGTTCTCTCAGGGAGGAGCTGAGCCAGCTCACAGGAGAGCGAGGAGGCCTATGAGATTCCAGGGAGGGGCCACCCCATCCGCATTTCAGCTTTTACCGAGTGCTGAGGGGCAGGGGTCCTGACAGGTGCAATGCCTTGATCGCTCTCTCATTCTGCTTCTCACAATTGGGTCATCTGCCGCCGAGGCCCACAGGGCACCTTGTCTAGACTGTCTTTCTGCCCCAGTCCAGACAAAGCCAGAACCATGAATCATAAAATAAATAGGTCTTGGACTCCACGTTCCTTCCCAAATCAGAGCAATTCTACCCCAATTAGTGGAAAGCTAAGACTAGTTCCCATGTTCTCCTGAAGAGCCAGAGCATCTAGATGGAAAGTGAAGGTGAGAACAAAAGCAGTTGGCAAATGAACCACCGTTTTGAATTTGTTGATCATTTTTGTCCTGATCCCTCTCTTCTCACAGGCAAACCCTAATCCCCAAACTAACTTGCTTGCACACGAAAGGTAAGCCCTGCTGTCCTAAACGGCTTTTTCGGCACTAAACTTAGGAAGAGATCGTCTGCAGCCCGTTCTGCCTGCCAGTAAACTCTTAGGGTAATGACAGCATGAGATTTCTATTTCATTTTCATATTTGAACAACTTGGAATGAGGTGTCTTGAATGAAGCTATTTTTAGAAACACTAAGAAGCATGTTCTTCCCTCTTTTCCCCCTTTGCTGTTAGACTAGCCTTCTTCTCTCCTCTTCTGGGAAAGTGTTCATTTCAATCTGCACCCAAATATTTTGGGGAACTTCAGCAGGGGACGTGGTCCTGCAATGTGGAACCAGAGCCTTCCACTGACTCCAGCATCTGCAAACTGGATGTGAGCCCGAGAACTTGTATAAAGAACACACAGATCTAAAAAAATGGTACAGATGAACCCAGTGAGAGGGCAAGAATAAAGATGCAGATGTAGAGAATGGACTTGAGGACAAGGGGCTGAGGGGCGGGGGGCAGCAGAGGGGAAGCCGGGACGAAGTGAGAGAGTAGCATTGACATATATACACTACCAAATATAAAATAGATTTAGCTAGTGGGAGACTGCTACATAACACAGGGAGATCAACTCGATGATGGGTGATGACAGAGGGCTAGGATAGGGAGGGTGGGAGGGAGTCGCGGGAGGGAGGGGATATGGAGATATATGTATAAATACAGCTGATTCGGTTTATTGTACAGCAAAAACTGGCACAGCAGTGTAAAGCAACTACATTCCAATAAAGAGCTTAAAAACAAAACAAAACAAAAAAGAACACACAGACCAAGTGACTGTGTTTCCCAGGGTTAAAAGGATGCTGGCACTTGTGGGTAATTCAGGAACTGGGATGTGGAAGATTTTCCTGTTGCCTTTAGTGACATATCTTCTCTGTCTCTATGATCCAAGTCTTAATTGTCTACCTGGAGAGCTGTGGTATTCAGTTCCTATTTATTGACCAAAATGTAAAGGAAAGCTTTAAATTGGCCAATGAGCAAGTTAATTAAAACAGTTAAATAACGAAACAACATAGTATATACCCCTCTCGTCTTCAGTAAGAATTCCCAATGCTTAAAATACTGCCTGACTCATGTTAGGGGCTTGATAAATACTTCTTGCATGAATAAACAAATATGCTAAATGCCAGAAGGGATAATGCCTCCTTCTTAATGTCTTCCTGGATTGCTACCATATTTTCCAAAGGTCTCCCAACCTCCAGTTCTCTCCCACCCTAATCCATTCTCCATCTGACTGCCACTGGAATCTACAAACTGAATATTGGCTGGTGTCATGCCCAAGTCTAAAACAGCCTCATTACAAGGGTAGCGTACTTTAACATTCCTTCATGGCTCTCTAGTGCCTTCAGGATAAAGTTTATTATGTAATTCACTTATTTACTGAGCTAAAGACCTCATGAGGCTGTTTTCTGAACTATGCTTGAATACTTCTAGTGACAGGGATCTTACTATGCACTTATCACATATAAAGGCAACTCTGGTTATTAAAAAGTGAATAAGGGACGTCCCTGGTGGCCCAGTGGTTAAGCCTCTGGGCTCCCAATACAGAGGGCCTGGATTAGATCCTTGGTCAGGGAACTACATCCCGAATGCTGCAACTAAAACCCGGCACAGCCAAATAAACAAATAAATATTAAATAAATAAAAGTGAATGAAAGAGCCAGGACTGGACACTAGGAGTTCTGTGTATTAGGGTTCTCCAGAGAAATAAGCAATAGGGTGGATTGACCTATTGATCTATCCATCCATCCATCCATCCACCCATCCATCATCTACCTATCTACCCATTATCTATTTATCTATAATCCATTATCTATCTCTCTCTCTTTCATCTATCACGAGATTTACTATAAGAACTGGTTCATGTGGTTACAGAGGCTGAGGAGGCCCATCGTCTGCTGTCTGCTAGCTGAAGAACCAGGAGAGCTGGTGGTGTAATTCGGTCTGGGTCCAAAGGCCTGAGAACCAGGGGGCTGATGGTGTAAGTCCTGATCTGAGTTCAAAAGCCCAAGAATGAGGAGCACCAATGTCCAAGGGCAGGAAAAGGTGGATGTCGCAGCTCAAGCCGAGAGGATGAACTTACCCTTCCTCCACCTTTCTGTTCCCTTCGAGCCCTCAGTGGACTGGATGAGGCCCACTCACACTGAGGAGGCCCATCTGCTCAGCCGCGTCACTCTTCCTTCGACCATTGACCTTCACAGGGATTACTGATATCGCTGGATGAATAGTTACCGTATTTGTCATTGTTTCTGTTGTTCTTGTTCTTTATTTCTATTTATCGCTTCCATTCTTTTTCTGCCTTTTATGCTTTTAATTGAATATTTTGTATGATTCCATATTGCTCCTTTCTTAGCATATCAATTATACTTCTTTAAAAAAAATTTTTTTTACCTTTTTTTAGTGGTTGCCCTAGAGTTTGAAATATACATTTATAACTAATCCAACTCTACTTTCACATAACATTATACCATTTCGTGGGTAGTGTGAGCACCTTATAATAACAAAATAATCCTAACTTTTCTTATTTATTTGTTTATTTACTTTTATTTGTTGGCTGCATTGGGTCTTTGCTGCTACGCGTGGGCTTTCTGTAGTTGCAAAGAATGTGGGCTACTCCTCATTGTCGTGCGCAGACTTCTTATTGCAGTGGTTTCTCTTGTTGCGGAGCAGGGGCTCTAGGTGCAAGGGCTTCAGTAGTTGCAGAGCATATGGGCTTAGCTGCTCTGCGGCATGTGGGATCTTCCTGGACCAGGGCTCAAACCCGTGTCCCCTGCATTGGCAGGCGGATTCTTAACCACTGCACCACCAGGGAAGTCCAATCCTAATTTTTCTAATGATCCTAATAATAATGCTAATACTAAGCATACCTAATTAAATGCACTGTTGAAATGCTTCCACTAGGAAGCCCACCACCACACTATGAGAAGTCCAAGTCACATACAGAGGGGACATGCAGGCGCTCCAGCCAACAGCCGCATCTGCGCTCCCAGCCAACAGTGTCAACTGCCAGCCATGCAAGTGAGATGCCTTGGAGGGCAGTTCATTCAAGCCTTCAGACAACTCCAGGCCCACCTGCCATTTGATTGAAAATTCATAAGAGTTTCCAAGAGGATTTTTAGGACAGTGAAAATACTCTGTATGGTACTGTAATGGTGAGTACGTGCAATGCTTTCATCAAAACCTATAGAATGTACAACACCAAGAGTGGACCCTTATGTACACTATGGACTTTGGGTGATGATGATGTGTCAGTATAGGTTCATCACTGTAAAAATTGTACCCCTCTGGTGGGAGATGTTGATAATGGGGTGGGCCATGCCTTGGGTGCGCAGGGAGTATATGGGAACTCTCCGTACCTTCCTCTCAACTTTGCTGCGAAACTCAAACTGCTATAAAAAATTGTCGGGGTGGGTGGGAATTCAATAAATATTAAAAAGGAAGAGTTTCTTGTTAGTTCATTTGTGTCTTTTCTCTCTCTGTGGGTACCTTGTCAAAGCAGCTAAAAGAAATACATTGGCCCTTAGAAACCTCAGCTAGGAAGTCTCTGTAGTTAAACACACTAGTTCATCAGGTGTATTTTCTATGTAATGGCACTGAAATTCCCAGAACTTCCCACCACAGCATGAAGGTAGAAGAACCTTTTTCTCTATACTTGCTTCCCTGTCCATCAAGCTTTCACCAAACATCTCCTTGGAGCCTTTCTAGCTTCTGTCTGTTCGCTGCTCTCAAAGCCAATGCCACCAATTTTAGATTAAAAAAACAAAACCACACAATAGCACCCTGCTTCCAGGAACCGGTATCTGTTTATCTATTGCAGCATAACAATCCCCCCACCTGCAACCTTGCATCGTAGTGGCTGAAACAACAGTGTTATTACCCCACTTGACTTCCTTTGTTGCCCAGCTCAGCCAGGCGGTTCTCCCTTGAGATTTCTCCTGTGCTTGTTTTCAGATGGTGCCTGGGACTGAAGGCTTCACGGGGCTGGATGTTCAACATGACTTGCTCACACGGCTGCCGATTGGCTTGGAGCTCAGGGGGGCTGGCGATAGGGCGCCTACACAGGGCCTCTGGTTTGGGCTTTTCCAGTGTGACAGCTGCTGAGAGGGAGTGTCTCAAGAGTGAATGTTCCAAGGGGTCCAGACTCCTTAGGACCTAGCCTTGGCCATCCCAGAATATCATTTCCAATTCACGCTGTTGGCCAAGCAAGTTACTAAAATCAGCCCAGATTCAAGGTCAGGACAATTAGACTTTGCCTTTTGATTTGAGGAACCACATGTACGTACCAGAGGAGTGGACTTGTTTGGGACCATCTTTGCAGATTAGCTATTACAGATGTTTTCCTCCCCCACCCCCAACTCCTGGGTAAAGCTCCAGGTTTTGCAAAGTCCTGGCTGTGTGCAGACTCACGCTAAGTTGTTAAGGGCTGACTCTGGATGAATGCACCCTGCTGGTGTATCGGTCAGGATAGACTGGGTTATACTATCATTTCACATCATACCCAAATCTTGGGGTTAGTATCCAGAGCTCTTTTGCACTCATACTACATGTACACAGACGTTGACATCTTTACCCAGGGAGCCAGGCTGCTAGATCTGACACTGTCTGGAGCATTGCTGGTAACTATGGCAGAGGGAAGGACAATGTGAAGAACCACGCATGGGAAGGACAAGCTTCCAGCTGGAAGTGACTCATACCATACCCACTCACAGTTCCTTGCCCACAGCCAGTCACATGACTGCTCCCAGCTCCACAGGGACAGGGCGTGCCATCCTCCACATGGGCCTGGATGGATAATTAGACATGTTTGGTGAATGACACTGAGACCACCATGGGTGATATTTGTATTTTGACAGAGGCCAATGCATTAAGCCAAATAAATACATCTCTAAAGGTTGGGCAGGGCAATTCTAGGCAGCAGTTAAAAGTCTGGATTAAGGAGGAATTTTTGAGGCTTTCAGTAGATCTTCTCAGACCCCACCTTACAGCAACCTCTGCTAGCTCTGACCAAGAACTCGCCCCTCCCCCAAGGCAATGCGCCCTCATCCTCCTGAATTGGGGCCGGCACGTATTCCTTTCTGTAGACACCCAGATGGGGGGGATGGAGGGATGGCAGTTTGCATGCAAGATGACAGACTTTGTCATTCCTCTATTTGCTTTGAAGCAATTCTTGAACTAGTTCAGTACAGTTCTCCCCTGTCTACAGTGAAGGGTGGGCTGCCCAGTCCTTTATTGAGTCCAGAAGCCTGTGTACGTGACCCTCATGGGGCGAAGGACACAGGACCCTCCCTGTGAACGGGTCTTTTCTCCCTCTCAAGGATGGGGTCAAGTCTTATATTTTGTCCTAAGTCAAACAGACCTAGGTTTGAATTCTGCTTCTGCCTCTAACTGTGTAATTTTGGCCTCTTAATTTTTCTGAGCCTGGGTTCCTCATCTGCAAAATAGGGACGGCAACACCTACCTTACATGAGTTGTCATGAGGACAACTCATGTAAGGACTCAAAGGACCTAACTACTTACTAGCTGTGTGATCTTAGGCAAATTACTTAACCTTTCTGTACTTCTCTACTTATCTCCTGGGTTGTGTTAAGGATTAAGTGAGTTAATATTTATAAAGAGCATCCAACAGTGCCTTGCGCATGGCAAGTATTACTTAAGTGTTGGCTTATTAACATTGAGGTATGTGAACTGGCCGCCATGCAGAAGGCCTCCGATAAACGTGAGGCCTCTTCTCTTCGCCCTCTCCTGCCCACAGCTTTGGCTGCGGGAGTGGAGTCTGGTTTCTCTGAAGACAACAGGATCCCAGGTTGAACTGTTTTAAGGTGGCATTAGTTCACCTTCAGTCACCAGAAAAATAAAGTAACAGAGACCCCTAGTGGGTCCCGGTCGCAAATGCTCAGGCTGATCTGTGTGTCTGTGACTGATGACCCGTAGGGACCAGGAGGGCAGTACAGCTGCGGTGGGAGCCCGCACACTGGGGGCCACAGGGCTCAGGAGCCACCTCAGTGCAGCCTTCATCCTGCGGCTGGCCTTGTCCCCAGGGCTCAGTGCCGTCAAAACCACACTCCCAGGTAGAGGCCGAGACGACCTGGCCTCAGGTAGCCTTGGGACACACAGGAGAGAGGCTGGGAAGAGGTGGCAGAAAATGGGCAGGCTTAGGACTTTTTTGCTTGAATGAGTCATCTAGCGTCTCTGAGCTCCAATTTCCTGGTTTGCAGAATGGAGTTAGTAATACACTCAGGTTACTGTAAGGATGGCTTAAATTAACGGATGTAGAAAGTTAAGCACCATATTGGTACACAGAGAACACCCCCAAAATGGCAGATATTGTTGTTTCATGGTAAGTGAGTGTACGGGAAATAATTAGGGTATACACCTATACAACACTGGACAAGGGGGAAGCCGCCATGGTTTATAGAAGCTGAGACAGAAGCTGATCCAAGAGCCTTGGGGGTCAGGCAAGGCCTCGTGCAGGAGACTGAATTCTTTAGGAACCTCTGGTGACAGGAACAGAAACCTCATACTCCAGCTGGCTGAACTGATTGTGAGGCTGTGTTGGCTCATAGAACTCAGAAAACTGGATCCAGCAGCTTGATGATTTCACCAAGGGCACAGACTCTAAAAAAAAAAAAAAATTATCGTGATGTATATAAAACATACAAAATGATTTAGAAAACAACATAACATTCATCTTGGGAAATAAATATAGTTGAAGCTTCCTGGCCCTGCCTCAACTGCACTTCTCCTTACGCTCTACCCCACAAAGGGAACGACTATCCTAAATTTGGTGTGTATCCTTTCCACACATGCACTGACACTACTCCTGTAGGCTTATGTATTCCTAAACAGCAGATGGTAGAATTACATATTTTAAAACTTTATCTAAATATATCATAGAGTATGTATCCTTCTGAAGCTTGTGCATTTTTTCCACTTAATGTTAGCTTTTGGAAATGTCCTTGTTGATATGTGTAGGCCTAGGTTATTTTCACTGCTGTATAATATTCCATGGCGTGAGTTTACCACAATTTTCCGTTCCCTTTTGAATTTCTTATTATTGCAAACAAAATGTGCATGGATCTATCTGAGAGCTGGACATAGCTACATGGCCTGTCCTGTTGTTTTATTTTGGTGTCTTTTTATACACAGGAGGGTAAAAAATGTTTTTAGGTGGTAGGAAGGACTTTTTTTTTTTTAAAGTTTGAACCTATTTTTATTTATTTTTATTTTTTAAAGTGTACAATTTGATTTTTTTCTCATTAGTAATGTATATATGGCAATCCTAATCTCCCAATTCATCCCACCCCAACTCTTCCCCCCGCCACTTTCCCCACTTGGTGTCCATATGTTTGTTCTCTACATCTGTGTCTCTATTTCTGCCTTGCAAACCAGTTGATTTGTACCATTTTCCTATATTCTGCATATATGTGTTAATATAGGATATTTGTTTTTCTCTTCCTGACTCACTTCACTCTGTATGACAGTCTCTAGGTCCATCCATGTCTCAACAAATGTCCCAATTTCATTGCTTTATACAGCTGTGTAATATTCCATTGTATATATGTACCACATCTTCTTTATCCATTCATCTGTTGTTGGACATTTAGGTTGCTTCCATGTCCTGGCTATTGTAAATAGTGCTGCAGTGAATATTGGGGTGCATGTGTCTTTTTGAATGATGGTGTTCTCTGGGTATATGCCCAGTAGTGGGATTGCTGGGTCATATGGTAACTCTATTTTTAGTTTTGCAAGGAAATTCCATACTGTTCTCCATAGTGGCTGTACCAATTTACATTCCCACCAACAGTGCAAGAGCGTTCCTTTTTCTCCACACCCTCTCCAGCATGTTCTGTTTGTAGATTTTCTGATGATGCCCATTCTAACCGGTGTAGGACATGTATTTTTTGTTTATGGTTTATGCTTTTGATCTTTTGGCTTTTCCAACCCCAAGTACATATAGGTATTTTATACTTTTTCCAAAAAGTTAAAATACGTAGGTCTTTAATTCATTTGGAATAGATTTTGTGTATGATGCAAGGTTGAATTCATTTTTTTTTCATACCATTAAGTAATAAACCCAGCACCATGTACAGAATGGGTCATCCTTTCCCTGCTAATTTACGATGCCACCTAGGTTGAAAAACAAGTCCTGTGCTTGTAAGGGTCTTTTCTGGAAACTCTATTCTTTTCCACTGGTTGATTTTTCTGTTATTGCATTAATAATGCAGTGTTTTAATTATTTTAGCCTTGCACTATAATTTGATAGCTTCTAGATCAAGTCCATATGCTTTGTTTGTCTTCAAAATTGTCTTTGTTACTACTGGCTTTTTGCTTTTTAAAATTTAATTGTTTAATAATTTCAGTTTGTCAGGTTCCATTAAAAAATTTGTTGAAATTTGAATAAATTATATTAAATTTATAGAACTGACATCTCTAGGTATTCCAGCCATGAAAATGGTATTCTAGCCATGAAAATGGTATTTTTAATGCCTTTTTTAAAAATATTAAAACATTTTTGTAGTTTACGCCCTAAAATTCTTTCATGTGTTTTGCTAGATTTGTTGTTACCTTTTTTTAAAAAAAAAATCGTTTTCTATACTACATTTTAAAAACTCTTTGTTATTAATGTGTAAGAAAGCAATTGCTTTTGTATATTGGTCCCATATCTATAACATTTATTAAGCTGTTTTGAAATGCCAACGATTTTTTTTTGCATATATTCAGAAACAGAAGAAGTATGTACTCATTGCTATTTTGTTTCGCAATAATTTTTTTTAACCTTTTGGAAAACTTTTCTAAATTTTTAAATGTTATAGAAAACATTTAATTGCTAATGCATATATATGGAATCTAGAAAAATGATACTGATGAACGGAGTGGCAGGGCAGGAATAGAGATGCAGACGTAGAGAAGGGTCTTGAGGACACAAGGGGGGGGGAGGGGAAACTGGGACATAGTGAGAGAGTAGCATTGACATATACACACCACCAAATGTAAAATAGGTAGCTAGTGGGAAGTTGCTACAGAGCACAGGGAGATGAGCTTGATGCTTTGTGAAGATATAAAGGGGTGGGATAGGGAGGTTGGGAGAGAGGCTCAAGAGGGAGGGGATATGGGGATATATGTAGACATATAGCTGAATCACTTTGTTGTACAGCAGAAACTAACACAATACTGTAAAGCAATTATACTCCAATAAAGATAAAAAAACATTTATTATTTTGTAATTTATTTTATTCTAAAATAAAAGAAACAACAGCAACAATCTATTATCAAATAGAGATGGTGGATAAGCTCTGAGGCTCCTTCTTATTTTTCAGGATGGATCATTGACTTAAAAAGAGAGACAAGAAGACTCCCCTTTTCAAACCACAGCTGCACAGTGCACATTTAAAGAAGCTGAAAAAGATGAAACTCATAACAGAGAGTTCTCTCACTCATGGAAGAGAGGAACATACTCCAAAGAAACTAGGTGAAGTTGTGGGGGAAAAAATGAAAATAGGAAAACTATCTTTTCTTTGACTTATGCGTAATTTACTTCATTGTGTCTTTCACAACAGAATTTTTTTTTCTTTTTTCTTTTGGCTGCGCCGTGGCAGCATGTGGGATCTTAGTTCCCCGACAAGGGACTGAACCTACGCCTCTTCCGTTGGAAGCTTGGAGTCTTACTTAAACACTGGACCACCAGGGAAGCCCCACAACAGAACATTTTTGAATAGTATTATGATATAAAGTAATTTGTGGCACAATGTCAAGACCCTTTAATCACAGTTTAGCGAAAAAGTAATTGAATACTTCAAATATAGACATGTTGGAGTCTGGAAATGCCAAAACTTGTCTGTTACAATTTTCCAAGTAGAATTGAAAAAGCCAAGGAAACATCCTACAGAGTGTTATCATGTGGCATTGGGTGAAGAAACACACACAACAGCTGAAAGGCTAATAGAGCCCTGTATAATTGATATTCCAGAATGCCTGCTGTATGAAAAGTCTGTGAAAGCAGTCATGGTTGTATTATTTTCCAGTGGTACAGAGTTACTTATGAAATCAAAGGTTTGGTTGTAAACAGAAAGTCTGAGTTGATACCTCATTTGCAGTTTCAAGTGGGAACCAGAGCAAGAAAATTTTCTTCAGAAAGTCCAGGCTGTAGTGCAAGCTGCTCACCACTTGAGATCCACTCAAAGTGTCTGTGGCAAATAGGGATGCTCTCTGGAGTCTCTGGAAAATACCAACAGGAGAATCACAGCCTCTAGGATTTCTGAGCAAGTCTGTGCACTCTACAGAGTCTCATTTTGACAAAGACCTTCTGGTTTGCTACTTGGCCTTGGTAAAGACTGAAGCTTATGCATGAGACATAAGAGGACCATAAGGCCTGAGCTTTCCATCATGTACTGGGGGTTATTTGACTCACCAAGCCAGAAGATTGGGTGTGAGCAGCAATAATCTATTGATATTATCAAATAGAGATGGTATATAAGCTCTTAGGCTCATGCAGGTCCAGAAGATACAGGTAAGTTACGTGAGCAGATAGCTGAGCCTTCTTCAATCCCACGTTGCTTCCTCTCCCTCAGTATATGACTATGGCCTCATGGGAAGTTCCTTATGGTCACTTGAAGAGGAAGAAAAAGCTCGAGTTCAGTTTACAGATGGGTCTATGTGCGTTCTAGCTCCGCTACGGGTGACCCTGAAGGATGGCAATTTTCCTGCACTTCTGGGCTGTTCTGATATGTGAGTCGAGAGGACTCCTGAGACACTGGAGGAAGCCCCAGGGCAGAAAGCACTGGAGACAGGGCGCCTGGTAGAGGATGGGGGCACTGTACTGTGGGCTGGGTCTAAGCTCACGTCCTTTGCAACTGAGACTGAAATTAAAGGTGGCCAAAGGCCCATAACCTGGGGCACCTGCTGTGGCTCCAATGTTGTTTGTTTCATTTTAAGCTTTGGACAGATAACTGTGTGGAGCTAGGCTGTGTTTCCCTTCTCCCTCATGTTTAAAGCAGGTGGCTTTTCTAGGCTTTTAGGATGAGGTTCTGGCTGTGAGTGGGGAGGACAGTTTGGGAGATGGGCTAGGGCAGTTTTCCCAGCTCAAATCTCAAAGTCACCTTCTCTGTTGGTATATGAATGACTCCAAATAAGGCCTGTCTCTGAAACCACTTCTTTATCTCTGAGCTACAAGTCTAGTTTCCTGTTCCAGTTCCAGCCTCCAACCCTAGAACTCTACAGGCCTAGCCTTCCAGTAATGCCGTGTTTCACATGTTATATTGTGGTATTTTCTGAGACCTCCTTCCACTGAGCCCCTCCTCCCCTACCATGTAGGTGTTCTCTTTCACTCACTCATAGTATTCCTGCCCTGCTCAGTTTGGTTTCTGTTTCTGATAATTTTCCCTCAATGTGGGGCTCTTACAGGATGAACTGGGAGATTGGGATTGCCATATATGCATCACTAATAAGAAAAAAATATCACATTGTGCACTTTAAATATATGCAGTTTATTGTATGTCAATTACATCTCAATAAAAGTTCTTTAAAAAAATGTGAGACTCCTTCCTTCTGGGATGAATCGATGGCCACACGCATCTGAGATTTCCACAGACATAAACTGCTCTCACCTTGCTCTTCCCATGTCCACATCCCCTACACTGTTGAGCCTGTGGGACTTTTCCTCCCTGTGCAGGATGCTCTCAGATGTGTTGGCCCAGGTTTCTGTTCATGGTGTCTTCCCTCCTTTTCAGGGAGGAACTTTTGGGGGTGAATTTTCCATTTTTGTGTCCAAGTCCTGTTGTGTCTGGTTTGTTGCATTTGTCTGTACTCCAGGGTTTGATAGATTTTCTCTTACCTGGCCTAGTTTGGTTGAAGAGGTTATATGTGAATTTTTCATTTATTGGCTTTATTTTGTTTTTTGATGGGTTGTACCCTATTTGGTTTGCTTGTTTGTCAAGAGGGGTTATAGGAAGGTTAAAAAACTAAACTGCCACTATGACCACATTGCCCTTGAGTTATATTCTTAATTAACTGATTTTTTTCCTAATTTTCTAATGTTCAGGTTTAAAGTTATGAATTTTCCTATAAATCCTGTTTTTGTTGAAGTCCACAGATTTGCTATGTAGGGCTCTTGTGTCATTTATTGTTAAGGATTGGGTAATTACAGTTTTGGTTTCTTTTTTTAACCCACGATACCTATTTTTTTCTCTGCTGGCTAGCCATGTAGATTGCACCTGCCTGGTACAGCACTGAGAACCAGGCATGGAACGTCTACATGTTCTTGTAGGTTCACAGGCAACTGGATAATAAGAAAGGGGCCATTTGAGGCAGATTATTTGCTAACACAGTGGAATGAGCAGGAGGGGGGAGCTGGGAGACAGGAAAGGAAGAGGCTGCTGCAGGGACCCAGGGTGCAGCAACTTCAGCCACAGGGCTCCCCACCCTGGATCTGGTTCCCCCGCCGATCTGAAATAGCCCCTGCTTCCCCCAAAGTGTGTCCCTTAGCAGTTTCCAGGGTAGTCGCATCCATTCCCTCTCTCATTATTCCCAATGGCCGAATGATCTGGGTCTAAAAAGGTCCCCTGAAGTCTCGTGACTTGGCCATACCACACAGCTAGCAACCACCCACACTGGTAAATTCCAGTCTGTTCTCCTTGACTCCGAGTTCATACCCCAGTACAACTATGCTGTCTTCAGAGAGCAAATATTCTAGAGGTTTTCAACCAGTTTTAGCAAATAAACTCTTTTCGTCAAATGCAATCTTTGGTAAATCTTCAGTATAAAATAAGTAAAAAGAGTGTAATGAATTCCCTGGGGAGTTAACAGTTTCTTTCTTTTTTTTTTTAATTTTATTTATTTACACAGTTTCTTAATTTATGGGAGTTGTATGATTGTTGTGGAATGGATGAAGTACCTTCATGAAGCCCCAAGCTTCCTTGAAACAGTTTGAAAATCGCAGATCTCTCCAAACTCTTCACTTTACAGATGAGGAAGTGGAACCCAAAGAAATGGAGGGGATTAACCAAAAGCACACACAGAGTGGAAGACCTGTGGGGAAACTGGTATCCTGGCACCTGGAATAGTACCATTTCTATCACAAGGACCTTCCCTCTGGCAGCAAGATCTTAAAAGGAATGAACTTACTAGTTGTTTAAGGAAGTGCTTCTCAACTGGGTTCCAGAGAGCATCTTTCAAGATGCTCTTTGAAAAGCAGGTTACAATGCTCAAATAAATTTTATAATAATATATAATATTATATATATATAATAATATAATATATAATAATATATAATAAATGCCATCCTACAATCCCCTATAGCTGACTCTAAGAAGTTCAGTAACACAGAAAGCTGTTTATCTTTGTTTAATCCAGCTTCTCCAAAAAAATTTTTTTTTAGAAAGAGGTGCACCATTTTTCTAGATCTACTTGCATTCTGTTATGAAGCTCAGAAAATATTTCTCTTAAGGAATAAATCTCTATAGGATGATGGGGGTGAGGTGGGGTGGAGAGAAAGCTCAGGCATCATACCAGTAGGTACAAGATTTCAGGTGTTGTCACCTGTACCACTTCCTTTGCCTGGGAGTTAGTTGGCCAGCCTCTCTGGCTGGTGCAAGGATGAGACATAAATGAGACAAAAGAGGAGAAAGCTGACTTCAGATTGCACAGTGGAGTTTCGTACTTTTTGTACCTTCTAAGGGAGGAATAGACTACAGGAGTCTGGATGTGGCCAGTGGTCTGGAACCAAGAACGATTCCCCAGTCTATTCTTTCATAGTTCTGTCTCCTTCCTCTCGTTTGAGTCCACCTCCAAATCCTATGGTTTCCCCCTTTTGAAATTCCTGCTGACCCGTCTTATCGCCTCCTTCATCTGCCTCCAGGCAGAGTCCCCTGATGTCAGTCTCTGCCATCAGGCTGTTCACGTACCAGGCTGGTCTCCCTTACACCTTGTGTGTGAGCGTGAGTACCCAGATCTTGAACAAGGGTGAGGTTCCTATGCTCCCAGCCCCGGCATGTCCATCTTTCCTTAAGTCAGGAATAGACAGACTCGATTAAATTCATAACCACCAGAGGGCGCAGAAATTAAAGACGTTGAAAGGATGCTGCAAAAACTTCATCCTGAAGTAAGTCCCCGCACACAGTCTTGGAAATAGGCAAACTTTGAGAAGCGTGGAGTGGAAGACTGTAGCTTTGGTCACCACTTGTGACCTCTTCATCACCTTCATTTCAAATGCAATAGAATTCAGTTGTAACAAAATGCATGGTCACACCATTTTGGTTATGCCTGGACCTAATCTCAGCCCTTCATGTATGTGTAGGTAAAGAGTGTTTAGAATTTGTTTTCTGTCTGTTTTCAGAAACGTGAGTCCCAACGGGGGTTCCTTTATAATAAAAAGGTGGCCATTTGGTTGCAGTACAAAGCAAGGATGGGGAAAACAGGGTATGCGGTAAGATTGTTCTGGGCTAGCCTTCAGAAAACAGGGTGCTGTGCTGTTATTTACCATGTGACTCTGACTTAATAATAACGAGAGTGGATGTTCATTGAGCATCTAGTATATGCCAGCAAGTGTGCCTGGCACATTAGAAATAGTATCTCTCATTCTCATGATAAACTTGCAAGATAGGTATTTTCATTTAATAGACATAAAAATTGAGGCTCAGAGAGGTTAAATGCTATGGCAAAGTTACACGGCCAGCAAATGGTTGGGCCATGAGTCAGTCTCTAAGTGTGTTTGACTACAAGGCAGGTGATCTCCCACTATCTTCAATTTTCTCACCTTTTGATGTTTTGATCGCTATACATTTTTCATAACAAAATCCACACCTATCTTCCTGTTTCATTTAGGCTAGGTTAACTGTTGTAACAAATAATCCCAAACTCTCAGTGGTTTAACAACGTAAAAACCTTTCTTGTTCATGTTCATGTCCAATGCAAGTCAGACAGGGGCCCCTGCCCCACATGGCCCTTCAGAGACCCAGGCTCCTCCCATGTGGTGGAGCTGCCGTCTTCAGCATGTGGCCTCCAAGGTCTCCGTAGGCCAGATAAAGAATGGAAGGCCGCACATAAGAGATTTGGGAGGTGCCAGGCCTGGAAATGACATACTCCATTTTTCACTTGCCTAAATTACATCACTTGGTCCTAACCTAACTGCAGAGTGGCTGGGAAATGTAATTCAGTTCCATGCCCGGGCAGAAGAGGAGAAAATGGGTACTGGTGAGTGCTGTACCTCTCACACCTCCCTATCTCATGAGATTATGGTGGGGATAAAATGAAGGATCTGTCAGGGCGGGAGAAAATGGGTACTGGTGAGTGCTGTACCTCTCACATCTCCCTGTCTCCTGCGATTATGGTGGGGATAAAATGAAGGATCTGTCAGGGCGCTTTACGGGTGTGATTCTGGTGGCTTAAACTGGGAAGAAAGGGGCTAGAAGAGAGGGAATGAAGGTGGAACGTGTCTGAATAGGAACTGTGACACCCCAGTTAAGAGCATGGCCTTGTTCTGTGAATCCACTGAGGACGGCCACATCCTTATCCACCGCCGATACCTCTAGCTCCATTGGGTCTGTTGGTCACATGGCCCGTGAAACAGAGTACCTGAAACCACAACTTGGACTTGCTGCCCGCTTAAAACTGATGTTTTTTGAGCCATCAGAGAAGTGGAACAGAAATTTAGACGATGGTGCCTTCAAAATCCAAGGAAACCAAACACGATGCCTCTTTCTTAGTGTTATGAGGTGCAAGGTGCAGCAACGTGCCCTTTACCCAAGAGAGATGTCCCAACATATCCCAGACAAAGGGAACTTGAAAAAAATTCACCCATGTGGCATGTTTCTGAGTCTTTGCGTAGTTTGCCTCCCATTGCCGTACATTGTGTCTCACTCGTGCATTCAAGACCCTTGTCAGCTCCTGCTCACCAGTTCCAGTGGGCACCATGTCATCAGTATAGTGGACCAGCATGATGTTCTGCTATCATGACAGTGCAAGGAAGTTAACATGCCCCCGGGACAAGGCAGTGAATGTGTCCCTGCTGAGTAAACATAAACTTTTTGACTCTATCCACTGAGGCTTGCCAGGTACTGTGTTGATCTGTCCCTCTAAAGACCCATATTTAGACTGACCCATATTGCAGTAGTTCATTGTCAGGGGTGAACTTAATCAGAATACAGTAGGGACCACCTCCTTCATCCTCCTAATCTTCGATGATGGGGCTAACTCTGAAATTCCTCCAGAAATGTGATTAATTCTGATTAATTTAGAGGTTGGTATTAGGGATGGGGAAATTTCAAGGACTATTACTTGACCCTTCCAATCTTTATGACCTTTACTCCACAAATCAGGCCAATACTGTGAGGGATCCATCAGCGGCTAGGTTTATGCTAAGTATGTCTATCCCAACTATATATTTGGGAACAGGGAGAATAACGACAGGGTAGGTTCACAGATGCACTGGATACTCTGGACACTGACTTTGGTCAGGATGTAGAGTCTTGGAATTCCCTTCACCATGGCCTTTGTGAACTGGGTTAGAGGTGAGGGTCACTGTTTTCCTTTGCATTGGCTAATGTCAGCCTACTGTTTTCCAGATCTAAATTTTTTTGTGTGTATATAAATATGATAGTGTTCTAGTTGGCCATCCATTTACCTTAACCCCAGGATACCAAAAGCTATTAACAACTCCCATAAATCCCAATGGCTCAAGGAATCTCAACTGCCACTCCAATTTGCTTCCTGTTAAGTAATTATGTTCATTTGGCCTCTCAAAGCCAACACTGAGCTTCTCTAAGATGCTTACATCTTCCTTACCAATGTATTTCTTACTGCCTTAGTGAAGAGTTTATTCACCGAGTGGTAGGTTTTTGAACCATATCTGGTATAAATCTCTGTTTAATAGTCCCACTTCCCCAAGCCCTCTGACGTCTTCTTTAGCACTATGCCAATCTGGCATCTCCGCTTTGTTTACTGTGGTCCCTTGTGGAGTCCATGCTCCAAGCAACCATCCCAGCAAACTACCCAGGTGTTCTTGACACAGATGAAATTATGAGTCATACATGAGCTACCGCATGTCAATGAATTTCCCACCCTCCAGCCCTATATTCTGCCATCCTCTGGGCTAGCACCCTCAATATTCATTTCCATTTATATTCCTCAGTCCCTGCTAAGTTTTGTAATTCCCATCTAGACAGTTTTCTCCTGAAACAGAGATTTTGTATCTCCATCTGAGCTTGCTGAGGTCTGACTTCGACTATCAGTCTGGATACAAAAAGTGTTGCTGGAAAGCAGCTAACTTGTCTTGAGGACGGCAAGCATCATCTTGTGAAGAAACTGCTTTAGGTGAGATCACCGAACGTTCTCCAGGCAAGTAGACTCTAGTCTCCTCTGGCAAAGGTGAAGGCGCTGCTTCTTTGAGAAGGAGCCTTAGGGAATTTGGAGTTTCAAGGTGCTCGGTTCAATCACCTAAATGTATCCATCCCAGAACTCAGAGTTCCACATGTTCCCTATCGTGGTTCTGACGGGACAGAGAATATCTGCCAAGCTTCTGCATTGTATTTTTTTTAATTTAATTAATTAATTAATTTGTTTATTTATTTATGTATTGGCTGTGTCGGGTCTTCGTTGCTGCACATGAGCTTTCTCTAGTTGTGGTGAGTGGGGGCTACTCTTCGTTGTGGCGTGCAGGCTCCTCATTGCTGTCGCTTCTCTTGTTGCGGAGCACGGGTGCTAGGCATGCGGGCTTCAGTAGTTGCGGCACATGGGCTCAATAGTTGTGGCTCACGGGCCCTAGAGCACAGGGTCAGTAGTTGTGGTGTGTGGGCTTAGTTGCTCCGTGGCATGTGGGATCTTCCTGGAGCAGGGATCGAACCCGTGTCCCCTGCATTGGCAGGCGAATTCTCAACCACTGCGCCACCTAGGAAGTCCTGCATTGTATTTTAATAGCAGGTCTGGAACACAGCATCAGATCTTTGCCCTGATTTTCAGCGCAGTCTCCTTTGAGGCTGCAGGAAATAAAGACTTCTTTTAATGTTGCCATAGAGGTCATCTGGATTTTAGATCATGCTTTAAATTGACCTCCCTGAAGCTGCTATTTATTTAAATGTGTTTAATGTTGTCATCAGCACTCACCCTAATCCACAATCCTTGTCATTAACGTTGTTTCTATATTAGTTGCTGCCATGACCACTTGATCTCCGCTGGGCATTGCCTTGACCTCTCTCCACCTGCACTTTATCCCAATTAACTAAAGTGAAAGTTGATGGATCTATCAAACGCAGAGGGATTGCTACCATTCCATGTACCGCCAGCAATGAGGTACCTGTTAATCTCAGATAGGTGGACCATTCACCTCCCTAATTCCATCCTCAGGACTGTTTTCTAGAATCACTCTTGGGCAATTGTTTTAGTTCGTGTTTTCTAGGCTAGGGCAGAGTTTAAGCAAGGCTCAAAATGCTAATGTTATATTTGTGAAATGCAAAGACCAGCAGCGGAGTGAGGGTGAAGAAAAATGGGAAGTGGGTCAAGGAAGTAAAGAAACTCAGCAACATGTTACTGTACTGGCCGTTGTGTTACAACAAGTGTTGAAAAGACATCCACCTCAATTGGTTTGCGTGTTCAGGCTGCACATCGGACTTTCTCCAAAAGTTTTTCAAGGAGAAACTAGTCCTCAGAGTAGTCCACACAAGGGAGAAGTGGGGATAAATTTATCACACAGCTCCCCTCCATCTTCCCTTTCTCGGTGGGTATTAACATCGCTGTTACGTTATCTGGTTCCACGGCCAGATCACGCTTAGATAGCCATGTGCTGGGCTCTGAGTGTGGCATTTTAGCCAAGTCTAGAAATGGAGAGCACTTTGGTATGGCAACATGGTACACGTTGGCCCCATGTGGCCTGGGGCCTACCCTGGATTTCTACCAGCTTAGGGAGGTCATTTCAGGCAGCGCCAGCAGCATGGATCAGGAGAGAGGCAGAGCCTTAGGAAGGAAGCCAGGGATTATAATTCAAGGAGGCACAAAGTCTGGTGTCATCTGTACTATGCTTCAGAATAACAGGAACAAGTTAGGTTCACGTTATTGCTTCCTTGGAGACTATTTAGCCAGATGCAATTTTGTTACTTTCAAGGGCTTAACATGTTATAAAGTAAGACTTAAGTGTGTGAACATTGTCCTTGAAAGCATCCAGGTGTGACTAATTTTATGCAATAGCCCTGCTCCTGAAAAGTAAGGGAGAGTGCCATGTTTCAAGGTTCCAAGTGGATAACCCTTTTTGTAGTGTGGATTCCATTTATTTATTTATTTATTGGCTGTGTTTGGTCTCTGTTGCTGTGCGCAGGCTTCCTCTAGTTGCAGTGAGTGGGCTTCTTATTGCAGTGGCATCTCTTGTTGAGGAACACGGGCTCTAGGCACGCGGGCTTCAGTAGTTGCGGCGTGTGGGCTTAGTTGCTCTGCGGCATGTGGGATCTTCCTGGACCAGGGATCAAACCCATGTCTCCTGCATTGGCAGGCGGATTCTTAACCACTGTGCCACCAGGGAAGTCCCAGATTCCTTTTTTGATGTGACCGATCACACTCTAATTTAGCAGCGGGAAGAGTTCAGTTTCAGCATAATGGGTTTTCTGAAAGGTCCATATGTATCCAATGTTGTATCCTGATCTCAAAAATCTATTGTTTTCCCAGGCCAGATCAAATTTTTATTCACTGGGGATAAAGCCAATGGCTTCCAGATATTGTACATTCTCAAGTAAACTTGAAGGGCATGCATTTTTCTCATGAGGTGGCTCCTGTCTTGCAATTCTGGACTGGGTTATGTGGAGCTCCCTAGGCTGGGACAGCCACAGGCACTGGTGAAGGAAAACCAGAGTGAAGACTTTAACTTTTGACAGCAGCATATGTCAAGGACAAAATAAGAATGAATTAAGCTAATTGAGCTCAACAGGGTTGACCTTTTAGGGTTCAATGGAGGAGATAATCATTGTAGTGACAGGTTCACATTTCCACAGTAGAAAAAGAATACTTTTCACTGTGCAAATACTGAGATGCTTTCTCTTACTTCCATAGCTTTGTTTCTTCATAGAGGGAGTTGTACCGTGATATTTGTTTGAGAACCATGGGTGAACAGTATGATGTTAGCATTAAATACTTGCAGAGCCTTGCTACTTTAATGAGTCATGTACAATTCTCTTAACACCCACCAGCGAACTGAGGTTTATTTTCAACTCAAGGCCCAATTCTGTCCCTATATTGAAGAAATTGTTTTTTTTGCCTTGGATGAGCCTTGTAAAACAAGTTTTCTCTCTTCCTTGTGCTCTTTGTCTGGATCTGTGTGGCTTCCTGACCTCGGGAATCTGTCCCAATGGCTCTCAAACTCAGTTGTGCACCAGAACAACCCCAGAAGCTTTAAAAAAATACAGATATCTAGCATTATACCCTCACTGAGTCAGAATCTCTAGAGATGGAGCCTGAGGATCTCCTATAATGTTGAAACCTCCTTATGTAATTGTAATACTGCAGTCCTACAATTCTTGGATATTCTTTTTTTTTTTTTTAATTAGGAAATAGTAATAGCCTATTTTTATCTGTGCTGATACTATTGGGTTACTTTCTGGATTCATTTTTTAAATCAATCAATCAATTAATTAATTAATTGGCTGCGTTGGGTCTTCGATGCTGTACACAGGCTTTCTCCAGTTGTGGCAAGCGGGGGCTACTCTTCATTGTGGTGCGCAGGCTCCTCATTGCTATGGCTTCTCTTGTTTGCGGAGCATGGGCTCTAGGAGCATGGGCTTCAGTAGTTGTGGCACACAGGCTCAATAGTTGCGGCTCATGGGCTCTAAAGCGCAGGCTCAGTAGTTGTGGCACATGGGGTTATTTGCTCCATGGCATGTGGGATCTTCCTGGACCAGGGATTGAATGCATGTCCCCTGCATTGGCAGGCAGATTCCCAACCACTGTGCTACCTAGGAAGTCCCTGGATTCAATTTTTAAGACCACCTCCAGATGCCTCATCAGTAGATATGGGATGCTTCTTGGTTTAATAGAGAAAGGACCATTTATCCATACATTCAACTATGTATGTATGTTTGTATCTGTCCTTCCATCTAGTGAACACATATTTATTTTTCTTCCAGTTTCATTGAGATAATTGACACAAATATTTACATTTTGATGCTTACTACAGGGATAACTGCAAGTAGAAATCCACAGGGTTACCTGAGCCTTAACTGTGTGGGGCTCTGGGTCAGTTACTGAGTCTGTGCTAGTCTGTGAGTTCTTTGGAGGTAGAGACCCCATCTCCCTACAAGGTTGTGTCTTTAGTAACTTTTTAGTGTCATAACTGTGGGAAATGTTGGACATTTTTTCTTATTGAAATGGAATGAAAATAGAGTCACAAATTCCTCTATCTATTCCAGCATGCAAACAACACAGAAGTGTTGGGGATTTTCCAAGGGCCCATTGCTTGTGGGTTTGAACATTCACTAAGCCTTAATCTATATACTTGAAGTCTGAAAGTGAGGATAGGTCACAGGGGTTCTTGGGAGGCATTAGAATGGTAGGTGTGGACAGGAGAAACAACTGGGAGTGAAAACCTTAACTGAGGTAGACTGAGATATATTTTATTCTAGAGGGATGGCTCTTCCTCCTCTTATAGCAGGTATGCTGTCTTAATGTTGCAGTATTTTGAACTGATGAATATCTGAGCAGCCCTGCGTGCACTTGGTCTGGCACTCTTGTTGAGAATGGAGGGCAGAGGACAGGGTGCAGCCTGATTTGGAGGGGTAAAAGGGGGCTCTGAAGAAATGGGAGGTGATCTGCATCTGTGCACTCTATCCATTAGAGCCCTTAACATATTAATCATAGTTGTTTTAAATTCCTGTTCTGATAATTCCAACATCCCTGCCATATCTGATAGTGGTCAATGTGAGAAAAAGATGGAAATTCTAAGAAAGAATAAAAAATAAATGCTAGAGATTGAAAACACTGCAACAGAAATGAAGAATGCCTTTCACAGGCTCATTAGTAGATTGGACATGGCTGAGGAAAGAATCTCTGAGCTTGAGGATATGTCACCTTAACGCCTAAAACAGAAAAGCAAAGAGAAAGAAAGAAGGAAAACAAACACAAAAAACCCATAATAGCGTATCTAAGAACCGTGGGACAACTACAAAAGGTATAACATACTTGTATTCAGATTACCAGAAAGAGAAGAAAGAGAGTAAGGGACAGAGGCAATGTTTGAAGAAATAATGACTTGAGAATTTCCCCAAATTAAAAACCACAGATCCAGGAAGCTCAGAGAACACACGCAGGATAAATGTCAAACAAAACAAACAACAAAACCCACTAGGCATGGCTTATTTGGACTATTGAAAAGCAAAGATAAGGAAAAATCCTGAAAGAAAGAAGGCAGAGGGGGAAAAAATCACTTCACCTAGAGTGGAACAAAGATAAGAATTACCTCAGAAACCATGCAAGAAGAGAGTGAAATAGAATATTTAACGTGTTGAGAGAAAACCCCCCACCAATCTAGAATTCTTTACCCTGAAAAATTATCCTTCAAAAGGGAAAGAAAAATAAGAACTTCAGACAAACTAAAGTTGAGGGAATTTATTGCTAGTAGAACTGCTTTGCAAGAAAGGATAAAAGAAATTCTTCAGAGAGAGGGAAAGTAGTATAGATCAGAAACTCAGATCTACATTAAGGAAGGAAGAGGATTGGAGAAGGAATAAGTAAGGTAAGGTAAAAGTTTTTACTTTTGTTATTCTTAATTAATCTGAGATAACAGCTATTCAAAACAGTAATAGCAACAATATATTCAATTATATATACTAAACTTATGTGTATATATATATATATATGTATGTATATCTTATGTATAAGTGAAGTTATTGACAGCAACAATGTAAGAGTAGAGAGGAAGGAATTAGAATTATTTTGTTCTTACCTGTGAAGCACTATAGTGTTATTTGAAAGTGGGCTTAGACTGGTTGTAAATGTATATTGTGAACTCTAGGGCAACCACTAGAAAAAGTTAAAGAGAGAAACACAACTGGTATATTGAGAAAGGAAAGAAAACAGAATCATATAAAATGTTCAATTAAAATCACAAAAGGTAGAAAAAGAGTGGAAGACAAAAGTAGGAACAAAGAAAAAAACAACAAATAACAATAAAAAATATGGTAGATATTAATCCCACTATATCAATAATCACTTTAAACATTAGTGTTTTAAATGCACAATTAAAAGATAGAGATTGTTAGAGTGGATTAAAAAACAAGACCCAACTATATATTTTGCACAAGAAACTCACTTTAAATATTAATACATACATACAATAGGGGCTGTAGGAAGATTCTGAGCAATCTTCCTCCCATGGGCACACAAAAATTACAACCATTTACAAAGCAAAGATTGGTGAGAAATAGTGGAAGACTAGCAGAAAAGATCTACAATTAAAGAGATGAAGGAACAACAAGACTGGTAGGAGGAGCAGAGATGCCATATAGTCAAGACCCATATCCCTGGGTGGGCAACACACAAAATGGAGAATAATTACAACTCCAGAGGTTCTCCTCAAAGAGAGAGAGGTCCAAGCCTCACATTGGGCTCCCCAGCCCAGGAGTCCTACACTGGGAAGACGAGACCCCAGAACATTTGGCTTTGAAGGCCAGTGGAGTTTACTTTTAGGAGAGCCCACGGTTTGTGGGAAATAGAAACTCCACTCTTTTTTTCTCTTGGCCTCACCATATGGCTTACAGGATCTTAGTTCCACAACTAGGGGTCAAACCCAGGCCTACAGCAGTGAAAGCACCATGTCTTAACCACTGGACTGCCAGGAAAGTCCCTAGAGATGCCACTCTTAATGGGTGCACACAAAATATTACATGTGCTGGGACCCAGGTCAGCAGGAGCAATTTGAAAGGATCCTGGGTCAGACCCACCTGTGATCTTGGAGAGCCTCCTGGAGAGACAGGAGGCAAGTGGGCTCACCCTGGGGACACAGACATTGGTGACAGCCATTTTGGGGAGCTTGTTGTACCACAAGGACACTGGTGCTGGTAAGCTCCATTTTGGAATCCTCCCTCTAGCTTATTAGTGCTGGGACCCAGCCTCATCCACCTGTGGGTGGACACCAGCTCCAGGACAACCACAGTCCCACAATCGACCATGACAGGACTCAGAACACACCCTATCAGCAGACCAACACCAGCTCTGGGACACCAGGGCCCTGTAGCCAGTGACCCCAGAACCTGATTCCACCTACCAGCGGGCCAGCACTAGCTTCGGGCCCCCTTGAGACTGAGCCCTGCTCACCCGCAGGCCGACACCAGCTCTGAGACAATTTGGATCCCTCAGCCACCCTCCCCAGGATCCAGCTCCACTCATCAGTGGGTTGACACAGGTTTAGAACACTCCAGATCCTGTAGCCAGCCATGTCAGGAACTGCCCCCACCCAGCAGCAGTCCAACACTAAATCCAGGACATCTGTCCCCACAACCACCCACCTCAGAAACTGACTCTGCCCACCAGTGGGCCAGCACTAGTCCCAGAACCCCCTAAGGCTCCACAGCCAGCCGTCTTGTGACCCAACCCCACACACCAGTGGGTGGCAGCCTCTGCACAAGGCAGGGCCTGGCAACCAACTGGACCAGGGGCCAGTGACACTTACCAGACTGCCCACGGTAGTCAGCCTGTCACCACAGAAGGACTCATACAATCTACATAAGGGCCACTCCTAGAGCATAAAGCTCTGGCGACCATAGGGGAGTGTGCTGCTGGAAGGCATAGACTGTGTCCTACAAAAGGCCACTTCTCCAAGGTTGGGAAACATAACCAATCTACCAAATACATAGAAATAAAAACAGCAAATTAGGCAAAATGAAGTGACAGCAGAATATGTTCCAAATAAAGGAACACATAAAACTTCAGAAGAAGAACTAAGTGAAGTGGAGATAAGCAATCTACCTGATAAAGAGTTGAAGGTAATGATCCTAAAGATCTTCAAAGAACCCAAGAGAAGATTGGGTGAACAGAGTGAGAAGTTAAAGGTTTTTAACAGAGAGTTAGAAAATATAAAGAAGAACCAGAGATGATGAATACTATAACTGAAATAAAAAATACACCAGAAGGAATCAACAGTATTGGAGATGAGACAGAGGAATGGATCAGTGAGCTGGAGGACAGAGTAGTGGAAATCACTCAAGCTGAACAGAAAAAAGAAAACAAGAATAAAAAGAAATGAGGACAGTTTAAGAGACCTCTGGAACAACATCAGGCATGCTAATATTCACATTATAGGTACTCCAGAAGGAGAAGAGAGAAAGGTGCAGAGAACATATTTGAAGACATATTAGTGGAAAGGAAACAGACATCCAGGTCCAGGAAGCACACAGAATCTCAAATAGGATCAATCCAAAGAGGACCATGCCAAGACAAGTTGTTATCAAAATGGCAAAAATTAAAGATAAAGAGAGAATATTAAAAGTAGCAAGGGAAAAGTAACAGGTTACATATAAGGGAACTTCCATAAGGCTATCAGCTGACTTTTCAGCAGAAACTCTGCAGGCCAGAAGGGAGTGGCACAATATGTTTAAAGTGATGAAAAGGAAAAACTACAACCAAGAATGCTCCACCCAGCAAGGATTTCATTCAGATTTGATGGACTGATCAAAAGTTTACAGATAATCAAAAGCTAAAAAAGGTCAGCACCAGAAAATCAGCTTTACAAGAAATGTTGAAGGGAATTCTCTAAGTAGAAAAGGAAAGGGCATGACTAGAAATATGAAAATTACAAAAGAAAAAAAATCTCATTGGTAAAGGCAAATATATAGTAAAGGTTGTAAATCAACCATGTATAAAGCTAGTAGGAAGGTTAAAAAACAAAAGTAGTAAAATCATCTATATCCATAATAAGTAGTTAAGGAATACACAAACAAAAAGATGGAAATCCTGAAACACTTGAAGATAAAACACATTTCCAAATGACGCATAAATCAAAGAAGAAATCTCAAGAGTAATTAAAAAAATATTGTGAATTAAATGAAAATACAGCTTACCAAAATTTGTGGGATGCAGTAAAAGCAGTGCTTAGAGGGAAATTTATAGCATTGAATGCATATATTAGAAAAGAAGAAAGATCCAAAATCAGTCATCTAAGCTTTCACCTTGGGAAAGTAGAAAAAGAAGACTAAATTAAATCCAAAGTAAGCAGAAGAAAAGAAATAATAAGAATTAGAGCAGACTTCAATGAAACTGAAAACAGGAAATCAGTGGAAAAAAATTAATGGAACCAAAATCTGATTCTTTGAAAAGATCAATAAAATTGATAAACTCCAGCCAGGCTAAGTGAGATAGAAAAGAAAAAAGGCACAAAAACTAATATCAGAAATGAAAGATGAGAAATCACTACAGATCCCATGGACAATGAAAGGATAATAAAGGAATACTATGAACAACTGTATGTTCACAAATTTGATAACCTAGATGAAATGGACTAATTCCTTGAAAGACACAATCTGCCAAAACTCACAGGAAGAAACATACAATTTGAACAGGCTTATAGCTATTAAGTTAATTGAACTAATACTTAATAAGCTACCAAAGCAGAAAGCACAAGGCCCAGATGAATTTGCTGATGAATTGTAGCAAAGACTTAAGGAAGAAATTATACCAAGGAGCAATCAAGATGGTGGAGTAGTAGGATGTGAAACTCACCTTCTCCCACATATACATCAAAAATACATCTACATGTGGAATGATTCTCACAGAATATTTACTGAATCCTGGCAGAAGACTTCAGACTGATGAAAGGGCAAGAAAATCTCCACATTATCTGGTAGGGAAAAAAGAAAGCAAGCAAGAAAGGAATCATGATGAGACCTGTGCCCCTGGGAGGGAGCTGTGAAAGAGGAAATGTTCCTGCACCCTGGGAACCTGGGAAGCCCCCTGACTGATGGGGATCAACTGGGACATAAGGGAAGCTTCAGAGCCTTGGAGGAAAACGCAGCAACTGGTTTATGGCACCCAGAGCAGAGGGAGAACTGCAGATGGTGAGGGTCGCTGCCCTGCACTCCCCAGCCTGAGATGCATGTCCCCTGGTGAAGGCGAGGAAAGGTGCTGGAACTCAGGCTTCGGAGATCAGAACTGGGCAGAGGACTGGTGTTGGCTGTGTGGAAAGAGCCTGGGGGGGCTGGAATCCAGTGTGACCGCAACTGAGGGTGTACGCAGAGGAAACCTAGGCCGCCTTAGAGGCCAGTCGACATTGTTTGAGGGGTGCACATGAGGGGATGGGCGGGACCCAGGTTGCAGCCTTTTTCCCTGTGAATGAGTTCACAGAAGGCAGGATACTGCCTGGAAGTGCTCCAGGGGCAGTCACAAACCACCGCCGCTGCCCACCCAGACACCAGGAGTGGTGGTGAGCCATCTCCACATCCATCGTGTGCTCCAGGGTTGAGCCTGAGCTGCCACAGCCACTGAGAACCCCAGGACTGGGCACCAGCTGCTGCACCTGCACATCCCCTAGCAAGAGGATAATGACAGCACATGCTGTGGAAAGAGGCAGGAGACATCCATACTAAAAACAGCCCTTGCATCCAATGTATTAAAACCACACATGCTACACAGGGACACCCCTGTGTATAAATAGCCGTCCAAGACCAGAGTAGATAATGGGTTCTCCTAAATTTACAGAGTAAGAGAAATATAAGTAAAATGAAGAAGCAGAGGAACCACTCCTCTGCTTGGTCTCTGTTAAAAGACTAAGAGAATTCCCCTGAAAGAACAAACAATGAAACAGACCTTTTCAGTCTAATAGACACTGATTTCAAAAAGGAGATAAGGAAAATACTGAAGGAATTAAGAAAGGCTATCAACAGAAATGCTGAGTATGGTAAAAAGGAACTAGAAACTATAAAGAGGAACCAAGAAAAATTGCAAAACTCATTTGCAGACACGAAAGCTGAGCTAAAGGCAATGAATAGAGGAACAAATAAGTGACCTGGAAGATAGAATAATGGAAAGCAGCCAATCAGGACAGCAGACAGAAAGCCAAATGAAAAAAAATGAAAGCAATATAAGAGATCCATGGGATGATATAAAGCATACTGATCTACGCATAATAGGGATCCCAGAAGGGGAAGAAAGAGAAAAGGGGATCAAAAATGTATTTGAAGAAATTATGGCTGAAAAATTCCCAAACCTAGAGAAGGAAACAGATATCTAGGTACAGGAAGCACAGAGGGTCCCAAACAAGAAATTATGCCAATTTTCTATAATCTCTTCCAGAAGATAGAAGCAGAAGGAATACTTCCAACTCAATAATAAGCTTATGAAATAAGCTTATGAAAAGATGCTTCACATCTTTAAGTCATTAGGGAAATGCAAATTAAGACAACAATGAGATACCACTGCACACCTATTAGAATGGCCAAAATCCAGAACACTCATAACACCAAATGCTGGTCAGGATGTGTAGCAACAGGAACTCTCATTCTTTGCTGGTGGGAATGCAAAGTGATATAGCCACTTTATTTTTTATTTTTTTAAAAAAATTTATTTATTTATTTAATTTATTTATTGGCTGCGTTGGGTCTTTGCTGCACATGGGCTTTCTCTAGTTGCTGCGAGTGGGGGCTACTCTTCATTGTGGTGCACGGGCTTCTCATTGTAGTGGCTTCTTTTGTTGTGGAGCACAGGCTCTAGGCACGTGGGCTTCAATAGTTGCAGCACACGGGCTCAATAGTTGTGGCTCACGAGCTCTAGAGCACAGGCTCAATAGTTGTGGCACATGGGCTTAGTTGCTCTGTGGCAGGTAGGATCTTCCCAGAGCAGGGCTCAAACCCGTGTCCCCTGCATTAGCAGGCGGATTCTTAACCACTACGTCACCTAGGAAGTCCAATACAGCCACTTTAGAAGACAGTTTGGTGGTTTCTCACAAAACTAAACATGCTCTTACCATATAATCCAACAATCACATTCTTGATATTTACCCAAAGGAGCTGAAAACTTATGTCTACACAAAGACCTGAATATGAATTTCTACAGCAGCTTTATTCATAGTTGCCAAGACTTGGGAGCAACCGAGATGTCTTTCAGTAGGTGAAGGAATAAATAACCTGTGATGCATTCACATAATGGAATATTATTCAGCGCTAAAAAGAAATGAGCCGTCAAGCTGTGAAAAGACATGGAGGAAACTAAAATGCATGTGACTCAGTGAAAGAAGGTGATCTGAAATGTCTGCATACTGCATGATTCCAGCTATAGGATGTTTTGGAAAACGTAAAACTATGGAAACAGTAAAAAGATCAGTGGTTGCCAGGGGTTCGGGGAGAGAGGGACGTATAGGCAGAGAACAGGGGGTTCTTAGGGCAATGAAACTATAATGGTGGACACATCATTATATGTATGTCAAGACTCATGCGATACACAACAACCAAGACTGAACCCTAATGTACGCTGTGGACTCTGGGTGATAAGGATGTGTTAATATTGGCTCACGTAACAAATGTACCGCTGTGGCGGGGGATGTTGAGAGTGGGGGAGGTTTTGGAGCGGGGGCAGCAGGCATACGAGAACTCTTTGTACTTACTGCTTAGCTTTACTGTGAACCTAAAACTGCTCTAAAAAATAAAGTTTTTAAGAGGAGAAGAAAATGATCTGAAATTTCCACAGAAATTCAGGGCCCCCTTAGATTTCAGGCATTAGGAATGTCCTGTACCTAAGAGCCTAAAATGTTTCTATGTGGGGTTCCAGATTTACACAAGTCAGAGAGGGACACTTGGGGCTGGAGGATTCCATGAGCAAGGTGCCTGTGGCCAGGATCCTGTGGCAAGAAAGAGGGGCAACAGAGAGTGGGGTGGTACACCCCTGGGATCCACTCTCCTGCCCACTAATGTCTGGGTCTGCTGAACCCTCACTCGCTCCCTCTCCACTTCTTCACTGTGTGGACACCACTGGGTGTCTGCCAGGCATTGCTTTTTCCTCCCTCAGAATCTGGAGTTCAGTTTTGCCCTGTCTCCTTTCACACGGAACTTCCTCACCTCTCCACTGGATGATAAGAACAAGACTGGCTCCTCTTTTCTTGTGTCTCCAGAGTGGCCTGGAGTGTGCTTCATGTCTGGCCACAAGATACTGGTTTGAGCGAGCAGTGCGTTATGGATTTATCTCTGCTCTACAAACATGCTTCATCCTCCCAGAAACAGACCCTTTGCTAGTGAAGCTTCTTTGACCCACGTTAGTCCCAGGATATACAGTATGGAGCTCCCTGGTGGTGGCAGGGCTGTGGGTGATTTGGCAATAATACTATTTCAATAAGATTTTGAGGGTATTTCTGAACTCAGACATTCCTAATTCATTTTTTTTTCATTCATTCTCTCATTGCTTCATCACAATTTTTAGGCCTTTGGTGCCGGACAAGCACAGATGGTCTCTGGACCCCTCCAGTCTTTTCCAGTGTGTGAATCTGAGCTTGACCACTTAATAGCCTGAGTGACCTCGAGAAAGTTCCTTAACCACTGTGAGTCTCAGGTAACTCTTTGTCTTACTTCATGGAATAAATAAAGAAATATATGTAAAGCACTGATCAAAATGCCAGGTACTTGTTATTATTCAAAACCACTCCCTCAGCATCAGTTTCTCCATCAGGTTCAGGTCTAGGTGATAATAGTCACCATACTGAGCATCTACCCTGTGCTGGGCACTGTGCTCCATGCTCATAGAGTTTTATAGTAACCACTTTTAATCTTTATAGTAACCACTCGGGTGAGTATTGTTATTGATATTTCAGAGAGTCTAGTGATGGGCTCCAAACCACTGGCCTCTGGGACGCCAAAGGACTCTTTCCACCAGCTGCGTGCTTTGTGGGATCGTAGGCCTCCAAGGTCCCTGTTGTCTTTTTTTTTTTTTTTTAAAAACAAATAAATAAATAAATTTATTTTTTAAAAAATGAGGGAGCACATCCCCAGCCCTAGGTCAGTACTGGGGAGCAAACCCGAAGAAGGATTCTTCTGTCCACCCAGAATCTAAACCACAGGATTCAGAGCCTCTGCCTGCTGTAAGAATCTCCTTGGAAAATTATGAACGAGTAATGCATTTCTTAGCAGTCACTTACTCAGTTGGGATTCTAGCCCTACCTAATCATCTTTTTTTTTTTTTCTTTTTTTTTTCCCTGTTGTCTTTAACAGGCTCTGTGATCTGCTGAGAGGCTGCTGGGGTGGGGCGGGGGTGAGAGGCAGCAGCAGGGAGTGCAGCTTGTTTTCATAGCACCTGGTCTGGCTGAAAGGAAATCCAATATACCTGTGTGGGTGTGCAGCCCTGCAGCCTCCATTCTGGATCTGGTGGGGAGCCGCTCTGATTGGGCTGATGGTAGCACTGGGATTCTTTTTTTTTTTGGCCGTGCCATGCAGCTTTCAGGATCTTAGTTCCCTGACCAGGGACTGAACCCGCGCCCTTAGCATTCTGAAAACACGGAGTCTTAACCACTGAACCGCTAGGGAATTCCCTGGGATTATTCTTATACAACCATTTAAAAGAGATTTCCAGTTACAATAGCAATAACCAATTGGATTCCAATGTCTAGAAAATACAATGTGCCCCCAGATTCCAACCCCTGGGCACTGTAATCGTAGTAGAGGTTTTGTTCAAAGGCTGATTTGCATGGTAGGGGTCTGACTTGTCAAGATCTTCACCCTTTCCGGAGCCCAGTTCTCACCTCTGAGAAGGAAGAGGGGCCTGGTGGGCCTGACACCCGCCTTCCTCGGGGCCTTCTAGCCTCCCTGGGGAGTGAGCATCATCTTCTGCATTTGTCTGTGTGTACTAGGGGAGGCGGTTGGAGGCTACAGGAAGGAAATGGGCTGCAGGGGTCTGTGCCTTGGGAATCTCATTTTTGGCCTCGTCCTAGGCATTTCCACCTTCCCACAATGAGCCAGTACATCATTAGTAACATACATGCCAGAACTCAATCTCTCTGTGCCTCAGTTTCCTCATCTGTGAAATGGTAATAGTCATAGGATCCATTTCATAGACTTGTGAAGATCAATGAATTAACAGAGAGCATTTAGAAGATCATCTGGCAAGTTTAAGTGTCTTATAAACTTTATGTTGCTGGGCTCAAGAAGCAGGAAGAAAGGCTACACCCCTAAAAAGGGGTCTAGAATCGTGGAAAGTTGGAGCTGTAAGTGGCCTGGTCTAAGCTCTGAGTCAGTGTTAGTTACAGAATTCCAACCTTTGTCTTCATCTCAGGTCTTTCTCGATGGGGACTTATTTATTTATGTATTTATGCATTGCCCACTGCGTGGCTTGTGGGATCTTAGTTTTTGGACCAGGGATCGAAACTGTGCCCTCGGCAGTGAAAGCTCGGAGTCCTAACCACTGGACCACCAGGGAATTTTTTTCTTTTTTCTCACCAAGTGGCCTGTGGGATCCTAGTTCCTCGACCAGGGATGCAATCCATGCCCCCTGCAGTGGAAGTGAACCAAGGTGGGGCCCTGTGGAGCTCCCAGACACTGAAACTGTGTGGGGCCTGGATGCCTCCATGGAGACTTTATTTTCTGAACCCCAAGCCCAATCTCAGGGAATCACAGTCTCTCTGAAACTTCCTTTGTACAGCATTACATCTGGCAGTTGCCGCCTCAGAGGAAGAAGAGTTCCTGTGTGAGTCAGGCTGTGACGGCTTCGTGGGTAGACCAGAAGCCTGTGCTGGGCAGGCTCCCCAGGTGAGTAGAGATGCCCGCCTCTGCCCAGGCAGGGCTCCCTCAATAGACTCTTTGTTCTCAGGACTCTCCCCAGCCCCACCCAGTCTTTCAAGGTCCCACAATCTGGGCTCCGATCTTTACTTAAACCACCAAGCCCTTGCATCAAACCACAAGAAGAAAACCACATGTCTTTTGAGTTGGGCTGTTTTCTTTTGTTTTGTTTTTTTCTTCCTCTCTTCTCCTCTCCCTCTTCCCTTACTTCTTCACCACAACACACACACACACCATTTTTCTCCACAGCAGCTTTCCCATTAGGAAGCTGCTTCTTGGTTTCATGAAAGGAGGCTGCCCAGGATTTAGTCCTGGAACATGTAAACAAAGCGGTGCTCACAGCCCTTAGGACACCTGGGGCACCAACGAGCCCCTCTCTTGGACCCAGAGGCCTCACCTCAACTGCTGTCTGAGAACATGGTGGATCTGGGGTGGGAGCTGCCTCAGGTCTGCAGAAACTTGGGCAGTGACCCAGCCTTGCACCCAGAGGTCTCAGTCAGTGCCAGGCTTGTAGATTTCTGGGTCCGGTGAAGACTGTGGGGTTAGTGCTGACAGCCTGGCTCCCATTTGAGCTGTCCACACGCAGCGGACTTCTGGCCTAGGGAACACAGGCTGCCTGTCTAGTACTGTGGAGTCCTTTTCAGGGCAGGCAGGGAGAGACAAGGTGGGTGGAGTAGGGGAAGGGCTAGAGTCTCATCGGCTTGGCTGGCTCCTTGGTCTGAATTCTCACTGCAGGTGAGACAGCCCCAGAGTACTTCCTGCAGGAAAGTAGGTGAAGGGCCTTCAGTACCAAAGGGTCCAAAGACACAGTCCTGAAGTCATAGTGGAGGGTGAGATGGGCTCTACCAGGGGTCATGGATTCAAATGTTTTCTGGGCCCAGGCAGGTACTTAAACATGCAAAGGGCCAGGTGTAATAAAATACATGGCAGGCTAGACATCTAATTTAAATTTTGAAATTATATTTTTGAAACATTCTTTTTAGCCAAATAAAACATATTTCCTGTCTAGATATACCCTCCCCCATCCCCAGGATGTGAGTTTCCAATCCTCTTGTATACAATCCACAGTTCCGCTATTCTGATACAGAAGGGGTTGTAAAGAAATGTAACAGAGTCTCTAAAACATGGCACTGGGTTGGGTGTTGGTAGACCTGTGGTTGAAAACACAGGCTTTGGGGTTCAGCTGTGATGGAAATTCCTCACTTGCTTCATTTCAGCTGTGTGATCGTTGGGTAGGTTACTCAATCTTACTAAGTCTTGGTTTTCTCATCTGCAAGATGGGGATGATGAAAGAATCTATCTCATAGCATGATGAGCCCCTCATATAGTGGGCACAGCTCAATAAATGATTACTAGAATATTCTGCACCCCTCCCAACAAACCCACACAAGGCTGAATGCCTTTTGCCAAAGAGCAATAGTTTGGTGAACTGAGGGTTAATGTTTTCTGTGGTTCTGGTCTGTGGCAAGAGGGGTAAGAGTCAGAGCCAAGGTCAGATCTGCACAGACCATTTCCCTGTGATCGCAGAACAAAAACTCTCTTTGCAGTTCGGCTGTTAATTTTAAATTCAGTAGAGGAAGGCTGGTTGGGGAAGTTTTGCCCTCAGGTCTTGGAATTTCTCACCAGACCTCCAATGCTCACCTCCAGCTGGGGGTGCTTGGCCCACGTGGGTCAGCAGTAGTCCATTTGCCCTTGATCTTGGCAGAAAAAGCTGGTCTGTCCAACACCAAGGAGCCTGGGGGTGGGGTGGGTAGGGAAACCCGCCCATTAACCTGGAGATATTTGAAAGAGGGGCTGGACTAGGCTTCCTGAAATCTACCTTTCACCCCCACAGAACCTGTGCACTTGAACTTGTTACTTGCAAACTCCTTGAGGGTGGAGGCCACCTGCTCTCTCTGGATTGCCACAATCCCTAGCACAGCATCCTTGATAAAGGATCTGCTTAATACACACTGAAATAACTATACGAAACTCAGACTTGAAAGTAGGGAACGGGGAGAGATTCTTCACACTTTTAAAAGGAATTTTCATTTTATAAAACATTTCCCCACTGAGTTCTTTATTTTTTAATTAACGAATGAATTTATTTTTGGCTGTGTTGGGTCTTCATTGCTGCTGGAGGACTTTAGCTGTGGCTACTCTTCATTGCAGTGCATGGGCTTCTCAGTGTGGTGGCTTCTCTTGTTGTGGAGCACGGGCTCTAGGCACGTGGGCTTCAGTAGTTGTGGCACATGGGCTCAGTAGTTGTGGCTCACGGGCTCTAGAGTTCAGGCTCAGCAGCTGTGGTGCACAGGCTTAGTTGCTCCGCGGCATGTGGGATCTTCCCGGACCAGGGTTCAAACCCGTGTCGCCTGCATTGGCAGGCAGATTCCTAACCACTGCACCACCAGGGAAGTCCCCCCACTAGAGTTCTTTAAATGGAAACTTCCTTGGATATTTAAAATGAGATTGTAATTTGAGTAGCTGAAACCTAAACCAATGGGCTAAGTTGATGCATACTGTCCTTGCACACTTTCCCTTTCCCGAGCATCTCTGTAAGTTCAAATCCCACCCGTCCTTAATAACAGTGAGTGGTGATTGGGATGTTTTGCAGCAGACAGCCTGCTCAGTGCTGTGTACATGACCATATTCTACCATTATAGCCACTTCATGGCCAGGAATATTCTTTCCCTCATTTTACAGATGAGACAACGCATGCTTGGAGAGTTCTGAATTATTTGCTTGTAGGAGTGGCCGCGTCAAAACCTACACCCAGTCCAAGGGCTGAACCCCTGCTCAGTGCCGACTCTTAGGAAATGCCAGCTTCTCCACGAAGACCTTCCTGCCCCTGCACAGACAGGAATATCTCATTTCTCTGGCTCCTAGCGTTCTCTTGGTCTTCTCGACCTTGCATTCTACCATGGGTGGTGGCCACTTAGGTGTTTGCTGCCTCCCTGCTGCCCTGTCACCCCCTCCCCCAGCGCTTACACGGGACTGGCCTGGTGTGGCCCAGAGCGTGGGAGGTGCCTCCCACTCCCTTTGCGTTCCCAGCAATGCCAGGCTCCATGCCAGCCCCCAGGGGCCTCGCTGAGTATTTCAATCCAGTTTGCTATATCTCCTATCCCTCAAGAGGGTGCTGAGGCTCTCCAGGAAGGAGTCTAGCAGAAATGTAGAGTGACAGGTCTCTGTGGACTGGGGGGTCTTGGAGGGCGCTCTTGCGGTTCTGGTTTAGCTTGGGCAGCGTTGTGAGGTGCCCCCTAGGGCTGTTCCATCCCAGTGAGATCTGGGAACAAGCCTTGAGGCTCCAAGCGGCCTTGTGGTCCCACAACCTCCTGCTTGGAGCACCTGCCTGGGCACCTGAAAGGCCACGGCCTGCCCTGGGGCGCGGTCCTGAGTTCAGGTCCATCGTAGCCAATTGCACCAACCCTCTGTGCTCGGGACCCCCACCTGCTTACTGCGGCCCTGCTTGCAGACCTGCTGGGAGGGGACAAGCAGATCCCAGATGGGCCTCACCTTGATCACTGCTCTGAGCATGTGTTGCCATGCCCCTGTTCCTTTGTTGGTGGAGTGGAGGTAATAATAATAATTAGCCTGGAACCCAGTTCATCCCAGACCTCACATCCAGTCTCTCCCTGGATGGTGCCGGCTGCCCCCAGGTAGTGAGGGGAGGTCATTAATGTTGCTCCCGTTATGTACCTAAAGGAACGGAGGCTCAAGCTCGTTAAGGAAAGAGGCAGGGATGCAGCCTGCGGCCGACTGTCCCAAACAGGGGCCTTGTGGGGGGCAGAGAGCTCCCCTGAGCGGAGAGCCGGCAGTGTCTTGTCCCGGGACCAGCGGGGGTGGAGCTTTGTGACGAATCTTGGCAGCCACTGGAGCACTCCTGGAAGGCACAAAGTCACAGGCCTGGGATGAAGGTGGCCCAGTCGGATTGCCCACCTAGCTCCCCTCCAGGCACCCCACAATTACACAGCGGCGCAGGAGCTAAATGGCTCTCCTGGCTCTGCCCCAGGCCGGCTCACTGTACTCTATACAGTACTGTACAGTAACGTACACAAAAGCACAACCACGTGTGGAGGGCGCAGGCACGTGACAGTGCATGCCAGACACGTGAACTAACGTACGTGATCGGACATGGGAACACACGTTCGCATCTTTGAAAGTTTTCAACGTGAAGGTTCGTGTGTAGGGGACTGACGGCACTGTGCTAAGTGTAGCTAAGAATACAAAGAGTATAAAGCGCGGCTCCAGTTGCGTTGTAACAGGGGAGATTCCTTCCTTTAACAAATATTGATTGAAGGCCCATCATGGTCTAGGCACTGCACTAGGCTTGGGGCACATGGCAAGGAACTAAACCAATGTGGGTCCTTCCTTCCCAGGGCATTAAGTCTGGTGAGGGACACCGATGTGTAAGCAACCAATCCCACTACGCTGTGCTCAGCGGTGGCAAAACAGAGGGACGTTTGGGGAGCAACGAAGCTCACAGACGGGCTTCTACCCCCAGGGCCAGGGTAGGTTTCTCTTGGTTGGGGGGGGGGGCGATTCACCCCAGATTCTCTGGAGTCTTAAAGCCTCCAGAATGACTCCAGCCCACCCTGGTCTTTCTCCAGAAGCACTCCCAGGCTGTTTCACAAAAGTAACTCAGATGTTTATGATACGATTATGTAATTTTTCTTCATCTTGCTTTGTTCCTTTTTGTGTGTGTCTCCTGCCCATCCCTTATGTCATAAACCCCGGGAAGACTCTGGGGACCATGGCGTCTCTTGGGTCCCCCCCAGACCAGCTTGGGGCTGGGACTGGACAAAGGGCACAAGTCTGGGAGCCCAGGGGTATGGGCAGGTGCTCCTCGCTGCCCCTTTCTGCTCTCCCCGGGACACATGATGCCCGAGGGAAATCAGGGCAGTGGGGTGGGGACTTCTGAGTAGGTTAAGGGAAAGCCGAGCCTAGGCTCTGCCCAGGAGAGGCCTTTAAATAGAGCAGAAGAACACTGTCAGCGCAGCCTGCAACAGAATTTGCTTACACTTTAGATTATTCATTTATATTGGGAACATCAACTGAATTAGGCTTTGAATAAAAATGGCTCTATTTTCAGAAGAGTCATGAGGACAATTAAAGGGCGGCATTTCCCTCCAGAGATCTACCATCAAACCATGTGCCTTCATTTTGGACATGTGTTCACGTAATGCGGCAAGTGTTCACGTAATGTGGCACAGAAGTAAGACATAAAAAGGAGTGTCCTACCCACAGCCGGGCAGTGCAGGTGGCCACCAGCCTCTGGTGGCTTCCCAGGTGCATGGAGGTATAATGGTGGGCGGGGCCAGTGTGGTGAGCCTGCAGTGCTGTCTCCTTTCTTGAGGCCATTTAGACAGAACGAACCATCCGCCTAAACTCAGGGTTTAGTCCTCTGGTGAGATGGGGCTGAGCTAAATGGCTTTCCAAGGTTTCCTGTTCCGTATGCTCACAGGCAGTGGGTACTGCCCCAGTGTCCTGGTCTGAGGACCTCGGCAAGGAATCTTCTCACTGATCCTAAAATATCCTCCCCATCTATCTGTCTCCATGCCTGACATCACCTGTAAAAGAGGTTAATTCTTTTTTGGTTCAGATATGTCTTTCCTGCAATTTCCTTGCAACAACACAACTTCCTCTAGTAGGCAAGCCAGCATCCTTCAGCCTTCAACACAATTTCTGGACACCTAGTATGTGCCCAGCATGGTCCACAGAACTGGGGACACAGCAAGGAGCCAAGCCAAGTCCCTGCTCTCTTAGAGCTTACATTGTGGAAGGGGAGAGAGACTGCAAACAAATACATAATGGATTAGGGATGGCAGGGCTGTTGGGAAACAGGACAGGATGACGGGGCAGCAGGCTCTTGCGTGTCAGGTTGTCAGGGAAGGCCACTCACATGGTTCAGAGCTTCCAGAAGGACTGCAGCCCACTCTGATCTGTCCCTCCCCAGAATTCCCAGGCTGTCTCATCCGGTTAATGGTTTCTCCTGTGATACATACTTATTCTCCGTCTTGCTTTCTTCTGTGTCGTGTTTCTTTCCCTCGCTCAGCACTTATGTCATAAGCCCCTTGACTTTATTATGTGTTATTTATTACAGTGTCTCTGGAAGTTTGAACAGAGGCCTCAAGAACGTGAGCCTGAGCCATGAGGTTCTGAAGGATGGTTCCAGGCAGGGGAAAGAGCAAGTGTAAAGACCCCAAAGCAGGAGAGGCTGGTGTCTTGGGAACAGCCAAGAAGCCAGAGAACTGAGTGTCGGGGTGGGGAGGGAGAGTGGTGAGAGCTGAGGTCAGATTGTGGGGCCAGACGGGCTATGAAAAGGGCCTTGGGTTTTACTTTGAGTGGCCTGAGAAGCCATGGGGAGCCTCTGAGTGGAGGAGCGACATGGTACAATGATGCTTTACAAGACGACTCAGCAGCCATGACCAGCTTGGGCGCTCTGTGAATTGAGGCCAGAGGGAAGGGCAGGGGCTGGAGACACCAAGGGCTTTAGAGGCCAAGAGAGGGACCTGGGACTTTATCATGAGGTCACTGGGGACCCATGGAGGATTTCAGAGTAAGGGAGTTAGTCCTGCCCCTCAGTTTGGAACAGAGGGCACTAGCCCAGAGACGTGAGGTCACCTATCCCAGAACACACAGCCAGATAAAGGCAGAGCTGGGAGGAAAAGCCAGGTCTTCAGGCTTCCATTCCAGTATGAGGTTTCTCCTGAATAAGAGGAAACATTTACTGAGCACATTCTAAGTGCCATGCACATAGCTCAGATACCAACCCATCTAATTTTCAGAACAACCCTAAGAAATGGACGTCATTATGATTCTCATCTTACAGAGAAGGGAACGAGGCACAGAGGGGTTGAACCATGCATCTGAGGTTACAAGGCTAGTAAGGAGCAGAGCTGGGGTTTGAACCCAGGCAGCCTGGATCAGGACTGCATGCAGTTAGCCAATGTGCTACAGGGCTTTGCGAAGTCTTCTGGACGTGTGAGGAGGTGGGCGGGGCACCTGGCCCCAGGACCCATTAACATGGTGTTTCCAGGGCCAAGCCAGCTCCAGACTTGTCTGGACTCAGGCCCCTGTACTTTTCCTGTAACCCTGTCATTAGTTATAGGATGGACTGACTGCTAAACAAGAGGTTGGCTGCTGTACAGTCATCCCAGGTCTGATGGAGACACACCTCCATTCCAGAGGCTGGAAAGGGCTCTGCTTAGAGTTTTTATAAAAAGACTGTGTTCCTTAATTACTTTAGCCCTTGCTGTCCTGTGCTTTTCTCTTATCTCCAGATGGCCTTCCACATGTATTTCCTGAATCCTGGGCTGGCTTCACATGTAAGCAAGTAGCAGGGGAGAATGCTAGGGCTCTCGGAGGCGTCCCCTTCCCCACGCACCTAAACTGCTGGCCCTCCTGCTGGTTGGAAGTTGCCTGAACAGTCCCACTTGACTACACAGGAGAACTATCCAGAGAATGTGTAAAAAGTCCTGAGACCTGGGTCCTGCCCCACACCAAATGAATCTGACTTTCTGGGGTTGGCCCCAGAGCAAGAAAGGGTACGTTTCAAAAGCTTCCTGTATGATTTCATATGCAGCCAAGTTGAGAATTACTGGATTGGACCTTATTATGGAGAGAAAGTGGCTTGACCAGGGTTGCACGGCCATCAGTGGCAGGATTGCAATGCTAGAACAATGTCCTTTTCCAAAAGAAATACAGGTTGGAAAAGGCAAGCCTCTTTGGGGAGGGGCACTTGAGTATCAGTGCACACAGATTTTTGGATGATGGAGGATGCCTTGTGAGAGTGGAAGAGTGGGCCCCGGGGCGGGGGCACCAAAAGGAATGGGGCTGCAACAACAGCTAGTTTCTACCAATGTTACTGCTCGGCCAAGGACCGGCACTGCCAGGGTTGCAGCCATCAGCAGCATGGCTCGAAGGTGGGGACCACAGACCCTGCCCCTGGCTGAGAAAGAAAACGTGTGGACGGCCTCCACTGAGGCTGAGAAGCATGCAAACTTCAGCCAGAGCAACTGTTCCATCAGAAGGATCACATTCATCAGAAATGCTCTCCTTAGTGCATTTAACACCTAGGAGGAGATTATCCTTCCCCACTGAGTCCCCAGCAGTGGGAGACGTTGAAGGAATAGGATTGAGGGGAAGCCACTGACTTAGCTTTGGCAGGGTAGATACAAAGGAGAAATGGCTCCCCATCAGGAAAATTCGCAGTTGACATTTTGCCCATTAGGCCCCAGTGCATTTAAAAAGATTTGGGGTGACCTCTGTGCCATAAACAGTCCAGAATGCCATATCTCTGGGGCAGTTTGATGGTACGAATCACCCAAGTTGAAAGATGAAGGGCATGAGGCTGGGAGTGAGAAGGATTCCTTCCGTAAGCTCTGGACTCATCCCCAAATCCCTAGGGTGAGGCTAGAGTTTGTGTCCAGAAGGAGGAGCCTGGTGGAAATCTCTGTGACTGATTCTCAGGCCTTCTCCCTGCCTGCCTGCCTGTTGCCTTAAGAGGCACCAAAGCCTTCCAGCCTGCAGGCCACCAGAGGGCACCCACAGACAGGGCCTGGGAGGGCACCCGGGTGGCACAGCAGAGGGAAAAAAGCACACAGGCAAGCTGCAACTTACTGAGCAGGCCCAGGAACCGGGAATGCAGCATCTGAAGCCACACCCAGCCCCTGGCCTTTCCCGTACAACAGCCACGACCACCCTCCCCTCCTGGTGGCTTACGCACCAAGACAATCCCTGCAGGATCTGGCTCAGTGACAAGCTGGGATTTTCTTCGTTCTTGTTTCCAAAATGAATTTGAAAAAGTCAGGTTCTCTGTAGATGTACAAAGACTGGAAGGGACTAAAGATGACACTTCATTAGCCTACCTTGTGGGCCAACTGACCCAGCCCCCAAACTAATGATCTGAATCTGGTGACAATGGCCAGTGATGGTTTTAGCCCAAACCTTTGTATATGTACCTACATTTCTTCTGCATTTATCACACAGAATGAGAATTATCTGCTTATTTACATGTCTCTAGAACTCGACTGGGTTCCTTGACAGCAGGAACCCTGTTCTACAAGCCTCTGGTCCCAGCTTAACTGAAATCTATGCCACATACACAGACCATTTGATCCCATTTCCCCAGACCTGGAAGACACCTGCAACGTGATGCCTGATTGGATCTCAAAAAGAGAAAACCTTCCTGTTGTATGATCTGCAATTATTTTCAAGCACGCTGGTCCATGGCTCTAGGATGGAGGTCAGCAAAGTAGGCTGGTCCATGACTCTAGGATGGAGGTGAGCAAACTACAGTCCCTGGGTCAAATCTGGTCCATTGCCTGTTTTGTAAATAAAGTTTTATTTGAACAAAGCCAGGGCCATTCATTTATGCAGTGTCTGTGGCTGCTTTTGTGCTACTGCAGCAGGGTTAAGTAGTTGCCAAAGAGACCATGTTGCCTGCAAAGCCTAAAATATTTACTATGGGGGGCCCTTTACAGAAGAAGTCTGCGGGCACTGGTTTCAGGAGAACAAAATGGTGTGTTGGAATCTGGCTGGTGGCAGGGCCCCTCCCCTTGGAATCTGGGGCACAGTGAGGAAGGTGGTGTCACTGAGCCTCCCAGGGCCAAGAATCAGGCTCTGGGCACGCCCCATCTGCTCTGTGGGGACAGACAGCCTGGCTGGGGGGCCACAGGTCTTGCATGGGTCCTTTTGGGTCCTGGTCTGGGTCTGCAGTGCTGGCTTCTCCTAGCAGAGCTTAGGAGGGACTTTTTTTTTTTTTATAGGTAAGAAATGGATTTATTTAGAGAGAAACACACTCCACAGACAGAGTGTGGGCCATCTCAGAAGGTGAGAAAGGCCAGGACCTGCCATCTTACAGCAACTCTTTTGTCTCTCTCTAAAAAAAATTGTAAGCAGTTTTCCTGAGGTATAATCCACATACCACCCATTTAAAGTGTACAATTCAACCCATTGTCTTTTAACATCCTTGCTTTGTGGCCTTTTTTCTCCCCACTTCCTGAAGCTACCCCTGTCTGAACTTGCTCTGTGTAAAGATTTCAGTGAATTCATTCGCACTCCAGTGTGAGTGATGACAGTATGATCACCTTAAATCTCCAGGTGACCAATCCCATGCAGTATCTTTTTGTCTCAGTTTCGGTTTTCTAAAAGTAGAGGCTGTGATGGAGTTTGAGGGGCAGAGGAAGATGTCCAACAGTGATGCAGGCCCAACAAAGCCTTGGCCAACCTAGCTCTGAAGTAAGGACTGCCCGTCAGGGTATCCTGCAGTAGGCTTGGAAGCCCAGCCTTGTATTCCTGCTGCTCTGTGTCACCGTGTGTGCGCCCCAGTGGGGGAGGCTCCCTGCAGCTGAGGCTGACTCTGAAGGGCTGACGCTAGAGCCTGTCTGCTGACCACTGACCACACTCCCCACAGCTGGACAGCAATCCTTCCTTGAAGGGGCTCTAGGGGCTGCATCTCCACGTGCACCCCACTCTTTTACAGAATTCCATCACCCAGTGGCCAGTTAGCTTCCGCCTCCACTCTCCCAGGACCAGGATGCTCCCTTCCTGCTGGGGTGCCCGCCTGCCTTTCACAGGGCTCTAGGCTTCCCTCTGCTGAGCCCAGACCTAAAACAGGTGAGTGCTTTCCTGGGTTCTGCCCTCTGGGGCCACATGAATCAATCTCCATGACAGTAAGAAGCCTCCCCCAACCCCGCCCCCACTCTGGTCTCTCCATCCGTTCTGCATGAGATGAGCCTCCATCGTCTCTGTTCAGACTAATCTGGCCAATTAGTCCAAGTCCCTTGGAGGTGCTGTTCCAGCTCCCTCTGAATGCAGTGCTTCAGGATGACCCGTCCGGTGCTCAGACCCGCACAGCATGTCCTTCCTGTTCTGGAGGACAGAGTGGAATCATGGTGTTGACTTGATGGAAGTATATCAAAATCCTCAGCTGTTCTCACCAGCTACTGCTAATCCACACAGGCCGAGACGGTCCTGCTGCAACTGGCTTCCCAGATCCAAGTTTAGAATCTCAGCCTTGTCTCGGTTTGGTTCAACGTTTAGACCGTTCCCAAGGGAATCTGCATTTTTACAGAAAAGGACAAGCATCTGATGAGGGATTTCTAGTTGGATCAAAAGATGAATTTTTAGCTCTGGAAGTTCTGTCCCTGAAAATACCTGTAGATGGGTGCTTCAGCTGAAGCAATTTTAGTATGAGACCCCTTCCTGGAGGGTCTCTTTATTTTAAGATATAGGGAAGAAAGTTTCTATCTTAACTGAGTAACAATATAGAAAAGAATGTAAAATTTACCTGCATTTGTAAGGGAAATTAGAGATTTCAAAGTCATTTCATACCTCCTTTGGGCAGGCTTAGACCCTAACCAGGCCTCTCTGGAGCAGGGTAAGGGAATATTTGATGTAGATAATTGTGTTGTCCACCCCAGTAAAGATGGCCATGCAGGGCCAAGACCCAGGCAAGAAAACCAACCAAACAGAACCAAACTGACACCCCCACGTGTCGTTTTAGACCACTCTATTTTCAGAGCAGGAGTGTCTTTCAGAGGTGAGCTAGCTGATTCCTTTGTTTTACAGGTACAAACACTGAGACCCAGAAAGGGAAATCACTTGCTCAAGGGCACAGATGGAACCAGAGTTACGGTGCCCTGATTCTGAGTCTCACTCATGGCATTTTTGGGATTGGCCAAAAAATTTCTTTGGTTTTTCCGTAAAACCCAAATGAACTTTTTGGCCAACCTAATAATATGGGTGGTGCCAGGGAGATGCCACTTGGAGGGAGGGGCTGTGAGGTTGGAACGTGAAGGTGCCGAGGAGCTTCTCAGGTTCTGTTCCTGGTGATCAGAGTCATAGATGCAATCCTGCAGCCAACTGGCAGGAACTACCAAGGGCAGTACGTTTAATCTCTCCACCTATAAGGTGGTCCTTTTCATTGATCCAGCTTGGGGTATGGGCTCTTCTTTTGGCTGAGTGCTGTCTATGAGAGAGTGTTAACAGGGTGTCAGTTATGTGTCTAATACTGTATTATGATGTCTAAGAGAATTTTAAAGTATCCCTTCATTAGAGAGCTTGCAGTCTAGGGTGACCATGTCATACACATGATACACACATGAACACTAATGGTGTGGTGCAGAAAAACAGCTCCCTGTGGGTAGACTCGGCCTGGGTCGGCTGACCAAGGGTTCATCCTAGATTCATTCTCTGTATGTGAAGCTAACAACAGAGCCACCTTCCACAATCTCAGGAGGAAGCCACATTTCTTTGCCAGCAGTCATTTCAGATGGTTGCTTCCCCTCCCCTCTATCAGTTCTTACAGAAACAAGACAGCTTTCCCCCAAGTCCAGAATGACTGTCTTCCTTGATCCTGCCTCTGGAACTGTGCTCACGACCCTGTCCTTTGGCCAACAGTGAGGAAACTGAGTGGGACTGGGGTTTCCAAAATCTCAAGTCCTTGGCCTTGAGAAGCAGCAAGTAATCTAGGTGAGAGAACACTAACATGAATTTGGGAACAGTGCAGAGTGAGGGTGCAGGTGCGGTTCTGACTGTGACTGGGGGAACAGTTCTCAGATGGGAAGGATGATGGGACTGAGTAATTAGAAAAACCTTCTAGGGTGGAGTCACTTGTGCTAGGCATTGGGGCACTAGTACAAGAGTGCCAGGCTTGGAGTTTGGGGTACAGATTTAAATTTGGGGTCACTCAAATTAATTTTGCAAAGGGATCCAGTTCCTCTGCCCTTCAAATTCCCCACCCATGGTGTCCACAGTGTCTAACAATTGTGTGACTCTAAAGTCAGGAAAAGTCTATCTACCCTGTTAGCGTGCATTTTCGCAGACTGGCCCCGTCTTGCTGCTTTTACTGGCTCTTTTCACACAGTTGTGAGTCTCTGTAGTTTCCTTCGGCCTCAGTTTCCCCACACACAGAATAGACAGGAGGTCTATTCCTCTGGTCCTTTCTAAGATAAATGGCATAGTAAGCCAGACCAATTTGGCATAAGCCCAGTGAAATATTACGCAGGAATACTTCACTTAAAGTATTCTCACTCAGTCTGTGAAGCATCGCCACAAAGGCTTCTGGAAGAGGAATTTCAGACAATGATGGCAGCCTTTTTTTCCATTCATTCAACAAAAACAAACATTTTGCAGTTCAAAGAATGGAGGAAGGACAGCCACTCGGCAACTATACAAGTGGGCTTCCTCGTCACCTTTCCTGAGTGTCTTTGGGCTGGAGAAGCCAGCATTGGACGTGGCACTTGGAGATGTGGCACTTGGAGAAGTGTCACTTGGAGCTGGCTCAGCTGCTAGGCAGACCACAACCAAACCAGTAAATGCTTTTCCAGATGCTGCAAACCAGCCTTTCTGGGCTGGAGAGTGCAAGGCAAGCTAGACTAGGGCCTGCTGCTTCCAGGGTTCCAACCCGACCCATGTCAGGAATCAGCTGAAGACTGATGTCCTCTTTTCCAAAGAGGAGGCCAGGACGCTTCTAGGATGAGAGCCCAGGAGGAGCCTGGCTCTGAAGACTTTGGCAGGAGTTCTGCCTTCTGCCCCTGGGGCCTGGATCTGAGCGTGGTCCCAGAGTCTTGGCAGGAGGCCATGTTTCGATTGGCATCCTTGGTGGTGGAGGAGGAAGCTGACCATGGCTGGACATCCTGTGTCAGTTTGGAAGGGCTTGGGAGTGCCTTTCAGAGGAGTCCCAAACCCTGAGCACACAAAATCCCACTGCTTTCATTCAGCACGAAAGTCTTGATTCTAAGTTCAGCGCCAGATGTGACTTTCAAAATGCACAAAAGGAACACAGGATTTCAACAAATAGAATCTTGCACGGCATTTGACTGTAATGGAGCGGTCATCAAAGGCCACCCTCCGCAGGTTTGAATTCGTTGAAGCCAACTTCCTGGTGGAGGGATTCTGCTACAGAGAAACCAGGCACTGGGTCTGTGTTTCTTCCTAGAGTTGGATTTGGAGAACTGCTGGGGCCAAGTACTCAGCTCCATTGTGTAGTGACTGGCATGTGTTTCCCCGAGACTAGAGGTGAGGGCACAGAGTACATTGGTCGCAAGATCCCTGGGAGATCTTCTTGAACGCAGTCCTTTCTAGGCCTATGTCTGCAGACAATCAACTCCTCCCTGGCTCGCAGATTCTCAGCTTTCTTTTAGCTCCAAAATTCTAAACAGGAGCATTCCAAGTGCAAGTGAAGATTATATTTTTAATATGAGTACAGGGTTGTTGGCAATCTCCAGTAAAGGTAAAGATACTCATGAGTTCATGCACATTTGATTTCCTTTAAAATTGTTATCAATATAATAGATATATATTTTATATACTTATCTATAGATACAATAATTTAAAGACAGTTCTAGTTGGATCTGGGTAGGTAGAAAGGACAGAGGTCTGCTCAAACTAGCTCAGGAAAAAACGAGGTTTATTGGATCCCATAGAACTTAGGTCTTGCAGAGGCTGGAGCTGGAAACTGGAAAGTTACTGGGAATGGAGACTGTGTTCATTCTTTCTCTTTCTCCCACGACTGTTAGCTTCCTCTGCTCCCTCATAAATGTCACGTGGCTTCAGCTCGCCATGGTGCTGACTGCACCCTCCTCTTCTTTCCCTCAAAACCTCACCACTGATGGGTGGATGTAGCTGTGGGTCAAGTGTCCATCTTTGCTCTAATCAGTCTTACGAGGAAGGAGAGTGACGTGGTACCTGGATGGTGGGCGGGGAAGTTTCTCTAGGGAGAGCTGGAATGGGGCAGGTGGGAAACCCATGCAGGACAGGAGCACCTTGACCGCTTAGCCCCTCCACTGTAGCCATCCTCTCTGTTTGGCTCCTGGGAATGCTCCTCTTGTGGTTCTTCTTTCATTCTGGTGGTTACTTTGACTGCTCCTTTGATGGTCTTCTCTCGCTGCCTGTCCCGTAGGTTCTGGTGTCCCCAAGGTTCTGCCCTTCCTCATTGTCCCTTTGCTAGGTCCTCAATAAAGGACCTAGTATGTGACACTGGGGATACAGCAAAGAACAAGACACAGCCCCCATCTTCCCAGGATTTACAGCCTAGTGAGGGGACAAATAAGTAGCTACAGTTGATTATGACAAGCTCTGTGATGGGAAGGGAGAAGGGTAACAGTAGTGCATAACAGGGACTTAACGCCATCCAGTGAGGACACTGTAAATCTGTTTCCAGCTCCTATTCTCTCTTGAACTGTATACCTTGTTTTTACCACTGCTTACTAGACATCTCCACCTACAATTCTGTAGCAGCCTTAGATTTAATCATATCCACAATGGAAATGACTCTATCCTACCTAGAGCTGTTGTAAATACAGGATGACTTATTAGCTAGGTATCCAGGAGTCCATTGACTCTTCCTATCTCTGATTACCAGAACCCAATCACTTTCTAAGTCTCATCAAGTCTCCCTTAGGAATGTCTGCTGGATGAGCCAAAGCCACGTGACGTGGGATAGATGTCTCTATCCCCACCGCCACCATTTTTTATGCAAATACACATTGTCTCTTTTCCTCGCTCTTACAATGCCCTCCGATTTCTCCTTGGCTGGTTTCTCCCTTCTCTTGCCACCCCGCCTTGCCCCGCATCTATCAACCAACCACACAGCGTCCAGAGGGAAGTTGTGTTTGCGTTTATGTTTTCACCTAGCTTTCATTCAGCTTAAAAAAAATCTTTTTTCCCCATTTTTCAAATATTATTTGAGACCATTCACTCTTTTAAAATATCTTATTAATTGTGCATGCATCAATATCAATACATTTAAAACCTTTTAAAGATTTTTTGTTTTACACCGAAGTGCAGTTGATTTACAATGTTGTGCTAGTTTCAGGTGTAGAGCAAAGTGATTCAGTTATACATATATATGTATTCTTTTTTTCACATTCTTTTCCATTATAGGTTATTACAAGATATTGATTAGTTCCTTGTGCTATACAGGAGGAAAAAATCTTGAATTCTACTGTTTTGCTATTTGTCTCAGCTTTCTCACCAGAAACCAAAACGTTACATTTTATGTTAGTTTTTCCATTTATGTAATTGAATATTCAACCCCATTGTTTTAGACTGTGTGTTTTCCCCAACGTTTGTCACATTTGAGGGTTCCATCTGTGTATTACTATATCTCTGGACCTTCTATTTAGTTCTACTGGTGTGTTCTTTCTTCTCTGCCAATACCACTCTCTCCCTTTTTTTTTAAAAAATATTTATTTATTTATTTATTTGGCTGCACCAGGTCTTAGTTGCAGCATGCGGGATCTTCGTTGTGGCACTCAGAATAATTTTTAGTTGCTGCATGTGGGATCTAGTTCCCTGACCAAGGATGGAACCCAGGCCCCCTGCAATGGACGCACGGAGTCTTAACCACTGGGCCACCAGGGAAGTCCCGCCAATACCACTCTTAACTTTTTATAGCTTTCTGCTAAATCTTAATATCTGTTAAAGTAAGTCCCCTGCCAGTTTGTTATTCAATTGTCTCAGCTATTCTTAGATCTTCCTCTGTGTGTGTGTGTGTGTGTGCATGCATGTGTGTGTGTGTGTGTGTGTGTGTGGCATGAATGTTTCCTGAATTTTGAAACAAGTTATGCTAAGTAAGCATAAACAGTTTGGAAGATTGAGCATATATGACAGAGATGTGACATATCAAAATATCAACCAGATTATAAATACTGACCTGCATAATTGTTCCTGTGCCTCATTAGGTATGAAATACCTTTTCCTTGTATGGCATTTTGCAATTTTTCAAACCTGATGGAATGGTAAGAACCGGTATTATTTCCACCTTTTTACTTTTAAAAATTTTATTTTTAAAATTTATATTTTGTCAAAGTTATGCACAGGCAGGGTCAAATTGTTTTACAAGTCTTGCTATGAAAAATAGCTGTCCCTTTTCCTTCCCCCCACATCTCCCTCCCCAGGAGCAATCATTCTCAACTCTGATTATTTTGGTACTTATTTCCATGGCTCTAAATAATATGTCTAAACCTGTATTTCTACCTCATATTTTTTTTTTCAGTTTTAATTATTAAGTTTTAAACATTCGTCTACTGAGGATTTCTCTGCTCTGTCCACTTATGCGCACCCTCCTCTGGCCCCTCAATGTGTTGGGTCATAATTTTGGTTAGATGGATCCTTGAATACTTGGGGTACTTGGGGTTCACATTAGTCTGACAGTATAAAACCATGCAGTGAACCACGATGACTTTCTTTCTCTACCCAACTTTTTGTTTCTCCTGCAGGTAACACTTATCTTGCTTTTTCATTGGCTTGGCTTTCCATTTGCCTGTATCTAATTCAATCACAAAGGCTTCAACAATTGCCTTATTCTCCCCTTCACAATCATCAGATGTTTACTCAGCTTAATCTTCTGAGGAGCCTTTCCTGGATGTTTCTGACGTGCTCCGAGGTGGTCTGGAAGCCTCTATGTCTGGTGAACACCTGTCATTCTGGGTCTTTCCTTCACCACCAATCTCGCCTTCATCGTGGATCTCTTGGGCTCCATTGCTTCCTTGTTATTAGTTTATTTCTTGGTTTAGCAGGCACGTTCCTCCAGTAGCTTCTGGGGAAGGAGTGAATGGGAGGTAAATATTGTGAGATGTCTGGAAATATCTTTATTCCCCCTTCCTAACTGATTGGCCCCTTGGATGGTTATGAAATTCTAAATCGGAAGTACTTTGGGTTCAGAATTTGGAAGGTATTCACCATTGTCTTCAAGCTTCCTGCAGTGCTGTCGAAAAGTGCAAAGCCTTGCTGATCTTTATAAACTTGTAATTTATTTTTCTTGGTAGATAATGTTCTAAAATTTCATAATGATGTTTCATCCATTATGCTGGGCGCTTGGTAGATCCTTTAAATCTGTGAACTCACGTCCCTCAATTCTGGGAGGTTTCCTTCTTTATTCTCTTCTCTGATTTTCCTCCCTCCCTGTGACTCCTCCCCTCCATGTTTTCTGTTGTTTTTACTGGAGCTCCTTTTGTTTATGTATCAAATCCCCTGGACTAGTCCTCTTATTTTTTTCTCTTTCCCATTTTCCATCTCTTTTTCTTTGTCCTCTTTCCTCAATTTTAGCTTCTATTCTTCTATTGATTTTTTCATTTCTACTATGATGTTTTTAATTCTCAGGAGTACTGGTTTTTGTTCTCCAACTGTTCCTTTTCCTAATAACCTTTCCTTGTTCTATGGTTGCAATATCTTCTCATATCTTTGAGGATATTAATTATAACATTTTTTGCATTTTCTTCCCCTCAAATCAACTTTGCTTCTTCTAAGTTGTTTTTCCCCATTTGTTCATCTAGGCCTCTATTTTTCATGCTCGTGGCTTTCCTCACATGTCTGGAGATCTTTGTGTTCTTATGGGGACAAAAAGCTGATTGGAAGCTCTAGGTATGTGAATTGAGATTAGCCTGAGATGATCAGTTTAGATCATTTCTTGGAGATTTTCAGTATCACTAAGGTTTTTCTTCTTGGGTTGATCAAATTGTTTCCTGTCTCAAGGGTGAATGCTTGGCCTCCAGGGTTGTTGGAGGAGAGGCTCGGGAGAGAGCTGTGAAGCTCAGCCTCCAGGGCATACAAGCTGGCTAATGTTCCAACGTTTAGTAGGAAGCTCTGCCCTCAACTCTGCCCAATCAGGGGAACTGCCTCCTGTTTGATCCTTTGTAGAGAATAAACTTCGAGTCTTCTTCCACGATGGGTGGACACTGTCTGGTTGTGCAGAGCTGGGAGGGAGTCTGGGAATCTGGGTCTTGTACAGACTTTCAAATATTTCTTTTAGTTCCATCTTTGCCTCTATTTTCAGGGATAACTGGTTCCACCCTTTCCTGAGATTTCGGAGAGTTCTGTCATCCTGTCATATTGCTTCTTGTTTTTCTGCCCTGTTGGCCTAGGACTCAGTTTTTTTGGATCTACTGAGTGGCTAAGTTACTTACCACTCTTTCATCTTGTTCTTAGCTTCCATAATTTTTTTTCTAGAGCTCTGTTCTCTCATTCTTTGTTTTTACTTTACTGTCATTTGAGATAGAGTGGGATTTTGAGAGGAAGTGAAAGTGAACCATTTATTCAATCCACTCTCTTTACCTTTAATTCTCTTTTTTCTCCCTTGATTTTTCTTTAATACAGTTCCCATCTTACATGATATATTATCAGGTGCCTTCTTAATAATCCTCCATCTTATTCTTTCACTCTTTTCTATGCATTTTAGGATCACATCATCAAGCTACATACAACAACAAAATAAGAAATAACCTTGGAATTTTTATGGCAATTAAAAATTTACAGATTACTTTGGGCAGAATTGAAATTGTTTTACAATTCTGAATCTTCCCATTTATATGAATAAGGTATACTGTTCCACTTATTCAACTCATCTTTTATGTTGAGTAGGGATTTGTGCGGCTGATTGCTTGTAAGGGGAGTCACTTGTTCCCATCTTCATCCTCTGCAGGATGATTTTATCAGTCCTCTATGCCTTGAATTTGGGCTGGCCTTAAGCCTAGCTTTTATCATAGAAATACAGTGGAAAATCTGTTGTATGTCTTCAGTGCCTGGACCTTACTCAATGCCTTGTAGTTTCTGCTGTTACCCTCTTGGAACTCTTCCACTTCCATGTGGCTACAGAAAGGTGGCCTAGACAGCACTGGTTCCAACCAGCAGTCCCTGGAGGGAGGTCATCTTACATCATGCAGCCACTGAGACACCAGCTGACAGCAGCTGCATGAGTGACTCCAGGTGAGACCAGCAAAGAAACTGCTCCAGTTAAGCCTACACCAGATTGCAGACCTCTAGAATCAAGAGCAAATAAAATGTTGTTGTTTTAGCTTCTGAGTTTTAGGGTGGCTTGTTCCACAGTGATAGGTAATCACTGAGATTTGTAAATTTCTTTGTAAAGATCTTGTACATTTTTCTCCTGTCAAATTTAATCTTACATTCCTCCTAAATTTTATTGCTCTAATGAATGAGCTGTTTTTCTTCATTACATATTCTATTACTGATTTATGGAAGTGCATTAATTTTTATGTTGTTCTTGTATGAAAGTTTCCTGAACTTTCTTATTCTACTAATCTGATAGAGTTTATGTGTCCGGTTAATAAAGTTCTCTATAATTTCTAGTTTGCCAAGATTTCAGTTTCTTTATCGTGAATGACTGTTAAAGTACATTTAATGTTTATTTAATGGTTTTTTGGCACTGACATGAGAAAGTCAATTTTCTCCTGTAATTAATTAATATGGTATAATACATTAAAATATTTTCTGATCTCTTAAACCATCTTTACATTCCTGAATTAAATCCTACTTGATTATGATATGTTTTTTTATACACTGATATATTCAATTTGTTGATTAGTTAATTTAGGACTATTGTATCCAAGTTCATATGTGAATCTGATCTTTGCTTTTCATGACCTGTACTATCTTTGTTTGCTTTTGCAATAAGGGTCATATTAACCTCATATGATGAGTGAGTTGGTTTTCTTTTTCTATGCTCTGAGTTTGTATTCAAAAGGAATTATCTGTTCTTCCAAGTTTTGATAAAATATATGTAAAATTATCTGGGCTTGTCATTGCCCCTTCTTCCTCTCCTTCTCCTTTTTAATTTGGAAATCATTTTAGACCAGTGGGAAAATTGTAAAATTAGACAGAGAGTTCTGATGTATTTTTCACCTAAGCTGAGCCAGACTTTTTTCCTTTATGAAACGCTAGAGTCTCATGACACTGCCTGAGGGAGGAAGGGTCCAGCCAGTTCCTTTAAGGACCTCACTCCCTCCATCCTCAGGGTCTTTAGATCCTCCTGACCCCACTCAACTCGTATGAAGACTTTGACTCCGTGGCTTCCCAGACACAAGGTGCAGGTAACTGGTAAGAAGCCCAGCACAGCCCTGGATATTCATGAAGCACCTTGCACAGTCCCAGCTCTGCCAGGCTCTGAGTGTATTGCAGAGAGAGTCAAACATGGTCTCCAACTTCACGGAGACTGCCTTCTCGTTGGGAGGCAGATCTGGGCTCAGATCATGATAATACAAGGTGGAGTTCAAACTGAGTTACCTGGGAGGAGCTAATTAGTACTAACGTGAGAGGGGATGACAGTTAGATGAGCAAGTATGGGACAGATGGATGGTGGAGCAGAGGGATGTTGGTGGGAGATGGGGAGTCATGGGGCAGGGGAGTAGGGAAAGGCTCAGGTCACGGCTTCCCTGAGGGGCTGTTGGGTGGGCTCCCAGATGGTGAGTGGGACGTGTCAGAGGACAGATGCCAGGGTGGGATGTACGTGCATGTGTGTGTGTGTGTGTGTGTGTGTGTAGTGTGTGTGTGTGTATCTGGGGCGGTGGGGGGGTATGGAGAAGATGATGAAATGGAGGGAGTGACAACAGTGAAAACAAACTTTCCTCCTGCACAGTTTTGCCCAGGGATAGCCCCAGGCCTGTGAGCCATCTGGCAGGACCTGCAATTTCACTCACATGAAATTGTCGACTTTCCCTTCCCTCCTCTGCTCCCTCACTGCTGCCCATGGGTGTGGGCATGATGGCACAGTGCAATTGACAAAATTAGTACATTCCCGCTGACCCCACCCCACACCGTCTTCCTGGTGGCCCTGTGATTTCACGGGTGACGTGTTTGGCAGGCTCCTAGTGGCCCACACACTGCTGAGAGATGTCAGGCCCTCAGGGCTGGAAACCCACAAAGGTTATGGGTACCTCCCTCTCGCTCCCCAACTCAAGTCATCTCAGCAAGCGTTTTATTGAGTACTGTGTGTCTGAGAGGTTGCAGCCAGGTGCCGGCAGGCGACACTGGGTAAGCAGTGTTGTATAGAAAGAGGACCCAGATCTGATCCCCGTCTTCAAAGTTTTCCTGACCTTTCTCCTCCTCCAGGAGTCACATGTGTTCGTGTGTGGGAGGCACTTTCCAGTTTGCAAAGCACTTCCCTTGTGAACCTCACAATCCCACTTAAGGGAGGCAGGGAAGGTTTTATAGACTCTTTGATGAGGAAACCAAGCAGTACACTCGAGATTATGTCACTGGCAAGCAAGAGGCCCAGGAAAGAACTCTGGGTCCTCCAGTTCAAAAAGGAGGGTAACTATATCTCAGAAAAGAGGAAATGTTCGGACCCCAGCCTGAAAGGCAGTCCATGACCCAACACCCCAGTCCTTTAGAAAACTGCAGGTACTTCCCTCATCCCATACTTAGCTTTGGGTATTTCTCAAAGAAAGGAATTGAAAAGGCTAAGAAATGACAGACAATAAATAAGGGGTTGTGAGCACTAGGAAAATAGCCACGTGCCTGCCTCTCTCTCCCTCTGACTTTGTACTTCTCAAAGTTCTTCCACACCCACTGTTTCATGTGAGTCCTACATGTGATGTAACAGCCAATATTTGTTGAGCTCTTACTCTATGGCAGGCACTGTTCTGCATACCTCACCCATATTAATTCAGGTCATCCTCAACCTATGAAGTAGGCATTTTATTATCCCTGTAGTACAGTTGAGGGAACAGAGACATTGAGCCACGTGCTCAAGGTCACACAGCTTGCAAGTCAGGGCATCAGAATTTGAAACCCAGGTGGTCTGCCTGCAAGGTGCATTCCCGCAGCTCCAGAGAGTGATTGGCAAGCGAGGGAGTGTGGAGAGGTGAAGGGACTTAAGGCCCCACACTTAGTTGGCTTTGCCTGGTCTTTGCGCACTAGCTCCTCCCCTGTCCTTCCCACCAGGCCATGGCCAGAAGGAGAGAATTTAATGTATCTGCAGCAGACAGGCTCTGTTCCAGCTTCACTCAGTTGTGCAGGGGGCTGGCAGGGAAGCATCATGGCGGCCATTGCAGAGGTGAACGTGGGAAGAGACAGGGAAAGCAAATGGGGCAGGTGGGATAGGACTGCTGCTGGTATAGAGGATTCCGGACCCCGCTAACACCGCTGGGCGTGAATGACAACTTCCAGGAGACCATCGGACTCAGAGAACCAGCGTTCCACCTGCTGTTATTGCTGGTTATTGTGTTATTGCTGGTGAGTAGCTCTGTCTGGAGAACTTATGCTTTAGCTTCATGTAAACCCCAGAATCGAGCAAATTAACCAACATACTTGTGCAAGAGGGATAGGATTTCTTCCTGAATAAATTCTAAATTTATAGAAAATCCTTCCAAAGAAGCCCTTCTACTACTTTTGAATTAGTTAATTCTATTCAAAAGATGGAGAGACAGGAGGAAGAGAGGAAGCGAGATGCCCAGGGGTGTGCAGTAATTAGACTCCATGCCTCCTGAGCCAGGAGCTGTCAGACAGGATGTGGCTTGTTTCACGTAGGAAAACCTCTGCTCTTTCCCAGATGGGGATAAGCATGAGATCAGCTATTTCATTAGAGTTGATTTTAACTACTCATGAGACTAGGGCAAAAAAGGAGTGAACTATCAAAGCATTTTCATTGGTACAAGGAAACCTGGCTTTGGGCAATAGAAATGGCCCTGAAAAGCTGTGAACAAACCCAATCTTGGGGAAAGAAATGCTATTTTCAATGTATGAAGAGCTCTCTTTCTAAAGGGAGCTTCACAGAATGATTTAGGGGGGATTTCTTTAAAAAGAATCCTTCGCAAAATTCTTTCTCCCATTTGTGGTGTGTGTACGTGTGTGTTTCTTCAACTGGGGCACCTGTACTCCCAATGAGTCCTCAGAATAACTGAAAGGTAGAAAAATTTGCCTTCGGGTTTTTGCTCTCATTTAGTGTCCTGACTCTTTCTCTATGCCCAGATGTCCTGCCTTCCATCACCTCGCACTTCTCTTTGGGAGGACTGGTTGGCACGAATGGAGTTGGAGGGTGACCAAGTCATTAGATGATGACAACCCAGGCGTGACCCTGGCCAGGAGCACTTTGATTTTTATGGTGGCTTTTTATAAAATGGAAAAAAAGATGTAGATCCTAATGAAGGGATCACTGTGGAGGACTTTGATTAATTTCTGCCAGACACCACTTGTTCTGCTTTGATTTGGGAGATGTCCTGCCCATCGCCCAAGGTGATCCTTTGGAGAACTTAGCGCCTTCATTGTGTACCGATTTCAAATTTTAATTCTTAGGGAGTAACTGTCTGCAACTTCTTGGGTCCTGTAGTAGGGTGAATGGTGGCTCCCCAAAGAAGAGTCCACTCAGAAGCTGTGGCTGTGACTCTATCTGGGAAAGGGTCTTTGCAGGTATAATTCAGGTAAGGATCTCAAGATGAGACCATCCTGGATTGGCATGGGCTTTAAATCCAGTGACGTGTCCTTACAAGAGGAGAGAAGGGGAGAAGACACATCAAAGAGCAGGCCATGTGAAGACAGAGGCAGGGATTGGAGTGATGCCTCTATCAGCCAAGGATTGCCAAAAATTGCCAGGGGCCACCAGAAGCTAGGAGAGATGCATGGAAAGATTCTCAGTCAGAGCCTCCAGGTGAAACCAACGCTGCTGCCACCGTGGTTGCTGACTTCTGGTCTCAGAACTGTGAAAGGATAAATTTCTACTTGTGGTGATTTGCAACAGCAGCACCAGGAAATGAATACAGGTCCCCTTATTGTAGCATTATTATAATATGGAAACAGTAAGAACCCAATTGCCTGCATGGTATCATATTATGGGCACCCAGAGGGACTTCTCTGCTTAAAAAAGTCTTTTCTCCCCCTTATTATCACAAATGCCTCCGAATCCACAGTGAGTCCATCCTGATGTATAGAGACAACAGAACTGTGTATCTGCAAGAATAATCATGGCAGTCTTTTTATTTTTGTTTTTGTTTGTTTTTTGTTTTTTTGGCGATAGCCTCGCCTGATTATCAACAGATAACAGATAAGTACTTTGTGGTCTAGCCATACAACAGAGTGTGAAGCAGCGCAAATGAAAGAACTACGGCCCCAAGCAGCAGCACAGATGACTCTCTCTCTCTCTCTCTCTCTCTCACACACACACACACACACACACACACACACACACGATGTTGAGTGGAAGAAGTTAGACCCAGAAGAATATATATTGAATAAGTACATTTATATAAATTTCCAAAGTCCGTGAAGTCATCTATGGTGTTAAAAGCCAGGATAGTGGCTAGGGAAGGAGGATCTGTAGGGAGGAGCGTCAGCAAGAGAGGGGCTCTGGGACACTGGCGATGTTTTATTTCTCGATCTGGATGGTGGATATGTAGCTACTCACTTTGTGATAACTTACTGACCTGTGTATGCAGTATCTGTGCATTTTATACACATTATAATCCACAACAGAAAGGTTTTTTTAATCCCCAATGAGCGATTTCAGAAAAGCAGTATGTAAAAGAAAGCAATAATATAATTGTCTTCGTCTGGATTTTGCCAGAAGCAGATGCGGCGACAAGATTTCGGTACAGCAGTCTGATTGGGAGATGTTCCCAGGAAGCCCTGCTAGGGGAGTGGGGCGACTGAATAGGGTTCCGTCTCACCGTGGAAACGTGGCAGACAGAATCAGCTTGCCTGTGTCCCCCTGGAGGCATGAATAAGCCAGAATGCTTATCTTCCAACTCCTGTTCTCCAGGGCTGCTCCTGGGTGGTACCTCCTTGGCCCCTGGGCTAAGAAGGTGAAAAACCTGAGGTGCTCGCAGGGGGCTTCACCGGTGGGATGTGGGATTCTGAGTGTCTGGAGCATAAGGGCAGCCCACCAGCTGCTTCTGCTGTGAGAATCTATAACATGAACGTCTCAGAAAAATTAGGTGTCGGAAGTAGGTCTGCACAGAATTCAGAAAGCGAGGAGCCTGAGAGGCCACCTCTTCAGTTTATCACCCAAATTTCCAGGGAAATGGGTGCTGGCAGGCTTACATGGTTAGTCTGATCTTTTACACTTACCTTTAGAGTGACTAAAAATTAAGCGAAAGGAAAAATTAAAACTCTCACAAAACAAGCCCTGTCCTCAGAGTTCAAGGCATCCGAGCTTAAAAGACGCCACAATGAGACATGAGGCATTGGCAGGAATTGTCACTTCAGATGGGGTCACCCTGTCCTACATTCAAACTTTATGTGTTCAACATTCATTGGGGCCTGGAATGTGGCAGGCCTGGCTCTAAGTGTGCAGTATTCAGAGGAGAATAGAGCAGTGTCCACCCTAATGCAGTTTATGTCTGGATGGGGAGTCAGAGAAAGAGGTCTTCACGATTCCCCAAGTCATTCTTTCATTTCCCAGGTATCTGTCAGCCTCACTGTGCATTACACACTGTTCAGGACACCTGACCTACATCATGAACAGGATAGATGAAAAAACCTGGGCCATGGGCTTCACTTTAGTAGGGGAGACAGACCATAAAAGTAAACGTCATAAATGAGTAATTTATAGAGTATGTTAGAAGCTGATAAACGTTCTTAGAATGGGGTTGTGGCGGGGGAACAGGGAAGGGGCTGCACCGTCACTGGAGCAATCAGATTAGGCTTCAGTGAGATGTCACCTCCCAATTCAACTGCTTGCCGTGAATCCTTGTCTGAAGGTATGATTCTGCAGGAAACTAAGCTGAAAATGTCTAATATGCTCCTGTTCACAAAAAATGAACCCAGCTAGAGGCTTTGGGAGACCACGACCTGGCTTCTAGACGCATTGTGTTTGAACTGCTCGTGGGCCTCCCAGTGTAACGTCTGAGACGTGGCTGGGTCCTTAGCATCAGAATGCAGCTGGGGCTGGCGAGGCAAGCTTGGGGGTGTCGGGGCATGTGTCTCTCTGGTCAAGTCACCCAGGGAGACTGTGCCATGTGAGAAAACTGGGGAAGAGGGCAGAGCCTGAGAAACACATCCAGCTCAGGCTGATGGAGATGGGCCCCAGGAACAGCTTGAGAGGGAGGGACCAGAGACGTGGGAGGAGGTCATGGAGTCCGGCAAGTGCATGGAGAGAGGCTCAAGGAGGAGGGAGAGGTCAGAACACCACACCCACCACAGATGAGCAGGGTGGGGAGACTGGCTTCTCAGGCGGGACTTAGAGGTCCCTGGTGCCATCAGTGGGAACCGTCTCCATGGAGCTGTGAGGCTCAGGTGACCATGAGCTGGAAGTGATTGGGAGATTGGGATGGAGTCAGCAAGTGGAGAAGAGCCCTTTGGGAAGCTTGGCTGTGACCTTGGGGGTGCGGTGCAGAGGGAAGATTGGAGGCTGAGATTCCTCTGTGTTCATAGAGATTCCTCTATGAATGGAAAAAGCCACTGTGAGTGGAGAGAGTGGAGAATAGTAAAAAAATGAGAGCGAATGATGACGGGGAAACATTTTTAAGGAAGAAGGTGTGGAAATCATGTGGATGGAGGTGAGGAGGCAAGAGGAGACACACCAGTAGGCTTTTGACTTTCCAGAGCCCTTCACATCCAATCGGGACCATCACTGCCTTGAGGTAGGTGGGATTGGGCTCTCCACTTTCCAGATGGGGACCTAGAGCACAGAGTTCATGCCTGGCCCAGAGTTCCCAATTCCTCATCCTGGTACTGACCACTGGGTCCCCTGCCTTCTGAATTCTGTCATGCACTTTCCAAATGCAGCTGGGACCATGCAGATGCCAATGGCCTCCAAGTTGCTTTGAAAATGAACACTCGAGGCAGCAAGGGGTTGAGGAGGCAGGACCCGAATTTATCCAGGTTGACAAAAGACTGGGAACCCGAGGGATACGCTGAGGAGAGGAGGAAACCTGTTTTCTGCAGTCTGTGATGGCAAGAAGTCTTCCCGAGAGCTGGCACAGCTCTCCAGGGGTCATTTGATAAGCATGTGTTTGTCTCCTGTATGCCCAGCACTGCACCGACACAACCTGGAGGGCAGAGGGGACTTGCGGTTGCTGGCAACCATGGAGGCCTGTGAACGTGTGCGGCGGGAGGCTGGGGGTGGTCGTGTTGGTTGCTGATTTAGAGCCAAGTAAGCCTGAAGCAGGTGAGATGTCCTTGCCAGCCAGGAAGGGTGGAATTGGTGAGCCCAGGGTGTCTGGAGTGTCCAGGAACCTGGGCTCCAGTCCTGGCACTGCTTGGACACATCTGCAGGCCTCAGCCAGGTTAAGGCCTCTTTGAAGCCCTCCACCCTCACCACACGGTTCTGTGTGAGCCACAGACCAGGTTGGCCCTGATGCTCTGCAGGGGACAAGGTGGGTAACTGTACAGGGCCCTAGGGAGGCAGAGAGGGAAGGGTGGCTGTAGTAACAGACAGAAGGAAAGTGCCATTTACATGAAGTTTCCATCTCAAACGGGTGGCAGTGCCCAGATGCAATTTTCAAAGCCCCCTTGAGGAGCCCTCCAGGGCTACAGTTGACTCTGGACTCCTCCCACCTCCAGGGGGCTCTTATCCTCAGGCAGGCATTTCTATAGACAGATCTGAGCCAGGTTTAATAAATACTTAATTTTGTTGCTTTAGATATTCATATGTGTATAGGCACCTGATTAACTTTTTTAAAAAAATCATAGGGCTTGCTCTTTAGAAGCACATTAAAAATCAAGAAAAAAATTAAACCAACATAAGTTTTACTGTAAATTCTTTTAGAATAAACTCCTTTACAAGTGCCCCTTGGGGATCTGCATGAACTTGGCTCGAGCCTGATTCTGTGGTCACCCCATGATGCCTAAGTGGTCAACACTGCACCTTCTCAGCTTCCCACAAAAACCCCACTGACCCTGGGGATTTTGTGGTTTTCATGGGTGTTTCCTGAAGATCTGGAGGGTTAAGGGGAGGACTGTCCCAGCACCCTGTCCAGCCACGCCCACCTCCCTCTCTCACCCCTACACCCCCCTCTGCTTCCCTCCCCATGGCTTCCCCGCCTGCACACCCAGGATATCCTGTCCCCTTCAGCAGGGCAGTCACGTTATCCGTGAGTCAGCTCACCACCTCAATTTCTACCCCAAGAGAAATTCTTACCAAATCCCATGTTCTCCCTAAAGAAGTCTGGAGAATACTATTTTCTCCACCAGATTTCCCACAAAAGCATGTCATCTGAAAGTTTCAGTTCTCTGTGTACTTCACAGCTGCATCCAGGCACACCAGGGTATCTGGACATGGCAGTCAGGGACCTACACTCCAAACTGACCCCTGTCGTCCTCATCTCTCCTCCCGCCACATTCTGCCCACAGAAAGCTTGCTTCTGTTCCTGCTACTGCCCCCCGGAGTGCTGTCCAACAGAGCATTCTGGGAGGATGGTAATGTTCTATTCTGAGTGGTCCAGTATGATAACCACTAGCCACGTGTGGCCAAGGAGAACATGCAATGTGGCTCGTGGAACTGAATTTTAATATTTATTTAAGTTTAACTTTAATTTTAATTGCTACATGTGGCTAGTGGCAATTGTATTGGACAGTGCAGCTCTAAGGTACTTGGTGACTTTCTAGTGGCCAAATTCAATGGCCATGTTTCTGTCTGAATCTCACTGTCTGTCCCTTCAGCATCCTTGCCCCTCTTCCAGTCCCCACATCTTGTCCTGGCCCTTCTCTTTTGTTCCCATAACTTCAAATACCTTCCATACACCTACAATCCACAAGTCTCTTTCTTTCAATCAGACTTCTTTCCTGGGCTCCTGACCTAATTTCCAAATGTTCTCTGGATGTCTCCACATAATCTCAAAATAAATATGTCCCATAGTAAACTTACTATTTTGCCCCACTTTTCCATCCTCCCTTCAAATAAACTGATCTTTTTCTATTTCTGGGCCAGAAATGGGGGGGAGGGAATGTCTTCTTAAAATTCTCCCTCTCCCTCTAAATGCAGTCAATCATTAAACCATATGGAGTTCATATCAAACCGTTTCCTGAAAGCATCCTCCTCTGTCTATGCCCATGCTGGTACTATTATACGTGCAGAGCTGGCTCTATAACTTGTGGGTCCAGTGTAAAATGCAGGGGCCCCAGCTGGGGGTGGGGAATCAGCCTCCCTTCCTATGGGCCTCCACCCAACCCACAGGTGGATGGGCAAACCCTAGAAGATTACGGCCAACGAGAAGCCGGGTACCTGCATTGGGGATGGGCAAGGGGCCCCTGCTGAGTCACCCTGCAATGTGCCATGGCACTGCCAGCCCAGGGCTGTGAAGGCCACCTCCTTGCTCTGTCTGGGGACACTGAGGGGCCTGCATTCAACCTTGGTCCTCTGTGAGCTTGACTTGGCCTCCACTGGGGGTGCAGGGCAATACAGAATGTGATGGGGTCAAGTGATGGGGGCGGGGAGGGGGAAACTGGGTGGAGCCTGAGGTGCTAGGGGCATGGAGTGGGTGGCAGAGAACCCATCCTGGGCAGGCAGTGGGAGGTGGGACGGCACAGGAACAGAGGCCCCAAGTCCTCAGCACATTCTCCACTGTTCTTGGACTTTGTCTCACAGATTCAAGCATAAAAGGGACAAGAATTTCAAGATGGTGCCTGCAGAGCATTGAACCCCTCATGCAGGGCCCTTTTGAGTGGGGGACCTGGGGTGACTGCTCTGGTCGCTTGTCCATGAAGCCTCCCTGCGTGTATGTCCTAAAACTAGACCCACCCGAAGTTAGCTACAGGTGGTACCCACCCTCTGGTGGTATTTGGAAATGTGTCAGGTGCATGACGTGGTCACAGTGACTGGGGGCTGCTTATGCAATTCAGCGATAAGGAATCGGAAATGCTACATGTCCTGCTAAGCCTGGAATGGTCCTGAGCCAAACAAAAATAGTGCCCCCAACAGAAACACTGCCTGTGCTGCTGCTGTGTCCTATGATGCATGCTGTTACTTACCCCCAGAATGCTTGTCCCGGGCCCCTTGCCTTATATCATAAACTCTTTAGCTGTTCATCCCAAAGTCTCCTCCGTCCAGCCCTGGGAAGCAGAGCCCATGGCTCCGCTGGGTCTGCTTTCCTTAGAGTCCCCGTTTTGTTTCACTGTCATCACTGACTCACATGCCATCTCCCTCATGGCTGCAATCATATGGAGAGCTTCAGTCGAAAGGAAAGAGCCCTGGATTGGGAATCAGCCTGCCCCTGCCTCCAGCACCATCCTTGCCACCCACGAGCTGGGAGGACCTGCTAAATCATTTCTCCTCCCTGAACCTCCAGCTCTATTCTGCCATCATCAGAAAGCCCTCAAGTGCTTCTCTGAAAACAACCCTTCAACTGGCGCCATAACCTTGATGAATGACACCACATACTCTCCTTCATTTCCTCTGTCTTTTTTCCTGTCCAGCTTGAACTGAAGGCATAAATCATCTTTCCTTTTCTCCAGGACACACACACCTCTAGGTGGAGAAGGGTACAGATTAGCATTCCCACATGTTCTTTCTTTCTTTAAATTGTGGTAAAACATATGTAACATAAATTTTACTATTTTAACCATTTTAAAATTTACAATTCGGTGGCATTAAGTACATTCACAATGCTGATACAACTATCACCACTGTCCATGTCCAGAACTAAACAATAATTCCTCATTTTTCCCTCCCCATAGTTCTTGGCAACCACCATTCTACTTTTCGTTGGTATGTATTTGCCGACTCTAGGAATCTTATATACGTGGAATCATACTGTATTTGTTCTTTGTGTCTGATCTATTTCACTTCGCATAAGGTCTTCAAGGTTCGTCCATGCTGTAGCACGGGTCAGAATTTCCTTCCACTCAAAGGCTGAATAACACTCCGTTGTATGTGTAAATCACATTTTGTGTATCCATTCATCCATTGATGGACATTTGGGTTGCCCACCTGTTCTTTTTAAAGACAAGTGTTTCTGGATAACCCATGTTGAATCCAGGGGAACACATAGGAGAATAAGTGTTGGCTCCAAGTAGATGGGATCTCACAGGGGTGACTGAAGCTGGGGGGACACAGGAGGGCAGAGGAAGTGGTCTGCGGGGCTCCAGGGCAAAGGTCATGGCTTCAGGATGCAAGAGGAGAAAGCGGTGAGTGCAGAAGGGGTGAGTGGGGTGTGCGTGGAGCCCAAGGACGCTGTGGGCCAGGCTCAGGGAAGGAAGGAGGGTCAGAAAAGAGGTGAAATATGTCAAGGAAGGTAAGTGGAGAGATGTGGTAGCAACGCTCTTGCTCTTGGTTAAAACAAGGAAGGGCATCAGTGAGGGAGAGTGGGAAAAGAAGAGAAATAAGAGGAAAAAGAAGAGAACGTTTCTCTCACGTGGCGAATGTGGATGCAGAGGAAGGAACCAGGGCATGGGGGTCTGAGCTGTCAATGAGAGAGTGAGGACAGGACCGGCTCCATAATTTGCAGGACCCAGTGCCAAATGAAAATGCAGTTAAAGATACTAAAACACAAAGCTTTTTCCTTTTTTCTGTGGTCCTTCTCAACCTGTTTGTTTTTTCAAAATTTGCTATTTAATGTTATTACAAGTAAAGAAATATTAAGCATTTAAATGATTAGCATGAATTTTGCTGTTTATCTTTATATTGTGCCAGTTATTTATTCACTTATTATCTTTTAATTGTGGTAAAATATACATAATGTAAAACTTACCATTTTAACCATTTAAGTGTACAGTTCAGTGGCATTAAGTATGTTCACATTGTTGTGCAACCGTCACCACCAACCACTATGAACTTCTTTCATCTTGCAGAAATGACACTCTGTACCACTGAACACTAACTCCCTGCTCCACTGTCTTCCCAGGCCCTGCTCTACTTCTCATCTCTACAAGTTTAACATCCCTGAGTGCCTTATTCATCCACCGATGGACCCCTGGATTGTTTCCACCTTTTGGCTATTGTGAATATACAAAACCAGTTTTAAATGTAAATATAAAGGCATTTAACTCATATGCTGAATTGCCAAAATTACATAATCCATATTTCAAAACTCATACATTCAGGTATATTTTATTCTTAACATCATAGAGGAAACGCTGGGTAAAACTAATTCAACTATCTTTATTTCACTTTTTGATAGACACACCTACCTCCACCTTCAGTTTACTGGTAGTTAAGGAAGGGCTCAAAGGGAAAGGAATTTGGGCTGCCCTTTCTTTTCCTTTCTTTTCATGTCATCATTTTCAGCATAATTGATTGGCTAATACAGAGAAGTAACATGAGAAAAAGGGGATATGATTGGTTCTTTGGTCATCTGTGTTTCTTAGAAGTGCCATTGTTGTCCTTCTGTATTTGAAGCAAGTTCTGGTTTGAACGGAAAGAGTGGCCTCTTGGGGCTGTCAGTGCCCCACTCACTCAGTCTCAGCTGTGTGGATGTGGTGTGTGAGCACAGAATTCCTGTGGGCCAACGATACATGGGAGTTCAGCCAGACGCAAAGGGAAGACAAAGTGAGGGTGTCATGGAGCCGCACAGTGGGCCCAGCCAACACTCCATGCAAACGGGGGGCAAAGAGCAGCGGACACATACTCAGCATATCTCCTCTCTCATGCCCAGCTGCCATCATCCCATCAGATGTTACTAAAAACACACAGATTCAAAATCAAAGTTACTAAGAGTGTCAAGACAGCTACAGCAGAACATTGAACCAAGTATGGATCCTTCTGGGTGTAAGGTCTTGTGTGCACACGTCCAGTGTCTACAATGCTGGTTCGGGGGAGGATCCAGTAAATGACCTGAGCCAAAGGAAAATAGGCAGAGAAAAGCAGGAGGAAAACAGTGGCCAGGTGTTTACCCAGAGCAGCTCTCTTGAAGAGCCCCAAATAGAAACAGCGAAAAGCAGGAAGGCCAGCAAAATGAAATGACAGCCAACAGTTTGCAGTAAAAATGGAGGCAGAAGTACTTCCAAAATTATATGGAAGTACTTAAAATTTGTGGCTTCCTAGGGCCATTCAGCAAACCCTGAATCTATCAGGGCTTTGTTCCTGAGCTCAGGAATGCTCAGGAAGAGGCCTTAACATCCTGAAGAGTGGTGGGTTTATATTGAATATTTTCTGTTTAAAAATGTGTATGTAAGTTTTCTTTCTAACATGTATGATAATATATATATATGTTTTAAGTTCTGATGGTTGGAAGGTTAAGCTTTAAATTTCTAGAAAATCTGCTTGTGTAGCATACCACATAAATGAGATGCTATTATAGCTTTGACAACCTATAGAAAATGTTTAAAGCTCTAGATAATTGCAGAGAAAAGTACTTGGAGGGCGTGGGCTGTGTTTTCTATTTCTTTTGCATGACTTGGTTAAGACACATATTAGGTTGTTGGTAAATTCTTACTGAAGGGCTGCGTATGGTTTGGGGAGGAATTTGAAGTGAACCTGGTGGGTGGTCCTGCTAATTTTACCTACATTTAAAGTTGGTTTTATCTACATGACTGTAATACTGCTCTCACATTTGCAAAATTAATACTAATTCCTTCACGTGGGCAAATATACATTTTGTGTTCAAATTTCTCCTATTGTCTCATGCCTTCTCTCATTTTTATGATTTTTCTTGTTTATTGAGATGTAACTTACAGATGGTAAAATGCACAAATTTCAAGCGTACACTTTGACAGATTTTTACATGGAGGTACATTGGCATAGCCAAGGTATATTCCAAAGTGGTAGCATGAAATTTACATTGCTGCCAGAAATGTGTGAGAGTTCAGGTTGCTTCATATTCTTCTTAACACTTAGTATTATCAGTACTTCTAATTTTAGTCATTATGATTGGGATAATTTAAAGGATAGATGTATCTCTGATGCATAATAATGTTGAGAGCACCTTTCTGTAGGTCTATTCTGTATGTTCATTATTTTAAAAAAATTGGCTCGTCAATCTTTTTCGTATTGATAATAGTTCTTTATATGTTCTGGATATTAGTCAGAATATATACATATCTACCCCAATCTGGCTGTCTCTTTCACTCTATTTTCATCTTGTCTTTTGCTTAAAAGATATTCTTAACTTTAATGAGGTCTAACTTATCAATCTATCCTTTTCTGTGCCCTATTTAAGAAAAATTTGTCTCCCTGAATGTAATGAAAAAATCCTCTATGTTTTTTCTTTAGAATAATGTTTGTGAATGATGTGAGGTAGTGTGTGTATAAGGTGAGGTAGAGGTCAAGGTTAATTTTTACATGTGGATATCCACTTGGCCTAGAGTTATCTTTTCACCACTGAGTAGTAGTGATGCCTCTGTCATATAGCAAGTTAATACATGTGTAGAACTGTTTCTTGGCTCTCTATTTTACTCATCTGTTTATCTGTAGTTTTACCTATAACGTACTGCTTAGTTACTATAGCATTATGTTAACTACTGCTATCCGGTACCCCTAACTCTAGGCAATCACTGATCTGCTTCCTTTCACTATAGTTTGCTTTTTCTAGAATTGTATATAAAGGAAATCATACAGTATGCAACCCTTTGTTTCCTGCCTCTTTAACTCAGCAGAATGTTTTTGAGATTCATCAATTTTCTTGCATATTTCAGTAATATGTTCTTTTTTAATTGCAGAGTAATTAATTGCAGAGTAAATGCAATGACATACTACTCTGCAATTAAAGAGAACACACTACTGAAACATACAACAAAAGTGATGAACCTCAAAACCATTCTGCTGAGTTAAAGAGGCAGAGTTCACTGCATGAATATACAGACACTTGTTTATTCATTCACCTGTTGATGGGCCTTTGGTTTGTTTCTAGTTTTTTGCTGTTATGAATAAAGGTGTTACAAATATTTATGTACAAAAAAGTAAACAAATAAAGTGGGTTTTGTCTAAAAGCTCACAGAAATGCAAAAGAGATATCAAAACATTAAGAAATAAACAGTATGGAGGTTCCCTAAAAAATTAAAAATAGAACTACCGTTTGACCAAACAATCTGGGCATATACCCTGAGGAAACCATAATCCAAAGAGGAACATGTACCACAATGTTCACTGCAGCACTATTTACAATAGCCAGGACATGGAAGCAACCTAAATGTCTACCAACAGATGAATGGATAAAGAAGATGTGGCACATATATACAATGGAATATTACTCAGCCATAAAAAGGAATGAAATTGAGTTATTTGTAGTGAGGTGGATGGACCTAGAGTCTGTCATGCAGAGCAAAGTAAGTCAGAAAGAGAAAAACAAATACCGTATGCTAACTCATATATATGGAATCTAAACAAATGGCATGGAGGAACCCAGTGACAGGGCAAGAATAAAGATGCAGATGTAGAGAATGGACTTGAGGACACGGGGTGGGGGGTGAAAAGGAAGCTGGGACGAAGTGAGAGAGTAGCACTGACATATATACCCTACCAAATATAAAACAGATGGCTAGTGGGAAACTGCTGCATAACACAGGGAGATCAGCTTGGTGCTTTGTGGTGACCTAGAGGGGTGGGATGGGGAGGGTGGGAGGGAGGCTCAAGAAGGAGGGGATATGGGGACATATGTATAAATATAGCTGATTCAGTTTGTTGTACAGCAGAAACTAACACAACATTGTAAACCAATTGCACTCCAATAAATATGTAAAAAAAAAAGTACAGTTTGCTCTGTGTTCTTCCAAAAACTACCTATAATAAATGGCTTTTGTTAAATGTTCACTCTAAAAAATTACTGAGTGAATGAATGGAAAAGACGAAGTGGTGAGAGGAGATAGCAACTCTGTCAATAATTAGAGTCTCAATTTCCTCAGCTTTAAAATAAGCTTTAAACTGTATGATGCATTCCAACTTAAAATTCTATGATTCGGTTAATATTTATAAACTCAATTAAGATGGTCACTGCTTGATAAGAGAAAACTACAATTATGTAACATGGTGATTCATTTATTGCTAGGTAGTAAACCAAACAATGGATGGCGCACTTATCTACAAACAGAAGAGTTAGTGACAGAAGAAAACACATTAACACATTCAATTAGGAATTATTAAATGCCTACAGGAGCCAACTTGCTAGGCAAATTGTCGGTTAAAATAAATTTGAGTTATTAATGTGGAGACAAGTTGGAGACAAATGAATAAAGCTATAACAAGGAATTATTGGACACCATGGCATCAAGATTCCTGTAAGATTACAGGAGAGACTCAAGTGTCCAGAGAAGGAATGGCCTCCCCATGGGCCAAAGGGAGGGTCGATGTTGCCTAATTCCCACTTGTCTATAGCCAGAGTGGGTCCCTCTACTTCTCCACTCTATGGGAAGGATTATGGAAACTTTTAACCAACTATTCATTCAGCAAAATATTTCTTGAGGACCTACTAAGTGCCAGGCACTGTGTAATGCCTGGAGATACAAAGGTGAACAAATGCAGTCCTGTCCCCAAATTGCTCAGATGGTGATTAGGACCATTGTGGTGATGGAGAGTAGTGCAGTGTAGCATTCTGGGTTGGCAGACACAGCTGCATAGTACCTGGCCACCACCCACTGCAGTTGCCTTTCCTAAAGAGTGATGGCAAGTTTCTTATTGTGTTTGCATATGGCCTCAGCATCCTTCTTGACACAGCAACCAGGTAATCACACCCATCAATCAGACCTGACACAAAAGATAGAACCTATTTGCTTCTCAGGAAACAACAGCTATAATAACACTGCACATATCTGCTGTGGGAGCACAGAGAAGCAGTTGCTTAGTGCTTTTGTGTGGAATTTGGGTAAGAAGTCACAGAGTGGATGACAAATCAACTGGACCTCAAAGAATGAATAGATTTCTGTAGGTTAGAAAGTGACAGGCATCCTTTCACTGCATGAACTGTTGCTGGCTTATTTGTAATTTGGAGAGAAGGTAATTGTCCCTGGGAAACATGACTTTTTGGTAAGGGTGGATTCTATTCAGGGTCTATTGGATTGGGGCCCTGATGGGAGTAGCAGACCCCTGAGAGGGATGGAGCCTTGAGGTGCAGTGTGGCTGAACCAAGCCTGTTGGAGAAAGTTCAGGTTGCTGGCCCAGCCATTGGGTTTTCTTTGGCACAAGAATGTCCAGCCTCTTCATGTAGCTGGTGCAAAGCAGGACAGGCATGAGTGAGCTCATGGCATTTCATGAGTCCTGGAGCTGGAGACCAAGGGTGGGGGGAAGTGGACGGCTGGAGATAGCTCTAATGGCTCCAGGTTTGCAGCAGGCAGGGCTCTGGGCCAATGGAGACAGGAAATCTTCTGGGCTTTCAGACGTTGTGTCATATGGTTGTTTATTTGGGAAGGGGAAGCCATCCAGGGAGCACTGGTGCCCATCATCAGCTCCTGAAAGAGAAACCCGGCTGGAGCATGTATTACCCTCCTCACCCACATGCCTGTGGAGCACATAGACACACAAGCACATGTCCCCTTATCACCTGCCCTACTGTTCCCCACCCCGTGCACACAGGTGAGGTAAGTTTGCCATGTTTAATGAGAAATAACAGCTCCCAAGCCCCGCTGCCTACATTTCCACCCAGCTTGTGTCACAGGGGGCCCAACTCTCCCGTCTCTCTGGAGCAAGTCACATCCTGCCAAACCTCAGTTTTCCCATCTGTAAAATTAAGAAAGGAAAACTTATTCAACCTACCACCTGAGAAAACAGAGAGAGAAGAGCTGTGTAGGAAAAAATAGCTCCATCCATACGATGAACAATCTTTGTCCTCATGACCACACAGGCTTGAGGGTTATGGAGTCACAGGAGACTCCCTTCTTTCCCTCCATATTCAATTGCTCATCAAGTCTTGTTGACTCTTCCAGGTATCTAACAATCATCACCTCCTCTCTAACCCATGCCTCTGTCCTAATTTAGACTCTAGTTACATGCACATGAGCCACTGCAATAGCTTTCTCACCATCTCCCTGCCTTCGTGCTCCTACTCCCATCTGTCTTCACACTGCCCTAGTGATGGCTCTGGTTGAATACTTCCTCTCCCCAAGCCCCTCAGACTTCCTCCCTGCCTCCTTGCTTCTAATTTCAAGTTCCTCCTTGATCTTAATTCACCTACTCTTCTAGTGGTATCTTCTATTTTTCCCATATCAGTCTTCTATACAGACACACCAGGTTCCTACTTCTTGAGCTAACTTTGCAAATTCTTAACTTTGTACCTTTCCCTTTACTCCGAGATGTGCTTTTTCTTTTTTTTTTTTATAAATTTATTTATTTATTTATTTAATTTATTTATTGGCTGTGTTGGATCTTCATTGCTGCACATGGGCTTTCTCTAGTTGCTGTGAGTGGGGGCTACTCTTCTTTGTGGTGCACAGCCTCCTCATTGTCGTGGCTTCTCTTGTTGTGGAGCACGGGCCCTAGGTGCGTGGGCTTCAATAGTTGCGGCACATGGACTCAGTAGTTGTGGCTCACGGGCTCTAGAGCACAGGCTCAAGAGTTGTGGCGCACGGGGTTAGTTGCTCTGTGGCATGTGGAATCTTCCCAGGGCAGGGCTCGAACCTGTGTCCCCTGCATTGGCAGGCAGATTCTTTACCACTGCGCCACCTAGGAAGTCCTCCTGTGCTTTTTCTTTTAAGTACTCATCATATCTATCTATTTGGAAATATAGCAAAGTAAGTTCCAGAATAATTAGAGATATATATGTGAAAAAAAGAAACCATAAACACATTGGGAGAAAATATTGGTGACTATTTATATATACTTTGGACTTAGAAAGGTGTTTCTAATATGACACCAGTCATAGAGTGGATAACATCTCAATTAAGCTTCAGGAAGTAAATAAATAACCAGAATTTAAGACTTCTACACATCAAAACTAATCATAACAGAAATGTATGTGATTACTAGAAATGCACAAAGATGATATATTCCTTTGTAATTTAGAATTTTAAAGACATCAATACAAACAAAATTTAAAAGCTGTGCTCAATTCAGCAGCACATATACTAAAAATTGGAACAATACAGAGAATATTAATATGGCCACTGAGCAAGGATGACACTCAAGTTCATGAAGCATTTAATATTTCTTTTTAAAAAAAGCTAATGGCAAAGTGGTAAAAATATTTGCAATATATGTAACAGTCAAGGGATTAATATCCTCACTATGTGAAGAGCTTCTACAAAAGTGGGGAAAAAAATGAACAACCCATTAGGAAATTGGCCAAGGACACAAAAAAGCAATTAACAAAAGAAAAAATATTTATGGCCAAGAAACTTATGGAAAAATATCAGCCTCATTAATAATTTAAAAATGTAAATTAAAACAAGAAGTTTGGCAAAGATAGGTAGATTGACAGATAGATTAAAAGATAATTGATCTTTGCCAAACTTCCTGTTTTAATCTACATTTTGAAATTATTAATGACGCTGGTATTTTCCCATTTGTTTTCTCTCTATATAGTGAACTCTAAGACACTCTTAGGTACTGCCAGCAGAAATGCATATTGGTACATTATTTTGGCAGGCAATTTAACAATAGCTATCTAGTCTTACAAGTGTATATATATTTTGACCCAGCAATTTAATTTACCACATTTATTCTCAAGAAATAATTAAGAGCAACCCAAAGAAGACCACACCAACCCATTGTCATTAAAATGGCAAAAATTAAAAATAAAGAGAGAATATTAAAAGCAGCAGGGGAAAAGCAACAAGTTACATACAAGGTTATCAGTTGATTTTTCAGCAGAAACTCTGCAGGCCAGAAGGGAGTGGCATGATATATTTAAGGTGATTAAGGGGAAAATTCTACAACCAAGAATACTCTATCTGGCAAAGCTCTCATTCAGATTTGTTGGAGAGATCAAAAGTTTTACAGAGAAGTGAAAGCTAAGAGAGTTCAGCACCACCAAGTTAACTTTACAGGGAATGTTAAAGGAACTTCCCTAAGTGAAAAAGAAAAGGCTGCAATGAGAAATGTGAAAATTATGAAAGGAAAAAGCTCATCAGTAAAGGCAAATACACAGTAAAGGTAGGAAATCAGCCACATACAAAGCTAGTAGGAAGGTTAAAAGACAAAAGTAAAATCATCTATATCCACAATGAGCAGCTGAGGGATACACAACACAAAGAGATGAAAAATATGATGTCAAAAACAGTAATCATGAGGGGAGAAGAATAAAAATGCAGGGTTGTTAAAATGCATTTGAAATTAAGAGATGAGCAACTTAAAACAATCACATGTATATATATATATATTGCTGTATATAGACTTGATGGTAACTACAAACCAAAAATCTGTAATAGATATGCACACAAAAAAGAAAAAGGAATCCAAACATAACACAAAAGATAATCATCAAATCAAAAGGGAAGAAAGCAAAAGAAGAAGAAAGGAACAAAAAAGAACTACAAAAACAACCCCAAAATAATTCACAAAATGTGCCTTAAATGACACATTATACCAGATGGACTTAATAGATACATGTAGATCATTCCATCCAAAAGCAGCAGAATACACATTCTTATCAAGCGCATATGGAACATTCTCAAGGATAGAGTACATACTAGGCCACAAAACAAGCCTCAATAAATTTATGAAAACTGAAATCATGGTATGCATCTTTTCCAACCACAACACTATGAGACTAGAAATCAACTATAGGAAAAAAAATGCAAAAAACACAAACACATGGAAGCTAAACAATATGTTACTAAACAACTAATGGATCACTGAAGAAGTCAAAGAAGAAATAAAAAAATACCTGGAGACAAATGAAAATGAAAATACAACAGTCTAAAATCTATGAGACACAGTAAAAACAGTTCTAAGAGGGAAGTTTATAGTGATACAAGCTTACCTCAGGAAACAAGAGAAATCTCAATTAAACAACCCAAATTTGCACTTAAAGAAAGTAGAAAAAGCAGAATAAACAATACCCACAGTTTGCAGAAGGAAATAAATCACAAAAATTAGAGCAGAAATAAATGAGAGGCTAAAAAAAAAAAGGAAGAGAAGAAAAGATCAATGAAACTAAGAGCTGGTTCTTAGAAAAGATAAACAAAAGTGATGAACCTTTAGCTAGACTCATCAAGAAAAAGAGGGAGGTCCCAAACCAATAAAATTAGAAATGAAAAAAATAAAAGTTACAATTGAAATCACAGAAATGCAGAAGATCATATGAGATTACTACAAACAACTATATGCCAATAAAATGGACAACCTAAAAAAAAATGGACAAATTCCTAGAAATGTATAATCACCCAAGACTAATACCAAAACCAAAGATATCATAAAAAAGAAAACTACAGGCCAATATCACTGATGAACATAGATGCAAAAATTCTCAAGAAAATATATTAGAAGCCAGATCCAACAATACATTAAAAGGATCATACACCATGATCAAATGGGATTTAACTCACAGAGGCAAATAGGGTTCAGTATCCACAAATCAACAATGTGATACACCAAATTAACAAACTGAAGAATAAAAAACATACGATTATTTTAACAGATGCAGAAAAAGTCTTTGACAAAATTCAACCCTCATTTATGATAAAACCTCTCCAGAAAGTGGGCATAGAGGGAACATACCTCAACATAATAAATGCCATATATGAGAAGCCCACACTTGACATCATCATCAACAGTAAAAAGCTAAAAGCATTTCCTCTAAGATCAAGAACAAGATGAGGGCGCCCACTCTCACCACTTTTATTCAACGTAGTATTGAAAGTCCTAGCCACAGCAATCAGATAAGAAAAAGAAATAAAAGGAATCCAAATTGGAAAGGAAAAATTAAAACTGTCACTGTTTGAGATGACATGACACCATACATAGAAAAACCTAAAGACTCCACCAAAAGACTACTAGAGCTCATCAATGATTTTTCTAAAGTTGCAGGATACAAAATAATATAAAGAAATCTGTTACATTTCTATGCACTAACAATGAACTATCAGAAAGAGAAATTAAGGAAACAATTCCACTTATAATCACACCAAAAAGACTAAAATACCTAGGAATAAACTTACCTAAGGAGATAAAAGACCTATGCTTGGAAAACCATAAGACACTGATGAAAGAAATTGAAGATGACACAAACAGATGGAAAGGTATACCATTCTCATGGATTGTTCAATATTGTTAAAATGACCATACTGGCCAAGGCAATCTAAGATTCAATGCAATCCATATCAAAATACCAATGGCATTTTTCACAAAACTAGAACAAATAATTTTAAAATTCATATGGAAATGCAAAAGACCCCAAATAGCCAAAAGAGTCTTGAGATAGAACAGAGCTGGAGGAATCATGTGCCCTGGCTTCAGACTATACTACAAAGCTATAGTAGTCAAAACAGTATGGTACTTGTACAAAAACAGACACATAGATTAATGGAACAGGATAGAGGGCCCAGAAATAAGCTCATGCACTTATGATCAATTAATCTACAACAGAGGAGGCAAGAATAGACAATGGAGAAAAGACAGTCTCTTCAGTAAGTGGTGCTTGGAAAACTGGACAGATACATGTAAAAGAATGAAATTAGAACATTACCAAATACAATATATAAAAATGAATTCAAAATGGATTAAAGGTCTAAATGTAAGACTGGATACTATAAAACTCCTAGAAGAAAACATAGGAAGAACACTATTTGACAGATATTGTAGCCATATTTATTTGGATCTGTCTCCTGAAGCAAAGGAAATAAAAGCAAAAAATAAACAAATGGGACCTAATTAAACTTAAAAGCTTTTGCATAGCAGAGGAAACCACTGACAAAATGAAAAGACAACCTACTGAATGGAAGAAAAATTTGTGAATGATATGACCACTAAAGGGTTAATATCAGAACTATACTGTATAAATAGCTCATACAACTCAATCTCAAAAAAACAAACAATCTGATTTTAAAATGGGCAGAAGACCTGAACATTTTTTCAAAGAAGATGTACAGATGGCCAAAAGGCACGTGAAAAATATGCTTAACATTGCTAATCATCAGAGACTTGCAAGGCAAAACCACAATTTGATATCACCTCACACCCGTTAGAATGATTATCCTAAAAAAGGCCACAAATGTTGGCAAGGCTGTGGAGAAAAGGGAACCCTTGTACACTGTTGTTGGGAATGCAAATTGATGCAGCCACTGTGGAAAACAGTATGGAGGCTCCTCAAAAAACTAAAAAATATAACCACCATATGATCCAGCAATTCCACTCTTGGGTGTATAGCCAAGAAAATGAAAAAACTAATTTGAAAAGATACATGCATCTCAAAGTTTATGGCAGCATTATTTACAACAGTCAAGGTATGGAAGCAACCTAAGTGTCTATCAACAATGAATGAATAAAGAAGATGTGGTGTATATATGTACAATGGAATGCTATTCAATCATAAAAAAGAATAAAATTTTGCCATTTGCAACAACATGGCTGGACCTAGAGGGTATTATGCTTAGTGAAATAAGTCAGACATAGAAAGACAAATACTGTAGGTTATCACTTATGTGTGGACTCTAAAAAATAAGACCAACTGGTAAACATAACAAGAAAGAGACTTACAGATATAAACTAGTGGTTACCTGTGGGGAGAGGGAAGGGGGAGGGGCAAGATAGGAGTAGGGGCTTAAGATGTACAAACTACTATGTATAAAAAAAAATAAGCTACAAGAATATATTGTACAACACAGAAAATATAGCCAATATTTTGTAACTATAAATGGAGTATCACCCACAAAAATCACTAAGTTGTGCACCTGAAACTAATATAATATTGTAGATCTACTATACCTCAATTAAAAAAAGTAATAATTAAGGATATGCACAAAGATGAAGCTCTAAGCACGTTCACTGCAGGATTACTTGTAATAGTAAAACCTGTGGATCCAAGTGTCCAAAAACAAACTTAAATTACTTACAATAGTTCATAAAATAGAATATTATTTAACCATAAAAATATTGACTAAACAAATATTTCTTGATTTCAACAATATTGTTAAACAAAAAAAGCAATTTATGAATAATATGTGTAGTAGGAGCTCACTTGCATAAACCACATACAAACACACACAGAGTAATGAAATGCATCTGGAATAAAATCAGTTCTACCCTTAGACCTGCAAAAACATTTTCTTGACCTGATACTTGTTAAAAAAGGCAGGCCATATTTAGTTGAGCTACTGTAGTAGGGGTTGTGGTCTTCAGTGCAGAATTGAGCTCAACTCCAAGTATAGCAAAGACAGCTGGGGATTTAGCCATGGCGTCAGAGGGTAGAAAATTACTGATAGTAACTTGATTAGATATTAAGAGTATGGGGATTCTTGCTAAACTGGCCTAACAGGCATCTTGTAAAGGCAGGCCAAGGACTTAGATGTCAAGGATGGGGGATGAAGAACTTGATTAGATATCAAGGATGATCAGATATTAAGGCTTAGCAGGATTCTTAGCTAAAACTGGACTCAGTGGACCAAGGTCAAAACCCCGATGAGAAGAGGGCTCCGAGGAGCCTGACTAAAGTTTGGTCAAGGAGGGAGCCTTTGTCAGGCCTGCACAAATGGAATTCTGCCCCATCCTTGAGTTTCAGAAGCCCCCATGCTTTGGAGTGGCTTTGTTGAAATTTTCAGAATTCCCTCCTGTGCCTGGGATCAGCTAGGCACTTTGCTCCCAGCCCAGCCCAAAACCCAGAACTCCAGGCCCTGTTTCTCCCCTTCAAGCACTCTCTGATGCCTCTATCCCATGCATGGGAAGGGCTCCAGGATTCATGTCTACAGAGTCATCCCTTCTAGAACAAGACTCCGGTTCCAGAAGGGAGGCCTGATGGCGGATAGCTACCCCTGACCAGTGTAGTATTTGTTTTGTGGATTCATGGGAGATTGAATAGGTGCAGACATGCTAATTTGGGGTGACTCTTATGGATACAGGATGAGTTTGGGGCTCTAGGCAACTGATGGTCCACTGCTGACCCCTGGACTTGGGCTGGGTATACAGGTCAGTACAACAGCTCTCATCCTCATGCAATCAGACCAGGGTGCTTTTCTGGTCTATGGCACCCAAGGCGTGCAGGTCTGGTGGCAGGTGTCCTTTACTCCAGATGTTCCTACCCCGGCACCCAGCCCAGTCACTCTGCACCCTCAGTAGGCTCTCTGCCATGTGTCAGGCCATCCTCCAGCAGGGGCAGGGGCCATTTCCTCTAATGGCTTTTGAGATCACTTTTCCACAGTGCCTATGGGCTTTTCTCGTCAATGTCCTCTCTTGCCTCCAGCTGATGTGGCGATGTCATGCCTTTTCAGGTTGGTATTAAAACATGCTGGACAAGGGGTGGACACTCCTTGCATAAGTATTCCCTGCTTCTCACTCCACACACAGGCTCCTCACCTATCCTTCCCACTGACAGTCTGCAGAAAGCAGGGCATGTTAGTTTCCTAGGGCTGTTGCAATAAATTACATAACCTTAGTGTTTTAAAAACAACAGAAATTTATTCTCTTACAGTTCTGGAGGCCAGAGCCTTGAAATCAAGGTGTCAGCAGGTTTGGTTCCTCCTGGAGGCTCTGAGTGAGTCTATTCGATGCTTCTCTCTTAGCTTCTGGGTTGCCAGCAATCTTCCATATTTCTTGGTTTATGGATGTGTCATTCCAATCTCGGCCTCCATCTTCACACGGTGTTATCCCCTTTGTGTCTCTGTGTCTCCAAATTTCCCTTTCCTTATAAGAATAACATTTATTGGATTCAGGGCCCACCATAACCCAGCGTGCCCTAACCATAACTTGATTAAATCTGTAAAAACCCTATTTCTTTCTTTCCTTTTTTTTTGGCCACGTGGCATGCAGGTTCCTGACCTCAGGTCCTATCCTTAGTTCCCTGACCAAGGATAGGACCTGAGCCCCCTGCAGTGGAAGTGCAGAGTCTTAACCACTGGACTGCCAGGGAATTCCCACATCTGCGAAAAACCTATTTCTAAATAAGGTCACTGTCACAGGTTCCAGGTGGATATGAATTTTAGGGGGACACTATTCAAACCAGTATACAGGGATTTGGTCAGTATTCAAAGAGGTCACATTCTAGGAATGCAGTCATTATAGCCTAAATAATTTAAGAGAAAACATGGGTGGAAAATGTGTTGTTTTATGTTTATACTATATAATCCCAAATGGTCAGTTTAACATGATCTGGAAATGAGCGATGGCTCACATTTTCCTGCATTCACTGAGTAAGAGGTCCTCATCAACAAAGCACGGTGATAACTTCTGAGAGTTGTTGGAATCCAGTGTTCACAGACCGCGAGATGAATGATGCAACATCACAAGTCAGTGGTGTAAAGGAGCTGCAGAGGCAAGAAGAGCTACAGCGCTCCAACACATAGGTTCTGAGGAGCCATGGTGTTCTGAGTAACAACAGCGTTGCTACCTTTTCTCAAGGTGGGAGATGTGAAATTAAGAACGGTGCATTTGGTAACAGTGAACAAGAAAGAATATGAAAATGTGGTTTGGGGACTTGAACAAGAAGAGGGAGTACCTGGACACTATGAAGAATCCTTATATGCACTGATGAAACAATAAATAAATATCTCTTCTCTACCCATTATTATAAATCCTCATCGTTTAAATCACTATGCTTCACATGGGCCAAGGAGTTTGTAATGCACTTTTAAAATCAAGTTGTTTATGTAGACAGGCACTGAGCAACAAATGTTTGCCTGGTGCCCTACGCATCCTGACTAAAAGCAGTCCTCTCCTTCCACCAGCCTCTGAGTAGGGTGAGAGCTCTTGGTCTAACCACATCCTCAGGGTAATTGGCAAAGCTCTGACCTGGTGCTTGGCTAAACAAGGGAAATCCCAGTGGGAACCCTGGCTCAGTGATAGGTCAATTCTGGATTCTCTTGGGGTGGGGGGGATGGGGCAACAGTTTATATACACATACACACACATATATATATACATACATTTAAGACATTGCCCCACCCCCCCACCCCATGAGAATTCAGAAGTGACCTATCAGTGAGCTGGGGTGTGTACATATGTGTGTGTATATACGTATATATGTGTATATATATACACACACATATCTATATGACTACTCAGGGAGAGAATTGTTGAAAGAAAGGAAGTAATACTATGGCATTTTGCAAAATTTGAGATAACTAGCAAATTAATTCACGGATTCACATAGGTTTAGACTGAATCGCCTCTGAGAATTGTCCTTAGAAGCTGTGGGGGCAGGGTGTGTGCATTTGTGCACACTCGCTGAACAGTGGGAAGAATACACAGGCACACCTGTCGCTCTGACTGCCGGGGAGACCCCGAAGGAGGCTGGACACCCCTGGGGAACCTCACCTGCCCCGGTCTGCTTGGCTGCTCTGTCATGCTCGGGGTGCTGGTAGCCACCATCAGGCATCCTGCTGGTGATCGCCACCTACCCCAGAGCGTTACTTCCGTGTGTTGACTGACTGAGGCTTGGGGAAATGTGTGTGTGGAGGGGGACAGGGAGGGGATCCTAGGGAAAGCCGCTTCCCTGAGGTTCGGGGCTTGTTCTCCTCCACAGAGTCTCATCAGAGGGTCATTCCACAAAGTCCTGAGAGCTGGGGAGCCAAGTTAGAAACGGGGTGCATCATCAAGGGACTAGCTGTGGCGGGTTGAACCCCTGGTTGCTCTTCACTGGAATACGCAGGAAGCCATATGTCGTGCATAGCTCAAGTCGCCCAAACTTACATTTTAATTCCCTTGAGCTGCCTCAACCTTTTATTAAATCGTTACCCAGCAGAGCCTTTGTAGGCTCTGGTGTGAAAAACAGAAGAACTGGTAGGTCTGAGGAACGTGGCCTGCCTACACCATCTTCTTCCTGGGGGGTGTTGGAGGACAGAGCAGCCTCTTGAGGGAGATAGTAACTGGAGTTCTGGGTCAGGAGCTAAAGGGCAAGGTGGACTGTGGCCAAGTTGGGAGCAGAACGAGGCACACTGGACACTGAGGAAAAACTTCCAGAGGAACTGAAAGCAGAACTTCCATATTCTCAATATTTTCTAGAGGCAGCTGGACCCTGGAAGGGAGTGGTGCTTTTTGCACTCCCTTGCAGATGTGGATGACACATGAAAAAAATCAGAGATTAATACTGTTTATATCTGGTGTGTGATTAGAGAAGGATTTAATTTCTTTCTATGTTTTCTTTGGCTCTGTTAAAGAAGGCATTATTCTGACACTTGTTAAAATGGTAAGGAAGATTTTATTCAAGACTACTGCAAAAAGAGTATTGCAACAGGGAAGAGAGATGGGGCTCAACAAGGAAAAGTGGGGATTTAGAGCCACGGAAGGGTGGGAGCCAGTGGATGGAAATTACTAAGAGGAGACATCAAGAATAGGTAGATTCTTGCTAAACGGACCTAAGAGGATTCTTGCCAAAGCCAGGCCTTGATCAGATATCAAGGGTGGGGGATGAGGAATTTGATCGGATATCAAGGGGGATCAGATATAAAGGATGGGGGGGGGATTCTCACTAAGCTGACTTAGCAGAATTCTTGCTACAACTGGACTAGGCAGGCAGAAGATAGGACCCAAGGGCGAGGCCTCATACAGCTGATTCACTTTGTTGTACAGCAGAAACTGGCACAAGAGTATAAAGCAATTATACTCCAATAAAGAGCTGGGGAAAAAAAAAAAAGAGGGCTCAGAGGAGCCCATCTAAAGTCTGGTGAGGGAGAGAATGTTTGTAACCTCACATGGGCCATAAATGTACAGCTACCTAAAATAAGAAACAAAAATTGAAAAATTTTGTTAACAAAATTAATACCCTCCCAAGAGGATATTAATTTAATTTAAAAAAATACCCTCCCAAGTGATATGAGAACTGAATGTCATGTGTAATCCTGAATTGGAATCTGATCAGAATTAATTTCTTTCTCTCTCTCTCTCTTTCTTTTATTTTTGCCATTTTTGAGACAACTGGCAAACTCTATATATGGTTTAGATTAGACAATAGCATTGATGGAAATTTCCTGATTTTGATTATTACAAAAGAGAATGTCTGTGTTGTTAGAAAACATTCACTGGAGAATTTATCAGTAAAGGAGCATCATGTCTTCAGCTTACTCTCAAATGGCTTAGGAAAAAATACTATGTCTATATAGAGAGATAGCAGGATAAAGCAAACATGGGAAATGTCTGCATTTGAGGAATCTGGGCATTATTTTTATATATATATGTAAACATATTTTCTAAGTGAAATATAAAAGAGGGTATATGGTAATTATTTTTGTAACTTTTCTGAAAATCTGAAACTATTTCAAAATAAAAATTTTAAAAGAGAGAGAGAGAGTGTGTGAATCTAAACTTAAAGGACTGAGTCAAATGCCACCCTTTCCAGGAAGTTCCTCTCAACCGAGATTGCACCTTGGGCAACCTGCCTTGTGGTAACATAGACTGTTGTTTTCTTGCAATTCGCTTTAGCCTCAATTTCCTTAAAGGCTCTTCCCTCTTTTTTCCTCTAGAGGCAGCACTGCAGGATGGGCCACTGATGATTTCCTGAACTCACAAACCTTTGTCCCAAAGTTGCCTCTGCCACTTCCCAGCTTTGGGATCTTGGTCATTACCACTGCTATTGATTTCAGACTTCTCATCTGTAAATGGTCATAATAAAATGCATCGCACACAGTTGTCCTAAGGAACATATAACAATGCATGCCATGATTCTGATTCTAGAAGGAGCTCTGTAAATGTTAATTTCCCCCTTTTCTTTTCTCTTGAATCAGCATCTCACCACCCTTGGGACATAGATAAATATTTGAACACAATTCTCGGATAATTTCTGAAAAATTTATTCCAATAACTAATACTGACAATTTACAATGTACTCCACAGTAGCCTCTTAATGAATGCTGTTCACGAGTTAATATTTGCCCGCACATTTTCTCATCTCGTCATCCCAGCATCCCTAAGGTGTAGAAAAGTCCCCATTCTTATCTCCTTTCGATAGATTTGGGAATGGAGGCACTGAAGAGTTGAATAACATACTTTTTCTAAGTTACATGGCTGCCGAAGAGGAGAGTCTGGCACGAGCCAATAAATCCTCGTATTTATGGCAAAGTTTACAGGTTCACTTCCATATAAACGAGTAAAGTACAAATAAGTTTCACAAAGTGCATGTTAACCTGTATGTGTTAACCCTGCTTACTCCACCATTCTAAAATGACTTTGCATTCATTCGGTTTATCAATTTTTTTAAAAAAATTTATTTATTTATTTTATTGGCTGTGTTGGGTCTTTTTTGCTGTGCGCGGGCTTTCTTTTTAGTTGCGGTGAGTGGGGGCTACTCTTCGTTGTGGTGCACGGGGTCCTCATTGCCATGCCTTTTCTTGTGGCGGAGCACAGGCTCTAGGTGCGTGGGCTTCAGTAGTTGCAGCACATGGGCTCAATAGTTGTGGCTCATGAGCCCTAAAGCGCAGGTTCAATAGTTGTGGCGCACAGGCTTAGTTTCTCCGCGGCATGTGGGATCTTCCTGGAGCAGGGATTGAACCCGTGTCCCCTGTATTGGCAGGCGGATTCTTAACCACTGCGCCACCTAGGAAGCCCCCTGTTTATCAATTTTTAATGAGCACCTATCAGGTGCCAAATATGTGTTAGGCACTAAGGATACCAAGATGGGGAAGGAGCCTGAAGTCTTGTTGGAAAAAAGACAACCGAATAAAAATCGTGAACGCAGTGTAATAGCTGCTCTCTTTAAAAATATCCCATAATATCATGAATGCAGACCATTCTCATCCTGATTGCTCTTAAATTTATAAAATTTTGGTCTGTGGTGATTAGGTTCAGAAGCCCCATTGCTCACATGAAATCCTCCTCCCACAGCTCATGACATGGAAAGCCATTCAGTGACCCCAGCTACGGAACATCTGCTCTGAGCCAGCTGTACCCAGAGAAGGGAGGAGAACCTTTCCAATTTAGAGGCATTTCTAATTTAGCACCCACACCCCTCTTTTCTTAAACAAAACACCCTTTTCATGGCCGTGGCTGCCCTCACTCCCTGGATTGCATTCCTATCATCTGCAGGTGTCTTGCAGGGCTCACATCCCCCAGGTTCTCTCTAAATGCACCGCCGCTCTTCTGGCTTAGAAGCTTGACCATATCAACTGGGTCAGTAGTCCTCCAAATGGCTGAAGACCCTTTAATGAAAGGAAGTGAGGCAGACAACCTAATTTAGCAGGGAGACAGACAACCTAATTTAGGAGGGCAAAAGCTCCCAGGGCTGCTTAAAGCAAGGATGTTATTTTGCTTTAGAAAGTCTGACATCCTGAATCTGAAAATCTTAGTTTCTACAACAGACTTCCCTAGACTTCTTCAAACTGCCATTGAACAGTTTGGATAAGCTGGTTGTTCAAACGGTCAAATAAATGCCATTTTCTTATTAGGAAAAGCCAGGCCTCTCTGGCCACTGAAACATGATGTACACAACCGTGCGTTTCAGGTCACGCTTTCATATTTGTGCCCAGCTTTCCACTGCCACATCCTATTCTAGAGCCTTTCCCCTTGTTTTCACTACACCAAAGTGCTGCCATGCAATGTGCATTTAGCGCACGAATGAATGAAACGAGGAAAATTCCTAGTGAGCAATACTGGTAAGAAGCGCCAAGCAAAAGGTCCACAAATTTATTTTTCGTGAAAATTCTGTAAAGGATGTCATTGTGTATCTTCAACAGTCAAAGACACGCAGACAGCAGCAGTCCCACTGTCTGTTCATTAGTCAATGGCCAGAATGGGAACAGGAGGGAGGCATTCGCTTTCTCGCCTGCCCTGGGCGCCCTACACGTCTCAGGTAAGCGCAGCCCCTGTAAGACTTTGAGGAGGGAAAACTTTGCCGCCTCTGAAGGAGGAGCCCGGGAGAGGACCCGCTGACTTTCGACGGTACAGTCTCAGATGTCGGGCAAGCCACGGCGGGCAAGGGTTTCTATGTCGGGCGAGAGCGCGGAAGGCGAGTGTTGTAAAAAGGTAGAGCGTCAGTTTGCCCAGGCCTGCTGATGGCCAGAACGTCTGCCCGAGAGTCGCCTCGCCCGCGACCGTTCACGCCGTCGCTCCTGGACCGAGACCCCCTCCTCTTCCCTCGGATGGGCCCTTGGCGCTGTCCATCACCGCTCGGCGCTTGCTGCGCTTCCCACCTAGACTCTACAGCGCGTACAGTTCCCGCGGAGGCGGGGCTTGGAGGGATAGGGTGGAGCCAGGTCCTTCCAGGGCCCGCCCCTTGGCTGCGTAGCTGGGTGATTGGATGCTGCGGAAGGCCGCCTTCCATGCAGTCCAGGGGAGTGAGGGGTGGCCCGGGGCCGCTCCCTGGCGCGCGCGGTACAGCAGCGGGGTACCCCCGCCGGCGAGGGGTGAGGGGCCCGGCGCCTCCCAAGCGGCCTCTAGGGCGGGGAGGTCTGCAGGGATTTGGCAGCCCCGGAGTGCTGCACGCCTGTGGTTTCTCCTGTCGGAGAGGTGTCCTTCTGAGCTCGCTGGAATTCCGAGAGCATTCGGGAAACTTCTCGCCCCCACTCCTTACTCCCTACTTTCGGTTGGAAAAGCAGTTGCTGAGTTGTTTTATTTCCTCCCCCAATCGGACTCTGTAAAAATAGCCGTGCGCCGGGGCGACCGAGCCAGGCTCTGCCGCCCCGCTGTCCTGGACCGGGTGTGGACCTAAAAATACCCGGCGGTCTGGAGCCTGTGCTCCGGGTGCGGGCGGGCCCGGCCGGGCCGCAGAGGGCGTCTGGAGACCGGAGAAACGGCGGCCGTCTGGCCCCTCGCCTCGGCCGGGGCTGTCCCTTTAAATCCTGGAGGAGGCAAAGAGAAAAAAGGAAAGAAAGAAAAAAGACGCGGAGCCCCGAGCGGAGGGTGGCTCTGCTCGGTCCCCCACTCCGCCCCCGCGCCGCGTCCCGCCTGTCGCCCGCCGCCTCCGCGGGTCCCGGGCGCCCCCCGCAGCGCCGCCCACTGCCACAGTTACTGTCAAAATAGAAATTAATTGGAGCCGAGGAGGAGGTTGAGACGCAGCAAGTGCTTGTGCGGCAGGGCGGGGAGGGGGCGCAGGGGAGGGGGCGGGCGCGAGCGGGAGGCGACCGCAGACATCCGGGCCCTTTAGCCCAGTGCGCACCCCGAGCCGCTGGCGCGGGCAGCGCGGGTGCGGAGCGCGGGGCGCTGGGCGCGGGGCTGACAGCCGCGGCGCGGGAGGCGGGGCGTGAGGAGGGCGGAGGCGCGGCGCGGGGAGGGAGGAGCTGCCGCGCGCCCGCCGCCGCCGCTCGGCTCCACACCGCCGGCGCAGCCCCGCCACGAGACTCTGACAGCCGCGCGGCCCGCGCTGCTCCGGCGCTCAGGGACGGACGGACCGCGGCGGCGGCGGCGGCGAAGGAGGACGCGGGGACCGCGGCCCGGCGCCAAGTGCAGGAGGCGCGCGGGTCCGGTGGCGCGCAGAGGTGAGTGGCTTCGCGTGCCGGGCTGGGGCATCGACTGCGAGGGTCGCGGTCGCCACCGCACCTCGGCTACCGAGGCGGGTCGGGGGTCGCGGGGCTCCCGGAGGCTGGCTTTGCATCGCCGGCGCCGGGGAGCGATCTCCCGGGCTGTTGCTAGGCGGCCGGCGGTCCGCGCGCCCTGGGGCACCGGCGGGGGCAGGGGCGCCCCCGGCGCGGCGGGCAGGAGGCGGGGGGCTGCGGTGGCTATTCAGGGGCTCCGTGCGGCAGCCATGCCACGGGAGGAGGCGGGAGGAGGGAGTGAGGGAGGAGGGAAGAGCCAGCGGAGAGCGAGCCAGCGAGCGGGCGCCGCGCCTCCTGGCTGGCACCGCGGCCCGGAGCGAAGTGGCGCGCGGGGCTGGAAGGGAACTTCTGCGGGCGCGTGCGGCCCCGGGCTCGGCGGCGCCTTCGGGCCCGGGCTCGGCGGGCCTGTCTGCAGCCACAGGTGGTTTCTGCCAAAAGTTTCACCGCACTTCTGCCGGGAAGGCGGGGGAACATTTTGGAGAGTGGCGGTTTCCTGAGACTTTGGCACCGGCAACTGAGGTCTTATTTTGAAGATTAGGAAAGGGACTGGAAAGTCTGGGACCGCGCATCTCATGATTCGTCTCGAGGGCTTCTTAGCGGTCCCTGCTCGAGGTGGTGTCTTCGCAGGATCCTGAAACCCAGGCTGCTGTCCAGTTCGGAAGTTGCGGGAAATGGGCTCACGCAACGGTTCCTCCGTGTCTCAGGAAAGTTACGCGAAGGCCAGCGCGGTACCTGTCTCCCGCAAGGGTCAGCACAAAGTCTCTTCGTAGCGACATGCACAGGAACCCGGCGCGCCTTCGCTCCTGGTGTGCGCATCTCCTGCTCCTTTGAAAACGAATCGTCTCCGACCGCTGTGTTGCTTTGTTATTACGGCTGCTTCTCTGATTTCATTAGAAAGAGGGCCAGGAGGAACCAAAGAAAAGCGAAGCAGCAGCAACTCTCGTTTCGTTTGAATCCAGCCGCGGAGGCTGGTACCCAAGCCGAGGTGTGGAGGGTCCAGGACCAAGGGGAGCCAGGACTTGGTGGTGTGTGCTGCCTGCCCAGAGAGCCTCGCTGGGCCATTCTCCAGGCTAGGGCTGGGGTTTCTGGGGCCCTTGGGACAGAAAGAGGGATGACGGTGAGAAGGGAAGACCCTCAGAAGAGGAAGATGTGCCTTGGTCAGCTCTGGGAGAGAGGCTCCGAGAAGTCCAGTGGTTTGGCCCTGTTCCTCATTGGCCAGGTTGACGAATCCAGGGCAGTGAGGTTAGCACCACCCTGGTAGGTCCGTCCTGGGCTGAAAGAAATCATTATCCCCCCAGTGGGTCTGATACCCAGGTGTTGCAAGTCGGTACAGAACTGCATGGGAGTTGGAAACACTCAGTCCTTCATTCTCGCTGGTTCTGTTCCCACTCCCTCTTCCCCCAGCCCCAGCAAGTACCTGAGCAGAAAGCATGCCCTTTGCTTTAAAGGAAGTCACAGAATTTTGGAGCTGAAAGAGACCCTAGAAATATTAAGAGCGCTCATTTTACAGATGAGCAGGCTCAGGCCCAAGGAAGGAGAGTGACCTGCCACAGTGGTTAGAGGCCCAGAGAGACTAGAAATGACATCAGCCTCCCAGACCAGGGTGGAGAGAGTTCCCTCAGCAAGGCCTTACAGGGCCTGAGATCAGAAATGCCACCCCTACACCCCAAGCCCATTGCGGGCTCATTATCTGGTACTTTCTACTTGCATGCTTGCCAGCTAATTTCCTGTCCTCTGCCCTTGGCTTAAAAAAATCAGAACTGTCACTGCAGATTTCTAGTCTGACACGATCCCAACTTTTCCTGCTTCCTCCTCACCCCCAATTCCTCAAACTCTTTTTGTAACATAATGTGGCTTGATTAGCCAAGATGAGTTTGCAACTTGTCACACTGTGAAGCACCCACTTTCCGTAGGATGCCAGAACTCTGTTTTCCCAGTAATTAGGTTTTACAGATAGTTTTGAAAGGGAGCCCAATTCTGGATCAATTACACTTGGACACAAATGCTGTGCTGTTGTGGATACTAAATGAGAAAGATGAGTAATTATCTGGGGGTGCTGGAATAAATGTTGTTATGAGTATTTGACACTGCTATTAGACACCAATGAGTGGGTTTTCAGTAAATGTTTTTTACGTTTTATTTTATTGAGCAAACAAAGTGTCTTAATTAAAAAGAACTGCGAGTTGGCCACTTAAATTTTAGCCACTTGTTTCTTACCACTATGCATGGGCAGGAGGGGTTTGAGTGATAGACAGAATGATTGTTAAGAGAACTTTTTTCTCCCCAAACCTAAATATTCTAGGGCAATGCTTATTCTTCAGTCTAAAAGTACAGTCCAGCAGAACCATATTAAATCAGAATAATTCTGGATGTGGTGTGTGTCAATCTGTATGAGTCAGAAATGGCTTAGAAGAGATAATATTTTTTAAGTTTTATGCTTTCAAGGGCACGCAGTATCAAGAATTCAAGGCTAATGCAGTGTCACTGAGCATAATTCTTCTTCTCTCATGAACAGATAAGAATCAATGTCCCCATAGCTGCGCTTGGGGCTCCTGTAGAAGAAACCGAGACCTGGTATCTTCATGATAATACAATGTTATGTTTTGACACTGTCTTTTCACTTTCATTGCATGCTAATCTCATAGGTAACTCATAGTTCATAGTTCAGCTCTTAACAGATAGGGAAACCAAGGCAGAGAGAGGGGAGAGTGTTATTCCTGTAACTCCATTCGCTGCATTAACATGCTCTGAGCATGCCGCTTGGGGTTTCTGGGCTGACCAGGGTGAAGGAGTCCCCCTAATGAAATTGCGAGCCCCTCACCCCTCTCCAGCAGTGCAATACAAAGGGGTATAGAGGTGTGGCGTGGTTACAGTTACAATTCATAGGAGGCCACTCACTCCCATGGGGGCCTGAAGGGCTTTGTTCCCCACCCCCACTGTGGGTGAGCCATTTCCCTCCCTCTTCCAGCAGCCTGTGGGAACTTGGGCGAGGAGGGACCAGCTGGCTGAGGCTGGGGCGGGGGTGTGGGATCTGTGCCTGTGGACGGCTGAAGGAGTCCAGGCTATTTATAACCCCTCCTCCCCTCCTGGGAGGAAGAGACTCAAGGGTCTGGAACCAGGCTCAGCGCTGACGTCTCTCCAGCAGGGCTGTGCCCCCTGGAAGAAAACCTGCCACCCACTGCATGGTGGGTGTTGGGGTGAACCCTGACCCGTGTGGAGGGGCCCTGCGGGGCTTCTGGCAACTTCACCTGCTCTGGGGCATCTGGGATACAAGCATCGCCTAGAGTCAGTGTGGGCACTTTGTCTCAGGCACTGACACCCCCCCCCCACCCCCCACCCCCGTTTGCACAGAATGAGGCACACCCCAGAAACCTCACAGGGTTAAGAATCTGCTTAAGAAACCGTTTCAGTGGGGGTAACTGGCTTCTCCGAATAACAGCCACGATGATCTTTATGCAGGAGGAGATTCTGAAAGTGACAAATTAGACGTGGCTCCCTTTGACCGTGAGCTGTGGCATTTCCGTGCAGTGCTGGTTGAGGAGGTTTGAGGCGTGCAGCCGGAGCTCTTTCCCGCCTCCCCACCCCTTCCCCAGACCAGTCCCTGGTGGTCCTCTCGCCTCCTACTCTTTGAACCAACACCAAAACCCTCCTTTGTGTTCAAACACATAGTACCTGCCATCCCACAGATTACAGCTTCATTCCCGAGACTGGGCGTATTTTCTCCCTGGGTCAGGGGAGGGAGGAATGGGGATGGGGGGCAGGCAGAGGAAGCAGGCAGGGCACTGAGCTTGTCTCTCTGTTTAACCCCTTGGGGTGAATCCATCCACCCTTCAGAACCATGGCAGGCACTCACAGCAGGTTTTACCAGGAGGCCTACCTGGAGAGGTGGGTGCTGGGCAGCTCCTGACTGTCGGTGGTGCCCCACAAGCCTGGGGCAGCTTTTGGGGGCGGGGCTTGTGCTGCTCATCCTCATACCCTCAGTGCCCAGCACAAGGCCCGGGCATGGAAAATGTCTGCAGAACACACGCTGAGGGCTGGCCATGGGTGGATGGGTGGCTGGCAGTCAGGCTTGCTCCTTCGTTGCCATCAGCCGTGCTCCTTGGCGCTGTGAAGGGGGTGTCGGAAGGGCAAGGATGTAGAAGCAGAGTGTGGATGAGAAGAGATGGGATTTCACAGGCATTTTGAGAGCCCCAAGTCAAGCTGATTGGCTCTCTGGGGTGATGGGAACCGTGTCCTCAATTCAACTGATGGCGATGCAGTCCTTCTCTGTAGACTGTCACGGCACAACCCAGCCTCACAAAGCCGCAGAGAGTCTCCTATAGTCAGGCAGGTGGGCCGCTTGCGTGCTACCCTCTTGTGGGCTCTCCAGGGTCTGGCCCCTGCCTGCCTGCCTCTCTGACCCCACCCCACTCTCTGCACTCCAGCCGCCTGACTCCTTGAACACGCTGAGCTCATGTGTTTCTCCTTGGCTGCTCTTGTCTGCAAAGCCCTTCCAGAAGATCATCCCACAGCTGGCTTCGTCTTGTTAGATCTCAACTGAAACAGCCAGTAACACATTCTTCATAGCGCCCCAGGCTATCTGGGGTAGAAGCTTGATTGTCTTCCTGTCTATTGTCTCCCTGCCCCACTAGAATGTAAGCTCCGTGAAGGCAGGGAGCTTGTCTGTTTTGCTCTCCATTCTTTCCCCAACCCCAGAACAGCGCCTGGCATGTGGCAGTGGCTGAGGAAACAGTTGATGAGTGGATATGCCCGTTAGCGCTAGAGGGTGTATGAAGATGAATCAGCCAGGGCCCCTGTCTTCAGATCTCTTTAGCATAGAGCCGGATATAAAGCTTGTTCATACTCACTCCAGTATGTGGCAGGAAGGGAAGTTGGCATTCAAGAGATGCAGCCCAGGAGAGCTATGGTCAGGCAGTGTTAGCCCTGATTCAACAAGGCTAGTTGGCTTAGGCGGAGGAGTCTTCTTTCAAGTGTTTTGTTATGAGTTGGGGAGCTTGGGCATCTGACCCACCTCCAGCACTGAAGTTCCTCTAGCTCGCCTGGCTGCCACCTCTCGCTCTCTTGTTCTCTCTCTTCTGTTTATTTACTTCTTTGGTGAGCAAGAGTTCCAAGCATAATGCCATCCTTGGAGAGTCAGGAATGTTGTGTTTTTCCACCAGCTCCATTCATTTGCAGCCTTCTCAGAACAGCTGTGGACAGCTGGCTGCCAGCATGGATGCAGGGAGAGCTTCTCTTCAGGGCCAAGGGGTACATGCAGCCTTGCAGGAATGGGGAATTTCACTTGTGTTTCACACCCTGCTGATTTCCAAGCCCCACTGAAATGGTGCCTGTAAAAACAGATACATGAGGAAATGAAAAAACTATTAGCATTCAGTTTGCTGCTTATTTTCAGATTATAAAAGCAATAAGAGTCATGACAGAAAATTTGGAAAATATGCAAAGGTGTAAAATTAAAACAGAAAACTGCTTAGAACACCCCAATTTGGGAATATTTCCTTCCAGTCTTTTTTCTGTATCCACCAACACACGCACATGTGTGTACACGTGTACGTGCACACACACAGAGACCTACTCACATATAAATATAATTAAGATTAAACATTGTTTTCTAAAGCTTTTAAAACCATATCATCTTTTAATAAACAGAAAAGTTTCTTTTTCTTGGGAGTCTGGGACCCCCCCACTGTGCATCACTGGTATTTAGAAGCAAATGTGTTTTCCAAGTCTCCTCACTGGCTGAGAATATTTCAGTAAGCTTTCTCATCCACAGCTTGAATTAGGAAATCAGCCCCTGCTCCTACCCCACCCCCAACACTGGATGTGGTTAGAAAGGTGCTTCTCACGAAGTACCTCCCTCTATCACCTTGTTAAGAGCCACTGGTATGTGGTGTTGCACGCTGTCCCTTACTGAGCGTTCTATCACATTTACCAATGCCATCGTGCTCTTTAGAAACATATTTTAATGATGTGTTGCATTCCTTCAAATAACATATCATACTTTATTTACCATTACAAAACACAAAACAAAACCCAGCGCCCATTAGCTAATCATTCCTTGACCTACAAATAACAGCAGGAGAATCTTGAGAAATATGAACCAGTATCATGGATTAGTGTGTTTAGGGCATCACAGTTTGGGGGAAACCTTGGCTCCTTCAGAAGCCCAGGGACTTTGTCACTGCCACTGCTTTGCCCATTGTCTAGAAGACCGCCCGGCATGTGGTAGATGCTCAGGATATATTTTGCTGAATGGGTGAGATACAGAATACTTCCTGTGGGAGGTGAGACCCTGATTAAGCCCTTTGGTGTCAAGGCTTCTTTTGAGAGTGAGTTTCCTGGGGAGGGAGTGCAGGGCCCTGGGGGAGGGCTGGGGAAGAGCATCATCTCCTGGGAAGCAGAGTAGGAAAGGGTAGCATGGGAAGCAGCTTTCTGATTTAACAGTTTCGATGGGTTTTTGGAGGAGGTAAAGTTTAGGTGGAGTCTTGATATGAGGAGCTAGAGGCACTTAATTCCATGAGCCAGGAACTAGAGGGCACCCAGGCAGGAGCAATGTTAAGGTCAGGATAGCCCCAAGGTCAAGAGAGCCTCAAGGTCAAGAGTGCAGGGGCAGGTTTGCCAGCCTAGGACGTGGGGTGTAGCCCAGCAAGGGAGTGGCTAGAGACAGAGAGCCTTGAAACCAGCAACTCCTCAGGAGCCCAGAACCTATTCCTAGGGGAGGATGGGTCCCCGGGGACCACAGGGCCTCCAACCCTGCCTTCAGGTACCTGCAGATGAGGACACTGACTCAAGTTCAGGGCTGGTGAGGAGCACGGGTCTGGAGCGGATCAGACCAGAACCCTATGTCTTAGCCACTTTCCTGTGGCCACGTTATTTAACCTCTCTAAGCTTTAGTTTTCTTGTCTAGAAAACAGTGATGACCAGCTTCATAGGGTGGTTGAGAAAATGGGATGAGATGATATACACAAAGCACTCTGCACAGCTCCTGACAAATATGAGGGGTCCCCATGTGGAAGCCACAATTATTCACATGTTTTGTGATTTCGATTTCTAACCTGAAGGGAGAGGAGAGAGAAGACCAAGGATTTATGTTGAAGAACATTCAAGACTTTGTTTTCTTCCTCCTCCTCCTCCTCCTCCTCCCCAAGCTACCACTATACTTTAGGGGATAAAAATCCTACAAGACAGATGACTGTTGGGAAGCCAGTGCTCACATGTAGGTAGAATTAATGTCACAGGATCCCTCTCCTTCCCTACCTCCTGCAGAAGGGGAGACACACTCCTTACAGTCATCCTGAGGCTTCGGGGGCACACTGTCTACTCAGGAACACCTGATGTGGTTGGTCTTTAAAATAGAGAGTGGCTGCACAGAGACTGGGACACGGGACAAGGCAGTTTTGCCCAGAGAGCTAAATGGATAAACGGCTTATGGCATGGAGCTGCATAGCCTAGTGAAGATATAATGTGAGCCATGCAGGTCATGTAAAATTTTCTAGTGGTCACATTTTCAAAAAGTAAAAATAGATGAGTAACATGAATTTTAGTAAGGTCTTTTGTTTAACCCAATATATCCAAAGTATTTTCATTTCAACACGTGACACTAGTCACATTTCAAGAGCTCTGTAGTCCCCTGGAGACAGGGTGGGGGAGCCTGGGGTGCAGGTTGGGAGGGCCAGTCTAGGGGAGGCTGGTGCTACTTGCTGGGCTCTGCATGGCGAGGGGAGAGAACGTGTGAAAAGCAAGCGATTTAGGGAAGAAGTGAAGTGTTGTGAGACCTGACCTTCATCCTGGCCCATGGAGGGCGAATTGTGTATTCCTGGGAGCCATCCCACTGTGGGCCTCAGCTTCCTCAACCGCAAAAATGAGACTGTATGATCTCAGAGCCATGCTGGCTCTGGTGTTCTCTAATTCCTTCGAGAAAGGTATGAAAAGTAAATTAAGCCACTTCCTAAGTTTGAAGTGGGTGGAGGTGGGGCTTGGAGAGAAAGTTTGGGCAGCAGAGAAAACTGCGGGGCGCCACGTTTTAAAACATCTCATTAGAAAGTTCTGTCTGGACAGTTTAGAGAGACATACATGCTTCTCTAAGCCTCTCCAAGAATGGGCAATATCCATTCACTGCCATTTAGTTGCATTCATTTAAAAGTATGTTTTGGGGATGAGGGGGGTGGGGAGGAGGCTGGCTCTGTTAACTATTATTTTAAAAAAGTTTTCATTGTCTTTAAGACCTGAAGCTGCCTGTTGTTCCTGGTCATGCCAGATGGCTGTGAATGGTGGCCATAAAAGAGGGGAGGGCCCTGCAGGAAATATTAGAACAAAAAAGGAAATATTTCAGCTCTGTCATAAATGGGCACTTGGCCTGTCCAGAGAGGATGTGGGAAGAGAGAGGAAAAAAGCAGCAGGTGTGTTTGGAGGGAAGGGTGTGTCTGCAAATGTATTTTAAGCTCCTGAAGTCAGAGGCACTGGTTTCATTGCACTGTGGTGAGGAGGGATTTGAGGTTTTTATCTCCCTGCCACAGACTTCTGTGGGGGGAAGGAAACTCTCTCTCCTTTTTAAGGAGTGTCTCTTCTTTTTAAATTAGATTGTCACTAAGTAACTAGCTGTACCTACCTGGGGATCCCCTGTTCTCACACGGGAAAGGGCTTGCAGGCTCTAAGAGCTGGTTCAAACACTTCCATTCACCAAGGAGGAAACTGAAGGTCAGGGTGGCCCCTCCACTCTCTGAAGTCCCCCAGGAAGGCAGGGCGGAGCCCGGGCCAGTGCCAGCGGCTGCCACGAGTCCTTTCAGCCGCATAAGGGTGCCTCCTTGTTTTTTGTCTTCTCCGCAGTTAACAGATGACTCAACCAGGCTGCCTTGAACCATTTTTAAATGAGGATTTCTCTTTTATGTTTTCCTAAAGTAGATTTTTTATTACTTTTCCACGCATTGTTTGCTTTGAATTTCTAATTTAATTTTTTTGAATAGGTCAATACTTACATGGTTTAAAATTCAAAAGGTACAAAAGGATATTCAACGTGAACTGTCTTTCTCTCACCCCATCTCTTAGTTCCCATATCCCTAGGCAACCACTGCTACTGGTGTCTTCAGTTTAAAGACATTGAATGCACATACTGTAAAATATATATATATGTGTGCGTGTGTGTGTAAATACATGTGCGTGTGTATTTTTAAATTTTTTTTGCCCAGATGGAAGCATACCATAATTATTTCACTTTACATTTTTCACTAAGCAGTAAATCTTGACTATAAAAACTTCTTTGTTCTTTTTTGCTTATTTGTTTTGACTGTGTAAATTCCATTGTATAGCTAGCTATACCTCGGCTTATTTAACCAGGCCCTTATAGATGAATATTTTGGTTGTTTCCAGTCTTGCACATCTGATACTCTTGGTTTTTACCCAATTAGTTTTCTTTTTTCTTCTTCTTTTTTTTTTTTTATGAAAGCAAACCTTGAGTTTTCTGAATACAAATTGATAGCATTTGAAGCTTGCTGATTTATTGTTCACGAGATGCTTCAAAGAATAAAATTGCTTAATTGTTTAAGGATTAAGAGCAGAATAAACAATTCTTTCATTTAGGTTCCTGGAAAACAAATATCGTGGTCAACATTATTAAGCCAGTGTTTCTTGAGTTCCTACTGTGTGCTGTGCCCCGGGCACTGGGCCAGGCAATGAGTAGGGGTGGGGATGCAAAGAAGAAGGAGGCTGGCAGGACAGCACTCCCATTCTGGGCCTGGAGGCCGGGGGCGGAGGGGGGGGGGACTGATGGAGGAAGAGACCAGTTAAGGCAGCACTGAGGGTAGCCTTGATGTAGGGAAATAAAAGCCACAGAGGGGCTGTTGGGGCCTTTGACTGCGGGTGGGGTGCAGGGTTTCAGGGAGGGGCTCTGGGCTGACTGGCTGTATGTGAGCAGTGAGGTTTCCCACCCACAGCTTGTGGCACCGTGTCCTTGGTCCCTCTCATCTGCCTCTCTTGGTCACTGTCCATCCTCGGAGTCCTCCACAGGGCTGGGTCTGGGGCCCCGGCTCAGCCAGGTAGACTCTGTGTCCTTGCTGTGCTCCTTCTGACCTTGAGGGGCTTTGAAACCTCTCTTTATCCCAGGAAGACAGAGCTGTCTTGAGTCTGGAGAGCAAGGCTCTCCCTCAGGCCACTCCCTTCTCAGCAAATGGGCAGTGATGGCAGGGCAGCCCCGTGGACAGAGGGGATTGGGGTCAGTGGGGAGAAATCAACCCATGGCGTTGAAGGAGGCACCCTTGGCCCACTTGAACTGGAGCCCCTGGGCTGTCCCTGTGCACATGGAGCTCTGCATTCCCCTCACGGATGGGGGGGCATCTCCTTTCAGAAACGCTGGCCCCAGTCTTTTCAGCCTGTCCTCTTGGGGGCTCAGAGTACTTTCCAGAAGCAGCCCACAGCCTGAGTGTAGGCCTTTATCATTGGGGTTGAAGGCAACCAACTAAAGTTGGTGAAGAATTCCAGACTGGCCCTGGAAACTGCCCGTCACAAAGGATTTTTGTGTGTGGGGGGCGGGGGAGGGAAGCTGGGATCCCACCCAGAACACAAAGTGCATTGGAGCTCCCCCTGTGTCTTCAGCTTGAGCTAAGTTCTGCAAAGCATCAGAAGAAGCCCAAGACATGGTCTTGGCCTCAAGGATCTGAAAACCAGGCTGGGAAAATGATGATGTATATAAAATATACACAAGCCTAATGCTGAAGAGCTAAATGTTGCAGTATATCTTGTAAGAGCTGTAAGACTTTAAGGAAAAGAGAGGTTGTATGCCCAGAGTTGACAGGGTGTGAGACTTGAGACGGACCTCAGAAAGGGAGCGTGGTAGGAGGATGAGCACTGACATCAATTTAGCAACTGCTAGCAGGTGTGACGCGCCCACTTAATCCTGCAGCAACTTTCTTTCTTTTTTTTAAAATAAATTTATTTATTTATTTATTTGGCTGCGTTGGGTCTTTGTTGCTGCGCGCGGGCTTTCTCCAGTTGTGGCAAGTGGGGGCTGCTCTTCATTGCGGTGCGCAGGCTTTTCATTGCAGTGGCTTCTCTTGCTGCGGAGCATGGGCTTCAGTAGTTGTGGCACGCGGGCTCAGTAGTTGTGGCATGTAGGCTTAGTTGCTCCATGGCATGTGGGAATCTTCCTGTAGCAGGGATCGAACCTGGGTCCCCTGCGTTGGCAGGCGGATTCTTAACCACTGCGCCATCACCAGGGAAGTCCTGGCAACTTTCAGTTAGACGTTGTTATTCCCATTTACCACAGCTCAGGTTTCAGAGCCCATGTTCTGTCCACTGCACCTAACTTGACACTGAAGTTCCTGGAGATTATTCAGGGAGAAGAACAGTCTGTGCAAAGGAATGGTGGTGGGACCCGTGTGCCCCGTGTCATGCTTCGCCAAGAAGTCGCCTTTTAGCAGAAAAGCACATGTAGGAAGCAGGAGGAGGTACATTTGGTTAAGGGGGTCCGACCTGGAGGATTAATTGCAGTAAATCTTAATTCCCAGGCTGTTTACCCCTCTGTCCAATTCACTCCGGGTTTTTACCTGGTTTAGCTCAATTCTTGCTTCAGGGGATGCAATAATGTCGATTTTCACATTAAGCTATAAGAATTTAGGAAGAGATAATCCACTTGACACCAAGGATTAAAACAATGTATTTCAGTCCAGAACCAAACTGGGATAATTTTTATCCTTTGATCAGTATCACTTATGACACTGTGGGAAATGTTCTTGGAGCCACTTAAGGCACTGTTGTAAAAAATGCAACTACCAGCGCAAAGGAATATCAGGACCCTGGACTCAGGTGTTAAGACATCCCAGAGGTGTGCATTTGTGTATGTTTTCTAATCTTGTAGGTGGATGGCACTATATTTCAGCCTCTATGAGAGCCACATGACTTGCTAATGACCTTGTGGCTCATGGTCAAGGATGAGAATTTCTCTTTCATTACACTCTCTCTGTGTGCTGTGGCCCAAGTGGTATGTGTTGTGAAGGGTGGTGAATGGACAGGAGCAGAGGAAAGGATGTGAGGGCTAGTAAATCTGGGTAATGGTTAGGTTGTGAGATGTGCTGGAGAGATTCAAGGACCCCATTCCAAGGCCCCAGTTTGTGTAAGTGTCCTCCAGTGGATTTCTAGCCATCTTTGTAATCTCGGGGTTTCTCTGTCCTGGTAACTAACTTACAAATAAATACAAACCACTTAAACAAAAAAAGCCCCCCTGTTGTGTTTCTGGTTGCCTTTAGCATTGGGAATTAATGAAGTCTTAGTAGATCTGAATCTCACCTGAAGAGGTTATGGCCATCTTAGGAGGCTTCTTGCCTTGTCTCTTACAGAATGTAGAAAGCTCCCCAAGGGTAGGAAAATGTTTCTATTTCTGGTTTAGCACTGATGTGCTTGTGCAAATCATCTCCTAACTCAGATTTCAGCTAGTTTCTGAGAACTTGGGAATCATGCTCAGAAGCTGGGTTGTACCGATGAGAAAGCAGAGGAGAGGGCAAGGTCCCAGTCACTCTCCTTGTCAGCCATGGGAAAGCTGATGAGTGCATACTTGCCTTTGTCTACCGGGAGCTGGGATGTTTGCCTCAGATGCTTTTCGAGGAGAGTGGGGCTGGAGGGAAAGCTTGTAAAAGTGAATTATTTGATAAACTAATATTTCTGCTTACATTATGGAAAACTAAATCACGCTATGTTTTATCTCCATTGCTTTGCCAGAAATTCCTCATGACAGATTCCGATGCACCAGATTGAGCCACCTCGCTGAGCAGCACCTATTTGCAGAAGTCATTAGAAGCCATTGTTTAACTAGAGGCTTTTCTGTTCCTTCCTTGCAATTTTCAAGACCCTGCATTTGTACAGACCTGACTCAGCAACATTCTATTTTGGGAATTTGTTACCTCTTCTCAGATTCTGGACTGCAGTTCCCTAGTTTTCTGCTCTTTGCTCAGGAAGGGCTATTGCGTGGATCTCGCCACATCTTTGTACCAGGACTCTACCCAGCCCCTGGGTACAGGAGTGACCTGGTTCCCCGTCCTGCCTGCCTCATGGACAAACTAACATTTTCACCACTGTAAACTGTTACATTCCCCAGGAAAGTAGCCATTTGCCACAGTGGTAAAGCATTTCAATAGAACATACTCTTTCTCTCTTTCTCTCTCTATCTCTGTCTGTCTGTCTGTCTTTCCCCTCTCCTCCCTCCCTTCCTCTCCCTCTCTCCTTTCCCTTTTAAATGGGATCATAGATGTAAAGTGCCCAGCATAGTGGCTGTCACAGAGCCCAGAACTCAATAAATATTATTGATTACTACTAATATTATAATTATCATGTTCAAAAGGAAACCATAGCCCCCAGTCCCTTTGTGGTCACGCTCGAGAGTCAGAAAGCCCTCCTAGCCTGGTGACCCACTCTGTTGTTTTTTCATTCTCCATCCTTCATACGCACACAGCACATTAAGAGTCTGTTCATTCTTGGGATGTATGCAAAATTCCAGTTCCTGCCAGGAGAATTTATGTATGGTTTTAGAGGGGATAATCGACCAGTTAGTATGTGCACACTGATTTTATACACATACGCGTCACCGTTTACAGCACACATTATAACATCTTCAGTCTCTGCCAAGAATGTGTATTTCTTAGCCCTGTGCATTTGCATATTATGGGTTCATAATTTCAAATAGCTGTAAAGATCTCTACAGAAAAATGTAGTCACTGTACTCTGATGCTGTAAATCTCAATGTAGCAGTAGAACCGGGCTAATTTTTGCCCCTGTTAATGTACCAGCCTTGTAATTTTCTCTCTTTCACACACACACACACACACACACCCCTCTGACTTTACTTCTAAGAAAGGATTTAATAGCTGGGAGCTAAGTTATGCTGCCTGTTCCCTAGACTTCATTACCTTTCCAAAATATATCGTACACTTGGGACAGGGTACTGTGGTCTTATTACAGATGATTGAAAAGAAAAGATTTGTCAAAATAAATGAACCCACTGCATCTGATCTTCCCCTAGTTTGGGTCTCTCGCTTCCCACCCCTCGCCCCGCCCTGCAGCTTTAGTCCTCTGCCGTGCTTCTGGCTTAGCTGTGCTCCCTGACACGGCAAAGAGCTCTTCACAAATTGCCCTTTCAAGTGGATATCACCAGAAAATCCAGCCACCCACACCCCACCCTCTAATCAGTCATTAGAGAACCTGCCATTGGCAGCCTTGATTTGACCAAACAAAATAGAACAGCAGGAAGAAGAGAAACTTAGATGTTTTTAAGGTCTTGCAGGTATAAGACACCTGAATTTTAAAAACAGTCACGTGGAGGTTTTCTTTTTGAAGTTCTGGAAAAAAAGGATGCCAAGTTGAAGTCTATTCTATCTCATTTCAGTGTAGGGAGAATTAAATAGCTGAGCCATAGGAGTCTTCCCATGCAGTGGTTGTAATGGAATTGCTGCAGAAATTCACCGTCACGGGGCTGACCTGGGCCGTGGAACCAGCCAGGGTTGGGAAGGGAGTCCAGTGGCTTCCTTCACTGTCTGGTCTGCTTTGCTCCTTTGATGTTCAGTCAGAAAGTAAATGCTGCCCTGAAGATTGGGAACTGTATGTCCTTTGGAATATCTGGGAGGATTCTGGCTCCTTGAGGCAAGGGGACATCATTTTCCAGCTGCTGAAGTGGCAGCCGTCTGTGACTCGGGTGCTCAGGTTGCTGACCTCAGGGTGCTTATGATCATCTCGCTGCCTCTTGGGTTCTGCCTCTCGTGGCTTATTTTTACTTAGGAACATTTGCTTTATTCCTCTGTGTGTGTGTGTGTGCATGCACGTGTCCATCTCCAAGGTGTCCTGATCAAAACTTCCTTTAGTTTTGATTCAGAGTTAATTGCAGAAGAATCAGATGAAAACTTTACATTAAAAAAAATTCTCTTTTTAAAGCATTTTTAACAGCTTTATTGAGGTATGATTTATGTGCCATAGAATTCACTTTGTTTTAGATTTACAGTTCAATGATTAATGTTTAATGACATAAACACATATATATATAAATATATACTGTATGTCAGGGAAAGGGGGTTGTCAGTGGGGCAGAGACTGCGGAATGGGGAGGAAAAGGGAAGGAATCTTTTGTCCTGTGCAGCCCAGGCACTTTCGTACCCTCCCTTTACCTTCCCTGCAGAAGGAGCCACGTGGCCAGGAAGGGGCCTGCAGGGCAGGGGGACACACTCTGGGCAGGACCCCTCCTGATTCCCCTTGGTTCCAACCTGGCAGGTGAGGCTCTTCAACTCTTGGACAACTGTTCCTTCCTGGTCATTAACAGTTCACACATGCCAAGGTATTGTTACATCAAAAACATATTTGTTAGCACATTTGGCTAAAATCATTTCCTGCTCTCACTCACAGACTGTGCTGCAGCGGATTTCGGAGGTCACCCAGGCCAGTTCCCCTATATACACACAATCCAATATTGTCCCTGGGGCTCAAGTAAGTGGTCCAGGGACACTCACTGGTCAGCGGTAGACCTAGGGCCAGATCCTGGTCTCCTGACTGTCCAGGACAGTGGCATGGCCTCTCACTGCACTGCCCTGTCGAAATGGCCTAACGTGGGCACAGGAATGTGGGCAGGAGGGCAATGCAGAAGTCACCAAAGGCCCATTTATCTCCTTACAGGCGTCTTGTGTCCCAGCTTCCTAGCCCCACTTCACAGCTGTCTTTTGCTGCTTTAAAGCATCTCAGTAAGGATTCTGTGCTGTCCCAGTCTGACTTTTCAGCCCTTCTCATCATCTAGCAGCCCTGAAAGGAGCAGAGGTCAAGTGGAAAACCCACTCCCTCAGACCTTTATTCCAGAAGCAGCTGTCCTTCGATTATACCTAAGTCCAAGCAAGAAATTAGGCCAAACAGAGAACTAGCCATAGCTTGGACTTGAACTTCTGTGTGGAAAACACTGTTTTAAATCCTGATTGCATTTTGTTGGGGGGGGTTGTGTGTGTGTGTGTGTGTGTGTGTTTTAAAAGAAAGTTCTGAGAAAACGATGTTTTGGGTGTAAAAAAGAGCATTTCATCTTGAAGAATTCAAAGCTGTGAAGAAAAAGTCAGTGAAGAAACCAATTGTATGTAGATGCAAGTAGTTATTAGATACCCAATGTGTGGTGGAAAGGGAAGATCTTATGCTTTGAAAGGCGAACAGTCCTTCCTTCTGATTCAAGGCACCATCACAGGGAATTTGCCCTGCTGGGATGCTCACTTAGAAGGCTTTCCCTTTCAGCCTTTGCCAGCTGGTATGGAGCCGAAAGCCAACTAATGGGGCAGAAAGCCAAGCTTTCCCTTGTGCTGAGAACCAGAGGGGGAGAAGTAGGTAGACAGCAAACCCGAATAGAGGAGCAAAGTTGTGATCGTTTAACAGTGGCAGCGACAGCTGGACAGTTCAATGCTTGAGCCTGTAGCAACTAGGTGAGCCAAGAAGACAGGAGTGTCCTAGAGCAGATTCTCTAGTGGGGGTCCCCAGGCCAGCAATATCAGCATCTCCTGAGAGCCTGTGAGAAATGCAAATTTTCAGTCCCCATCTCACTAAGACCACCTGAATCAGAAATTCTATGCATGAGCCCAGTGATCTGTAGTTTAACCAGCCTCCCCGGAGGTTTTGATGAACTCTCCAGTTTGAGAACCACAGCTGTAGAAGGAGTGAGGGTTATGTGAAGCTGTGATCGATTGATAACAGCTGAGGGTCAGAGTACTGATTCTGCATTGTTTGGTGAATGTCATAATTTGTTGTCCTGTCTGGTTAATTTAATAAAGAATTTTATTATCCTATGGACTATATAGTTGACTGAATTGCATATCACAAATCCAATGAATTGGACATTATACTTTGCCTTATAACATGTTAAGCCTAAAATATTTCCATACATTTTTTTTTTTTTTGGCTATGCATTGTGGCATGCGGGATCTTAGTTCCTGTACCAAAGATCAAACCCATGCCCCCTGCACTGGGAGTATAGAGTCTTAACCGCTGGACCACCAGGGAAGTCCCTCCATGCAATTCTAATAAAATTTTATTACAGATGCTTCAAAAACAACCCCCAAGTCCAATGAATTTCATTCAGAAAGTGCATAAAAGAGATGTTGAGAATCAGATTGATGGGCTTTAACTCCTGGCTCTGCCACTACCAGTCATGGGAAGTTGAGTGTGTTACTTAAGATTTCTGAGCCTCTTTTTTCTTGTTGAGTCGAACCAGGGTGAAAACTATCTACTTCTTGAGAATAAAGGAGGCTGAGAGACACCATGTGGGCAGAGTCTAGCTCAGGGTTGGAAGGGATTTGGGGGATCCAGTCCACTGCCTTCATTTCATACATGAGGAAATGGAAGCTTGGAGATTTTAAGTCACATAACAAGTTATTAGCAGAAAGAAGGCTGGAGCCCCCGCCTGCTGCAGCCCAGCTCAGTGGCTTTCTTGCCCAGGCTCTGTGTCCTCACGTGCTGACCCTGTGTCACATGAAGGTGAGTGCAAGGACCAGAGAGAGGGTCCTTTGTCAACTGCAAGGGGCTCCGGGCAGAGGAGAAGGAGCCCAAGGGCTGCCAGCTCTCAGTTGGGTTGCCTCTCTTACTTCCTCTCACTGCCTCTGTTTTGCTGGCGTGGGGAGCACAGTACGGATGCAGAGCGATGGCCTGTGAGGGCCTCCATGCCTTGGAGAAGGTGGAGTGCAGGTCTCGTTCTATCTCTTGAGAATTGGAGGCTCAGAAAGGACAGGCCCTGGGGTGGGCTTGGAACTTACTCTATGAAGCTGTTAGAAGGTTTTAAGCAGGCGAGTGATATGCTGTGATAATAATTTTTAAACAATCACCAACAGTTATTAAAAACTGGCCTCTAAGTGTAACTTTAGACTGTGACTGGGTATGATAGTGGGAGGGGCTTTTACTTTGCATTTTATTTGTTACTCTTTGTTGTTACTCTTTGAATTTTTTTTGACCATGTCTTACTTTTATATGTATATGTCGTAAAAAATTACTTTAAAAAATAAAACTCTTTTTTAGACCAAGGGAAAATAAATACTGTGGGGAATATGTAGTGCTTTGGAAAAAATGACATAAATGACTTAGCAAAAAAAAAGACTATTTTTTGGTATGATTCCACTTTGACAAGAAAAATGTATTTCTGTGTAGAAAAAGTCTGGAATAATGGATAGTAAAATATTATGAGGATTAAATTTTTTTTGTTGTAGCCGGTATTTTCTAATTTTTCTAGTATGAACATATATTAATTTTGTAATTGGAAAAAATGGTTGACTTTAATGAAAACACCGAAGAACAATGGTGTCTTTGGTCAATCCGGTGGATTTTCCTTTAATAAGCATCCCCAGGGCAACCCTGCCCTTCCTGTGGTTGTCCAGAGTTTTGTCTGACATCACTGATGGGGTCCTTTCTATTTTAAATTTAAAAAAAAATTAATTTATTTATTTGGTTATGCCAGGTCTTAGTTGCGGCAGGCAGACTGCTTAGCTGCAGCAAGCAGACTCCTTAGTTGCAGCAGGCAGACTCTTAGTTGCGCATGCATGTGGGATCTAGTTCCCTGACCAGGGATCGACCCTGGGCTCCCTGCACTGGGAGCACAGAGTCTTACCACTGCACCCCCAGGGAAGTCCCTGGTGGTGTCTTTAAATATACCAGCAATGCTTTTCTGTTGGAAATCTTCTGACTCCAGCTCAGTAAGCATAGGGCATCTCCTGATGTAGAGAAGGGATTCTAGAGAAACCTGCATATAGAGAATTCAGGAAGCATTCGCTCATTCATTTAGTGGTTCATTCAGAAATATGTCAGGTGTCTTTTGCGCGTCAGGCCCTGTGCTGGGCTCTGCACGTTCAGTAGCACTTGAAGGAGCATGGCTGCTTTCTTTCCCTGGCTCTTTCCTTTACTGTATTGATCCAGTTCTTCGTTTTTTTTTTATCAGGAGAGAGTCTTCCTGCACATGAATGCAGCTCCAACAAGCCTCTTCAGGCTGGGGTTTGGCTCTGGGTGGTCTGGACGACAGTGAGGCTGTGAGACCACCTGGGGGAATACCCAGGGGTGAAGGGAGGCAGTCCTGACATTGCTACCATTTATTAGTGTTTCTCTGTGCTAAGTGCTCACAGATATTTTCAGTCTTTACAACAACCCTTTAGACGCAAGAAAACCACGCATCAGGGAAGTGAAGGGCCTGGAACTACCTAATCAGGATTTGAACCCACATCTTTCCATCTGTCTCTGAGTCCCACTGTCTCCACCCTGCTCTTTTATGACCTAATCGACAGAGGTGGTGCAGGCCCCTGGGAGCTCACAAGGTCAATAGGCAGACCCACTATACACACACACACAGGGCACTGCACATCACTCTGTGAATACGTAAATGACAAAACACAGTTTTGCCACATGCCAAGTTAACCTGCTACTTCCAGCTTGAAGCCTCCACATTAATTCAGATGGCAGGGTAATTATTTAGAAAGTGTGATGACTCAGACAGGGTTGGACTGCAGTGTAACTTGGTCCAAATAAAGACTGGAGGCAGGGGGAGGCCAAATGAGTCCTGTAAACAAGATGAGAGGGGACAGCATATGAATTCTGGGAGAACATCATTTGTAAGCACTGACATGCTTGTCTAACAGTCCTTCTGTCCCTACTTGTTCTAGATCAGTTATACCAATTGTTTCCATGTGAGATGGGCAGGTTGCCCAAATGTTTCTCTCTTCCAGCTCTGACTTCTACGATATCAGTATTTGTCAGTGTAAATGAAATAAGAGATTTAAAAATCAGTTTGCTAAAGCCAGCTCCTCTCAAGGATTTCCCAGTATAGAGGAGAGTAATACAGCAGTGCTATATTTTACAGACACTTAAAAAAAAATCAGTTACTCAGCAACAGTTTATTTGTTCTTTCTGTGTCCCAACACACTGCTAGGTGTTGTGGGGAAGTCTGTTGTGATAATATGACACACTATCTGGTCTTGAGGAACGTATTCCCTCAGTAGGGAGAAGACATGAATGTCCATTGAAACAAGATGAAAAAATACAGGACAGCATCAGAATTTGGTGGCGAACTATTTGGTATGGTAAACGTTCAGAGGGACAGCAGGGAGGGTGGGATAATGAGGGCAGCTTTGTGGTTGAGGTGAGTTTTGAAGGGTGGCTGGGATTTTGTTTGGAAGGAGGAAACAGTCTTATAAAACAAACAGGCGTAACTAATTAGACCAGTGTTTAGGGTGAAAACCAGTCTTTCTCTCTTTGTCAATTGGTACTCATGATATTGCACTATCAGCTGATTTGCCACTAAGTTCCCTGCTTGTTTGTATCTAGGACATCGGGGCCCAGTTCCATATCCTCTTCTTGCTGCCCCTCCCCCTCTGGCCCATGTCACTGTTTGTTTCTCTGGCTTGAGGGAGGATAGAAGCAGAGACATGATGGTCAGACCCGTCTGTCTTACGACTTTCTGAAATTCAGGGAAGAGATGTGCTGGAGGAGGCAGCTGGCCATAAGTGATGCTGCAGTAGACCTGAGAGTTATCTGCGGATTTCAGGTGACCACGTTTTCCGTAGTCTCCCCTACAACTGCCCGTTGGAAGTAAAAACCCATTCATTTTGAGCATTCATTAAAACGGGGGCTGGCTGGGTGGGTGGATGCAATACGTTTCATGCTGGTCTCCTTCTCTCTAACCCAACCAAGGGATCTTCCCAGAATGCCATTTTGTCCACTTTCTCTCTCTCTCCCCTGGAAGACCTCCAGTGAATCCAGATTTCTGACTTCCAAACCCACGCTTGTCTAGGCTCTCCAGTCTCATTGTCCCTGTGTCTTGGTGTACACTGAGCCCAGCTATGCTGCTGTCCCTGATGTGGCAGGATGTTTCGTGCCCCCTCCTAGTTTTGCTGATTATAGCCCCCTCGACCTGGAATGTTCTTCCCTTCTCCTCTATTGAAATCCAACTCATCTTTTAAAATGCACCATACATGGCTCCTACTTCAAGACGTCTTCCTGGATCATCCCATGGGAACTAATTGCTCCCACAGCACTGTGGGCTGAGAGAGGAGAAAGAGAATGGAGAAGCTGTGTGCTGGGCACCCAGGAGTGTTTGGAAGATTTGACAAGGAGAGGCTTCAGAGAGGTGTGGGGGGTTTGGGGAGGAGAGAAAGGGTACCTTGAGAAGTGATTCTGCAGGTTATCGCTTGGTGTCCGATGTCATTCTTTGAGCTGAAGCAAAACAGGATTGAATCTCCATTCAGTTACTCTCGGTTGCTGGACTTTGCGTCTTTGACTAGAGACTGGGTGATGTGGGGCCCCTGGATTTATTCAGGTTACCAGTTGCATTCTCCCAGCACATCTGTACACAGGCTGTCTCTCACCACCCTATACTCGAGATTCTTTTGTGTATTTCCTGCTATTCTATGACCTGGGTTTTCCAGAAGAGCTCTGATCTGTGGTTTGGAAAATATGGAGACTGTGGGTACACTCAGCCTCTTCAGCTTAGATTGCATTCCCCTCTTTGCTGGGCATTCATGCCGCTCTGTTTGCAGCACTGCACTGGCCAGGGTAAATACTTGTTGAATGGATGGGAGGAATAGGCTTTGAATCCAAGTTCACCTGGATGTTGGGTTAGTACATTTGCTTCCCCTGTGGACTCGGAGCATTTGCCCTCTGCCCTTCTCTCCATCTCTTATTTCCACCTTTCAATATCTAACCTAGAAGATGCTTGCTATTGGTGGGGGGCAGGGTTTCTTGATCAAGCACACCAGCCGTGATTGTCTTTGGGTAGATGGAGAAGCCCTGTCCATCAGAGTTCAGCCTGCAATGTATTAGCCAGAGAGTATAGCCCTTGCTTAGGAGACACCCCTTCCTGATTGCATTAGACAGAGGCTGGGATGACAGGAAAAATGGGTGGACAGTCAGAAAAGAGTGGGAGTTAAGAGCCCTGTCTTCTAGTTCAAGCATCCTATGGTCTGTGACTCAGCCATAAGGGGTTAAAGAGAGTATACTTGTGGGAGCTTGGGGGTGGGGCAGGGGAGAACCTCCTTCTCATGGAATCAGGGCAGCTGAAAGGCCACTCTGAGGGAGCTTTGTAGAGACACATGGGCTGTGTGTCTGCCGCACTGGCTGCCTGCAGCATAACCGTGTGGGCTGGCGAGGGGCGGGGAGTGAGGAGCCAGCAGTGCTGTGCATGTTTGAAACCACAAATCACGACTCTGCAAATATCAAGGGTTTCCTGTGTGTTTCTGAACTGCTAGCTGGAAGAGGTTAAAGGGACTTTTTGTATGCTTCAGTTGCTTCTAGATGTGTGTCCATCTCTGCCCTTCTACCTTCTCCACTCCCAATGGTGAGTGCTTTCTGGGCAGGCCTGCCTTTGTGTAGGGTATATTTTACTCCCTTTACAATAAATAGCACATGCATTTAGAATTGTAATGGGGATGATTTTGTCTGGGGCCCTCTACCCGCTCTGGCTGTACCCCAAAATAGGCAAAACCCGTTGGTCAGGATAGGAACTGAAACCTTGACCTTAGCCCCTCATCATGATATTCTAATCCAGTGACTCCCATCAGCCTCAGAAGAGGTTATCAATTGCTTCCTAATTGCCACACAAGGCATTGTGGGTACTACTAGGGTCTATAAATGTCTCAAAAATCTACAAAAATACTTGAGACCTGAAAAGAAAATGTTGATTGAAAGTTGAAAAGAGATCTTCAAACCCCAAAATAGTAAACATGGAATAAAATGTCTACAAAATATGTATAAGGTCTGCTGCAACTCACCTCAACTATGCAGTCATTGTAGCAACCCCATCCAGCCAAGGATGTGCATGCATTTGCTACGGCGGCTGGGATGAGCTTGCATCCGACACTGACTTATCATCCAACTTTGCCTTCTGCCACATCTTCCCGAATTCCTTTCCCAGCTTCCTGACCACACCCTCTGGTTTCCAGCAGCTTCTTTTCTGGGGATGTGGTGACAAGATGCAGGGGTGGTGCTCCTTTTTGTTAAGGACTCACCCAGAGTGTTTTCAGTCCCTCAGTTCCCAGGGTGTGGGAGCTCCAGGGGGCAGTCTGGATGGTTCCAGTGCCAGTGATTTGTCTTAAGGCTGAGCTGGCCAAGCACATTTCATCAGACTTAGACGAGGGGGAGATGTGTTCTATCGCATCAGCCAGTGGTAGGCTTGTCCTGGGGTGGGGGAAGGGGGCTAAAACCACTTATTAAGCCTTCTTCTTCCCTTTACCTCCCTCTTTGCTGAGGCTCCCAAATCTTGTTGATTCCACCATCTTTTTGCCCTTTGCCTTCATCCCATTGACTCCACTTTGCTTTTACTGCTCTGGTTCAGGTCCTTGTGATTTAAAATGAGATAACTCAGAAAGGACTGAGGCCACAGACAGACACCTCCTTCCCACTAGTTCTGACCTCTAAGATTATTCAGCCCCCAGGATTATCTTTCTAATACCTAAACTTAAAGTCCAGCCCCTTCATCACGACGTGAGACCTTTACAAGCCTGATTCCCAGAACTCCCTTCCAGCCTCACCCAAATACCACAACCATTCTCATGCTCTGCTGTTTGCTGTTCCTACAACATGCTAAACTCTTTTACACCTTTCTCACGTCCCCCACCCCCACCCTTTTCTGGTATTATAGAAAAATATTTTTATTTTATTTATTTATTTATTATTTTTATTTATTATTTTTTGGGGGGGTACACCAAGTTCAATCATCTGTTTTTATACACATATCCCCGTATTCCCTCCCTCCCTCAACTCCCCCCACCCTCCCTCGAGTCCCCCCCACCCTCCCCGTCCCAGTCCTCTAAGGCATCTTCCATCCTCGAGTTGGACTCCCTTTGTTATACAACAACTTCCCACTGGCTATCTATTTTACAGTTGGTAGTATATATATGTCTGTGCTACTCTCTCGCTTCGTCTCAGCTTCCCCTTCACCCCACACCCCCCCCAAACCTCGAGTTCTCTAGTCCATTCTCTGCATCTGCATCCTTGTTCTTGTCACTGAGTTCATCAGTACCATTTTTAGATTCCGTATATATGAGTTAGCATACAATATTTGTCTTTCTCTTTCTGACTTACTTCACTCTATATGACAGACTCTAGGTCTATCCACCTCATTACATATAGCTCCATCTCATTCCTTTTTATAGCTGAGTAATATTCCATTGTATATATATGCCACATCTTCTTTATCCATTCGTTTGTTGATGGGCATTTAGGTTGCTTCCATGTCCTGGCTATTGTAAATGGTGCTGCAAGAAATATTATGGTGCATGTTTCTTTGGGGATTATGGTTTTCTTTGGGTATATGCCCAGAAGTGGGATTACTGGATCATATGGTATTTCTATTTGTAGTTTTTTAAGGAACCTCCAAATTGTTTTCCATAGTGGCTGTACCAACTTAAATTCCCATCAACAGTGCAGGAGAGTTCCCTTTTCTCCACACCCTCTCCAGCATTTGTTGTTTCCAGATTTTGTGATGATGGCCATTCTGATCAGTGTGAGGTGATACCTCATTGTGGCTTTGACTTGCATTTCTCTAATAATTAGTGATGTTGAGCATCTAATTCTAAACAATTCAAACATCAGAGTGTATAAAAAGAAAGGCAGTGAAAAGTATTCTCCTATGCTTAAGCCTCATCAGTTTTTTAAAAGATTCTAATTGAATTAATTTTTTACTAAAATTTTTGTTTGGGGTCTAAAAGGAGTTATTAAGGAAGGGAAATTCTATATTGATCTAAGCCAGTAGCATGCTGAGTATGAGGGCTGATAGATGGACAATTGACTCATGGTCTTTTGAGACTAAGATGCTGTTATATCCACTTCTGATTATATTATAGAAATCAATTTGGGATGTAATGCCTGCACATGAAAGTTCATATCTGGCCTAAGTTAAGGAGAAAATATTGGGCGAAATTTGAATTCCTGCTAAACAATGATCAAAGTGTTTACTTTGCTTCCCATTTTCATATCTTTCAAGATGCAGCATATACCTTGAGAGTATGGGGGGGAAAGAATGTTAACTCTTGGTCAGCTGCATATCTTATCATTTTGGGCAGATTTTTATTTAAATGTTATTTGGAGTTATGCATACTTAGTAAGGCAAGTCACCTGCACAGCAATAACACTGACTTGCCTTCTCAAGTCAGTCACGTGACTTCTGAATTATATTCTGTTATTGGTTTTGGTGGTATTATCCTTCTTTTGTGGCTTGCATAATGCAGAATTGACTGAAAGAAAGTAAAGAATATTTAGGTTTCACTTATGTGGGAAGGAGGGTCATCACTGAGGATGTATGACACCAGGTGGTGGGTGTTGAAGGGATGTTCATACAATAGTAACTGTCAGCGATTTCACTTCCTTTGTTTAAAGGGAAGAGATTTATATACTCTCTTACTATCGAAAACAGAGTGAAAAGCAACCACAGCACAGTGTCGATGAGTAATTAAGAGCTGCTTGGCCTCGTTGTTATTTGTCATCTTTTAGTTACTTTTACCCAATGGTTTTACAAATTTATTATAAAAAAATAATAGTCCGCTGTTCCCTTACCTCCATTTCCTCCTCTCCAGAGGCAACTACTTTCAGTTCTTTCTCCTAAATTATTATACTTATGTCCACTTTCTAAATAACATGCATAAATGGCCACTTGTTGATTTTTCAGATTTAGGCATTCTCTGTTGGCTTCCTGCTACTAGAAGGTGAAAATTTAGCTTTTTTGCCACATCTACCCTCTACTTGGTGCTACAATATGTAAATATATTCACCAATTGTATTCTTGTTCCCAGCTGAATCACTGCCTCCCTGTAAATGGATAATATGCCTGTTCACATTGTCATGTGACTAGCATATCTGTGGGAGAAATAGTGTAATTGACATTGAGCTTGGTCATATGGTTAGCTTGGTCAGTGGAATGTGAGTGGAAGTGGTATATTCCACTTCTGATCAGAAGTTTAAGAGCCACTGCATGGTCTGGGTGAGTTACTTTTTTCCCTCTGCCAAGAAAACGGACATGTCCCCTTAAGGGGCTAATCCTTTAGCCCAGATCCTAGAATGAAGGAGACATGTGGTGTAGTTATAGCTGACCCACAGCTAATGTTATGTGAGTGAGAACTTTTGTAAGCCGTTGAGATTTATTTTATTACTGCAGTATACACTAGTGAAATCTGACTGACACATTACCTCCCTTATCTTCCCAACATATTTATGTAGAAACATTGTGTTTACATTGTTATCACTGTGTGCATGCTCTTTCCAGGTGAACCATCTAATGTCTCTGTGATGCTTTTCCTTTCTTGAATCACTCTTTGTTTTCCCTAAAGTTGATCATTGCATTATTTTTCATTTGTTTATGATTTCATGTTCTTATTTCTAGTTCAATCTACAAATCGCTACCAGTTGTTTAAATCTTTTCTCAAAATATTCAGATTTTATTTCATTCAGAAATCCCTCTTTGTATCTCTGAAGTGCTCCAGCCTGGACTGATTGATCTCTATGCCTGGTGTATAGCTATTATCTTGGGATCACCTTGAGATTCCCTTTGACTTTCTCTTGTGTTGGATTTGCTGTTTCCCATATTCCATGGCTCCCTGTTTCTTGGTTTACACCCCAGTATTGGTGGATCACATCTTCTAGTAGCTCCCTAAGAATAGGTGTATGGGATATAAATTATTTGAAAATTTATATGGCTGCAAGTGTATTTATTCTGTCATCACACTTGATTACAGTTTGGCTAGGTATAGAATTCTAGTTTGGAAACCATTTTCCTTCAGAATTTTGAAGGTATTTTCCAATTTTCTTTTAGATTTCACTGTTATTATTGAGAAATCTGAAACTATTCTGATACCTGATCCTCTGCATGCCCTGTTTTTTCTTTCTGAAAGGTTGTAGGAGTTTTTAAAATAAACTTTTAATTTTAGAACAGTTTTAGATTTACAGAATGACTGTGAAGACAGTACAGCAACTTCCCATACTCCGTACTTAGCTGTCCCTATTTTGATCATCTCATATTAGTATGGTACATTTTTCCCTATAAATTAACCAATATGGATATATTGTTATTTACTAAATTCCATTCTTCATTCAGCTTTCCTTAGTTTTCTCCTAAAGTCCCTTCCTGTTCCAGGATCCCATACATGATACCATATTGCACTTAGTTGTCATATCTGACAGTTTCTCAGACTTTCCTTGTTGACCTTGAGAGTTTTGAGGAGCACTGGTCATATATTTTTGTAGAATGTCCCTTTATTGGGATATATCTGGGTTTTTCTCATGATTAGACTGAGGTAAAATGTTTTGGGGAAGAAGATCACAGAGGTAAAGTGCCACTGTCATCACATTAAATCAAGGCTACATACTATCAATATGACATTGTTGATGTTAACTTTGATCATCTGACTTGAGATAGTGCTTGTCAGGTTTCTCCACTTTAGAGTAACTCTCCTTTTTTTCTTCCTTTCCGTAATTTTCTCTTTGAAAGTCACTATGCACCACCCACACTTAAGGAATGGGGTGTTACTTCATAAATTATTTGGAATTCTTCCACACAGGAGATTTGTCAATTCTTTCCCATTGATTTACTTAATCAATTATTTATTTATATTACAATGGACTCATTTTATACTTTGGGTTAATATCTAGTACTACTTATTAATTTTGTTGCTTAAATTCTTCCAGTTTTTGCCATTGGGAACTCTTTCTGTTGGCTCCTGTATTCCTCTGACATACTCTCATCACTCTGTGTGTGTGTGTGTGTGTGTGTGTGTGTGTGTGTGTGTGTTAGCACTTTATTGCTCTCTGGCACTACAAGATGCTCCAGACTCATTTTGTGTATTTTCTGCCCCAGTCCTAGAACCAGCCACTTCTCCAAGGAGACCTAATTCCTTTTATTGAAGAATGGTATTGGAAACCAAGATCTGGGCACTAGTGTGCTCATTGCTTCTGGGCTGTCATTGCTTCTAGGCCTTCTCAGATGACAGAGCAAGGATATAAATATTTCTGTATTAGGTAAACAAGAGTTCATACTGATGTATCCAATACTAATCCATTACCACATGGATTATTCTAGACTTTGTTTATTTGTAACTGTCCATTCCAATAGTGAGAAACCTGGCTCCCACCATATGCCATTCATTGATTTAATATTTAGCTCCTTTATACATGTGCAATAATTTCAGAGTTGTAAATCTATATTCTTGTGGGAAATAACTGTTATCAACTAGAGTACTTTTGTACAGTTCCTTTTTCCTTTAGTCTTAGGTACTCTGCTTGTATCCAAAGCTACTTATGTCAGCACCTTATTCCCCACTCCCTTCCGTGAACTCATTTTGTATATATAATACTTTTAGATTCTAGTGTCATATTCTGAAATCCATCCTGGGATATCTCCACCTCCTAAATGATTAAAACATTTTTTTCATATATTAAGGTTTCCTCTTTGTCCTGTAAAGTTCTATGAGTTTTGGCAAATGTTTGATGTCTTGTCTCCACCATTACAGTATCATACAGAATAGTTTCACCATCCTAAATATCTCCTGTGCATCACCTGTTTCTCTCTCTCTCCCCTGAAGGCTTGGTAACCACTGATTTGTTTACAGTCTTTATAGTTTTGCCGTCTCCAGAATGTCATATAATTGGAATCATACAGTATGTAGCTTTTTCAAATTGGCTTCTTTCATTTAGCAATATACATTTAAGATTCATCCATATCTTCTTGAGGCTTGGTAGCTCATTTCTTATTGTTGCTGAATAATATCTCATTCTATGGATGTACTACAACTTGTTTATCCATTTGCTTATTGAAAGACATCTTGGTTGCTTTCAATTTTTGGCAATTTGAATAAAGCTGCCATAAACATTCACATACAGGTTTTTATGTGGGCAAAAGTTTTCAGATCAGCTGAATATATACCTGGGAGCATTATTTTTTGATTGTATGGTTTAAGACTATGTTTCGTCTCGTAAAAGAATTGCCAAATGTCTTCCAAAGTGTATTTTTCATCTATTGGCTGCATTGGGTCTTTGTTGCTGCACGTGGGCTTTCTCTAGTTGCAGGGAGCAGGGGCTACTTTTCATTGCAGTGTGCAGGCTTCTTATTTTGGTGGCTTCTGTTATTGCAGAGCATGGGCTCTAGGTGCATGGGCTTCAGTAGTTGCAGCACGTGGGCTCAAAAGTTGTGGCTCACGGTCTCGGGTGCAGTCTCAGTAGTTGTGGCACGTGGGCTTAGTTGCTCTGCAGCATGTGGATCTTCCGGAACCAGGGCTCGAACCTGTGTCCCTGGCATTGGCAGGCGGATTCTTAATCACTGTGACACGAGGGAAGCCCAGTGCTCAGGTTCTTGATGTCTCATTACAGAAAGAATTCAGTGAAAGGCAAAGTGATAGATAAGAACTGGATTTATTAGAGAGAAACACACTCCATAGAGAGTATGGGCCATCTCAGAAGGCGAGAGTGGCCTGTTCAGCATCTTTTCATACACTTATTTGCCATCTGTATATCTTCTTTGGTGAGCTATCTGTTCAGATCTTTGGTCCATTTTTTTAACTGGCTTGTTTGTTTTCTTATTATTGAGTTTTAAGAGTTTTTTGTATACAAGTCCTTTGTCAGGTATATGTTTTGCAGATATTTTCTTCCTTGTCTGAGGAGACATTGGAAGAAAGACACGCAATCTGGGGCTTTTCTTTCACAGATTAGAAGTTTTTAAATGGAATAAAGCCCAACTTAGCAATTTTTTCCTTTCAAATGTCTGTGCTTTTCAAAACTTTTGCTGTTGGTGTCATATTTTAAAACTCATCAGCAAACCCAAGTTCATGGAGATTTTCTACTATGTTTTCAACAAGAAGTTTTATAGTTTCACATTTTAAATTTAAGTGTATGGTCAATTTTGACTTGTTATGTGAGGTGTAAAGTCTGTGTTTAACTGAATTACATATATATATGTATACATACGTTTGCAATCCAATTGTTACAGCATCATTTGTCAACAAGACTATCTATTCTCGATTAAGTTGCCTTTGCTCCTTTGTCAAAGATCAGTTAACTATATTTGTGTGGGCCTTTTTCTAGGCTGTCTACTCTGTTTTATTCACGTATGTGTCTATTCTTTCACTATTCTTTCCACATCCTGTCTTGATTATTGTAGCCTTATAGTAAATTTGGAAATCAGGCAGTGTGAATCTTTCAATTTTGTTTTCCTTCTGTATTGTGTTGGTTATGCTAGGTCTTTTGCTTTTCTATGTAAACTTTAGAATCAATTTGTCAAGATCTACAAAATAGCTTTCTGGGATTTTGATTGAGATTGTGTTGAGTCTATAAAGTTGGGAAGGACTGACGTTTTAATATTGAGTCTTCTGACCCAGGAACATATTTTATTCTTGTTTTTGTTTTTTGTCTCAGCATTCTGAGATGTCATGATGATGTGCTTCACCTTACAGTGGATCTGTTTTCATCCATTGTGCTCATATTTTTGTCTAAGGGCCCACTTGGCTGACCTTTTCAATCTATAAACTCTGGGGCCTTTAGTTCCAGGACATTTTCTTGATTTTGTAGATGATTTACTTTTCTTTTTTATGTCCTCCCCCCACCCCCAGTTCCCTCTTTCTAAGACTCTCATTTGGAGAGTAGACCTTTTGGACTGGATCTGTAGTTCTCTTAACTTTTCTCTTCTCTTTTCTAACTCTTTGTCTTTTTGCTTTACTTTCTGGAAGATTTTCTCAAGTTTACCTTCCAATCCTGTATTGCTATTTCATTTGTTATATTTTTAATTTACAAGAATTTCTGTTTTGTTGTTATTCTCTGAATGTCCCCTTTTACAGCACTGTTCTATGTTTGCAATATTGTCTCTCTGAAGAAATTAATGATATATTTTTTTCAAGTTTTTTTCTTCCTGCATAGTCTCTGTTTCTTCCAAGTTGTTTTCTTTGGTCTCTGTTGTTCAACTTTGAAGCTTTCTTCAGTTACCTGATTATTCTTGTTTATCTGCACATATTTAAGAGTATCAGTGCAAGTGGGGTTTGATGACCATGGCTTCACTGGGGGATGACCTGGCTGGGCCTTTCTCTTGTGCAGTCTTAAATGTTATGAAGGCTTCATTTTTTCATTGCAGCATAGTTGACATAAAATATCATATTAGTTTCAGGTGTACAACGTAGCGATTCATAGGATGCATCATGACTACGTTGTGAATCGGTCACCATGGTGAGTCTAGTAACGATCCTTCGCCCTACAAAGTTATTGCAATATTATTGACTGTATTCCCTGCCTGGTGCATTACATTCCCGTGACTTGCTTATTTTATAACTGGAAGTTTGCACCTCTTAATCATCTTTACCTATTTCGCCCAGCCCTCATCCCCCTCCCTTCTGGTGACCACTGCTTTTGTTTTCTGTATCTTTGGGTCTATTTCTGTTTTGTTTGTTTCTTTGTTTTAGATTCCACATATAAGTGAGATCATATGGTATTTGTCTTTCTCTGTCTGACTTATTTAACTTAGGATACCCTCTAGGTCCATCCATGTTGCCACAAATGGAAACATTTCATTCTATTTTATAGGTGCGTAATATTCCATTGTATATGTATATGTGTGTGTGTGTGTATAAAATATCTTCTTTATCCATTCGTCTACTGATGGACTCTTAGGTAGCTCCATATCTTGGCTATTGTCAGTAATGCTGCAGTGAACATTGGGGTGCATGTATCTTTTTGAATTAGTGTTTTCATTTTCTTTAGATAAATACCGAGATGTGAAATTGCTGGATCATACGGCAGTTCTATTTTTAATTTTTTGAGGAACCTACATACTGTTTTGCATAGTGGCTGTACCAGTTTATATTTCCACCAACAGTACACAAGGGTTCTCTTTTCTCTGCATCCTTGGCAGCACTTGTTTTTTATTGTCTTTTTGATGATAGCCATTCTGACAGGTGTGAGGTGCTAGCTCATGGTGGTTTTGATTTGCATTTCCCTGATGATTAGTGATGTTGAGCATCTCTTCATGTGTCTGTTGGCCATCTGTATGTCTTCTTTGATGAAAGGTCTATTCAGGTCCTCTGCCCATTTCTTAATCAGATTGATTTTTTTTTTTGACATTGAGTTGTGTGAGATGAAGTCTTTCTTAAATCATGAAATCTTTCTTCATAGTCAAGTTGGGGTCCTCAGAGAAGGCTCATCTCGTCTCTTGCCTGGAGAGTAACATCCTGAGGGTTGGTGCTGTGATTGCCCAGTGGAGGAGGAGCCTCAGTAACAAGAATGCAGCTGAATGTTCTTTAATCCTCCTATTTTCAGCAAGGCAGGTCTCTCCTCAATTCTGTCTGGTGTCTCCTAGTCCAGAAAGCATGTATTTACTTCAGAGAATAAACCTCCCTCTTCTGCCTGGCTGGGCAAGGGGCCATTGCTAGTCAGGGAAAGAACCTGGGGCTGTGCTTCCTAAACAGGTTGCCAACCAACCTTCCTTGTTTTATCCCCCCATCCTTCTCTCTTGCTTTCAAGAGGGATTGGCACCACCAATTTCTGAGCTATTAAGGGGTTTTGCAGTATAAATTGGGTTGGTTCTCAGCTTCCCCCACAGCTTTTAGGGATTTCTGGGCCATTCACCACTTTTCCATCTGATTTCCAGTTTCAAAAATTGTTACTTTTATCTCCTCTCTGGTTCTTCCCATCTTTGGTTATTATACTTATTTTGTAAAAAACTGTCATTCTGGTAGGGTTTGGAGAGGAAGCAGAAGTAGATACATATGTCTAACTAGCCATATTTACCTGGTAAGGCTGACATTCAAACCAGCATCTGTTCTGATTCGGCTGGGAGTGGGCCTTAGCATTTGTTAAAGATTTTGAATATCACCCCTGTCCAGACATGGTTTCCCCTGTTCATCCTTTAGGATGAGTTCAGATGTCACCTCTTGTGTACTGCTTTATTGTGTTCTTCCTCCCCGCCCATCTCCCTCCCCCTACAAGAAGACTTGTCCATCTCTCCTCTTGAGTCGCATAGACTTTGCATTCACTGCTCTCAGTGCATTTACTGATGATAATTTGTACAACTGCCTGGCCCTCTTAGACCAGGAGCTTTGGTGGGGGGTGGAGAGCACCTCTTGTCTGTCTTTAAATCTCTACCACTGACCCAATGCTCAGACATCAACAGACTTACTCAATGTTTGCTCCATGAGCAAAAGCAAAACCAGGTGTTTTATGGGATGATGCTCTGAGGGTAGGCTTGCCTGGAGGCATCCCCCGCCCCCACCCTGCCCCACCGCCTGTCCCCTGTGACCTGCACGCTGGGCTAGAGTGGGAGCCCAGGCTGGGTCCCTGAGGGCTTGATCTCAGCCCTCTGTCAGCCTGTGGATTCTTTCTGGGAAACTTTTTTTCTCAGCACTGACCTTTCTCCTGAAGACTTTGTCCATGTGCCTGAGTTTGCGATTGGAAACATTGAGAACAGAGTGGGGATGGGAGGTATTGCTACGTAACAATCTCTACCCTCTTCAATGTTCCTGTGCACCAAAGGCAGGGCCGTGCTGGGTGGGGGACTGGTGCAAAGCCACGGAGGAGGTGTCATTATTCTGTAATTGACACGCAGGGCAGCTTTCTTCCCTGAGGCAGGCCCAGAGCATTAGCAGAATGACAGCAGCATTTACAGAGCCCGGCCACCTCAGTGGACAGGTCTTACAGTGACACAAATGCAGAGAGTGAAGCTGAGAGGGGTTGGACACCCCAAACTGCAGATGTACAGAGTGACAGTCTCTAGGGCTGCAGGCCCTTGGCTCTGCCAGCCTCCCCAGGCAGGAAGCTACTCTCTCTGGTCCTAACAGGGCTGTGAGGGGCGGGGGCCTAGAATGTCACAGCTGACTGACAGCCCTGCTTCTAGCAATGGGGCCTGGCCTTGGGCTGATTTCAGACATCTAGGAGCCTTTCCTCGGCCTCAGATGTCATGCCCCCAAATGGTAATTAACCAAGTGTAGCTGAGTCACTTGGGACGCCAGAGTTTTGCAAATGAAATGACTTTTCATACACACCTGCATAGTGTGACTGGAGAGACCTGGGAGGCTCTTCCTTCCAAATCATCGTCCTGGTCATAGACTCTGGGGCTCTTTTGATACCCAACTTAGAAGTAGGGTACCAAAAGGTGATTTCTTTGGGTCAAGACATTATCCTATTTAAAATACAAGTAGCTTTAAGAAGAACACATTGAACCAGTAATCCATCACTAAACACTTCATGTGGATTAATTTAACGTACTCATTAAACTGCTAGGACTAAAAAGAGTTCTTAGACTGCCTCTGCTTCAAAGTTTCTCGAAGTGTGTTTTCCAGGCCGGCAACATCACCACCACCAGAGAACTCATTAGAAATGCAGACTGTCCGGTCCCACCCCAGAAGTGCAGAATCGGCAACTCTGGGGATAGGGCCCAGTCGTCTGTGTTTCACAGGTGATTCTGATGCACACCTCAGTCAGAGAAACCCTACTCTTCAAGATTAGGAAACTTTAAGAAAGCCCAAGAAGGCAAGGGACTTGCCTGGGGTCACAAAGCTAGCTGATGGCAGAGCTGTCATTTTCAAATGACAACTGGTTGCCAGGATCTGGGGAGGAATGAACATTCATGGAGGCGTCTCCCTGTGCACGTCTCATAGCAGGAGTGTTATCTCCCTAAATCCTCACCACTATCCTGAAAATGGTCCCCAGTTGGTATAGGAAGACGTCGTGGCTCAGTGTAGTTGAATAATATGCCCGGATAGAGACAGGATTTCAGTCCTGATCTCTCTCTCTCTCTCTCTTTTTTTTTTTTTGGTCTTCTTCTGCAGTTACAGTTGTCATGTGTGTGCACGTGCTCACATGTACACCGTGGAGAGTAGTTACCAGACCCTGCTGGTAGGAGCGGGGCACTCTAAGTGGTCATGTCGGCTTTCTGAGGGTACGCCTCTCGTGGGGGTGCTTTCCCACCTAATCTCTTCCCAGCTGTGTTTCTGGTTGGGTCCTGACTCCAGTCTGGAGGGACAGAATGAGAGACCCCCACTCCCCACCCCTGACCTTTCTGCCCACCCTATTTCCAGCTTGGCCTGGGATTTGGATTTCCCAGTTGATCTCATGCTTCTGCGTGTCCTTGCTGTTCAAGGCAAGGACTGTTCAGAGCCTTACCGACTGTGGCCAGCACAGCCGTCAGGAGCGACCTGGGGTGGGGGAAGGGCTTCCCACCCATCTGGGATGGGAAGCAGGGCTCCTTGGGAGTCAGAGCCTGAGGGCACAGAAGGCTCCAAGTGGGGGTGGGTGGGGGAGCGCAGGCGCAGCCAAACAGAAGAGGAAATGAAAGAGGCTCACGTCTCCCTCCGGCTTCCTTCGCTGCATTTTTGGCAGGGATCAGCCACGCTGGCCTGTCTGTAACTTTCCAGGCTGTCTGCTCCTTGTCTCGCCCAGAAATACCAGATAAAAGAGACCAGGGAATGAGGGGTGAGGAGCTCCGGTCCCCCCCGCAGGATATTCCGCCAACATGAACTCTCTTTCAGGCCAGCACCGTGTGTGCCACCTGCCGGGGTCGAGCTGTCCTCACAGATCTCACCTCTGCGGGGTGATGGGTGGGTTGGGAGGGGGTGCCGGGAAGGCGTGTCTCCAGAGAACGCCTCACCGCTGGCCAGATGTGTGTTGCACTGCCTGTCTTGTGCCTGACATCCCCCCATGAACACCATTCCACTGAGTTTCCTGTGGTCTCATAGGAAAGTGGAATGCCAGAGGAAGGGTAACCCCTAATACCTTGCTGGTGAGTGACTTACCGGGTTCCAGTTAAGTGGGTGGGGGGTTCAGGGGAAATGGGCCAGTTGCTCTGAGTGGAGGCGTCTAGGAAAGAAAGGGACTACAGGAAGAGCAGGTGGGATGGCAGAGGCAGCCTGGCCGTGCTCAGAATCACATAACCTGGTGCTGGAAGGGACCCTAGAGATGCCAGAGAAGGGCCTGCGTCACCCAGGGACATTGAGCCAACGGGGGACGGAGCCAGACAGACCTGGCCAGTGAGAGCTCTTTATAGAGCCCAGTGTAATTATGGGTCATTTTTCCCGCCACCTCAAGCCTCCTCTTTTCTGTGAAGAGTTCCTACACCTTGGTTGAATCTCTCCTTCAAGAAAAGGTGACTTTCTCCAGGAAATTTAAAGTGGGCTCTATTTGTATGGTCATTAAACATCTTCTGAGGGTCTCCTGGGAACGGACGCTGAGGTAGGCTCTGGGAAGACAAGGATGGGGAGAACACTCTCCTTGTTCTTGCGGAGTTCGGAGTCCAGTGGGCAATGCACAAAGTAAAACACAACAGCTGAGATACAGTGTGAGCGAGGGCTCTCTGGGAGCTGGATAGGGGGTGCCTCTGGTCAGGAAGAAGTTGCCCCCAGCTCTTCTGGGGAGAGTCGCAGTTGGGGATGCTTGAGCTGGGAATTGAAGAATGAGTTTGCTAAGCAGATGAAGGAGGTGGGAGTGGGGAGAGGTGAGGGCATTCCAGGTAGAGGGGACATCTCAGGTGGGAGGGGGCGTAGCCCTTCCAGAATCTGCAAATATGGTTGAATCACGGTTATTGAAAGAATGTGTTTAGGGAAGGGCCAAGAGACAGTCCAGACTGGGGGTGGAGGGGGGGTGGGTGGGCCGGGCCATAAAAGGCATTGAGCGTGGCTATACTAAAGGTTTTGAACTTATATCCTGAGGGCCGTGGGGAGCCATTGAAAAGTTTTATTAGTCAATCAATGCTAACTTTCCAGTGTTAATAATGGCTTAACCTCAAAGGTTTAATTCTACTCCAGTGAAGTCCGCTGAGCCCTCCAGAGTCACAGCGGGAGGGAAGAGAGAGATGGAGAAAGCACACCAGCTCTTAGCGCCCCCAGCCTGGAAGTGACACATAAGGTTCTACTCTTTGTCTGTTGGGGAACCAGTCACATGGCCCCGCTTGCCTGCAGAGGAGGCTGGGAAGTGTCGGGAGGCACGGGCGCGCCTGGAGAGCACGAGCAGCTGCCCCAGGAGACTTTAGTCAGGAGGGCGCTGTGGTCCGATGTGTGGTTTGGAATGTTCACTCTGGCAGCAGACTGAGGGATGGATTAAAGGGCTGCAAGCGTGGAGACGGAGGCTGGACGGGAGGCTCTTTTAATTGGTGGCAGGGCTCCCCCTGCTCCCCAGTTCTCTGCAGACTGCAGCCGGGTGAGCCTTCAGGCCAGGAAGGAAGGTGGGTGGAGACAGCCACGAGGGAGGCAGACAGCTCAGGGGTGACGGGAGGTCAGTGATGGGCTGGTTGACAGATGCAATGGACAGCTACACATAGGGCTGCAGGGCTCGCAGTGGGCCTGATGAGCTGGGGGTGTTATTGGCATCTTCAGAGTTCAGGGCCTCCCTGCCTGTGAGCTCTGCCGAGGCGGACCTCCTGCCTCCTTGCCCCGTGTTCTCAGTCCTCACTTAGCACTGTGGGCGGAGTGAGCGCGTGGTAAATGACGCCACAGGTGCGCGTGAAGGGGCTTGGAGGAAGAAGGGAGCCAGATGGAAACATCCCTGGGAAAGAGTAGTCTAGAATGGCCTGTCTTCCAAGGTACTAGCACTTCTCTAGTGTTCCTAAGCTTCACTGCCACCTGTTTGTACCTCTGAGGGGTAATGCAAGCTGCCCCTTCAGAAGGACTCTCAGGTCCTCTCAGAGGCAGCGTTTGCTCCTGAACCTCTGCATATCTGTCCTCATGGGAACCCCGAGCCTGGCCGTATCCCCACTGCCATCTTCCACTGATAGGACCGTGGGGACCGCAGGCCTCCTGCCCAGCCTCTGCTCTCCTGGTTGCTCTGTCTGAGGTCAGGCTCTCACGCCAACCTACAGAACACATGGCCCTAAGCTGGCAGCGGGGAGGAAGAGCCCTGGGCTCTGGTATACACTCAGCTGCTAACTCTCCGGATGGTCTTGCAAAGTCACCCTGTATTTCTGGGCTTCAGTTTCTTCTGTTGGGTGGGCGTGGGGATTTTAAATGGGAGCTCTTCAAGCTCTGACATTTCCAGCTCCACAGGATGGAAACTGGATCTCCTAAGGGCCCAGCAATTTTCAGAACACTGCTTTTTCAAGTAGGGGCAGGAATACCAGGAGGCTTATTGGGAGTTTCCAGTAGGTGGTCTGGGCTTGGTAGAGCTCACCCGTTTTTCCTGGGGCTGCAGAAAATGCGGGGTGTGGGTCTCACATGTGGGCCTCTTCCTTCTCTTGCCTCTTTGGGAAATGAACTCCTTTGAGAAATGGGTGAGAACCACAGATCATCTCTCCAGAAGAGCACATGGCATGCACAGAACCATGTATCAGACACGTACCCTCTTTTACATTTAATTTCAGGGGCTCACGGCCTCCCTAAAATGCAGCTGGGCTACCTGCCTGCTTTCCTCTCCCTACTGGGTTCTGGGTTCCTTTTGCAAATTCACTGCTTCCTCCTGACGCAAACTGTGGAAGAGCTTCAGGAGCCACAGGAAGGGCCTCCGAGATGTTTGCTTTGACCTCACAAGGGATTGGATGAGGCCTCTCCAAAGAGAGGCAGAAAATCAGCACAAATTTATATGGTGACCGCTGAAGGCACTTGCTAGGTGGGGAGTGTGTGTGTGCTTGTCTGAGAGAGAGCGAGCGAGAGCGAGAGAGAGAGGGAGAAAGAATGTGTGTGTATTAGCACTGTTACCTTGATAACACGTCTTCTGGGAGGGATTCTCTTCTTTTTTGTAATGAAGCTTTTATTCTGCGATAGAGATTCGCATGCAGTTATAAAAAGTAATACAGAGGAATTCCTTGTACCCTTAACCTAGTTTTCGCCACTGTCAATATCTTGCAAAATTATAATGCAGTGTCACAGTTAGGATATTGATATTGATACAGTCAAGAGGCAGCGTATTTCCATCACTGCAGCATCTCTCCTGTTGCCCTTTTATAACCACGTCCACTTCCCTTTTCTGCTCTCGTTCTCTACTTAACCTCTGAAAACTAATAATCTGTTCTTCATTTCCATAATTTTATCATTTCAAGAATGTTATATAAATGCAGTCATACAGTGTATGTGTAACTTTCTGGGATTGGCTTTTTTCACTCAGTGTAATTCCCTGGAGATTCATCCAGATTGATACACTTACCAGTAGCTGTTCCTTTTTATTGCTGAGTAGACTTCCACAGTATGGATGGACCACAGTTGGCTTAACTACTTACCCATTCAAGGACATCTGGATACCTCTTCGACTCATGGGTTATTTATTTATTTATCTTATTTATTTATCGGCTGTGTTGGGTCTTTGTTGCTGCGCATGGGCTTTCTCTAGTTGCGGAGAGCAGGGCTACTCTTTGTTGAGGTGCTTGGGCTTTTCATTGTGGTGCTTCTCTTGTCGCGGAGCACAAGCTCTAGGCGCGTGGACTTCAGTAGTTGTGGCACTCAGGCTCAATGGCTGTGGCTCGCGGGCTCTAGAGCACAGGCTCAGTAGTTATGACGCATGGGCTTAGTTGCACTACGGCATGTGGGATCTTCCTAGACCAGGGATCGAACCCGTGTCCCCTGCATAGGCAGGCGGATTCTTAACCACTCTGCTACCAGGGAAGCCCTGACTCATGGATTATTTAGAAGCACGTTGATTTGTTTCCAAGTGTTTAGACGTTTTCCTGTTATCTTGCTATTACTGATTTCTAGTTTGGTTCCTTTGAGGTCAGAGAACACACTCTATATGAAATAGAGAACGAATTCTGTATGGAAATTCAGAGCTTAAAAAAAAAAAAACCCGAAGTATAAATACCTAAAAAAAAAAAAAAAAAGGAAATTCAGTTCTTTTAAATTCATTGAGGTTTGTTTCATGGCCCAGGATATAGTCTATCTTGGCATATGTTCTGTGGGTTCTTGAGAAGAATGTACATCCTGCTGTTTTTGGGTGGAGTGTTTTGTAAATGTTGATTAGATTCTGTTGGCTGATGGTATTGTTAAGTTATTCTATATCCTTGCTGATTGCCTAGTTATTTTATTAATTTTGAGAGAGGAGTGTGGAAGTCTGCAAATATCATTGTGGATTTATGTATTTTTCTTTTCGGTTCTGTCAGGTTTTGCTTCACATATTTTGCATTTCTGTTGTTTGGTGCGTGTGAACTTAGGATTGCTATGTCTTCTTGGTGGATTAACCCTTTATTATTATATAATATTTGCCGAGACCAGCTCGGCGACTCGAGGTGAGTGACGGGTGCCGCAAAATTAAAGAAAACACAGACACAGACTTAAGAGAAAGATGGGACGGGTGGGGGGGGGGGGAACTCAAGACCTCTAGGATCAAGAGCCTCGCAGATTGATCCCACGTTGCTTTTATTGAGTTCTTGGCATAGCCTAAGGGTCTAACGCTTCCAGTTTAGTCCCATAAACAAGGCTATCTTTGAAGTAAACAAACAAAGGTTCACATGACTGGGGGCAATGATCTTTGTTTGCCTCCTGGGTCCATCTGAGCAGGGTGTGGATTTGAGCAGGGTGTGGATTTGAGCTGGGTGTGGAGAGCAAAGCAGCCCTGGGGGCAGGAGACCTCTCTCAAAAGGATTAAGGGTCTGTGCCCCACCCCTGTTAGCCCCTCTGCGACTGTGCCTGTCTTAGGTTGTTCCTCCCCTGAGGAATCTTACCCGTCTCTGGCTAACCAGCCATCCTCCGGGGCCAAACAGGGTGATAAGAGGTGTGCAAGTGAGAAAGAGGCTGCGCCCCCAGAGAGGGTCAATTTTCTGTTTCCATGGTAGCCTATGCACCCATGGTCTCCACACCCAGCACCCTTAGTTCCTCCACTGCTCAAGCAGGGCATCCTGCACCCAGTTGCTCGGCCCACATACTTTAATTACTTTTAGTAACAGTTTCAAAGTTTCAGAAAGGCTTCTGAATGTTTTCCCACAAATATTCCTCTCTGTGCTCACTTCAGCAGCACATATACTAAAATTGGAACAATACAGAAAAGATTAGCCTGGCCCCTGTGCAAGGACGACACACAAATTCATGAAGCATTCCATATTTTTGTTAATATGCTTGTGGTCATTCTATCTATCTGTAATAGTGTCAACAATAAAAATAAAGTTAAAGAAATTCCTCTCTGTCCTTGGTAATTTTTTCCCCCTGAAGTCTAATTTATCTCATATTGATATAACCATTTTTGCTTTCTTGTGATTAATGTTTACATGATACATACATTTTCATCCTTCTACTTTCAGCCTGCCTATATCATTTAACTTGAAGTGAATTTCTTATTGACAGAATAGTGGGTCATGTTTTTAAATTGCTATCTTTAGATTATTCACATTTAATGTAATTATTGATATTTTAGGGCTTCAGCATGCAATTTTATTTTTATATTTTCTGTTTGTTCTCTCTTTCATTTCTGTTTTCTTTTTCCTGCTTTCTTGTGTGCAACCTAAATATTTTAAAGAATTCCACTTTGACTTATCTATAGTATTTTTCAGTTTATTTTTCTTTTTTGTATTTTTTTTAGTGAATTGTACATTATGTGTACATGATTTAACACAGTCTACTGGTGTCATCATTTTACCAATTAGAGTGAAATATGTCTTTTTACCCTCCTTTGGATTACAGTGTAATTGTCTTAAATATTTCCTTTGCATACATTGAAAATCACATCAGACAGTGTTATAATTTTTGCTTCAACTGTCAAATATCACTTAGAAATTTAAGAGGAGAAATGTCAGTTGTATTTACCTACACTTTTGCTTAAGTGTATTTCTTCCTTCCTGATGTTCTAAGATTTCTTCAATTTTTTTTTTCCTAAAGAACTTTCTTTAGCCACTCTTTTGGGGGTAGATCTGTTGGCAACAAATTCCATTAGTTTTCCTTCATCTGAGAATAACTTGATTTCCTCTTCATCCCTGAAGGATATTTTCATTGAATACAGTATAGGATTCTGGGTTGATGGTTCTTTTCACACTTGACAAATGTTGTGCTACTTCTTTTTGGTCTCCATGATTTCTGATGAGAAATCTGCTATCATTCTAATTGTTTCCCCCCATATTTGTAGGTATCATTTCTCTAGAGCTGTTTTCAAGATTTTTTTTCTGTCTTTAGTTTTCAGAAGTTTGACTATGATGTGTCTTGATGTGGATTTCTTTCAGTTTATTTTGTTTAAGATTCTCTCATCTTGAATCTGTAGGTTTGTGTCTTTTTCCAAATTTGAGAGGTTTTCAACTCTTGAGCACTTTTTCAGTCCATCCTCTTTCCCCTCTCCTTTGAGACTCCAGTGACAAGAGTGTTAGACTTTTTGTTGTATTACTATAGGTCCCTGAAGCTTTGTTTGTTAGTTTTCAGTCTGTTTTCTCTTTTTCAGTTTGGATAATTTTTATTGCTCTGTCTTGCAGTTCATTGATTCTTTCCTCTGTTCTCTCCATTCTGCTGTTGAAGCATCCATTGAATTTGATATTTCAGTTAATATATTTTTCAGTTCTAAAGTTTCCACTGGTTCTTCTTTATATCTTATATTTCTTTGTTAGATTTTGCATTGGTTTCAAACATGTTCATAGTTGCTTGTTGAAACATTTTTATGATGGCTGCTTTAATATCTCTGTCAGAGAATTCTAGCGTCTCTGTCATCTTGGAGTTGGCATCTACTGACTACTTTTTTTTCATTCAGTTTAAGCTTTTCCTGGTTCTTCAAAATAAGTGATTTTTTATTGAAATGTGGACATTTTGGGTAATATGTTTTGAGACTTTAGATCTTACTTAAAACTTCTACTTTGGCTGACTTTTTTTTTTTTCAGCATGCTCCAGAGGGGAGTTTGGGGGCACTGCTTTATTACTGCCAAGTGGAGGTTGAAGTCCAGGTGTCCCACTTGGCCTCCACAAATTTCTTTCTGGTTAGCAGGAGTTGGAATGCCTAGTTACTAGTACCCTTGTGACCTCCACAGATAACTACAGGGGTTGAGGGTGGCCTCTTTACTGCTGAGCAATAGTAAAAATCCTGATTCTCCACTAGGCCTCCTCTGACACCACTTTAGTGGGAAGGGGTTAGGGTGCCTCCTTACTGCTGGTGGGAGTGGGAGTCAAGGCTGCAGTGGGCCTTTGCTAGCATGGATGGGGGTGGGACCACAGTTTTTTTTTTTTTTTTTCCTGCAGTATTTGGCTGGATTAGAGGAGTTATTGTATAGAAGTTTGTCTTTCTGGGCTGCCCCTTTCCTAGTCTTTTGTTGGGGAATTTTTGTCTGTGCCTGTGGATATTTCCAGGTTGCCAGCTTCTTCCATTCCAAATCTGGGATATATGAGGCCAAAAGAAAACCCACCATCCAGGAACCTCACCATCCCATCTTCCTCAGGTACCAAGGTCCCTAGCCAGTTGCTTCTCTTTACCTTTCAGATATCACATTATGTTTGTTTTATGTGTAATATCCAGGGTTTTTAGTTGTGCTTAGGGAGAAGCGTAGGGTAAAGTGTATCTATTCCATCTTCCCAGAAGTGGAAATCTTCTCTACTTCTTTTTGTTTATTACTTCTTAGAATTATTGAGAGTGTAGTACATACATTTGGAAAAGTTTTAAACAGTACAAAAGGGATACATGAAAATTTCCCTTTCAACTCCTGTATCCTGGAGTGGCCACATGGTTCTTCTACCAGAGGCAGTCACTGTTACTAGTGTTTGTGTGTCCTTCTCCAGAGAGTCTGTGAGTGTGTGTGTGTGTGTGTGTGTTTCTCTTTCTGTACTGGGTAGTGGCACAGATTTAAACTCCATTAACCATGGATGAGAGCAGTTATACACACTCTGGTCCAGCAGCACGGTGTATATTTAAGCATATCTGCCAACCTAATGTATGAAAAACTGGATCGCATTGTAGTTGTAATTTGCATTTCCTGCCATGTGTGAGGATGAGTGTCATTTCTGATGTGTAAAATGCATTTGCATTTCCTGCTTTGTGGACTGACAATTTAATTTCTTCTTTATTGTACACGACTCTGTTCGGTTGTTGGCATTTCTTATGGACTTGCACATGTTTGCACATGCACATTATTTATGTAGCAAGGAAATTTGCCCCATGCCTGTCATTTATGTTGCCAATATTTTGTTCCTATTTTTTGCATTTTCTTTTGACTTTATTGTATTTTGTGGTACTAGATATTTAAAAAATTTTGAACTCAGATGTAGCCTTTTAAAAAACAACATTGGAATTCGGGTCATATTTTGAAAGTTCTTCCTAGTTCAAGATTACTACAAATATTCTCCCACATTTTTCTTCTAGCTCTTTTCATAGTTGCATCTTTTGTGTAGGTCCTTGATACATGTGATCCAAAGTTTTTTCAGATCATTCCTGAATTGTGTCAACACAGTTATTTGAAAAGTCTATCTTGTCCCCAGTGGCTTGAAATGCCACCTTGATTTATTGTGGGTCTTCTCTGTGTAGGCGCTTATCTGCTTTGTCAGCAAATTACCAATGGCAGCTGGTGGCCTGGGAAGGCTGTGCTGAGGTAATCTTGGAGCCATTTGCAAGGAAAGAAGCATTTTTGGAGAGGGATAAGGAGCAAGCGTTTCTGATTCTTCTCACCTTGGACTGCTCTGTGATTTGGTCTCATGAAAATGGGCTGATCCTGTTTCAGGGATGTTTTTCAACCATCTTGCCCCCTGAGAGTAGGAGGCCCCTTTTGTGAATCATAGGTCCTGCTCTCTTCTTGAATATCTCCTATACCCACCCCTCATCCCTATTCCCCTCTTCTGCCCTTGACATCTGTTCATTTCAGGCCTTCATGATTATGGCGTATTTTTTGAGAACCTTCCTAAATGTTTGTTTGAGTTATCTCTTGCTACCAAACAAATCAACACAAACTTAGTTTCTTGAAACAACACACATTTATTATCTCCTAGACTTATTATTGTTGTGGACCACAAGTCCTGGCACATCGTAGCTAAGTGCTGGCCTTAAGGGTTTTCATGAAGGTGCAATCAAGGTGTCATCCAGGGCTGGGTTCTCATCAGAAGGCTCAGTTGGGGAAGGATCCATTTCCTTTGTCATGTGGTTATTGTAGCTGTGGGATTCATGGAAGCTTGCTTCGTCAAAGCCAGAAAGGGAGAAAGAGTGTCTCTAGTGACTGGCTGCTATCAAAATGGAGCAAAATAATGTAATGTGATCACAGGAGTGACGTCCCATCATCTTTACCGTATTGTACTGGTTAGCAGTCATACCACACTCAAAGGTAAGATCACCCAGGGGCAGGTCTCATGGGATGCCCTTGGAACCTGTCCCCCACATGGGTAGTTTTCTACTCTAGTCCACACTTCACTGAGGAGCCAGATTAATTTTCCTAAAGCACATCCCTGACCTTACATAGTCTTCTGCTCAAAAGTCTGCATTAGTTAAAATTCACATTTCCTTATATTAGCATTTAAGGCTCTCTCCAAGAGCTGTCTGGCAGTTATCTGTCAAAATTGCCAGTGCACAAAGCCTTTGACCCAGACTGTATTCCCGATCTCTACTCCCATGTGAGTGAAATAATGAATGCACAAATGTAATCACTGCAGAATCTTTGAAATAACAGAAAGATTGGGAATAACCCAGATGGGAAGGACTGGTTGAATACATTACTGTACATCCAATCAATGGAATACTGCACAGCCACAAGAGGAATGAGGCAACTCTTTATAAATTCACATAGAGTGATCTACACCAGTGATTCTCAGAGTGTGGCTCCTTGACCAGCAGTGTCACCTGGAAACTTGTTTGGAAAGAAACAAAAAAGAACTGTAAAAACAACCCCCAAATAATTTACAAAATGTCAATAAGCACATACATACATATCAGTAGTTAATGTAGATGGACTAAATGTCCCAATTAAGAGACATGGAGTGGCTGCATGGATACAACAGCAAGACCCATACATATGCCGGGAAAGTGACTTTTTCACTGTACATCCTTTTGTACCTTTTGAATTTGAACCACTTACATAAAATATTAAAATAGAAAGATCCCATCCATCAGACCTCAGCTTTCCTCATTAGCTTTCTCTCCCATCTCTCACGTGGCCTGTTCACACCAGTCAGACTTGCCTTTTTACTATCCCTTGGGTTAGGGTTGACTTTCCTGGCCACAGACTTTGCTTACTTCTGTGCCCCCGCCTGAAATTCCCTTTGCTCTTCTCTGCATAATCAAAGCCAACTCCAAGGTCAGGCCCAGATGCTGCCTCCTTTGGGGGTTTGCCCGACCCCTGTCTCCTCAGGCAGGATTAACCGGCCCTTCTCCTTGGCTTCCCCAGCCCATGCCTCTCTCCACCCACTGCGAGGCTGCTATCTTCTTTCCTAGACTGGCGGCTATCTGTAGGCCGGGACTTTCTGCAGGCAGGGACTCAGCCTCACACATCGTCGTGTCCTCAGTACTCAACGCACAGCCCGCAAATTGATGCCCAAGAATCTTAGTGCATAGCTGAGCAGACAAGTGAATGATGGACACAGAGATGGGGACATAGGGATACAGGGTGGCCAGGACAGTGAACAGACCTAAGAGTGGGAATTGTCCAAGGAGGAGAAGAATGAATCTGGGCAGGAAAGATGGGGAGAGGCTGCGGGGAGAAGCTGCTGATGGCTGGGTTTTCTACCTTTGGTTGGGGGCTGAGCTATCCGTAGTGGCCTGGGTGGTGGGATGGGGAGGACGCCTTCACCTGGGAGCCCATGGGATTCATTTCATTTTATTGGAGAGGGGAGTTCTTTAAAAAAGGCAGGTGTGCTTTGGAGGGGGCCGTGACTGAGGGGTAGAATGTATGTCTTAAAAAAACCGCACACGAATTGGCAGAAGGGCAGGCCGCCCTCTCAAGGGGGTTATTCTGATTACAGCCAAGTTGAGGTGAAGCTGTTTTTTAATATTAAAAAGAATATGCCCCCCATGGCCACGCTGTCCCTAACCTCCCTCCATCTCGAGAAAGCATTTGACATTTCCTGCACATTTTAACGTTCTAACCAAATAATGAAATAATCATATTGGCTCCTCAGTCACAGGATTCATTTTCTCTCATTCCTGGGCTTCAAAATTCATCTCATATTTTAATCTGTTTTGAGCTCTTTTCAATTGCCTTGGAGAGAGACCCAAAGGTTCCCTGAACTCCTGTTGCCTGCAATTGTTTGGTTTCAGTTCCTGTGGGGTATTTTCTTTAATAACGTGGTCTGTCCTGCAGCAGCAGCAGGAATTCTAGGGGGGTCGGGGCTGGGCCTCACACTCTGTGGCTCCCTGACAGTAAATTAATACCCACGTTCCAACTCTGGGCTTTCTCATTCTCTGCCTTCCTCTTGAATTGTACCCTCCCTTCCCAATTGGGTTAATGTTTAAAAGCCCGGTCTCCTGTAGAAATTCTCTCCCAGCTACTCTTGGCTGCATGGTCCTTCCCTCCTCCACGCATCAAGTAGACACGAAAAACACAACGGCAACAGCAACCAGCATTTCAGAGCCGAAGTATCTTTCAGGCATGTTCTGAGCACTGTTATGAATTAATTCATTTAATCCCTCACTCCCCTCTAAGGTAGTATGAGCTTTAGCGTTCCCATTATTTTGATGTGTAGACTGAGGTAAAGAGAGAGTCAATAACTTGTCCAAGAGCTGGAACACATCTAAGGTCAGTTTCAACCAGTTGAACTCTTGGTTCTCCTGTTTCTTGTGTGTACGTCACAGCGTCTCAACCAGACAGCAGGCCCTCAGGGTGGGTGCTGCACCCTTCTAGGTGCTGTGCGAGGTGGTGTTATCATAAATACTTGTGGGTTGTTGGAGCTCTTTGTCTCATGAGAGACCAGGGAGGATGCTGGTTTGGAGCAGGAGGCCGGGGGCCGTCTGTACCTTTCTTAGAGCCGTTTGGGATGGTGGGTGGAGTTGCTCGAGAACTTGCCCAGGCTTCTTGGTTTAGGTAGGGAGTGACAAGGGGACATGGTGGTGCAGGTGACAGACTTCCCCTTGGGTGCATGACACTGTGTGTGTTGTAGGATTTTTGGAGAGAGTTGGGTGCCCATCAAAGAGCACTCTGTGATGACAGGGAGAGGTGAGCTCACTGGCAAGGGTCCCCCTTATGGAAATGAGAAGGGTCACTATACGGGAAGGCCTTGGCAATGGGGAGGGACCAGGGCCAGCTCTGTGTCCCAGGGGTTCCTCTCTGGCAGTGGAGTCTGGTCCTCCAGTTGGGGTGCCTTGGTTCTATAAAGATGACCAACCTTGGGCAGGCATTTCACATCTTCGAGCCTCGGTTATCGCATCTGTAAAAGGGGGAGAAACACCCAAACCTGTGGCAGAGCACTGGGAAGGACAGATAGGGCAGTGCCCATCAGGGGCAAAAGCTTCACGGCAGGTAGAACTGGAATTACACGACCGGAGACAATTTCTCTTTGGGTCTCTGCTCCTGACATACTGTCTGTTGGGCCTCTGTGTTTGTCCAGACTCGTTAAATCTGTGTAGCTTCGGCCTCTCCCTTTCTGTCCCTGGCAACTTGCTTGAGCCCTTCTGGGGCTGCTTCCTCCACATCAGGGTTCTGAGTGCAGCCCTGTGCAGCCACATCCCCTGGATGCCTGTGAAACTCTGACTCCACCCCCAGAGGTTCTGATCCATGGTGCTGGGTACATCCTGGGCTTGGTATTTCTTAAAGGTTTCCCAAAGATTCTGGTGTGCCCCGTGTTGAGACCTCCTCTCCACAGCATGGCACAGCACAGGGCGTGAATGGAGTGAAGAGAGGGTCCATTAGACCCTTAATATTCCTACTAAAATTTTTTGAAAATCATGTTTATTAGAGGCTATGATATGTTTTAGGCGTGATATTTTGCAAGGTCAAATAAAATTAAATGAGTACATTGAATTTTTACATTTAGCAAAAAGACTGTACAGGTGAGTTAGCAGGGATCCCCTTTGGGATCTGAGGCTTGAGACTCTGGAGGAGCTGGGATGCAGGGGGCAGCAGCAGACCTGGAGCCGGGAAGCCTGGTTACCAAGGCTGACTCCGTCACTCACTTACTCTGTGAGTCTGGGGAAGCTTCCTCATGTGTCACATGGGAATATTCACACCTATCTCACAGAATCATTGTGAGGGTCATGTGAGATCATTCATGAAAACTTTCTGAGAAACCAAGGCTTCTATAGAAATGAAAATATTGCATAAAAACAATTGTGTTCTGTATTCTGTCAACTGTGACTCTCTGGACATCATTCCTTACGAGGTCTGCCTGACGCGGGGAGACCAGATGTCCCAAATTCCTGGTCTCCTGCACAGGTTTACACCACTATGTGCATTCCAGATCTCATCCACTCCTGGCACTGATGACCAACCCTTCCTCTCCCCAGCTCCCATCTGCAAATTCCATCGCCCTCCGCCAGCTTCTTCCCCTCGGGAGAGAAACATATGCCTCTCTCCCACAGTAAAAAGAAAACACACCTGTGACCCTTGGACCCCTCTTCCTTCCACCTTTGCCTTACATCTAAGTTTCTGGGACACGTAACTCATGTGGAGACCTCCCTTTTCCTCGCTCCTTTCTACCTGTGTCCTGGCAGAGGCCACCCATTTCCCATGGCCACCAGCTGCTCCATCCTTGTCTGCCTGAGGTCTCTGCCTTAGGTGCCCTATGGACCACTCCCTTCATGACACACCCTTCCTTCCTGTGGCTCCCTCACATCCTCCCTTCCCCTCTCACCCTCACCCTCAACTTTGCCTGATCACTTCCTCTTAGGGATTCCAGTTCTTAAATATTTCTCATACCTGTAGATTCCCTTCAGTGCCCACCACCACTACCTTGGTTCAGCCCCTCTCTCACCTGGACTCTCTCTTGCCTGGCCTATTGGTCCAGCCTCCTAAGGTGCTCTGACCTCGCTCCCTGGCTGCCTCTGCCCTCCAGGGTCAAGTTCAATACAAAGCCCTTTGTGCTGTGGCCCTTGCCTATACCTCCAGACGCATCTCTTCCAACTCTTCCTATGACATTTGCATTCATTCCCCAAATATGTCCTGTTGTGTCAGGGATCTGGGATTTTCCATGTTTTGTAACATCCCTATAAAACCTTTCCTGTCCACCACTACCCCAACCTCATGCTGGAAAAATGTTCATTTTGTAAATCCCAGTTCAACTGTCAGATCCCTCAAGGAGCCTCCCCTGGTTCCTCTGCTCCGTCCCCTAGTGGGCTTAGACTCACCTTGCCTTGCTCTGAACCCCCGCTGCTCAGTCATGCTGCTTTCAGAGCTCTCCTCGCACTGTATTATGCATGCAGCATGTGCTTCCCCAGACCTGGAAGCTCCTTGAGAGAAGGTTCCTGGCTGGTGCTCCCTCTTTCAAGCTCTTGCTCTCAGATTTGCAGCGCCTGGTGCAGAGCTAGTGCTCAACAAATGTTTGTAGAATTGAACTGAGTTGACTGAACTGCAGAGGACAACTTGGAGCATCTTGACAGGCCATAGTGACTTCTGAATGCCCAAGAAATGCCACTGTCCCTGTATTCCAATGCTTGGAAAAGCAGTTATCCTCACATGGGATTGATTGCTGATTTATAGTGAGCGAGGGTCTTAACTTTTCAACCCTCTGCCATGTTCTGATCTCTGCAGACAGCGGGGAGCTTCCTCTATGAAGGCCCCGTTCATGAACAATTCCAGGTACACGCACATCCTAGGATGCTGTGACTTGGGCCTGTGGAAGCAGCCAGAGCACTCCAGCTCTGAGCCAGGGAGAAACTCCACTGTCCTGTATGCTTTCCTGATTTCTTTTTCCTGCATCTACATCCCCCTGATGATAAGCCCCTCCAGAAGGGCAGTGGTCTCTCCCTCCGCCCCACCCCTACCCTCTGCCTCAACACAGATGTTTTCTTGCTCCTGTTTTGTACCACCCATGGCTTCCTTTCGAAGGTCTCTCCCACCTTTCTGTCTTGGGGAGAAAGGGAAAGGATGGCTTGTTAAAGTAACAAAGCATCCTCGCAGAACTGATGTTGCCAGCTTTTGATGGGTTTCAAGAGGCTGTACTTGCAGGGCAGGCCTTCTTTGGCCTCCTTTTATATCCTTGAACTGTTGTTAAACTCATTCTTGAAATTTTCCTTTGTACATTCCGCCTGGCTCACTCTCGCAGTGGTATCTGGTGTCCCATCATGTTGCCATCACTATAAAACCTTTCATTTTAACTGCCTGTTATACCTAAAAATGTGTTATGTTATACAGTAGAATGTTGATATTGTAAGATTGTAATATTATATATTGTAATAATGTCTGTCCCCTGTCATTTTTCTTGAAAAATCACGTTTTGATCATTTTCATAGATTCCTCTTCCTAAACCTGCTCTGAAAGATCTCCTTTATCCTGAGTGAAAATGACAAATGCTAGGAGAAAGCTTGGCTTCTCACGAGGAGGGAAAGGGATGAAGCTTGGGTGCAGGAATGTCAGGCACCAGCCCTGGGGGGCTGTGGGTGTGTGTTCGCGGGTGGGGTGGTCCTCAGCTCTCTGTCTTCTGGCCCTGGGCAGGATTGTCTTTCCTGTACCCCTTGTTGTAGGGCAGGGTCACAAGACGAGGTCTGGGTGTGGACGGCAGTAGGATGTGGATGGCGTGTGCTGGATTTCACCTCCAGGTTGGAGCATTTAATTACCAGTGCAAGGCCCTCCAGGGCTGGCAGGGCAGTCGACCACGCTCGAGACCATGGCGCCTGCAGCAGCAGCTTGGAGTCCCGACTGACTGCAACAAGCCCAGCCTGTGGTGGCTGGCTGTTGTTACCGCAGCATGACCTGGCCTGGCCAGACTGGCAGAAAGATTGGTTCTCTGCCTAGAATCCTTGTGCGATGTGACAACAATGTAAACTGTGTGCCATTTGCTGCAGGCAAATATGAAAATGAAAAGGGTGGAGTGTAGATGCCCATGGACCACGAGCATGAGATACGCTTCTGCTGTCTCTGGCTGCAGAGATGTTGGGGTTGTCTATATGGCTGGCCTCCCTGACTGATGCCGGAGGTGGGGAGGGCCCGAGCAGGGTTGGGTGGGGCAACATTTGAGTACCAGTGAGACCTGCCTGGAGCCCCTGGCAGCTCCAATCTTAGCAGGCAGTCACCTCTGTGCCGTGGGGGAAGGCCAGTTCCGAGTCCCACACCCCCGGGGGCACCCGTGAGAATTCCCCGGACCCTGTGACCCAGAGACCGAGCAGGTTTGTTTTCTCCTTGGAGCTCTTCCTTGTCTGTGTTTCATTGTCACCTTTTCTGTGTGACAGCGCCAGGGCTCTGGGGAGGCAGAGGTGAGAAAGTGTGAGCTCTGTGTCCCCTTTCCCAGCTGTGTTTCTCCAGGTGTTGGCTCTGAGCAGAATCCACAGGAAGGTGAAGTCCCTCTGACAGCGCCCCGCCCCCCACAGCCTGTATCCCTCATCACTCCAGCCTCCTCTCCGGGCAGCTCTCTACCTGGCTGTTTGCTTCCCCCCCAGAATGTGTACATTCTCTAGCCCTCCTGGGACAGATCTTCCAGTGTGTTTCAAGGTGACAATCTGGTGATCTGGTAGATTAATCTCAGTGCATATGCTAATGAGGAGTGCAGGCTGCCTGGGGGGTTGTTCATTCCTCAAAGGGTAATTGAAGCTCCCCGGAGCCCAGCTCTGAGCGCAGGACTAAGGGGGAGGGTGGGGTGCAAGAGGGGGAAGAGGGCACTCTGGATTGTGGCTGGGCTGGCCTCTGGACCCTTGCAGTTCAGCTGGAGAGGACAGGGCTGAGCTGGTGGAGGGTTTAGAAGGGCAGTGCAGGGTAATGTGTGCTAGGAGCTCTGGGTGGGACCCAGGCCATGAGAGGGGGCCAAGGGGATGGCGAGAGTGCTCTGTGGTCTGGGATGGTCAAGGAATGCCGAGTCACGGTCCTCGGGCCTCAGTTTTCCCATCTGTCAAATAGGGACGATGGGCTTGTAGACTGCTGCTTAGATTGCCTGATCCAAGAATTTCCAGGGAAGCCTGTTCAGCACCAGGACTCCCAGGCCACTCCTAGAGACTCAGAATCTGTGTGTCTTGGAGCAGGGCTAGAAACCTGGCTCTTTATTTCTTGTCTGACCTCCCCTCCCTCCCCAGTTCCTCCTCGGGGAGCTGGGATGTTGGGAGTTTAGGGAGGCAGGCTGTGAAAGGTGTGGGGACTTTGAGGGGGACCTTCGAGATGCCCAGCTCTGTGTTGGAAAAGCACTTACTGCAGCTGGGGCAGGTCACTCGGGAGACGAAGCCATAGTTCAACTCTAACTGGTTGCTGACTAACTTGCCCACCGAGTCAGCAGGACCAGGGGAGAGTTCGTTGACCAGGATGCCTTTTGGAGGAGAGCTGGAGGCAGCCTGACTGCTGGGCACTCTTTGGGTTCAGCCTGTCCTGATAACACTTCGGGCTGCTTGGGAAGGCTTTCTGAGCCAGCTGACTCTGTGATTCTTTAGACCAAATGTGGGACTTGGGTCCCCATGAGAGATCAATGAAATGGTCAGCCCCAATTGGGCCAGCTCCTGTCCTAGTTGGAAGATGCTGCTAATAATTCAGCAAACCCAGCAGGGTGCACTGAGGACCCTGTACCTCAGTGGTTCTCAGACTTCCTGTGCATCAGAATTGCCTAGCGGGCTTGCTAAGAAGGGTGCTGGGCTCCACCTCCAGAGGGTCTGATTGAGGGGAGGGGTGGGCAGAGACTTTGCATTTCTAACGTGTTGCCAGGTGCTGGCTGCTGCTCCCGGGACCACACTTTGAAAGCCAATGCCAAATTCTCAACCCACTAGCCTCGGGGTAGGGGTGGTTTCTACAGACTCAGGACCCAGTCACTCCCTGCAGGGCACTTATACTCTAATTGGGGACCTATTCCCAGCCACCCAGATCAAGGGGATATGAGGTAGTGAGTGTCACAGTACTGAAGTGACCTCAAGATGATGGGCACCTGGGAGGCTGGGAGAGGGAGGGAGAAGTGGGGGGAGAGGCCTCCTGCAGCAGAGAGGCTGTGAGGGTGGGCAGACCTGGAGCACTGTGCTGTGCACTGCACACAGTTGACCTAGGAAGGGAGTGGTGCCCCCTGGAGTTGTGCAGTGCAGTTGCTGTAGCAAATGAGAGAGTCCTTGGTGCTGGGCCAGTGTGTAGGGGCACAGATTGGGGGCTCAGAGTAGGCCCGGGGCCCTGTGTAGAAGCCAGGGGCCAAGTGGATTCCTGCTAGGGGCAGGAAGGAGAGGAGGCTTTATAGGAGCCAGCCTGTGGAACGTCTGAAATGCTCGGGTGAGGAGTTCAAACTTTATTCCATGGTGAACTGGGAAGAGATCAACAGTAGTTTGGCTCCCCAAAGCAGACATCTGGAAATTGACTCTTAAATTTTGAAAAACAGATTTTCAGTAGTAGCTCATGGCTGGTCTGTGTGACATAATTTCAAAGCCGAATCTCAGAACTTTCTCTGTCGTCTCCTCCCCACCAACCCCACACCCAGCTTCTTCCTCACAGTCCTTGAAATTTCACTATTAGAGATTATATCTTCTTGTTCAAAATACTACTCTCTCCAAAAGGCTTGTGTTATGAACCAGTAAGGAGACAGTAGGTTTAGGCCCACAGCCTGGCCCTTCGAGAAAGGCCCTGAGTACATTTCCCGGAAGCAACTAGATTAGAGTTGTTAAGTGGTTTTAACATCAAAGATACATGAAATTGGAGGAAATTGGGGGACAGGGACTACAGCCTGGCAGAGGGTCAGAGGCTGAGCTCAGCCTGCAGCCTTCCTACCTTCCCCACACTGCTGGTTACAAAGAGCCTAGGGAAGTGCAATTTATCAGTCAACAAAGCTGGGGAAAGCGAGAGCATTAAAGAAGGAGGGGGGTTTCTGCACAGCCAGTACTGGGTGCACCTGCGGTAAACAGAACACTCTTTGAAGTGAGAACACCTGGACACCACTGTCAGCCCACCTGCTTGTAGTCTGTGTGATTGTGGGCCTGAGCTCTCTGCGCCTCAGTTTTCACATCTGTACATTGGCTGTGGCCGTCCTTTCCTGTATCCCAGGGTTGCTTTGAGGTTCAGGAGGTCCTGGATAGGAAGCTCTGTGCAGACTGCAAGACACAGCAAAAGCAAAGGATTATTGTTATAACAGTTTCTATTTTTATATCGCTTTTAGGCTTCCAGAGAATTTCTCATCTTTTCTCTTAATGTACAACAGCTGTGCGAGGTGGGCAGGGCCAATGGTAGGACTCTCACATACAGATGTCTAAGCCTGGTTGATGGCTTGTCCGAGGCTACCCCTGAAAGCTGGGGGTGAAGGCCTGGAGCCCAGTCCTCCCGACACAGCGATCACAGTTTTACAGCTCACCTTCGACCTTTTTTAAAAAATTTATTTATTTATGTATGTATTTATTTATTTATCTATTTTTGGCTGTGTCGGGTCTTCGTTGTTGTGCACGGACTTATCTAGTTGCGGCGAGTGGGGGGCTACTCTTCCTTGTGGTGCGGGGGCTTCTCATTGCAGTAGCTTCTCTTGTTGCAAAGCACGGGCTCTAGGCACACAGGCTTCAGTAGTTGTGGCACTCGGGCTCAGTAGTAGTGATGCACGGACTTAGTTGCCCTGCGGCATGTGGGATCTTCCCAGACCAGGGCTCGAACCCATGTCCCCTGCGCTGGCAGGCGGATTCTTAACCACTGTGCCACCAGGGAAGTCCCTCACCTTCAATCTTGATATCACTTTGCTCACGTTGCTTCTGTCCTTAACTGTGGTCACTTCCGCTCTTTGAAGTTTAGCTCCTAGCGTGATACCTCTGAAGCGTGTTTTTACCTCCTGGCATGATGTAGAGGCACCTACCAAATCCTCGCCTGTGGCATCCTAGCAGATGGGACCCTTGAGCTGAACCTAGCAGGCCAAGTAGAGGTCAAATAGAGGTGATGGAGGGGGCTGGGCAGTGGGTGGGGCACCTCTACCTTCTGCCCTTCTGGCCTGCCAGGGCCCATCAGGCTCACTGCAGGGCTCAGCGCTCTGTTTATTCCCCTCCAGCCTCCTCCTTGCTGTGCCAGACAGAAATCTGCCAGCGGGTAGTATCCTGGGTCCTGTGCCCCAGCCTGAGCTTGTTCTGCTAAAGAGGTGGGGCCAGGGTGGGCTGGTGGGAGGAATGGGAACATTTGGGGCTCCCCAAGTCTAGCAATTGCTGCTGTGAAATCTTAATCACTCCAGTCAAAGTTGCCATTTAACTTATCTTTTAGATCAAAATTGACTTAGCACATAATGGGCCATTTGGTTTGAAGCAGCCTCTCCACCAGAAATGGATGAAGAGCAGGAAAATAGCGTCTTTCACGGTGCAGCTGGGACTTTGGAAAGCCCAGAACACTTGTAATGTCCTCTTAGAGCACATTCTTGCTGAGAGTCCCTCCTTAAGCAGTGGTAAGATGCTCCCCACACTGGGGAAGCCCATTGGCTCCTGAGCCAGTGGAATGTCCGTGTGAGAGGAGCAGTTTGGTTGGTGCAGGTGCACAAAGCCACTCCTTTAAATCCAAGGAACTTGTGTGCCCCCTTTGCTGGCTGCTGGCTTTATCCTCCTCTCCAGTCCCCTCCCCCATCACCAACAAGAGTCTAAGGGCTTGTGAGCAGCAGTGACCCCTGTGGGCTTCCTGAGTCCATACCTGGAGTGAGCACCGTGGTGACATGACGGAAATGTGGCCCATGGCTTCTGTGTCAAATGAGCTTACATCTCACGCCCATATATGCCTGGAGGTTGGCCGTGTGCATATGTGTAAATTGGTTCAACTCTTTGGAGGAAATATTTACAGGGAGAAGAATTGAGACATAAATGACAGGGATGGGAGGAAAACTCTTCATTCGATAGCCTTTGTGTCATTTAAATTGTGAACAATGTGAAGGTATTTCTATTCGTGGTGGGAGGAATAATGGCCCCCCAAAGATGTCCACGCCTCAATCCCCAGAACCTGTACATATGTTGTTCTATGTGGCACCAGGGTCTTTGCGGATGTGATTAAGATTATGACTTTAAGGTGGAGAGAGGATCCTGGGTCATCCAGGTGGGTCCAGTCAAATCACATGAATCCCTAAACAGCAAGGAACCTTACCTGGCTGTGGTCAGAGAGGAAGATGTAACTACAGAAGAACAGTCAGAGAGATGCCACACCGCTGGCTTTGAAGATGGAGAGAGGGACCCACGAGCCAAGGAATGCAGGCAGCCTCACGAAGCTTGAAGATGCAAGGGAACAGATTTTCCCCCATAGCTTCCAGAAGGAACACAGCACGGCCAACACCTAGATTTTAGCCCCATGAGACCCATGGGGCTAAAGTGAAAGATAATAAATTTGTGTTAAGTCACAGAGTTTGTGATCATTTGTTACAGTGTTCACGGAAAACTGATACACTACTCTAACCAATATATAAAACAGTTTTGGGAAAGAGCTCACAGTCTAGTTAGAGTGGACATGTATGGAGGAAACAGACACCAACTTTCAGTGCTGTTCTGGGTGGTGCAGACTAAATGCTGTGAAACCTACCTCACTTCTTGGAGGACTGTGGGGGTATCCAGTATGGCAGGCACTGTGCTGCATGCAGGGACCACAAAATGAAAAAAGACATGGTCGCTGCCCTGGGGGTGCTTCATGGCAAGTTTCACAGTATCCCCACACCCCAGTCCCTTAAAACTGGCCTCCAGGATGAGTGCACTGTGTGCTCTCCTCCATCCCCATGGCCTGCCCGCCTGGGCATTTCTAGGTGCTTTGTCATCTTGGGCCTGATGGACTGGACTTCCCCTCCTTCCCCTGCTTGCGGCCAGTCGTCCTGCCTTGGATACCTCCAGATACCAAGAACCCATCACCTTGAGGCTTGGCTCTGCTGTAGGCATTCCTCCTAAAGCACTCAGCATAGGCACTGTTTATTTCAGCATCACTCAAAGATCGGGTGACTCCAGGGTTTCTGCTTTGGAAGGTGGGTATCCCGCCTTCCCTAATGAGACTACGCATGCCCTCATGCATCTGTTGTAGCATTAATTTGTTGCTCACCCATCATCTTGACGGGACTGAATACATAAGAGGGACTCACTACAAACCTGTTGGATGAAGCAGCTATGCAGCTCCTAACGTGTGCATCAGGTGATGCCAGGTAGGCATTAGGAAGGATGCAAGAAACAAAAACGGACAGAGCCTTGGTCTTTGCGCTGAGCTGTAAAGAGAAACTGTATCATTGTTCTCTTCTGCTGGCTCCTTTTTTCATGCCCATTTTATATAGGAAATGAAGGGAGAAGTGATTTCCTCCTTTAGTCCTCCCTCCCTGTCATGTATTGCCAGAACACTCTTCATCTTTGATTTGAAGGAGCCACCAAGCTGCTAATAGGTGCTTCTCAAGTCCTGCCAGCCACCACGCTCAGGGCTGCATCCAAAGCCCCCAGAACCAGCTGCCCTCCCCCTGCTTCCTTCTGCTCCCTCTCCTCCCCAGCGTCCTGTGTCCTAGGATCTGTCTTTGTCTTTCTAGGCTTCTTCTCCCGGCCAACGTCTATGTGTGTTTGAGCAGAGGTGGCAACACGCACAGCCAGGTGACGTGTATACGCGCTGTAGCTCTTGGAAACCAGCCCTTCCTGAGGGAGCAATCCTGCCGCACCATCTCAGCCTCTGCAGGAGACTTAGAACAGTGTGTTCATGCCGGAAACACATGAAATACAGTGGTTTCACATGTGGGGGACGGCAGGGTCCCCTAGAGCAAAGCCCTCCAAGAGCCGCTATTCTTGCCCTGGTGAGGAAGCGTGGGTCGGCAGGAAGTGTGGCGGCCAAGGGGGCACAGATTTGGGAATCGGTTAAGGATTTGAATCCAGGTGCCTTGGTTGCTTACTCTTTCTAAGCCTCAGTTTGCTCTTCTGTAGACGTGGGAGCTGGACTCAGATGTGGAACGACACAGGGATGGACAGAGTCGGGGTTCAGTTGTAAACCTGAGCTTGCCTTCTGTATCTGTCCCTGGTGGGAATGTTGGCTCTGACAGTGTGTAAACCTCCTCTGGGAAGACCAGATGCCAATGCAGAAATAGGTGCCAGCTCAGGGGTGGGGTCGCTGTGGGGACTGACTTGACTTGTGAAATGCCTGGCTCTTGGTGGTGATGGTTATTTTGCAAGGTTCATGCTATTTTACTGTCTTGGCTCATTTTCTGGCTGCCATGCTGCTCCCTGGGCCAGACCCAGCAGGGATGTGGGTCTGCAGAGGCCCCTTCCCGACTCCCTCCAGGTGGCATCTTGGGTCCAGTTTGTTTGTCAAGCAGGGCTGGCATATCCTCCACGGCACTAACATGCCTTCGCAGCCTCCTCAACTTCTCCATCCCTACCCGGGTTAGCCATCACCTTACCTTTTTTCCTAGCAGCCTCCCACACCCACCTCCAGGCCTCCACTGCTCCCATTTCCTGCCCTTTTTCTCACCAACCTCAGCATTTTGCAAACCATCTCCCACCTTGGTCTCAAAGTGGCTTTAGTGGTTTTTTTTTTCTAGAAGCTTCCCCCTCCTGCAGCCTGGCTTTCCCATGAAGGCACCCTTTCAGAACTGCCCACCTCCAGGCTTGAAAACTCTGAAATTCCCTTTTCTGACCACAACCTCCAGGCTCTCTGCTGGTGTCCTCCCAAGAGTTGAGTGATGTGGTGGCCCCATCACGTGCGGGATAGGAAGTGGACGTGTGCCAGGGGGTGTGGTAGGTTGGTGATAAACGTGGAGTTGACTGGCTCAGGTAGGAAGCTGGGTGTGCACAGGGAACAGGAAGAGCTTGTTGGTGCAGCTGCTCCCACCTGGGACAGTGGGACAAAGGCAGAGGGCATCGAGATTTTGTGCTGCCTTGCCCGGGAGTGGAGTGGGGGACAAGGATTGCTCTGTCAGATATTTCTGGTCTAGGAATGACCCTGCATCTGGCCTAGTGCCTCTGGTGGCTTCCTCTGAAAAGAAAGCCTAATTTGGGGAATTGTAGCATGTCTTATGGCAGCAGTCCCCAACCTTTTTGGCACCAGGGACCGGTTTCATAGAAGACAATTTTTCTACAGACAGGAGCGGGGGATGGGGGATAGTTCAGGCAATAATGAGAGTGATGGTTCAGGTGGTAACGCGAGCGGTGGGGAGTGATGGAGAGCGGCAGATGAAGCTTCTCTCGCTCGCTCGCCCGCTGCTCACCTTCTGCTGTGCAGCCCGGTTCCTTTGGGAACCCCTGTCGTATGGGAAGAAGCAAAGCAAGGGCATATTGAAACTTGGGGATCAGTTTGGAAAAAGGAGTGACCCCAGGGATGTATAGAGTTGGGGTTAAATTCTAACCCTGAGCTTGCCTTCTAGTCTGGCCTGTGTGGAAATGGTAGCAACTCTGATGTTCTCTAAAACGCCCCCTCAGGGAAAACCAGCCAGCAAAGCAGAAATAAATGTTGGTGCAGGTGAGGGGAAAAGACACAGTTACTTCACTTATCCAGAGCTCAGGCTGCTCTCACTTTTCCGGTCCAGAACATGGATCTCAGAGCAAGGGACAAGGGCCTCTGACCAGTGAAGTGGCTAAAGCCGTGGCTCCTTATCCAAGGCCATCCCTCCACCTGACCCTTCCTCAGAGCCCCATGGTCGCCCAGCCCCGGGGGGAGTCCCAGCTGCACAGTAGAAGTGGGGAAGCTTCTTTAGCAGGCCTTCCTAACAGGTAGCATGGCTTCTGAGGGCCTTACTGTGGGAAGGGGCAGATGGAAGAAGGGAGAAAACTGGAGCAGCAGGGACAAATCTCCTGACACAGGAGAGCGTCTCATAGAGATGCCAGAGGGCCCTGAAGACAAGGTTACATTATTTTCAGTACCTTGGCCGCTGCAAATGCTTTGTGGAACAAAGCTGGGGAGACATGTACACAAACAAATGTTAGGTTTTATTCTTTGCCACAAAAGGAAGAGAAGCATTTAAATGTTAAAAAACAAACAACCCCCCCCCAAAACCAACAACAACAACTTCATGCAGTAGGGCTAAAATGAAACACATTTTGTTGCTTGAAGGGCCAATGTTTAGTTGTCTAGAAAATCCTTGTATGTGAAATATCTCATCTGTATTGCTAGATAAACAGTTAATGGTTATTCCTGTTGGCGTGATGGAGTGTTAGGCCTGAAAGAGACCGTGAGATTTCATAAACCCATTTAAAAATATTTGTAGGTTCAGAGATGTTTAGTGGTTTGCCCAAGGTTCCACAGCCAGGTGGTGGCAAGAACTGGGCCTTGAACTTGGTTCACTAGAGTGTAAAATGGATTCTGGGTGCTGGGGAGAAGGCCTGGGTTCAGACACTACCTCTGGCAGGAGCAGCCAGATGGGAGCTGGGACTCTGCCCCACCAACCTCCCAGAGGTCAGGGCCAAGGCCTAGATGGGAGGCTGGGGGGCCTGAAACACCTGCCCAAGGACCAACTGAGGAGACAGTACACAGAATGGGTCGGGGGGTCTGGGTGAATGGGTGGGGGTGCTGGTAAGCCAGGGGAGCTGGACAGAAGTACAACAGAAGGGCAGCCTGGGGGCAGGGCATTGGGGGTGGTGTGAATACACCCAAAACGTAAGCAAGCCGCAGGCATCCCGGTCCGGGCAGTTTGACTCCTGTTCTAGAACAGCCTGCCTCCAGGCATGTCAGGAACCGGTTTGAAAGGCAGCGTACATCGCTGAAATGAGAAACAAAGAAGAAAATGCCAAGCAGTCCTTGTAATCTTGCAGGAAACAGCTCCTGGAATCTGATTTTTGCTTTCTATTTCTTGCAAGACAGGCCGAGAGGGCTCAGAACCCGGCCTGTCCAATGCAAACCCGCGGAAGCGTCTTACTGCACATCTGTCCACGGACTTCCTATTTTTACTCTTAATAACCGTAAGCTCGGGGTTACAAGGGTCTCCTTGTTGCTATAGTGAGAGGTGATAGCACCAGCCTTCTAAAGCGCTGGACCCTTGGCTTAGAGGAAGAACAGAATCTGGGTTGCTTTATTTTTGGGTTTGACTGAGAAGGTTTAATGCACCATTTTCCAGCCCTCTCAGCGATGGTAGTTTTTGCTCAAAATACATCAAAACTCAATAACAGAATAACTGACAGTTTCGGGTAGGGGGCATCCGAGAGTATATAGAAGGTAAATTTTAGACTACAAAGATGATAAAACTTCATTAAGAACATCTAGAAAATGACAAAGAAATGAAAATACACGTGGTTATAATACCGGAACACAGCCTTCATGGTCCTGAGCTGTCATCTTACTACAGTGTTTCAGTTTTCTTAAATGTGCATTCGGCAGAGTTGAAGATGTAATGTGTGTATGTAGTGTGAATAATGGGTAGTCTGCTTTTTCAGTTAATATGTCATAAACATCTTTCTGTGCTGCTGCATTATCTCAATAAACATTATTTTTATTGGTTGAGTAATGTCACATCATTTCACATAAAACTCTCCTACTTTTTATCTTTGGTGTCTCTTGAATTTGCATTTGGTCTCTATCATGCCACTCTTTCAAAATTCTACTCCTTCTCTGATCTGGATAACTGACCTGCCTTGTCTGTGTTCCCATCCCCCTACACACACACACACACACACACACACACACACACACTAGGATTTTCTCCACTCTACAGCCTTGCTAATCAAAGGGTGGTCCCAGACCAGTGGCATGGACATCCCCCGGGAGCTTGTTAGAAATGCAGAATCTCAGACCCCAGCTGGGACCTACAAAATCTGAATCTGCATCTGTATTTTGACAAGATCCCCAGGTGATTCCTAAGCACATTGAAGCTTGAGAAGCACTGATCTGAAAAACACATTCCCCACGCTCCAGGAGAGAATCCCGGCCAGGTGCACAGCCTGCAGAGAGCAGACAAATGGAGAGGGAGCAGGGAGTGAGGAGGGAAGGGGCAGCCAGACAACCACAGGTGGGGGGCACTGTGGGCCGGGAACCTTAGAGAGGTTGTGGGAAGGAAGGAGGCTTGGGAAGGAAAATCTATGGAAGATGCAAGATTGAAAACTAAGGGCTCGGTTCGGTAGAGGGGCGGGAGCACAATGACTAGTCCTGGCTCACTCCCACTTCATAGGTGAAGCTGAGACACAGAGAAATTAAGCTGCTTGCCCAAGGTCACCAGCAAAGCTGGGAGACTAACCTGCTTCCGAAGCCCACACTCTTAACCATCCTGAAATGCAGTGGAGGGTAAACAACAGGAGGAAGAAAAGAATAAAAGGATGTTAGGCTCCTACAATGAGCTGGGTACTTTTTCACTTCCTTACATGTAATAATCACGACAGCTTTTGGATGTGGGTATTTCTACCCCATGTTACAGACAAGGAGGTCTGTTTGCACTAGTTATGAGCATTCCTGAGTTCACATAGTTACTAATAGAGGGAAATGAGGATTTGAACCCAGGACATTTTGGGTCCTGAAGTGATGTTCTTTCCAACTTGCACACTTCATCTGCAAGGTGTGGAGCTGGTCTCTGCTCTCAGAACAGCTTCTTTCCTTCCCCTCTGTCTCCTGATTCTTATTTTATTTTTTAGATTTGATGAAAGCTTAACTTTTAAAAAAAGTTTTATTGGAGTATAGTTGATTTACAACGTTGTGTTAGTTTCAGGTGTACAGCAAAGTGCATCAGTTATACATATATCTACTCTTTTTTAGATTCTTTTCCCATATAGGTCATTACAGAGTACTGAGTAGAGTTCCCCATGCTATGCAGTAGGTCCTTATTAGTTACCTATTTTATGTGTAGTAGTGTGTATATGTCAATCCCAGTCTCCCAGTTTATCCTCTGCCCTTTCCCTGCTGATAACCATAAGTTTGTTTTCTATGTCTGTGACTCTATTTCTGTTTTGTAAATAAATTCATTTGTACCATTTTTTAAGATTCCACATATAAACAATACCATGATATTTGTCTTTCTCTGTCTGACTCACTTCACTCTGTATGACAATCTCCAGGTCCATCCATGTCGCTGCAAATGGCATTTCATTCTTTTTTATGCTGAGTAATATTCCATTGTGTACATGTACCACATCTTCTTTATCCATTCTGTCAATGGACATTTAGGTTGCTTCCATGTCCTGGCTATTGTAAATAGTGCTGCAGTGAACGTTGGGATGCATGTATCTTTTCGAATTAACGGTTTTCTCTGTATATTTGCCCAGGAGTGGGATTGCCACATCATAGGGTAGCTCTGTTTTTAGTTTTTTAAGGAAACTCCATACTGTTCTCCATAGTGACTGTACCAATTTACATTCCCACCAGCAGTATAGGAGGATTCCCTTTTCTCCACACCCTCTCCAGCATTTATTGTTTGTAGATTTTTGGATTATGGCCATTCTGACCAGTGTGAGGTTATACCTCATTGCAGTTTTAATTTGCATACCTCTAATAATTTGTGGTGTTGGGCATCTTTTCTTGTGCCCTTTGGTCATCTGTATGTTTCCTTAGGAGAAATGTCTATTTTTTGATTGGGTTGTTTCTTTGATATTGAGCTGCTTGAACTGTTTGTATATTTTGGAGATTAATCCCCTATCAGTTGCTTCATTTGCAAATATTTTCTCTCATTCTCTGGGTTGTCTTTTCATTTGGTTTACGGTTTCCTTTGCTGTGCAAAAGCTTTTAAGTTTAATTAGGTCCCATTTGTTTATTTTTGTTTTTATTTTCCTTACTCTAGGAGGTGGATCAAAAATGGTCTTTCTTCAATTTATGTCAAAGAGTGTTCTGCCTGTTTTCTTCTAAGAGTTTTTATAGTATCCGGCCTTACATTGAGGTCCTTAATCCATTTTGAGTATATTTTTGTGTATGGTGTTAGGGAGTGTTCTAATTTCATTCTTTTACATGTAGCTGTCCAGTTTTTCCAGCACCACTCATTGAAGAGACTGTCTTTTCTACATTGTATGGTCTTGCCTCCTTTGTTATAGATTAGGTGACCACAGGTGTGTGGGTTTATCTCTGGGCTTTCTATCCTGTTCCATTGATCTACATTTCTGTTTTTGTGCCAGTACCATACTGTCTTGATTACTGTAGCTTTATAGTATAGTCTGAAGTCAGGGAGCCTGATTCCTCCAGCTCTGGTTTTCTTTCTTTAGATTGCTTTGGCCATTCAGGGTCTTTTGTGTTTCCATACAAATTGTAAAATTTTTTGTTCTAGTTTTGTGAAAAATGTCATTGATAATTTGATAGGGATTGCATTGAATCTGTAGGTTGCTTTGAGTACTATAGTTATTTTCACAATGTTGATTCTTCCAATCCAAGAACATGGTGTATCTCTCCATTTCTTTGTGTCATCTTTAATTTCTTCCATCAGTGTCTTACAGTTTTCTGAGTACAGGTTTTTGTCTCCTTAGGTAGGTTTATTCCTAGGTATTTTATTCATTTTGATGTGACAGCAAATGGGATTGTTTCCTTAATTTCTTTTTCTGATCTTTCATTGTTAGTGTATATGAATGCAAGAGATTCCTGTGTGTTAATTCTGTATCCTGCAACTTCACCACATTCATTAATGAGCTCTAGTAGTTTTCTGGTAGCATCTTTAGGATTCTCTATGTATAGTGTCATGTCATATGCAAACAGTGATGGTTTTACTTCTTTTCTGATTTGGATTCCTTTTGTCTCCTGATTTTAAAACCCCACCTCTGCCCAGGGACATATTCCCCTTGCCCGCTCATGGTGGGGACAAACACAGGGCAAGTTTTGGATGTTTCCCTCAGTCTTTAAAGTTGTGAAATGCTTACGACTAGAAGGTACCTTGTTGGGCAGTTAATCCAACTGCCTCATTTTACAGTTAAGGAAACTGAAGCCCAGAGCGTTCAAGTGGCTTGTCTGAGGTCACACAGCCATAGATCCGAGACTTTGACTTTGGATTCAGTGCTCTTTTTGTGACTTTTGGCTGTATTTGCACCTGGTGCCCTGGGTGCCGAGGAGTCTATGCACCACCAGGGCAGCCAACACTCGGCTGTCGTGTTGTTAGGTCAGCGCAAGTTCAGCCTTAGGTTTAGGCTGGAGGATGTGATGGATGAACCTCCATTTTTTTAAAAAATGAGCTGATAAAAATAATATCTGCTTGTTAAAAATCCAGGCAATGTAGCAGTGTGTCTGCAAACTGTTGAAAGCACCCCCTCCCAGCCCTCCCCAGCCCACTCCCCAGGGGCAACCACTTAGTGCCGCCTCCAATGGCTTCTTAATTTTCCTGCCAGCCATTGGGTTTTGTAGGATCCATGCCACAGCAAGGCTATTTTTAACAAGCATCCCAGGCTTCAAGGGGTTGAGGAGAGGGGAAGAAAAAATATTCCATTTGTGTATTTTTAATCCATGTGCATTTGAGCAAGCAGTGGCTTTCCTGTCCCTGCTGCCAAGGGTTTTGGGCAATTGATTAGACTTTCTGGGTGCAGGGTAATCCTTTCTCTTCCCCTAACGAGGCTGGAAGGCCAGAGAGAGGTTCAGGTGATGTTTCTGGGGCTGATGGCTGTCTCAGCTGGCTGCCTCCCGATCCTGCCTGCCCCCAGCCTTCTCCTTCCTGGCAGCCTTGACAATCCTGGCTGGGTCTCTCAGAGCAGAGGAGGCCTGGGAACCTGACTCTTTGTGCCAGGCTCATATTTAGAAATGTCTCCAGCCAGAGGTTGGCGTCTGTCCCACTTGGGCTCTGGGCAAGGGGTACAGTCACATGTGCTGCCTTTGGGTGGGCAGATTCTGAGTGGGCAATGGCCCTCTTTGAATATAAACACACTCCCTTTATGCTGAGGAGCTGGCATCTGAGCTTGTGCTCCTGGGCACTGGGTGAAGGCAAGTGCTGGTAGCTGGATGGGTGACAGGGAGATGGAAGAAAGATGTCACAAGGCTTGAACTGGGCAAAATGGTGGTGGAGGAAGGAGTCTCAGCTCCGTGCCCCTCCCTCCCCAGTCCCTGTCTGTTTTCTGTATTCCTTCATCAGGTGCCCCGAACACTGCCCCTGCCTGAGTTAGGGACCTGCAACTCCACAGGGGTGGGGAGGGGAGTCGGCCAGACATTGCCCCCATCTGGGCCTTCCTTTCTGCCTTGTGAGTTCCACTGAGGTGTGATGCTGGGAGGCAGTGTGATTGGGACCAGAGTAGGGCCTGGACGTGGGGCCACCTGCGGCAGAGCCTTGCTCTCCTCTCCCTGTCAGTGGGCAGCCAGCCCCTCAACCTCTCCGGATGGCATCTGCAAAACCTGGCCCTGGATGATGTCATCCCTGAAGCCTCTTTCAGCTCTGACAACGAACATTCTACAATTTCTTGCTCACCCATGACAGTGCGTGAATGGATGAAATAGACCAACCAAGCCCAGCCTTAAATAGTGGCCCCCTGGGTAACAAACATCATGCCTTAGCCCTGTAAGAAACTCTCCTTTCTTTTAAACAGTTCTTTTAAGGAGGGGCATTCTGGTTCATGCACTCATGCCTCAGGTATTTAATGAACACCTGCAAAGTGCTATCTCCAACCCCAGAGTGGCTGATGGGGGCTTTCGGATCTCCTTACATCTCCTTACACTCCTCTACAGGCCTGCCCTGGGGACCAAAGTGGCTTCCTTACCACATTCAGCTCCCTGGAGAGGAGGCTCCCTTTCTGCAGCTGAATCTTCAGAGAGAACACAGATGCAGCCAATAGGATTCCCCTCCTACAGCTGATGCCAAGCCAGTGCCAAGTGCTGAAGCCCCAAGCATCCCTCACCTCACCCTGCTCCATCCTTCCCTCCTCTCTCCACATCCCAGGGGAAGAAAGCTCTAAGCAGTGGTCAAGAAGGCTGAATAGATGTTTTCTTCATATCTCTGCAATAACTGAATGAATGAATGAGTGGATAAGCAAGTGAGCAAATGAATGGAGGAACAAATGGAAACTATCTTTGCTCCAAAGGAACTTAAAATTCAAAGGAAAAGAACCATGCTTGTAGCATGGTAGCGCTGTGGGACTGAAGGGGACCCTAGGGATTGGACTCACCCCCTCTTTTATGGGAAAGGAAATGCAGGCTTAGAGGTGGGAGGGGCCACCGTGCGTGTGATGCCTGCCGCGGACCACGGAGGTCAGAGGATGGCGAAATCACCCAGGGTGAGTGAGATCCGGAATCGGACGCAAGGCTGCCCTACTTTCCCTCTGCTGCTGCCCTAAGTGTCCCTCGTCCTTGGGAAAAATTGCCTTTTCATATGGTTGGGAGTGGATGGTGCAATTTTTCTTTGAGGGTTAATTGTTTTGCTGACAGCACAGATAATTAGGAATGAGAATCCCGGAGTGAGGGCGACAGCACCATCTGCTGTGAATATGTTTCAACCCCACCTTGCAGGAGGGCTCAGAAGGGCTCCGATCCCCACCCTCCCACCCCCAGCAAAAATTGATGTGCTCTAGCTGTTTGCTTCTGGAGCTACAGCCTCCAGGTGTTCCTGCAGCCCATGGGACAGGCTGGAGACTAGCTTCTAAAGGGTGCAGCTTCTCCTCCCTTCCCCATGGCATCTGGTGCGCGCGTAGTAGGGCTCACCTCTTAGTAGGTTGAACAAGGACCCCCTCCCCCTCCCTGGGCTGCCCGGACACAGAGTGATAATAACACCAGGGGATGACTTTCTGTTCTTCCTGTGACCTGATGTTTTAGGGTCTGGTCTGCTGCTGATGGAGATGGGCATTGGGTCTGCAGCGAGTTTGTGGCTGCCATTGGTGTTTGGGTCATTTTTCTGCTTAAGTCCATGGATTTGACACCTATCCTGGTTTCCTGGCCTGTGGCCTGTGCTTCTTATTCTAGAAGGAGCTCAACCTGCCTTCTATTGCTGGGTAGGATTTCCTAGGTTGTGACTTCCTCCGTGAGCATAGAGGCAGAGCAGCGCTGGAATCAAGCAGAGAATCCCATTGTCCAGGAGCAGCTGAGATCTTTCTTCATAGGGTGGAACTTTGTGGTGGTTTTTTTTTCATTTTCATTATTTAGGAATATATCACATATGCAAAAGAGCATTGACGTGTATAGGCTTTTTGAAGGTAATGTCAATAATTGCTTTGTTCTTTCAAAGGGGCTTCTAACCCCCAGTGCTGCCTTGCCCAGAAATACCTCGGAGTCCAGAGCTGTAAAGCCAGGTGGCCCTGGAGGCTCAAGGTCGGCACCCTGCCCCCACCCCCAAGCTGTGGCTACTTATCACAGCAACTTCCTCTTTGCCTGAGCTGCTCCTGTCAGCTAGGAGCCCCCACATTCCTGCCTTCCCTGTTTATCATCTGCTCTCTGTGCTTTCTTTGCCTAGACCCTCCTAGCAGGGGAAGAACCACAAGCTGACCCTTCTCCTGTTAGTCTCTTCTCCTCACCCTCCCACAGCAGGCCAAGCATGCCTCTGTTTCCCTCCCCTTCCCCACTCCTACTGACCCACCACCCGTCCCCGCTCCCCGACGTGGCAGGAAATTAACCCAGCACCAAGAGTGATAATTAAGAGTCAGCAATTCCAGTCTTGACTCTTTCACTACCTTACTGTGTGATCTTTGGTGAGATTCTCAACCTTTCTGTGCTTTTATTTCCTCATCTCTAAAATAACCTTAAAAAAAATACCCCTTTACATCGCTACTGTGAAACCAAATGGGTCCAATGGATGCAAAAGCAGCTTGAAGGGTGTAAATCACGATATGTGTGTAAGACATTGTCGTCGTTAGGCTTACAAAATCCATGGGACTCCAGGTCCCTGCTTTCCTTTGCTACCCTCACCCCTGTCCATGGTGCTTCCCCTTTCCTGCAACGCTGGATGCCCTGGCGGATGCTCTCCACCTGCCACAGCCGTGGGTCCGCTGAGGCCCAGAGGAGCCTGAGGTTGGGGTGGAGCTCAGGGTCACAGCTCTCTGGACAGCGCTCCTGGGAGCTGGAGGCCATGCCTGGTCAGAGATGCAGGGCTATGGCCAATGTAGCCCAGTCTCTGCAGATCTGCATGCTGGGGCGTGGCTGCTTCTAGCTGGAGCGCCTTCCCACCCTCTGCCCTGCCACCCCAGAGTGTGAGCTGTGGTCTTGGCTGTGACATGTGGTCACTCAGTGGAGCAGCACCTGTGTCCCTCACCCAGCGAGGTTTGCACCTGTACCCTTGCCTCTCACTCTGAGCAAAGGGCTGTGAAAGGCGGCCACAGGTGGGTGGCCTTCCTGGAGTCCCCAGACCACAGCACCCCGGAAGCCTTGTCCCAGGGCCTGGGCTACAAGCGTTGAGGAATGTGCCTGGTAGACATGGCCTTGTTCTTTGTGGGTCTCCTTGGTGGAGGGAGGTTACCCAGGTCCTTCCCCTTTCCTGGGGCACGGAGGTTCTGTTGGTGGGTATGAGTTAAACTCTGAATGGTGGGTAGGATGAGTGGCTGAAGGTGGGCTTTTATGGCAGGTGAAATATGCTGAGGTAAGAAGATAAGAATAAAGGGATGTGTGTGTGTGTGTGTGTGTGTGTGTGTGTGTGTGTGTGTGCCACGTGCATGCTGAGGCCTGGGGGTTGGGTTGGTGGCTGGGACACTAGCAGTGAAGACCCTAGCTGAGGTAGAGTCTGTATAGTCACCTGGAGTTGCAAGACTTAATAATAAGGAGAGAGAGAGATGGGGGAAAGAAGATGCCTGGAAAGTACTAGAACAGCTAAAACTTGGACATGTGTCCCTGGTTCTGGTAGGTCACAGGGGCCTCTGTTCTTCCTACAGGTCCCCTCTGAAGCAGCTGGGAACTCAGAAGCCTCACCACCCCTGAGGAGTAGGCCAGCCAGGAGAGCAGTAAGGGATGGCGTGAAGCCCACCAGGGCCTGAGGAGTGAGCACAATCTGCAGCTTGTTGGACCTGGCGCCTCCAAGTCGGGAGACTGCACCGCCGTGGAGACTCAAGAAGAATTGATACTGCGGCCCCCAGTGACATGTACACGGTGTAATGACAGGTAATGAACCTGAGGCTCATCAATCCTTTCTGAATGATATGGCAGGTAGGAGAATATATCAGACTGCAGTAGACATAAAACGTCAACTCTTGGGAAGAAAACTATGCAAACAAAGCAGAGTAAGGCCTGATAAGATGATAGATGGATGCTTTATAGTTATTAGTTTCTGTCCCAAGTGCTTGCTGGAGCTAGGCACCAGAAGATTTAGCATCAGATAGGTTCACTTACTATACCTTATAGGAAGGCCTGATGTTATTATGAATGTAGCACCTCTTGTTTTAAGACCTCAGAGTAACAAATCAAGAAGTCATTATTCCCTGTCAGCTCCCTTGGGAAGCAGGGCATGGATGACAGTGGGGAAACAAAGGCAGCGAGGGGTGCAGGAGCTCTTTCATGGATCAGTGACACCTGAGGGATAGACGTGGAGGCCTCATTGGCTGAGAAGCCTTCCGCGTTGGGTCAGATTTCCTGAATGACGGGTGAGGTGATGGGTTGGTATTTCTTGTAAAAAAAGGAAATAGGGACTTTGTGGCTGCCTTCATCCCTCTAAGGATGCCAGGGCGAGTAGCAGATGACCAAGGCTGGCTGGGGGAGGTCATGGGTGGGGGTCTGGAGAGCACAGGAGGGGGCTGGCAGACACCCCGGGTCTAGCAGGTAGTCTGAGGAGGTCAGCCAAGGCAGAAAGCATTGAGAAGGTCCCCAGAGCCTAGAGGGCAGGGCCCTGAGGCTGGAAGGACCCGGGTCCAGTGGAATTGGAGACCACAAAGGTGAGCTCTGATCTAGTGGAGGGCCTGTTCCCATTGGCCATATGGTTGTCACTGTGTGTGTCATACTGGGTACCACTCTGGCAATTTCCGCCGTGGGGAAGACGGCAAGCTGGGGCAGGAGCAAAAATAGCTTGAGGCCTTGGGAAACTGACCAGCGCAGGGGGAGAGGGCCAATGGCCTGGGGCAGAAGGCCCCATGGGGTGTGGCAAATTCCATTCCAGTCCAGGCCAGTGTCAGGGTCCACGAAACCGAGCCAAGGGATAGGGAGGGGCAGAGTATTAGGACTTCTGGGTGGCCTTGTTCTAAATCAGGCAGAAAGAATAAGATGAAAAAGGAATCCAGAAAGCTGAGCCCAGCTCCAGGAAATGGATCAGCCACAGGTACCAGGTGGGCCCAGGACTTGGCTTCTGTCTATATGAACAAATGGAAGGGGAGTCGAGCTATGGGGACTCTGGCGAGGATAATCAGGGGTCTGGCTAGGCCTGGAGGGGCTTTACTAGGTAGCTGACATCTTCACAGTTTCCTGGGGCTAGCTGTGTCCCCGGGCACCCTAGACCCTAGTGTACTGGCCCTGGGCTATTCTCAGACCCCCACTTCTCGGTGGAACAGATCGTCTGTGCATTCTAGGCTTGACTGGGGCCGTGGACAGGGCTGACCCTGTGAGGTCTCGTGATGGAGGTGATGGGGGGCAGGAGGAAGCAGAAGAGGCCCAGCCCTGCAAGTGGGTGGATGAGGACTTACATCATGTGTGCAGCCTCAGGAAGGTAAGGGACAAAATGCTTTCTTATTAAGTCAAGAAAAAACCAAGAGTTGAGTCCATCAGAAGGTTCTTAACCTAGTTTTCCAATATTTACCAAGTACCTATTTTGCACTGGGCACTGTGTGCTGTGCTAGACATACAAGGGTTCATGAGGGGTGTCTGCTCCCAGGGGAGGGAATATGGAGCAGAAGAAAAAGCATGGGAGTGGAGACAGATCTGGGATTCTGGGAGCCTCAGGCCCCTGTCTTCAAAATGGGGACAAGACTTTCTCACTCACAGGCTGGTTGGGAGAATTAAATAAAACGAAATATGCAAAACACTTAGCACAGCAGCTGGCCCCATAATAAGTAATCAATCATTTAGTTTACTTCCATTGTTCTGCTCTTGAAGGAGCTCAAGGTCTGGCAGGGGAGGGAGCAAAGAAGGCTGGGAGAAACGCATCGAATTCCCAGGGCTTCTGATTGAGAACAGGGTTGGAGGCCTGGGCTTTGAAAATCTGGTTCTCCGCATTCCTTTGGTCATGGAAAATGTGGTTTAAGGTGGATCCGAACACTCGGAAATGGCGACTGCATGTGAGTGCTTTGGCGGTTGCTGGGCCCGGGGATGCTTTCTGGGCACTGAGTAGAATAGAGGGAGGGAGGGGTGGGCCCAGGAATTTACAGAAGTGATGAGAAGAGAGGACATTCTCGGAATGCTTGGAGAGTCTTGCCTCCTCGGCTTCCAGCACTGTTCTAGGGGGTGAGGCAGGGTGAGGTGGGTACAGGCACCAAGACAGGACTTGAGACCTGGAGCAGAGAGACTGAGGATGAGCCAGCCTCATGTGATTTTAAATTTGAAGCAAGTGAAATTAGTTGCAATAATGTTTCATTTAACTCAACACATCCAAAGTATTATCATTGTAACATGCAGTGAATATAAATATCGTTAGTGAGATAATTTATATTCTTCTTTTTGTACAAAGTATTTGAGGTCCAGAGTGCATTTGATACTTAGAGTTTATCTCGGTTTGGACCAGCCGCATTGCAAGTGCTCAGCAGCACCTGTGGCTAGTGGCTCCTGCACTGGACAGCTCAGGTCTAGAATTTAGAGCATCTTGTCCAGGGGCACCCAGAGGCCAGGTGTGTCCCTGAGCTAGACAACAGGACTTACTATTCTGTCTTCTTCCCACCACACATCTAAAATGAATTCCTGGGGAAAGTGGCTTGAAGAATCAGACATGTCTTGAATCACTTGTTCTAGAACCAGCCCTGGCTGCGGGTCTCCCCAGCTGGCCTCAGATGCCACCACTTACTGGTCCCGGGCTGACCCCAGGCTGTTCCCAAAGCTCTCTGAGCTTCAGAAGCTGCCTTGAAAGTGGCACTAAGAATGTCTGTTTTACTGGGTAACTATGAGGACTAAATAAAATAATAATTACTCCGTGACATTCTGTGTCAAGAAATAATGCTTTTTATTTTCCTAAATTAAATGAGAACCAGGTTTGAGTTCCCCTGTGGACTAAGTGTGGCAAAAGTTTCCTAGCAGGAATTTCTGCAGTTCTGTCTCTACCCTTCTGTTGTATGAGGACTGTGAGGCTTTGTGGGGCTGGATGAATGGGCAGGGGGTGAGCCTGGACCTTGGCTCCGGGGGGCTACCTGTGGCTCTCCTTATCCAGAGTCGTGTGGTCACCTGGAGGAGGCAGGTCCTACAGGCAGCTTGTGCCCTTATGTCATCTCTGCCATAGAGCATGCCGGGGCCCCCAGGCCTTCAGCTACAGAGTGTGGACACCACCGTGGTGCTGTGTTTCAGTGGACCAAGGGTTGCCGGCCACCCCAGGACCCATTACCTAAGTGTCTTGGGACCCTACCCAGGCACCCTACTCGAAAAGCTGCTTGCCTTTCACTCCCTTTCTCTCATCTCCTAGCCTCAGCCTTTGAAACAAAGGCCTGTCCCTACGTTACCTGCCTCCTTTCTTTCCCCAGCCAAAAAATGCAGGCTACTGCCCGTTCGGACCAGGGAGCCCACTGTCATAAGTATGGCTGCTCTTTCTGGGCTTGGGGGAGGATATTTTTTATTACTCTGTGAACGACATCTGCGCCAATCACTTGCTCCCAACAGCAGTAGAAAATAGTAATTGCTACATATGTGTCCTGACACAGGTCTCTGGCACAAGGTTGGCACTCCACAACATCAAGTTCTCCTATGCCCAGCCTATTCTGAAGAATGGGTTAAATAATCCCTACCTTTGGGGTTTTTCTGAGACTCAAATGAGATAGTGGGTGTGAAAGTCCTTTGTAAAATTATAAAGTGTTATTGAGACTCTTAATTCCCTACCTGGGATGGTTTCTTGTTTGGGGGCTGGATTGATTATACACGCATCCTTCCACTCAGTGTCCCGTGGCAGGTCGGGCCACCATCACACACCGTCCTTCCAACAGTGTGCCCCGCTCAATGCTCCCCTGGGTGCTCCTCCGCCCAGGGCGAGCCCCTCTGAACAAACCCCTTGTCTCCTGTGTGTCCCTGGCAGATCTCCCTGACATCCTTATTTTTCTTCAGCCTATTGTGTGGGGTCTCTAACTCATCCCCCTGAGTTCTACCCCAGTTATCAGGGCAATTCACAATCTGTCTTTTCTGGGCCTGAGGGGAGAGAGGCCTGGAGCTAAGGAACGGCCCTTTTCACCTTCCTGGCTTGCTTTTGGTGAGGATTCTGCGATGGGGAAGGTTGTCTGAAGAGAGTGTCTAGGACAGATCCCCTGTCCTCAGGGCTGGTGTGGAGGGAGCAGGATAAGGAGGTGCAAGTCGGTGATGCAAGGAGTAACCGGGTATCAGCCCCACTGGAATCAGTGCAAAGTCTATAGATGAATGGAAATTCCCCAGGCCTGGGGACTGAAATGACATTTTCAAGGTTGGGTCAACATCTGATTATGTGAGATTGGGTCAGTGGTCCGTGGATGCTCACCGCAGCTGTCTGTGGGTCCCTGTGTTGTTTCTCCCCCAGGAGTAGCTAGCTTCTGCCTCCTGCTCCTCTCCTGGGCCCAGAGCTCTCGAGGCTGTCACGACTCCTGAAAGAGTCCTCCAAAGCAGTGTCATTGTGACTTAGCATCTATTTTAAAGGTAATCTATGGCACATGTGGGGGACAGTGAGGAGGGGGTGTCATAAAATCAAGCATATTTAGAGATACAGTCTAGATTCTAAGTTTGCTGTGTGACCCTGTACGCATCTCTCAGCTTCTCCAGGCCTTAATGTTCTCATCTGCTAAATGGGCATGAGAAAGTGCGCTGCAGTGATTTAATGCTGTTGCCAGGCACGCATGCATTCAAAAAGTAAGAGGCGCTATGAATCTTAATCACCAAAGATTTGAGAGTATTACGGCAACCCCCTTTTCCTCGCCGAGTCTAGCAGTGTGTAATTCTGCTCTTCAAAATTAGACTCTTTATTGCTTCCTGGGGGCCCACAGGGAACAGCTTCTGATATATCACCTTAAAGTTTTGCAGCAGGGAGAGGCAGAAAGCCACATTGCCCTTGACTGACAACCTTCATATGGGTACTTAACAATTTTAATTTTTCATGATTCCTCTGGTAAAAATAGTGCCCAACTAAAAACAAATACATTTGTATTTTCCATCTCCTTAATTAGTTTCTAATTTGGGGGTTCCTATTAGCTTAAAATCATCTTGCTGAAATGGTCCTTGAATGATAAAAAATGTGAAAACCACAATCAATTCTAGAGAGATCTTGCTATTTAATTATGCTGATTGGAGCACTAGAGACCCCTGGCAAAACGAAGCTCTCAGAATAAGCTTGATTTGTGTAATTTGGTTTTTAAAATTTTTGGATGCATATTTATCATGTTCAGCTATGTGTTCTTGTTCTCCTTGATATTCTGACTCAGCTCCTAAGAGATGGGTGGAGGAGTCCATGGGCTGTGGAGACCCTGGGACTCTAGCTAAGCCTGTGGAGTTGCCTGGCCTGAAGGGAACACAGGGTCCCGGGCTTGTCCAGTCATTTAAAAGTGTCTTTTCTTTAAAAAAAAAAAAAAAGGAAAGGTAAAAAAGGTCACCTAGAGATAGCCTAGGAAAGGATAGGCTGATAGAACTTTGGAGCTTGATGGCAGGAGAGAGTCTTCCGTGAAATCCTGGTTAGAGATGTATCTAGAACCAAATTCAAGAATGTGATATGATTTTGGAGATACTGGGAAGACCTCGTTGCTCAAAAAGATATATCTCCCAGCATCCAAACTCACAGATCAATATTAGCTTTGCTAAAAATAGACAGCTGGGTGTGTTGTAATGGGAAGGACACAGCATCACCCAGGACATTTCCTGCCATAAAGCTGAACATAAAACTGCTCCTGCCTGTAAATCTAACGACCACCTTGTGCAGGAACTAGAGGAATATGGGAAAGCCCGCCACAAGGAGGCCATCACCAGATCCAGAAGGAGAGGGCTCCTCGGGACAAATGCCCTGACTTCCCCAACGGGAGGTCGAAAGGAAATAATAGGGCGATGTGAGAGAATTGGTACAAATTTAGAGTCTTAGGAGACATACCAACCGAATGCCCTCAGTAGGTCCGGTTTGACTTCTGACTCAAGTCTACTTTGCTTCTATTTGAGAAAATCAAGTTGCTTAGAGACGGGCTGCACCTTAGTATCCAGGCATTATTGTTAATTTTTTTAGGGTGTGTAATATTGGAGCAATGTTACATAGTGAAATATTTACAGATGATGTCTGGGATTTTCTCTAAAATATTTTAGACAAAAAAAGATGAAGCAGAAACTGATTATTGAATATTGTTGAAGCTGGTTTGGTAATTGGTGATGGGTATGCGGGGATTTATTATTGCTCTATTTTGTGTGTATTTGGAACGTTCAATAATAAAAAAAACACAATAATAATAAATGTCCTTACTGGCTGGCTCAGCCCTGAAATTTTACCAGTAGAGCTTTCTTCATCTAGCTTAAGCCTTTCTTCATCCATAATGTACAGCTTCTCCTGGGAACATGATGTATCCTTTAGAAAAGTAGCAGTGGGGCAGTAGAACGTTTCCCCAGTTCGGGATACTGTAGGTGTCCCATGCAAAAGAGTTCCAGGTGAGGTAAGTTTGGAGAAGGTTGCATTGAACTAAGCCAAACAGGTTTCTTCAGAAATTTGGTTATCCTGTGAATCAATGTTAATACATACTGGGCATCTTGAGGGGGGCATAGCAATGCCGTGTTACCCCAAATAATTTGTCATGTGCTTCAGAGGAGATAGAAAACTTCAGCTCCTCTAAGGACAATTAGGAAAGTCAGAAACCTGGGTTCCAGAGCCATTTCTATTTACTAACTGGTCGTTGGTCAATCACTCAAACTTTCTGAGCCTCAGTTTTTTCACCTGTAAAATGAGCTTCATACCACCTACCACTTACCTTCCAAGAATATGAAAGGGTTTCGTTCACTGTAAAACCCAAGACCAAAGATTAAGTTGTACGATGATTGTTTGGTGCCATTTTCTGAAACCTAGTCCACAGACGTTTGCTTGGACGCTCATGGCTCTGTGTACAGGTGTGGTCTAACATCACCCAAGGTATAGACTATCCTGGGTGTCACAAACGTAAAAGATACAGAGGAGGTAAAAACAAGTTCTCTGCCCTTTGGGAGCTCATGACGGAACTGGAGAAGCAGTACAAATAAACAGTGATGGCAAAGCCCTCTAGCCTTAGGGATAAACGAAAGGTTCTGATTCAGAGCAAAGGGGGATCGCTCTTGGCTGGAAGGGCTCTTGAAGGCCACCTGGAGGAGATGGCACTTAACCTGGGCCTTGAAGCCTGGGGAAGATTTGGATGGACCACCCCTTTGTCGGTTAGGGATCACTCAGTCGGAATACTTCCCTGTCTCCCGCCTCCGCACGCCCACAGGCTGCAGCTGAGCACATAAACCCTGTTTGGATTACGCTATCATCTGACTTGGGGGCCCACATCTTCCCTGTCCGGAACTGGGGTCGTGCTCCCCCTGCCCAGCCCTCCCAGCCACTCCCATCCTCTCCGCCTCTCCGGCTCCACCCCTTGTTTCCGTCTTCCCACCAGAGCTTAGAGAAGCTGGGATTAGTCATCCCATCCACGCTCACTCCCTCCTGCCCTGTCTTTTAAGCAAAAAGAAAAAAAGAAATATCAGCCATGGAAACAAAGCAATAAATTATGACTCAGAGACACCCAAGCCTTCACGTGGAAATGTTTATTATCATCAGCGAATCATTCCTGAGGGCAGAGAGCGAAGACGGCCTGAGCGGAAATCTGGTGAAAGGTGGGCCGCAGTTGCTCCAGTAAAGGTGAAGGGATTGGAGGCAGCCCAGGGAGCCGGCCTAGTTTCTTGGGTGTGGAGAGCTGGGTGGGGTGCTCCGACTCCTCCTGGGGGTGTGTGCATGGAGTCATTCGGGATGAATGGCCATCAAGGGCACTTGTTAGCTAAGAGCCCACACTGCCTGTCATTGGCCCAGCAGAAATGGAAGAAAAGGTCCTAAAGGACAGGGCTGTGGTGGTGCTTCAAGTCAACAAGGGGCCCAACTCTGTGTCACTCGAGGATTCAAAGACAACCTGGCCACGTGCCTTGTCCTCGAGAGTCCTGCATGGACAGAGCTCAGCCCACTCTCGGCACACTTGAAGGCTCAGAAGGCTATTGTTGGGACTCCCTAGGAGGCACAGTGATTAAGAATCTGCCTGCCAATGCAGGGAACACGGGTTCGATCCCTGCTCTAGGAAGATCCCACATGCCTCGGAGCAACTAAGCCTGTGCACCACAGCTACTGAGCCTGCACTCTGTAGCCCTTGAGCCACAACTACTGAGCCCATGTGCTGCCAACTACTGAAGCCCACACACCTAGAGCCCACAACAAGAGAAGCCACCGCAATGAGGAGCCCGTGCACCACAATGAAGAGTAACCCCAGCTCGCTGCAACTAGAGAAAGCCTGTGTGCAGCAACGAAGACCCAATGCAGCCAAGAAAGAAAGAAAGCAAGTAAGTAAGCAAGCAAGCTATTGTTGCTATTTGGGGAAGGACCTACTCAGTGCCTGGCATGAAGCTGGCTCCACTGTGGACCTCCCCCGCATCTGCACACCTCGGCTGTGGGCCCACAGTGCTGGGTTCTGGCTCTGCCACCTGGGGCAGGTGATTCAGTCTCTCTGAGCCTCAGTGTCCTCACGCATAGGACGGGGTAACCATTCCTCCCTCCCACGGTGGTTGGGAGGATGAAATGAAATGATCCAGAGAGAGCTCTTGGCCTCCCCCTCTGCCGCTGAGAAGTGATAAAACACGGGACAAGTTGCCCTGGGCCTCAGTTTCCTTATCTATTAACTGAACATAATTGGATTACCTGTCCTGCTGACACCATTTAACTACAGAAAGAGAGTTTAATGGGCAGTGTATGGAAAAACACTTCAAGAAGTATAAAGAGTTAGTCAGACATTTAAAACATGTATTCCTGTGTATTCATACATGCAAACCCACACATGCAAACTGTCCTCAAAAGACAAAATCTCAGAGTGGCATAATGTGTCCACGGGTGGTCCAGTGGGGAGAGACATAGTGCCCGAGTCTAGACTGGTTTTATATTATGCTTTTTGGCCGTTCTACCTTCCTAGAGGCCAGTCGCTCACTTTTCTGGATGCTGGCATCCCCGGCAAAGCGGGGTGTGGCAGAAGCACACGGTGCCAAGCCTGGCAGATCTGGTGTCCAGCTCTGCCTTGGAGGCTCCCCCGTGGGACTCTGAGCAAGTCACGGAACTGCTTCCTCAGACACAGAACAGAGGTTAAAAACTGCCGGCCAAAGGACATCAAGAGGCTCCAATGGGATGATGAGTTAAAGTCTCTCTAAGTTGTAAAGCAGTAACTATGTGGAAGCGGCCACCATCTTTATGCCTGTCAGCCAGGCCTTCGGAGCCCCGTGCAACAAAAGATTTAATAACACTTGTTAATTGATTAATATGCATCCTGCCATTTCAGCTGCTTTTGGGGAGGCAGTGGCAATTATTTTTATGTTAGAGAGACACTCCTTAAAGAAGCCTCCCCTGACCTTGACCTTCTGTTGCTTTTCTGAGTCAGAGGATAGATCTTCTCCAAGCTCTGGTGGGTACCAGTCAGGTGGCCATTGGGGCTGAGAACAGCCATCCATTTACTTACTTATTCTAATTCACTTTGTAACTCAGCGCTCACTCTGGGCATTGACTTATAGTTAATGGTTCATCTTTAAATGAATACTTGTCTGGAATCTTTCATGAGTCAATGGAGGTGGTATTGACCTGGCAGCTAGGTAATGAGTCCTGGAGTGCCAAGTGTTTTTTTTTTTTTCCAATATTCCCCCTGTTTTCCCCTACCAACCACATAAAGAGCCCTCCACAAATACACACTCATTTTATTTTCAGGCTACAAGGCATAGTAGAAAGAGTGCAGCACTGAGTCAGGAGATAGGAGCTCTCAGCCCAGGTTTGCTGTTAACTCACTGTGATGGTAAGAAAGTCACTTGACCTCTCTGGGCCTCAGTTTCCCATCTGCTGGATGTTGCAACCCTCTGAATCTCTGACTAGGTCCGCCAGACCAGCAATGTATGTAATGAATGAGAAAGATCTATGTTCAGATTACAAAAATAATAATTGCTTTGTATAAGAAAACAATTAAAACGATATACATGTGTTTGAGAAAGTGAAGGGAATTGAGAGACACCCCCCTACCCCACCCCAGAGATCATCACTGTCAACAATTCAGGGAACTGTTACATCCATATCACTGTACGTATTTATACTGTTACCATGGATCTGGAAAAATAGACCCGTATTACACAAACATGGGATCAAGCTACGTATTGTATTATGTTCTGCAGCTTGTGTTTTTACTTAATATAATCTTTTAAAAACTACTCACACACATCACTCCAGTTTTTTATAATATGATTTTCTATAATATGGATATAATTTGTTAATAGGCTGGAATTAATTCCACCTCCTCGGTGGATGTCTGGGCGGCAGCGGTACATTTTAGTGGATGTGATGGTTGGCTGCCCCTCCTACTCTGGGAGGGGGTCAGAGAGGAGGCTGGGAGGGGAGGAGCTCTCTTCCACGGCCAAAGCCGCCATCCTTAGTTGAGGGCGCTGTCCTCTCACTTCTCCAGAATTCTTCTCCAGCAAGTACTGTGGCTGAGCAATGCCAGGGCACAGGGCACTGCTCCCCCCCCCATCCCAGAGCTGGGGGAAACCAGGGCCATGCTGGGGACACAGAGAGGAGGGCCCGGAGTAGGGTGGGCTGGGCAGCAGAGCCTATGCATGTGAGCATTGTACTTAGTGCAGTGTGCTTGCTTTTAGAACCGCAGAATGTCCAGAGCTGGGGTAACCATGAGTCAGGGCTGAGTCGGGGAGCAGACCTGGGCCCCGCCCTCCAGAGGTGGGCCGGCCTGGAGCGATGCTGGCCTGGGGCAGATCCCAGCCCTTCCCTTCTTCCTGCTCCCTCCAGTGATGAGGCAGCAAGGCCGGGCCCCTGCAGCCAGCCCCAGCAGGCTGCCCACCTGCACTGCGTGCCCGGCCTCCTCCTGACCGGGGCTAGTGACACACCTTCCACTTCTGGGTCCATGTGACTGTGGGATTCTAGGCATGGAACTTGTAGCATCCCTTTTTGGGGGGGGCAGAAGGGAGAAATGTTTGACTCTTGCATCTAGAATGATTTCCCATTTCCCCTTTCCTCCGTGTTTAATTGAATGAGAATTTTTGACTAGGTAAAGCATTTATACAGTTCAGAAATCAAAATGACATACAAAGGTGTACACTGAGATTTCTCATTTCCCCCCTGTCGCCCCCTGTAGGCCACCATTTATATAACTTCCAGGTTTATTCTTTCAGTGCTTTCTTTATGCTAAAATGGAGAAATTTTATATATTCTTGGCTTACCACTTTACCATACAAAAGATAGCCTACTGTATATTCTGCACATTGCTTTTTTATTTCCTTAAATATATATCCTTGAAATCTCTCCATATTAATACACAGAGCAATTCCTTAATTTTTAAAAATAGCTGTGTAGTATTCCACTGGATGCATGGACATTTTTTTTTAAACCAGTGCCCTACACAGGGACACTTGGGTCATTTCCAGTTTTTTTGCATTAAAAACAATTCTACAACCTGATGTCAGTCTGAGCTATTTTATTGCGTGTGTGTTTTAAATTGCAAACCACCCCAAATATTTTCTAGAAGTAGGCAGAGTATGCATTGTTTATAAACAGATAAGTCAATAAGACTTTGTTCCCAAATTCCTATGCTGTTTCCCTGTCTTCCAAGCAACTGTCCCCCAGTCCCCTAGCATCCCACAGTCACTAAAACATCTACCAAGATGCAGTGTCCTTTGCTTGCCAACCTGGGCTATTAGAAATTATCTTAACTCTCATTTCCTCTGGTGGTTTCAGTGAAGACTCAAGCCAGGACCTGAGAGATTGGGAATCTCTAGAAAGGTTTCCTGGGGTCCTGGTTGCAGTCGAAGAAGCATCACGGCTTGGACGAGTGAAAGGGTGTAGATTCCAGTCCCCGATCTGCCATTGATGAACCGGGCAATTCTGTACAAGTCCCTTTCCTCTTGCATCAGGCAGGTGAGATGAGGGCCCGAGGTCCATTCCTATCCTCACGTGTTGTGGTTCCAGGAGCAACTTAATGGTGTTAAGTACAGTTTTAAAATCCTCAGGCCCTGGATAGCAGTCAAGTGTCACTTTCTCTATGAGGGGCCTCGTGCTGGTGTTTCCTCACCTCCCTGTGTGGCTGGAGTGCTTCCTTTAACATGACATCAAAGCTTTGATGATGCTGGCTTGTACGTGGTAATAAAATGGTGCTCACGAGCAGATTCCTATTACTCAGAAGTACATTCATTGGGCTACAGATTTGCGAAGCCCTTTCATTGCTAGTGCATGAAAAAGGGATATTTCACACATGGTTCACATTAGCACTGTGATTTAGCTCCTGCGTGAATAAGAATCCATGCAACAGCCAACTGCCACCTGAGAGCCCATTTATATTATATTACAAGCTGCGGCAGCCCCACCTTTGACTGTGATCTTGTCAGATCTGATAAGGTAATAGTAATAATAACTTATATTTCCGTATATGGGCTCTTTCCCCAGGGCCTGGCTGCCTGCAGGTGTCTTTTCTGTGGTCTGTCTGTTTCTGTCCAGGGTGAGTCCTACGTCGGTGGGGGCCTCACACTGAGCCTCATCCCAGGAGAGAGGTCTGGGCATCATTTATCAATGAATCAGATAGTAGGTCAATCAGTCATTCAGTCCAGTGATGTCACGCACAGCACCCCTCAAAGGCAGGATGCCCACACGGGACTCCTGGCCTGGGCCCCACACTCTGGGTACCCTCCTCCTGTAAAGAGTACCATGGTCCTCCAGGCCTCCTGCTTCAGCCCTACCTGCACTCCTGTGACCTACATGTTCAGTGTCTCTGGAGTCTGCCACTTCTCTCTGTTCCCTCGGTCACCCTCCCCTGGACCCGCCCAGCAGCCCAACAGGTCCATCTGCATTTTCTCTTGCCACCCATCCCCACCCTGATCTTCACACAGCACACAGTAGTTGCTCCAGTGAATGTGCCCATCTGACCAGACTGCTGCCTATTTAGATCCTCTAAGGGCCTCTTGCTGCTTCTAGGATAGAGGTAGAAATTCTCACCAGGGCCCACATGTCCCGCCCACCTCATCCGCTTCCTCCCGCTCCTTCTTCCCTTGGTTTCTAGGACAAGCAGTGCTCTTTTCTGCCTCAGGCGGTGCACACCTGCTCTCTCTGGGTGCTGGCCTCCCTCACCTTCGTGGCTTTAATCTCTGCACACCCATCAGAGAGCAGCTAGGCTGTCCCTTTCCTGACCCTCTGGGCTGAGTCAGGCCCCCTTTTAGCCCTTATCACGGTTGTAAATAAGTGTCCAACAGGCTTTTAAAGTCTGCCTCCTCACTAGAGGGTAAACCCCACAGCTCCTTGACAGCTGGATCCTGGCACGGAATGTGGTAGGAGTGGATTGAATGAGGGGAGGCATGGGCAAGCTGTGTTGTGGCGGGGGGCGGGGCAGGATGGGCAGGGAGACACAAAGAATACAGGATGCCCAGTGGACATGATCCTTGTAGTGCCAACATCAAAAGAACGGCACAGTCGTGGAACTGCAGAGGACTTCAGCGGTGGTCTCAGGCCCAAGCTTTTCTTTGAGGGAGGGACTACAGACTCTGGATAAGACCATGGTCTCTGGAGTCAAACTGCCTTCCTTCTTGCTATGTGCTCTTGAGCAAGTTGCCTAACCACTCTGAGCCTTAACTTCCTCATCTGTAAAATAGAGGAAATACCTTTGCCAGAAAAACATTGTGAGAGTTAAGTGAGAATTAAATGAGAAAATCCATGCAAAGTGCTTAGCACAGTGCCAGCCCTGAGCGTATTGGCTGTTATTATTATTCCAGAGGATGACACTGAAACCCAGAGAGGTTAGGTTAGAGTACCCTGAGCAAGGTCACACAGCCTGGTTTTCTGGACTGGCCACTGGACTGAGATATTAGAAGTGCTGGCACAGTCCTTGCCCTCCAGAGGTTCCTGGTCAAATTGCTATAGCACAGTGGTCCTCAAGGCGGCGAACGTGCCCCCCTCCCCACTCCAGGGGGTATTTGGTGATGTCTATAGACATTTTTTATTGTCACAGATGTGGGGAGGGTGGGTACTACTGGCATTTCGTGGGTAGAGACCAGGGATGCTGCTACACATCCTACGATGCACAAGATCCCCCTCCCCCACAAAGAAGCCCAAAATGGCAATAGTGCCGAGGTTGGGAAATCCTCCTATAGCATTTATAAGAGTCCACCAGAAACTGACCTGATGAAAGCCACCCTCTCTAAAAAGGGCAGGAAGTGCCTAGTAAGCCTATATCCAGGAAAGATGGCCTGTCTTGCTTGGGGAGCAGGGATAGAAGGCTGGAGATGAGAAGGAAGCCTGGAGATGGAACTTAGAGGCAGATGAGAGTCAAAAGAGCTGCTTGGAGCAAAGAGAAAATATAATAAGAGCAGCCTGATCTGATGTGTATGGGGTTTGAGGAATGTGGGCTGTTTCTCTGAGTGGCGTCTTTGCCAGAGCCGTTCACACACCAGCATCCACCTTCTTCTGTCTGTCTTCCAAAGGGCCTCTGGCTCTTTTGAGATTTCGGGGTGCTCTGCAGAGATGTGACTCCCGGATGGGGCAGATCTGAGTGCAGCCTGCGCAGTGCTCTCCGTCTGCCAGTGGTTCTGTGAGCAGGCTGCCCTTGGGAGGTGTGAGGACTCAGGGTAAGTGTAAATCACACTCCATCCAGTTTCCCCACCCCCAGCCTGGCACCATTTTCACCTAGGAGAAGTCTAATAAAAATGCATTCCAAGTCCTAGTCCTAAAAGGAGGAAGGATGGGGAGGAGAAGGGAGGGGAGCCAGCCCAGCACAGCCTTGATTAAGTGCATCTGAGCTGCAGGGCTTTTCTGGCCTTAGAAGCAGCCCCAGGGCCCCTGGAAGCGGGTGGTCCTAGGTCACCGCTTCACTCTCCAGGCCTGTGGGGCAGCCTGGGTCCCAGCCTTCCCTGTGAGTTAGGTGAGCGCTCTCCGCTCATCTCAGGGCTTGCCTAGGATGCAGGGGGTGGGGGAAAAGGCTTGTGGGCAAGAAGCACCTGTAAGGGATGGGGGCAGGGAAGCCAGACCCGTCCCCTGGAGCAGTGGCTGTCAACCCTGGCTGCACATTAAAATCACTGGAAGCTTTCGCTGTACCTCAGACCTATTACAGCAGGCGCTGGGGGTGGGACTCAGGTACCAGTAATTCTTCAGCTTCTCCAGGTGATTTCAGTGGGAACCACGGATTTAAAGCTTCCCTGGGCTCTGATAGTCTGGCCACGTTGAGGCCTGTCATGAAGGCACAGGGAAACCCCGGTTGGGGTGCAGGGGAGGGCTCAATCACGAGGAGGAAATTGTGGGGTGGACAGACCCTGGGTGGAGAAGGAATGTCACCTGTTCTGCCACACCGATGACCAGGATTTCCAGCTGCAAGAGGGTTTGGGAACGAGTGTGATGACCCAGAGGAGGCAGCTGTCCAGAGCCAGGGTCTGGGGGGCAGGGCCTCTGCAGGGCAGGCCGGGCAGCGGGGCTCCACATAAAGGGCTGTGGCGTCGATGGTAGGTTTTGATGGTGGGTTTTGCATTGCGGTTATTTGGATGCGGGTCTGGTCTTTGCTGCCTGCCTTGGAGCCCCCAGGAGAGCAGTGGCTGCGTCATAATTGTATCAGAATTTGGTCACACCTCACCTGCTCTGCTGTTATCTCCCAGGCGCCAGCAGCCTCATCTCTCACCTGGATGATGACAGTTGCTTCCTGATTAGGGTCCCGGCCTCTGTCCCCAAAAGTCTAGCCAGAGGCATCCTTTAAAACGAGTCAGATGGTTTCCTCCTTTTGTCAGAACCTTCCAGTGGCTCCCCACGTCACTCAGAGTAAAAGTCTAAGTCCTCAGAGTGACCGGCAGGGCCCCCACATTCCCTCCTGACCGCTTCCGCCACACTGGCCTCCTCCCTGTTCTGGACACTCTTGCTTCAAGGCCTTTGCCTGAGCTGTTCCCTCGGCCTGGAAGCTTGGCCCCCAGAGATCTGCAAGCCGCCCTCCTTCCCCTTCTTCAGGCCTTTGCTTGAATGTCACTTTCTCAGTGAGGCCTTTCCGAACCACCTGCTTATTGTCTCCCGGATCTTCATTTCTCTCCACACCTCTTATATGCTGACTATATATTTTGTTGAACGTCTGTCTCCCTCCACTAGAATGTGAGCTCTGAGAGGGTGGGGATTTATTATTATTATTATTATTATTACACTTGCCGGTGTAAACCCAGAGCCTGGGACAGTTCCTAGCCTGCATTGGTTGCCCAGTATATTGGTTTGTTTTCCCGCTTGTGGATCACAAATGCTTAAAACTGGTTTAATCACAATCTTTGGCTGATAACATTCCCTCCACTGGTCCCTGTGTGGTCTGATTTTATTTAATTATGTAGTTTTTTTTTTTTAAATTAAGGTAATAAGCAGCCAGGAGCTCATCCCTCAAAACCAAGCAAAGATTTGACAAAACCTGCATAAGATCCTGCCTCAGGCCTTGCCACCTGAGGTCATCACCTTCCTCAGTCTTGTCTTTATCATTCTCCTGCTTTTGCTTTTACTAGTTGCATTGCATCTGATCTATGTGTGTTGCTAAAAAGTAGATTTTATTGTAGTTATTTTTAGCTGTATTCAAAACCTGTTATGCTGTATATAATCTTCGAAGTCCTTCCCATTTCATATTATATAGGCAAGATCCACCGACTGTCGCATGTGCTGTGGTTCATTCCTTTTGACAACAAAAAGTATTGGCGGAATGAATATTTAACTTTCTGGGCTCCCCATGGTGCTAGGTTTCTAGTAACAGCTAACATTTATGAAGTGTGTGCAAGGCACTCTGCTAAGTGTTTTATTAACCCCACTTAACAGATGGGAAAACTGACACACAAGAGGTGAGCAGCTGGCCTGAGGTCACACCCAAATGGCTTCAGGGGCAGAAGCAGGACTTGAACTTGTATTATGTGCCTCTAGAGGCCTTGCTCCTGCCCCGGCACCACATCATCTTTGAGTAAACAAGGGCGTGAGCTCACATTTACCACCACTGCCAGCCTTTTAGGAACCGCACTGAATGACTCTTGGTTACACATCGAGGTTCAATACACACACACACACACACACACACACACACACTAGCATTCTGGAATTGCTCACAAATACATGTTAATTGACAGGCAGTTTTCTTTTAAACAATACAAGTGTATTATCTTATAGAAGTCAGAAGTCCAAAATAGGCCTCATTAGGTTAAAATCAAAGTGTCTGCAGGACTTCCCTGGCGGACCACAGTAGGGGTCGCTGGTTTGATCCCTGGTCAGGGAACCAAGATTCCACATGCTGCTCTGTGCGGCCCCCAAAAAAGTGTCTGCAAGGCTGTATCCCTTCTGGAGGCTCTAGGGGAACATCCAGTTTCTTGCCTTTTCCAGCTTTTCCTTAGCTCGTGGCCTCTTCCTCCATCTTCAGCATTAGTAATGGGACAGGCAATTTTTAAGAGGGAAAATAGGCTTCTGATGCTTACCAAGATCTGTCTGTCTGTTTCTGTCTCTATCCATCTCCTCTCTATTAAAAGAAAATGCCAGCTGGGCCTTGTGCTTACAGGAACTGGGGGTTCAGAATCTTATCAACAGGCTGTGTCCTGGGCTTGGATCCCAGGGCTGGGAAGCAGGCTGGGGCCCATGGCTTTGGTCCCTGGGAGGAAGGCGCCTACTCAGGGCAGAATTTATCTGCCTCCACACCAGGACCCTGGGTGACTGCAGGCACCTCACTCAGCAAAGCTGGTCATGCAGTGACCAGAGTACGTGAGGGCTGACCCTGTCAGGGGTTCCCAGCCATCTGTTCTCCTTCTTGGCACTAGGAGCACCCGCTCAGGGGTGAGATCTTTTTACATTAGGAACCAACGGAAGCGATGGGGAAATGGAGGGCTGGGCACAGGATTGAGCAAACAATAGAGGCTGTCCTAAGAACAATTGCCCCTGCCCTGGGGTACACACAGCAGGGCCAAGGTCAGGCAGATAAATGAACATTGTGCCGGCTTTGGTCCTGAGCCCAGTGTTGGGCTCGTGTGAGCCAGATTTGACCACAAGGAGGACGGGCTCACAGATTGTACCCTTCCGGGTGAAGAATGGCCTGTCCACCGTGGCAGCATTTGTGCAGGCCTGGAGCAGAGCTGGTCTGGAAGGGGCTGCCCAGGACTTGCCTCACAGGCCAGCCTGGGGAAGGCAGAGGGGCCTCTCCCGGAACCAAGCCAGTGGAGGAGGATGGAAGTCTCACCTCGGGGCGGGGGCCAGGAGTGGGAGGAGGAAAGGAAAGAAAGTGAACACTGTGACATGTTCTGCTCACTGGTGTCAATAGGGGGCGGCAGAGAGCAGAAGACAAACACCTGGGCCTCCCTTGGTAATAAGGTTGCCTGGCCTCAGTTTCCTCTAAGCACCTGTGAGCCAGAAGCCTAGAATTTGAGTGCAGGTGTGTGGCATTGCAGGAGGGGGTGGGACCTATTGCTATTGCCTGTGCACCTTAGTGAGACCACCTGGGGAGGGTGGCGAGGAGTGAGGCAGTCTTCCAGAAGAGGGGAAGGGACTGACTGAGCTCAGAGTGAGCTTTCTCAGCCCAGGCTGCACACTGGAATCGCCCCGGGAATTTCTCAAAAACGGAGGCCCTGACCCACCCAGACCAGTGGAATCAGAAGGTCTGGGGTAGGGACCCAGGGATCTGTCTGTTGTAAAGCCTCCCCAGATGATTCTTCTCTTCAGCCAGGATCGAGAACCATTGGGTCAAACACTCTGCTCTTTGAGGACAGGCTTCCCCCTCAGCAGCTGTAGGAGCTGAGATGTGGACTCACTTTGTCTATACAATGGCGATGGTAACAGAAGGTGCCGGTGTCAGGGCTGCTGTGAGGATGAATGGAAATACTGTGTATTAAGCTTGGCATGTGGCTGCCACCTAGGAAGAAACTGTGCAGTCAGCAGTGCTTTGCAGATGGGTTCTGGACCTGGCATCTTCATCTGGGGTCCTTGGGGGACACAGAGCATTTGGGGAGATGTTTTGTTTCTGGAATCTGAGGTCTGGGTGGAGCTGGCCTAGAGGCCTGGTCAAAATGCTAGACATTGTCTTGTATCAGTGCCTGAGGTCAGAGATGATGGTAATGCCTGCTCCCTAAAGGCCTTAGCCTTGGTCGTGATGTCCAGCTAGGGACAGTGCTTTAGCCAAAGGTTTTGGATGGGGCAATATTTGTGGAGTGTCTTCTATGTGCTAGACATGTTCACATTTTTTACTTTCACAGTTCTCACAGCCACCATGTGTGATGGATGCCCACATCCTCATTTTACAGACGGAGAAACTGAGGCCCAGAGAGGCCTGGCGACTTGCTCAAGGTCACACAGGAGAACCAGGTTTCTTGACTTTTCACCCTACCACAGCCACCTTCTGGCAGTTATAACCTGTGGCTTTCTTCCCAGGCAGACACCCATGCCCGAATTTAGTCAACTCCTATTCCTAAACCCATACATGAAAGGGTCATTCTTTGGATAATTCCAATTCTACTTCATCTGTAAAGAAGGGGAAAAATGAGTATGGGAGTGTTTTGTGGAGGCCTAGTGCCAGTGCTGGGTATCCTGGGTGGTTGCTGATGGCAACCAGGGTCTGGGTGGCAGGGATGGGGAGTCTGTTGCTGGGTCTTTCGGGCTGGACAGTTAGTGGTGTGAACTTCCAGGGGCAAGAGGAGTGGGGGGCAGTGGGAGCTGCTGATCCTCCCTGAGGGGGGCTGAGCTGGGGGTTTAGGCACTTAGGTTATCCTCAAAGCCTATCCCTCCATCCACAGGGCCTGTCTCGAAGGCTTTGTTTATTGGCTTCCTTCCATTTTGTGTTACGCTCTGGCAGGGGAGGGCCATGAAGCGAATTGAGCCCTGCTAAGTGTCAGAGCTGGACACGCGTTCACCCAGCCTGGACACTCTGGGCAGTCAGATGGAGTGGAGCAGGGGTCAAACTCTGCAGCACCCCCGTGACCCCAGAGAGGCTGACCCATCATGCCCATCACAAGCTGCCATTCCACCGGGAGTGTGGAATTTGGGTCTGGTTCCAGTCTACCTGCTTAAAGTAGGAGGTGGCTTCTTAGGGGCTCAAGGCTAGTAAATGGCGTAGCGCGGGGCTCCTGCACTGTCAGCGCTCTTTGCATTAAGCAGGGCAGGGACGGGGCATCAGGGAGGAGGAGAAAATGGCATGACCTTGGAAAGCATGGGCCCTCGTGGGGATAACCTTCACTCCATTGTAAATCCAAGCACGTGAGCCTCGCCAGATCATAGAGAACCTTCGGCCATTTCGCTGCATCCTGGTAGGGTTTCGAATTTTCAAAAATCCCTGAGTCCTGTAAGCCTAATTCAGTATTGGTGTGCCAGTTTTCCCCCAGCAAATTTCCAGCTGTGGACAAGCGGTGGGTGCTTTTCTCAAGGTCAGCTTCCCAGTACCTGTTTATACAGAAGGCGCTGTGTTCCGAGTGTCTCCACTCAGCTGGCTTCTGCAATCACACACATATTGTCCTAGCTCTAATTGGTGCTCTTGAAGGCGTTCCCCAGGCAGATGACAGGGTAGGCTTTGACAGCCCCAAAAGAGGACAGGAGAGGGTTCCATGCCCACGGTCACCGTGCCCTCCACAGAGGGCTCCTCTCATCCCAAGTGGCTGTGCAGACCACAGGCGAGGAGGGGCAGTGGAGGGAACCGTACCATTAACAGCCGTGTCCGGACTCTGCTGTTGGCTGCAAATAGCACCTGCTTGCTTGCCTGCATGTGAAGTCCCAAGAGAATGGCTCATTAAAAAGGAGAGCCAGCACCTTGGGTGGTCTGCAGCCTGAAGCCTTCTTCCAGCCATCAGGGGTCTCTGGAGGGGTGGGCTGGCCTGGAGAGAAGGGAGCAGCTGTGGGCTCTTCCTCCTCTGCTGTCCAAGAAAGCTCAGCTGGAGACACCTTTCTGAAGGGCTCTCTAGAAGGGGTGGATCTTACACCTGACTGGGGACCCAATGCTACCCCTCTCTGCCACCATCCATCATCCCTGAACTAGTTCCAGCAGCTCTAAGCAAACTTGGCCATTATTTGCAGTGACCTCACCCACATGTCCCCTCTCTCCTCCTTCACTGGGCTCCACAAGTAGAGTTGCCAGATGAAACAGAGGCTGACCAGTTACATTTGAATTTCAGGTACGCAACAACAACAAAAAACTGCACAGGACATATTTATACTAAAAAACCATGTATCATTTATCTAGAATTCAAATGTAAGTGCAATTCAAATTCATATTTAATTTTGAATTTTTGTTTGCTAAATCTGGCAACTTCACCCACAAAGAAATCTCCCAACACGGGGGCTGGGCCCAAGAGGGGTGACAGATGTGTTCTGTAGCTTCCATCCTCTGTAGGACTGGCTCGACTTACCCATGCCCTGGAGATTGTAATAAGATGCAGGTTATGAGTCAATAGGGCTGGAGGAGGGCTGAGGCTCTGCAATTCTAACAAGCTTCCAGGCCAATGCTGGTGATCCAAGGGTCGTACTTTGAGTAGCAAGGAAATAGAACAGTGATTGCAGGCTAATCACAGGTTCCCGGGAAAGTGGGGGTGGGGGTGGGGTCACAGGTTGGGGAAGGGGGTTTGAAAACACTGCTGCTTGGAGTTTACTCCACAATTCTGAGTTAATTTATCTGGGGCAGGGCCCAAACAAGGGACTTTATTTGTGTGTATGTGTATGTGTGTGGTAAAAAACGTAACAAAATTTACCATCTTAACCATTTTTAAGTGTACAGTTCATAGTGTTAAATATATTCACATGATTGTGAAACAGCTCTCTAGAATTTTTTCATCTTGCAAATCTGACACTCTATGCCCATTAAACAACACTGCACATTCCTCCTTCCCTCCAGCGCCTGGTAACCACTTTCCGATTTTATGAATTTGACTACTTTAGATGCCTCATATATAGTCATACAGTATTTGTCTTTTCATGACTGGTTTATTTCCCTTAGCAGAATGTCCTCAAGGTTCATCCATGTCGCAGCATGTGATAGGATTTCCTTCCTTTTTTCCCCCCTTCCGTTTAAAGCTGAATAATTTTCCATTGTATGTATAGACCACATTCTGCTTATCCACTTCTCTGTTGATGGACATTTGGATTGCTTCCACCTCTTGGCTATTGTGAATAGTGCTACCATGAATACGGACATGCAGTTATCTCTTTGAGACCCTGCTTTCAATTCTTTTGGGTACAGACTCAGAAATGAGATTGCTGAATCACATGGTAGTTCTATTAAATTTTTGCAAATTAAAAAATTTGAGGAAACTCTGTGCTCTTTTCCATAGTGGTTGCACCATTTTATAATCCTGCAAATGATGCAGAAGGGTTCCAGTTTTTCCACACCCTCTCCCCAAGTGATTCTAATTCCCAGGCAGGCGTGAGAACCACTGCCCTGGGCTCTTTCTTGGCATCTTCTCTCTGTTCTTGTTGACCTGAGGTATCTGGGTTTTGCAAGGTACAGGGTGAATTCATTCTATGACTCTAGGGGGTCCTGTTCCAGTGAGTGGTGTCCCTTGGAGCTGGGCATGCCAGCCACAACTGGCCTGGGAAATAGAAACCCTAGCTTTGAGTCCTATGTGACCTTTGGCAAGTCACTTAACCTCGCTGAGCCTCACGCTCACACCTGTGAAGGGATAGGGGAGTATTAACTATAACAAAAGGAGGATCAGATGAACCATGTATGCAAGAGCTTCTTGTATTCATAAACGGCCATGGGAAGGACAGATGAGATGATAGTAGGAACTGAGTGAAGAAATTCCAGCCTCTGTGGTCAGGAAGGCTTAAACGGAATCAGTTGACGCTTACTGAGGCACCCCTGCCCCATGGCATCATGGAAGGGCTTTGTTCACCATCACCCCAGCATCTTGCCCAACACCGGCAGTGAGCCTAACACACAGTGACCAATGATTGTCTGAGACGCTGACCTGGAAGCCTGTGGTAGATGAGCTCCCGGGAACAGGGCACGTGACATGCCCAGAGCTGACCTCTATGGAGTACTTACTATTTGCCAAGTGCTCAGCTAACCTGTTTATTTTTTAATTCTCTCAACATCGCTGTGAGGTGGGTGCTGGTATTACCTCTGCTTTTCATATGAGGCACAGAGAATTTAAGAAGCCTGCCCAAAGTTCGATGGCGAGAAAGCAGCAGAGCTGGGATTTGAATGCAGGCAGCCTGTATCCAGAAAATAGGCTGGTAAACATTGACCTTTATAAAAAAAAGAGCTACGTGTATGTTAAACCGTGATGTAAAAGAGTCATCACTTGGCTACCTGCTGGAGGAACAGAGCAGAGCTGTGATACAGTGGGTGATATGACTGTGATGTGGGGTGACCAGGCAGGGCCAGGAGGACAGGTGTTCTGAGGCAGGGCCAGTGCTGGGAAGGGGGGGATGGACAAGTGTGCCCACTGCCTAGGTAACCTCAAGGAGGTCCCGTCTAGGATCTGGGAGGAGCCTGAGGGCCAGGCAGGGAAGTGGGCCAGCTGATCGCAAGACCCAGGAGGGACTGGGGCTCCAGGATGCAGCCAAAGCCCAAGCATGTGAATTGGATACTGCCTGAGAGCTCCTTTCATGCCCCATGATGAGGGTCAGGTCAGGGGGTCAGACTTGGCTCCATAGAGGAGGAAGCCCTGATGCCATCCTTGAGAGATGGGTAGAAACTGGACAAGCAGATGGAAGGTCACCAATGTCCTAAGTAGATGGGAGAACCTCAGTAGAAGTACAGAGATTCTTGCCTTAACCTGGAAGAGTAACTCACTAGGGAAATTCTGGAATCAAAGCAAGCTTGTTGGGAAGAAATATTTGGTCCAGGGTGGCTGCTTTTTCTACTTGTCTTATCAATGAAGAAAAATCAGAATAAAGGCAACTTTTAATGAATAGTTTTTACATTTCTATCATCAGCCTTGCCTGCCTTTCAGATCCCTACTGCTCCCTGGCTTTTCCTGTGAGGTACGGGGTAAGACCACAGATCTGGTGTCAGTGATAGTTTAGTTTGAGTCCCATCCCAGGCACTGAATAGCTGTGTTCTTGGGTAACTTACTTTACCTCTCTGAACCTCAGTTTTCTCATCTGTTGTGCAGGGATTGTGCTGAGCATTGGAGGCTGTTTAGCAGCATCCCTGGCCTCTATCTCCTAGATGCCAGTAGCATCCTCCTAACTCCTGAGTTGGGGACAACCAAAAATGTCTTCAGAGATTGCCAGATGTCCCCTGGAGGCAAAATTGCCCAGAGCCAAGAACTGCTGTAGTAGTCCTTGGCTCCCCGTTAAGCAGAAAAGGCTAAAATTTCATTCATTCTTTTTTTATTCATTCAATCAATAGCTACTTACCGTCCACCTGCTATGTGCTGAGCGCGAGGAGATTCAATGATGAGCAAGACAGGTCATGTGCCCTCAGCCGCTCCCACTGTGGGGATACCATGATGTGAGAAAGAGGAGGCATCCTATCTTGGGATGTGCTATGTTGGGGAAGCAGAGGCTGCTGGGGGAACACACAGAAGAGATGCTTAATCCTGGGTTTTTCATCAGAGGGGGCAGCGGGACACAGAGGGTGGTCCAAGAGCACAGGGCATCGACCTGCAGGTGCCAGAAATTCTTCCATTCCTGTTGTTGATTAAATGAATCTGGGAACCATTATTAAAGGCTGCACATGACATAGTTGGCCGCCCAAATTGGCTGAAAAGCTGTGCACTAATTTATCATACAGAGGGGCAGTTGCTTCGTGTTGACACGTGGAGCTGGGCAGCCAGGGGCCTGCTGATGTCTCCTAGGAGCACCAGTCATGTGGACAACGGGTGGGCTTCGATCACCCCACAGAAGCACGCTGCCGCTACCAGCCCGTGTTGCCAAGTGTGTTGTGCCCCCATCTCAGACACCAGAGACCTGGGCTGTGCGGAGAGCAAGGGAGGAGAAACCCGTGGGCTTTGAGGCAGATGTGCCCAAAAATATGTTTTGAAAGAAAACTCAGGAAAGCAGTCTGCCTGCCCAGGCCTGTGGGCTAGGGTGACAGTGCCTTTCCTGGGCATTTGAAATAAGGCTGCTCGCCACCCCTTGGAGAAAAAAGAAGAAAAAGGAAAAAAAGTCTTTCTCCCCCCTCACTTTTGTAAGCACGAGGAAAGAAAGAAAGGCTGTGTGTCCCAACAGTAGCCTTTCTTTGGGAGTCTTGGACATAGTTCTTTTTTCAACTTGAAAAACACTTCTTACATTTCTGGTTTTAAAATCCAGACCTTCATGAATAGTCTGGGAAACAGAAAGTGGCAGGAATGATTTTTATTTGTTAAGAGGGTGTGGCAAGAAATGGAAGGTCCTAAAAATCCTCATAGTAATAGTGACACGAATTGTGTCATTAAAGAAAGACAATGGTCATGGAAACTAGGAACTGAGTTTTGAGTGCCTGCTGTGTGCCGGGTGCCTTGCTTTGCAGCTCTTAGCAGATCCCTGCAGGACAGGTCTCCCTGTCCCAGCTCAGAGCTGAAGTCTGAGTTTGCCCAGTGAGCATGGGGTGATGGCAGGATGCAGACCATGGTCTAGGAAGAAATGAGAAAAATAAGCATAATGTAGTGAGTTTTTCATAAGGTTAAACTGATCTCTCTTAAAAGGGTTGTCCCTTATTCTGAGATTTATATCCTTCCAATATTTTTTGTAATGAGATACATCTTTTTTTTAAAAAATCAATTAATTAATTAATTGGCTGCATTGGGTCTTTGTTGCTGCACACAGGCTTTCTCCAGTTGCGGCAAGTGGGGGCTGCTCTTCATTGTGGTGTGTGGGCTCCTCATTGTGGTGGCTTCTCTTGTTGCGGAGCTCAGGCTCTAGGCACGTGGGCTTCAGTAGTTGTGGCACATGGGCTCAATAGTTGTGGCGCATGGGCTTAGTTGCTCCACAGCATGTGGAATCTTCCTGGACCAGGGATCGAACTCGTGTCCCCTGCATTGGCAGGTGTATTCTTAACCACTGTGCCACCTAGGAAGTCCCAATGAGATACATCTTTTATGATAACTATGGAGACAGTAGATGTTGGCAACATGAAAATTTGGTACCCTCTGCTTAAAAATTTTATTTTCCAGGTTTGTGAAATTCCTAAGTCTGGTCAACTCCTTCTCGAAGGCAATGGTCTGCCAGGAATAATCCCTCCTACCATTTTCTGTGGGAAGGGGCTACTGTCCCCACTTCTGTGCTTCTCTGCCTTCCTTACACTTTTGCTTAGGGTTGTGGATTTGTCAGAGAGGGAGAGTGAGGAGGAGGAGAAAGCAGGAAAAATTATAAGTGACAACCCTTAGGGCAACAGTGATTTTCTAAGAAAAGATCGTAATTCTGTTGAAAATTGCTGGAGAAGAGAGTGCGGTCCAAGCAGGCGTATGCAAATTATATGCAAATCACACACAGCCCTCCTATTTTATAACCTGGATGTCCCCCTTGGGAAAATGCTAATGGAGACTAGTGGTCTCCTGCAAGCCTCCCTTGGTGATCTCCAGGAGTCTGGCCCTAATTAACGACTATTTTCCTGGCAGTGTGGGGCTCTAGAGATCTTAATTTTCACCCTCTTTTCCCCTCCCTCATCTCCATAGCCTGTGGCCGAGCCTCAGAGGGCTCGTCTAATTCCATGGTGGATGGAGTAGGGGACATGGCCAGAGTCCTGACCTGGAAAGTTCTAGAATCCTCAGGTAGACCTCACCTTCTATAGGCCTCCTGGGGTGCCAGCCCAGTTCTGAGGGAAGGGAATGCTTAGAGCAATTGGTTCTCAAACTTGAGCGTGTGTCAGAATCACACAGAATTCTTGTTTAAAACAAGCACATTGCTGGGCTCCACCCCAGAGTTCACAGGGTCTGCGATGGGCTGGAGCATTGCCATTTATGTCAAGTTCCCAGGTGATGCAGATGCAAACCACAACCTAAAGGCACCAGGAAATCATGCCATTTGCAGCAACGTGGATGCAACTAGCGGTTATCATACTAAGTGAAGTAAGTCAGAAAAAGAAAAACAAATACCATATGATATCACTTATATGTGGAATCTAAAATATGACATAAATGAACCTATCTATGAAACAGAAACAGGATCACGGATGTAGAGAACAGACTGGTGGTTGCCAAGGGGGAGGGGGTTGGGGAAGGGATGGAGTGGGAGATTGGAATTAGCAGATGTAAGCTTTTATACGTAGAATGGATAAACAGTAAGGTCCTACTGTGTAGCATAGAGAACAATATTCAATACCCTATGATAAACTATAATGGAAAAGAATATAAAAAATGAATGTATGTATAGGTATAACTGAATCATTTTGCTGTATAGAGTAATTAACACAACATAGTTAAGCAACTATACCTCAATAAAAAAACAAAACCAGAAAACCACTGCCATAGGGTGAAGAGTACTACTCAAAATGTGGGCCCCTGGTAGCAGGTTGTTACCAGTCAGTGATAGAAATCAAATGCAGAAATTAAGAATAAACATTTAGAAACTTTTACTCAGGTGTGACACTGCCACACCATCCAAGCACGTGATTATTTTTCTATTAATTTTTACTTTACTTCCCCAAAGTATTGGTCTATGATGGTTTGAGTGTGAAAAAAAAAAAACAAGCCAGCCAGTCTTTTGCCACAGATAGCAATTTGGGAACTCTGGCCGAGAGGATCCAGAAGCTCTAGTTCAGGGCAGCCCCAGACTGGCTCCAGAAGGTGTTTGGCAATATGGCGGGGGCGGGGGGGGGGGGGAGGCTGGGGGAAAGGCAGGGTGTTGGTTGTCATGGTGACTGGTGGGGAAGAAAACTGGCATTTAATGGCTGAGGGCTGGGCACGGGCACTGCAGAGACTTGTCCTGCCCTAGATGCCAGTTGAACCCCTCTTGAAAAACAATGGGGAGAATGGAGCTAAGAAGCTGGCCGTGCTCCAGACCCCGTGCCTTTTCTTGGGGGCGGGTGGACAGGGGGGCAGGGAGGGGGGAGGGGGCTGCACCGGTCAGAACCGGCTCAACCAGAGAGCCCTTGTTTGTACATAGTAACCATAGGTGTGTGTGTGCGTGTGCGTGTGTGCGTGTGTGGCCTTACATGGATGGCAATGGTACATTGTTAGTACCTTACAGGTACCTCTTGCTTAAGGCAAAACCAGTATATAAAAGCTCCAATGTAGGAAAAAGCTAGGTTAAAAAAATTAATTGTAGGAGTCCCTGCTACATAAAAAGTGGTACCAAAAATGTAGCCTACACCTGATGCCTAGAATGGCCATTTGCATAAAGTGAGGGATACCTGTTCTTACAAAGGAAGGTGGCAGAATCTTAAGGTGGTGTGATTTTAGATGGCCTTGTAAATTGCTTGGAAGGCTCTTACGGCAACAAATACTACCATAATAAGTGGTTGTAGCTGGAAGGGATCCGGCCTGAGTCTGGGCCTCGTTTCGTCATTGCCCCTCAGCAGCCCCCAGCCTGGGTGAGTCCTTCTCAGCTCGGAAAGAAAGTTTTGTGATTCTGGCCTGCTATCTTGGTAGAGAGTGTTTGATATTTTGTGGTGACAGGGTAGGAAGTAATTAGTTGTGCCTTTGGGCATATGAGGAGGCCACTGGCTCTTCAAGCTCAGAGTCTAGAGTGCAGAGCCTGGAAGGGGGCTTAGCACTCATCAACCCCTCATGTTTTAGGGTGGAAACTGAGGCCCTGGAGGCCCCAGATCTGCCCCAAGTCGAGCTTGTGTTAAGGCAGGCAGCAGGCCTATTGTTGGAGGCTTACCATGTAATGAATGGGATTTGGAGCAATTACAGGGACAGTAAAGCCCCTCGTTTGTTTCTTGTGCCAGGCCTGAGATTCCTTCGGAGGGTGGAGCAGGAGGGCTGAGGGAAGGTGGTAAGAAGGTGGCAGATAGTTGGCAAATCATCTCTTGCCAGGCCTGCTCAGCGGAACGCTGGCTTATATTTTTATACTGTGCACCTCAAAGGATTCCAGTGCAGGGTGCATATCTGCCCAAGGTGCCCCACCTAGTTTTTCTCTGGGGCTAATTCTTGTTGGCTTTTAATGTTGGGCTGTAAGGAGCCTGCTTTTCTTTTTTCTTTTTTTTTAAAGTGAACACCAACTAGGAAATCAGAAAAGTCGGCATCATTCTAGGGAGGGGGTCCCTGCGCCTTCCTGGGCCTGGGGACAGTAGCTGAACCAGAGCTGATAGTCACCGACTGGGGAGAGGAGCAGGGATCTGGTGTGATGCGAAGATCAGCACGTCAAGCTTTGGCAGCTGTAGGGGGTTCCGCGTCAGGCCCCTGAATTCATTCATTCATGCGACAAATATGTATTGAGCATCTGTTCTTTCCCAGCCACTGTGCCAAATGGTGAGACGAAGTGCTGGCGATGGGTGGTGGTGATGCCTGCACAAGAATGTGCATGTACTTAATGCCACGAAATTGTACACTTAAATATGGTTAAATGGTAAATGATATGTTGTGTGTATTTTACCATGATAAGAAAAAAAGAGAAAGAGCGAAATAGAATAAGGTCCCTGATTCCAGGGGGTTGCTGGTCCTCTGCAGACTCCCCTTAACATGGCCTGGAGCTCGAATGGGGGGGTTAATGGCCACCCATGGGGGGGTCTGCCGGAGATGGTGGGAGGCTGGGCGTGCCCAGGGCGGGCTGAGGAGGGGGGCCTCTGGCAGGGGTCGCCCATCTGCATGCCCACCAAAGGAGGTGTAGGTGCAACAGAGGTGCTGTCTTTAGATAAATTTCTTGCTAAAATGTGTTTTTGAGATGTTGCCCCCATAGGGACAGTGCTCAGACTTGAATTTCTGTTGGAACTAATGTTTGTTCACAGAAATTTTAAGTGGTGAAAACCTTGGGGTTGCAACCTTGCTGACACCCGGAGCTCAGGCTCTGGTTCTCTTCTTTCTAGAATGCGTTTCTGAGAGTTTCTTTTTCAAAGACACAGGTGAAGTGGAAGCTACGTAGCATCATGGTTTTCTTAATGTTTCCTGTGGATTGGTCACTCATGCATGTGCACTGCAGGGCTGAGGGCAGCCTGGACCAGTGACTTCCGCTCTCTCTACCTCAGTTTCTCTATCTGAGGAGGGGGTGAGCATATGTGATGGAGGGCGTGGAAGGTGTTTAGCCACGGGCCTGTCCTGCAGTGGCTCGTAACTGTCACTTTGCGTGTCACCACTCATTTGGGTATTAGCACATCCTGGCTTACCAAGAAACATGCGTTATTATTTAATGTTTCCCTCATGTTAGTATTCTCCCCACTCAGGTTACAAGGCAGGGGTACCACCTCTTCCTAGGCCTGCTGTGTCTCTCACGGTGATGGGCACATGGCAGGTACCCTACAGACAGTTGATTGAATGGTTTCTTTGTAAAGGTCTGGGAGGTATTTCCAAGGGTAGCCTTTCAATTTGCCCGCAGAGCAGCTCCACTCCCATCCTCTGAGCCGGGACCATTTGGGGAGGGTCTATCCTGCATGAATCCAAGCTCCCCAGCAGCTCTTTAACGGTTTCATTTTGGAACCATAGCTCTGGCTTCTTCAGATGGTCTCAGGCAGTGATGGCCAGGTCACCCAGCAACAGCCATTCAGATAATTACACGGGTTTCAAATTGTTCACCACTTTACGTCCTCAAAGCAATTTCAGAATCAATTTGAGGTTTGACAGGGAGCCGGTGGAGGTCTCGCAGCCCTGGGATGGTGCACAGGGCCCGCTTAGCGCTCGTTATAATTCCAGCGGCAGGATCCACACACCTGGGGAGCAGGGGCGCTGTCCTCTCTTGCAACTCAGGGAAGAAAATCAATCAATCAATCAATGAGAGCGCACCTAATTAAAGGTAACAAAGGCTCTGGGCACTTCATCCCTCCCTACGCTGTCAGGGCTGCAGAGCGCCAGAAGGAAAACCAGCCTTGTCTCAAACAGGATTAAAATGAAGTACCAGTGTCAGAAATCAAATCTAGCAAGACTATCTTTTTTTTAAAGTATGCATATATTTATTTTATTTTTATTGGTTGTGTTGAGCCTTCGTTGCTGTCTGTAGGCTTTCTCTAGTTGCGGTGAGTTGGGGCTTCTCTTGTTGTGGAGCATGGGCTCTAGGTGTGTGGGCTTCAGTAGTTGTGGCACTTGGGCTCATAGTTGTAGCACTTGGGCTCAGTAGTTGTGGTGCACAGGCTTAGTTGCTCTGCGGCATGTGGGCTCTGCCCAGACCAGAGCTGGAACCCGTGTCCCCTGCATTGACAAGCGGATTCTTAACCACTGTGCCACCAGGGAAATCCCAAGACTACCTTTTTTAACAACAGGTACCTACTCCACACTGGAGTGGAGAACTCCTTCTCAGGAGCATCCTTAAAATGGGTCTAGACCGTTCCTCTGCTCTCAGTAGAATAAGGGCTGCAGGCTGCCCCTGTTTTGTGACGGAGGCGCCCTTACCCCTCGTGCACTGGAGTGGACCGTAGGAGAGGCAGCCAGGCATATGCTCTGTGCTCCCAGGCCCTGCACACAGAGGCTGCAAAGGGCAGTGGTCACGGTGGGGGCTCCGGAGACAGACGGCCTGAGTTCCTTCCTGGCTCTGCCCCTCACCCCCCGGCTGGGGGACCCGAGGCTGGTCGCCCCAAGATCTTCATTTGCAAAACAGGAGTGGTCATAGCTCCCGCCTCTGGAATCGTGGAAGGATTACACAAGTCAGCACGTGTGAAAACAGTACCCCGCACAGAGTAAAGTCCTGCTGCTCTTTTACAGGACTGTTTCCCTAACCAGGCAACCGGGAAAGCCACTCTTCACTTTGCAAGGGGGAAGACAACGTGGTTCTACTTTGCAAAAGGGGCAAGCTAACCCAGGTCACAGAGCGAAGTGGAGTGAGCCTGAAATCGAGGTCTCTTGCCCCCTCCTCCCAGTGTCTCTGGGCTCTGGTCTCCCTCCCACGAGCCTTGCCTGAGATCTTTCACCCCAACCTCTAGTCTCATGGCCAAGATACACTCGAAGCATCAGCCCTGTAGTGTATTTTGTATTTTAACAGGGTCAAGTTCTTACGCTGCAGGAATGAACTTGTAGAATGTCAGGAACCTCTCATGGGATGGCCAGGTATGGGGGGAGGGCCCTGCTGTCACACCCCAAGGCATTTATCTCCTCCATCTTTACTTCCCACTAACCCTGCCTTGTAGATCTTTGGGATTAAAAGGGTCATTGGAGCATTCGAGACCTCCTCTTCAAAGGCAGGGTAGGGCGTCTTTGGTGATTACCTCTTGTTTTGGAAACCTTAGAGCAGACTGTTGGGGCTGGCTTATCTTCTCCCCTCCTCCAGTCTAATGAGAGAGCAGGTCAAGAGGCAGATGGAAACACAATATCACCGGGTACACGGAAGTCCACGGAAGTCAGGAAATTCAAAGAAGTGTTGTCCATAGTGGTTGCAAATTGGTCCCTGTGCAATTGCAGATTGCACAGGTGCAGGTGGAAGTCCTCCCAGTGATAGAAAAGGTGAAGGAGAGGGAAGATGGGAGCTTTGGTGGCCTGAGCTGTGTGTGCTGCCTTCACTCTCCCATTTCTTGCAGCATTCCCGGCACCTTGATCACTGATGGGACACTGAGCTTTAAGAACCAGATACTGCGCTTGGCTGGTGGGCTCTGGGGTTGCAAAGGGAGGTGGATCCTAAGGAGCCCAGGCTGGAGGATGCAGCAGCAAATCGAATCCAAAGAACAGAGCTGCAAATAATCAATTTGTTCACAGATACCTCTGCCAGGGCCAGAGCTTTACTGGGACTTGTAGCTGCCAGCAAACTGGAAGTTTTGGAGCATGATTTTTGGGAAAGGCCTTTGTGGAGGGATGTTGAGAGGTTCAAGTTCAGATTCAAACATCCACATCCGGGCAAGCCATTGCTAGTTCACCAGCTGTAGAGCAGACATCGATCTGGCTGGACTTAGCCAGCTCTCTGTTATTGAACATGCAGCGAAGAGAAAAATTATTATTTTACCTGCTGTCATTAGTGCTCTCCTAGGGAAGAAACTGCTTTCACTTAAGAACTACCTTGATAGGTCATTTGGGTGAGAGATGAGGCCTTGAGGCCATGAGTAGAAAGAGAAAAAATATAGAGAGAACTTCTCTGTATAAATACAAGCAGAAATTGTGGAAAAGGAGGGAGAAAGGGAGGACCCTATCTGGAGGCTGGGACTGAATTTGAGGAAATGGAGAAGGGATGTCAAAGAACAGGAGACGTTTGCTCTTTAGTTGAAGATTCCTGGTGGTCCTCCTCCACCCCCTCAACTTTGTCTCCAGCAGTGTCTGCTCCTTGCCAACGTGTGTGTGCGCGCGCGCGCGTGAGGGTGTGCATGTTAAGAGGATCTGGGCCTTCCATGCAGGGGATGACAGGACGGAGCATCCTCAGCTCGTGGAGGAGAGGGGAGGAATTCTGCAGCAGTCAGAACTCGGTGTGGAGGCAACGAGGAATCAAGCTGGACGTCAGCTTCCGCACAGGTCAAGAGATGGCAGTTGGAGCCCATCTTCGCTAGATGGGATAAGAGCTGCTTTTCAGATATTTTCTGAAGAATCGGGTCTTTATTTCCTTAAGGCCTATTGGTCAGGGTGCTGGCTGGTCTCCAGGAGGGTTGCTGGGGTCTTCCTTGCAGCAGGGAGCCCTGGAGAGCCCCGGCCCAATTCTCCTAAGCCAGCAAAGACAGAGAAATCAAAATAGAGCCTCATCGTGCAAAGTTGGTGTAGGCTGAGATCTGGTAGAAAATGCCCACGGCTTCTCATCCAGCATTATCCTCGTCAGTCATTTTTCCCACAGGCGGCAGGATAGGTGGCCATCCAGCCTCTGCTCAGATGGTTTCAGGACCAGAGGCTCACTGTGCTGGAGGGCAGACAGTCCCACTCTCAGACAGCTCTCACTGTCGGGTGTTCCTTGTGAGATCCAGTCACATTCTGTACCCACTCCTGCCCCTTGCCTCCTCAGCCACTCATCACGGCTCAGCGCTCAGGCCCCCTGTCTGCACAGACAGCCCTCCTGGTGCCTGCGGCCAGCTGTCCTGTCCTTTGAGTTCTTTTCTGGCTCAGTCCCTCCTGTCCCTCCCCCTTCCTCATCTGTCACGGGTGCCTGGGTGCCCCACAACAGGCCAATAATAGCGTTCCCCGCTCTTGACACGTAAGTAACATTACCGGGTCCTCAGAGGGCGTTTGCAGTAGATGGTCAACAATGTGATGTTTTTTATTTTCTGAAAGCTTCCTAAAAGCTAGGCCCAGACTGTGCCCAGCCCATACCCTCTCTGAGGTGTGTCCTCAGCTCAGGAAAGCCCTTGCTTTGTCGCAAAGCTGTGCTGGGGACTCCTGACCCATCCCTGGCCTGGCAGTGTCTCTCTCGTCCCCTCCCTGTGCTCCTCCTGGACTACCTCTGCCCGCCTGCTACTTCACAGCAACCTTCCAGGCCTGTCTGTTGTGTGAGCAGAGCAACCACTGCTTGAATCTTGTGGTTTGAAAGGAACTGGGGTGACTTCCTCTCCCTCTGCACCCACCCTCACCATTTTCCCCCACCCATTTCCTTTCTAGACGGTCCATCCCTTGAAACGCCTTCTGATCTCCACTACCCACCCCCCACATCTCGCCTTGCATCTTTCAGGGAGGCTTCCTGCTGAGTATCTCCCTGGGGAGTGGGAAGAGCACTGCCCTGGGGCTGGGAGACCAGGGTTGGCGTCCTGGCCCTGCCCAGGCGTGTAGGCTCAGGGCCCTCAGTCGCATCCGCTGGAAAATGAGACTGTGTTAGATGTCCAGCTCTGACAGGGTGTCGTTTCTTTTCATTTCTTTTTATTTTTTTAAATTTATTTTTAAGAACTTTTATTGAGATATAATGGACATACAATAAACTGTATATATTTAAAGTGTACAATCTGATTTTTTTTCTTGTTAGTAATGTGTGTATGGCAATCCCCATCTCCCAATTCATCCCACCCCCAACAGTGTCTGGGTGTCTACTTGGGGCAGAAATATCTGTTTTCCTCTTCTGAAGCCTGCACACTCCCCGCCGGTAAAATTCTGTTTCATGACGTAGACAGAGTTCACAATTCATGTGCCAGGCAGAGAGGGTGGATATAACCTGAAACTCATGAAAGGTCTAGCCGGGTGTTCGCAGCTCGGGCTGCACATTTAGTGTCACCCGGGGAGTTTTTCAAATAGACTGATGCTTGGACCCCTCCCCTGGAGAGTCTGATTCCATCACACTGGGTGGGGCTCAGGCGTCTTTGTGTTTTAAAAGCTCCCCAGGGAACCCTAAAATGTAACAAAGGGAGAGCCACTGTTCTAGTCCCTGCTGCTCGCTTTGCTACCTGAAGTACAGTTCTCAACACAGCAGCACAGGGTCCCCTGGAGCTTGTTAGAAACGCAGATTCTCAGACCCCACCCCAGACTCCCAACCAGAATGTGCATAATGACAAGGGTCCAGGGGACTCCTATGCCGTTTAAGATTTGAGGAACACGGCTTTCACCTCCTAAGTGGTCTTTTAGAACTTCCTTTGCCTATAATATCTGTTATTTTTTCATGTGGCCACAAATCCATTTTGGGTGTGGGTGTGGCATGAAAAAATTTGTATTCGATGTCAGTTAATGTGTTATATCTATAGATATAATATCTATGCTCTAGTTCCACTTTTCAAAAGAGCTGAGCTCTCTTTCACGTCCCACAGGGCCTTTGCACATGATGTGTTCTGCCTGGTATTCTCCATCCTCCTCCTAGACTCTGCTGTGCTCCCTCTCACCTGGCTGACTCCTCCTCGCCCACAGCTCGACCTAGTGTGACTTTTTTGTCTGACCCACATCCTTTTCCACCGTGATCTCCCATCTCCTCCATCTCTCTTCCTGTCTCTCCCATTTGTTGACATCACAGCCCAGCAGTGACAGCTCCCAGGTGGTCCCGGTGATGGTGGTGGGCAGGGGAAACCAAGTTTGGTGGCGAGGAGATCCAACTTCAGAATCCACTCTATGTCTTTCCCTCTTTTGTCACTTTCCTCATTTTCCTCTTGTTTATGCAAGTGTCCACCTCACTGGGGCTTGTGAGGATCAGATGGAGTAATGGATGCTAAGAACCTTTCTAGGGACTTCCCTGGTGGCACAGTGGTTAAGAATCCACCTTCCGCTGCGGGGGACATGGGTTCGATCCCTGGTCGGGGAACTAAGATGCCACATGCTGTGGGGCAACTAAGCCTATGTGCCTCAACTAGAGAGGCCATGTGCAGCACACTGCAGAGCCCACACACTCTGGAGCCCACACACCACAACTAGAGAGCCCATGTGCCACAACAAAGATCCTGTGTGCTACAGCTAAGATCTGACACAGCCAAAATAAATAAATAAATAAATAAATAAATAAATAAATAAATAAATAAATTTCAATTAAATTAAAGATGCTTTCTAGAGTATGAGGAACCTACAAATATAAATCCTAATCATTCTCGTTAGAGCTGGTGGCAGGGAACGGATGCTCCAGGGAGCCGTGAGAGTGTGATGAGCGTGAGGAAGACGCCAACCCTTTGCCCCGTGATGGTGGGGACACATTTCTGTTCCACATGAGTGCTGAGCACTGAATGCTTACAAAGCTCACGCTGCACAGGCCCAGGAGCCCGCCCCTCTCCTTCGAGTCACCCCTCTCCCCTTCAGTCCTGTTGCTGATCGACGCCTTCCCACGGCCCCATCTTCTGCTGCCGCGTCCACCCTGTGCCCTGCCTGCCCATCCCTGGGTCAGGGCCTCTGGGGGATATAGGGACAGGACCGGAACACTCCTGTCTGTGTGTCTAGAGGAGAATGGATGGTGAGGCTGACACGGAGAGCCAGGAAGGCCTCTGTGTCCCTCAGAAACCATGCAGCCCACCACCGCCTAATTCTAAACTATTTACAGCTAGCTGCAGTGCAGAAGTGCACACGCACACAGAATGACTGCTTTTTGTTCTTCTGCTTTTCTTTCCTGAGGGCAGCTTCTGATAAGAGCCCAGGCACTCGAGGACAGATCTCCAGAGCTCAGGAAGGACCCGGGGAGCTAGGTGCAAGCAGAGGAAAGGGGCCCAGACAGGACCAGAGACTGAGAATTCCTCACTCCCACCCTGGCCCACACGCTGTGGCCTGGCCCTGTTAAGGGGCACTGGCCCCTCTGAGGGCTGCGATGGGGCCGGCCTGCTGGGCATCCTGGGCTGCTGGCTCCCCATCTCTGGGTCTCAATTGCCTTGTTTGAAAATGATGACTGTGGAGCTAGGATTGTCTTCAAAGTGCCCCAGCTCTGGGTGGTAATAGCATCTCATTGGTCTGGACTATCAGTAGAGTGCACAGCAGAGGGTCCCTGTGGGTGGGATTCCCAGTCTGGAGGTGGCTGTCAAGACGGGAAGGCCTTAAACAGCCACATGTAGAGCACTGGGCTGCCTTCCCAGCCCCAGCCATCTCCCCCAGGGAGGAAAGGCCGGTGCTCTCAGAGGGACAAACCACAGCAGGTCTGTCCCCAGCTCCAGGTTACAGCAAGACAAGCAAGGCAGCCTCATCTCACAGCTCTTTCCTTGATAGTGGAACACTTAGTGACCATAAAGAAAAGAGATGGAGTTTGCATTTCATGGCTGCAATAGGCATTTAACGTGTGACACAGGCCATACCAAAATTAAAGCATGTATTTTCATTCAGGATCACCTCTGAAGCAGCAAAAAAGCCTGACCCAACCCAAGCAACATTTTATCCTCCTAATGAGCGTGTAAACAGAAGGAGGATTCGTGAAGTTAATGTTTCTGCCTTCCTGCAGGGACATTAGCTGGCATTGATTTTAGCTGTGATGTATGCCACTTGCAATGGCTTCTGACTGAAGGGGACAATGCTATTTGGGAGTCTGTGAGGTTGAAAACATCCACAATTGTGTGGTGCTGCAGCAGTGCCAAGTGCTGCTCTAATAGCACCTCATCTGTTAGGGTAGCAGGGGAATAACTATGAATGACTGCCGTACTCCAGACGGACTGCGGACTGGCTCTCAGACCACCGAGCACATCTCTAGTCCAGAGGGGATTTCCTTAGGTGGAAGGCGGAGTCGAGGGAGGGGGACAAGCCGGGAAGTAGGAGCCTATAAAAAGCCAATGCCTGATAGAACTTCTTTCTGGGGAGGGAGGGATGGGAATGGACCAGGGTCATGGCTGCAGGACCCCAACCGCAGGTGTAACATTTGATTTCAAAAAACAAAATCCCAAGGCAAACACAGCATAATAGTAAGATGTGAAGATGCTAGTGGTGGGTTCAAGGATGTGTGTTATATGATGCACTATATATCAATACATTTGGAATAGTTTATAATTAATTAAAATGTAAAAGAAAAAAAGCAAGATACAGGGTGGTTTGCGTAGTAAGCCACCATCTATGTAGAAAAGGTTTTATTTGAGACTCTGCTGGCAGACACACAGTGGGTCCCTAGAAAGACTCAGAGAACATGGGCAGCGAAGGTCCCCTCTGCACACATTACAGGAGAGAAACTTCCTTTCACTATGTTCTTTCATGCTTTCTGGATGTTGTACAATGCCCTATATTACCTAATTTTTTAAAATAACATGATTATATCCCAAATTTAAGAGAAGACAAATGGGGGGGGGGTAAACTTTAAAGAAAAAAAAAAGACACGGGAAGTGGTTCATGAAATGCTGGAACTCAGCCTGGGCACTCAGTGATGAAAGTTTAGCAGTGACTCCTTGAGGCTCCCTCAGTGAGGAGCCTTCCTGGGAACGGCTGCCTGGGGGCAGAAAGGCCACCTAGAGTGGGAAGCTGCCTGCCAGCTGCACAGGGTACATGGGAAGCCCTCTTATGCCCCTGCCCTGGAGCAGCCCTGGGCCCCCCAGCCATCCAAGAGGCCGCTGCCAGGGCTGGCGGCCTGAGCAGGGAGGCGGGGTAGGAATGGAGGGTGGTTAGTAAGATCCAGGTGACAGGTTCTCTGGGGAAGGAGTCAGGCCCATCAGGGCCCTTGGTTGGAGGGAACCCACAGTCCTGGACATGGCTTCCTTTCTGGGCGCTGCCTGCTGGGTGCCAGTGGAGGAAGAGGATTTATGCAGCCGAGCAGATGTAAGTAACACGTGCTCCTCAGACTGTGACCCTAATCGGCCCAGTGCAACACGCCTCTGTAGGATTTTCAGATATTTGGAAATGCACTCCTTCCCTACCCACCTCGCCCACCCACTTCCTCAGCCTGTGACTTTCTCCTGCACCTGCTGGCAGAGTTCGGGAAGAGAAGTGAAGTCAGACTGTGTGGGGCTTTTTCTTGGGAGTGATCTCAGGCCTGCCATCTAGAGTTTAACTTCTTTGTGGAGTCCAGGCTGCTTTAGACCTCTTGAACCATTTCACCCCCAAACTGGGCCAGGTGCCTAGAAGGAATTCCAGAAAGTTTTGTTGAATTGAATTTGACCACTGAGAGCAGCTGACTCCCTCAGGCTAAAAACATTGTAGCCTGAATCTTCCTGGGCTTGGATCCCAGAAGGCAAGCCAAGGAAGGGAGAAGCTTCCAGCTCCCTGCCATCACTGAGTCCTACCTTCCTTACATGGATGAAGCATCCTGGAAGGAGGACTGGACCGGGTCTGGGTCATCCGGGACCAGGAGTTTGGTCCTACCTTTGCTCACATAAAATACTGAAAATTGTCCCCCCATCTGGGGGAATAGTGATACCTATCACCCAGTGCAACTGCTTTAAAAATATGGACTTTGGACCTGCAGCATCAGTGTCACCTGAGAATTTATTGGGCTGCAAATTCTCAGGCCCACCCTGGACACACAGACACTTGGGTGGGGCCCAGTGCTCTGTGTTTGCCAAGCATGCAGGTCATCCTGATGTTCAGTGGCATCTGAGACCTGGGCTTCTTCCCTGTGGAGGAGGAGGGGAGAGCCAAGTCAGGTTTAGAGAGCTTCCTGAGTGATGCTGACTTTCACACTCAATCCTGGAACACCTTTTCATCTCCCATTTCACCAAGAGGAGTGGAGCGCCTGAGCAGGGAGGTATCCCATCCACTATCCTGCAACAAGCTTTCAGTAGGTGGAGATCAGGCCTCAGGTCTGAATTCCTATTCAGTTGCTTAAGTTGTATCAATGAAGAGGATGGTGGTTATTGGCAGGGGGGTGAGTGCAGGGAGCATTACAGATTCTGAAGGGAAGGGCCCAAGTTGAAATTTTGGAAACCAATAGCTCACTCAACTGACCTGGGAGCAATGATAACCTTTCCTGCCATGCCCGTGGAGCTGCTCTGAGATCAGCTGAAATAACTACCTTGCAGATGCTGAAGGGGGTGAAGGCCTCTGCGTGGGGACAGGCAATGACCAGGAAAGGGCCAGCCTTGGCCACGTGGAAGCTGGAGCCCAGGCAGGTCAGCAGAACACTTGCCCTGATGTGAGGGCCCTGCCTTGTTGGATGGTGGAAGGGAGCCGAGTGCCGAGTCCATCTCAGCAGGTGGAGAGCCATCTGCCTGGCGTAGCCTCTCAGCAAATGGCCTTGCTCCAGGCTGCACCCAGCTCTGCGAGAGTAGCAAGGACAGCTGGGAATTGGGCTTCCTTCCCTGCACCAGCACCAGAGGAGCTGGCCTGGGGCACCTGTCAAGGGGATCAACGTTTGGAGGCCCATATTATAATGTGAGCCAAGCTAGGAACAGAAAAAACCCACCTGGGAACAGGGCCTGGGGGGTGCAGGGGGGGTGTGCAGGATTAATTTAATTAAGTCCTGCTTTGGGGACCAGGCTAAATTTAGCAGCTGCCTAGCCTGCTGGTTTGACTCCTTCCCTGCAACTCCCTCCCATCTGCCCACTGTGCACGCTGCAGGTGATTAATTCAGAATTCCAGGCCAGAATGTGCAGACGCACCTGCTCATTGCTTAGTCCCCTCTGCAGCCTCTGGTAAAGTTTTCTCCCTGGTCCCAGGAGGTGGTACGTTCTGAAACACCAGAGCAACGCTTGCGCTTCTCCAGGGAGGTAAACACTTCATCCCTCCTAATGGCTCCTGTGGTGGCCGCAGCACCTTGCCAAGAAAGCACAGCCACCGTGGGCCTGGAGCTCTAGCTTGTTTCACTTCATAGTTCTTGGGGGAGCTAAAAAATGTGGATCCATGGTAGCAGTGTTCTGGACTGAATGACTGGTACTGCTAGACCTTTGTGCCTGCACCTCATAGTGGGTAGTAGGTGAGAGGTTCTTTTGCTACCATTTTTCTTCCAATTCCACACTCTTCCCCTTTGATGATTCCTACTTGGTCTCTTCAATCTTTGGGCTGTTTTTTTTTTCCTCCTGATTACCCTCCTCCTTATTTGGGGCCATTCTGAAATTCGTTAGTATCTCCACCAGATTGAAATGGTGTCAAAAAAAGAAGGAAATTGGGAGATTGGGATTGCCATATATACATTACTAATAAGGAGAAAAATATCAAATTGTACGCTTTAAATATATGCAGTTTATTGTATCTCAATAATTCTTTAAAAAAAAAGAGAAGGAGATGAGATGGGAGGTGATGTGAATACTAATAAACACCAAATGATGATTTACGGTGTAGACAATCTTTTGTTCATGTACCAAATCTTTATTGAGGGTCTACAGGCATGGTGGTAACACAGGAGCTGCAGTACTGAGCCAGACGCAGTTCCTACTTGCAGGGAGTTGGCCATCGACAGGGGTTAGACACAAGAAAAGTCAATTACACGAGGGTGGTGTGTCAGCACAGGCCGGCCTCTGGTGAGGGATCAGTAATTAGGAGCCGGCATGGTAGTAGCAGCTGATTTCAGTGTTTCCTGCCATGAGCCAGGCTCAGTGGGTAAAGTCATGAAAGAGCTTTCTTTTACTGTTTTTTTTTTTATACCATTTTTTGGGCTCTTCTCCCCAGTCCCTGTATCAAATCTTGGGCATGTCCCCTCAATTTTCTGGTCATATGCAGATATTAATAAAGAGCTTTATTTTCAAATAGTGAAAGTCCAGCCCAGCTTAAAATCCAAACCTTCATCTTTCGTCCCCTGTTCAGTTCCAGCCTCCTTGCCCACCCCGGCCTCACCCCAGGTCCCTGCCCAGGTTTGGAATCTGCAGAAGAACACGGATGGCATCTTTTCTCTCTACTTGCCCCTCTCCTTCCCTCTTGCCAGCTGCTGTTTCTGGCCTCTCTTGAGGTCAGTGCAGGAGAATGGGGCGGGAAGAATAAAGCAGAGTCCTCTTTAGCTGATTCTTGTGTAAAACTGGGCCCCTCTGAGGCAGGTGCCTCGATACAGGCTGTTTCTGTTCTAGGTGCTTCAGTGGGCCTGGGCAGCTTGGAGGTGAAGTGGCTCATAGTAAAAAGCTTTGGAGTCAGACAGGCCTAGTCCCAAACCTCATTCTGTCCTTAGTCTGTCCTCACAAATGCCTTAAACTCTCTGACCTTCAGTGTTCCCCACCATAGGATAGGATGATATACCTGCTTGCCAGAGGAATTATGGACATTCATGGTAACATATGTACAGTGATGGAGACATTGTGAGTGCGTGTGTAACAGATGGTAACCAGTTTTGAGGTTGAGTCCCCTTTTAGAGTTTTCTATAGCAGAGGCCTAGCATCCCCTATGTTCAGAGTGAGCCCTGCTTCCAGACTGCAGAAACCTTGACCAATCCCCCTGACTGCTGTTTTCCCTTTCCAGCCCCCTCCTCACCGCCACAGGGACACCACTCCTTAGTTGAGAGCACTGGAAAATAACTTTGACTGCAGTGATCAGAATGGCTGTGGTGATGGAAAGGTACAACATTGTGATTAGTTATAGGCCTGTGAATAGAAATGATTGTAAAGCACCTTCCGCATCTGCAGTGCCACCTAGACATTAGGATGATTTTTGCAACAGCCAGCTCCAGATGCCACCCATCCCAGTGACTGAGGAGGCCGTGGGTTTCAGGAGCATGGGTTGCATCCAGCTTTCTCCTTTGGCGCTTCCTTTGGGGCTGTTGCCAGCTTACCACTTCCGAGTTTCCCTCGAATTTTAATCCCCTGGGGGAAGAAGCCTCTTAATGGGACTAGATTTCGTGGTTCACTGAATCTAGGCCAACCAGACAGAGGGAGATTCAACTGTCTTTCCTTTTCCATTCCTGGAGGCTTGGCTCCTCAACTCCCCTGGCTGCTTTCCCTGAGTTTGTGGGGCCACCTAGAAGTGAAGGTGACAGCAGCTGTGGCTGGAGATGGCCATTTCTATATGTTTGCCTCATTGCTGGCCTAAGGCTGCTAAAATGCCCTGTTGACGAGCAAGATACTCTTCAGCCAGACCCCCTAAATTAGTGCAGGTGTGTTGTCACTGACACTGTCCGGGGCACCGATCCAAGGGCTCCTTTCTATTGTGTCCCGAAAACAGGAAGTTCTGTCGTGACTACTGTAGAGTTTGGGCTCAGAAGATGACACCGAGCAGCCAATGTTTTTGACCTTCCAAAGGGATGAAGATGACTTGAGGAACCTCACATTTTGTTTTGTATATTTTTTTTATTTTTAACTTTTTGGCTGCGTTGTGTCTTTGTTGCTACGCAAGGGCTTTCTCTAGTTGTGGCGAGCTGGGGCTCCTCATTGCAGTGACTTCTCTTATTACAGAGCATGGGCTCTAGGTACATGCGGGCTTCAGTAGTTGTGGCTCACGGGCTCTAGAGCACAGGCTCAATAGTGGCGCACGGGCTTAGTTGCTCCGTGGCATGTGGGATCTTCCCAGCGCAGGGCTTGAACCCATGTCCCCTGCATTGGCAGGCGGATTCTCAACCACTGCACCACCAGGGAAGCCCCAAGGAGCCTCATGTTTTAGAGGGTCTGGAGAATGTTCTTTTCACAATTTCTAGGAAGTGATAAGCACTAGATAGGTTGGTTTGGGCCGGGAATTTTGACCTTCAGCCACTCTCTCCAGGCGCCTGTGTGGAAGAAGAAGAGGGTACCCCCGGCAAGGGAGGTGGCAGGGGAGGGGTGTCAGAGCCCAGTGGCAGCCCTGCATGCTTTCATCCAGGCCATTCGGGCCGCCGCCCCCTGGAGCATGGGGCAGGGGGTGTCTGATCGCCAGACACTCCCTGCAGTGAGAAGATGGGGCCTTGCTTTCCCTCAGCGGGGAAGAGCTTGCAGGCCCTGGAGATGCTGCCTAATGACTCAGCTCGGGGCACATTCTTTTTCTTTTTCCAACAGCAGGCCCTGTCGCCTGCCCAGGGAACGAAGTGCAGGCTGTCCTCCCTCTATATTCCTAACGACCCTCAAAAATATCTCAGGGGAGAAGCTCTGCTCAGCATCCCAAGATAATTAGGGTCTGCCCTGCAGCAAGTGAATCAGAGAGCAGGACATACTCTCCCCGGGCGTGGCACCCTGTCCACCCGTGGGAATCCTTGTCCGCCTTCTCCCGCACATAGAGGCTTGTTACTCTCAGGGGCTTGGGCAGCCCAGAGGGAGGAAGGTTGGACAGATTTTCCGAGGGCCCTGGCACTGTGGCCTTTGGACCTCGGAGCACACAGCCCCAGCCAGCACCCAAGGGGGTGGCAAGGAGCCATCCACAGTCCTGTGGGTGGTTCAGGCCTCTTTCCTGCGCCTTGTGAAAGTGTTAATAGCTATCACTTATTGAGCACCCACTACCTGCTCAATTCTCTAAACGAACGATCACTTTGAAAGCATACAACAACCCCATACAGAGGTAATAGCGTAACTATTACAACCCTTATTTTCACAAGTGTGGAAACTGAGCCTTAGCAAGATGAGGGGACCGAAGTACATACAACACCTCTCCATATTGCTGTATAGACGTCAAGTTCATTCATTTTAACTGCTGTATAGTATTTCATCGTATGACTGTCCACACTGTATCTATCTTGGGTGGTAACTACTGTTATGGTCAGTGTACACCCTTTCAGGACTTTTTCTGTGCTCAAACATACACATAGGTCCACGTAAGGCCTGTAGGCCCATATCTGTGTGTGTATGTATGTGCCCTAAAATGTAAGTTCCATGGAGGTAGGAATTTTTTGTGCGTTTCGATCACTGCTATATCCTTAGCACTTAAAAGCATGCCTGGCATGTAGTAATTGAATGAAGTAAGTATGTAAATACATAATAATACCTAATTATGTTTCGTGGCATTTTAAAAATTGTATTCTATCTTCTGTAGGTTTCTGCTTGGCTTTCTTTGCTTAACTGAGTACCTTTCCATGACTACATATAGATCCTCCTCGTTCTTTTCCATTGTTGAATGATACTTTGTAGATCATCAAACCATTCTCTTGTTGGAGGACATTTAGTTGCATCTAATTCTTTTGCTGTTCCAATGCTGTGATTAATATCCTTGAACTTGTCTCCTGGCATGCAAGTGTGAGAGACTAGAAATGCAGAACATACCTGGAAGTGAATTTGTTAGGTCTTAGGAGACATGTCTTTATTTATTTTTATGTCACTCATTTGCTCTCCAGTGCTTTCTTTTTTTTTTTCTTCTTCTTGTGGATATGGGGTAAAATTTATTTCTTGAAAGTTTATAAAAATAATGTCAGGGCTTGCACAAAATTGAAGGAAGGAATAGGCAAAAACAAACAAAACAAAAAATTTTAAAAATCCTGATGAAATAAACTGAAAAAAGAAACAGAAAAGAATGAGTTGATCACTGGAGAAATTATTTCTCTTGCGGAAAAGTATTTCCTTATAATTCTGTGTGAAATAGAAAGGTAGTCATATTACATGTGATAATAGTTAATAGAAGCTTTCAACACATGAGGCAAAAACTGGTCCACACATCTGCTAAAATAAAACATTTCCTAAATTGTTACAAGGCTTAGGCAAAGAAGCTTGTGTCTCAACAGAACTCTTAGATTCATCATTGAGAAAATATCCAGCAACCCAGTTTGAATGCTTTAAAAAAAAACAAAAATGAACAAACAAACAACACCCCTAATTACACTCCTGGTAACAGTGTGTGAGCCTTCCCACTTATCTTAAGCATTGTCTGGTACTGTGCAATGGTTGGGAAGTGGCATCGCATTGCCTTGATTGGCCAGTGAATTTCAATCAACAATTTCCACTTTTCGATTTTAACAGATATTAATTCTTTCTAATACTAGATGATATCTGTCTTTTAAACATTTCTTTTCTTCAGGTATATAGTAACACAATTGATGTATATATTGATTTTGTAACTAGCAACCTTCCTAGTCTTATTAATTCTAGCAGATTGCTGTAAGTTCTTTTTGCTCTCTGCATAAGATTCTCATATTCAAATAATGATAGTTTTGTTTCTTTTTTTTATAAATTTATTTATTTATTTATTTTATTGGCTGTGTTGGGTCTTTGCTGCTGCACACAGGCTTTCTCTAGTTGCGGCGAGCAGGGGCTACTCTTCGTTGTGGTGCGCGGGCTTCTCATTGCGATGGCCTCTCTTGTTGCAGAGCACAGGCTCTAGGCGCATGGGCTTCAGTGGTTATGGCACGTGGGCTCAGTAGTTGAGGCTCACGGGCTCTAGAGCACAGGCTCAATAGTTGTGGCACACGGGCTGAGTTGCTCCATGGCATGTGGTATTTTCCTGGGGCAGGGATTGAACCCATGTCCCCTGCATTGGCAGGCAGATTCTTACCCACAGTGCCACCTAGGAAGTCCGATAGTTTTGTTTCTTATTTTCCGATCTGTATACCCTTTATATATTTTTCTTGCCTTAATGTATTAGCTAGGGATGTCCAGTACGGACTCGAATAAAGGCAGAGGTGATGGACAGCCTTGTATTGTTCCTGATATTAAAGGGAACGCTTCCTTCTAGGATGTCACTATTAAGTATCATGGTTGCAGTATTAGATGACCTTTATCAGGTTAGGGAAGCTCCATTCAATTCTTGGCTTGCTAAGAGTTTAATCAGGAATAACTGTTAACATTTTATCACATGATTTTCCCCCTCTTCTGAGATGATTATATGATTAGTCTCTTTTAATCCATTACTCTGGCAAATTACACTAGCAGATTCTCTAATGTTAATCTACTTTTTCCAATTCTTTGCAAGAATTTAACTCGACATATATTTTAAAATGTATTTCTATATTTGGTTTAGTATTATTTTAACAGCTTTTTTGCATCTTTATTCATGAATGAGATTGGCCTGTAATTTTCCTTTTTCAGACTCTCCTGGTCTGAAATTTTTATTAGCCTTACAATGGGTTACAAAATAAGCTTTCCTTTCTTATGCTTAAGAAGATTACATAGAAGATGAAATGGTTTACTCATTGCATGTCAGATAGGACTTGCCTGTAAAACTATCTGGGCCTCTTGTTTTCTTTGTGGGAAGATTTAAAGTTACTTGTTCAGTATATTTACTGATTGTTAAGACGTCAGGTTTTTTATTTGTTTTAGAATTCATTTTTGTAATTATGTTCTTCTAGGAATTTGTCTATTTTACTTAAGTTTTCAAATCTACTGGCTTAAAGTTCTACATATTATTTTCTTTTGATCTTTTAAAATCATTATAATATATGGAGTTAACTGCCCTGCACTTTCTTTCCTGATGTGAATAGAGGCTAGTCTCTTAGGGAGATACCTATTTGGTTTGTTAATTTTCTCTGTTGTATCTTTGTTTTCTGTTTTGTTGATTTGCTCTTTTTCTGTTCCTCTCTATATATTCTTTGGTTTTATTCTGTTGATTTTTTCTAATTTGGTTTATTATTAATTAACTTCTTTTTATAATATGAGAACTTAAGGCTATATACTTCTCTCTACATACTGCTTTATCTTCATCTCACAAGTTTGATATAGTATTTTCATTATTATCTGGTTCTAAGTATTTAAAAACTGTTATGATTTTTGTCTTCAATCAGTATTTTTAAATTTCAGATGTATTTTTTAATATTTGTTTTTTAGTTTTTTAGTTATCTTTTGTTATTGATTTCTAATATAATGACATGAAGATCAAAGAACATGGACTGTGTTATTCTTTAGAATCATTTGACATTGTTCTGTTTTATATCTGAACAGTTTTAAAAATTATTTATGTGAAATGAAGGTTTCACATTGAATAATTTGGAGGCTTTGCATTAAATTAAACTCATTAATTCTCTAATTTGAAGGCTTTGCATTAAATTAAACTCATTAGTTATTCAAAGTTAAAAGTTCAAAACGTCTATATTCTCGCTTATTGTATCTGTTTAAAATTTCCCACTCTAAAGCTGTTTTGCTCCTTTCTCTTTGTACTTTAATAAATTCTTTACCCATATTTTGAGGATATTTTATTAAGTATGAATTTAGAATTATTATTATATTTTCCTGATGAGGTGGACAATTCATCATTAAGCAGTTACCTGTCCATCTTTTAGAAATATCTTCATTGACATGTTTGTTGGTGGTGATCTCTCTCACTTTCAGTTTTTCTGATAATGTCTTCACTTCACCCTCATTATTAAAAGATATTTTTTCTGGGTACACAATTCTAGGGTTCAGTTATCTCAGCACTTTGAGGATGATTTCTACCATTTTTATTCCATTGTTTTATTTCTGGTTACCATGGTGGATCCAGCTGACAAAACAGTAATGTACAACCTTCCCCCCCTCCCTACACACAGACACACACCTGATCGTTATGTCCTACACCAACTTGGCCAGGATAAAAACAACCACAACCCCAAAAAATAATATTTTGAGGCTGGTCTTCAAACCAAGAGAGGAATATTTGTCAGGAGAGGGACTAAAAGTTTGAGGATAGTGGTAGCTGAAGCCAAAGGTGTGGAGACCTGATATGTAAATCTCTCAGGAAAAGGGTTGCTCAGGTCTGGGTCTCAGAATTTGGGAAACTAATGGCTTAATCCCAGGAGTCATGAAGGGCAGTTTCTTCTGTAGAATGAGAACAACTCATCAGCTCAGGAAATCCACAAAGACATGTAAATCTCCCAAGTGCCAGGAGTGAGAAAACAAACAAAAACAAAAAATTTACCTGTGAGAAAATGGAGCCCCAAGCTGATATCATACCTAAAACAATTAAAACTCTCATTAAAGACAGAAACTCTTGCATTGAAAAAAACATTTTTTTTAAAAAAGGGCAAAATATAGGTGTCTGCAATTTATAAGACACACATACAATTTAATGACACACAAAAATTGAGAGCCAAGAGTTGGAAGAGAGTAAACAGTGCAGATAACAAAAAAAAGCTGATGTTGCGATGGTGTAGCAATGTAGAAAGTAAGGAGAAAAGCGTAAATAAAGAAAGAAGATCACTGCTTAATGAGAAAAGGGACAGTTCACTAGGACATATAATAATCATGAATCCTTATGTGCCGAACCACATATCCTCAAAATAAGGGAAGCAGGAATTGAAAGAATGGGAGGGAGAAAAAGACAAGTTCACAATTACTATAGGAGATTTTTAGCATACCCTGTAGAAATAGAAGATACAAATTCATAAGGTTATGAAAGGTTCAAACAAGACAAGTAACAAGCATCAGTCAATGGATCTGTATATAACCCTGTATCCTGCAAATGGAAACTATGCCTTCTTTTCAGTCACACATTTATAGAAACTGAGCATGGAGAAGGCCACTAAAGAAATCCAAAAACATCACACACATGACATTCTCTACCACTATGCAATGCAACCAGATTTCAGTGATAAGAAGAACTTCCCTCTACCTTTAACCACTAGCCACTCTGTCATGGATGCTGGTGCCAAGAGCAAGACTCAGAGGAGGGCAGGGTAACCTACAGGCAGGAGGAAGGCTGGGGGCATGATCTTTCTTAATAGAACTGGACAGCATGTTGTGCCCCTTTTTGTTCATGACATGAGGGATTACCTGATCCTATTTATAGCCTACATCTTCAGGGCATGCTCAGTTGAGTCTTCTTCTGAAACATTTTTTTAAAAAAAGCAAATTGTGGAGCTGAGACTGAATTTATGTATTTTGACTTCAGATTAGTTGCTCTCCCCAACCCACAGCATGAGCTGTGAATGATTCGTATTCAACTTCAAATCTGACTAAGGTTCTTGAGAGCAGGCCCTCACCTATATTCATTACTCTTTCCAGTGCCTGGCAATGGAAGATTTCAGTATAAACTTGTTGGATGGATGCTGGATTAAGTTATTAATTTCTGCATGGGTGTTTGCATTTATTTATTTCTAAATAACTCATCCCATGTGATAAATGTCCATTGTAGGGAATTTGGGGGGAAAAAAAGGAGAAAGAAGAAATTAAAATCTCCCATAATCCTTTCATTAAATATCTTATAAAACATATTTCAGTGGCTGCACAATACGTATATACATGCTCCACATTTAGGCTATTTCCAAATTTTCCCTATTACAAATAATTCTGTGACAAGTACCACTGCTCACTCTCATTATTTCCTGAAGGTAAATTCTAGAGTTGGAAGTACTAAGTCAAAGGATATGAAGTTTTTAAAGATTTTGATAAATATTTCCAGATTCCCTTCCTTAAAGCTAAACTAATTTGCCTTCTCCAATGTAAGAAAGTATCAATTTCTGTGCACTCTCATCAGTATTATTTTTTCTTTTTCCTCTTTTTAAGATAAACTTCTTATTGAAGTATTACATGCATAGAAAAAAATGCAGACATCATAGTTGTATGGCTTGAATTTTCACACAATGAATATATTCATGAACCCAGCATCTAGATCATGATATAGAATGTTATCACGATCCCAGAAGCCACCTTCCAGTCATTTTCATGCTCCCAAGGGTAACCACTGTCCTTTTAACATCATAGATTAGCCTTGAACTTTATTTAAATGGAATCGTGTAGTATTCCTCTTTTGTGTCTGCCTTATTTCACTCAACATTATGTTCGGGAATTCACCCATATTGCTATGTGCAGTTGTAGTTTGTGCTTTCTCGTTTCTATGCTGCATTTCATTACGTGAATGTAGCATCATTCATCCATCTTACTGTAGATGGGCATTTGGATAGTTTCTAGGTTGAGATTATCACAACCAGCACTGCCATGACCATTCTTATACATGTCTTCTGGTGAATGATCATAAGCATTGATTTAGCTATATTACTAGGACTGGAATTACTGGGTCACAACACTAAGTATTTTTAATTTAAAAAATTGCCTAGTGGGACTTCCCTGGTGGTGCAGTGGTTAAGAATCCGCCTGCCAATGCAAGGGACATGGGTTCGATCCCTGGTCCGGGAAGATCCCGCATGCTGTGGAGCAACTAAGCCCGTGCACCACAGCTACTGAGCCTGTGCTCTAGAGCCCATGAGCCACACCTGCTGAAGCCTGTGAGGCTAGAGTCCGTGCTCCACAGCAAGTGAAGCCACCGCCATGAGAAGCCTGTGCACCCCAACAAAGAGGAGCCCCTCCTCGCAGAAACTAGAGAAAGCCCGCACGCAGTAACAAAGACCCAGGGCAGCGCAAAAAAAAAAGTATTGCCTGGTACAGCTAATGCTTAAATCAACAAATAATAGCTAATGGAGTATCTCAGACCATCTGGGTGTGGAGTGTGAGTTGGTCCTGGGGTCTTTTCCTGGATTTCTCCTGCCATGCCTTGCTGAGACTGCTGGCCTAGGTATGCATAGCTTTACATACATAGACCCTTGGGTTGAATGTTCTTACATAGAAATGGAGACATTTGTGGTCAGAGTTGGGGGTGGAGCGCGTCACGTGGTTGTACAGGTGACCATGAGCAGAGATTGGGGACCTTTGTGGGCACCTTTTGTTCCAGTGTATTCTGATGGATTGTGGCAGATTGTGTAAGGCGTGAGAAGCCAAGCCAAAATGTTAGGGAGTTTATTCAATAGGTCGTGTGTTGTCATGGAAGGCTCTTGAGCAGGTGAGTGCCTTCATGGAAGCAACGTTTTAGAAACACGTGGGAAGATAGCCAAAATCCAATTAATGCCAGATGGAATGGCACTAAGAGGAACTGTAGGACTCCAGGGAGGGGAGCAAAGAGTGGCCTTACCTATGAATGAAGCCACAGAAGCCTGGGAACCTCCCGGGGCCGCACTGCAGTGTGTTGCCACCTTCTCTGTCTTTGGCTGTACCTTTCTTTTCTTTTCTTTTCGTTTTAAATTATTTATTTATTTATGCATTTATTTATATTGGCTGTGTTGGGTCTTTGTTGCTGCACATGGGCTTTCTCTAGTTGCAGCGAGTGGGGCCTCCTCTTCATTGTGGGGCGTGGGCTCCTCATTGCGGTGGCTTCTCTTGTTGCGGAGCATGGGCTCTAGGCGCGTGGGCTTCAGTCGTTGAGGCACATGGGCTCAATAGTTGCGGCACATGGGCTTAGTTGCTCCATGGCATGTGGGATCTTCCTGGGGCAGGAATTGAACCTGTGTCCCCTGCATTGGCAGGCGGATTCTTAACCACTGCGCCACCAAGGAAGTCCCCACTGTACCTTTCTTGTCCGAACCTCCTTTTCTGACCCTGGCTTGCCCCAACACCCTCCAGTAACTGCTCTCCCTCTATCCTCCTCCTGTACAACAGCAGGATGTGAGCTCCTTGGGGCAAGGACCATGTGTGTCCTGATTACCCCTCTATTCCTGGCACCTAGTGCAGTACCTGGCACATAGTAGATGCTCCATAAACATTTGTGGAGCAAGGAATGTTCTTTTGTGTCATACCTGATTCCCCTCTCTGCCAGCCCCTTTCCAATGTCTCCCCATCTGCTTGTCTTTCAGTCCTGGCTTTGCCCCTCGCCACTGCCTTAAGATTTTCCTTATTTTCTTTCTTCAAGGCTCTTGAAACTCTGTGCACAGGTGAGGGTGTCAAGGTGGACTCAGTGCAGAGCCCAGTGCTTCCCTTCCCAGAGTTCATTTCTTGCTTCCTTCCTACTTCTGTGAACGTGGGCCGGGATCCACAGCCCCACACTCAAGATGTCTGTGTTTTGTGCGGCTCCCACCCATGACGCTGCAGTGGGGAAGCAGCTACCTGAGGCTCAGGACTGAGGCTGCTTCATTTCAGCAGCGGCCAAGCGCAGGCCATTTGGGGGGAGTTGCCCCTTGTCTTCCCGCCACCTCCCTACAAAATCCAGGCAGCGCTGCTATCAGAAGACAGAACATGCCAGGCCCCGTGTGGTCCTTTGTCTTCATTTTGTTTAGGTGCTTTTTTCTCCAGTGGCGTTTGGACATGATTCACTGGTGATAAAAGCTGCCACGTCTTGCCGGGTCCGCCTGCAGCTAAATGTGAGGGATGCTGGCCCCTCTGGAAGCTTTGTACGCAATCAGTATGGCCTCTTTTTTCTTTCCTTTTTTTGCCATGTTGACCATGAAATGACTGCAGGGAGGCAGGGAGCCTGAAGCATCTAGGCAGGCAGATCTGCCAGCCCGTCACCTCAGGCTGGAGAGGGACCAAGGCCTGTGAGTACTGGATGTACCGGATTCCCTTCTAGGGCATTCTTTTTTAACGATGGAGCAGTTATCAGTCTGTGTTCTGAGGAGAGGGGGTGGGCAGGGGCCCCGGCTCTGTAGGGCTGCTCTCTAGCCCTGGGATGGGTCACACCATGGACTTCATCCCTCTGAGCATGTGTGACGCACACGTGAGGATGTGCCGGCCACCAGTCCCCCCTCCAGGCGGGTTTAAGGGCTCTGTCAGTCTCAAGTCAATTCCACTGTCCCCAGAAAGATTCTCCAGTTGGTAAATTGAAAAAACAAAACAAAAAGCATAAAACAAATTCAAAACCCAAACCCCACAGTCCCTCAGGGGAGAGCCTGTGAGGAACTAGTTGACAGCAGAGAGCAGTTGGTTGGTGTTTCAGGTACCTGTTGCTGCATGGCAAACCAAGCCCAGGTATAGTGGCTGAAAGCAACCATTCATTCACAGTCGCATGGATCAGGAATTTGAGCAGGACTCTATGAGGACAGCTTTTCTCTTTGGGTCGCTCAGCTGGGGCTGGAGAATCCAAGATGGTGCCGCTCCCCTGCCCAGGGCCCTGGTGCTGGTTCTTGGCTGCAGCCTTGAGTCTTCTCCACATGGACTATTTCTCTTCCCATGGCCCCATTCTCCAGGACCTCTCTCTGTAGCAGAACAGCCTAGCTTCTCTACACAGCGACTGGAACCTGCCTCCATGAAAGCGGAAGCTGCAAGGCCACTTCAAGCCCAGAAGGTCACTTCCACCACATTCTATCTGTCTGTCCGAACAAATCACATGGCTAGTCCAGATTAAGGGGAAGGGAACTATCTCCCACCTCTCAATAGGAGACGGTCATGGTCCTCTTTGGAAATAACCCATCACAGGGAGACGCCTGAAGCGCTGGCTTCCTGTGGCCGTCGTCATGTCTGAGCCCACATTCCTTTCCCCGCCCCACGCCTGCTCCACCCGACCCCAGTGTCCTGCAGGAGGGGAAGCTGTCACCTGGCAGAAAGGAGGTTGATTAAAAAAAAAAAAGCTCGTGTGCTATTTTCATGATTATAAATTATGAGTTCCAGAACTCTGTTGTTCATTATAAACCCGGTTTGTCTGTCTACAAATCTAGCACTTGACGGAATGCTTTCTGACTTCTGATGAAGGAGCCTCCAAAGTTGTCAGGAAGCAGGGCCGAGCCCCAGGGCCCCTTTCCCATATTCAGTTGTGTCCTCACCAGCTACTGTTGTTCTTAATTTTGCAGCCATAAAACTCGCACCTCCCATATTTGTTAAACAGCTTATTAGGAATTCTAGCCTTTCTCAGAATAGCTGTGAATTTTAAATTCTCAAAATGTAAGTAGAATAGCTATTTATTTTGCACTTTTATTTGGGACAGAAAAATCTTAAGCTTAGGAACACACCTGAGCCCTGTTAGAGTCATTTACAAAGCTGGGGGAGGAAAAGAGAGAATAGGAATGAGAAAGGTTGTTTTTCAGGAGGCACAGGAAGAATTTTTACAATATGAGAATTCTGGAAGTCACCTCGGATTATGAAAATCCAAGGTTTTTTATTTTCCTGGTGATCCTGTGCCTCGTCATGGCTGCTGCTGTTTTTGTCATCTGCCCCGTCCTCCGCCACCTCCTCCAATCCCATCTGTCCTTCTCTCCTCCTTCCTCTGTATCCTGAGTCCAGTTCCAGGATCCCATACCTAAGATGTTTCCAGAAGCAAATTTCCAAAATCTAAGTGGGCTTTGTGGAGAGAAAACAGGTCTATCTGTCCCTATTGCTTAATGTTCTCACCATAAAGCTCCTTACAGATGATTGGAATTTGAAGGGCTTCTGTTTTCCATGGATTTTGAACATGGTGTCGTTAAGACCTGAGGGCAGAAATCCGAGGCTCACAAGGGGCACTGCTGCTCCTTGCAGTTTATCTGCTTTTTTGGAAGATGGTGCTGAGCATACTTTCAGGTCACTTAAAGCTAGACAAGAGCATCAAATGCAGGGAAAAGAAAGTATTAAATACACTTTTCCCTCCTTTGAATACATAAAATAGTGTGGATTGAGGGTCAGGAGACCCGAGTGTGGTGACCCTAGCTCCATCAGAAAGGAACCCTATAATCTTGGGCAAGTCACTTGACCTCTTTTGAGCTTTAAGTCAGGGATTTGGAGTTGATTCATTTTAACAAACTCTGGGTCAGGCATTGTTCTGGGCATTGAGCTTATAGCCTGAGCTAGGCTGTGTCCTGCCTGCAGGGAAGTCAACATAATGATCTCTGAGGCTCGGAGATACTCAAATTTCCCAAATACATGCATGCCCTGGTGCTACACTTAGTAACACGAATAACACTGGTCCTGCAGCGGGAAAACCACACCGATGAGCAGTCTGCTGTCTTCTAGCAAAGCATAAGTGTAAGAAGACTATCACGGTATTGGCCATTAGCACTCATCTTTGTTTTTGCAAGATTTGTTTATGAAAGCACTCTACTAGTTCAGCTAGGGCTGGTTTGGTGTCTGTTAATTAATTAATTGGTTCATTTTCCATTGCTAGAGATCAGACCTTTCTTTTGATTAAGTTATTGTTTTGCTCACTTGTGACTCTTTTCCAATAATAAGCACTCTTTATAATTAGAAAAGATAACTTGAGTTTCAAGTTGGAGATGACAAGTCCCCCAGAGCAAGTCTGTGTGAAAGGAAAGGTTAGTGAATAGACAGCATTTGATGAGAGCCAGGGTTGTGTGCGTAGTGAGAGGTAGTGAGGTGAGGGGTAGTGAGGACCCTTTTACAAATAGCTCCTTAGCCAGGTCTAGAGCAGATGCCCACTGACTTAAACACCCAAACGCAAGAGCCAGGGCCCTCACCTGCCGACTCCTGCTCTTTGCCTTCTTGCCAAAGGTCCAGTGACTGTGACCTAGACTTTGGGGAAGAGGAGATGGTGGCCTGAACCACATCAGTGACAGGACAATGGAGACAAGTGGAAGGAACTGAGATTCACTTTAGAGGCACACTCAACAGAATTTGGTGATGGGTTGGGTGTCAACAGTGGTAAGGGTGGGTAGATGGGGGCTGGGGAGGAGGAGGGGCAAGTCAGGGATGATGCCCCAAAAGTTTTTGGACTGAACTAACATGTGGACCAAGGTGGCACTTACAAGAAGACTGGGAAAGTTTTGGGTGACATATCAACAACTTAGCCTTGGAAATGCAGAGTTTGGGTTGCCCGGTGAATCACACTGCTGGAGGTGGGCGAAACCAGCAGCCGGTTGCAACTCTTACAAAAGAGGTCAGGATGAAGGTGGTGACCTCTGTGAACCTGTGCCCTAACTTGCTAAATCATAACACAGTTTCTGTGATAAAATAGGATTCAAGTTCAAAATACCCGATTTAGGGACTACCCTGGCGGTCCTGTGCTTAAGACTTTGCCTTCCAATGCGAGGGTTGTGGGGAGCTAAGATCCCACGTGCCTCACAGCCAAAAAACCAAAAAAAAAAAAAAAAAAAAAAAAAAAAAATATATATATATATATATATATAAGAAGCAATATTGTAACAAATTCAATAAAGACTTTAAAAAATGGTCCACATCAAAAAAAAAAAATCTTTAAAAACACTCATAAAAAGACCAAAAGAAAATACCCAATTTATCAAATACACATTAGAGAATAACTGTTTGGAAGGAAGCTGGGGAGCAGCTGTATACCTTTTTACAGGGCTATCTGGGGTTGTTAAGAGGTGGTTTGGTGTAGTAGAAAAAGCGTGGGACTGGGAAGCTACTACAGAGCACAGGGAGATCAGCTCGACGCTTTGTGAAGACCTAAAGAGGTATGATAGAGAGGGTGGGAGGGAGGCTCAAGAGGGAGGGGATATGGGGATATATGTATATATGTGGCTGATTCACTTTGTTGTACAGCAGAAACTGACACAATACTCTAAACCAATTATACGCCAATAAAGATTAAAAAAAAAAAGTCCTAAAACACTAGTTCTTGATCCAGCTCCATCACTAATAACTACGTGTAACTCAGAATAGTTTACTGTGATACTTCACTTAGCTGCTTCACACTTGGATCATGAGACGAATGGGTGAAAGTGTTATGAAAAGGACAGCATGCCTGGAATTCACAGAAATGATCATTTTATCCAGGTTACAATGTGAGTTTGGGGCATAGTAGTGACAAAGTGGATTCTTTCCCTTTTTGACCGTTTTAATGTTCTCCTTTCTTAGAATAACACCTGCTTATTAAAAAAAAAAAAGGGTGGGAAAAATGGGAAAATAGAAAGAAGGAGAAAGTTACCCAGGTTTTCACAACTCTGAAAAAACCACCCAGTATTTTAGCATATTTCCTGTAGGTAATATTTTTATTGAAATTTAAAAATTAGGCATTGTTTCAAACATGTGGAAATGTACAGAGAAATTGTATAACTCTTACACCATGAACCATGATTAATGAATCTTAACATTTCTGCTGTATTTGATTTGGATCTTTTCCTTTTTTTAGAAATAACATGTTGTAGATACCATTGACACCCACCTTCACCCTTCCCTTTCCATTCTTTTCCCTTTCTCCTAAAACATAACAACTATTGTATACTTTTTACTAATCTGAATGTGAAATGGAATCTCATTGTTGCTTTAAACTTCACTGGTAACAATCTAATTTTTTTCCACTTATAGGTAAACTGTTAGAAGGGTCTCTATTCTTTCCCTACTGATTCCTAATGCCAAGTTTGCCATATAGCAAGTTTGCATCTATCTATCTGTGAATTTATTTCTGGGATTGTTATTTCTTTTGGACTTAATTGTCCATCCCTATAATAATAACATATAAGTCTATTACTAGGTTTTCTAGTAAGTCTTGATGTATAATAAAGCAAGTCTTTCCAGTAATTTTTTTTCAAAATTCTCTTAGCAATTCTTGACCCTTTATGTTTCCATATGGGTTTATGATCTCTGTCACATACCACAAAAAACCTTGATGGCAATTTTGAAAAATTGAGGTACAATTCACGTACCATTAAATTTCACTTTTTTAAAGTGTACAATTCAGTGTTTTTTAAAATACATTCACAAAGTCGTGAAACCATCACTACTATCTAATTCCAGCATATTTTCATCACCCCCAATAGAAACCCCATACCCATTAGCAGTCACTTCCCATCCCTGCCTCCCTTGCTCCTGGAAACCACTAATCTTTTTGTGTCCGTGGATTTGCCTTTTCTCCACATTTCATATAAATGAAATCATACAACATTTCCTTTTGTGTCTCACTTATTTCACTTAGCATAATGTTTTCAAGTTTCATCCATATTGTAGCGTGAATCAGTACTTCATTTCTTTTTTATGGCCGGATAACATTTCAGTGTATGGATATACTATATTTTGTTTATCCATTCATCAGTTGAATGACATTTAGGTTGTTTTCACTTTTTGCTTATTATGAATAATGCTACTATGAATACTGTGTGTGCAAGTTTTTGTGTTGACATATGTTTTTATTTCTCTTGGCTATATACCTAGTAGTGAAATTATTGGGTCATATGGTAATTCTATGTTTAACCTTTTGAGAAGCTGCCAGACTGCTTCCCAAAATGACTGCACCATTTTACATTCTGTTTGGTGTGAAGTGGTAACCTTCCTGGCATTTTGATTGAAACTGGTTTCCAGATTGAGTTGAGGAGAATTAGCACCACAATAGTGAATCTTCTCATCTATAACCCTGGCATGTATCTCTCCATTTGATCAGATCTTCTTTCATGCCTTTCCTGACATCTTGCTGAATTATTTTATTTGGGTTTAGGTGCATCAGGAACAATGATAGCTTCTTAAGTAATGAGAGTTTTGTCTCTTTCTTTCCAATTATTATGCTTTATTTTTCTTGTCTTATTTCACTGGATAGGACTTCAGATTTAGTGATGAATAATACAGGTGGTAGTGGCATCCTTCTCAGGTTCCTGACTTTAGTGAAAATACATGTAAATTTTCACTATTACATATGATGTTTAGCATTAGGTTTTTTTACCTTTAATTTTTAATAAATACCTTCATCAAATTAAGGAAGTTCTTTTCCATTCCTTTTTGCTTAGTTATCATGAATAGGTATGGAATTTTATCAAAAGCTTTGCTTCAGCATTTACTAAGCTGATCTTATTTTTTTCTTCTTAATCTGATAATATGGCGTATTATATTAATAAATTGTCTGATGATGAACACTGTTATATTTATAGGATAAACTATAGTTGACCCTGATATAATTTTTATACACTGCTAAATTAGATTTGAGACTATGTTAAATAAGATTTTTGTGTCTATTCTCATAAATGATAAAACAGGTCTGTAATTTTTTTTATTGTACTGTCCTGCAGTTTATAAAGGTTATACCAGCCTTATAAAATAATTTTGGTAGTTTCTCTCTCTTATTTTATTCTTTGAAACAGTTTGCTTTGGATGGAGATTAGCTATTTATAGAGATTTGGCAAAACTTGCCTACACTGCCTTCTTGGACTATAACTTTGGAGAGGGAGGCACAGATTTCTGACTCTTGGTTCAGTTCTTTTGTGGTTATGAGTGTTTGCAAGTTTTCTTCTTAAGTCAGTTATGATTATTTACCATTTTTTGAAAAGAAAATTGCTTGTGTTTTTCTAACTTGATCATTTCTTTTTTTTTGGGGGGGGTGCTATATTGGGTCTTTGCTGCTGCCCATGGGCTTTCTCTAGTTGTGGCGAGTGGGAGCAACTCTTCATTGCTTTGTGCAGGCTTCTCAGTGCAGTGGCTTTTCTTGTTGCAGAGTACAGGCTCTAGGCACACAGGCTTCAGTAGTTGCAGCATGCGAACTCAGTAGTTGTGGCATGAAGACTCCATAGTTGTGATACATGGGCTTAGTTGCTCTGCAGCATGTGGGATCTTCCCGGACCAGGGATTGAACCTGTGTCCCCTGGATTGACTTAAGTGATTCTTAACCACTGGGCCACCAGGGAAGTCCCCATTTCTCTTTTGATTTAGGAAATATCTACTATTTTCTGTAAGAGATCCCCATTTAAATCGTATTACTGATTTTTTTGTGTCTTATCACTTTTCCTTTTGTTCATTCTTGCTAAAGATTTGTCTTCCAAAGAACTAGCTTTAGGTTTTGGTAATTTGTTTCCTATTTCATTAATATATGCTCTTATATTTATTATTTCAACTATTTTGTGTTTAATCTGTTATTGCTTTACTAACTTCTTGAAGTGAAACTTTAACTCATTTATATTATTCCTTCTCTATCACCCTTTTGTCTGAATTACTAGTTATATCAGTTATCTTGTCATTATTATTTGCCTAGAATGTCTTTTTACATCACTTTATTGTCAATCTCTTTATATTTGTTTGTTTTAGGTGTCTTTATAACAATATTTGCCAGGATTTTTTTTCTCTTTCTACCCAATATGAGAATGTCTTTTAACAGGTGATTTTTAACCGAGTTTTATTTTTTTTGTTTACTGATACAGACTTATTTTTACTACCTTTTTTTCCGTGTGTGTGTGTGTGTGTGTGTGTGTTTTAATATATACTATTTTTTATTTGCTTTTCTCTTTTTCTCTCTCTCATCTCCTGCTGGACTCATAACATTTTTGCTGGTTACTTTTTCTCCACTACTGGCTCAAAAGCTATAGATTGAGTGGGTTTGGGGGTTTTTATTTGTAAGAGGTTACCCTTTACTTTTAAAACATGCAATCTTTAGTGTATATTTTTTCTAACAAAACCTCAAATTATTCAGTTTCTTCATATTTCTCTCAAACAAAAAAAGTCCCTCAGCTGAGTTTAACTACACATGGAATATTCTCTCCTCTCTACACTTTGCTATGTTTTCTAGAGATTTAGCACCTTTTTTCTTTTAACCACGCATAAAATCAGTAATTTAAAACAACAAATAATTAATAAATCAAACCACCCGTTTTGTCAATTGCTGTGGTTACCATTTTTATTTGCTTTGTACTCTACTTTTGTCTCTGGGCTCACTTTCTTTCTGCTGAAATATGTCCTCATGTAGTTTTTTCAGTGAAGGTCTGTGGATGATTAACTCTCTTAGTCTTTGTATACATGAAAATTTCTTTCTTTCTTTCTGTTGAGTTTTTATTTAGCTGGGTGTAGAACTTTAGAATAAAATTTCTTTTTTTCTCAGTACATTGAAGATATTACTTTATTGACTCCCGGCATCTATTATTACTAGTAAGTCTGCTTTCCTTCATAATTATGTTTCCTTCACAGGTTAACTATATGATAGCTTTTAAGATTTTCTCTTTAATTTTCATATACTTTACTTTTGCCATTTCATATCTAAGCGTGACTTTATTTGTGCATATTCTGCTCAAGACTTTTAAATGATTTATTAAAAAATCTTTTTTAATCTGACATCATGATATTAGAAAAATGCTTTTACAACCTGATGACTCTAGTTGCTTCAAATCTAGGAAACTCTTAGCCATTATCTTTGTGAATATAGCTTTTCAACCATTCCTTCTATTTGACTCTTTAGAATGCCTATAAAATATGGTAGACTCTCATTAGTCTTTATATTTTTAAAAATTTTAATCACTTTCCATGTTTCATTCTGGATAAATTCCCTAATGCTCTCCTCTAATTTACTAACTTTTTTTCTAATTTACTACTTTTCATTGAAATTAAGTCCGATATAGATTTTATAATTTATTACACTTCATTTCTATGCCCCTAGTTTTAATTATTAGGACTTATTGGTTCTTTTTCATATAGAGCTATTTTTAGTTTATTTTTATCTGCTGTTGTTTGGTAATTTTTTCTTGTTATGGTTGTTGTTTCCTATTTGAGGATACTAAAGCATGCTGCTTTAAGTTTTTTTTCAGATTTTTCTATGATTTTTATTTCATCTTGAGTCAGTTCATCTCCCAATTGTGGATTTGTCAGTTGTCTCTCTCAACATTTGTTTTTTCTCTTGTTTTGGTTAACAGGCTATTTTTCTTCCTCATCCAGTGCTCACTCTTCTCTGTCTGGTAGCTTTGTCTTTGCCTCTACTCAGTAATAGGCCTTCAGTGTAGTATCAGGCCCTATACTGACATATGATGATTCCTGCTTTGCTTTCACCTTGGGGATATTGCAGATCATTTACTTAGCGCGCCTCAGATCCTGGTGTAAGGCTGTGTCTGAGTCTTAGAATTTCCCAAGGTACTTTGCTTCCTATGAAGTGTAGCCCTGAGAGAGATCAGAACCAGCTCTGATGAGCTGCCTCTATGAGCAGGGGATGGGCACTTGCCCCTGGTTTTGAGCAATGGCTTTTGCCACTTGCCTTGTATAAGGGCTTTATGCCATAGAGGCTGAATTTTTGGTAGCCTCTTCTTGCTGCCAGACTCCATGTCAAACAGGCCACAGCATCAGCCCTACTCACTGCTTGCTTTCCTGTTTCACTTCTAAATCCCGCTTTTGAGTATGGCTATGTTCTCTTAATTTTTGCTATAAAATATATTTGGGGGTGTTGGCAGGGTGACTTACACAAAGCATGAACTTACAATATCCTCTTGAGTGGAATCATTGCCGGACATTTTCCAATGTCTTTTCTATACGTAGGAGGTAATACTGTAGATAAAATTATGTATCCTGTTTTGGTTTGGTTGGTTTGTTTGTTTTTGCTTATACTATAGCATGGGCATAAACTCTGGTCATTGCAAACTCTTTGTAAGTACTTTTCATTGTTGTCTGCTTGTATAAAGTAGTTTTTCATCACAGATCGTTTTAAAGCTTCTAAATGGGCTTCTTTGTAATGTGTTCATGTGTAGGATGAAACCAAGGAGTTTGGTCCAGCTTGGCCCCTTCCCCATATGAACCAAGGTCATCCTCTGGCCAGTGTGGAGGAAGGAGCCAGGGCTGCAGGGATCACTGAGGATTCTCTCTAAGAATCTCCCCAGAGCTGTCTAACTAATGGGGGGAGGGGCAGCTCTGGGCCCTGGAGGCTGATTTTGGAGACCATTAAGGGATCTTAAGGACAACAGATGTTTCCTCATCAGCTTTGGACCAATCTAATAACTCTTCAGTGCAGACTGGAGACCTCCAGGACAGAGGTTCAGAAGGAAGTCACCCTAAGAATAAAACATTGTTAGGACCATCCACTCTTCAAAGTGATTTCTACCTTTGACCTGTGGGCTTGCTTCCTTCAGCTCCCAGGAGTCTCCTGGAAGTCTTTGGATGTGGTCCTGGCTCATGTGTCCCCATCTCAGCTGTCTCTATAATTTGAGAGTTGAACACCTCTATTGGGGATCCCATGCTTTGATCATGGTGCTTTTGGTCTGCTCTCACTGTCTTAGTGGGGAAGGTCCTGGTGCTGAGCTCTTTCTAAACAGTGACTTTTTCTTACCCACCTCTTTATCCTCAGATTCCAGCATGGTGCCTGGTTATATGTATATGTATAATTTTATATATCAATATCCATGTGTATTTCTATATTTATACCTCTATCTACACCCACACTTACACCTATACCTACATCTACATCTACATCTACATCTACATCTATATATGTCTTGGCAAGGACTCCCTCCTTGATCACTTAAGTCAGTCTCCTCTAAGCCCTGTTCTCAACTAGACCTTGACTTTGGCCTGCCCAGACCAGTTTTAGAAAAGAGTCCTTCTAAGCCAGTATATCCATCCACTCTTGATATTTAATCACCCTTGATAGCTGATCAAGTTCCTCATCTCTCACTTTTGCCCTGCTTTTAACAAGAGTTCCCCTACCCCTGATTAGATAATCAAGTTTCTCTTGGTAATTTCCATCCACTGACCCCTTCTCTCTGCTTCTTGGCTATGAATCTCCAGATCTATTTGCTCAATTCAAAGTTGAATTCAGTTCTATAATGAAGTCTCTCTCCCCCACTACAGTAGCTCAAATAAAATCTGTCTTTCCATTTTCTTTTTTTTTAAATTTATTTATTATTTTTTGGGGCGTACACCAAGTTCAACCATCTGTTTTTATACACATATCCCCATATTCCCTCCCTCCCTCATGTCTTTCCATTTTCAACAATCATCCAGTGCAAATTTTTTCTAGTCTTCTATACCCATATTGTGTATAAATTGCTAAGTGAATGAATTGGACTTTGAGCAGTGCTTGTAGTTGTGAAAGTGTCCTATTGGACTTTGCAACTCAATGCCTGAAACAAGTGTGTGGCTTGCTGTTCCCAAATATTTCACTTCAAACTTGTCCTTGACCACCTCTGGAAAATGTCATTTACAAATGCTGTACCCAGTTGCTGAAATGGCTGATATGTTTTGAATGCAGCCCTATGGAGAGTGCTTGCATTTCACATACGTGAGATAGAGACATTTAGAAGCTAGAAATCTAAAAGACTTTTCCACCAGCAAACCACAGAATGATGTGCTCAGAGGAGCCTTTGGAGAGAAGCCAACATGAGTGGGAGTATGAAGGAGAATTTGGTTTTCCTTTGTTCCTCTGGGCTTGGTTACCATGTTGGTAAAAATGAATACCTAGTTGCAAAAAGACTTTGCTGTCAGAACAAAATGCATTTCACATTGTGTAAACTCTAGCTGAGAGTGTTGTGCCAAGCCCGCTTTATTCCTGCAGATCAGTTTTAGTTGAATAGATCTGTTGAGGGGGACTGTTGTCAAGCAGTGAACATATGGTTTATCTGACACTGGATGAAACATTGACAGTGAAAAGGCATTGACAAGAAAAGGAAAAGTGTTCCCATCCTGCAGTGTCCACGGTGCTGAGGGGAGTATCTGATGGGCAGTGAAGGGGGCTTGACCTGAAGGAAATGACCTGTGCCTTAATATAATTTGACCTCCTTTAGAAATTAATCATGTACCATAGAAGCAGGATATTCACAGAAGCCTTATTTGTAGCAGTGAAAATGGAAAATAACCTCAAATAATCTGTCTCTCAGTAAAGGAATGGTTAAGCTATGGACTACTATGCAGTCCTTTAAAAGAATGAGATGGAGCTCATTAGACAGAACAGTAGATCTCAAGCATAGTCAACCCAATGCCCCTTTTTATACCAAATGTCTTACAGCCTGAATGAAATTCATGAATACATATAACTACATATACCTACACATAAGATTTCAAAAAAAAAAAAAATGCATTCTATAAACCTAACTATAACATAAGACAGAAAGGAAAGGAAAGTAACTTGTAATAAAATTGTGTGTATTTCACTGTCAGTGCTCAGACAGGACTAGACTAGGAGACATAATGAAGTGGTCAGAAGTTTGTCCCATGGGTAGAGCCAGGAGAGTGGTCCTGAGGCAGGTGTGAGCAGCTCAGTTACCAAAAGAAGCATTGCTAATGGAATGAGGTTTCTTTTAAAATGGTGAATAACTCCTCTAAAATTATGAACAAAACAAAGTAGTTTCTCTATAGTGCTAGGATGCGGGGTGAGGCTTGGCTGTGTAGGATTGCGGATGCATTGCCCCCATACTTCCAAATATCTAGAGTCTGGTAGTGCCCTTTAAAGACCTTGGGCTCCTGACACCTGCTCATTCTGTGGATGAAGAGACCAATGTGCAGAGAGGGGAAGGGACTTGTCTGTGGTTAAGAGCAGAGTGGGGACTAGGACCTAAAGCCTTTTAAATTGTACTTATTTATTAAGCACCTCCTGAGTGCCTTCCTCCCTGCCAAAGCTTAGTGGGAAGAACACTGGTTCTCGGTTTTAGTGAGTCCTAGTCCTGCCAGACCACTTAAACCTCTCTGAGCATTATTTCGTTTTTTTATTATTTTTGAATAGCTTATTTACTTTGAAGGCATCTCAAACTTATAGAAGAGTTACAAATACAGAACAAAGAACCTCCTCCACTCTGGATCATTTGAGAATAAGCTGCCACCTGATGCACTATCACCCCAGAATATATTACTGCATATTTCCTGCAAACAAGGACATTCTTCTACAGAACTGCAAGCCAGCCACAGAATCAGGAAATTAACATTGATATGCTACTACTCGATTATCTTTAGACCCCTATCACACTTTGCTAAGTGTCTCCATAATGGCCTTTTAGTAAAAGGCCCAGTTCATAATCACACTTGGCAACTTGAGCAGTCTGGAACTGTTTCTCAGTCCTTCCTTTACTCCCATGGTCTGGAAGCTTTTGGTGAATACAGGCCAGTTATTTTGGAAATACCCCACATGGAAGGTTTGTCTGCTGTTGGCATGATTAGATTCAAGATTAGATTCATCTTTGACAGGACCACTGCAAAAGTAATGCCGTGTCTTTCTATTGTCAACTTTGTTTTAAGTGTGATTGTAATGAACACTGTATTCATTTACGGTAGCCTCACCCCAGACAGCGCTGGGCTAAGTGCTTTACCTGCATGATCTCATTTAGTTCTCATATGGCGTATATCCCATGACGCTTGCTGTTCTAGAGATGAGCAGGCAGTGCCTCAAGAGAATCAGTAACTTGATCAGTGATGATCAGAGATGAACCAAGACTTGGATACAAGTGTTCTAGTTTTAAAGTTCCGGGAATGTATTGACTAATGTCAGAGAGGACCGGAGCCAGACACTAGACAGATTTTATTCAGAAGCTATTGCAGTAGGGGAAAAGAGACTTTGCTGTAGAACGGAGATCAGCCCCAAATTCAACAGGGACAATTGGGAATGTGTAGCCAAGGAGGAGGGCGAGGGTGTCAGTGGGTGGGAAATTACTGAGAGAAGGCATCAAGGGTAGGGGGATTCTTGCTAAACTGACTTAACAGTCTTCTTGCTCTGGGCTCATGCAGGCTCATCAAGGGCAGGGCCAAGGTTGAGGCTTCGTCAAGAAGAGGGCTCAGAGGAGCCTGACTGAAGTCTGGTAAGGAGAGTCTTCATCACTATTCATGGGCCTTATCGAATAACTTGCATTCTGTTATATATTTATATTTTCAATTTACATACATATTCCTTTTCTTACTTGCTCAAGTCAGGTAATGATCAACATGCCCTTTTGACAGATGAAGACTCTGAGGCGCAGAGAAGCTATAAGTGACTTGGCTGGGCCACGTGCTATGTCAGCAGCATGCCTTGAACTGGGCCCACACCTCATTCCTGGCGCAGGGACCATCCCTCAATTGGGCTTGGCAATGAAGCTGGCAAGAATAAAGTGGGCAGATATTAACCAGTTGGGATTGAGATTCGGAGCACAGCAGAGCACAGTAGATCAGATCAGCGAAAGACAAGGATGAGATGAGAATGAAAACGTGGGCTCCCAGCCTTATGAGCCTGGGACAGCCACGCGCAGCCCAGCATGGTTGCAGATGGGCTGAATAGCTGGTGACGGGAGGGGTCCCTTCCTCCTCCCAAAGTGCCTCCAGCCATCCTTGCAAGGCCGAGGGAGGGTGGGACTCACACCAGGATTCCTCTTAGTACTTCTGGGGCCCAGTAGTAAATTAGACCTCCCCTTTGTGAATGGGGATTACAGGCACCCTGCAGAGAAGCTCTGTAGTCTCTGGAACTTGACATGCTTCCTGCAGGCTTCCACATTTGCATTGGCATCCTCCCCCTTGCTGCTCCCCAGGTCCCAGCACACTGCCCTGTCCTGTCCTTGCTCCATCTCAGGATCCCAGATGCTTGTCACAGGTTGGGGAGCTCCCAGGAAGGATGAGCTAGAAACTGTGGTTCTCAAAATATGGTTCCAGACTAGCAGCATCAGCACCAACTGGGATCTTGTTGGAAATGCAAATTCTTGGGCTCCATCCCAGTCCCAGCAAATCAGAAATTCTGAGGTGGGGCCTAGGAGTCTGTTTTAACAGGCACTGCAAGTTATTCCAATAACCTGGCTCAAGCTTGAGCCCCGGCACATAAGAGAGATGGGGACAGAGGCCACGTACCTCAAACAGGAGCCCAGAGATGGGCTTCCATTCTCTTAGTCGCCCTGTTGGAGGAGCTGCCTCGGCTTCACCACTTCCGGGGATATGTGCCATTCTGTCCTACTTAAAGGGCACACGTTCAAGGCAGTTCCTTGTGGCCACGTAGGGTGGGATGGGGGTGGGGGCTGCACTTTGAGCCAAGAACCTTTTAGCACACTGAGACTGTCAGGCAGGAATTCCTCTGCTTAGAAAAGAGGTTAATCTGAAGAAACTGCTGAGAAAAGATGAAATAGAGGTTTTCTGTTTGTGCAGGGAAAACATTGTTCCTGCTTTGGAAAAACATAAAACAAAACAAAAAACGGATACCATTTTGCATTGCTGGGTCAGACAGGGAGTGCCATAGACTCAGAGATATGGAGATCCTGGTGCCAACGGACAGCTCAGCCTGAGCTGAAGTCCATTTCTGGGATGGTGACGTCCACTGTGCTTACTTTCCCCAGAGTCGCTGACCCTTCAGGGGTCCACAGACACCACCCTTAGGTCCCTATGTGTTATCCCTCAAGTCTTCACCAGTCTGAAGTGAAGTGAGAGACATAAAGACACTTTTGTAATGCTCAATATGTCCAGTTACAGGATTACTTTTTATTTTGAGATTATGCCCTTCCTACTTTTGGGGATTTAAAGTGTCCTCTCTTTTAGGAAGCAGTAGTGATACTGGATGGTTTATAGGGGACAAAGTAGATAATGTGTGGTTCTTAATGTTGTAACTATGGCAAACCTGGCACGCCTATGTCAGAGCTCCCATTTTTATTTTTATGCTTATCTGGCTCTTGTCCAGTCCTCCTGTTTCGCCCTCAACCAGAGAGGTTAAGTGAGACGCCCAGGTCACACAGCCGTGTCTAGAAGGCAGGTGTCTCCTCCCATTGTCTCTCCCCAGAGAGGACACTTTCACCCACCTGTGAGCTCTCTGTGGGTTTACCCTTTCCCTCTGTCACCTTCTCATCTGCACCCCTTGTCCTTCCACCCCCTTTGTGGTTGTGGGGGTAATTTGAGATAACGGGTGGAAAAACGCTTTTCAAATTCCTCTGCGAAGGTAAAGGGTTCTGGGCCGCCCTTTCTGCTCGCTCACAGGCACAAGCCTGCGGGAAGCGTCTGCCACACGAAGCAGTTAGTCACAGTTCCCGTGTGAGCAGACCAGTTGGTGGGGGCTGGCCGGGTTAGGGGAGGGTGATGCCAGGGAGACTGTTGCCATGGTGACTTGGTGGTAGCCCTCCCCAGCTTCCCTAATCCCAACCCCTGCAGCCAGCTTTCCAAAGCCCTGCTTTCCAGCACAAGGAAAAGCTGTTTCTCCACCTCTGTGAAGCCAGGGTTGTTTCTGACAGCTGGAACCCAGCCACTCGGACGGTCCTGCATCCAGCCGGGCTAGGGGAGTGGGGTGAGCCTCGCTGGCTCTGTGAGGATGTGCTGTGACACAGAGCCCGCTGTGTGAAGTGACATGCAGCGAGTGCTCCTTCCTTTGTTTCTCTCTGATTTATCCCAGTTTTGTTCATAAAGGTGATTTGATTCTGTGGTCATTTTAAACAATGAGCAGCTCAGCCTCATTCGCCCCATGATTACAGCTCAGCCTCTGACTGTAATTGATGTCAGCCAGGCTGGCTAATGTTATATCTTACAAAGATTGGCTCATTAATTGACTGTAGAGATGTCACCCCCACACTGGAGGTATTAGCAATCAGCAGCCTGAAGTAGTGCTGATTCAGCAACGGCAGGGCTGCAGTTTCAGTTCGTTTCTTTAGGCTGAAATCCCAGCAGTGGGATACCTAAGCTATAGGGCACGGGTATCTACATGGGTCTTGATATGCTACGCTAAATATTTGCCCCCAAATATTGTATCAGATCTGAATGCCATTAGCCATTTATGAATGTTCTCATTTCTCCACAGTCCTACCAGCATTTGCTTTATTAATTCCATTTTTTGTGCTAATTTATAGGTATAAAGTGATGCACTGTTTCCTTACCTTGCGTTTGAGGGGGCTTGAGTAGTTTAATTTGCATATCTTTGATTACTAATTTATTGTATATGCTTATTATTTGTATTTCCTCCAGTGCATTATCTGTTTATGTCCTTTGCTCAGTTTGGTTGAGTTTTTTAAGCAGCTTTATTGTCACCCAGGAGCCTCATGGACTGAACAGGCACAATTCCCCAGCGTCTGGAGCACAGGTAGCCTAGCAGAATTGCCACGCAGCTCACCCGCCCAGGGCTCTGCTGCGGAAGGCAGAGGGGACCAGGGGAGGGCAGGGAGGCCATTTTAAGGGTGTCATCGAGCTCAGTTGCATACATTCATTAAGTCCAGTTTTGAAGGTCCTTTATTCCTTCACCTGAGAAAAGGAAGGGCTGACTAGATACCTCTGTGTCTGTTCCAGTCCCCTAATCCTTAAGTCTGATGACTCAGTGGGCAGGTGCAGAGATGAACACAGCATGGTGCTGTCCTCAGGGTGCTGGTGATCGTGGGAGGATGCATGGACATGTCACTGCCCACGAGCTGCCTGTGTTGGCGCCATGTGAGTGGTGCCGTTTGCATGGGTACTGGGGACCCAGAGGATAGAGATGGCCATGTGAGCTGCAGCCGTCCAGCCATGGAGGATAGCCCTGGAGACTAGGTAAGATTTGGCCAGCTGGAGAGACAAACAGGACTTGCTAGGTGAGGGGGAAGCTTCTCCGCACACCGGTGTTTGTGGGATGGTAAGGAATCAAGTCAGGCCAGAGCGCAGGGTTCCCGTGGGAGCTGGGCCAACTCTAGGCCAGGGAGGAGGAGTGGGTCTGGCCACATGTGAGTGGGGCACAGAAGGCTTTCTGGTGGCGGGAGCATGAGGTGAGCACCGTGTTGTAGGTGGGTCGGGAAGGCACTGCCAAGGTGGATACTGTACAAGCTGTTCAGCTCTCCAGAGGGACCAGCAAAGGCTCTGGGCTAATAGGTTCTACATCAGCAGATACTGGCTGCTGGGATGATATGAGACTTTGTGAGCGGTCCAGAATGTGCTCTGTGGTCGTGGTCTTGGCCTTGACGGAGCCTGAACCACCCTCCCTCCCCACCCAATCCAGCCCCACAGCCCTAGAAATGAAAGCTAGTGATGTCCAGTGAGAGGGACCTGGGTCTTGCAGTGCGTGCTCGTACTGGGTTGGTGGTGATGTGTTACGGGTTGCTATCTGTTGGGTATGTCCAAGGGAGAAGGAAGCCTGAGTGATGTTTTTGTGTGTGCTGGTAATTTGGGGTAACCATGTCTGAAGTGGTTCTGTAGGGCTTACCCTAAAGTAAAACTCGGTGCAATTTTGGCAGCATTTTCATGTGGTCCACATGGTCCTTGATTTATACCCTGCCTGATGTTCCTGTTGGAGGGTTGCATGTGGGTAGGGCTCGCCTCCTCAGTGAGAGAGTAAGGGAAGGTCCATACTAGTCTTTTCCTCAGAGTCTCCACGGGGCCTGCCTGTAGAACTGAGGCTTGGTATGTGTGCAAGATACAGCTAATGCTTGATTATGGGCCACCTCTCAAGGCCTCTTATCCTTCAGCTTCACACTTCTGAGGGACTGGAAGCATGATGTGACAGTTTGGACTGTGAGACAGGGACCAGGGCCATATCTAGCTCTGCCTTCCTCTAGCTGCACAGCCTAGAGCTGGTCATTTTATCCTCCTGAGGTTCAGTTTCCTCGACTGTAAACTGAGTCACTGTCAAATGGGAGGAAATCTGTCTCAGATTCCTTTCCGTGTTCATGTTCTTTCATATGCTTGTGTGACTTTCCAGAGATAGGAATTCCAGCCCCGTGACCAGACACACCCAGAATGTGTGCTGAAAGGACAGAGAAAATGACCTTTGTTCCCTCTGTACCTTCCTTCTGTCCCTCCTGCTTTGCCCCCCACTCACCAAACCTAAGATGGCATTGGTCCAAGGCATTCTGTTCAGACCACCTGCTGCTACTTGGTGCAGGAAATAGACCTCGGTGATGACTTGGAAGACATAGAGTGGATGTACCCCCCAAATGCCTTTTCCTGACCACCACGTCCTGCCCAAGGGAGTGCTTGGGGAGGCCTGTGAAGCTCAAGCTGAAGCCACCTGACACTCATGTTCCAAGAAGACCTGGCAGTGAGAGTTTGGGATCCATTCATGAGCCTGGTGTCCAAGACGTGAAGATGCTTTGTGATGCAGGGAGTGGGTCTAAGGAGAGGGCTCCAGGAAGAACTCTTGGGTGGGTGTCTAGGGTGGGAAAAGGAGGCATCCTTCAGATGAACTCTATTTTGCAAGACACCGTCCTATGAGAAAACGGCTCTCCGAAGCCTGTGACTTAGTGCTTTCTCACGTAGTTCTGGCTCTTCTGGGCCATTATTATACACTACAGCAGTAATCATCACCATGATAACAACAACACTGCATTGGTTCAGTCTCTTAACTTGAAATAAATAAGACAGCTGATCTAGTGTGAGCTCCAACTCCAGTCTCTCTACCCCGTCATCACTTAATAATGATTATGGAGCCCCTCCTGGGCAAACAGCGCCCTGCCCAGCACTTGAGATATTAAATCCACCCAGAAGCAGGCTATAATAATGCTGACCCCGCAGGGATGTTCCAAGAATTAATTCCTGTGGGCTCTCCATTCCGCTCTTCTCCGACACATTCAATCTTAGGAACCCAAGAGTTGGTGACGTTTATACCATGAATTAAGACATTCTGCTGTTGCCCCTAGAACTCTTCATTACAATCCTGAGTCGATCAATGGCAGAGAGGAATACTATTTATTAGTTAAGTGGATGCTATTGAATTCTTAATTTAAGTGGCTTTTAATTCAGTGTTTTACTTGCTGTCCTTCATTTTGCCCTTGCTCATACAAATTTGCCCATTAAAGCCCGGTGTGAGGCCACGCTGCTGATTTTTATCATGATTTTGTCTTTCTGGAGGATGTTTTTCAGCTGGGAAGAAGGCAAGATTCTCAGAGTGGGCAGAGAGGTCCAACCTCCAGGCCTAGAACAGACTTCTCTGCTATCGGCTGGGAGGAAGTGGGCAATCAGGGAGGGAGGTGAGTGAGTCAAAACTGCCTTCCAAATAAGGGTCTACAGTTAATTGGGCCTTCACTGGTGTTTCTTGCTTTGGTTTTACCAGCTTGAAAATTTTACTGCCACTCTTCCACTCAGAGATGAGTCACAGAGATGGTAAAGTGGGAGGCGTGGGGCATCTCCCGGACCAGAAGGAGGCTCAGACTCGCTCCTGCATGGTGGCTGTCAGGGTCTGGCTTGACCTTCTTCTGCTGGATACCCAGTGGTAGCTGATGGTGGCCACTCCTTGTTGCAGTGCGCATGGTTTTTAACAGTTTTATTGAGATATAACTGAAACAAAATAAATTGCGTATGTTTAAGTGTACAATTTGATAGGTCTTGACATATACACCTGTGACATCAGCACCATAGTAAAAATAAGTATCCTTCACCCCCAAGGTTTCCTCATCCCCCTTCATAATCGTACCCTCCACTCCTTCCCATCCCCAGGGAGCAGGAGATGCCCTGTAATAGATTTGCTTTCTATCACTACATACACATTATTTGCATTTTCTAGAATTTTATATAAATAGGATCATAGAATATGTACGCTTTTTTTCTGGTTTCTTTCACTCAGTGCAGTTATTTTGAGATTAATCCATGTTGTGGCATGCACCGATAGTTTATTCATTTTTATTGTTGAGTAGCATTGCATTGTGTGGATATATTATAGTTGTTTATCTATTTATCTGATGCGCATTTGGATTATTTCCAGTTCTTGGCTATTATAAATAAAGTTGTTATGAACATTCAAGTATGAATCTCTATGTAGGTAGATGCTTTCATTTCTCTTGGAGAGAGACGAGAATGACTGGATTACAGAGGTAGGTATATCTTTAACTTTTAAAGAAACAGTCCAAGCTGTTTTCCAAAGTGCTCATACCATTTCCCACTCCCTTCAGGAGTATCTGAGAGTTCCAGTCATCCCCCATCCTCCAAAACATTCAGCATGCTCAGTTTTTTTAAATTTCAGTCATTGTAATTGTTGGATTGTGGCATCTCATTGTGATTTTAATTTGTATCTCCCTTTTCAGTGCTGACGTTGATCATCTTTTCATCTGCTTGTTTGACGTTCTTATATCTTCTTTGATGCAGTGTCTGTTCAAGTCTTTTGCCTGTTTTGGAGAAGCTAGATTATTTCCTTATTGCTGAGTTTGCAGAGTTTTTTTTTTAATTCCAGGTACACAATCTTTATCAGATACACAGTTTGAAAATATTTCTACCAGTCTGCAGATTGTCTTTTCATTCTCTTAGCAATGTCCTGCAAAGACCAGACATGTCAAGTTTTGGTAAAGTCCAAGTTTTCAATTTTTTTCTTTTCTGGATAATGCCTTTGGTGTCATATCTAAGGGACAAATCTGGTCCCTGCTTCTCCATCTTGGCTGGAAGCAGAAGTCTTCCCTGGGCTTTGATTACTTTTGGAAACATTTTTATGTTTATCTTATTTTGTCCTGACTCTACCCTTGTCATGTGAGGGATTTTTGCATTCTCACTTTATGGATGAGGAAACTGAGGACTTGAGAGAAGAATTGACTTTCCCAACATCACATAGAAAGTCAGTGGCAAGAGAGAAAGGTAAAATGTTTTGACATTGAATTATATTACACTTTCTATACAAGTTGTCCCAATTCATGATACCTCTACAGTGCATTGTTAGCATATAGTCTGAGGAAGAAATGGAAGCTCAGGAAGGTGAAGAAACTTTCCCCAAGCCACACAGCTTAAAATAAGTTTTGAACCTATAATTGAATCCAGAGCTGGTATTGCTTTATAATACAGTGGCCCCATTCTTTCTGGATAATAAGTGCTTGTTTCATTTGTTTTTAAAGGTTTACTTGTTCTTTCATTAATTTATTATCTTAACTTTTATTGGCTATCTTTTGTGTAACAGTCACAATGTTAAATTCTGGATAAAAATATAGGTAAAAACAAACATGGTAGTCCCTGCCTCCCAGGGTCCTAACTATAGGATGGAAATTAGAAAAGAATACACATAAATGCTATAAACTATTTTATTTAATAGGTTTACTTTTTTTTTTTTTAAGACATTTTACTTTTGAACATGTATCAAGGTTTTAGTTCAAGCAGGTCACAAGGAAAAAGGCTTAAGCAAGCCAATTTTAGATTGTCCCACAAAAAAATTTTATAGGAAAACAGAATGATTAGGTTATCACTGTTAGACTGCATACAAGAAAAAAGGATTGTTTCCAGATCATTAGGTTCTGACTGACAGTCAGCTGAGTGGGTGGGTAACTAGCTTCCCAGAAGAGGTCTTAATCTCATTAAAGTTTATCAGAAAATTGCTTAAGCATTTTATCAACGCTAATTTTTTCCCAGAAGGAGGTTGCGAATTACATCATGCAAAAAGGTCTGTCCCATACCAGGTCTGGGACCATGTTTCTTTATTAAGAATGTGCACAGAATAGACTGGAGGAGAGGAAGAATGGGTGAATTCTATTCGGGGGGACAATGCAGTGATCACTAACATTGTGTGAGTGTTTATTATGTGGCAGGCACTGTTCCCTTTGCTTGGCAGATGTTAACTCATTTAATGCTTATTGTTCCCCAGATTACAGAGGAGGAAAGTGAGGCACAGAGTTTAAGTAACTTGCTCAAGTTTTCACAACTAGGATGTGGTAAAAAAAAAAAAGAAGCCGAGAAGGTATCATAAAGAAGGTTGGGGAATCTGTTCTCCAGGTGGGTGATGGGGAGGAAAGTATTCCAGGCAGATGCAACCTCCACTCCACTCTGAGCAATCACGTCATGCTTGTTGTTAGAGGTGCGGAGGGTCTGAGCTCATGGGTCTACTTGCCCCCTAGGTATGATGACCGGGAAATCGCTTGGGGTTGTGGCTTCTGTTTAGAGGGTGTCTGACTCAAGTCCCAGCTGTGTTTTCAGACCATGTGTTCTGATTTGGGTGGAGTGGAGACCTCCCTCCACCTAGAAGCTCTCAGATGTATAAGCAAAGCTTCCAGCCAAGGCAAAAACACTTTAGCCTATGGGGACATCAATAGGCAGCATGAATGCTTATGAGGGTCATTTTCACTCTAACCTGAGTGTTCTGTTTTGTTTATGTGTTTGACTTATTTCTACATATTTGGCATTAAGTGCCATGGCAGAGGGAGTGTTGAAAGCTGTGGTAAGAGAGATCCTACTATTGTAGGGTAAATACAGGTAAAGATAGTAAAGTTTTACACAGACATAGACGAATTGCTAGTTCGTGCAGGGTTGTTCCAGACACAGGAAGAGCCTTTCAGAATCTAACCTGTTAGAAATTATGAGAGCTTCTGGATGGGAAATTTAAAGAGACCATTTAAAAAATAGTATTTCTTATAATTCACTATGAATTTCCACTAACCTCAATCCAACTACTACATTATTTTTACATGTTATCTTTGAAATGTACATACATGCTGGGCATTTTGTCTGTGGTACATAACTACTATTTTGTATTCTGCTTGTTTTCAGTGACCAGTGGATCATAAACATTTTTCATGTTTCTGTGTAATTATCATTTTAATGGTCACATAATATTCCACTGTGCCGAGGTACTGTAATTTATTAAACCATTCCCCTTAATGTTGGCCATTTATGTTTTCAGTTTGGGGCTTTTATAGATAACACTGCAGTGAGCATCTTCTTGCAAATAGCTTTTTGCAGCTGTTGAATTTCCATAGGAATAATTCCTAATAGAGGAATTACTGGTAGAGGACACAGACATCTATATGGTTCTTTCTCTGCATTGCTGAATTGCTTTCCAAAAATATCGTTCAACACTGTGTCATCACTCTGGAATGCGTCTCCTAGTTTCATCTCAACATCAATATTAGTTAGCAAAAGCTTTTTTTTGTGTGTGGCTAATTTGACTGATAAACTGGTATCCCAATTTGCTTTAATTTACATCCTTTGTTTACTAATGAAGATTACTATTTCTCCATGTGTTTATTTATGTTGTATTGAACTATCTGTGAATTATGTGTTCATTTATCTATTATGGATTTGGTGTTTTTCTTATAAATTGAAATGGACTTTTTATAGACTATAAGTATTAATTATTTTTGCCTTGTCAACTCAAATATTTACCCCAGTTTGTTGTCTTTTTAACTTTAGTTTTCATTATAGAGAAGGTTTAATATTATTAGGTATGGGAATTGTCCATCTCTTCATCTGTGAGTATTTTTTATTTTTCCAAAGAAGAGAAAGTAATTCCTCTTTGGATCTTTTGAGTATTTTATATGCCTTTCATTTAATCATTTATTCAGCACAGAATTATCTAGTGCCTTTCATGGGCCAGATATTTTTGTAGGCTCCAAGGATATAAAATTCCCATCTTATTGGCCATTATATTCTAGTGAGAAAGGAGACAATAAGCACATACTAACTAATGTGTCAGGGAGCGATAAATCTTGTAAAGAAAGTGAAGAATGACAAAGGAAAGATTTAGTGCTCAGGAAAGCCCACTGATAGTGATATTTGAGATGGGAAGGACCACTATCAGCAGATATCATTTGAGCAGAGACCTGAATAAGTGACAGTGGGAACAGCAAGTGCAAAGGCCCTGAGATGGAGGACATATATAGCATATTGAGGAAACAGGGAAGCCCTGTGTTTGGAGCAGAGCAAACACAGGAGAAAATGAGGGAAAATGAGGTTGTTACCAGATGATATGGACCCTTGTAAGGGCATTCGATTCAATCTGAATTAGATGGGAAGCCACTCAAGTAGAGAGAGCGTGGTAGAGACATTATCTGACTTACAGCTTAACAGGATCACTAGGTATTTTCACATTTGAATCATTTGGGCTGATTTAATTTTCTAGGTATATAATTACATCATATACAAGCAATACTTTTCTCTCTCCCTTTTCAACAGTTATTTCCCTTATGCTGTCTTCATCTCTTGTATTTTTGACAAGCACTTTCAAGACAATGTTAAATAATTACACTTTTACTAATGATTTCAATAACAATGATATAGTAGGCATCTTTATATGTTCTGGAATTTAAACTCAATTATAATTTAGTTTAAATATAGATGCTCTGTGTTATTAACAGAAATTCTTTTTATTCTCATTCTGAAAGTTTTATTAGAAACGATGGTTGAATTCTATAAAATATCTTTTAACAATGCAGGAAAATTACAGGATGCATTTCCTATTTAGCATCTTGATATGATGTAATATATTGTTAGAGCCCCTTGTATGAAGCAATTCTTGCCTGTAGCTCTAGGGTAACCCCTACTCATCATGGTGTAATTTTGGAATATTGAGTATATTGCTTTTCTTTTAAGACTATCCTATCTGTGCTCCTAGTCAGCTTGGCCTGGCACGCTTTATCTCTGACTCAGTCCTGGCCTTGACCATGGTTGAGGGGCGTCCTGAGGCAGAGATGGCCAAGCAGAGTCTGGGGGAGTAGAGACACCTAATAATGGTACTTTCAACTCACACCCTCAAGCAAGACATGGTGTCCCATTCTTCTTTGTAATTTTAATTTCATTTTTAGATTTTTTTTTATATTTTTAGATTTTTATCCAACTATGTATGTCCATAGTTTAAAAGAATCAACTAGTTCAATAAGACATATTACAAAAAATAGCAGTCCTCTCCCCATGCTACCTCATTTTCCAGAGACAACCACTTTTTTCTTTGTTTGCTGTATTTCTTTCTAAATTTTAGTTTATCTATCTCTAAGTAATATGTCTATACCACTACTTTTTCATTTTTAAATTTTAAACACTATTATTTATTGACTTTGCACTATAGATGATGACGATGCAGCTCTCTCTACCCTAGATCAACACCAGAAACACATAGTTCCCCTACCCCATCCTGAACTCATAATTGTGATTAGATCAATACACTGTTTACATTGTTGACATGATATATGCTGGTTACACCTGAGCTATGTAATATACTATATGATTCCTTTTTGGCACAACTTTTTGTTTTCTCTGGAGTTAATAATTGTCTTTGGTTTTGTTTATATGTTTGTTTGGTTAGTTTTCTGTGTATTTATCATTAGTTCAGCCCCAAATGTTCCCTTAGTCGAATAAATACCTTTCCAGCCCTTGAAAAAAAAAAAAAGCAATCTGTCAATTTCATCTCCTTGTAGAAATCTCTCTGCAAACTTTTGACCTGTTCCATTCTTTTCTTTTTAATTTAATTTATTTATTTATTATCTTTTTGGAGGTACACCAAGTTCAATCATCTGCTTTTATACACATATCCCCGTATACCCTCCCTCCCTCGGCTCCCGCCCACCCTCCCCATCCCAGTCCTCTAAGGCATCATCCGTCCTCGAGTTGAACTCCCTTTGTTATACAGCAACTTCCCACTGGCTATCTATTTTACAGTTGGTAGTATATATATGTCTGTGCTACTCTCTCACGTCATCTCAGCTTCCCCTTCACCCCATGCCCCCCCAAACCTCGAGTTCTCCAGTCCATTCTCTGCATCTGCGTCCTTGTTCTTGTCTTGTCACTGAGTACATCAGTACCATTTTTAGATTCTGTATATGTGCGTTAGCATACAATATTTGTCTTTCTCTTTCTGGCTTACTTCACTATGACAGACTCTAGGTCTATCCACCTCATTACATATAGCTCCATCTCATCCCTTTTTATAGCTGAGTAATATTCCATTGTATATATATGCCACATCTTCTTTATCCATTCATTTGTTGATGGGCATTTAGGTTGCTTCCATGTCTTGGCTATTGTAAATAGTGCTGCAATGAACATGATGGTACATGTTTCTTTTGGGATTATGGTTTTCTTTGGGTATATGCCCAGTAGTGGGATTACTGGATCATATGGTAGTTCTATTTGTAGTTTTTTAAGGAACCTCCAAATTGTTTTCCATAGTGGCTGTACCAACTTACATTCCCACCAACAGTGCAGGAGAGTTCCCTTTTCTCCACACCCTCTCCAGCATTTGTTGTTTCGAGATTTTTTGATGATGGCCATTCTGATCGGTGTGAGGTGATATCTCATTGTGGCTTTGACTTGCATTTCTCTGATGATTAGTGATGTTGAGCATCTTTTCATGTGTTTATTAGCCATCTGTATGTCTTCTTTGGAGAAATGTCTATTTAGGTCTTCCGCCCATTTGAGCATTGGGTTATTTGCTTTTTTGGTATGAAGCTTCATGAGCTGCTTGTATATTTTGGAGGTTAATCCTTTGTCCGTTGTTTCATTGGCAACTATTTTTTCCCATTCTGAGGGTTGCCTTCTAGTCTTGTTTATGGTTTCTTTTGCTGTGCAAAAGCTTTTAAGTTTCATGAGGTCCCATTCATTTATTCTTGATTTTATCTCCATGATTCTAGGAGGTGGGTCAAAAAGGATCTTGCTTTGATGGATGTCATAGAGTGTTCTGCCTATGTTTTCCTCTAGGAGTTTTATAGTGTCTGGCCTTCCATGTAGGTCTTTAATCCATTTGGAGTTTATTTTTGTGTATGGTGTTAGGAAGTGTTCTAATTTCATTCTTTTACATGTTGCTGTCCAATTTTCCCAGCGCCACTTATTGAAGAAGCTGTCTTTTTTCCATTGTATATTCGTGCCTCCTTTGTCAAAGATAAGGTGCCCATATGTGTTTGGGCTTACTTCTGAGTTCTCTATTCTATTCCATTGATCGTCCTTTCTATTTTTGTGCCAGTACCATACTGTCTTGATCACTATGGCCTTGTAGTATAGTTTGAAGTCAGGAAGCCTGATTCCACCAACTCCATTTTTCCTTCTCAAGATTGCTTTGGCTATTCGGGGTCTTTTGCGTTTCCATACAAATCGTAAGATTTCTTGCTCTAGTTCTGTGAAAAGTGCCATTGGTAATTTGATGGGGATTGCATTGAATCTGTAAATTGCTTTGGGTAGTACAGTCATTTTCACGATGTTGATTCTTCCAATCCAGGAACATGGTATGTCCCTCCATCTGTTTGCGTCGTCTTTGATTTCTTTCATCAATGTCTTAAAGTTTTCTGCATACAGATCTTTTGCCTCCTTAGGCAGGTTTATTGCTAGGTATTTTATTGTTTTTGTTGCAATGGTGAATGGGAGAGTTTCCTTAATTTCTCTTTCTGCTCTTCTGTTGTTAGTGTATAGGAATGCAAGAGATTTCTGTGCATTCATTTTGTATCCTGCTACTTTACTAAACTCATCAATGAGTGCTAGCAGTTTTCTGGTAGAGAGTCTTTAGGGTTTTTTATGTATAATATCATGTCATCTGCAAAGAGTGACAATTTTACTTCTTCTTTTCCAGTTTGGATTCCTTTTATTTCTTTTTCTTCTCTGATTGCTGTGGCTAAAACTTCCAAAACTATGTTGAATAATAATGGTGAGAGTGGACACCCTTGTCTTGTTCCTGTTCTTAGAGGGAATTCTTTCAGTTTTTCCTCATTTAGAACGATTTTGGCTTTTGGTTTCTCATATATGGCTTTCATTATGTTGAGGTAATTTCCTTCTATGCCCATTTTCTGAAGAGCTTTTATCATAAATGGATGTTGAACTTTGTCAAAAGCTTTTTCTGCATCTATTGAGATGATCATATGGTTTTTATCCTTCAATTTGTTGATATGATGTATCACGTTGATTGATTTGCATATATTGAAGAATCCTTGCATCCCAGGGATAAACCCCACTTGATCATGGTGTATGATTTTTTCAATGTGCTGTTGGATTCTGTTAGCTAGTATTTTGTTGAGCATTTTTGCATCTATATTCATCAGTGATATTGGTCTGTAATTTTCTTTTTTTGTGACATCTTTGCCTGGTTTTGGTATCAGGGTGATGGTGGCCTCATAGAATGAGTTTGGGAGCGTTCCTCCTTCTGCAATATTTTGGAAGAGTTTGAGAAGGATAGGTGTTAGCTCTTCTCTAAATGTTTGATAGAATTCACCTGTGAATCCATCTGGCCCAGGGCTTTTGTTTGTTGGGAGATTTTTAATCACATTCTCAATTTCCGTACTTGTGATTGGTCTGTTCATAGTTTCTATTTCTTCCTGGTTCAGTCTTGGAAGATTGTATTTTTCTAAGAATTTATCCATTTCTTCCAGGTTATCCAATTTATTGGCATATAGTTGCTTGTAGTAGTCTCTCATGATCTTTTGTATTTCTGAGGTGTCCGTTGTGACTTCTCCTTTTTCATTTCTAATTCTGTTGATTGACCTGTTCCATTCTTGTCTGATTGCTTTCTGATATACAGCTATCAGTCTGAGATCCTCATTCACCATCATTTTAAGGAGTCCCTTACTCTCTCCTGTTTGAACCCCTCTTTCCTGGATCTTTTATCTTCTCCTTTCTTGGTTTGCTTCCTTGTTTTGATGTAACACATCCTTTAGTAGCTTCATGAGAAAAGGTACTTGGATGCTTCCTTCCTCTGTTCTTCATAATAAATCAGATAAACATAATAAATCACATAAAAAATTCATAAAATTTGTACATACAGTTTAACACATAGTTATAATGCAAACACCCAAGTAACCACCATCCATGTCAAGAACCCTTAAGAACTTTCCTCCCCTGAGAGGTAACTATTAGCCTTATCTTCATGGTAATAATTTTCTTGGTTTTCTTTTGCCAACTATGTTTTCATCCTAATCATTTAGATTTGCCTGATTTTGAACCAAACAAAAATGGAATAATTACATGAATATAGTTGCAAAAATTCTCAACAAAATATTAGCAAACTGAATCTAACAATACATAAAAAAAGATCATATGCTGCAATCAAGTTGGATTCATCGCAGGGTCATAAGAATGGTTCAACATACACGAATCAGTCATTGTGATGCAACACATCAACAAAAGAAAATACAAAAACCACATGATCATCTCAATAGATGCAGAAAAAGCATTTGATAAAATTCAACATTCATTCGTGATAAGAACTCTTACCAAAGTAGGTACAGAGGGAACATATCTCAACATAATAAAAGCTATTTATGACAAAGCCACAGCCAATGTAATACTCAATGATAAAGAGCCAAAAGCCTTCCCACTAAAATTTGGAACGAGACAAGGATGCCCACTCTTATCACTTCCATTAAACATAGTGTTGGAAGTCCTAGCCACAGCAGTCAGACAAGAAAAAAGAAATAAAAGATATCCAAATTGGAAGAGAAGAGTTAAAGTTGTCATTATATATAGATGACATAATGCTATATACAGTATAGAAAACCCTGAAGACTCCACACAAAAACTACTAGAACTGATAAACTAATTCAGCAAGGTGGCAGGATACAAGATTAACATACATAAATCTGTTGCATTTCTTTAACTAACAATGAAATATCAGAAAGGGAAAGTAAAATAAACAAACAAAAAAACCCTTAAAATTGCATCAAAAAAAGACAAAAGTATAAGGAAAAATGAATAAATTCAGCCTTATAAGTGGGAGATTTAAACACACTTCTCTCAATAGTTGATAAATAAAATAGACTAAAAAGTTAATAACCTAATGGAAGACCTGAAAAGTTAATCAAGATGCTTGATGTAGTGGCCATATGCAGAACCCCGTGCCCAAAATTTGAGAATACATATCCTTCTCAAGGATTACACATATGAGTAATTCCCCAAACCAAACTTGTATGAGGTCACAAAGCAAGGCTCAGTCCATCATAAAAAAGCAAGCTGTGGAAAGAGTGCATGATGTACTATTACTACCTGTATTTTAGCAGGTAAATAAACATATGTACACATTTATATGCTTCGGTAGGCTTAAAATATTTCTGGAAGACTAAACAAAACTATTTCACAGGTGTTTGTTTTTTGTTTTTCTTTTTTCCTGAGGAAGATGACTGGCGGTTAGGATTGGATGGAGACCCAGTTTTCATCATATATATGTGTATTTTTCAATTTTTCTACCTTCAGAGTATCTTTCTTTTTATTGAAATCATAAATTGAAAATATATTTAGGCAGCTATAAAAGGGAATTTTAAGACAGTATTTTACAAAACTATTTGTTTCTGTATACAGTAAACTGCTGTAAGCTCAAGGAGAGATCAGTCTGCCACGGAGTAGCAGGGGACTCCAGGAAGATTGGACTTTTACTGGATCTTGAGATTTGGGTAACATTTGAATTGGGAGAAGGAGGTAGGACACTCTAAGTGCTTAAACCTCTGGAAGCAATTCCACTGAGGCTCATGTGTTGTGATCAATGACCCTGGAAATTGACACATAGGAGGGACCCTCACTAACACAGATTGCTATTAGAAGCAGTAGAGTGGAGATAATGGCCAAGGCGGATGGAGCTGACTGCTGACCCAACAATCCTCAAAGGAGAGGCCAGCCCCAGGTGGGAGTTCCTTTTATGAGATCCCAACATGGCAAGGTTGGGATCTCATAAATGGACTTCTATATCTTCTCGGCCCACAAGCAACCTCCCTCCTTTCTGCAGTTGTTGGGATAATTGAATTGAACATTTCCCTTTATTGAAGAAGCACAGATGAACATCATCCTCTCCCAGAAACCATGAAGACTCTTTTGAAAATAACACCCAAACCTTGATTTTCAAAGCTGTTATCTATTTGGTTATGTTGTGCCTGGGTTTCTGAGTACAGATAAGTGTTTCACAAGTGTCCTTAACTACTAGGAAGTACTGGGGAAAGTAGGTGGAATCTAGCCAGCTAGGACAGGGCTGGTAACATAGGCGGTGAAATAGTGCTGGCTATTGCCAGTGCACTGGTCTTGCCTTTAGAATATCCACAAGGATTGGGGAAAGGGGGTCTTGTCTTTGTTATTGGAGCGTCCAGCCTGGCATTCAAAGACCCTCACAATCTGTTTTCCTTTCCCATTCAACATCCCCACTCCCCCCCCCCCCCATCAAGACCTATATACTATTACCTCACTTTTTTGCCCACATGCCTTGATTGTGTTCATTATTGTGCCATTGTTTATACCCTCTACTCCCAATACACTCAGCTAGGGTGGGGAGTGGTGGAAGTATACAAAGATGATACAGCATTTACCTGTTCTCAATTAATTTTACAACTTTACTGGGGTACTAGGATAAGACTTGAGAAATACATGCATGTGAAACTAGTTAGAATCATCACTGGTTTATGATTGGGAGAAAGCATGGTAGAATGGAAAGTCCCACTAAATTAAGTAGGAGGCAGGAGACGTGAATTTTAGTTTCAGTTCAGTCGCTGACTTCCTGTGTGTTTCTAATGATGGCTGCGAAACTACCCCATAACTTCATGGCTTAAAACAACAATCCATTTTATTTTATCTCATGATTTTGTGGGTCAGGATCTTGGATGATTTTTCTGCTCCATGTGACATTGACTGAGGTCATATGGTGGTACTTAGCTGGCAGATAGGCTGGTCTAGATAGCGTCCAAGATGGTTTCACTCATATGTATGGCATCTAGAAGTCTGAAATCAAGTTGTCAGCAGGTGTATGCTCCCTCTGAAGGCCCTAAGGAAGGGTCTTTCTTTTTTTATTAGTATTTTTTTATTTTTTATTTTGTAGGCCGCGCTGTGCAGCATGCAAGATCCTAGCTCCCCAACCAGGGATCAAACCCATACTCCTTCCCCCTGCATTGGGAGCATGGAGTCTTAATCACTGGACCACCAGGGGAGTCCCAAGAATGATCCTTCTTTGCTTCTGGTGGTTTCCAGCAATCCTTGCATCACTGCTGTCTCTGCCTCCATGTCCACATGGCCCTCTCCCTTGGGTACCTGCGTCTCTGTGTCCAGATTTCCCTCTTCTTATAAGGATGCCAGTCTTACTGGGTTTAAGGCCAACCCTGATGCAGCATGATCTCAACTTAACTTGATTACATCTATAATGACCCTATTTCCAACTAAGGTCACATTCACAGGTTTCAGGTAGACATGAATTTTGGGGGGACACTATTCAATAGCAGGGTTGGCTGGAAGGTTGGGCTCCACGCCTGCACGTGACCTCTCTGGAGGGGTAGCTGTGCTTCCTAGGTACTGGCTCTGGGCTCAGGAGGCTGTCCCAAGACACCCACATGGAAGCCTCAAGGCTTCTTATGATCTGTCCTTGGTAGTCACAGAATGTCATTTGACCACGTTCCATTGGCTGAGTGAGTCAGGAGGCCAGCTCACATTCAAGGAAAGGGGATTAGCTCCCACCTCTTAACAAAAGAAATGTCAAAGAATCTGTAGCCATTTTAACCTGCCACATAGTGTGATCTTGATGGAGGCCACTGTTCCATGTACCACGGTAGATATTTTCACACTTTTTGTTTTCCTTCACTCTTCTGACCATCCTGAGTCAGGTTTTGCTCACTCTTCATGTGGAAAAACCAAAGCTCAAGAGATTATCTCTGTGTAACTTGTTCAGAGCCACACAGCTAGTGAACTATGGAGGTGGGATTTGAATCCACGGCTATCTCGTTCTAAAGCACCCGGCTTTCCACCCTGGAAAGCGAAGAGAGCCAGCTCCTTGTTGGTACTAGAAACCTTGGGGTGGCGTGAACGTGAGGCTCCTGTGCCCATGCCATCATGGACATTGTGTCAGGGATTGTGGTAACCACAGCAGCAGCAAGCTTTCCCTGGGCCCAACTTCCCAACCCCCAGGGGCATGGCTTGACGGCTACTGAGACAGGGGTACAACCTTTAAAAGAATAGCATAGCCGTTGAGGATACAACATAAACTGGTTAGAACCAACTAGGTCCAAGATGGCGGATGATTTGATTTCCACTAGACCTCGAGCCTCACTATATGCTCATCGTAATATATCAGCAAGCTAAATGACACAGCCACGAGCACCATGACAGTTCTGAGGCCATTAAAGGGCAAAATGTGCACAGAGGCCCTGTTCCTGGAAATCCCCACCCTTTCTCCAAAGTAGTTGGAATAATCCTCCCACTCACCAGCCTTTGAAATTACCCAGTCCATAGAAACTAACCACCCCATATTTTGGGGCCTCTTGCCTTTTGAGTTGGCCTACACTGTGTCTGCAGAATGTGTTTCTCCCAGGGCTGCTCTCACTTTCTGAGACAGACCACATTCTGTCTATGGGATGTATATCTCTCTAAATAAACCTGCTTTCACTTTACCATGGCTTGCTTTTGAATTCTTTCCTGCACGAAGCCAAGAACCCACACTTGGTACCCCATCCCAGGAACTCACCTGGCCTGGGATGTAACCATCCTCTTTTCCTTGTAACACTACAACCTTTCTTCCCCACTTCTAGCGGCGCTGGGGATTCATTGATATGGCTGTTGGCATCACTAGCTATGCCCACCTGTGCAGGGAAACTGGCTGCTCTCTTTGAGGGAGAAGTTTGGACCATGAATCTCCTCCAGCTGGGCCTCCTGCATGTCAGGCCCCCGTGGCTACACTTCCCATAGCAGCCTTCCTTAACTCTTCCTTTTTGCCCTGAGTTCAGATGAGGTCACTCTGCAGGTAAGACCTGTAGAGGTGGCACACCCTAGTGTGGCCGTGGTGAGCGCTCTATGCTGCTGGCCTTAGGCTGGTCTCTGGCTGGGATCCACTGGCAGCTCACACCTGGCGCTGGGTGTGGTAATGTCCCCACCTTCCCCCATGTCCATCCCCTCCCTGGTCTGGCAGATTCACTTCAATTTCCTTCAACAAACATGTCGTGAGTACCAATCAGTCATGGCCAAAACTCTGTCCTACCCACAGAGGCAGCACACCGGCCGTGGCTCTGGGGAACTAGAAAGAGTCTTCAAGCATCATTTTAGCTCATTGTCTTAATTTTAAGGGGAAACTGAGGACCAGAGAGGGGAAGGAATACGCAGAGATTTCATTGGAAAGCTGGAGAGCCATGGTTTAAACTCAACCATCTTTCTATTCAGTCCGGGGTTGCTTCCCAAACCTTTTGTTTCCCACTCTATGCGGCTTCCGGCTGGGTTGGGGAAGACATTCCTGGAGCACTTGTATCATGAGTCAGCTGAGGGTCCTTGACTAGGGGACCAACAGAGCTGTGTGGTTGAGGGGGCAGGCGGGAGGAAGCTTTCAAGCCTTCTTCAGGAGAGTTGTTTGATGAGCCTGCAAGGAGGAATGTTGATTCCTTGCTCTGAGTTTCTCTTTATTGCTAATCTGCACAAAGAAACGTTAATGATTTTAATTATGGGGTTGGGCTAATACATCATGTAAATGATTTTATTTAGAAAATGCAAACTAATCCCCTTTGCAGAAAGACTCTGTCTGTGGACCCTCCCACCTGCTTGCCTGGCTGGAGGGAGAGAGGGAGGGAGTGGGGGGTGGGCACCTCCCAGGCAGCTCCCTACTTCCCAGGAGCAGAATAGGGCAGGCAACGTGCAGGACACGTGCCCCACCACGTGGAGGACCAAAGGGAAGCCCGGCCCTCAGCACCCACACCAGAGCTGCTCTCCAGACCGAAGGCCTGTGAGGGAGACTGACAGTCCCTGGGGGCTGAGCCCCCTGCGCCCACCAAGTCTTCCCCCATCCTTTCCTGTGGACTCTTGGACACTTCCCTCCAAGAGAGCTGATTATTCCTCAATTTGTTCCAATCTGAAAATAAAGACAGATAAAGTGAAAATATTCCAGGAACAATGCCAAGCCAAAGGCATTAAATTATTAAGTGATCTCTATCTGAGTAATGGATTTACGCCCTTTAACAACTTTAAAAGAAATATAATGTTTTTCAATACCCTCTTTCAGGGAACTTCTTATAAATGAACTGTCCATTTTATTAGTATTAAAGGAAATGGGGATTGAATCAGAGCTTCTGGGGCGGGTGATTATCTGCAGATTTCTCCTTAGAGCTGGGGAAATTAACAACATGGACTAATCCACACCTTTTTTTTTAAAGGGCACTTTACACGACACTGTACAGTAAATTGGAAAATGTATAACTATCCATCAAAGTTAATCTTGGGAATAAAATAATTAGAAACCACGCAAGCATAGCCAGGGAAGATTGGAGCTAAAATTAGACTTTGTGTGGCTGTTTCTGGATGTCACCAGCGTGGGCGCTGGTGTCGATGGGGCAGGAGGGGTGGGCGAGCAGAACACAGGAAGAAAGTCCGGGGTGGGGCGAGCTGCCCAGGCGCACGTGGGGGCTCGGGGGCGTTTGGTGGGTGGGCAGGTTAGAGGGAGTTGAAGAGAGTTTTGACCGTCATCTGGCAGCTGCCTCATTCTCTCCCCGTTTCCCCTGACCCCGGCTGTCTTCCCCTCCAGCCTGGCACAGCTCTTCTGTGCTGCTGTTTCCAGATGCTCTAAGCTCTGTGGTTGCCACTGCAGAGCCAGATGGATCCCTTTGGAGTGGGGTGGAAGGTAAAGGAAGGGGGAAGAAATATCCTTGTTGTTAAGTCTAGAGTGTGTGTGTATGAGTGTGTGTGAGCATGTGTGAGTGCGTGGGTGTGTGTATGAGCACGTCTTAGTGGGGGTGTAGCTGTGTGAGTGTGTGTGCATGTGTGGGTGTACATGTCTGTGTGTGTGTGTCGAATGCCCTTTGAGCTGGAACCTCCGTCTTCGGTTTTGCTTCACTCAGAGCCTCCTGACTCCTGGCCTTTGAGGCAGGTTGTGGGTGGGCAGCGGGTGGGCACCACCACGCGCCAGGGCTGCTTCTGCCCTTCCTGCTGCAGCCTCCGCCCTTGGCAGCCGCTGCCAGGCCAGAGGGTGGGGTGGGGCCGCGAGGAGGGGCTTTGCCAGGGAGGAGGAGGTGGAGGTGAGGGAAGGACGGAAGAGGCCCTGCCCCACCCGTTAGCAGCAAGACCAGGAGACCCACACCCTCAACTGGGCAAGGACCCGGTGTCATCTGTGCCAGGTAGAGGGCACACAAAACCCTCCCCTCCAGAAGCAGACTTGGGGAGGGATTTCCTCTCAGGCTCACCCAGAACAAAGTTTCCCATGGTTAGCACCAGCAAGTGTCCTTAGAAATCTTCTTGTTCACTCCTTCCATGGTAGAGATGAGGAAACTGAGGCCCACACAGGTAAAATATCATTAATATGTTGGTTATTATGATTGTTGCTGCTAGTTATTTGTCTCAGGTCCTAGTTTCCTGGCTGGTCCTTCTCGCTGGGTGAGGAACCACACTTTGAGAACACTCCCCACCCATCTACCCTTGCTTCATGGCAACCTCTTCATTCACGGCGAGGCTGGAAGCATCTTCTGGTTCCCTAAGGGCCTCTCCATCACCTTCTCAGCCCTCTCACCTGTCTCCTTGGTGCCTGTTCCTCTTCTCCCATTGCTACTTCACAGCACCTCACAGAGTTTGTCCTCCCTCATCGAGCCAACTGTCCAAATTGGCTTTACCTATGAAATAAGAAGTCATGTCCATAAAGGTCACCCCTCATCAAGATGTTTCAATCCAACTCCTGCTCTCTTATTTTGAGAGGGAGGGAGAGAAGGAGAGAGAAGGGGGATCTTTTCCCCTGCCATGTCTGCAAATATTATACTACCTTCCAGGTAGCACTTTTCTTTGTATTTTTTATACTTTTTTCCTTTCCTCATTTCTCTATTTCCCCCTTTAGTTACTAGAGGGCAAAGACTAGCCCAGTGAAAATCTTATGGCAAAGCAGGGTTTAATAAAACAGAGTGCCTGTTTAAGTACGGTCTGAAAGAATTGGCAAAGGATTAGGTTTCAGGCAATAATAATAATAAACAATGTAAAGAAGCATTAACACTGTTAGGATCATTTGGAATACCTGTGGTAAGAGGGAAACTAGGAGCAAACAGATCAATGAAATCTGAAGATAATTCGTAGTGTTTGGTGGAGGCCGTTACAAGTAAGGCCATGATACATGCCTCTCAACCATAGTGATTAGAGAACTGGCTGAAAAGAAGAGGATGGGTCAAGCTGGTTCACCCACAAACTTTCAAATGTAAAAGCACCTGCTCAAAAGGGTGGTGCTGGCATCTCTCTCTTTTCTGATTGTACACAGAATACTGTGGCCTTTTAATTTCCAAATGCCTGTCCAACCTCCTGGCATAGACAGCCTTGCCAAGGCTCTTCTGAGGGTGGCTCTCTTCAGAGCTGGTGACAGAGAGGGAGGGTTGTCCCTGTGCTTTCAGGATGCAGAGTGGAGTGCTGACAAGCTAGACAAGGACAGTTACTCTCTCAGGGAACACAGAATGGCCAGCACTGTGGGTGAAGCACCATGTGGCACCTGGAAGATGTGAAGGTGTATGACATGCATACTTTGTCAACAGGTACTCCCACTGAAGGTGGGAATAGAAAAGTCATGCTCATACAATTTAAAATCCCTGACCCTCAGTATTCTCAGTTTTAAAAGGAGGGAGTTGGCCAGAGGTGCCTCCATAGTCCACTCTCTCCAGCCCTATTGTTGTTTAAAAACCTTTGACTGAGATGTGCATCCCCTTATCAGAGCATCTTGATTGGTGTGTTCATGTTAAGGACCAAGATGTTGGGAGAAAGTGAGACTCAAGATGGGAGAAGAGGGTAGCCATTTGGGGTTGTCATTACAGGATAGCCTAGGATGGAGAAGCTTAGGGGATGCCTTGGAGATGTTTCCTGGATTGACCTATATCAGTTATCTACTGCTGTGTAACAAATAGTCCCCAAACTTAGTAGCTTAAAACAATAATTATTTATGTGTTTACTATTCTGTGGTCAGCAATTTGGGCTTGGCTCTGTGTGGTATTGGTTGGGGTCACTCACATGTCGAGGCTCAGCTGGGACAGTCTGGGATGGCTGGGTTCTCTCTTCATGTGTCTCATCCTTAAAGAGCCTAACTTGTGTGTCTTTGTGACAGTGGCGACATTCTAAGGTAGAGAGCAGAAGCTGTAACACCTCTTGAAGCACCAGATTCAAAAGTTACCCAAGTCACTTTCATTATATTCTGTTGGTCAAAGTAAATCACAAGGCCAGCCTATATTCTGCTGGAAATGTTTCAAATATAAATAATGAAGGTAACTGCCTGAATTAATAGAGTATATGGAATCCACTTTAACGATTTCATTATAATTACCCTTTACTGTGTAAAATATGTATTAATCTATTTAGCTATTACTTATTGAGCATTTGCTATGTGCCAAGCATTGTGCAAAATATGTAGTTTTACATACATTATCTGTAATCCACAACAACTCTGAAGAGTTACTGTGATTATCCCCAATTTATGGATGAAGAGAAAGGCCTGGAGAGGTTAGTTGACTTGCCCTCAGCTGGTCAGCAGTGGTGCTGGCCTTGGTACCCAGCTCTATCAGACTGACTGTGGTTTAAGAATTGACTTATTCAACAGAGCCCCTCACATTACTTCTCAAATGTTCTGGAAAATGATTTTTACCACGGTTTGCCTTTAGTGAAGTACAGTAGTGCCCTGGGATTCTGAGACTGTGTGGGGCCCATTTGCTCCAGAGCTGAGGTCCACAGGGTGTTTGCTGTCCTTGTTTGCTTTCTTTCCCTCCGTGTGAGGGCCTCCCTGTCCTCTGCGGCCCCTGCATTGACGTTGCTTGTCTGTCACATGAACTTCCCGCCTCTCCTTGTGCTGATGGCAGCTCTTTTCTCCCATGCATTCAGTTCTCCTTAATTTTACTTAATCAGATATCCTGTTTTGACGTTTCTTCATTGGTTCTAGGTTTGTGACTTTCATGTACTTCTGTGGAGCTGATGGTAGGATGCTGGATGACTAGGTTATTAGTGTAAATGCATGCAGGCCCTGTATCACTTAGAAAACTGTTAGCAATAGAAATCATAAACAACAGTGACAAATAATTTCAAAAAATATTTTTTTCAAGTAAAGGAATCCCGGAGGTAGGCAGTTTAGGGCCAGTATGAAATACTCAGTTATCTGGGACTTTTATCACAACATTCCACCATTCTTATCTTAGCATCTTCATGGTCCAAGATGGGGCTAGAGCTCCAGCTAATGCAATTTTTAAAGGACTTTTTGTGATGTCCCCAGAAATTGCTGCATATATCCTATTAGCCACCTCTATTTGTAAGATTGTCTTGGAAATGTAATTTTCCAGGTGGGTAAGTCACCCAGGTTTCTCAGTTATAAGGAAGGAATAATTATTAGAGCATAATATGAGAAAACAGCAGTCTCGAAATCAGATCCTCTTCCTACCATCCACCTGTTTGCATGGACTAGAGGAAAGAACAGGCAATTCTCCCATTGTATAGATGCAAAACTTGAGGCTAAAGAAGGTTAAGTGACTGACGTAACGTCATAGTAGCAGAACTGAGACTAAGATCTAGGACTCCTGGTCACTTCTCTGGCTAGCCCAAGGAAGGACTGAGATGGGATACCATTCTCACCCCTCCTGCACACACGCATCCACATATGTGCACATGTGTGACAAGGGTCTGTCAATGAAATAACTCACTACAATGTGCTCAAGTGGAAAAAATATTCTAGATCCGGTAAATTTCCCGTCTTCCCCTGCCCTCTCTCCTGTGAAAGCTGGTTAATTGGATAACTCTGTTAAACATGTGCTGCCTGTTAGTTAGCTGGCTGGTGGTGTGGGAGAGCCAGGGAGCCTGGGGCTGAAGCCCTTGGGTTTCTAGAATAAGTTAATGATGGTGATTAGAAGGGGTGCGGGTGGGGAAACTTCTTTCCGCATATCCTGATACTGCTGCCTTTGTTGGGGGCTCTGCTGGGGCAAACCCATCACCGCTTGGTCTCAAGGCTGAGCCTTGAGACACTGCTTGGTCTCAAGGCTGATTTGGCCCTGCATCCCTTCTGCAAGCCCTAGAGTAAAACCATCCTCCAGCTCTTCCATCAGGAAGCTGAGAAGCTCTTTTGTCCAAGAGCCCAGTGTGTAATCACATGCAGTTACTGGGCTGGGATCTTCCTGTCAATTTAGCCTTCAGGATTTTTATTTTTTTAATGCTGCTGGCACAGAGCCTGGGCTTGGGGCTTGCTATCTCAGAATGCAGCTCATGGCTGCCCAGCCGCAGGGGCAGGGACCCTCTGGGCCAAGATGTTCTAGCTCCACCTCTGCCTCCGCCCATCCCCTTTTCAGATTTCTAGCTGCTTCCCATGGAGGTCTTTTGGGTGCAGAGCGCAGGGTGCAAGGTTTTCCGAGCTGGTTGCTTACTAGGTCCTAGGGAGGGATGAGAACGTGAAGGACACTCTTCCTCTTGCCCTTCTGAAGTAGGGACTGCTGCTTGTAAATTCTGGTAATGAGTCCCTGTCGATCACATTTATACCTGTTGAAACAGTAATAGTCCCTTGTGCCCCGTGTCTGTGTGGGAAGGCTCTCACCTATCTTCTGGAAATCTGGTATTCAGGGAATTGCCCTGGGGGAGGCATCCAGGACTAGCTCTGGATAAAGCCCCAGCTTCTCCAACCCTGGTTTTTTCTCACCTGAGAAATGGGGATGATACCATGAGTGCCTGCCTTAGTTACTCTCCCAGGGTGGGAAAGAAGGAATAGATACAAAAACGCCTTTTAAATCTTGTACGAAGATGGTCCTGCTCTCAGCCCCCTCTTTCATCCTCTTTGGCCGCAGTCCCTTACTGGGCAAGCATCTCACACATCTCACAGTGTGTCACTCTCCAGGTCATACAGGGTGGGAGCTGGCAGAGAGCAGGGAGCAGACCCTAGATCTGGACCTGTTTCATATGCAGCCTTACCTGCATCCTGGGCTCACAGAATGCTTGCTAGCGGCAGGATAGAGGGAAGAATAGAGGAAACAAATAGTAGGGACGCTAGGGGCGGGATAGCGGGGAAGGCGAGAGGCAGTGGTGGGAGGTAAGAGGCACAGACCCCGTCCTGCCACTTACTCGATGCGCAAGGCAAGTTACTTCACCCTTCCATGCGTCCATTTTCTCCACTGGAAAAGGGACTCAGTAGTAATATTTGCATCATTGGGTTATTTCAAGGATTAAACGAGTTAACCAAGCACTTAGAAAACTACACGGCACTTAACAACTTGTCACTATCACTATTGCTAGCTGTTGGTGGGTTTATTTATTTTCCCACACAGTGGGACAGAGACCCTCTGAACCTGGACTGTGGGTAAGAACCTGAAAGTTGGGATCCTGGGTGCCTGGGACATAAGGACAGCATGCACAGGTGAACGTTTGAGCTCCGTGGCTTGGCCCTTGGCATTTTGGGTTCCGAGCTCTATCCCCCTCACTCAGTGGTGCCTGGCACTCAGGTGCTCAATAAATATTTGCTCCCTAGAGTCCACCTTGCTCTTCCCCCATCTGTAGGGAGGAAGCAAGGCATTGCCACTGCCCAGCCGTAGCCCAGCATCGCTGAGAAAATTCAAGGCTCCTACCCCAGATGTGGGTGCTGGATTCCAGCCTCAGCTTGGATGATGTGCATTAATTCATCTCCTCTCCGCCCTGGCCCGTGCCTGATTCGAATATGATCCAAACAGCACTGGCTACAGACCAACCCAGACTGTGAGTGGACCTAGCTGTGCTGAATGCAGCGGGATCTGGGCTGGCGGCCGAGCGCGGGCTCTGGTCCAGCACCTTCCCAAGCGGGTCTCCCATATGTGAACTGGGTGATGCAGGGCCTCGGCTTTCTGGTCCAAGAGCAGGTGTTGTTGGGTCCACCAGGCCTCTCAGCAGCGGAGGATGGGCCCGTGCGCGGTCCTGAAGGCTCTGCACCACGTCTGTGGATGACAGAAGGTCGTGGGGCAAATGGTGTCCAGCACCGTCAGCTGCTAGACTGTCTTCTGGGCCATCACAGGCATTTGGGGGCCTCCTCTGCCTCAGCTTTAGTCCACCTGCATCTCCCTCCATCTCTCTCACTCATCCCTCCCTCTGTGCTGACACCAGTACCCAAACAAGGACCTGATCAAGTCACTCGGCTGCTCCAACGCTCTGACCCCCTGTGGCCGAGGAAAGGGGAATGCAGCATGCGGGAGGGACCCGTGCTCAAAGGTCTCTCTTTCCCCATCCTGCCACCAGGCCTACTGTTTCACCATTTGAGGTGCTGCTGCTACAGATGAAGGTGTCACCACGGGTTAAAATACTTTAGTTGTACTGAAAACATTTGTTTTCTATATCTTGGATCATTTTGTTATTGTTGCATCTGACTGGTTTAATGTGTTTTTATATATGACTAATTCATAGGTTAAAGTAACTGAATGACAATTGCCGTACTATTATTGCTACAAAAATATCCATCTGTGTACAGTATGTGTGTATTCAATATGAAACCTCACACTTTCTCATGTTTTAATAACTTTATTATGGAAGTCTACTTTGAATATGCATTTTAACAAATACAAAATAATTGGGGGAAAAAATGCAGCCTCCGAGCAGGCCCACGTCAGTTCTTGGATCCTTAGCGTGGATGGGCGCACAGAGCTCTGTGTTGCCGCTGCCAGGGCCTGCATCCTCTCCCCACCATGTGCAGTCTGTGTGACCCGCTGTGTCCTCACCTGGAACATGGAGATAATGGTCGTGCCCGCCTCACAGGGAGGCGGTGAGGGGACAGTGAATTACTGCGTGTAGGCGCCTGGGCCGGGACCCCGCACGCAGTCCACTCTCACTAGAGGTTGGTGCTGTCCATCACTGTCAGTATTATTTCCTCCGGCTGGTCAAGGCCAGATTCCACCAGGAGGTTGAGATCATGGCTGCGTCGGGGGCAGGCAGGAGCCAGCAGTGTCTGCAGTGCAGGAGGAAGGAGTGGGTCTCGGATCTGGGAGATGTTCACTGGGGCAGCACTGCCGCAGGCAGGCGGCTCCCCCTGGAACTCACTGCAGCATCGATAAAATAGAAATAACAAGCCTCTTAACCCAGCCCCCCAGTCGGGTCCCAAGCTGGAGGGTCCAGCGAGGCAATGGACGGGAAGGGCCCCGTGGCAGGGCCGCTGTGATTCCCCGAGGGGGTGGCTGAGCCGGCAAGATAAGCACAGTGTGAACCACGGGGATGGGGAAAGGGCCCTGCCTGAGGCAGCTTGGGGGCCTGAAGGGGCGGCAGGGAGGGAAGGCTTGTGCTTCATGCCTTGTGCTGAGAGCTGCCTGTGACAGAGGCCTCCGCTCTCAGCACCCAGGCAGTGGCCTTCAGAGCGCAGGCTGGGTTCCTGCCCAGGCAGCCCTGACCTGACGGCTCGGGGACCAAGAGGAAGAGCATAGGGTGTGTGGGCGACAGGCCCAGGGAACAGGGCTGCCTGGCAGGAACGAAAACCCAGGCAGGGAAAGAGAAGTTCTCAGATGAGGGGGACAGATGCAGGGCAAGGGGACACGACAGACTGCTTTAAGGGAATGAAGGGAACATGTGCTTTTAGTTTAAACAGCGACAATACCAATGACAACACAGATTCACTACCAGCAGAGGCCGTGGCGAAACCAGGCCCCGCAGGCGTCTCCTGTGTGTCCTGTGGGCGAGGCTGGACCAGATGCCCCCCCCTTTCCCCCATCATTTGCCCATTTACTCCCTGAGAAGCCTGTGTTGCAGGCCCTCCTCGGCCCCGCTGTGCTGGGCCTTCTGTGCTGGAGCAGCTGTCGTTCTAGGAGGGGTACTGAGAAATGCAGTGCACGTCTGCCCTGTCCCCCGTGGTGTGTGTGGGGGGTAGGGGGGACAGAGACCGTGCTCCCAGGGAGGGTGTGGGTAATCAGCCAGACCCCCCCGGAGTGTCTAGGCCACAACCCTGTGTTGCCTTTTGGTTCAGCAGCCCTTTGGGAGCACTGATGCGCTGCAAAACACCAGGGATGCTCTGGGGAATGGGCAGACCCTGACCACGGAGGCCTGGGGTGAGGGTTGGGGACCTAACTCCACGGGAGGAAGCGGAACTCAGAAGCTACCAGGGCCAGCACACCACCCTGGAGCCCTGCCATTTAGGTGCTGATTTTAAAGCAGCCCATGGAGGCCCAGGGCCAGCGCGGGAAATGCAGGCCCTGTGCCTGAGTCCGTGTCCATGGTGGGGCCTTGTCCGTGGTGGGACGGCAGCCTCCCCGATGTGGGCCTCACTGGTCTTTTGTCGAGGCTCTGTCTGCCTCAGTGCACTGAGTTGGCAGTGGTGTGGCTCCTACGAGGGCCACCTCTGGGACAGTGATGTTGTGAGCACGTGTCCCAGAAGGATGCTGTCACGGACAGCCGCTCTCAGAAGAGCCAGGGGCAGATGACCAAGCTGCGGCTTCCCAGCCACCACCCTCCAGGCAGGCCGGACAGTGCTGGGGGTGGGGTGCAGGATGGGAGCCCTAAGATGACGGAGCCCTATGGGGATGGGCAGGGGGACCAGCAGAGGGAGCAGGATGCTCTTGGAGGTACTTGCAGGGTGAACTGGGCCTTTGCAGGTGAACCAAAAGAGGCCAGACAGGGGACAAGAGGGGTGTGAGGGACAGTGTGGCCCCTGTGGAGGACCGCGAGGACCTCAGTGTGGTTGGAGTGAGCTGCGTGGAGGGAGGAGAGGCTAAAACAGGTGACAGCTGGACCAACTTTGAAATTGCCTGTGAATTCACTGTAGGAGAAGCCCCTATGGCTTTAAGCAGGAGGTGACAGTGTCCAATCTGTGTCTTAGTAATATTTCTGATACTTGTGTGAAGGCTCAATGTGGGGAGGGAGGACAGGAGGGTTTGAAGGAAGAGTTTAGATGCTACTAAAGAAGTTCAGGAAGAGATGGTATATTGGTTTGGCCCGGCTGCCATAACAAAGCACCACAGACTGGGGGCCTCAAACAACAGGAAGTTATCCTCTCACAGTTCTGGAGGCTGAAAGGCTAAGATCACGATATGGGCAGAGTTGGTTCCTCTCAGGGCTGTGAGGGAAAACCTGTCCTGTGCTTCCCCCCAGCTCCCGGTATTTTGCTGGCAAGCTTTGGTGTTCCTTGGGTTGTAGAAGCATCACCCTGATATCTGCCTTCATCTTCACTTGGCATTCTCCCCGAGTGCATGTCTGTCTCCAAATTTCCCCTTTTCATAAGGACACTGGTCATATTGGATTGTGACCCACCCTACTCCAGTATGATCTCATCTTACAGAATTACATCTGCAGTGACTCTATTTCCAAAGGTCACATTCACAGATACTAGGGGTTAGGACTTCAACATGTGAATTTGGGGGAACCCAATTCAACCCATAACACATGGGGAGGGTCTAATGGCAGAGGGAGCCAGGGGATAGAGGGGAGGGTTGGGTTCCACAGACATCCAGTAACTGGGCTTGGCAGACTCAGGATAGACAGACATGGGACTGAAGGAGAGGGCATTTTAGAATGACCTCTGCCTTCTGTCATTAGCACAGGGAGCTGGAGGAAAGGATTGCCACTCACTCTGGAAACTGAGCCCAAGGCTGGAGGGAAGAGTCTGGCCTGGGGACCCAGGTTTGGGGGTTTCTAACTCACACCTTCATCCATCAGGAAGTGAGTACCAACGATGCTCACCGATATCTCTTTCTCCCTCAATTCCTGTCGGCAGTGTAGCTGTTGCTACTCATTTTGCCTCCTCAACCTAAATGATGCAGTTGGTTATGTAACTGGAGTCACATCAGCCGTGTCTCTCTCCACTGCAAGACCGTGAGCCTTGGAGACCAAGACAGCATTTTCTACCTCTGTTGGCTTCTCCAAGCAACATCCACAGAAGAGCTCTTCCTTTTTAGCGGCTGACTGCAGAAAACAAATTTCTGTTCAGCACGAGAAAGAACTTGAAAACAATCAAAATGGCCCGCAGTGAAGTCAGTTGCCTGCTGAGGTAGTGAGTGCCCTGTCACTGGGAGTGCTCCCACCCAGTGTGGATGACCGTGTGCTGGGGGCAGGGGCGGGGGTCCTGTGGAAGGTCTCGCTGAGTAGAGAGCTGGCTTGGATGGCCCCTCATGGTCTGCTGATATCAAGATGGAATAATGATGGTGAGCAGGATTATGGAGACTGGTCTTTTTAACCCAGATCTCAGGGGTGATTTACTTATTAATCAACTAATTATTTTGTACAGTGCTCACTTCAAAAACAAAACCAAAAAAATTGGTGGCATTCTGGGCTTTTAAAGCACATGCATACGATAGGGTAGCTAACATTCTAGCGGAGACCATGTGCCATCCCTCTTTTGGGTGAGCATCCAAAAGAAAGCAGAGGCTTGAGCAGACACTGTGCATTCATGCCCACAGCAGTGTTATTCACTGTAGGCAGAAGGTGGAAGCCATCGAGATGTTTGTCGATGGATGAATGAATAAGCAAAATGTGGTCTTATAGACGGTGTATACAATGGAATATTATTCAGCCTTAAAAGGGAAGGAAATTCTGACACATGCTACAACAGGGATGAACCCTGAACACATCATGCTAAGTGAAGTTAGCCAGTCACAAAAGTACAAATACTGTATGATTCCACTAATATAGATACCTAGAGTAGTCAAATTCATGCAGACAGCAAGTAGAATGGTGGTGGCCAGGGGCTGGGGTAAAAGGGACTGGGGAGTTGGTATTCAGTGGGTGTAGAGTTTCATTTGGGAAGATGAAAAAGATTTGGAGGTGGATGGTGGTGATGGTTGCACAACGGTGTGAATGTGCTTAATGCTACAGAACTGTACACTTGAAAATGGTGAATTTTGTTATCTATATTTTAACCATAATTTAAAGAAATGCACTTGGAGGGAAAGAAGCCACCAACCCTTCTGGGCGGGCGCTGTGTGGCAGGCAGCACACAGCACCTTGGGCTCTGACACCCAGTCCCTGCCCACACACAGCGCCTGCTCTCACCACGGGACAGGCTGGTGCAAGTCCAGGTAGCTTTGACTCACCTCGGCCTACATTTGCCTCCCATGTTATCGCAGCTGTGAGTTTCAGAGGCCATTTTTCATCCCAGCCCTGCATTTTGACAGCTCTGTGGAGCCGCCCACACTCGCAAGCTCAGCGCGTTCCTACCCTCGACGTGGTCCATTAGCCAGCGCCCTTATTGATTTAACGCCAGTTCTCATCCTGGTCCAAGTTCTTGGGCAAGTTCTTTAACCACATGGGATGCAGTGCTTTTAGTTCAGAACAGTCAGAACCAGTGCCCAAAGGAGAAGTTAATAAATTTGGATAAAGCACATGCTTTTTCTTCCCTGTCCTCCTTACTATTGTCTAAAATTTAGCAGTTTTCTTTTCGGATCTGGTACAGTTAAGGTGTTTGCTTCACTTATATCAAGAGTAATGAGGTGCTGGTGAATGTGCAGTGTTCTCATGGGAGTGCCATCAGCAGGCATTGCAGTCAGGGCTGTTGTGTCTCATATGCGTGGGAGAGGCCAGTGAAGATGGTGACACCCGGGGCGAGAGTGGGTCCACGCAACACAAGCACAGGCTGTGTTGGTATCATGATTAGGGCCCTCACTGAAAGTTCTTCTGCAGCACGCTCTCCTGGCTGGGCTGATTTCCTGACACTGGGTGCTTTGGGAATAGGGAAATCAAAGTTATGTCACTGTGTCATTGAAAACAAGGTCCTGGAGACTGAGAAGGTTAAGGGGTTAAGGGACACTGGGATTTAAGATCACATCCAGAGCATAAAGCCACCTAGGCCTGGTTCTGTTCCTCTGACACAACAGCCTATTCCTTCCAAAGACCTCTGTACAGCCATTCCTGCTGGTAGAACACTGACCACCAACCCAGAGTCATCACCATTGGCTCAACACCACTCGGCTTTGGTCCTACGCAGAGCCCATCACCCCTCTGCTGTGTCCATTTCGCCTGTCGCCCCCACCTCACAAGCTCCAAGGCCTCTTGTCCATCTTGTTCATGCTGTGTTTGTACCACGTTGAAGAGTGCTTGACACATCTAAGTTCCATCATAGTTCCAGATATAGTTAGTACAACTGGGATATCTTCAGCTTCTAAGGATATTGACCAGGGAATGTGAAACTGTGGATCAAGTCCTTGCATTACAATATGAATATGAAGAAGTATGTATATATGAGAATATACATATATTAGTATATATACGTGTGTGTGTGTATATATAACTAAATCACTTTGCTGTACACCAGAAACTAACACAACTTTGTAAATCTACTATACTTAAATTAAAAAAAAAAGTGCTTGACCAATAAGTGAGTCAAAGTCAGGCCAGTTCCTCACTGAGGTTACTTCATCGGAAACGCGGGCCTTTTCTCTGGGCGATGGGAGGTCTGGACCCTCCTGGAGTGCGGAGCCAGCCAAGTGGGCAGGCCAGGGGGCCAGCAGAGCAAGGCTTCTCTCGCTGGCCGGAGGGGAGGCCCTCCCTTGTGTGTCTGGGCCAGACGTTGCGCCCAGCTGGGGTTGGTTCCCAGGGGCTTTGTAGCTCGCACACGTGGTGGTCCACCCAGTGGAGTGGGGAGAGGACTTGTGGGATCCCCTGAACTTGGCCGGCATGCCTCTGCGCACACCTGGATTAACTCAGCTCTCCAAACTCCACCCCTTCTTCCAGACCCAGTCTATCCCACCTTCTCTGGAATGGATGCCCTCAGCTCTGACTTCTGGCCTTATCCACCACATCAGCCATTCAGCAATGAATCATAAACTAACTTGTCCCATCTCTTCTCTTGGCTTGGATATTTTTTTAATTGATAAACTTGATTTTTAAGAGCAGTTTTAGGTTCACAGCAAAACTAAGCAGAAAATACAGTGAGTTCTCACATGCACCCTCCACCCCATTTCCACACATAAATGATCAATATCCCCGTTATCAATATCCCCCACCAGAGTGGTTCATTTGTTACAACTGCTAAACCTACATTAACACAGCATCATTACCCAAAGTCCACTGTCTACATTTGGGTTCACTCTTGGTGTTGTACATTCTATGGGTTGTGACAATGTATAATGACATGTATCCACCACTGTAGTATCTTACAGTATAGTTTCACCACCCTAAGAGTCCTCTATATTCTGCCTACTCAGCCCTCCCTACTCCAAACCCTTGGCAACTGTAGATTATTTTAGTCTCCACAGTTTTGTATTTTCCGGAATATAGTATAGTTGGAATCATACAGCATGTAGCCTTTCCAGATTGACTTCTTTCACTTGTCGTATGCATTTAAGATTCCTCCGTGTATTTTCATGACTTGATAGCTCATTTCTTTTTAGTGCTGAATAATATTCCAGTGTCTGAATGTACCAAAGTTTATTTATCCATTCACCTACTAAAGGACATCTTGGTTACTTTCAAGTTTTGGTGATTATGAATAAAACTGCAATAAACATCTGTGTGCGGAATTTTGCACAGATGTAAGTTCTCAACTCATTAGGGTAGATACCAAGGAACTTGATTGCTGGATTGTATGATAAGAGTTTGTTTAGTTTTGTAAGAAACTGCTAAACTGTCTCCCAAAGTGACTCTACCATTTTGCATTCCCACCAGCAACAAATGAGAGTTTCTGTTGCCCCACATCCTCTCCAGCATTTGGTGTTGTCAGTGTTTTGGATTTTGTGGTATCTCGTTTTTGTTTTAATTTGCAACTGTCTAATGACATATGATGCTGAACATTTTTTTCATGTGCTCACTTGCCTTCTTTGGTGAGGAACTGTTGCCTATCTTTTAATCAGCTTGTCCATTTTTTTATTGTTGAGTTTCAAGGGACATGTGTTTTGCTTAATAGTTCTTTATCATATGTGACTTTTGCAAATATTTTCTTGCATATCCTGTTGACTATCTTTCACAGAGAATAAATTTTTAGTTTTAATGAAGTCCTGCTTCAATTATGTATTCATTTATTTGTTTGTTTATTTTTATTGGCTGCAGCACGCGGGCTTTTTTAGGCTCACAGGCTTCTCTATAGTAGTGGCGCTCGGGCTCTCTAGCTGAGGTGTGAGGGCACAGTAGCTGCAGCATACGGGCTTAGTTGCCCAGTGGTATGTGGGATCTTACTTCCCTGACCAGAGATCGAACCCCCGTCCCCTGCATTGGAAGGTGGATTCTTTACCACTGGACCATCAGGGAAGCCCCAATTATTTCTTTCATGGGTTGTGCCTTTGGTGTTCTTATTTAAAAAGTCATCACTATGTTCAAAGTCATCTAGGTTTTTCCCTATGTTATCTTCTAGGAGTTTTATAGTTTTGCATTTCACATTTAGGTTGATGATCTGTTCTGAATTAATTTTTGTAATCTAAGATCTGTGTCTAGATTCATTTTTTTGCACGTGGATGTACAGTTACTTCAGCTCCATTGGTTGAAGAGAATTTTTTCTTTGTATGGTCTTTGCTTCTTTGTCAAAAATCAGTTGACTATATTTATGTGCATCTATTTATGGGTTCTCTGTTCTGTTCCATCGATCTATTTGTGTATTATTTCATCAATACCACAGTGTCTTGATTCATGTAGCTTTACAGTATGTCTTGAAGTCAGGTAGTGTCAGTCCTCAAAATTTATTCTCTTCCTTCAACATTGAGTTGGCTCTTCTGGGTCTTTTGCCTCTCCCTTTAAACTTTGTGGATTTTTAAAACAATTTAATAGAGATATAATCCGTGTATCATGCAGTTCACCCATTTAAAGTACATGGTTTTTAGAGAATTCCCTGGTGGTCCAGTGGCTGGGACTCCATGCTTGTACTGCTGGGGGCCAGGGTTCAGTCCCTGGTCAGGGAACTAAGATCCCATCACCCGCATGAGGAGGCCAAAAAAAACAAAAAACAAAAAACAAAAAACAAAAACAAAAAAGAAGTGATTTTTAATACATTCACAAAGTTTGCAACCATCACCACTGTCTAATTCCAGGACATTTTCATCACCCCGAAGAGATACCCTATACCCATTAGCAGTCACTCCCCATTCTCCCTTCCTCCAACCCCTGGCAGCCACTTAATCTATTTTCTCTCTCTGTGGATTTGCCTCTTCTGGCCATTTCATGTAAAAGAAATCATGTAATATGTGGTCTTTTGTGACTGGCTTCTTTCACTTTGCATAATGTTTTCAAGGTTCATCTTGTAGCGTGTATTAGAACTTCGTTCGTTTCTATGGCTGGAAAGTATTCCACATTTTACTTATCTGCTCAATTGATGGTCATTTGTTCCCATATTTGACTATTTTGAATAATGGTGGTATGAATATTCATGTGCAAGCTTCTGTGTGGACATATATTTTCATTTCTTTTGGGTATGTACCTAAAAGTAGAATTGCTGTATCATATGGTAACTCTGTATTTAAGCTTTTGAGGAACTGCCAGGATGTTTTCCAAAGTGGCTGCACCATTTTACGCTCTCACCAGCAGTGCTTGAAGCCTCCAGTTTCTCCACATGCTCGCCAACACTCATTAGTAGCTAACTTCTTGCTTCTAGTCATCCTAACAGGTGTGAAGTGGTAGCTCAGTGTGGTTTTGGTTTGCGTTTCCGTGATATTGAGCAAAGATGCTTATTGGTCATTTGTATATCTCCTTTGGAGAAATGTTTATTCAGATCCCTTGACCATATTTTAACAATTGGGTTGTCTTTTTATTTTTGAGTTCTAAGATGTCTTTGTACATTACATACATAAGTCCTTTATGGGTATATGATTTGCAAACTTTTTTTCCCATTCTGTGGGTTGTCTTCACCTTCTTGATGATGTCCATTGAAGGAAAAAACTTTTAAATTTTGAAGAAGTCTGATTTATTTTTTCTTTGTCACTTGTGCTATTGGTGTCGTATGACCGAATTTTTAAATGAATTTTCTGTGAACTTTTGGTAACTTTGTGCCGTGCTAACTCAACTAAAATTTAAGGTTGTCAAGGGCCGAATTCATGTGAAATTCATGGTTGTATCTGTCCCAGTGTCTGGACTTGTTGACTTGCCTTGGATCTGCCTTGTACCTGGGGTCAGAATGCAAACACTCATCTTGCAGAGGTTTCCGGACACCAGCTACCTCTTCAGACTCTTGAGACTCTGTGCATCACATTTTGAACCTGAGGACTGAGTAACGGGTGCCAGCATGGGTCATCCCTCACCTCCTCAGCATCAGAGAGGGTTAAACGATACTGCACTGGATGAGACCTCTTTCTTCTCTTTCTCACTCTGTAATATTCATCTCTCTATAAACACATCCAGGGGAATATTTTCTATTTTGCCTTATGGGCAACAGCTGCTGTTTTTGCCAGGCTGTCATCTATTTAGTTGTTACTTTTTCGACTTTATTTTTAAACAGTATAACATGGAGAACAGCAACACTGAGTGCAGGACAGATGGAGAGTAAATCCAAATAACAGACGTCCAGAGCCACCCTAATACAAGTGACGGGCGTGGGGCGGGGGGATAAAACCAGATTGCCGGATTGCTAAAAGCAAACAAATATCAATAAATCACAAACTACGTGGGGAAGGGAGGAGCAGATAAGGAAGTGGCACCCCGAGCCATCTTTCTGCCACCAAGAGTCTGAGATGGTGGGACGAGGGTAGAGGCTTCCAGGTGAGAAGTGCTGACAAAGCCCTCCTGGGGCAGGTGACAAATTCCACATTTGGCAGGTGGAGATGCTAAAGAGCCTGCAGGAGTTAAATGGAAGTAAAGTTTTGTCTCTTTTATCTGGGTAAGTCTCTGGGCTCAGTGCCAGCTATTTCCCCATCTTTCTCTCCCGGAGAATAAGTAGAAGTTAGAGACAAGTGAGTTTGCAGATTGGGGTTTTTAAAAAAGAAGAAAAGAAAACTCATTTTATTCATTTCCTTCAGAGCAGCCAGAACTTGAAACAAACCAGGGCCTGAGACACAGGCCTCTTTGTCCCTAGTGGCCACATCTGTGTAAGGTCCCTGCAGTGGCAGCTGCACTTGATGACCCCTCTCCGAAAGCCATTCCTGTTTACTTATCTTTTCAAAGTGGACTTGGTGCTGGTACAGGTGCCTTCTCACCCTTGGGGCTGACCTTTGATGCATTAACCTCTTTACTGGAATGCTGCTTGGTCCCCAAGCCTCCAGGGCACAGGTTCGGCCACCCAAGGCCAGCTTTAGTCCTCACTTATACCCTGCCTGGTCCTGCTTTATTCTCTTCCTGTCTTCCCACTGAAGTCCTGTCCTCCCCATGCCTGCCCCCGCCCCTCCACCTTCTTGGTAAAGTGCCCAAATCTGAAATGTACAGCTAGAAGATGTTTTGCAGGGTAAACACTCTTGTAATCAAACCATGATCATGTTATAGAACATTCCAGCCCTCCAGATGGCTCCCTCTTGCCTCCTTCCAGTTGGTACCCTCTCAAGAATAACCGCTACCCTGATTTATATTATCATACAATAGTTTGCTGTTTTGAGCTCATATAAATGAAATTGTGCCATAGTCACTCCTTTTCTATTTCACTTGGTGCTATATCCATGGGATTTATTCATTTTGTAGAATATGCCAGAGGTTCGTTCCTATTTGTTGCTGTGGAGTCTTCATGGTATGACTATACTACAGTTTATTTTCCCATTCTAGTGTTGATGGACATTTGGGTCACTTGTAGTTTGAGAATATTTTGAAAAAAGCTTCTATGAACATTCTTACTGCTGTCTTTTGGTGTACATAAATATCATTTCTATTGGGTATATACCTAAGAGTAGAATTGCTGGGTTATACAGTATATGTCTATTTAACTTTCGCAGGTATTGCCATACACTTTTTTGAAGTGTGTAGCTTTTAGATTTCATTTCTACCAGTAATTTAAGAGTTAAGTTGCTCTACCTCTTCACCAACACTTGGTATTTTATTTTAGCCATTTGGGTTGATATAGTTATATGTCACTGTATTCTTATTTTTGCATTTGCATGATTTTATTTGTTTATTGGCCATTTTGATATCCTTTTCTGTGAAGTGCCAATTCAAATATTTTCCTATTTTTCAATTGGTATGTCTGTCTTTTTCTCATTTGCAGGTTTTCTTTGTATATTCTATATATTAGTTGTCTGTCATGTTTCTTTTCTCTGTGGTTTGCCATTTTACTCTCTTAATGGTTTTTTGATTAACAAATGTTCTTCATTTTAATAGTCTAATTTATCAGTCTTTTTGTTTTTTGTTAGTTGTTTTCCTATCCTGTTTGCATACCCTCTTTGTCAACCCAAAGTCATGAAGATATATTCTCCTCTGTTTTTATTTAGCAGACTTATTGTTTTACCTTTCGTGTTTAGGTCTATGATCCATCTCAAATTAATTTTCATTTAGCTATCCAGTTGACTCAGCACCACTTATTGTATACATCATTCTTTTTCACTGAATTGTAATGGAGCATTTGTCATAAGCGATCCTATATGAATGTGTGTCTTTCTGGACTCTATTCATTGGCCTACTGTCTGTCCTTGCACCCATACCACCCTGTCTAATTACTGCAGCTTTATAGTAGTAGTCTTGATATCTCACAGTGGAACTTCTCCAGCTTTGTTCTTCAATATTGCCTTGGCTATTCTAGGTCCTTTGAATTTCCATGTAATTTTAAAATCACTGATCAGTTTTCACACATACATACACAAACACATGTGGACCACTCTGCTGGGATTTTGGTTGGACTGGCGTTGAATCTATAGATCAAATTGGAGAAAACAGACATCTTAACACTATTGATCCTTTCATTTGAGGAATGCGGTACCTCCATTTGTTTAAGTGTTTGATTCCTCTCACCTTGTTTTATTTCTCAGTATACATGTTACACCCGTATTTCATTGGATTTATTTCTTAGGTATTTATTTTTTTTGAGTGCTATTGTAAGTGCTATTAATTTTTTTTTTTAAATCTTGCATTTGTTTATTCCTAGTCTATAGAAAATACAATTGATTTTTGATTATGGACCTTGTATTTGGCGACCTTGCTAAAACTTCATTTGCTAGTTCTAGTCTTGCTGAACCAAACTTTAAACTAACTGGGAAAGGACATCTCCTAACCACTTTGCATAATGCTACACCTCAATAAATACTCACTGGCTGTCCTGAAAATCTTCCCACAGCAGGAAGGGGAGAAAGAGGGCTGTTCTCCGGGTCCTGAGTACCTCTTGTCCTTGGCCCCTAGGCAGGTATAAACCCTCTCAAGCTTGCTCCCCACCCTACCCTCAAGATAAGCTGCCTTTTTATTGTTTACCGTTCCTCGCCACCATTAAAATGAGTCCTTACCTCTTTGCTTAGTGGCTAAGAGAAGTCATGCAGAGGCCAATGGAAATCCCTAGTGGGTCTTCAACAGAGATGAAATTTACACGACCCCGCCCTACCCTCCAGGGATCACAGCTGGGTTTCTGTGGAGGCTCCTGTCTGCGCTGGGCTATGTTGGCAAAGAAGGGTGCACTGACACGGAGGAGTGGGTGTGTGGAGGTCATTGGGGGCCTTGGAACACCTAACAAAACTACTCACCAAATATTCACCAGGGTCCTGACCTGGGCAGCCCTTTGTTGGTCCTCAGTTTGGGATACAGCAATGCGTACAGCATGGGCTTTAGCTTCCAGGATTGTGCTGTAGATAAGCAGGCAAACCCATGCCACCTGAAGAGGAGGCATCCCTAAAACTGCTCAAGAGACCTGGGTTCAAGTTCTTGCTCATCACCAGCAAGTTCTAAGCCTTCCAACACATGCCTTGCTGCCCCACATGGACCTTGTCTCCCAGCTAAGTTATAAGGGGGAATTAGTCATTCTCTACAGTGGCATCCAGCTCTGAGGCATTACCTTAGAAACAGTCGAGAAGGGAACACTCACAATCAGTGATCAAGTAAGCACGGAGCTAGTGAGAGCAGGAAGAATATATGTGTGTGTGTATATATATATAAATATATAGATATATTCTTTTTTTACATTCTCTTTCATCGTACGAGGGTGAGTCAAAAATTATCCGCACTCTGGCTGTAGAATTTATAGAAGTTTTAATATAACCGGAGTGCAGATAATTTTCAACTCACAAGATATTGAGTAGAGTTCCCTGTGCTACACACTAGGTCCTTGTTGGTTTTCTATTTTATATATAGTAGTGTGTGTATTTCAATCCCAAACTCTTAATTTATCCTTCCCCCCATCACCTTTCCCCTGCTTTCAGTTGCTTTGCTTCTCTGTGACCCTCTCAGGGTTGAACCTTTGGGTTCCCTCCACCATGGCACCCACCCCACCATCTTGGAAACCATTCCCGGAGGCAGGAGTTATGTCTGACTCATCTTTCTGTCCCCTGCATCCGACCACAGGAGAGGTGCCCCATCGATGTTAGATGAAGGAAGGACCACCTCTTCAGGGTTGAGAGGAGAAGCTCTGAGGAGGGGTGTCTTCTACCCAAGATTTCTCTGGTGATTTTTCAGTGACAGCTGTAGGCCCTCCTTGACTATTTCACTTGGGTCTCTGAGCCTGAACCAGGCGTCCCAACCTGTCAGCCGCCGTGTGAGGCCTCCAGTGCACACCCGCACTTGGGGCCCTCACCTCATGACCCTCACCCTTTCTCTCCAAGGTCGCCACCACCCGTTGCATACTTTTCATCCCTGATTCACACCCAGGCCACTCCATGAAGTCATACTGTCTGGTGGGGAGAGGATACCCAGAATAGGGTCCCCTCCAAAATAGACACACTGTGGGGGCTAGCTCCCTCCTCTCCGCCCTCCCACCTCTTCCCATCCTCAGTCTCTCACTCAAGACCCCTCTCCCCTGTAAAGCTTCTCAACCCCTGACCCACACTGATCTTTCCACTGTAGAGAATGACTAACTCCCCCTTATAACGTTGGCATCGGCAAATTGCGTATGGACTTTGCTAGAAAAGTAGCGGCAGAGGGAGGCGGCAGTGAGGGCCTTGGACAGAAAAGGGCTGAAGACTGACAGGGCGGAGGCAGCTGGCACCAGTGTCAGACACCTGTGCCCTGACACGCCTGCTCCACAAGGGCCTGAGTCGGTGCTGGGGCCACGGGTGGGTGGGAGCGAGGGGTGCGGGCAGGCGGCCGCGCGGCCCAGGGGAGAATGAGGCCAGGGGCGCGTGCAGGCGGGAGGCGGTGCTGAACTCCAGTCTGGAGATTCCTGCGGAGGTGGGAACGGCTCCCCTCGTGCCTGAACCTTGCCCACGGCCCAGGGCCATGGGTGCCAGGCACCACGGAGCCTCCTGACTCTGCGGGTGCCTTTGTTTCCTGGGCGGGCTGCAGGTGAGAGGGTATCTGGCGAGTCATCTTCCGCCTCTGCCCGGGCTGTGCCAGTGTCAACAGTGCAGTCAGTGGTCCAGCTGCCCTTCCGTGTCCTCTTGCGGGCTGGGTGTGGTGGGGCGGGGCCAGGTGGGTGGGGAAACAGTGACAAAGGGCTTCCTGACACACGAATACCTTCCCCTAACCTGGATCTGAGAACCCAGGCAAGCCTGGCAGAGGTGGTGCCCCAGCTTTCTCAGCATCAACACCCACCCACCCCCCAGCCCTGCGCCACCCGACACCCTGCCCAGCCGGGCTCAACTTGCCCACCTCCTCTCCATCCGCCTCAGCTGGCCTGGGTCCCTTTCTCTGCCCCGGCTCTCCCTACTGACTCATCTGCTCTCACCTGGAACGTCCCACCTTGTCCCTCTTTGTCTTGCTCAATCCTACCCAATCCCTAGAGCTCAGGCTCAATCCTTCTCAGCTGCCCCCATTCTCACTGCACAGGTGGATCCCCCAGATCCCAGCCTCCCTGCTTGGCTTTAGGCTGCCTCTGTGTGCATGTCTGTTGCCCCCCCAGGGACTCTAAGGCATGGAAGGCAGGCTGTTCCCCTGTCCTGACTCCCTCCCAGCCCGGCACCTGATGTACAAAGAGGTCATGTATGTCCCCAAGCACACTGGTGTGGGAAGGAAGGACGTGGTCCTGCCTGGTGGTATCACGCACTGAAAGGTTCATTAACCCACCTGTGTGACTTCCAACGAGACGGGGACCTTGGCAAGCCAGTCCCCTCTGGGATAAGGAAGCAATCAAATCACAAAGGGAGATGGTAGGCTGGGGGCTGGGGGAGCCACACCTCACCGTGTAGCGTAGAGGAAGAATTAATACAGAGAACCCAGGTGACAGCTGGGCATGCCTGGGATGTGTGCAGCAACCTGGGCTTTTCCCAAGGAAGAATGGAACAAAGGCTGCTAGGAGGTGTGGTGTCAGAGAGAGACGTGAGCCCAGGATTAGAAAGAGCTGCCTTTTATTTATGCAGCCGGGTGATGGGGACACAGGTGTCTGTGATATTATTTTTATGCCTCTTTGTATGTCTGGGATATTTCATCACGAATTTTTAAAAGAAAGAGGTGCCTACTCAAAGGAGGTGGCTCTGGAAAAGACAGAGGGAAGAGGCTTGAGGAAAGGCAGGACACCTGCAGTGCAGGTGGAGGAGGAGTAGGGCTCCAGAAAGGGGAAGGAGGAAAATGCATGGAACATCCAAGTCGTGAATTACTAGGGCTCCGTCCAGAACTTGCCAGAGCGTGGACAGGACAGAGCCAGGGGTGATGTCATCATGGGAATGGACCACAGATGAGATCTGATGACGTTTACTAGGATACAGAAGCATCCCCTTCTGTGGCCTGCCGGTCCCCTGGATTTTCATCTGAGGCTTGTAACTGCTTCCAGGCACTCAGGCACTGCTGTCATGGGAGGGTGGGAATTTTTGGTATTGTCATCGTTTTTGTTTTCAAAAAATCATTTAAAAGTAGCTGAATCTCCTTTTCAGCATTCCTGGTGTTCAGAATCTGAATCTCTGGAGAACAGATAAATTATGTGTCTTGGGGAGGAGGGGAAACTGTGGAGGGGGAATGATTCACTTTACAAAAATGATTTAAATAACAATGCCTTTAGTGGGCTTAAATGAGCTTCCAAGTGTTAGGCTGCTTAGACCCAATCTTGTAGGGAAAGCAGAGCTCACCTGCCCAGGCTCCTGGCCTGTTCTGCTGTCTCCATCTGTGCTGGGCCCAGAGGGCAGTGCCCAGGGTGGCGGCCCTGCCCTGCGTGGGGCTCTGAGGAGCCGCTCACCACGGGCCTCTCCCGCAGGGAATGAGACCGCTGCCCCATAGGGAGCCCACCTACTTTTTTGCCCACCCACAAGGCTGCTTGGACCACAGGGCCTTTATTTAGGTTGCTATTGTGTAGACTCTGAGCCGGGAGGAGGGCAGATGGCTGGTGGCAGCTCTGGGCCACACTTTGCGGGGGCACCGTGCTTCTGGAAGACTCGATCCTAATGACTCAGTAGATTTTCACATTATTTAGAAGAAAACTGTAATAACACGCTAGCCACTGGCCTCTGATCTAGGTTTTGTACCTGGTGCCTGTGGTATTAGATATTTCATGCCTGCCTGCTTGTGGTTGGGGTGGTGGTGTATCAGTGAGCCTGGTGTTAATACAGAATCTGTCTGTTAGGTGGGGTTATTGGCCATGCTCATCTTCCCAGGTTCAGCCACACTGGGCCATTCACCAGAACTGTGTATGTAGAGTGGATCGCAGGACGTGTCTGGGTGGGATTCTCTGACCTGTGGACCTGAAGGAGGTTCACAGAAGAGACCAGGTGGAAGGTGTGGATGATTTTGTGTAGCCTGTACCTGTGACAGGTTCTTAGCTGCTTCTTCAAGACCAACGCACTCTGTAGTGTCTCTGGGAACATCCCCGTGTCTGCAAGGTGGTGGTGTCGCTTGCTGTGGGCATTCGGGTACTGAACTCAAGTTGAGCAGGTGAGGAAACACCTTAAATGGGAGTGGGAGGTGAGGGCTGTTAACAGGAGTGGGTAGAACTTACTAGAAGCTCCTGGCACTGCAATCAGAGGCAGTGTGAGCAGGGGAGAGGGGCCTGTGGACCCTGAAATGGGTCGTGTGCTAGGAACAGGCTGCCCAGGCAGGGATGGGCAGGGCGGCCACGTGTGCCCAAGGCTGTAGAGGGGCGCGCGTGGCGCAGTGTGTGAGGCAGGATGCAGTCTGGTTCACGGGACTGGAAACCCCACCCGGAGCAGCCCTGAAGATCAAGGAGAGACTTCTGCTTAAACATGGTGACGGCCACATCCATTTCTCTCTGCCCCCTTTCTTTCTTTCTTCTTGTTTTTAAAAAAAAAAAATATATATATATATATATATGTGTGGGCTGCATTGGGTCTTTGTTGCTGCACACGGGCTTTCTCTAGTTGCGGCAAGTGGGGGCTGCTCTTCATTGTGGTGTGTGGGCTTCTCAGTGCCGTGACTTCTCTTGTTGTGGAGCACAGGCTATAGGCGCGCGGGCTTCAGTGGTTGCAGCACTCTAGCTCAATAGTTATGGCTCGCAGGCTTTAGAGCGCAGGCTCAGTAGTTGTGGCGCACGGGCTTAGTTGCTCCGCTGCATGTGGGATCTTCCTGGACCAGGGTTCAAACCCATGTCCCCTGCATTGGCAAGTGGATTCTCAACCACTGCACCACCAGGGAAGTCCCTCTGCCCCCTTTCTAATCATCCCCCTACCCATGGCACTAAAGAAACTGACAGAGCCCAACTCCACAAGGACAATAAGAACAGGAGAGGAGCTGAGAACAAGTGAAAGAGGTCAACAAAGCTGTGGAGGCTGGAAAGTCTATGGACAGATGGTTACTCATCTAGCAGAGAGATGAAACCCAAGTGTGGGTAGTGAGAAGAAGCCTCTAGAAGATTCATCCCGCCCCTGCCAACCCTCAAACAGATCAGAAATGGGAGTTGCACATACTTCTGAAGGTGAAGTTTGAAAACTTGGGAATTGGTCAAAAATCTGCATAAATAATCGTTAGACTCCAGATCCCCTCCTGTAACTTCCCCTCTCCTCCTTGGTCAAAGACTAGAAATTTCTTTTCAAAAGGATATGATTCAGAGAAGTTCTGGACTCTGAGACACTGTGTGCAGCTGAGAGCAAGTTTGCACACTGTACTCAAAATGAGAGAATTTATTTAAAGGTTACAGCCCGGAGTCTTGAGACTTCCAGCTCCTCTCTACTCTCTGCTCCAAGAATACTGGCAGCCCAGTGTCTGTCCCCTAGGCAGAGTGATTGGAAGGTTCCTTTGCAAATAAACTGATTGGCCCAAGAGGAAATAAAAATTTACACTATAATATGTGTGAATGTGTATGTATATATGCATATGTGTGTGTGTACGTAGATATGTATATCGATGTGTGTATGTGTATATGTGCATACACATGTATGTGTGCTTGAGTGCATGTACATACACAATGTGTATGCATGTGTGTGTGTATGTATGTATGTGTGTGTGTGTATATACATACCTACAAATACATACATGTGTTTGTGTGTGTGTATAGGCATGTTTGTGTGTGTGTGTATACATTCCCCCAAGGAAATGAGCAGATTTCTACCTAATCCTCCATGGAGAAATCACTCACTTTTTAGTGTCTTGCTCTTAAATATAAATGCTGGTCAAGGATCACCTGGCATTTGTGAAAAGAAAACCTCTAATGTGAGATCGAGAGAGAGAGAAAAAAAACAAATAAACCGGGGAAAAAAGGAGCTGAGAGGATTAGAGCCAAGTCTAGGAGCAGAAGAAAACTTCAATAAAACTATAATTAATGTCCTCAGAGAGAAAAGAGGAGATAATGCACCCATGAAATGAGAATGGGGCTATAAAAAAACAATATTCAAAGAATAAGGAAGAACTCTAAGAATTGAAACTTATAATAGCAGAAATTTAAAAATCAGTGAAAGGTGAGTTGAGAGACTTTCTTAGAAAGTAGGAGAAGAAGACAACAAGGTAGGAACTAGGATGGAAAAAAATTAGGAAATTTAGAAGCTCAGTCCAGGAGTCAGCAGTGGGGGTTCCAGAAATAGAAAGCAGACCCCTGAGGGGAGGAGACTATTGGAGAAGTTGCACAAGGAAGTTCCCAGGACTGAAGGACACATGCTTCCAGACTCCGTGGAGGAACATCGTGGATGGAACTAACCCACCACAAGGCGCATCCTTGTGGAGTTTCAGAATGTAAAGGACAAAGAGAAGATTCACACAAGTTTCAGAGAGGAAGAAGGTAGATTGCATACAAAAGTTGGAGCACCAAACAGAATTGGGCTTTCCAACAGTGTCCTTGGAAATGAGCAGACACTGGGACAATGCCTCCAGCCTTCCAAGGAAAGGGGGTTTCCACCTTAGCTTTTTATTCACAGCCAGACAGATTATCAAGAGGGAGAGGAAATAAAGTCGATTTGGATAGGCATGGTCTCAAAGGAGGTAACTTCTCACACCTTGTACCAATGAAGCAGGAGAATAAATCAAAACAAGAACAGTGTGTGTAAAAGACAAAGTAATGGGCCCCCAAAATGTCTGCAACGTAACACCCAGAACCTGTGAGAATGTGAGGTTCCACAGCAAAGGGGAGTTAAGGTTGCAGATGGCATGAAGGTTGCTAATCAGCTGACCCTGAGATGGGGAGATGATCCCGGGTTATCCCTCTGGGCCGAATGTAATCACAAGGTCCTTAGAAGTGAAGGAAGGCGGCAGAGGAGCAGGTAAGAGTGATGCTGTAGGAGAGGGGGCTTGTTTTGGGGATGGAGGAAGGGACCACAAGCCAAGGAATATGAGCATCCTCTCGAAGCTGGAACAGCAGATAGCCTCTAGCAACGCTTCTCCCCGAGCGCCTTCACGAGGAATGTGACCCTGCCAACACCTTGATTTTAGTCCAGCGAACCCATTTCAGACTTGTGACCTCCAGAACTGTAAGGTAATACATTTATATTATTTTAAGCCACTTAGTTTGTGGTAATGTATTATAGCAGCAGTGGAAACTCATACAGTGTGGGATCCAAGGAAACAAGAGGGTAAGACGTCCCAGGTGACAACTGTGCAGAAGGTTCAGGTCCGGACTGGACTTGGAGCCTGGGGAACTCTGGATGGGATCCCTCCTGGAAAAAAACAAAAAGGAACTGACAGATTCCTAATGTACTGAACTGTTTGGGATGGGGTTTTAACAGTTCTGGCAATCAGTTTGTGTGCAATTAAGGGTTAGATGCATACAAAGTCATTTTTAACACTAGAGAAAATAAGTTATGCAAGAGAGGAATGTCACTTGGCTCATCCATGAGCAGTAGCTGCGCAGTGACAGTGTGAACACAGACAATTGATTTAACCAATATGGTGGCATCACTCTATTGGGAGGATACAGAGAACAGAAATGTGGGTTTAGAGGAAGCAGGGCTGGGAGCATAAGAAACCTCATCTTCCATTATGGGGTACTAACAGATAATACCTAAAAGTGGAAGCTCTATAAATGATGATATATAGCATGTGCTATGAACGGAATTGTGTCCCCCCAGAGTTCAGATGTTATATCCCTAACCCAGTATGTCTGTATTTGAAGTAAGGAAGTAACTAAGGCCAAATGAAGTCATAAAGGTGGAGCCCTGATTATCATCCTTATAAGAAGAGACACCAGCGTACCCACTCTTGACCTTGTGAGGACACAGCAAGAAGGTGGTTGTGTGCAAGCCAGGAAGCAGGCTCTCACCAGAAACCAAACTGACTGGCACCTAGACTGTGGACTTCGTACCCTCCAGGACTGTGGGAAATAAATTTGTACTTTTTAAGACACCTGGTCTATGGTATTTTGTTATGACAGCCCTAGCTAACTAATAGAGCATGTTATTTAGAACTATGTCACTAAAGAACATAATTATTTTATGTTATGTTATGTCATAACAAAATAATTGAGAGTAGTTTTCTCTGGAAACTGGGACTCAGTGTGAGGAGGTCTGGAGCAGGGACTGCTATTTTTCATTGTTGGGTTTTTATTACTTCTGATTTTTCAAGCCATGTATATGTGTTAATTTTTTAAAGTAAATCAATTAAAAATACTAAATGGAATTTATTAGCTTAGGGAAACATAAAGTTCAGAAGCAGGGTGATCTTTAGGAGTAGTTTGATGAAGTCTGCGGCTCCATTTTTCTGCAACTTAGTGCTGTCCTCTGAACTCTATTTATAGTAACAAAATGGCTGCAGCAGCTCCAGGCCTTCCATGTGCCTCCAAAATCTCCAGTGATGGAGCTTCTCCCCAAGAAGTCCCCAGCAAACATCTCCTGCATCTTGTGTGATAGAATTTGTGCCAGTCATCATGGCCAGGGAGCTGAGCTGAGCTGATTGGCTTAAGCCAATCATAAGCCCCCCCCCCCCCACCTTGAAACACACTGGCAGTGGGGGGCAAGTGGTAACCTGGGAGGAAACTGGTGTTCTCTTGCCAAGAGGAAGGGCGAAAGAATGGTGCGTGGCTCGAAATAACAAGTGTCCACTACAACTGTGTTCTTCTGGAGAGTGTTATCCTTCTTCTCCTTGTTAGATGTAGGTCTCTGCTAATACTTTTGATTGGTTGGTTGGTTGGTTTGATGGCATTTAAGTTAAATGTTAACTTTTGCTCTGTATGACCCATGAAATAGGGAAGGCTGGACACAGAGAAAATGACTTGATAAGGGAGGTTAAATTAAAAGAGGGAGGGCATCCCATGCCCTAAAAGGGATGTGGGAACATGAAAAATGAAAGACAGAGGTGAGTCCAAAGTCCCTTTCTTAGGGGAAGTGTGTGCAACTGTGACTCAGTTGGACAGGATCAAAAATTTCAGCCTGGTGTGATTGAGGGACTATTCCCAGATGGTCCCTTGACTCCACAGTTCTCCCCAGCCAACCCATCGCAGATGCTGGAAATTGTTTCATTAGAAACTCTCCTTTGTAAGAAATCCCCATGACCGTTGGGAGGGGGTACATTTGGCCATTGCCTGTCACTAAAGCAGAAGCGTTAGTTTACCAAATGCTTCCTGGACAGCTGCAACGGGTGGAGATTTGGGGTGTGGGAGGGGAAGAGGGGAGAAGTATCCGGAGGGGTGGGGCCCACTCAGCACAGGTGGGTAGGAGGTGGGAGGAAGGGAACCAGGGAGGACCAAGGTGGGGGCAGGGCAGCACTAGGTCCTTAGTCCCTGGAGAATTAACCTTAACCCGAGTCCTGATAATGGGAGCACTAGATGCTCTCTACGCCTCAGTTAGCCAGCTTGCCAAACTCACCAGCTCTCTCCACCGCTCTGACTGATGCCCACAGCTGGAGGAACACGTGGGGCAGGAAGGCGGCTGTCCAAAACGTCCACCATGTCTGCTCCCACCAGCTGAGCTGAATGCTTTCCTAGAGGCAGCTGGCTTACTTCCCAAACCTGTTTATGCCAGTGGAACTTGCTATTGTAATTATGCAATTTAATTAAGTATTATACAAACCAATTAAATACCATTGCAAAAAAAAAAAAGAAGAAAAAATGGTTTCAATGAAAACAGTTGAGGTTTTGGAAAGACTCAAAAAAACTAGTCCATTTTAAAAAATGCTGTTGAGTTAGATGTGGGTGAAACAACGAGGAAAGGTTGAGGAAATAGTCACAAAATCAAGGGAAACTTTTGCACTCAGATTATTTTGTAAGCGCATTTAATTTCTCATTCCACTTAAAAAAACCATAATTAGAAATTGTAGTGTCATGTGAGTGTGATTTATGCCAGAAGGACAGTAGAAACAATTACATCCAGGAGATGTGAAGGGAAAGAAAGTTTGGAGAATGAAGGTACAAACACATATGTTAGATGTTAAAATGTTTCAATTCACTGACTAATCATCTCAGCTAAGAGGGCTTCTACCCCTAACTTGTTTGCAGTGGGCTTCAGCTCCTGGACACTTGCTCCCACCCATCTGAATCAGAGCCTGGTATGCAGGGCGAGATTACACTTTTGGGCCACAGATGCTTAGTTGGCTGGGTTTCCCAGAGCTGGCAGAATTGGGAGAAGCCAAGGAGAAGCAGCGAAAAAGTTGGGGACGGCTTCAGCCTGGGCCAGTCCCTCTGCTCCCTCCCAGATGTTACCCAGCCGCTTGAGCAATAAGCTCTAGTTCAGCCTGCACTCTCCCATTCTCCCCCAGACAACGGGAAGAAGGATGATTCCACCCCTGAGAGTCGAGCTCAGAGGTGGATGGTGTTTGGGTTCTTTATCTGCCCTCGTGGCTGCATCTTCTGCTTCTCTCTCTGCACACATCAACTGCTCTGGCCACACCTGCTCACTCACTGCCCTGATTATGCCAGATCACTCCTGCCTCTGCATCTGTGCTAAGAGTCTCCCTCTGTAGACTGCCTTTTCCCCTACTTTCCATATCCTCCCCATCCTTCAAGTCTCTACTTACTGTCTGCTGCTTCCAGGAAGCCCTCCCTGATTACTCCCTGAGCTGACTGCATGGGCCACCCTCCTGCACTTAGTCTTGACTGCCTTCTCATCTCTCTAAGATATGAGGGTATTTTAGGTGCTGAGGAGAGGTTCTCACCCAGGTTCACTGGCCAAACCAACCTCCCCTGAGCTATAAAAATGGAGTTCTTTTTGAGACCCTTTCTGGATTTTATTTCAGACACTCCCACCTAACAATCGCCACCCTGCATGATTGCACAAATTTCACCAGTAAAGCCCCTGCAATAGGCATAGAGATTTGGCAGTATTTGTTCTGAAAAGCTGATGTGGGAGAACCAATGAAGGGCTATAGGACACTGGATTCTGTCCCTGAGTCCCCAGTGCTAGAGGGAAAATTACAGGAGTTCAGTTCAATTTGGTTCTTTCCAAAAACTTCAAATCAGAGACTTCCTGTAAGCAAGGCACTGGGGGTGGGGGTAGGGTGTGGGGAAGAGTAGGGATGGGAGGGTCCAGAGATGAATGACACGTGATGGCATCTCCCTCCAGAGTGCATGAGCTAGTGGGGGAGCTGGCCATGTGGATGAGGACCTGGGATTCATGATACACAAAATGTTGAGGGTGGGGTATCCGGACAGGCTTTTTTTTTTTTTTTAATTAACATTTATTTTTGGCTGCATTGGGTCTTCGTTGCTGCGCACAGGCTTTCTCTAGTTGTGGAGAGCAGGGGGCTATTCTTCGTTGCGGTGTGTGGGCTTCTCAGTGCAGTGGCTTCTCTTGTTGCAGAGCACAGGCTCTAGGTGTGTGGGTTTAGTGGCTCTGCAGCATGTGGGATCTTCCTGGACCACGGCTTGAACTCACTGGCAGGCAGATTCTTAACCACTGCGCCACCAGGGAAGTCCCCCAAACAGACTTCTCAAAGGAGGTGCGAGCTAGAAACATCTGAGGGGAGATGAGAGGGTGAGCCTTGAAGGTGGGCAGGGCAGCCAAGACGCGTCTTGTATTTCACACAGATGCAAGTAGTGCTTCCAGCGGGCCCTGATATGCCTGGTGGCCCCTCTCGGGATCATTTCTGGTGCCTCCTGGGAGGGGAAGCTGGGTGGTTGAGGTCGGCATCTCTTTCCCGAGTCATACGATGGTCGTTCCAGGCAAGAGCTCTGACCGGCTTTTCCCAGGCCCCAAAGGTTAGGCGGCCCTGCTGGAGGGACACATCCTGCGTGGCCTGAGACAGCCACTTGTTGCCTGCTGTCCCCAGGTAACTACTAATAGTGTCCCCTTTCACTCTCAACAGTGTCCTTGTTTGGACAATAAAAGGTAGTGTCCACGCTGAGGGGAGGGATGCGGTCCCAGGGAGAGAAGGGGCAGGGGCCGCAGGGGACAGCTTTGGAGGCAGCCTTCATCAGACGCTCCCCTTCTGCTGTGGGGTCACTTGTCCCCTTTCCAAATACCCGTTACACCATCCACACTGCCTGGGTCTTACTTGTCATTTGTGTCATTTGCAGATTTGTCTTCCATGTCATGGGCATGAGAGTAAAGAGTGGAGTTCAAAAATAAAAGTAAAATAAATCCCTTTCCCGGGGGATCAGGTTTTTCCCTTCCACCTGAGTGGGGGCTGGGAACACCTTTTTCTCTGAGAGAAAGAATTCCTGGCATTAATGATTCCTGTCACACTGGACACCAGGTGACACAGAATTTTCTGGGAAGTAGGTTTAGATAAAGGGAGAAGCATGAGTGATAGGACCCAGGGCACCAGGAACAGGACCAGGGCAAGACCCACAGAGGCAGGAAAAGCTGCCAAGGGGAAGCCCGCAGTCACTGAAGACAGAGCAGGCCTGCCTCCCGTTTCACCGTCTGGAGCTCCGAATACTGCCACTGTCACCCTGACATCACTCCCCACGAGGGCTGACGAGGGAGCTTTGCTCCCACCGGCCTCTGGTCCCCCCCCCGCCCCAACACGTGCGCACACCAGCCTGGAAATCCCAGCCTCTCTCGGCAGTAGAACCAGGCCAGCAGGGCTGAGGGTACCATCCTGGCAAAGTCGGCAGCGCGCACCTCCCCAACCCCATCTGCCAATGAAATCAGGCACGGAGAACCTTCTTGTTAAACTCATGGGACCCCCTTCCTCCCCTCACCCCTGTAGGGGACGAATCCTGCTGCCACTGAGATGCCTTCTCCATGAGCCCTGCCTACGTGAAGGCTTTATCATGCTTTATCACGCTTTCTCTCCTATGTTATAGAAAGAAACCTTTTTTTCCCCAGATTTGAACTGTTATTCAATATTACAACACCGAATATTCTTTGTCATCCCCCTGTGCCCACCTATGTTCTAGCGAGCATCCTGTCTCATCAGCCAGAGAGCACTGGGAAGGACCCCCTCAGTGGGTCCCCTCCAGCTTCCTACCCTGGCAGTCCAGGCAGGGGGCTGCTGGTGGCAGGGGTCTGGGCAGCCATTGCCCTCTCCCTCCGCCCCTCCAGGCCAGTATCTGCTGCAGCCCTTGCTCAGGTTTGCCCAGCCCAGGAACACTTCCCTGAGGCCAGAGAAAATAAAACGTGTGTGACTGAGCAGTCAGGCCTGTGCTGGGCAGCTGACCAGAGAGATTAGGCCTTTGTTCCTTGGATGGGCTCTTCTCCCCTCCCTGCTCCCAGGCCCAGGCCCCAGCTTTGGCTTTGGCTCTGGGCTCAGCCCTTTCTCCTTCTCAGGCTATTTTAAGATTCTAGGCCAAGGTCACAGAAATCCAGTCTTCTAAGGGGCCATCACCCCCAAAGCAATGACTGAAGAGGATTTGGTTGCCTTGGAAGACACTATTCTCCAGTGACAAACACACACTCCTCTCTCTCTCTCTCTCTCTCTCTCTCTCTCTGTCTCTCTGTCTCTCTCTCTGCTTCTCTCTCAATCTCATCGCTCAGCCTTCCAGGGGGAGCAGGGGAATGTCCCTTTTGCTGGGTGGGGTCTCAGGGCCAAGCAGCACAGTGTGTGCAGGTGTACCTGGGGGAGGAGCCCTCTGACATGCGCTCCCAGGGCTGAGAAAGTGGCCTCGTGACCGAACACAAGGTCTCCATCAAGGTGTGGGGGTGCCGCTGTTCATTCTGTTCAGCAAATGCTTTGCTGGGGGGTTAGGGAGGCTTACAATCAGATTCTTTCCTTTAAAAGGGGAATAAAGGCATACAAAGAATCACTATTTAATTCAATAAATGTTGATCAAACACCTACAATATCTAGTATTGGGGGTGGGAGGAACAGAAAAAGGCAGAGTCTGGCTTATGGGCATGGTGGGTCTCTTTTTGACGCCCCCCTCTGGAAGGCAGGGCACGTGCTTGGAAAGGATGACTTAAAGCTCAGTCATTGCCCAGTAGCCAGAGGTGTCTGGGTTTCTGGGGTGCATGGCTCCGTTTGCCTCACCAGCTGGGAGTCCTGCCGGCCTCCCCACTTGGCTTTCCCACGCAGTCTCTAACATTTTGGTTGGACACGGTTGTACTTCAAGTTGGAAGGATCGTGCTGGTCTCTGGACCCTCCTCCAAGTGCCCAGCATGGGACCTGGCCACCCGGCAGGGCTCAGTGATGGCCTGGGTACTAATTGGCCCTGAGTGTTGTGTTTTTGGGATGGTGGTTATTTTAAAATAATAGACAATTTTTTAAAGCAGTTTTAGGTTTATATAAAAATTGAGCAGAAAGTAGAGTTCCTGTATACCTCCTCTCCTTCCCCTCCCTCTGAGTTTCTCCTGTTATTAATACCTTGCATTAGCGTGGTACATTAGTTATAATTGATGAACTAATATTGATACATTATTTAATTTATTTTTTTAATTGAAGTATAGTAGATTTATAATATTGTGTTAGTTTCAGGTGTACAAGAAAGTGATTCGATTATATGTACATATATGTCTATATATTCTTTTTCTTCAATTCTTTTCCATTGTAGTTTATTACAAGATATTGAATATAGTTCCCTGTGCTATACAGTAAATCCTTGTTGTTTATTTTATATATGGTAGTGTGCATCTGTTAATCTACTGATACATCATTATTAACTAAAGTCCATAGTTTACACTAGAGTTCATCCCTTGTGTTGTACAGCTTTATGGGTTTTAGCAAATGTCTAAAGCCGTGTATCTACTGTTACAGTATCACGCAGGATAGTTTCCCAGCCCTAAAAGTCCTCTGTGCTCTGCCTCTTCATCCCCTCCTCTCCATTGATCCTTGGCAACCACTAATATTTCTACTGTCTTCACAGTTTTGCCTTTTCCAGAAGGTCGTATAGTTGGAATCATACACTATGCAGCCTTCTCAGATGGGCTTCTCTCACTTAGTAATAGGCATCTAAGTTTCCTCCATGTTTTCATGGCTTCAATAGCTCATTTCTTCTTAGTGCTGAATAATATTCCATTCAGTGCTAAGAATGTACCACAGTTTATTTGTCCATTCACCTACTGAAGGACATCTTGGTGGCTTCTATTTTTGGCAATTTTGAATAAAGCTGCCCTAAACATCTGCATGCAGGTTTTTGTGTGGACACAAGTTTTTACCTCCCTTGGGTAAATACCTAAGACTGCACTCTCTGGATCCTGTGGTCAGAGCGTATCTAGTTCTGTAAGGAGCTGCCAAACTGTCTTCCGAAGTGTCTGTGCCATCTTGTGACCTCAAGGTGGTTGATTTTAATATCAGTGGAAAAAGCAAACTGCAACCCACACCACACAGCCTCTGAAGGATCCTGGGAAGAGAAGGCACTGCCTCCCTGTCACCAGAGACCCTCAGCTGACCCACCCTCAGTGACAGCTCATCACCCCAGCCCTCTTCTCGCCAGGTGCTGGGCAGCACTTTCCACCGGAGCGCAGTCGACTCTCATGCACGTGCTGGTCTCACGCTAGGTGCTGGGGACTTAGCAGTGAGCACAGCACCCAGTGTTCCCCCCATGAAGCTGACCTCCCAGGGAAACTGGTCTCACCGCCCTCACTTGAGAACACACAGATGCTGGGCCCTGTGCCAGGTGTTTTCTCCATTTTCTCATTTCATCCCTGCTTCAGTCCTGGGAGGTAGGAGGTCAGTGCCTTTATTATGCCCTTTTTGCTGGTGAATTCCCTGCAGATCTGGTGGTTAGGACCCAGAGCTTTCACGGCTAGGGCCGGGTATGATCCCTGGTTGGGGAACTAAGATTCTGCAAGCTGTGCAGCACAGTCAAAAAAAAAAAAAAGAAAGAAAGAAAGAAAAGAAAGGAAGAAAGAAAGGAAGAAAAAAGCTGGTGAAAATCTAAAGCAGAGAGAGGTTAAGTCACTTGTCCAAGGTCACACAGCTAAGCAATGGCAGGGCCAGTCTGACTCTAAACCGCAAGGCATGGCCTTCTGGGAGCTGCAAGGCCCTGCAACAGAGACCATGACCTCCCTGTCCCCTGAGGGCACCTCTCATGGCCTCTACCCCTCCCTATGAGTCAAAGCCCGTCACGTCAATATCATTCCTGGTGCGGGGGAGGGGGAGAGCATGGGGGTGGCATTGGGGATTGGGGGCGGAGACTCTAATCTGCCAGCCACCATCCAGCATCAGAGAGCCTCTCTCCCAGCCACACATGCTTGCTGAGGGCAGACCACGGGCTGGGAGTCTGGGACCCACGTTCTGGTTCTAATCTTGTCTTTGGTGTGACTTGGGGCGAGTCATTTGCCGTCTCTGGACTTGGGTGCGCTGGCTGAGAAGTGAGGGATTTATCAGGTTCCTCCATCACGGACATTTGATTTTTCAAAAAGTCATTAGAGACCCTGAAAAGAACGATACCAATTTGTGTCACATGCTGATCGTAAGTGCTGTGGCACTTCCTAGAAGAGGGAGGTTAGTGCAGATTAAAAAAAAAAGAAAGAAAAAGATTTCATGAATTTGCGTTAGCTCTCAAGGCAATGTCTCTACAAAGGCGGCTGATGAGAAGCGGAGTCTTTATCATGAGCAGAAAGGCCACAAGTGGCCAAAGTCATGTGCGCAGCAGACGCTGACCTGCACCCAGCCCGGGGCCTGCCCCTCTGGGGTTTTCAGGGCCAAACATGGGCAGACCCACAGGCACTGTTTCATTCTGGGCACAGATGTTCACGGTCCTCAAACCATGCTGTCTTCTGGCTGGTCCCTTCTGGTTGATGTCATACAGGCTAAATTTCATACTAAACTCACAGGAACAGCTGGGAAAGGCTCTGAGTCCAAGGACTTGGTTTGAGCATGGATACTTGCAAGTTGGATGCTTCTGAGAAGGTCACTCAGCTTCTCTGTGCCTCCATCTTCCTGACTATAAACCATCCTGGAGGGGGTTTTGCAGGCAGAAACCACACCTTTTCATGTGTGCATCCCCAGCAGGTAGCAAAGACCCTAGGATACTGCAGATGCTCATTAAATGGGTTAAATCTATCCCACCTGCCTGACAGGTATGTGGGAAAATACTTTTTTTAATTGTAAATCATCACGCAAATGTTAGCTAACATTAACTAATATTAATGTTAGCTAATATTAACTTATATTAATGCTAATATTAGTTAATATGAGTGTTAGGCTGTTAGTCATACAATTCTGATTCACATTTAGTCTTCCCATTGCTACTGAAACCGAGGAGCGATCAGAGCAGAGGGCACAGGTGTTTGCGGCCACACATTTGCAGACAGATGTGGGCCTCCCACTTCCCAGTATCTGTACACACGGGGAGGAGAGAAGACGGGATGAGGATGGAGAAAGGGAGGGATGTCAGACTGCAAGGTCTGGTCAAGGGCCAACTCTTTCTCTCTATGACATCAGGCTGGAGCCAGACCCCTCTGCTCCTTGACCGCTGCTTCCTTCTCTCCTTGGGGAGAACCCCGAGTGTGTGCCCTGCAGAGGCCTGGCCCTTGACAGACAGCGCCGGCTGGTCATGGAGCCAAGAGCTGGGGAGACGGAGTCTGGGTGATGCCCTCTGGCCCATTTCCAGCCATTCCTGGAGATTCAAGAAAATAAGTCATTAGTCTGGAGTGTTCCTTAATGAGAGCGAGGCAGCCAGGTTATTGTGTTTGAGATCCCCCAGGTCAGGGTCTGGGAAGCCACCTGAAATCATTAAGGACATTTTGCTGGCTGAGGGGCTGTGAACTCGCACCTTATTTCTCCAGAGGTGAAGTGGTACCCAACACCTTGGAGGATGGATGGGGTGGGGGATGAGTAACTATTAGCTTGTAAATTTGCTGATTTCACAGTCTCACCTAGAATCTTAATTTTATTCACTTTTTTGTTGTTGTTGTTGTTGTTGAGAGACAACAGGTGTATTATTTTAAAGTGAAAGTAGATAATGATAAAAAATTGAATGTAAGAACAAAATATAAGAATAACAACAAAAAATATTTTAGCATCCTCTGTGATATTTATTCCCTTTTTAAGTTGGAAGGGACCTTAGCGATCACTCCCTCAACCTGCAGATGAGAAGACTAAGACTCAGAAAGGGAAAGAGGTTTGTCCAAAGCTCCTGTCAACTCCCCTTGTCTTGCAAGCCTGGATTTTTTTTCCCCCTTTTTTTCCCTTATGACATTATTTATTTTACTTTATTTATTTATTTTTTAAGCTCTTTATTGGAATATAATTGCTTTACACTCTTGTACCAGCTTATGAGGTACACCAAAGTGAATCAGCTGTATTTATACACATATCCCCATATCCCCTCCCTCTGGTGACTACCCCCACCCTCCCCATCCCGGTCTTCTAAGGCATCACCCATCATCGAGTTGATCTCCCTTTGTTATACAGCAACTTCCCACTAGCTATCTGTTTTACAGTTGGTAGTGTATCTATGTCTATGCTACTCTCTCACTTCGTCCCAGCTTCCCCTTCGCCCCCCGCCCCCCCAACCCCATGTCCCCAACCCCGTGTATGACATTATTTTTTGAGGCTTAAAGCACGTTCCAAGAAAAAAAATCAGGACACTGCAAAAATTATCCATGCTATTTATTCACTCTCACTTGAAGCTGTTAGCTCTAATGACCTTTCCAAATTAATAAAATCTGTAAAAGCGCAATTGTTTATTGCACACATTGAGTTACACCTCTGAATGGCTGGAGGGACCTGCACGCCCGCCTGGAATATTTAGCTCCAGGGCTTTGTAGCCAGCAGACATGCTTTGTAGCCCAGGCAGGGGAGCTGTGGCCAGATCCCCTGAGAAAGGAGGCAAGGCCCGTTGTCCCTCCCAGAGCCTTGAGGAAACAGCCCACTCTGTGCTCAGAGCCTGTAGCAGACAAAAAATGTTGGTGACAATCCCTGTGCAAGGGTCTTTTCAGGGATTTTTCGGAGAGAGACAAACCTTCCAGACATGAATATAGAATAGTTCCCAAGCAAGTGCTTGATTGAGGCTGTGTGACTTTCAGAGAAAACAGAAGTGGGAGGTGTCTGGAAGGCTTGATGGAGGAGGTGGAATTTGATGCAGATCCACTAGAAAGAGTAGGATTAGGTCTGGTAGAGGCCACAGGAAAGAGCTTGCTAGGCAGGGAGCACAGGGTGAGAACGAGCCCATGTGCCTCGGGGAGGAAGCTGGCATGGAACGTGGGGGATGGGACTCATTGGGTAGAAGGAGGTCCCACTCTGGGGGGTGATGGTGTTTGGAGTCCAGGAAGTGGGCACAAGAAGGTCTTGTTTCTTTTCTTTTTTGAAAAATAAATTTATTTATTTATTGGCTGTGTCGGGTCTTTGTTGCTGCACATGGTCTTTCTCTAGTTGCGGCAAGTGGGAGCTACTCTTTGTGGCGGTGCACAGGCTTTTCAAGGTGGTGGCTTCTCTTTTTGCAGAGCACAGTCTCTATGCTCACGGGCTTCAGTAGTTGTGGCACGTGGGCTCAGGAGTTGTGGCACACGGGCTTTGTTGCTCCGCAGCATGTGGGATCTTCCCAGCCCAGAGATCGAATCCGTTCCCCTGCATTGGCAGGTGGATTCTTAACCACTGTGCCACCAGGGAAGTCCCAGAAGATCCTGTTTCTTATGCTCAGACATCTCCATCTATGACTGTGCTGCATGCACACCATGTTTACAAGCCATGGGTTCCCTGGCCCAGAGTCACGCTGCCCCAGCTCGTCCTTGAGTCCTGGCGACAGTCTCCCTGTCCGAGCTTGTGAATGGCACAGGCCACTGTGACTTCCGAGATGAAGTGGACGAAAGTCTTGCAGAGAAACACTATGTATGTTGTACTAGTACTGCAGGCGGGGTTTTTTTTTTTTAAGTTGCAGTAACATATACATAGCATTTACCATGTTAACCATTTTGAGTACAGCTTAGTGGCATTAAGTATATTCACACTATTGGGCAACCAGTGCCACCATCCATCTCTAGAACTTTTTCATCTTCCCAAGATTAAACGCTAACTCCCCCTTCCCCTCTCCCCAGCTCCTGGTAACCTCTCTATTCTACTTTCTGTCTCTGTAAACTTGACTACCCTAGGTACCCATGTAAGTGGAATCATACAGCATTTGTCCTTTTGTGGCTGGCTTCTTTCACTTAGCATAATGCCCTCAAGTTCATCCATGCTGTAGAATGTGTCAGAATTTCCTTCCTTTTTAAGGCTGAATAACATTCCATCATATGCAGATACTGCATTTTGTTTACCCATTTATCCGATGGATACTTGGGTTGCTCCCATCTCCTGCCTATTGTGAGTAATGCTGCTATGAACATGGGCATGTGAATGTCTGTTTAAGGCCCTTGTAGGACGACTTTGCCCTTAAAAAAAAAAAGTGCATCGGGCTTTCAAACCATCAGGGGTGATCGACTGGCCCTCGCTGCTGTCACTCCACGAGGAGCAGAATGCCACCTTGCTGTTTCCCACGTGTGAAGACTTTTCTGCCTTGAGCAGAGCTCTTCATTACCCTCTGCCAGGGACACAGATTGAAGGCTGGACCCTGTGTGCACGCGGCCTTTCCCCACGCCATGCTAAGCTGCTTCAGTCTGCGTGCTAGCCAATGTCAAGGCCTCTTTGCCTTCACTTCTTATCCTGAAACACATCAGTCATGTTGAATTTGTCCCTCACTGAGGTAGCAAGTGCTTTGCACTCTTGCTTGGTAAGTTCTTTCTCCTACCTTCTAAAATGTATTTAGCTACAATTGTATAAGCCAAGGGAAATCACTCAGGCACAGTTCTCCCTTCTCGTCCTGTATCCTCACCACCCGCCCCACCTCCAGAAATCTCTGGACGCTGCCGAAGAACTAAAGGGCATCCTGTCTTGAAGCATCACTACCGCTGGGCATTAATTGCCTCTACAGATCCCAAACTCACCTAAAATACATTAAAGTGGTGACATGCTCAGGCAGAAAGGCAGGAGAACTCACAGTTCAGGTTGGCATTGTCATTAACTCAAGTCTTTGGTGTCAACTCCCTCCCACACCGAACGTCCTGCCTGGCCTTACAGTCAACCTCCGAAATGCATTTTCTGGCCTTTGTTGGTTTGTGTCAGCTCTTGAACATTATTTAAATGTAGTTTGGGGCCCATGCATGCAATTACCATTGTGTTATTATTCAGAACCAGATTGTTAAGATTCAGGCAGCTGTACAAGGAGATGCCCTGTGCTGTGAGGTCCAATTTAGGAGGGCCTTCTGAGCTGGCGCGCAGGGTTGCTAGGCAACCCCATGCTACAGAAGAGGAGGCCTCACTCCGGAGTGGGAAGAAGCCCAGCGCCTTCAGGGAATTGGAGGCAGTGGTCAATCTGAGACTGGCATGGCGCCGGGGAGGGGGAGGGAGGCGACGTGGACCGAACCCACGGCAGGAGGAGGGGGGAATCTTGCCAGGGGCACCCACCCAACTAGCACACGGTGTTCCTAGGAGGGGAGAGTGCTGCTGGGAGTGAGAACGCAGAGAAGGTGCAGAAGCCAGAGGTCGGCCAGGAAACTGCTGCAGGATACCCAGAGCAGATGCTAATATGCTTCTCCATCCCTTTCTTCTCTTTGCAGGAAATGAGCAGGTTTGCAGAGAAACTGCTGGCCTGAAATTTAAGAAGAAGGCGTCGTTGCTTGTGAGTTTGAATTTTGCTTTCTTAGGTCTGTGGTTTGACAATGTTCCTGGGAAGTGGGTGGGTTTCCCTGTTTGGTGGAGGGAGCATGACCTTGATGGAGTTGGGCTTTCGGTTCTCCTGGAAGGTGCCTCGGGCTGGGTGGGGCTGGATCCAGGGATGTAAGGCTGTGAAGGTGCATGGTTTGAACCCTGCCTCTGCCCCCTGAGTGGAGGGTGAGCCCACTGGCTCATGAAAGAGAGTTGCTCCCTTGTGGTTGATTGGTGTGCAAGGAAAGCAGGACTCCTCTGGTATGAGGATGATGTGCATTTTTTTTTACCCTGGGACCACAAACAGTTTGTCCAAATTTGCTGCTAGGGTGACCTTATTTAGAACAGTAAATTCTCATACAGGCCGTTTAACAGTGTGTTAAACTAAGAGTGATCATATGACCCAATCCATTACTCAATCTGAGAATATTATTAATTCACCAGGTGCCTGGCACTATCTGGAGGCTCTGAGAAATACAAGAGAAGCAGCAGGTTCAGGCTCTGTTTTGGAGGAGCTGTCAGTCCAGGGTGGGAAGAGAAGACATCTGCACATGAGACCACGATAGAACTTTATGAAGGGGCATGTGTCCTGCTCTGGCCCATATGGCACAAGCAGAAATGCTGGTGATGGGAGTGGTTAGGGAAGGCTTCCTGGGGAAAGAGAGACATGAACTGGGCTAATGGAGGAGGGAGGCTGTTCCAGGGAGAAAGGAACAAGGCAGAGGTGCCAGGATGGGAACATCCAATGTCATAGACATGGGTCTGATGGGGAAGAGGGGGAAACACTGGTGACATTGGGCAGGGCCAGATGGTATAGGGCTTGAAATGACTTCATGAATGGTCCACAAAGAATCACGATGGAGTAATGTATTCCTCATCTGTGTAAGTAAAATTAAGTTTCTGCTAGTTTATGACTCATTATGTGAAAATGGCCATATGGATTTTTCAACAACTTTGAGGTTGTATTTGAGATCAATAAATACACTGGATAGATTATAGGAAATTCACATCAGGGCTACCCCTTGTATCTCAGTGAGAGAAGGGGGGTGGGGGTCGGGTGGCGGGATACAGCCTGCTCCAGACAGCTGCAACTGAGGGTCATGAGATCAATGATGGGGACATACCCTAAGCCGCAGGTGGACAGTCACTAGAACAGTGCTCTCCATGTCCACTTGCTTTGCCCTGGAGCTGCTTCTCACACAGGGAGCTCTAGGTACTATGCTCAGGATAGTACAGCAGCTGGGGTTTATTTATTTAACAAAGGTTAATTAATTATTTGTTCCCAGCAAGGAGGGGGCGCTTGCTTGTTCTAAATGTCAACAACAACCAATATTTATGTAGCCCTGCCAGTTTGCAGCACCCTTGACAGTACTGCCTCACCTGAGCCTCACAATGGCTCTGTCAGGTAGTGCCACGTTGCAGATGAGGAAACGGAGGCTTGGAGTAGTTACATATTTTATTCGAGTGTGCTCAGCTGGTAGAGCTGACGTTCCCGCTGACCTTCCGCTGCACGTCACTGGATGTCTGATTATGGATCAGGCCTTCTGGGTCTGCCCCTGCCTCCTGGGGAAGAAGAGTGCTGTGCGGTCCCACCCAGTCTGGCTGTGGGAACTTTGTTCTGGACGGTCACTGTTTTGCTGTGCTGCCTTTCATGGGATGTGTGGTATCAGACTAGTGTTTTTGACTGGGCAGGAAAATGCTTGTGGTTCTGCCCTCAAAGACAGAGGCTCATGTGTACTTCTATCAGCAGAGATAATCCTCTGGAAAGATGCAGGAGGGCTGCATTTGGAGCTATTGGTGACTGACTTAGGTTGGGTTCTCTAGAAGCAGAGCCTGGGACAGGGATTCAGGTCCATGTGATGTAGCAAAAGAGAGCATTAGGGGAAGCTTGTGAGGGAGGGAAGCAGGGTCAGGAAGGAGGAGCTGAGCAAAGATGTGTCAGGGCAAGTCTCTCCTTGGCTGGGGGCCCAGCAGGAAAAGGGGTCTGAGTGGGGCATTGGTCACATTCACTGCCTTGCCGTGAGCATCACTGCTGTGAAGACAGCCAAATGTAGTTTTCACCTGACCTGGCAATAATGCAATTTTCATTGCACTTTAAGAGTATAAGTATTAAAATAGAAATCAGTGGTGTCAAAGTCTCTTTTCACTGAAATAACTATGTGCTTTTTTAAACTGTAATTTTGTTCTTAATAGATAATACAGTTCCATGGCCCTACATGCAAAAGTACCAAAGAGTATACTGTGAAAAATCTCCTTCCCACCTCTGTCCCCAAGCAGCCCAGCTCTTCCCCTGGTGACAACCAATATTACCCAGATTTGGGGTTACTTTCTGATGATAGGCTACACATATTGACAATGGTGTGGTTTAGATTTCAAAGTTTTGGTGAGTCTGATTGCAGTACAGTAAGATACCACCTACATGGTCCTCAGGAATCAGCAAGACTGGGTCTATTCCAGAAGGGATTGAGCTGAAATGTACCTTTTATTTGGAGAGAGAGCAGTTCACCGAGTCAGCTCTTGGTGGAATGTTCAAAAGGCATAAAACCTTTATAAACATTCCCAAACTCCTTAGAGTCACTATATAAACAATTGATAAAAGAATTGCAAATTATTATTATTTCCTCATGAAAGCAAATCACCTACACAGAGCTTGAGTTGCTGTGCTACAGTCCTTGAAATTTCCAAATATTTTAAATAATTTAAAATTTCACGAAACTCACGAATTCAAATCATTGCTGTCTCAATGCATTTATCACCTAATGTCATTTGCATACCGTTTGATGGCTTACTTAAATGTGCATTGTTTCCAAAGTGTGTTTAGATCTACTGCAGTATCAGCACCTTGTGAATTCTCACTGTGGTTCCCTTTCATGAAATGACTTTACTGTGTAATTTGGAGATACTTTCTCAACATAGGAGCTGGTCAGCTATGGTGTAGGCTCCTTTGTTGGTGAGCTCCTTGTCGCAGGAGGTGTTGAAAGAGCAACTGGGTCATCTGTCAGCAAAGTTACGAAGGACGTCTACTCTACAGACAGGCGGGTTTAGAAGACTCTTAAGTTGCTGTCATAGCTGCATCTGGTCTATATGACTTCGTTATCATCATTACCTTTATAGGCCATTTACCTCGCTTGAAATGCAGGCTGTGGGGCTCATGCTGAACACTTGTCTTCCAGAGTTTGGTTGCACAGGTTTTGCCTAATGCCTATAAATGTCCAGATAGAACTGACTTTGTAATCTCCTAGGCCTTTTCCGCTGTCTCTTGTGTTTACACTCGCTCTCAGGTCGCAAGAAAATCCTCTAACTTGTGCCTGACCTGTTCAAGCCCCAAGACAGATTTCGGTGGCACCCCCACGAGGCAACGGAAAAAATCTCATTTCCGTCCAAGAAACAGAATCATTATCTTGATTGAAATAATATCTTTCCTCAACCTGCAACCAGATAAAGCATCACATTGGTGGAGTTTCCTTATCACTGCACAGAGTTTGCAGGACCCAGAATAATGGCCTGTCAGCTGCTGCTGGTGGGGCGGGTTCTGTAAGGCAGAGCCCGCAGCTCCTGGGCTCATTTGGGTTATATGATGTCTGGTGCAATGTAAAATAGTTCCGTCAAGGACAAATATCATTATATTAAACGGAGACGGTAGTGTAGAGCCTAGAAGAGTGAAAGCAATGTATTCAACTACTACTATGATTATGGTGGTGTTGCAGGAAGGGGGACCCCTTCCAGGGCCCGAGAGTGGGCTCTTATCTAACACTGGGAAATGAACTGTCTGGGGAGACACACGTGCTGACAAAGCAAGAGACTTTATTGGGAAGGGGGCCTGGGTGGAGAGCAGGAGGGTGAGGGAACCCTGGGGAACTGCTCTGCCACGTGGCTCGCAGTCTCGGGTTTTATGGTGATGGGATCCGTTTCCAGGTTGTCTCTAGCCAATCACTCTGACTCAGGGTCCTTCCTGGTGGTGCTTGCAACCACTCAGCCAAGATGGATTCCAGCGAGGAGGATTCTGGGGAGGTTGGTAGGACATGTGGACTGGTGTCTCTTCTCTCCTTTGACCTTTCCCGTGTTCTTCCGGTTGGTGGTGGCTTGTTAGTTCCGTGTTCCTTACCAGGACCTCCTGTCGTAAAATAACTCATGCAAATTGTTACTGTCTTTGCCTGTCCAGGGAGGGCTGTTTCAGTCAGTGTTTCCCCTAACAGTGGTAGTGTTTCCTTAGGCAACATCTAACGCATACGGGCAATTGCAAGAGTGACGAAAGCTATAGATATTCTAGGATGTAGACTTTTAGGATGTGACTGTAGAATCCTGTGTTCACTAGGCTTTAGCTTCCCAGGGCTGCAGTCAGAGTAAGGTGGTGACGGGGTCCTAGTTTGGGGTGAACAGCCAGAGGCCAGCAAACCAACACCTTTGGGAAGGAAAATGAAAGAGCTGTGAGCAAGGAGGCAGGGGTTCTGGATTCCAGCCCAGACCCACCACTGTCACCATGCAGTTGGGGCTTTGGGGTTCCATCCGCCCACTGTTCAGAGACGGCTACACGGAGGTGTCAGGAGCAGGAGGTGAGGCCATGTCTGTGCAAAGTCCAGGATGCTAGCTGTGTTCTCAATCTTCCCTGTGCCCCATCCTCTGTGAGGGGAGGCTCTGCTATATCCCGGGCATTTTTGAGTGCTTACTCTGGGTCCGGCACATTCTAACTATTTTCCATGTATTAACTCAACCCTCACAGCAGTCTTATGCATTAGAAACTTGTATTATCTGTCTTTTACAGGTGAGAAGGAGCAGAGAGGTTCACAGCCAGTCAGTGGTGGAGCTGGGATTTAAAGCCAGGCAGTCTGGTTGGAGCTCTTGAAAATTTAAAATCGACTACATCAGGGCGAAATAATACAGTTCAAACATCTGGGGCTTTTACCAAACCTTAAGCTATAATCCTGTGATAGGGAGAAGTAGTGATGATAATAGTGATAACGATGATATCTTTGTCGTGTTCCAGGAGGTGTAAAGGTGGCTCTTGTGGCAGAGGTGGGACATTGAATAAAATTCTAGCCAAGGATCGTGATCTTGGGCACCTGGTAGTGCAGATCCTCTCTTGGTTTAGGATCCTGCAAAGCTGTCCCCAGCTACCTGCACACCGTAGAGCACCAAGGTGTGCAGGACTTGCCCCCCTTGACTTGGCCTCTGTCTGGTCCATTCCCACATCTTCCTGCAGAGCCCTCCCAGGCCCTGGGGTCCGTGCTGTCTGCCAAGACTTCCCCAGAGAAGAAAACCATCCCCCTACACCCTGCCCCACTCCTGCTTCACTCCCTCTCTCCCCAGGCACATCGTAAGTGAAATGAAAGCCCGTATCTTCAGAATCTTGTTTTCAAGAGGAGTGCTGGCCTGCCGGTGAGCGTTCCTGATTACCATGGTAATCACCAGCCGAATGGAGTGATTTTATAATACATTTCCATCAGAAATATGAACAGGTGTGCAGGGGAAATCAACATTTATCAACAAGATAGGTCTTGGGAGATTAATAGTGAATTTAGGATTGCTCACGGAAACAAAAGGAAGAAAGAGAGAATTCATACTTTTGCTTGCAGTCAAGGTCCTTCCGGCCTTACCTCTGACCATTTCCTGCCCCATCTCACTCCCATCCCCATCTCTGAGCTTTTCACTCACAGTTCTCCTTGCCCTTCCCTCTCCTCTCTCCTTTCCAGTGCTTAACCATCTGTTAAAACCCAGCTGCTTCAGGAAGCCCTCCTTGATTCACTCAGCCTCCAGGAATCTCTACCTTCTCTGACACTTTGCAGTACCCCTCACTGGGCCTGTGCTGTCTCCCTCACTCCCCAGCCAGCGAGGAGGACCACTGAGGGAACTGTATTCATCTACTTTGCAACCCAGGCCACCAGGCACAGACCCTGTTTAGCCAACTCTTGTCTGCTGGGGGCTCTGGCCCCACCCATGGTCCTCAATGGCTATGAGACTCCACTGAGCTGAGAGCCTCACTGTCTGCCTCAAGGCCCGCTTAAAAACACCACCACGATACCTCTGATACCGCTCGGTGACGCTAGAGCTCAGTGTGCCGAAATCCAGATTTGTTTGTTCCTGCAAGATTAGAGGAATGCATTTGCGTCGTGGTACTCCTTCCAGAGATGAAGGCTGCAGTGGGGAATCCAAGGGAACGTGCAAAGCAGTTCTGATTGCTAAGCCTCAGGGTCCCTGAGTCATCACTCCCCTCACCCCCTTCAAAATCAGCCCTGGCTCTGGATATGCAAAACCACACTCCTGGGACCAGGAGGGGCCTTCCCTCTCTGCTCGAGGCCACCCTGGGCTCCAAGGGGGTGGGGGGTTCTAGTGCTGGGCGAGGTCGAGGAAGATGCAGCCTTGCTCACCCGGCCCTGGGCCACTGTCCTCGGCTCGCACGTGACAGACGCAGCACGTCAGGGTTTGTCACGGTGTGAGTGGGAGACCGGAGGGACTTGACAGAGGCCTCGGCATGAAAGACCTTCTTTACTTTCACGTAGGACAATGCATCAGAGGAGTCGCCAGGCCCGGTCTGTCGGTGCGAGAGGCATTAGCTAATATTTTGATTTGAATGGAATGAATAATAAAGAGTCTGCGTGTCTCTAGGAACTAATTTTGAAGAATGGGTTCTGCCACACGTTCCTCTAGTTGAATCAGGCTCCTAAAGAGTTGATAACAAAAGGTTTAACCTTAAAAAAAAAAAAAAAAGAAAAGCATTCCTCCACCAACTTTTCTCTCTTTTAATTCCCTTCTTATAATGCTTCTCAGTTAACAGTAACTTATGAAAAGATGAAACAGAGTTGGAACAGGAAGCCATGGGCCTCAGAAGAAGGTTGAAGTGGCAGCCCTGGCTTTTCTTTTGTTCTGCGGCGTGAATGGCTTCGTGGTGGGTCCCCTCACTGACAATGGTGACCAGGCCTCAAGGACAGACACACACCTGCCACGTCTGTGGGGGAGGGCCTGGCCTCCCTCCACAGGTGTCTGCACGAGGCAGGGGCTGGTGGGAAGCAGGTGGCAGACTCAAAGTGAGTGCTTTGGAAAGAGTTGAGTCCAAAGGCCAGTGCAGGATGTAGGGGACGCATGGGACCCCGTGCAGCACCCCAGGGCTATCGACACTGGGGAGCGGTTACGCCTCTGGGGCTGAAGGGGCCAGGGGAGGAAGGGTGCCGAAAGCAGAGGCAGCAAGGGTGCTGTGGAGGGGACCACCTTGCCTGGGCTGTGACCAGATGTGCCCCTGAAGACAAAGAGACACGTCATTAAATACCCATCCTCCCTCACTCCCTCCCTGCAGGCTGCTCTGGGGCCTCCATGGGTTGAGCCAACGGGAAGGAGGGCAGAGGACCAGGGGCCATTGCTGTGGTGTGTAGGGTCAGCCTCCAGGCACAGAGCCAAGTGAGAGGTGCAGCGTGAGCCTGGAGGGGCAGCTGGCGACAGCAGCACAGCGCCTCTGCCCATGTGACAGGCCCGGGGCACAGCAGGAGGCCCAGCACCCTTGTCAGGGCAGACCCGGTCTTAGTGCCCGTTTCAGGGCCTCCGGGGGAGTCCTCAGCCTGTTCTCTGGGACTACCGTTCTTTTCACCAGAACTATACTGTCACAGCGGGTTCCCCTGGGAGAGGAGAGCTGGAGCCATGCTGAATCCACACTGAAATGCCACCTGAGCCCTCGCCAGAAGGGGCTCCAGCCAGGTACCAAGAGAGCCACCAGGAGATGCCAGCCAAAGACAAGTGGGGGTCAAGGTCAGAGCAAGGACACAGAGGCTCAGCCCACCGGAGTCTAGCCCGAGACAGTGCCTGTCCAGGGTCACAGTCCAGCGGGAGGCCACCGTGGCTCTCGGAGCCGCAGGCAGCTCTCAGCTCTTCTCCCTGCGGAGCCCACGGTGATCCTGCCTTTTCCATGGCCGGCCAGCATAACCCGTCTCGGTTGTGTAACAGCCCAAGGTGGGTATGGCCCTACAGAGGAGGAGCACAGAGAGAGAGGAAAACACTTGCTCAAGGCCACATTGAACCCAGACAGCTTGATTTCTGAACTGCCCCCTGGCCTGGCCGCCTGCCCGGGATCTTCTGGCAGAGGAAGGTCTGCACCTGCAGAGAAGGGAATGTCATTCAATTGTTGGAACGGACATTTAAAATTGTTTTATTTGGAAATAATTTCAAATTAAAGAAAAACTGCCAAAAATAAAAATAATACAAAGAAGACCCTTACATCTTTATATTCTAGAATCATCTGTTATTAACATTTTACCCTATTTCCTTTATCATCTGTGTTGTCTCTTTCTATCATTCTCTCTCTCTCTCTCTCACACACACACACACACACACACACGAACACACATACGTTTTGTCTGAACCACTTGAGGGTGTTACCCCTAAATACTCCAGTGTGTGTTTTCTAAGGACGGGTGTGTTCCCTGGCAGGTGATCAGTGCAGGTAACACTGATGCATACTTTTGCCTAATTGTCAGTCTATGTGTTGTGTTCCAGTTTCGTCAGTTATGCTGATGGTGTTCTTTATGGTGCGTCCCCCTCCACCGAGGATCCCGTCTAGCGTCGGGTGTTGAATTTAGTTGCTATGTGTCTTTGGCCTCCTTTAATCTGGAACATTTTCACAGCCTTTTAGGACTCTGAGATGTGTAGGGAATACAAATGCCCCCTTATTTTTCATAAAATGTTCCTCGTGTTGGGTTTGTCTGATGTTTCCTTGTCATCAGATCCAGGTTATACATTCTTGGCAGAATCCTGCCTGGAAATCCTTGGGTTCTTCTCAGGCCATCACATCAGGAGGCACTCACTGGTCCTCACTTGTGATGTTAATTTTGATCTCCCAGTCAAGGTATTGCCAATTTCTCCACTATATGAGGATCATCTTTTTTCTCCCTCATAACTAGTGTGCAGTCTATGGGGAGACACTTTGCAATCATGCAGGTACCCTACTCCTCACTGATTTCCCCTGAGATGTGGTACCCATTAATGACTCTTGCCTGATCCAATTGTTAACATGATGGTTGTTGCAAAGCGATGCTTTTCCAACTCCAGCATTACCTCCATATTTACTAATTGGCCCTTGGCATTCTACCGTAGCAGTAGAATTTATTTGTGTTGCAAGCAGTATATGTTTACTATTGTAAGCAATAAAGTGTATTTATTTGTCTATCTCATGAATTTCTGTTTTTCCAAGAGTTTATTATTTCTCACTGTACTCGGTTATTTTAGTGATTAAATTGCCCCGGAGTTGACCCATAGGAACCCCTCTAAGCTAACTCCATGATATCTTGATATGCCACCATCCCTGTTATGGAGCACTTTCTTACTTTCTGGCGTAAGAAGAGGTTCCAGGCTCATCTTGTACTTTCCTGGCATCAGCCCTGCAATCAGTCATTTCTCTGAGAAGCCCTGCTTCCTTTTAGGGGGAATGGTATTAGAGACCAACATCTGTGCTTTGGGTGTGCTCATTGCTGCTGGGTGTCTTTGCTTCTTGGCCCTTTCAAGGGGCAGCACTAGGAAATACAGGCATGTATAAACACATATACATAACTTTCATAAAACATATGCATGTATACACACATGAACATGCATATAATGTACATATTCATATGTGAGAAGTTATGAGTCCACACCAGTACTTCCAAATCCAATCCACCTCTACAAGGTTGCTTCTAGTCATCCCCCATTCCATATTTATGTCTTTCTTCCATAGCGAAAACCAAGGTTCCCCAAACCATCAACACATTCACTCATTTGCTTAATCCTATATTGTATCTGAAATAGTGTCAGAATTGCTTCACCCACACCCCAACAATCAACAAACCTTCTTCCCTCACTCCAACCCGCCTTTGCTGTGTTCATAAATAACTTGGATTAGTCCTTCCTTCCCTTTTTCTTTTCTTGCTCTTTAATGTGGTTATAGTATTTATTTGAAATACAGTTAGGTTCTTTTTTTTTTCAGTCTTCTTTCAATTTTAGGGATTTTTTTTTCCTTCCCATTCTCATTGATTTAATTTTATTTTTTAATAGGTTGAATTTTTTTTTTTGGCTGCATTGTTCGGCATGAGGGATCTTAGCTCCCTGACCAGGGATCGAACCATGCCCCCTGCAGTGGAAGTATGATGTCCTAACCACTGGACCACCAGGGAATTCCCTAGCTTGACTATTAACATACTTTCAAAAGTCAGAACTATACAAAAAGGTATACTAAGAGAACACTCTCTCCTGTGTTCCTTCTACCCCATCCCCCTCTTGTAGGTAACCAACTTAATTGTTTGGTGCTTACACTTCTATTGCTTTTTGTAAAAATTAGCACATTTTTATATATGTTTTAAAGTTTTCTCTTCATTTTTATACAAATGATATCATATTGTATATGCTTTTTTAATACTTTGCTTTATGCATTCAGTCTCCTGGAAAACACTCCATACCATTTATAGAGGGCTTCCTCATTCTTTTTTATAGCTGCATAGTACTCTGTGTGTGCATGCCATAGTTTATACAGCCACTGTCCTATGCATGACAGATAAAACGGTTATAAATAATGCTGCAAAGCTTGTGCCTGTGTTTTATATGCTTGGAAGTATATCTTCAGGGTAAATTTCTAGGAATGGGATTGCTGGATTGAAGAGTAAATGTATATGGAGTTTTGTAAGCTATTTCCAGATACCCCTCCATGGGGTTTTACCAGTTTGCATTCCTACCTGTTTCCTCATAACTGCCAAAGAAGGTACTGTCAAGTTTTGAAACTTTTGCCAATCTCATGAGTATGAAATGGTATCTCAATGTAGTTTTAATTTGCATTTCTCTTATTATGGGTGAAGTTGAATATTTTTTCACATATTTAAGGCTAATTTTTATATTCCTTTTGAAGTAATCCATTCTTTTGCCCATTTTTCTATTGCCCCCTGTTCTATTGGGTTTTTGGTTCTTTGTTCCTCAATTCTTAATGCTTTTTTTAATATACTAGTGATATTAAGCCTTTATCTATGATATATATGGCAAATATTTTCTCCCAGTTTATCATTTACCTTTGATTTTAGTTATGGTGTTTGCCATAAATTTTAAAATTTTATATAGTAAAAGTCATAGTTGGAAAGTCCCTACACCCATGTGGAAACATCATTTTTGATGGCTATATAATAGTTCACTGCAAAGATAAGCCATCCTTTTTATATAGATTCTAAGATGAATTGGAGTTCCTAGGCAGATGGGGCAGAGAGCAGAAGAGCGCAGAGGGGGAGCAGCTTGAAGGGTAGAGATATGAAAGCCTTGCACGCTGTTGGTTTGGGGATGGAGACAGAGGAAAAGTGGTCCCTGCCATGCAGCAATGGGCACCCATGCGAGGAATCATATCTGGCCCTCATGACACAATCCAGTGTCAGGACCCAACAGGGAGGGCTGTGGGAACTTCAGAGGGCTGACAGGTCATTTGAACTGGGCACAGAGACATTGGGGCAGGGCTGGGACCGGGGTGGGGGGGCAAGTGAGGCACACGCTGCCAGTGTGGAGCTGGCACCTGGGAGTAAGGGCTCCCTTCAGTTTTGTTCCCTGGCACCTCACTTGCCTCCCCTGGTCGTTGCTCTTCTTTGGGGAGAAGCAGGACTTGAACTGGGCCTGAGGAAAAGTGGAAGTAAATGAACGGGGCTCGGAAAGTACTGCCGGCCTTGGCTGAGCCAGTAGGAGTAGCATATTCTATCCATCAGAGGACTGGCCAAATCGGAAAGCAGCGTGGTGCTGAAAGGGTGGGGTGGGCAGGAGGCTGGATTCCATCCAGGTGGTAGGAAGCCACTGCAGAACTTTAAGAAATTTAAGAAATTCTGCCAAACTGGGGGAAATGGGGCTGATAATAGATGTGAAGATTATATAAGACAATCGACGTAAACATTTTCTGTTGGCACAGGGCCTGGCATGGATTGAAAGGTCAATAAACACAAGTTCCCTGCGTTTTGAGGGCATCCACTGATTTTCTTAATCAGGTTTCGAGTCTAATGCCCTTGACACAGTGGGACTGTTCAAATCACAATGTAGGAGTAGAAAATTATCATAAACAAACCTTGAAGGAAACTGACTGTTCACACACCTTGGGAGGAGGAAGATGCCATTGTTCGAGGGCTGTCATGGAGGCAGCTTCAAGGTGCCCATTTTACAGAAATGGAAACTGAGTCCCAACAAGGGTCTCACAGTGTGTTAATAGCTCACAGTGGGTTAATGTTTGTGATCCCACGAGTGCCCCCAAGAGAGATATGGATGCACACCCCCACCCAGCACTCTACCCGCCCTCCCCAGCCCTAGAAAGCACAGGAGCTTTTGTCCCAGAGGCTTTTCCAACAGCCTTGGCAAGTGTTTCCTCCCTGCACCGTGCTGACCCGGAAAGGAGAAAAAGCAAAAGGCTAGAAGGAGGTAGAAGACAGGGCTGGGAGAGAGCAGCCTGCCCCACTGTCCTCTCCACCCCCCGGTGAAGCCTTGGGGGAAGGGCCACAGAAGGACCCCAGGCCTTTCCCTCCCCTTCCTGGCATCAACAGGGGCTCAGTGAAGCCCATTCTCTGTGGCCCCATGTGTCCTGTCAATCAAGCATGTGGGAAAAATAATAAGTCTGCAGCCCCATGGCTGGAGCTTGGCCTTCAGAGCTCGCTTATCTGCTCTGCCCCGGGCTCCTGCTGATTGAGGCCAGGAGGTTGGCTGAATCTCCCAGACCACATTTGAGGAGGGAGGGTGTGCAGATGCCAGTCCCCACTCCCACCTCTCACAGCAGCAGGGCCTCTCCCCTCCGGCCCTGTCAGTGCTAAAGCTCTCCCTGAGAGGCCTGAACCATCCTGGAGCCGAGGCCCGCCAGCCCTTCCTCCTGCTCTGCCAGGCTCGTGGAAAATGGCCACCAGATGACCTGCATCCCTGTACTTAAGGAAAGCGCCCACCTCAGCCTCCTCTTCCCACCAGGAGGCTGCTTCAAGTCCATCTTGAAAGCTTCTTCAGCCTCTGTCCCTGGCCCAAAGCCTGTCTGTCCTTAGTGGCCCTACCCACCGCCACCTCTTCCCAGACGCCTTTCTCTGCTCCAGTCAGAATGCGCGTCCCCCTCTGCCCGCAACCTGCACACGTAGGTTTCAGCATCTCGGGCAGGCCTTGCCATGTCTGTCTTTCATCACAGGTGGTTATGAAGGGACTGTCTCCCCCTTTCAATATGAACTGCCTAAGAGTCAGGGATATTTCTCAATCAGCTTTGAACCCTCCAAATGCTGAACACAGAGCATCAGTGCTGATTGAGTCACTGAAATGCAAGTGGAAAGACCACAGTCTTTAAAGACAGAAAGAATTAAGCTTAATATGTAGCCGGACATTTGTTGAATGGCCTTGGGGAAACCACGTAACCTGTCTGAGCCTCTACTTGCTCATCCATTCAATGGGATGATCGCATGTGCCTCGCAGGGCCATTGCACCAACAGAGTGAGCAGCGTGCCCAGCACAGAACCTGACCTCCAGTAGGCACACATCCCTTCACTCACAGACGCTTACCATGTGCCAGGCTGCAGGGCAACCAGAGGGCAACAGCAAAGACTTGAATGCACTTTTGCAAAGTGATGCTGAGAGCCCACTCTGTCCAGGTTGTGCTGGGGCTGGTGCACCAGCAGACATGCCCATCGTGGGAACAGTGGATTTTCTAGGCCTTTCCAACCAAACAGTTGCTGAGATCAGCTCCCAGGTGGATGACTTCTGGGGTATTTCTGACAGAGTAGAGGGCCTGGCCTAGGTGAGGAAGCGAGGGCTGAGAGGGAGAGGGGAATTCGAAAGAAACAGAGGGCCGGGTTCCTGATCTCAAAGAGCTCGCGATGTGTCACACCCAGTGCTCTCTAGGAGGTGGTGAGATGGCCAAAGCAGGCTTGGGTTCCTCCTTTGAGGAAAGCAGGTGTCGGCCAGCTTGGGGAAGAAGCCAGGAGACCGGCTTTGCCCTGCTCTAAGAGCCAGACCTGCGAGCTCTGTAGGCCAGGGGTCCACAGGCACAAGCAGGGCTGGCAGAGAGCAAGTGAGACCCCAGGCCATCTTTAACTGTGGCCAAGGGAGCTTCAGGGCCCAGGCCCAGCAGGGTCGGACCCGCCAACTCTGTGTTCTAAGACCCCACTTCCAGTTGAGTGTGGGCTGTGTGTAGAGTCCAGGGAACACTCCCTGTGGGATTAGGAAGTGAAGGGAGGCGGGCGATCTTCCAGTGGGAAAGCACCACACCCCATGAGATGTTTTGGGAGCAACCACAGCAGGCCTCTGCAGCTGGACACAAGCTAGTCTTCTGTCATCTGTCTGTGCAGAGAGGAAGGGCACAGAGGGTTGGGGTGAGCCCAGGAAAGGCTCTGGGAGAGGCACCTGTTGATCCAGGCCTTCAAGGATGCCATAGATGTATGTCCTTGCTTAAAGTAAGGTGCTGAGGTGTTAACGGTCTTTTTCTCCTCCTGGCCATCTCCGAACATCTGAGGACCAGGAGGCGGACCGACCCCATCCCTCAATCTAATAGTCAAACCACATGAACCTGAACACATCTGAAAATGCTCATCTCTGAGGCTGCCCGCTGGTTTGGTGTGCTCGCCTAGGAGGAGAATGTTTCTCTTTTTTCCTGAGCCTCTCTGCCTCCCCTCAGCCCAAGATTTCTCTAGGTGGATGGGCCGCAGGGCCCCAGCTCTCCTCTCAGCCTGCCTGTGCTTCTCTGAAGAGGCTGCCAGGCCCGCCAGGAGCTGTGGTGAATGAGTCCCTCTCCATCCATTGATAGGCCCAGGTGTGCCTGTGGAATAGGGAGGCCAGACGCTAAGCAGCCAGGGTGGAGGGAGGCTGCTCCGGCACAGACCTGGCAAAGGCAGCGCCCCTGGCCCACTCCTCACTGGTGGTACAGTGGAGGTAGTTAGGCGGTGAGGAACCCCATCACTCCATGTGCAGGCAGCGAGAGCATCCTTAATGGCTGACCTCAGCTTTTATGGGTTTTGCTGGGGGAAGGTCGTCTTTGGAATGAGCAGGGTTTAAATGGGGCTTTCACTGAATAGAGAATGGAATGACATTTTAATTGCATATCTGACTAGTTAAGAGAAATGAGGAGTGGGGGGAGTAGACGGAGTCAGGGAAACACAGAGTCCTTCCCTCCACTCTCCCTCATAACAGGGAGAACAGACAATTGAAAGTGAAAGTGGTCATTATTATAATTATAAGGAGAAACAGGTATAAAATGGGACTTTCCTGGTGAACATGAGACTTCGGGGGCCAGTATAATTGGCAATATGTTCTCCCCTCCATTTTCACCATGATAAAAAAAGAAAGAAGGCTTCATGACCCTCTCTGGGTAATTAATGAGTTGTATAGCCCTGAGGGTATCGCTTCACCTTTTTGGCCCTTGGCTTCCTCATCCATAAACTTTATTCATTTGCTCCACAGATGTTATCTCGTGCCTTCCACATGCAAGGCAAAATGCCGGGCACTGGAAGTTCAAAAGTGACCACGACAGGGCCCTGGCATTAGTCCAGCACTCTCAGACCTCTGGCGTCCCTGCCCCCTCCAGAGGCACCGCTCCAGCCCATGGTGTCACACAGTCTGGTGTGGGGAGGGGAGTTAAGTTATAGCAGAGTAAGGCTGTCTCTGAAATATGCGCAGGTGAGTGGTACAGGTGATGGCAAGGAAGGGAATCTGGGAGGTGAAAGCATTGTGCCTATTTTGTGAAAGAGGAACCCGAAACTCCGAGAGACAGAATCATAGGCTGAGCAGCGTATAGCCAGGAGGTGGTAGAGTTGAGATTCGAACCCAAAGCCGCCTGACCCTGTCTATTGTCTAACCCTGGCTTGTCTCCCCCTCCTGTCCCCCATGCAGCCATCTGGCCAGCAGACCCTGTGGCACAGACAGGCCCCCGCGGAGACAGGGCAAGAGCCCCGGGCCAGTTGTAACACATACCAAGGGCTGCTGTGGGCTCTCAGCTCAGCCGCTTCCCTTCCATCCTCCCAAATTCCACAGCTGGGAAGGGGACCCAGTAAAATTTCTGTTTCTAATCTTCTAGAGTGGAGAGGGTGGTGAAGAAGGGTGCGATAAACATTCTGGAGCTGCTCAGAGAAAGGGGAAGCTGTAAGACGCCATTTTTATGCCTGATGCAAAAGACATGAGACCAATAAGTACCATTCCTTATGCAACTTCCGCTAAAACATTAACTAGAGAACTGTCCCAGATGGAGAAATGATTTGCCTGAGGTCTCATTGGACGGATGATTGCACCTCAGGTCTTCTCACTCGTTAATCTGGTGCCCTTCGTCTAAAATATCTGCCCCTCATTTCTTCATAAGCACCTGGCAGCTGGTTTTTATTTTTAAAAAGTCATTAGTGAGATTGGGCACTTTACATAATTTTAGTGGACATTTATACTTCATGGTTTTCCTTATTGATTCATAGGAACTCTTTGTATGTTATACAAAGAGTTGTATACATAATGCAAGTACTTTTCACTTGGATTGTGGTATCTTTATCATATAAAAAGTTCAGATTTTTATTTAATCAAATCTATCAGTTTTTTCCCCATTATGGTTTGTGAGATTGGTGTCATGTTTAGGAAAATCTGCACACTGACAATGTATTTGTCACAAACAAGGTTGCTGGAGCTTCCAGATCAGAAAGTTTTGGTGCAGAAATCCAAGAAGGTTGTCTTGCAACAAGCAAACAATTTCTGAGGGCCTCTTTGCAGGAAGCCTTTGACCAGGAGACCCCAGACCAGCCCAGCCCTCATCCTGGACACCTTACCCAGCACCCAGGTTCTGTGTGAGGCCCTGTCCTTTGTTTCCCACGGGTTGAGGTCTGGCTGATAAGCTCAGTGAATCAAATATTGACTGGGGCAACCCTGAGAATGTGTTTTCCTGGTCACCAAGGCCAAATCAAGGCATGGGGACATGCTTTTCCTTTTTCCAGCCCTGTCCTCCTTCCCTCTCTCTTCCCCACACTCTGAAAGGGATCTGAAAATCTACTAAAACTGTTTTATGTGGGTAGGCACCTTTATCTGACTGTTGCTGCTTTTGTGGGAAACTTTTCACCGAGCCGAATACAGAACATTATCTTTTCAAACATACCATTCAGTGTAATTTTATAAGATCTGCAGTAATTGCTCTAGCATCTTCTCAAGGAAACCTTGAAATCCAGTGGTTGCTGTGTCATAAAAGAAGCAAGAAGCTTGGGTATCCAGAAAAGGACTATTAATCCTGTTGGGGCTCATCCCTACTAATTCATCATTTCTGGCAAAGAGGGAGAAAGATTGCTTTGGGAAGCTTCTTGGAAGGACCCAGAGTCTATTAGCATGCCTATACACACACACACACACACACACACACACACACACACCCCCAGAAGTGGCCTATATGTAACATTTCCAAACAGGTATCTCAAGCATTTAGGTCTGCACTGAGTCTTGCTGCCTTTGGTATTCCTATATCATTGTACCACACGCTCTCAGGATGCATTTTGTTGGCAGGGCTGAGTAACGGTCCACTCCAAAGAGAAGAGGCAAGCAATGGAGGCCCCAGTAAAGGAGCAGCTGGCAGGGGAAAGGGGCTGGGCCAAAGGCTCAGAATAGCTGGTCCTGGCGCCAAAGGGTGAAAAGGGCAGAGGAAATGGGTAGGCTGGGGCCCGTGGGAGGGGCAGCCTGGACTGGGAGGGGAAGCGAGGGTGGTGTGCCGCTGTGGCCTGGAGATCACTCATCCATGGGAAGTTTTCAAAGTAGAGATTCAGGCGTGGGCGGGAGGCCTGGGAGGGTGGAGGAAGGGTCTGGACTTTGCCTCCGGCCAAGGAGGGACCGGACACAGGACTACCTCCGGATGGCCATTGTGCAGGGAGCTCTGGTGGAAGGGTGGAATGGGGTTCAGCTGGGCCAGAGGGGCAGGGCTGAGCCAGGATTGGGATCCTCCTGCAGACGGAGGAAGGGATTGTTTGGGGTCAGGGCTGGGCAGTGGGGACACAGCATCAAGAGCTTCCTCCCATTCAGTGAGGACAGCACCACCGAGCCACCTCCCTGCTTGGTATACAGGGGATGCCCAGTAAGTGTCAGTGACCTCACTGCCTGAGTCCCCAGGGGTTTGTTCCAGTATGGACAGTGGATTCCAGGGACACTTCGGCAAAACCATCACCAAGTATTTATTTTTTAATCACCTACTGGGCACTGTGTTCTGGGCAAGACTCTTCAGAAAAGAAGCGACAAGTGAAATGCAATAAGCAAATGTAGCTAATATGAAACCAGAGCCTTTGCAGCCCCTCCCAACCTGATAGCTACTTAGAATCCCAGAATCTCAGGAGTGCAAGACTTTTCAGAGATCAGGTGATCAGCTCATCACCAGGCTTAGATTCCACTCTCCCACCCTTGCCAACCTCTGACTGAACTTCCGAGGTGACAGGAAGCTCGTTGCCTACTAAGGCCCCGCCTTTCACCTCTGGGCAGCGCTGAGTATTAGAAGGAGGCTGAGCATCCACTGGGAGTCAGAGTTGCTCTAGCTCCACTTAGTGCCTCGGGCTCCGTGGTCCTCACGTCCGGAGTGGTCAGCCCAGTCCATGCCCTGTCTGCCTCGCAGGGCTGTGGTAACAACACTTCACCCTTGGGGCTCTGGGCGCTGCTCACAAGGTGCTTGACTTGCCCAGCTGCCTCCCCAAGCTGCAGTGGGGAGCAGTGAAGTCAAACAGGCATGTGGATGCTTCTTTATCCTTGGCTCTGTTTCCCTCAACATGCTCTGATGGCATCTGCACAGAGCCCTGCAAGGTGGCCGTTGTTAGGGCATTTGTTTTCTTTTTTTTATTATTTTAATTTTTTAATTGAAATATAATTGACCTACAGTATTATATTAATTTCAGGTGTACAACATAGTGATTCAATATTTTTATTCATTGCGAAATGATCACCATGATAAGTCTTACCATCTGTCGCCATATAAAGTTATTACAGTATGATTATGTTCCCTATGCTGTACATTACATCCCATGACTTATGTGTGTTATAACTGGAAGTTTATGCCTCTCAATTTCCCTCACCTACTTCACTCATCCCCCAACCCCCCTCCCCTCTAGAAACTACACATTTTCTCTAAGTTTCTGTTTCTGTTTTGTTTTGTTTGTTTGTTTGTTTGTTTTTAGACTTCATATGTAAGTGAAATCATATGGTGTTTGTCTTTCTCTGTCTGACTTACTTCCCTTAGCAGAATACCCCTAGGTCCATCGATGTTGCTGCAAAGGGAAAGATTGTTTTCTTTTATGGTTGAGTAACATTCCATTGTGTGTGTGTGTGTGTGTGTGTGTGTGTGTGTGTGTGTGTATCTTCTTTATCCATTCATCTACTGAGGGACTGTTAGGTTGCTCTGATATCTTGGCTTTTGTAAATAATGCTGCAGTGAACATTGGGGTGCACATATCTTTTCGAATTAGTGTTTTCGTTTTCTTCAGATAAATACCCAGAAGTGGAATTGCTAGATCACATGGTAGTCCTTTTTTAAATTTTTTGATGAACCTCCATACCATTTTCCATAGTGGCTGCACCAATTCACATTCCTACCAACAGTGCATGAGGGTTCCCTTTCTCCACATTCTCACCAACATGAGGATGTTATTTCTTGTCTTCTTGATGGTAGCCATTCTGACAGGTGTGAGATATTTTCTCACTGTGGTTTTGATTTGCATTTCCCTGATGATTTGTGATGTGGAGCATCTTTTCATAAGCCTGTTGGCCATCTGGATGTCTTCTTTGGAAAACTGTCTCTTCAGGGCTTCTGCTCATTTTTAAATTGGATTGTTTGTCTTTTTGATATTGAGTTGTAAGGACTGTTTCACTTTGTAGGGGAGTAAATTCAGGCCCAGAGAGGTTAAGTGGTATGTCCAAGGATACACATCCAGCCTGTGACGGTGAAGTAGAGATAAAACGTCTCCTGGTACTGCAGTCCCACAGGCTTCCCACCCAATGCTTTGCCTTTCCCAAGGGAGACCAAGAGACAATACCAGTCAGAGGGTTTGCAGTGCCATTGCTTTAAACTCTTCCCCGCATGACAGCTGGGGGAAACACCACAGCAACTCTTTTCCGAGTGCCTGCCACATGTCAGGCACCCAGCGCATGCCAGAATTAAAGTGGGCAGTGCACATTGTGATTCCAAGAGAATCCCTAACGGGGCTCCCAGAGAGCAAGAGCTGCCCTGGAAGTTGCCTGTCTTGTCTTTTAAAAGCAGTGCAGGTTTTTCATTCTTCTCCATAATCACCTCTTTTTTTTTTTTTTTTTTTGATGTAAAAGAAATGCATTTTCCCCAAAGAGTTGAGTAGCATTGAGTATCAGGAAGACCTGCCGCGTCTTGTGTTGTGTCTTCGCGTAGCTCTGCCACACACCCAGGTTACAAGTCATAGACATACACTCCCTCTTGTCCTGAGGACAGCTTCCGGGCAGGGGCACGTTCACGTCCACTTTACAGACGAAGCACTGAGGCTCAGAGTGGTTGAGCCGCACGTCCTAGATCAGCTAGAAGATGGCAGCCCGGGACTTCCCATTGCGCATGTGCCCTGAAAGACAGTGTCCCCCCAGTGTGTCAGATCATGTGATAGAGATTGAAAAGGACCTAGTGGAGCTGGAGAGGAACCACCAGGGGCGGGAAGGCTTTTGGGGGGAGCTGGGGCGCTGGCTGCTTGAGTAATGCCTCAGGTAGGAAGGCAATTGCCCGGCTGGTACCACAGGGTGGGGCAGACAGGGAGGTGAGAAGGAGAGGAGATGAAGAATTTGTGGGCCCAGAATTGGTGGGAGGGTGCTGGTGAGCCCTGACTGGGTCACCCCTTTTCTCCCCAGGGGTTCAGAACTCCATGTGGTCCATCCAAGGCCCGCCCTTGGCCCCCTGTGACAATGCAGCACTGCCCAGGCCCCCAGAAGCATTGGGTTCCCCCTCTTGCCACCCTTCCCTTCTACAGACACGAATTTCTCTCCCCACCCCTACCCCAGCCAAATACATTGCTTCTTTGGTCCTCTTAGGAACGCTCAGGACCAAACAAGGCCTTTCTTGAACTTTAGTAGCTGGGGATGCTGAGCCTCCAAGGACTGGCCCTCCCTGTGATGACAGCCCTCCTCCCCCAAGCCAGCATCCAGTTCACACTTCCACAGCATCCCAGTGAAGGAGGAAGGCCAAGGGTCACTGTCCTTTTGGCAGGTGAGAAACTGAGGGCCTAAAAAGTTGAAGAATCTGGCTTACGATTTAAGAGAACTGGTTTTGCAGGCAAAGGACAAACATTGTATGATTCCACTACGATGAAATACCTAGCACAGGCAAAGTCACAGAGACAGAAAGTAAATTGAAGGTTAGCAGGGGTTCGTGAGGTGGTGGCGGAGGGTTGAAGGGGAGTGGGATTGGGAAATGATTACTTAACAGTTACAGAGCTTTTGTTTGGGTTGATGGAAAAGTTTTTTAAATCGTGGTGATGGTGGCACAACATTGTGGCTATACTGACTGCCATCGAATGGTGCACTCAGATGATTAAAATGCCAGCTTTTATTTTATATATTTATTTTACCACAATTTAAAAACAGTTATTCGCACATGAAGAGGCAATGAAAGAGCATCAGTCCACAAATATGGGGAGATGTTTTCCGCAGGCGTGTCAGACAGAAACGCCACAGCCCGGCTTTGAATGCAGTCCCCACCAGGCACTAGCTTTGTGTGCTTAGGCAAGCTACTCACCTCCCTTTACCTCAGTCTCCTCACCTGTAAAATGGGGTTGTGAGGATTAGATGGAAGGCATATGAGGGCTTGGCACAGAGCAATGGCATCTCCATGAAGCGTAGCTGTCGTGGCTATGATGGCTGTGTTCAGCTTTATTATTAAGCAGCTCAGGTTCACAGTCAGCGAGGGGATTTGCATTGGCCGACGTCCAAGGCTCTATTTTGCAGGTAATCTTGAGGGTAGTGAAGGGGGTGTGGAAGCGGCGAGAGGGTTGGGGTGGGTGGGGGCTTGGAAAGCTTGTTGTGCTGTGGGGTGGAACGGCTTTGTCTCCTAAGGTGTCCTGGCAGATTACTGCAAGGCTAGGGCAGGTCCTGATGCGGCTGCCATGTGAGGGTTTGATCCCCAAAGACCCAGGTCCCCACTCTGCCCTAGTTTGCTCCCTGAATATGTGCAAGGCCACAGAACATAGGAACCTGCATCCCTAGGCACTCAGCATCCTCTGAAGGACAGCCTACTTTGGCGTGTGAGCCCCCAGTACAGAAGTAACTGGAATCATCGGTGACTTTTTTGCCCCGGACAAAGCTGCCCCGGGAGCCAGTAGGATACAGGGTGCTTGCTCTGTCCTTTGAATTGCTGTGTGACCTCGCACAAGAAACTTCTCCCTGCAGGTCTGCAAACATCCTCTGTGAAATGAAGGGTTGTTGAAGACTGGCCCTTCCACCAGGGCCACTGGGCTTTTATGACCTTACCTGCTTGTAAAAAAATCTTCAAATGGAAAGGGTGATGCCATCGCTTGACCAGCAGCAGGGTTTATGGAATTGTTTTGGTTTAAGATTTATTGAGAAGCAACAGAGCTCTGCTTCTTTTACCTGCTGGGTGACCATGGTGACCAGTTACCTGAACTTTCTGTGCCTCAGTTTCTTTATCTATAAAATAAGGACAATAATAATCCCATTTCAGAATGGGGGCAGGGGGCCATGGTGAGGGTGAAGTGAGTTAAGACGTGTAAAGTTTTGGACTAGCGCCTAGCGCATAGTAGGTGCTTAATAAACGTCCGGAGTGCCTTCTGTGTGCAGAGCTTGGCTGAGCTTCCCCAAAGACCCAGAGAAGGCCAAGGCCCATTCCCTGCATTCAAGGGGGTTATTATCCTTTGCTTAGTGATACAAGGTAGCCCCTCATGAAAGAATAGGCAACCTGAAAGTATATCATCCAAGGACATGGGTGTGAGTGCTGGAGGGGTCCTGGGTGAGTCAGGAAGGGGGGTGGGGTGAGGAGGAAGAGGAAGAAGAGGAGGGTGGGGAGGAGAAGGGGAAGGAGGGGAAGAGGTAGGAGGGAGAGGGGGAGGAGGATGGGGAGAGCGCTTGGCCTGGACTCTAAGTAGGCAGAGAGAAAGAGACAGGGCACTTCTAGCTGATCAGCATATGTGTGTGTGCCCGTGTACATCTGTGTTTGCCTAAAAAGCACAAAGACGACTCACCGCAGAGTGGGAAGTGTGGGTCTGCGGCTCCCCTGGACAGCACCTCCCTTTGCGGTCAGCGGCGTCGCCCATGGCAGTGAGCTGGCATGTGCCTGCCTTGAGCTCAGGAGCAAGCCCTTGCACGTAACCCGGGGTGTGATTAATTTCATTATTTCAAAAGACCCTCTGGTATTTCACGGGGGTCATGCCCCTGACTGTGGGCTTGAATACAACGGCAGCAGGTTTCAATAAAATCAATTAATTTAATTTGATTTGGTTTTATGTACTTGGAGCTGGTGCCTCTTGAACTCAGTATGAAAATTATTGCAGAATAAAAATGCATATTAGTACTCAAGCCCAGCGTCCTTGGGCTCTCTTCAGAGAGAGGTCAGCCCGCAGTGCAGATCACAAAAGCAACGCCCCCCCCCCGCCACGCCCCGCTTGGCAGGAGCCCCTGCCCAAGGCCCCACCGGTCACCCCTCCAGCCTCGGACAGTGTTGATGGGGGCTGTGTGGGCTGTTTATATGACTCGCTCGCTTCGGGAAACACTTTCTTACCTAGTAGTGAAGTATATGCATTTCCGTTTTGCTTTCATGAAAGGAACTCAGGGAGGTTTTGATGACCTTGGTCACCAACTTACTGGGGTCTTTTGTTGTTGTTTTTCTTGTTATGAACTAAATTAATTGGAGGCAATATGCTGCCGTGGGTTGAACCTTGCCCCTGCCCCCAAAGAGACACGTGAACTTGGACAAGTCCGTTGACTTCTTTGGGCTTTTGTTTCCCGGTCTATGAGAGAGAGGGCTGGACGCCTGCTTGCAAGGCTCTTTCCAGCTCAGAGTCATATTCCTTGGGACTGCTGATCTTGCTGCCTCAGGGAGCCTGTCTCAGGGTGGAGTCCTTAGCTTCATTCCTGCTCCACGAAAGAGGGCTCCGAGCCAGCTCATGGAATGGTTGATGGGACTGAGCCCTTGCACCTCCAAGGAGGAGTGGCTTCTCCCCCACATTCCTACAGGTCAGAGCATGTACTGCTTTCAGGAAGGGTGGAGGGTTGCAGCCGAGGGGGCCTAGAAAGCATCCTGCCAACCCTGTTATTTTGTGGATGAGGGAGCCAAGTTCCATAGTCGCACAGCCATAGCCGCGGGTAGCAGTAATGTTCTGCCACACTGACAGTCATTTAAAAAGGTGGAGATTGTGCTCAGGCCTCATTTTCCAACTTTATTTCCTCTTTCCTCTGTCAGGGCCTCCCTAGTAAAGCAGATGCTGACACCCATCACTCTGGAGCAATTGCATCCCCTCTCAAGACCAGTGGTGGCTCCCTTATTCCTGGTGGGAGAGGGCTTCTCCCCCCACCCCCACCCCGCCCCCGCCAGAAGCATCCCCCACCCATGCCTGGGATTCCACCCTTAGCACTTTATGCGTTCTCACGGATGCTAAAGGCGTGCCCCCTCCCACAGCCCTTCCTCCTGACCTTGGATTTGGCACTGAGCTTTGATCCCCTTGAGTTTGTGGTATTTTTTTTCACCTAAGTCTTGTCTCCGCAGAGCTCCCACATAGCAGAAACTGAGTCTGTCCTTTCCACCCCCATCCTCCTGACTTTCTCCATGCCTCTCATTGACTGAGAGGCACCTATTTTGCGCTGAGAACTGCCCCAGACACTCTCCTAACATTACCTCATTTATTTCCTGCCCTGAATCTGCAAAGTGGGCATTACTATCAGTATGTTACTGGTGGGGAAGTGTGGTTCAGAAGGAGAGAGAGCTTTCTCAAGATCACACAGCTACCAAGTGACAGGGCTGGGATTCAAACCCACATCTCACTCCCAAGACTCCTGCGCTATGTACCAAGTGGCCTTCCTTGCCTGTAACAGGTGCTTAGTAGATCTTTAATACAGATTCTACTATACTTCCCTTTGCTCAATGGCAAATGCCCTCCGAGGAGATAATAATAATAATAATTTTCAAATTTTTAGTTAATATTAATATTGATATTATTATTTATGAAGCAACTATTCTGTGCCAGGCACCAAAAGTCACAACACCCATGAGGTGGATATTATTATTACCTCCACTTTACAAATGCAACAATGGAGGCATAGAGAAGTGACTTGCCTAAGGTCACCCCAAAAATAAGTGAGCTGGGCTTCAGTCTAGCCCTGACACTGAGGCTCAACCCCTAGCCTCCCCGTTGTAAAAAGATCTCAAAGTGAATTGGGGTCTTATGCCTTTGGCTCTGCCTGGCTTCAGGTTTCGGGTAGAAGGTGCTGCTGGAGGGAGGGTAGGGCCGGTGCGGGTGGCAGAGACGCCTGCAGCTGGCACTGCCCTCCACCCTGCTGATAGCTGCAGCCTGGCTGCCTGCCTGGCCCATGTTGGGCCCTGGCACCAGGCCTTCCAAGGGGGTGGGTGGGCTGGCGCGGGCGACGGGGCCGGAGGTCCCGCTTTGCTTTCTACCCTCGCGACCCTCGCCCCCCGCCCCACCGCAGCCCCTCTCTTGGGTCAGTGCCGTTCCCGCCAGGGCAGGCGCCGGCCTCTCTAGCATTAACGGCGGGCAGGGGAGGCGCCGCGGCCTCCAGGGGAGGAGGGCGGGTGCTGAGGTCGGGCTGGGGCAGGATGAGAATGCGGAGGAGAGGCCGGGAGAAAGAGGCTGGGGCCGCGGAGAGGGGCGCGGGGAAGATAGGGTAGAGGCTGGGTGGTGCCGGGGAAGGGAGGGGCCGAGGCAGCCGGGATGCCCCAGCGGAGGGCGAGGACTCCGGGGGAGCGGAGGGTGCTGGATCGCTGGGGAAGGGGGGGCGGGGACCTGGGAGGGGGCGCCGGGGGTTGGCGGGGCGAGGCGGGGCTGCGGGCGGGCGCGGAGTCCGGAGGGCTTGTGGCCGGGGCGGAGCGGCTGCGGTTGCATCACGTTCCCGATTCTGATTTCTCAGGGATCAGACCAGAAGGGCTGGCGCGGAGGGAGAGGTGGGCGAACCAGTCTGAACCGGCTGGGTAACTCGAGGGGCGTGGGCCTAGCGAACTGGGGTGCTGCCCAGCACCCTCTACCCTCACCACACTCGGGAATTTTTCTGTGAATCCGCACCCCCCCATCCCGGCCCCACCCTCTCTCCTGACTGGCCCTCCCTTCCCTCCCCTCTCGTGTTGGCTCCTCCCAGGAATCGGTTAGCCAAAGGGAGGCACCGAGCTCTTGCCCTCAACTCTCCCACTCCGACCCCTCCTGGAGAATTCAGATCCTGTGCGTGCCCTCTTTGTCTCTTTCCCTGCAGCCCGCCACCCCCCACCCCCTTAGGATCCTTTCAGGGTCCCCTTTCTTGTCTGACCTCAGGCGCCCAGTGCCCACCGGCTGCCAGGCCCCTGCTGGCAGGCAGGGGAAGACCCAGGGTAAAAACCTCACCGGCTCTGGTGTCTGCATTTTGCACAGAGATTCCTGCAAGGGAACGCCATCCCTCCACCCCCAAAGAGTTACTTGCAAATGGAGAAATGCCAAAGACAGGACACTAGATTGGGGGGAGGGGGTATTTGGCGCACAGGAAGTGTTTCAGATATCCCTCAGATCCCATCAAGAAGGGCACCACAGTAGTCCCCGTTAGGAACCCCCCCACACACACACACACACACACAGTGTGCCCCTGTGGCCAGTTCTACTTCAGATTCATCCCAAAGGCTACCAGTTCTTACATTTCCAGGTAGCAAACCCAGGAACCCTCCCTGTGGCCATGGAGAACTTCGTGGGTTGCTGAGCTTGTGTTTTTTACAAGCTTGGAGCTCTTTGACCAAGATTGCCACTATCTGTACATCAGGAATGTTATCTAATAGGTTAAATAACAAGGATCTTTAACAGAACTGAACCACAGGCATTCTCAGCCCCGTCCTGGGTTTTTATAGATCAAGGCCCCTTGAGACCCTGAGAGGGAAGTGACTTGTCACACAGCTCATTAGTGGTAGGGCTGAAACTCTAACCTCACCTCCTAGCTCCAGCCCAGTGTTGCTTTCCTTTTAGGGTAGCTCTGTGTTGGGGACCTAGCTTAGCACCTGTGTGGCACAGAGTAGATGCTCAGTAAGTACTGGTGAGCTGAATGAGGGAGCCCTCAATGAGGAAGCTGGCAAAACACACTCTTGGGAGAAGTGAGACGATCCCCACGCCCGCAAGACTCCCATGGGCTTGGGGCTCCAGCTCCTTCTCCGAGCATGCTAGTGCCATGTTTCTGCCGGGTAGTTGGCCAGTGGTGACCACCTTTAGGAGCCCAGCATCGGCTTTGGTCACTTCCAGCCCCAGTCATTGTGCCTTAGGGTCTAAGGATGAACCAAGTTGGCAACTCCAGATCAGAGCGATTAGTGCTGTGACTCTTTTCCATTTACTGCCCTCAGCCAATATCTGAACAGGTTGCAAAACACCGAGGCATGTCTGTTCCTGCAGGGGCTCTTGTCATCCTGGGGCCCAGCCAGGCATTGTGTCAGGAGACCACAGCCCACAGGTTCAGAACCTCAGGACTGAAGGCCCCCTGTTCCCAGCTCTGGGCTGCCCAGGGCTTTGTGGGATCTGTGCTTCAGGCCTCTGGGGTCCTGCCTGCCGGGCCTGTGCTGTAAGTCCTGCCCTGGCACGTGGGGCCGGGAAGGACAGAAGTTGGAGAAATTCAAGTCAGACAACTATTATCAGTTTCAACAACGTATTTGGAGAGGAAATAGGATGAACTGAATGATGAACTAGTGTTGGTTATAGTAGAAGCTGATGAACTTGGACCTTACTGATTGGGAACTTCGGATAGTTAAACTTAGCTGTGATGAGGTTTACCTTTGCACCGTCTGTTAACACAGAGCCTGATGAATAAATTAACAGTGCACGCATCATTTAGAGTAGGAAGGAAGGTGCGTGCGTGGGACTTTCTTATGATGACAAATTTAGACCAGAAGCAGGTCTATTCATCTTGGTAAGTATTTTATTTACAAACATTTAGCGGGCACCTTCTATGTGCCGGGCCCTATGCTAAGTGTTCTAAAAGCATTAATTTTCTGAATCCTCATCAGAACCCTGCGAGGTAGGAATTATTATGCTTCCCATTTTACAGACAAGAGCACTGAGCCTGGTAATTGGAACACCACCAGGATTCACACCGGCGCAGTGTGGCTCTAGGGTTTGTGCCCTTAACCACCACGTGTGCAGGTGTTTTATGTGTTAAGACAAGGGGGATAGGATAGAAAAGAAACAAACAAACAAAAAAGGCTAGGCCATGACCCTTACCCTTTCCAGATGCTTCTGGCACACAGTAGGTACTCAATAAGTAAATCAATTCATTAAGCAATGATGAGGACATGGGTTGAACTCCTTGAGGGCAAAAGGGGTCTTAAATCTCTCTGCCCCCACCCCTCTACTCCAGTGCTGGTGCATAACAGACACAGAATAAGCAATAGAGCTCAGGAGCAGAGGGTGGGACAGGTCGGCTAGTTCAGGTCTGGGCGTTTTCCCATAAGGGGACTGGCCCGTGAGAGGGGAAGGGATGTGCTCAAGGCTGCAGGGGTTCCTGGTCTGTGCTCCCTCTGCACTGTATTCTGATAGCAGGTGAGGTGGAGGGGGCTGTGCCTGACACCCTTCCCCTTGGCCTCTCCTTGTCACCCTCTGCCTTTGGAGTCTACCCTCTTCTGTTCCCACGGGGAACACTCCACGTGTTTGCTGAATGAATAGACACCCTTCCATGCTGGATAATAACAACTGAGAAAAGGGCAGAAAAGGGCCCAGAAGCCACGAGAAGCCAGAACCACCAGCAGTCATTCGGAATTCCGCAGCTCTGGTCCCAGAACGCTTCCTGCAGACTCACACATGGGAGGGCCAAAAAGGGCCTTCAAGGTCATCACCGCCACCCACCCCCCCACCCCCACCTCCCAAGACCCTCATTTTACAAATGAGAACAGTGACAACCTGGAAGGAAGAAGTACTTGGCCAAGGACACAGAGCCCCATAGCGGCAGAGCCAAGGCTAGAAGCAGGACGCCTGCCTCCCAGTTCAGACCCTGCTCCTCAGTGTATGGACCCCGTAGCTTTTGGGAAGCACCGTTCTTTCCCACAGTCATTCTGTGGCCTGTTAAGGCCGCAGTTATGAGAAAGTTCACCAGGACTTGTTTGCCTAACACGTTTGCAGCCCTTCCCAAAGGCAAATCCCCTGTCATTTCTGATGGGTACCCTTGGCGGCAACTAAAAATAAATCCTCCAAAGCAAAGAGAAGGAGATGAAGGGCCGGAGTGGGGAGCTGGCGTTTGCCCTGGTGGGAACCTGTGCCTGCTGAACTTGCCAGCCTATCAGGCCCAGGTACCATCTCGTTCCTGCTTGGCACAGGTTTGTTGCGCCCGTATGTTCCTCCTTGGCAAAGTCCTCGAAGAGGGAGGAAACAGGACTGTCCCCAGGGCACTGGAGAAGCTTAGCAGGTGGCTGCTCCCCCCCTCCCTTCCACTCTAGCCCCTCTCTCCACCCCATGATGCTTGAGTGGGATTAGAATTTCTCCCACAGGATGGAGCACGCACACCTGGGATCCTGCCATGGGTCTGTTTTGGTTTGGGGGCTGCTGAGGTGGGCTTCGAGCTGGGAGTCGATGTGTTTAACATGCTTCTGTGGCACTTTACATGTGTCCGGGGCTGTTCTGAGCACTTGACATATATTGACTCAGGTAATCCACCCAACAACCGTCACAGATGAGGAAACTGAGGCAGAGAGAGGCTCAAGAACTCGCCTAAGGTCACAGAGGGAGTGATGGCAGAGCCAGGATGCAGTGTCTGGATCTACAGTTCGTGCTCTCAGCCTAGATTCCAGACTGCCTTTCCGCTGGGACAACCAGATTCTTGCCATTTGGACAAGTAATTTCAACCCATCCAGCTCTCCGTTTCCTCAGCTATAAAATGGGGGTAATGATATTAACCCTACGTTAACCCTTCCAATAATAACTGTGAGAAATGTAAAGGGCTCTATAGCCAAGAGGGCAGGTTCTTATGTGACCATGTCCCAGCTGAGGCTGGTTCATCCCACTGCTCACCTGTCGCCGCACAGCTCAGTGGGCTCTGGCAGCAATGACCTTGTGAGACCAACAACTTCCCAAGGAGAATGCTGGACCACCTTATCCCATAGTGACCTTCCCATGTTCAATCCCAAACTAGACATATTGTGTATATATTATTTAATATTTCTGTTATTGTGCTATATACATGATTCTTTCTCTGTGAATACCCTTGTTCCTTGAAAAGCTCTTCTCAGTGAGTACCCCCAGTTTATTATCTCAGACAAGAGCCACATAAGGGAAGCCGACTGAGGACCCCAAAGCTCTGCTTGAGCAGACTTGGTGGCTCCTTTGCCCCCTCCCACCGCTTGGAATCCCAGCATGCCCACTCCCCACCAACTTTTAACTAAAACTCTGGCCTGTGTTCAGAAGATCCCTTACGCCATCCACCCCAACACATAAGTCTGGGGAAACCCTCTGAGTGACAGGTCGGGGCAGTGCCTGCCAAACTGCAGCTGGAGTAGGCCCGTGGAGGGGCCCACCCTGCCCTTCCCCAACCCTGCTCTCTCCTCTCCGTCATCCAACAACCCTCTTGCACCAGGAAACAGGAATTTTCTAGGGGATACTTAAACTTTATTTTAGAATTTTACGTTCCCTGCTGCTTCTAAGTATCTTAATTTTTCCCAGACAAAGCAAGGAAAGAGGAAAAGGTATGATGGGGGAAATAGGTTTAATTGGAGCTCAGAAAATGTTATAAGGCTTTTCATTCAGTGTTTGGACAGTGCTTGATGTTCTTAAGAATGTGCATAGAATTAACTTTGACCAAGTATAGCTGCTTAAATCTGGAGGCCACATCAGCCAATGGAGAATGAACAGTGTTTAACTCATTACAAGGAGACAGCAAGAAAATAAAATGATAAGCCCTTTTGTACACTGTACTTTTCAAGTGCTTTCTTTTACATATAAGATTTAACTTGATATTCACAAAGATGCTACAAGTCAGGATTTGTCCATTTGACAGACAGGAAAACTGATGGCTAGAGAGGGAAAAAACAAGTCCTAGAGAATAAGAAAGCAGGACCCCATAGGGCTGGCATATTTCCCCCTACTCTTGACTGCCAGGCATTTTGGTACCAAATCTAGGGCCACGTTGGACTAAGCACACAGGTCTTGCCAGGGTTCATCTCAAGCCTGGCTCCATCTTTGCTCTCACTTGCCCTGTGCCTCATTTTTCTTTCTCAATTTTTATGCGTGTTTACCTTGCCTTGTAGGCATACTTGTAAGCTGGCTCAAATCCTTTGGAACAAGATGGGTTGTAAATGCAACATTCCTGCACAGGATGTCAATGTTAATCATTTCATAAAATCTCCCATGGAGGAGATATTTGCCAATTAGCCAATAGCTTCTTTTGTAACCTTGGACACACCCTATTTCCTTAGGGGTGAAGTGAGGGGGTGGGTCTTTAGGGGCTCTGAGGGGCCTTTCAGCTCTGACAGTCTGAGTATGCTTCTATTTCCAGTCTTGTTAGAGTCACACAGCTCAATTCAAGATAAAGAAAGTTCTAAAAATCTGGTTTTTCTAGTGTAACATTTCCAAGAAATGAAGTCCATGTAACATAGTAAAGAATCTTAGAGGTACAGGGAAACCTCATTTATTTGCCTACCTCCTCTGTCTGAGACACAGCCAAGAATCTGAAAGGAAAATAAGACAATGTTGAACCACCAAAAGAAGTCACAGAATACATGCTCTAACCCTCATTCCCGGAGGCCCATGTCACGCAGGGGCCTACTTGCTCTTGTTTTATACACAATTCTAACATATTTGTTTGCTAGTTTCAAACCTACGCGGGACCAGATAGAGCAAATGAGAATATTGGGTATAGTTTTGTATGGGCTCTTTCCAGGAGGCAGCACTGGCGGATGACTGGCACTGCCAGGGGCAGGGTTTCTCTGGCTTCTGTTATGCAAACTTTTTCCGATTGTTTAAGCAATTCCCAGGAAGAGGACTAGGGCTCGTTTCGCATTTAGCAGTGACAGCGTGGCTTACTTACTCTGAGTACACAGATGCCAGCCAGAAGCACCTGCAGGTAAGACTTGAGATGAGGTGGCAAAAAGTACAGGGATGGTGGGGGGGCGGGGGGCAGGGCAAGGGCACCAGGGAAAAATGCTCACTGTGAAATGGCTAGTGAGGGAATCAGGGTGAAAATCTGCCTTCATCATAGGATCCTCAGCACAGGGAGGTTTCCTCAACGCGTGTATGGTACTTTCAAGATCAAGAAACATAAAGTTTTATTCTCTGAAATGAAAACATAATACCAGGCCCAAGAGGACTGGAGGGGCAGGGGAGTAAAGGCTCTGAGAGGTGGATGGGGTGGATTTTGGAGGCCGCCATGGAAGACGAGCCTGGCTTCTGGGACACGGGCACCAGCCGCAGCCTCCTGGGGGCCCGCTCTCCCTGGTCACGCTCAGCTCAAGCCCAGAGAACAGCCCCAGGACTCTGAGTGCAGAGCCACTCCCCCCCCCCCCCCCACCAGAAGAGAGTGGCCACCTTGCCTGGGGATGCCCAGGCTCACTGGGTCATTTGTGAGGGGGTCCTCTCACCCCACCAGGGCTTGGCATCCAGCCCAGACTCTTTCATCATGGCTGTCCAGACGGACTCCTCACCCCTCGTCACACCGGCTTGTGCCAGCATCATGCCTGCCCGGACCCCCGCCTGCTTGCTTGCTCGGAACACAGGCTGCAAGCTCTGCCCCGAAGGCCTCTCAGACTCTGTGCCCAGCTTTGGCCTCTGGGCTTGACTTGCATGGTTCTCCCTTCAGGTTTTCCCAGCCATGACCCTGAACCACAGCTGTGACCCTGTCCGCCCCTACCCTCCTAGTTCCATCCTGGGGGCTGGCTGTCCCTTCTGCCTCCTGCGTTTCATGCGACCCACACCCTAAGCCTTCCAGGATCAAGATCAAAAACCCAAGAGAGGGGAGGAAGTGAAAGGGCCACACATTTTAATCCCAGGGGCATACTCCCATCTTCACCTGAACCTCACAAGAACATTTTATGGGGTAGTTTTGGCCTCAAAGACTGTAGCCAGATTCCAAAAAGACATAGGCCCCGCCTCTGACAGTATCCTGGAGTGAGTGACTCAGGGGAGACGGATTCACTTACTGTGGCCAGTGGCCACTGCCCCTTTCTGGTGGGGCTTTTGAAATTGCAGCTCTAGATTTGGGTCATTCATCCATATCTTGGTGCTGCCCGACACATAGCCTGTGCTACCATCTGTGTTCCCTTACTCCCTTCCTTCCTTCTTTCTTCCTTCCTCCCTCTGTCCCTCCATCCCTCCCTTCTTCCCTTCTTCCTTTCTTTCTCTCCTTCCTTCCTTCCTTTCCTCTGACCTGGGCCTTTTTCATCCCCCAACCATCAGGCGGGCCCCAACAAAAAAGCCAACCCCTGCACCTCTGTGCCTGGCATTACCCAGCAAGAGACAAAGAATCAGAAAGAACAGGGGTGCAGTCCAGCCCTCCTCCACTCACTAGGTGACCTCAGGCAGGTAATCTAAACTTCCTGGGACCTCAGTACCCCTATCTGTAAAGGGGACCCCCTGATACTCATCTTGGAGGCTTGATGTAAGGATGGAATCAAGAAAATGACTATACACCCTTTTGTATATTGTCCGACTCAGATGCTCAATAAATGGGAAGTATTACTATAACTACTACTACTACCAATTTTTTTTTTTAACAAGTATTGACGATCAGCCTGGATAATTTCAAGTATATTCACTAAACTATCCCTTTAAAGGCAAAGAGAATAGTAGGGCCAAGCTATTCAGGGTCTAGCCCTTTTGTGGAAGATAGAAATAGGGTGGATTACTGACCACACGACGAAACTGCTCTCAAAGGCTGTATTGAGGCCCAGCTCCACGACCCAGCCCGCCTGGCTTCTGGTACCCACTGTTCCACTTGCAGCTGTTTGCTTTGGGGCCAATGACTTCACGTCCCTGGGCCTCCATTTCCTCCCTTGTAAAATAGAAGGTATAGTACTGCCCAAACCACCAGGGCTGCTGAGTGGTAAACAAGATAATACTTGTAAAGCACTTAGCACAGTGCCTGACACCCACTAAGTGCTGGAGAAAGGCTCGCGGTGATTGTTTTCAAGTGTGTCCGGGGCAAGAGATGGCTCCGGAGAAGTTGTGAGATCAAATCCCATTTTTCCCACTAACTGACATTGTCACTTCACAAAGACTTTATCTTTGTCTCTGATCGTCCTGGAGGGCAGTGATTTGAACACCTCCGTGCCAAGTCTTCCAGGTCCTCCCAGTTCCTCCAGCTCCCTGTCACACAGGGGGGAAGAAGAAAACTTAGGTGGCACAAATAATGTCTTTACTGTAACTTTTTGCTAAATGTAGATTCTATCTATCAATTGTCTGTCATCTACCATTAGCAATTATCTATCAGTCATCTATCATCTATAATTATCTGTCATCTATCTATCTATCTACCTATGTATCTCTCTGTCACCGACCTATGTATCTATCCATCTACCATCTACCTATCTGAGAAGGACCATCTATAATTATTTCTTCTCTTTTTACCATGGATAAAAATATATATATAACTCATAGAACAAAGTTTATATTTCTAGTTGACTTTTACCTTTCGTTTTAATTTTGTTTTGAACTTTGGAAGACGAGGGGGTGGTGAGAAGCCTTTCCGAAAAGCTGATGAACATGCTGGGCTATCTCTCCAGAAAAATGAACAGGCTCACATACTCATGCAGTTTTACTTATGGTCTAGCTGAGGGTTTAAGGACCCTCTGAAGCCCACCAAGACACCCTGTTAGGGGCCCTGCTGAAGCCAGAGTCCAGCTCTCCTAAGGAAACAGCCCCGGGCCCCGTAGCAGCAGATGGCTGGCTAGGCATGCGCTCAAGGCCCTCCCTAGCCTGGCGTGCCAGACCCCGGCCACCTTCCCACTGTGTCTTTCCTCTCGCGGCACCCGCTGCTCTGGCCAGTCTGGCTGGCCTTTGCCCCTCCCCTTGGCTGTACCTCGCCTTTGTCCCACTGCTTTCCCACCCACTTATCTACACCTAACCTGCAGTTCAGGTATGTAATGACCTGCTCTGAGGGTTCACGGAGGGCGGGGAACTTGAGCAGAGGAGAGGCCCCGGTTTTAGAGGCAGAAAAACAATGAAAAGCACTGAAACGTGGGCTCCTTGGGCAGCTGAAGTCGGAGCTGGCAGGGAGAGTGGGACAGAGAGGGAGTGAGGTGCCAGGCTCGATGGTTCCCTCCTGCCTGGTTGGAGATGGAGAAAGTCAGCAGCAGCAAAACGCCCTGGCGTGTGAATAAGACATCCCTGTGTTCTTGTCCCAGTTCTGGCATTGACTAAGTGTAACTTCAGATAGGCCACAGGTCACTTGGACGATCCAGCCTCAATTCTTTATTTTTAAAGGGAGATGGTAGAAATGCTGGCAGCCCTGTGGTGAAACTGGCACTCTTGAACACTGCAGGGTCAGCCTGCACGTGCAGTTTTTTTTGGAAAACGCAACTTAACTTTACATGTTAGGAGCCATGAAAATGTTCATATGCTTTTCGCCTTTTTTCTGAGGATCTAATCTAAGACAGTAATCCAAAATAGGGGGGAGATATTCATAAGGATGTTCATCCTCATATTATCTATAATATGGAAAAGCCCCAAGTGTCCAAGAGTAGGGAGTGGTTACGTGTGCAGTGATGTGTCCACTCATGGCACTCTATGCAGCTATTTGAAATGGTTGACGTAAAGAACATGCTTAAGGTGTGATCCCTGTCCCCACCCCCTACCTCCAACACACAACGGAAGGACCTAGGTCAGTGACTGGGTCTTTTCACAGCACTGACTCTCAACCAGGGAACACTCACCAGCAAGGCCAAACCAACCAGTTACCAATCACCACTGCTTCGGCCACATCAGCGTGCATCCCCTAGGGTTTGTGGAAATGGAGACTTGGGGTTTGGATTCTGAGTCCGTGGGCCTGAGGTGGGGCCCAGGAATCTGCATTGCAGCCATCTGTCCAGCGATTCTAGCTGAGGATCGGGAATCCATGTTCTGGGCTTCCCTGGTGGTACAGTGGTTAAGAATCCGCCTGCCAATGCAGGGGACGTGGGTTCGATCCCTGGTCCGAGAAGATCCCACATGCCGCAGAGCAACTAAGCCCGTGCACCACAACTACCAAGCCTGTGCTCTAGAGCCCGCGAGCCACAATTAATGAGCCCATGTGCCACAACTACTGAAGCCCACGTGCCTAGAGCCCGTGCTCCACAACAGGAGAAGCCCCCAATCACCACAACTAGAGAAAGCCCACGCACAGCAACGAAGACCCAACACAGCCAATAAATAAATAAATAAATAAATAAAATTTATTTTAGAGAGAGAGAGAGAGAGAAAAGAATCCACGTTCAGAGCAATATCACCACGCTCCAACCACTGCAGCCCATACTCCTGAGCAGCACACAGTCCAGGCTGTTACGCCTCCCCCTTCTTCAAGGAAATGCAAAGTCTTTACCAAGGACTTTATTGGTCCTAGAGCTCACTGCTAGGGGAGCCTGCTGACTCTGCTGGGCAGATAGCTATTTAGGCTCGGCCTTGAGATGCCCAGACAGCATGGACAGCCTCAGACAAGGGCCTGCTCTGATGTTTTTGCCCTGTTATGAGGAACAGGTCTTACCTTCTGTCTCACTCTGGTTTCTCCCATTCCATTCAAAGTCTGAAAATATGCAGAGCTACCTTATGCAGTTTTTCAGGATTAAAAGTGACGTTTAAAGGCGGTCATTGTGATCTATGTTCCAATCCTGGCTGTGAGCTGCCCTTCTGTAAAAGGGGAATAGTAATGTATAGACTTCATAGAACTGTTGATAAGGAGCAAAAGAAATAATGCCTGCAAAGCTCTTAGCACAATGCTGGCGGCTGTTATGATTACGATTATTTTCCTGTCCTTGGGGGTTAACAGTGAGTCTTTTCTTTGATGTGGTCCTTGGAGGAGGCCAAGGCCCTTGTTTTGATCTCCATCGTGACCATTCAGTTCTGCCTTGTTCCCCCATTCATCCTACAAGCCTACCCTTGACCTTAATGAAAACGCCAGCTTTAATGAGTGGAGGTCACTGGGCTGAGCCTGCAGCTCAGCTGGCTTGTCTGGCCCTCAGGAAGGGTGGTGGGCTGTCCTAGCCATTCTCAGCATCCCCCACCCCCAGCAGGCAGGGGCACTCTGACCAGCACGAGGGATGGGGCGAGGCCAACCTCTGCCCGAGCACCCTGGGACCAGTGAGGACAGACTCTTTTCCAGAGGGTGTTGGAGCCCTGTTCATGGTTTCATCCAACAGAGAAGGGGCTGGTGCACGGCGCTTCCCCAGCGAGCAATCAGCCACACAGCCCAGCCGCTGGTGCCTCTACTCACCAGCCGCCTCACACGGTACACCCACACGAGGACGCCCGTGTGCACACCTACAGCCCTGCCTCATCCTCCCCATTCCTGTCACCACCCTTCCTCCTCCTGGGCAAACATCAGCTAAGGGATAAGTGAGCACCCAGGTTATGCCCAAAGGTACCAACAATCTGGTTGGGGAAGGGGGCCTCACACATTTGCAGGGACCCAGGAAGGACAGACCAACTTTCATCATATTTGCCAAAGGGAACTAGGGTCAAGGCCAGAGTCTGCAACTGGTGTAGCCTGGACCTCAGCTCCCTAGGCTGCCTAGACCCACAGGGTCCTGTCTTGCAAGTGTCATTTAACATTAGGTAAGTTAGTTGTTCGTCTTGGTTGAGATTCTTAGTTTTTTTTCCCTCTTTATTCTCATTCTTCTCTTTCTTTTTTTTAGTATGCTGTGCATAAATATCCCCTTTAAAAAAAAAAAGGTGTCTGTAAAAGCATGGAATTAAGTTCTCTCCTTGCTTTGCAGGTAAGTCTAGGTGACTGTGCTGGGGAAGAGGGCCAGCGCTGGGAGCACTGGGCAAGGAGTCAGGTAGCTGGGGCTGCAGGCAGCGGCTTCACCACTGCGCCCAGTGTGACCTTGGGCAAGTCACCTCCCCACCCTCGACCCCATTTCCTCACTCTCTGTGGGAGCAATAAATCCTGCTCTCCCGGTCCCTCAGGAAGGGGATCAAATGAAGTGAGAGGCTGCAGGAGACAATGCAGGGGTGGTTTCCCCGAGGAAAAGACCTAGGGACAAAGACTTGACCTCACCCAGCTGACTTCATGGTAGATGGTTATCTGTTCATTGTCTTTCCGAAGGTCAGCTCCACGAGGATGGAGACATGATGTGTCCATGTGTTCTCTTTATAGCCAAAGCCTAAGTAGTGGGGGCCATAGAAAGGCAGTCAGTATATACCTGTGAAAGGAAGGAAGGGAGGGAGGTGGAGGGAGGGAGGAAGAGAGGAGGGACGCTGCCTCTCTGTCTGGTAGTGTGGCCCCCTTTCCTGCCAGTGCCCCCACTGGCCACATCTTGGCCAAGCCCTCCCCCCTAGACGCCCAGCCTGCTCTGGTGGTGGCAGGCCCAGTCACCCAGAGCCCCACCCGCTGTGCTGAAGCTCGTGGCCCCCTCCCCTCCTCCCGAGGGTGCCACTGATACAATCTGGGAGGAGGGTGAGGCCCTGGCAGCCCTGGGGCCCTCAGGCTGTGAGCTCACTCGCCCTGTGTGTTGCGCACCCAGCCAGGCCGGGTACTTCCCCCTTATTTCCCCAGCGAGAACGATTCTGGCACCCTGTGCTCAGCCTGTACCTCCTTTCAGAGGCTCCCACCTGAGGTCAGGACAAGCCCCAGCTGGTGTCCCAGCACACCTGAGATGTGGGAGGAGGGGTCCAAGTATCCAGGCCTCCCCCTGGGGCCTCGCCTTCTTCTCCAGCTCCCACTGGACTGGACAGCCAAAGGCCAGCCGGCCACAGGACTCGGCACCCCTGGTTCACCTCTGTGTGCTTGAAGACATCGGGGAGTTGGGTCAAGGAGCCTGGCAAACTGCCAGTGGGTTCTGGATGATGGGTCTGCTGCCCTACGACCTGGGGGCAGAAATATGTGCGGATTTGGATAAGCTCTGTGACCATATAAGCTTAACTTAGATTCAGTCCTGGATCCTTCTCTGTTCTCAGTGCTAAACAGCGATGAACTGTTGTCCCACTTTGGTATTTTAATACATTTCAATAAAATCTGATCTGAGGATCAAAGTGATAGAGCCGCGTGACTACAGGGACGTCCTTGCGATAACAGTACAAACCGGGGACTTCAGAATAGTGAGGGCTCAGCTGTCATCAGACAGGAGGCTGGGCCAAGATGGAGGAACCTGGGTTCCCCTGAAGCACCACCTTTGTGCTCCAGCCAGTTGAGTTTTCTCAGTTTTCCTCAAAATTTAATTAAACATTTGTCGAGCACCTAAGAAGTGCAAAGTAGGAATGTCAAGTGAAGCCTGCGTTTAGTGGGGGGCTGGGGGTGAGGGCCAGGGGGCACTGAGGTGAGACTCACGGCCCTGCATGGCCGCCACGTTGCCTAATGTGGTGTGTTTCTGGGTCACTTTCACCTCGGTTTCAAAATTCTATTATGGAAGAATTTCACGGTTTTTTTTTATATAGTTCAATATTCTCTTCAAAATTATATACTTATATACATAAATTTTTAAAAGAATGTTAATCTCATGAGAGATTTGCATCACTGATTTCAAAGATCTCCATTCTGCCACTCACTCGATTTTTAATCTAGGCTTCAGTTTCCTCATCTGCAAAGTGTGACTCAGGGTTGTTATGAAGGCCAAGCAACATGACAGGTTTAGAAGCCACTGAAAACTCAAAGCACCGCATGCATACACCTCATCAGAGGAAAGGCCCTCAGACCTGGTGCGGCGAGGGAGCGTGGCTGTGGGGTAGAAATCCCCAGATAAAATCAGCCCTGATGGGGCTTATGCTGGTTCTCTTGGAGGTCGTCACTGCTTGCTCTGGACCAGCCTGTTTCCAAGCTTTCAGGACAAGATGGATGGCAGGTGGTTGCAGCTGTGGGAATGCCTCAGTCCCCAAAAGCTGATTCGCATGAAAAATCAGCAGGGCTGACGACAGAAGCAAAACCTTCTCGAAACCCTCTCAAATGCATCATGGCCAGGATTCTCTTCTTGTTTGGCACCAGCCTGGCTGCAGAGTGTTGACCTGGTCGGTCACCTGGTCATCACCTCATCCATAATCCCCCTTTACAGAGGATGAAGATGAGGATGTGGGAGACCGTGTGGCGTCCCCAGAGGCACACAGCCTGCCAGTGGCCAAGCCAGGACTAGATCCAGTTCTCCTGTCTCCTGGGTCTGGGCTCTCTTTACAAAGTTTTTCCTCATCTATTTGCCAGGAGGCTACCGTGAAAAAGACACACAGGGTCCCCAGCCCACAAGTGGCCTCTGTTCTACTGGGAGGGACAGTCAAAACATAATTCAATCTAAACATGCTATTAAATAAAGGTATGCAAGCTGCATGAGTGCGTTGGTCAAGGGTCAGAAATAGATAATGGGGGGCGGGTTTTCTAATATATCTGTGGTGGTCCAGGAAGCTTTCTCTGAGGAGGTGATGCTTCTTCAAGACCTGAGGTAGGGGGAGGGCATGTCAGGCCAAGGAAGGTCCCACAACAGGAAGGTAAAGGGACGCGGTCTGTCTGCTTGTGACTGGAGGTTGGGGGGGTGGGCAGGGGTCAGTTTGGAGAGAGAAGCGGGGATTTCTCTGTGCCTCGTGGGCCACGGTGAACAGTTTGGACTGCATGTTAAGTGCCCTGTGACATGACCAGATGCACATTTAAAGATTACCTGGGCAGCCGTGTGGCTCTGGGTAGAAGAAGCAGGGCAGAAATGGGAGCAGTGTGGTGGGGGGGGCAGTGAAGGGGTCCTACACAAGTCAAGGGGAGAGGGGTTGGTGGCTAGGGCAGTAGTGGGGGAGGCAGGAAGAGGGCAGATTGGAGGTCTGCTTTGGAGATCTGAGTCTTGCACATGGATGACTGGCTGGGGTGGGGTGAGGGGCGGGAAGGAGAGGGAGGCAGCAAGGGTGACTCTGAGTTTTCGGCTTGAGTAACAGTCCACCCCACTGCTATGTGCATCCTCCTGTAGGGAAGACTTGCTCTAGTGCTTTACCGTAGTCTATCCTCCATCTCAGCCTCCTCCTGGCTAATAACAGCCTCTCGGTTTAGTAGGAGTCATTACTCTGCCTGCTCAGCAGGTGGGGAAACGGAGGCACACACCAGCAAAGCAAACTGCTCCTTAGGGAACCAGTTGCAGGAACTAGACAAAGAGCCAGAGCCCAGCCCTGGGGTCAGCCTCTGGGCAGCAGAGTCCAAAAACCCAGGTGTCATGTCCAGTGGTTGTGATTTATCAAGCTGTGTGACCTTGAACAAGTGATACCACCGCTCTGAGCCCCACTTTCCTCATCGGTAAAATGGAGAAAATAAAAGGATCTACCTCATGGTGTGGTTGCGAGGATTAAATGAGGGGGTAGATTCTCGATACATGGGAGTGATGACTATTTTCAGATTACACGGCTCATCGCTGTCTCTACACGTGGATGTGGGCATTCTGTACGCGTACGCGCCCCTACAGAAGCTGTCTGCGTGCCTACGTCACAGCTGAAGACCAGGCACCACTAAAGTTTCAGGTTGACGGTAGCAGATTTGCTCCGTGTGCTTCTGTTTAGCCTTCTGAGCCATTGCTTGGTGGTTGGAGCTGGAGCTTTCATCCTCCCTGGAACAAGAGTGTGTTGTGGGTTTGGAGGCAGATGTGGAAGGCCAGGCGTCTGTAAGACAGCCTGTTTCCAAATGCTCTGACCAACCTGACCCAGGAAGGGGGTGGGGCGGGAAGAGGAGGAGGGTGAGTAAGAGGGAGGGGGCCAGAGAGGGCCTAGGAGGGAACCACCTCCCAATAGGAAATGCACAGATCTAGAGTCTGGCCCGCCCTGCGCCCCTCTGTGTGGCTTTGGGAGCCTCTCCCAACCCCTCTCCCCACCCCACCCTCCTAGACTCCTTTGTGTTCCTGTTCCCAGGAGGCAGCTGGCATTGGGGGCTGAGAACTGGGAGGCGAGGCTGGAGGGGCAGGGGGGCAAGGCTCCCCACTTTTTGCCCAGAGCCCTTCTGAAGGGCGTGTCCCAACAGGGAGTGTGTGTGTGTGTGTGTGTGCATGTGTGTGTGTGGGGGGGGGGGGGCAGTGATTGAGGGGGAGGGAGGAATGACATCCACTGTCCACTGCGGTACCCAGCCGGTGGGCTGGACCGTGGCCAGCTTTCCCCTGGGGCACTTGGCTGCAATATCGTCAGCCCTGGCACCACCCACTGGCCTACTCAGACACTCCTTCAGGTCCAGGGGCCGGAGCCCTGCTAGGAGGAGCCGCCTAGGGGCAGGCTGGGCTGGGCTCGCAACTCTCCCCCCACCCCTCCTTGCAGCCTCCCTCCTCCACCCCCTCTGCCCACATCCAGCTCCAGCTGGGTCTGAAAGAGGTGCTCCAATCCTCCCTCCCTCCAAAGCAGGCCCTGCCCTGTACTCTCTCCTTTTAGCTGGAAGCTGTATCCATAAACTAGTTCTACCTTGTAGACCCCAACCTGATGCTTTATCCCCTGGGAGAACCCTCTAAACCAGGCCAGCTGCCCCCTCCCCCAGGCTTCACTCCCCCCACCTGACACGCCCTCCTGCCCACAGCAGCTGAAACTTCCAGGCCTGCCTGGACCACTTCCTGGAGCCCTCTCCAGAGGAGTCCTTTCTTCATGTCTGCCCTTGGCTCCTTGTCTGCTCTGTAGAATCAGCGCCCTGTTCCTTACTGGACCCCAGAGAGTATTCTAGGTACCCTGCCCCACGCTGACTAGCCCCCTGTGCTTTATCTCCCCACAAGACGTGAGGCTCCGAGGGCGGCACCCTACTGCACCCACCCCACCCCACCTCCACCCAGGCCGTTGTGGTGAACCTCAACTTCTGGGCGCACAACAAACACTTCTGCATTGATACTGATTCCATCCAGGTCATGCATATGCACCTTTATCTACTGGGTCTGGGAGCAGAGTGTGGAGTTACACTTGATTGGATATTTAATTAGCGCCTTTGTGGACACAGGGATTTAACTTTTCATTCTTCGGCTTGGTTGTTCCGGGAGTACATGGTTTTTGATAAAAAGCTATATGGAGTCATCCAATCTTGGAAACTGTCCACCTGCCCTGATTAAGCACCTTTCCTTCTGACCTTCACTGCCTGATTCCCTGATGTAGCATCCCCTCCCCTCCTCTCCCCCCCTCCCTCCCCACCCCTCTCTGGTCCCGAGCCTCTCTGCCCACACAAGCTGCCATCCAAGCTGCCATCCGTGACCCCCCCACCATAGCAAGAAGGTCTGACAAACTCCTGCCAGCCCGTTGTGAAGACTCCTGCCCCTGACCCAGGGGTATTTGCCTTCCTGAAGCAAATTTGCCTGCCTGGCACAGGCTCTCTGCAGGGCGTGCCCCACAAAGGAATGAATCATTAACCCTGGGATTTCAGGCAGGGGGCACCTGTTGGAGGAGATGTTTAAGTCTGAACCATCTGCAAACCTCAGCCCCATCCCTATCCTTGGCCTTCATAGACTGATGGATCTTTGGGATTTACCTTTGGCTTTGGGGTGCTTTCATGTCTGTGGCCTGCCCTGGTAGAGTGGCAGAGGCCGTGGAGGGCCAAGTCTCTCATGAGTCTCACTTGTTTTGTGCTGATTCTCCACCGCACACCAGGCAGCTGGTCTCCAGGGAAGGACCCTCCCTCCCTGGCTGCTCCCTCACTTCTGAGAACTACCAGCCTAGGTACCAAGGAGTTAGTGAAGGTGCCCCCCAGGTGAAGGGCAGTTCTGGGCAAGAGGGCTGACAGCAGCAGCCTCCCAGCTGGCAGTTTTCAAAAAGGGCACGGTGTGTGGTTTCCAGGAACAGCTTGGGGGGGTGGGGAGTGCTCTGCCACACCTTCCTGGGATTAGTGGCTGGCCCACCCCAAATGCGGACTGTTGGGTCTCTGGTTGGCATTTCTGAGTCAGTTTTAGAATGGAGACAAAGCCAAGGAGAGCCTAGAGATACTGTGTTTGTTGCTGGGGAGGAGGGGCCGTAGGTGCCCCGACCTAGGGCCTCAGAACTTCCTCTGGGCCAGGCTCCCCTGGGCCACCCGGTGGAGGGGGCCACCGTCCTGTGCTTCCTTCCTGCACTTCCCTCTTTTTCATTTGCCACTTGAATGCTTGCTGTGCAGTGTTTTATTTGGTAAGTTACACTCACGACCCTTTAAAGAGAAAACATATAATTCTAGTAATTTTATTGGGCTCAGGTTTCAGGCAAATGGAAATAAAATTGCCTCTAAAAATAAAAGACATGCAGAATTGAAGAAAAAACAACAGCAATGAAAAGCCGCCCCTGATTTGAGATAAATGGTAAGGCATTTTGTGAAATATTAGAGAAAAAATAAACAAACGGAGAGACCCAGGAGAAAAGTGGGGGAAAAAAACTCCTCCACCACCCTTACTTTCATTTCTGCTTTACCTTTACGAAAGGGCTTACTTTGAGTATTAGAAAGTGAGGCGTAAAGCGCGACTGGTGAAATTGGTCCTTGTGCCGCGCTGAACAGTACAGGTGGACGAAAAGGGGCTGCCTGCCAAATACTTCTGGTTGGAGGGAGGGGTGGGAGTGCTCTCTCAAAACCACTCCTGGAATGGCTTAACTCGCCCAGCACGAATCAATGACAACCTCCCGCCGGCTGCGGCAGGCTCCCCTGAGCAGCGCTGCCGCGTGGATTCCCAGCCCGGGACCCTGGCGGCGCTCAGGACACGACCCGGGCACGAGCGGCGTCCCCGGGGCGGCCAGGTGGGTCTGCGGCGGCCTCGGCCCGAGCGGGTTGGGATGGGCTCGGGGCTCCGGGCAGGCGGCCCTGCAGGGGGGTGGGGGTGGGAAGGAGGCCCCTCGGCCGCCCGGCGGCGGCGTCCCCTCTCCGGGCACCGTGGGCGCTGGCGCTCCGCGCGACGGGGACCCCCGGCCCGGGCGGCGGCTCGGACTGGCGCTCGCCGGGCGGGAGTGGCGGCGTCTGCGAGGAATTTCAAAGGCGCGCCTGGGCTGGAGCCGAGCGTGCTGGGCAAAGCGGGGCTGGGGCCCCCGCGCGAAGGCAGGGGCGCGCGGCCGCCTACCTCCCAGCCAAACGCAGGGAAGGGACGGGGGCTCGGAAATACAGCAATGCTCGCGTTCCCTCCGCTCGCGGCCCTCGCGGCAGGTTTTGGGGGCGGCGGAGAAGGGACAGCGGAGCGGGCGAGGGGCACTCCGGAGATAGTTGCCAATAGACATTGTTAGTTTCAATACCCCCACCCCCCCGCAAAAGAAAAGCTTGGTCCGCCCGACATCAGATGCAAAACTTGGCGGGGGGGCGGGGAGGCGGGGAAAAAAGCCAAGGCAACTCCTGGCAGAACTCAGGACGGGGGCAGGAATTAAGGGGGGAATTGGCACAAGTCGCTGGGCGAGCCAGAGGGAGTCCCGTCGCGGTCCCCGGGCTGAATCGCCAGCACAACAGGCTGGGTGGAGACCCCTTCCTGTGCCCCGACCTGGGGGTGAGGGGACGGTGGAGCCAAGCCCGGGTCCCGGAGCTCCGGAGGCGGCGGGCTCCGGGTGGGACGGGCCGGCTCCATGCGCCCCCACCCGCGTGGCCCTCCCGAGCGAGCGCCCGATTCCCTGCAGCCGGGCGGGCACAGGACGGCGGGCTGGCCTGGGAGCGACTCTGGAAAGAGCCCGCACCCCGCAACACACCCGGCGCTGAGCGTCGAGCGGGTGCAGTTTTCTTCGAGTCTGTGGCGAGGGCTCCGAGGATTCTTGGATTTGGTCGTCCTGGTTTCTGGCTTCTGTTGTCCCGGCTGCGGGCGGTGGGCCCTGACGGCTGCTCGCTTTCTTTTAACCCCTGGTACTGGGTTCTGCACAGGAGGCAGCCCCATTCCCGCGATTCATTGGCCGACTAGTGGCGTACCCCTTCCAATCCCTCCAAATGCAGAAATATGAAAATGTAAAGGAAGTGGTTGAAACAATCAGGCAGTTTTCTCCAGAGTCATAGAAGATTTTGTGGAAGGGGAGGGAGAGGAAGGGCGAAGGCCCTACCAGGTTCAAGTTTCAGCTCCACTCTTTCACCCAGTTAAGTCCTAAGGATTAGAAGCACTTAGGAAGCTCCTCTGGATAGATCTCCAGGAAGAGAAAGTAACCTGGGTGCCATCCTCTCCTCTTAAGGCCCAACCTGGGCTGAAAGGGAAAAGAAACCTGCCTTCCTAAAAGATGACTGCGGTCAGTCTGTGCTCTGTCGTCTGGGCATGGCGTTTGGTACTGTTTTCTAAGTTGTCCCAAACTACCACACTGGGGAGGGACCACACAAGGACAGCCACCACCGTCCTCATCACCTCCTTTCCACAGATGAGGGACTGGGGACCCCAGGGGCCAGGTGAGTCTAGTGCTTCTTGCACAGAACCATGGAACACCAGCCACATGGGCCCTGAGGCCTCCAGCGTGGGTTCCAGAACTTCATGAAACTGATAGATTTGGGTCCCACCAAGCACCTTGGAAGACCTGCTGGGAGATGCAGAAAGGACTCAGGACGAGCCACCAAGGGGCATCCAGTACAGATGGATGAGGCTTGCACAGAATGAGCAAAACCTAGGGAACGAGTAGGATGTCCTCGAAAGACAGCTGGGGGAGCCACTTTGGGATCTGAGAAGAGGCACTTTGGCAGCCAGAGAGGTCAACAAAGAATTAAAATAAGAGGAGGCATTGGGGCAGGACCCTGAGGGAGGAAAACTGAAAGAGCAAAGGCCTGGAGGTCATAGAACGGCTTTTCCTGCCGTATCAGTGTCAGCCCTGGGAGATAAGCCCCAGAGGATACAGGCAGGAGGAGAGGGATGGGACATTCAGAGGCCATCTGCCAGGTGCCAGATACTGTGCTTGGCACATTAGCTCCTCTAACCCACACAACCCATCAGGTATGAATCATTAGCTCCACTTTGCAGGTGAGGAAACTGAAGCTCAAAGAGGTTAAGTAAGCTGCCCAGCTACTGCGTAACAGAGCCAGGAACCCAAGCTACGCATTATACCACGCATGTTTAGAATGTTACATTTTAGTCGCAGAGACAGGAATCCATCACTCTGGTGTAATGATTGTACAAAATAGTATGTGTTACATCTGATGTTAACCTTCTTGAACCTTAGTTTCTTTCTATTCAATGAGTCAGTCATTTATTCAACAACTGTTATATTGTCTAATGTGTGATTCCAAGCAGGATGCTAAGTGTTGGGCATACATTAGTAAGTGAAATCTGACCTGGTCCCTGGCCTCTGTCAATGGGAATAGTAATTGTAATAGTGCATCCTTCAGTGAGTAGTGAGTGACTGAAGTGAGATGATATGTGGGAAGGTGCTACAGAAGCATGGCCAGGAAGAAGGAGAGGCAGCAGGAGATCTGGGGGAAGAAGAGGGGTGAGCAGTTAGAATGATGAGTATCCCCAAGCTGCAGTCATGACGACTGGTCCCTGGCTCCAGGAGACGTTGTGGAGTGCACACAGTGCTCATGAAGCTGTTTAAGCCCCAGCTGTTCAGATTATTGGTTTACAGTCATGGATTCTAAGAAGAGTCTTAACTTTTGGGCACCCCAGCTAGAGATGACAAGAGCCGCATGCAGCCTCCAGGAGGACTGGTGCCTCCCTGCTGCAGTGTCAGCCAAGCTGAGAGCTGCTCCAAGAGCATCACCCCCCACCCCCACCATCATTCCTCAGCAGCTGGGATGACATTTTCCATACTCTCAGCTCCAAGCCCCTCATCCTACTGTTGGGGAAGCTTGTCCATGTTCACAGGACTTAGTTGTGAAGCCAGCACTAGAACCCAGGTCTCTTGACTGTCCATTACTCTCAGAGCAGCTCAAGCCTGCCTGCCAAGGTGTTTCAGGACTCAACTGGAAAGATTGTGCTCCATCCACTATATCTCCACTCGTGCCATTTCCCCATGCTCCTGTCCATCTCCGTTTTAGCTGACCTGACATATCTGTCCTAATAAAATGGTGTCAGATGAATCCTTGAGACAGAGCGGCCATAAATATTCCCAGACATTTGGTCTGTTAACTCTCCTTCCATCTTGAATGGTGCAATAGGTGTAAGATAACTACCCCTAAAATTAACTCTCACTTTTGTGAAGAAGGTGAACTGATAAATCTTGCCTTGAAGCTAAGCCCATCTGAGGGATGCTCTGGGCTTTCCTTCTTTGGACCTGACACCAACTCTTACGGGGAGGACGATTTTCCTCTTCCTTTCTTCTTCCTTTCTTCTTTTCTTTAAAATCTCTTGGGTTTGAGGGCACAAGATCGTATTGTATTCCATTTTGATGTCGTGGCACCAGAATAAAGGCATTTTTCTCGCAAGATTGAGATGATCAGCCTGATCAGAGCAGCGAGCCCCTGCCTGGCTGCCCCATGTTTACAGCGATTGCACAGGTGGATAATTGCATGGGATGTCTGTTTGCTCAGCGCTTGCTCAGCCGTGCAGCCCTACAGGTTGGGCCAGGGAGAGAGCTGTTCAGTTTATTTTCCTTTGGCTGGGAACTGCGGAGATGAATAGAGGGAGGGGAATCTGGGGTTGAGAGACTGTTGCCAAGAGCAATTTGGAGTCTCCTTCATATTAGTCAGAGATTGTGTTTTTTCCTTTCTGAAGCCACCCGCCTCATGGTAACTTCTACCAAGGATTTTTTTCCATCTTTGCGCGCGCGCGCTTGTTAGTTTTTGTTTTGATTTTTAAGTTGCTGGACTTCTCATAACTTAGCAAAAAAAAAAAAAAACACACACAAAACTTGGGAAATGGGGTGATGAAATGGGCCCTTTGTACTATACATTCTGCATGTCATTGCTAAATAAATTTGAATACTGATAGACCCCGAGGTACCATGATGGAGTAAAATGAGAAATTCCTTTGAAGTGAGAGTTTATCTTCAGTGGATGACTTTCAAATTGCAGCATAATTTAACTTTCCCTCCATCTCAAGCCTATGTTTAGAAAAAGAAGAATGTGTACTCTCCTGTCTTACTCTCTTTTGTTCCCTTTGGGAGGCCCCCTCCATCGGGGCCTTGCTTGGAAGGGGACCAGCCAGAATGGGCCTCCTTCTCTCTCCTAGTCACCCCTGCGCCTCCTCCACCTGCAGGAGGCCAGCAAGCGAGAAGGAAACTTCTCCAGCCGTAAGAGTTCTTCCCTAGTGGTGGCCTGGCTCAGGTCACGTGAAGTGCAGAATAGGAAAAGCGGGCATGACTGAAGCTTGCCTCTCCAGCACCAGGACCCTGAGGCAGTCAAGAAGTGAGTTCATCCTCTGAACAAATTGAATAGAGCAACACCAAACTGGAAAAATTGCCTAATAATAGAGTACACAGTCAATGTTGGCTTTTTCAAGTTAGATACAAACCAGAAGCAAATGTACACGTGACCTTCCCAAATAATACCATAGAACTGAACTTGGCTTTCAGGAAAATTTTGCCTTGCCTACACATACATATGGGCACACCTACACTCAGGGCTCTTGCTTTTTTGGCTGTGGATTCTGGCTGATAATTCTCTTACTCTGGAGCTAACGGGTTGGTCCATTGGTTTTTGTGAAGCTACTGGTTAAAGTAAGAGGTGACAATTCCTGTTGATACCTGCCTTCTTTTAAGCCTTCCCTAAGGAAATCTAGCAGAGGACACCTCTATTTAACACAATTTAAATCACAGGAACTTTCCTAAGGTTTTTTTTTTTTAATAACAGTTTGATTGAGATAGAAGTCACATACCATACAAGTCACCCATGTAAAGCGTACAAGTCAATGGTTTTCAGTATATTTACAAAGTTGTGCCACCCTCACCACCATCAATTTTAGAATATTTTCATCACACCAAAAAGAACCCCATAACCATTAGTAGTCAGTTGCCATTTCACCCCAGCTCCCCAGTTCTAGGTCACCCATAATCTACTTTCTATCTCTAAATATATTTGCCTGTTCTGGACACGTCATATCAATGGAATCATAGAATTTGAGGCCTTTTGTGGCTGACTTCTTTCACTTCACATAATGTTTTTAAGGTTCATTCACACTGTAACGTTTCGGTATTTTCATTTCTTTTATTGCTGAATCAATGTTCCTTGTATGGGTGGATCATATTTTATTTATCCAGTCACCCCTTGATGGGTAGCTGGGTTGTTTCCACATTTGGCTCTTGTCAATAACACGGTGAACATTCATGTGCGAGCTTTTGTGTAGCCGTAGGTTAGCATTTCTCTTGGGTCTATACCTAGGAGTGGAATTGCTAACTCCATGTGTTGCCTTTCGGGAAACTGCCAGACTGTTTTTCACAGTGGCTGCACCGTTTTGCATTCCCACCAGCAGTACGCGAGGATTCTAGTTTCTCACATCGTTGACATTTGTTGATAATATCTGCCTTTTTAATTGTAGCCACCCTTCTTTCTAAGGGTTTATATGCCCAAGGAAGCAGCAGCCAGGGAATATTCTGGAATCAGCTGTCACATTTGCTTGCCATACCTATAATGAGAGTCATTTATTTCAACTTCTTGATCATCCTAGCTTGCCTGCTATTTCCTCTGCACATCCCAGACCTCTCTCCAGGTTTTCCCTATAAGTTTCTATGGGACAGTGCAGAGTCCCACAGTGTGACGTAAGGGTCAGTGCTCTCATTCTGTTTACCTGAGGAATGCTCTAGAAAGCCGGCAGTGGGGCCTGCTCCCTCAGCCCCACTTTATCCAGAGGCAGCTGCTGATGGAAAGCCAGGCCCTGGGAAAGGAAGAAATTGACCTGAAGGGAAATAAATGTGACATTCATTGGACAAGCTGTTCAGTGTTTGGGACTTTGGTGGAGACTCGACTAAGATCCTGACCTTTTTATTGCGTCAAATGACCCCTTTGGGACCACAAATAAAACTGTTGGAGAGCTAACCAGATGGCAGCCAGGCAACGCAAGGCCAGCTCGTCCCATTCTTGTTCGGACCTTGAGCTGCTGGCAAGATCCATTGATTCATCCAGAACTGCTAGGTGTGGCTGGATGCTCTACTGCACACTGGTATTTCAGCTCCACGATGTAATAATTTTATCCAATTGTCGAACCTATGGGACTGACTGGAGTCACACTCTTAACGAGGTAAGTATGAGCTGGGTGGTACAGGGGGGGCTCACCTAGTTTGAAAGACTGCCAAAGATTACGAAAAATTATCCTTTTACCAGACATGCTTAAATCTCGGTCAATGGCTTCATGTTCAATATAAGCAGACCTCAGTACCAGAAATTAATTCCAATAGCTTCTTGGAAATCATTATCAAGCAGCTGGGATCAGGCCCAACATACTCTTCATTCTCAAAGTAGTGCTTAATCCAGCAGTTCCTAAACCTGACTCCGGATGGTCATCACCTATGAAACCTTTTAAAGATTACAGGTGCTGGGCCCCACCCAAGAGGTACTGAAGTCTAGATGCTCAGCGGAGGGGAGCAGGTGCCTGAAGGAGTTTGTGATGGAGACTGAGAGCACAGGTTGACCTCTCTGGGCCTCGGTTTTCTTGCTCAAAGTGAGGAGCCGGATTAGACTGATGTCTCCAAAGGGATTCATGGAGCTGACTCAAGCAGAACAGTTCTGGGTGCTTCTGTTTTTGTGTGAAATTTTATTTGTACAAGGGGGCTCCAGAGAACCCCTGGGTGGATGGTTTCTGAAGTTTAGCCACGACACTTCTGGGCGTCACAGTCTCTGAGGACAGTTGTCCCGACTTCTTGGAGGAGGATTTAGCAGGAGTCGTGCAAATGGCCGTTACTTGATAAAGGAGTCACGCTCTTTGAGGCCAGGGTCCCCGCTGCCTGGCTGGCTGTGTGCAATGACAGGGACGCAGTAGAATTTGACTTGGTAGCCCTTTCCTCTCCCAGCCCCCTCGGTGGCATCCCTACCCACCTCCCTTGAAGCCCCCAGGGCTTTCCTCCCCTTCCTCTACAGCCGTTTCTAATAGTAGCCCAGAGTGTCATTCATTCGTTCATCCGTTTAGCCGTGTAGCCATTTCCCTATAGATGACAAATGGACTAACACTCCATTTCTGTCCTCAAATAATGTGCCCAGCACATTTTAACCAGAGAGACCGCCTAAGGCTGACCCCCAGAAGTGCCATCCCAGGGCCCCTTGATTTGGATGGAGGCTTGTGGAGTGGCTCCAATTCATGGCACGTCGTCAGGAGGGCGGCCTCACCTCTACATCTAACCCTATCTGCGAGCTCTGCTCCCCCACCCGCCCCCACCGGGGCTCTGCCCTCAGCAGGCGGCTCAGAAAACGCTTGTCATCCCCGGTCTCAGCCAGAGCCGTGCCCTCCTCCTCAGCGCCCACCTGCTCTGGAGAGCCAGGGGGCGGAGGGAGAGGGAGGGCTGGTTTATTTGGAGATCCAGCCCTTGGCTCCCACCCCGTACCCCTGACTGGACAATTCACAGGACAGCTGTGCTTGAAGAACTGAAATAATCAGTGTTTATTAAGCTGCTGGAGGGAGGGGGAGCAGGGCGGAGGAGGGAGGACGGTCACGTATCTGCCTCCCGACAAGAAAGAGGCCAGGTGAGGCCCACAGCCCTCCCTGCTGAGTGCACATTCGGAGGTGACATTAGAGCCGCTGCTTTGGGATGTTTTGAGAGATTTTTTTTTTTCCTCATGAAGGAAGAACCTGGAAGGTTCCTTTGAATGGGGATTAATGTCTCTGTGGCCTGGACCTGCAGAGAAGGGGAAATTCTAGAAGGGTAGACGTTTCAATAAAAGGAAATGGGCTTGCTCTGCCTCCCACTGATCTGTGGGGCCTCCTCGGTTGGCAGCTTGGAAAGGAGCATGTTTGAGGCAGTTTTCTGGGCATTGCTGTGTCTTCTTTTGGATTGTGTGGGCGGGGGCTAAGGGGTGCGAGTGTGTGTGTGTGTGTGTGTGTGTGTGTGTGTGTGTCTTCCGTGAACATTCCACTCTAAGAGTACAGACTGCCTAAGCGCTGGGGTTCTAACCAGGTGATGGAGACACTGGGAAGTTATGAAGGCCCCTGAGTGTATGCCCAGCCCTAGTTTTTCATCACTCCCTTTTAGCAGTATTTGTGCAGGGCAGTGAAACTTTTTTTTCCTGGTCTTTTCACGCTCTTCTTTCACTGCTCAAATTCCTCCACCCGCATGGAACCTGCCCATCCGGGAATCATTCTGTGTGGGAGAATCACCCCACCCGCCCAACCTCTTTCCACCCCTCCAGGACTCCCACTCCATCCTCTCTTTCTGATGCTCTGACCCAGTTATTAGGAGAAAGCCAATCCTTTACACTCATTCACACGAAGGTATAGAAGACTCTGGCACCCTTCATGGGTGTCTCTTTCAAAGAGGAGACTTACATTTCTAAGCGGGGGACTTCAGGTGTAAGGATAAAACACAGTAACCGTGGGCAGAGTGTGGGGCATTTTATGTGGGAATGGGGACCTCCCAGAACCACTTTAATCAAGCGCATCTGTACCTGCTAGTACGGCCTGGGCACAGACTTGGCCGTGGGGTGGTGGGGGGAATGAGGAGAGAGGAGGATGAGAATGACCAGCATGAGGGCACCCTGGGGAGGACTGTCAGTTAGGGTGCCTGGCAGGGAGAACCAGGCTTCTGAGAGGACAAGCCAAACTACACAGACCACAGGTTAACGTTCGGGCAGATAGGAACAATTTCCTTCTGGCTAGTGGATTTCTTCAAGGTGACACTGGACCCCAGGAAGGCTGGGAGCAAATGCAGTGAACGCAGAGATGGAGTGTAAGGGGTGCCCCAGAGGACGGAGGCTTTGGGTGGTGGCCCCTGGCTGGCTGGTGCACACCCAGCTGTAGGGTCTCAACTCTACTGCCCCCTTCTCCCTGCCTTCTCTTGTCGGGCTCCCCTCTGAGAGGCGCTTCCCTAACCCTCCCCGCCCTCCTCCCTTCCTCCCGCAGTGCACCCTCTGAGTGAACCTGGCCTCCAGCTCTTGGAAGCCTTTCCAATAACATGGTGGTGAACTCTTTGCAGACCCAGGCAGAGGAGAAGGGCTGAGCGTCAGCCAATGCCGGGCCCACGCTGGGATGAAAGGCCAGGCCAAGTGAGCCTCCTCTGGGGGGAGCCAGGAGAGGATGGGTGGGGCCTTCCCTGCAGCCAGTGGGGCCATTGTGAGTGATGCCAGGTCAGCAAGGACAGAAGCAGCCCCTACTGTGTGCCCGGTCCTGTGCTGGCCCAGAAAAGACGCAGATGCGACTCTCTGGCTCCTACCCTCCCAAGATTGTCATCTGTTTTCCCCGTTAAGACCAGAACTTGAAAATGAAGCGAGAGTCCATAAAAGTGACAGTCTCTGCTGATTGGTCCAGAAAGATGGTGCTGTTCAGAGTCAGAGCAGGGGATGAAGGGCAGAAGGCTCAGGGGAGGCTTCGTGGAGGGGCTCTGAGCTGGGATGAAGGCGAAGCAGCATGGCATGGCCTCTTAGCTCATAAGCTCTGCAGTTAGGGCCTGGTTCAAGTCCTGGTTCTCATTTGCAGGCTCTGTGGCATTGGACTAGTTACATAACCTCTCTGTGCTGTGGTTTCTGCATTTGTAAAATGGGGATGAAACCTCACAGGGTTGCTGTGGGGACGAAACCTCACAGGGTTGCTGTGAGGATGGAATGAGAGCACCCCTCAGTGCCTGGCCTGTAAGTGCTGGCCTTCACCAGCTGAACAGGACAAACTCTGATGCAGCACAATGGCCCCTTCCAAGCAGGTGTCCCCAAGTGACTAGGAGTTGGATGGGGGCATCCATGGGGGCTGAAACTGGCTAAAATTTTAGAAATACACTGAGCAGCACCCTGTGGAAAGCAGTGGAGATGTGAGTCCACAATCGGTTTTAGGTGACTCGATTAAAAAGCCGCTGATTGGACTTCCTAGGTGGCACAGTGGGTAAGAATCCACCTGCCAATGCAGGGGACATGGGTTCGATCCCTGCCGCAGGAAGATACCACATGCTGCGGAGCAACTAAGCCCGTGCGCCACAACTATTGAGCCCATGTGCCGCAACTACTGAAGCCCACACACCTAGAGCCCATGCTCTGCAACAAGAGAGGCCACCGCAATGAGAAGCCCATGCACCACAACGAAGAGTAGCCCCCACTCGCCACAACTAGAGAAAGCCTGTGTGCAGCAACGAAGACCCAACACAGCCAATAAAATAAATACATAAATAAATTAGAAAAGAAAAAAAAAAAAGCCGCTGATCACACCGAGCAGGGCTGGGCTCTGAGCCTGCTCTGATGGGGACAGAAGGGAGCAGTGTACCAGGGCTGCCCTCAGGTCGCAGGGTATCAGGGGGTAGATTAAAGATACAGTTATCCTGGTATATTTAAGAAGACCCATCTATGACAAAATCCTGGCCTATGCTTAGACAAAGTCAATTTACTAATGAAAGTGAAGAATTACCACAGAATGGGTTATTCAAAATAATTATTACCAGGTATCAAATCAGAGCAGGTAATAATGAGGGGGTCAGCATGTGAGGTAATAAAGGAAATAGAAAACATCGGTGAGTGACGTTATCACCAAAGAATGGCCCGGCCACATTTGCAGAGTTTCCCAGAGTACACACTGCTCCCGCAGCGGCCCTGTACCGGCACATCCGCATTCCTGGTCTTGGCACGGCCCTGCTGGGACCGCTGGCCCAAAGCACGCTAGGGAACGGGTTCTCCATGTCACGCATTCTTAGAATGCACCGCTGGCTACGGCAGTGTGGCCACGCCACGCCAGGGGGACATCTGCTGGACGGTGTCTCCCGGGGCTGCCTGGGCAGGGTCAATGCCCTGGATGGCCTAGTCCACTGAGGCCACCTAATGAGGGGCCAGGCAGACAATGTCAGGGCCTCAGAAGGACCTCTTGTTGCAAAATTGATTCCTCAAGGATGGAGGAGCTAAAATATGCATCTGCCTACCCCCAAGACCACACTCTTGCCACAGAGCTTGACTGCATCCCGCAGCCCTTGGGTCATCATGGCCAGCACCCCTCTTCCTGCTTCCCCAGCCTGTGATCTGAGTTCCAGGATAGAAGAGTCAGTTGGGAAACAAATTGCTTTGAGTGGTGGTGCCCAGGCACAGAGGGCCGTCTGTACTCGTATGACCAAGGGGCCTCCCAGCAAGATGGCTGGCGGTCTGTGGCTCAGGGGGGCAAGAAGGAATGTCTGGAAGGCAGCCAAGAAAAGACACACCATTCAGGGCTGGGGAACCTTGCTCCTTGGGACACTGTCTCTTCCAGAGCAAGAGCAAGGTCTCTTGCACGGCTTCCACAGCAGCAGGGGGAGACTCACTTAGACCTGAGTTCCAGTCTCAGCTCATCCACTTTCCAGCTGGCTCACCGTGGACTTCTTGGAACCTCTGAGCCTCGAGTTATTCATCTGTACAATGGGAAAGTTATAGCTGCCTTCTGATGAAGCTGATGAAAGAATTATAAACATAAATTACGCACTATACCTAACACACAGTAGCCATAATTTTGAAAAGAGTTTTCAACTCAGCACTTCCATATGGCAAATTTCTGGGCCCTGATACCCCCACCCAGCCCCACCAGGAGCCTCTCCTTTCTCCAGTGGCTCCTGTGTTCTGCCTGTGATCATGGTATTTTTCCTGCCACCACTGTGGAAAGCTGAGGACTTACATCCGCAGCCACCACGCCTGCCTTGACCTAGCCCTAGATTTCCTCCGGTTGTCCCCATATTGGCCACTGCTGTTCTAATGGAGCAGAGGGGATGGGAGAGAGGGTGATAGCAAGGTGCTTTCTCCCCAGTTAATGTTAAACCCTTCCTGTCCATTTCCCAAAAAAGTGTCTTTGCTTTTCTGTTTTCTCACTCACCCTTGCTCCTTGAAGAAGTCAAGCTCCTCCAGGGCTGGCTCGCTGTGAAGTGCTCGCCACTTCACAGACACCAAGCTAAAAATGCCAAGCAGTATCCCATGAGGATTCCCAGTGTCTCAGCCAGTGAGGGTGGGCGCCCTGGCCTTAATCCCAAGGTCCAAGGACCAGCCAGCCACCACCCCCAAACCCATGCATCACTGTGCCCCAAAGACCCTTGTGGTCCTCACACAGTCAGGACTCCTGGTAGCTGGTCCTGTCGGCCAGGACGGCAGGGGTGGATGTGCAGACTCTTCCCCATCCCTGCCCCCAGCAGGCTGTCTGTAGTAATGATTAACGTGATCAATAGTAAGATAAAAAATAAGTTGGTAGTAAAAGCACCTGAAAAAGGCAATTAGCAGCAAAACACCATGATTCTCCAAGGTGGTTGGTCGCATTTTGTTTGGCTCTGGGGACTGTGGTCCAGCAGAGACCAGATTCTATTCCAGCAGGTACTGTTCACTTCTGATGAAGCATGTGCCACCCAGTGTCTCCTACACATTCATATGGGGGGAACCGTTCCCACCTCCTCCCATCCCAGTCTCGCCCGAGGGTCTCAGACAGGCAGACAGACTGCAGGCTTTGCGTGGCTTTTCACTGGCTTTTCATCAACCCTGCAAAGTTCAACGTTACTAGGGAGAGGTCACCACGCCCCAAAGGAACAGATGCCAATTAAAGGAGCCCCGTTTGCCTGAAAAGTTGGGGAGCCAGTATCCAGCCTGTGATCCCCAGGTCGTAGGGTTAACGTGGCAACTAAAATGACTCCTCACAGACAGCTTTGCCTTAATTGGCATTTTTCCTGGCTCGCTGAGCCCTGCAGGAGAGAAAGCATCTCACTGTCCCGAGGCTACATCACCTCCTGTCCATCAAGGACCCCAGAGCCGAGCATCATACATAAAATACCAGAGAAACAACTCTTCCTAGTGATAAACAAGACTGTGATATATATGTGCTTGTGTTTTACAAGTTAATTAACAGAAACCTACCTAACAATTCCTAAGAAGAACTGCATTTTAAGGATGCATCTTGCAGCACTGTTCTTCTAGCGCTCAGAGGCTAAACTACAGAATTAACCCTGAATTTAGTGTATGAATTGTATTTGGTATTACAGTCCCTGTTTCTCCAAGGCTGGGGGCTCTGGGCAGCCGACTAGGAAGCAGGGTTTAGTGCCAGGATGTTAGTCAGAGGTGCCCTGGGGATCCAGCCCTGCAGGAGGCCAAGGGAAGGAGCAGGTGGGGCAGAGGCGAAGCTGTGATACAGCCTGTCAGCTTCAGCCATCCCCACAGGTTCCTCTGGAGCACACGTGGCCTCCTCACTTTTGTCCCATGCCTTTATAGAGCCCCTGGGACCTTGGGCAGTCATGGAATGTGTGTGTCCCTGGACGGGCATGCCTTTGGGTGGCTCTGCAGCCCAGGGCATCCTGACAGGGCGGTCCTAGGCTGAGGGCTGACTGCGGACCACACTCCCACCAGCCGGGCCGCCAGTCCTTCTTGAGGGGGGACCTGGGTGGCTCGCATATGTGCTCTCTGCAACCTGTATGTGGCTCGTCTTCCTCAGTTTGTAAACTCCCTGTAGACAGGATATCAGTTTATCTTGTATGGCTCTCTCTCCCCCACAGCCCCTAGCATGGAGCTGAGCACAAGACAGGTGATCATAAAGCAGTCAGTGATCCATGTTGAGGTGCAGTCATAGGTTTGCTGGAGGTCTCTGTGCCTGGGGACCGATCACCCAGGCCACAGCTGCCAGGTGGGAGATGCTACAGCTCAGGGTGTCAGCTCCTCTGGACAGAGCCCCAGGGACAGTCTCCCCTGGGGCCATAGATCCATAGCCCTTCCTTCTGCAAGGAGTCCGGGTCTGGGAGGGAATATTCTAACTTTCCTGGGGGTGGGGCTAAACTGTGTGAGTTACATAAGCTGTTCCCATCTCCTCTGTTCACTCATTCATTCATTTATTGAGCATCTCCAGTGAAGCCAGCACAGTGCTGCAGAGGCACAGGATGTGGGCAGTTTTCCCCCTTGTGCGCTGGGTTGCATGTACAGCTGGATGGGAATCCTGGGCTGTGAGACCTCCCCACCCCGGAACCCCCCACTCAGGGAAATCTTGTGTTAATTTGGCCTCTGGTTCCCCACAAGCCTGAAGTGGATGGTTCTCTGCCCTCACCTGGAATGCCCTGCTCCGCCCCACCGTTGTACAGTGCTGCCCATTTCAGACACGTCACCAGAGTGAGTTGTAAAGTATTAAGTCAGCCCTCACCACCCTCAGCTGCTCTGAGCCCTCTTGATTAGAATCGGCTGGAACCACACGACTCCGTGGATGTAATGCTGCTTAGAGGCCTCTTGTGCAGAGGAACTTGTACGTGGGCAGGACAGTGTATAGGATCCCTGCCCTCCACCCACCCCCACACCCTGCTCCAGCAGGTATGTGCCTATAAATAAAGATACAGCAACCACCACATCTTCACAAGAGAGAAAAAAAACTACTCACAATCAGTGTAGTCCAAAAGAGGAGAATGGTGGTGTCAATTGTGGGCCGTCCACTCATGGAATGTTGTAAACTATGGAGAGGCCAGAGGCAACATGGAAGTGGGTTTATGGAACACCGTTAAAAGGAGAAGCAGAAGGAAACTTGCAGTGCCCACCTAGCTGTGCCTCCGCTGAGCTGTGCTGGCAGCGCTGTTGGCCACAGAGATCCCAGTTTCCAAGCCAGATGTGGTGGCTCCACACTCAGCTTGCCCGACCGCAGGACCCTGCCACCTCCCCTGGCAGGACATGTGGGGAAACTCCCATCACTGATGAAAGTCACCTCGGGCCGCAGGGTGCACTGGCCCAGGCACAGGGCGGCTCAGACTTTAATTTTCCAGCCTCTCTGCCACTGCAAGGTGAGAATGCCGGGCCCTAGGGATTCCAGAGCCACGATGTGCGGGCACAGCCCTCTGCTCCTCTCTGCTTCCCTTTGGCAGCAAGGCCCCAGAGTCCTCGGCCTCTCCTCCAAGCCCTAACGTCGCAGACTCAGACCTACCTCCCAGGCCAGGTGGGGGCTCGCAGCATCGGTCTTGCTGTCTCTCCTGCCTGTCTCCGGCCCTGTAGGCACAGCTCTTTCATTCAGCCCAAAGCTTCCATGCAAAGTACTGCCCATCAGTTCCACACAAAGCTAAATCCAGAATCCCATTTGTATAAATGGGAACGCATGCATAGAAGGAGCGGATGCAGAGGGGACTAGGAAACGGAATCGGGTGTATTGAAGCATGAGCATGGCAGAGGGGTGTCTAGTGTATGCATTTTTTCAAATTGCCCTTTCATATACAGTACCATAGGGACGTCCCTGGCAGTCCAGTGATTAATAAGACTTTGCCTTCCAATGAAGGGGGTGCGGGTTCGATCCTTGGTCAGGGAGCTAAGATCCCACATGCCTCGGGGCCGAAAACCCAGAACATAAAGCAGAAGCAACATTGTAACAAATTCAACAGACTTTAAAAAATGGTCCACATCAAAAAAAAAAAAATCTTAAGAAAAGTTTTAATAAAAAAATACATTACAGTAAGTATATATATTTTTAAATGAGCATTAAGCTAACCTTAAATGGGAAAAAGGAGGGCTGGAGCAGCTGTAGAAGGCTCTAGAAGGTTCACAATACACAGAGCAGCTGGCGTGCGCTGAGACGAGCAGGCTCTGGCGACAGTGACGGGGTACTGGCTGACTCTGAAGATACAAACACATGGGTACCTGAGACTTGCCTATGTAATGATTTTGCCACTAGATGGGTGGTCCACCTTCTCTTTCTCCCCCAACCAATCATTCCTGGACCGTGGCCCTGGCTGATGGCCTGGATCTCTGTCTCCTAGGGTCTGTCTCTCTTACCTGAAGTGGCAGATGGGAAAAAACAGTGCTCCCGGGCCTGACCCTGTAGGAGATACAGCAGCAGGAATGGGAAGTGGCTGCCTTCCCCAGGAAGAGCCTCAGGACCAGAGGCAGTTCTGGGAGGGCCCTGCCAGCTGAGAGTCCTGGCAGAGACTGCTGAGATGCCTGCCTACTCTATCAGAACCTCCCAAGGCCCATCCGCCACTACAGCAGTGCTCCTTCCTTTGCGAGCTGATGCTCCAGGACTCAAGTTTGAAAACCTACCATGCGCCTTCCCGGCAGTCTCTGCAGGCAAGTTAGGGAGGGCCTGGAACTCAGATTGTGTGTACCTGGTGTCGAAAGTCCCCAAGCAAATCCCTGATGGGTTGATGGGAGGGTGGGGCTCAGCATGGGTTAAATGTCCTTTGCTTCCCCCTCCTCTCCTCCCCTGGCATCCAGTCCCACAGCCTGTCCTGCCAACCCTGGTTGCAGCAGACACACTTCCACACCTCCACTGCCACCTCCAGCAGTCTAGCGTCTTCGGCTCCCATCCGAGCTCCCGCCTCCCAAGCTCTCCCACACATTCTCTGTCTCAGAATCATCTTTTGAAAACATCAGTATGATCTGTCACTCTCTAGTTTCAAACTCTCTGTGGCCCCTCATTGTAATTAGGTTGAATTCCAAACTCCTTACTATGGCCCAAGGCCTTGCTACTCAGAGGGTGGTCCCTGGACCAGCAGCTTGGACCCCACTGGGGAACTTGATGGAAATGCAGTATCTCCTCCTAAACCTACTGAGTCAAAATCTCTGGGCCATGAGCGTGTTACCATCTGAGAAACACTAGTCTAAAAGCCCAGCGAGAACTGTCCTGCCCTGCCCCTTTCACCTCATCACACTGCAGACTCAGGAGGCCCTCTCTGAGGCCCCAACTAAAGGAGTGTCCCCCACTCCATCACTTCCAATTCTATTTCTCTGTTTTATTTTCCTCAGCGTGCTGATGCCCACCAGTGAGATCACCCTTCATGTTTTTGTGATATTATATGTCTTCCCACTAGAATGTACGCTTCACACGGGTAGAACCCAGCCAGTCCTGCTCTCTACCGTACCCTCCCAGCCTATAACAGTCCTCAGAGCACAGGAAAGACCCAGTCAGATCAACACGCATGTGCTGGGCCTGTGCAAGGTGCCCTGAGCTCACCAGGAGTGTATGGACAGGCTGGGAGGATTCTGCACCCCGCGCCCTCCGCCACCGTCACATGTGAAACTTAATTCAAAATGTGGGAGCTAATACTAATGAGAAATGCCCTCATACCCCAAGTTCATTTGGTTGGAAAATGAGAAGGAAAGGGAGGCGGCTGGTAGTTTCAGGGAAGGAATGCGTGGAACGTAGGTCTTCCAAGAATGTGGGGCTGGTAGTGGGAGTGAGGACGCTTGCCGACTGGGCTTGTGGTGATGTTCTGGCTGCTTTCTCTCCTGGTAGAAGCACTCGATCTTCAAAGATTAAGAAGATCAGGTGCCAGTATTCTTCGTATTCTCAACCTGGATGACAATGAGGCAATGGGAGGAAAAAAAATACCCTTTAGTACAAAGCCGTGGTTCTCAAAGTGTGGTCCCTGGACCGGCAGCATCATCACCTGGGAACTTGTTAGAAATGCAGGATCTCAGGCCCCCGCCCCAGACCTCCTGAATCAGACACTCTGGGGGTCGGACCCAGTGATCTGGGTTTTAACAAGCCTCTGAAGGAGGCATCGGGATTTTTTTTCTTTTGATCTTTATTGGAGTATAATAGCTTTACAATGTTGTGCAGTTTCCGCTGTACAACAAAGCGAATCAGCTGTATTTATATATATATCCCCATATCTCCTCCCTCTCGATCAACTCGATGATTGGTGATGACCTAGAAGGATGGCATAGGGAGGGTGGGAGGCATCTGGATTTTGAAAACCTGGCATGATAAAAGTAAATCTTTATTTTAAAAATACATTAAAAGATACATTTACTATAGAAAATCTTGAAAATTGGCAAAGTATGAAGAAGGATAAAGCATCATTAAATCTATCACTCAGAAATAACTCCGGTGAATGCTGTCAATATTTTGGTATATCTTCTTGCAACCTCTGTTAAAGCATATGTATATATTTTTAATTTACCCAAATTGGCTTATTCTGGACATTATACTGCTCTTATTATTTAGCATTTTAGCTGTGAGCACTTCCTAGTCATTCATAGAAAATCTCATTTTAATAGCTTCATATTATTCATTCATATTAATGTACCCTAAGAGCTATATATTTGGGTAGTTTCCAATTCTTCTTATTATAAATAGCACTAGAATGAACATCCTGGTTCCAAAAAGTCTGATTTTTTTAGGATAAAATGCTAAAAGAGGAATGATTAGGCAAAGACTAAATATTTTAGACCTCTTAGTGAACATTTTACTATTTTAAAAGTTTAAAAACATATGTATGTATTTGTAAAACATATGTCAAAAAAGTTAATAATTAACCCTATAAAAAGAGCTTCCATAAACCTTAAGAGAAAAACATACCTCTAAGTAGCATAAAAGGGAAAAAAGGAACTGACAGTTCCCAAATGTAGGACCACACATGGCAGATGGCCAATTCACATGGGAGGCAATGTTGAATCTCAACACTAGGGAAAAAACTCAAGATAAAGCTCCAAGATACCATCTTTTTTTTTTTTTTAACTCATCAATTTCACAAAGAAGAAAGAAAGGAAGGAAGGAAAGGAAGGAAGGAAGGAAGGAAGGAAGGAAGGAAGGAAGGAAGGAAGGAAGGAAGGAAGGAAAGAAAGAAAGAAGGAAAGAAAGAAGGAAAGAGAAAGAAAGAAAGAAAGAAGGAAAGAAGGAAAGAAAGAAAGAAAGGAAGAAGGGAAGGAATATAAATTGGTAGTGCCTTCTCGAGGAACATTTTGGTCTGTTTTGCTAAAGATTCATTCTACTTGGACAGCTCATTAAATGTCACAAAGTCTCCATCCACAGACAATGTTTCGTGGGCTGAAATGAGTGAGATATTTTGCTGTACAGTAAGAGCTGCCTCTGACTCAGGGCAGATGATCAGAGGTCCAGGCCCTGTTCTAAGTGCTTTGTTTCTGTTAACTTGTTGAACCTCACAACCGTTCAGTAAGGAATTATTTATTATTTTCGTTCCATAGATGAGAAAATGAGACCAGAGAGATCAAGTAACTTGCCTACGACCACACAGTGGGAAAGTGGCTGAGCTAGAATTGGAACCCATGAATCTCCTTCTGACATCTATGCCCTTACCCACCATGGCAGACTGCCTCTCAATACGGAAGAAACTGGGGGACTGGACGGTCCTCTTGTTTATTAGCTGGGCACTCGTTATTCCCTCTCCTTACCTTTTTTTAAAATTTATTTATTTATTTATTTATTATTTTTTGGCTGCGTTGGGTCTTCGTTGTTGCATGCGGGCTTTCTCTAGTTGTGGCATGTGGACTTCTCATTGAGATGGCTTCTCTTGCTGCAGAGCTCGGGCTCTAGGTGCACGGGCTCAGTAGGTGTGGCATACGGGCTTAGTTGCTCCGTGGCATGTGGGATCTTCCCTGACCAGGGATCACCAGGGAAGTCCCTCTCCTTACCTTTCATCTCCTGACCTCTGTTGTGGGTACTGTTTAGTCCTGCCTCTAAGACACTCTCTTCACTTTTGAAGCACCTGCATTTCAGATAATGCTAAGGAAAGACTTGTGATTTATAAAGAGCTGGAAAATTGCTTTGTCCATGAAGAGACTGGTATGTTCTGGTATAGCCTATTTTTCTCAAAAATGTACTTGCAGTTTCTATGGCTGTTGGATCCTTAGAGTGAGGGGAGGCTGCTGGCTAGATCCATAGCTCTAACCCCTCTCCAGGCCAGTTACATCACTGGAACCTTCACAAAGGTAAAAGTGAAGTTCTTTCCCTGGTCACAGCTTTTTGCTCGGGTGCCCAGGGGTACGCTGAGTGCCGTGGGGGATGCAAAATAATTAGAAAGTAGAGCTGCTGCCCTTGAAGAATGTAACACCCTTTGGGGCAGTTCAGACCTCCTCTCCCGACGTGACTGGGGAAGAACTGGAGGGACTGAGTGATGCAGGCCCTGTGCTTTCTCTGTTCAGATGTGAGCATCTGGTAGGGTTAAACCAGGAAGGCTTACTGGAGGAGGTGTCACCTGAACGGGGCCTTGAAGGATTTCAACAGCAACAGATAAAGAATGACAGAGGGAAACACACAGTGGTGGCAGGTTCAGGTATCCTCAGAAAGTCAGCATTTCAGTTTGGCTGGATTAGGGGAGAGACAGGATTCACCCAAACATGTAGGTAGGGACCCTATGGTGGAGGGCTTCGAGGGACAGGCTGAGGAGTGTGGGCTGTGTTTTCCTGGTCTTCATTCTTCATGTCCCTGTTCCCAGCACTGCCTGTGCCTAGGACCGGCTCACTGTTGTTCATAAGTGAACAAATAGCCGAATCGAGGAGATGATAGCAGACATTGAAGGCATTTGAGCTGGGAGTATCAGGATTAAAGTGAGGTTTTGGTGAGACATGTGTTGTCTCACCAAAGCTAAGGCTCTGTGGATATGAAGAGAAGTCCCGGGCAGGGTGGTGATAGATAAGGTGATGCCCTGTGGGAGGGAATTTTGAGGCACCAAGACTAGAAGAAGGCGACCTGCCAGTGCTGGCAGAGGCTGTGTCCCGTGGGAAGCCACTAGCAGGTGTGTGTCCATCCTGTTGCATCTGCAAGGATCTCTGGGGGAATGGCCACACCCCTGGGACCCTCCATCCCAGCCCTCCTCCACGGACTGTGGAGCTCCGATGGGTGTGGTTTTATACCGCAGACCTGGCCCTGGGTCCTGCCTGGGTCTCCGAGTGCTTGCTGGGCCATCTCTGTGAGGCAGCCTCTGAATGTCTGGGGCCTGGGACCTCTGGGTGGGCACGCGCAAGGACGCGGGCTGGGAGGAGAACTGGCAGAGCTATATGTGTGAGGGCCCCTGGCCAAGGGTGGTTGCTTGTGTTAGAAGAATTGGTTCCACCTGACAGGCAGGCTGAGTGCCCTGCCTGGGGTGGAGAGCAGGAGGGAGGGGCAGGGTAAAAGCAGACCTAGAGGCACCGAGGCCGCTGGGTCTCTGCCGTCCATCCCCCAGCACCGTCAGCTTCTCACTGTGTCACAGCAACGCATCAGGCAGTGAGAGGTCCGTGGGCACGTAAGGGGCTCACTTGATGGGCTAGGACCGAAGGTGGTACGCGCAGGACAGCAGCAGAGGTGAGGGGTCGGAGCAGGGACCCTCCGAGGCTCTGGCAAGTGGCAGGAATTAGGAGAGGCGCTGGCCCCGAGGGAGCGGCCCACGAGCCAGCCGAGGCTCTGCCCCTGGCCGGCTCCAGTGAGCTGCCTTAGAGACTGCGGGGCCAGTGAGAGAAGCAGCAGACTCCCCAGAGACTGGGGCAGAGCTGACTTCGGGCCTGACGACCTCTCCTTCCACGTGCCCTCAGGACTGAAGGGAGGAGGCAGCCTCAGGATCGTGTCTGGAAACAGTTGGTGTGGATAGAAGGGAGGCTTTATGAAAGCCACCGCTGTGAGCTTCTGGGAAGAAGCTACTGAGAAATCTTCATATTTTCATTTATTCCTTGAACAAACACGTAGAGCAGGCACTGTTTGCCAGAGTCCAACGATAAACTAGCCTCTATTGCTGCCCTCAAGGAGCTTGCCGCCTAGTGGGAGAGGCAGCAGGGATCGTGCAGACACCGGACTTCTGAGCCTGACTGCTCCTTGACCACGGCGGGGGTCTCCGGCCTGCCAGGAACTAGGACGCCAGGGTCTGTGCAGCTGTCCAATCAGGGTGCAGGGCGGTGGACTCTTTTCTTTACATTTTTCTTTTTATGTAATGTAGCATTTGATACACGCCGAAGAATCTCTCTCATATGTATGTAGGTTGTAAAGAGGAATAAAGTAAACTCCTGTGAACTCATCTCTCAGTTTCAGAAATAGAATGTGACCCAAAGGATTAAGTCTCCTTGGTCTCTCTCCCCTGCGGCATCCCCTTCTTTTCTCCCAGAAGCAAACATTATCCTGAATTGTGGGTGCATCATTGCCTTGCTTTCCCGATGGTCTTCCTGCTTATATAGGACTCGACAAATTGTTGCAGTTCCTCAAAAAGTTAAAGGTAGAATTACCGTATGACGCAGCAATTCTGCTCCTTGGTATATATCCAAAAGAATTGAAAACGGGGACTCAAACAGATACTTGTGCATAAATGTTGATAGCATTATTTCCAACAGCTGAAAGAGGGAAGCAACGAAGTGTCCATTAACAGATGCACTGGTAAAATATATACATTTGGATTGTTTTGTTTGTGTATATGTCTGTGTATATGTGTGTGTATATACACATTTCGTATATATATTTCAGCAATACAAAGAATGAAGTTCTAATGCATGCTTAGCATGCACGAACCTTGAAGATATTACACTACATGAGACAAACCAATGACAAATACTGTAGGAATCCACTTACATGAAACACCTAGAATAAGCAAGTTCATAAACTCAGAGAGTAGATTAGGGGTTCCCAGGGGCTGCGTGGAGCGGGGAATAGGGCGTTATTGCTTAATGCGTACAGAGTTTCTTTTTGGGGTGATGAAAAGGTTTTAGAAATAGTGGTGACGTTTGCACAATATTGTGAATGTACCTAATGCCACTGAACTGTACACTCAGAAATGGTTAAAGTGGCCAATTTTATGTTATATATATTTGTCCACAACTTAGAAAAGAAGTTATTGGTAGTTTTGCGAGTATTTGAACTTTACATAAATGAAATCAGACTGTAAGTCTTCTGCGATTGCTTCTCTCACTCAATATTATGTTTCTATGATGCATCCCCGTGGATGCAGCTGGCTGTAGTTCATGCATTTTCACCACTGAATAGTATTCTGTGGTATGAATACACCGCAACCTATTTATCCAGTTTCGGGTAGGTGACACTGAAGATGTTTGCAGGTTTTTCTATTAATAGCAATGTTTCTGAGAACATGCTGTCACGTGTCTCCTGGAGCATGTGTCCAGGAGTTTCTCTGTGCTCTACCTCTAGGGGTGGGATTGCTGGGTCAGAGGGCCTGTTCATGTTCAACTTTATAAAATGATGCCAAATTGTGTTCCGGAGAGGTCGTACCCATTTTCACTCTCCCAGTTGTCCATCAGTTTCTAGTTGCCCCACGTCCTCCCCGATAGAGGACGAGCTACTTTTCCTGAGCTCCTTTTTTCTTGAGCTCCTTTCCTGCCCAATATTCCTGCCACCTGTAAGTTTACCACCAGACCCACCTGTATGAGATCAATCCCAGGACTATGATGACTACCGTCAAGGACAGAATTACTGCCTTTAGATCGCCAGGTGATGGAGCTCAGGATCTCAAAAGTAGAAAGGGCCTTTCATGGGACAACAGAACCCTCACTTTACAGACAAGTAAACAGAGACCCAGAGCGAAGGGGCTTGGCCTGGCAACGTTTCCACACCACCCCGTACACTGGTGAGCAGCCTACTTTCTGGTACGGCCCCTAATGACGGGACGGGAGCACAACTTGCAGAGGGAGCCGGCAGAGCAGGTTGTCCTGATATCGCTGGGGCTGTGTTTACACCACCAGCAGCCAAAATGCAACTTGAGACAGAATCTGTGTTGAGGGCTGGGTTTGAGGATAAGATGAGTTCATCATTTGCGTATGTTCTGTTTCTGAGATTCTGGGAGAAATCCTAGACCTGTGGATTTGCATGGCTTGCCCCTTGACTTTGAGCCAAGTGAAAATAGCCGCACCCTAGGTCATGAGGTAGCCCCCGATTGAAGGTGAGCTGCGGCACTTCCTGCCCCTTGCCTCCTACCAGCCCTGTGGGACAGAGTGAGTTCCAGAGGGGCGCTCCAGTCCAACCTGGTTCTGAAACCAATTTAACCTCAATTATCCCCTGTCGAGTTATCTTCTTGCCTTGTCTCTGGCTTTCCCAACGACTAACCTTGAGCGCTCTTCCTTGCATCTGGGGATTTTTGCTTTTCCATGTCCATCCACAGCCCTGGGAAGAGAAGCAGATCAGAGAGGATTATCTCCACTTAGCAAATGAGAAAACTGAGGCTTGGAAAGGACCACTGCGGTTAGTTGGTGTCACAGATGGGTCCACTGGCCAGCAGGTCCAGGGCCTTTCCTCTTATGTCACACTCCTGTCCACAACAAAATGCCCAGTCACAGGACTACAGGAAGCACACCTTCAAGGATTACTCGAGGAATACCAGCCTATCAGCTTCCTGGTTTTGTGGGTGCAGATTTTCACCTAATGGACACTCAGGGTCAGGTGTCCACGTGTGTGGGCCACGTGTCGTCTGCACGGACACTTCCTGTCACCTTCCCTAAAACCCAAAGCACTAAACCCATTTAGCATTTGCGAAATCACACAATTATTACATTATTACATTTTGTGTAAAATTTTATTGTAAAATTTTATGTGTGTATATTACATAAACAACAGAAAGATGGGGGAGATCTTCTAAGTCCCACTACTTAGAAACGGATAAGAAACAGAGGATACTTAATTCTCTGTTTGGTATTCTGAGTATTTCCCTTTTTCTCTCAGTGTATACAAACACACACACGACAGGTTTCTGCACATACATTTCCCAAACATTTTTTTCTCAATCATCTATAATGATGTTCTTTTCCTGGAAAAAGCGTACATAATCTTAAACTTTTTAATTTTAAATGTAACACATGTCCATTATTGTTGAGAGAGTGAGCGAGACCGGGGTGGGGGGGTGTGGAGGAAGGGAGGAAGAAAGAAAATAAGGGAAAGAAAATCAAACTATTGTAATTCTCCCACTGCATGTTATTACTATAAATTTATATCACCCCAGATAGTTTTCTGTGAACATATATTTTATTAAACAAATTGGAATCTTTCTGTGCAACACTATTTGTACATGTCACCACATAGCATATTTCCATGTCAGTAAAATACTTATCCGTACTATTTTAATGATTACACGTCATGTCATTGTATAAATGTACAATCACATATTTTATTTAACCTTTTCTCGTTGGACATTTAAAATTTCTTCCACAGCCTAACAATACCAAGATTAATATTAAGTAATAAAACCATTGCACATACTTAACTATTAGGATAAACAATGAGAAGTAGAATTGCTGGTTAGAAGAGAATGTACCTAATAATTTTAGGGCCCCAAATTGCTAACTTGCCTACCAAGAAAAATTGTGTATTTGTGTTTCCTCTCTTTTTCTTGATTGACTATGCCTGAGTTTCTTTTGTTATATATATATATATATATATATATATATATATATACACACACACACATACACACATACATACATATATATATATTGTTTTCTGTTTTGACAAGGTTGGTCTAAAAGTGAATGAGCGTGGGAAGTCCATCCGCAAGAAGGCCCCCTCCTCATCTGTCACATCTGAGGTTAAACAGAGCACACCTCCTGTACCCCCTTCCTGCCAACCCCCACCCAGGGCTTCCCCTCTCTGCCTCCCTCCCCTGGACAGTCACGACAGGATCACAGCAGTCCTGGGTGGTAGCTCACCTTGGGGTACCAAATATTTAGAAAAGGGGAAAAATGCCGTCCAAGGACTCTTTTGAAGTTTCATATTGACTTTTTAATCCTGAAAATAACTGTTAATTTCACAAATGCTATATAAATTTATTCTACTCCTTGGAGAAAAGTAAAGCTAAGTCCCTGTTGACATGTCCTCCGATCCAAATATTCCATTTCATATCCATGTTGGACTTTTACGATTTGATGAAGCTGGGCTTGTTTTCTGTGTGAACTCAAATTCACTTATGTTCGGTGAGCACCTGTCCCGGGGCGGTGAGAGGGGCTTGGGTGGGGGTGGGGAGACACAGGTGTGAGTCCGCCGCAGTCTTAGCCTTGGGGTGGGAGTAGGGGAGACAGACAGACCCAGACACCTACGATCAGTTTAGGAGGGAAGGGTGCACATAAGAGAGGCATCCTTGTGTCTCGCAGGAGGGGATTGATGAGCCGCCAGCAGTGCCTGGTTTCCCCCCGGACAGCTCACGCCGACCTCGGCACGGCTCTAATTGTCAGAAAGTTATTCTGTGAAACTCAAATCGAACCTCACACAGCGTGCCCGTTGATCCTAGTGCTGTCCGTGGAGCAATGAAATAGGCCTAACTTCTCTCCCGCCTGACAGCCCCATCAGGTTACTAATAACAGCTGTACTGTGCTGCTTCCCCCCGCCCCGTCCAGCATCCCCTTCTCCATCCTGGACCCCCTCCTTGGGCTTCCTGTCCGAGCGCGCCCTGCCCAGGACAGGACCCGCTGGCACAGGTAGACCCCGGCTTTGGCGGCCAGGCGGGTGGCTACAGGTGTTCTCCGGCTGTGTGGCTAGGGGTGGCGGTCCCCCGCACCCACCCTGGAGAAGAAAGGCATTCAGAGTCGTGTATTCTAGGAGGGCCAGACGATGAAGCAAACGAAATCTCAGGGGTTCTGACGGGAAAAAGGAGTGATTAAGAATCGTAATTAATAATTTGACGCAGACAACGAGCCTGACAGCAAGGAGCCGCCTGGCACAATTGTTTCATGGGTTTTGCCTTATTATCAGCCTCATAACTTAAGCCTTCCTCTAGATGCACTAATTAGGTAATTAGCTCCCTAAAGAGCATGCCTCTTAAAAATGCACTGCAGGCTGGAGAAGAGGTGCCAGCAACGGAGAGGCTTTTAGAGCGCTGCTCTTCAAACCAGGTGAAGGGACAGGGCAGCCAGGGCGTGGGCGGCAAGTACAGACATGGTCAAGGAAGTCTCAGGGCATCCCCCCTCTGGTCAGTGTGGTATAGGACTGTGTTGGGCCCAAGATCTGTGTGTAAAAGACCCACAATAAATGATTGCACTTGTCCTGGTGAGACAATAATACTGTGCCCGTGGGTGATTTGGTGATGGCGAGGACGGTGAGGGTGATTATAAGCTCGGTAAAACAGAATATAGAATACAAAAGATCACAAGCTGAAATGAAGGCTCTGTGGTCGCTCCCACCAACTGCTTTCCGTGCGCCTGTAGTCAAGTCACTTCACCTCTCTGTGCCTCAGTCTTCCAGTCTGTGAAGTGGGGCCATCCCTCCAGCCTGCAGTTTGGGGCTGAGTGGTCTGTGCCCCTTCAGCACCACGGGTTTCTCTGAGAACCATCCCCACTGCTGGTGAGTGAGGCCCACGGAACATGTGGGGAATGGGAGGCCATCAGGTTCCTGAGTCCCGGGGGGAGGCGAGAGAAGTGTATGTGGAAAGGTGGCTGAGTCATTCTCCCAACAAGAAGGCACTTCTTGTTCTTTTCTAAAAATAGAGTATTTTTTCCTTTTTCAATAAGTGACATTTATTTGCGTCTGTGATAATACGAACGCATGCTTGGTATAGAGCGTTTAGAAAACATACATCCACCGTCGCGGTCCGGCTCCTCCTTGGCTTGTCCCGGCTCTGCCTCAGACACACGTCCACCCATCCTTTGCCCGTGGTCCCCCCGCTCTTCCCTGCGTGCTCTCCTTGTGTGTGTTTTTGGTGCAACGCAGCGGTGATTGCACTGTTTACAGTTTCACATCTGCCTTTTTACTTACCTTCATGGGCATTTTCAAGCCCCCTCTGGATCTTTCCAATTCTAGAAAGGGAAGGAGCCCTCCCTCTAGGGGCACACGGTCCAGGTGTCCAAAACTGGGAAACTAAGGGTAGGGCCGGGCCAGCTGGCTGGGGTTCCTCTGCGCGGGAGCTGAGGCTGCTGCCCCCTTGTCCCCTTGCGTTCTCCTCTGGGCCTCCTTCCACCTGTGACAGCCACCTCCCACCTGGGTTCCCAGCAGTGCCCCAAGGCCATTGCCGAGGATGCTACCCCTCACCTCACCCCCTGCTCGGAACTGTGTGGCCTTCCCTCTCCGAGCTCTTCTCCTCCAAGAAGTCTCTCTACTCCAGAGAGAAACATCTGAGAAACATCTCCTGCCTTTGAGGGCTTTGTCTAGCTGAAGCGTCCTGCCCTCCCCCCACCAATGCTCCCCTCTCCCTTTTTTTTATACACAATTTCAGAGACATTTAACAACTCTGATAATTCTCTGGTGCCATGGCAAGGAGCACGTTCACAGTCACTGAGCACAGAGACGGTGGGACAGGACAGAGAGCAGGACAAAAAGGGTGGAAGGCCCTGCCCTCAGAGTGCAGCCTGTGCTAGGCCACCACCATTTGGATCACAGCGTCAGGCCTCGATAAACACAGCATACAAGTCCCAGTGCCTCGGTTTCCCAGGGCGCCAGCCTGGGGGCTCATTCTGGCATCTCTCCAGGAGCGCCTCCTCATTTGCCACTGCTGGCCTGCCCACTCGCCTTCCTGCTCTGACCCTGGCTTCCTTTAACTTGCCAGCATTTGTGAGCAGCTGGCCCTGCTACAGAGAAGAAAATGCACAGGGCAGCGAGCAAGGGAACCCGTGGTCTGGCCCACCTGTTCCAGACGTACTATGGACAAGTCCTCCTCTCTCTGTGCCTCAGTATCCTCAACTATAAAATGGGTTCGTTAGGGTGGGTGAACCTTGAGGTCTGTGCAGCTCTGCCTTTCCCCAAATCTCCCCTCTCTTGGGTTCTCAAGCTGGGAAAACATCCCCCTTATATATGTCCTGCTCCCTTTGACCTAATGTTCCTGCTAAGCTAGGCTACCTCCTTGCACTTACACCTCTAAAATGTTCACTGCAGGTTTCTGAAACCTCAACCATTTCTTATTTCCTACTTTCCTACTCCAGGTTTCCCCTGCATGAGAAAACTCCAAGCCCTAGAGTCTTACTGCTACTGTTCCTGGGTGCTTCACCCCGAAGGGCACCCCACTGCTACCGTCAGGTGGGAAGGGCATAGACTCTGGAGTCAGACACCTGTGACCCTGTGCAAGTAACTTCACTCTTCTAGTCTCAGATGTACTCAAAGGAATGACTTTCTAATGGTGGAATTTCATATGGTCTAACAAATATTTGAGGGAAAGGTTTCGTCTTTATGAGGGAGGAAAGAAGAGGTGACATTTGTTTGGGAATAAAATAAAACCCTAGGACCTTCACTGGGCACCTGTAGAGTTTTCTGAGGCTCCATCTCAGCATCTGAGCATCTTAAGCTCCAGGGATGAGCCTAGATCCATCCTTATTTGAAAACAACCCCCCAGGGGGAAAGGGGATGCTGTCCAGGAGGGCTCCCACGTCAGTGCTGACTGTGACTTGCTTGCTGGGAGCACCCTAATGGCCAGGAGCAGCACAGGCCCTGCCCAGCACCCTGGGTTCTGCCCAGCCCAGCCTCTGGGCCTGCCTCTGGCCTTTGCCCAAGCTGCACTTATCTCCAGAAATATCTCCAGGCTCCTCTTTCCCTCTCAGCTGCCTGAAAGGTGTTGGCGACCTCCAGGAATCTTTTCAGGGAGCCCCCTGTGCAAAGGTCTCCTGGCTTTGCTGTGTCAGTGCCTTTTCTCCCCTGATTCTCAGCCTGCCCCTCCCTCTTCCTTCTTTCCTCCTCCCCCACCCTTTTCCCACCTCTCCTCTCCTCCCCTCCTCCCTGGCCTTTCTCCCAACCTCCCCTCCTCCCTCTCCTGACCCTTCCTCCCCCTTTCTCTCCAAAGCTGCCTCCCCACATTCTCCACCTCTCCTCCCTCCCTCGCTCCTATCCCTTTGGTAAACTTTGCATCCTGGTATTTAAATCTCCACTCATTTCCTGGTTCAGCTGAGGCTCTGATTCCAATTATATCACCTTCATCCTTGCAAACAGACAATTCCGGGCAGTCTGACTGCTTGCTGAGCCCGCTTATATAACCGTTTCCCCCCTCCTCCCTTGCCCTTCCCTGGGTCCCTGCAATCTGAGCCATCTGGAGGTGGGCAACCAGAGAGGTCCTGTCCCCCCACCCTGTCCTCCGACCCTGCTCCACATCCCCTTTCCCTGGTTCTTCATAATGCCACAGTGATTTGTTCCAAACTGGTGGGTCTCTGGGTGGAGCCAAATACCCATCTCCACAGATTGCCTGGGGGAAGTTTAAAGTGTACAGTGTGATAGGTTTTGCCAGGGAAAGCATCCCCACAATCAGGAGTGAGCAAAGCCATTAGCTCCCAGGAACCTCCAGCCCCTGGCAGCCCTCCCTCCTGCTCTCCTCAGGCTCCCCCCCGCCCCCCAATCTGGGGACTAGTTCTCCGTGCAAGCCTCCTTTAGGGGTTGCAGCTTCTTGCTTGTGTCGCCTTCTTCTCATCCCCCTCCGGTAACCCCCCCTCATGATAACAGGGTTTCCGCCCCTTGTTTCTTATTACAGCTGCTCTCTCTGCCGTGCTGGCCTCGCAGGGCTGCCTTGCCCGCCTGTGTCCACATCTGGGATTCTTCGGTTTAAGTATTGCCCTCTTCCTCTCGTTGCCACTTTTGGAAACGCAAGGCCCCCTGGGAGGAGGTGCACATTAAGTCTGTACCACCTGGAGACAGAGGAGCTTGTCCGGTGCTTTCTGAAGGTGAGATGCTGGGCAGAGGAGAGGATTCTGTCACAGTTCAGGAAAGCCTAGGAGGGAGGAGGCCAGCCAGAGTCATTCAGCCCCCCAGCTGTGGGGGCTGTGGGGCAGGGACTGCCACCAAAGCCGAGGTGGGGCAGAGGAGCAAGCAGCTTCCTGCTGCCCTGTGCCTGGCCCCGTGCCCTCCTGGCTTACACGCAGCAGCCTTGCCATTCTGGGAAACATTTCTCATTTTTCCATAGCCTGGTCCAGGTCACAGGATGCTATCAGGATTTTTATTAGTATCATTATTTGGTTCTAAAATATGACCCTAGAAAGAATATTCCAATTGAGTTCTTAATTCGAGGAACCTTCTAAATTAGCAGTAGAGCTGTACAGGAAGGCTCATGACGTCAGGTACACTGGGGCCATCCTGTACTGGCTTGCGACCACCGGAGCTGGTGGTTAAATTTTAGGAATTTTGTAACCAGTTGTTCAACACAGCCATCACTGAAATTGGCCATGGTAGGAGTATTTACACCATGGAAATCAGCAAAGTCTACACATCAGGGCCCCCCACATCCCTCTTTTGTTCTGGAAAGCCGGTTGTTAAAGCTTTCCTAGCACACCACTGATGGGGCTGGAAGAAACCTTGGGGATCCCAGGGATGATACTTCCTTACCCAGCCCTGGAGCAGTACCTCCTCAGGGGCATTTGGAAAGTGTTTACAGGGCGCTTGTTTGGTGTTGTCCCGCTGGGGGGGAACTATAGTATTAAAGGGGTCAGGGCTGGGACTTCCCTGGTGGTGCAGTGGTTAAGAATTCACCTGCCAATGGAGGGGACATGGGTTTGAGCCCTGGGCCAGGAAGATCCCACATGCCACGGAGCAACTAAGCTGATGTGCCACAACTACTGAGCCTGCGCTCTAGAGCCTGTGAGCCACAACTATTGAGCCCACGTGCCACAGCTACTGAAGCCTGTGCACCTAGAGCCTGTGCTTTGCAACAAGAGAAGCCACCGCAATGAGAAGCCCGTGCACCACAACTAAGAGTAGCCCCCACTCACCACAACTAGAGAAAGCCCACATGCAGCAACGAAGACCCAACACAGCCAATAAATAAATAAATAAATTAATTAATTAATTAATAATAATTTTTAAGAGGGGGGTCAGGGCCATGGACCCTGTGTGTCCTGCAAGGCCTGGTGCAATCCCACATGCCCCCAGATTGTATTGAGATACAACAGCTCCTTTGTAGAGAGGCACTAAGATTCCTTGCCAGCTCCTGTCTTGGTAAAGGAGGTCCCATCAGAGTGTATCAGGCTCCATGTGTGGGGTGGTGAAGATGAACAGTTCTCAGCTCTGCCTTCCCGTGGGCCTGAGATCACTTGGCTGTGTGAATGTCTGCCCTGGGCACGGGAACCAAGGTTGCCCATATCTTAAGTCCCATTCCAGACTCTTCCCATGTCAGCGGAATTGGGGGCCAGAAAGGAGGACATGTCTTCTAAGAAAAGACCAGAAGTGAAGCAGAAAGGGGCATATAGCCTTTGTAAACACTCTCGACACCTTTTAGCCCCACAGGAGCGAGTCACCCAACTGGAGCACATCTCCTGCAGGGCCACAGACACATTTATCAATGGGATACCAGCCACAGCAGGCACTAGGGGAGGGTGGCGCTAGCAACCGAGGCTGAATTATCCCAAGACAGCCGGGTGTGAGCTCTTCTATAAGCCCCACACCTCACCATCCTGAGCTGCAGGGCTTGCCTGCCCAGGGCCCAGGAGGCACCGCAGTGTACCCTGGCATTGCACAGCGCATCCACACCCTGCTGGGCCAACCCCCTCACTTCCACCTGGGGAATGGCCCACCCAGGGAAACCTGAAGCTTGCTGCCTGTTGGAAGATGGACCTGCGAGGGCACTGAGGTCCCTGTGTTGCTGGCCTCTCTTGCATCCTTATAGCAAATAACTAAGAAAGAGAAAGGATCTTCTATTACAGCTAACAATTACCAGGGGCCTTCTATATGCCTTTTATATGCTAGGCACTGGCTGGATTTTATACGTGTATGTATTTCACATAGCATGCGATTTACCCATTAAACATGTACAATTCAAAGTTGTTAGTATATTCACAGAATTGTACAACCATCACCACAATCATTTGTAGTACGCATCCATCACCTTAAAAAGAAACCTTATACCTATTAGCAGTCACTCCCCATTTTCCCCTACAGCTCCTGGCAACCGCGAATCTACTTTCTGTCTCTGTAGATTTGCTAGTTCTGGATATTTCGCAAATATGGAATCATGCAATATGTGGTCCATGGTGACTGGCTTCTTTCACTTAGTATGATGTTTTCAGAGTACTTCCATGTTGTAGCATGTGCCAGTGCTCCATTCCTTTTGATTGCCAAATCACACTCCCGTGTATGGATCTACTACATTTTGATATTCAGCCATCAATTGATGGACATCTGGGTTGTTTCCACTTTGGGGCGCCTATGAACATTCGCATACAGGTTTTTATGTGGACAAGTGTTTTCATTGCTCTTGTGTGTATACCTAGGAGTGGAATTGCTTGGTCATGTGATAACTTTACATATATTTTTATCAACTTGTCCAGCTTGCCAAGGAAGCCATTATTATCCTTGTTTTAGGGATAAAGGAGGCAAGGTTCTGAAAAGTAAAGAAATTGCCCAAGACCACAGAGCAGAGGATTTGGGGCTGGATTCAACCCAGGTTGCGTGACCCTCTCCTGTGCCGGGATCTGCGTGCTGCTGGGTCAGAATCTCCTGCATCCCAGCAAATTTCTCATCTCTCAACTCGGTAAACCGTGATCCTTTCCTCTTTGCCAGAGGCCTTGGTTGTTGATGGTGTCTTTGTTGTTTTTCTATGAATCTTTGCCTTCCTGGAGGGGCCAGACTGGACATCTCATTTCTCTTTCTGGCAATGTGCTTTTCTGACCTTTGGAAGTCTTGGGGCTGGCCTGTGACCCACTAGGACCCTGGCATTTTCTTCTCCTGTATATACATACAACCAGGTCTTCCCTGTCTTATGTTTGTCTTTCCTGCCTCTCTTCTGTATAAATGTAATCAGTTGAATTGGGTTCTGATATAAAACTAAACAATGGTGCTGTGAATTTGCCCCCCTTTTGAAAAGCTGCCATCCCTTCTCCACATGCCCCCTTTCACGTGTTTTGCGCTGGTCTAGTGAGGAAGGAGGACTGTGTGGGATGCGAATGCAGGGCAGCCCTGGGCCCTGCCTACCCTCATCTTCCACGGACACATCGCACTCCTTGCTGGCAAACCTCTGTCTGCTTAGGTCATCCTATGCTACTTTCCTGCTTCTGATAACCATTCTCAGCTGTGTTTGGAGTAAAGCAGTTACCATGCATGATATCAAGCTCTATCTACTTATCCAGGAAGAGTAGGTTACTCACCTTTCCAGCCAGTATTTACTGAGCATCTACTAGGCTGAAATGTTGTGCCTTTACCATTCATGCATATCTTTTTGATGATGTGGTGATAATAACCATGGAAACAGTGTCCTGTTGTCACCTTTTGCCATCCTACGGTTTGATGGTAGATTTTAGGATTTTCTTCAATGCTTCAAAGTCAGAAGTTGTCAGTGTCAGAAGCTTTCTTTTAAGTTGTTTTTTAAAGGCCGTCTTTTTAAGCCCACCTCTTGATTTTTTTTTTTTTTTTTTTTTTTTTTTTTGTCAAAATAGGAGCTACCTGTTGGCAAGTTTCTTATTTGAGGAGGATCTCCTGGTATTAGAGACATACCCCGAGACAAGCAGCTGGTGGTTATCTGGGGCTTCCATGGCCAGGGGTGTCAGTTATGCGGAAGGAGGGAACCAGCTGCTCCCAGATGGCTTGGTGTGGTGGGAAATTTGTCAACATGTTTGCTGGGTCATCTGGGACTCAGTTGTGTTTAGAATGAGCAAAGGGCCAGACGGTCAAGCTTCAAATATATGCTGAGCCCTTACCTACAATGTGCCCCATTTGGGTGGTAGCACTCACAAGCTCTAACCTGGAACAAGTTGCTTCGCTTCTCTCTGTCTCAATTTCCTCATCTGTAAAATGGGCATATTAGTAGCATCTACTTAGTGGGGGTTGTAAGTGTTAAATGAATTATTATGTGTAAAATGCTTAGAACAGTGCCTGGCACAGAGTAAGTGCTCGGTAACAGTTAGCTGCTTGGAAAACCAAAGCTTAAACCTGTTCTGTCCAATACGGTCGTCTCTACCACAGGTGGCTCTGGAACACTTGAAATGTAGTCCAAATTGAGAGGAGCTGGAAGTGTAAGACTCAGTGTGAAAAGAAGAATGTAAAACAGATCCTTAACCATTTAAAAAATATTGACCACATGTTGAAATGATAATATTTTGGATATGTTGATATTTAAACATGTCCTTAAAATGACCTGTTTATTTTTACTGTTTCAATGTGTCTACTAGAAAATTTTAAATTACACACATGTCCTGTATCTGTGGCTCACATAGGACTGTGCTGGTCTAGATCAGTAACAAGTAGCCAACGATGACTCCGAATCTTGAGACTTCTGTCTGAGAATGCCCAGTGTCGAATCAGGTGCTGCCAGGCAGCTCTGAGAACGCCTGTTGTAGGAGACCCGAGGAGGAGGAAATGGGCTCAGAGAGGCCAGGGACGGGGCGGGACTGCAGACCGCCTCCTTCCCCACGTAGCAAGGAGGAGGCCAAGAGCAGAGGAGCTTCCAGGCCAAGGACACCGTGCACCAAGGTGTGGCGACAGATCAGAAAGCTCTGAAATGATGCACAAGGAGGCCAGAACGCCTGGTGACCTGCCTTCCCCCATCTGGGCCAGGGTGGCGGTGCCTGTCCCCCCCCTCCACAGCAGGGCCCTCCTCCGGATCAGGTTCCCAGACTTGCTCATCTGCATCCTCCTTCCAGGGCTCAGGCTTGATTTGCGGCCTTGTTTTCCAAAGGCAAGCCTGCCTCCCCTTCCCCCAGTCCCCAGGGGGTTGCTTCAGCCTCCATTACCAAACCCTGTGACAAGAAATGCGGCCCCCTTATTAAAATAATGTAATGTCTAACTAAAATAGAAACCCCAGATAACAGTTTTTGATGTTTTAATGACTGGGCTCATTAGACAGACTTCCCACTTAAAGTGTCTGTCTAGCAATTAAGGCTAAAAAAATCATAAATGATGACCACACCTTCTGTGGCTTAATGGTTACTCTGAAGGCTGGTCTTATTATCTCGGTGATACAGTCTGTGATAAAAAAGAATTTAAGATACTCTCCCAAGATTTATTTCCCCATTAGCAAGCTGGAGGAGGAAGGTTAAGAGTACTCTTAAGGTCAGAACTGGAAAGGGAGCGGGTGAATAATAAGATGCCTTGAATTTCCCTCCCGCAGAACCAGCCTCCCCCTCACCCCGTAGGGAGGTCGTGCACACAGAGGGGTTTAACTTTTGCCTGTCACAGGCAAGTCTGTGAATTGTTACTCCAAGTGACCCCAAGCAGTTTATTTAGTTAATTGTCAAAAGCATGCAGGCTGAACTGTAGAATCACCTACTTTCATGTAAATTATTTTCCATCCTAATCTGCTGACGATGGAGGAAAAGTGAAAAAAGGGAAGGCTTGATGAGAAAAACCTGGGAGAACGCGTCCAACTCCTTCAAACCAAATGTCCCTCATGTGGGGGGCTGCTGATGGGAAAAGAGAGAAGGAAATCACCACTGAAAAGTTTACTGTTGCCAAAGAGTTGGTGGGGAGTGCCTGGGGGCTCAGACTTCCAAGGAGGAACTTGAGAAGGGCTGCAGCCCCGCAGCTTAAAGGAGACACAAATGATTTAAAAGTGAATTGTGTTACAAGTTGGTATGGGAGGGGACAACTTTAGCCTTTTATTAGGCTTGTCTTAGGTGATGAATGATATTTGGGGACAGAGGCCATTAACAGAGCCATTGTACCTGTGCTAGTGGAATGGAAAGGCTGCCAGCTGCCTGAGATTGAACAGCAGAGATAACCAGGCTCCTTATCAGAGGGGCCGCCTTAATTCCCACCCCCCACCCCAGCCAGCAGGAGGGGTCCGTCGGGCTGTACTCCGCCAGTTCATTTTTAGGAATCACATTTAATCACCAAACTTGCCCAGTCCCTCAGCCGGATCTGTCACCCCGCAACCTCTCCTGCCCCTCTGGTAGAACCAGTAGGCTTGGGGATTTTTGAAGGTGTGTATGGGGAAAGAGGGGGTCCTGGGCAGTCATGAAGTTCAAGCCAAAGCCAGAGTGAGAGTGGAGTCCATTTAAATGCTCTATGAGGTGGCAATGGGGAAAGCCCAGAGGGCCAGTGGTAAGACATGCAAGGGGTGTTCTTTCAAAGACTTTGAACACGTGACCATTATTTATGAAGCATCTATTCTGGGCCAGGCATCCAGCTAGGATAAATTGTATGAAAGATGAGACAGCATTCTTCACATTTATTTTTCTTTGGAGAATACTCAACCCCCCTTCCCCAAACCACTTATTGGAGTGGGGTTTCCATTTACTGTAGGACCTGTGTGGTAATTAAAAAAGCATTTTATAGGCACTTAGTTATTCCTGGCAGCAATCCTATGCAAAGGATAGCTGTTGTTAATCCCATGTTATTGATAAGGTAACTGAGGCAGAGTGTGATAGGACTTTTTGGGTGCAAGTGAGAGAAAACCCAACTCAAACTGAAGTGAAACAGGATGTGCATAGGTAATGATCCCTGGCTAGGGTCAGATGCAGATACCCCTGCACCCAGGCTCAACAAACTCAGGACATGGGTTTCTTTGTCTCCTGGCTCCACTTCCCACATGGATTGGCTTAATTCTCAGGTCTGCAAGGTGGCAAGATGGCAGCAGTAGGGACAGCGTCCTGGCTTCTCCAGCTCAAGCCTGATAGGAAAAAGAAAACACTTGTTGCTGGTTGTTAAAGACAAAGCCTTAGGTTTCACACTAATTGAGCCTGATTGGCTGTCTTAAGTCATGTGTCCATCCCTGAACCAATCCCCGTAGGCAGAGCATAGAACTCACTGATTGGCTTATGCCTGGTCACATGCTACTCCCAGAAACCAGATATGGAATCAACCTCCACTACATGGACCAGAGTGAGAGCCAGGAATCCACAAAAGAAAATCAGAAGCTGTGGATTAAAAAGGGAGATGGGTTCTGGGAAGCCAAAGCACAGAATTTCACTAGAGACAGTGCACTGGTAACAAAGCCAGGCCTGCACACCAAGACCATGCGAGTCTTTTGGTCCTCTGCCAGGTCCCACAGGGAACTGGGAAGCAGTAGAAGAACAAGCATGTGGCTGTGGCAAAGGCCAACTTTTGGCTTTGGTTAGTATCCCTTTCCTAAGCAGATCTTTCCAGAGCATCCTAAACAACAACAGTAACCAAAAAGGTATTCTGAGACCAAGAGACAGCCTGGTGAGGTGTGAATAGGAAGACCCCATACAGTGACTGACCGATAAAGGCTGCCCTTGTCATCCCTCACACCTGAAGTGCACCTGGACCATCTCTGACACTGTACAGTCACACCAATGTTCAAGTCCTTGCTCAGAAGGCCCCATCAAAATAATTCACTGCCTCCCATATTCTGCTCTTGTCCTCTTTTTGGTACTCTCTTTGGTACTCTAGCCCATCATAGACTTTGGGTTAGCTAATAGCTTGTGGGGTTTGTTTGTTTGTGCCAGTAGATTTTTATCTCATCTACAAGCTTGGCTCAATTGGTAAAGATTATCAGATGAAGGATTTTGAGGCTTACCAGAAAGATTACTGTCATTAATTAGTGATGCCTGCTGAGAGGGGCAGGGTGGTAACCTTGTATTAGTTAAGACACTTCCGGTTGCAAGTAAAGAAAATCAACTCACACTAGCTGAAGCTGAAAATACCATTTATTGTAAAGATAAAGGGATATGTCATCAGTCTTAAAAGCAGGGAAAACTCTACAGCCAGACCTTATGAAAGACTGGAACCAGGAAAGCCATTGGCAACCAGTTTCTTCCTCAATATGTGTCCATCTTTCTGGGGCCATATTCTCTCTCATCTTGGCTTCTCTCTATACAATTGATTGATCCTTTCCTCTCTACACATCAGCTCTCTTTGATTTTCCTTGCACATGATAGATGGGCATACGAGATTCATATCTGTATAGCCATCAGGTCTGGCCACATGGAGGGAAAATCTGGGCTACTCTTAAGCTTAAGTCAGTTATCTACCTTTGGTCCAATCAACTCTGGTCCGTGAGCAGGGTTCCTTAATAAGCAGGGAGCCCTATGAGGTGAGAGAAGAGCCAGTTTTCAGGAAAAGAGGGTCCTCAGGGGCCAGACAGACACTCCCGAAGGAGAATCCTTTCTGTTTATTCTCTGTATCTGCTGACCGTGCCTTGGTAGGAATGGTGGAGGCCACAGTGGGAATGGTGGTGGCAGTGGTGGTGGTGGTGGCAGCAGGGACACAGAAATAAACAAAACTTAGACTTCCCTTGAGGCAATTGCAATCCAGCAGGGGAAAATGATGTAGATCCCACACGGACTCTGGAAACTGCCAAAAAGCAGATCCTAGGGGCCTGGGTCGCCGAGTCACATTGGTTCACCACACCTCCTCTCTCTCTCCTCACCCATTCCTCTCAAACCCCACATGAGACAGGACAACATTAATTCACAAGCTTTGTGATCGTGTTGGGAGCTAACCTTTCCACCTCAGGCGAGAGCCTCAAGTCAGCTGCCCCTTCTCCATTCGCCCCCATCCCTGACAACTGGAGCAGTGCCCTCGCCCCCGACAGCCTGATATCCAGCCAGCCCCCTGCCCTCCCTCTTTGCTGTCTCCCTGTCAGGCACAGTCACATCCTGATAATTATTTTAAAAGAAAAAAATAAGGATAAAGTCATACCAGAGCCCAGGAAGCAATCTGTGGCTGCCCTGATGTCATCAGGAGCCCCATTTCCTTTCCGTCTAAATGTCCTGCCCAGAAAATGCATTTGCCGGCAAAGAACTTGGCATTTCAGAGCTTTCATAAAAAGTCACAGCTCAGCTTGTGACCTGTCTTTAAGAGATCAGGCCTGTGGTTCCGTTTCCTCTCTCTTTCTTGCCTGCTCTCACACGCTCTCTTAAGAAACCAAAATGCCTCCTGTTTTTGGTTTTCCAATTAGATATTCACAATGGGCACTTTCTCCTTTTTCTCTTTCCTACAAAAAGAATGTAAACATGTTTACCTGCCTAAATTAAAAGGAACTTCTGTAAAGGGATAGGAGAGCATTCATGGCACCAGGGACCCGAGTGCCCAGGAAAGGCAAAACTGCAGGTGCTATCGGACAGTGACAGAAATTTCCAGGAGAAAGGGCAGCTTCGAGGAGAGATCAGGTGATTGCCTTGATTGAAGCCCACCCGCCTGATTGAAATATGGCTTCTGTGACTGCTGGTTCCGCCTAAGAGGTTCCCAGCTGTTTGTTAACTTGCAGGCCGTGGGCTGTCCCCCTGGTAGAAGACAGCCATCTGTCCCTCAGCTGTGGGCTGCGGGAGGGCATCTTGGCGAGACGCAGTCATTCATTCATTCCTTCACCCAATAATCAGTTCCTGGGATCCCCACTGGTTGATCCTGCCCCAGGACTCTCCTTCCAGCTCACTTTGCCATCTCTTACTTTGACCACCAGACCTCTGGTTGGGATGAGAATGCAGGCTATAAGTGGCTTTGCTTCCACAGACCTCTGCTCCACCTCTAGAGGCCACGGCAACACCACTACTTGCCACGAAACTGCCTCAGAATGGCCCTGGCAACTCAAGGACTCCTGACTTGGCCAGACCCAAGAATGCCTGAATTCTGATGGACAGCATTTGGGAAGTATTGAGATAAACTTGCTACATTGCTTAGCCAGCCGAAGTTCAATTATGATCTCTACTAAGAGGGAATTGGGGGAGATTTTTGCACCAAAGTTACCTGCCCCAGAGTGAGAAGAATAACCTAGAAATGCCTCACCATGTTGCAAAGCGCTGTGAAGTGTAGTTGAAAATACAATTACTGCCTCTCAGGCAGGGCAGCTAATGTATAGGCATGGTTGGATGCTGCTTTTTATCACCTTGACTGCTGTTTCCCCAGAGCTGTATCCAGGTGGAACCCTTCTGCTCTGTGCTCCCTTTTTCGTTTCAAAGTGTTCAATTTTAATGAAATAGATATGAGGTCAGGGAACAGAAGTCACTTAAGAAGTAACTGCATATGCAAACCACTGTGTAACTCACTGCAATTGAAGATGCAGTAAAACTTTGATTAAGTGCACCCCAAGTAACTAGAACTCTCAATTAACTAGGATTTATTCCTTAGAATTCTACTTTTAGGAGAAAAAGCATATGATGGTGGAGGGGGGAGCTCATCTCAGGCATTTTTTTTAACTTCATGCAAGGTCTGCTTGGACTCAAGCTACCTTCTTAAAATCCTTTTCCTTCTTCACCTCCATTGAGAAGCCCTCGTGATGGAAACTGATGTCAGAGGGATGACCCCGAAATGCGTAACATCAGTTCAACTCTCTTATTTTACAGATAAGGACCCTGAGACCCAGGGGGAGGAAGTGACCTGCCCCAAGACACATAGCTGGTGGCTGCCAGCAGCCAAGACTGTTAAATGCTAGTCAAATACTGCAACTGTGCCCCGCCACCACCCTCAACATTAGCTGTCTAATCTTTTTTTTTTTTAATTTTATTTATTTATTATTTTGGAGGGGTACACCAAGTTCAATCATCTGTTTTTATACACATATCCCCGTATTCCCTCCCTTCCTTGACGCCCCCCACCTCGAGTCCCTCCCACCCTCCCTGCCCCAGTCCTCTAAGGCATCTTCCATCCTCAAGTTGAACTCCCTTTGTTATACAACAACTTCCCACTGACTATTTTACAGTTGGTAGTATATATATGTCTGTGCTACTCTCTCGCTTCGTCTCAGTTTCCCCTTCACCCCCACCCCCTCCCATACCTCGAGTTATCCAGTCCATTCTCTGTATCTGCGTCCTTGTTCTTGTCACTGAGTTCATCAGTACCATTTTTAGATTACGTATATGTGAGTTAGCATACAATATTTGTCCTTCTCTTTCTGACTTACTTCACTCTGTATGACAGACTGTAGGTCTATCCATCTCATTACATATAGCTCCATCTCATCCCTTTTTATAGCTGAGTAATATTCCATTGTATATATATGCCACATCTTCTTTATCCATTCATTTGTTGATGGGCATTTAGGTTGCTTCCATGTCCTGGCTATTGTAAATAGTGCTGCAATAAATAGCTGTCTAATCTTTACAGTCACCAACAATGGCTGCACGTAAACTGAAAACAAGAGGGAAAAAAATGAGAGAGGCCCGGCTGGACAAGAGCATCATTGTCTAGGCAGCCGTGAGCACATTGCCCATAGGGTCCAGAGCATCTGACTTCAGGGCAGCAGTTGGACAGTAGCTGAAACAGAGTGCAATGGCCATTTAAATTAGCCATCTTTTAGATTTGGTTAGAATCCACAAGAAGCCTCTTAAAACTTTAAAAGCCTTTAAAAGAAAAACTTTAAAAGTCTTAAAAATGAAAAGGCTAGGGTGCAGCCCAGCATTACCGCCTACTGAAGACTTCAGCCTTCCCAGGGCACTGTGTTACCTCCTATTCTGTGAACTCCTGTGTCTGCATCTGAAGGAATCCCTGTCCCTGTTTTTTGCTCAGAGCTGCCCTTAAAACCAGACTCAGGATGGGCAGTCATTTATGTAGCACAATTGTAGGACACCAGAAGGACAACCCTTTCCCTGTTCCAGCCTCAAATATGCACTTTTCCATGATCAGCCTTAAAAGTGTCTTAAATTCCACTCTGAGTCATTGAGTGGGGCCTTTTTGGATTTCAGAAGATCTGGGCCACTATACCGTCAGACGCATTTCTTCCCTCCTCTACTCTGAATCTTGGAGGCTGACCTGAAAGCTGCATTGTCCGGGCTCCCTCGCCAGTGGGTTTCTGGCTAGGTTTGGCCAATGGGAGATACTACCTCAGGGCAGGAGGGCAAAAGGAAGGGGAAAGCCAGGCGTCTCCCTCTCTCCTCCACCCCTCTCTAAATCTGTGGCATCTCTACTGTGCCTGTGTCCTCTCTGTGACTTTAGCACCACCACCAACCACCCCCCCCGACTTCAGGTATCCCCAACATAGTCCTGGCACCTGCAGTAAAGCTCTGAGTCAGCGCTCTGTTAATACCATCACGGCTCCGGGTATTCTTCCAGCTTCCTGCTGTTGTTACTCATGACGTCTCTCACATGAGTCCCCCACGCTAAATTCTCTGTTGAGTTACTTGGTCCTGACCGGTCCCTGACCCATACAAGATCCACATATTAAAATGCAAGACCCCCCCCCCACCACCTCCAGCCACAGTGCTGAGCGGAGATCAGCTATCCATCATGCGCTTCCCGCAGAGGGCAAACATTTGACCCAGTTAGCTTTTGCTTAGAACCCACAGTTAATTAGTCAACCCCAAAAGCCAGTTAAAGCAGGCATCGGAAACCAAGGTATGTGAATACCTTAAATATTTTAACTTAGAATATACGTGGCCATTTCTTCACCAATCTCTTGAGGTTGGTCAAGGCCTTTTATTTGTATATGGGTCTAGTGGTTGGTGTTCCCCACTGTTCTTCTTGCATAAACGTTACATCCCCATAAATAAGTCATCTTCTGAGGTTTCTAGAATGGATTTACTAAAGTGAAGAACTTAAAGACACATGCAAAGCATATTTGAGAACAAAGTTCTTCTAGCTTTCTGGTTTGCTTTCCAATATTTTATAGTCTCATTCCCACCTACCTAATTCAACAGCATTTTTTTAATGACTCACCTTTGAGTCTGTCACTTTCGTTCACATGTAAATTTCAGTTTACTGACTTTTTGAATTTCTGTTTCATCGATTTACATTATATTTAATGAAGTTGCGAAATAACAATAACAAACACGACTGGTATAAACAGGTGTGGGCCCAGCACAGCTGCTCCTTGCAAGGCATGCATCTCGACTGATGGGTGCAAGGTGTCTGGACTTGCTTACCCAAGAGAGGCCTAGTAGCCTCCAGTGTTCAGAGCATGGAGGACGTGGTCGAGCAGGCTTGCAGAAGGGTTGCAGAGTCTAGGAAGAGGAGGCGGCCCGCCTGTAATTTTGGCCGGGGCTCCGTGACTGGAGGTACAGACCTAGCGTGGAGAACCGAGCACTCAGGCCGATCGGATGGATGGTTGCCCCGTGATTGTACTATCAGTGCATTCAGGATTCCCAGAATGGCTTCTGCTGCCAGGCGCTGTGTGATTGGCATCCACACTCGGCTAGTTTGCCAACGTTCCTTCCTCGTGAGTCCTTTCTATCCTGGGTCACAGCTTGACCCAGGACTGGAGGAGGTGGGGGGTAAAAGGAGGCAGTGGCCTGAGTGTGAACACTGAGCACTGGACACTGCCTAGTGGATAAATAGAGGCCACTGCATGGATCCTAAGGTACCACTGGGCACTGATCAGTCAACACCTCCCTCCAGGACCCAAAGTGGGCGAGGGGGCAGAGTCTTTCTGCACAGAGGAGATCAGAAGGATCATTAGGGTCTTGTTTGGAAGACCGATCTCTGGCCTGGCTTGACCCTCTAGTCACTGTGATTTAGAGCAAGTCCCTCCCCTCGTGAGCTGAGGCTGTTTCCGAACCTGCAGAGTAAAGGTGTTAGACCAGGTGGTCCTGAGGTTTCCTCCAGCTCCCTCACGCAGTGCATCTATGAGCTCTAATAAATGATTCCTGCTCTCTGAGTGTCTGCAGTCCAGAGCTGCCCATGCAATAGCCGTGAGCTGCCTGTAGCTTTGGAGCACTTGACATGCGGCCGCTCCAAACTGAGGTGCCCACGAAGGTGAAATACCAGATTTCAAAGATTTAGTACAAAAAAAAAAATACCTTAACATGTCTCATGATTGATATATCCTGAAACAATCACACATTAGACATATTGGATTAAAATATATTGTTAGAAATTAATTTCACCTATTTCTTTTTACTTTTTTATGTGGCTACCAGACAATTTTAAACTGAGTATATGGCCTGCAATGTATTTCTAATGTGGAGCCTTGCTGCAGAGAGAAGCCGTGTGAAGAGATGAGGGGCATGCAGGGTAGCAGATGCTGGAGTTCAGAGAGGAAGGAGCTTGGGGGGCTGGAGTTTCCCAACAAGACCAGACTGGGTTTGGTAGGTGGGCCTGATTCAGACAACAGAGAAGCGAGAGCGTGGGTCACTCTGGCCTGGGGTAAGCTCAGGTAGGGAGCAGGAAACACTCATTCTGCAGCCAAGTGGTCTGCTTGGCCAACCTTTCTGGAAGTTAAGGCTTTAGAAGGGGACCAAAGAGAGCGAAGGCTCGAAAGGCAGGCCTAGGTCACGCAGATCATTCAGAGTCCCAGCCTCTCTCATGGCCCCTTCTCCCTTTGCTTATCTTCCATCTTCTACTCTTTTTTCTTTTTTGATGCCCCTCACTGAGCATGCTCAGTCCAGCTGGGGCCTTGAGGATGCGCAGTAGCTCACACAGAACTGGGTTCCTTCTTCCTGCCTTGTTTGTATGTAAGGCCAGTTCCTTATTCCTCACCTGGGGACCAAGATTGTTCAGGAATGTGTGGAATTGCACCTAGAACACCATAGGTGTCATTGCAAGTGACTTTTAACACCCTGGGCAAGAACACCCTTTGATAGAGATTTGAAGCCGGGGATTAGACCTGGTAGCCAAGTGCCAAAGAACGAGCTGCCCCAGTTGCCAACCAGCCCACTGGTGGAGCTCCAGCTGCTGAGAGCTAACGTCCTCTCCCCTATCCTGGGCACAGGGAGGCAGGACCGGTGACTGGCCCAGTGCTGCTGCCACCTCCCCTTCCCCTTTTATGACCTGAGAAAATCCGGGAGCTCATAGGAAAAAGTGCCTGCCGTCTCTGGACGTGGGTGTTTTCCCGTCACTTGCCATGGCAGCGTCCCACCCCGTGTGAGCCTTCCTGAGTGCTGGCTGTTGGCCCAGGGTGGGAGGACTTGGGGCTGCCCACCGCATGGCTTTGCTCACTGGCCATGTTCCCATTGCCCCGCCCAGTTCTGAATCACAGAACTACCCTCCATGGTCCTGGGAAGACAAGAACGCTTACCTCCAGAGTTAGGGATGGAGAATATCAACCCTGCCAGCTCACTAGACGCACCTGGGGAGTTTTTAACTCTACCCAGGCCTGGCTCCATCCCCGAGTCTCATTAGTTAGGCTGGAGGAGCCAGGTCAAAATATTTTTTCAAAGCATTGAAGGTTGGAAAACAACTATTTAGGTTTAGGACAAAACTTTATCACCTTGCTACTCCAAGTGTAGCCCTTGAACCAGCAGCAGGGGCCTCAGCTGGAAGCTGATTAGAAATGCAGGCTCTAAGGCCCCTTCACCAGGCTTCTTTCATCCACAAGTTAATGAACCCCCAGGTGGTCAAACTGGACAGTGCAGAGTGAGAGGAACTGCTGCTTCTTGCTACATCAGAATCACCTAGGGGACTTGGAGAAACTAAAAACCCCAGGGCCCTGCTTCCTGAACCTGACTCTTGAAGTCTGGGCAAGGCACAGGGGTCCTCATTTAACCAGCAACCCAGATAATTCTAATTAATTGGAATAATGGGTTTAGGACTTTCATCTTTCCCAGGCACTTCCTTCCCTCTGTGATTAGTAAACCAAACCCAGGGAAATAGCATGCACACCACCACCAGGTGAATTGTGTTTGCAACCCATTGCTCTTGCACCCACATATCTTCAGTGGCTCCCCACTGCCTACCAAATTAAGGTCAAATTCCTTAGGCTGGCATTGAGGAAGCTCCATAATTTGATCACCTGCCCGCTTCCAAGTCCACACGTACAGTTTCTTTCTATCCATCCATCACACCAGCCAAAGTGGGACCACCTGATAACGCTGAACACATCTTCTGTGTTCATTTCTTTGTTCCTTTGTTCATACAGATTTCAGAGGGGGTTTGGTTTTGTTTTGCTTTGCTTTGTTTTTAATAGACCATCTACCCAGTCCCTTCTCTGCCTAAAACTTAGCCACCCCTAAATGTTGTTCATCCTTCAAGGCCAGTTCCTCTGTCAGCCTCAGAGCAATGTGTCCCTCCTATGAGCTCCTGTCAGGCTAACTTAAGGCTGTATCTACCACTTCTCTCTTCCTTAACTCTGTTTAGCACTGTAGCCTATGCATGGCCTGGGTTTCGTTTGATTGAAGATGGATGATCAGAGTAAAACTTTGATGAGGAGGGTGTTAATGTGGATACACGTGTTTATGTATATACATATTTATGTAAATCTGCTTTTAGGCTTTTTGAAAAGTAAATGGTAGCTTTAAAGAATAGAAAGAAACAAGTGAAATAGAATAGGGAAAAAAGGCAAAAGCAGTTCATTAAGAAGTAAGACAAGTCTAGAGCCTTTCGGGCTGGTTCGTCACTGGTCCTGTATTAGCCAGCACCAGGCAGCAGCTACTGAGCAGCTCCCAGGAGCTGGGGATGGGGATGAGGGGGTGGCTCCCCTCAGCCCAACTTTCCGAGGGGTCTCACAGGGCTGGTCACTTTGAATCACATCGGAGATGTGGGAAGAGTAGCAAGAATAAGAACATATTTAAAATGCAAGTATATCCTCAAAAGGGATATAAGTCAGCACTGGGAGACTCGGGGTTGGCTCCAAGCATGATCCTGGGAGGTCACTGAGCATTTCTGACCTCAGTGTTCTCATCTGGAAAATGGGGATATTATAGTTACTTCTCAGAATAGCTGGAAGGAGTTATTGAGAAAATGTATGTTAACCCTCTAGCACAGTACTTAGTACTTATTATCATTTGTACAATGGGGATAACAATATCCAGTCCAACACAGAGTCATGAGTATCAAATAAAATGGGAAGTGTGAGAGTGTCTGCAAAGTTTAAAACCTGCTGCACGTCGTATATTCACTCATTTAACAGATAGCCCTGATCCTGCCCAGGCTGCTGCAGAAAGATCAAAGTTGCACAGATGGGCCCTCAGGATCCAATAAGGCAGGTAAAATGATGTTCACACGTGTCCCCAAGTGGCAATGAGGGAGAGATGATTCCTGCCTGAGCAGTAGGGCACTCTGCACTGGTCCCACGTGAGCCCTGTCACGTGGGCTCCACTGCAGGTTCGTGAGACGGGACTCTGGAGGCGATGAGAGTAGGAGAGCATTGCAGGTGATGGGAGAACTGATGTGAGCCGCTGGACCTGCTCTGTGTGTCGGGGGATCAGAAACGGACCCAGATTGATAGAAGGCTGGGGTGCCCCTCGAGGACTGTAGGTGGAAGGCAGGCTCTACAGCCCCACTTCCAGAATTCAGTCCCAGCCCCAGCATCAGCTAGCGGGGTCGCCTTAAGTATGTTTCTTAGCCTCTCTTGCCTCGATATCCTACTATAAAGTGAGGCTAAGAATAGTATCTACCTCAGGAGATTGTTGTGAGGATTAAATGAGATAGTACTTGAAGCAGTTCAAGGCACAAACTAAGAGGTCAGTGAGTGCTTGCTGTGGTTATTATGTACGAACGGCAGTGAGAAAAAGAAAAGCCCAGGAAGAAGGTGGAGGCAACGTGAATGCCAGGTTAAGGTGTTGCCCTCCATACCAAGGGTGAAGTACTAAGAACCAGGTACTTAGCACTAAATACTGATCACCCATGGAAAATGAGTGAGCAAAAGAAAGATGATCCAGGTTGTTCTCTAAAATGAGTCACCAGCAATGTTCAGAGTAGACTGCTGCAGGGAGAGCAAAAGAGGGGACCCTGCTGCCCACCCTGCCCCGGCGTAACCAGGGGTCCCCTGGCCTCTGACAACCCCTGGCTGAGATGGGCCAGGCACAATCAGGGCAGCAGCGGGGGATCTGGAGAAGGGCCTGGAGAAGGAGCTGGAGCCCTTCGGATGCCTCCTGCCAGGGCCAGCGTCACTGCACCTGCCCCTGGACAAAGCAGGGCCACTGGTCAGGGCAGGGAGGGGTCTCTGAAGATCCCAGATGTTCATAATGGGATCTGCACCCCCCATTCCTTACTGTGAGCCCAAAGTCCAGTTCTGTGCAGTCAACGCTCAGTTTTCCCTGGAGAGATTTGCTATTGGATACTATTAATAGCTAATGTTTATTGAGCACTTTATGAACTCTTTTAATCCTCACATTAACCCTAGGAGGTAGGTATTATTATTATTCTCTCCACTTGACAGATGAGAAAACTGAGGCAGAGAGAGGTTAAGTCACTTAGATCACAGAGCCGGAATCCTAGTCCCGGTCTAGGGGTTGCGTTTTTACATCTTCTACTCCTTGTCAGTTCATGTTTGCTCAGGAAGTACAAATGTGTGCCTGACATTTGCCTGTGATGAACTTCTTTGGTGGGGCAAATTCTATTGGGGGAGGGGTAGTACGCCCCCTCGGGCAGCCATCACGGGGCTAGATGGACTTGGTGGGAAAATGGGTCCCTTCCCTCCCCGCTCCTCCTCCTCCTTTCCCCAGCACACTCCCAGCTCTCCCTCAAAGCCTGCTGTCAGGAAGGAGCCCCGTGAACTAGACCGCAGCCTCTCGACAGCAGGACTATGTCTTCTCACCTTTTCTTCCACGTAAGGCCCAGGAGAGGCCGAAACACAGGTAGGCCCTTGAGTTCAGCTGCGTCGATTTGAATGAGCTCATTCATCTAAGATGTCAGTGACTATAAGATTTTAAAGACATTCTCGGGACTTTCCTGGTGGCACAGTGGTTAAGAATCCACCTGGCAATGCAGGAAACATGGGTTCGATCCCTGGTCCAGAAAGATCCCACATGCCACGGAACAACTAAGCCCACGTGCCACAACTACTGAGCCTGTGCTCTACAGCCCGCGAGCCACAACTATTGAGCCCACGTGACATAACTACTGAAGCCCACATGCCTAGAGCCTGTGCTTCACAACAAGAGAAGCCACTGCAATGAGAAGCCCTCGCACCACAACAAAGAACAGCCCCCACACACAGCAACTAGAGAAAGCCCATGTGCAGCAACAAAGACCCAATGCAGCCAATAAATAAGTAAATAAATCAATATTTTAAAAAATAAAAAATAAAAATAAAGACACTCCCAGATATGGACATTTTAACGTGGGCTAAAGGCCAGATTTCTCTTGCCTCAGAGGATTATGGTTGTGGAATTATGGACATCAGCCAGCCGAGGAGGCTTGGGGGGACAGTAGGAAAGGGGTTAGGGTGACAGAGGCTCTTCCTGGATCCCAGATACCGTACCCCACACAGGCAGCCCCCACTTCTGCCCGCGTCCTGCCAGGTGCTGCAAACTACAGACTTTCCAGGTCCTGATACAGGAGGCGTCCAGGAGGTGTGTAGGAGGGCTCAGCACTGGCTGAGAGGGTTCTGGAAGCCCGTCTTGACCATGCTGGGTCTGAACCTGGGTAAGCATGAGCCGTGAGCCGCGAGGCCTGGGGCTAGGGGTAGAGTCTGTGGGGCCCGAGCAATCCCCCCGTCCGTGGCTCACGGCCCACTGTGGTCTCCACGTGTTTGTTGAATACCTCAGGGAAGGGCAGATGCGCTGCTCCCAGCGGAATCAGCCCCGAGGGACACAGGAGCAGTGAGGGAAGGCTGGCTGGAACCCCGAGAGCCAACCTGCCACCACTTGCAGGAGTTAACCCAAAGCTGAAGATAGAACAGCTCCTCACATGACAAGTGAAATAAAAAAAGTGTGCAGTGAAACAGGCATATGGCCCACTCAAGGCAACGTGGAGGGTCACTGAAAGGCCCAGTGCGGGGCGGGGCGGCCCACTGCGGCAGGACCTCGTGCCCTGTTGGCCCGTGACCTCTGCTCCTGGCCTCCAGGCCCTCCCTTTGCCTTCTGGAAGCTGGGCCTGCCCCCAGCATCACTCACCGCCCTCCCTAGCTTCCCTGGGACTGGGGGCACATGCCCCCTGCTTGCCTTCTCAGTACCCCACGTGAGCACACCGAGACATCCACCCGGGGTAATTGACAGGGAGCCTGGAAGCAGAGGAGACCTCATGCCCACAGAAGCTTCAGGAACACTCAAGTGTAGAGACTTTGCACAGGCACTTGGCAGGAAGTGGGGGGAGAAGGGAGAGGCTTTCTTTGTAACCACGCTGGCAAACACCTTGTCTGTGTCTGAGTGTCACGATTCCCCATTCAGGGCGTGGGATTAGAGCACACCCAGCCACTCACCCTAGGATGAGGCCTTCATTTCTTCGGGGACTAGCCGGGAGGGAAAATAAGTTCCTGATAGGGGTTGCCAAAGTAACACTCTTTATAACCTCGTAATCAAAAAGGACAACGGGGTTTCCTTACACTGACACTGTTTACAATCAGGGTGACTTCTTCGAGTTCATCTTTTCCAGGGCTCCGAAACGCATTTGGCTGCTAGACTGGATGGTAAAGCCCCATTACAACAAATTCTATTATGGAGAAGCATTCTGTTATAATAGAGAGATTTCCAGGTGCCGGTAAACAGCCTGCACAGACGGGGACCTGCTGATTGGGTCAGAGGCAATGTTCTTACAGCAGGCGCCTCTCGGGCCGCTCTCTGATGCCAGTGGAGAAACACGTTAAGTTCTCTGGGCCTCATCTGTGTGAGGAGGGGCGGGGTGGGTGGCGTGCAAGGGGCAGGGGCAAAGCTGATCTGAGACTGGGGTGCTTACAGACTTTTGCTCTGGCCGCAGTAACAGACCCTCAGGGTATGAGTTCTGGAGAGAAGCTTGGAAATCAATCATTTGGAGCGCTGTGTTTCAAACCGTAGGCGGCCACTTATTACAGGTCATTTGATCAGTCTAGTGGGTCGCAGTCCACCAGCTTGAATATAGATAGATATAAATAGAATAGAACAGAAAATATTAATGTGCATCATATGTAGTTAAAGTAAATACTGTTCAATCAAACTTTTCTTTCAGTTTTATACACACACAGATTTAGATCCTGGTCATGGAAAAAAAAAGTTATAGTGGCTTATAGTTGAAAAAAGTTAAGGAAACACTGGTTTTGTCACCAATACCTACTTTTTTTTTCCCAAGAAAATTGAGCTTCGGGGAGAGAAAGCCATTTGTCCAAGATCACCCAGCTCCTGAAATCTGAATCCAGGACGTGTGGCCTGATTTCTTGCCAGGCCTGATTCCCCAGCAGTTCTACATGTCATTTCTGTGAGGAGCAGTCAGAAGCAACTTGCACTAGCACCTGGGGAGTCAACCCTCTGAGTCTCAGTTTTCTCGTCTATAACATGGGCCTATACCCACCCAGCCGGGTTGTGGTAAGCAGAGTGAGATTACAAAAAACCTTGCCCAGCACATGGAAGGGACACAGAGTTTGCTTTTTGCCTATACTTGCTCTTTCTTTCCACATATGTGGTCTTGGAACACAACGTCCCTAACTAATACCCCTCATCAAGCAAACATCCCAGAAGGAAGGTGAGGAACTGAGACTTTCTTAGCCAAATTCCAGCATTTCTTTGAGCTTGCTGGTCCTCTGCTGAGGGCCTGAGTGACAGCTCCTTCCATCTTGGATCCCTACAGATCATGAATGTGACTGCTAGTAATGTAGGTGGGTTGAGGTAATTCCAACATGACTAACAATTTAATCACAACTGGAAACCATTGTGAAAGAGTTTTACCTGTGGTCTCACCTACAGAGAATAATGATGGGTCAGACCCCACCTCTTGCCCCAAACATCTCACACTCTGTTGCCCTGTTAAAAGGCTCAGTGTGGTGCTCGCTTCGGCAGCACATATACTAAAATTGGAATGATACAGAGAAGATTAGCATGGCCCCTGCGCAAGGATGACACTCAAATTCATGAAGCGTTCCATATTTTTTGCCTTAGAGGACGGGGACGGGGAGGGTGGGGGGGACTCGAGGGAGGGTGGGGGGGGAGCTGAGGGAGGGAGGGAATATGGGGATATGTGTATAAAAACAGATGATTGAACTTGGTGTACGCCCCCAAAAAAAAAAATTTTTACCAATACCAATTTAAAAAAAAAAAAAAGGCTCAGTGTGTTGGAATCTTCTCCAAGCAGGTGGTACAAGGGGATAGCAGATAATTATGTAGAAAACAAATGCCTTACAGTGACTGTTTTAATTTCAACTCACTCAGAATGCCCCAGAGCCCCAAAACATTACGATGCCCGAAGGGTGAAGGACCAGTTTTCTTCACTCGTGTACAGACCACTACTGTCCTACAGAGTTATCATGCAAGCCACATATCCACTTTAAAATTTTCCTAGTCATCGCATGAAAAAAAGAACTAGGTGACATTAACCTTGGTGACATATTTTATTTAACCCAATATATCCAAAATATTACCATTTCAACATGTAATTCATATAAAAATTATTCTCTATTTGATTTTGTTTTGTACTAAGTTTTCAATATCCAGTGTGTATTTTACTCTCACAGCTCATCTTCATCTGACCAGCCAAATTTCAAGTGCTCAGTAGCCACTTGGGGCTGGTGGCTTCCGGGTTGGAAAGCTCAGGCAGAGAGTCTTCTGCTCATGGTAGCAGTTAAAACATTTGCTGAGCTGAACCTGATTACGGACACCTGTTGAAATGCAGGCAGTACACTGGTATCTAAGAAGGGGGACCAAGAGAAGAGAATGCGAGAAGGTCTCTGATGGTGGTATTGGAAAGAAGTCCCTTAGAATGAGCAAAATCATAGCCTTTAAAACTGCCTCCCTTTCAGAAGCTACGTCAGACTTTTTGGTCATGACATGGACCGTTCCAGAGATGCTGAAACGTGCAGACTGATGCCCCTGTGCTGCATGTTTGTGGGACCCGTCACTGGACGTGGGGACCATGCCAAGCATCACAAGAAATGTGGCTGTTTAGTTGGCTTGGGGTTGAGAGGCCCCCTGAGGTCTCATGTTCATCACAGGAGAGGTTTCGACTCCCCATCTTGAATATTTGCATCAAGAAGAACATTAATTTTAGTTTTTGTTATTCATGCATTTCAAGGGATGTACCCCAGACATTCTGTGATATTTCTGGAGAGGACTAGTTCTTGGGGGAACCTGGAATTCGGCTGCCGCTACTGATGCTCCGTGTGCTCGTGTATGGAAGGACCACCTGCGGGAGGAAGGACAGCAGCCTGGAGCTCCGTTAGCCTGGCAGCTGTGTCACTATGATGAACAGGTGAACCCTGAATCATTTGGGGGCACCTGCCCCATGCCCAGCCCTGATTCTGGACGACACTAGAGAAATCACGAATATGAGATGAAGTCCAGGGTCTCATGGGATCTGTCTCGGAGGGCAAACCATCAGCATCAGGAGTGAGGAAATGCTCCTCGTGGGGATCAAGGAAACTGTGGCAATTTCTAAAAAATCCAAGCTGGAATTGTCGCATGAGCCAGCAATCCACCTTTTGAGTATAAACCTGAAAGAGTTAAAAGCAGAGTCTTAAGAGTCTCTTAACAACTTTCAAGTATATAATACTTGAAAGGATTGTTAACACTGGAAGGAGAGGGTCACAGTAGACCAGGGAGATGGTGGGCTGCCTTGGGACTGGGTTGGGAGACGGAGGTGCAGGGGGCCTGTGGCTTCTTACCTGCAGTTCAGGTCTTCAAGTACAGCCAGCTGCCCGGAGCCAATGGGCTTTGGTCCTCTCTGTTCCCCCAGGGGCTAGTTCCAGGGCCACTTCCTCTAAGGTGGTTCCAGTCCTACCTTCAGCCTCACCCACCAGGCTTGACCCCTGCTTTCTGCTGCCCCACTCTTCCCAGTACACATCTTTATCCTCAAATATTACCCCCAGAGAGTGTGTTTATTTGTGCATGAGGCTGCCTGGCCCTCTCAGCTATGGGCTTCTCCAGGGACAGCTGTATGTCTGACCAGGATCTGGCTCCCAGGAAGACTGCAATGATGCTTGATGAGAGGCTAAGCAGAGGATGAGTACATAAAAGAATACACAAATTCCAAATAGGGGAAGAGGTGGGAAGAAGCATGTGGGCTCACCAAGGCTCCCTGGAGTGGCAAAGGCAAAGGAGGGTGGTGGGAGAAACCTGGGCTCTGTGGTTGCTTTGGCCTCGTGGACTCTGGCGGCTCCCACACACCTAGCTGTGTGCAGCCAAGATAGGGACTGGCAGAGCCCACGGCAACTTGTGTGTCGGGACAGCTCAATCCACATCCCATGATACCGTATCAGCCACTGCCTTCTGTCACATCTCCAATGTGATGTACACGTGTGCCTGTGTATGGAGATCACTTCAGAGCTTGAAGGGATGGTACAGAGACCATTCCTTCCTTTACAGATGCAGGAACTGAGGCCCGCAGAGGTAAGATGACTTGGCAAGGCCAGGCAGGGGCAGAATGGGTGATGGGACGATACCTGGGGATGGTGAATTTCCAGCCCTTGCTCCTTCCTTCCACGTGCATTGATTTAGTCCTATTTGTGGCTCCCTTCGCTTACTCATGCACGTAAATACCTGAAGTGTATGGACTGTCATGGGGTCCACGGAGGACTATAAAGAGGTGTCCTCCATGGAAGGATGAGGTAGAGCCCCACTGTCACTTACCGGCAGCACCAATGACTTTAATGGACGCTCAGGCACCTGAGAATCGCACATCTGTGCTTGTTCAAGAATAGAGCTGTTGGGCACAGGACCCAGGACCGTGTCTCCCGAGGTGTCTGCAGTGTTTAGGTTGGCAGCATACTGGCACAGAAGCCCTTGTACTCCACACAGGGCTGATCTGATCCGAGGCCATCACCTTGCAGCCAATGGAGACATTGAGATGTCACCTCAACGCCACACGGGGTCCAGAGAAGCCATTAGAATGTCAGTGGGCCTTGCGCCTGTTTCTTGCTCCCTGTTTCTAGAGGAGCGGTTGTGTCATTGGGGCAGCCCTGTTGTGCGGCTGACAGAGTTTTCATGTCCTACAGACGGTGGAGGAGGTGGAAAGGTGAGGAAGGAGCTTGCCTGTGCCCCATAACCCCTGGGCACTTACCCACTGGCCCGCAGAGCAGGCTTTCTTGAAGCAGAGGTGCCTTTGCTTGGTCTCCTTGGAAGTAGAACCACAGATGCCAGGCAGAAGTCCTGGGGGCTACATCCTGCCCCACAAAATGGACCCACTTGGTACCATGAGAGCCCAATGGTACAGCTGGCTTATCAGACAGGCTCGAGCCCACCGCCTCCTCCCAGAGTGAGGGCGCTCCATCGTGCGTCTGAGTCCTGAGCATCTCTGACCGGGTGGAGGGGGGCGGGTTGCCATCTCCTTGGGCCATTGTGGTTCAGTGAGGCCCAGAGAGGTTCAGCCACCCCACTGCGGGAGGTATTAAGGAGAAGTGGAGGCAGTCAGAGAGGAAAAGTTTAGAAGATGGAGTGATAGGCACCCCTAGTCCCACTCTGGTGGAGTTTATCTCCCCCAAGGGCACATTTATTCTGACCCTTGTAGAATTCTTCTCAAAGATTCTTTGAACCGCTAAGATGGGATAATGGGCGCTGCCCTTTTCAGAATGGGTAATGCTTCAAAAAACTGGGTGTAAATATTTTCTTTCATTCACTCACTCTGCAAATATTTGATGCCTATCATGTGTAAGAGACTCTTTGTGCTGGACACCGTGGAAACCCCACAATGCAGAACCCCCACAACACGGAACCCCCACAACACGGAACCCCCACAATACGGAACCCCCACAACATGGAACCCCCACAACACGGAACCCCCACAACACGGAACCCACACAACAGGCAGTGAGTCTTGACTTACATGTGGTGAACTTAGAAGAGCCTTTGACCCATTGGCTTCCAGCCACCCCTCACATCCTGACACATGTGTGACCTCCAGCAGGGCAGATAATCTCCTCAGGCATCAGTTTCTTGATCTATAAAATTGGAATAACTGACCTTTCAGTTCATTCCAGCTCTAAAAACTCTAATTCCTCTAGCAATTCCACTCCTGGGCATAGACTCAAAAGAAATGAAAACAGATGCAAACAAATCCTTGTTGAATGAACTCACATGTTCCTATCGCACTATTCACAATAGCCAAAGGGTTGAAACAGTGCAATAGTCCATCAACGGATAAATGGAGAAACAAACCGCAGCAGATGTATACAGCAGGACATTAACCAGCCATCACAGGAATGAAGAGCCAGTGCACGCTGCAAGGCAGGTGCCCATGGAAACCTTATTCCAAGTGAGAGAAGCAGATACAACAGGTCACATATTATACGGTTCCAGTTTTATGAAATATTCAGAATGAGTAAATCCACAGAGACAGAAGGCAGATTGGTGGCTGCCAGGAGCTGGGGGAGAGGCAAGGAAGAGTAACTGCTAAATGGTACTGAGGTTTTCTTTTAGGATGAGGACTGTGTTTTAGACCTAGACAGAGGTGGTGGTTGTACAATATTGTGAATGTACTACATGCCACTGAATTGTTTACTTTAAAATGGTTAATTTTCTGTTATGTGACTTTTAACTCAATTTGGAAAAAAAGAAAAAAAAAAAAAAAGTCCTCTGTAGTTCCTAACAGCCATAGCATAAGTACAGCCTGTGTCTCCTATGCCACACTCCCTGGGTAGAAACTAGGGTCACAGTGGACGTCATAAACCATAGGATTTCTCTGGCTTTTTCTGCCACTCTGGGTTTCCTGTAGCTGAGCTTTCATTGGGTCTGGGGCTGCACTCACTGCAACCCTCCGTGTGCCCCAGGATGTCGTTGCTTGACTGCTCCCTGTGCGCCTGCCAACTTGCTGTCCCCGTGCTGGGGCTGGGGCCTGCTGCACTGATCCTGCATGGCCACCATGCTGCCACTTGTGGAGTGTAGGCTAGGGTACAGACCCAAGGTCAAGGGGGCCCTGCCCACCCTCAGGGCACACTGCTAGGGGCCTGTACTATGTTCTCAGCAGAGTTGGGAAGACCCACTTTCCCACCTCAGTGCTGGCACCTGTAGCGTATCGCCCCAGGGGCCTGTGTTCCCATCTCAGAGGTGTTTAGAGACACAGGCCCTTTAGAATGCACTCTCCCTTTAGGACTCCTTCCTTAGTACAAAACCTGGTATCAATACATTGTAGGTGCTCAATAATTTTTAGTTAGGTGAATGAATGAACAGATGAAAGAAGGGATGTAGGAATCTTGGGAGCTGCGCCAGAGGGCCATCTTAGCAACAGAATCCGGCTGCACCTGAATCTCCCATCACCTCCAAGCCTGAGGGAACCCCTTGAAGGCCCAGCTTGTAGCCTTCAGCTCCATCTGCCTTAGGAAGAGTCACATTTGGTGGGCAGCTTCCTCCTTTAAACAACAGGTGCTTGGCTGCCTGGCTCCCAGGTCCTCCCGGATGTGCCTTGACATGTTCTGATCCTGGGTGGATGCAGCTTAAGTTCAGGCAAGATCTGCCACGTAAGCTGGGGAAGGGAGAGGGACAGAAAGAGCCTGCTGATGGGTCCTCCCCAGGCTCTTACATCGGCACCCAGGGAGGCAGCGGGGCACTGGGCAGGGCCTGAGTGCTGGTCCTGCCTGTTGGGAGGTAGCATTGGTAAGACCTAACTCCGTCAGGGAGGATGGAGGACACGGTGTGACCCAGTGCCTGGGAGCTTACAGGTGCTCAGTAAATGTGGTCATTGCTGCCACAGTTAACTCTTGTACCTTCAGCAACTCATCTCCCACCACTTTCACACATGCCTCTAATGCTGAGAGTAACTGAACTCTTCGGTGTCCTGTGCATATGCCCTGACTGTACTTTCTTACCCCACTTCTCTTCTCATTCATTCATTCTGCAACTTATCTTCAATGGCTACTCCATGCAAGGCCCTATACTAGGCTTGGGTTTGCTGGGTCTGTGGGTGTGCCCCACACATCTGTTCTCATTCCCCAGTTTTGTGTGCTTATTGCAGGGACCCTTGATAAGAGGTGGGAGGTTTGAAGTGGATTAGGGGGATGCCACATCAGAGTCACCAAAAGGATGTTTTCAAGTACCACCCATCTCATTCACCTGATTGTCACCCCCATTAAGAGAAGGGAATTGGGAACAACAGATTTCCTGCACTGAAAGGCTCAAGGGCACATGCCCGAGAAGGCTCTGGGATGCTCCAAAGCACTTTTGGAACTTCTGTGACTTTTGACTTTCAATTTGTTTGCGCACTGCTCAGCTGTGGGAGAATTACGCTCTGCAGGTGGGCAAGCCTGACGATTACCTGGTTAATTCAGCCACACTAAATAGTTCAGGTCCAAAACATTTACCTCCAGGTGGGCCTGAAGTGTGACCATATACTTTGTCTCAATTGACTGGATAAGTATCCATTTCTCCTTTAATTCTGAGTTTTGGGAACACAGCCTTCAGCAGCGGGTCCCTGGTGAGCGGGGCACAGATCTCAGGGAGTCCTAGGGGGACAAGGGCTTGGATCTATCCATTCGCTGTCCAGGAGTTCCTCCCCACTCAGAGGAGATGGTGCTAGAATCCCAGAGGATGGAGGGAGGATTTTCAAACATTTGTTCTGGAACAAAATGTTTCAAGAGAGCTGCCAGTGTTCATCCATAGACTCTCTTTTTTTCTCTCCAACATTTTTTCGATTAAGTCAAATTAAATCAAGGGGGAGCCTGCAACTAAGTACTAACCTGGCTTTCACACCCAAGGTGTACGTGACAGCCTGAAACCAAGAGATCAGCTAAACTCCTTTGTAGCAAAGGCAATGGGAACAGTCTGGGGGAAGAATGTATGAATATTGTGAAGAGAAAAAAAGCAGTTTACAAGGCAGTTTGTAGTGTATATTCCCATTTTAGTGTAATTTTTAAAACACGCATACCCATGAAAATACAGATGTCGCAGGGTGTGAATGGGGCAGGCCCTGAATAGCCGGATGAACAGCAGCTTTTATTTTCTTTCATTCCTTCTTCTGTATTTTCCAATATTTTTAGGAATGAGCCTTTATAATAAGAAAAAACCAAAAGAGGAGGACTTTTTTTTTCACTTTTTCCCCTACATAATATGTCATAAATTTCTTTCCATTCTGTTCCCATTGCCTTTGCTAGGGACCTTGGGTGCTCTCTTGGTTAGAGGCGATCCGATAGACACACAAATAGGATGCTGAGGAGAGGTGCGAAGCCAGGTCAGTGCTAAGCTGAAGCTTCCTCCTTGATTTAATTAAATGAATGGAAACCATGAGCGTGGTCAGTGGTGGGGGAAGGAGGTTGCAGGGACCAGGGGCCCCTGGGCTCCTGTGGGTTCTCAGTGGAGTGGTGCATAATGGGACTCCTGGCTCTGACCTGCAAGTCCAGGGGATTTCCCATGGAACCATCACATTGTGGGAGTCACCATTCCAAGGGCTCAGTGGATCGGCGAGGATGCAAAGCCATCAACACCTTAAGTTCCTGCCAAGCCCAGAGCCTCCACCTGCACCTGGTGTTCTTGTGTCTGCTCTGCTTGGGAAATCAGCCACTCAGGCAACCGGTATTTCTGAGCATCAACCATGCCCTCAGCAGCTGGAGGTGCTTGAAAAGCAGGGAGCATTTGGGGGTTAGTGTCCTGGATAGAGAAAAACTGCTTGTGGCCCGACCCGCAGGGTAAATCCCCACCCGCACCAGCCCTCCTCTGGGCACCAAAGAACTCTCTGCTTTTCTTTCCCAGGCCCTTACCACATTGAACTTCACAGTTTTTTATAAAGAACCCGTTGCATCTACTAGATTGTCATTTCCGTCATTCACTCTTGGAGCCTCCGTATTCTTGTTAAAAAATTAGGGCACTAATAGTTACATCACAGAAATGTGAAAATTAAATCAGGGCATGGAGTAAAGTACCTCACAAAGTACCTGTGACGCAGACCCGGCTCATTCAGTGGAGTCCTGCCCCCCGCCGCCCTCCTGGAGGACAGACCTACCTGCCTGCCTTCCATCCCTGCAGCACCCAGCCCAGGGCCTACCTGTCACATGGAGGGGGCTCAGTGGGCATCTGCTGGATTTGCCTGAACTTGCCCTGGGGAGGAAGGAGTGGGGGAGGGAGGGGAGGTGGAGCAAACATTCCCTTAGCACCGAGTTCTTGCGCCAGGCACTGTCTTAGGAACACGTAGATGGATTATGTGTTCAGTCTGAGAGGACAGCTGGGGTTCCATGTTTCCGGTTTCTGCAGGTGCTGGGGGATTAGCCGGCCAAGCCGGTGGAGCTGCTCCAGGCACCTCTGTTTAACCTGAACACTCTCCCATTCAGATGCAGGGAGGAGAAAACCTACACTGGGAAAAAGCCCAAGGGATTTCTCTGTTGCTCCCCCAGAAGAAGGGGAAACAGGCCTGAGATTCTTGCTCTCCCAGAAGCTACAGATGAAGCCCTCAGATCCCACCCTGGGAGTGGGGAGGTGGGAGGTAGAATAAATCCACTCAGAACTGCATGATCCATCGTCACTGGTCCCAGCCAAGCCCACAGCAGGGGAAGAAGGGCCACTATTGGGCTCCCTGGAATCCCAGGACCCAAATGAGTCCCTGGAGGTTCAACCGCGTGCCTCCTCTCCTGGGTGGCTGTTGGCACTTCAGCCTTGCTTCTGTCGTCTTGTGCAGACACAGGGCTAGAAGCCACCCTACCCCGGACAAGAATGTAAGGAGCTGCAGCTAAAACTGGGGTGGGGGGGGTGCTTTTTAAAAAAATTTATTTGTATATTTATTTTTATTTATTGGCTGTGTTGGGTCTTTGTTGCTGCTCGCGGGCTTTCTGTAGTTGCGGAGAACAAGGGCTACTCTTCACTGTGGGGCACAGCCTTCTCATTGCAGTAGCTTCTCTTGTGAGCACAGGCTCTAGATGCATGGGCTTCAGTAGCTGCCGCACACGGGCTCGTGAGTTGTGGCTCACGGACTCTAGGGCGCAGGCTCAGTAGTTGTGGCGCACGGGCTTAGTTGCTCCGCGGCATGTGGGATCTTCCTGGCCCAGGGCTCAAACCCGTGTCCCCTGCATTGGTAGGCAGATTCTTAACCACTGCACCACCAGGGAAGACCGGGGGGGGGTCTCAAGTCACTTGTCACTCATAGAACCAGATGGGCATTCGAGCAAGGAGAGAATGACTAGGTAGAAACCAAAACTCTGCTGAGCGGGCTGTTCAGCAGTGCAATCTATGGCAGCACGTACGGTGATGAGGCTCAAATATGTGTTTCTTAGTGATGATGCCTGTAGCACTGTGGGTGGGAGAAGCAATGCCTGAGAAAAAGCACAGAGGCTTGTATGCTGGGAACATTGTAAAACACCTTTTTTCTCTTCTCCCTCTTCTCTGTGCACTCTGAGAGATGACCTATTTTGATGCTGACCAAGATGTGAGTTTAATTAACTAGAGGGGTCAAAGGGTCAAGGAAAATTTGAGAATTTAAAAAAAGAAAAGGTACCAGTATGTTAATAATTAAGGGACTCATCTCAAAAACATCGCCGAACGGGAAGGACTCTGGACAGCAGGAGACCCAGGTTTCAATTCCTCTGATGAGCAGGTGTCCTTGGCTGTGCCATTTCCCGGCTCTACTTCCCAGGCTGCAGAGCTCTGACACCCTCCTGCTAAGAGATGCTTTGATTCTGTTTTCTCTGTTGGACCATAGAGAGCATCTCTGAGGGCAGGCTCTCAATCTTCTCTCCATTCTATCCCTGGGAGGCTTGGGGGGTGGGGAGCTGGCAAAACCAAGTCGCTCTGTGCCAGCCCAAGTTCTATCCTTACTTGACCTCAGGGTATCATGCACACCCTCCTCTTTATACAAGGATGCCACCTCAGTGGGTGCTTATCCACACAGGGTGCTGGGATGTTCTAAGCCCCGTGCTCTCCCGGGGGCTGTGCGGATGCCCAGTGGTACTCATCCATTCATGTGACAGACGCTCGCTGAGCCAGGCCGACTGTGGGAGGGCTAGAGGGCCACCAAGATAGGAGAAGTCCCTGTTCCTGAGAGCTCACATTCCAGGGGACCGTGCCACTGCAGGCCCAGCCAGAGTCTTAAGAAGCAGAGACAGGGCCTTCATCCCAGGAGCTCATATTTCCACTGGGAACTACAGGAAATGAATTCAAGCGGAGAAAGAAAAGGGAAAACCAGGGAGAGGGGATGGGACGCGATCCAGGGACAGGGTGCTGAGCATAGGGGGAGTCCAGGCAGGGGCTGAACCACCCACACCAGCAGCAGGAGGGCCTGGCTCTTAAAGAAAGCGGGTGGGGAAGCAGGGCTGGGACCAGCTGGCCAACCACAGCCAGACTTAGCCCTGCAAAAAGGGAATTGCAAGGTCTTGTTGGTTAGGGAGGGGAGGGGAGGAGAGCCAGGGGTGGAGGCGGGTGGAGCGGCCTTCCCCCTGCTCAGATTCAGGACCTGTTTGAATTCTCTGGCCCAGGAGAGCAGTCTGCTGGGAGCCTGTCTGTTCCTGCCCGCAACACTGTGCCTGTCCCAGCCCCAAGGACTCTTCTGTTCCCATTGTTCCCTACACCCCACACCCCAGCCCCAGAATAAAGATAAACACCCCTTGCCCATCTCCGCCCGCCCTCCCCACCCGGTGACTCAGGCCGGTGGCTCGGTGGCAGCAGCCCTGCTCAGGCTGGCTCTGCTCTGCGTACATCTGCTGCTGATTTGCTGCTCTGAACCAGTAGCCCTTTATGTCTCCTGCGACCTAAATTAGGGTGTGTTTTTTTGTGTTTTTTTTTTTTTACTGGATTAAAAAAAAATGGTACCTTTCTCCCCCTGTGGTGTGCAGATTATTACAGTGTCTGCTTGCTTAGAGGGGACAAGAAAGAACATGAACTTGGACAAGTCCAGTTTAATTGTGATGTACGGCTTCCCGAGGTCTCCTGTCCACTCTGGCCAGTTCTGAGCCAAACCAGTTTTCCATGGCCAGACTGGGCCCTGTTTCCATAGCGTTTCCCGTCAGGAAGTTCCCCCGCCCAGTGTGTGCTGTTAAATGGGTCCTTTTCATTCCTTTTCCTCTTATAAACTTCCCTTTCAGGTCATCCTGAAGGGCGAGTGGGGATGTGGCCGGGCAGGGGGAGGGGAACCCCAGGCTCCATTCCGCAAAGGGAGGTGGCAGTGTGGCCACAGGCCAGGGTCAAACCCCTGGGGTCTCAGCCCCAGGACAAAGCATAGGGTGACTTCCTCCTCTGCAGAGGCGCTTTGCCTCACCCCCCAGATGAAGTTAGGTGCCCCCTCTCCTCCCTTCGCCCCAGAAGAGGTGGTTACCGGTGAAGTGGGATTTGAGGAATAATGGGAAGAGGACCCCATCCTAAAAATACCTCCCTCCCTCTCCCATCCTAAAAATACCTCCGCCACAAACTTCCCACAGAGGGTGAAATTCTACCTTTCCCATTTCAGTCTTTGCTTGTTTGCTTGTTGCAAGCGCCCTGGAAAGGCACTAATAAGGATTGGCCAGCTCACTCCCTGCACCCGTCTACTGAGTGTGGGAAGCTGGCGGCCGCCCTTCAGGAGTGGGATGTGGGAAGGCTGCGCATCCCTGGAAAAGGTGAGCTGGATTTGGGCGCCAAAGGCAACGCTGGCCAGCTGGGGTGGTGGTCCAGGGACCGGCTGGGGAGGAGGGAGGACGGGCAGGTCGGGGGAGAGGTCACTTCTCCTGACCCTGTGCTGCAGGCTTCATATATCATCTCACTTAACCCTCGGATCCATTGTATAACATGAGTCCTTTTTTTCCCTGTTTTGGGTATTCTTACCCATTTTACAGATGAGGGACTTGATATTCAGAGAAGCAAAGTGTCATGTGATCTCACACAGCTGAGACTAGAAATTATGACTGTCTGATTCCAAAGATCACATGCCTTCCTCCGAGGGGTGTCCACGCGTCATTCATTCATTCATTGTAAAATATACCTAACACAAAATTCACCATTTAGATGTATTATTCAGTGGCATCAAGTACATTCAGTTGTGTGCAGCTGTTCCTACTATTCATCTCCAGAACTTTTTTATCACCTCACACTGAAACTCTGTAACCATTAAACAATAGCTCCCCATTCTCCTCCCCTCAGCCCCTGGCAGCCACCCTTCTGCTTTCTGTCTCTATGAATTTGTCTATTTCAAGTATCTCATATAAGTAGAATCATACAAGATTTGTCCTTTTGTAACTGACTTATTTCACTTAGCGTAATATTTTCAAGGTTCATTCATGATGAAGCATGTTTCAAAACGCCATCCCTTTTTAAGGCTCTGGTGTGGATATACTACGTTTTATTTGTCCCATCACCTGTTGATAGATTCTGGCTTGTTTCCACCTCTAGGCTATTGTGAATAATGCTACTATGACTATGGGTGTAAAAATATCTGAGTCCTTTGTTTTCAGTGCTTTTGGGTATATACCCAGAAGTGGAATTGCTAATCGTATGGCAAGTCTATGTTTAATTTTTTGAGGCACTGCTATACAGCTTTCTATTAACAGCTGCAGCATTTTATGTTCCAATCAGCAATGCACAAGCATTCCAATTTCTCCACATTCTCACCAGCACTTTCTGGTTTTTTGATAGCAGCCAGCCTAATGGGTGTGACGTAGCATCTCATTGTGGTTTTGATTTGCATTTCCCGAATAATGGGTGATATTGATCATCTTTTCATGTGCTTATTGGTCATTTGAATATCTTTGGAGAAATGTCTAATCGAGTCTTTTGCCCATTTTTGAGTTGGGTTGTTTGTGGCTGGTTTTTTTTTTTTTTGGTTGTTGTTGAGTCATCCATGCGTCTTTACTCAAAATTACAGATAATCAGGAGTTTTTCGAAGGATCTAATGTCATCATTTTTGTTCAAAACAAGGACCCCTGGGTTAGCTGCAGTGCTTTCTGGATCTGCTAAACAGACATGTAGTGTTTTTGCATGAGGTGTGTTTTACTGCATTTGAAATATCTTAAAATCCATAGTCCTTGTGAAATTTTCATTTATTTATCATGCACATACATTGCTATGTACCAGGTACTATGCTGCAGGCATTGAAGGAATATGAGATGATCCCCCCTCTTAAGCATCTAGAGCCTGCTGGGGAGACGTAGTTACAGCACAAAATAGCCTGTGCACACTTTCTGAACCAGAAATCTCAGTGTATAATCTGATGGGAATTTTTGGTGCACGAGGCTGGATTATGAGACAAGTTGAGAAAGGGGAGAACGCAGGCTCAGAAAGAAGCAAAGGAAAGGATCAGCACCAAAACATCAGGAAAGATGAGGGTCAAGTTAGGGGTATCTCTGGTACCTAGACCTCTCTTCTCATGCAGAAGCTGTGTGATGGCTTGTTTGCTTACTTCCCTCCATCATGCACAGGCATCCCCCTTTGTAGCTGCTCTGGACTTGTAGTCTGGTGCAGACTTTTAAGGGAGCATTGGGGTATAGGGATGCAAAGTAGGACTCAGAGGGGAATCTCTGACCTCTTGGTGCTGTTTCAGGGTGGGGGGTTTCCCTTCTCCAGGAGAACACTGCGTGAGAGGAGGTGTGGCCCCACGCTGGGATGGGGCGGGTTCTTTCCAGCTTTGCTGGGCTCTGGGCTGACATCCACTGGAATTGTGGACAGCCTTCCTCCTCCTGTCCCTCTTGCTGCCTCTGGACCTTGACCAGCAAGGTGGCACCAATTCTTCTCATGTGACGCCATCCAATGACAGTGTCTTTGTGACTCTGACAGCTGGAGGCCAGGTATCAGTCTGCAGCCAGGGGTTTGTTGTACCAGGTCCTGGTGGAGATAATTCTAGACCCAAGCAGGCAGCATCCAGGGTGCCAGGGCCTAAAAGTATTCCCTCCCTCCCTCACTAGACTGGAAACTCATTGCGGACTTTTGTTCCCTGCTCTGTGCCTCCTAACACCTGGCACATAGTGCATGTTTAGCAGGTACTTGTTGAGTGGGTGAAGGAGTGAGTCTCTGTCTGCCTCTTTGGCATTCCCTTGAAGTCACACAGACCTGGGTTTGGGTCCGAGCTCTGCCACGTGCCTTGGATGAGTGAACTCAGAACCTCAGTTGCCTCCCCTGTGAAATGGGGCAGTGATTTCAGGAGCCTCATCCAGAGCATGAGGTATCACTTCCCTCTTCTCCACCAGTGGCCAGACCTGACTCCCCGGAAGCAATTTCCCAACCTCTTCTCCCTAAGCCTTTTATCACATTTTTTTTTTCTAATCTCCCACCTTGGCTCAAATCCTGCACCTCATTCTTGTCTTTCTCAGCGGCAGTAAACACCCTTTTTTGGCTCCACTCACAGGGCAGTGGGGAGGCCTTTTGGTTAAGAGCACGGGCCTGGAATTGGAAGGAACGGGGTCCAAGATAACACCTGTACAGCTTGAAGCCTTGCTCCTGATAAAAGAGGCGCCCAGTAGGTGGCGGGTGGGGGTGTGGGAGAGTTGGAGCAGCCCGTCCTGCTTTCCTGAGCCTCCATCGACCACAAAGTGGGGATTTCTTCCGCGTGTGCCTTTGAGTTCTCACAGCCGCCTGCCATGTGCCAGCCCTGGGTGGACCCTGGAGGTGGCCTATGTTCAGAGTCTGGGGACAACATGGGGCCAAGGTGGGTGAGATACCTGGAGGGCGCTGTGGCAGCTCCCTGTCATCCCGTCAGATGCAGTGGGTATGGGGGCGGAGAGGAGAGTCAGGGAGGCTCTTTCACAGGGAGGGGGTGTAAGCTGGGCCCTGGAGAAAGGCTCGGAGCTGACAGGACAAGGAAGGGAAGGGCCTTTTCAGATTGGAGCAGGGAGAACGGGAATGGAGAGAGGCATGCCACCCACAGAAACACCTGGATGGGTGAGCCCAGTGGTGATGAGACAATGTGTTCATTTGTTCAATCAGTGAAGCAACAACAGTGTGTGAGCACCTGTCTGAGCCAGGCCCTGCACGGGGGCCCGGGCACAGTGGTGGGTGGGATGCTGTGTGTGCCTTCTGGGAGCGTAGGCGACCTCCCAGCAGGTGCTGTGTGCCCTTGGGGGAGGAGGGCGTGATGTAGAGCTTGTCCCATTCTCAAGCACGGTGCCCTGTTGGCCTCTCCCGCTGCGATGTACTCGGCCTCACTTGAGAGAGAGCTGTGTGCTCCATCCCCAAAACTCAGACCACAGAGTGGTAGGTTGCTAAACTGAAGAGGGCCCTGAGAGGTAGTCCATGCCCAGAGATCTCAAATTTTAGAGAGCAGCTGACCCACGTGCCGGGGATCTTGTTAAGTCAAAGTTTCCAAGAGCCCACCCCAGAGGCTCTGGGTCCTGAGTGGAGCTCAGGGAACATGCATTTTGGAAAGCTCCAAAGTGACTCTGCCGTGATTCTCAGCCTTGGTTCACATGGGGAGGCCCTGGGGAGTTTAAAACACTGATGCCCAGGCCCCATCCTTGGAGGGCCTCATTCAACTGGACTGAGGTTGGGGTCTGGACCCTGGTGGACTGGTGGTTTTAATAGCTCCTGCAGTGATGTAACGTGCAGCCTGGGTTAATATTTGCAGGACTTAACTTTGAGGGCCACTAAGTCATCCAACGACCTTGCATTAGTCAGGGTTCTCCAGAGAAGCAGAGCCATAGAGTATGTGTGGGGTGTGTGCGTGTGTGTATACATACAGAGAGTGAGAGGGTAAGATTTATTTTAAGGAATTGGCTCATACTGTGAGAGTTGGCAAGTTCAAAATCTGCCGGGCAGGCCAGCAGGCTGGAAACCCAAGGAGAGCTGATGTTGCAGTTCAGGGCTGAGGGCAGAATTCCCTCCTCCTCTGGGGATCCCAGTCTCTTAGGGTCTCGAACTGATTCAATGAGACCCACACATATTATGGAGGGTAATCCGCTTTGTTCAAAAATCTACTGATGTAAATTTCATCTCATCTAAAAAATGCTTTTATAGATCCATCCAGATTGGTGTCTGAACAAATATCTGGAAACTGTAGCCAGGACAAGTTGACACTCCTCAACTTAACCATCACACACCTCATTTTGCAAATAAGGGAACTAAGACCCAGAGAAACAGAACAACTCACCCAGGGCCCCATGCCTGGTTCTTCCATTGCTGGTTTATTTGTCACAGACTCGTAGATTGTAAAATCATAAAAGACCATAAAGTTAGTCCAACTCCCTCACTTACAGGGGAAGCTCTGAGTCGAGGGGACTGACTGCCCTCCTTCTGGATCACGCATCATGGCAGAGAGAGGAGCTGGATCTTAAACCCAACACTTCTAATGTCCAGGGACACGGTTCCTTGCACTCCTCCCAATGACAACGCAGTGAGATCTCAAAGAGAAGGACGTTTCCGTGATCATGTGGACGAGCACCCCCTCTCTCCCCAGCCCCCAGCCCACATTCCCCCTTCAAGATCTTGCAACAGGGGAGGGGACGCTGTACACTGACGCCACCTCTCAGTCGAGGGGAGGGTTGGGAGGCCCCCAGTGGTTGCTGACTCCCTGCGTGTATCCTCAGGCCCCGTTGGTATCTATAATTTTGTGGCTGCTCCATTTGTGCTTGGGTTTGCACATATAATGCCATCACCCATGGAGATGGTCTCCGCACACCCACCTCTTGTTCAGCGTTAAATGTGGCTTGTGACATAGAATTTGCTTTCAGTCAAAGCCCAGTTATGGTGGTTGATCTTGTTAGTAGCACACCTCCCCCACCCCTGCTCCCCAAGGGCTGCAGAGCACCCATATCAATGGGGTGTGCAGACCCTCTGAAATACGCATATGGTGTTGGCCAGAGACGGCGATCCAGAGTCTGGATGAAGCAGGCTGTGGGCAGACAGAGGATTCCAGAGACAGGGCTGAAACCCAGGGCTGGCAGAGTCAAGGCTGGCCCTGGGCCAGGCCCCAGGGACACCCTGCAATAGTTGTGGGGCCTCAGAAGGTGCATGGCATGGAAGCCAAAGGTTCAGCCCGCCAGGAGACAATGCCTGGCTGGCAGATGAAGGAGAGAGCCGCCACTGCCTGCTGGAGACAGGAGACCTCCCAAGGCAGGGCTGCCTCACACAGGAAGCTTCCAGGGGCTGCCTGCCGGGGCTGGATCCAGGCACGGGTTGTAGAGAGAGGGAGGGGGCAGAGGACAGAGCTGGCAAGTCCCGATGCTGAGCTAACTCCAGGGGCGGGGGCGGGGATTAGAAGATGGGTTGTCCCACTCTGCCCTCCTCACCGGATGACAGAAATCAGGTGTCCTCGGATAGGAACGTTTCTCCGAGAGTTCTGGGCGAGGAAGCTGTGTGGTGTGGTAGAGGACACCCCAGGCTGGGGGTCCAGGGACCCAGGCTAGACCACAGCTACCTGTGTGACCTCGAGGAGGCTGGCTTGAGTGGGAGCCCGGGCAGGAGGTCAGGCCTCCAGCCTTCTGTACCAGAGAGCTCTGTCCTCTGTTCTAGAACTTTCCAATCAGTAGCCCAGATACTGACTCCTCAGCCCTCCTGTCAGCTGAGCAGCCAGCAACCTCTCGAGAGCCTTCACACTCCTGTGCGCCATGAAAAGAGTATTTCTCTACGGAATCCAGGACTGCACAAGTTTGGAAAGCACAGCCCCATACCAGTGGTTCCCTTCCAGGGTCCTTGTCACACCAGTTCTGCAGGATATTAAAGGTGTTCCGCAAAGCAGAAAGGTTGAACAGGTTTCAGAAATGCAGAGTTAAACAAAGGTAAACATTTCGTTCATATGGGCTTTCTCAGGGGTGTGTGAGTGTGTGTGTGTGTGTGTGTGTGTGTGTGTGATATCTATTGTGAATCTCCAACAGGGCTCTGGTGTTCAGGTTCCCAAACATATCTGTGTCATTTTCAAAGTGTGTAGTTGTAAAAAGAGACACGACCCATTGAGGCTGCTAGTGTCCCTCACTTGCGATTCAAAGTCCTGGCAGCAGTGTCCAGGCTGGGCCTGGGTTAGGTGCCCACACGCCCATTGCCAGAGGGTGGGAGTGGAGGGAGCCCCCTCCTCCCCAGCAGGAGGTGGGGCCCTGCTTCCCACCAAGGCTTTCACAATAGGGCCCTCACCCAAACCAAAAAGACATGTCAGATCTTGGCAGTCGACATCTTTGACCAGGGAGTCCTTTTCTTGGATGGGGGAGGGGGGATGCTTAATAACACCCTCGAGGAGCCAGGATTATGGGCGCCCACTGTGGCTTTCGCCACTCTCTAAACTAGGCCATCCCCTGCCCTTTCCCTCTCCAGCTCCTGCTCCCGATCATTCCCCGCTCCTAGAGATGCCCCCCCCCCACAGTCCCCCTCCCTCTCCCTGTTCCTGTCACCGTTCCTCTCCTTCCCATACCTCGCATGGCCAGCGGTGTGGACAGTAGGCCCGAAGCCCAAGGGGCAGGTGCCCTGGATCTTCCAAGGGGGCAAGCAGTTGCCCTGAGAAGCTCACATGTCCCTCTCTCGAGTTCATCCAGAAATCCTTGAAAACATCGGTGCAGGATAAAAATGGCTTTGGTGCTTCCCACCAACAGAGTTCCTCATGAAGATCTCCCCTGGTGGGAATTCCCAAGGGTGGGAATGGCGAGCTGAGTGGCATCATTACAGGCCGGGAAAAGAGAATTGCATTGGGTGTTGAGAGCTTAGTGAGGTGCCCTCCAGTTACCCCATGCAGCAGCCGCCCGTGTGCGGGGCCAGCCCTGCTTCTGCTTCCCGGTAGACGGGGCCACCTTCTCATCCTTCACGGCCATAGTGCTCAAATTTCCAAGATAATTGTCCAACCTTGTGTTGACAGTGACTCGGAAAGACCTGCTGAAGAGGACTGGATTGCCAGAGATAAATATCACTATTGTCAGCCTTCTTATTAATGAACATTTGAGAACCTGCCACTCACAAGAGATCATGAAAATGCTAGGTTGGGTGCAAAAAATAGTTTGACATGATTGTACTCTGGAGGCTCTTACCTTCCAGTCCTGTAGGCTATAGTTTTCTCAAAATCTGCAAAATGAGGGCATTAAACCAGGTAATCCCACAACCCCATGTAACTCCAAATCCATCTCTGCCCAGTGGGTATTCATTGAAACCTGGACCACGGCTGGCCACGACATTTGGCCGTTCCCTTATTTATAAGACCCATGCTGCCGCCTCTCCCTCTTTCCCCTCCTTTGTCCACACCTCCCTTATCCCTGCCACCTTGGCCCCCTTTTCTCCCTGTCTCAGCTTAATTAACTCGCCCTCCCTCCCTTCTTCCCATCTCCATCCCATCTGTCTCCTCCACTTCTGCCCCTCCCTGCCCTGTCAGAGCCCAGAGGCAGAGGGCTGTGCCCTCACATGTAAAGTATAAAGGTGCCAGGGTTGAGCAATCCACAGGGACGACAGGAATTCTTTCTCCACATTGACGGGGGCAGGGCGGCACCTCAAGGGTGTGGGCTGCAGCCATAAGCTTTGTACTGTGCGTCTAGTGAAGCTGGGTCACGTGATCATGAAAGGTAGCGGAGGCAGGAGGTTAATACAGGAAGATGGAGATAATCTAGGTGACCAACCATCCCACGCTGCCCAGGCCCAGGGGATTCCCAGAATGTGGGACTTTCAGTGCTTAAACCAGCCAAGTCCTGGGAAAAACAAGATGAGTCGATCTCACCTTGGGCTTTGGGTGAGAATGGTGTCTTATTAACCTTTCCAGGGTGCTGGGAGACAGAACCACAGACTCCTACTCACAGTGGAGGCAAAACGAGAGTGCCCTGTGGCTGCTGTGGCTCCCTGTGGCTGCTGTGGCTCCCTGTGCGAGAATGAGCATCCTGACGTTAGTGAGAATACAAGCTGTGTTTTCCACCTGGGAAGACAAGTGTTTTTCCCTGGGCCTCAGCATCCTCAACTATAAAACATCCCCTCCAGCCCTGACAGCCTAGGAGCCTTCCAGATGTATGTAGACCAAATTCCCAGCTTCTTCCACTAGCATTCCAGTTGTTGCTGTTGGATGCTCTCAAATGGAGCCCCTAGAATGGAGTAGACCACTGACTGGGACGTGTGACTTTACCACTCCTGGCTCAGACTCCTCATAGGAAAATGGGGGTATAAATAACCAGCTCATAGGGTTATTGTAAGGATTAAATGAGGTAATACACGTACAAGAGCCTACTCATGACCTGGCACATAGTAGGTGCTCAGGAAGTAGTGCATGAAATTAAAACTGCTCCGATGTGTCTGACTTGCTCAGAGCTGAGCGGGTCTGTGAGTGAGGTGGAGGTGATGTTTAGACATCGTGGACCAGAGTGGAATCCAGTGTGATGGATGCTCCCAGCTCACCCTGTTCCTCCTGGGAGAGGAGGGGAGGGAACTGCTCTCCTCTCTTCTCAGGGATGGAACCTCTTCAAAGCCACCGACCAAATGCTTCCCTTACCTCTCAAACTGTGAATACTCAGGAAAAAAGGAGATGTCTCACAGTGGCTGTGTTTGTTAAGTTTTGAGGTTATAGCATTTGTAAAGCACTATTGGGCTAAAGGTTTTTAGAGGAAATTCTTTTTATCCTGATTCATAAATTGTTTAATCAGAAGAAATAAGACTCTCCCATTTTTTGGGAAGAGATTTAACTTGTGTACATTTTCTGGTTTAGTATTTTGCTCTCCTTGGCTGCATATAATCACAGGTGCACAGCATGTGGCCAGAGTGGCATTGCTAGAAGGGCAAAGCATTTGCTGCCTACTGAGGGCTTTGTTATCCTTTATTACATATGCTCCCAGGTCATTTCCTCCTCAGGAAAGTCAAGGTGACACTGACCATGTCAAGATAACGCATGCTCAGTGAGTCACTCAACAAACACGCCACATGCCTGCTGGTGTGACGCTCCATGCTCCATCCTGAGCCGGGTACGAAAGAGCAAACCATTCTTACTGCCAAGGAGCTTACATTCCTGCCCAAGGGGCCTGATGCTTTTAAGATCAGGATCCTTTCTGAAACTCAGAACATTTCATGGACCTCTGCCTGGCTATACGTGGCTCATACAATTCGGTAATGTTTTTATGTGCCTTTGTGTTGAATCTGTCACAATCCCATCTGCTCACATTTGGAAACTAGGCATACGTGTATGTGTGCGAAATTGTTTGCTCAGCATGCTAATGGAGTAGGGGGTTCTTATGGGTCTGAAGACCCTCCGCCCTTATCTCCAACAGCCTGAGGGGCTTCATGAGTGTTCAGGACTACTGGAGGGAGACTACTGGATGCTCAGACTATTCGCAAAGTTGAGAGCATCCCTGACAAAGGGAAGGAGGAGGCCACGAGCTCCAAGGTGGGAAGGCACAGGCGGCGGCCCTCAGTTCAGGCCATAGTGAATGTTGGCACAAAGCAAAAAGGAGGGAATGACACTTCCTGAGGGATATAAATAATCCAACTTTTGTCTAATCCTGTTGTCTGTTTTAGGAAGCCCTTCTCACTAGCCTTCCTTCTGGTAAGCTTTGCATCAGGATACGCATCATTCCTTTTGTGATTTTAATAACCGAAGCTTTGTAAATTGCCTGTAGCCATTTCCAAGGTGTCCTGCCCCCTTCCCTGCAGGGACAATCCCTCGGCCTGTAGGGACAGGGTCGCACTCCTGTGCCTACCTCTGTCCCATCCCGCCCCAGCCCCTGACGCCATGGCTGCTTGGTCACCACCTTTCAGGCACATGGGGTTGGACTGGGACACGCTTCTCTCCACTCCTGGCAGCCCCTCTCACCCCAAGGGCTGTGGGGATTCCTGACGCTCCGGTGCGCATCCTGCAGCACCTGCTGTGTCCCGTCTACCCCGTCCTGCCCCCCACCCTCAGCACCTCACGTCCCAGAGTTACTTCTCCCTCCTCCCCCCAGGCTGGTAACAGTCACATCCACTTTCCAGTTACTTCTCTATGTGGTAAGGGCTGGGAGAGGGGGGAGGAAACGAACACGGAGGGCAAGCACCCCGTTCAGGAAGGCTTCCTTCCTCAAGCAGGTGATGCCTGGCTCAAATCTTAAAGGAAGAGCAAGAGTTAGCCCACTCACGGTGGGGTAGGGCGAGGAAGTTGGCAGGCAGCCGGGCTTCAGCAGCGGGGACAGAACAGCACGGCCGAGGTGCGGGGAGCTGGGCATTCTGGTTAACCCTCTGGTTGTCGGAGGCAGGCAGGCGGGCAAGGTGGGCCAGGCCCACGTGGTGGAGCCCCGCGTGTGTTCTGGGAACCCGTGGTGAGAACTGGATTCACTTCTGAAGAGGAGGAGGGCACAGGTGACAAAGATGGTGTGGGGACAGCACGTTGATGTCGGGAGCAGGGGTGCTAAAGAGAGAGAGGGAGACGCCACCCCAGCCGAGGTTTGGACCTGGACAGCTGACGGTGGTGGAAGGCAGAGGATGGACTCCTGGGTCCCTGCTCAGTCGGCTGCCAACTTTTCCTTCTTCCAATGACTGTAGCCTATTTGTTTGTTTCTTACCCCTCCTGCTTCCCCTGCTGGCACAAACTCCCCAGAAAAGCTAAAAATGCATCTCATCTGACCCAAATCAGAGGGTGGATGAGCCGGGGCTTTATTACACACTGGTTAAAACGGGTCTTGTGGGAGAGGATGGGCTACGTTATAATTGTATCTTTGGTCACCTCCACCCACCCGGCCAAAAAACTGGTGGGGCTGCCTCTGTTTAGACACCGTTTTACAAAAGGGCTCCCCTCCTCCCTTCAACTTTTTTGGATTCGTCTTGAAAAATCAGCCCACTGGCCTGGGAAAGAGATGGAAGGAGGAAGGGAGCGGAGGAAGGGTCGTGTCCTCCCACCCGGCTGCCTGTAGGGAGAATAGCCTGGGCGGGTTTGGAAATGTGTCTCTGGGGACCTGGTGGGCAGCTCCCCAGAGACCGGGGGTAGGGGTGGGGATGGGGCTGTTTTAGGAGCCACGGCAGCTCCCTTGGCAGTATTTCTCTTCATGATTCTTTTTTTGTTTTTTTAAAGATTTATTTTATCATTATTTATTTGTTGTTTATTTTTGGCTGTGTTGGGTCTTCGTTGCTGCGCACGGGGCTCTCTCTAGTTGTGGCGACCGGGTCTACTCTTCGTTGCAGTGCTCGGGTTTCTCATTGCGTTGGCATCTCTTGTGGAGCACGGGCTCTAGGTGCTCCAGTAGTTGTGGCTCATGGGCTCAATAGTTGTGGCTCGTGGGCTCTAGAGCACAGGCTCAGTAGTTGTGGCGCACGGGCTTAGTTGCTCTGCAGCATGTGGGATCTTCCCGGCCCAGGGATCGAACCCGTGTCCCCTGCATTGGCAGGTGGATCCTTAACCACTACACCACCAGGGAAGCCCTCTTCATGATTCTTAAACATCTAAGTTGTTCTTTGGTCTTAAGCATACCATCTGTTTAGAATTGAGCATCAGAAGGTGAGGGCTGTCACTCCAGCTTTGAAAGTGGTATTTTGCAAAGGCTGCAGAGCCAGTATTCAGTGTCATTAGTAAGAAGTGGGGCTTTCCAGGCCCTCCTCCCCCTCCATCCCTCTGGGAGACTCTTGGAGGGTGAATCAGGACTGTGACTCACCGTGGAACACTCAGGAATTCTCACATGTGGATGCTTTGGTGTGAGAGTGAGCTGTAGGTCTTAGGTGGTGGGTTTGCAGGTGTTCTGTGTGACTTGTTTGCATGCTTATAAAGCTACTAGTCAAGCCAGAAACATCGTGCATTCATGTGCTGTCGCTTTTCCGTTACACACTCACCTTCTCTTCACAAATAGGGAGCCACAAAATGATTGTGGATCTTACCCTCTGTTCCCAGCCCCCAACTATGCATGATGGGAGATACAGGGGAATTATAAACTACACATGTTTCTTGTTTCATTGGGGAAACAAGATTACATATGTGAAAAGCTAAGCAAGGCAGTAAATGGGCAAGGGCCAGGAATAAAGTCCTAACTCCTGAAGGGGGTGAGAGGAATGTACATTAGTCAACCGTTGCTGCATAATAAAAATGCCCCCAAACTTTCGCAGCTTCAAATAACACTAAACATTCATTATCCTCCTGATTCTTATACTCAGAAATTCAGGAGCAGCTTAGCTGGGGTGTTCTGGCTCAGGGTTTCCCATGAGGTTGTAGTCAAGCTGTTGACTGATGAGGGTCATCTTAAGCTTGATTAGGACTAAAAGACCTGCTTCCAAGATGGCTCACTTGGTAGCTAGCAACTTGGTGCTGCTTGTTGGTGAGGTCTCAGTTCCTGCCCATTTGGACCTCTCTATAGGCTCCTTCCGTATCTCCCAACAGGATGACAGGTTCCCCCCACAGCGTGAGTACCCCGAGAAAGCAAGGCCAAAGTGGCAATGTCTCTTATCACCTAGCTTTGGTAATCTCATACTATCACTTCCCTGATAACGCAGACTTACTCTGATACCATGTGGAAGGGAATTCACAAGGTGTGAATACCAGGAAGTAAGGCTCTTCAGGGGGCTATCCTGGAACCTGACTGACACGTGATGAAACAGCGCCTTAGGTTAGAGGGGGAGGGAATCAGGGAAGAAGTGAGACTCAAGCAACGTCTTGAAGAGACAGATGACAAGAGATGTGGGCCTGGAGGTGTGGCAGGTTAAAGCAACAGGTGCAGAGGCTGAAATGAGCATGGTGTGTTTGGAGGGCAGTGCACAAGCCAGCTTTAAGAGAGATTCCATGTCGGAGACCACTCGGAAATAAGATCAAGACCAGACTATCGAGGACCACGCTGGGCAGACTAGAATGGTGGGATCCCTTAAATAAAGGGAGTCATCAAAGTTCTGCAGTAAAGAAATAACCAGATCCAGGTGGGGAGGCTCAGCCTCCTACTATCTGGATGCCTTGATTGGGTCCCTTTAATCCTTTAGCGGTCAGTAGTCACGTCTATAAAATGGGCATGACGAATGAGTTACTACATGGGACTGGAAAGCAGTAAGGTTTTGATTACCATGAAGATCGTTTGCAACCAGACCCTCCTAGGGTTCTTGAAGTTCAAATGGTGCCAAAACAACCTCCTGGCTCCTCCTCTTCCCTGTGTTCTCTGTTGCTATATGATAAGTGTTGGACTAACCTATGGCCTCCTGAGGCTGAAATCATGGGCTCTTCCACTATTGGAGAATCCTACTCCCATGCGTAGTCTGCCTTTCTAGCCACAGGAATCTTGCTATGTCGTAGGCAGGTTCTGGTCAGACCATAGGCCACCGCTAATATCCTGCAGTTGTATCCTACAGGACGTGATAATTCTCATCCAGTTCTCATCTGATCCTCACAACCGCCTGTGAGATAGACAGCCCAGTGTCATTAGCTCCATTTTATAGACAGAAAAACTGAGATAGAGGTGTTGAAAGGCCCCAGAACACATCAGTAGTAATCAGACATTACCAAAAATCCCAAAGAGTTTGGGAGCTTTGTGAAAGAGGGGAGAGAATTTAATCATTCAACATTTTTAATCGTAATGGCTTTAAAATTCAAGTATCACCAAAGAGTACATATAGGAAAATAAATTACCTTCTACCCCTCACTGGCAGCTCTCCAACACTATCTCAGAAAGAATCAGTACCCAGTTTTTAGTGTATCTTTCGAGAGATAGTTTATGCATCTACCAAAAAATATATGCCTGTGGTCATATTTTTCTCTGCAAATATGGTAACAAACCACGTGGTATGCAGTATGCTTTGCAGTTGAATCTTAGAGCTATTCTCCATATAGCTAGATACAGATATGCCGCATTCTTTTTCATGGTTGCATAGTACTCTGTGGTGTATCCAGCTGGTCCTCCATTGATGGAAATACTGTTTGCTTCCAGTCTTTGGCTATAGAAACAATGCCGCAGGGATGAGTTTTGTACCTATGTTGGATACATGTGATCATGAAACTAATACCTATGAGGGGAATTTCTAGATCATCAGAATTAAAATCTCTTTGTATTTAATCTTTATGTCTTTAATGCTGAGTGATGTTCAGTGTTTTTCACATATTTAAAAGCTATTTGTATTTCTTTTTCTGTGATTTTTTTTTTAAGCTAAAACAGTTTTTATAGTTTTCTAGCAAGCTATAGGTCTTTTCCTGATTTAATATAAGCTCTCTCTGTAAAGGAAATTAACCCTTCATCGTATGCTTTGCAAAGATTTTCCCCAGCTTATTTGTTTCTTACTTCGAAGAGCATTTCCCTTTGATATTATAAAACAATTCTCCAATTTTTTTAAATAATGGTTACTTTTTTGTAGATACTTTCTTTTTTCATAAATTTATTTATTCATTTTTATTGTGTTGGGTCTTCGTTGCTATGTGCGGGCTTTCTTTCTCTAGTTGCGGCGAGCGGGGGCTGCTTTTCATTGTGATGCGCAGGCTCCTCATTGCCGTGGCTTCTCTTGTTGCAGAGCTTGGGCTTTAGGCATGTGGGCTTCAGTAGTTGCGGCACATGGGCTCAATAGTTGTGGCTCACAGGCTCTAGAGTGCAGTCTCAATAGTTGTGGCGCACGGGCTTAATTGCTCCACGGCATGTGGTGTCTTCCTGGGGCAGGGATCAAACCCGTGTCCCCTGCATTGGAAGGTAGACTCCTAACCACTGCGCCACCTAGGAAGTCCCTCCAATTTTTTTATAATTTTTTTTTTTTTTAACTTTTAAAGCTTTGCTGGACCCATCATTTACTTTGGTGTAAGGAGCAGGGAAAGGATCCTAATTTTGTTCTGTTTTGTTCCCTACATGATTGGCCACTTGTCCTAATCCCGTTTATCAAAAAATCCATCTTAAAATAAAACTTGAAATCCCACCTTTATGATTTGTGAAATTCACATGCATATGAATTTATATAAGCCTGTTTATGGACTGCCTATGACATTTTATTGATCTGTCTCTCTGTTCACTATCCAGTCCCAAATATTTTATTTTTACGACTTTCTAATGTGTTTTCATATCTGGTGAGGCTGGTCCCCTTACTCCCATTAGTCATCTGTTTCCGAAATCTCTTGGCTATTCTTAAATGCTTATTTTTCTATATGAACTTTAGAGTCAGCTTATCTAATTTCAATAGAAATTCTGGTTGATATTTTAATTGGGACCATATTGCATTTATTGAACTATTTAGGGGGGAACTGGCATATTTACAGTATTATGTCTCCCTATCCAAAAGCAGCATGTACTTTCCATTTAAGTCTTTTTAAAGAGTGCTTCAGTCATGTTTTAAGACTTTCTCTGTATAGATCTTGCACATTTCTTATGAGCGTATTCCTAGGTGTTATATCTATTTTCTTTGCCAAGTAAATGGGATCCTTTAATATGTTTTTGAACTTGTCCATTGTTTGTATAGGAAAGTATCCAATCATATCCTCTGCAAATAATGATTTTTTTTTTTGCCAACTCTTTTCTAACTTTTTAACCTTGTATTTCTTCTGCATTTTTGATCTTGAGACTTCAAAGGGGGACCAGACTTCCTAGGTACGAGGAAATTGCAGAGCCCATTCTGACTCATCAGTACCTCAGTCCGGCTTTTTTAGGCTGGGGGCTAAGGGGGGTAGGGTGGGGGAGTCTCGTCCCTTGAGAATATTTTCACTGTAACTTATGATCGTCTGGAGACCAAAACTCTCAGCGCAAATGGATGATGAGTGATGGCGGTAGGGGGTGGGGGAGGTGGTTACTTTGTAAGGTGCTGACAGGTAAGGCACCCTCCCCAGAGGCATTGAAAGAGTCCTGTCCTTGGTGCTGGCTGCTGTGCCTGGGGACAAGTGTGGCAGAGGGAAGGAAAGCTCCTGTCCCCTGAGATGTGCACTGCAGAACCAAACATACAGGGGAGGCTGGACTCCGGGGCTGTGCTCTAACGGAGGTGTTTGCTGTACACCCTCAAGGCGTCTCTCCATCACAGCTGCCTGGCTCTGGGGGCCATGCCCAGACAGCTGTGTAGCCCAGATACCCTCCCACTGGCTCCCACATCCCTGACTGTAGGACCTAGCCCACTCCGGATTCCTTCCTTTTTCCTGTTTCTCCCTAATATTTTGCTGTGGGTTAGTCCTACCTGCTCAGGAAAGCCGGAAGCCCCTCGAAAGTAGATGCAGGGTCTTGGGTAGAGCCCCATACAGTATGGAGCCCCAGTCAAGACGTGGTGAGTGATCAGTAACGTTTGTGCATTGACTCATATTCCATGAGTAAACTACTCATGACACATGAGTTTCCACTCACATCCTAATTGCCCTTTCTCTTGAAGACGGCTCCTGGAACCAAACAGCTGTCAGTTCTGCAGCGGGCAAGCAGGAAAATTATAGATGAGGAGGGACTAGGCTCAAGTGTAAATAAGAAAAGGAAATGCTTGGACTTTCTCGGTGCAATAAACGTTCTATGTAATAATATTATATGGAACTGTGCAATTAAGCCCGAAAATTGCAAGCTTCCGGTTTGTCCTTCCAGCCAAATGCCAGGCGGTTCTCGTGGCGGATGGCGTCTGCTTAGGAGAAAAGTGCAAGTTTTGAGGCAAATCTGAGGTTTCACTTCCTTTGGAAAACACAGGCCAGGGTGGGATCCTTGAGGCCATCCGGCTGGGCCACTGATCTGGGCCTTATCTTCAGATCGAAGTGGACAGCAGCAGGGAGGCTGAGGTGTTTTTCAAGAGCTGGGGCATAACTAGGACGTCTTACACCTGGACGAGGCCTGGGAGTGTGTTCCCGCCCTCCTTCCTCCCTCGGCTCCCTCCCCCCAGAGCTTCTCCCCACCCCGCCCCACCTGGGGGGCTGGGGCAGGGAGAGGGCCAGGGGTGTGGCTGTGAGTAATGCGTCAGAAGATGCACTATCCTAGCTGGTTTGCAGCCGCCCTGCCCGGCCCTTCCAGGACAGCCTGTTGTGGACACCTCCTCAAATGCAGCGCCAAGCAAATGCCTCTCCCATCCAGAAGCTTCCCAAATGCTTCTCCCATCCAGAAGCTTCCCGGACTTCCTTCCCATGGCCTCTGACACAGTGGGAGTGAATCTGAAGCCTCCCCTCCTGCCATCATTTCCTCAGTGGAGTCCCCTCCCTGTCCCCGACAGGGCCCCTGCCCCTTGGCCTGCCCCCAAGGGGCCCCACCCTCACCTCTGGGCTAGCTCCTAGCACTGCTGCCTTTATCTCCCACTTTTCTGTGCGTACTTAAGGAACTCCATCCCTTTCATCCCTGTTTCTCCAGCCCCAAATGGGTAAACTCTGCTTAGGAAACCTGGAGCCCGACGGCTTGGGTTCAAATCTCACCTCTGCCTCAGTTTCTCCGTTTGAAAAACGAGTTTTGGAAAGGGTTAAGGGAGAAAATCTACATAAAATATTTAGGTGAGCGACTCACACCAAAACACTGAGCACTCAATACATCTCAATTGCTAGTTTCTTTCCACCAGTACCAGCTGGAGGAATCTCAGAAGTAACCCTCTGTCTCCCATATACTGTAACTTTGTCAAGCTGGTGCCTGTCTGTCCCCTCACAAGGCCTGTAGGATTGTTTGTAATGAATTAGGGCACATTCTGGAGAAGCAGCTTCCAAACTCTGCCCCAGCCACTGCCCAGCTCCACACCCGTCCCTGGTACTGTCTAAGAGTTGGGAAGATAAACCCAGAGCGAGGTCCCTCGCCCTCCCTCCGGGGCAGGGAAAGGGACTGTATCTCACATCTTTTATCAACCTGTTGACTCGGCATCTCCATGGACTCTTTTATCAAACTGTCGCCCAGTGTGGTCCAATGCTAATCCCATCTTGACTTTGTAGAACATGTGTCCTCTGCAAGCCCAATGTGTGGTCACACTTATTTCCCTGTGTAACCTGGCAGCATCCCTGAGACACCTGGGGTGGGGGTGGGGGAACCGAATCAGGAAATCACAGTCGGGCACAGCAGCCCCAAGACAACAGAGGATGAGCTGTTCGTGACCTCAGAATCCAAAGATCCACGCTGGAACCAAAATATTTAAGTGGATCAACTGGAGGACGCCATAGAACCATCGAGTGTATGGGCAGCAGGGGGCCTTCACAGCCTCCTGGTCTCACATAAAAGAAGAAACCGAAGCTCCGAAAGGGAACGTGGCCAGTGCAAGGTCACCTGTAACTCAGTCGCAGAGCAGAGACGCATTGTGAGTGGATGCTTTAATTGTACGTCCTCCCCCAAAGCACTGTAGCCCCCTCTGCCGACTGCACACCTGGGCATTTCTCAGCCCCTCCTCTTCAGGCCCTTTCCCAAAACAGGGCTTGGCCTTTCTCCGCTCCCGCTCTGGCCCTCTCACCTGGCAACACGTCCCCTTCTCCCACCATCACGTCCCCTGTCTTGGCAGCAGTGGGCACAGCCCGGGGAGCCCTGGGCACGCAGGTCAAGATGGTTGCAGGCCGAGCGCACTCAGGCTGGCCAGCTCTGCAGCCACCTTGGTGCCTTCTGGAAGAAACCCCAAAATATATCCCTGGGAAGGGATGAAATAAGTGGTGCCTCTTAACCCACTCCAAACACAACTCTTTAAATACCTCACAAAATCTAAAGCATTCCCACTCTTGCAGGAGATGGCCCCTTTGGGCCGAAATGCTGAAAAGACTAGCGCTCCTGTGTGGCCCCCCACCCCAGTGAGCTCGTGGCTGTGGGGAGCTCAGCCACCAGCCCACCGGCCAGGACACCTCCGGAAAAGGCAGCCCGAGGCAGCTGGCATTCTGAAACGCAGTAACCCGGGGCCTAGTGCTGTTTATGGGAAACAAGTGATTTATTTTATTACCTAAATTTTCAGTGGTTTAATAAGGTTTAATAAGCCTCCCAAGGAGTTTTCTGGCTCGGGAAATCGCCTGTAATAAACACAAGTAGTAAATCCTTTATTTCGAACATAAAGAAGTGTGCAATTTTTCTTAAAAGAAAACGTCTTCCCCCCTCCCCCCGCCGCGCCCTCTAAGAAATAAAGGATGAATAAATAATTAAAGTACAACAGTTTGAAGGGCTACCACTGATGTGTCTGGCCCAGACTCCCAAGGCCAGCCCAGCCAGCGCTCCAGCTGTCCAAGGTGGGACCCTCGCTACCGGCCATACTTGGCGGCCTCAGCCCCTCCAGCCTCGCTCCAGGCCAAGCAGCCCTTAGACAACCCACCCTTCCCATCTTTCCTGCAAGGTTACTGCACAGTGCAGCCCTCAAATTATGGCCTCAGGGGATATATGAGCTCTCCAGCATTATGGCTGGACTTTGTGACCTTAACCTCACTTCGCTTTTGTTTCTGTATCTGTAAAATGGGTATAATACTGGCCTTGCCTGCCTGCATGGAGGCAAAAGTGCTTTGGAAAGTAACGGGCTCCATGCCACCCCTTGGGTGAGGGAAAGAGGTCAGGGGCCCAGCACACCCACTTGGGGTTCTCCCAGATGCTGTGAAGAATAGCTTCGACATTCAGGTGTCCCCACCCCACCCCCAGGACCAAAGCCCAGATGCAGAGCTGCCCCTCACCTTTCCTCACTCATCACTCAAGCCGCCCTCTGAGGTACCCCTCAAGTCTGTCCTGAGTGTGTGTTTCATCCCTGTAAGGATGTAGGGGGAGAGAAGCCCACCCTGGCTTTTGTCCCCCCTCCAAACTCCCACGGGGGGGTCCTAAACCTTGTTGTGATAAAACCAAACCTATGTGGGGTATGCACGTGGTGATGGTGAGGGTGGGGATGAAAAGAGAGAGATACAGCATGACACAGTGGACAGGGTCCGGGTGACAAGGCAGGCGGTCTGGGGTCTCTGTCACTTACCTTGTTCTGTGATGTGGGCAAGTCAGTTCACCCAGCATTAGGTTAGGTTTCTCACCGGCAAAGTGGGCCAGATAATTCCTTCTACACCCAGGGATCCTAGGAAAATGTCTAGAGAAAAGGAGGTGTGCTCCATAAACTCGCAACATAGTTAAGTCAGGGGGCTTCAGAGAACAGCGAGGCAGGGACTTGAGTGCCTGGTCTCGGCAGCAGAAGCTCAGGCCCCCAGGTGTAGGGATGTGGGGAGAATCCCTCCGTGTGGAGTGAGGGCACAGGAGTGCCTGCCTGCAGGGCCTGGCCTCTGCCCTGTCAAGTCTCGTCCTGTGGGTGGAGGGACCAGGCATGGGGGAGAATGGGGGATCATGTCTGTGTGTGGCAGAGAGGGCCCGTATTCCAGCTGTCAGGGAACATCTGGCACAGCCATCACTGTTGCCAGAGGAGGGAGGCCCAGAGCTCATTTCGCAGAAACCAACCAGCTCCAAGCCCTGGGCCCGAGGCTGAGCTGGGCACCGTGGGCTCCAGGCATGTCCGGAGGGTGGTAGAGCAGGTGGGGCCAGCTTCACGCAGCTGGGAGTGCTCTGCCCGGGGTGCCCCAGCAGGCAGGGTGCAGGCTGGAAGTTGCGGAAGCCCTGTCCAGCCTTCCAGCCCCCATGTCTGGCCCCAGCCTCTGGGGCATTCCGTGGCCGAGGGGTGTGGCTGTCAGGCTGAGGAGAGCTGTCAGGCTGAGGAGAACTGCCAGGGTGCACCCAGCAGAGATCCATGGGGCTGGCCAGCGGTTTGGGCCAGGCCTCCTTGCTCTCTCTCTCCTGCCCTGGTCCACAGCCCCTTGCAGGTTTCCGTGCCTACAGAGACCACAGAGACTGAGCACCTGCTGGAAGGACGCAGGTAGCTGCTACTTAGCCTCATTCCCAAATCTGGAAAAGAATCCACATCCCTTCTCGGCCCCTGCAGAACCCCACCCTCGCCCTCGTGGCAGTCACTAATTCTGCCAGGCGGCTTTGACGCTCCAGGGCCAGGCAGGGGAGGAGCTGGAGGCAGGGGGTGGGGCCCCTCCGAGGGCAGTGGGAGCCTGCCAGCTGGGGCCGGTCCGCCGTGGGGATTTGGCAGCTGGAAGCATCATCCTGCGCCCCAGATTTGCTGACCTGACCGTGATTCAGGGAGGCACTGGACTTGCGGATCTTAGCAATAGAATTGTACGGAAGGTCACATCGCCGAGGCAGCCACGGAGGACAGGAAGGAGGTGGGACTGCAGTCAAAGCAAGTCCTTGACCTGCTGTTTTCTAGCTGTGTGACTTGCGGCAAATGACTTAGCCTCTCTGACCCCCGTCAAATGGGAACCATAATAAGGATGAAATGAATGGATATAAATACCTAACGAATGATAGGGCTCTGTTCAAATGTCAGGTGTCCCCAGTGCCAAGGGTTGGGGCTACCTACCGCCTTTTGTGACTTCAAGACTCTCCCCACCACGTATTTGAACCGACCTCATGCATTCAGCATCTCCCATGTTCCTGCCTGATGGCGTCCTGGGACTGATACAGACATAGAAGGGACAAATCCTGCTCTGGAGCAGGTGAGATCCATGCAGTTACTTTCCTGTTTCCCAGATAAGCAAACTGAGGGCAGCAGGAAGATATACATCATTTGCCAGTCCCTGCGCTTCACATTCCTAGTAAAACCAGTCTTAGAACATGAGGTGCCTACTAGCCAGGCAACCCCACACCTGGCTGGGGGCACAGGCTTAGGCATCAGAACACCTAGTTCTAGTTCCAGCTCTGACACTAATGTGCTCTGTGACCTTGGGCATAAGTTCCTCACTGTGTCTTGTTTTCCTCGTCTGTAAAATAGGCATCAGGTTCCTACCAGCCTTGCCTGCCTCTTTGGGTTAGGAGTACATGAGACAGGAGGTATGAAAGGACCTTGGAAGACTACAATATCCTCCACATGCTGGGGTGGCCCTGGGAATGTCTTTGGGAGAGGTGCTTAAATCGAATGGTCTCTGCAAAATTATACAGAAGGCAAATTAGTTCCTGGTAGGATCCCACCTCCCTCTGCCTATTAGGGTGTCTGTGTCCCACCTGGACTTCCTAATTGCCAGCAGCGGTTGAGCACCTCCTCTGTCCCGGGAGCACTTCACGTGTCTCACCTCATCTGATCCACCCAGCAACTCTGCGGGGTGGACACTGTTATCATCCCCGCTGAACAGATGAAGAAACTGAACTCAGGGTGGGGGATGATTCCAGGTCCCCAGGGCCAGGGTGTGAACCCAGGAGGTCTGAAAGCAGGGCCCTCACTCTCCACCTCCCAACACAAACTCCCAGGTGTCAGATGGCCATCGGCCAACTTAAGGCAGGTGCTGGCTGAGAACAGCCTCTTCTGTGACCCTGCTCAGGATCCAGATTAAACACATCTCCAGACGGCACTCTATCCAAAGCTTTCTACATCCAAATAATATGGGGCAGGTCCTTCCTGCCCTTCTGCCCAGCGAAATCCTCTCTGTCCTTCGCAGCTCAGACAGGACCCCTCCTCCTGGAAGCCTGGCCCCATCCCCCAGCCTACAGGAGCCTGTTGCCTCCCTGTCCATACCTCTTGTTTACACTCAGTCCTGAGCCCCCCTGGCTTCCATGAGTCTCGGGTCCCTGGGGCACATCCCTCAGCCTGGCTCTGATTAAATCTCTAAACCTTTGGGGGTAGGGTGCAAACCCCCCTACCCGCAAATCGGACTTTGTAGCAGGCAGTGTTATAAAGCGGAATGAACGTGAGCTTTGGCACCAAATGCAGCTGGGTTCAGACCTGGCTCGGACACTTGTGTGTGGCGTTGGACAAGTCACCTACCCTCTCCATACTCTTTCTTTATCTCTAGATTGGAGGTGATGATCAAAATATGTATCTTTCATGGTCGTGTTGATTGAAGAAGGCTTAGAGGTGTGATGACTGGCGCGTTCCAGGCACTTGATAAATGGTAGCTTGTGGTTGACTGTAATTATAAATGTTGGCTTGGCTGCTTGATTGATTTGGTTATTAGAACAGGACACAAATAAAAACAAAAATTCAAGTCACACTCAAGAAATTAGTTCTGGAGGACTTCTAGAGCCAGGTTTCTACAATGCAATTCTGTAAGTCCAAGGCCCTCTCTCTCCTTCCAAAGGCTCCACTCCCTCCTCTTCTCTGATCCTCTCATAGAAGCATCCCCTCCCCCTCTTCAGCTGCTGAGCTAAGGGCATGACCCATCTCCCTACAGTGAGAGAGCGGGAGGCAGGTAGAGTACCTGAAGCAAGTGATGTTCTCCTGTTACAGTTGAATTAACCTAGGCCAGAGATGAGACATGCTGCCTTTTCCAGAAGGCTACTTGGACATACCTGGGCTCTAGAACCTTCCACAGAGGACACAGGCCCAGGGGGAGGTTGTGGTGGACCTCACATCCTCTGGAAAGGGGACCACACCCGAAAAGGTTTCACCCGCCCTGCGTTCTTCCTCTTTCCTCCTTCCTCCATTTCTGAGCTCCTCTTCCCCCCTTTCCCTCCTCCACGTTTATTTCTTGGCTCTATATTTTTTCTCTCCTCTTCCTACCAGAGGTTCATATTTTGCATCAAGCCTCTCCTAGCTGTTGAAAGGTTTGGTTTTGTTTTGTGTGTGTGTGTGTGTGTGTGTGTGTATGTGTGTGCGTGTGTGTGTAATTTTCTTTTCTGAGTGTGTTATTCTTGGAGACAGAGTGCTCTGGCTTGGGCGATGGGATGGGAGGGATGGGAGGGATGGGAGGGAAGGATGGAGGGCCTGGGTGGGAAGGTGGGGGCCGGATATGGCATCCCCTCTGGAACACTGCTGTCTGTGGGCCCTCCAGGCATGGGAACCTTAGGGTCACCAGGGAAGCTTCCAGAGTGCAGGGTGGGTGCACTTCTTCCCAAAGAGTCAATAAAACAGCAAGCCACAGCCCCCCTTCCCTTGCTACCTCCTGCCAGGAAAAACAGCCCCCCGCTCTGTGGTTACATCTGTTCCTCCAGGAATGGGACAAAGACTTCAAACCATGCCATGGTGAGAAGTCACTGCTGGACAGACCAGCCTTCAAGTCCAGAGTCACCCAAGCCTGTTTCCCCTTCCTCATTGCCAGATCCTCTGTGCTTTTGAGTTCCTTGTGGTCATGACGCCAATTTTCAGATTTCCCCTGTCCATCCAACGGCAAGACAAGAAAAGAGAAGCCCATAGAGGTGGTAGGACCTCCCAAAGTCACACAGCTGTGTTCTTGACCCCCAGGCCCAAGCAGACCTGGCTCCAAAAACACGGGAGGCAAGGACATGTAGCGTAGGGACGGCACTTTCTATCCCTCAGAGGGCTCGGATGAGACGCTGACCACCTGCACCCCATCTAATGGGTTCCAGCTCCTCTATTTAAGAAGGTGGGGGTAAGTTTAAGGAATTGTGGGAATTTTTCCTGAAAAACATTAAAAAATATTTTTGTCTTTATAGGGATAAACCCTTGGCAAGCAAGAAAACTGGCTTGAAGGAACTAATTTCCTGAGATTTTACTGACTTGGGCTTTTAATAGTTGAAGGGGCATTCCATTCACAAACAGGCTTTTCAGATGAGAAGATTCCTCTGAGGGTCAGGACCCTGCTACCATTAGGGCAGCTTCGTGGGAATTAGAAAAAGGTGTCATTTCCTCCATACATCTACTTCCATCTATCAAACCAATGTCATAATATACTGATTTTGTTAGAAGGCAGCACTTAACTGCCATCTGCCAGAAAACATTATGACACATGTCACGAATCCATGATGTCTATGAAATGAATAGTTCCTCTGTATTGCCTGTTAGATTATCCATCATCTCCCTGTATTATCTACTGTGTTATCTATTGCTGTATAACAAATTACGCTAAAATTGAGCAACTTAAAACAAGAACAAACATTTACTATTTCTCGGTGTCTCTAAGTCAGGAATTCAGAAGCAACTTGGCTAAGTGGTTCTGATTCAGTGCCTTTCATGGAGTTGCAGTGAGGATGTCAGTGGGGCTGCTGTCATCTGAAGGCTTGACTGGGGCTGAACGCCCCACTCCCTTGGGTCCTGGTGACTCACTCACACAGCCAGTGACTTGGACCTGTCCAGTCCCGTGCCGTGTGGACCTCTCCATAGAACTGTCCTGATGACACGGCAGCTGGCTTCCCCCAGAGTGAGTGATCCAAGAGAAAGCCAGGTGGACACACAGCGATGCCTTTTATGACCTCGCCAGCATTTGGTGTTGTTGCTTTTTGTTACTTTAGCCATTCTGATGGGTGTGTGGTGACCTTATCCCTCTTCGGTGGACCTTGCTGCGCCTTCAGCACTGTTGTTTTGTCCCTGTGAGCTCTGATAGATCAGGGCCCTGCTTGACCTGCCCTCTGTGCATCCCCATAGCCCAGGGCAGTGGCAGGCACAGGGAGAAACCCAGTGACTACGTAGGGAAAGAACACATGGCCTGCGGGGTCTCCGGCCCTTTTAAAGTTGAGGAGGCAGGAAAGCAGTGAGGCCTTTGCTCTGGGAAACCTCTTAAACCCGTGCCCAGGTGGGATTGCTCAGGGGAGGCTAAGGCCCTCCATCACCCATAGAGGAGCAGGGAAGAGGGCGGCAGAGCACCAAGCACCCTGACACCCCACTAGGTCTCTGGTGCCTCCGGGTCCCTCGAGGGACCGTGGGCCTGGTGCATGTCCCTTCTCCCCTTACATTGCATCTGCCATCTCAGGGCAGAAGCATCCGGAAGATAAGTATGTGGGGATCCCCAAAGATCTTGCCACCAGGCTGTGGAGCTTCCAGGCTTTGTTTCCCTTTTTCTTTTCTCCCCACTGTGATTGTACCAGGTAAGGGCCAGGCCTTTGCTAGGATTTATCCATGGGCCACGACGAAGCTTTGCCCCGAGTAGCAGGGCCCTTTGTGCCCTGGCGTAAAATCAAGGTGGCTTGTTGTCCAGGCTGAATCTGTTGACTTGGGCTGTGAGTTCTGCTCCCTGAAGCTAAGGGTGCCTGCTGTCCTCTGTCCTGCCCGCATCCCTCCTGGTGGCTGTCGCTGGCCACGCTTTGTGTTTCATGTATAGATAATCCTGAGGTGTCTCAGAAGAGGCTTCTCCCCACAAGGATACGTTTCCCTAAGAGTAACAGAATACAGACATGATAAATTAGCCAACAATGCCCTAAATTTATGTTCAATTTAATATTGAATATAAATATTTATAGGTCAAATGACTCACAGATATACGTATATAGCAGGTCAGTATTTTCTAAAAAAATCAAGAATTGCAAACGAAGAGAAAACTTATCAACTAAGATGAAGCCAGAAGTAAGGTCAGAAAGCAAAACACCTGCCCTAAGGCCCCCATTCCCTTGCTGCAAATGGGCCGCAAAATTGGTTTTAAGATTCCTGGAAGCTGTATCCGTTTGTTAGGACTGCAATGACAAAATACCCCAGACTGGAGCTTAAACAACAGATGTATTTTCTCACAGTTCTAGAGGCTAGAAGTCCAAGATCGGGATGTCTGCAAGGTCAGTTTCCTCTGAGGCCTCTCTCTGACTTGTATGTGGCTGTCTCCCCACTGTGTCCTCGCATGGTCTTCCCTCGGTGTGTCTGTGCCTACTCTCCTCTTGTAAGGGTACCGGTCATCCTGGATGAGCACCCACTCATAGGATCCCGTTTTAACCTTCATTACCTCTCTAAAGATCCTACCTCCAAATACAGGAACACTCTGATGTACTGGGGGTTAAGACATCCGCATATGAAGTTGGGCTGGAGAACATCTCAGCTACTGCTAACAGCCCACTGTGAGTGCAGCTCACATCAGTAGCCAAAAGCAGCAAAATGTGAGTCTGCTACAGGAGTCAGAGTTTTTGTGAAATAACCCAAAGCATTCTCCCAGCGGGAGCCCTGAGTCATGAGAGAAAATTCCCCCTTTGGCCTTTGACCCACAGACGTTGTGTGAGTCAGTAGTGGCCACCATTCCCGTAGCACACAGAGCAGTGGAGTTTCACGTGGCTTGTCCGTCCTCGCGTTCAGGAATTGCACACTCCCGAAGAGGAATTCGGTGAAATCGTGCACGCGAGAAGACTCCATAGCCTTTGCTAAAAGGCAGACGCCAGCTGCCCAATGAGAAGCCCAGCTCCAAGGGCCTTTGGGGTCCCGGGAAGAGCCCAGTGGTGCATTGAGAAGCCCCAGCTTATGAGCGGGGCTCTGAATTACACGTGAGATTTGGAAAAGCTGAGGAGGAGGGGCCGGCTTTCTAGCAGAGGTCGGGGGGAGGGAAACCCCAAGCAAAGGCAGGGGTAGGGTGGGCAAGTATGCCCACCGGCCTGGCCTCCCTGGGCCAGGGTCCCAGGGCTAGTGTCCCCCCCGGGGCCGTGTCCTCTAACCCAGCCTCCCTCTGTGTGTCCCCGCAGGGCTCTGGCTGAGAACATGGCCAATGGCATTGACGAGCTGATCGGCATTCCCTTCCCCAACCACAGCAGCGAGGTCCTGTGCAGCCTGAACGAGCAGCGGCATGACGGGCTGCTTTGCGACGTGCTCCTGGTGGTGCAGGAGCAGGAGTACCGCACCCACCGCTCCGTCCTGGCCGCCTGCAGCAAGTACTTCAAGAAGCTCTTCACGGCCGGCACCTTAGCCAGCCAGCCCTACGTCTACGAGATCGACTTTGTCCAGCCCGAGGCGCTGGCCGCCATCCTGGAGTTCGCCTACACCTCCACGCTCACCATCACCGCCGCCAACGTCAAGCACATCCTCAACGCCGCCAGGATGCTGGAGATCCAGTGCATCGTGAACGTGTGCCTGGAGATCATGGAGCCTGGGGGAGACGGGGGGGAGGAGGACGACAAGGAGGACGACGAGGATGATGAAGATGACGATGAGGAGGAGGACGAAGAGGAGGAGGAGGAAGAGGAGGAGGAGGAAGAGGAAGATGACACGGAGGATTTTGCTGATCAAGAAAACTTGCCCGACCCCCAGGACATCAACTGCCACCAAAGCCCTTCCAAGACAGACCACCTCTCGGAGAAGGCCTATTCGGACACACCCAGGGACTTCCCAGATTCCTTCCAGGCCGGCAGCCCCAGCCACCTGGGTGTGATCCGGGACTTCTCCATCGAATCTCTGCTGAGGGAGAACCTGTACCCCAAAGCCAACATCCCCGACAGGAGACCCTCCTTATCTCCATTCGCCCCGGACTTCTTTCCGCACCTCTGGCCAGGGGACTTCGGTGCCTTCGCCCAGCTGCCCGAGCAGCCCATGGACAATGGGCCCCTAGACCTGGTCATCAAGAACCGCAAGATCAAGGAGGAGGAGAAAGAGGAGCTTCCCCCACCCCCACCACCGCCCTTCCCCAATGACTTCTTCAAGGACGTGTTCCCGGACCTTCCCGGGGGGCCCCTGGGCCCCATCAAGGCAGAGAATGACTACGGTGCCTATCTCAACTTCCTGAGTGCCACCCACCTGGGGGGCCTCTTCCCACCCTGGCCGCTGGTGGAGGAGCGCAAGCTGAAGCCCAAGGCCTCTCAGCAGTGCCCCATCTGCCACAAAGTCATCATGGGGGCTGGGAAGCTGCCACGGCACATGCGGACCCACACCGGGGAGAAGCCATACATGTGTAACATCTGCGAGGTCCGCTTCACCAGGTGCGCACGGAGGCCTGTGGGTGCGAGGGGTGGGGTGGGGAGGGCCAGGGGCCACAGGGATGGAGAAAGACCCATGTCAGGGGAGATCCAACTGGGTCCTAGATGCACGGCAAGCTCATTGCCAGCACTGGTGCTAGACATTACCTGGTGATTTTCAAATATTTTCTTTTTTTTTAATTTTGTTTTTAAAATATGCAAGCAATACATGATATATTCTTTTTAAATTAATTAATTAATTTATTAATTTATTGGCTGAATTGGGTCTTCGTTGCTGCACATGGGCTCTCTCTAGTTGCCGTGAGTGGAGGCTACTCTTTGTTGCATTGTGCAATCTTCTCATAGCAGTTGGCTTCTCTTGTCGCAGAGCAGGGGCTCTAGGCATGTGGGCTTTAGTAGTTGCAGCACGTGGGCTCAATAGCTGTGGCTCATGGGCTCTAGAGCGCAGGCTCAGTAGTTGTGGCGCATGGGCTTAGTTGCTCCACGGCATGTGGGATCTTCCTGGACCAGAGCTCGAGCCTGTGTCCCCTGCATTGGCAGGCAGATTCTTAACCACTGCGCCACCAGGAAAGTTCCTCAAATATTTTCTTCTATATGCTATTCCATGGAAGGCCAAGATATAAAATAGATACGAGCAGAGCTGTCTGGTTAAGGCTGAAGTGGGGCCCTCAGCACCCACTGTAGATCCAGGGAAGCTGGTTTGAAGCTCCCCAATGGGGAGGATCCCCCCTTTAGAGCCCAGTCAGCATTCCAGGGCCTGTCCTGAGCGGATTACACATACTCTCACCCCGCTAGGCCCTGGAAGACAGGGAGGGCCGTGGCCTTTGTCCACAGATGGGTGATCCGTCTCCTGGTGGCTAGTCAGCTACTTATAAGCTCAGCTGGGAAATGGTAGAGCTGGGACTTGAATCCCAGGAAGACCCCTGTTGGCCCTTTCAGTCTTATTTTGGATCAGACCTAAAGGGTGGGCATCCCTCTATGTTCTTCCCCTTGACTGTCCATGTTAGGACGAGGGTTAACTTTATGCTGTTATAAAAGTTGAAATTTGAAATCAATACATGATAAGCCTTTCATTTCTCCTGGACTCCATCCCATTCAGCACATGTGTATTATGTACCTTCTCTGCACAGCAAGCTTTGTGGTCAGAACTGACTGGTGCGATGATGTGGGGTCCGATTTGTCCACTGCTAGGGTTCAATGGACCTCTTTTGGGGGGATATGGTCTGTTGGTGCCGACTGTGGTCACTGATATGAGGCTGACCTTCCTAGCCACGTCCACAGTGGGGAAGGTTCTGGTGAGTGCCCTGCATCCGGGCTTGCTCATTCCAGTGTGTCGGATGCGGACAGAGCCTGGCGTGTACCTGCCCTGGGACCGTGACTTCCTAGACCAGGTCCTTTCCCCACATGGCCCCTGTCCCCAACAAAGAACCTTTCTTGAGGAACCCACACTTATTCCAGTGGTGCTGCTGTCACCCCACATCCTCCTAACAGTTTATCTTTGAGACTTACTGGGGCTCATTCTGTTGGTTTTCGTCAGTGGGCCCAAAGTTTAGATTTTTGAGGATGGAGTGCAGTGTTTTGAATCAGGTTGATTGCCAAATCAGGGGCAATGCTTTTGGGGGAAAACAGAATGAGTCCTGTTAAGTAATGAGACTCACTCTCTTTGGTGGCTTGAAAACCGTATTTGAGGTTGCCAGAGAGGGTACAGGCATATGTTCAGATGACAATTGTGAAAACAGCTCTGCAGGCTCTTCCAGTGACTGCTTTGAAGGACAACACTGATTGTTTCCAAGGTGGCCTTGGGTTCCCTCGCAGCTGCTTCTGTGAAGGAAACCCCAGTAGTATCTCCCAGCTGCTCTGAGCTGACAGTGAATGGAGAATTTCCAGGTGCAGAGGGGCAGGGCCCCCCACACCCAGGGTGTGTCCCCTTTCACCCAGCAATGCTGACCTCAGGTGCTCGCTTCTCTTTTCGCTGCAGAGCAGCTGGCCCCAAAGTCAGGGAGATTCACCCCTTCTTGGGTGCCCCTCATTAATGGCCCTGCCACTGTAATGTTACCCCCACCTCCCACCCTTCTCTTTCTCCTGAATTCACCTCAGATCCACAGGACACCTTGTAAAGGCTTGACAAAAGCACAGGGATAACAGAAGGAAGGCAAACCAGAGCCCAGTCCAAATTCAAGTGCAGTTCATGCATCTGGAGCCAGGGGCTCTCCGCAGCCTGTGCCTCCAAGCCCGGCCCCCCGGGAATGACTTCAAGACATGGACACCCTTCGCAGGCCCGATCCAGAAAAGCCAGCCCCCGAGTCCTGCCATCTGGGCTCCACCTCCTTTGCTTGTCCACTGCACAGATGGCTGACACTGGGGACACCCCTCCCTGCAGGGGAGACCCACATCTGTGGCTTCAAGGGGATGTGCTGCATCTCAGGGTACCACACAGCGAGCCTGCCCCGCCCCCCACCGAGTCCCCATCTTCCTTCCCTCCCCCACTCCCCTCTGGGCCTTTCCCACACTCCGCTTTCTGTGAGCGCCACGCTGGTCTGTGTCCCTGCCTTCCCTAGGGAAAGTTTTAAACTTGGTCAGTCAAGACAGTCAGACATCTCACCCTCTTGACACCAGCACATCCTCTGCGTGGGCCTCCTGGTTTGGGCCTCAATGCTGTGTTGCATAGGAGGGTCGCATTCCAGAACCCTCCCTCCAGCACATTCCTGCTGATCACTCAGGGTGGCCTCTGTGCCTGCCGGCTCACCACCCCACCCCTCCAGGCCAGATCAGCCGTGGGGCAGTTCCGGCCATCCAGCTCCAGCCCCGCCCTCCCCCGGTTTAGGCCTGTTCAGCAGAATGACAGCCATCTGGGCCCCCAGGCCTGTCTCCAGCTGAAGCAGCTGCACTCCAGCTTCCATCCCCAACTCCCCTCACTTGGTTCCCACTGGGCACTGGCCTCCTGAGAAAGATCAGCAAAGCTCTGCCCCCGCCCCCTCCCAGGAGCAGAGATACCCAGAGTGGGGGGAGGCTGGAGGCAATTTTCTTGGCCTCCTCCCCTGGGGGTTTTGTGTCTCACTGTGGGCTGTGGCTGCCCGTGATGGACAACCCCCAACACCCCTCCCCATCACATTCTTCAGAATCACTGGTTCCTTGCCTCCCTCCTGCCCCCTCCCTGGAGCTGCCCTGCAGGATTCTTTTCTGTCTTCAAAGAGCCTCAACCCTGGCCTGTCCAGGTCGGGGTTGCCTGTAACTCTCCCTGTAGCCAAGTCCGCTCGCAGCCTTTCCACAGGGACCCCTTTGTGGCTGGCTTCTTGCAGCCCCCGTCCGCAGCACTGCCCTCCTTCCCCAGCTGAGGAAGCCTCTTCAGCAGCCACTTAGAGCAGCAGCTGCTGCCTCTTTGACTCGGAATTCCCAGACTCCCTTCCAAGGCAAAGCCACTCCCTGGGACTGGACCCCCCAAGGGGCTGAGGGACCCCGGACCTGCCGCCCTCACGTCCTCCTCTTGGACACTATTTCCCTTTCTGGGGCCCGAGTCTTTGCTTAATTTTAGCTGAGCGTCTGCTCTCCAGCCAGGCCTCCTTTCCTCTCTTCTTGAGGCTAAGCCCACTTCCCCTCCCTCCTGGGAGACATTGGAGCGACCTACCCTTCCCTGCAAGGTGGCCCTTTGGTCCACGCTCTGAGTTACGGCCTCCGATGTCTCCAGGCATGTCGACGCCCTGTGGGAACATCATTCCTGGTGACTTCAGCGTCACAACATGGTGGAGGGGCCTGGGGGTTCCTTCCAGCAGAGCCCCTCCTGCCCCTAAGGCCCCACTTCCTGCTCTCACCCTATGGGTCTCCAAGAAGGGACTGTGGTCCCCCACCAGCACGTGTTTATTCCTTGGGGTCAGAAATCTCACCTCCGAGTCGGCTCTAGATTTCAGCCAGTCCCACAGTTGTCCCACCACTGGTTTCTCCAGCTGTGAGACCCCCATGGAGCGCCAGGAAGGGCCTCAAAGTCTTCAACCAGACTGCGTATCTCTGGCCCCACGCTGTCCCCTCCTAGCTCTGGCCAGCGCCTGATCCCTGGACCCCAAGTCCCTCTGTCTGTGCCTGAGTCCATGTGTCCTCTCCCCTAGCCCGGTCCTAGGTCACCATTTTCTCCCTGAGGACGGCCGGGGCCTGTGCTGGCTGCAGAGGCAGCTCCTGATGAAACTGGCGCTGTGGCTCTGACTTGGGACAGAGAGACAGCTCCAGAACTCAGGGCAGAGGCAGTCTGGACCAAACTCCCCCCAGACCCTCCTCATCAGGAGTCCTTTACTTCTATTCCCAGAAAGTCTGGAAGCCCGGGCAGAAGGTCAGGATGACAGGGTGCTGCCTGAGGTGGCCCCTAGGATGGGCCTTGAAGAATGGGGAGCGAGTGGGCCAGGAAAGATGAGAAACTTTGTCCTCTCTGCGTGCAGAGGGATGCTGCTGCACTTGGTGGGGCTTTTCCCTACCCACTCACATCGCAGTCCCCCCCCCCCCTTGTCGTCCCAACCCCAGTCATCACTGCTAACTGGGCCTGGCCCGGGTCTGTGAAGACCTCAGAAGACTCTTAGTTGCTCCTGTCCTGCCACAGTGGTCCTTGAGTGCAGGCAGCATGTCGGGGGAGCACCTAGAGAGTATGGCTGGGCAGTCTTCCCTCCCAGACCCCCTGCACCCCATCCGCAGCCTGGCTCTCACACGTGCTCCAGCCATGTCTGGCAGGGCACGTGATGAAGTCAAGAAACTGCAACACTTGAGAAGAGACCAGCCCCTGAGACAATGGTGGTCCCATGAAGGAAAAGGATGGGCAACCTCTGTACCCCAAGAGGTCAATCGCTGATGAACCACAATTTTCCCCATCTCCACGGAATCCCCTGCTGACATCCCATAAAGGCTGCAGCTTATAGCCTCCAACCCCTGCCCTCAGTGCAAGCCAAATGCTGATTGCTCCATAGTGCCCAGCAGCTGTCTGCTGTCCAGACAAGGCCAGGAGCCTGGCTGCTGCTGCCTTTTTTTCTTTCTTTCTTTCTTTTTCTGTATTTTCTTCGTGGTTCTCCCACTCCTGGCAGCTCTCAGGACCTTATTAAGATGATGTAATGTCATTAGCAGTGGCAGCAGGAGGAGAATTTGTCTCAGACCATCAGGTTACCAGGAAGTCTGGGTGGATGGTGCTGGGAAAGCGTTATCCTCACTGGGAGCCTCCACGGGTCCCAGGACCCGGGCCTTTTCCTTCCATTCGAGGGAATAAGAGCACGAGGAGTGGCTCATCTTTCCCGATGATGAGCTCTCCGAGCTGGAAGGGGGCGTGCCGATCAAGACTTCTGTGCCTGTGACCTGGGCTGGGTCCCTGGTGCGGGGTGAAGGGATGAGATGGCAGACAAGGGGACAGGGCCAGGAAGGAGCACGTCAGATTTGGACTGGGTAGTCCTGAGAAGTGTCCCTGCACCAGCAGGTCATGGCCTTGAGCACCCACTGTACATTCAATGGTGAGCACCAGCCAGAATTCCAAAGCATCTGACAAGTTCTTATCCAAGCAGGTTCCAGTACCATGCGGGCCACGCGCTGAATGAGGGTGGAGAGAGCAGGGCCTGGCATGCGGGGAACACAGAGTCCCAGGGACTGCAGCCCCTTGGAAAGGGCACCGCAGTGGTGACCCAGAACCCCAGCTTCAGGGCCTCTAACTAGCTGGGTGACTGTGTGATCTGCCTCTAACTGGCTGTGTGACTGTGATCTGCCTCTAACTGGCTGTGTGACTTTGGCCAAGCCTCCTCCCCTCTCTGGGCCTCGGTTTCCCCGTGTGTCACATGAGGAGGTTGGAGCAGGTGCTCCCTAAATTCACACCCCGTTTTTATGACCCCATGTATTGCCCAAGATCAGGAAAGCTCTGGACACATTTTGCCTCTGCTTCCTCATGAGAATGATGGGAACGCTGACTTCACAGGCTTTAGCGAGATACGGCATAACCCCTTGCACAGTTGTGCCCTGATCCGAGCTCACAATGAGCACTGACAGGAACGTCCCTGAGCCTGAGTCCCTTTTTGGCCTCTGCTGGGGCCAGCGCTCCTTGCCGGTGCATTCGCCACCTCCTGCATCACCTTGCTCTCTAGATGCCTAACAAGACAGGGTCCCAGGAGCCGGGGACAGGGCGGTAACTCCACAGGCATGAGAGGCAGCTAAGGGAAACAGCACACATGATGGCCCTGCCCTGGGAATAACAGGCATGGAAAATAAAGGCGGCAAAGACAGCCTCTGAATGGGTGTTCCCATCTGCCAGGAGCACCTGTGTGGTTGAGTTGGGAACACAGAGTGCAGAGAGACTGGGCCCCCAGGCCTCGGGACTTGCTGGGAGGGCAGTGCGGATACGTGTGCGGCCATCAGACGGCAGAAGATGATGCTGACACATCGTCCTCTGTTGCTCCCTCCTTGCCCCTGGAGTGACCTGCGTCGGGCTGCAGTGTTCAAGGGCTCTGGAAGGTCAGGGCCAGGGATGGGACCTGGGAGGACAGGGAAGGGTTTATGAAAGACTGCACTTGAGTCTGACTCTGAAGGATCAGGGGGATTGGGAGTGGTAGACATTTTAGGCAGGGCAGTTTGCAAGAGTAAACTCAGAGATGAAGGACGTGAGTGCAGGGAAGAGGAGGGCTTGCAGCTGGGACGGAAGGAGCACACACGCTGGCATCTAGGCTTGGACATCTGGTGGGAACCTAAGGGTGGAGCATTGTGTCCAAACACAAGATATGCACAGAAGGGAAAGGAGCCAGGGCTTACTAGCCATCCATCCTATAATATGGCAGGCTCTGAGCTAGGGGAGCTGGTGGTCCAGTTCAGGCCAGCAGAGATTCAAAGATGCAAAGCTGACCAGAGCATGGCCCGCTAGGGGAACAGCGTGTCCATGTAGTGTGTGGCTACGGTACTATGGGGAGAGACCAGGGGCTGGCAAAGGAAATGGGGGTGATTATTTTTTCCAGCTTTATTGAGATATATTTGACATATAACACTGTGTAAGCTTCAGGTATACAACGGTGATGATTTGACACGCATACATATTGTGAAATGATTACCACAATCATGTTAGTTAGCAAACCCATCACTTCACTTCGTTACCTTTTGTGTGTGTGGTGAGAATATTTAAGATATACTCCCTTAATAACTTGCAAATCTACAATAAACACAGTATTGTTCCCTACAGTCACCAAGGGTCCCCAGATATTATTCCTTTATCACTGGAAGGGGTGAGCTTGTAAGGAGACTTCAAAGCCATGCTAAGGGGTAAGTTAGCACATAGGCCATTGGACAGGGTTGGGGGGGCTTGGACGATTTTAAGGGGGACCACCAGACCCCCGGTCCTGAAAGAAAGTGACTAAGAGCTCAGCTGCTAAGAGTCAGGCTGTAACATTCCAACTTCTCTCATGATGCCTCTGCCAGCAGATCAGATGCATAAAGGAACAAGGGTAGAAGAGCCATAATAAATGAAGCCAGCCAGCGAGAAAGAGATTCAGTATTAGCCCATGACCCGGATGCAAACACTCTCAGAACACCAAAGGTCAAAATGGTACAGCCCAGTCTCCCATTTTAAAGGTCAGGAAACTGAGGCCCAGGGCAGCTAAGGACCTGGTCCGATTCTTAAAGTATGCCGCGCCCGGGCCCAGCTCTGCCAACACACATGCATATGACATCCACATGGAAAGGTCGTTACAGAAATAAGAAGACTGTGCGACCTTAGAAAGCCACTCCCTCCCTGGGAATGGGTTGGGTTAGATCAGTATTTTCAAGGTCCTGGGAAGCATACTGCTAGCCATGCAGGTTACTGGGCCCCCTGATTCAGATGTGCTCCTGCTAAACTAGATGCTGTCTAAATTTTTTCCAGGACTAACTTATGAGCTTTGTCCACTCCCCTCCCCCCTGCTCCCATGAAAAGTCTCTGCTGGGGACAGCGCTTCTGCCCAGGCTGAGCTGTTCACACAGCTTGGCCCAGCCTCTGGCCCCAGAGACGGAAGGCTGGTGGCAGATGCCCAGGGGTGATTGCTTGGGCTGCACTTTCTGAGGCAGCCCTTACAGGCCTCAGGCTGGGAACACTCAAGATGAAAATCCTCAGAAGAGCTTGCAAGCAAATCACTCCCCAGATAGCCCTCTAGGCCCCTCTGCCCCTCACCGGCTGGTACCTTTGGGAAAGTTGTTTGACATCTCTGAGCCCTCAGCTCTTCCTTAGTCCAAGTGAGGAAATTAATCCAGGCGAGCTCATGCAAACCCAGATTCCTGGTCAGTAGGAATTGATGTCTAGCCCTAGGTTCAACTTTGCACAGAGAGGTTAAGTAATTTGCCTAAAGGTCACCCAGCAAGTTAGTGGGGGGTCTGCAGCTAGAGCAGGGGCTCCCACACCCCCAGTGGGGGCCCCTCCCCTGCACTATACCTTGCCTGTGAATAATGACCTTCCAGGGTCATTGCAATAGTGTCTTCGCCTGCCCACAGCAGGCGCTCAATGACAGGAAGTTATAGTCACCTTCTCAGCACTTCTCACACACTTGGGCCAGTCACTGCTGAAGTGTGATTTATTTTAGATGCCCTAATGAAAAGCTCGGGAGAAGCAGTGCATATTGAAAGGAGGCCCTTGACATTTGAAGATTTACCATTTGCATTGTCCGTTATTTGAGGGTGACCCTCAGGGTCAATACTGTTAAATATATATAATCGTAATTTTTAAAAAAATCTACCATATAAGGTTGTAGTGAGGATTGCATGAGATGATGTAAAGCCCCACTGGTGACTCTCAGCTGACCCTCCACCAGGCCCTGGTGAGGGTGTGAGTCCCTCAGCCAGTGAGGGAGGCTAGCCAACCACCTAGCATGAGGGTTTCATCAGAGCCTGAGCGAACGTGTGGAGTCCCAAGACATATTCCCCGGGACTGTGTAGCATCACTCTAGGGGTACAAATAGCACTCTGCACCCCACCCCTACATTTTCACACAGGCCACAGTGCAGTGCTGCAGAAAGAGGCCTAGGCTGTTCTAGTCCCAGCTCTACCATTACTTTCCCGGTGACCTTAGGGACTTTACCTCCCTGGGCCTCAGTCTGCCCACCAGCCAAGTGAAGGATTAACCTAGGCCGGTGCTTCTCAGACCACCAGCAGCAGCAGCATCTGGCAACTTATTCAAAATGCAAATTCTCTGCTCTCTCCTCCACCCCCACCCCACCCACCGCAGACCTATGGACAGGCTGTCTGGGAGTGGGGGCCAGCATTCTGTGTTTCATCCAACCCTGATAATGGGTCATAAGTTTGAGACCCACTGGCTAGGATGCTTTCTAAGGCCTCTTCCTGCTCAAAAATCCAGTCACCTGGATGAAATGTGGGTTACAGAGGCTGTAAGAGCAGCATGCTGGTAGAGGAAGGGCGCATGAGATGTCACAGCCAGGTACTTACTGTGCAGCCTGGGGGCAGCTGGTGGGTTGTGGGAAGGGCAGGGACGGGGCTGGGGAGGAGGATCTGGTGTGTGGAGGACACCAACTCTCCCTTCCCCCTCCCTGCCCACCCGACTCTCCACCCCCACCTCCCATGGGCCCTCCAGGGAGCCCAGGTGAGAGAGACGGATCTGTCCTCTTGGTCCTTCTCCCCTGGTCCCTGCCACTCCTGAATGTCCTTTTCTCTCCTGCCCCACCCCTGGGGAACTAGCCAGAAAATGAGAGCCAGTGAGACCTCTAGTGGTCAGGGGACACCAGGAGACCAGGACCCGCTCCTGCTGTCCTGGGGTTATGTTGAGGGTGTTTAAATCTGGCCGGTTTAGGGTGGATGCCTGCACTCCACATCTGCTCCAACCTCAAACCCGAGCCAAAAATGACAGGCAGACGCTCCACCCAAGCCACACCTGCAGGGAGGAGGTGGGAGGCTGGACACAGCTTCCTGGCCTGCCGGGCCTGGTCAAGGAAGGCTGCAGAAGGATCCCGAGAGTTCTCAAAGTTCAACTTCCTCCACTTTTGTGAAGCCAAAAGGCTCCTTTAGCTGGTTTGTGCAGCATTTAGTCTTTAGGAAAACAGCCTTGGGATGTCGGTATTGCTTTCAACACCACCAAGAGGTGTGCTGAATCTAGCTCAACACAAACCCAAATTTCTCTCCATCATCTGTGGACAATAGGAATTAATGTCTCGTGCTAGATTCAGGTCTGTGCAGGGAGGTTAAGTAACTCATCTAAGGTCACCCAGCACGTTAGCAGTGGGTCTGCAGCTGGAGCAGGGACTCCCACACCCGCCATGGGAGCCACACCCCCACATCATACCTTGCCTCTGAATAATACCACTTAAACCCTGAAAAGCTTTGCCCTAGCTTAGGCTGCATTCTTGTTGCACCTGGCTCTTTTGTAAACCCTGGAATTGTCTGCAGACAAAGAGGAGGGTCCAGGGCTGGGGCTGAGAAACCACAGTGCAGGAGACTTGAACAAGGTGTACCTGATCCCTGTAGCCTCCCAGATTCGTGCTGAGGACAGACAGGTCTCAACAGCCCAGGGGCTGGGATGGGACTGGGTGAACCGGAAGGGAAGACCCCGTTGCCTGGAGAGAGTGCAACTGAAGGTCCAATCCAGTATCAGAAGTGGCTGCCCCATTGGAGGACTAATGAAAGACTGCTGACTTTCGGGGCCTATGTCCCCATCAAGTCTATTTTCCAGGCCCTGACAGAGTGGGCACTTCATTCTTCTGAGCTTATGTGTAAAAGGTGCTCTGGAATGGCAGCGACCTTTCTGGAACCCAGCCTCTGATCCCCTCTCTACCCCAGGGGAGGAGCCACACGTGTTTGGGGTGGCACAGTAGTTGAAGGTAAATTCTAGCAGAGGTCCCATTCTGGGGGGTTGACACCACGGCACTAGGGAGCCTTAGCGGGTTCTGGAGGAAGGGGAGCACAGAGTGAGGAGCGGCTCCTGGGGTTCCCTGCAGGGACTGACTCTGGCTCTGCCTTGCAGGCAAGACAAGCTGAAGATCCACATGAGAAAGCACACGGGGGAGCGGCCCTACCTGTGCATCCACTGCAACGCCAAGTTCGTGCACAACTACGACCTCAAGAACCACATGCGCATCCACACGGGCGTGCGGCCCTACCAGTGCGAGTTCTGCTACAAGAGCTTCACGCGCTCCGACCACCTGCACCGCCACATCAAGCGCCAGAGCTGCCGCATGGCGCGGCCCCGGCGCGGCCGCAAGCCCGCCGCCTGGAGGGCCGCCAGCCTGCTCTTCGGGCCCGGCGGCCCGACCCCGGAGAAGGCGGCCTTCGTCATGCCGCCCGCGCTGGGTGACGTGGGCGGCCACCTGGGCGGGGCCGCCGTGTGCCTCCCGGGCCCCAGCCCCGCCAAGCACTTCCTGGCGGCGCCCAAGGGCGCGCTGAGCCTGCAGGAGCTGGAGCGGCAGTTCGAGGAGACCCAGATGAAGCTGTTCGGCCGCGCCCAGCTCGAGGCCGAGCGGAACGCGGGGGGCCTCTTGGCCTTCGCGCTGGCCGAGAACGTGGCTGCCGCGCGGCCCTACTTCCCGCTGCCCGACCCGTGGGCCGCGGGCCTGGCCGGCCTCCCCGGGCTTGCCGGCCTCAATCACGTGGCCTCCATGTCCGAAGCCAACAACTAGGCTGGTCCTCGTCAACCCCAGTCCTCCTTCCCCGTCCTCTCCCAGGCCCACCTGCCCCATCCAATGGGTCTGAACTTTTTATTTCAGAAGGAGAAAGGAAAAAAGCAAACAGCAGCAGCAGTAGTATTTTCTGGGCCTCCTGAGGCAGTTGCCTCCCCTTTGCTGGTGTCTGAGATGGGCGACCCCTCCCAAAAGGCCTGGCCTCTCCCTGGCTGCCTCTTGGCTCTCATACAGAAATTCACAGGGGCCCATGCTACAGAGGAGGCCCCAGGCCGGGTGTCCAGGAGCACTTTGCAGCTGTGTGGGGCTAGAAGGAGGGAGGTGGCTGGGCCAGAGGCAGATGGGATAGAGCAGGATGAAGGCAGGGGCCTGAGACCCACATCCTGTGAGCCCCACGGCACTATGGCAGAGTCCCTACTGTCACTGTTCCAATGGGGCATTTTTCCCACCTCCAGTGCGCCTGGGATCCTTAGGGGAAATGCCCTCTTGGCAGGGAGGCCTCCTGGAGTCAGGAGTGAGGCTTCTGGAGTCAGGAGTGAGGCTCCTGGAGTCCGGGCCCATTTTTCCCTCCCTGTCCTGTGACCTCGGACAGGTCAGCCCTCTGTACCCCAGTTTCACCCTCCTGTGAAAGGGGGCTGGTAATTTCCTTTCCCCCTCCCACCCACGCACACACTCATATGTGCCCATCCCTCCAGAGAGAAGCTTTGAGAGAACAGACACTTTGCACTCCTAATGTCCCTGGTGACACTGTCTGTTTTACTGGACCTAGTTTTATCACATCCGCCTCTATGCTAGCACAGGTGAGAACTGTGGCCAAACTAGACGGGGCGACAGAGGAAAAGGGCTGGGGTGGGGCTTGGCCACAGCGCCCAGGAAGCTTTTGGCATTTCCAAATCCTCCCCTCCCCTCTGGGCGGGCCACTGTGCACAGCTGGGGACGACCATCTAGCATTGTCCCCACCTCCACACGCCCCCTCCAATGCCATAAGGAGTCTTTCAGGACTCCTGGGGCCAACACAGAACGAATGGGGGCCACCTGTTAACACCTGGCAACTGCCTCCCTCCGCCTGATGCCCAGTAACAGACAAAACGCCCAGTTATGCAGGCGTATGTTTGCTTTTCAGATGCGGGCCCCTCGGGACTTTGGTGTTGCTGTGTTTGAACACCCTCAACTCCTCCCTGGTCCCCCAGGGAGGACGCTGGGTGTCCAGTGGGGGACGTCAGAGCCTTGGCTCCGGTATGGGCTTGGAGGGCTGTGTGAGGGAGGGCTGTCCACACACTCTCCCTGGCTCTCCAGTTTGTAGCCAGTCCTGAGAAGGAAGACAGCTCTGCTGGCCCAGTGCCTTCCTGATCTCTCCCTTGTCCTGCCCGTCCCTCCCTTTTCTTGCTGAGTTTGCTTTTGTTTCTCAGTAGCCCAGAGAAGGGAGGAGAGTTCATCTGTGCAGATGGCCCAGGGCTGGTGTCCCCAATCCAGGAGCTGTGAACACAGAGACAGGCTCTTCCTATTGCCTTGGCTTCTTCCTGAGCAAACACAAAAAACAAAAAGGCCAGAGAAGACCGCAGACTCTGTCACTCTCCCAGCTCCCCCACCCCAAACCCCAAGAGACCCCTGACTCCGCACACCACCAGATGCCCTTTCAGCCAGAGGGAACTGTTGCTGACACCCTCTTGTCCTCAGATGTCATCTGCTGGGCAGCCGCCTCTCGGATTCCTGTCTCCATTTCTGACCCTCGCTTCTGGGACCCACCAGCCGACGTGCCCATGTCCCTACCTCAGCCAAGGGAATGGGGCTGACCCAAACTTTAAGAGAAAACAGGAAAAATGAACAAATTAGAATCCAGTGGTGTTGGGGCTTTTGTTTATTTTGTAAAGGTAACGACTTCTTATAAACTCAATTTTTCAGACAACTGGTTAGTTCTTTTTGTTTTCTCTTGGCTGCAGTTTGGAGTTGTATGTTGTGAAATATCCAAAGATGTCAAGTACTGTATGATCAAGAACTTGAAGCAAATGGGTCGTGGGGGTAGGGATGGTTGTGTTTTGTTTTGTTTCCCTTTTTTTTTTTTTTTTGGATGTTTCGATTTCCCTGTCTGTCTCTGGGAGAACTTTGGAATTTTTTCTATTTATATCTTTTTTTATGTGATTGCTTTATGTAAAATGACACTCAACAAGGTTTGCCTTAGTGTTTCAAGGGACAATCTTCCATAACTTTGGTCGCACGCCGTATCCCGCCGAGAAAAACTCTCAGCTAATTTTCTGGCCTATTTATTAAACAGTATTAATTGACTTGATTAAACGATATTGAGAGTTGCACTTCTGTGAGAGGTGACAGCCACAAGGCAATCTGTAGACATTCGTGGCTTAAGAGTTTGACAGCTGGGTGTCACAAACTGATAAAAATGTCGAAGACACCTTGCTAAAAAACACAAATCTTTGACCCTTATTTAATCATGTGAGGGACAGCATTTTAAGTAAAAGAAAGCCACCCATACTCAACTCCCTGGTTCAGGTTGATTCCCTTTCGCATTGTCATTGCGGTGTCGGTGGGTGGTTTTGTGATGGGGAGGCCAGGATGCAGATCATCAGTGGTCCCCTACATTTTCAGTTTGTAAGGCTCTGCTTGATCATAAGCTTTTGGGTATCTGTGATTCTAAGTGTGAGTTATATGTGTGTGTGTGTGTGTGTGTTTATGTGTGTAGGTACAGCCTGTGGTGTGTGAACAAGGGAGAGTCGAAGGGTAGCTGACCATTTCAACACATCAGTCCTACCAGTTCCCTGGCCTGGAGTCCAGAGCAGCCTCTGGCTGGCCTTGCTACTGTCTCGGCCTTTTTCCTTTTATTCCTTGGCACTGAAGTTGGACTTCTCTTCCTCGTTCACCTGATCGTCTTTCCCAAACAGGGAACACTAGACCCTGAAGGAGGTGAGAAAATATGCTGTTGTCATTTAGTGGTGTCGACTCTACTCAGAACCCTGAGCACAGACTCTTTGAGTAAAATTGGTCTTCGAACTGCTTTTTCTGTATAACCAAGGGTTAACCCAGAGCCACTTTTCTGTGTTCAGATCCCCTTTCTTGCCATAGTAAGCACTCTTATAGACCCAATGCAGCACTTCTCAGTACAGGGAGAAGAGCGGATCTGAGTTTCAAATCTGGGCTCCAAGCTGTGTGTCCTCAGGCTAATCGCTTCCCTACCTTGGTCCTCACTTGCTTCATTCTAATAGCAAAGGAGATTGAGTTTCTCCAAGAAACTCAAGAACTTAGAGCCTCTCCAAGTTTTCTGCCCAACTCAAACACCCCTCAGCCAAGGGGGGCCGGCCAGTTGGGGGACTGGGAACTGAATTCTAAAGAAATAGCCTGAAGCAACCTTCCCGTAGTGTAAAACTCCTCTGACATCTCAGGTTGTGGCTTTGAAATTCATGCTTCTATATTCTATTACATAATAGACATGCATTTGTCTTAATATAAAAATATCATCTTGAGTATTACTTGCCTTTTCCCCAGGATCTTCTAGTAAAGTCAGTGTCCCTTGGCTACCCTGCAGCTTGGAGAGGCCTGAGTTCATGGCTGACTGAGGGCTTGAGGGCACGGCCCGGTGCAAGGAATGTAAGGCCAGCTACTCGTCAGGATTCCGCTCAGCTCATGTATTCTAGCGTCATTGGGTCCTCATTCTGGGGGTGAGTATCCACTGAGGGCCAGAGGTGAATATGGGGAGGGGTAGGGAAGTAGGCCCGCTGGGCCCTGACCTCTGTGGGCTCCTGAGCTTCTCACGTGCGTAAAGTCTCCTCTAGTTCTGGCCAGGCAGGTGTTTCACGCAGGACATGGTTTGCTCCCTCGGACCCCAACGTGCTAAAGGAGTTGGGGTGCTGACAGCAAAGGGAACTTCAGTAGAGGGGGAGGGACAAAAAGGAGGATGAAGCCACTGAGGACAGGCCAGAGAAGCAGGTGCCTGTTAACCTGGAGATGAAGGCTTAAGACACATTAGAACAGGCCTTGGAACTTCTAGAGGTCTGTCAGGGAGAGGAAGGATCTTACCAAAAGTTTGGCCAACTCAAACCAAAAGGAGAGAGATTCCAGGAGAGAGCTGGGTGCCCAGAGGAAGGAAGATAACTTCCTAACGTGTGGAGCTGTCCTAAAGGGGAATGAGGTCCCTTCCGAGGGAGTGAGCTCTCGGTCCTTGGAAGGGTTTAACATCACCTTTCAAGAGTGGGGAGATTCCTGCATGGAAGGAGGTGCTTTCTAGATGGCCCGTTCCTTGGGTCACTTCCATCTGATTTGTGAAAAGGAGAATATATTATATATCTTCATATGACCATGGAAGAAGGACTGTACCAGGGAGATGAGTGACACGTGAAAAAGACAAGTGGGGACACCTTCACAAAACTCAACTTGGTGGCATATGGCTGCCCGCTGCCACCCTTCAGCCCCTCCCCCGGTGGCCGACAGCAACTCGGGGCCAGAGAAACAGGACTCTGTGTAGAGAAAGCCCTGATTTATTTTGAAACCCCAGAGATGTGACAGGAGAACAGTAATGAACCAACAGGAAGTAAGACTGTCTGTCATCTCAAGCCTTCACCTGAGCCCAGGGCCTGCACTTCCCGAGGGGAGCAAAGGTCTCCACTTGCAGGCCTGCAGAGGTCCCTGCCCTGTCCCGGCACACCTCTCCACAGACCCCATCCTCCTGTCCTGGGAACCAGCTCTTTCTGCCTGCGGTCCTCTGAGCATTTCCAGAAACAGGCACAACTGGATTTCCCCTTTGCATACACTTTCCCGTCTGAGACCTGGGTGGAGTGAGGGCTTCTGAAGGGAAAGTGAGAACGGGACAGGGAGGCCTCCTTGGCCAGTTCCCCTCATCTGGAAAGTCTGTCACTCAGCCAGGAGCATGGAGTCAGGAAACCCTGCGGGAGGGAAATGAAACCTGCAGGCAGAGGGTCCGAGGCCCCTGGAGACCAGGGACAGATTCTGGAATCAAGGATGTTTGTACCCAGTGGCCCTACCTCCCAGCCCCACCAGTGACCACCCCCCCCCCCCGCCCCTGGTTCCCCTTCCCCCTCCACTTCCCTTCAGAATGTGGGCGCGCTCTCTCTCCTCTGCCCTCCCCTCTGTCCAAACCCTGATAGGAGCCACGATGGGCGAACACGACTCACGGGCTCCCTCTTTCGGCCTCTGCAGCCCCTGCTCCTTGCTCAAGGTGGAAGGAAAGGCCCCAGTAAAGCGATGTCAGGCCCCAAGCAGCAAATGAGGGTGGCTGATTTGGACAGATGGTCTTGAAGTCAGACAGGTGGGCAGGTACCAGCCTTCCCTGGCCTCCCAGCCCTCCCTCCTCTCCCCTCCCTGCTCCGGGCACCAAGGGGAAGGGGATGCGGGAAGTGAGCAAACAGCTTCTTTCCTCCTTTTAGGTTTGAAGCTCTGAGGATGGAGTCAAACGTGCATTTCCAGCAATTGATGGGGAGAGAAATCCCTGGGGAGGCTCTGCTCATTTTTCCCTCCTTGCCACACCCTGGGCAGGGGTAGCTGTGACCTTGAGGGGCAGCCCCACAGGGCCTAACCAAAACACATAGGCCCAGAAGTAGCCTAATAAATAAGGACGACATCTCAAATCTGGACAATTCTGGAAAACCTCAAAACTGATCACTTTATCTGCACCAGACATGTACACACACATACACACACACAGTCATCAGACTAGTGATACACAGGCTGATGTCATCCCTCCTTGTAACAATAGGAGACCCAGCAGCAAACCAATAAGACCCAGCAAAGTCGTTTTCCCCACAAATCTCCCCGCTGGAATATTTATAACACACACTCTCATTTCCATCCTTGTGGTTCCTCTATTTAACCATGAACTCTGAGCCTGACAACTAGAGCAAAAGAATAAACAAATAAGTTTCTGGAATAAGGAAGGAAGACAGGGTGAATCAGATCCTGTTCCCGTGTTCCTCTAAAAATGTATAAATTAACCACCAACCCTCTAAGTAACGTAAGTCTTTATGCCCCTGGGAGACACTTACCTCCATTGGTCAGCTGGTGCTTAGCCTATGAGGCACGTGTTATTATCCCCATTTGTATCAACTGTGGTTCTTAGTCAAACGCCAGACCCCACCTCACATAGCTGAAGTAGAAAAGGCAATTATTAAAGGAAATTAAGTCCTTAATAGAATCTGCACAAAGTCCAAAGAGTCAGGCTTGCAGGGCCACCAAGCTCAGTTGTGCAGGTTGCATACTGCACAACACAGCTTTTGAAGGGGCGCCATTCACACCCTAGACAGGTTTGCATATTTGTTATTACAAGTACTAGATATCTACATCACAGCAATTTCCCAGCAAATGGCAGTAAAGTGTCTGGAAGGGATGCCCTTGTCTAATTTGCACAAAGTCCATGGCCTGGAAGCCAGGAACCCAGAATGGCCCCCAAATCACACTGTGGCCAGATGCTCCAGCAGAGACTTGCTAGCTGCTGCTGCTGATGGTGGTGGTGATGATGACAGGCCCAGACACCACAGCTCACCCCACTGACACCAGGCTGGGGACACGTGACTCTGCCACACGGCCCACTCTCTACCACCATTCTCCCCAGAAAACTGATTCGACACATTTGCACTTCCTCCTGTTGCTCTAGTCCTGGTGCATCTGATTAGAAAAGCTCAGGCCCCATGCCTCAGCCTAACTGCAGGCCAACCGGAGAAGGACGCTTCTGGCTTATACCCTGAGAAGGAAGGATTCAGGATGCAAATTCTCCAAACAGAGAAAGAGTTTTAATAAAGTTGGGTGGCTTGAGAACATGTCACGTACCCATGAAGTATTTTGCAGAGGAGGGGCCCAAAGCTCAAAGTGGCAAAACCGTGAGGACAAGGCTACAGGGTGAGCTCGTGCAGACTCAGGGCTGGAAGCTCAGTCCGCTGACTCCTGGTCACGGCACTGTGCTGTCCCCTTAGAAGCGGAGGCCCAGGATGAGGCAAGGACCCCAGGGAGCAGAAGTCTGTTCAGACAGAGCTCATACGGGCCGCTTCCTCTAGGCACCTCAGCCCTCTGCAGCTCTGGTAATCATCACAGTTTCACCCTCCCCGAGCCTATGAAACATTCAAAGCTGCCTTTCCAGGCAGTAAGCTTCGTCAGCGTGGATCCTTTGTCCCCTTTCTCCCTCACTGATATAGCCGTCTCTGCTTTCTTGTTACATCCGGGCACCCGGAACACTAACCCACACTTCTCTGCTCTTTCGCTGCCCCATGGTGAGCCTTCCTCCTCAAGATGGGTTTCCGACCTGAATCTGCACAGCAGAGCCTGCGTGCGTGTTTTAATGAAAACGGTCTTTTGTTTTGCCATTTCAACATCACTCCTGTAGGAGCCGCACTCTGAAATGCGAAAGTACATCTTCATTTTCTGATGGCTGGGATGTCCTACATAGGTGGGCCTTTGTGGGAGAGGGTGGTGTAGCAGCTGGGGGAAGAGAGGGTGGCGCAGCAAGAGAGAACCTAGCAAAATGTGCCAAAGGGACACCCTGAGGGAGACAGGGGCCCACTGCCTTACTTCCTCCTCCAGAGGGAGCTCCTGGTATCTGGAAAGGATTCAGAAGGCTCCTTTCCCGTTTGCACTTAGGGCCGGCCCTCTGCCCGGGAGTTGGGGGGAGGGGGGAGTGCGGGGGCGAGGGGGAGCGGGGCGTGTTACTGAGCATCCTTGTTCATAGAGAGGAGGTGATAACATCTACTTGGGGGGCTCTGATGGGGCCAGAGAGGCCATGGGGAACACCAGCCCCGCCTGCCACAAACAGATGCTCAATCAGTGTTGATTTCCTTTCTTCTTTCTTCTGTGATCCATCAATGGCATTTTAAATAATCGTGTTTATTTATGTTTCCTTACCTTTTTCCTTTTGCTTATTCTTCAAATGGAAAAGGAAGGAGGGAGGGAGGAAAGAAAGAAGGAAGGAGGGAAGAGGGGAGGGGCGGAGGGAGAGGGGAGGGAGGGAAGAGCAGAGCTGCACACATTACTTATCCCAGTGATTATCTGAGTTGTTGTTTTGGATAATCTGATGATGATGGTTAATCAATTGCCAGTTCCTGTGGGAAAGCTGGGAGAAGGAAGTGACAAGGACATCCTCTTTTTAAATCAGAATGATTGAGCTGGTAATTTCTCAGGGCTTGCCTGGCATGTAAAGCTGTTTGAAGACACCCAGGGAGACCCACTCCACTGCAGAAGCGTGATTACATGTGACTGGGCCTCTTCTACAGATGCTGCCAGCGTACCGCCCAACCTCCCTCAGCTCCCAGGGCACAAGCAGGGACCACTTGGGGGCTGACAGCGACTGGCACTCTACATTGGGGGCATGGGGGAGGGGGGGGCCTGCCAGAGCAGGTGTATTGAATTAAGAAGATGCAGATTGTGACCTGCTGAATGAAGAGGCAAAAGCCACCCACACGGGGGCAGCAGGGAGCTCCCTGGGATCGTTTTGGTTGAAGGTGCAGTTGTAAAACACCCACACAAAGGAAGTAAAGTCACACGATTCATTACTTACAAATCCCGGAAATGGGGTGGGGGGTGAGCTGGGGGGAGGGCCATCCTCTGTCCCCGGTTGTGAGCGAGCAGGAGAGGCGAGCAGGGAGCAAGCCCCTAGTACTTACACGGTGGTTAGGGGACCTCACTAACTTTTTATGACCTTAACTCTAACCCCAGGGAAAGCAAAGCAGGAACTTGGGGTCCTTATGTAAATGCCCAGACTCCGGGTGCGAGCAGGGTTGTCATGCTGTAAAATGCCTAGACAACAACTCAGAAGAGCTGTGTTCTCAACACACGCACACACACACCCACACCCACACACACACACCCCCACACCCACCCACACACACACACACACGTGTAGGGTAGAGGTGAGCAGAGGCCACGTGCCAGGGCCACACACCAGGAAAGAAGGACTCATGATTTCAGAACTGGATGCTGAAGAGTTAGGTTTGGAAAGGTAGGAAGGGTCACCAGTCCTGCCCTCTAACCTGGAAGCCAGGCGGCTGCCCTGGCCCAATGTTTAAAAGGCTCTCCCTGGGGCACGGATTCTAACGAGTTGTGCCCCTTCTAGATAGTTCATGCACAGGGGATCAAGGACCCCTCAATTCCCTGTCCTAACAGCCTCAAGCCCGCTCCCAGCTCCTGCATGGACCTCTCCCTGCGGTAGGAGTTAGATGGGCTCCAGGCTAGGCATTTACAACTGGCCTGTTCACATCTCTGGGGTGAGAAGAAGATGAGCTCCAGGCCAGACATCCATTACCAGCTCCCTGATTACATTTCCTAAGGCAAGAGACAGCTGGGCTCCGGATTACATAATTAGGACTGGACCCCTGTTTATATTTTGAGATTTGCACGTCAATATAAGAAATGGCAACAGGAATAGGGTAAATAACTGGACATTTGGACACTTTTATGGCAGGGACAGAGAGGGGCTAACCCTATTAATAGATCAAGAGGTCATACACTCCCCATCTTTGGGACAAGGGAGACACTACGCATGCGTAAAAGCCGTCATGGGGTCAAAAAGGCAGGGGATGCCAGACCATAATAAGTCTTGCTATCTCTCTCCCAGAGGCCTTTGCGATAGGATCCATCTTAATTGAGGGGTGCGTGGGAGGGCCAAGGGGAGGGCCAAGAGGCAAATTAACCCTGGGGTCAAGACAATATGTTTGGCCAAGAAGGAGACAAAGACCCAGAAGACTACCCCTTTATAAAGAATTTAAACTCCCCAAAAGCTCGACTCGGGGGACTCTCTCCCTGAGTTCGCCCGTGCACCTTTCGGCATGTACTTTGCTTTTCCAATAAACTTTTTTACTTTTCTCTTTACCTTCTGCCTCCTCACCTGACTTCATTCTTGACAAGGCAGGCAAGAACTAGGGACCCAGGACCTAGCCACTGGCCCCTGCGGTCCAGTTTTTAGAACTCCCGGTCTGGGAACTAAGAATCAAGACCTTGTTTCCAGCTACTGCCCGCTGCTGCTTGCTGCAAGCTGCCGCTTCCTTCTACCTGCATCCAAAATCATCCCCAGGTCTTTCTTTCCGGGGGCAGGTTGCAGCTCCCCTAAGCTGAGGACTTCACGGGTGGCTGTTTGTTGCGGAGTTGGACAGAGCTCAGATGTGCAGAATGGGAGTTCACACGTAAGACCTCTTGGCATGCAGGATGGAGCCAGGGGTGGAAAGAGAGGCCTGACTCTGCCCCACCAGAACCCTGAGGAATCTGAGGCTCTAACTGAAACCTGGCTTCCCAGGTCTTTATGAAGTTATGTTTGTCAGGGTAGAACAATACAACACAGTTTTTTTAATAGTTTGTTAGCTTGACTTCTGTGTTTAAATATTTAGATACGACACGTGGCCTTCTACTTGTACTCTCACCCAGGCCCTGCGAGTATTAAGGAAAGACTGAGGTTGGGGTCCCAGCCCTTGTGGTCCCTTAAGTTCTGAAAAGGAAGGACTTGGGACGTAAAGTCTGGCATGAGGTGGGGGCCCTGCACTGGCTGTGCATTTTGACTTCACGTGACGTCGCCAGCACTTTAGTGAAGGAGTTGGATGCACTGGGGTGCCAACAAGGGGGGCTTCTTTTCCCCACCACTTCCTTCACCCCAACTCTGCTGAATCTCCCTTCTCTGACTCCACATTTCCAGAAGGTCCCATATGTTTTCTGGTTACATTCAGGTATAAGAAAAACTTTCACTTTCAATTATCTAAACAGTCCAGCCCAACCCAACATCAAAACTTCCATGTCTCTCCCATTACTGCATCCCCCTCCTACACTTCTTCACACAGCTCAGGCCTGAAGCAGGCGGAGGCTCCTGCAGTGGGGACTGGACAGGGACACTCTTAGTCCATCTGGGTGGTTGTAACAAAATACCACATACGGGGAGGGAGGGGCGGGCTCAGAGACAATAGAAACGTGTTTCCCATGGTTCTGGAGGCTGGAAGTCCGAGATCAGGGTGCCGAGATGGTTGGGTTTTGATGAAGGCTCTCTTCTGGGTTGCAGACAGCTGTCTTCTTGCCGTGTCCTTGTGTGAAAGAGAGCAGATAGGGGAAACCAGCCCACTCATGACTCTTCTAAAGGCCCTAATCCCACTCATGGGGGCTCCACCCTCATGACCTCATCTAATCCTAAACCCCTCCCAGAGGCCCCAGCTCCTAATACCATCACATGGGACTAGGGTTTCAGTATATGAATTGGGGTGAGGGTAACAGAAGTATTTAGTCCCTAACAGCCTCATTCTCCTCTTTGCACTATGTCCTCTCATGCCCACTAGCTACTGTTTCCAGCTCCTCTGGGGGGCAGCATAGAGAAGGGATGCAGGAGAAGGGCAAGGTCGCACGGCAGGTGAACAGTGCACTTGGGGTGCGGATGTGTTCTCTCCCCAGCTGGGACCTCCAGCCCTACCTTGTCCAGTGATGGAGAAGAGGCCCCTCTGGCTGCTTTCCTACAGCACCTATGGTACCCCACAAACCAGCTGAGTCCAGATGGAAATTCCAGAGGGGAGAATGGCTTACGGCCCTCTCACATGCCACTTGGAGCCACACTAAATATTCCTCTGCCTGAAGGTGGGTGTCTTCCATTGTATGAGCAGTCCTGGGTCCCAACACTGGTAACTCCATGAATGGGGAAGATGACAGAAGGCCTCTACATGTTTCTGCAGGCTCTACTTGCTGACCAGCTGGACATTCAGATGTTTTGACCTTTAAAGTTCCCTTTTCTGAAGGTCCTGGTGAAATTTAATTATAGCCTCCCACTTTATTTTATTTGAACATCAAAGACAAGTGCCTCTCTAATCTTTACAGTGAAACATACATAACAGAGCACCACCAGAAGCACTACATGCAGGGACTTGTGTGGGCTATTCATTCGCCTTCCAATGAATCAGTCAGGGTGCTTGCAGACAAGACAGGGGAGACCAACACTGAAGCAGAAAGGGGATTTGTTTAAAGGACATTGTAGCTCAGCGGACTGACAGGAAGTTGGAGAGCCAGCCTCAGAAAATGGGGAGGATCCAAAAGAGGCAGGACAGCAGCAGCAGCAGTACCACTAGCCCAAGAAGCTGCCACTCCATGAATGTTGCCCCATCTGGGCATCTCTCTCCCAGATGCAAAGTCCCACGCAGGAGCATCTTGAAGCCAAGCTACAGCACAGGTCCCCCAACCTTGTCGGCCAAGAGACAGGAAAAGGGATGCTCCTGGTCCTCTTAGCTTTCGCTCATTCTGCTGTTTATTTATAGAGGTGTCTCCCCCACTGGAAGAGTGACTAGATGCAGGATCACCAAGTGTCGGAGGTCCCATATAGTCATTGTGCTTGGCCTGAGAACAAGTCACACTCCATTATTCTCATCCATTATATGAGAAGGAAACATCATTGTGGCTTCTGATTTCAATAGCAGCTCCAACCACAAGTTTAGAGTTTTGCGTTTCAAAGTCGCTTATTTATGACTAGGGGATTTTTGAAAGTTTCCTTAATCATTTATTATTTTTAGTCCTATTCTATCACTGCTAAGGATAGCCTGATGGGGTTACCAGAAATTAGGAGACTGATTTCCAAGCCTTCTTCTGCAACTGATTCTCTGTGTAACCTTGAGAAAGTTACCTCCGCTCTCTAAATCTGTATTTTATGAAAATGATAGAGTCGATGAAGTGATCCCCAAGACTTCTTTCCACTTTCACTGCAGGATTCCATGCTCTGTTCCAAGGAGCTTTTAGAAAGGGCCTCATTTCCCAATCAAAGGCCATCCCCATCTCTTCCCAGGACTGAAGCTGGCCCAATATGCAGAATGCACATAATCCCAGGTTGAATGATGTAAGTGTTATAGAGGATGACTCCACTCTGGGACCAAAATAACCCACTGGGGACGCCATTCAAGTCAAATTACCAAACAACACACAGAATTGTTTCCATTCTTGTCTCGGCTATATGGGAAAGTTTGCTAATTAGTTGTTTCACAGACATACATGCATGCACGGAGACATGCAGGCATATACACAGATACACACACACAGCTATGTTCTCGTCACTGTGGCTTAGAGCTGCATATGTGGTTATCTCTCTAAAAAGCTTTCTTTATCATGAGTGTTGCCTTAATAGAAGACACAGAACAAGTTCTTGGGTTTTCTTTCTGGTTGGATCTGGCCAGGAATGTCCAGATATCGGGCAACTGGCTTTCTCTGGGGTGACCATCCTCTCTCTCTATCCCTCGCCACCCGCCCTGACTCCCTACTGTGGAGAGGTGGGAAAGGGGAAACTGGAGTAGGTTGGATTGTGATGAAAAGTGCCTTTGAAGTGACATACGAGGGAGTCTGAGTAGACATATGTGTCTACTTCCAAGTTTTGTCTAAAGATAAATTAAATTTCCATGACCAGAGTCAACGCTATATCTTGATTTATGAAGCAAGGCCAACTTTCCAGAAGCCCCAAGGGTGCTGTGGAGACAGTGCTGCTGAGAAGGCAATGAGGGGGGCAAGGGAGGCAGGGGTGTGTCCTCTCTCAGGTCCATAAACAGGATTCTTAGCAACGAAAAGTATGCTCACAAACCACACATATGATTCTATATAAAATACACAGATCTTTATCACAGTAGTGATCAGAAAGTCTGTGTTACAAGCATTTTAAAGTCAATCCCCAGCCATGGTTTTCTGAGACTCTCTGTGATGCTCTCAGACCAGCCCTCATAGAAGCTGGAAGGTGGAGATACTGCATCCCCAGGTGTGGGTGCGTGACCTTCCAGATCACCTGGGGGTTGGTCCAGAAGAGAAGGATCAAGCAAAAAGTGCAGATTTGGTGGCAGGAGCAAGGGACAGAAATAAGGAATAGCAATATAATCCAATCACTCCCAAGTGAAGGGAAACAGAAGCAACCAGTCACCTTGCTCAGTTGGTGCTTATATTTCAACAGCTCAGAAAAGAAAACTTCATAGTTCACTTTCCAACAAGAATTCAGCAGGGATCTTTCCTTATGTAGAATTTCATGGAAGTTTTGCCTTTGTATGTCCCCAGCTTTTGACCTATTTGGGACCACTCATATATAATGGGGCTAAAGATTCCACTTCCTCTGATGGCCAGCTAAGATATCGTGGACCAACATTTCCGCTGAGGTCATTTAGAAGACCTAGAAAGATATTTTTAAAAAGCAAAACTGCTTCAAGGTATCAGAAAGCAACAGAGGCAGCAAGAATTGGGGGCAGTTTAGAAGCCACTTAAGAGGAAGGGTCTTGGTAAAAGTCCCAGACTTTGGTTGAAATCTCAAAGGGCTACACCCTAGGGGTATGACTAAATGAAAAATAGACCGGCGTTGGCAATAACTAAAGTCATACTGAATCCCTGAATGGATTAGCATGAATTGCTCTTAGCCTAATGTCTAAAAGAAGTAAAAGCAAATTCTCTCCAAAGGAAAACATTGTTCAGAATCTCAATTTGATTTCTGCTATTTTTCATATAAGATGTTGAACAGGAAAAACAAGACTTGAAAGAAGACAAAATCTGACCAAGGCGGGGGTGGGGGGAGGGGCGGTGCAGGGGGAACAGACAATAAAAATAAACTCACAAAATATCCAGATTTGGGAATGACTAAAAAAGACTACATATAATCAATATATACATAGAATTAAATAATAAGATAGATAATCTTGGCAAAACATAGAAAAAAGACTCAGTCATAAAATCTGTAACTAAAACTATAATATATGAAATTAAGAACGTGTGTGATGGAAAGGTTTAAAGGCATATTACATTTGGTTGAAAAGAAGATTAGTGAACTAGAAGACAGAAGAAAATGTCTAATTGAAGGACAGAATCAAAAGGATAGAAAATATAGAAAAGAGCAGAAGAGACAAATGGGATGTATAAAAAAATCCAATATATATCTAACTAACATCTCAGCAGGTGAGGAGAAAAAGAATAGGTCAGGAGTAAATTTTAAGAGATGATTACTGAGAATTGTCCAAAGCTGATTAAGGAAGTTAAGCTACAGATTCAAGGAGCTCAGTAATCCACAAAGGGTGAGTACACACCCACATACACCTAGGCACAGCAGAGCAAAAATGCTGAAAACCAAAGGCAAAGATAAATCTTAAAAACATCCGGGGGTGGGGGTGGGAGAAGGACACACCTTTAAAGAAGTAACAGTAAGACAGAGAGTTGACTTCTTAACAGAAACAAAGTAGCCAGAAATCAACAGACAAGTATCTTCAACATAACAACCAACTTAGAATTCTATGCTCAATAAGATGTCCTCTAAAAAGGAAGCTGAGATAAATTCATTTTCAGATACTAAAATGAGAGAACATTTTTCATCTGTAGAACACCACTAAGGGGAGTCAAGGGGAATTATCCAGGGAGAAGAAAATGACCTCAGATGGAATCACAGAAATGCAGGAAAAAATAGGAGGACCAGAAAGTTTAAATTTGTGGGTAAACCTAATATAAATTAAAACATACAACAATATGCAAGAAAACAAGAGGTGGGACTTCCTAGGTGGCACAGTGGGTAAGAATCCGCCTGCCAATGCAGGGGACATGGGTTCGATCCCTGCCCCAGGAAGATACCACATGCCACAGAGCAACTAAGCCCGTACACCAGAACTATTGAGCCTGCTCTCTAGAGCCCGTGAGCCACAACCATTGAGTCCATGTGCTGCAACTACTGAAGCCCATGTGCCTAGAGCCCGTCCTCTGCAATGAGAAGCCATCGCAATGAGAAGCCCACGCACCACAATGAAGAGTAACCCCCACTCGCTGCAACTAGAGAAAGCCTGTGTGCAACAACGAAGACCCAACACAGCCAATAAAATAAATAAATAAATACATGTATTAAAAAAAAAAAAAAAGAGGAAAATCATTGGAATTAAGGTGTTCTAAGACCATTGCGTTGTTTGGGGATAACAAAAAAAATGCCAATTTATTTTAGACTTGTGGATGCATATTTTTATCTCTAAGAAAATCAATAAAAATCATAAAATATTACATAACTAACAAGCTACTAGGGGAGAAAATGGAATAACAAAAAAAAAAATTAATTAGAAAACAGCAATAGACTTCCAGTAGAAATGGAGAGCTTTAAAGCAAAATAAGGTCAGTTACAGAAAAATTTTGAAGTTAAGATTTTTACACATTTGAATTTTGGCCTGTAAATTCTGATTGTCCTCTTCCATGTCAGTAAACATGGGATTGCATTAAAGTGTAAGTGGGAAAGTTTAGGAAGACTCGCTCTAGCAACTATCAAGATATACAAAGCTTCAGTAACTGTCAGTGTATTATTGGTGCAAAAATTGACAAATAGACCAATGGAAGAGAATAGAGATTCCAGAAACAGCCATTTAGGTATACTTGATTGGTAACAAAGGTGCCCTGCAGAGGAGTGAGCCAAGTATAGTCTTTTTAGTATATGGGGTTGAGTGAATTGGAAATTCATAAAAAAATAAAAGAAGAAACTTGACCCTACCTAAAAAATACTTAATTCCGGGTGAATCATAGATCTACATGTAAAAGACAAAACAAAGTTTCTACAGAATAAACACAGGAAAATACCATTATGACCTTGAAGTAGAGAAAGATTTTTTTAAACATTCCACTAAATGCACTAACCATATAGGAAAAGATAGATTAATTGGACTATATGAAAATGAGGAATTCCTGCTATCCAAAGACATCGTTAAGATAGCAAAGAGAAGCCACAGAGTAGAAGTTATTTGTTACACATTTAAGAGACCAAGGGCTTACATCTAGAATATAAAAAGGGCAAACAACTCAGAAAAATAAACTTAAACAGGCACCTCACAAGACAATATCACAATGGCCCAAACCATAGGAAAAAGTGCTCAACCTCTTTAGCCATCAGAATAACACAAGTTAAAACCACAATGAAATACCACTATACAGTACCAGAATGACTAAATTTTTTTAAACTAACAATCCCAAGTGTTGATGAGGGTGTGGAGCGACTTGCACTCATTCACTGCTGGGGGGAGTGTAAACTGGTACAATCACTTTAGAAAACCAGTAATAACAACTGAAATCAAATATATGCAAACCTCGTGACCCAGCATTTGCACCCCTAGCTGTATGCGCAGCAGAATGCACCCACGTGTTCACCAAAATGCATGGAGCTTCATAGACAGCATCGTTCACAGTTGACAGAAACCGGAAACAACCCAGTGGCAGAATGGATAGATAGCTTGTGATAAATACAGCAGAGGTAGACAGGAGGAGGAGGAGGAGGTGGGGGGAGGAGGAAGAGGAGAAAGAGGGGAAGGAGGAGGAGAAGAGGAGAAGGAGGAGGAGAAGGAGAAGAAGAAGATGATGATGATGAAGGCAAGCTCTGGTCTAGAAAATACTTTACAATATTTTTGGTCTTACAAAACTACAAGTGAGACTCAAAAACAATTAAAAACAAACAAACGAAAGCACTTCAGTAGACCCCAAAGTGGGTGGTATGGGAAACAGGAGTTGTCAGCATGCAGAGGAGGGAAGACTTCTGTGGATAGACTGTCAGAGATGTGCTCTGACAGGAAGGGGCTCTGCAGGACCCAGAGGCAGAAAGATATCAGAAGGCAGTTCCAACTCCAGCATGGTAGAAGCTTCTCCTCCTCTCTACGCCCACTGCTGTTGTCTCCACTGACACCCTCTGTTTGCTCACCTGGACCACAGAACAACTGTTCTCTAGTCTCCCTGCCTCCTACCCATCAGGCATCTCTAAACCTGACTTCAGTGGAAACCCAAGGGATCTTTCTGAACCACACACTGATGCTGTCACTTTCCCTGCTTCCTCCCTGCCCAGAGGAAGCAATTCAGCCTTGGGGTCCATGGACTTTGTGCTGAGGCCTCTGCTGTCATCTGGCAGCTCCTGCCCAGCCTTTCTCAGGCTCGCCGCCTCCCTTTCTGCCCACAGGGCTGTGATACCCTTCTTCCCCCTGCTCCATCTGACAACACCCCCTCACCGTGAGGACTCAGTCTAGCACCATCTCCTTCCTAAGCCATTTCCAACCTCCCGGGAACAGGGACCACCTCTTCCTCAGCTCCCCTTGGGATATCCTGCCCACACTTATTTTACCCCAGTCCCATTCCTCCCACACCAGACCTAGGCTCCTTAAGAAGCTTCCAGTTTCTTCTCAGATTGACACAGGGCCTGGCCCTCAGGAAGGGCTCCATACACACTGACTCAGTAAAGAATGCCATCTTGTACTGACAAAGCACTTCTCCATTTGCAAGTTGCTTTTGTGTGTGATTTCCTTTAATGCCCCCAATAAACCCACAAAGTTCTCTCCACTCATCAGCTGAGGAAGCTGAGACAGAGAGAGATTGAGGATGTGGTCCCCGCTGGCTGGAGAGGGGGCTAAGGGAACTCCTGCCTGCTGAAGCCTTGTCCAGCACGCTGCCCTGTGGACAACAACTTCTCTCTCCCAGGAAGCCCCTTTCCAAGCCACTAGAGACCAGAACTCAGCTTCTCAAACTGTGCGGTCAGCCCTTCACAAAATGTTGTCAGAAATTGTTCTGGAAATTTGCCTTGGCCTCTCTACCAGGCCCAACGTCTTCGCCCTCTGACCACGGCTCCTCTTGCTGCCCTGAGGCACCACACAGCTGGTGGACCAAGGCCCAGGTCATGGGCATCAACACCAAGCCAACGGGAAGACTCCCCTCTGCCCTGCGCATAGGCTGCCCCCCTGGTTTCCCTCAAGTCCTGCCCAATTCCCATCACAACCTGGCCTACGGTGTTAACTGTGGGTGAAAGGGACATTTCAGCTGGGAAAGCAGGCCACACAACCGCAGGTCAGGGACCTGTCAGTCTCCTCTCCGCTCCTCCCTAACTCTCCTCGGAACTTCCCTCCCCCTGCCCTCAGCGCTTCTCCCCGCTTCTTGGAGGGACAGTGCAGTGGCCATGGCTGCAAGCGTATGTCTCTCTTCCCCTCATCGTCTGCCCTTTCCCCACCCTCTACCCAGCACACAGACATTCCAGTGGCCTTAATGCTAAATTCCACAGTCAAGCCACACTGGCTTCCTACTGGACAGAGCTAGCCCTTGGCGAGGACTTTGTCCCCAGCATTCCCAGAACCTGGGACCCTGCAGCCAGTACAGCCTCAGCTTAGGGGACCGAGGCCCCTGCCCTGAGCCCCATGTTTCAAAAGGGCCCACTTAGGCCTGTCTCCTGCTGCATCTGTCCCCATGGGTCAGGAATCCTTTGGGTAGGGTCAGTGGAAAAAATACAGTACATCCAATTAAGTTTGAATTTCAGTAAATAATAATTTTTTAGTTTTCATATATTGGGTACATACTATATTAAAAACATATTCATTGTTTTTCTGAAATTCAAATTTAACTAGGTATCCTATATTTTAATTTGCTAAATCTGGTAACCCTACCACACTGTCAAGAGGATGTGTCTACCTGGAGCATACTCTGGGGCCCTGAATAAAGAGCCGGGAACCCACTTCTAGTGCCTCTACAGGTCCCCCTTCCTGTGGGTGTCTGGCCCCACCACAGTGTGTACTCCCAGGCCTGAGAGGTGGCCTGGATGGAGATGGGGATGGGCTGGGGATGGAGCTGGGACTGCAGACTGCGTGTCTATGCAAGGAAGTCTCTCTCAGGTAGGTGCGGACAAAGGGGGCAGACCACAGGCCAGGGGCCTCCACTTGTACTTCTGTGCCAGCCCACCAATGCTCTAGGGGTAGGCCTGCCAGCCTCCCAGCAAGGCTGTGCTGTCTGCACCTGAATTCTTCGCCAGTTCCTGCTGCTGGAACATCTAGGTCGGAGGGTAGGGTCCCCTGGAAGGGAGACCCTGGCCAGGGGGAGGCTTGCTGTAGTGGTGGGCTTCCTCAGGCTCTGCAGTCAGGCCATCACTGGCTTCATTGTTCAGGAGTGCATCCCAGACCAGGGACACAGAGAGCCTGGGAACCTACTGGCCCTCCTGCCAGGAAGCCCAATAGGCTCTGGTACCATCTCTGAGCCTCAGTTTCTTCAAAATTAAACAGGAAGTGTTCCTACCTCTTGTGAAAATTAGGTATGATAGGGGAAAACTAGAGATTGTAAAGAGATTAGTGGTTCCCAGGGGTGGGGGGAAGACACGGATGTATAGGCAGGGCACAGAGGACTTTTAGGGCAGTGTAACTCCTCTGTGTGATACTACATTGGTGCAGACATGTCATTACGTCCTTGTCAAATTCCATAGAATGTACAACCCCGAGAGTGATGCGTGGTGTAAACTATGCACTTTGGGTGACAATGACCTGTCCGTGTAGCTTCATCCACTGTGACAATTAAAGAACGACGCTGCTATGGGATGACGATAGCGGGGAGGCTGAGGGGGGTGGGGGTGTCTTGAGGTATATGGGAACCCTCTGCACTTTCCACTCAATTTTGCTGTGAACCTAAAAATTGCTCTAAAAAATAAAGCTTATTAACTTTAAAATATTAGGTAGATCATGAATGCACCAGTGCCTAACATATTTCACACTCAGTCTATCAACAGACGTGGACTGAGCGCCTACTATGCGTCTGTACCTATTAGGTAACCAAAAGGGATGAGTAAGGGAGGTATTTCTTCCCCAGCGTAGAGACCTGGGAAGGGTCTCCCCCAGGAGAAGAAAAGCACCCAGAGACACCGAGTGGCAGCGCTGGAGGTCGCCGCAGCGGGGCGGGTGATAGGGGGCCGGTGCCGCCCCTGTCTGCCCGCGACCCGGGAGCGGAGGCTGGAGCCGGGGAGAGGGACACAGCCGGCTGGGCTCCAGGCGGGGTCCTGGGGAGGCTCAGAACCAGAAGTAACCCCCTAGGCGCCCCCGCCGCCCGCCCCTACCCCTCCCAGTGGGCTCCTCGCCGAGCCAGGGTGGGCGGGGGCGCGGTGGGGTGGGGGTGGCATGCGGGTTGGGGAAAGGGGAGGGGAAAGGGGAGGGGAAAAGGGGAAGGAGGAGGATGGAGGCGGGTCCCCGCCGGCCGCAGCCAGCTCCGCCGCGCCCCCGTGTGGCCGCCGCACGCAGCTGCGCCGCACGGGGAACAAAGCCTGCGGGCCGGGTGGGGGCGGGGTGGGGGCGGGGTGGGGGCGGGGCCGGGCCCCGGGGCGGGCTGGCTGCGGGAACCTCCTGGAAGACAGACGTTCCAAATAAAAGGAACGGTGACTCCAGACACGGTTGTGGCACATTACTCGTAGGGGGCCAAGCAGGGCGGGGAGGAGACGCCGTGACTTCCCAACCACTGGGAAGGATCATCCCCACGGAAGCTGCGGTCCAATCGCTGAGCAGCTGGCAGAGATCCGACTCCGGACAGAGTTTGACGCGGAGAGAGGCAAGGGCGCACTGCTTTGGAACAGACGCTCGCGTTCATTTAGCGAGGTCCAGCAGGCCGTGCTTGGGTAGAACCTAGAAAGAGGGGAGGCCCCAGACGCCCCACACTCTGAGGCCTGGGATATGTTCCCAAGTTAGCGGAGATGCAGAGAAGCACCTGGAACTGGTTCCCCCCCCGAGGCTCATGTGTACACCATCAACCAGGAGACCCTCCACACGGTCACCATCCCCAGAGCAAGGGAAACCTCTCCTGTCCAGGACCCTTCACCACCCAGTCTCACTGCTCTTTGTCCCTTGGTCCTTGCCTCCTCCTGTCCTCAGGGGCTACCCGTGCCTAGCATCTCCTCAGGAGGAGGAAATGCTACTTTCAAAACCCAGATGCCTACGAAATAAAATCCAGAGCTGCCAGCGCTGGCGGGGGGAGGAGACCCTGCTGGGCACACAGCGTGGGTGCGGCTGCCCCTCTTCCGTGCTGTGGCCCCAAACTGGGTGTGGGAGCCCTCCCTTGGCCTTGTGCTTGGCTGAGACCAGGCTGCAACCTCCACTAAGGCCTGACAGGGGAGGGGGGTGGGTCAAGGAGCATGGACGAGAAGCAGATGCAGACCCTTCTGAGTCTAGCCTTCCATCTTGGGAGACATAGCTTCTTGGTCAGCTCCTGACCAAGCAGGCTTATTTTTGCTCCATGACCGACATCCCAGTGGGGGCCACAGCTGGTCTCCTTCCACCTCCCAAGACCAGTCCCAAGGGAGGGATCCAGAGAACCTCCTAGATCCCAGGAAACAGACATACACACAGACACACACACACACACAAACACACACACACACACACACACACACACACACACACACACACTGAGCTGGGCCCCAGCAATCAACTAGAAGGGATATGAACTCATTGCTTCCCACGCAGCCTTTGGCCAGGGGGATGCCGTCTTCACCAGCCCTGCCCTTCTGCCTGGGTTATTGCTCACAGGGTGGCCCGTGCCAGCATTTCCACCACGGATGCTGATTTCCACCAAGGATGCTCCCCCAGGTTTTAGACCTGTGATTATGTATAATATTTTGGCATCGTGGCTTAACGGAGCAGATGAAGTGGGTGAACCTCAACGTGGCCTCAGAACAGCTGGGTGGCAAGGCCAGGCCTGAACCTCGTAGCTGGATGACCGCTGAATCTCAGTTTTCTCACCTAAAAATTGGGTTATCGTAGCTGTATGGAATGAGAGAGGTCACCCCTGACAGCCCATCTTAGAGGCCCCTGATGGGGGCTCAAATTAGCTGTGGGAGTTAAACGCTCGTTAAACGTTTATAAACTCTGAAGTGCTCCACATATATAAATTGCCCACTCTGAGTCTGAAGACCCATCTGAGGGCCAAATAATACGGGGGGAGGGCAAAGTGTCCTGCTGTGACCGGCCTGGGAGCCTGGGATTGACTTGGTAGATTCACACAGAAGCTGAAAACGTTGGGATATTATCACCCATTCTTTTGCATTCTTTAAAATATCGGCCAGCAAGTTAATGATTTTGCTCTATGACTTCAGTTTCTACTCTTGCAACTCCAGCTGGGCCGACTGCAGCTGCAGGGCAGAAATTCTTCCCAGAGCCAACAGTGGGTGAAGCAAGATCAGCTTGTGATGTGGGCGACCAACCTTCTGGCTGGACCCAACCGCTCCTGCCGGTCCTCGATCCTGCCACGCCTGGAGGACAGAAGTGAGTGGCCTCTTTGTCCCATTCCTCCTCCTGCCCAGGACTGGATCAGGCACTTCAAAGGCTCTCTGTCTGCACCAGCTCTTCTCAGAAGCACACTGGTGGCCTCGCTGCCCTGGGGCTGGGCTTCAGAGCCTCAGGATTTAGGCTACATGGGCATCTGGGCGCCACTCCAGGGACCTCTGTGTCATTTCCTGGCGACCTGCAAGCACACAGAGGTTGTTAGGTGGAGCAGGTCCTGAAAGGCCCAGCCTCGCTGGGAACCCAGTGTTCTCACCGTCCCACCCCTAACCTTGGAGGGCGCTGCACTCCCAGCAGATGAAAGCCCTCAGTTCTGGGCCAGCACACTCACTTTACAGCTGTAAACTGAGACCCAGAGAAGGGAGTGCGAACTCTTCAGTGAGCAACGCTGGATCTAGACCCTGCGTCTCTCCCAGTCCTCCACAGCAGGCAGCTTCTCACATCAACATTAATTACCTGATTTATTGTTTTCCCCGCCCTACTCTTCCATACCTGCCTATATCAGCCAAAGAACTGCTTGGACTCCCGGAGGTGGGGCCCCCAAAGAGCAGGGGCTCAGGGCTGTGGGCAGAGCCAGGAGAGCCAGAGCCACCCAGCAAGAATGAGGGGTGCCGCCCTCCCTCCCAGGGGTCCAGGACGGGCCCCACCGTGAAGGGAAGGAGAGGCAAGAAGAGCCGTCTCCTTGGCCTGGGCCTGCTTGCTCGGCCTCTCCAAAGGGAGGTGGCAGGGTGTGTCAGCCACTGAGGGAGCCTGTGGAGTCCAGCCCTCAGGGCCTGGGTGCAGTGACCTCATCAGGCATTTCCAGCTTTTATGATCTGCCAACCAGGCCCCCGAGTGATGCAGGCTAACCTCCCCTTGCTGCCTGTTCTCCAGGAGTGGTCTGTTCTCAGCCCCTTTGGAATGCCACTGCCACCCACACACCCCTGCCCAGGCCACAGGCCACCAGGCACAGGCCAGGGCACTAAGCAGGGGCTGAGGGGAGTGTAGTTGCCTAGAAGAGGAGAGGAAGCCAGAGGAGAGCCGAGGATGTCACCTAGGAGGCCGGAAACAGGAGCAGGGAGGCAGAGTGGGCTCAGCCCTGGGGAGACAAGAGAGTGGGCTTGAAGAGAAGTCATGCAACAGCTGCTCGGTGGTCCCCCCAGCCTTGGAACCCCCAGAATGGCCCACCAGGGCACCTTCCACCCTCTGCTCCTGCTCTGCATGCCTTCCTCAGCCCAGGGTGTCACAAAACCACGGTCTCCCTCTACATACACACACACACACACACACACACACACACACACACACGAGACTTACGCATCTGGGTGACAAGTCACTAGTGTTGAGTTCAAATCCTGGATCAGACGCTTCATAACAGAATGACCCTCGCCCTTTCAGAGCCTTGGATTCTTGGGAAAACGCAAGATGCACTAAGAGCATCTTCATTCGTGAGCCAATAAATGCGGCAGTGCACAGTGTCTGGCCCAGAGGAATCCAGAAAAGGGTGGTTATTATCGTTATTGAGCAATGGGGACAGGCTACGGCATGTTCAGCCCTCCTCACCCCCATCTTTGGCCCCCCCCCCCCCCCCCCGTCAGTAACAGTCCTGCCAAAACCAGCAGTCTCGGAAGCAGATTAGGAAGTGCTGGAGCCCCACACCACAGGGCTGCAAGCCTGACTGTCGGAAAGGGCAGCAACATGGAATTTGAACTATCACAGTCTAGCCCACTGGACTTTGGACACGTCAAGAAATTATTATCCCTGTTTTAACAAATGACACAATTGAGGCTCAGAGACCGTAAACAGCTACTCAGAGTGACACAGCAGGGGGAGGACAGAGTCAAGGTTCAAGCATAGTACTTCACTGCCTAAAGCCCCATGGTTCATTGATGACTACGTTTCTAATGTTTTAGACACAATTATACAAATTTGTATTGATTCAGCACATGTTTGGAACATCTGCTCCCTACCTGACCCTGATCCAGGCATTGTGTACATGCAAGAGAGGAAGAGACAGTTGGGAAGAGCAACTAACACAACACTACTTACATAAATGTATAAAACAGGAGACATACAAGTCATTTTCTCCCTGGATGCAGTAGTTAGCATGTAACTAAGCTGCTGTAACAAGACCCACCCTTACAATGGCTTAAATATGGTACATTTTTCTCTCTCTCCCATGATCGTCTAGAGATGAGTGGCACCGACTGGCAGGCTGCTTTGTTCCACATGGACATTCAAGGATTCAAGTTCTGTCCATCTTCCTCTCTGCCGTCGTCTAAGGCAGGGATTCAGTAGATGTTGACTAAATAACCTGGAGTCAATAGATAGAACTCGAGAGATTTGTGAACCGGGATGAAAAAAAATCACATCTATATTTTCACAAACTTCTAAATGAAATGTAACATTTCCTTCAATTATGAATGTGGCAATAAACCACTGTACTAACAGGACTGGGGGCTTCGTTGCCAATAAACATCACATAGAAGTTCATATCGTATTACAGTGTTATAGATGCCTCAAACCATGACTTCATGTGCATTACCATTTCCAAATTATGGTTGCTGTCAGCCCTGCCACTAGATTTTATTCGTGTTAATAAAGGAGCACATTTTTACTATACCACAAATCTGCACGTGTGGGGGTTTTTTAGTTATTTTGACACCCACATTTCAATACAATTGGTCTCTTCTATGATCTTCTGTATTTTATTTCATGCATTTAAAAACATTATCCAGGTCAAGTCTATAGGCTTCAGCAGGCTGCCAAGGGAGTTCGTGCTACAGAAAGGTTGGGGACCCCTGCCCTGGGGGTTGTCCTCCCAGATGTGATCAAACCTGAGTCACTGTGCCTTTGTGATACAGCGCTTGGAAATTCAGAAAGAGAAGAGGAGAAGGAGAGCAGTTTCCTTCTAGGCGAGTGATGCCAAAGCTGCCCCCATCACTCAGCCCGCATTCTATTAGTGAGAACTCGGTCATGTGACCACTCAGAGCCAGCTGCAAGGAGAACAGGAGAATAAGGTCTCTAGTCTGGGGACCATTTACTGAAACTCTATTGTATGGAAGGAAGGAAGGAACATTTGGGAGGTGTATCACTTGGGGTTTTCTTATCTGTAAAAGCAGGAGGTGGAAATAGAGAACAGTAGTTGCTTTTTTTTTTTAATATCTGTTAATATCTGTTTTCAAATGAAATCACGTAATGCAAACAAAAGCAGGGTATTTTTGGTTAAGTAGGGCAGGGGACCCAGGGCCCTGCCAGCCTGGCCTGCCCCTTCATATCTCTTTCCCTAACGGGGCTCCCTGAGGCACCTCCCAGGAACCCCCAGGCCACAACAGTCTGCCACTTGACGTTCTGAGCATCTGGGCCCCTTCCAGCCTTGCCTTCCCGATGATGCTACAGTCCTGAGCACAGGCTGTATCAGACACACAGCGAGGGCTACGGGATCTGCCAAAACAGAGGCCCATCTCTGTGGGTGAGGTAGAAAGGGCAGAGAAGGCTTGGGGGAAAAGTATACATCTTGAAGAAAAAGTAGAATTGAGAGCAGCGGAAAGTGAGACAGAGAGTGGCACATGCAAGCCTGGGGTGGGGGTGCAGAAGGCCCGGGGGCAAGGGTCGAGGGGGCTGACAGTGCAGAGAGGCTGTGTGCTAAGGAGGGGGCAACCTGGAAGGACCAGCACAGCCGAACCTACAGCCTCGCTCCGAACAGCCCTGGCTCCTTGGTCTCGGGCCTCGTGGTTAGAGGCAGCAGCAGAAATGAAACTTTTCGGGAAATGCTTTCCAAATGGGGGAGACATTTGAACCAAAGGTAATACTCAGTTTTTCCTTCCACTCCTATCAAGCTCCTGCTTTGTACAAGGCACTAGGAGAGACTTTCATTCTGGCGAGGAGAGATATTCAAGATACAAGTAAACGTGTCATAAGTATATTTAAAAGCAAGCAATTATTAATAGCTTTGCTATTGATATGAAAAATAATAATTAGCATTCAATAGTGCTAAAAAAGCTCAGTAGTTGGTCTGAGGAGTACCAGTGAACACAAGAAGAATGTAATCTGTGTTACATTTAATAAACACTTTTAAAAGGCAGAATTTTAGAATCAGTCACACATTTCAAATTTTAACTCTGCCATTGCCTGCGGTGCAAGCTTGTGCCAGTCACTCCTCTGACTCAGCATCCTCATCTGTGAAAAGTACTGACCTGGTAAGATTTCTGTGACCGTTCATGAAATAACACACAAAAACATTTAATATAGAACCTATATTAAGTACCCAGTAAATGTTTTTGCTATTGCTATTATTATGATGAATTAAAGCTAGGAATCTTCCACCAAACAAAAATTTTGCACAGAAAGTTTGCAGAGCTTCCTGCAAACCACTCTGACAAGGGCAGAGATTTGAGCTTCAAACCAGAGAACGGAAAACACAGGTGTCACTTTTAGTACCATGGCTCCTTATCGCTGTCGGCTATTGCCTTCTTTCTGTGTTTCCGTTACAAAAAATAAACTCCTCAATTCTGTTTATATGAAATATCCAGAAGAGAGAAATCCATAGAGACAGAAGTAGATTGGTGGTTGCCAGGGTGCCGGGGAGAGTGAGGAGTGGGGAGAAGCTGCTTAATGGGCGTGGGGTTTTATCCTGGATGGAAATGTTTTGAAACTGGCTAGAGGTGGCGTTTGCACAGTATTGCGAATGCACTAAATGCTGCTGAATTGCTCACTCTAAAATGATTAATGTTATGGTATGTGAATTTCACCTCAATAAATTATCAAAAAGCCTTCTTCAGTTGTGTATAATACATTTAGTTCAGAACTGTCGAGGACTTCAGTTGGGATTGCTCTGCATGTGTTTATGTTTCTGGGATATAGATGAGTAACTTGTGTGACTACCTTTGGATACAAGTAAGGACCCTTTTATGCTTCCAAATAATTGAATGTGTGATTACTGCCTATAGGAACAGAAAATCCAGCACATCCTTCCGGAGACCTTTCTCTCTATCCCAAATCGCCCAGGGCTCTTTTATTCTAAAAGACTCTATCCAGGTTGCAAATACCAGCACAGAGAAGTGCCAGCTGTGTTCCACTGAATATTCCTGCTGCTTCTGTGGCTGCCACTGGGAAAGCTAGTGGTCACTCTTCCTGCCCTGCCCAGTGGATGTTTGGCCAACGCCGTGCTAATAGTATTGTTAACAGTCATCAGCACTGTCACTGTCAGGCACCAAGACCACAAAGCCCAGGCTCTGCTCCAAGAATGGTACTCTTACTCTTTACACTGCTCTGTGCTTAGCACTGTGTGTACAGCAAAATCTTTTTTTATTTTATTTTATTTTATTTATTTTTTTTGGGGGGGGTACATCAGGTTCAGTCATCTGTTTTTATACACATATCCCCGCATTCCCTCCATTCCTTGACTCCCCCCCTCGAGTCCCCGCCACCCTCCCTGCCCCAGTCCTCTAAGGCATCTTCCATCCTCGAGTTGGACTCCCTTTGTTATACAACAACTTCCCACTGACTATTTTACAGTTGGTAGTATATATATGTCTGTGCTACTCTCTCGCTTCGTCTCATGTACAGCAAAATCTTTAAGCCAAAGAAACTGGGTCAGGAGGGGTCTCCAGCCACAGCCTTCCCTACAGTCTCTAGGCCCAGGTGTTGGGTGTGTACGCAGTCTCCCCTTTCCTCCTGCTTGAAAACCTTGACTCCTATGCAGACTTGCCACCTCCTCCCCAGCTGCCAACAAGCACCTTAGGAAGTACTAGGATGGGCAGCACTGAGCCAGCCACAGAAGGTCTTACTATATATACTCTTCCTCCCAGGGCACTTGGTGCCTTTGCAACTCTAGATATTCACAAGTAAAGAATATCCCCTGCAATATTGTTGACCATAGCCAAGACATGGAAACAACCTAAATATCCATTGACAAGTGAATGGATAAAGAAGATGTGGTACATATATATATAATGGAATGTTACTCAGCTCTAAAAAAGAAGGAAAAAATGCCATTTGCAGCAACATGGATGGAACTAGAGATTATCACACTCAGTGAAGTAAGTCAGAAAGAGCAAGACAAATGCCCTATGATATCACTTATATGTGGAATCTAAAATATGGCACAAACAAACCTATCTACAAAACAGAAACATACTCACAGACATAGAGAAGAGACTTGTGGTTGCCAGGGGGAAGATGGGTGGGGGCGGGATGGACTGGGAGTTTGGGGTTAGCAGATGCAAACTGCTACATATAGAATGGATAAATAACAAGGTCCTACCATATAGCACAGGGAAGTATATTCAATATCCTGAGATAAACCATAATGGAAAATAATATGAAAAAAGAATGTGTATGTATATATACATATATATATTTAGTTATATATATATATAACTATATATATAACTAAATCACTTTGCTATAAAGCAGAAATTAGCACAACATTGTAAATCAACCATACTTCAATTTAAAAAGTTAAAAAAAAAATACCCCTTGCAAGACAACCTCTGTTTCAACTTAGACCAAAAAACAACTGGCACTCTCTCAGATAATAGTAATAATATGATAATAATAATAATAATTTAAAAATAGATAATATCTGTTGAGTACTATGTGACAAGTTCTCTGATATCTCACCACAACCTGTGAGGTAGGTACCATGATTGACCTTGTCCTACAGCTGAGGAAATGGGGTTTTATCGTTGATCTTGGTCACACACACTGGGGAGGGCTATCTGATTTATATGCACCTGCCCATGGAATACCCCTCCTGAGGGGCGACAATTAGCAAAATTATTTGCGTTACATTTTCAGTCTTGTCACCCATATTAATTCTTTCTGTTACTGTCCATTAAGTAAGTTTAAAAACTACTAAACAATGGTTACAAGCTAGTAGGAATGATATTGGACTAAAAGTTGGAGACCTGCGTTTTAGTTCCAGCTCTGCCAATATTTTGATGTATGAATTCAAGAGAAATTGTATGACCTCTCTGAGCCTCAGTTTTCTCATCTGTAAAATGACAAGTGGACTAAATATTGTGTAGTTACCTTCTAACTCTAAAGTTCTAGGGGAGGGAAGGATTGGGAGTTTGGGATTAGCAGATGCAAACTAATATATAGGATGAATAAACAACAAGGTCCTACTGTATAGCACAGGGAACTATATTCAATATCCTATGATAGACCATAATGGAAAAGAATATGAAAAAGAATATATATATATGTATAACTGAGTCACTTTGCTGTACAGCATAAATTAAACACAAGATCGTAAATCAACTATATTTCAATACAGTTTTTAAAAAACAATATAAATTTCTGTAATCCTGCAAACCAGCCACACTTTAAATCCCGAATCACCAAGGCAAGATACCGTGTGTGTGCGCCCATGCATAAAACATTGCAGGAGCAGCCATTTGGCTAAGCACCCATTTATTCATTCCTTCCAGACGGCTTGAAGGGAACCTCTCAGAAAAGATTAGCAGCTTGAAGCAAATGGCTGTGAAATCCCTGCGTGAACCAGATGCACTTAATCCAGGGCTGGTTATTGGATCACTTCTGATTCATCTCTCTTGTCTGGTCTTAATTTGCTTGTTAAGGGCTTGTCCTCTTTTCCCGCTTCCCGCTATTGTCCATTCTTGTTCCTTTCAGGAATCGTGACCACCGAATGTCACTTTTCTGTCCGGAGAGATGGTTCTTCCCTAAGGAGATCCTGGCCCCTCAAGCTTTCCCAGCTTCAGTCCAGACACGGAGATTGTAGAAGGCATAGCTGGCTACCGCAGCTGGCATTTTACCATCTCCTTGGGAGCCAAATATTGAAGTATTTAGTGGAACTTTGAAGTTTAGTGAATGGTATCTGCATTGACTGCCAGTCAATCTCTCACGATGTGACTCTTTCACTGTGATGGAAAAAATGAAAGCGAACATTTTAGAGTTCAGAAAACTTGTCAAACCCCACGTTGATGAAAGAATGATGAAATGGGCACTATTAAATGCCGCTGACGGGAGTGTAAACAGGTATGACCTCGCTGGAATGCAATTTGACACCATGAACCAAAGGTTTTCAAACATGCACAGCTTAGTTTGAGCCCGTGTTTTCTTTTAGAAGGCTGAATTCCAAGAAATAATCATAGATGGCAATATTTAGGTGTGTGGCTGTTCATCAAGGCATGTTTGTCACTGAAGAAAATGTGAGACACGATGCAAATTTCCAAGAACAAGGGGTTCAGAAAATAAATTATGGGGCATCCGTTACAAATCATTTTGTAAAAGAACGTTTAATGACAGGAGAAAATGCTCATGAAAATGCCACGTGAAAAAATTGGGTTACAACACGGTATGTGTATGTACATATAAATAAAATCTGTATGCATGTGAGAGTGTGTTATTTAAAAACAAAGCAAAACAAAACTAGAATATACACCCAAGTGTCATAATGTTTATTTCTGCATGGTGGAATAATACATGATGTTTATTTTCTTTTTTACATCTTTTTAAAATTTAACTTCATGAAACAGGAAAAAGATATGTATATGTACATATATAACTTCTTTAAAAAACACACGCATGTAACAAATCTTTGTGTCCCAGGTCAGCAGGCGAAGGGCAGGCCAGGTGTAAGTCCTGTCTCTTCTAGGAACTGCCACTTATTTCCTCCTGGCCCTCTTCTCTCATGCTTCCTGCTCCTCATTCTTCTACTGGGAAGCCTCAGGAATGCTGCCTGGTGGTGGCTGGACCTATGAGTCCTTCTAGCAGAATCCTCAGCTCCAGACCTGTTGTTCCGTATCAGTAAATCAACCCTCCCCGGGGTCTTGGAAGAGTCGATCATGCACATCTTTTCCTATCATGCTGATAACTTGCAACTGGCCACGATGGAAGCATTTACACCACAGAAACAGGCGAAGGCTACAATCAGGGCTTTTTTTTCTGGACATCTGGGGTGGAATCTGGCGATCGGTGTTGTAACAAGCCCCACAGGTGATTCGGACACACACTCAAGTGTGCAGCGGGCAGGACATCTCTAGGCCCCAGGAAAGACTATTCATACCCGCAAGGATGTGGGCCGTGTTCTGGGTTATTTCTCTCTAGATCTGGCTTTGCCGAACAAAGAACTCCCAACCTTCCTTGTGCCAACCAGAGAGTAAAATTCTGTCACAAATCACGAATGCCCCGCCCCCTGCCATTCTCCATCTTCCTGTGGAGAAGAGAGTATCTAGGAGCCTTAGAGCCCTAGATCCTGAGAAGGCTGTATGCCTCAGCCCACTCCCACCCATACATCCAAATTAAAGGGATACCAAAGGAAGTCTACCAAAGTTCAGATTTTTCCGCATTGAGGGAATTATCAAATACCAAAAGTCTAATAATTCTCTACCTTTTTTTTTCACCCTGCTTTGCTGTTTCCCTAGAGAAATGCTTTGTTCTCCTCCTGGCTAATCAACCCAGCACAGACCTGCCAGAACAAGTGGCAGAAATTTTCATTCCAGGCTTCCCAAGCGAACCTTTGCAGCTCCTGTTCCCCAGACACATCCTTTCTGCATATTCCAAGGGGGTGGTGAGGACAAAGGGTCCACTCTGACACCAGTCCTTTGTCTTGGGGAGCCATTGAGGGGCTGCAAGAACAAGACAGATAGTTCTGGCCTTGATCTGATGTGTCACAGGATGGATGGGACTTTGGGACATGCATTTGACCAATGCTCTGGATGGATGGGCAGTCACAGAGCAAACCCAGGCCCTGGCCAATCAGGATGAAGGCATTTTCTTCCTCTTTCTCCCCTCCAAAGCTTAGGTACAGCCAGACCATCTTGGGATCTATTAGTCTCCCAGCAGTCACCTCCTGGCCATTTGACCACCATCACCTCTTATTTCAAAGGCAGTCTTCTTTCCATCCACACTTGCAGAAGAGAGCAGTCCCATGAATAACTCGCATACAAATAAAATCACTTACATTTGGCTCTGTTAGGCATGGCATGTTTCAGCAATAGCAGATTTGCTCTTCTAATTTGCTTTGGCTGCAATTAATATTAAAACGAGGCGGCAGGGAGCAGGGACAGAGCCTGGCTTGAATGAATCATCACCAGCAGAAAACTGAGAGCAGTCAGCAGCTGGAATCGTGCCCCGTGGTTGCAAATGGCTGGCTCAGCTGAAGCAGGACATTACTGTTCACAGCAGCCTCCCCATAACTGCCACCCACACACAGCCCAGGACCACGGCATCACCCTTCTCCTGACAGTTCTCAGAGATCCCTGCTGTCCATGTGCTTGGTGCAAGGGGAAGCCAGAGCTCACGAAGGATCAGCCTGCCCCCCACAGCTACAGCAGTTCTCAGATGGTGCTCACGGCTATGCCACATGGTCATGGGCAGGGACTTGGGCGTTTCAGCCCTTTGGTGCCACTCTCCATGGCGCTAGGAAAAATTTCAGCACAGAAGTAAGGGAGAGAGGCAAACTTTTGAGATAATGTGCTGTAGTTTATTTTTAAAAAGAAAATGATCTTCGCACTTCAGAATTTTATTACTAATAACAAACTATTTGCACGATGCTTCCTCTCTGCCAATGAAATATCAGAGGGTCCCCACCCCAAGGTGAGGAAATGAACTCCAAAAGGACAGAGACCGTTGTACATACGTGCCACATCTTCTTTATCCATCCATCTGTTGATGGGCATTTAGGTTGCTTCCATGACCTGGCTATTGTAAATAGTGCTGCAATGAACATTGGGGTGCATGTGTCTTTTTGAATTATGGTTTTCTCAGGGTATATGCCCAGGAGTGGGATTGTTGGGTGATATGGTAGTTCTATTTTTAGCTTTTTAAGGAACCTACATACTGTTCTCCATAGTGGCTGTACCAATTTACATTCCCACCAACAGTGCAGGAGGGTTCCCTTTTCTACACACCCTCTCCAGCATTTATTGTTTCTAGATACAGAATCTTAAACAATGGTACTGATGGACCCAATGGCAGGGCAAGAATAAAGATGCAGATGTAGAGAATGGACTTGAGGACACGGGGTGGGGAGGTGGGTGGGGAGGAGAGGGGAAGTTGGGAGGAGGTGAGAGAGTAGCATTGACATATATACAGTATCAAATGTAAAATAGATAGCTAGTGGGAAGCTGCTGCATAATACAGGGAGATCAACTCAATGATTGGTGATGACCTAGAGGGGTGGAATAGGGAGGGTGGGAGGAAGACTCAGGAGGGAGGGGATATGGGGACATACGTATAAACACAGCTGATTCACTTTGTTGTACAGCAGAAAGTGGCACAACAGTGTAACGCAATTATACTCCAATAAAAAGAAAAAGGACAGAGACCATGTCCTGTGTCTTTGGAGCCCCCTGGGCCAGGCACAAGGTTGTTGCTCGACTCATGTTGGGAGGGTAATGACCCAAAGGCCCAATGGACTGGAGGGATGTCTTCCTTCCCATGGTGTCCCAGGGTGAGAAGCCTGTGGTGGAGAAGGCTGGCGCTCCTCCTAGGTGCCCTGGCATCCCTTTTTACTGTGCAGGTACCACCCCACTTTGGCATGCTTTTGGCTTTAAAAGCCCTCACCCCTGGCTCTTTTCTCTGAGAGCTGCCCTTAACTTTTTTTTTTTTGGCTGCTCTGCACAGCACGTGAGAGCCTAATTGCGAGACCAGGGATCGAACCCTTGCCCCCTGCGGTGGAAGTGCGGAGTCTTAACCACTGGACCACCAGGGAAGTCCCTGCCATCACCTTAAGAGTCTGCTCTGCCCACACTCAGAGCAGGTACTGCCTGAAAACTCCCTGTGGCATCTTCTAACCAGTGACTGATGGGTGAAGGTCTGTGAAGGCCCCAGACTTCCAGCCTCAGTGGGGTTGTCCCTTCAGCTGATTCAGGCTGGAGCTTCGGACTTTGCCTTACTTGGTGCCTCATTTTAACAACAATAATTCTCCAGTTCTCTGACACCAACTGGGATCCAACAACTCAGTTCAGTTCTTGTACTAGCTACCACGAGACCGCGCAGACCCCACAGGTTAAGGGTTCAGGCCTACAAGACTGTCCCCACTTCAGATGCCAGGTGCAAGTAGTGGGTCCCCAAGTTACCCACACCTCTGCCTGGCAGGCTGCAAATTCAGGGATTCTCATAACCACCCCCCTCCCCAGTTTCAGTAATTCATTAGAACAACTCAGATAACTCTATTTATGATTATAGCTTGTTATAAAGGATACAAATGAACAGCTAGATAAAGAAGCACACAAGGCAAGGTCCAGAAGGGCCCAGGGAACATTAGCCTCTGTCCCTGTGGCGTCAGGGTACAACACTCTGCCAGGGGTACATCTATATATTTAGCAACCAGGATCCTCGTCGTTCGAAGGGTTTCATCCAAGTTTCTGAGACATGATTGATTAAATCATTGGTTATCTGTGATTGAACCCAGTCTCCATCCCCTCTTGCTTCTCTGGAGGCAAGGAATGAGGCTGAAAATTCTAACCACGTGGCTGGTTCCTCTGGTGAGCAGCCCCCGTCCTGAGAGCTATCTAGGGGCTCTCCAAGACCGCCCTCATTAGCCTAAAGGCAGGTGTGATTGAAAGGAGTTCCTTGTAAATCACAAAAGACACTCCTATCACTCAGGAAGGAAATGCCACGTGTTTTAGGAGCTCTCTGTGGGTTGGCTGGGGGTGGGGTGAGGGTGGGGAACAAAGACAAAACATATTTTTATTCTACCACCCTTGACTCCCCTCAACTCCCTTACCAGTTTCCCATGGATGCCCTTCCTGAATAAGCCATGTACACACAAATCTTCTTGCCAGGGATCCAACACCAGAAAACCACATCTGGAATAGACACTAAATACACCTCTGCTTGATGGAAATCTCGAGGCGGCACACAGGCATTCCCTCAATTTATTCACTCATTCAGCAAAAGACATATTGACGTGCCAGGCCTTGGACTTGGAGTGGTAACCAAGTCAGCCATGGTCAGGCCTTTGTAGGGCTTATAATCTACCTGGGAAGAATGACACTACCAGGTAACTAGAGCCATGTCGCTCGGTTATCATGAGATCTGGGAGGGCTTGTGAACCCAGGGTGGGTGAGGTTGAGATCATCAGTACTGCTTTCTGAAGAGCATCCTCTGGCCTGGTGAATAGATTGAGAGCAGATACAGCAAGACAATTAGAAGGCTGTTGCAGGGGCCCAGGGACTGGAGAATGGTGACTGGGACCAGGTTAATGGCAGGCTAAAGGCAGGGATGAGGACAAATAAAAAGACCCCTGGGGCTCACTCACTAGCTCAGAAGAGCAGAGCCCCTTATGTGGAGGAAAGTCAAACAGCATGTGTACATAACCATATCCTAAAATGGATACCTCTGAGGAGCTAGGAGTCAGAGGAGAGACTGATGGGCCAGAGCTGGAGTAGTCAGGGAAGGCTGCCTGGAGGAGGAGAACTTGAACACCTTTGAAGATTTGGGAAGTATTTGGATTGGCCTAAGGCCTTGTTCACACACTCAGGACAGTGCACTGTGGTCAGGGTCCAGATAGGCAGAGGAGCGGGACTTCAGGTGAGGTGTAGTTGAAGGCAGAGCCAAGATTAGACACCTTTATGTTGGGGACAAGAGAGTCCCACCCATGCAGAAGCCATGAGCAGGATGAGAGCAGACCACCCAGGAGCGCTTCCAAGGGCCTGGAATCTCTTTCCTTGAAAGGTGAGACTCTCTTGGCCTGGCCACCTTGGGACGCCTGTGGCTCCCAAGTCCTGAGACCAGAGGACCTGGGCTGGGAGGCATTGTCCCCGGCACCTGGTGAGTGCTAATTACAGTGTTAAATACCTAATCCACACTCCCTTTCATCTCTGAGGAATCTGACAGAGATCTGGAGGGTTTTAATTTCCCCCAGATCTCAGCACTTCAAAGTCAGCGGAAAAGAGGATGGAAGAAGGTCTCTGTGACTTGCAGAGTGGAGGGCTGCTGTGCCTAAGGGACCAGCCCCTCATTCCTTTACCACTCAGGGCCCACAGGCCTCTCCCTGGGACAGAGGATGGGGTTTGCGAGCTGTGTGCTCTATTGCCAAGGGCACCTGTCACTCACACTTCCAGCTTTTAGTTTGCACAACCCAAGGGGAATTTTCCTTGCAAATGCTGAAAATCCAGCTCAACTGGGGACCAGGCTTCATGGAATTCAGTTCCACAGTTATTTATTGAGCACTTACTCTGGGCTTAGCTCTGGGGACAATCGTTTGTTTAGCGCCAACTTAAACAGGCATTGCACATCCATTTTCCCCAGTGCTCACAACAGCCCTACAGGGCAGATGTTGCAAACAGGTGAGAGGAAAACAGAGCCCAGAGAGGTCAACAGCTTGTCCAAGGTCAAAGTCAGTGAGTGGGAGCACCATGATTTCTCCCACTCTGATTCCCAGACCCCTCTCTTTCTGCTTTCCCCTGCTGTGCCCATTCTCTGCCTTCAGATGCTTCTGTAACACAAGAGAGAAAAATACAAATGCAAAACAATGACTAACACCATGAAAAGTGCCAAGCTAGAAGCACTCAAGATGAGGAAAGAAGAAAGAGAGATGAAAGAAACAAAGAAAGAAAGAGATAAAGAAAGAAAGAGAGAGAGAGAAAGAAAAAGAAAAAGAAAGAAAGAAAGAAAGAAAGAAAGAAAGAAAGAAAGAAAGAAAGAAAGAAAGAAAGAAAGAAAGAAGAAAGAAAGAAAGAAAGAAAGAAAGAGAAAGAAGGAAGGAAGGAAGGAAGGAAGGAAGGAAGGAAGGAAGGGAGTCAACTCTGTGCATGGAACTTTTTAGTTATTCTCATATTTAATTCTCCTGCAACCTTATGAGAAAGGATAAATAATACTCTCTTTTTACCAACATCGCATAATACAATAGCACATAAATACAAATTGGCATCAATATTGATATGGTGTAGTAATGTTAAGTGCAATTTTGAATTATTTTTTGGAACCTACTCTAAAGCCCACGCTCCTTCCTCTGACAAACAACTTGTATAGCAGAAAAAGAACCACATACACATCAGGTTGCTTGCTCATTGCCTTGGCAATAACTCCAAGACAACCCACACCACCCTCACCAACCACACTTCTCTGATGCTCCTTTGGCCCCCAACTGCTCAAACCTATCTCTGAGGGTGCCATCGTTCTTCCTTCTGCAGGGGACCTGTACATAACCTTGTCAGTCTTGATTCCTTCATCCTGTCCCCTGAATTTCACCACTCTTCGGCCCGGTTAATTCCATCACAATCCCTTTCTCAAAAATCAGACATCCTTAACCAGCTTCTTTTCCCCCACTCTCTTTTCCATTTTTCTCAGAAAACATCTCTTCTGTCTCTTCTCCCCTCTCCCTCTTTCCTCACTCTCTCTACATCCTTTCCTCTACTTCTTGCTGTCTTTCTTAGTTCATTGCATGTATAACCTCCAAAGAGCATTCAGGTCAAGGTTGATAAAGTTAAGTGCTTACTAATAATGCTCTACCTCTAGGGAAAGTGAGATTAGACATGATTAAAAGGTGATGCAAGCCTTGGACGGTGCCCTGAAGTTTCCTCCAGCATATCTGTTCAGTTGCATCCTCTTCCATCTAAAATTAAGCCTGCTTGTCCTGGGTCACCTTTCTAGTATGTACCAGAGTGCAGGAATAAACAACACACAACCCACTTTGCTTCTTTCACAGGTAAAATACTAGAAAGCTACTCCCTCTCATGTATGCCCAGATATGACATTTTAGTGACTAGAAAGCAGAGGCAATTTCCCATCAATACGTTGGATAATTATATTGTAAAATACATTTTTCCCCATGAGATTCAAATTATCTTCCTTCGAGATGAAAATATGCTGCCTATAAACATTTTAATTTTTCTTGGGTTAGTTCTCATGCAAAAATAAATACATACTTAACGCTTGCTCACCACTAGTATCTGGTGTCAGACCGACTTTGATTTAACTCCTGCCTCTGCTGCTTACCAGCTGTGCAGCTTCAAACAGGGTCTTTACATGTGCTGTGCAAAATGGGGTTGGAAATAACCAACTCATGAGGCTGTGTGAGGAGTAAACCAGGTAGCATGTGACACCCACCGTGATAGTATGTTATGTGTCAACTTGGCTGGATGACGGCGCCCAGATGTTTGGCAAACATTATTTGGGTATTCCTGTGAGTGTTTTTTAAAAGATGTGTTTAACATTTAAATCAGTGGCCTCGGAGTAAAGTAGATTGCCCTCCAGAATGTGGGTGGGCCTCATCCAATCAGTTGAAGGCATGAATACAACAAAAGGACTGCCCTCCCCCGAGCAAGAGAGAAATCTCCAGCAGACATCCTTCAAGCATCACCTGCAACACTTGCTCTTCCTAGGTCTACAGCAGATGGCCTTTGGACTCAAACAGGAACATTGGCTTTTCTGGGTCTCCAGCCTGCCAGCCCACCCTTTAGATTGTGGATTTGCCAACCTCCATAATCACGTGATCCAATTCCTTACAATTAATCTCTTTCTATGTATTATATATATACATCCTATTGGTTCTGTTCCGTTGGTGAACCCTAAAATACCCACCTAGCTTGATGCCTCTTACATAGCAAACACCTAGCAGGATGTGCAGCTTGCAGATTTTGAAGTCCCCACCCTCAGATTTATCTGGTGGTTGGATGGATTTCAGTTAGTCTTAATTGGCAAACTCAGAGGTAAATGATGAAATGATAAATCAGGAAGATTTTAATTGGCAAATGGAATCGAATTTGTAAAGCCTGAATTCCTACTCGATTCTGTAAGTGCAGGAATTATTTTGACCTCTTATTTTGATCCCTTTGTACATAAATATATGGCTTGACAAAACATTCTAAAGAAAACACTTATGTAATTACCTTCAGGTCGAGAAATGACATCATCTGTGGCCCAGAAGCTCCTGAGTCTGTCCCTGTGACTCCCATAACAATCTCTTCCTTGGGTATCTTCTGGCTTTTCCGCACAAGAAGGCATCACTAAACCCTTATCATACTGACTTCCTTTAACTCAATATCATGTTTGTGAGATTCACGTACATTGTCACGTGCAGCTGTGATTTGTTCCTGTTTAGTGTTGTATACTATTCTGTTATATGAATTAACCCTACTTGATTTCTCCATTCTACTGTTAATAAACTTTCAGCGTGAAAAAAATGACCTAAATTCAGAAAATGTGGTATGCCACTGAGCTATGGTCACTTTTTAAGTAGACACAAAAATCGGGAGGCTGTTGAAAGGTTATCTGAAAATACTGGTCTAAAACCAACAAAAAAGAAGATAAACGCTGATCTATCAACGCATGGATCAATTGTGTGTGAAATACTTCTGTTGACCTGAACCAGGTTTAAAACTAACCAAAAACATGTGGAAAAATTAGAAATATCTTATTATGAAGTAAGCCACAAATGAACAAACACAAAATGATAAGTTCTAGTAAAGAAGCAATTCAGTAGCCAATGAAGTTGTACTATAGATCATGCAAATTTAAACCATCATCTTTATGCACCAGGCCCAGCATGGTGGGCAACTCACAAGGAATTCCTTACGGAACTCTCTGAGAAGGGGTACTCACAGGAGCAGAAGCAGGTGTAAGGGAACCATTCATGGTCACGCTAAGCTGTGGCGGTTCCTAACAGCAAACCCTGATGGCTACTCTGTAAGGAGCAGAAAGAGGCAGGGGATGGGGTTTAAGGCTGGAATTCTCATTTGTGATCAGTTTCCCTCCCTGCTTCAGAATAGCCAGCAACATTTGCTCCCAGAGAAGGCAATATTTGAGGTTTCCTCGAGCTTGAGGTCAAAGGTAGCATGGCCCTTCCTCACCATTCCACCCCCTGTAAGTTTATGTTATTACTGAGATAAATCAAAACCCTCTTCTTACTTTGTTTATCTAATTGTCAATATTATTTTCTACTAACATTTTTATTCCAATAAGTATATACAGGGTTTCTGGTTCATTGTGGTCCAAGCAAGTTCTTATGGGCTAACCCAGCACAATTATTTGTAAGTTAGGACTTGAGGTTTCAGGATTTCAAACAGTGTTGGTGAGGAGGAGACTGGGAGATTGTTTCTACTTCACACCAGGGAAAAGGGAACCAGTGTTTCATGAACACTTGCTCAGTGCCCAGCCCACGTGTGAACCACCTCATTTAATCTTCATAAGTCACCATCCACAAGCCATCCTGTATCTTCCCCTGCATTTCACAGTTGAGGAGAAGGAGTCCTAGAGAAGATAAATACTTGCTCGTTGGTCATGCAACTCATATAACTAGTAAGCAGTTGTTAGAATCTGGACTCTGTCCTCCAGGCTTGAGGGTTGACCCAGGTGTCACCTACCAGGTGAGGACCTTGACAAATCACTTAACTCCCCATGGGCTAGGGATAATCATGGTCCCCTCTCCATGACATAGTGTGTGTAAGGTTCTTCCCACAAAGCCCGTTGCCAGAGAGCACTTTCTGCAAGCAAGCAGTTCTTGTTAAACGGCAGAGCCAGGATGCAGACCAAAGTGAGAGCTAACTGCAAACACCCTAAAACAGTAGCCATTCATTTGCTCATAACTCTGCAAAGTAGACAGGGCTCAGCCGGAAGGCTTGTCATTGCTCTACCCGTGTCAGTGGGAGCAGCTTGACTGGGGCTGGAGGATCCAATTGACTTTGCAGCTGGATTGGTAGGGTATCTCTCCAGCAGGGTAGTCAGACTTCTTTACGGGACTTTTCACGGCACTAAGACTCTGAAAGCAAAGGTGCCAGGTCTCTTAAGGCCTAATCCTAGATTGTCACAGGATTGCTTCTACTGGGTTCTATTGGTCAAAGCAACTCAAGAGGCTAGCTCAGTTCCTAGTGGAGGGTAAATAGGCTACAGTTTTGTTTTTTTTTTTTTAATGCACTTCCCAGTATCCCTTAGAGCTAGAAGAGGGCACATGACACAGTTCTGGTCAGTGAAATATAAGTGGAAATTGCCAGATTGTTACCAAAGCAAACTTGGGTCAACTTGCCCACATGCAGTAAAGCCAAATTACTGATACTGGGCTGTGGCGAAGGAAAGTGCAATGTTTATTGTAAGGCCAGACAAGGAGTCCTGGGCAGCTAATGCTCAAAGCCCCCAAACTCCTAGGCTACAGCTTTTGACGGGAGCTGCAGCACATGCATGCAGCAATGGGGCACCAGTTGCTGTCCCTCTGCAGACAACCTACCACACAAAGGCAGTAGAAATGCAGAGAGGGCAAACCCAAAGTGGCTGGACATCAGAAGAGGAGACATTCGGAGGCTCTAAGAAGATAGGGTAGAATTGGACAGGCCCAGAAAAGGAGCGAGGTTTGAACAAAGACACAAAGCAAGGTCCCATGAGGTAGCTGGCCCTAGGGCTTGTGGGAAGGAAGCCAAACTGGAGGGAAGGAGGGGCAAAGGGGGCAGTTGGAGTGCAGAAGGGCTTTGAAAGCTAATCTGAGGAGTGCAGATCTTAGCCCATGGGCAGTGGATAAGCACTAATGTTCTCTAGATGGAGAGTGACACGTGGGAAGTGGTGTTTCGGGAAGAGTCATCTGCAGCCTGTCTGGGAGGGTGGGGGAGGGGGGGGACTGGAGTCAGCAGTAATGCGGGGCTGAGGAGAGGGGACGAGAGGGTTACCTAGAGGGAGGAGGGAAGGGACGAGCATGTCTTGCTCAGGATTCTTTGCCAGTGTTCTTACATCTTTTCTATGGTTGCCCTGGAGGAGAGGAGAGAAGAGACAGGCCCGTCTAGGCTCCCAACACCCTGTGTCACTGAGCAAACTTCCCAGTCAAGAACCCACATCCTTCAGGGAGAAGCTGATGTTCTCAGCCATCAGAGGAGGTTTGACCTAATCTGTTTTCTCCTCAAAAAAACCAGTTTGCCAGGAGCCATCCATCTGTCCACAGAACAGGGCACTAACTTCTCTATATTGAGAAAGGTCCCCAAAACCCAACTCCTCCTTCCTATGCAAGGCCTCCCACCAGAAAAACACCCCCTCTCAGACTCCCAAATACATCCCAGGTCTCCCTGCCTTAGACCATGGCTTGCTGGGACATCTCTGCTGTCTCCTTTCATCTGTCATAAACTTTTGCCCATTCAGAGCCCAGCTGCAGCCCTTCCGCTGGAAAGCCTGCCCGGCACCCCCTCAACTCTGTGCAATCCCTCCTCTGTACTCCTGCCCCTCACCCCATCAGCAAGCCCCAGTGCTACCCCATGTGCCCTTCCAAGATGTTGCCTGTGAAGCTGTCTTACCAACACAGCTACACAGAAGGGCAGGGCCTGTGTCTCACACATTCTCTTTCCCTCACAGAGCTTAGAGCAGTGTTGACTACACAGTAAGTACCTGACACAAAAGTAGAGAAAAAGAAATTGTTTCTAGCCTCAAGCCCTCCACTTTCTATGTGACTAAGGCACAAATTCTTTGACGACTAGCTAGAGTTGGGGGGGGGCATCACATTAATGCTAAGAGACCCCCTGGTAATCAATAATAATAATAACCATTATTATTGTATTATCATTACAACTGTCCAGAGCTTCCTTATCACCCAAACCATCAAAAGCGCTGAAGAACACCCTCCTCATTTGTAGTTTGTTCCTAGGGGCAATGGAGGTGGAAGATGGTTGTCTAGGCTGGGTTCACTAGAAGCAGAGCCTGAGACAAGGATTTAGTGCACCACTGACTGACTGGGGGAGAGCTCTCAGGAGTGAGGGAAGCAGGACTGGCTGGGAAGGAGCTCAGCAAGGAAGGATGGAGTCTCCAGTGGAGTCTAGTCCCAGCCTGATGGGGGAGGCAGGGGGTGGGGGTGAGGGATGACCGGAGCACATGCACGGCAAAACTAGCTCCAACTGAGGTAAAGGTAGGGTGACCAGTTGTCCTGGTTTACCTGGACTGTTTCAGTTTTTGCAAAGTGATGAAAATCCTTTGTCCTAGGACACCCCTAAGTTCTCCTCTCACTGTAAGAGGCCCACTTCTGTATGCTGAGTCAGTCAGTCAGCTCTGGGCTGCTCCCAAGCAGGAGAGGAGCAAAGCCCCCAGGCAGGGTGGCGCTCACTTACCCTGAGGGCCAGGCTCTAGAGAAGAAGGAATGGTACATCAGCCCAGGAAAGGGGTGGGGGCTCGCTAATGGTGTCCCACCCCAGACAAGCCCCTTCAGCATCTCCCTGCCCTGCCCTATACAGTGGGAACAAGCCATGGGGCCCCCACAGAGCCAGCCTCCCTCCAGACCTGCCTTGTGCTGATCTGAGAACACCTAATAGGTTTCAGGCAAATCCTGTTGGCTTCCTGGTTGTTTGCGACTCAATTAAATTAACAAATTGGTCTCTTTGCCCAGAGTCTTTCCACTGCCTGTATTTTAGCATATGTCAGTCAGGGTGGCCCAGCATCTCCAGATGGCTGCGAGCTCACTCTACAAATCCGATGCCAACTCATCACTGGGGAAGTGTGTGTGTGTGTGTGTGTGTGTGCGCACGCGCGTGCGCGCACACACACGCGTGCAGAGGCCCCGAGATGGAGACACAAAGCCATAGTGAGGAGAGACAGAAAAAGAAGCAGGCAAGACAGAAAAAATGAGGGAATGGGAAGGGACAGAGGCAGGAGAGCCCAGGGTCTTCCTTGTGGATTAGCCAGCAGGTGCCAAGGACACTAACCTTGCTGCAGGGAAGCCCTCTCCTCCACAGGGTTGGCAGTCCCTGAAGAAGACCCTCTCAGCCTTGAGTTCCACTGGAGGACCATGAAAGTGCTGGTTCTCAAAGTGTGGTCCCTAGACCAACAGCATCAGCATGGCTTAGAAACTTGTTAGAAATGCAGGTTCTCAGGCTCTACTCCAGACTCCCTGACTCAAAAGCTCTACAGGTGGGACCCAGGCATCTGCTTTTTAACAAGCCCTCCAGGTGTGCACACTTGACTTTGAGGACCACATTCCTGAGGTTGCAGTGTTGGGCCCTCCTGATAGCAGAGCTGAGAGGGCTCCAGCATAGTAAACCACCCTCGGTCACGGCCATGGCTGCTGCCTTCCGAGAGGAAGGAAGTGGATGGTCTTGAGAGCTGGCAGCATCTTCAGAGTCACTAGAATGATACCTCTCTAGCCTTCGATTAGATGTAGGAATTGGGGAAACAGGAGGAGGATTCGGGGAATAGTCCAGAGGAAGAAAATAGGCAACCTGGGGAAGGGGTGCTTAAAAAGGCCGAAGCTTCAGCTGGCCTGTGACAGCTCTGAAGTAGCAGGCTCTCAGCTCCTATCAGACAGGACCACGATGGAGAGGGGGCATTTCTGGAAATGCAGCCCAACCCCAGCTTTAGGCACATTTGATAGACGGTCACTTTAGGGATTCATTGTGATGCGCTGTCCAGATTCTGCTGGGAGGGGGCAAAGGAGGACAAGAGGTGAGTTAGGGAGAGAGAAGCTGAGAAATAGGGGGTCCAGGCCTGGAGTTTTCAGAAGACCATCATCATTGTCCAGTGGGGATATTGCTCTTCTGGCTTCTGAGGCAGAGTTCAGGGGTGATAGTCTTTGTGCGGTCCTTGGTAAGAGGCCTGTCCTACTTCAGCAGGTGTGGGTGTTGAGCTAGGTCCATATGCCTGGCATGGGGTAGGACGATCAATGACGGCAAACTCAAAGATCTTGAGGGTTCGAGCAGGAATATAAAAGAGGAACGCAGGCTGGGTAGAAACGCCAGGGCAGACATTGTCTGCTGAGATTTGTGTGAGCTGGAGATGCAGGCCCTGTCTAGACCACATAGCAGCCACCAAACTCCAGCCTGTTGTCACCCAGAAATGTAGCCAGCTGCCACTGGGCTGGCCTACTTTTCAAGGAAAGCTCCAAATCTAAATGGAGGTACAAACAGCATGTCCTGGAAGAGAAGCTATAAGAAGCTCATACATTGCCTGAGTGTTGAGGGGTGATCTGTTTGGATTGACAGTGGGGAGTGGGGTTGTAAAGGGTCCAAGACTCCATCCCGCAGCGACAGGGGGCAGTGAGGCATTTTACAGCAAGGAGCACTGTCATCAGATCCCTCTAAGAATAGGTCTTGAATTTCCTCTGCATTCTGATGCTTATTGCCTTCTCTTCTCTCTCAAGGGCCAGCATAGTGCTGGGCCTCCTGCAAGCATTCTTACCATAAACCCCCTGCCTGCTGGAACATAGCACATTTTTCCTCTCTACTCAGCACAACAAAGTCGAGGACCAAAAAGTGAAATACCCTGAGCCGAGTCTCCAACCAGAAGGTGAGGGTTTGGAGGCAAGACAAGAAGGTATTGTCTGGATGGTTGCAGGGAGGTTCTCACAGCTGGGTAGGTGGGGGGGGGGGGGGGGGGGGGGCGGAGTGGAGAGCTTGAGTGAGCAGAACGCTTCACAGTCTGTATTTATCAAGGAACTCCTTGGCTTTGGCCTTGAATAGCAGCTGCAGCTCTCCTTAGCTTTGCTTCCTCCAGATGTCTTCAAAAACCCTGCTATTTATTTTTATTTGGAAAACAGCAATAAATGGATGAAGGAATGTCAGAGACGCCGCTCACCTTCCTCCATGAGTCTCAAAGCCCCATTTCTTACTTTCCAATCCATATGTCTGGGCATCAGCAGAAGTCCGTTGCAGTTTGAAAAACAGGGGTCTCAGGATACCTGCACATTACAAAAAGTCGCTGTTTTTTTTGTTGTTGTTTGTTTTTTGTTTTTTTAATTTTCAATTGAAAACCTATGGTTACTTTTTACTTATCCTTTTTTTTTTTTGTATGGTTGAGGTGTTTGTGTTTTTTTACACAAAAGAGCAGGTGCATCATTTTAATGTTTAAAATGCAAGAAAAAATAAACAAAAGAAATACTTTGTAAAGAGAAATTATTATTTGTACCAAACTGCTCACTCTTTTGCTTATTTTTGTTTTGTTTCTGTCGGTGACGCTAAACTCTGAATGCACCAGGAGCAAATGAGTTCCACACTGGGGCTGCTTGGAACTGCCTTCTCTGTCAATTAACCCTCCCCAGGAAGGCTGAAGTGCCTCTTAGGATCGGCCCCGTGAGCTGCAGCTCTGATGGACTTTTCCATTTCAGCAGCCAAATGAGGTGGGTGGGTTGGAGATTAAGGTGGATTAAAGGATTACATTTAGGAATACTTAACCGAATGCCTAGTGTCTAACAGAATTGAATTGGGGTTAATCGCATGTTCCTGTGAAATCGGGTAATTATTTTGGTGAGTACCCGCTTAATTCAGTGGGAAAGCGGCTTCTGGTTTACTAAGCACTTGTATGTGTCACTATCTTGAATGCAGAATTGACAGGGATTGCTCTAGTAAAGGCCTTGGGTGGATTTGGTTTTTTTTCTAACCCTATTGATTAACTTGGTTTTCATCCGTGTTTTCCTGTCTTTCCTAAGTTGGAAACGGGAAATGATATTCTGAAATATATTTCCCTGAGCATAGCCATTCATTAAAAGAAAAAGAAGGGAAAATCAAAACACTTTGTTCAAATATAAGCATGGGAGATACAAAAGCCTGTGGTGATATGCAAAACACAGAGAGGTTATAGGGAGGGACTTGGCAAGGAGTTGGAACTCCCCAAAACTCTTTGATAAAAGCAAAATAAATATGCCTTGCCTCATCTAGGAGGAAAGAGAAGGGAGAAAATAACCCTGATATCTCCTCTCCTTTACTCCCTCACCCCCACCTCACTTACCACTGGAATAGCCCATTAACCCTTGACAGCGCCTTTCCTGAGATGCGTTTTGGAAAAAGAATTTCGAGGACCCTGCACACATGAGGGGGACTGTGAGAGCGCCAGGGAAGGTCCTGGGCTTCAGAGATGTGCGGCCTGAGGTAAAGGAGGTTTGTGGGGGCTAGAGAGAGGATGGGGAGATGGGGTGTTCCTAAAGGAGTGGAACAGCAGGAGCCCAGGCCCAGGGACTCCAACCGGCTAATTGGATACAGAGCGCGTAGGGCCAAGGGCGGGCTCAGGGTTGGTCTGATTTCTTTTTGTGTTCTCTGGCTTTGGCAGTGTGGGGGCTGGTGACGTTGAAAGCTGCTGAGTAGGACGCAGGGCTGAGCACAGTTTGGAGGCTGGTTCAGCCTAGCGGGGGTGCACTGGGTCAGGCCTCCGGTTTCTTCCCAGGATGACAGTATTGACCTGGCTGGCATCAGTGCCATGGGATTGCACCTGGAAGCAGGGACCCTCAGGGGGCCATTGCAGGCCCCCCAGGCCTGCTTTCTCATGCCCGCAGAGGGGCAGTGCCCAGGACAAATCCGACCCTTCTAGACGGGCGGCCCTGCTGCTCACGTGAGGAGGCTGGCTGTGAGGTGGAAAGTCTTCTGAGAGAAGCAGTGGCATTGGAAAGCCCAGAATTTTTGTGAGGGTTTAGAAAGGTTTGGTTTAAGGCAAAGAATAGAATCCAACGTGGTAAAGGAAGAGCTCCAAGGCTAACGCGGGTTCAGAAGTGGGATAGGCAGGGGGTGGTGGCCAGTGAAGTCAGCCACGTGGTCTCCTTTGACGGTGGGGTTGCCAGATAACACACAGGGCGCCCAATTAAATTTGAATTACGGATAAACAATGAATAATTTTTAGTACATGTGTGTCTCAAACTGCATTTCCGTTTTCCTTTGCTAAATCTGGCAATCCTAGCTGCAGGGGGATGACAGGTGATTTTTATTTCCTCCTTTGACTCTTTCTCTATTGGCTAAATTATCTCATGAACAGGTATTACTTTGGCATCAGGAGAAAAAAATGCTAATCCTAATTCTACACTTCCTAATTTCTGAGCAAATGGGGGTTTTATTGTTGGGTCAGGCTTAGGAAATGGACAGAGTAGAGACGAGGGTGTTGGGGGGGACACTAAGTAGCATGAACTTCCTGCCAGCACCCCTATCTGAATCCAAGGCCCCCAGACTTGGCAGCATCTCCCAGTCACATGCCCTTGCCTTCATGGATCCATTTCTGTCACATCCAATCTCCTTAAAATGCTATATTCCTTTCCTCCCCTCCCCACTAAATCCATTAAGAGCCTCTGCACCATGAGTCCTTAGACTTTATCCATTTCTTCTGTCCATCAAGCCTTTCCTGGGAGAAAGGGCCCTGAGGGCCACTGTCTGCTCACCTTACAAACTTAAGTGCTCAGGCATCTTTCCTGCCCAAGACACTTATCTCTTGGGACATTCATACCAAAAGGTTATACATAAAATTGTATTGACACCAGAATTTGTAATCTTAGGCTAATGTTCAATCCTTGCTTATTTTTAGCCTATTTGAATTCTTAATGAGATTCTGTTTAACTGTATATACGCATATCAAAAGCATCTTAAAGTGTTTAAAATCTGGACCATTGTCAAAGCATTCATCCGAATCTCACTCTTTAGCCCTACAACAATCCAGTCTAGCCTTTGTCTTTCTGATTAGACTATAAACCAGTTTTTTGCTTTTCTAGTATCTCTCAGAGCCCATTGCCACAGAGTGAGGCTTGCACAGTGGAAGTGTTATGACCTGTCTCAGTCTTCTTGGCTCTGTCCTCTACTGGTTCCTTCCTGCCAAAGACCCTCCCCTCCAGTGCAGTCCCCCCACCGTTAAAAACAGGCTCAGTTTTTTCACCCGTCACTGAAGACTGCTATCCTCTGATGGATGAGTTAGATTCTTTATATTTAATTTGCACATCGTTTGGAATCACACCTCTTTAGCTATGAGGTAGGTTCAGAACAAACCTGCACATCTCTCAAAATAGGAGGCAGCAGGTCGTGAGTCTCCTGATTTCCTGCTCTCTATTGATTAACATGCACTTAGTATATTCACAAATATTGTCACCTGTATAAACTTGGATTATAAATAATGTCATTTAAAGAAATAAAATGTGTTTTCCCTAAATACAAAAGCAATGCAAACTTAGAAACAAAAACAAACTTTAATTCTCTCTTACCGTAATCATTTCATATGTATCTCTCCAGTATTTGTCTATTTGCATATATGTATATACCCAGATGCACACAGACAAATATATGTTTTTTCTCACAAAAGAAAGGCACATATAATTTTGTACATGGAATAAACATTTTCCTGTGACAAGTTTCTTATTGTTAAGCATTTAGGTTGTTTGCCATTTTCTCTGTTACAGATATTGCTGCAATAAAAGCCCTTGTTCATGCACCTTATGCCTACCTGTCTCTGCTGTATTTCTTTAGGGAAAGCGTCCTTAGACAGGAAATAGTTGGTAATGCGTATTTGTAAGGCTTTAAATATTTAGCTCAAGCGTCCTCTGGAGAGTTTGACTGTTTACACTCTGCCCTGGAGAATCTTGTCCAGAAGAAGGTGAGGGGTTGCATTCCTCTTCCTGCTTTTCGCTCCAGTCACTTATTGGGAGCTTTTTCCAGGACCCCAAGATGATTCAGTATTTCTAACCACTGAATTCCATTCCAGCCTTTCTCTTAGGTACATTCATTCATCTATCCAATGAATTTTTTTTTTTTTTTTTTTGAGCATCTACTATGTGCCAAGGCCAGCATCAATTCTGTCCTATCCCATAGAAAGTCCCTACATCATTATTCCTTTAGGGAATTTTCACTGATTCTGAACTGAATGTCCAGCTCTGCACTACATGTGAGGGGCACAGAAGTACAAGGTGGGCCTTGGCCCTCTAGGAACTTTCCATCTGCTTGGAGGATATAAGCCAAAACCATCCAAATAAAACAGAACAAGCAAACAGCCAAAAACCCCAGCTAATCTTTGGGGAGAGGATGTAACCGAGTGCTGAATTGTTGGGGACAGGTGATGCCAATGCTGCAGGAGTTCAGGAAAGGAGGTGTATTTGTTAGAAACTTTCTAGATGCATCAAGGGCCCTGCACATGTTTTAGTCCATTCCCTTCTGGATGCAATTGCTAAGAGCCCAAGAAGGAATGGGAAATAGGATGTGCACCTTGCACGTGCCAGGGGCACACCTTTGAGACGGGATTTCTTAGGGGCCAAAGTCAATAGGGGAATAAAGATAAGAGAGGAAGCAGAGTGTTGAAAACATCTCAGAAATTTAAAAGAAGAGTAACCATTTGGGGGCTACCTACTCCGCAGGGCTGCGGTCCTTGACTGCAACTTCTTCTAGACCATGATCCAAGTCTGCTCTGGGAAGGCCAGGTTTCTAAAGCCTTTGTAATTGCCTATGGTCAGACCTGAAAGGTCACACAAACGAGTTTGGCCTTAGTATATGCAAGCAAAAAAATAAAAATAAAAATTACAACAAAGCTAATCTGGGTGTTTCTTTTCCACAGCTGTTCCACTGCACCTAGATGTGAAAGGAAGTGATAGTTATTACCCACTTGATACGTATAAAACTTTTTTTAAAGTTTCCTTGTTCAGAGTTATACACATACAACATTTTTTTTCAACATATTTTTTATAAAACCAACTACTTCTAGCTTTGTTGTTAAAAAAATAAAAGTAGTCGATTGCTTGCCAACCCTAATTTCTCCCTCCCCAGTAGCAACCGGTTTTATTCTCTCAGCTGATTATTTTGGTATTTACATTTACGTCTCTAGATAATATCCCTGTATTGTACTTTTTGCTTTTGCAGCTTTAGGCATTATCTAATGACTTCCTATTATGGAAGTTAAAGACTCAGCTCTCTCTCCTCCCCACCACCCCTGCTGCATACTTGCTTTCTTCCCAGCCCCTAAATTCCCAGTCTAACAGCACTGTAATTGAGTCAGATCAATATTTATTCTCCACATTATTATGGCTATGAAAGCTACCTATAGCTGAACCAGGTACTACACTGTGATTACTTCTCTCTACTTTTTGTTTTCACTAGAGGAGTTACTCAGTTTTTTTCATTTGCATAATTGTCATTTGTGTAATTGTGAGTTTCACAATTCAACCCCCAATTTTTCAAATTCAACCCCAGTTGTCCAAGTCTTCTCTCAAGAGGATCATATGCACCAATTTTTCTAGTGATTATCACAAAACACCTCTCCTAGACCCTTCCAACCCTCTCTGGCCTTGACCGGCTGCTCTCTACCATTGATGCCCATCTCTCCTCCCAGCTTCTCCCTCCCCCATCATCTGGGGCTTCCCTTCTGCATCCTTTTAGTTGGCTCTCAGGTTTCCTGCATCTTGTGCCTTCCTATAGGTTTACTCCCTCATTTTGGTGGAGCGCATCTTTTAGCAGCTTTCAGAAAACAGCGCATAGGAAATAAAATCTTCAGACTTTGACTACGTGAGAATGTCTGCTCTTTCTTTCGCATTTAATGTTTTATTTTTGAATATCCATGCTTAATATTCTCCAGGTAAGCCCACTTTTCTCCAAATTTGTATTTGAAAAAATACGTATTCAAGAAAATATTTTTGTTCCATTATCTAATTACTAAATATTTCTGTTATTTCATTCATTTCTTCTTTTAGTTTATATGTTCTCCCCTCAAGCTTCATTGAGATATATTTGACTTACTGTGCACATTTAAGGTGTACAACGTGGTGATTTAATACACATATATATTGTGGAATGATTACCACAATAAGGTGAGTTAACCCAGAAAATGTCTTGATTGGCTGTTTGAGCATAGGATTCTAGCTTAGAAAAAAATTTCCCTGAAGAATTTTGAAGACTTTGCTTGGCATCTTGTTTCCAGTGCAGCTGTTGGGAAATCCTCTACCACCTGATTCTTAACTACTTTATACCTCATTTTTCTTCTCCTTGGAAATAGCACGAGTCATTTTAATGGAGTGTTTGGAAATTTCTAATTGTGTAACCCTATGTCAGTTCATCTGAGCACTCATGACCTTTCCAATCCAGAAATTTCTTCAATTTTTTTCTCTCCTTTTCTCCTCTCTCTCTCTCTCTCTAGAGCTTTTATACTTGGCTGTCAGAACTCCCAAAGTGGTTTAATTATCTTCTCTTTTCTGCTCAATTTTTCATCTCTTTTACTTTGCTTTGTGGGAGATTTCCTCAATTTTAACTTCTTCTATTTCCAATTTCTAAGAACTCTGTGTATATGGTATGTGTACATACATAAAATATATTTAATCAAATATATTATGTATATAAATGTATTTCCACATAAATATAGTTTTTATAGCTGTGTTAAATAAATGATGGGTTGGGGGATATGTGGGTGTTGGTTCCTGTTCTAAGCAATGGAGCCTCCAAGCAACTTTATTTTCTACTTGTTTTGGTCTCTAATGTTCATATTAGAGGATTTTTTTTAGAACTCTGATAATCCTTGATTTATCTGTCTGTATGTCTATCTATACTGATAACTTATATATGCTCTGCTCTGTGCCAGGCACTGCTCTAAGGATTTCACAAGTACCATCGCATTTCATGCTTACACCAGTCCCATGAGGTAGGGATATTGATATTCCCATTTTACGGAGAGTGGTTCATATCTGGGGCCAGGGGACAAAGAATCTTATCAGGAGCTCTGGGCTACTGTTCAAGTGAACTTGTCAACAGTAAACTTCACGTTGGTGTGTTTCAGCCTTTTCCTTGTGAAACTGCCCTATCAGGATCTTTCAGTCTTTCCTTTGGGGCTGGTCAGATTATCAGAGGAGACTCTACCAAGCTCCTGTCTAAAGGGTGATGGTCTGGTTGTTCAACTTCTGGGAGCTGAGGGGGCAGACGATAGCTGGGGACTCCAACATCCCCTGTCCTCAGCAGTGCCTGCCTCTCCAGGGCCAGAGGCCCTTGGCATTGCCCTCCTCTGTCTTCTTCCAGAATGGGGAAGAGGCAATTGCCTGTCTGTGTGCACTTGGCGAAGGAATCTGGATATGTGACTGCTTCATAAACAGACCTTACACCAGTTCTCCTAATTTTAGCACCCCCTCAGCCCCACTTTTACTTCCAGAAGTACATGGTACTGCCAGGAAATTTAGGGGATTCTAGCTTACAAATTGAGCTGGTTTTCCACATTCTGCACTGTTGGCTTAGGATTCAACTTCCTCTCCACTTTCTTGGGTCTGCTAAGTAAATTACTCCTTATCTAGATGCTTTTCAGGTTTCAGGGTTTGTTGCTGTCTCCTATTCTCCCACTTCCCCCATTCGTGGGGGTCTGTGCCTTAAAAAAAATCTCTCTACTGGCATTTTAGTGGGGTTTCAGTGGAGAATGAAATCAAGTGTGTGCCTCTTTACACAAAACTCCCTGCCTTTCAGATTCCCCCTTCTTTCTCCCACCCACTTATTCTTCTACCTAGAAATCACGACAGTGAAAACAAAGAAGTGCCTAACCTTTGCGTAAGCGGTAAAGCATTACATTTAGTGGGAGTATCAAAAATGGAGTGAGGAGGGATGGGGAAGCCCATAAATTCTGTGTATGTATTAGAAAAGCACATTAAGCATAAACATGTCATCTTAATCCTGATGCTTTCATAATACACATTTTAGAAAACAAGGCTGAACAACGTCTTCGTTTATGAAAATACAATGAAAATACAATTCTTTCTTAAAGATTTTACCCCACTAGGACTTTATTTCAGACTTTTCAGGAAAAGGTGAGATTTTAATTTTGATCCAAAGGGGGGATAAGTTTAAAAAAAAAAGAGTCAGGTGTTGGGGAGGGACTTCCTTGGCAGTCTATTGGTTAAGACTCTATCCTTGGGGACTTCCCTGGTGGACCAGTGGTTAAGAATCCACCTGCCAATACAGAGAACCTGGGTTCGAGCCCTGGTCCATGAAGATCCCATGTGCCATGGAGCAACTAATCCCATGTGCCACAACTACTGAGCCTGCACTCTAGAGCCCGTGAGCCACAACTACTGAGCCTGCACTCTAGAGCCCGTGAGCCACAACTACTGAGCCCATGTGCCACAATTACTAAAGCCCACGTGCCTAGAGCCCGTGCTCCACAGCAAGAGAAGCCGCTGCACTGAGAAGCCTGCGCACCACAGCAAAGAGTAGCCCCTGTTCACCGCAACTAGAGAAAGCCCGCGAGCAGCAACGAAGACCCAAGGCAGCCAATAAATAAATAAATTTATATATATATATATATATATATATATATATATATATATATAAAGACTCCATGCTTCCACTGCAGTGGGCAGAGGTTTGATCCCTAGTAGGAACTAAGATCCCACATGCCACGCAGCCAAAAAATAAAATAAAATAGTCAAGGGCAGCTGCCAGATTAAAAGGTTGGCCTAAGGACTGTGCAAATAAAGATGTTGGCACACCCAACTGTGACTCCTTAGGCTGGAGACCTTTCAGGATAGGCCACCGGACAACAAATGCTGGAGTGGTCATGCCTCCCAGTGCTGGCCTCAGGCAGGTGTCTTGTAGATTTGCTTGTCTTTCTTTGCAGGCCTTCTGTAAATTATCACCAATATATTTTTTTCCTTGATATAATGTGGATTAAAATCAGATCCTCTAAAACAATGGTTCTGAACCCTGTGCAGCAGAATCACCAGTGGAACTTCGAAAAAGACTCTCAGACCTCGTATGAGCTCTACTAAATCAAGACTAGCTGCGGCCTAGGAACCACTGCTGGAGAGCAGCTCCACGGAGGGGCTCAGAGCGTCCGTGAACTTCTGGAAATTATGGGCAACTTTTTTTAAAAGAAAAGAACCATAGCTTTCATCATATTGTCAGAAGGAAACTTACCGCTACCCTCCATTATATACACATTATATTACATGACATTGTATAATTATGTTTGCTTTCTGTTTTACTCACCACCATAAAGGTAGAAACTTGTCTATTGTCAGTGTCCCAGAACAGAAATAATTCTTTCTCCAGTATAAATAAATATTAAGTGACTAAACGAATAACTGAATAAAGGACATTGGTAAGCTCCCCTGTTCCCCAAAGGCTAGAATTACTCTCTCCAGCAAAGGGCCACAGAAGCTCTAGGTGGAAATTAACTCTTTATGCAGACTCCACAGGGATGGTGCTGGACTGGATCCTGGGGGCAGGGGCGGGGGGGGCGGTTGGTGGTGGACAGAGAGATCAATAACCCCATTCTTAACTCTAAATCATTTGCAAACTCTAGCTACACTCTCAATCATGACGTTTCAATGGCGGGGGGTGGGGGGGCGGTATTTTTGAACAAAGAAGAGTTCTGACCACTCTTAGGGTATCTCTCCCTGGCTTTATTTTTAGTTCTCTGCTCTTATCAAATAACAGAAGGGACCCTCGGTCTCTTAAAGAACAAACAAACAGCTCTTCCACAGCCCCTGGCTCCATGATTGCTGAGCAAACGTCCAACACTGCGAGCTTTTATCTCCTGAGAGCGCTTTGCTGGGGCTTGGTCCCATGACGTGGGGGAGCGGTCTTGCAGCCTCAGCCCCAGCACACTTTTCTCCACCTCCAGATTTGCAGGAATGCTCTCTGGCAAACACTGGAAAGGGGGTGCAAGAAGCAGTGGGGACGAGTCAAAAGGCTTAGTAAGAGAACAGTTCGATTAAGACCTTCTATGATAGGAATTTGACCATCTAAGAGTATCATTCTGAGTGGTCCGGGCTCCCGTTGGAGACAGGAGAATGCCTCAGAATGGGCAGAGAGGACAAAATCCAGTATGCTTCCTCTTTACTCTTTTTCTTAGCTTCCCCTTGATGATATCACAGCTAATCTCTTACTGCTTTTAACCAGCTCTCAATGACACCCATACCTCTCAAGGACCTTCAAGATGACAAGGATACTTTCTACCCACAGGGCACCCAGCCCTGGTAGTCTCCACGGGGAAGGCTATGCATCTGGGGATGGAGCCACTCCTGGCAGAACTGAGGAGGAGCAGAAGGAATTGGGGGAGGAGACGGCAACGGTTTTCTAAGACGAGCCAGCACGTGGCACGGCTGGGTGTGCTGAGGATGACTGGCTGGTCGTCACCGTCCAGTGGTAGGGGAGAGAAAGAAACTGCCTCTACCAGCTGATGCTTAAAAAGAGGCCTGCATGCAGGGATTCCTTCTCTGCCCTTCTCTACCTCCCTCCACCTCCACCCTGTGTGACATTTTCCTTTTAAATATTATGCTTTGTGGGAGGCAGAATTCTAAGCTTGCCCTCAAGATGCCTGCCCCCTGGTGCATATGCCCTGAGTAATCTCCTCCCCTTGAGCATGGGTTGTCAGGGTTGGCATTTGCTAAGTTCAATGAAGTCTGCCAATCAGTGGACTTTAAATTAATCAAAAAGAGATTACCACAGTGTGTATGTGTATATATACATACACATGCACACACACACATACATATATATATATGTATAATTGGATCACTTTGCTATACAGGAGAAATTAACACAACATTGTAAATCAACTGTACTTCAATAAAATAAATTTAAAAAAAAGAGATTATCCTGGGTGGGCATGACCTAGTCAGGTGAGCCCTTTAAAAGAGAGTATTGAGGGACTTCCTAGGTGGTGCAGTGGTAAAGAATGCACCTGCCAATGCAGGGGACATGGGTTCGAGACCTGCCCTGGGAAGATCCCACATGCCACGGAGCAACTAAGCCCGTGCGCCACAACTATTGAGTCTGTGCTCTAGAGCCCGTGAGCCACAACTACTGAGCCCATGTGCTGCAACTATTGAAGCCCACGCGCCTAGGGCCCATGCTCCACAACAAGAGAAGCCACTACAATGAGGAGTCTGCGCACCACAATGAAGAGTAGCCCCCGCTCGCAGCAACTAGAGAAAGCCCGTGTGCAGCAACAAAGACCCAACACAGCCAATAAATAAAATAAATAAACAAATTTATTAAAAAAATAAATAAAAAAAATAAAAGAGAGTATTGAGGTCAGAGAGATTCAAAGCGGCAGAGACGCTCTTCTGCTGACCTTGAAGAAGCAGCTACTGTGTTGTGGAGAGGACCACAGGACAGAGTGGCAGGTGGCCTCTAGGCTCTCTAGGGCCTTAGTCTCACAAATACAAGGAACTGAATCCAGCCAACAACGGGTGAGCTTGGAAGAGAACTCCAGGCTTCAGCTGAGATCACAGCCCTGGCAGCAACTTGAACCTGGTGACATCTTGAGGAGAGGACCCAAGTTAAACCACACCCAGACCCCTGACCAATGAACACTGTGAAATAATAAATTTGTGTGGTGTTAAGTTATTGAATGAGTGGTCACTTGTCATGCAGCAGTAGAAAAATAATACAGGCCTTTCCTGGTGGCACAGCGGTTAAGAATCTGCCTGCCAATGCAGGGGACACAGGTTCGGTCCCTGGGCTGGGAAGATCTCACATGCCTTGGAGCAATTAAGCCCATGCGCCACAACTACTGAGCCCGCGTGCTGCAACTGCCAAAGCCCACACACCTAGAACCCGTGCTCTGCAACAAGAGAAGCCACTGCAATAAGAAGCCTGTGCACCGCAACGAAGAGTAGCCCCCGTTCGCCGCAACGAAGACCCAATACAGCCAATTAAATGAAATGAATAAATTTATTTTAAAAAAACAGAAAGAAAACTAATACATCCTAAAAGCTCACTTTTATTTACTTTAACTGGTATTAAGATCATGAGTGTGGGCATGGTGGAGGAGAGAGAGGCTATATATAGACTCAAGTTAATCTGCTGGTATTTGAACTATAGAACCACTTATGAGCTGGGTGAACATGGGCGAGTTACTTAACCTCTCTAGGGTTGATGATAATAATACTGCCTCACAGGTCATTGTGAAGAATGCTTGACATGTAGTAAGTTCTCAGTAAATGTCCATCTGGCAGTTATACTTGCACCCAAAATGTGGCAGGAACCTCAGGCAATACTGATGGTTCCAGGGAAGTAACCCTATATAAGAAACATCATTTTAGTGCCTTCTCTTCTCTGACCTTGCTGTTACTGTCTCTTCATCACAGTCTTAACTATCAGACCAAACATTACCTTAAAAAGTAATTTTGAAGAATGTTCTACCCTGCAAGAGCTTGGCTACTGGCATCCCTGGGAGGGATCTTTTAAACCATGATAATATAGAACATTTGAGGGATTCAACGGGATTATCAAAATAAATGCAAACAGTGAATTTCCAGTTATTCAAGGTGAAATCGGTGTCCAGGTCCTTAGTCGTTTTTTCTATTCCAACCCCGGAACTGATGAATTTCTTACTCATTAACACCATCACCTCAGGACAGTCTGAGTGACTGAAGTCTACCCCAAATGAGGGAATTTTACTTTTTAGTAACAAACTCATTAGAAAGAGTTATGTTGTCAATTTCGTAAGGAAAAGAGGAACTAAAGCACTTGGCTAAGGGAAGTTTTAAAAGTTGTGAAACCTGTGTGCTAACCCCTATCTCTGCCCATCATCAGAGGACAGGTGACTCAGCCTTTCTGGATATTAGCTTCCTTCTTTGTAAAATGAGAGGATTACTTCCAGAGAGATGGCAAAACACACATTTGCATCACCACTCTCTCTGAAACTCAGATTGAACAAAGGTCAAAACAAAGAAAAAAACTTCAGCCATGATAATTATTAGGTAATGACCACAATCTCACAACACAGATTCAAAAAATATTCATTCTTGCAATGAGGGATCACCTCATACCAGTCAGAATGGCCATCATCAAAAAATCTACAAACAATAAATGCTGGAGAGGGTGTGGAGAAAAGAGAACCCTCCTGCACTGTTGGTAGGACTGTAAAGTCATACAGTCACTATGGAGAACAGTATGGAGGTTCCTTAAAAAACTAAAAATAGAGCTGCCATATGATCCTGCAATCCCACTCTTGGGCATATATCCAGAGAAAACTATAATTCGAAAGGATGCATGCATCCCAATGTTCATTGCAGCACTATTTGCAATAGCCAGGACATAGAAGCAACCTAAATGTCCACTGACAGAGAATTGGATAAAGGTGGTACATATATACAATGGAATATTACTTGGCCACAAAAAGGAATGAAATAGTGCCATTTGCAGAGATGTAGATGGACCTAGAGATTGTCATACAGAGTGAAGTACGTCAGAAAGAGAAAAACAAATATAGTACAATATTGCTTATATGTGGAATCTAGAAAAATGGTACAGATGAACTTTTGGCAAAGTAGAAATAGAGTCACAGATGTAGAACAAACTTATGGTTAGCAAGGGGGGGTGGTGGGACGAATTGAGAAATTGGGATTGACATATATACACTACTATGTATAAAATAGATAACTAATGAACCTACTGTTTAGCACAGGGAACTCTACTCAATGATCTGTTTTGCCCTAAATGGGAAGGAAATCTAAAAAAGACTGGATATGTGTACTTGTATAACTGATTCACTTTGCTGTACAGCAGAAACTAACACAACATTGTAAAGCAGCTATACTCCAATTAAAATTAACAAAAAGAAAAAATAAATAAATTAAAAATAAAAGAAAGAAATTAAACTATCAACCATTTTATCTTTATTCAATTAACATATTGTATTGAGTATCTGGCATACAGTAGGGTCCTTCATAAATGCTTACTAAATAAATCAACCTTACATATGGTTATTAAATAAATCAATCTTACATATGGTAAAGAAAATATCCATTCATTCATTCATCCTTCATCTATTCCACACATAGTTATGAGTGCCTCTGAGGTGCCAACACTGCTCCAGATGCCAGGAGCTCTAGCAGCCAGATAGAAAGAATACTGAGCCCAAAGAAAGGAGAGCACCAGGGTCGGACACCTTTTCCCTCTAATTTGAAACATACACAGATTAAAGAATGTAAATAAGAGTGTTCATAGGAACTGTGTAATAAAGAATTTAATCTTGCCCAAACGGAGGTCTAGTCTTTGCCCTCAGCTTCTGGGAGGTAATCTCTAAAGCTGTTGGAATGTCATGCCTGATAGGAATGTTTTTGTTTCTCTGGGGGCCTTGGGTCACTCCAGATAGTCTAACAATGTGATTGAAGGTGGGGGATTTGGGTCACAAGTGGTATCGGCTTAACCTGCAGAGGGGCTGGAGATCAGTCACACTGGTGTCAACCATCCCCACGTGTTGGAGCCCTAATAAAACTCTGGACACTGAGGCTTGGGTGTGCTGCCCTGGTTGGCGGTACTGTACTCTGTGTGTATGTCACACATCATGACTAGGAAGAGTAGCCCTGTCCCCAACGCCACTGAAAGAAGACTGCTGGAAGCTCTGTGCTTGGAACATTCCTGGACACACCTCTTCCTTTGTTGACCTTAATCTGTATTCTTTTGAGGTAATAAACCATAATTCCAAGTATAAGAGCTCTCAATGAGCTCATGAGTACTTTTAATGAATTCTTGAACCGAAGGGTGGTCTTGGGGACTCCCAAACCTGCAGTTGGTGTTGCAATTGTTGAAGTGAGGGTGGTCTTGTGCACTACTGCTCCACAGTGTTACAGGGTTCCCTACCACGGATACAGAATAAGGGACAATGAGCAGGACCCAGAAGGAAAAGGGAGTGTGTTGCTTGGGGCCCATTTTCATGACAAATAAAGGCCAGGTAGGTGGAGCTGAAGAAGGACTCCCAAGGCTGTGGTCCTTCCGTCTCATTCAGTTTCCTAACTGAGAACACTCTTCAGGATGACAGGCTGGCCACAAAGAGAGGAAATGGCTCAAACCAAAAGAGAGCTCCTCTTTCACGGGATGAGCTCCTTGCCAATGAGGGGAGACAGTCACAGCCCATTTAAGCTCCTTTCTACTGCGGCTCACTCCCCATCCCTCCCTGCAGGCAGAAGTCCCCCTCAGAGGCTCCATCAGACCCGCCGCACCACTCAAATTCTAAGTATTCTTTTTTTTTTTTTACTCTTATTAAATTTTATTAATTATACATTGAATCAGTGCCAAGAGCAGCTTTTTAATCTATATATACATATTTTTTTCTAATTATTTTTTTTTTGGGGGGTACACCAGGTTCAATCAACTGTTTTTATACACATATCCCCATATTCCCTCCCTTCCTTGACGCCCCCCCCTCGAGTCCCCCCCACCCTCCCTGCCCCAGTCCTCTAAGGCATCTTCCATCCCTAAGTACTCTTAAAACACCACTTAGGAAAAAAGGGGAGAACATTAAGGAAGGTCCATAAGCAGGATTCTCTGGCAAATAAGAAGCTGGAAGAGAATGTTCCTTCCGAAGATGAATAACACGCCTGCCTGCCGCGCCCCCCACACCTCCTATACATTGAGACTACAAAGAGAAAAGTGGAAGACGTTGGAAGGAATATGTCAAGTACAAATTAGATGAAGAGTAAGAGAAGAACTACTCCAGTAAAAAACACGTTTTATTTTATTTTTTTAATTAATTAATTTATTGGCTGTGTTGGGTCTTCATTGCCACACACGGGCTTTCTCTAGTTGTGGCGAGCAGGGGCTACTCTTTGTTGTGATGTGCGGGCTTTTCATTGTGGTGGCTTTTTTTGTTGCAGAGCACAGGCTCTAGGCATGTGGGCTTCAGTAGTTGCGGCACATGGGCTCTGTAGTTGCAGCTTGCGGTCTCTAGAGCTCAGGCTCAGTAGTTGTGGCACACGGGCTTAGTTGCTCCACAGCAAGTGGAATCTTCCCAGACCAGGGCTCGAACCCGTGTCCCCTACATTGGCAGGAGGATTCTTAACCACTGTGCCACTAAGGAAGTCCAAAACACATCTTAAAATAAAACTTGTCTGTATATTAAAACCAAAACGTTTTATAAAACATGCTCAAAAAGGGATAATACTACAGGATGATAATAATAATAAAATCTAACATCTATGGCAACTGTATGTGCCAGACACTTTTCTTAGAGTTTTTACACGTGTTAGTCATTTTAAGACCCATGGCAATGCTATCATCGTCCCTGTATTACATACAAGAACATTAACAACCGTCCCAAGTTCACTGGTTAGTGGAAGAACTGGGCTTCGACCCAGATAGTTTACTCTTCGCCTCTGTGCTACACTATCTGAAACTTTTGAGAATCTTTTATCAAATAGGCCACAATGAAACCTAAAAAAACTCCAGGAGGAAGAAGCTCTATTGGCTATGTTGACTGACTGCAATGAAATAGTATAAATAGTAATTCTTAGAGAAGAATTTTTCACTACCCTATGCTAATAAATTTTAAAATCTGACTGAAATGGACAATTTTCGAAGGACATATAAATTACTCAAAATGAATTAATAAAAAGAAGGTAAATTCAAACAAGCAACAGCAAGAACAAAAACAAGGGGATACGTTGGAAAGAAAGGTGTCCAAGTGCCAGGCTGGAGAGTTCTATGGGTGAACACATCAGGGAACAGATTAATTTTGATGCTATTCAAAGATTCCAGAGCACCACAACATAAGGAAAACTTGCTGCTTCCCTTTCCCCACCCCCACAGGTCCAGCATTATAGTAATGTTAAAACTGACAAAGTGGCAGGTACACGTGTTCACCTGATACACATAAAACCTGTGTATCAAATGAGATGCTTTGAGCTGCAAGTCATAGAATCCTTGAGTAAAAGTGGCTTAAATACCAGGGCATTTATTGTCAAACCTAACAGAAGTCTAGGGGTACATGTCTTTGTTATTGGGTCAGACATTTAATGAGGCCCTCAGGGACCACAGCCCCAGGCGTGCTGGCCTCAGAGGTGGAGGCTGACACGTGAAAGTGAATCAAGAATCCCAGGGCCGGACTTCCTAGCTGGCGCAGTGGTTATGAATCCACCTGCCAATGCAAGGGACATGGGTTTGAACCGTGCTCCAGGAAGATCCCACGTGCCGCGGAGCAACTAAGCCCATGAGCCACAACTATTGAGCCCATGTGCTGCAGCTACTGAAGCCCACGTGCCTAGGGCCCGTGCTCTGAAACAAGAGAAGCCACGGCAATTAGGAGCCCACACACCACAACAAAGAGCAGCCCCACTTGCCACAACTAGACAAAGCCTATGTGCAGCAACAAAGACCCAACACAGCCAATAAATAAATAAATAAATAAATTCATAAAAAAAAGAATCCCAGGGCCAACTCTGTAAGTTGACCTGTGGGGCCCAGGCTGTACTGTGTACTGTGCCTGCCCCTGGTACTGAGATGTTGGTGCCTTGTTCTAAATGACTGGGAGTCTGTGTTGTATCTGCTCTTAAATATTTTGAATATCCCCTCTGAATATATCAAAGATTTTGGAAATTTAGTATCCTCTAAAAATGGTATTTCAAATCAACAAGGGAAAATACGGCTTATACAGATCTCTACTTCATTATTTAGAAGAAAATTAAGCTGATTCCCTGTCTTACCTCTCCTACTATTCATTGCCAATAATTCACAGATTAAAACGTTAAAGAGAGAGAGAACATACGATTACTAGAAGAAAGTAGGAATGAATTATTTTTACCATCTTGGAATGAGAAAGGCCTTTCTAAGCATGATATGAACACCACAAGTAACAAAGGAAACATTTGTTAAATGACCACTTTGAAAACTTGAATATTTTGTATGGGGGAAAAAAGCACATTCTAATGAAGTCAAAACAAAAAAAAAAATCAAAACATAAAAACACTGCAAAAACTTACTTATAATACATTTGACAAATAAGGGGCTAATTTCCTTTACATAAAAATCAATGAGAGCTCTTGCAAATCAAGACCCAATAATTAAGAGAAAAGTATACGACATCACGAACACTTACACAAATGCAAATAAAACAAGAATGGGACTTCTCTGTTTGCCCAGAGTTGGCTGGCGTATGGGAAAATGGGTTCACTCATATGTTTGCCAATGTAACTTTTTAGGAGGGGAATTCGTCAAGTCTAGCAAAACTTAAAATATTTATACCTATTGGCAGCATCATTCCTGGCAGCATCATTTGTAGCTTCACAAAATTGAAAACAACTCAAACATCTATTTACATGGGATCAATCAAGCAAATTAGAGTGGATTTATTAATTCAACAAAATATTGATCCTCTGCCATCTAATGAAGCTTGCGTTCTTGTGGGAAGACGTGCATAGCAAGTAAGTAAACAGGGGCTTCCCTGGTGGTGCAGTGGTGAAGAATCCACCTGCCAGTGCAGGGGACTGGGTTTGAGCCCTGGCTCGGGAAGATCCCACACGCCGTGAAGCAACTAAGCCGGTGCGCCACAACTACCGAGCCTGCGCTCTAGAGCCCGCGAGCCACAACTGCTGAAGCCTGCTCACTTAGAGCCTGTGCTCCGCAACAAGAGAAGCCACCGCAATGAAGAGTAGCCCCCGTGCGCCACAACTAGAGAAAGCCCCTGCGCAGCAACAAAGACTCAACGCAGCCAATAAACAAATAAAGATTAAAAAATAAATTAAAAAATACAATTGCAGATAAGTAAACAGATAGCCATACAAGGTTTCGGATAACATGATGACATTTCACAGCAAGAGCAGGCAGAATATGATCCGTGGACCAGGTCTGGCCGGCCCCCTTTTTCTGTATGATTTGTGAGTTAAGATTGATTCTTCCACTTTAAATGGTTGGGGGAAAAAAATCAAAAGACGAATACTACTTCATGATGTGAAAATTATATGAAATTCAAATTGTAATGTCCATAAGTAAAGTCTTATTGGACCACAGCCATACCTATTGGTTTGCATACTGCCATGGCAAAGTTGAGTCACTTCTGTAGAGATTGTCCCACAAAACCTGGAATATGTACTATCTGGTTCTTTACTGGAAAATTTTGCTAACCTCTGTTTTAAAAGAAAATAATGGAGGACCCAAGGGAAATGAAAACATATGTTCACACAAAAACTTGTACATGAATGTTCACAGCAGTATTATTCACAACAGCCCAAAGTGGAAACAACTTAAACGCCCATCAGCTAATGAATGGATAAACAGAATGTGATAGTTACTTACCCAGGATCTATCTGATTTTCTTTAAAGACTTAACCCTGAGCAGCACTGTGTCTGCCCCCAAAATATATCCCCAGCTCTCTCACAGTTAGGGGTAAACATGCAACAGTTTCGAGCTATGAGACCTAAGTGGAAGTGTTTTGGGGATTTCTGGGAAGATTTTTCTACCCCCTTATCTAGATGACAACCTTTCTTCCTGTGGCTTCCTCTTTCTTTCTTTCTTTCTTTCTTTCTTTCTTTCTTTCTTTCTTTCTTTCTTTCTTTCTTTCTTTCTTTCTTTCTTTCTCTCTTTCTTTCTTTCTTTCTCTTTCTTGCTTGCTTGCTTGCTTGCTTTCTTGCTTGCTTGCTTTCTTGCTTGCTTTCTCTCTCTCTCCTTCCTTCCTTCCTTCCTTTCTCCCTTCCTTCCTTCATCCCTTCCTTTCTCTCTTTCTCTCTTTCTTTTTTCTTTCTTTCTTTCTTTCTTTAAATAGGAAAAAAATAGAAAAGTTCAAGAGTCACTCAGGATCTGGGGCCATGGCAAAGATCTCACTCCACTGTGGGTCCCCCAGGAATCCAGACTGGGAACTGCAGGACCAGGACCAAAGGCCAGAGGCAGGGAGGTGGCAGGGCCAGGGAAGGAGAGAGGAAGGGAACGGGGGCCAGTTCACCGCTCTAAAGGGACCCAAAGGGGCTGGAGGGAAAGCCAGAGGACAGAAGTTACAGATTCAGCTCAACCCCCACATGTCCCCAGCACTGTCCCCCAAACAAAACAGGGGGTCTCCAGAGACAGCCAGCACCCTGTCCTGCTTGCACAAGGAGCCGCTGGGAAATCCAAACCCTGCCTGGGAGGATGTTGGATGAAATGGCCTCTAAAATCTCTTCTTTTCTTGAGAGCTTTGGAATTCTTCTTCAGGACAGAAGAGCAGGGCAAGTGGGAGAGCCATCTAGGGAGAGGGCTTAGTGGCAGTCAGGCCGGAGTCAGCAGAGAGGCACCCGGAGGCTACTGCGGGGACCTCCGGACATAAGGCATCCCCTCTGCTGCTCTGCTTGTCGCTGCCCTTGCACTTTACACCCATCATCTCACACAAGTCCTTGCAGGAACCCAGGGAGGAGAGGGTCTAGTCAGAGAACAAGATGGGTAGTAGACCAAGCTAAGGAGGAAACAGCAAGGCGGAGGCAGAAATCCTAGCTGAGACAGCAAACAGGAGCGTTCACAGTTACAGCCTCTGCTCTAAGCTCTTTAAACATGTTATCCTGTTTTACCCTCATAGTCCCATGATGAGGTGGTGCTGCTGGCATCCAGGGGCCCACCGGAGGACATGTGCTCCCTTGTTCTGGACATGGAGGCTGAGGAGAGCGGAGACCTGCAGCTTAGAAGAAGGAAGAGAGCTCTTGCTCCAACAGAATGCTGCAGTCATTCCCCACCATCTTCCAGCCGCGGCTACAGCTTGCAGCCTGGCTTCCTTTTTCTTTATTCTGCCTGGACAGAGGACAAGAGGCAAAAGATTGAACAGCCATTGTGCACCTGTGGCTAACTAAGAAGATGAAAGCTACATGCTGAGGATGGGAGAGCAGAAAAAATTTGCTTGGGAGATTGGGAACATTGTAGGGCCACTGCATCAGTCCTGGACTGTTTACCTGGGCATTTGTTGTGATATAAGAAAAACGATCCTTATTTTCTTATGTCACTATAGTAAGGTTACTCTTATGTGAGGCTAAATGTCATTCCTAGCTGATACAGCAGGTTAGAAAACCAGAGAGAGAAAAGCAAAGTTGGAGAGCTGAGACGAGAACTAGAAAAATATTGCATCTCAGAGGCCAAAGGTTTACACCAAAGAGGGTCATTTGCTGACAGTTGTAGGATGAGCCAGAAGGCAGAGAGAGTAGCCTAAGAACAAGTTCAGCAGAGCCCTGAGTGAGATACTGAGGGTGGCAGGGCAGCTCTAAGGAGTGGAGACGAGGTCCACGGAGTTGAGGAGGCAGAAGTCAACACATATGTCAGGTGGTTGGCATGAATGTTGAAAGTTACCAGGATGATGGCACTGTGGAGAGAAAGAAGAAGAATCAGGTGCCAAAGAGTCATCTAGGAGCTGAGAAATGGGTCCCATAGCAAAGGACAAACGTTGCATTTAAAGAGAGTAATAGCCAGCCCCAGAGAGGGTCTCACCAGCTAGTCTTGTCCTGGTTGGTGTCACAGTTTGCTTCCATTTATCCATAGTTGGGCATGTGCTCAGGAACAGACACCACTCTTGTGATTAATAAAGTTGAACCTAGAAAGTCGTGTGCCTATTGACTTAGTGGGAAACATGCCTTTTCTTGGATCAGCAAGCTCAGAATTACATCTGTTCTTGGCCCCCTTTACCTCGTATCCAGGTAACTGGGAAACCAAATCCATAGTCAGAAAACTGATGAGCCCAGAGCCAGAATGAGAGCTCTCCTGCTTAGATTAGTGTGCTTTTTCCGGAGTGGTAGTACAGATGAATCCCCTTCTGCCTCCCTTTGTCTGGCTGTCTGTGCATCTCTCAACTCTGTCCCCAAGTCTTTTTTCATACAGAGCCCCTTAGGGCTGCCTAGGCTATGGCCTTCCTCATGCTGTGATCTGAGCATAAATTTATCCACTGGTCACCTGGGCAGGTCTGATGTAGGTGTGTCCCTTGTCATCTCAGTAATTATTTAGCTATAAATATGTTGTTTATTTTATGTAATTCACATATAATTATATATTTTATGTATTTATAAATACATAAAATGTGTAATTATATATTAGAATATAAACTTATATAAAATATGATATAATTATGTAAATACAATCACCTCTAGCTAGGTGGAGAGACTTCTGTAGTTGGTTATTCTCAGCTGTCATGCATTGATTAGTACTGTTTTCACTTTCAGGGAATGACTGTTGCCCAGGCTTATCCATAAAATCAGGGGGTGTGTTACTGATCTCTATGAACCAAAGACAAACGTGGAGAATCATCACTTTAGCTCTTCCCATTCTTCAAAGAACAACACAACACCTAATGATGGCCACACTTCTCCATAAACTTCCAAGAACCAGAGGGAGCCCTTGGGCTGAGTACCAGCCTGCCTAGGCCTGTGCCTGCTCCTTTCTGCACAGTGGGCATGCGGTGGTCTTCCCTGCAGGGCAGGCAAGCATTTGGCTGGGGGCTGATGGATGTACTTTTTGACCTAGAAACTATGGCTCCTAAACCCATGGGATAATACTTGTTCTGCATGTTTTCAAGGAAAGTAGGGAAATATTTGGAAAAGATGAGCAAGGTCACAGGCAATGTCCTTTTGTCCCTAGGCATGACTCTGTGCTTTTGGTCTGCGTTGGCCAGGCCTCCGTTTTGCCGCCCCGCCCTGGTCTGAGTGCCTCCCTTTCAGACAAATGGCAGCAAGGTTGCCATGGAGGAGGGTGGTCCTAGAGCACCGGAAGATCCCAGAGAAGGGCAGTCTGGAGATAAGCCTTAAGGTGCCATGGAAGCAGCCCTCCAGCTTCTGAAAGGACCACTAGGAAGTCCACTCTCACCTTGACGTAAGAAGACCTTAGACACTCTGGAGGTTGAATGGCTTATTTGGGGAGGAAATTGGATGCCTGTGGAGCTGACCTCAAACACACGTTGTATGACACTGCCAGGAAGAACGTGGAAGGAATTCTTTCACTGGGCAAAACATCAGACTATAGGACTTTTGAGGTCCCTTCCAACACGGAGGTGCTAGATTCTGCGGCTTTATACAATGACAATTTATCGGCCTTGTATGTGGAGAGTACTCAACACTTTTGTGTATGTGTGTGTGTGTGTTTGTATACCCTGACCATTCACTGTTAAAAATCTTCCCAATTGTGATCTTGAAAGGAAAAGAAAGAAAAGTTTTGGTTGAATGTAAATGAACACAGAACGTCATGGTTTTACAGGTAGATCTTTAAGTACTAGGTGTATTTGGTACTGAAAATACAGAGCCGCCTTGTTACATACGTGCTAACATGGAACAGCAGTCAAGAAATAGTAAATGAAAACAAAGAAAGCAAAGGCCAACAGTGTAAGCAGCATACCTCCATCCATTTTTTAAATTACATATATATGTGTATAATTATGTATATACACACTTGTGTATTTAAGCAAGAACTCTGTAAAGATACCCCAAAATCTTATAATAGCAGTTGTGTCTAGGGAAAACTGAGTGGCTGAGTGTGTGAAAGAGAATTACTTTCCATTTTGGTGGGGGTTTAACTTCTGTGCAATGTGCTTATATTACCTATCAAAATAATAATAATAATAATAATAACAATAAACTTTAGCTGCTTTATTGAGGAACCCCAGTTAGTGGCAGGTGCAGGGGGCTCTGAAAAGGGCAGGCTTTGGGGGTCCTAGGGAGGTGAATGGCTAATATTTAAATACAATTCATCTTTGCCCAAGCTTAGAAATCATTTGTGGTGAATTTCAGGTGAGACCAGATGACTCTGAATTTAAGCCGCCCGTAAAAGGATCGTAAATATGTAAAGAGTTTCATGAATGTTGATAATTAAACAAATGGTACAACCTTGGGTTGTGAGTATTTTTCTCGCAATTCTTGTGCTGCTGGATGAGCAGTCATGACACCTGGGTAGGGTCCTCATTCTGCCACCGGCCAATGATGGGACCTTGGGTAAGACACTCTGTTCCTCTCGGCCTCCTGGAGAAGTAACGAGCTCACAGGTTCATTACCTAATTCACTCTGTCTGAACTAGGGTGTGCGCGTGGAAAAACCACTGCAAGAGCAATAAAAACCGAAGGCTGGTCTTGGGAAATCAGAGAGCATATCAAGGAAACCACAGCAGACCTGGGCTAAGCCTCGAGAGAATTACCATATCCTGTTTTCTGTGTGTCGCCAGTGTCTTCACCAGGTCCAGTGAATCACCAGATCTCTGTCCCGCTCCTTCCTCCAGGCACGGCTCACTGCACAGATGGCGCTGGGAGCAGAGAGAGCCTCGCTAGGCGGTAAATCTCTTCTCCTGCACTAATCCTAGTAAGCATATGCTTAATTAGGCAGGGATGTACTGGACTTCCATGATACAGATGATTAAAATCAGTACAGGAGATGGCTCGTTTTCATCTTAAAATTAAAAAAAAAAAAGATACTCATGAGTAAGGTGTGACTAAATTAAGGAGGCCAATTTTGTTAACCTTTGAATTTTTATTGGATACAGTCTTCCCTTGGTATCCGTAGGGGACTGGTTTCAGGACCCCTGCAGATAGCCAAAATCCTCAGCTGTTCAAGTCCCTTATATACAAGACATGGGACAGTCAGCCTTCCGTATCTGCGGGTTGCACATCTGTGGATTCAGCCTACCGCTGATGTGGAACACACAAATACCGAGAGCCAACTGCAGGTAACTTTAGAGAAATTAATTTTAGCTAAAACATCAGCCTAGATTTTCTCCTGCTTAATTCTCCTTAATTCTGTTATATTTCTCTTCTTGTTTAAAATAAAAACATATCTTTTAAAATGTGTCCTGTATTCATTTATTTCAAAGACAAGAATGCTTTCAGAGAAAAAAATTGGAAAATACCGAAATACATAGTAGAAAAAAATAAAACTCAAGAAAGAAAGAAAAAAAAAGTACCATATTAGTAGGGTGGATGGTTACTCAAGTTACACTTATTCGTGTTAAGAATCCGTAGTTTCATTATGCTTTGAAAATGCTCTGATATTCCTTCTGAGCACCTGGCCCCTGGATAGCGGGAGCCAGTGAGACTTTCCAGTGAACAACATTCCCGTGTCCTCTGGTTAAACGTGTATTTTCAATGTACAGATTCAGACTTTTCAGAAACCAATTCTCCATAAGGCAGCAGCTTCTCAGGGATTGGGGTGATATGCTACCTGAACCTGGCACTGCTGAAGGGCACCTGCCCTCACCTGGCCTCTTGGGATGATGTGCTAGCATTCATTGCTGGGGTCTTTGACTTTGCTCCTGCAGTCCCCTGACCCTGTCAGCACTGCTGCATTCCCTACCAAGGACGTGGCTTCACGTGGATCCTTTGCTTGCTGCAAGCTGGCCCTGGAGAGCGAGGGCACACGGTTTGTCTAACAGTGCATCTCCTGCTCATCCTGCCTCAGCCTCTCTCTGAGCTTGAAGTAGCCGCAGGTTGGGTTTTTCCTACATCACATCCGGGAAGTGAACTGCTGGCCCCAATGTCCTTGGGCTCCCCAAAGCTTATTTGGATGTTTTTAAAGTGTCTGCCTGGCATAAGTGGAGAGGAAAAAAAAAATCATTCTTTCTCCTGTGTTCTTCTCACATGAGCAGGAAAGGTCTGTCTTTGTACTTTCTGCTGCCTTGATATTATATCTTCCTTGTCCTGAAGTCAATCCATCTCAAAGTTTAGCCATCATGGGCAGAAATGGAAGTTTCTTCCACAGGGGAAGAGACTGCATGCTCTGACCCTTCCTGGGTTAGTCCCTAGTCTGGTTCTGTTTCTCCTGAAAAGTCTGTCTCTCAAGACTTTTCCCATGCTATACAAACCTATTTTGGATATCAAAGGCAAGTTATTAACTCTTCCTTTTTCTGAGAACGCTATCTGCCCCTCCTGCCCCCTGCCCTCTCAGCTCCTCTCCTTCCCCTTAACCCAACACAGATGGGTTTCGTAGGCTGGTGAAAGTCAAATGCATAGAACCAATAAGCAAAAATACAAAAACAAAAAACAAACAAACAAAAACCCACCCTAAACCCCTACAAACCCCACATTAATCAGATACTTAGAAATATTACTCTAGTTACAAAATTTTTAATGTACAATTTTTTTAGTGAGTAGTAAGACTGAACATTTTAAAAAACATATCTCATGTTTATATAAATTTAAAATATTTTCTTATTGCTTTAGAATAGCTTTGTATATTGTATTAAGGGTATCAATTCTTTGCTTTATTTAATGTAGAATATTTCTACAAAATGTTTTTTTGGTCTTGTGTTTTATGTCGACAGATATATCACTTTCATAATTTACATTTCTTTCATAATTTTATGCTTTGAAAATCTGTCCCAAGAGCATTTAAAATATTCACTTATATTTCATTCACATTTTTAATCACTAAAATTTTTATGTTTATTTTTTCACTTTAATATCTTGGGAATTAATTTTAGGATATAGTGTAAGGTGAAGATCTAACTTTACTACCTCTAAATTGCCAACTTTTTGAGAATCATTTGGTGAATATTCTAGAAACATATTTATATTACTGTATTTGGTACAGATGCATTAGTTTATGCTTTTCATCACTTAACTTCTTTTAAATGGCAAGCATATATATCCTCTTATATCCAAATGAGTGGTTCGCTTTCTGAGTAATCTCTTTAGAAGATTACATAACTATTTTAAAGATGCTTCCATTGCTGGAAAGTTTTTTGCTGATTTCCTTTGGAAATTTTTTTGGAAGCAGCTTTTGAGCCACATAGAAAATCAGTCTTATAACTTAATAATACTTTTTTCAAACCTGAAATTGCATACCTGGCATATCTGCATATCTGGCAGCTTGATTTGCCAGATAATGGGGATCCAAATAACTCCTTCCTATTCCAAAGAGAAAACACACCTTTGAAGCACATTGAAGATGGGGAAAAGGATGGACCTCAGTTCTTCTATATTTCTTTTAAAATTAGGCTTATGACTTCATAGTTGCATTTGATTAGATGTGTGTATGCATGTACACAAACAAGGTTCAATCTTCCTGGTCTTCATAGTTGGCTGTAACTATACATTGAAGTCCAGTCTGACAAGGAGAAGCATAAGAAAGAGTCATGGGCACTTGGGAGGAAGATGGCCTTCTAAAGATACTGGCCTCTAAGCAAAGTTAGTCGTCCTCCTCTCTCCCTCCAGGAGGAGACTCATTGGACCTGATCCTCCTAGATTTGAATTCACCAATGGGGACTGCGAGGGATGCTTGGAACAGGACGAGCTCTATTTGTCTATTTAATTTTTTCTAGGGCCCCACACATTTCTAACAACAACGCTAATTGAAGAAAAGAAATGCCAAAATTGATATCCCTCTGGATTTTATACATTTCCCAATTTTCTAATTGCTACAGCTACTGCCAACAAAACACACTGAAAGAATGCCCCATGAGGAGAGGTCTCAGAACACACCACAGGATAGGATTGCAAATTTCAGTGATTACAAACAATTAAAGCGGGCAGCCAACATGTAATTTTCTTTTTAGGCATGGACATAGAATGAGAAACTACTTACTGGGTTGGAATAAATAGAGACAGAGCCGTTTCCCTCTGTGTGAAAATTCTACTTGATCAAGTCGAGATTAAAGCTAATATGCCCTCCTGCATTAGCTTTTAAAATTGAGGGATGCGGAAATTAGTGAAATTAAATTCACAGCTGCATTGGTTGCAAGTTACAAAAAATTCTATTTGATCTTGCATAAGTAGAAGAGAGGAATGTTTTGGTTGTGGAAAAATAGAGAGAGTTCAACATCCAAACAATGCGAGAGGCAGGGATCCAGTAGAGCCTCCAGGAACAATTGGAATCATGGCCCCAAAATGACTAGAACCACCTCCCTCTGTGCGGCATTTGGCTTCTTCCCACAGACTAACTTCATTCTGTCTCACTGCAGACCAGCCATCTCCATGTATCAGCATGGATGTCTGTCCTTGGCTCCTGAATGTCATCATCTCTGCTCTTGGAGAGACACCGCCTGTCGTATTCTTTTTAGTTCGAAGTTCAAAAATCCTGCTGGAGAAAGTCACTGCACAAACTCTGGGGCACCACAAACATTGTAGATTTCAACAATTTCCTCGCAGATGGCCACAAAGTGTCCTGAGGAAGGGACATCTTTTCTAATTTCCACAAAAGGTGCCATATGGTCTGATAGTGGCCCTAGGTAGCGGTCTGATTGGCACAGATTAAGTCAGATATCCCCCACCCCTGGGCCAATCAACTGTGGCCGTAGGCTTGAGGTCATCTAAGAACATGGCAGCCTTTGTGGGATCCTTACAAGCAGAAGAGGAGCAGTTTGTAGGGAAGGGAGATACAGTTCCCTAAAGAAAGGAATGTTCTGGGCAGGCAAAATATTAATTGTCCTCTGTACCACAAGAGCAGTCTTGTGAGCCTATTGTACATTTTCTTTCTCCTTTGAAAAAATGTGTTGCTCCTGTTCTCCTCCTTTACTCTGATAGGGCAATGACTGAGCCTTCATATGTTCCCAGGGCCAGGGCAAATACTATTTGTTAAAAAAATACATACATCAATTCATTTGTTAGATGCTTAGTCTGAGTACGCAACGTCTTTGTTGAATTGATTGACTTATTTTTCTTGGCATATATTATGTAAGATTCTAACTAGATAGCTACTTCAGGATGGATACTTGAACTCTCTATATCTCTGTCTAGTCTTCAAAAAGATAGGGAAAATCCCACGTGCCCAGACCTATTTCTGAAAGGTGTTGTAAAACCAAAAGAGCAAAATTAATAACGTGAAAATGTTGGTAACATAGGAAATGCAATAATCTGTGCTAGAAAATTAAGATTAATCTTCAGGCATTGTTTGGTATCTGACTTCCCGCATCAGAAAATGACAGGTTCTTCTCATTGATTTCGCAATCCAAGTAAGATCCCTAATTATAGGCTTTTATACTTCTATCAGTTGGCTCTTGGAAGAGAACTGTGATGTGGCCATTGTTATGAGGGAATTAAAAACAATGACTGGTTCAATGTAATAATCCTATATCACATAAAAAATGTTAGCCTAAGGGGAGATAAATACTCTTCTAGTGCCAATTCCTGTTGTTCCTGCTGTCATTCTGGACTTGGGTACACTGAAGTACACTTTCCAACAAAATTCTTTTGTCTTTCCTTCAACTTCATTTATGTTAACTCTGCATCATTTTCCATTTTCTAATCTTATTAATATTATTAATGACAATAGTTATTTACTGATTCCTACAGGTAATGTTAGTAGCTACTTACTGAATATTTTTGATGGGTCCAACGCTATGCTTAACGTATTATTCCAATTATTTCTACCCAAAATCCAATTCGATAAGCACTATTATTATCTCGGTTTAACAGAATAGGAAAAAAGGCACATGGACAGAAAATTGTAGAGCTGGGTGTGTCTGATACCAAAGCATGTGCTTTTCCGGCTGAATGATGAAGCAAAATCCCTGGTAAGTTGTTGCTGGACATCATCATCTTGTAACTTTAAAGGTGTGTTCTATGTCACTGCCTTTATAATTTTTACAGCTATCATCATGCTTTGCACATAGCAGGCACTCACTATGTGCCAGGCATTTTGTTCAGTTCTTTATAGGCATTAACTTGATCCTCATTACAAAACCCAGAGATATATGTCTTATTATTATCTCTGTTTTGCAGAACTGAAGTAAAAACTCAAAGACATTTGCCCACGTGGCCCAGTCAAGGTAGGAGCTCATGTCTTGAGCTTTCCCCCTCTGCTAAGTCCCTGTCCTACAGTGGGGACCCCTGGGACCCTGCCCTTGAATTCAGAATTTGTAGGTCTGGGCTTGCTGGTTATGGTTACCCCCATGTCCCAGAGCCCAAGCCTGTGAGTTTTTGCTCTAAACTTCTCCCAAAGGGCCTGTTAACCAACCTAACAACCAGCAAGGTTTTCTAAACAATCTATTGGGTTATACTTCTTACTATTGTTATTCAAAATTTCTACATCCTTTCTAATTTTTTGTCTGTTTGATATAGCAATTTCTGAAAGAGGCAGGATAGTGTTATACATTGTGATTGTAGATTTGTCAATTTCTCCCTATAAATGTATCAGTTTTTATTTTGCATATTTAAAGGCTATGTGGTTAGGTGAACATAAGTTTATGAATATTATATATTCTTTTTAGATCATCATTTGTATTATTATGTGGTATACCCTTTATCCATGTATGGACCTTATGCTGTAAATTTTGTTTGATATCATTACTACTGTCCTTATTTTCTTTTGGGTAGTATTGGCATGGTATACTTTTTCCATCCTCTTATTAACTTTTTTACATGATTTTGTTTAGGTGTGTCTTATAAGCAATATATAGATGGATTTTTAAATCCAATCTGATAATCTCTGTCTTTTACTATGTGAATTTAATCCTTTTCTATATATTAAAATTATTAATATATTTGTTTCTACCATCTTGTGTTTTCTGTTTACCATATTCTTCTTTACTTCTTTACCTCCATTCCAGACTTCTGTATATAGATAAAATTTTCTGTATTCCTATTCTTAAATGTCTTTTTTGAGACACTATAGATATGTTTATTCATTAAAGTGATCACTCCTTAATTTGTACATATTTAACTACTCAAGATTTCTATCCTTCTTTAAAAATGATAACATGAATACACTTTAGCTATTGCACACTGTGCCTGCAATCTTCTAATTGTTTAGAATATTAATTTACTCTCCCTTTGTAAATGTATATAATCAGTTATTTTCATTCTTGTTATAGTCAGTATTAATTAAATTTATGGAAACATACATTCTCAATCTATACTCACCATTTTTTCTTGTACAGGCATACTTCATTTTATTGTGCTTCACAGATATTGTATTTTTTACAAATTGAAGGTTTGTGGCAACCCTGTATAGAGTAATTCTTTTGGGAATTCTATCAGCACCATTTTTCCAACAGCATTTGCTTACTTCTTGTCTGTGTCACATTTTGGTAATTCTCACAATATTTCAAACTGTTTCATTATTATCATATTTGTTATGATGATCTGTGATCAGTGATCTTTGATGTTACTACTACCACTCATTGAAGGCTCAGATGATGGTTAGCATTTTTTAGCAATCAAGGATGTTTAAATTAAAATATGTACATTGTTATTTTTAGATATGTTATTGCACACATAATAGACCATAGTATAGTGTAAACATAACTTTTAAATGCACTGGGAAACCAAAAAATTTGTGTGACTCACTTAATTGTGATCTCCCCTTTATTATAGTGGTATTGAACTGAATCCATAATGTCTCAGAGGTACACTTGTATTCCATGCCTTTGCTTCTCTTTCTTTTAATATTTTCTTTCTCTCCTTCATTTTTTCTTCCTTAAATTAAAAAGTTAAAAAATTCTCTCTTAGTAGGATTTGTAGATGGTAAACTCTCTGAGATTATGTGGGTGTGTTTATATTTTGTACATCTTGAGTGACAGTTTAGCTAAGTATAAAATTCAGACTCACCAAATACAATTTCTTGTATTTTGAGGATATTACTCCATTGTCTTTTGGCCTGTATTGTTGCCAATAAGAAGCATGCTATTAGTCTAATTGTCATTTATTTTTAAGTGATCTATCTTTATCTCTAACAATCCTTAAAATTTTTTCATTTTTTTGATATTTTGCAGTTTTACTATAAAGTATCTAAGTTTGGATTTAATTTTATTTCTCTTTCTTGGTATTCCATACTTGCAAACCAAGAACATGTATGATACCTTAATTCTGGTAAATTTTCAGCTACCACTTCTTCAATTATTGTTTCTCCTTCATTCCCTGTGTTCTTCTCTTCTGAAACTTTTATTAGATGTATTGTGTAGTTTCTCAATTTATTCTCCACATTTCTTAACTATTCTTCAAAACTTTTCATGTGTTCTGTGCTGCATTCTGAGAGAATTTTGTGATACTTGTCAGACTTACTAATCTGTTCTTTAAAAGTACCCAGTGACACATTAAGTTTTTAATTCCAAAATCTATATTTTATTTCAAAATTTTTAATCAATTCTTCTTGCCATATATAGCTGTTCTTGTTTTTGCTTGTTTGCTTTTCTGTCTTTGTGTGTGTGTGTGTGGATGTGATTTTAGCATGCTAAAATACTTATCTTTAAATCTTTTTCAGAATAGCCTCTAAAACGTATTTCTAATGGAGCAAATTTGTATTTTTGTTACTGATTATGATTGTAGTCTTCTTAGCCTTAAATTTCTTCAAATGCATTGCAATAATTTTAGTTTGTAAACTCATTTTGAGAGGGATATTTGTTTATCTTTCTCTCTTCCTTATTTCGTAGGTTTGTGATGGCTTCTTATGTTTCCCTCAAACTTTACCCCAGTATCTCAATCTAGGTCTTAAAAATGTGGGTCTTATACATATGTGGTTGGGGTTTCTGCCCTATAATGAATTTGAGGGTGCTTCAGATCCAGTCACCAGGCCAGTGAGCAGCTTGGTTTGGTTCCTGGTTGCAGGCCTGTGTTCTGTCTTCTACCTCTCTAGACTGCCCTCCTGCCTTTATAAAAGCTGTAAGCTCACACATTAGTCAACATCAGTTTTCTTTTTCAGCTTCCCTTCATGGTCAGGTAAGTGTTCCTGACTTCAATACTCCATCTCACGTGGAGCACATTTGGTCCTCATTATTCTTCACGAGTTGAACTCCTAGTCATGGCTGCTGCCTCTAGACCAGAAGCCCATCAAGCTATGGCTTCAGCCTTTTGTATTGCTTGATGTTTCTATTTTGTTTCTGGGTCATGGAGATTTTTATCTTGTTTTTGAACCTGGTTGTGTTATTTTAGTTTTATTTTTTATAGTCATCTATTACTGCTATAGTTTGGAATAAAATGGATGCTTTGGAATTTGCCATGTTCGCTGGAAATTTTAACTCCATCATTTTACAGGAAAGAGGGGAAGGGATATTCCTCAGATCAAATACTAATGTGTGTACTTATTTATTTATACTTTATTCCATAAGTAATTTGAGGAATTTTTATATAATACATATAGAATAGTAAATATAAGTAAGGTTTAAGGAAAATATAGACTAGAATAGAATACTAAGATTAGGAGGAAAATATAAAATTCACATATTCACAGATGCAGATTATAACGTCATACATGTTGTGCTATATTTTTCACTCTGAGCTTCCAGGAAAGCCAAGATGAACAAACACAATTGATTACATAGTTTTCCCTTTCCGTGAGGAAAACCCTTGCCAATTCTTTGAGAGAAGTAAAGTCTTTTCTGGCAACAAATTCTAAAATAAGTTTCTTCTGTGTGTGTCATCTCCTGTGTGAGTTGAGGTAGATGATGCAGTCAGTGATTTTGCTGCTCTTAGAGAGTCTCTCAGTGAAATCCCAAGGCATGATGCCCACTCAACTAACAAATGGCAGAGTTGAGACAAACTCAGGTATGAGTCTTAGTCAGATGTTCATCAGATCTCATCATACTTCCTCCTCATTGGGCTCTGAAAGATCTCCATGTATGCACCATGCATTAGATCATTTTGGCCAGCATGAGGCAAGAGGAGAATTCCCTTCTTATTTTACTCTTTTTATTATTGTTGCAAACTCCACTCAAACTAGCTTAAGCAAAACAACATGAAAGTTTTTACAGAAGTTTTATTGAAACGAAGCAATCATTGTAAAAGAAGAAGGGTAGGCCTGGCTGTAGAGACAACTGACTCTTGGGAGTCAAACTGCCAGGATCCCCTCTCCATGTCCTCTCTGCTTCCATCTTTGTGTTGCCCTAAATTCTTCTGTCTTTCAGTGGGGCAGTGTAGGTTGCCATAGGCAGCTGCAACCTTCCAACCTTGCAACCAAAGAGAAAAGAGAGTGCCTTTTCAATGGATTGAGCTGTAACACTCCTTGGTAAGGACTGACTGGTGTGGTTTGGATCACATGCCCATCTGTGGGCCTCTACTGACATTTATTAAGCACTTACTATATGCCAAACCCTATACCTTATTTAAATCTTCAGAATAACTCTATGGGAGAGGCAAAAGGCAAATAAAAGATAATCATTCTTGCATACGTGATTTTGCCTAGTCTTTGGCCTCTCAGTTCCTTGATCCTTTACCTGTAAATGATCTTACTCTCCACCCTTCCAAGTCACACATCCCCATGGTCATATCTTAAACTCTGTCTTCACCAATAACTTCATAATCTCAAGTGTCCTACTCTCTAATTACTACATTTGATAACCTAACTCCAACATTCTTTGACCTCACTGTGTCCTGAAAGCCACTGGTCCTATCACCTTTCACTGCCTTTCAACTCTTTCCCCCGCTCCCCCTGCATCATATGTTTAATTCTCTCATTACCTGGCTTTAAAACTATGGTTTGTCATTGTCCTGGTTTGGTTCCCTCAGAAGCTGACCCTCAGATAATGATTTGAGTGCAAGTAGTATATTTGAGAAGTGATTCAGAAAGCATTGGTCGGGGTCTAGGGAAGTCAGACACAGAAGGGAAGGAATTGAATAAAGAGCACTTTTTGAGCAGGTGTGCAGAACACTCATTAGGTTATTCCGCGCCCCCCCCCCCCCCCGGCCCCGTCTCAGCCAGGGGCAAGGAAACTGGGGCACCCCACCCATCACTGGCTGAAGATTACTCCTGGGGGCATTGGCTTCCCAACACTTCTGACCTGCCTGGAACACAGGCCAACAGGAAGTTCTCAGATGCAGAGTTGCAGGTGCTTGGTGTAAAACCCAATAACATTCAGTTATGGGGACCACTGAGAGTGGATGGAGCATTAATAATGGTTATAGTCACTCTTTTGGATACACCCCTGCCCAACCTCTGATTGAATTGAGCTGCTGAATGTGGTTGGAGAAAAGCATACAATTATGCCAATGGGTCTCACACTAAAATGTCCAACAACATCAAGTGAATCATTAGTTAATTCCCTCTCCTAACCTCCAAAATATCAATTTCAAACTTTTTCATCTCCTGTCAAGCCTGTAAAACTCCCTTTTATCTCCTCATATTTGATTCTTCTTGTTCCTATTTCACTAAGAAAATAGATGTTATCAGAAGAGAGCTTCCATGTTTCCCACCATGGCATCCAAACACTGTCTGTTCATACACTCTGCCTTCTTTTCATTTATAATAGACCAGCACTTCTCAATCTTTTTTTTCATTACTATCCTCCTTAAGGAGTTTTTTTTAGATATACTTTTTTTTAAATGAATTTATTTTATTTATTTACTTTATTTATTGGCTGCCTTGGGTCTATGTTGCTGAGCACGGCCTTTCTCTAGTTGTGGCAAATGGGAGCTACTCTTCATTGAGGTGCACAGGCTTCTTATTGCGGAGCACGGGCTCGAGGTACACGGGCTTCAGTAATTGTGGCATGTGGGCTCAGTAGCTGTGGCTCGCGGGCTCTAGAGCGCAGGCTTAATAGCTGTGGCGCACGAGCTTAGTTGCTCCGTGGCATGTGGGATCTTCCCAGACCAGGGATTGAACCCACGTCCCCTGCGTTGGCAGGCGGATTCTTAACCACTGCACCACCAGGGAAGTCCCTAATATACTTTTCCCTAACTGTGCCCCCCCCATGAAATATTAATGCCACAAACACACTGTATATCTGTTTATGTACTGTATATATGTCTGAGCTTTATACATTAAAAGAGTAAGAACCAATGTTTGCCCCCATGGAAAATGTATGCATCAGGTGAACCATTCACACTGCCAATTTTAGGTTAAACCCTCCACTGTGCACCAGGTCCCATCCACTCTCCCCAACTCAGAGACACCATTCCCACCACTGTCCTCTCTATCCTGTACCACTACATCCCACTTTCTACCAGGTCATTCACTTCAGCCTATAAAATCTTACATGTTCCATCTTATCCTTCTTTAACCTGCATCTCCCTTCACCAGTCTGTCGCATTTTTCTATTACTCTTTACAAAATAACTCAAAAGACATGTCTTGGACTTCCCTGGTGGCACAGTGGTTAAGAATCCACCTGCCAATGCAGGGGACATGGGTTCAATCCCTGGTCCGGGAAGATCCCACATGCCACGGAGCAACTAAGCCCGTGTGCCACAACTGTTAAGCCTGCGCTCTAGAGCCCGCAAGCCACAACTACTGAGCCCACGTGCCACAACTACTGAAGCCCTCGCACCTAGAACCCGTGATGCACAACAAGAGAAGCCACTGCAATAAGAAGCCAGTACACCACAACGAAGAGTAGCCCCTGCTCACTACAACCAGAGAAAGCCCGTGTGCAGCAAAGAAGATGCAACACAACCAAAAAATAAAAAATAAATTTAAAAATTAAAAAAATATGTTAAAACAAAAAGACGTCTTATATTTGCTGTTCTTACTTTCTTTCCCATTCTTCAACCCATTCTAATCAGACTTTCATCCCCGTGGCTTTACTAAACCTGCCATTGTCACAGTATCAATATTCTCCACCTTGCCATGTCCAAGGTCGTTTCTCAGGCTTATCTTTCTGACCTATCAGCAATCTTTTTCTGGAACCAATCATCACATTCTCCTAGTTTTCCCACTACCATCATACTCTCCTTGGCTGGATTCTCTTCGTATTTCTTACTTCCAAATGATAGAGTATTCTCCAAGTATGTTGCTATGGAATTTTCTTGCACTATGACCACTCTCTCTCTTTAAATGAGTTCAACTGGTCCTGTACTTTAAACATGACTCTTCTTTGCCACTTCTCTCCTCAAGAGATGGGGCCTATGTCCCCTCTCCTTGAATCTGAGCTCTGTGACTACTTGACCAGTAGAACATAGTGGAAGTGACATTGTGCCAATTTCCAGGCTCGGGCCTTAAGACACTGGCAGCTTCCACTTTCTCTCAGGACACTCACCTTGGGAGCCTTGAGTGGCCATTTAGGCTGCTGAGGCCTCTGGGCTGTGAGCAAGCTGGGCTGCATGAAGAGATCGTGTGTAGGTTTACTGGCCAATAGCCAGTGTGACCCGCCTGACAAGGGAGTGAAGATGCACCCCCATGATGCCAGCGTGAGCAGAGTTTGCCTGCCTTCCAACCTGTGGCTGTCCCAGCTGAAACCCCAGTCGTAGAAGGCAGGAAAGCCACCCCCGCTGTGTCCCATTCCAATTCCTGACACACAGAATCTGCAGTTGTTTTATGCTGTTGTGTTTTGAGGTGGCTTATTACACAACAATAAGTGGAAGAATTCATCACTGTAATTACCCCCCATTCCTTTGCCCTTCTCCTGATTCTTTATTTTCATGTGGCAAAAGCCCAATCCTGATTAATCCAACTATTTCTTTGTTCCACACCCGCAACCACATGGCTAAATATGGCAGAAATCCTCATCTTACTTGGGTTAAGGGGCACAGTCCCTAGAACAGCCCCTACCTGCCCTCCCATCCCCTCTCTTTCCCCATTCCCTCCCTTGCTCACTCTGCCCCTCCTTGCTGTGCCTTAACTGGCCACCTGGCAGGCTTCTGCCCCAGGGCCATTGCACTCGCTCTTCCCATTGTCTGAGAGCCTCCCTCCGCAGATCTCTACATGGCTGGCTCCTTTATCTCCCACAAGTCTCAGCTCCAACATTACTGAAAACGGCAAATAGCCCTCCACCCCTACTCCAGCACATCCTATGCTCCTTCCCTGCTTTATTTCTCTCCTCCAAAGTTAGCACTCGCTGATATTTACCACCCATTTTTCTTATGTTCTATTCCCCCATCCCTGCAGTTAGAATACAGGGCCCTGAGAGGATAGAGATTTTTGTTTGTTTCATTCAATGCTATTTGCTATTTTGTAGCGTCTAGAATAGTGCCTGACACAGAGCCCAGGCTTAATAGATATTTTGGAAGGGGACACTGTCCATTCTAGAGATGAGCTTCTCCATTTCAGGCAAGGCCCTGCTAAAACACTGTCACAGAAATCCGCCTGCATCAGTAAGCCTGACTGTCCCCCAGTCTCCTTGCTGGGGATGCTTCCATCTCTAGTCCCTCTGAAATGCGGCCTGCTGGCCACTTAGCTCCATTGCTTTTTCTGGAGCCTCTGGGCTACACTGCTCCTATATCCAGGCAAATACTTCCTGCTTCCAGTTGTAACTCTCGACCTCCCCTGGTTCCCAGCTCCCACTTCCTGAGTCCCCCTGCACCCCAGGATAAAGTCCCATCTTGGGGGTCCAAGGAAGCTTAGGTGGGGGGTGTTGGGGGCACACAGGCCTGGGCAGCAGCATGCCTGCCCCATGCTCCCCCCAGGCCTAGAAGTAGAACCCAGGCCCCGCAGAAACACACCCTCATTTCCCTGGTGGCTGCCCATGTCCAAGCCCCAGGTCTCAGAAGTTCTTTTCATTGCCTCCGCCAGAGCTTAGAGCTGATAGGCAAACAAGACTCCTAAAGGTCCGTTATGTGAGAACCCAGCTTCACTCCTGCTCAGCTAAACTAGGGGTTTGCCTAGATGTCTGCACTTGATGCACATGTCCTGAGTTACCTCAGTTGGAAACGTCCACTGTAGCTTATTGATCTCAGGCAAGTTATTTTACCTCTCTGGGGACTTTGTTGTTTATAAGAAAAAATTTTTATTTCTGAGATCATTTGGAAATTAAATGAGATAAAGTGAGCTTTAGGAGCCTTACACAATGATAGGGCTAGCAATAAAGGTCCACTCTCTTCCTTTCCCTGACCTCCCTCATTCTCAGTTGAAGTGGAATTCATTGAGAGAAGGAAGCACACCTGCCACCCTTTGAATCCTGCATATTCTCATAACCCTCAGGACAGTGCTTTGCCTGTAATGTTTAATAAATGCGCACTTATGACAGTCCATTGTTCCACCCTGAGCTGCACTAGAGGATACAAAGATTCCCAAAGCGAAAATATTTGAAACACTCGTAGTTGAAGGCCTTTCGGTATAGGGCTCTTTTTAAAAAAATTTATTAATTATAATTGTGTTAAGGAGAGAGATTAGTGCTGAGACTCTTCTAATTATTTTGTAGTACCTCTTCTTCTAAACAAGTAATTTGTTAAATCTATATAATACATAAAATATCTTTGTGGTTTTTTTTTTTTTTCACATTCTTCATGTCTTACTTGATTTACCATTTAATGCCTGGAAGTGAGGAACTAAGCATTAGGAAATATTTTATAGCCTCAGAGATCAGAGTAATCTTGGTATAAAGGAGGGTCTAAATCCATGTTTATTAAATGATAAAATATAATAATTTAAAACAATACTATTATTACAAGTTGACACCAAATTTGAAAATTTTGATTAAAAGGAAACATAGTTGCTTCTAATAAGAAGACTGAAAAGTGACAAATCATGAATTCTTTTTCACACTGTACACTTTTCAACAAGTTCTCTCTTGTATGTATGTGTGTTTTTTAGAGGGTCAAACATTCAGTGACTGCTTACTTCTACTGAATTTTGAACCCTTGCCCTTCAAGCTGTAATCTTTTCTTTACTTGGCATTCTTATTCAGTTTCACCTCTTTCCCCACCTCCTCACTCTCTCTTTTCCTTCCTCCTTCCCATCCAGACATGCTCCTCTCACATCTGGGCCTCTGCACATCTGCTTTCCTTCGCTTTCTTGACTCTTTGCCTGGCTAACTCCTGACAGTATCATCTTAGCTATAGTTGCCTCTTCTTCTGGGAAGCCTACTCTGACCAAACCCAGAGAGCTGCCTCTTCTAACAGAATAAAGGACCTTGCAGGGCAAGGACTGTGTCCTGTTCCTTCTCTTCCCAGCACACTGCACAGTCCCTAATACAGGGTAGATTCTCTAGGAACACAGAGCTCTGTCAAATGAATGGAAAACTTGGCTCCTTGGCATCTTTGAACAGAAGTCACAAAATGTCATTGGAGGGATAATTGTTTCATTAGTTCAGTGAAATATTTTATGTATTGGCAGCCAGTTCCAATAGCAGCAAGGCTGTACATTTGCCAAGCTTTCAATATCCATGAATAATGCTTTAGAAAAAGCCTGGCAGAATCTTGTAGACTGATGGGCAGTATATTTAGAGCTGACCAGAAGGGGAGAGGACATTTTAGAATAAAGTTATGATCTAGACAGTAGTATAAAAATTTATATAAGAATGTTCATGGCAGCATTATTCATGAGAGCCAAAAAGTAGAAACAACTCAAATGCCCATCAATTGATGAATGAATAATAAAGTGTGGCATATCCACACAATGGCATATTATCTGGCCATGAAAAGGAATGACGTTCTGAGGCATGCTACCACATGGATGAACCTTGAAAACTTAGGTTAAGCGAAAGAAGTCAGTCACAAGAGGCCATATACTGTATGAATGCATTTACATGAGACACCCACGATGGGCAAATCTACAAAGGCAAAAAAACTAGATTAGTGGTTGCCTAGGGCTGGGATAAGGGAAGGGAAGAAGGGGAGTGAATGATAATGATATGAGGTTATTTTGGGGTGGTGAAATGTTCTAAACTTCAATTGTGATGATCACTACATAGCTCTGTGAATGTACTAAAAACCATTGAACTGTACGGTTTAAATGGGCAAATTGCTTGGTGTGTGAAGTATATCTCAATAAAGCTGTTTTTGAAAAGTAGTAGAGAACATTCATTGCAAAGTTAAACCTCAATAGACTGTGAAAAAAATTAATTTTCTAAATAGTCTTTACTTGTTGCTTCTTGGTAAATGAAAAACCAGATCTCGAAAATCTGGGCCTTTGAACCCCTGTGTGCATAGCCCAGGGAGCCCCACTCAATGTTGAGGATTCAGGATTACCAGATGCTGAAGATGCCAGGCAAGCTGCTACAGTGTGATGTACTCAAGGGAGAAAGCTGTAAATGAAGTGAGTAGAAAGAGTATTCAAAGGACACAGCCTAATGAGGAAGGAAACAGCAAAGTTACAATTATTCTGTAAAATGTACACTCGTACCGGGAAACTTACAGCTTGTAAAAGCACAGTTGTTTTCATGTAGACCTCTCCTGACTAGCTGTCCAGTTTGGGGAACCTTCATTTCAGGCACCAATGTGACTGGAAGGAGTGCTGATCTGGGACTTAGGGCACCTGCGTTCTAGTCCTGGCTCTGTCATTCACTCATCATCCAACAAGCAGTTATTATAAGCCTACTACAGCCAGGCACTCTATCTAGACCTGTTGACTCAAAGTTCAAAGACAGATACCCTAGTTCAAGGATCTCACTTTTCAGAGAAAGGTGATAAAAAATATAAGTGCTGTGAAGGGAAGGAGGGGATTTATTCCCTCTTGAGGAATAAAGAAAGAAGAGATAAGAGGGAGGAAGAGGCTGACCATTAGCTGAAGTTGTGTTGTTTCCTGGTTGTTTGCTGTCCCAGAGTATGTCAGCTCCTTGAGGAAAGAAAGCCTTTTCTATCTTATTCCTTTCAAAAAACAGCTTTATGGAGACATAATTCACCCATTTAAAGTATATAATTCAACATTTTTTAGTATATTCACAGATTTGTACAATCAACATCACAATCTATTTTAGAACATTTTTATTACCCCAGCAAGAAACTCTGTACCCATTAGCAGTTACTCCCTATCCCATCCCCCTCTGCTCTGAGACCTAGCCAACCACTAATCTACTTTCTATCCTTATAGATTTGCCTAGGCTGGATGTTTCATATAAAGGAAATCATACAGTACGTGGCCCTTTGAGACTGGCTTCTTTCACTTAGCACAATGTTTTCAAGGTTCAGCCATGTGGAAGCATGCCTCGGAACGTTTCATGGCCAAATAATATTCCACTGTGTGGGAATACCACTCTTTGTCTATTCATCAGTTGACAGGCATTTGATTTGTTTCCACTTTTTGGCTCTTATGAATAATGCTGCTATAAACATTTGTGTATGTTTTTAAGTAAGCATATGTTGCCATTTCTCTCGGATATACACCGAGGAGTGGAATTGTTTGGTCACATGGTCATTCTGTTTAATCTTTTGAGGAACTGCCAGACTGTTTTCCAAAGTTCACTATTTTACATTCCTCCCATCAATTTCTCTACATCCTTGCCAACTCTGGTTATTTTCTGTCTTTTTTGTTTGTTTGTTTTGTTTTGTTTGGCACACGGGCTTAGTTGCTCCGTTCCATGTGGGATCTTCCTGGAGCAGGGATCGAACCTGTGTCCCCTGCATTGGCAGGCGGATTCTTAACCACTGTGCCACCTAGGAAGCCCTATTTTCTGTCTTTTTGACCATACAACCCAGTGAGTGTAGTCACCTCAGTCAATTTTGTATCCCTAGTGCCTCAAAGAGAATCCTGCACAGGCAGATGTCAATTTATTTGTTGAATGAATTTGAGAATATTTGTCATTTTGGGGTTTCCCAAAATCTGACCCCCTTTCCTTTTGAGGGGGGTAATCTAATGATTACTGGAGTGAAGCATATCCCATTTACAATATAGATGTCAAAAAATGTCTGTTCCTTACTTTCCCAAACCTGCCTGCAGTTAGAACAAGGGACGTATGTTAAGCTTAGTAAACCTAATGGATCTGCCACAGGCTTCAAAGAGGGAGTCCTAGTAATAAAAAAAGTAGGTTTGGTGGAGAATCCATTCTAGTGGCAATAATAGGCACTGCAGTGGCATCTGGTTTCCAGGGGCAACAGCGCTGGTAGTGCCAGTGGTGGATGGTACCTGTGTCCAGTGCTATTGAACTGGAAGTGTAAGCTGAGGTACCCTGGTGGTCACCTCCCTCAGTGTGTTGTGCCATGATATTGGTTGTGATCCTAGCTGCTGCCCAGACTTCCTGTTCTTGCTTACTGTCTGAGCCTGTTTCTGCAGACTTCCAGCAATTTTGTCAGCCACCCAATACCCTTTCACAAATTCCCTTTTTTCCTTAAGTCAGCAATGTCAATTTCTTCTGCTGCTTGCAACTAAGAAACTTGACAAGTTACAATGAATCTTGGATGGTAAATGGGTGGGGGATGTATTGATCAATGGGGGGCTACCTGGAAACAGTGTTTTGAAGTATGAGTAGAGGTTCGTCAGGCACAAATGAATTCCAGGCAGAACAAGGAGCACGGCGTAGGCACTGAGGAATGGGAGAGCGTGGTGTACTGGGAAAAACGCCAGGAATTCAGTCTGTCTGGGGTATAAGGACAAGGTGGGGAGTGATGAGGTGTAAAGCTAAAGAGACTAGCTAGAACAGATCGTGAAGGATCTTTTGGGTTATGTTAAAGAGCCTTGATTCTATTCTTTTTAAAAAAAAACTATCAATTTAATCAACATAGTGACATCATCAGATTTGCATTCAGAAAACACACTAATTTTTAGAAAATTCTGGCAGGAAGGAGAAAGAATTGGAGGAGAGGAAGACCAGAGATGGGAAGACCAGTTAAGGGGCTATATAGCAAGTGTTACAATGAATGATGCTGAAGGTTTGAATCAAGGCAGTGAGCTTGGACAAGAGGCATTAGATCTGAGATATGTTAAGGAGGTAGAGGAATTTTTGTCCTCAATGTACGAATTCAGAAGCAAGGTCACTGATCAACCCAAGGTTCTGGCTTAACTGGGAGGTGCTAGTACAATGCAGTGAATGAAATAGACCTGTTCCTACCTTTGCTGTGGTAACAATTACTCTACATTAGGCCCTGTTTATGTCTTCTCAGATGTTTTGGGCCTCTTGCTCCTGTCTCAGCTACCACCATGAGTGACTTAGTTAAGTCCTTTGTGGTTTGACAGCCCAAGGCAGACCAGCCATATACCAACAGTTTCTTCCCACCACTTCTGGATTCCAGGGAAGGGACCTGCTTTCTGAGTGGCTATGAAAGAATATGGATAACACAACTGGGAAGTATGGGAAAGTCAGCTCCCTGTGGGACAGGCTTTGACCAATAGGAGACAGGAGACATAAAATTCCCCCTTCCTCGGATTGTTCCAAGGCATGAGTCCTCCATACTGTCTGTCTGGCCAAGTGGTTGCCCTGCCAAGAGGCTGGCTTTATCTCCTCAAGGCTTGCCATGAAGCAGTGCTCAGCACAGTAACGCATCACTGGGCATTGCTCTCCATTCCTCCTTGCCTCTTCCTTGTTCCTGCCCTGGGATAATATCTCCTAAAAAAAGTATCAGCATCCTTGCATCAGGCTCTGTTTTCTAGGGAACTGGCTAAAACACACCCAGAGAGGAAAACAGATGTTGATGAGTTCAATTTTCACACGCTTTGAGTTTGAGGGGAAATTATCCATCCGTTCAAAAATATGTATTGAGTTCCTCCAGGTATGCTTGAATTAGGGATATGGTGAACAAAATAGACATGCTTGAGTAGGGATGCTCTGGTGAACAAAACAGACATGTCTTCTGCTCTTAAAGAGCTTACATTCAGCAGAGAGAAGTGACAAATGATAAATCAGTACAGAAATAAGTGGACATGATAATTCCAGATAATTATAAGAGTCTTAAAGAAAATTTTTAAAAGGTGACATGATAGTGTGACTTGTGTGTATGCTGTGGAGGGGGGTTGTTCTGACTGAGATTGGGTGGTCAAGGGAACAGAGAATAGGTAGATGCAAGAGCCTTTTCCAGAAGGAGGAGCAGGTCTTGCACAGGAAATGGCTGGGAGAATAGATCTGGAGACAGACATATCTGTCTACTGTTGGGGTTCAGGTGTGTAGAGTAAATTTGCCCCATTTTAGCTGTGAAATAGTTGATCAGGACATGCATAGAAGGTAAAAGGGAGTTTAAAGAGAGTAGCAAAGGCATAGGTGAGGCTGTAGACCAGGGACAGGTGGGCAGTGTCAGAGCAGGAAAGGTAAGACACTATATGTATAACCCCTGACACAAAGTGGTCATGGGACTTTGGAAAAGCCTGGGCCTCGGTTTCCTTAGATACAAAAAAAGAGCATTGGTCAGGCTCTGCTACTGTATCAAGGCAAGGAGGAACTGATAGGAAACTTCTATGTAGCTATGTTATTCACCCCTTGCAATCCACCATTGAAGTCTTTAGGACTCAATAGCAATCGGTGCTCTCCCATCATTTAACTACATTCTGGCCACTCATCAGCTAACACAATCGTCAGGCTCTTTCAGCAAAATGTCTTTTTCATAGCTGAGGACTCCTTACAGTAAGGACAAACAATTGGGGCTCATTAATTCAGTCGTTAGGACACTGATTATGCATCTATTGTCTACTCTAGTCAGTTATGTTAAATAAGCTCTTTAGTCTTCATCAGAGCAATTATGCTAATAAGGCTGAAATTTTCTAAGAGTATTATACCTTCATACACTTATCCTGCCTCGCAGCAGCCTGTCTCAGTCAATATTGTCACACACAATTATAATCAAGGCATAAGGCCCTATTGTTGACATCTGACTACCAAATTATCCCTCTCACAATAGAACTTTAAATAATTTGTCCATTGTTTTTCCACGGTTTAGACATTGGGCCGTTCAGCTTTTTCCAAAATATGGAGATCTCAGATAACATTTAAATGCCTTATGGGAGTGCTCATTGCCCTGGAATTGTAATCACCCAAGTAATATTTGAACAATCATTGGATTAGCTATCCAATGATAAATTATCCAGTGATTCTCTATGCTTTTAAATGTACAGACAAGAAATATAATATTATCAGATGCCTGGAGAATGATGTGAAATATAACTTGTTTTCTCCAAATGTTTTTCTCTCAGCCAGAGCCAACTTCTTTCCCAATGTCATTATCTTTAAATCTAAAAAACCTATTTGCAAGTTTTATCTTCTTGAATGATTTGGCTGTGGAATGAGAACTTTCCACCGTGAACAACCAATGCTTTTATGATAAGCACGTAACAGATACCTGATAAATACTTGCTGGAATCCTTTTTCCTTGCATATGCTTTATTCTTATCTCCAGCATTTCCCATCAGTTATTAAATATTTTTTATTTTTAATTAAATTTAGTATGCGAATGAGGACTCGTGCATGTATGTGTATGTGTGCGTGTTTGTAGAGGCAGGTGTACACATCTCCAACATAAATTCATTTAAAACATGAAATTTCATTGTATTGAGATAAAAATCCAGCTGGTTTCTTCATTTATAACAAAAGAAACCCTACACACTTGTTCTTTACAATTTTTACTTAGGTTATCTCATTTAGTCAGTGTCCTTTCAGCTGGAAATAACTGGATCTTTCTTTAAGATGTAGTAATACTGCAACTTAGTTCCATGAGGATGAACAAGTATAAAGATTGGACATTGACAAGATACTCAATAGTTGTATTGAGGGCAACTACAAACTGGAAGGATGGGGTAAAGCCATTTGGGTTAGCGTTAGGGTTTGAATACTTGCAGACCTGTGACACACATACAGCCTTTTTCTGCCATACAAATGCTGTATTTCACATTTCTTCAGTTACATGGTATTTTTTATCTTAGGTTTTGGGGAAACAACTGAGAACAAGATGCTTGCTGTCCTTGCCCTTCAGGAATTTATAATCTAAATGGTGAGACAAAACACTTACACGAGAAGTTAAAAAACTGCTCAAGACTAAACTAACAGATCAAGACATTAATCAAAGCAAAGTCATAGTATGTAAATCATTCTGACCATGGAGTAACCAGGAAGAGCTTTACAAATTTAGCAGAGAGGAGATGGAATATAAGTTCTAGCTTTTGAAAAATCAATACATGCATATATATATATGTATATATATGTGTATATACATGTAGCCTTTAAAACTTGACAGAATTGATGATAAAATGTAAATTTACCAATCACGACTTCAAGATTCTCTTTCTAGAAGCAACCAGCATTACCATTTTCCTTACACGTCTTTCCAGTACATTTTACTACTTTTAAATAGATTCTGATTTTGATTTTTCAGTATCATGCATAACAAAGGGTTAAACAAGGTGTCTATCCATATAGACATAAGACTTAGTCAGTATAATTTATACAGTAGGGACCTACTGATAGGTCTTGAGGTACCCTAGTGAATTTCCAAGTTGACTGTTGCCACGGCAATCCCTGCTCCATCTGCCTTCAGTTTCTATCTTGACCCACTTTGGCTTAGATGCATTTCTAGCTGAGTAGGCACGTTCCTTTTCTAAGCCTTTTGGGGACTGCATTGGTAGCCAGATTGCCCCTCCTCCCCTTCCCTCAATTCTACAAATCCTGGAAGGCTTCCTAAATGGAAGAGTTAGGGATCCAAAGTCTGACACTTTGGAGAGATGGTCTTAGTCCTCAAGCATATTATCCATTGAATTAATGTGCCCCTCAAAGTACCTAACTTCCATACTGGGAGCAGATTCTTCTGGAATTCCAGCCAGATCTACTTCTGTTTCTACTTCTACTCACCCACATGGACAGCCAAATGCAAACCCTGGTCACATAGGAGAAAACACTTGTGTGACCCAGGATAGCTTTTTATAGGCCATTTCACATAAAAACTGTTGGCTTGTGTTAGTAGGGAGAAGGACCAAAAACCATAAACAGTCTTCCTACTTCTAAAGCGAACAGCCTTTGCCCTAGAACATCCTCCCTGGTGGCTCTGGGAAGTGGAAAGAGAAGTCTTATGAGGTGGAACAGCTCCACCAATTGGCTTCCTAGATCTCCTTCACAATCCGTTTTTAAAAAGGGGTGAGTAGAGCTGCCCCTAAACTGACAAGGGGAGACACCACCCTGGAGGTAAACTTCTGAAGGTAGCATTTCTGCTGAGTGGGTTCATCTCAGCATACGTGCTTGCAGGCAACAAAAAGGAAGAGAGGATAATGATGTTGGTTTTCTTTTTTTTTTTTTTTTGGTTTTCTTTTAACTTCAAAGCCCTGTGCTATTCACTTTCATATTTCTTACTTTATTTAATCATCACACAACTATATTTCAGTAGCTATCATTGCAGGTGAGTTTCACTTGTCAAAGGTCACAAATTTGGAGCACAGCTGCATTCAAAACTACAATTTGCCTGACTCCAGGGTTCATGCTCTTCCATCACAAACTTTCGATGAGAAAATTACTTCCATGTTTGAAGACAGAGATGGTGGAAATGCAGGAGATTTTTAAAGGATAATTGGAAAGCCTGTAAGACGCAGAGGATGACCAAGTCTCTCTCCAGGTTCCACTTAAGGTACGTACCCTCCCCAGGGAAGCCTTCATTTCTGAAAAGAAAAAATATATTTCAAGAAGTCTTACTGTTTGAAATGGTCGCCTGGTACTTCCTGCTCACTGATTTGTATTGCTAGTGCCCTTTTATCTTGAGTCCCCGGTTAAATCCACGAAGTAAGGAGTACATGAGAGTGAGTGCCAGATAGGGAACCAAGAACGCCGTGCTCTAGTCTTGTCTCTGCCACCAACTACTTAAGTGAGGTCAAAGTTTCTTTCCAACTTTAGTTCTATGGTGTTCTCTTGCCTAACACAGTAGGTGCTTAATAAATGCTTCATGTGATTGGTTGGGTTCAATATTTCGGCAGCGGCTCAGGTGTCTGTAAGGTAAAAGCGACCAAGTTACCCGACTGTGGTTATGACTCGACGGGCTTCGGGAAGCGAGCGGCTTACAGATTTGTCGTGCAGACGTGTGCGAGGATGGGCCCTAAGAACAGCGCCTGAACAGTGCAGAAATGAAGGCGAAGGGAAGATAACTCAGCAATTGAGAGGCATCGTGCCAGGCACTTATGCTCTAGACTTCACAAGGACCACTCAGAGCATGCATGATTACCACCATTTTTAACGAAGACTGAACCAAGGTTCCGGTTAAAAGAGAAGTACCTGGCATCCCCCTTCCCCGGCCCCACTGCCCAGAAAAGATCTCCGCCCTGGGCTTATTTACATCTCGGACCCCGCCCCCGTTTACCGCCACGAGGGCCCCGCCCACTTATTCGCAGAAGGGCGCGCCCAGTGCGGGTCCAACAGCCGGGCTCCTTGCAGAACCCTCTTCTGCCCCGGGCTCGTCCCGTCCTTGGCCCCCCCACCCCCGCGCCGCGAAGAACACGTATCCACTCCCGGCTTGACTACGGAAGGTGGGCCAGGCGGCCCCCGACAGGCCCCACCCAATGGCGCTGGAGAGAGACCGGGAGGGAGACCAGGGCCGAGGGAGTGAGGGACGGGTGGTCGCCAGCGCGGCAGGTTACGCGCCTTCCCCTCCCCTTCCCAGAGCCTCTCGTGGGAGCGCGCCGGAGGCGAAGCCAACCGAAACCGCGGCCGTCCCACCCTGCCCAGTCCTCCGCCACCCGCTCGGCCGCGCCTCGCCTCACGCTCTACGGGGGAGGCGGGACCAATCAGCGAGCGACGTCTCCCTTCCGATTCGAGGCCCCCGACGCGCGGCTCACACCCCGAGCACCTCGTGCGCTGATTGGCTGCGCGCGCCGCCGGTCCGGCCGGGAGGGCGGGGCGGCCGAAGGGAAAGGAGGTGGGGAGGTAGTGGCCCGCGACTCTCCGAGCCCCGCTCGCGCCCGGCCCTTCCCGGCCGCTTGGCCTCCTTCTTTGCCTCCTCCGCTCTCCTCGTCTTCCGTGCGCGCCGAGCGCTGCGCTCGGCCGGCGTGCCTCGCGCCCTAACGGGCGGCCGGGGGCGCCAATCAGCGGGCGGCAGGGTGCCAGCCCCGGGGCTGCGCCGGCGAATCGGCGGGGCTCGCGGCCCGGGGTGGGAGGCGGGTCTACCGCGCGGCCGCGGCGGCGGAGGAGCAGCTCCCAGCCAGCAGCCAGCGAGCGCCAAGCGAGCCGCCCGGAGGTGGGTGCGCCGCGCCGCTGCGGCCGGCGGCGGAGGGCGCAGGGCGGAAGCGGAGGTGGGCCGGCGGGCGCGGCGGGGGAGGGCTCGGCCGGCGGGGCCGCCCGGGGTGGGGGCGAGGCGGGCGCGCGCCCGAGGGGAGGAGGGGCGGCGGCGGGACGCGCGTCCCCACCCCCTCCTCCCCGCGGGCGGCGGCCGGGCCCGCGCCCCCTCCCCGCGCGCCGGGGCCGCCTGCCGGGGGGCGGGGCGGGGCGGGCGGCCGGCCGGGCGGCCGCGAGCGTGTTTTCAGTTCCGCCTCCAATCGCCCCTTCCCCTCTCCCCTCCCAGCCCCTCATTCCGTTCGGAAGAGGAAGGAACAAAAGGTCCCGGACCCCCGGCTCTGACGGGGCGGGACCCGGAGCCTCGGTCCAGGTAACGCCGCGGCGCCCGGCGGGCCCTCGGGGCCGGGGTGTGTCGATGCGGGACTCGGGTCGGCGAGGCTGGCCGCGTCCCCTGGCCTCGGGGGCCGGGGGCTGGGGTGTGGCGGGGCCGGGGCCGGGGCCGCGGGGCGCCGGGCCCTCGGGGTGCGGGAGCGCGGGGCGGGGCGGCCGGGGGGGACGGGTTCGGCGCCCGGAGCTGCCCGCCCGCCCGCCCGCGCGCGGCCCGGGGCGGCGGCCGGCTGTGGCCCGTCCCCTCCGCCGCGAACACACTCGGTAGTTTGTGCTTGTGATTTTCGAAGCCCGGGGGGACAGAGCTCTGGTTTCGGGAGTTGTTGGGAAGCCGAGTTAGGAGCGTGCGATACTTTGCTTCTACTTTTTTTTTTTTTTTTTTTTTTTGATGCTGTAACCTTTGTTAACCACTCTGGTCTCGGGGTTCTGAATCGCTTGTGTGTGCGCTCACACACACGCACACGGCTGATACTCTGTCCAGATCCTTCTCTACTCACTTGTGCAAGTTGCTCTGTGAGCGAGCCTGTTCGTTTCTATCACACGCCTTTAGAGAGCACGCTAATTGATTTCACGTATTTCAGACTTCGTTTTCAAATCTGCAACTTTAATTGTTTTGTTCTCTCCTGGGGGATACTGCCCTTGGGTTGAGTACTTTTGTGTTTTACTTACTTAACCCTTTTGTGGTTATGGTTTCTCTTTGAGCCTAAACAAAAGAAAAACAATACTTAAGTTGGTTGTGTTATATCTTCCTGTTGGCCCTTTAAAAGCTAAATACTACCCGGTTTTGTTATCAGCTAAACCTTTATTTAAAAAAAAAAAATTTCCAGGTAAAATGAAAATGAAGCAGCATTTTCCATCTAAGTCCTGTCATGTTTGTTACGGTTTGGAGTATCCTAAATTTTGGTGTTTTCAGCTTTTAAAACGATACAGGTAAAGTAATAATAAATAAATAAGTGATCACACAAACTCCATCTTTTCAGAAATGGTCTCGGAAATTTGAATTTCCAGAGTTCTGAAGGATTTTATACTCTTAGTTACTTCTGATTTCATATGAATTGAACCTTCACCACTAATTGTAAAGGTGCTTTCCTTGAGACTAATAAGATAATAATACACTTTCTGTTATTCTGAAAATACATTAGCTATTGCTCTAGCTTTGATCACCTTTAAAAAAAAAGTTTTCCTTACATAGATGTGTAAGGTAAATAGTTAAATTTGGGAAGTTTTGATGTGAATAAATAAATAAGTGAAGCAAATATACAGCGACAGGAGAAATAATGTAAAATGGATTTCATAAATGTGTCAGGGTTTGGGGATTTTATTTTCCATTTGCCTTAAAAAAATGCATACAAGATATTGATAGAATTTTCTCCACCAGAAGGTCGTTTAGCAAACATTTATATTAAATTCAGGAAGTAACGCTGATTTTTAAAGTTCCTTAGCTTTTTTGCCATAAAATTAGTTGTGGTAGTAAATAAGAACAGTTCAAGTCTGTGGGCATTTCTAAGGTGATTGTCCACTTACTCTCTTAATGTTAAAATTGAGTTTAAAGTAATTCATTGGTATGTTTTAATTAACGTAATGTGATTGGAAACATCCACTTCTGGCCTTGTTTTAGTAAGAAATTGCTGTTATAACTTGTTTTTTATACTTTGTAGCTGTACCTTCTAAAGTGATTTCAACAAAGGTGTTCAACAAAGTTTGATTTTTTCAAGGTTGTGAGTTACCTGTACCTAGTCATAGTCAAATCTCTACACACACAATCTGTAAGTTTCATCAAATAATAACCTTGTAAGAAACTGTGCAGAGTAATTTCCTGTTTGTGGCTTGTCAGGCTTGGTATGTGCTTTAACTGTTAAGTAGGAATTTGGGGATAGTTTTGTATATATCAGCAGAAATTCTCTTTAGTAAGAACAAAGGTTGTTTCTGCTTCAAGATGGCAAAAGGTCCCCTTTTCATTTTCATATTGTAAATATCATAAACATGTTGCTAAAATCTTGTTACTTCACATTGGGGGAAAATCTGTGAGTGAAAAATAGTTTAGCTACCTAACCTGCTGATCAAACACCTATTGAATTTTTACATTTTGCAGATATTTTCAGCTTTGGCTTTTATAAAGGTGTGAAAGCACTCCTTATTCTTATTTGGTTTTGATTCTGTTGGTTTTGTACGTTAGGACTTCTAAGGCCTCATTTTGTAGCAGCTTTTTTATACAGGTGTTTTTGTAATGCATATAAAAGCTGTATTTAGTACAGTCTGGCAGATGGAGTCTTATTCATATTCTTGGGACAAGAGTCATTTTTAGAGGATGGAGGGGGCATGTCTTTTGATGGGAGTAGAGGAGCCATTTTTATCTGTAAGAGGAAAGATGTTTTCCAGTAAGTATTGCAAAGGTGTGTCAGAAAATGTGAAATAAAAAGATTTCAAAACCAGTTCAAGAGAGGTTATGCATTTCTTCAACAACTAACTTGTATTTATTGAACAGGTAACATTTATTTATTAAACAGTAAGATAGTCTTTTGCTGTGTGTCACGCCCTGAGCTAGACGATAAAGTAACAGGGAACAAGTGTACCCCTGTTCCTTAATGGAATTAGAAAAGTGGAAAGTCTTTGCATCTTCTTGCCCTGTCCGCCAATGTCTAGAGTAGGAAAGTCACGTTAGTGTACAGATTGAGGGAGATTGTAATACAGGACTGAGCCAATTCCTAAAGTGTGCTTGCACTGCTTTCTTTATTGTATAGAGGACAGCACTAGGGAAGGTGTCGCTAGGGAAGGTGTCACGTGTTAACTCATTGTCACTGGGAACAGGTAGTGTATTTTTGGGAGGTTGGGGGAAGTCGTCATCATTTTTGCAGTCTCTACAAATTGAAGATATGACCAATCTTTCAGAGATATATTTGTTGCTGAGCAGGTAAACACTTGTAGAGCTAAGCCTAATTTGGCCTTAGTTTGATTATCCATTGCCTTTTATTGAAACTGGTTAGGGAAAGAAAGCAAACCTGAATTGGTCAGGTTCTAATGAAAGAATCAGAAATAAAGTATAAAAACAATTAGCTAAACGAAGATAAGGATTGAGCTGCAATCTTGTGTAGTGGAAAGGCCCTGGGTTTTGGAGTCAGAGACCTAGGTTTACATTCAGTTTCTCAGTTAGTATATTGGGCAAATTACTTAACTCCTGAGCCTTGGTTTTCAGACTGAAAATGGAGCTAATAACACCTACCGCTTAAGTTTATTACAAAGAGTAAATGATTGTGATGAAGGTACCCTAGAACAGTGCCTCAAACATAAGGGTCTTCTCAGAAGATCTCTTTTGTTCTCTTCTGATTGTAGCTTCCAATTACTTTCTTTCTAATTCAGGTGATTTTCCTACACTCTTCTCCTTGAGCTATTATAAAATACATTTGAGAAACAGACACTAAGGGAAAAGGCCTAGGGTAGCCAAATTGTCCAAGTCCATACCTTACAGCTCTAGTCATAGGAGAGCCATTGCGACCCTTAATTAGAACCTGTTGGAATTTATTTCAAATGTTTCTAACAAGCAAAGTTATCTTGCTTCTAAACCCACAGTAGATTAGAGACAAGTAGATTGTGGGTAATGTGGGAGGTTGAGGGGGTCTAGTGGGTGTGGGGTAGGAGGATGGGGAACTGTTAGCCTTCTGTCTGTTGTAAGAAAAAACATAACAGCCTGGTGAGGATAATAGAGAGAATCTACAAGACACAAAAATAAATACTCAGAGCCTAGCTAGCATGTCTGGAACCATTCAGTGCAGGACCAGACCTGAAAGCATAGTAATGAATGTTCATCAATTAGGTTAAATCATATTTGGGAAAATCTATTTAAAGAGCACGGTAATCTGCATAATATACTTTAGATTGTCTTTCAGGATGATTAACAAATTTTCTTAAAGGGGTAGAACACGGTTCTAATAACTTCATGAAAGATCCACAGTACCTACTCTGACCAAGGTGCTATTCATTTGTTGTGCCATTTGGAATGCTGTGATTCTAGACAGAGAAATCTTTCATGCTAGACCAGTAGTAAAGAAAGGTGATCTAAATGGTGTAGCACCCCCGTGCCACACCTTTTCTTTGGAATAAATCATTCTTTTTGTCAGTCTGCAGGGGTGTCATGTACAGCTTTTCATTCAGGTTTTAAGGTAAAGTTGCTAGAGATTTCTAGGACTGAGCAAGTGTGGACAGTTGGCTAGTCTGTCAGTTGAGGGCTTCATGCCTCTTATATGACTTCTGTCGAGTGTTAGCCTTGGTAATATTTTTGAATCCTCCTCTTTCCTGTCTCAGGGTTACTTTGTAAACCATCTACTCCATCAAATATTTATTGGTGACTTTGTAATTTATAGCCTTAGCTATTTGGGAAAAAAACCAAACCAACACAGGACTTTTTTTTTTTTTAAAGTAGTAGTACAAAAGTTATCCAGCCTTTTTTGTTTAAAAATGCACAGTTTGAGGCTTACTGCTTATCTCTGATCAATTTTGATCATCTCCAGATTGTTATAATTGTGATGTGTTCAATTAGGACATGTTTCAGTGCTGACGATTGGTAGACATCTCAAGGATAGCTCTGAGCTTCAATTTCAGTTATTTCATGTAGGAAGAATATAATTTTGCCAAGCCAGATGGATTTAGACCCTGCCTCTGGTTTGGCTAGTTAGCCAGAAATTGTAAGGTAGTTAAGGTAATTGTGGCTTGCATACTTGACTTACTTTCTAGAGGGTACGGTTCCTCTTAGATATAAGTGAGCCACACTGATAGGACAGATGCCTGGTGATTTTAGATTTCTCTTTAGGTTTGTGCTTTTAAGAAAACAGAAATCCTAAAGTGATTCATTCTCATTAAAATTTGTGAGTTTACTATGATATTGTCACTCATTCTTCCAGCTAGTTATGTAACTTTCAAAATCTTGGAATTACTTTGGCCTCAAGACTAGAACAGTGGAAAGTGAGTGCAGGCTTTAGTTTTGATCCGTTCAGTACACACGTCCAGTTTGCATCTGAAAACCTGCATTTCCTTAAAAAATCTGAGGTGCCCTACTGCAACCTCTCTTCTCTTTTGTGGGGAGGACATAGCTTTAGGTTTAATATATTCAACTAGTAAGGAAGAATAACTGGAAGGAGCCATTGGAAATTCATCAAATTTATTACCTTAATCTGAGGAAGTAGCATAGTAAATCTGTGATCTTGTAGTTTGCCCGTTTAAGATAAAGTACATTTGCATATGCTGTTTCAGCTTTTTCCAGAAAATTCTATAAAGAGATAATGGTTACGGACTTGTAAATATTAAGGAAATGCTCTGTCTTTAATCACATCCTTCATTACAAAATGTGGGGCGGTGAATCTGGTTTTCAAAGTTCACAGACTAAACTCCTGATAAATGGTGCAACAGAAGCTGGGCCCATGGGCTTTCTCCCTTGATTTGAATGAACTATGGAAACTTTTTTGTTGACTAGAGATGCTCTATCTGTGGCAGTGAATGCAAATTTTCCATGTTTAGACCAACCTTTTACTTTATAGACAGGTGGTTAGGCTGTAGGTCATGTAAGCTGGCCAATTAAACTTTATTTTATAAAATATTTAAAGTATCAGGAGGGTCCCGTTTTGGCCTGAGGTTTGTGCATTGGCCGTTTTGGCCTGAGGTTTGTGCATTGGCCATTTTTGCTCTAAACCAGTTTTCAAATCTAATACATCCACAAACCTGTATGCACACAACAGCAACCAGAAAGAAAGCTACCAGCAGCTGCATCAACATTACACAGAGTCTCAAAATGTAAGGAAAGTGGCAGTTGCTGAAGCCCTGCCTGCTCATTTTTCCTTTGGAAAGCCTTTGAAGCTCTAGAGGAATAATAGATCATAGAGAAGAATCTTTGCTCTAGACCCACACCATTCAGTATAGTAGATACCAGTCACATGTGGCTATTTAGCACTTGAAACATGGCGACTTTGAGGAAATGAATGTTGAATTTAATTTTAATTTAATAGAAAGTTCTGTTGGGCAGCGTTACTCTACTCTTTGCTTTAATTGCACTTTTACATCCTGAGGACTTGTACCCAGTTGATGTGGGCATAAGTTGTTGCTTCAGCAGAAGGTCAATACACAGACTCTGGGAATTTGGAGGGAGATTGAAGTACTGGATATTTGTGCTGATTGAGTCTGGGCTTGTGTAGTCTTTCAATAGTTGGGTCCTTTTTTACTATCTGGGGATGATAAACTAGTATGTAATTTTATGTTTACAAGCTGAATATAGACCTGTGGATTCCACACAACTCATTAAAGGTGAAAGGGATGTAACTCAGGTAAAGAACAGATAGAGTCTTTACACAGCAGTCCCCATATAATGTGGACTTTCACTGAACTAATGACCTGCTTTTACAGTTAAATTCAAGCTCTGACATTAGGTTTTAACAGTCCGTAAAATTGCACACATGAATGTTTTCTCTTTGCTTTTTGTTTAAAAGGCACATTACCCGTTGTTCTCCATGGGGCCAACGTAGGTTTCCAATTGGCAGTGTCTTTCCTTACTAGAATACAACTTTGGGGAAAAAAACATAGTTACAGTGAGAATTGAGAAATCTGTTTTTGTTTTTTTTTTAAACTAGTTTTTATTTCTTTAATGCTTTCTATTGTCCTGGTTTCTTTGACTAAAACAGTTGTAAAAATCCAGGTCATTAGTACATCTTGCTTTTTTTCTTACCTTGTGTGACACATGTTTGAATGTGGATTGCCAAAATCTAATAGTGATTTTATACTATTTCAGCAGGAACTTAGGTATTCTTTATGAGGTAGCACCATCACATTTCAAGTATTTTATGTTGAAATATCTAACTTGATTTTCTTTCAAAATAAATATATAGGTATTTGGGAAATATTTTGTATTTACAATTTGAAGATATTTGAAATCTACGTTTACTTTCTATACCTAATGACTTCCTTTGTTCTAGACTTGAACTTTATGAAGTGTTTTTTGCCACTCTTTTTCATTTTCGCCTTCCTGCTGCCCTTTCAGAAGTCATTACCGAATTCTGAACTGCCAAGTTTAGCAGTCTTTTCTCCATCATCATACTACTTTCTGAAGTGTTTGCGTCATTGACTATACTCTCTTTCTCTCAATTTCTTAAAATCACACAAAGAGACACAGATTAGGCCCATTCCTCCTGCTACAAATGTTGGATAAAATGTAAAACTTTTTTTTTTGTCATGTATATATATAGCTTATCTAGTGAGGGAGGGAAGAGAGGGAGAGAAAAATCCCCAGGTACCAGAAGCTTAGAAAATCAGTTAGTGTCAAGGAAAAGCTGGCCTTAGGAAGTTTATTAGATAAATAATTCAGTAGCTGGGGCTGGGGTCATAATGCCATTTGGGGAAAGGAGATAAAATTCTGGGAACTGTATACTAAAATATATATATCTGTATCTCTATTCTGATATCATTGAAACTTCTGTGGCCTCTAGGAAAAACAAGCCTTAAGCTTCTCTATGGAAAAACTAGAAAAACACTAGTCTTTGTAGATGGACTTAAACATCACATGAAGGCCAAGCACCGTAAATAAGAAGCAGACACTAGCTAGATCTAGACTAGTGGGTTTTTAAAATAGGTAATACATTATTGTATTCAAATTCAAAATTTGAAATTCAAAAGATACAAAAGAATATACAGTGAAAAGTCTCTTTGCAAGCCTGTCCCTGCCACCCAGTTGTCTTTCCAAAGGCAAGTAGCATTACTAGGTTTTCTTGTATTGTTCCAGAGATTTTATGCATATATGAGCAATTTTGTGCTTATATTACCTTTCAGTACAAAACTGGTCCTGTATTTTGCTTAGTAATGCATCTTGTAGATTATTCCATGTCAGTACATAATGAGTACTTTTCAACTTTTGATTGCACAGTATTCTTTTGTATGGGTGTCTATAATATATTTCATCAGTCCTCTGTTGATAGACATTTATTTCCAGTCTTGTGGTATTAAAAATAGTGCTGCAATAAATAACTTTGTTTATACATCATTATACACATGCATAGGATAGATTTCTAGAAGTAGGTCAGAGGATATTTACATTTGTATATTTATTTTAGGGAATGTACTTTATTCATTCTTTGAATAGGTAATAAAAGCACATGGTGCAAAATTCAAAAGGAACAAAATAGTAAATAATGAAAAGTAAGTCTCCCTCAGATCTCTTACCTCCTCCTACCCAGTTCTGTATCCTTCTAGAGCTGCTGTGTTCAATAGATAGCCGCTAGCCACATGTGGCTCTTGAACACTTGTAATGTAGCTAGTCCAAATTGAGATGGGCTGCATGTGTAAAATACACAGTACATTTTTAATACTTAAAAAGAGTGTAAAATATCTCCATTTTTAATACGGATTACACTTTGAAACTATTTTAGATATGGTAAATTATTAAAATTATTAAAATGATTGCTTTTAACTATTTTTTAGCTAATAGAAAATTGACAATTATATATGTGGTTTGCATCCTATTTCTGTTGAATGGCACTGGCCTAAAGAAATTCCATACATATACAAACATGTCTGAATGTATGAGGATTCCTCTTATCAGGCAGGTTTTTTTTTCCTTGTATTATAATCTGTAGGATCAGAAATCTCGATGTTGGTTAAAACATACCGGGAGGTTCTTTATCGTTACATCGACTGTCAACATTTACCATGATCGTAGTGGGTCTCATCAGCGAAAGTCATGCTTCCATGGACTTTTACAGTGTTTGTCCACTTTGGAGAGAAGCCTGGTATTATTCTTGCTACATGTTTTTGAACTTGCTCATCTTCACTGGTTGCCTACACCTAGTACACAGCAGTTGTCCTGGGATCCCTCTTCACTGTCATCTTATGGGGTTCCTTAGCCTTTCTCCTTTGCTAGATGTGTTCTTTTGCTCTCCCTTCTTTTGATGAAACACATCCTTCAGGACTTTCCTTGAGAGACCGTGTATATGGGTAATATTTGGAGATGTTACATGTCTGAGAATACCTTTATTCGATCCTGGATGGGTAGTAGAATTCTAGGTTGAAAATAATTGTTTTTCTGAATTATGAGAGCATTGCTCTGTTGACTTCACTTAGTGTTCTGCTGCGAAAATCAAATCCATTGTGATTCTTTTCTATATGACCTTTCAAAGAATTTATCCCTGGAAGCTTTTGGCTCTTCCTTTGTCCTCAGCATTCAGAAGTTTCACAGCCACTAGCCTTGATGTGGATGTGTTTCATCCGTTGTCCTGGGGTCTTGATGGGCCTTTTCAATCTGGAAACTCCCAACTTTCAGTTCATGGGATATTTCTTGATTTCTTTGATAATTCCTCCATTATCATGTCTGATGTCTTTCTGGAAGTTCTGTTTGGATATTGGACCTCCTGAACTGGTCCTCCAGTTTTCTTCATTTTTCTCCATTTTTTCCCCCATTATTTCTTTTTATTCTGCTTTCTGGGAGGTTTCCTATAATGTATCTTCCAACCCTTCTATTGTCGTCCCCCCTTGTCCCCCCCCCCCCCCCGCCCCATTTCTGCTGTCAAGCTGTCCAAGAGCTCTTCTTTTACTCTGAACATTCCCATATCCTCTTTTGTTTCTCTGGGTATAGGGATGTTTTTGACAATGTTTTCTTTCTCTGTATAGTCTCAAACTTCTTGAAGTTGCGTTTTTCTGTTTTTGCTTGCATTTTTCCTCAGATAATCCAGGTAATCCTTGATTAAGAAGGTAGGGGTCTAAAAAGCTGATTGAAGACTAAACATGTGGGTGAGGCTTGTCTCCTTTCAGTTTCACTGTAGAATGATCTGAGTAGTGGACTGTTTGTTGTTAAACTCTCAATATTAGTATCTGTATGTTTTTCCTCCTGAGTGGGTCAGATACCCCAGAGAGGAGTCTTGATCTGACTAAATGGGTAAAGGTCTGGCTGCTAGTATTTTGGGAGCCTGAACTCAGTGGAGGAAGAGGTTGGGGAGTGTCTGCTTTTAGCATGCTTGCGTTCATTTACTCCCTCTCTTCTTCTGATGGGAGCCAGGCCATCTCCTAGTCCAGGTAGACTGTTTTACTCTCTGCCAAGAATAAACATTTCGTCTTCTGGAGAGAAAGAGCAGCAGTTACCCAGTGGCATAGAGCGGGGGAGCAGATCTAAGTATCTGATTGCTTCTCAAATATCTCTCACCCAATCCTACCTATTTTATCTCCCTCCCCCTCCTGGCCCTCAGTTCTTGCTATGACTGGTGGTGTCTGCTGCTTAACCTTTTGAGAATTCTGCTGTGTAAATCAGGATGTTTCTCCACAGGGAGCCTAGAGTTAGTAGTAGTCTCTGATCTGTTCACAGTTATTACTCATCCATCCATTTTCCAATTATCAAAGTTTTGCTTGTTTTCTTCTTACTCTTTTTCCTATCCGCATGAGATTTTCTTTTCTTCTTTCTTTTTAAATTCCTTTATTGTGTGTTATTTTTGTTTTTGTTTGCTTTCTTCACCTGCAGCCCACTAAGTAAAGTTTTCTGTTAAAAAGTTTTTAAGGATAACTCTCTGAAAGAAGTGGAATAGAATGTATAACTCCAAATCAGTGGGGATGAGGGGGTGGAAATGAAGAATATGTGATCATTCAACTCGAAGGCAGGGAAGGAGGAAAAAAGAAGCAAAAAAACTGCTTAGGAATTAGAAAACAAAATCAGAAGATGGAAAATAAGCTTAAATATTTCTATAAACCAATACGTAATTTCAGATTAAGCTTGCTGGTTAAAGGAGAATGAAAACTTTTAAAAATTAAGAATGAACTAAATGCTTTTTATTAGTAGATACTCTTGAAACTATGATGACATATGTAGTTTTAAAGTAAAGGAATGCAAAAAGATGTACTAGGCATAATCTCCATTGGAGCTGCTGTAACAGAATTCCATAGCCTGGGTGCCTTACAAACAGTAGAAATCTATTTCTCACAATTCTGGAGGCTGAGAATTCCAAGTTCAGGGTACCAGCAGATTTGGTGTCTAGTGAGAGCTCACTTCCTACTTCATAGGCAGCTGTCTTTTTGCTGTAACCTCATATGGCAGAGGGCGCAAGAGAATTTCCTAGGGTCTCTTTTTTTCTTTTTTTTTTTTTTTATTGTGGCATACGGGCTTAGTTGCTCCGCGGCATGTGGGATCTTTCCGGAGCAGGGATCGAACCCATGTCCCCTGCATTGGCAGACGGATTCTTAACCGCTGCGCCACCTAGGAAGCCCTAGGGTCTCTTTTATAAGGGCATTAATCGCATTCATGAGGGCTCTACTCTCATGACCTAATCACTTCCCAAAGGCCCCAACCCCAGATACCATCACACTGGGAATTAGGTTTCAACATATGAATTTGGGTGCCGACCAGGGCAGGTGTGGTAGGGATAAGTCTGTAGCAATCTATACAGTAACATTGGCAGAATTACAAGGATAAGTCAACAAGTGTGTAATAATCATAGTAGGAGATTTTAACATACCTCACAGTAATTTAAGAAAAGATAGATAAAAAATAAGATTATACAGGGTTTGAAATGTGCAATTAGCAAGCATGCAACAATTACAGAAGATATATTCTTTTCTGGTACACATGGAGTTTTATAAAACTTGGTTATGTATTAGACCTCAAAGCAAATGTTGACCAATTCCTAAGAATTTGCACATTACAAATCATGTCCTTGGGCCCTAGTGCGGTTAAGTTAGAAATATTACAGGAGGATAGCAACAACAGCTCCCAAATTCATAATTGTATGCTGAAAAACATATTTCTAAATTTAAGAACAACTCATAAAAATTAGAAAATGTTTAGGATGATGAAAATACCACCTATCAAAACTGGGATGCAACAAAAGTTCATTTGCCTATCTGGAAAACATAGGACCGTAAATGTTTATTAAAGAATTAAAAATGTTTATTTAGTAGAGAAAAATAAATGAGTTAACTATGCAATGTAATGAGTTAGAAAAGGGAAGGAAACAAAGTTGAGAAATATTAATGGGGGAAAAATAGATATAAATGGAACAACTCAAACTTAAGGTGCTAAGTTGAAAAGGCTAAGTTTGCCAAGATAGAGGAGAAAAAGAAGGCACAAATATATTAGAAATGAAAAAGGGATAGGACTGTGGCCAAATTGAGATTTCGAAACTAAGAACACTGTTCAACAGATTTTTGCCTTCAGATTGGAAAACACGTAGAATGGAAATTTCTAGCAAAATAAATGACCAAAATTGGATTAAGAATAAGGAACTTGATTAAACTTGATTAGATTATAATTTTGAAATTTAAATTCATAGTTAGAAATTACACCAAAATGAAATTAAATAAAAATCCAAAAACAAAAAACCCAAACCCCAAGTGAAAATCCCAGATGGGTAAGTTCTCCAGAATTTATAAGAACCTTGGGACTTCCCTGGTGGCGCAGTGGTTAAGACTCTGTGCTCCCAATGCAGGGGGCCGGGGTTTCATCCCTGGTTAGGGAACTAGATCCCATATGCATGCCGCAACTAAGGAGCCTGAGAGCTATGACTAAGAATCCTGTCTGCTGCAACCAAATAAATAAATATTAAAAAAAAAAACCCAACTTACGAAGAACCAGTAATTCCAATGTTATACAAAATGTCATAAAAAATATCAGAGAAATTCATTTCGGGGCAAGTGTAGTATCAGAAGAGAAACATATAGACTACATCTCATTAATGAACATGGCAATAAAATTTTGGGTAAAATATTAGTATTTGCTCAAAACAAAACCCACTGTGACTAATTAGGGTTTGTCTCAGAAATGTAAAAATGATTAAGCATTAGAAAACCTGAAAATGAAATTCATCACATTAACACATCAAAAGAGAGAAGCCATATGATAATCTCAATGTGTGAAGGAAAGCGTATGATAAAATTCAGTATTTTCCTTTTCTTTAAGAACTTTTATTGAGATACAATTGAAATACAATAAACTGCATATACTTAAAGTGTACAAGTTGATATTTTTTTCTTATTAGTAATATATATGGCAATCCCAATCTCCCAATTTCAGTAGTTAGTCTCGACAAAAATTCTTAGAAAATTAGGAATATAAGGGAACTTGCTTAATTTGAGTAAATGATGTTAGTTAAGAAACAGAAGTATACCTATGGCATGATTCCAACTCATATAATTGGAACAGGTAAAATTACTTTCATAGGAATCAGGGATGTGAAAGATAGATTGACTCAAAAAGGACCCAAGGAATCTTTCTGAGATGAAGAAAATGTTCCGTATCTTGACTGGGATGGTGGTTATATGGAGATGTATATTTATCAGGACCCATTTAATTATATATTTAACATCTCTGCATTTTATTGTATGTAAGCTGTGCCTCAATAAAGTTGATTTTTAAAAAAAAATACAGTTGACCATTGAACTGTGCTAGTCCACTTTTTTTTTTATTGAGATACAGTTAACATGCAATAAACTGCATATATCTAGAGCATGCAATTTGGTATCCCAATCTCCCAATTCATTCCCCCCCAACCCTCCCCACTTTCCCCACTTGGTGTCCATATGTTTGTTCTCTATGTCTGTGTCTCTGTTTCCGCCTTGCAAACTGGTTGATTTGTACCATTTTTCTATAGTCCGCATATATGTGTTAATATACGGTATTTGTTTTTCTCTTTCTCACTTCACTCTGTATGACAGTCTCCAAGTCCATCCATGTCTCTAGAAATGTCCCAGTTTCCTTGCTTTTTACAGCTGAGTAATATTCCATTGTATATATGTACCACATCTTCTTTATCCATTCATCTGTTGATGGACATTTAGGTTGCTTCCGTGTCCTGGCTATTGTAAATAGTGCTGCAATGAACATTGGAGTGCATGTGTCTTTTTGAATTATGGTGTTCTCTGGGTATATGCCCAGTAGTGGGATTGCTGGGTCATTGAATTAAAATTTTTGAAATAATTGAGTGTGCTCTGTTTTCTACTGTATTCTGTTTTTATTCTCTTTTTTTCTCTTCTTTTAAAACGATACTTCTCAAGATCAACTAAGTTGATTTCGTATTCATTAATGGTTCATAACCCTCAGTTTAGAGCAATGGCAGAGGATAACATGGTAAAATGTCTCTTTTAAGTGTGTGTGTGTTTGTGGATTCTACGTGGATTTTTTTTTTCAGTAACTATGTACTACACCATTCATGGTTGGTTGAATCCTCACGTGCAGAACTGTGATATGGAGGGCTAACTGTAAAGTTATATGCAAATTTTTGACTTCGTGGGGGGTCAGCACCTCTAACTTCCTTGTTCAAGGGTCAACTGTATATAAAAACCAATGCATTACTATATGCCATCAACAAACAAAATTTAAATTTAAAAAAGCCACCCTTTAAAATGGCAACACAAACTACAAAATACCTAGGAAAAAATAAAAACATATGTGGGACTTTAATGGAAAAAATTATAAGATCCATATAATATTCAATTATAAGACGATATACTTGTGTTTCTGAATAGAAGGCAGTATTGTATCGGATTTCCTCCATTTATTTATAAATTGTGTCATTCCAATTAAAATCGCAGGAGGTGAAAGAGAATTCACTTTATCAGATACCAAGACATATTCTTTAGCTTTAATGGTTAAGACATGATGATATTTGTCTTAGATATAGACTAATGGAAGGAAAGAAAAGATTCAATATATGGTGCTGGTGTACGTGATTATTTCTGTTGGGGAGGGGAAGATAGCTACCTCCCACCATACACAAAAATAAATTACAAGTGTGAAAAGCAAAACCTTACACTTTGACTTTTAAAAGGTGACAGCATATGAAAGGATCTTTACAAAGGTACAAATGTATACATATGATTTAGAATACTGATAAATTTGAACACATTAAAGTGAAATACTTAAGTATAAAAAAGACCATCAAAAGTCACTTGCTAGGTGAAGATATATGTAATTAACAAGATTATTATTCAGAATATATAAATAATTCCTGTGAATTAAGAAAAAGATGGTAAATGTGAACAAATGATTCAAAGGAATAGGATCCTGAAAAGTCAGTAAACATGAAAATATTCTCAAACTTCCTAGTAGTTGGGGAAGTGCTGAACATTGACTGCTAAACATGGACAGCCTTTTGTGTTGCACCCATCCTTTTGACAAAAGTTTGAGGGACCAAATGATGTGTTAGTGATACTGAGTAAAATAGGAACTCCTATTTTCCTGGTTGGGAATGACAATTAGTGTAATCATGTTGATAGTACTTGGTGAAGTTGTATGTGTGCATGTCCTACTATGCAGCATTTCCACTCCTTGGTATATGTCCTAAGGCAGTGGTTTTCATATGTTTTTTACACCCATGGTGGGAAATATATTTTATGTGAGACACAGACTGAATTAAAATTTTTTTTCTTTAATAACTTTTATTGAGATACAATTGACATACAATAAACTGCATATATTTAAGGTGTACAATTTGATATTTTTTTTCTTATTAGTAATGTATATATGGCAATCCCAGTCTCCCAAGCCCCCCCCCCCCCCCCCCCCCCCCCCGCTTTCACCGCTTGGTATCCATATGTTTGTTCTCTACATCTGTGTCTCTTTCTGCCTCGCAAACTGGTTGATTTGTACCATTTTTCTATATTCCGCATATGTGTCAATATACGATATTTGTTTTTCTCTTTCTAACTTACTTCCCTCTGTATGACAGTCTCTAGGTCCATCCATGTCTCTACAAATGTCCCAATTTTGTTCCTTTTTTATGGTCAAGTAATATTTCATTGTACATATGTACTGCATCTTCTTTATCCATTCATCTGTTGATGGACATTTAGGTAGCTTCCATGTCCTGGCTGTTGTAAATAGTGCTGCAGTGAACATTGGGGTGCATGTGTCCTTTTGAGTTATGGTTTTCTCTGGGTATATGCCCAGTAGTGGGATTGCTGGGTCATTGAATTAAAATTTTTGAAATAATTGAGTGTGCTCTGTTTTCTACTGTATTCTGTTTTTATTCTCTTTTTTTCTCTTCTTTTAAAACGATACTTCTCAAGATCAACTAAGTTCATTTCATATTCATTAATGGTTCATAACCCTCAATTTAGAGCAATGGCAGAGAATAACATGGTAAAATATCTCTTTTAAGTGTATGTGTGTTTGTGTGTGTGTGAGGTTGCATTGTAAAATTGTATTTCTCACTGTGGGGCTTCTTTTTTGATCAAGAAGTTCAAAAGTTTCTGTCCTTAAAGAGCTCTCATATATGAATGAGAATATATATGCCAGACTACTCATGGCAGCTTCTGAGAGTGGAAAATTGGAAACCAAAAGAAGACTAGACAGTGAACTGTGTTGGAGTCATACAATGGAATACTGTATGACAGCTAAAATGAATGCGCCAGAGTTGAGGATTATATACGTATCAACATGGATAGTTACAATACTGAGTGAAAAAGGTGAAGTGACATGAGCAGTGTTAAAATTTGACACAAATTTGTAAAATGTGCAAAACTTTATTGTATGGATACCATATGTAGTGACCATCTCTGAGAAGCAAGAGGGAGGAGAGTGGGATCATGAAGGTGTTCATAGGGGACTTGAGCTACATCCATCTATCATGCCTTATTTCTTATAGCTGATCAAATACTGCAAAATGCTGAGAGTTGACAGCTGGATGGGAGATCCAAGGGTGTGTCAATATATTGTGTTGGCCAAGAAGTTTGAGTTTTTCCATAACATCTTACAGAAAAACTTGAATGAACTTTTGGGCCAACCCACTATATATTGTTTTCTTTTTTTTAAAGTATTTATTTTATTTATTGGTTGTGTTGGGTCTTTGTTGCAGTGTGTGGTGTTTCTCTAGTTGCGGTGAGTGGGGGCTACTCTTTGTTGTGGTGTGTGGGCTTCTCATTGAGGTGGCTTCTCTTGTTGTAGAGCACGGGCTCTAGGCACGCAGGCTTCAGTAGTTGTGGCATGTGGGCTCAATATTTGTGTCTTGCAGGCTATGGAACGCAGGCTCAGTAGTTTGGCCCACGGGCTTAGTTGCTCCGCAGCATGTGGGATCTTCCTGGATCAGGGTTCAAACCCATGTGCCGTGCATTGGCAGGCAGATTCTTATCCACTGAGTCACCAGGGAATTCCCCCAATATATTTTTGTATGACTGAAATATTTATTTGTTTTTTAAATAAACGTCCCAGCCACAATAAAACCCAAGATACCTGGAGGAATAAGTAAATTTAATGAGATGTGTAAGACCTTTATGCAGAAAATTAGACAAATGGAAATATCTCATTTTCATAAATAGGAATACTCACTGTCATAAACTAATATACATTCATTGTACTTCCAAAGTGCTATAGGGTTTTGGTGGAATTTCACAAGCTCAAATTAAAATAACTAACATAAATTTGAAAAACGAGGGAGGGCTTACCCTACAGATATCAAAACTTGCTTGAAAGCAGTGGTAGTAATGTAGGTGTGAACAAGATGTAAATCCACAATCACATTTATTTATAGGGATTTGGTATGTGACAGGAGTGGTGTTTTGAATCAGTAAAGAAAAGGTAAACTAATAAATGGTGCTGATAAAATAGGCTATCCTTACAGGAGATATTTAGATCGCCATCTCACCCCTTAAAAAGAAATTCCTGATAAAGTATATACCTAAATGTGAAAGGCAAATATAAAATATCTACAAGAATATATAGAGGGGGCAATATCTTTATAAAATCAGGGTATCTCTTCGTGTCTCAGATTCCTCATTTGTAAATAATAGTACCCACCCCACTGGATTCTTATGAGAATTCAGTGAGTTAAACTCTTAGACTAATGTGTCATTGAGTTAAGCACTCAATAAATGTTTCCTGCTGTATTTGGATGCGGAAAGGGATTTCTTTAAAAAGAAGCAGAGTTGTGTCATAAAAGATTTTAGATTAAAATATAAATTTGTGTATGCTAAAAGACAATATAAGAAAATAAAAAACATTCTAAAGATTTGGAGGGTTTTTTTTTTAATACATATTCATTGATAGGGTTTATATCAGAATAAAAACAGTATGCGAAAAACAGCAAGTTGAAGACTCTTCAAAGAAAGTGAACCGTAGTTTAATAAGACATATAGAGAATGCTATTTGCAGAACTATTTTATAGTTATTAATAACTTGAAGGCTTTATTTGCTAATTCAGGATAATCAGACCTCTTACTTAAGTGAAACTTTCCAGTGAGTAATCTTGGAATCCCAGTTTTGCCAAGGTATCACTTGATAAGCTTTCTTATTTAGCTGTAAAGATAGTCTTCCTTTTCTGTTGAAACTTGCATTGTATAAGTATCAGTTATAGCTGGAATTAGGAACAGAGTATCTGAACTTATTTTTCATTTCTTGCACATGTTGGTAAAATATTTCTAACTTTAGTACAGAGCTTGCAGCCACACTATTGAAGGAAATCTGTATATTATGTAAATGACTCATTTACATCTCAATAACTTGATCATAAATCTAATTTTCTTATTACTCCATTTTGTCTTCAACTTGAAACATGGAGAAATCAATACCTTGTAAAAACCTAAACTCAGTCTTTTTACATTTCAAAACTTGGCTAAATATGATACCATAGCTATTTGAAATGTTCAGCTAATTAAAGTGTATTATCAGCATTACTGGAAAATATTATTTTATTGCATAATTGAAAATTCTCCAGAGGTAGTTAGCCGGGAGTCAGCCAGCCGTGGTTACTAAGACATGGCAAGTTAAGGCTGGTAACTTTAAGTGATCGCATAGTTCCAGAGTGGTCATAACAGCTCTTCTAAGACATGGGACACTGAAATCATGTGGCAGTACTAGGTCATGAGGTCATTCAGATGACCCTGAATAGGCTTAAACTTTTCATGTTTTCATTTCCATGAAGAAAAAAATTTTTAAAGACTTTATAGGAAGTTTTCAGATCCCCAAGAATACATCTTAGCTCACAAGAAGCACTTCTAACAAAAGTCTAACAGAAAACTTGTTTACTCAGATTCTTCCTAACATTGAGAATCCTTTTCATTTTTGCTGATAATATAAAAGTTTAATATTTAGTCATTTTCCTAGGCTGAATTCTTATGGATGAATTAATCAAACTAAAGGTATAGGCACTTGTAGATAGAGTCTTGTTATATTTGCTTGTTCTGTCAGTTTTTCACAAAGAACAGGGATTCCTCGTTTAACTCACGAAAGTTTTGTTCTAAGGATGAAATCAGTGTGGGGCTGAAACAGTGCCTGGAGAGTGCTCAGAATCCAAGTCTTGTCTCTGCAGGACTGCTAGCTCTGCCTTGCTTGGGTGTGCGATCTTGCCCTGACTATCCTCTTTCCTTAGCCTCTGCTGTATTTTCTGCTGCACCCTGGTCATATGATGAACACAGTTACTTACGTAAAGTCATGTATTAATACTGACCCTGTAACCTTAGCCTTCAGATTTACTTATGTTTCTGTGTTCTGAATAGTGATTAGTGTACCATTCCATGCTGCTCAGCTAACATTGGTTGGCGGCTGTTATCTTTGCATTTTCCTCTTTCCTAAATTTTCCACATCCACTTGGCCAATAACATGTGAATTGTTTCTGAAATCACTGAAGTAATAACTCCTAACATTAGCACTAACTTCTGTCTTCAGTTTTTAAAACCGGGCTGGCCTCACTCTCCCCTCTCTCCTACCGCGTTGCTTCCTTGTACTCTGTGTTCTAGCAGTACCTCCTCCCCCCCGCCCCCCCCCCCTTTTTTCTTCTTTTTTTTCTTTGGTAACTCCTAAAACTTTCCTGTCTCTCAAAACATGCTGAACTTTCTGCTTGGTATTGTCTCTCTCTCTTTCTCTGTTCACGCTTCTGCTGTGGTGTCGCTTTTGTGATACCTCTCCCTTCCAAAGGTTGAATTAATAAGCATGTTCTCTGTACTTGGATAAGACTGTCACATGGTACTGAGGTTTATATACTTGGCTCCACTAGAGCGTGCTTTGTGACACAGAGTAGGAATTCAGCAGAGGTTAAAGGTAGCCAAATAACACCTTTAGCTGCCTGGTAGTTGCAAGTGTCTACTTTGGTGGATTAGTACATGTGTTTGATGAAATTTTGTGTTTGCATTATTTTGTCAAGTTGTAGTTTTATATACTATAGTATTTTTTTTTAAATTGCTTTGGGTTTGTTTTTGTGGGTTATTTATTTATTGGCTGTGTTGGGTCTTCATTGCTGCTGTGGGGGCTTTCGCTAGTTGCGGTGAGTGGGGATTACTTTTCATTGCAGTGCGCAGGCTTCTCATTGCGGTGGCTTTTCTTGTTGCGGGGCACGGGCTTCAGTAGTTCTGGCACGTGGGCTCAGTAGTTGTGGCTCGTGGGTTCAATAGTTGTGGCCCATGGGCTCTAGAGTGCAGGCTCAGTAGTTGTGGCACATGGGCTTCGTTGCTCCTCGGCACGTGGGATCTTCCCGGACCAGGGCTCGAACCCGTGTCCCCTGCATTGGCATCCGGGTTCTTAACCACTGTGCCACCAGGGAAGCCCACTATAGTATTTTTTAACTATAGTATTTACTATAGTATAATATATGGCATTTTTATATACACTTGCTTATGTGTATTATTATAACATCTCCCACTCCAAACAGCTTAATGGTGCTACCTGCTGTCAAGTTCTCGTTGTTCTGTGCTTATCTTACAGTTCCCTAACTAGGCAAACCTCACTTTCCCATCATTTCCGCTGTATTGCTAAAGGAAGTCATATAATCCTGCTTTTTAAAAAATAATTATTTATTTATTTTTGGCTGCTTTGGGCGATCGTTGCTGTGCGTGGGGCTTTTCTGATAGCAGTGTGCGGGGGCTCTTTGCGGTGCACGGGCTTTTCATTGCCGGGCCTCTCTTGTTGCGGAGCACGGGCTCTAGGGACTCAGTAGCTGTGGCTTGCGGGCTCTAGAGCGCAGGCTCAGTAGTTGTGGCACGCAGACTTAGTTGCTCCGCTGCATGTGGGATCTTCCTGAACCAGGGATCAAAGCCGTATTGGCAGGCAGATTCTTAACCACTGCGCCACCAGGGAAGTCCACATACTCCTGCTTTTTGGCTCCTTTCAGATTTTTAGCATCTAAACCACAGTTGGGCTATCAAGGGTGCCAGGGCAGCATTGTTATGTGGAATTCCAGAGATGTCCCTATAAAAGGGTTACCATGGCCAAATAAATTTGTGACATTTGGCATACTATATTACCTCTTGTGGGAGACCATTGGGACAATCTCCTGAATTGAGGTTGGGTACCTGTTAATTGTTTTTCCCTTTTGAGGGGAATGAATGATTACTAATTAGGTCGTAACCATTACTTTCTAGCAAACTATACCAACGCCTAAGTATTGTCAGTTGGAAGACCATTTTTGAGAATGGTCTTTTGAGAATTTAAAGTCCTTTTTTGAAAATTATACTTACTTTTTTTTTGAAGTAAATGTATACCTCTGTTGCAGCAGCCTTGCCACCACTGCCCCAAAAAGTTTGTGGTTGGATGTCATTTGGGCTCTCAATGTTTATTCTCAAATAAGAAAAAAAAAACCCCTCACATCCTCAGCCCTGTTCCCCAGCATATACCTAGATGTGCTTGCAGAGGCTTACCTCCAAGTTGTGGGAGACACCTGTAGGCTTACTGAAATCTTTGGTCAATTGCCACCTCCTGCCTTCTGAAACTTATAGTATGTGTTGGCATATTGAAGGTCTGATAAGTTCTTAAATAAATCCATTTAACTTTGCTTATTTGGAACTTCTTCATGTATTTGTTTAGATGCTCTTTAATTTTTTTTGAATTGTAATTTACATGTGATAAATGCCCAAATCTTAAATTTCCAGTTCTGTGAGTTTTGATAATTATGTACTTACATGTATTTACTTCTGAAAATAAGATAGAAAACAATTTTATCACCCCAGAAAGGTATCTGTACCTCTGACCAAGCATTTCTTTGTGTTCCTTCCCTTTCCTGAGACAATCATTTTGACTTCTGCCACTATATTAGTTTCCCCAGTTGTTGGAAGTCATAAGTGGAATCAGTTATATTTTGAGTATCTTTTTCATAGCATGGTATTTTTGAGATTCCTCCATGTTGTGAAGTGTATAAGTAGCTCACTCATTTTTGTTCCTGAGCAGTATTCCATTGTACGAATATACCACAGTTGTTCGTTTTATTTTTTCAGTTTTCTTGCTACTTGGGCTATTTCCAGTTTTGTGCCATTATGAGTATGAACATTCTTGTGCAAGTCTTTTTGTGAACTTAAGTTTTCATTTTTCTTGAATGTGTCTAGGAGTGGAATTGTTGTGATATAGGGTAGATGTATGTTTAACTTTCTAGGAACTTGCCAGTTTTCCAAAGGCTCTGTACCGTTTTACACTCACATCAACAAGGTATGAGCATTCCAGTTGCTACAGATGTCAGGCTGAATAATGTCCCCAAAGACATCCAGGTCCTAATCCCCAGAACCAGTGAATATTATTTATATGGCAAAAGGGACTTCCCAGGTGTGGTTAAGGATCTTGAGATGGAGAGATTATTGTGTAATATCTGGGTGAGCTCTAAATGTAATCACATGTGTCCTTATATGAGGGTGGGTAAAGGGAGGTTTGACTTCAGATGCCTTCAGGCAGTATGACAATGCAAGCAGAGATTGGAGTGATGTGCTTTGAAGATGGAGGAATGGGGCACAAGCCAAGGAATACAGGAGGCCACTAAAAGCTGAAAAAGGCAAGGAAGCAAATTCTCCCCTCAGACCCTCTAGAAGGAACCAGTCCTGAGGATACTTTGACTTTCTTTAAAGATTCGTTGAAACTCGTTTTGGTAAATCTTTGTTGTTTTAAAGCACTGGGTTTGTGATAATTTGTTACAGCAGCAATAGGAAACTAATATATTCTACATCTTCACCAACATTTGATGGTATCAAAATATTTTTAAAGCATTCTAGATGGTGTGAAATGCATTGTGGTTTCAATTTTTATTTTCCTGAAGATTGTTGATATTAAGCACCTCCTAATGTGCTTATTGGCCATTCCTGTATCCTCTTCCATGAAATATCTGTAATTTGTCCTTTGCCTAGTTCTAAAAAAAGAGTTCACTTTTTTCTTTGACTTGCAGTTCTTTATACATTCTGTATAGTAGTCCTTTGTCATATATATTTATAGCAAATATTTTTTCTCTAGTCTGTGACTTACTCATTTTTTAATGGTGTCTTTTGGTAAGCAGGCCTTTAAGTTTTGATGAGGTTTGTGTTATTTATATTTCTTTTGTGGTTAGTGCTTTTTATGTCTTAGGGACATAAAAGTATTTTGTATTTTCCTCTAAGAGTTAAGATTTTACTTTCCTATTGAGGATGGTATAAAATAGTGCTTTAGGCTTACTATTTTCCATATTTTTGAAAGGTTGTTGAAAATGGATTGACTTGGTGCCTTGGTAGAAAATGAGTTGACTGAATATGTATAGGTCTATTTTTGGACTCTTTTCTATTTCACTATCTTTATTTTTCTTATGCCCACCTTATACTCTTGATTACTAAGGCTCTTTTAGTTAGCTTTGAAATAAGGTGGAATGAGTCCTTCAAAAGCCTTTTTTCTTTTTTCAAGATTGGTTTTATTATTCTAGAGCTCTTTTGTTTGCATCGGAATTTTAGCATCAGCATATCAATTTCTTTAAAAAAAATCCTGCTGGAATTTCCACAGGGATTATATTTATATATCAAATTGGGAAGGATGGACATTTAAATAATATTGGGTCTTCCAGTCTATGAACATGGTCTCTCTTCATTTCAGTCTTCTTTCATTTACCTTAGCAATATTTTGCAATTCTTAACATAGATGTCTTGAATATTTTTCTTTAGACTGACCTATAGGTTTTTTGTTGTTGTTGCGGTTATAACTGGTATTGCTTTAAATTTCATTTTCCATTTGTTCTTTGCTTGTATGTAGAGATACACTTAATTTTGTATATTGACCTTCTATTGTGAAACCTTGCTAAACTTACTAATTTTGCTAGTGTTTTTATAGATTTCATGCAGTTTCCAATGGAGACAGTCATATCACCGGAGAATATACTTCTTCCTTTCCATTCTTTATGCCTTTTATTTCTTTCTTGCCTTATTGTGCTGGCTGGAACATCCAGTACATTATTGAATAAAAGTGGTGACAGTGGACATTCTTGTCTTATCCTCAATCATAAGGGAAAGGGACTTAATGTTTCATCATTAGATATGATGCTAGCTTTAGGTTTTTCATAGATGTCATTTTTCCAGGATGAAAAACTTCTTTCCCTTTTCTGTTTCTAGTTCTCAGTTTTTAATCATGGATAGATATTAAATTAAGATTGTCAAATGCTTCTTTTTTTCTCCTGCATGAGTTAAGAGAATCATAAGGATTTTCCTCCATACTGTAAATGAGGTGCTTGACTTTTTTTTTTTTTAACTGTTAAACCAGTTTTGCTCCTTGGGGTAAACCCCACTTGGTGATGATGTATTACTTTTTTTATGTATGTTACTGGGTGTGATTTGCTAATATTTTGTTAAGGATTTTTCCTTCTAGTAGTAGCAGACCTTTGCTTTGTATTAGTGCAGAATCTTGGGCCAAAGACAATTTCTTGCTCCTGGCCCATTGTCAGATAGCTTTTCTTTCTGCTCATTCTTCAGCATCAGGGTATGTTTGTTTGACAGGAAGGTTTCCTGCCTTCCTCTAGGGGTAGACTGGGGTTATGTTACATGGTGAAAGGCTTATTTGTATGTGGGAGGTGGGCAAATAGGTTCTACTCTCCCCACCCTCCCAAATAGTACATAGCTTTTGCTCTACTCTTCCCTTTGAGGCAGGGAATCTTGCCTTGGGCCTTGGGTGTAGGAGGTTTTCTTGCATCTCCCCTCCTGGTTGAAGGCTTTTGCTTCATATTAGATGGTACTTAAAGGGGAGGAGCTCTCTCCCAGCTCTTGCCCCATGCCATTTTTTTTCAAGAGAACTCAGTTGAGGGCCTTTGAAAGAGCTTGTGATTCCCCTTTTGTCTGGGTTTTCAGGGATTCTTAACTGCCATCCTAGTGACACTCAGCTGTTACCTTTAACATTAAGTAGATTGACTATTGTATGTTTCCTTTGCATCTGTGGGTTGACATCTGCCATCATTTTTGAAATGTTCTTGGCTATTATCTCTTCTTATGCTTTACCTGCCCCATTTTCTCTTTCATCTCCTTCTGGGAACCCAATTACACTCCACTTAAACCCCAGTTGGCATTTGGTCTTGGATGTTGTGGGATTTTTTCCACACTTTTTTTTTCTCTTCATCTTTCAGTCTGGGCACTTTAATTTGGCCTGTCTTCACATTCACTGCTTATTTCTGTCTGTTTTTAAATCCATCTAAAGAAATCTATAATATCTGATATTGTATTTTTCATTTCTAACATTTCCCTGTGATCTTTATTTATAGCTTCAATGTCTGTGATGAAATTCACCATTTCCTATATCTCTTCCATCAGTTGTCATCATAGTTATTTGAAAGTGTGTCTGATAATCACAAAATCTAGGCCCTCTCTGATCAGATTATATTAATACGCTCATCTCTTGACTATGGTTTGCTACTCTCTCTGTCATGTAATTTTTGATTGAATGCTGAACACTTGTGTAAAATCAATACAGGTTGAAGTATATGTTATTTACTTCCCCCAAATGGCCCATCATTTCTTGTGGGGCTAAGTCAGTAAGATGTGTGTGTAGTGGAACTAGTTCTGGGCTTATTTTCAACTTTAGTTTGATTAATGCAAGTGTTTTGAGAGTAGGATTAAGACTTCACTTTCTGCAAGATTTGTTGTCTTAGAGTAATTTCAGTTATGCTTTGTATCTGAGCCATCAGCTTTCTGAACTGTGGGTGATTTCTCTGCTTTACAGCCTGGCTGCTGGTTTCTTGGTCATTCTGGAGTTCTTTTTGCTCTCCAGTCCTGCCCCAGGCTTTTGTGCCTAGTGAGATCTCTCTCTATGAGTAATACCTTCCAGTGCTTTCTCTCAGCAGTCCTTTCCTACCCCAGCCTTGGTAGTTTAATTTCCAGAGTATCTGCATGGAAGTTTTTGTCTCAACTCTCCTGTCCCACCTCAGCCCTTGGCAACTGAATATCTGGAGTCCCTAGGATTGACTTCTCTCACCTCTCACACTGCCTCCCCACCCGGCCCCCTTCCAGGGCATTTGAAGAAGACCCTAAGCTTCTTAGGACTCAGCTTTCCTGCCCTGTCCTCCAATCTTTGGCATATTTTGGCCAACTCTTGGTGCAGACCTGTGGGATTGAGTGGTTGAGTGGTGCATAGTTGCTCTGTGGAATCCTTGGAATTCTAATATTTCTTGTCCGCCTACATGTTGCTGTTAAAATGTATTAAAATTTAGGCTGATTTCTCCTTACCTTCATTGTAGTGGGATTATTCCTCTTCAGCCACTCCCATCAGGAAAGAGACTATCGGTGGGCCCCTCTTCTATCAAGACTGAACACTTTCTGGAATCTAGATCCACTTAGGTTACTTTGCATCTTTCTGATGGGTTCAGAAAAACCATGTTTTTATAGCTTTTCTGTCTTGTTTTGATTGTTAGGGTGAAAGTGATGGTATATTGTGATTTTATACATCCTGATTAGAAGTGTAACTCCTTCATGGAATACTTTCTGATATATAATCTGGCAAATACCTGATAAAGTTTGTTATTTCACTTTACTCTAGTTGATTTTCTATAGTATTTCTCAGAGCTAGGTTTTGAAATGTTTTCCATTCTTCCCAAATCTGAACTCTCCATTTCTGTCCTCAAGTGGTAAATTATTTTCTCTCTTTGAGCTTAAAGTCATTGACATTAAATTTTAATTGAGGGACTTGTGGAGAGTGTGGGAAGAATTTGTAGTAGGTGCTTAGAAAACTAGGCAAATGAAAAACTAGCTCTGAGGAAAGGAAAGAGTTGTACATAGTGGTTATATAGTAGTTTACTACTAATCTCATCAGGTACAGAACTACAATTGGGAGATAATTATTTTTAAGGTTGAAGGAAAGCAAGTGATCGTGGTGTTTTCCATAGAAGACATTTTCTGTAGAAAAATCAATAGGTGTATATCTAAACTTGATATTTCAAAGGATACTGTTACTGCGGTATAAATAGCAAGAATAAAAGTTAAAAGATTTTAAAAAATTGTACCTCGGTGTGAGAAGAGGAGCTGTATTTGGCTTTACTCACTATGCATGTTGTTACTTAGGTATAAATGAAAATATTTTTTAAAAGAGGCTTAATTAAAAGTCTTCTCAAGGGATGGTAAAAGTGAACCACATCTTTTTTTCACAGATTCTGTTTGCCTTTATTTCTTTCTTGTTGTTTACTTAGCAGTTGATGCCCTTTGCCTTGTTACAACTTTAGAGTTAATTTATGATACTTAGTTATGAAAGTTTAAAACTTTGGGGATATTGGGCTTGTAAATTTTTAAAAATATTTTTGTTACGTGTTTATAGATTGAAATTCTGAAAAGAGGAAAACTTTTGGTGGAAATATTTTATTGATACCATTTTTAACTAAAAGTTAAAGTAGTATGCATAGTGATACACTTGTCCAGTGTTGATAAAGATAAAAGATTTTACTTGCAAAATTATTAAATCTGTCCACTTACAACGTTGTCTTGTTTTTAGAAGGATTTGTTTCCACAGTTCATTTAAATTAGTGAAGACATTTTCAGGGGTGAAAAAGATAACTTCTGAACATCTGTTATGAAAGTAATCATTTGAATTTCTATTTCATTTTGTAATTTACCTTTGATACTGTGTTGAAACTAGTAGTTGATTGTAAAGTTAGCCTCTAAATTATTCTTTCCATATCTCTTCTAGGTTAGATTAAGGAGGATATTTTCTTAGAGCGAATTGCTGCCTTTGGTAAGAACATGTCGTCCATCTTGCCATTCACTCCACCAGTTGTGAAGAGACTGCTGGGATGGAAGAAATCAGCTGGTGGATCTGGAGGAGCGGGTGGAGGAGAGCAGAATGGACAGGAAGAAAAGTGGTGTGAGAAAGCAGTTAAAAGTTTGGTGAAGAAGCTAAAGAAAACAGGACGATTAGATGAGCTTGAGAAAGCCATCACCACTCAAAATTGTAATACTAAATGTGTTACCATACCAAGGTAAGTGTTGTTAGATCAGAAATTTGATGGCCATACTGTTAAAAATTGCTTAAAGGAATCTGAAGGAAAGTTACTAAAATTTTGTTACTTTCAGTCACCTGTCAATAGTGATTATTAAAATATGACAGCTATTTTTAACCTGTCATTAATTTTGTTTGACTTGTTAAGACTTGTTTATTTTACAGATCATTTTCGCAAACAGTGAGAAGGTTTAATCAAGCAAAATAAAACACTTAGATTGTGTTTTTATCTTCACTGTCTTCATTTACCTTCATTGCCTAAATGCTTCATTGTATGTTATCCTAATTTCTGTGATTGAATGACATTTGAATAAAGATTCAAAGATTTTTCTATTACTAGTACTGTAGTGAGTGACAGTTTTCTCTTCCCTTGGTCAAAAGTTCAGTAAGGAGTTAACAGAGACTGCTAACATTGTGATGAATTTTATATAGTTTTGAGTTGTAGCATTACTTCTAACAAAGAACAGTATGTGAGACAGCTTCCTAGGTGTCATAGGTGGTCAGAACCTGTCTTGAAGACCCACCTCTTGTATTAGAAGAATCTGTTACTTGAAAGATTGAAGTTTTATTAGTGTAAATTTAATCATTTACAGATCAGTACCACTGTCAGAAATACTGTTTTTTAAAATGAAGTAGCAGGTGGTTTTTAAGTGTTGTAAGGTGTACTATGGTGGTTGTGCACGTTACAGGGTTTGGGGGAGTGTCTGTTTATAGCATTTTCTAAAATGATTGTTTGCAGTGTCATACACATAGGCTAGCATATGGCATCTGAAACCATTCTACTTGACATGTTTCTAATGAGCTTTGGGAAATACATTCTGGATGCCTGTTGGTAATAGATCCTAGTAACACCAGCCTGTCTACTTGCAAATACTAACAGTAGAAGTTTCATGCTTTGCTTGGTAGATTAATTATCCATTTCTTTTACCTTACTTGTTTCATGGATTTCTTAAATAAGAGTCTCTTTTCCTGGTTTATTCTTTTGTTTTAGAAATGTTTATGAATGCCTGTTGTGTGCAAGACACTGGTTTTAGGTACATAGGATAGGTGGGATAGGTATAGTGTGAACAAAACTCAAAGTTCTTGCCCTCCTAGGGATAGGTGTACACAGTAAACAAGTGGACGGATTAATGAGATGGTAATGAGTGCAAAGAAAACAACGACTGAGGGATAAAAAGGCTGCTTTGGACTGGATTGTGACACTTCAGCTGAGCTTTGAGAAGTAGCAGATGACTGAGGGAAGTCTTCTAGGCAGAGGATGGAGCAAGTGTAAAGATGCCAAGGTGGGACATAGCTCGTATTGGAGAACTTACTGTATCGTAGTGGAGATGGAGTAATACAAAATGAGTACAAAACTTGGAAAGGGTCAGATCATATAGGGCATCGTAGGGCAGTTTGGTTTTTAGTGCCAATATTATAGAAAGCAAATAAAGATTTTTAGATTTAAATCCATTTTTTTTAAAATTAACATCCCTTTATTCTTTTTTTTAAATAAATTTATTTATTTATTTATTTTATTGGCTGTGTTGGGTCTTTTTTGCTGTGTGCAGGCATCCTTTAGTTGCAGTGAGTGGGGGCTACTCTTCCTTGTGGTGCGTGGGCTCCTCATTGCCGTGGCTTCTCTTGTTGTGGAACACGGGCTCTAGGCGCGTGGGCTTCAGTAGTTGCAGCACATGGGCTCAATAGTTGTGGCACATGGGCTTAGTTGCCCTGTGGCATGTGGGATCTTCCTGGAGCAGGGCTCGAACCCGTGTCCTCTGCATTGGCAGGCGGATTCTTAACCACTGCGCCACCTAGGAAGCCCCTAAATCCATTTTTATTTTTTATTTTTTTTTATTATTTTTTTGGGGGGGGGGTACACCAGGTTCAATCATCTGTTTTTATACACATATCCCCGTATTCCCTCCCTTCCTTGACTCCCCCCCCCCCCCGAGTCCCCCCCACCCTCCCCGCCCCAGTCCTCTAAGGCATCTTCCATTCTCGAGTTGAACTCCCTTTGTTATACAACAACTTCCCACTGACTATTTTACAGCTAAATCCATTTTTAAATAATTTTTAAAATTTATATTTTACAAAGATTGTTCTGGCTGCTGGAGATAAGTGGTTGGGGCTGAGGATGGATAGTGGTATAGTGTGTGTTTGTGTGTGTGTGTGTGTGTGTGTGTAGTAAATGGTATGGTATAGAGGTCTGGAAGCAGGGAAATCAAGAGACTATTGAAGTAATCCAAAATAGAGATGCCAAAGGTTGGGCTGGCATGGTGGCTGTGCTAACACCAGAAGTGAATGGATTTGGATGGAAGTTGAACTGACAGAACTTGCTAGTGAATTGGTTAAGTTGTGTTATTTGTTCATTTTTCATTGTATGGTGCCTGGTATTTCAGTTCAATAAACATTTACAAACATATAGTCTTTGCTGTTAGGTTGCTTACTTCCTAGTAAGGGAGGTAAACTTTAAAAAATAAGGATAATTTCATAACATACAGTAGGTGTTCTGAAAGCTGTGTGCTCAGGGAGCTGTGTGCAAAGTGGGGAGCCTCCCTTACTCTGTGGCTTGTGGAAAGTTTCCTCTTGGAGAAAGATTGGTGCCTGAGTTGGATGGATGTAAAGGAGGAATTCAGTCAGGAGAAACTGGATCATCCAGAGTGGTCCTGTGGTGTTGAGAGGTGGCGGTCGAGAGGACTGGTGACAGGGGTCCTAGGAGTGTAAGGTGGGAGGCAGGAAATGGCAGGACTCAGAAGCTGTGTGGTAGTGAGGAAGCACCGCAGCCTGTGCTGGAGGTTTGCACTGAACCCAAGTATGGCTGGGTGATGGGGGAGTTTGGTGTCAAAGAGTCTTAGGTTAAAAAGTAAGGAAAATGGTTGTGAGACTGTCAGGAGTGGAGGCAGGGAGACCAGTTAGGATGTTGTCTCCTCATCCAAGGGAGCTGTGTGATCCAGGGAGACATGGGGCCATGCTTTCGCACAGCTTCATCTAGGGCTCTGGTGCCAGGGCAGTGAGGTTGACAGAACAGAGCTGAGAAGCGAGTCTTTTAAGGAGATACAGTAGGAAGCAGCCTCTTGATAAAAATGCATAGACTTTGTATTTAAACTGTGTAAGTCCCCGTAGTCATATTTCTTTTCCTTATTTTCCATTCTTCATTTTCCAGTCTATTTTTTAGAGATCTTTTTTCATATTCTAGGGCTTTTTCATCATTTAGAGATTTTTTTCCCTGCATTTTTACCTGAGTAATGAAAGTGAAGTGGTGCTTGTCCAGGATCTTGTTTTTCACTCTTCAAAAGTTCCTTGAAGCTTAGAAACTTGCTTGTCTAATTTGGTGGTCTTTATTTTAATATTTTAAGAAATTAGGTTTGTTAATATTGGCTGTTGTGTATCAAAGTTAAGTTTCTTGCACTATAGTTTGGAGCCATATATTTTATAAAGTTTGCCTTGTTTTTAATAATAGAACAGTTATATTGTGTCAGATTATTAGTCATTTCTTAACTACTAAATGTGTTTAAACATTCGGTCGACTCTTAATTATGTAGACTGTAAAAGGTAGGGAATGGGTGCAGAAAGGGTCCATTATGGAGGAATCCAAACTGTAGCTTAAGCAGAATTACTTAAAATGTAATACAGGATGGATTTACTGTAAGCTTATTAACTTCAAAATTGCAAGTAAGTTGTCAGTGAGATACCTTAAGGTATTGATGTATTCATCATGTATTAACGAACATGAAACAGATTACTTATTTTTTTAAAATGGCAAATGTTTTCTGTTAAAAAACCTGTTTCATTGACTCGAAACAGTTTCCTTTCCTCCAGCCCCATCTTCTAATGTTAGAGTGGGACTAAATTGCAGGTAGAAACACAGTCCTTTCAGTGTATATTATCTACAAGATCCAAACAGCAGTGGGGATGGAGAGCTTGTAAAGTTAAAAACAAGTGGCTGTGAGGTCTGAAATGCCAATTTGATAACATCCATTGTACATAAATGTGTAGGAGTGCAGAATTTATTTTCATAAACATAAATTATAAGGGCTTTCCTAAGGTGGTACTTTGACCATATATAATTACATTTTGCTCCTTCATCCTAAGGAAACAATCAGGAATATGGGCTAAGATTTCTGGTGTTCATTTCAGCATTGTTTATAATAGCAAAGAATTAGAGAAACCCCATCTTAACCCATAGTTTCCTTAACTCTAATAATAGAAGAAACTTACCCAACTCATTTTATATGAGAATTGAACATGAATAGTAAAAGTAAAGTTTATATCAATCTCACTCATAAAAATAGAGGCAAAAATTATAAATAAAAGAGCTTGTATAAAAACAAAACCACAAAATCACGACTAGGTAAGATTTATTGCGGGAATGCTAGTATGATTCACCTACAGGAAATCCAGTAATATGGGAGGCTCCATGGTCATCTTTGTGAACACTCTGAACTTGATGCATCTAGAAAAAGCTTTCTATAAAATTCAGTATTCATGTTAACAGATTAGAAATACGAATTTTCTTAACTTGATAAAATGTACTTCTAAAAATGCTGACACTTAGTCTTGAAACTTTAGAGAGAAATACATCAAATTGTTGATAGTCATTATTTATGGATTACCTAAAAAAGAAATGTCCTGTAAGTTTTTCCTAATATTTATCTGTGAAAGTATGTTTTACTTCTGTAGTCAGCACAATTAAATGCTTAAAAAGAACTTTTGGGCAATACTTAGACTATTCTTAGGTTTTACTTTTTTTTACCCTTTAAATTATGTCAATTTTTCTGTTAAAGGGCAATTATATTTTCATTTTCTTAACATTCTAATACATGTATTTACATTTTTTCCTTCTAAAAGTACGTTCCTTGAAAACAGAAAGTAGTATGTGTACATGATTCCAAATTCAAACATAGATTATACAGTGGAAAAATATCTCCCTCTCACTCCTGTTGTCACCCATCTCTCACCCAGTTGTATTATTGGTGTCTTATATCCTTCCAGGGGAATATGTTTCTCGTTAATGCTGCCACTAACATTTGGATTTTGTTTTCGATCTTCTCAGTTTTTAAAACATCAGAGTAATTGAAGTAAACTTTATGCAGGTTGTCAATTTTTATTTTTAATTTCATATTCCTACCCTTTTACTTCTCTGGATAACCCAGAAAGAATTAAAGAGAGGTCTTTTAAAACCAAACTGTAGTATCCTTCAGTTCTTCTTAAATAAGTGCTTTTTCGTTATTTCAGAAGAGAATAAGAATAATTCTCTCACCCTCATTCATGCATAGATATAGACTGTGTGTGTGTGTGTGTGTGTGTGTATGTGTGAGAGAGAGAGATAATATATATGGAGTACTATGACAGAAAGAACTCTGAAGTTTGATGACTTGTTTTTGAGTCAGCTTCTTCAGGACTGATGAATGTGAATCCTGAGGCATGTAATTATACTTGTGACTATTTCTTCATCTGTGAAAGGGAGGGTTGCTGTCTCAGTTCTTTCACGGGACTATTTTTGGGTCCTTTGAAATAATGTAAGTTTGGTTTGTAAGCTATAAGGCACTATAGCCAGGAATATGATTTGTTTGAAATATTCACAGATATTCCATATCTTCATTTTCCTTCCAGGTTTTCTGAGAGAACTCACATTAAATTGTATTGTCTATCTTTGCTTAGTAAACGTTTCTGCCAGACAGCTATCATAATTTAGAGTAACATTTATTTATAAAATCAATTAGTCAAAGCAGTGAAACTTTTTATAAATGCAAACTACAGCTTTGAGATTATCAGCCTCAGCATCTAACTTGTCATTTTCTTTCTATGTTCTGTGTATAAGTTATGAAGGCACTTGTGACGAGCCCTTCACTAAGGTCCTGTGAAACACGGTTTGAAAGACACTTTGCTAAGACCCTTAACCTTTATCTGGTGCCTACATTTACAGTTTGATTTTTTTGAGGGAGTTTATGCTCTAGGACCCTAGTATTCAGAGCCCTTTTGTGTATATGATGAATTCTTCCACAGGGCATTTTTATCATTTACCTTATTAGGAGAAACATCCACCTGCCCTAGGACCTAGGTTCCTTCATAACATTTTAGGATTATTACCTAGATTAATTAATATCTATAATTTTAAATTTAACACTCGACACAGTAAGCATCATCCCCAGTTTTCTTGTCCCATTCATGTAAATTTTGGCTTTAAAGAATTCATTTCTCAACCTAGAATCAACCTAGCTAAAGTAATAAGCATTTAAAAAATTACAGCCATCTTTTGTTTTCTCAGCATCTTTGGTCTGTTTCCATTCTTATCTGGAACCATTCCAGCTTGCCCAGACTATGTGACTAACCACATTCTGGGAAGATCATAATTACTGGGGACAACATTTAACTATGTTGCTTGCTCCTTCTCCTGCCTGTCTTGTAGTAAAGTGTTTCCAGGCCTATGTGGTCCCCATTGGTGATACAAGTAAATGTACCACTGCTATCTAAGGGACCTGAAATTGACAGTACCACACATGGACCATGAAGATGGCAAATAGTAGTAAAACATCACTTAGGATATCCTTTAATCTTGCTTTAAATCTTATCTGGTACTTGTACTGAAGTCACGGGGTTCCCCATGTCTTTTATACTCTGTTCTTTACATTCTTTTTGTTTTTCCTCTTTCAGTTTGGATATTTTCTATTGACCTGTATTTGAGTTTACTGCTCCTATTTTGTGCTATGTTCAGTTTTCTGTTAAACATATCTAATAAGTTCTTAATTTAAAGCACTACATATTTCATTTTTAGTATATTCCTTTGATATTATAGATTCTGAATCTCTATTGAAATTCTTCACCCATTTTTTCTGTTTTCCTGAATTTTCTTTAATATATTTATAGTAGTTATTTTAGAGTCCCTGTCATCTCTAACATCTGAATCATCTTTAGGTCTGCTTCGGTTATTGTCTGTTCACTCTTTTGTTTATCATCACATTCTCCTGCCTCTTCATATGCTGTGTAATTTTGTTGGTATACCATATATTGCATACAAGAGAATTATAGATGCTGCAAATGATGCTTTCCCCAAAGAGTCATTGGCATTTCCTATCTTAGGTAGATAGGCTGATCACCTTAATCTTCTAAGGGATTGATCTGGGCTGAGGCTTGGTTGCCATTTTAATTTGATTTAGTCTATACTGGCACGTTCCTTTTCTGCAAATAAGATGGTCCTGGGATTTTGATTGAAAGCCTGGCAGGTCTCTGTCACCCTTTCCCTCAGACACTGTGGGAGATTCACTTCTCCTCTTCTTCCAGAGTTTTGAGTTTGGCTCTTGAGCCTCCTGATTCTTGCATTTTTAAAATCAGGCAGACATCTTTGAGGGAGGAGAATCCTGTGATTGTCAAAAGTTCGACTGTGTTATTTTCTTCAGTAGAGTTTCTCTTCCCAGACCGAGGTTGATGCTCAGCCTGTACCTAGAATCTGCAGGTGACCCCAGGGAAGGAAATGGCAGACAGTTGTCAGTTCAGCAGAAAGTGTTCTCTCCTCTCGCAGTCTTTGTTCATTTGGATCTCATTACTTTAATAGCTCTCCACTGTCTTTGAATAAGTATTTTTTGTTGTCTTTTCCCCCCAGTTGTTGCATCAGGGAACATTAGCCTACTATGACCTGCTTATATCTTACCTGAAAGTAAAATTGTAACAGCTTGTGAAAGTGGGCCTCTTCTGATACTTATTCAGAGACCCCAGATCTGAGAACAACTGATTGCAAGTAACCTATACTCAGAATTGAGGTGCTATACCATTCATGTAGGACTTGCAGAAAGGATTAGCTGAGACAAGTGTTGCTATGGTTAACCCATCACTGACCTCTGAGCCATGTAAATAAAATACAAGAGTTCGTGGGAGGGATCTCTTATGAGAACTTGGGAGAGAGTAGGGTATGCTGTGGCATTTCTCCTTTCCTTCATCCAAATTTAGGGGCTTCAGGGAGCTTCTCAGTTTGACATGAGGTTTGGGAGATAAATAGACTGGTACCTGTCACCTGAAAAAGGCTAAAAAAGTGAGAGAGCAGCTGGAACTGCTTCTATATCAGTAGAATGAAGGAAGGGCACTGTGGGAATAGCCTGCATGTTCAGTGCATGAAAGATGCAAGAATTTCCCCGTGGGCTAGGTGGACTTTGCTAAGGTAGTTGAAGTTGACTTGTCTTGAAAAGATCAAGAGAGTCAGAGTGGCGCAAGCCAAACAGCCAGAGAAATTCTTGCAACAGGAACTAACTACTGGGAAGAGGCTGCATTTGGGCTTCTGACCTCATAAGGCTGTTCCCTCTTCCTCTAAAACCCCCCTCTTCTTGCTGTTCCCTGTAGGGCCCTTAAAAATAACAGCTGGGGAGTCTTGGAAGAGGTGAAGTTAGCAAAATTGAATGAGAGAATAAAGTTTTGATTTAGATCAGGGTAGTAAAATTTTAATTTCTGTAAAGAGGTTTATTGTTTTTTATAGATATGTATAATCTCTTTGGGTGTGACTAGAAAAGCCATGGGGTCTTTTTGAGATTTTATGCAGAAAGGAGGAAAACAGTTTGACAGGAGCTTGTTTGAGGGTAATGATATGTGAAGACTCAACAAATCCAGCTTTTTAAATAAGCTGTCTATGTTTCCCTTTTGAAAACTTGGGAATCTAAATTTAGTGGTGCTGGGAACGGGTAGACTATATGGGGAGAATGGAGGAATGTTACATACATCTTCATGAAGTATGTAGGATTTTAACAGACCACTTTTTTCTAAATAGAAAATATCTGACCATATACCTGTTAAATTATCCAGTGGTACTTTATTTCCAAAGAGACGATTTTATTACAATTGGAGTTTTCTTCTATTACCATCACATCTTTTCCCCTTGAACTGTTAGTTTAATCTTTGTTCTCAAAATCCAGCATTACTTTAGCTTTGCTCTTGGGTTATAATGGGAAGCACTGTGAAATGGTTGTCTTGAGACTCTTATGAAACTATGATCATGAATAATGCTTAAATTAGAACTAAAGTATATAAGGTTTTTTTTATTAACTCCTTCATCCCAGACTTTTTTCTTTTATAAACTTTGCTTATCTGTATGGCTTTTTACATATGTAAGAGGACATAATATTTCCCTAACTTGGTTTACTCCATGTTTGCTAGGCCAGTTTGCTAGGGGGGAGGAGGTTAAGGGAGGCTATGTTTGTGTTAAGGATGATGTAAAACTTGAGCATCAAATGCTGATGAACAAAAATGTATAATGAAAAGTAATTTAAGTAACTTAATTTTCCCCATAGTTTTTATGTGATGACTTATATAATTTGCATTAACTGTATTAAACATTTTAACCTCTACATGTAAAAGCACATTATCAACTTCAAAGTGCTATATAAATGTGAGTTAATTTTTATGTTTTAGGATGCTAATATTAAAGTTGTCTGATTAAAAAACCTTTCTTTACAGGCAAATACAACATCACAAAAATGTGTGATTAATCAGTTGAGTTTTACAGAATTCTGTTCTGTAGTGCAATCCTTGTTTTATGTTTTATATATTTAATTTAAGAGAGTGGATGATCATGTACTTATGTTTTCTCTTAGGATCTCTTTTGTCTTTTATGATACCATTTTTTTAATTGTTAAAAACAAACTATATATATTAAAATAAATTTAGAAAATCCATCAGCTACATTATTATAATAAATGTTCCTGAGTCTGTTTTGGTGTTAGCTTTTTTTTTTCTTTGTAAGTAAAAGTTTCTGTTTTTTTGAAAGGACTTGAAATATTTTGAGCAACTATTTTTAGAATTGATATTTAAATCTTTTCAATGATAGGGACTATTTTATTTGTGTGGGAGATATTTTGTTATTTTTCAAAGGCAGTGGAAATATCTAGCAAGATCTCAAAGTAGTGTTTTCAACATAACATTTAAAGGGAAAGGTGAAGTTTTTTTTTCAATCATTACTTGATCCTGTCTTCTGCTTCTAAGAAGAGCAGTTCCAAGCCAAAAAGGGTATCAGTTTTATCTTGTTGGACTCTATGGAAATTTTATTATGTCTCACTGTTTTAATTTGGGAGTGACTCTACTAATTTCCTTGTCCAGAGAGTTCTTTTTTTTTTTTCTGAGAAATTAACTCATAGTGAAATGTCTAGTTTTTATAATTAAGCACATTCTATAATGCTTTACTTACCTGAGATACTATACCAAAGTTATTGTTTTAATTTTGTCTTGTGTTTTTATTTTTAGTAAACTAGGTAAGAGGCAGAATAGTGTTGGTAATTAAGAATGCAGCCTCTCTCCCTGCCTCTTGCTACCTGTATGAACTTAAACATGTTACTTTGTGTTTCCTTTATCTCATTTGTCAGATGGGGTCGCTGCCTAATTTGTGGGTTGTTGGAAGATTAAGTAATTTAATATCTGTAAGGACTTAGTGCTATGCATGATATTTAGTAAGTGCTTAATCAGTGTAAACTATATGTGGAATGGATCCCTCCCCAAATTTGATTTTGATGTGAGACAGATGAAGCCAAACATGTACTGAAAGGGCGTGAAAAAGATTATTATTGCTCAGATGATGAGGCTTTTTTGGGAAAGTAGGGCAGGCTCCTCCCTACATGGTCCAAAAATTACTTGAGAAAGGAGTGATAGAAGACATGGGGCTGGGGTGATAATTCCCAGGTTCCTGTGTGTGCCCAAACTTGCCTGGTTTAAAAGTCCCACCATCCCCAAGGGCTCCCTCATCAGCTTGCTCAGATTTGAGGCAGAAGACTCAACTCTCAACAGTCATATATCAAGAATGGAGTTGGATTCCTCATTAAACTCAATAAGGATAAATGAAAAGTAAACCACAGCAGGTGCATCATAGTCAAACCCATGAAAGAGAAAATCTTGAAAGCAGCCAGTTAACAATGACATGTTATATACCACGGAACGGTAATGTGAAGGATGGGTGACCTTTTGCAGAAGAAAGAGGGCCAGAAGATTATAAAATGACATGTCTGAGAAACCATAACCATAAACGTGTATCTACTTAATAAAACAAGTTTCAAAATACATGAGTAAAACTTGATAGAATTAATGGGTCAAAATCACAAATTTGTGGTTATAGTTAGAGAGTTCAATTAGACCAAAAAAGTGAGTGAAAGCATAGATGGTCTAAATCTAAAGTCAGTATAGTAATAGTCTTTCAAGTGCTCATGGTAACATCATCAGGAAAGACTATTTGCAGGGCATGAGTCTCAGTAAATTTTAAAAGATTGAAATCAACAGAGTATGTCCTCTGCCAACAGAGAACAAAATTAGAAATTAATACCAATAAGACATTAAAAATGGAAATTATCATAGTACTTTGACCCATGGATTATTTAGAAGAAAACCAGAAGCGAAATTGATAAATTATATCAAATAAGTGGGATGCAGCTAAAACAGTGCTTAAAGGGAAATTTATAGCTTTAAATAATTGTACTAGAAAAGTTATCTATGATGTCGACCACTTAGGAAAGTAGGAAAAAGGTCAAAGAAAATGGAAAAGTAAGTAGAAGGAAGAAATAATAAAAAGAGCAGAAAATCAGTGATTAGAAAAGAGACAATAGAGATAATAAATCCAAAAGCTGATTCTTTAGAAAGATCAATAGAATTGATAAACTCCTATAATACTGATGGAGAAAAAAAAAAGAGAGCCCATAACCATAAATTAGCTGCATATGAAATGAAAGAGATATTATCATGCTAGATCCTACAGACATTAGAAGCATACTGTGAATATATTTTAAACAACTTTATGTCAGTAATTTGTAATAGTTAAATTTCTTTAAAAACATGTTATGCTGGCTGGTGCAAGAGGAATGGAAGGTTTGGATAGCCTTATATCAATTAAAGAAATTGAATTCATAATCAAAATCTTTCCCACAAAGAAAACTCCAGGTCTGGACGGTTTTATTGGTAAATTCAAACATGAGCAAGAAATAACATCAATCTCATAGAAACTCAGAAAAATAGAGTTATTTTATGAGGTCACTATAACCCTGATACCAAAACCTGACAAAGATGGCACCAAAAGGAGAAAATTTACAGATTAATATTTGTCATGAACATAGATTTAAAAAATTGTTACCAAAACATATACTCCAGCAATATAGAAAGAGCACATCATGATTGAATGAGATTTAGCTCAGCAATGCAAGGTTAGTTTATAATATTCAAAAATTGATCAATGTAATTCACTAACAAAGGAGAAAAACAGTGTGATCACTTTACTTGGTCAGAAGCATTTGACAAAAATTCATCATCTATTCATGGCAAACACTCTCAGCTAATGAGAAATATAAAGACGTTTCCTCAGTCTGATAAAGGACATTGCAGGAAAATCTGACAGCTTAAGAATATACTTACTCACAAAATAAGATGTTTTCCATAAGATCAGAAGTAGGTCAAGGATGTCCATTCTTGTGTCTTCTTCAATTCATTATTTTAGTAGAGGAACTAGCCAGTGCAGTGAAGCAGGAAAATGAAATAAATAAAAGAGGCATAAAGATCTGAAAGAATGGGTCAAAACTCTTGGTTTTGTAGATGATATGATTATATAAGAAACCTTAAGGAATCTACAAAAACAGTTGCTAAAGCAAGTGAGTAAATTTAGCAAGGCTGCATTTTACAAGATCAGTTGTATTTTCATAAATATTCATAAATATTAACAGCAAACAAATGGAACTAATATTAAGAAAACAATTCTATGAATAGTAGCACCAATAAAATTAGAATGCCTAGGAATACAGTTTTTTTAAAGACATAGATCTGTACACTGAACTTTCAAAACCTTAATGAGAAAAATTAAAGAAGACTAAACAAATGGGGAGGGAATTCTTTTTGTGTGGCCAGATACACTTTTATCAGACTCATATTTCTTCAGGTAACAATTATAAACTCTGCACAGAATAAAAAGAAAAAAAATAAGGCACTAGAGAGTAAACAGAATAGATATTTTGGAGGAGATTTGACCATTGAAGGAAGGAAGGGACAAGTGAATTTTCTGTTTTTATAGCTTTTATCCATGCAGAATATGCAGGGTAGCTAAAATTTCAATATGAAATTTTGAATCTGCCTTTTCTGTCCTGAAGAACCAGAAATCAGAGTTTAGGGCAGCCACAGTTGCTGAAGAGAGCCACAGGAGGGGGGGCCCCAGATTTTCCTTAAAAGCTTTGCTGAGATCACTAGGCTGACCCCTAAACCCACACATGTGTGGGGTAGAGTTAGTGCAGTCTAGCTGAAGGGAAAAAACTGATTGGAATTGTTCAAAGACAGAGTTTGCAGTTTGAGTGCAAACAAGTTAATTGCCTGCCAAAACAAAAAGTAAACACTTGGAGGAATATAACAGAATCTAGCATCTCCGGCATGTAACATTCACAGTGTCCAGCATACAGTCCGTAAGTTACTCAACGTATGAAGAACAAAGAAAATGTGACCCTTTCTCAGGAGGAGACCAGTGGAGACCAACCCTGAAACAACCTTCATGTTGAAACTACCATGCAATAAATTGATAGGTATGTTTGTGAATTTGGACACTCAAGTTCTCTCCCAATTTAATCTGAATCAAATCAGTCCCCATCAAACCCTAAAAATATATATATATATTTGTTTTTCATAGAATATACAAACATCCTAAAATTTACATGGAAATATATAGGACCTAGAATGTCCAAAGCAATCTTGAAAAAGATTAACAAAGTTAGAGGACTTAAATTATCTGACTTCAAGACTTTCTGCGAAGCCACAGTAATCATATCTTGTGATTCTGGCATAAAAACAAACAAGTAGATAAATGGGATAAAATAGAGAACCTTAAAATAGATACTTACATGGTTATTTGATTTTTGACCAATTTGCCAGAACAATCCAGTAGGGACTGGAAAGTCTTTTTAACAGATAATACTGGGAGAACTGGATTCTCCATATTCTCATCTAAAAGTCAAAACTATCAAGTTTGTCCAGGAGAATGCGTTTGTGACTTGGATGTAGGCAAAGGGTTTTTTTCTTAAAGGATATGGAAAGCAATAAGAGCAAGTTGTTAAGTTAGACTTCATCAGCATTAAAAAACATTTCATCAGAAACGGTTAAGAAATGAATAAACACGTCACGGAGTGGAAGAAAATATTTGCAAAACATTTCTGACAAGAGGATTGTATCCACACTTTATAAAGAATTTCTGTAACTCAGTAGTGAGCCTGATTTTAAAAATGGGCAAAAGATTTGGATGCATCACAAAAGAAGATATAGAAGGGGCCACTGAGCAAATGGAAAGTGTCTGGTATTACTAGTCATCAGGAAAACGTAAATTCTGAAACCACGATGAAATACCACTGCACAGCCCCCAGAATGGCCTGTCATGGAAAAAACCCACATCAGTGATTGCTTTTGGGGGTGGGGGAGGGGATAACAGGGATTAACTGAGAAAGTGGCAGGAGGGACTTCTTGGCATGATGGAGGGTATTTAATAAAAGTAACAAAATGGTACCATTAAGATTTGTTTGGCACTATTTAAATGTTACCTCAAAAAAAGTGAACAGTGAACTCTAGTTAACAATATACACATTCTTTAAGTGTCTAGATTTGAAGTATCTGCAACTTAATTTTGAATGCATCAAACAATAAGGTGGATTGATAAATAGATATTGGGGTAAGGACAGCACGGCTCAGAGCCTTTATTGGAGTTTTTTGGGGAAGGAATGACAGTGCTGGGTAGATACGCTGAGTTAAGTTTAGGATTAGATAATTTTAGTGATTTTGGCCAGTCTCTGAGCTGTAGGGGTGGTTCCTAGTTGTCCAGTACCTAGCCTTAGGGTGATTTAGGGCAGGAAGAATATTGGCTTGGTGTGTGCCAGAGTTTTATTAAATCACACACTCCTTGGTGTGTGATTGGTGGATTGGTTGGTTTGTGTTTCAAAGTTAAGCTCTCAAGGCAGTTTCTTGCCATCTCTAGACCTGGGACAGGTAGCCTCTCCAGGATCAAGGCTCCAGATGCCAGAGTATCAAGGATACAGAAAAGAAGAAAATATAGTAAATACATGTTCCTATAAAAGTTTGAAGCTGTAGATTTCAAAGCATCATTCTGCAGAAGTATACCTTGAACAATTTAGGCTCTTAAGCCAGCCAGCAGTGGATATAAATCCTGGCTGTTATCTCAGTAGTTTGTGACCTTTGGAGTTATTTAACTGCTCACATTTGTTTCTTTATATGAAAATAATGGTCATGTTAATTCACTTAATAGGGTTGATATGAGTATAAGATAATACATATGAAGCACTTTGAATAGTGCCAGGTACATAGCAAATGCTTAAAATAAATGTCAGCAGTTTTTTCTTAAGTTTTCTGTAGCCAACGAAAATTTCTGAATCATTCACTTGTATCCTTTGCTGATTTGTTAAGAACAAGGTTGTTCCTAAAGCTCCTTTCTTGGTGATGGAGGGAAGGTTAAAAACTATCTGGAGGTAGGCGTTCTCTTCTTTTCCATTGCCCACCCCTCAGCTGTACGATGGTGATGAAGTGAAGTATACAGACACATACAGTATGTAGAATTATAGAGACTTTTTTTATTACAGTTATCAGCTCTTGATTCCTGAGCTGATATAAACTTTTAGCAAGTTTATATACAAAATGGAAGGACTGATCATTGTAAGTAGAAATAATTTTGGGTGGGTAGTTGCATATTATTCTGTAGAAGTCCGTATTTCATGAGTACATCAGTAATCCAGCTGGAGCCTCTAGTGAAGTTTCTTTTGTTGATGCCATTCTGCTAATTTGTTAACCCTTTAGTTTTACTCAGTGTTCGGCATTGCTTATATGGGTTTCCCCAGTGACAGTCTAGATCCTTACCCCTTTTGATTTGTAGAAGAAATACACTCTTTAGGGAAGAAGGTTGTGAAAAATAATGAATTAGTAAAATATAGTGAAGCTTATTGCTTTTGACACTGGTGGTTTGACTGCTGCAGAAAATTGTGCAAATACTGTAGGGACAGTACAGCTTGCTTAATGATTTATATGCTTCTGTGATATGAGCCTTCAAAGTCATCGTTTTTTTCTTGAGCTTAGTTCACATTACTTCTCTTCTGTCTCCTGATAGCAAGTATACAAATGAATATACATGTCCTTAATTCAAAAAGTATATTAACAAATAATGTCTGTTTGAACCAAAATGCAAAATGTTAATGTAGATGTGTGTCTAAAATACCTATACATACATATAGTTGGTAAATTATACACTAGATTTTAAATTATAACTTCAGTTTTCAAAGGTTTATTTTTAGGTGAAGAAAAGCTTTACTGTACTGATTTTGCTGATAATTATTGTAAGAGTGATTACTAGGGCAATTCTATAAGGATTTCTTCCAGGTTTACTACCAAGTCATCTGGTTAGTCCAGTGGTCAACTAATATACAATATGCCATACTGTTTTTTGGGGCAGTTTAGTGTCCCAGTGATTTTAATAGCTGTTCCAGACTCTCTTCCCCAGTTTTTAAAAATTCAGTCTATGTAAGCAAGAAAGTTTCAGAGTCGGTAATCTGCCTTTAAGAAATTGTGTTCCATATAAAGGATTGCAGGACTTTGCATGAGATTCTAATATAGACGTGCTTGCTCATCTGTTTGTGAATTGATGCACGAACAGCATTGTAGACGATTTATGATCTATTACATCTTATTTCAACATATATTTGTAATATTCTATGTTAATTGCATTGGTGAACAATATCAAATTTTGATCAGGCAGAATTACCTGAGACCCCTTTTGGTTTTTAACCAATTAGCATGGTATTTTTTAAAATTTTAAAGGTTTTAGACTGTTCTGAAGTCAGATAGTCAAATTTAGGAGATGTTGAGCTAATGTGTATGGGATAATGCTATCACTATAGTTAATTTTGTAGTTAATAAAGTGTAATACCTTCTTTGGGATATGTGGATGTCACCTAGCAAGTATTTTTATGAGTTTAATGTTTTCAGACCCATCCTTCTCTTCCTTACTATTTGTCAACAGCTTGATGTTGTGCCAGTTGATACGTTTCATGTTCGAGTAATGTATAGATGATTCTTGTGGAGTCCTCTTACTGTTGTTTAAATGTATAGAAACATAATTTAGTATAAACTTATGCTTATCAAAAGGCTAATTTATACTGAGTTCTATAACCAAGAAAATTCTGAGTGACATCAAGTTAGCAATTTGTTAATATTGGTTTTTTGTTTCCATTATGATTGTGCAGCTGAAGGACTAAGGTTCTTTTGAGGTCAGCATACTACCATGTGCCCTGAGTTGCTAAATTCTCTACCTCTTTTCTCTAAGACTACTATGAAACAAAATTTATGTAGCACATCCTGATATCAGTTGGCCTTTTTGGAGTGATCTCATCATTTACAAGTTAAGTCAATCTCTCTACTTACCTTTGGTGCTGAGATGATTGTCAAACCTAGATCCAAACCCAGACACTGAGATGATGCAGCAACAAGACTCGTGCTTACCAGGTTATCCAGGATATGTGTTTAGAAGGTTTACGTAAAGTTAACTATTTACTCAGAATAAAAATGTAACTTAAAAAATTATTGTAGACCCTTGACAGCACTGTATTTGAGGTGCCCAGGGATCCCTAGGTTTTAGTCACAGAAATGCTGAGGTAGGTGGTATGAAAGTAAAAGCTCAGCAAGCTCTTGGTGGAGTGGAAAGTGTTGCTAACAAGAGTGGGCTGGAACCCTGGCCCTGCCACTTGTTAGGAGTCTGAACCTTGGTCAGATATTCCTCTGAGGCTGGGTTTCCTCCTGTTTAAAGTGAGATCATGATACATAGCTTGCAGGTGATTATAAGGTCCATAATATATTTAAAGTCTTACATAGTACCTGACATGTAGTAGGTAGTAGATAACTTATGAAGATAACCATTATTACATATTTCATTGGTTTTAAGATGCACATTTTTTCACTTTGGGATGCATCATATAAATAAAATTGGAAGTTTTTCCTTTTAAGTTTAACACAAAATAATGTTTCATTTTAGATTTATTGAAATAGGGAATGTGCTAAAGACTTTTATAAACTAGTCGTTACAGTCAGTGCTATTTCTCTAACATTTTTTCTGCATTCGTTTCTTTTAATATCTTTTAGGAATTGTCCATACTTGCAGTTATAACTCACCACTCCTTGTGAACAAACTGAAAACCTGAGAGATCCATTTTCCCCACTGTTGTTTAAAGTATTATTATTTAGTGTGCCTAGGAATGTTGTGATCCATTTTTTATGCTATAAAAATATTAATTTAGTCACCAGATACCTTGCTTGCTAGGTGGTAGGTATACAAAGACTTTTGGGAGCCACAAGGTCTTGTACGGATTATTTTCCCCATAAATAAAAACTTTGGTTAGAAAGAATCTTTACAGAAGAGGGAGTGATTAAAACTGCCTGATTTAAAACCCCCTAGACTTAAAAATTGACCTGATTTGCTAGGCATACCTAAAGAATTAGTAGTTAAGTCAAAAGGTGGCTAGGAAGGGGCTGCTGACAAATGCTTGCGGAATAAAATAGGTACCAAAGGCCCATGTTAGATAGGACATTTTGCTAGAAGAGAATAAACAGGGCTCAGGCTGGCATTTTATTATCTCCTTTAGTAATGCCCAAAGTGAGCTGAAATGACGCAGAATAGGAAATAACAATCTGTACTTCTTATTCTTAGTTATCTAAGGTTAGAAGCATATCTTTTAATAGAAATGTCAAGACGACTTGACTTAAATTTAATTCTGTGGCAGTTTTCTTTTGTTTGATTTGTTTAATTTTAGTAAAAGGCAGTACATTCACATGGTTTAAAAATCTGTATGTATTTTATGTGTACACATATATACACATGCCTACAGAAAAACAAAACAAACATTGAAAACTTTGCCCTTCCCTGCCTCTCCCCACCTCAAGTAATGCCTCTTCGTGGCGGGAGGGGTGTGTGTGTGTGTGTGTGTGTGTGTGTGTGTGTGTGTGTGTGTGTGTGTGTGTGTGTGTGTGTGTGTGTGTGTGTGTGTAGCTTTCCCATATGCATGAGCAAGTACTTTAAGCTATTTTTACTTGTCCTTTTTTACACAAAAAGTAGCTTACTAAAATATTGTATATGTTGTTTTCCACTTAATACTTTATTTTAGAGATCTTTCCTTATCAATTCATAGGGGACTTTATCATATACTAAATAAACATAAACTTTTTTGCTGGTACTTTCCATTTTGATTATTATTTCATTGTCTGAAGTTCTTTTTTTTCCTTGTTTGTATTTTTAGGTAAAATTTTCAAATAGTAAAGTATACAAATCATAGTGCTTTTTTAGGATTAGATTTGATAAGTGCATGTACAGTGTATCAAGATAAAGAACATTTCAATCACCCAGAAAGTTCTTTCATTCTCTTTCCCCCTAGAGGCAACCACTGTTGGAATTTTTTTCATTTTCAGTTTATTTTGCCTCTTCTAGAACTTTATATAGATGGAATCATTCAGTATAGTCTTTCATGTTCAACTTCTCTTGGTCAAGTAAATATTTCTGAGATTCATCCATGTTGTGCGTATCAGTAATTCTTCTTTTTCCAGATATTTTGCTTTTCAAGATCTTTTGCATTTCCATATATGTATTAGATCCGCTTGTCAATTGCTATGAAAATATCTTGCTGAAATCATGATTGCAATGGATTTGAGAAAAAAATAGACCAAATATTATTAGGGAATTAGGGAAAATGGACATCTTAATATTGAGTCATTTAGTCTTTGAATATATTGTGTTCCAGTATATACCTAGGTTTATTTAATATCTTTCAGCAAGATTTTTAGTTGTTAGTGCACAGGTCTTACACATCTTGCATTAAGCCTTTTGTCCAAGTATTTTATATTTTTGACACCATTGTAAATGGAATTTAAATTTTTAATTTTCAAATAGTTTATTGCTGTGATAGAAATGTAATGGATTTTTATAAGTTGCCATTAAATCCTACAACATTGCTAAATTCACTGAGTTCTAGAAATTGCTTCAGAGATTTTCTATGTAAATAATTATGTCATTGTCAAGAAAAAGTGTTTTTATTCCTGCTTTTTTGAGATTGTTGACATATAAAAACAAGGTGTACAGTGTGATGCTTTGATACACATATATATTGCAGAATGATTACCAGAAGTTAGTTAACACTTCCATCCCCTCACATAATTACCTTTGTGTGTGTGTGTGTGTGTGTGTGTGTGTGTGTGTGTTGGTAAGTTTTAAGATCTGCTTTCTTAACTTTCAGATATATAATTCAGCACAGGCATACCTCACAGATATCATGGGTTTTGTTCCAGACCTCACAATAGAACAAATATCTCAATAAAGCGAGTCATTCGAATTTTTTGGTTTTCCATTCTATACAAAAAGTTCCATTTTTGCTATGCTGGGCCTGTTAAGTGTACAATAGCATTACATCTTTAAAAAAAACCCATAAATGTGTATACCTTAATTAAAAAATACTTTATTGCTAAAAAAAAAATGCTAGCCATCATCTGAGCCTTCAGTGAGTGGTAGTCTCTTTGCTGATGGAGAGTCTTGCCTCCACGTTCATGGCTTCTGACTGATCAGAGTGGTGGCTGCTGAAGGTTGGAGCAGCTGTGGCAATTTCTTAAAATAGGACAGACATTGCAGTTTGCCACAATTGACTCTTCCTTTCACGAACAATTTCTCTGTAGCATGCAGTGGTGTTTAATAGCATTTTACCCACAGCAGAACTTCTTTGAAAATTGAAGTGAATCCTCTCAAACCTGGCTGCTGCTTAATCAACTAAGTTTCTTCATATTCTAAATCCTCTGTTGTCATTTCAACACCCTCACGGCACCTTCACCAGGAGTAGCTTCCATCTCAGGAAGCCGCTTTGCTCCCCCATCAGAAGCAGCGCCTCCTCCGTGAATGTCTTATGAGATGGCAGCAGTTCAGTCACGTCTTCAGGCTCCACTTCTAAGTCTAGGTCTCTTGCTTGTTTCCACCACATCTGCAGTTACTTCCTCCACGGGAGGCTTGAACCCCTCATAGTCATCCACAAGGGTTGGAATCAACTTCTTCCAAACTCCTGTGAGTGTTTTTAATGGCAGCTGGAATGGTGTATTCTCTCCAGAAGGTTTTCAGTAGACTTTGCCCACATCATCCGAGGAATCATTGTCTATGGCAGCTGTAGCCTTAGGAAATGTATTTCTCAAGCGATGAGACTTGAAAGTCAAAATTACTCCTTGATCAATGAGCTGCAGATTGGATGTTGTGTTAGCAGGCTTGAAAACAACATTAATATCGTTGTACATCTCCCTCAGAGCTCTTGGGTGACCAGGTGCATTGTCAGTGAGCAGTAAAAATGTGAAAGGAATCTTTTTCTGAGCAGTAGGTCTCAACAGTGGAATTAAATTATTCAGTAAACCATGTTGTAAACAAAGATGCTGTCATCCAGGCTTTGCTGTGCCATTTATACAGCTCAAGCAGAGTCGATTTAGCATAATTCTTAAGGACCCTAGGATTTTCAAAATAGAAAATGAGCATGGGCTTCAACTTAAAGTCACCAACTGCATCAGTCCCTAACAAGAGAATCAGCCTATCTTTTAAAGCTTCGAAGCCAGGCATTGACTTTTCTTCTCTAGCTGTAGAAGTCCCAGATGGCATATTTTTCCCATGTAAAAAGCTGTTTTGTCTACATTGAGTCTGTTGTTTAGTGTAGCCACATTCATTAGTTATATTAGCTAGATCTTCTAGATACCTTGGTGCCACTTCTCTAGCAGCAGCTTCACCTTGCACTTTGATGACCTCTTTCCTTAAACCTCATGAATGAACTTCTGCTAGCTTCAAACTTTTCTTCTGCTATTTTCTCACCTCTTTTAGCCTTCACAGAGTTGAAGAAAGGGCCTTGCTCTGGATTAGGCTTTGGTTTAAGGGAGAATTGTGGCTGGTGATTCGTATCAGCAGTAAGGCTGTTTTTGCTCTCTTTTTTTTCATCATGTTTGTGTTCATTGGAGAGGCATTTTTAGTTTCCTTCAAGAACTTTTCTTTTGCATTCACAATTTGGCTTACCATTTGGCGCAAGAGGCCTAGCTTTCTCTCTGTCTGGGATTTCAACACACCTTCCTCATTAAGCTTAATCGTTTCTAACTTTTGATTTAAAGTGAGAGATGTACGAATCTTCCTTTCACTAGAACACTTAGAGGCCATTATAGGGTTATTAATTAGCCTAATTTCCGTATTTTGTCTCAGAGGATAGGGAGGTGGGAGGTGGGGGTGGTGCTGCAGTCAGGGGTGAGCAGAGTAGCTGGTAGGCAGAGCAGTCAGAACACACACATCTTATATGGGTGTGATTCATGGTTCCCCCAAACAATTACAATAGTAACATCGAAGGTCACAGATCACCATAAAAAATAAAATAATAATGAAAGAGTTTGAAATATTGTGAGAATTACCAAAACGTGACAGAGGCATGAAGTGATTGAATTCTGCTGGAAATATGACACCAATAGACTTGCTCAATTCAGGGTTGCCGCAGATCATCAATTTGTAAAAAAAACATACACAATATCTGTGAAGCACAATAAAATGAAGTATGCCTGTATTGTTATTTATAGTCACCATGTTGTACGTTAGATCCCCAGGACTGATAGCTTGCCTTTTGACCAACATCTCCCCATTTCCCCCATGCCCCTGGCAACCACCATTCTACTCTGTATTTCTTTGAGTTTGGCTTAAAAAAAGCAGTTTTATTTCTTCCCTTTCTAATATTCTTTCTTTTCTCTTGCCACTGGCCACAACCTCCAGTACAGTGTTGACTAAAATTGTCATTAATTTAAAATATTTCTTTCTAATGTAAACATTAAAGCAATAAATTCTTTTCGTCACCTTTCCCCAGTTTTTTATATTGTGGAGTCCTTATCATGTAAAGTATTTTCTAATTTATTTTGTGATTTCTTCTTTAAAACCTGTGGGTTATTTAGATATATGTTGTTAATTTCCAAATACTTGGGACTTTCCTAAGTATCTTTCATCACTGATTTTTAATTTAATTCTCACATGGTCAGAGAACATAATCTATAGGATTTCAAAGGTTTAAAATTAACTGGCCTCTCAGCATGTGCTCTCTCTCATTTTCTTATTAATCAAGGACGTCACGATATGTAACTTAGAAGTAAACTCAGTTTAGATCTCTGTAGATTATTCATTCATTTAACGTTCAGTTAACACCTAATAATGCAAACCATTTCTTAAAAATAGTTCGTTGATCTTTGATCATTGCCTGTTGACTCCAGATGATTATTAATCAGTTTCTCTTGGACCCCAGTGTTAAATAGAGGTGCCTCAGGCCTAAAGGGAAGGCAAAGGAGGTAGTACTCTTGTCTCACTCTTAGTCTGTGCTTCTCTTTAATGCCTACAATATAAATATAAATACCTACAAGGAATTCCCCATAAAGTTCATTCATTTATCACTATTTTTTGGGTCACTATTATTGTGCTAGATCTTATCTTGTCCTTTGATTTCTTTCAAAAACCACTGACTATACCATGGGATCCGTGGATGACTTCTCATTACATGCCATTCTTTTTTAAATGCATAATGATGAAAACTGATAGAGTTCCCTTGGGAGGTCTTGAATTACACGTCCCCATACACAAAGTCTAGAAGGGAAGAGAAAATTGTCCTAAGTTTGGTCTGGGTTTTTGAGTGATGTAATTTGAAAGCCATTTCTGGGAGGACATTAGCATTTCTAGAAAAATTTAGGCAATTTTCTAACCTCTTCTAAAGAACCAGGCACCCACCCACCCACCAGCTGATTGTCAGGCACTATTTTGCTCTCTTTTTAAAATATTCCATGTGCACTTGAAGAGGATTCTATAATGTCAGTTAGGTGGTGGTTGATAGTATTGTGCAGCTCTTCTATGATATATAGATTTTTTTTTTTTTTTTTTTGTAGTCTGTCCAAAGAGTTGCTGAGATTTCTCTGATGGCTGATTTGTTCATTTCTTCCTTTAGATCTGTCAGTTTTTGCTTCATGTATTTTGAAACTATTTTTAAATGCACACAGGATTGTTAATGTCTTCTGATGAATTGGCCCTCTTAAGGAAATGTCTTTTTATATTGGGTAATATTCGTAGACTTGACGTCTTATTATTTCTGGTACTATACTTTATTAAATTTATTGCTTGTATGAACTGTGTATTTCCACTCTTGTATTTTCAGCCCATCTATATATTATATTTTAAGTACATCTTTTTTTTTTTGTAGACATTTTACATCCTGTATTCATTCTGACAAGTCTCCAGCTTATTGGAGTATATGGTATATTTATGTATAATGTTATTGTTGATAGGGTTGGACTTACTCTGTTTTACTGTTTACACTTTACTCTGTTTTCAGTTATCATCTGTTTTTTGTTCTTTTCTCCTTTATTTCCTTTGGGCTTATTATTTAGTATTTCATTTTAGTTTTTTATATGCTCTTTAGTTATATCACCTTGCCCTTTGTATGTGGAAGGGAGGGGTGGTTGCTTTCCTGGTGACAGTATGCATGTTTAGCTTTGCAATAATGTAGTGGTTTTTAAACACCTCCTGTTGCTTCTACTGCCTTGTCATATAAATTACATCTGCATACTTTTAGAGTTATAGTTTTTTTCTGTAGTTGGTTGTCTCCTTTTTGTAGAAATTAAGAGATGAAAAGAATATTTTATATTTACTTACATACCTATACTTTCTAGTTTTTTTAAAAATTTCCCCTTGATTTAGTTTCCATCTGTTGTCATTTCTCGTCATCCTGAAGAACGTCCTTTAGCATTTCTTTGTGCAAAGTCTGCTAGAAGTCTCAGTTTTTATTTATCTGAACACATTTTTGTTTTGACTTCTTTTTCGAAGGATATTTTTGTTGATTATAGATTTTAGGTTGAGGTTTTTTTTTTTTTTTCCTTTTTTCTTTTTTCTTTTTTTTCCCATCAGCTCTTTAAAGCTGCTGTTCCATTATCTTCTGGCTTCCATTGTTTCTGATGAGAAATTGTTATTCATTTCTTTATGCCTTTACATGTGTGAATTGCTTTGGTTTGGTTGCTGTCAGAGTTAAACAGAACTGCACATTGTTGGTTAAAGGTGGTAAAAACAGTTCAGTAACCATTGCAGTAGAGATAAGATCTGAGCCCAATTCCAATGTGCATGGAGGCAACTGGGAGAATAAGGGAGTAGCGAGGGGATAATGAGTAGAGTCGGAAACAGAGTCAGGGAAGTGAAAAATTACCCAAAAAGTGGATAGGAGGTTTAGTCAGTGTCCGTGTGATTTAGGCCATTTGTGTGTGTTAAATGGCATTTATTGGAAGTTAGACTTCTGTCTTCCCTCAGAGGGCAGACTGGGAGAAGGAGGCCCTATTTTTTCCTGATGGTTGGTTACATTTCCAAGGAATGGTTTTCCTGTCCTCCACTCCTGAGTTGTAGGAGTCATATATACATTTCAAAGAGACAGGAAGGATTTACAGTTGTAAGCTTTTTAAATGCTCTGTGAAAAGGAGGTCAGGAGCCTATGGGCCAGTATTGGCTGGAACAAATGGTAAATGCTTTTGGCAGCCTTGAACTTTTCCAGACAGGAACTCAAAAGGGTCTGGGTCACACCAGGGACGAGGCATTAGGTTGCTAGAAGCGGTGTTAGTTTGGTCAAGTCTCTTACTGCAGGGGTTTAGATGGAGTCCTTTGTGTCAGGAGTTTTTATACTTCTCACCAGCTTAAAGATTTTCTTTTCATCCTTTGTTTTTAGGAGTTTGACAATGATATGTATGCCCAAGTATGTTTTTGATTGGTTGTTTGATTTGTATTTAAACTGCTTGGTATTCACTGAGTTTCTTGGAAGTATAAGTTTAGTTTTTCACTGAAGTTGAAGATATTTTAGGCATTATTATTTCAAATATTTTTTCTTGTTCTTGCGTCCCCTCTTTCTGGGACTGAACATGTTACTGAGACTGAACATGTTACTGAGACTGTTTATTTTGTTATTCAGTCTTTAATTTCAGTTCTGAGTAGATAATTTCTATTGATCCATCTTCAAATTCACCGACTCATCTGTCTTCTCCAACCATCAGGTTAATTTTTAATTTCCGATTTTGTAATTTTGAGTTCTAGAGTTTTCGTTTAATTTGTTGTTTTTTTTAATATACTACGACTTTGAAATCTTATTTAACTATTGTTCATTTTCTTTCTTTTTTTTAAATTAATTTATTTTATTTATTTATTGGCTGTGTTGGGTCTTCGTTGCTGCGCACGGGCTTTCTCTAGTTGCTGCGAGCGCGGGCTACTCTTCATTGTGGTGCACAGGCTCCTCATTGTAGTGGCTTCTCTTGTTGTGGAGCATGGGCCCTAGGCGCGTGGGCTTCAATAGTTGTGGCACATGGGCTCAGTACTTGTGGCTCACGGGCTCTGGAGCACAGGCTCAATAGTTGTGGCACACAGGCTTAGTTGCTCCGTGGCATGTGGAATCTTCCAGGGCAGGTCTCGAACCCATGTCCCCTGCATTGGCGGGTGGATTCTTTACCACTGTGCTACCTAGGAAGTCCTAATTTGTTTTTATAGTTTACATTACTCAGCTGAGATTCCTATCTGTTTATTAAGTCCTTGAACATGTTCATAATAGTTACTTTAAAATTCTTGTCTGTTAATTCATCTTGGGGGTCTGTTTCTACTGGTTGTTTTTTCTTTTGACTAGGGGGTAACATTTTATTTCTTCACATGTTTAGTATTTTGTGATTTTTATACTGGGTATTTGGGACAAAATTTTGCAGAGACTAAATTCTCTTTCTCTGAAAAGTGTTGATTTTTGTTCTAACAGATAGTTTTGGGTGACCTCAGAGTCCAGACTGCCTCTGAGAAAAGGAACAGCTGAAATCTCAGCTTAGTTCTTTCAGACTTTCAAGTGCTGGTTTTGAGCAGGCCTTCACAGTCTCTCCCACATGTATAGTTTTAGGGGTCAGGGCAGAGTTAAGTACTTCTGTTTTGATTTTTTTTTCTGTTTGTGGCTTCCATCATTAAGGGAGTTCCTTCTTTCTTCAGCCTTTCCGGCAGCCCCAAATCCACCCTCTGATTCTGCAGGTCCTTAGAACTGCTGTTTGCTGCTTAAGGTCTCATTGCCTTGGGTAGCTTACACTGTGGGGTGCTTTTGAACAGAGAGCCACACAAATGCAGCTCTCATCTATTGCAGTTCTCCCCATACAGAGGTTGACTTCCCTTCAATTTGTATCTGTTTTTGGTCTCTCTCCACTGTTATTAAATAGTGGATTTTATTACATTTTCCAATAGTTAATTATGTTTTGTTCAGAGGCTATCATTTTTATCCAAAGGAAGGTTTGCCTAATTGAGGCTATTCTATCCGCAGAACTTTCTTTCTGTTTTGTTTGTGTATTCTTTTGTTAATTGCATACTATTTCATTATTGAGGATTTGTAATGTGTTTCAGGATCTGGTAGGGCCAGTTTCTTCTTTGTCAGAGTTTTCCTGGTCATTCTTGTTTATTTTGATACATTGTATTTTGGGTGATTTTGTCTGGGTCTTAAACATTTTTTAAAAATTTCTGTTGCGAGTGCATCAGATATATAAATTTGGCAGAACTGATATTGCTATGACATTATCTTCCTATCTAAGAAACTGTATGTTTTTCTTTTTGCTCAGTTGATTTTTGTGTTCTTTAGTAATAATTAAAATGTTTCTTGGTGTAGTTTTGACATTTATAATTACATTTATTCTAGGTGCTTTGTATATTTTGTATTAAATTGATTCTTTAAAAAATTTTTTCTTATGTAAACAAGGAAAGTTTTTACTTCATAGAAGCAAATTTATTATTTTTAAATAAACCTTTCAGTTTGTGTGTGAGAGATTGTAATGACCAATAGAACTGAGACTTAAGTATACCCTGTGATGGCAATGGGCAAGTGGCTGAGTTAGAGTTGGGATCTAGGTCTGTCTGCTTCTAGATTGATTGCATGTTTTTAACAACTGCTGTTTATGGTTCTCTGATATATTTCAAGGTTTGAATAAAGCACAACTTAGGCTCTTCATGCCCTGTTACATTCTGGTTCTGGTGTCAGTTCCAGAGTTACTTGAGTGAAATGTTCATTTTAGTCTCATAAGAGCAGAATAGCCTCCTTATCTACTCTGTTATCAATCATCTTCCTCATTATTTTCAAAGAGAGAAGAGTAAGATGTATCCTGTTCCTTCTGAGATTTAAATTCATATTCATGAGACTCTAGAATTTAGTTAATTTTATTGTGTTTTAAACTACATGGTGCTGTATGTTTCCAGTAGATAGTTGATAAATATCTTAAGAGAACCATTTATGTAATGGTTTTTTAGTCAGTACATCTTTGGGAAAAAAAGAAAGATCTGAATTATCCTCCACTATGGCTTTTTCTGACTTTTATAGTCTGAGAAGTGAAAGTTAGAAGCCTGAAAATCGAGAGAATCTGTAAGATATCTCAAAAGCTGCTGGAAAGTGTCTAAAAGTGTGTTTTTGAAAACCATGCGTGTAACACTTACTGTAGCCTCCAAAGCACGGTGTGAAATGTTTCTGCAGCCCAGTGACTGTGCAAGAGGCCCTGTGGCGCTGAAAGCCTGAAGCCCAGCAGCCCACGTGATGTGTTGCCCAGCCACAGGAAGACAGCATTTTTCACCAGTGCCCTTTGAAATGCTGATGGTGTTAGCTCTGTAGCAAAGTATACATCTGGAATTTAACCAGTTGTTTAATTTTATTTTCAAAAGTTGTTTTGAAATATTTCTCTTCCTTTAAATTTTGATGATGTAATATGTAAGAAGTGGAATAGAGCTTCAGAAATTATCTTTTGACTCTGATTTTAAAAGTACGACTTGTGACCTGAGACCCCTTTGGCAGTCAGTAGTTTCATTCCATATGGTTTTTTAAGCTCCTCTTCTTTTTTCCTTTTCTTCTCTTCTCCCACAGATGAAGTGGTGGCAGGGAAAATAGGCAGACTTACCTCTGGGCTGCCCTTGTTCTGGAAAGAAATGTGGAAGAAAAATTTCGAGGTTTTTCTGGTGTATGTCTGTCAGGTGTATTGATGAAAAAAACTAGATATAGCAACTTTGTCATATTCATACTATCTTTTACGAATTTTTTGCTTTCATGTATCTTTAGTCCTCATAGCAATTTTTTAAAACTTTTAAGGTAGAGTGCTGTACTAGAATGACTTCAAGATTCATTTCCTTGTCCTTTATAGTATTGAGAGCAATAATAATTTTCAGTAAAACTGAATATATGTGTTCCAAACAGATAACCTGGAAATATTAACTGTGGATATATGTCTATTTCAATTGGAATTTTACCTATATTAAAAATACCAGTTGACATCCATTTTTAGATAAGTTTTTTTAAAAAACTGGATTATAAAAATAAAGCTGCTAGTAAGGCTAATGGCATAGGATCCTTTGTTGTAAGTAGAGGAAATTGGGAAAGGGAGAGGTATGATTTCATTAAGCTAGAGAGCATTGGTGTTCACATTTTAAAAACATAATCATAACTTATCTGGAGTCACATGTTCCATTTTATTGGCTTCCTTCATATAGAAAATATAGAAACCAGCACTCAATGCCTGTGAAAAAGTGAAGCAATGTATATTTTCTGGGTGAAGGAAGTATTCTGTACATTTTCCATGTTTTACATCATGGTAATTTGAATAACCATGCTTCCATGTTCACATCAATTTTTTGTTTTTCAATTTATGCACAGCACTTGCTCTGAAATTTGGGGACTGAGTACACCAAATACGATAGATCAGTGGGATACAACAGGCCTTTACAGCTTCTCTGAACAAACCAGGTGAATATTCCGCCCTCTATCGAATCCTAGAGATCTTGTGGGAGGGAGGGTGTTTTGGAAGACCTGTAGTGGGTTGCTTAGTATAATTTTGCGTAGGATGTTTCCTTAATGTAAAATAAGGCATGGCATTTAAAATAACCGCTTGCCAGTATTAAAAATATATTAAATGTTTCAGCTGATGTTTTATCAATGAAATTCTAGTTTTGAGTCGTCTTTAAATTATTGCATCCCCTAAAGAATAGGAACATGGATAACTATATTCTCATTTTAGTGTGAGGTTAGATTATAATCTGTTGTTGGCCTAATTTTTAAGTAGATATGTGACCAGTTTTTGCTAAATTTCTTGCTATCATCTAAATCTCATTTTTATACTAATAAGTACATAATTATTTACTGAACCCCTTATATGACAATTAATGCCAGGCTAACTCATTTTTATGTTATCTTTTTTTTTTAAATCACCTTATTCTCTTTTTTGAGCATATTGGTATTTGTCCATTTCATCTCATCATATCCATCACCATCTGCATTTCTGTGTGAGCTATAAAAATGTACCTCAGTACTCAGAACAGCCACAGCTGGGTAAGGAGTTATGTTAGTTTTAGTAAGTTACTTTTACATCATTGTTGGTATTTATCATTCTTCACACTAGTTCCTTTTGTTGATAATTCTCTCCCCTACAGAAGTAATGCCCTTAAAAGCCTCCCTAAATAAGAATTTGATTCCCTGAAGATAGAAGTTGACAAAAAGTTTTGGAAGTATAGCTATATGATACTTTTTTTTTTTAAAAAAAAGCATTTTTTCCCCAAGCGGTTATCCGTTCATTGACATTTGAGTCATTTATGTAGCATATTTATAAAAAACATACCCTAGTGCTGCTGCTTACTTGTATATGAGATCCATTAGATAACACATTTTTCTTCCTTAGACTCACTAAAACTAACTAAACGTCTGTCATTTCTTTCTTTATGCTCTTACTGTACTGATTTAGCCCATTTGAGTGTACATATTTTTTAAAGTTCCCACCTTCCTTTTCCCTTGCTTCCCGATAGGTCTCTTGATGGTCGTCTGCAGGTATCGCATCGAAAAGGACTGCCTCATGTGATATATTGCCGGTTATGGCGCTGGCCTGATCTTCACAGTCATCATGAACTCAAAGCAATTGAAAACTGCGAATATGCTTTTAATCTTAAAAAGGATGAAGTATGTGTAAACCCTTACCACTACCAGAGAGTTGAGACACCAGGTAGGAAAATTAGATTTTTTTCCCTTGTTTTAATTAAATGCTTGAACTTAAGTATATTAGGTACTCATATACCTAATTGACCCAGGGAAATTTTGATATAAAACTCTTAACAAGTTACCTTAAGTTCAGCATTTTTTTTGGTGGTAATTAAAAATACTTTAAAATTTTTTAACATATATTATGGAAAAATATATCTTAAAGGGAAAGATATGTTAGTTTCTTGGATTAGCATTTCATGTCAAAGTACCTATCTAGGAAATTCTAATCCTGCAGCTGCATCATCTGCTTAGGACTGAATGACATGTCTCATTACCTGTCTGCTGCACTGTTTTCAGTCATCTTGCTCTTTGCTTTTTTGATGTACTTTAATGACATTATTTGTATCTAAGCAGTTTGGTAAAACTCATAGGAGGACTTTCAGTTTACTTAGCTGTATACTTGAAACTTTCTAAAAGAATACAGCTATATTAAAAAAAAAATACCCCAAATCTGATTTTAGAAATCTTTCTGCAACCTTTCCAATGAGGATTTATGAACTTCTGTGGTAATATAATATTACCAGGATCACTTTGTCCCCAAACGTACAAGATAAATTGCAACTTGGAGATTTAGATTGTGGACTACATGGTAAATTAAAATCATAATCAGGTCTGTCAATTTCTCAATAACCAAATAATAGCAAATAGGTGGATCCTAAACTTCAAAAGTTAATCAGGCTACTTCTTTTTGTGTGTACATTTTTAATAAAGGTGTCCCCCTCCCCTTTGCTCTACTGTTAACTTGGTTTTCTTTCACTTTTTCAGTGTTGCCTCCAGTGTTAGTGCCACGGCATACTGAGATCTTAACAGAACTACCACCCCTGGATGATTACACCCACTCCATTCCAGAAAACACTAATTTCCCAGCGGGAATTGAGCCACAGAGTAATTACATCCCAGGTATTTTTGCCTTCTTAATCTCCTAAAAGTTGGGATAGATACAAATTTTGTTCATAAACATTCAGGTATTAATCAATTAATAAATTATGGTTTGGCTTTTTAAAATTTTTAGTTCTACAGACATAGCAGCACGTATGTTGTGCTAAAAATCAGAAAACCTCTATTTTAGTTCTTTCTCATCTGGGACTCAGTAGTGCTGAAAAATAAATGAACTGCATGGTTCTCAAATTCTGCTCTGTTATATTTTGTGTCCAGTAATATTCCATGATATGGAAACTGCTCTTTTAGTTTTTACTGTTTGTTAGAAGAACAGCTAATAATTTACATTTTTTTCTGTTTCCTTTTTTTTGTTTTTTGGGGAGTTTTTTCCTAGCACAAACTAAAGGTATAAGGGTGAGCATTTAGCTAGACATTGGATTTTTTAGTGTCTTAATTTTTTTCTCCTTATGTAATGTTTATCTATTCCACTTTTATGTTTATTTTATATAACTGAAAATATGTAAGGAACTTAGAGTTTCAACTACATTTAAAAAATTCCTTTAATATATCTCATCATGGAAATAATGTTCATTGGAGATAATTTTGAAAGCATAAGGAAAAAGGGGATTTTTAAAAATAGATAATTTTAAGGTTAGAAAGTGTTTTCTGATTATTTCAATGTTTTTTCTTTTATTACTATTTTAAAAGAAAGATTTAAAGCTTAAAAGAAGGTTTAAAGCTGTTTTTGGATAGCTGGGAGACATAAACAGTTTGAGAAGTTAGGAGGACAGGGCAAAGAGTTTGTTGTAGAGAGCGGGGGCTAGGATGAGGGGAAGCAGGATGAACACAGGGCATTTTGTAGGGAGGAGAATTTGACTGGAGGTAGTTATGTGTGGGTTGTGTTTTGGGGTGAGGGAATACTTAAGTCTCTGATGTGGGAATTAGTATAATTCAACAATACTTAGGAAACTGAGACGTAAGCATACACTCTTATAAGACACCTACCCAATAATTTTGTGGAAGGATGTTAGTCAAAATGTTTACTGGCTTGTGGAGATGATTGGGCTTAATTTCCCTTCATCCTTATTTGTTTAGATTTGGGTATTTTACAAGGTAGAAAATCACAAGTGGATTACGCCTATCTGCTTTTCTGGACAGTGGGGCTTTACCCAACTGACAGCAAAACCTTAGGATTCACTTTTTTTTCCACTGCGAAAGAAATTTTAACATTTCCTCCAAAACACTAGTACCTTAGTTGTTTATTATTTTATACATAAATAATAATGGAGAAAAATGAAGAAGGATAACGTATTTATCAGTTCAGTCTTTCTTCCTATTTAGACCTTTGAGACATGAGTTAAACTGGCAGAGCTTAGCTCTTTTTAATTTTATTTACTTTAACTTTTAAAATAGCACATAATGGTATGTATTATTCTTATTTTTATATTCTTTGTTGTTTGAGTATATGAAGGAATTTATTTTATTCTTTTATTAAAAACTTGGGGGCACTGACACTTAAAATGAAAAGTTTGATACTTAAAATTTATAGGGACTTCCCTGGTGGCAGTGGTTAAGAATCCACTTACCAATGCAGGGGAAATGGGTTCGAGCCCTGGTGTGGGAAGATCCCACATGCCTCAGAGCAGTTAAGTCTGTGAGCCACAACTATTGAGCCCCTGTGCCACAATTACTGAAGCCCACATGCCTAGAGCCCATGCTTCACAGCAAGAGAAGCCACTGCAATGAGAAGCCTGCACACTACAGTGAAGAGGAGCCCCCACTCACTGCAACTAGAGAAAGCCTGCGCGCAGCAACAAAGACCCAATGCAGCCAATAAATAAATAAATAATTAAAAAAAATTTATAGTTAGCTTATTGAAGAGATTGTAAAGAGTTAATGAGGGAGGCCTTTAAGCTATATCATTTAAACTTATTTTTCCTCCTTGAAATTATAATTGGTAAGATTGTATAGATGTTTTTTTTTATGTGAAGCTTATTCAGATAGTCACATGCTTCCTGAATACAAACATTTTGTTCATAAACCATATTGGAAATGACACATTAGAATCTTACGTATTTTCAGGAAGTAGTTTGCCTCAGTTTTGTGTAGTAGTCTGTGTTTGAATTTAATTTTCTGTCTCAAGCATTCAAGATTTACTGGTTAGAAATCATGGAGCAATGCACTTTTTAGTTAGAATTCAAGCTAGACCATTCCTGAACTGTATTACCATATTTTGCCCTATAGAACCTAATGTAAGATGTAAGCCTGTATTACTTTGTAATCCAAAATCTTGTGCGTCTGTGTTATGTGTCCTTTAATCATCTCTAAGTACCCATCCACGATGGCCATTAGGCTAAAAAAAAACTATGGATACTAATTTCTTTGAAACATACTGATCAGAACTGAGGCATCTTTGAAGTTATATTTTTGGCTTTTGGCCCAGAAAATATACATATGAGAATGAGCCAGATATGTAAATAATAGCTAAGAAAATATACACAGAGAGCTCAATTACATCACAAGTAAGTGTTAAAGATGCGCCTATAAGGTTTGGATCAGAACCTGAATTATAAGCCCTTGGTATCCAATATTGCTTTTTATAGTGATATTATATAACATTCATATGTTATTTGGAGTGATTTGTTGGTTATCTTTGGTAGCTGGGAGAAAAGGCGACGAGATTAAATTGAGGCTGTATGTGATTTGTTCTAAACTTTTTTAGAAACGCCACCTCCTGGATATATCAGTGAAGATGGAGAAACAAGTGACCAACAGTTGAACCAAAGTATGGATACAGGTAAAAAATATTTTTCAAAATTCCTCAGTAATTAGATATACTTTTTTGCCTTGTTTGAAACTCACTAGAGTTATTCATAACCCTTACATTTAAGAGAAGTTGGGACACATATCAAAAAAAGAATCTTTTATCTTGATTTAATCATATTTGAATCATCAAGGAGAGGACCCTGTTGTCAGTGAAAGATTAACATATGCTACTCTGCAGAATAATTTTTAGAATTTTCTCTTATTAGAGTAAATAAAAATTGGAGAACACCCAGTTACTTTTCTTTTTAAGTATTATATTTTGTGCTTCTGTTTAAAGTTTTAGGTCCTCTATGAATAAATGTCTTTGTGATGAAAGACTCTAATTAGCCCAGTAACAGATTTTCAGAGGAACTTGCAAGTAAGAGATGGGGATCAGCTTTTCAGTGCTCTTTTAACTTAATAATGAGCTCTGAATTATAGTAGATTGTTTACACAAAATACCTGTATAATTGTACCTGACCTAATTCAATTAATTAATATTTAGCTATCACCTTGAATTGAAACACAATGAAGAAAAGATTTGGATATGTAATAAATATTACACGTATCAAAGCTTTAAAACAGTTTTTATGTAATAAAATGTATATAACCCATCAGAACTAATAGGTTACCAGTGAAATAGCTGTGATGTCATTGTTGTAATTGTATGTTTTGATTTATTCCACTGTGGTTATATCTTAAGGACTGGACACCTTAATATCACAACCTGCCATATTACAGCATCAGCTTTTCTACACAGTTTATATTAAAGCATTCTGCAGTTATGATAATCTAAGTTAATTTTTACATGGTGGGGGCTGGGGTGGTTGGCTTTTACAATATTTCTGTTGTTTGAAGTCTTCCATTATTCACACTCCCAGGTAGAGAAGCTTCTGCTACAGCTAATCATACTTAGCGCCTTTCAAAATAGTAGATAACCAAGAAAAGTAGATGATGATCATTGGAAATAACATATTGTACGTTTTTGTTTTTGGTTTTTTTGGCCGCAAGGCTTGTGGGAATCATAGTTCCTTGCCCTCACCAGTGAAAGCACAGAGTCCTAACCACTGGACATCCAGGGAATTCCACATATTGTACATCTTAATGTAAAGGTCTTACTGCAAATGACATTTGGCTTTCCAAATACGTCTTCCTAACATGGACGTGGGTCAAAGAACTGTGTTTCTAAATCAGCCGTGTTTCTTTTTGCGCCATGATGGACAGTTGCTGCTGTGACATGTAGAAGTGAATGCCAATAAAAATATGCCTTGATGACATCATTAATCATCAGGGAAATGCAAGTCAAAACCATAATGACATATCACTTCACACCCTCTGGAATGGCTATAATCAAAAAAGGATTTTAACAAGTCTTGATGAAGATAGAAGTTGGAGTCTTCATATGTTTCTAGTGGGAATGTAAAATGGTTCAGTTACCTTGGAATAACAATACGACTCAGCAATTTCACCCAAGAAAATTGAAAACATGTCCAGACTAAACTCGTGCACAAATGTTCATGTAAGCATTATTCATAGTAGTCCAAAAGTGGAAACAACCCAAATTGTCCTTCAGATGATTAATGGATAAATTAAGTGAGTTATATCCATATGTTGGAATATTATTCAGCCGTATAAAGGAATGAAGTACTGATGCATGCTGCAATGCGGATGAACCTTGAAAGCATTATATTAGGTGAAAGAAGCCAGGCACAGAAGGCCATAAGGATTCCAATTAGTGCACACACGCCTGTTCTGTACTATAGCTGAAACATGGGAGGAGCAATGAGATGAATAGAATCACTGGTTGTGGTAATGGCCAAAATCTAAAATAAGCTGACTCAGTAAGCTAAAATGAATTCAGTGTTTTGGGGCTAGCTTGAACATAACCTAATATTTCTGTTTTAGTGGGGGAAATGTTACTGTCTTTTTCGAAATGACACATTTAAAATTGTTTACTGTAATGACAGTGACAGTGAATATTTGATTCATGAGATGCTAAAGGTTGGTTTAAGTATCAGTCTTCTCCCTGCTGTCTGTTGTTCTCTCAGTGCCATGGCAGGAATTTTCTGACAGTTGTCGGGTCCCAGTCTAGAACAAAATTAGCCTCTCTCTAAACTCTGGTCCATAGTTTCCCTGAGGGAAGGACATAATTAAATTGATCTTTCAAGACCTGCTGAACTAGAAGGAGTTAATATTTTTTAGAAGGGTAACCAGGAGGGACAGTCCAGTGGTTAGGACTCCACTTCTTCTGCAGGAGGCACAGGTTCAATCCCTGGTCAGGGAACTAAGCCAAACTAAGCTTTGGCAAGCCATGAGGCCAAAAAAATTTTTAAAAAAATAAAAAATAAAAGGGTAACCAGAGGACAAATAGAGCAGAATACAGAACTATATGAACCTAGCACCTGTTATTTTTTGCTTTGCCTTGGGTGTGGGTTTTTTTTTGTGGGTTTTTTTTTTGTTTTGTTTTGTTTTTAATTTCTCTGGTCAAGCCTTCATTACTTAAAGTTTGTGGACATTAAGGATAAGGCTGAACATCACAAGAAATATAAGTTTGATTTAGTTTTAATGTTTTCTTCATATAAGCCAGTCGTTTTGTGTGCCCCTAGACAAGATAAACATACCTCGCTTAGGAGGCAGCTTCTCTAACCAAATGCATGGCAGCAGGATAGCGTGGTTGGACTCTGAACTAGACGACCTGAGCTTGAATTGTCCCTCTACTAGATACTAGCTAGATGGCCTAGGCACATGGCTTCTTTATCTGTAAATTAGGGATAATTATAGTATCTAACTAATAGGGTTGTTAGCAGTTAATTTTTGTAAAGCAGTTAAATGTTCCTAACGCATAGTAAATACCATAGGAGTATATTTAAGGAAAATATAAAAGGACGAATTAACCACTAAGAAAAAGAAAGTTGATTGCATGAAAATTAGAGGTAAATTGAGGGGTTGAAATCCAGAAGCAGAAGCAGTTCATCTTCATGATTAGGATCTTCTCAGTAAAATAAGAAGGTAAGGTTATTTGTCAAGAACGAAGGGTCAGGTTTGAGAACTTTAAGGTAGTGGTCTTATTGGCTATGCCATCTCTGCAGTGTTTTATAATTTTTAGCATAGATATATAGCATATCTGTCATTAGATGCATTCTTCACTATTTTAACCTTTTAGTGCTATTATAAATGTTTATTTTTCAGTTTTATTTTTAATTGCTCCTAGGATATAGAATAAAATTTGATTTTTGTATGTTGGTCTTTTCTCCTGAACTTTGCTAAAATCACTTTTTGTGTCTAGTGTTCTGTAGATGCCTAAGATTTTCTGTATACACTACCTTGTCATCTCTTATAAAAAGACAGTTTTATTTCTTGCTTTCTTTGTTTTCTCTCCTGGCTAAGACCTGCAGTAAACTGTTGAATAGAAATACTAAGCGTGGATATTTTTGCATTGTTTTTGACCATAGGGGGAATACAGTTAATAATTCCCCTAATAAGTAATTGTAGATTTTTAATAGATTATCTTTGTCAGATTGAGGATTTTCCTTTTTATTCTTAGTGTTCTGAGTGTTTGTAATGAATGACTGTGGGATTTTGTTTGTCCTTTTTCTACATCTGTTGAGAGGGTCATACAGTTTTACTCTTTTTGAAGTGAATTCCATCAGATGATTTTTCTGATAACAAACCAATTTTGACCTTATTTGGTTATGACAAATTACGCTCCTAGAATATTTTTGGATTTGATTTGCTAATGTTTTTAAAAGGATTTTCACATCTATGTTTATGAGAGATGTTGGTCTTTAGTTTTCTTGTAATGCTTTTCTGTAGTTTCAATATCATAGTAATGGTGGGCTCAAAATACAATAGACGAGGTTTTCTAATATTTTCTGAAAGACTTTGCATAGGATTGGTATTATTTCTTCCTTAAATACTTGATAGTGTCTACCAGAGAAACCATCTCTTATAGAGAAGGGTTTTTTAAATAGAGAGTTATTTAGTTTTCAGTTTTCTTGTGTTCGTTTGGTAACTCGTGTCTTAAAAGATATTTTGTTCATTTCATCTGAGTGGTAGATTTTATTGCTATAAAATTATTCCTAATATTCTGTCATCCCCTTGATGTCTGCAAGATCAGGTAAATCTTGATGTTCCATTTTTTACTTATAATATTGATAATTTGACTTTTTTATTCTTGATAAGTCTTGCAGGGGCTTTATCAGTTAGTATTTTTAAAGAGCCAGTTTTTGGCTTGTTAAATTTTTGTCATGTTTGTCTTTTAATTGGAATATTTAGTTCCTTTATAATTAATGTAATTCTTGTTAATCATTGGGTTTGGGTTACCATTTTGCTATTTCTTTTCTGTCTGTGCCATCTGGTTTTTGTTCCTCTGTTCCTGATTTCCTGCCTTTTTTAGGTTAATCAAATATGTTTATATTTGAATCCATTCTGTTTATTCTTTTGAATTTGTAGCAGTATCACTTAGCATTGTTTTCTCAGTAAGTGTTCTAGTGATTACAGTGTATATCCCCTACCATCACTTTCTACTTTGAAGGTAACTTAAGTTGTAATATTTTACAACTTCATGTGAAGTATAGGAACTTTACAACACTATAATTCCATTCACCTGCCTGTGTTGTTTGTGCTACTGTTTTCATATATTTTACTTATAAGTATGTGCAAACTCCCAGATGTTATGTTTTGCTTTAGACTTTGAGGTTTTTAAAAAATTTTTTCAAAGGACTGAAAAGTAATGTTTTGTATTTACCTGCATTTTTTTCCAAATGCTCTTAACTTCCCTTCTTGTAGAAATTTGTCCAGTTGTCTTAGCACTGTTAGTTGAAGATACTTTTTTTTCTTCATTGATTTACCTTGGTTCCTTTGTTGAAAATCAAACGATAATGTATATGTGTGTCTAAATTTTGGTTTTCTCTAAGCCACTTCATTGACTTCATTTCAGATAATCTGTCTTTCAGTTTTATAACTTCCATTTTAATATTCCATTTTAAACTCTATCTGATAAGTCCAGTACCTGGTTTATATGTAGGTCTGCTTGTATTAACTTTAAACTCTTGATTACGGGTCATTTTTTCCTGCTTCTTTGCATGTCTCATGTTTTTTTAGTTGGATGGTGGATATTGTGTATAAAATAATACTAGAGAGTAATATAGACAATAGTTTCCTTGGGAAAGACTGGCACTTTTCTTTCTCTGGTTGCTAAATAAGTTGGGGATCTAACCTCTTCCGTATGTTAGATGAGTTGGATATGTGATGATTTAATACTTAATATCAGATCACCTCAGGTTTGAAGGAAGGACAGTCCCCTAACTCAGCAGGTCTTTCAGGTATGAGTATGGTGATTCTGTAGGCTCTCACTGCTTTCCATCCTTGCCTGAAACTTGCTGTGCTACCGTGGGCTACTCAGCTGAAGACATGAGGGTTAGAATTGGCTAATGAAGGGGACCGTATCTGTGCTTGGGCATCTCAGATTCCAGTTGCCTGTGTGTGGCGATTAAAATTTCAGCTGGTTTCTCTTTTGGCAAGTGCAGTTCTGTGTGTGTCTGTGCCCTGACTTGGCAGATGCTCCCAGCAATGACAGTGGTTACTGCTCTCTGCTTATATAGGAAGAGCTCTGTAAACTACTTCATTTAGACTTAAATGGACCTAGAGTTTGGTGGTCACTTTTTGATAAAAATATAAATTTTTTAGTGTTTCTGATATTTTCTTATTGTAAGAGCAGTGGTTTTTCCAACAGTCTTCTACATTCTAACCATGAGGGGAGCCCTGTGGAAGTTACTAATAAAAACAAAAGAAGAGCAACTGTATTCTGATTATGAACAGAATTCATGCTTATAGGAAATTTGGGAATACCTAGCATATAGTAAAGAAAGATGAAGGAAGTATGTATTTTTAAACTGAAATTGACATAGTACCTGTATCTTTTATTTTTGCTTAATCTCTTATTTTTACCATTCTATATCAAATAAAAGTTAAATAGTATTTTACAGATTAAAATTATGATGCAACATTTTGAATTACACAGGACTTTATAATGAAAAATGGATGTTCATTATAAAAAATTAAAAAGCAGTTAGGTAAAACAGGAAACTTTAAATATTATATGTAATTCATAAAAAACAATACCGTAATGAACATCATAGAAAAATAGGTAGAAAGTGACAGAGGAATTTGCACCTAGGATCTCAGATTCTAGAAATTCTGTTCTTGACTGCTACACTAGACTTCCTCTGGCTCGTTTCAGATGACATGGGAGAAATACCTGCTTTTGCAATATATTGCTGAGGTAGGACGTGGTTGGTGATTAGGTAGGGATATGGTTGAAGGAATAATCCAGCGTGATTCTCAGTTTTTTGAAGGGTTTGTGAATGTGATTGGTCTGTGTATGCAGTAAATGAGATTTTTAAAAGCATGTGTTTAAGCCTTTTTTGGTATAAAGACAAAACCGTAGATAATTTTAGTTCTTAGGGATTATCTCTGTAATATGAATGCAAAGAAGGTAAAATGAAATGATTTTAAGGCCTTTAACTTTGGTATCCTTCCATGTATGCCTTTTGAAAGATTGTTTTGTTTTTATTTGAATGATAATAATTTATGGTTAGTTAACACAGTGAAACTTAAAAAGTAATGTATGTATTTCTTCGCTGTTAATTTTGCTCAAGAAATTCAAACTAATTTTAATATTTCTCAAAAAGTTATAGATAGGTACTAGACATGTAAGTCATCTCATGCCAAAATGAATTCCATTTGGAGAAAACAAATTAAAAATGAGACTAATTTCTAGGACATGACAGTGAAGAATTTTTAAAATAATCTGAGTGAGAGCTGTGCAAGATATAAAACCATAGCAGAAAGATTGATAAATTTGAATAAATAAAATTTAAAATGTTACCACTACACACCTGTTAGAATGACCAAAATCTGGATTCTGACGAGGATGTAGAGCAACAAGAACTCTCATTCATTGCTGATAGTAATGCAAAATGAGTGGTATGGTCACTTTGGAAGACAGATTGGCAGCCTCTTAAAAACTAAACAAACTTACCATACAGTCAGCAGTTACGCTCCCTGTTAATTAACCTAAAATAGTTGAAAATTTATGTATACACAGAAACTTGAACGTGAATGTTTATAATGGCTTTATTCATAATTGGCAAAATTTGGAAGCAGTCAAGATGTCCTTCAGTAAGTGAATGAATAAATAAACTGTGGTACATCCAGACAATGGAATGTTATTCAGTGCTAAAAAGGAAACTGCTAAATAAAGGCATGAAAATACATGGAACCTTATATGCATATTACAGTGAAAGAAGCCAACCTGAAAAGGCTACATACTTGATGATTCCAACTGTATGACATTCTGGAAAAGGCATAAACAACTATAGAGACAGTAAAAAGATCAGTGATTGCTAGGGATTAGAGGGGAGGGAGGGATGAACAGGTAAGTACAGAAGATTTCTAGGGCAGTGTAATTATTGGTATGATACTACAATGGTGAATACATGTCATTATACATTTGTCAAATTTTGTAGAATGTGCAGCACAAAGGATGAAACCTAATGTAAATTATGGGCTTCGAGTGATAATGATGTCTGTGTAGTTCCTCAGTTGCAATAAATGTACATTGGGTGTGCGACACTGTTGGCAGGTGTGGTTGTACATGCATGTGTACTTGGTATATGGGAACTCTTGTACATTATGCTCAGTTTTGCTGTGAAACTATAACTGCTCTAAAGAATAACATAGAAAAACTTTTTATCTTGTAAGACATACCAAAACAAACCAAAAAACTTGGAGAAATATTTGTAAATGTACGACAAGCCTAATAACTGATTTCTAAATTTAAAGCCTCCTACAAATAAAGAGGAAAAAGACAGTACTTAATAAAAAATGGACATAAAGAACATGAATGCACTATTTATAACAAAAAAAAGTAAAATTTTAAAAAATCAGAATTGCCCCTTTTAAACCTTTCAAACTGTCGTATGTCAAAAGATAGTGACACAGGACTTCCTAGGTGGCGCAGTGGGTAAGAATCCGGCTGCCAATGTGGGGGACACGGGTTTGAGCCTTGCCCCAAGAAGATACCACATGCCGCGGAGCAACTGAGCCCGTGAGCCACAGCTATTGAGCCTGTGCTCTAGAGCCCGTGAGCTACAACTATTGAGCCTGTGTGCCGCAACTACTGAAGCCCATGTGCCTAGAACCCGTGCTCTGCAACAAGAAAGGCCACCGCAATGAGAAGCCTATACAGCACAATGAAGAGTAGCCCCCACTCACCGCAACTAGAGAAAGCCCATGTACAGCAACGAAGACCCAACACAGCCAATTAAATAAATAAATTTGAAAAAAAAAAAAAGGTAGTGACACAGCATGAAGAAATATTAGCTCGTAAATTGTTGGTGGGACCAAACATTTGGGAAGGCACTTACAAAAATTTAACCTCATATTCCATTTGATGTAGCATTTCCCTGTTGAAAAATGTATCCTACAAATATATGTGAACTTGTATTCAAGGATACATTCACAAGCATGTCTCTAGGTGTTTCAGCTGCAAGTATAGAAACTAGCTTTAAATAGTGAGATTATTACTTCTCATAACTGAAAGTCCCAGACTTCAGTAGGAGCATGGATATATGTGTAACTAATAGGTTAATCATCATCTAACCTGGCTCTGTTTTTTTTAAAAAATGTTTCTAAAAACTTCTGTTGGCTAATAAGTTTTTAGTTTAATTTAACTTCTAAAAATTTTATATATGGTTGTAATCAACTTTTCATAACCTGTAGTTCTAACTTTTATAACATCTGCCTGGACTCATTTAGAGTAATTTAGAACTATTAGTCTAAATTAATGAACTGTGAATCTACTGGTTACTTCTAATAAGTATTTAATGGAGTAAACAGTTAAAAAATATGAAAAATTGGGCAGTTTCCTCCATTTCTAATAGTGGCTTTGTTTATTTTATCTCAGCTTCAGGAAACAGCAGTGAGTTTTAGTTCATTGTTCTAAATATACTTTGACCTTTTTCATAACTGTACCTGTTGTGACTTGCCAACAGATTTTTCAAGCTGAGGAACAAAAAAAGAACATAACTTTGTTATGGAAGGCTGTTCTGTCTTCTCAAAAATCATCATCACCTGTTCTTTATTTTTGATTCATTGGTTTCTGTGGGGGGTGGGTTGCGGTTTCACCTGCATTGTCTGGTATGTTAGCTCATGGCTATCCTAATGTAGAGAGGGGAGAGGTCCACAGAGGGCATCTGACCTTATTCAACATCTATGCCATTGCTATATTTTTAAAGCTTGGGAGCTGTAGGTCATGCTTTTTTGTGTAACATTCTCAAAATATGTAGAGAATAATGAAAACAAAATTTGTCCTACAATTATAATATTATTTAACAGCCGTTTACAACAAATATGTTTTAAAATTTAGTTGCATGAAATTGAGTGAAGTAATCTCTGTCGCTCTTTTTCTTGTGTTTGTGGTTCTTCCTTCTTTTTCTTTTTTTATGTGTTTGTGCGCCTTCCTGCCTTATTTTCTTGATTAGATTTAGCCAGTTTACCTAAAACCGGAAGAAATGAATACTTTTCTAAGAAAATATAATTTACTGAAACTGACTCCAGAAAATTTGAACGGTCAACCTGCATAGAAGAAAGAGAGAAATGGTTAGAGTAAACCCTAGAAAATTAACTTCAAAGAATCTCACATAGGAATTCTACCAAACTATTAAAGAATGTTATTCCAATGTTATTTAAACTGTCACAAAGCATAGAAAAGACATAAAGCTTCTAAAAGCTTTATTTAAAGCTTGTCTTTATGAGGCAACATAACATTTGTGCTTGCAGCATAAATCTGCAGAACAGAATTGCTTACAATTATTTATGCAAAATTCCTAAATAAAGAATTTTATCTCTCTCATCCACAAAGCCAGCATCATACTTAATGGGCAGATACTAGAAGTATATCCTTAAAGTTAAGAGTAAGACAAGAATTTACATTATCACCACTGTTTTATCAAAATGTGACATACTCCAAAATGATTGGTAGGTTATATCACATGAAAGATTTTTTTAAATACTGCTTAATCAAAATTGGGATGAAAACTCATATGCCAGATGACCAAATGTTTGCATCCCATACCATGAAAGGACTAATATCACTAAAACATAAAGAGCCTTCTGTAACAGTGAGAAAAGTGATCAACACCAAAATAGAAAATTGAGCAAAAGAAAAGAATGACCATTCACAGGAAGGAAGTAAAATATAAACAAGTATAAAGCTTCTCAATGTCATTTATGAGAGAAATGCAAATTAAAACTATACTTGTTAAGACCTTGTTCTCACTTATCAACAAGAACACATGAGCCTCCCCTCCCCTCACTGTTTATATTGTTACTGGGGATGTAAACTGGTACAGCCTCTATAGATGACAGTTTTGGCAAAATTTATCAAATTACAGATGGACAGCCCTTTGATTTGGCAGTTTCTCTTTTCGAGTCTATCCTTCAGATACAATTGAGAGTATGCACAATACGCAGGATTAGTCATTGGAAGCTTGGTTCTTAAAGCAAAAGACTGAAAATAACCTGACTATCCATCAGTATGGGATCATGATATACACTGATGTAATGTTATGCAGCTAATAGGTGAATGGATGGATGGATACGTAAGTAAATAATAAGGAAACATATCAACATCTCTGATAGAATAAGTAGTATAAAAGCAAAGTTCAGAACTGTGTTACCATCTGTACATAAAAAGCAGGAAGCACAGAACACAATATATTTGCTTGTATGGTTTGTAGAGTATTTCTGGAAAGGTTTTACACAAAGAGCTGATACCTTTGGATGCCTTTGGAAGAGGATAGCTTGAAGTCAGGACTTTTTTTATCTTTTATGTATTGAAACTTCCAAAATTAAACTTCCATTAAGCAGTTGTATGTTTTGAATTCTTGGCATGTAAATTATCTGTGTATTATTTGTGATAATTAATTACAACCATATACAATCAGTTTTATTATTTGGTCAGAAATTCTGGAAATATTTTCACAACTATTTTAAAATTGAATCCTTTTGTTTCAGGATCTCCAGCAGAACTATCTCCTACTACTCTTTCCCCCGTTAATCATAGTTTGGGTAAGTTGCAAATACATTTCCCCTGCTGTTTTTATACTGTATCACCTTTTTAATTAAATGTCCTTCTTGGTAATTGTTTTCCATATATATGAGAAAAAGATCCCAGTGAATAATCAAATGATTGTTCAAATTAGTGCTTTTTAAAAATGATACTGATAATGTGCCTCAATACCAATAAAAGTCTTTTCTCCTGGCACGTATGAATATAAGAAATTAATAATCTTTTTATTCATGGAAAGCATAATATTATTCATGAAAAATTTTATGTTCTTTATGGCTAGATTTTTATGTATTTAGTTTCTTATATATTTTGTAATAGCAATTATTAATGAGATGTGCGTATAAATATATATAGACATATATCACTCCCATATGTACATGTAATATGGGAGAGATATATATATATGCGATAGCTAATGTACATATATGTGTATGTGTGTATACGTTCTGTACTTTATTCTCGGTCTTCATTTTACCTCACTATCTCACAATTTCTCTTCAGTTTCTATACATTGGAATTTATTCTACAAAAGCATTATTTTTTTTCCATGATATTACTTATGATGCATTTTAAACAAAATTACAGCCCTTAAATACGTGTGATCCTCATTTTTCCATGGAATATGTAGATTTTTTTGATTTGTATTCTGTTTCCACTTGCATACTGTATGTTTTATTACTTTCTGTTTCTTGTGTCTATGTGAGTTTTCTATTTTTGTAACTAGGATAACTCAGTAAGACTCTCATGTTAAAATAGACAAATGTCAAAAATACGTCATATTTTGTATCCTGTTAGACATTTTTTTTTCCTGTGGCTTTTGATGCATTAATCCTTGCTTCAGCTTTGTTCTACTCTATCCTACCCAAAATTAACTTTATAATGCATATTGACTGGTACAACTAGGGTAAAACTACTAGTAGAACAAATGATCCACCATGAAGTCTAAAAAAGATGTTTGAAGATTTGGATGACTTAATGAGATAGGGGAAATTTGAGAAATTGAAAATCTGGTATGATCTTTGGAGTCTGGAGTTCGTGATGTAGATGTTAAGTCTGTTTCCTGAGCTGTTGCCAGCGTAGGCTGGCATAGAACATGTAAAGATGATGATATTCAGTCTATTCTTGGCTTGACGTGGCTTGAATTGTTCACACAACATTTCTTGTATGGGTTTGTTTTTTCTCCCCCAGATTTGCAGCCAGTTACTTACTCAGAACCTGCATTTTGGTGTTCAATAGCATATTATGAATTAAACCAGAGGGTTGGAGAGACCTTCCACGCATCACAGCCCTCACTCACCGTAGACGGCTTCACAGACCCATCAAATTCAGAGAGGTTCTGCCTAGGTTTACTCTCCAATGTCAACAGAAATGCTACAGTCGAAATGACAAGAAGACATATAGGTATTTTTTTTCTCTTGTGTGAAAAACCAATGCCATATACTCATAACGTGAGAGCATTATGTGGTTTACCACATCAAGAGATTGTGTGCAGAAAAGCCTGCCTTCTCTCAGCTTAAGTGCAGTCATGTTTAAGTGCACAGCTTCTCAGCTTTTAATAGATCCTAGTGATCTTTCCACCTGCAAACTTTTATCTGGAGCTTCTCTTTATTTGGCACCCTTGATACTGGGAAGTCCTTGAGTTAAATACGTGATAAAATAACTTCACTCTGCTGAGCCTCTACCAGTCATAAAATTGTCATGTTCAGATTTTAGGGTTGTAATTTTAACAAATCATGTATTTTTTCTAGTTTGTTTACATCTCCTAGTTTTGTCTGCCTTCAGTGAATTCATGTATCAAATCTGCACACTATTAATCTGGAGCAAGATATCTGAAACAAGACCTACCATTTAATTTGTTCAAAAATAATTCATAGGATCTTAAAATGTGGTGGTCCCAGGCACCCTTTCAGCAAGTTAGTGAGGTGAAAACTATTTTCACAGTGGTACTAAGAAGCTGTTTGCCATTTTCACTCTCGTTTTCTCATGACTGTACGGTGAAGTATTTCAAAGGCTACAAGGCTTACCATTTTGCAAGAAATTAAATGTAGAATCTGATGGGAATTCTGCTCTCTTAAGCCAGACATTAAGGAGAAATATATAAAAAATACATTGCAAAAATATAAAACATTGGTACTCTTTTCACTAATTTTTTCCTTGCTTTGCAAAATAGTTATTTTTCATAAATTTGTTTATGTTAACATGTAGTGGGTTTATTATTTTGATTTTCAAATGAATTAATAAGTTTTTAGCAAATCTCGGTCTTAACACATAATACGGTAAGTTTGCATAGATGTAATACACATAAACGACGACTCTTTGCGTCATCAGTATTTTTTTGACAATGAGGTAAAAGAGAGTTTGAGCACCATAAAATAACTGAACGTAGTTCTCATCACCTTAAAGTAACTTCTTTTAATAATAGCTTGCTTGTTTTCGTTTAACCATCACCTCCTATGAGAAATAGTGCTGACCACTAGGGAGTCATTGTGATAGCGCAAGCGCTAGTGACTTCAGAGGTCTGTTAGCTGGCTCCATGGGGAATTTCTCAAATCTTGCTTGATGTATAAATTTTATATAATCTTATTAAGTACTCAGGTGTCTTGTAGGTGAGGAAGGCCTCTGAATATCTGCCCTGTTTTAACTAAAACAGTTCTCATTTTTCTGTGTTCTAATTACGGCTCTGCATAAAAATTTAACAGAAGGTTTACCCTACCTTATTTACTTCTCTACAAAATTTTGGATTGCTGTAATTATTGGATCATCTTTTTTTTTTACTTTCGATTTCTAGTTTATTGGGTGGTTTTGATCAGAAACTATAGCCTGAAAAATCTCTTCTTTTTGGACTTAATGTTTTCCTAATGGTCAAGTGCACAACTTTTTTTAAAATATATATTCTGTAGTTATTAAGAGAACAGGGCACCAGGTTCTGTATTTATGTAGTAAGTCTGGCTTGTTGGTTGTTTTATTAACTTTCTTTTGCTGCATAACATATTACCACACGTTTACCAGCCTGAAACCACACAAATTTATTGTGTCGCAGCTTCTGTGGGTTAGGAGTCTCCTTTGGGTCTCAAAAGGGGAAATCAAAGGGTCAGGTGGGCTGTGTTCTCGTCTGAAACTTGATTTCCTTTTCCAAGCTCACAAGTGATTATTCCAGAGTTCACTTCCTTGAACTTGTAGCACTCAGAGATCCTCATTTTCTACAGATTGTCAGCTGGAGGCTGCTCTCAGCAACTAGAGGCCACCTGCATGGCCCCCTCCATCTTCACAGTCACACTTTGAATCACTTTCACTGGGGCCAGCCCAGCGCAGTCCCTTTTAAGGGCTGTTGCCTGCTTAAGTCAGGCCCACCAAAGGTAATCTTGGTTTCTTGTGGTCAGATGATTTGAAACTTAATTACATCTGAAAAATCCCTTTAAGCAGTACTTTGTAGGTTAGTGTTTGACTGAATAATTGAGAAGATAAATACACCAGGAGTGAGAGTCTTAACTGCTATTTTGAAATTCTGCTTTTCAGAGTGTTTTTTTAAATCCTTGTATTGCTAATATTTTATGCATATTTGATCTGTCAGATTCTGAAAGAGGTAGGTTAAAATCTTCCAGTATAATTTTTCTTAGCTAATTCTGCTTATATAAATAGGGATCTGGCTGTCAGATCCCTATTTAAAAGGGATAGGTGACTTTAAACTCTTGATAATTTTTATTACCTTTTTTCTTAACCATAGTGGTCTCTTTAAAGAAATGCCATTTATTATGATGAAGACATAGTAATCCAGACATTAGTTAATTCCTTCAAATGAATTCAGTTTCTTTTATTTAAAAATAAATATAATTTGTATGAAATTCTTTGTTTTTCTATCCATTCACTTTTCTACATTTTAAGTGTTTTTGAGAAGCATATATTATCTTTACAAATCAATAAAATCATTGTTAAAAAATACTTGGAAAAATATACAGTGGTATGCTTCCAAGTTAGATTTCTGAAAAGCATAGCTGTGGAAAAGGTCATCAAAATACTTTATATTATTTTACTGTTCCTCTAAAAAGACTCTTCAGAAGTCATGCTGAAATAGTAAATGTTGTAAAACTAATTCCATATATATTTTGTTTTAGGAAGAGGAGTGCGCTTATATTACATAGGTGGGGAAGTTTTTGCTGAGTGCCTAAGTGATAGTGCAATCTTTGTGCAGAGCCCCAATTGTAATCAGAGATACGGCTGGCACCCTGCAACGGTGTGTAAAATTCCACCAGGTATGGATACAACAATGTAAATAAACCTCTCATATCAACTTGCTGAGTTTTTCTTTGCTATTAATTTTAGGGATCAGGAGATGATTTGCATGCTCACGTTCTAATATCTATAGCCCTTTGAAAATGATTTTCTTATGGTAATATTATTTTTACATAATTTTTTAATATTTTTTTTCAATCATAGGCTGTAACCTGAAGATCTTCAACAACCAGGAATTTGCTGCTCTTCTGGCTCAGTCCGTTAATCAGGGTTTTGAAGCCGTGTATCAGCTAACTAGAATGTGCACCATAAGAATGAGTTTTGTGAAAGGATGGGGAGCAGAATACCGGTATGACATACATATTCAGTTCTTAAATTTCTACAATGTAATTCTTCTTTCTCCCATTCTTTGAATCTTCTGAAGTTCACATGTATTTATTTTCACTGAGGTTTATAGAGTCAGCAGATCTTTATGTAAAATAATGAGAGAAAGTTGGAGTCTCTCTAGATTCAAAACTGTTGCACATTCTTGTGCTGGTACTATAGACCATGGAATTAAAACGTGTATGGATGGGCACTGTAACAGAATGCAGTGTTAAATACCATAAATGGCATATTGGAAGGGTTATGTCAGTTCATGGAAGGAGAGATGTTTCGCGGGGGCTGGCGGGGTAGAGATGGCACGGGGTCTGGGTTCTAAAAGATGCCTAGGGTTTCAGTAGTCGTAGGTTTGCGGGATGGAAAATGCTGGTTCTAGCAATAGAGTGCAGTTCAGCTTGACTGGCGTATAGAAAGCAAAGAGGGATAAGGCCAGACAAGTAAGTTGGGACACCTTCAAAATGAGGTTAAAAGGTTAAAACTTCATTCAGTAATAGCAGGGGGTACTTGTTAGGTGCCAGGCACTGTTCTGTGTTTTATACGCAGTATCTCACGCCTTTCAACATGGGCTAAGAATTACTGTGGCTGTTTTTATCCTTTCTTTACAAGGTTGCAATCTTTGTAAGGTAAAAAATGGTCCAAACTAAGATTTATTTGGAAATAGGCTTAGAAAAGATTTGATAGTTTGCCCAAGGACACATTCTAGGTGGTAGAGACGGGACTTGAGGAAGCTCTGCTTGAATTTTAACATCTTCTCTAAGGATAGTAGTAGCAGTCACATAATTGAGTTTTACCAAAGCTAATCTGTCATCAGGCAATAAGATAGATCAGGGTATTGCTAAAGTAAACAATTGATTGGATTCCACATCAGAGAAAGGGAGTACTTCATCAGCATATTAAAGAATGAAACTATAAGTAAAATACTTAGTCTTTCTCCAGTTCACATTACTTACTATCTGAATGTTTGCTTAAGAAGATATTCATGTAGAAATAAGTAATCTACCATGTTTCCAATTTATTTTAAATTTTTTGGATTTTTAATATAACTCTGAGAACACCATTACCCTTGAACAAGAGAGAAAGGATATAATAGTGTAGCCACTATTAAAAACAGTATGGAATTTCTTCAAAAAATTAAAAACAGAACTACCATAGCATCCAGCAATTCCACTTCTTGGTATTTACCCAAAGAAAACAAAGACACTAATTTGGAAAGATGTTTGCACCCCTGTGTTCATTGCAGCATTATTTACAATAGCCAAGATACAGAAGCAGTCTTAGTGTCCATAGATAGATAAATGGATAAAGTTGTGGCATGCGTATACACACACACACACACACACACACACACACACACACACATTTGGCATGTATATATATACACACACAATGGAATATTTCTTAGCTACAAAAAAAAGAATGAAATCTTGCCATTAGTGATAACATGGATGGATCTAGAGGGTATTAAGCTAAGTGAAATAAGTCAGACGGAGAAAGACAAGTAGTATATCATCTCGGTTACATGTGGAATCTAAAAAACGAAACAAATGAACAGACAGACAAAAAAATGAAAAAAGACTGACGAATACAGAGAATAATACAGGTAGTTGCCAGCGGTGGGGCAGGGGCGAAGTTGGGCAAAGTAGGTGAAGGGGATTAGGAGGTAGAAGCTTTCAGTCATAAAATAAGTAAGTCACGGGGCTGTACTGTATAGCATAAGGAACATGGTCAGTCGTACTGTAATAACTTTGTATGAAGACAGATGATTACTAGACTTATTGATCCTTTTGTAATGTATTTAAATGTTGAATCACTATGTTGTATACCTAAAACAAACATAATATTATACATCAATTATACTTTAATTTAAAAAATAAAAAAGATATAGTATATAAAAAAATTCATGTAGTATAATAATAGTATTCCTATTTCCTTCGGTGGTTTGGTTCCTTCTTCAGAATTTATTTCATTTCATTTAAACTTGATTCTCTGTCTTAAGTTTTGTGAGGTGTATGACTTTTGTGATGGTAAGATTTGAGATCTGCTGGTTTGAATACTTTTATAAAAATGTATTGTATGATATATGTATATCCTAGAATGAAGACTTCTCACTGTTTTGTCCAAGTTATGTTAGTAGACGAATTCACTTTTTGACTTTGCTGTAGATCTCTCATTGGAAATGTAGCCAATACCATTTCCCCTTTGAGATGTGATAACTTTAAAGAATGCTGAGTTTCTTTTTCCCTTTGGACTTGGATTGTGTTGATATTAAAATCAGATTCAGATAGTACTGTCTGATACTAATTTATTAGGTCAGACTTTTTTTTTTCTCTTCAAAAAATTATAATGTTGCAAAGCATGGTAGAAATTCAGTGGAATTGAATATGAATTGCGTAGGTCAGGGAGAAGTCCATGTGCATCAGTGGGTCTCCTGTTAAGACCAGCTTTGATTCGTGGAGAGAGATGCTGCCCTTCATTCACTGTGGATTCTGTTGTTCTTTAACCCAGAGATAATTTTATATCTATATGAGAAGCAGTAATACACAGTATGTTTTCATGGGTAATGGAGTCAGGTACATCTACTTTGGATAATAGTTTCCTTTAACGTTTAGAGACCAAAATAACTCATATACCCATAGATCTGTGAACTATGGAACCTTTTATCCTTAATGACACTGGAGCTGAGGAGATAGATCTAATGGTTGGATTTCTAAAACTGTATTTCAGTTTCTTTAGTGCCAGCTTGATTGCCAGCATGAAAATCAGGAAATGTAGTAAACAGAAAATATAGATGTGTAAAGAATTCATAGTTAACTGAGAAATATGTCTCAGTAAAGTGAATTAGTACTGAAGCGAATAAACAGGCGAGGGACAGATAATGTGTGTCTCAGACCCTGAGGCAAGGGTTTGCATGCAAGAAGTTTATTCAGGAAATGGAGGGAACACTGGTCAGGAAGGAGGAAGTAGGGAAGAGAGGGAGGGGAGGGAAGGTAGCCAGTACCATTCTTAAGCCATCTACTCTAGTGGGTGGGTCACTAGAGCAATTCCGGTAGGAAAACTTTAGAAAAGAGTAAAGAACACACAGAATTATCTCACCCAGAGGGGAAGGAAACTGGACGTTTAAATGCCAATTCCTGTGTCATTGCTTGAGCGCTGTTCCTGGGGATGTTAATTTCCTGGCACTTCTGGTCTGGACAGAGCAGAGAGGTTCTCAGGCACAGAAATACGGATACCTACAAGTAGAAGCTGGCTAGAGAACACTGAAAATCTGAAGGGTAGAGTGGGACACTGACGCCATCTGCTAAAGAAAATGGCATCCTTTGAAATACAGTTTTAAACTATATTGAGCATGTGTCACTTGGAGGTGAAGAGATGATAATGGCCTTTTCTCATGTTTGAAGGGCTGTCATGTTGAGGAAGCAAGCAGACTTACTGACTTACTGTATGTAATAAACTAAAATCAGTATGTGGAAGTGACAAGATGTCATTGAGCAATTTGTGATTCCCAGAGGGTAGCTCATTTTGTTGAAGTGCTAGAGGTGTTTCTTAATAAAAAACTGCATGATTTTGCTGAAAGGGATGTTGGTTATTGGCTTTGTCAGGAGAAGCTGAACCCCAGCTCTTAACATTCTGTGCTAAGCTTGGGTCACAATATTCTTTAGCTGTACTTTAAATTTGAATCCTGTTCCATTTGGACTTCATTTGCTATTTGAGTGCCTTCTCTTCTGTGGATGATTAATAAGTAGGGTGACTTTATATATTCTGGTGTGTTTGGGACAGTGCTCATTTATGTCTCTTGCCCTGGCAGTCATTATTTACGATGACTACATTCTGTCTTAAAGGTGTCCCATTTTGGATTGTAAATAATAAGGTTACCCTACTAATTTTAATTTGAGGGGAAAAGAATGTTTTTGTAAATCTCTTTAAAAGAAAAAAAAAAATCATCATAAGTACTTTGAGGATTAAACAGTTTTCAGAATAATGGAGATCCAAAATTGATACCCATTCAAAAAAGAATCTAAGCTTTAGTATATACTGATACAACCTTTTGATTTATCTAAATTCTTCCATAGCCATGTTATTCTTTTAATTTCATAATTATTTTCTTACATTCTTTTAAACAGAAGGCAGACAGTAACAAGCACTCCTTGCTGGATTGAACTTCATCTGAATGGACCTCTACAGTGGTTGGACAAAGTATTAACTCAGATGGGATCCCCTTCAGTGCGTTGCTCAAGCATGTCATAAAGCTTCGTCACCAATCAAGTCCCATCAAAAGACTTAACGTACCAACTCTTCTGTCATAGTATTTGTGTGTGGTCCCCATGGACTGTTTACTATCCAAAAATTCAAGAGAAAACAGCACTTGAGGTCTCATCAGTTAAAGCACCTTGTGGAATTGGTTTCCTATGTTCCAATATTAGATGGGAAAATTAGTGTCTAGAAATACCCCCCATAAAGGAGGAGGAGAAGATTTTAAAGACTTACTGATGTCTTGTTGGGCGTAAAACTGAGTGTCCCAAAGGTTTATTAATAACAGTAGTAGTTATGTGTACAGGTAATGTATCATGATCCAGTATCACAGTATTGTGCTGTTTATATACATTTTTAGTTTGCATAAATTAGGTGTGTGTGTGCTGCTTCTTGATTTAGGCAAGCCTTTATAAAGTTACAGTACCTAATCTGTTATTCCCATTTCGTTATTTTTGTGTGTCTTTTTTAATATATAATATATATCAAGATTTTCAAATTATCATTTAGAAGCAGATTTCCCTTGTAGAAAAACTAATTTTTCTGCCTTTTACCAAAAATAAACTCTTGGGGGAAGAAAAGTGGATTAACTTTTGAAATCCTTGACCTTAATGTGTTCAGTGGGTCTTAAATATTCATTGTTTTTGTGTTTATTTACTTACTGCTAAAACCTTATGGAAATCTTTCCAAACCACTCCTCCATTTCCACTTTTGTCCTGATACCAAAACAGCGTAGCGTGACATCCATCGCCAATAATGGTTGCACTGATACTGCCAGCACCAGTTAATTCTGGGGTACAGTAAGAATTCATATGGAGTAAGTCCCTTTGTCTTAAACCAAATTTCAGTTTTGACGGATGATAATAGACTTGTATGACCTAGCAGTCTTTTGATTTATCTTTACACATAAAAAATGCACAGGTGGCAGTATAATTATTTTCAGGGATATGCTACAATTATTTCAATATATTTGTCCTTTTAAAAAATTCAATATTTAAAAAGATATTTTAAAATATTTCAATAGCAAACCTAGTGCTCTTGAGTTGTTTCATTTGATTTAATTATCAGATTGTATTATAGAATGGACCTTTTGAAAATGTAATTGCTTCAGCAAAATACCTAGGAGAGCGATGCTGAGGTATGATCAGCAGATAAAGGTCATCTGTTTTTAAGGTATGCTGTATTAAATTTATAAAATCTGTGTTATTTTACATAATTATGAATTCCCAATTTTAAAATTTGGGGGAGAAACAGTTTAGCAAGTTTATTAGCTTATAATTACCTACAGTCTGAGCTGTTCTTAACTAATCCTGAATATGTGGTAACTATTAGAACCAATCATACTTTATGCTCCACAGTGACAGGAGATGTCAGAAACTGTCGGAAGCCCATCCTACAGCAGATAATCCTTATGTTTATTGTTAATTCACTGTAATTTAAACATTTATTTGCATCTCAGTGGCAATGGAAAATAACCACAAATGGAAAATAACCACTCCTGGTCCCCTGCTAGTAAGCTTTCATATTTTTAAAGACAGATTATCTTCGGTACTTGTTTTTTGAAACCACATTCACCTGTATCTGCAGGTGTTATTTTCAGTACTCAGCATTTGGTCGTTTTCTGTTAAATAGTCCCCATTTTCCTATATTTGTTTATGCGTGTATGTGTTCATGTAAACTTGGCTTAGTAATTTTTTATTCATTCAACAGGTATTTATTGTTCACCTGTTACGTGTGCCAGGAACTTTCTTAGCCTTTGGGTAAAGGTGAACAAGACAGATATGGCCCTTGCCTTTGCTGAGTTAGCAGTTACTGTAACAGTTAGCTTATTTGTCTATGAAGGAGATAAACAGGGTACTGTGATAGAACATAGAAGGCTTCTGTGAGGTAGCGATGCTTGAGTTAACACTTATGTGAGAAAGGAGCAAGCCATGTGGAGAGCCAGGGAAAAATAGGCATTCTTGGCAAAGAAAATGGCATCAAATGCAAGGCTTATTTTAAAGGAAGCTCATTATTTACTAGGTGTTTATGCTTTATACAAAAACCTCTACACAGATCTGAACTTGAGGATCAGATTGGTTCTACAGTTTATAATAGTTGAAGGTGGCCTTATTTTGTGACAGACTGCTTCATGTGTCATTCTCACTAATATTTCCTCTTCCTCAAGTCCTTATTGTGAAGAATTTTCACCAGGTCAGTACCATTTAAACTCTTTCTTTGATTCTGCCTTGGGCAGATTTTCACCATTGTAGCAACTGGCTGCTTGCTTCCAGACGCCCTGCCGCCTGCTAATTACTACTTCTACAGCCCATCTTGTGGCTAGAGTAAATGTCCTAGATATTACCACCTTCAGACCTGTTGGAAACATGGAGGCTCTGCCCTTCAGAAGTGTTTACTTATTTGAGAACTTGTAGAGATGTTAGGGAACACTCTTCTTTGGGCGCAAAGAACAACTTTGAAAGTGGTACAAGGTCCTGGCAGTTACTCTTGCATTGATATTTTAAGCGAAGCAGTGTCATCTGTAGCATTTCAACACACATCTCTACATCACATCTCTACAATTATGGTGGGATTCTTCTGTACAGTATGAAACTGGGACTCAACTCTTTGGAAGCACCTATTGTATTCAGCAGTTGGACCTGTCAAGCAGTCGACTTCATGGTGGTGGTGGTTAGACTGGTATGAATATGTTCAGTGGTCTTGTTTGCTTTTTAATGAGATGCTGGTTTTGCATTCTCTTCTGTCCACTGTGGCCTAATTTTGGCTGATTTTTTTTTTTTCCTTTAGGGTTTGTTTTCATTCTTCTAAGATCTCCTCTCTGTAGAATTTTGTCTTTATTTAAGTTAGCAACATCATTTAGAATTTCTTCTACACAGTCCTGGTTATTTCCTCAGTTTAACAACATGAGAACTGAATGATCATGCTATCACATTTCTAAGACATATGGTGGTTTTCACAGTGGATTGCATACAATTTAGGGCCAATTTAGGGAATTGGAGGCGGGTGACATTCCCACTGACTTTGGCCTGGCCAGTGGCAGCTTCACTTTTATTCTGTATTGGAGTTCTACAGATTTCTTTTTTAAAAAAGTTTTACTGCTTCAAAAAAAAGTTAGACTTTCCTGACTAGTTTTAAACTACAGGAGTTAGTATGCTAATTGTACATTATGATATACATTCAGTCAATAAACATTTATTGATGCCTGTTCTTTACCCAGCCAGTGTGATAGATGTTGAGTAATAAAAAGATAACTGGGATTTGGTACTGACTCTCAAGCCATCTTAGTCTTGTGGGGATTACTTTCTCTCTCAGGACCTGTCACTTTGCCAGAAGAGAATCTGCCTGATTTTCTTGAAAGCTAAATATTCTTTTTCTGTGCTCTTATTGTGTATTCTAAGTATATATTTGCAAATTGTTAATATCTAGAGTTTTTTTGAACCTTAAATCATATCTAGTTTTGCTTGATTCATCAGTCCTTTAAACATTGCCAGATTTTCTCCTTTGTTAACATTATTTTATTGATAATTTCACTTTATTTGTGCCTTTAATTGTCAGTTTCATCAAGGCTAAGATTTTGAAATTGGAAAACAATCAAGTCTAGTCTCTTGCTAGTTGAAATCAAAAAGTATATATACCCAGTTGGTTTCTCTACCTCTTCCAAAAACTGTCCAAATATACCTTTAACATCTTTCTTTTTTTAAAATAACTAAATACTTCGAGCATTTATTCAATAATCAGCACCCTCCTGGTCTGGTTGATGGGGGGATATAATATAATGCAAGACAATCCTCACTGTACTTAACATCTGTCTTTATGTACAGCCTTTACTTTCATAGCTAAATGTTCCATTCTCATAGTTTCCCCCCCCCCCCCCCCCCCCCCATTCCCCAGTATCTCTTTAGATACCTAAGTAGTCTGTGGACGTAAACAACCCATGATCTTGTCTCTTACTCTGGTGCAAGACATTGAGGGGTAGACATAACAAATTGTTACCCATTTTCTTCATGAACTTTATGAAGTCCTTTATATTCATCAACTGAATTTTATTCTTCCTTTCCTTCTCTTGGCAACACATATCCCTATTGGTTTTGCTAGGTGCCCTCTTCCTTGCCAGCCATACTTTATCCGTGTCCAACAGAATGTTTCTCTCCTTTGAGCTTTACTAAAGACCAAAAAGGACGGTGCTGTTCATACCCAGGGTCTTAATTTCTTCACCACGAAAGTTGACGTTGTTCAGATTGGTCAGTCACTGACATCTTACAAATGGCTCAGAAATTCTATCCAGTTAAATGTTTTTGTGATGATCAAATAGCATAAATCATCAGATTCTGTTTTAAATTATGTTTAGGATTATGAACTTTTCTGGCAGTTGCAGCCAATTATTTCCCTATAATACTAGCCCTGTTTCCACCTTGGAGCATAGTGGGGTGTTTGTATTTGGTAAAGTCAAGAGTAATAATGATAGTGTGTGGTGTCTAGAGGTTGTCAGAATCCTACTGAGTTTCTTTTATATCTTTTCAAGTTTTCCTAAATATTTTGTCTGTTCAGACTACGTTTTGTGTGTGGAGATTGAGGGACAAATTATCTCTTGGAGTGGAATTCCTGTGTTGGGAGCCTCAACCAGGAAATGTGAGCTATACTAGATGCAGATAGCCTCATGATAGCGTTTATGATACGAACTTGTCTGTTCACATAATTTCTTGAGTAGGAACTGTTTTATCTTGGATAGTATAGCTAACTTTATATATAGCATAACTGCCTTAAATCTTTTTAGTAGGAAATAAATTATATAATGTGTATATATGGATTTATATATACATATACACTCATAGAAAAATCCTAACAGTAGGGGTCGTTTGCATACATTTTAACAGTGTTCAATGATTCTATTGTTTAAATCTCAGATCTCAGTAAAAAATTCTGAAGTTGCCTGCTGACACTTCCCTTTCATGGACAGACCACCAGGGTAAATTTCTTATTCTGCCAGGGTCCTAATTTGGCAGTTCAGTTAGTATGCCGTTTTTAGGCAGCTTGACAATTAACAATCATAACTGGAATTTACTAACATCGGAAGGAGAAAAAAAAAAGGCTCTGAGTGGTCTCTGGAAAGTACTGACTTAAGGTTACCTTTTTTTTTTTTTTGATAATGTGAGATTGTGTGCCCCCCACCCCTGCTGTTTTCCCCTGGCAGAAGACTGCTGCTTAAGATACCCTGGGAAGTACCACTGCCAGGTCAAGTTTTCCTGTATTTAAGGGTAGCCTGAAGATGACTTTCTTAGCTCTGCTGAGCAGAAATGGATTTTCCAAAGTTCTTTGGGCCCTTTCTGATTCACAGAGGATCTAACCAGAGTGTATTAGTCTCAGTTAACTTCAGTGTCAATTGGTTTGCTGCCCTGAGGTCCATAGTAGACTCAGAATTTCACCACTGATTGAGATGTTTAAGGGCCCTTTGAAAGAATAGTGCCGCTGATGATGGGAGTGAGGATTCATTAACTCCACACAAAGGACTTTCAGATTTTTTCCCAGCCAGGTTTTCCCCAGAATTATATTTGTCTACCCTCTTTAAAAAAAAAAAAAAAAAAAAAAAGCTCTTATTTTCTCCAGAATTTCCAGTTTGCTGTTTTGGCTGGTGGGTATGGATTTACTTTCTCTTTATAATTAAAGACGCTAATTTATTGAACCATGAAATCCATAATATATTGATTTAGGGACAAAAGTGAAGTTTTAGAATTGTAAAAATAGTTATATATTTTTTATTTCACACTCGACTGTTCTTTTTCCATGTGGCTTTACAGCTATTGGCCATTTTACAGTGTTAGTCACTAGGTTAACTTGCCATATTTCTGGTTCTGTATTAAGTCCTGCTGTTTACAGTGCTGTGGCATAAAGTTGGTTCTCAGCATTTGTCTGTAGAAGTAGAAGTCTTACTAAAGTCTTTTTCTTCCAAAGAGATTTTCCTTTCTCAAGAAGTTCCTGAGAAAATACTTGTTTGTCACTCTCTTTATTCACATTCTTGGATTGTTCAAATGGAAAAAAAAAGTGTTGGTGAAAAAGATTAGGGTCCTTTTCTGATGAATGTATGTACCTGCATTAAGAATGTAATCATTTGTTGGTTTTATGTAATTAATATACACAGATTAATTTAAAATCAGGAGAAAGAATTATCACATACATAGTAGGTAACATGCATGGATTTTACATTTTTTTCTAAATACCCTATTTTTTTGCAAAATGTAGAACCCAAAATGGTCATTTCTTAGACCAACTTTACCTCAGGCTTCGTTTTTGCTGTTTTGACTCTGGCCTTTAAGGCATAAATATTTATATCTTTTTATTAGTGGTAGTGAAACTGTGACACTAACCATTTCTATACACGACGGCAAAACAAGAAAAACTATAAAGATTAAGATGAAAGTAGTTGTGCGGTTGTTAGCTAGATCACAGCATTATAGGCAAAATAAAAATGTTCGTATCTGAGAATATTTTTTTTTTTTGCCATCTTTTCCCAAGGCCAGACCTTCTGGTAGAGCACAGTTAAAAGTAACATAATTCTGGGCCTTTGTAATCTGAGGGAAATAGCTCCAGTTGGCAGTCTTCTTGTTAATATATGAAGCAAGAATGTGGGAAATAGTTGGCAAAGAGTCTTTTCACCTAAAAAAAAAAAAAAAGAATATGAAAAGATATGACTGGATTATTCATTTAGCTCTCAAAATCTCAAAAAGATACAGTAAAATGCTGTATAACTGTACAAAACCAGAAGAACCTATAGAGAGGATTTGTGTGAAAACAGGTTTCAAGGATGAACTTTTATACACTGCTCACCAATTTGCTTAAGTTTTACCAACTATTCTTAAAATTGATACTGTTAAATATTTACGGACTTCTAGGAACCAGAGATGAGCAAATGTCCTAAAAATATTTTTGAGCTGATTCCCTCATAAGTAGCCCTGTATGCTCTTGAAAATTCTTACCCTTTCTCTAGCGATACTAAGGGAGGACTGAGTAGTGTTCTTAGGGAGACCAACTGCCCTGCTGTGCCTGGGACTGAGGCTGTGCCTGGGATGTGGGACTTTGAGTGCTAAACCCAGGAAAGCCCCAGGCACACCAAGGAGGCGCTGATGGCCCTAGGTGTTCTAGTGACTTACCCTCACCTTAAACATTGTAATAGTTGCGATTCAGCTCAGCTGCCCTATGGCCCATGTGTCCTCCAATCACTTATTACTGTTGATGGAATGTGAGATTTATACCAATAATAGCTAATAGCACCAACGTGGTAATGAGACCAACACAGTAATCCAGGGAAGGTAACTGGTGGTTTAATGAAACAGAAGAGGCAACTAAATATTGAAGTTCTTCAGAACCTGTGTGTATATGTAAGTACAGATCATGTCTTCCCGGAGTTAAATGTGATCTGAAATTTAAGTTTTCATGGTAAAAGAAAACTCAGTAGTGTGTGGATTTCTTCTCTCTTGAGGGAAAATATGGCCTTTGATGCTCTGTCCTCTACTACGTTCCGCAGACTCTCCTGCTCAAGAAGCCTGAGCGTGGCATTATATGTCTATGCTCAGTGAATGTTGTATTGAGATTACTAAATGCGTCAGCCAATGGCAGGTGAAGGAATTGGGTGTCCTGATCCAGACTGAGCAGCGCCCTCAGTTCTGATAGCCTCCTACCCCTCAGGTGCTTACCAGCTACACCACCAACCACGGGAGGTGAGATTTTTCTGAGATGGCATTAATTTTGTAATGCAATATGATGGATGCAGAGTCTGTTGTTGTTTCCCTGTGGTAGTCCTCAGACTGCATCCTCTGTGCACTGTGATGTAGATGGTAGATGTGTTCTTTGTAAGCTTTAATCCTATGATTGTCAAAATATGATGTGGTTCCATTTTTTTTTAAATCAATGAGCTGAGGCTTTATTTCAGCTGGTTTTCAAGTTAAAATTGTGAAATGCTGATTTCCTTCCCTCCACCCACACCAAATATTTTAGTCTATTTAAAGTACAAAAACAAAAAAATAGTTCTACTTAAGAAAACATTGCTTAAATGTCCTGTGATTTCTGGTCAAATTTTTATATATATTTGTGTGTGTCTGTATGTGCTTCACTTTTTACCTTGTTGGCTCTCTACCTGTGTTAACAGTACTGTCACCATTGAAAGGTGAACATTTTTCCTAGCATTAAAAAAAAAGCCATTTGAGTTGTTTACCATGTTATTACGGGACTAATTTTTAATTGTTTTCATTGATTTTGATTTAAACTGATCTTTTTTTAGAGGGGATTCTATTTTGCTGACCATACTCTAAATTGTACAAAAACCAAAAAAAATTGTTGCGTGTATTTTCACATAATGGAATTATGCTATCAAGAGTGCATCTTTTTATTTTTTAAGCTTGGTGTTGTATGAGAAGTCTATTCCCACTCGCCTGGCAGACAGATACACACTGCTTAGTATACACATAAAACACGCACCTCACAGTGCTAGTAGGTTAGGCATTTTAGTTTACTTCAGAGCTTTCCTGTACCAAATTAGTGATCTAATACACATGATCTGTGCTATAGACAGACTAGAAAGTGAAATTCACATTTACTCTCAAAATGTACTCTTAACCAAAAAAGCAAATGGTATGTTTTTAAAGACTTTATTGAAAAATAATACATAAGACATACTCATAATTAGTTATATCATTGTCATGAAATAATTGAAAAACTTTTTAGATCAACTGGACTCTTCTTTGTGCCTTGCAAGAGCTCAGTTCCTAGGATGGATCGATAAGACACCTACTTTAGGATGCAACAAAAGGGACCTCAAAAGCTGAAATACACTATGCTAATTGGCATTGAACCAGCCCAGGGACTAGCTTGATTTCCTTAAAAATTTTGTATTGGTAGGAAACCTACTTAAACAAATCCTACTTAAATTGCTACACCATAAAGCTCTATAAACAATGTGAAAGCAACCTCCCAACATTGAACTACAGCATCACTTCAGTTGACAGATGACTAGAAGAGATCCTTTTCCACTGTCCCTTCACCCTGGAAGCATCCCTACTCGTGACCCTGCTGGTAGTGACGCTGCTTATCTGCACCAGGAGATTTTCCTAACAAGCCCAGTGTCCATAATTGTGCATATTCAAGGGGCTGAAGAGAGAAGTATTGTTTGTGTGTTTGGGCTTTCTCTCCACTTGGCAAATCCTTTTTTCCCTCTTGCTTCAAAATAGATTGAAAGCCCTAGTGTGGGAAGCACACCTATTAATATCAAACAAATGTACTCCAGCGCCCTCATTCTCAGCACCAGGTGTGCCCGAGAACTAGGGTGAAGACTGTGTTCATCCGCTGCCCAAGAATATATTTGCACCATGCAGTTATCCAGCTTCTTTTTAACAGACTCATATCCTCTTCATCAAAATAATATGAGATGAACCCAACCTAAAAATTAAGTTTGCAAATGTAGGAATCCAAAAGAAAAAGCCAAAAGCATACGTTCAAGCTATTTTCTGCTACAATGAACAGATATGGAAATACTTGTAGAATTGATCTGGTGCTAGTTTGCATGTAGACTTATAATAATTGCATTCTTAAAGTCGACCGCATTAACTGAGGGCAAGAACATTGAACCAGACTTAAGGGTAGCAAGTTCTGTGATAAGCCAACATCAGACTACATGGTCTTTAGGAAGCTGTGACAGAGTAGAATGTGTTACTTGTGCTCCAGTCCAAACTACATGACCTTATTGTTGGTTACAGGATAAAAGGAGTTTGAGATGGGCACTTGCCATAGTTTTTACAATCATCAGTTGTTTTGTTGGCTGCCTCTGCACCTACCTTAATGCTGTGCGGCAATCAATTTGTTTAAAAAGTTTAAAAAGTAGTTTAGGAAAGTGATGAGGTCCTAGAGGAAGGAGAAGTTGCTTCAGAATGGTGTGGTGCAGGACGAGGAAGGACAAGATGCAATTTAAGCACACTGTTCAAGGATGCATTGAATTTGGGTAGATGGAGAGGACCTTTGGGGCCAGTCGAAATGAGATCTTGGAACAGAACTTGTGGATCTGAATATGCATGAAAGCTGGACAACTTTACTGAGCTGCTATGTATGGTGAGCAGAAAACTGACAACCACAGCTAGGTAGGTGCTACTGTGAAGCCCACATCCAATAATAGAACCTAGATAACCAGGAGGAAAAGCCGTAGATAACTCTACACCTTGGGTGTTGTAATCTACGTAGAGATTGTGCTGCTGAGCTGGCTGGCTGGGGCAGAGGACATGAGGACACCAGCCATGACACCAGCTGAGGATGGACTGCTTATGTGGGGGAAGGGGGCAGTTTAAACACGTACGTATACGTGTGTGTATTAAGTGAGATTTACAGCTGGAGACTGTTAATCTAGAGAACCCTCTGAAATTTTATGCAGAATTTTGTGGTACAGGTAGACTTTTATGGTGAGAAGTAGCAATCATCAGAGGCCTTAACCACTGCCCGACAGCGTTTCCATTGAGACTACCCATCTTGAACTTAAGCTAGAATTAACTCTGATTTAAAATCTTTAAGGTTTTTTTTATGAGAGATCTTATCTCTAAGCTATATTAACTTGTTATCGGCAGTATTTGGTCACACTTTTAAATATAAATGCCATGTAAATAAGATGTTAATATAACTGATGACCCACTTTTAAATGGTTGTTTGCAGTTTTTAAGTATGTTTGGGCTACAGTGGGAAAAAAAAGATTTGCACAAGCCTAGCTTAACATCTGGAATAAAAGTATTCTAGGTTGCCTTTTTATATTGAAAATATTTTTATATTGAAAAAAAACAGATGAGTGTCTTTGTTTTACCCAAGAACCACAAGCTACTTCGTTCCAACTTTTAAATCAAGATCTTGAATAATAGCGTGTGGTATCACCACATTTTAAAAACGTACTTGGTCAATCACAAACACATTTTCTAAGGAATTGAATTTTATAGAGATAATTGAATGCTTTCATCTGTAACAGAATTAGTGGCCTGCAAACCACTGTGGTTTCTTGCTTTGCTCTGAAGTTGGTAAAGGGGGGATTTTCTGCTCCAAGGTACATGCATAAAGGAAGTACGATACAAAGTGAAATTCAGTTTTTAAATTCTAAAGCAACAACCACTGACAAAATGTTATCCCCTAAAAGTTTAACTACTTTTTAAGTAAACAATTGTTTTCCTATCTTTTATCATTCCAGTATCTAGGTGCTTACATTTAACATAAGTATAAAATCAAATATGTTAATAAAATCAAGCTAGATTTGGTAAACTAGGTTTGGAGTAAAGTTTCTAGTAATGTCTGTATAAAATCTTATATGGGGTGATTTTCATTAACCAAAATGTTGCTTAATTCTCTGTGTTCTGCTTCCCCCTATTTCCAGCCTACCCCTATAACCTCTTGCAATTAAAGTAACCCTTAGAAAACTGCCTTATCTTAGAATATTTAATTGATTTGTTTCTATGTTTTTTAAGAGCGGAAATCACAAAAGAGAGAGGTGTCTAAGTCTGGTTTGTTATTACATTCTTCAGAAGATCACCTTTAAGATGGGTGCATATTTTGTGTATCCTCTCTTAATTTGTTTCCATGGGTGTACTTTTATTCTATTGAGTAGTGACACCAAGGAATAACTAATCTTCAGATTTACAATTTACATAATTAGTGACTGGCTGAAGAAGCAGATTGAACATAAAATCTAAGATAAAACTGAGAAATGGTGGAAGATTTATATAGTTTAGTCTCTTTGGTTGTCTGGCTGTTTCTGAACTGGGCATAGCAATGTCTTAAAGGACATTTAAGCAACAAGAATGCTAGGGGTGGAGTGCTTGAAGAAAAGATCCCTGCAGTGATCAGCTACTTCAGTTTTCCTGGATAATGAAATAAAACTCCATTGCCTTCTTTAAACAAACTTCTTCTGTCTTTAATGACTTTGGACAGGATGACATTCTGCTAGTTTTAAGCCTTGGTTATCATTTCTGATGTAATGGAGAATACAACTGAACTCAGAGTCAGATCTTTGGTTTGGCCCCTGACTGCCAATTTATGGTGACTTTAGATAATTTCAACAGTCGGCTTTGAGTTCCTCATTTCCTCCAATTCCCCAAAATGAGGAAGTTGCTTTTCAGGGTGGTTATGAGGATTAAATGAGAGCACTTCACACTGGGTAGGAGGTCAGTGCTGAAGGACTGAATCCACAGTCTAATCCACAGTCAGGAGGTGGTGACAGCGGAGAAGGTCTTTGTTACCAAACCTGCCTCAGAAAACTGCGAGAGATACCACACAGAGATGTCAAGTAAATGAAAACCTGTGGGAGCAATTATCCATTGCCACAGAAGTAATGCGCAACAACCATAAAAGCCCAGTGGTATGCAGTTACAAACATTCATTTAGTTTACGAGTTAGGTCAGTGATTTAGATGGGGCGTCTCTGGGTAGTTCTAGTTTTGCCTGGCTCGCTGGGGAGGTGTCCTTGACTCAGCCCTTTTCTGTGTCTCTTCCTCCTACAGCTACCCCAGGCATGTTTTCATGAGGTGGTAGGAGGGAAGGGCAACTGAACCCAGTCCCACAAGCCCCTTTCAAGTGTGCACCCTCCCTGCGGGCTGACCGGCATTCTCCAGAAGAAAGCCCCAGGCAAAGCTCAGAGTGGAAAGGCATCACACAGTGAAAAGGCAAAGAAGGAGGGTATCAGGAGGGTGAAGAATTGGGGCCCTAAAGGCAATCAATCCACCATGCCCGCGCTTTGTGCTGTCTGACTGTTGTACTTATTTACCAATAAAGAGTGGGAAATGTGGGGAAGTTGAGGACATCCAGCTGGGATCTGTTTGGTTCAAGTGTTTTCAATCTATGGAGAATTAAGTAGCAGCCTCTTCTAACATACACCATTGAAGGTGAGTTAAAACTGAAGCAATGGAGGGCTTCCCTGGTGGCGCAGTGGTTAAGAATCCGCCTGCCAATGCAGGAGACATGGGTTCGATCCCTGATCCAGGGAGATCCCACATGCCGTGGAGCAGCTAAGCCTGTGTGTCACAATTACTGAGCCTGTGCTCTAGAGCCCACAAGCCACAACTACTGAGCTCATACACTGCAACTACTGAAGCCTGAGTAGCTAGAGCCCGTGCTCTGCGAGAAGCCACCGCAATGAGAAACCCATGCACCGTAATGAAGAGTAGCACCCACTTGCCACAACTAGAGAGCCCGTGGGCAGCAACAAAGACCCAATGTAGCCAAAAATAAAATAATAAAATCTTTAAAAAAAAAAACAACCCAAAGCAATGTATTTTCTGTCTACTCTAGGTTCTTCCTTCTGGTTGCCCCCGGCCGTTATCACAGGACCGGAATTAGCACCCTCTAAACTTCGAGACTGGCTTGTATAGAACTAGGAGATTCCACCTCACAAATGAGGTAAAAGGAAGCCTTCAATTCAGAGAAAACTATTCTCTTAATGATGAACTTTACATTCATTAATGCCACTTTCCAAAACCTTTCTGGGACTTCTTATATGCAAAGAAGCTGTATGCTTACTGTACCTTACGCTGGCCCTTTCTGGAGGCCTGGAGTGCTTTAGGGAAACTTCACCAATGATAATGATGGATCACGGTATGTTGTAACTCTGACACACGTTTTAAAAAAGGAAACACCACAATTATCTGTGTCCTGTTTCCTTATTACAAGTATCAAAATTGTGTGGAGGCTCTGAGTCTCTGCTGTTGAGGAAGTTGGGAAGTGAGCGTTTCTTTGGTGACACGGCTGAGCTTTCCACGGTAGCCCTGGAAAGTGGTATTGACTTCAGCCTTCAACTTTTGTGTCCTGTGTTTCCTTAGCACATTTTTCAGAGAACTGAGTATATTTCTCCTCAAATATGTTTAAATGAGTTCCCTTTCCCCATATTCCTCTTTAATGGTCACACAACTTTTGATTATCACATTCATATAATTACACAAAAATATTTCATGATCTTTTACTGGAGGCACAAGGGATGAAACTCTGTATTTAACTTTATAATACACCCATTATTTTTGTAAAATACAGAAGCACCAGCAAAAAAAAAAAAATCACCCAGATTACAACAACCAGAGAAAACCACTGTTTGGTGTAATTTTTTCCTCTCCTTACTTTGGATGTATATGCATTTATTTTATTTTATTTATTTATTGGCTGTGTTGGGTCTTTGTCATTGCTGTACATGGGCTTTCTCTAGTTGCTGCAAGTGGGGGCTACTCTTCATTGCAGTGCATGGGCTTCTCGTTGCTGTGGCTTCTCTTGCTGTGGAGCACAGGCTCTAGGCATGTGGGCTTCAGTAGCTGTGGCATGTGAGCTCAGTAGTTGTGGCTTGTGGGCTCTAGAGCGCAGGCTCAATAGTTGTGGCGCACGGGCTTAGCGGTCCCGCAGCATGTGGGATCTTCCCAGACCAGGGCTCGAACCCGTGTCTCCTGCATTGGCAGGCGGATTCTTAACCACTGTGCCACCAGGGAAGTCCTAGATGTATATGTATTTTTAACGGGAAATGTTTGAAGCTTCTCCAGCAGCACATTCAGTTAGTGAAAGCTATTACAAATCATAAGAAAAATCTCTAAAATGCATTAAGCCATTCAACAAGCCATAATGGACAAGTTTTTTTTTTTTTACTCACTTTGAGCAACACAAAAATTTGGTGTTTGAGATTAGATATAAAGATTTTAGACATTCTTTTCATGCATGATTTTTTATGTGCCTTAAATGGACTATATACTCTGATTAGTGTACTTGGAACCAAACTTTTCTTTGTCATGTCTGTTGCAAGTGTCCTAAAATAAAAGTGCATTGGAACCAAAGAATTTGATTGATCACCTAGTATTGTGTTTGGATATAATGAGCATAGCAAATATATTGGACATACATAGTACTAAACATGCCAAGCTAATCAATTAGTTACATTAAACCATTTGTGATTACTTCATTGTTCATGTTTTGGTAAATTGTTTAGGCAGTTATTAGATGAAGTTCTGTCTTTTCTTATTTTCCAACTTGTAAATGTATTATTGAAAAGTATTATACATTTTACATATAATCCAAAAATGTCATAATGTGCTTTGGTATTTTTTTTAAAGCTACACAGTTATGTAAGAACATTTTTTCATGAAAACCAAAATTTCTGAACAATACATAGACATAATTAAAAAAAAAAAAAAAAAAGAATTTCCTTCCATTCCAATCCACTTCCACAGCCCTCCCTGAAGAAAACCATTGGGTATTTTTGCCTCTGCTAAAAGTGGACTGGGAGTTAAAATTTGCAAGGAAAGTTGATCTTATCTCCAGGTTCTGAGAGTCCCCCATGGTGAGAATGTATCTTTATCGTCCCTTAGGTGACCCCCCTGCTAGTCCCACAGTGACTCTCCAGAGCTCGAATTCTCCTCACCAGCAGATCCCCCTCCTCCCCTCCTCAGCCCGGAGCCAGAGGAAAAGTCTTGCGTCAGAACTAAGCAATGGGTTATAAGCCCAGCTGGTTCTGCGTGGCTTCTCTAGAAGGCTTCCAATCAGTTATTCCTTCTCAGATTGTCAATTCTCAGTTGCCACTTGCCCCTTCCTGCAGCCTATACATCCTCAGTAACTCCCACTTTAAAAGACAACAGGAAAATGAAGACAAAGTTCTTTGCAACCCCATAAGGAGGCCTGCTGTTCACAGCCAAGCATGTTGAGACCAGTTTGTACCAGTCATCTCGGTTTTCTGTCCTAATCCCCTTACTCGCTGAAGTCACCTCTCCAATCTCTGCACTTGCTCTTGGATGCAGCGTTTGTCTTTTCCCTCAGACTGGGAGGAAGCTATATGCTGTCCAAGGCTAATTCTTGTACCAGTGCTTAGATAACTGGTTTCCAAAATGGAGTCACAAGGAGAGCTTTTAAAATGCATCTTCCCTGGCTTCCCCTGAGGGATTTAGCAGGTCGGGAAGAGAGCAGTGGGAGCTGCATTTTTAGAAAGCCCAAAGCGATGGTCAGCCAGCAACCCCCTGCTTTAGACCGCATTTCCCTGTGGGCTTTCAGACCTTGTCCCGTTGATGCTCTTCCCTTTTCCCACCTCCCACACATTGCAATTCAGACTGTGCAAAAGAAAGTTGCACTTTCTTCATTTCATATCAATAATTTAAAATTCCTCGTGAGCCCCATCTGGCTTTATTTAGGAGGGTGTGGGAGGCGGTAGATGACCTTAAACTTGCCAATCAAAGATAACTCATTCTCTTATTGCAACAGTTTGTCTTGGGCTTCAGATTGCCTCTTTGGAATAAATGCTCAGCTTTTCAAAGTGTCTTCCAATCTTCCTCCCCAAGATGGCTGTAGTGGGTGGGGGAATAGAAGTCACCTCTGGGTGACAGGGGAAGTGGTTCTCCAGTGGATGTGCTCAGGTCCTTGGACAGTCTTGCTCCTGGTGTTCCATCCTGCTGTCTCTGTTCAGTGGCTGCTGTCCTTACTGAATCTTACTGACTCCTTGACTTTTGTTTATATGTCAGCATGTCCCACTGCTGACCACAGCTCTGCCATTGCCCTTGGTTTCAAGATCTCCACTTTCAACAGCCTTCATTTTCCAACTTTAGGATTCTTTATCTGCTTGACTTTTGAGAAAGGAGGAGGTTGGAATGTTGGGATATCCTGAGCATCTTACTCAAGCTTTGAGAAGCCAACAGAGTATTCTCAGACTAGCTGGTCCGCTCCCTCTACCAGCCCTGAGCTAGTACCCCCAAGCTGTATTGCATATGCCTCTGAGCCACAAGAAGGACTTCTCTGAGTGGCTTGCAGTCTTCCCCAGGCTATGCCTAGGAAAGTGGTCCATTTACCCATCATGCAATTTCTGTCTCACTCTCCATCCCCATCCTGCCCTCTCCACACTAGAGTTTTGACCCTGAGAGGAAAGAGAGTGAAGTCACAGGTGTTCTTACTTCTTTACAACCTACTCTTCTTTCTGAATCCTTTTCTCTCCCTGCCCTAGGAGTCATTCCTCGTTCTCCCGAATGAAACGACTCTTCTTACCTCATAAACTAAGTTCCCTCTATCTACAGCTTAGGGTAATACTCACGTTCAGTCCAAGCTTTGCTTTCGGTATGAGAATGGAGCTCTTAGAATTTAGAACTCCCTTTTCATTCTCAATAAAACCCGACTCCCAAGACTCCTTATCTTCATCCTAGAGATGCCAAAGAATAATAAACTAATAAAGACTAAAGGTCATAGCTGAGTAGTGACTAAGCTATTACTCTAGTACATAGACTTTTCTGTCCTGCCATTATTAAACATCATGGCCTAGGTTTATTGGAAAGACTGCAGGAGGAATTCTGTACAAGGAAGATGGAATGTTTAATATTATCAAAGTATTGGCTCTACATAGACATTCTTACCCCAGACTTGCTCTTTCTGGCTTCAAGGTTTGCCTGTTCTTGTCCTAGTACCTTGAATGTCCTCTCTTCAGCCTAATATAACATCCCTCAAAGCCCGGTGCAGATATCACCTCCACCAAGGACCTCTTTATTCTCTCCAAACTTTGTCCCTTCTGAGCATTTCCTTTGTCATTTGTGCCTACTGGTGGGAGAGCATTTATCATGTTATAATTAGGCCTATGTGCACTTAACTTCCTTGCTAAATCATGGGCTCCTTTCTGCCTTGGAAAGCTCTCCAGCCTTCGCTCTGCACTTCCAAATTTATCCATGCTTCTTGACCCAGTTTGAATTTGATCTCCTCTGCAAAACCTTCCCTAACCACCGCTATTGAAAATTCCCTTCCCCCGTAGCGATAACTGGCTGCAGCACTTGGAAGCTCATGAGATGCATACACACAAAATCTTATATGGGAGCACGGGAGACAGTGCCATGAGCACTCGTGAAAGAGACCTCGACAGCCAGTTTGTAAGTACCGGGGCCTTCAGAAAGAGTGGTTTAGATTTGATCAGCACCACATAGGCTATACGCTCCTTGAGGTCAGAGGCTAAAATCAGTTTTTCCCAAACATTTTTTTTTCCTATATGCTACGTCTTTGTAACCACGTCAACATTTCCAGCAGTGCCTTATGCAAAGCGGGCATGCAATACACGTATCTTGATGGACTGACAGGTGCTCAGAAACCCTCTCCTGATTGATCCTCTTGTGATGTCTTCCTTTCCTGAGAGCTCATTAATTTTTAAGTTGTTTTCCTTGAAATGCTCGGTTTGCTTCTTTCCTCCGTCCACATTTTTTTTTGCCTTCCACGGGGTCGCATCTTGATCAGTGGCTCATTTTCTCTTTTGTGATCACAGGTTTTGGCAAACATTGAAATAAGTGTGAGCTCTGGATGGAGGCAGGGGGAGACGTGGGATTGGGGACCAACCCATTCCAGCTCATAGAAGGAAATGGTACCTGGAAGTGCTAAAGCACATCTGGGTTTCAGGGGTAGCTTTTTTCAAAGCAGCAGAACCTTGTGGTTCTCATTCTGTCCCTGGAAGCCAAGGGGACTTGGCTTAGTGCCTACCTTCCATTTGGTGCTGGGGGCTCGGAGTTAGACTAGTCTCAGCTGAAGCTGTGGCTACTGCAGTGTGGTCCTAATGAACACCCCGTGGCACTCCAGTCCTTGGGGGCTGTGGTGCTCATTCCAACAGAAAAACTCTACGTCAATAATTATGTCTTTAGAGAACCAGACAGGCGCAGAGATTATTTTGACACGACAAAACCAGGATTGGCAGCACGCCCCGCGCCCCCACTCGAGGGAGTGAGGAGCGTGCTGGATCCAGAAGACGGTGCAAGGGCGTGAGGGTTCAGCCACAGCTGCGCCTGCAGATGCGTGGAACCCAATGTGTTGGTTGAGCAACCAGTCTTTTTAAATACTGATTTTGTGCCTCGCACTGTGGGTACTGTAGGAGAAACACCACCTATTCGGGAGAACGTTGATATGCTGTCACGGGTGGAACCAGTTCCGACTATAAGGCAGTATGGAATCAAATCAAAAGCACAGTCTGGCACAAAGTGCCACAGGGTCCCTGAGGGAGCAATGAGGGTGGGCCAAGATGGGGAGGGGAGGATGGGTAGCATTTGACTTTGAGAACATAGCCTGAGCAGAAGCACCTTGGGGATGGTGAGCGTGGAGGAATGGAGGTACAGGAGACGCGTGGTGGAGAAGAGGAGTGGGCAAGGGGAAAGTCCAGGAGGGTCTAGAACAGGGAAGTGACTTGATTGGTGGCCATTTAGTTTATTTTCAAAAGTGTACAATTTGGAATTTGCTTGGTTCCTAGAATTCCTTGATCAGGTTACTTCTTCCTAGGATGAGAAGCCAGTACACAGGGCCCGAGTACCTGGCTGGGGCATTTGGCAGTGACCAAGCTCAGATGAACCCTCTAGGCAGCCAGGATGGTAGGAGCCCTCTGACTTCATGTCTGCAAGGGTATGTGTTTCCACTATGTAATTACCAGCGTTTAACAGACTTTTATCAGCCCTCTTGAGGATGGCTTTTGGCAAATGGGGTAGAAATCTATCATGCATTTAAATGATCTGACTCACAGACATAGAGAACAGATTTGTGGTTACCAAGGGAGAGGGGCAGTGGGGGAGGGATGGACTGGGAGTTTGGGTTAGTAGATACAAACTATTACATATAGAATGGATAAACAACAAGGTCCTACTGTACAGCACAGGGAACTATATTCAACATCCTGGGTTAAACCGTAATGGAAAAGAATATAAAAAAGAATGCGTATATGTGTATAGCTGAGTCACTTTGCTGTACAGCAGAAATTAACACAACATTGTAAATCAACTATACTTCAATTAAAAAAAAATAAAAAATTATACCCACTCTCCTCTTTATAAGGTTTTCTGTAGCAACTTCATTCCACTCCATATCCAAGTATGTCTCAGACAAGGAAGCAAAAGGAAGTAGATAGTTTGTTCTTTTGGGTCAAGAATTAAGAAGAAATCTCCATCCAAATAACAGGTATGTGGTGGGAAAAAATGACAGACAAGGCTGAACATTGGATGTCATCCAACAAAGCTCTTAAAAGATTGGAGTCAGTGCCCCATTTTTGAGCTCTAACCTAGACCTGGAGGTCTGGAAGACCTGGCTCGGACTCAAGAGTGCTTAATTGTCTTTCTGGTTCTGGGTCCTTTTTAGCCCCCTGGGAAGAGGGGCCGGGGTGGGCTGTTCTTCATGAGAGCACGTATCTAGACTGGCTGGTCTACCTGAAAATCCCCTGTGGGTTTCCTTAACCTCTTCCTGGTTCAGTTTCCAGATTGAAGTGTCCCTCCCATCCCCATCCCCACCCCCACCCCCCTCCCCCCGCCCCTGCCTGTTTCTGGCCTAGAAAACTGACATTGCTTTACCACCAACCGACATCTGCCTTATGCTTTAGGGAACTGAATAAAAGGAAGGGGTGGGGGTGACTAGAGAAGCTTCAGGCCTGGCTTGTAGTGTAGAGACTGCCTGTTTCCATGGCAGCACAGAGCTTCTCCCTCCCCCGACCACCAAGATGCTGGAGGACAGACTTGTTCCTGTGATACTGTTGTTGAGAACTTTACTGAGAATTCTTCCTTGAGCTCTGCCTGTGACACCTTTAGTAGTTCTTTATGATGGTGAGGTCAGCAGGCAAATTGTTGGAAACAGCCCAAATTACTTGGTTGATTACCATATAAGGGGCTGTTGAACAATAAAGGTAGAACTGAAGCAATGGAAGTGCTTTTCTCTGTCTTTTGTAAATTAACTCTGATATAAATTCTTAAAATCCAGAAATATTTCCAGCAAAGCAAGGCTCACAAAGGCATATAGATAGCCTTAGGTGTAGCCAGTGTGCCAAGCACTGTGCCAAGGGCTCAACGTACATTATCTCTCTTAATCCTTACAACACTTCTAGTAATGTCCCCATTTCACAGATGGCACAACTGAAGCACACACAGATCAGTGTCTTACTCAGGCCACTCAGCCGGTGAGTGATGGGTGGGATTTGAATCCAGGCCTCTGCGGGCAGAGCCTGAGATCTTAACCCAGATGCTGAGTTGCCTCTCTACTTTGAAGGGCATCTCTCATTCCAACATAACAGATCCACAGATTTAAGAATTGTTATGTTATAGTAGTCCTCCCTTTTCTGCAGTTTTGTTTACTAGGTTTCAATTAACCGTGTCAACTGTGGTCCAAAAATATTAAATGGAAAATTCCAGAAATAAGCAATTCATAAGTTTTAAAGTGTGCCTGTTCTGAGTAGCTTGATGAAATCTTGCACCATCCAGCTCCATCCTACCCGGGATATTCAGTGTATCCCATTGTTTAGTCACTTAGTAGCTGGTTAGGTTATCAGATCAATTGTTGCAGTATCACAGGGCTTGTGTTTAAATAACACTTATTTTACTTAATGGCCCCAAAGCACGAGTAGTGATGCTAGCAATTCTCTTACTGTGCCTAATTTATAAGTGAAACTTTATCATGGGTGTGTTCGTATAGGAAAAAAATATAGCGTATGTAGGGTTCAGTACTATCTGTTGTCCCAGGCATCCACTGGGGTTCTTCGAATGTATCCCCTGTGGATAAGGGGGAACTACTGTATTTTATAGTCACATTTCCAGTTCTCCATGAGGGCATGGGCTCTGTCTTCTAATCTACGTCTCTATAGAACTGTGTACTCAAATGTAAAGGGTGACTGTAGCACGTATTGTTCTTCCTTTCCTGGCGAGGAAACAGAAGCTCAGCTTGGCTAACTCACCCAAGGTCGCTTACTTTTAAGTGGCAGACCTGGGATTTGAACCAGAAGCTGCCTGGCTCTGCTTAGCCTCTTCACCACCATCTGTGGTCGTTTGGTTCCTGTTTGCCATGGGAAAGCAGGAGGATCAGAAGCTGAGTTTTCCCAGCCATCCTCCTGTAGCACCCCCTTCCCCCATCTCCTTAGGTATGTCTACTGCTCTGCTGAGCCTTCTCCTGTTCCGTGGTTTCATCTCCCTCGAGGAGGGTGTGGTAAGTGGTGATCAGAGCAGCCTTCAGGTTAGGGTGGAGGGGACATGGTTTTTACAGAGGAATAAGGAGCAATGCTTTCTTGTCTTTTTGGACAGAAGAGCCCTTTGGGGTCTTTGTTGCTCTTTCATGTCTTCAGGGCACTGTCTCTGTGAGTCTTAGATTCTCTTCCTGGGCTGTAACTGATAGGAGAGGACCACTGTGGGTAACAGAATGATTGTAAAAGCGCTTCACAAACTAGAGAGGGGCTGTACAGTTTTAAGATGTAGATAATGTTATTCATTCATTTATTTGTTCATTCATCCATTTATTTTTCCTGATTGAGCCCTCTTGCCATTACCTCTTCTGAGTGTGCTATAGGCACGGATTTATTCAGTGAAAACCAGAGAGTGGTATATGAGGCGAGGTATCCCGGATGCATCGTGAGGCCTGGACGGAAATGTCGCATTAGTGCACCAGGTTATTTGTGATTTTGTACAGCATGTGGAACCATGCATTGACTATGATAAGCCCATTAAACATATCAGGGAATGGCACTGAGTATAGTGTGTGTTGAATTATCAGTAAAGCATTTATGATATTTAGTTGCCTATGTCACTTTGTGGTCACCCTGGGTGAAGCTCTGAACAGGGGAAACTGGCATCAGCGCCCAGAGCCAGGTTCCTGTGAGCACACGGCGGTTATTTTCATCTTGACATCTGTGGCTTCCTACTTGCCTACACTGAAGCCTGTCCACTCTGTTTTCTTCATAGTTGTGTGTGGTGTCATGGGGCCAAAGTGCTGTCCATGTATGAGCAAGACAGAGTCTATACAGGAAGGCATCCAGAGCACAAAATTGTACCCAAGCCATAGACCCCTCAAGCCCAGCCATGATCCAGGAAAAGAATGGAGAGATGTAGTGTTCAGTATCTTTGGAATTAGGTGAAAGCCTATCCCAGAAAAACACCCCAGTCTGCCTGCCAAGGGACTGTCATTCCCATAATGAGTCATTCTCGTTAGTGGCTCCCAGAGTCTCTGGCTCACATACAGATATTTAGGAACCAGGGCAGGATTAACGCATTGACTTCTTAGTTTGAATGTTAGAATAAGAGTGAGTAGAATGGGGAGTGTAAAGCCAGCACAGGGTTTGGGGGCTGGGCCCTGTTCTGGGCACATGAAGGGGCCAGAGTGGCGTGGTAGGGAGTACCCCAGTCCTGTGCTCAGTGGATCTGAACAGAAGCAGCCTGAAATGCCTGCCCTTTAGGCCTCTCATCCCCAGCAGTGATGAAAAAAACAACCTGTTATCAATGGCAGGTAGAATTGTTATTCATTAGATACGTTAGCCAAAATGACTCAAAGGGGTGGGAAGATAGGATGGGCAAGTCTTGAGCCTGATGGGTGGAAGAGGAGGCTGCTGGGTGTGTGGGAGAGAAGCCAGGGTTCTGAAGGGTCATCCTGGGAGGGAAACTGCGGTGGTGGTCCTTGAAAGAGCTTAGCCCCCTGCGAGTGTGCACATGCGTGTGTGTAGCGGGGGGTTCTCAGGGAGAGTGGGAGGGGGAGGATAACTGAGTTCCAAGGCAGGGGTGGCAGCAGGCAAGAAGGAAGGAAGGCTAAAGAGAGAAAAGAGCCCAGAAGCCACAGAACCTGTACTGCTGCCGCCTGTGGCTTCACAGGTAGGGCGTGGAAAATGTGGTGGCTTGGAGAGGGGGCAGGAGGCAGTGGGGTTTGGTTTCAAGACTCCAATAATTAGAAATGAGTCAGCACTGGGTTGGGACTCAAAAGACCTAAGATCTCATATCTACTCATCACCAATGAGCTGTGTGGTCTGGGCAAGACCCTTCTCTTCTCTGGGACTGACAAGGGGATTTTATTGGGATGATTTCTTCTTTAGAAACATCCTCTGAGAGACAGTAACATATAAACGTTCTGGAGATGGGGCTCCAACGGCCGTGGTCGATGCACCAGCTCCCCCACTGCCACCTGGGCTCAGGCACCACCAGTTCTCTGTGAAGGACCACAAGGCCCCCCGCCCCGCACTGGTCACTCGGTTTCTGTTCTTTTCCACATAGAAGCCAGAGTGGTCTTCTTATCTTCATTTTCTTTTTGAATAGGAAATAGATTGAGATAGTATAATATTGAAAAAGGCTAACTGGGTGGACGTTGAAGTTACTCTCTTTTTCCTAGAGGTAATCAGTGTTACCAGCTTCTTTAATATCCTTCTAAGATATAGTTCATGACCACCTATCGTTCCCATTTTAACTGTAAATATACTAGATCCACTGTTCTGTAACTTAATCTTTTTTTTAATAAATTTGTTTATTTTATTTTTTATTTATTGGCTACATTGGGTGTTTGTTGCTGCACGCAGGCTTCCTGTAGTTGCGGAGAGTGGGGTCCACTCTTCTTTGTGGTGAGTGGGCTTCTTATTGCAGTAGCTTCTCTTGTTGGGGAGCACAGGCCCTAGGCACGCGAGCTTCAGTAGTTGTGGCACATGGGCTCAATAGTTGTGGCCTGCGGGCTCTAGAGCACAGGCTTAGTAGTTGTGGTGCACGGGCTTAGTTGCTCCATGGCATATGGGATCTTCCCAGATCAGGGCTCGAACCCGTGTCCCCTGCATTGGCAGGTGGATTCTTAACCACTGCGCCACCAGGGAAGCCCCCTGTAACTTAATCTTATCACTTATTATTTCTTGGAAATTATTCCATATCAGTCAGTAAAGAATACCGGCATTTCTTTTTTCACAACTGCATAATATTCCACTGTGTGGATACACTGCAATGTATTTAATGCCTGCTGCTGGGCATTTAGATTTTTGCCTGTGTTTTACTATAATATACTATGTTGCAATGAGTAACATTGAACTTATGAACAAATACAAGTCTATCCGTAGGAGAAATGCTCAATGGTAGACTTGCTGAATCAAAGTCCATTTGCAGTTTTGAGTTATTGCAGTTACCGTCTATAAATTTTTATCAGTGTATACTACCACTAGTTATGAATGAGAATGCTCCTTTTGCTACATACCCTCATCAACCCAATGCATTAATGAAACTTGTTCAACCTTTTCCATCTGACAAGTGAAAAATGGTAAGAGGACTTGATCTTTTAAAAAGGTAGATCAGATGATGTCCCTTCTCTGCTTAAGACTATCACTGTCTTCTCATCGTTCTTAGGATCCAACTCCTGGAGCACAGTCCTGTAGGCACTCAAGATCTAACCCTGCTACTTCCCCAACTTTGTCCCCTGCCTCTCTCCTCCTATTCACTCTGCTCTAGTCTTCCATGCCCTCTCGTTTTTTTCTCAAATACACCAGGTTTGGCCTATCTCCAGGGATTTACATTTGTATATTCTTATGCTGACCATGTTCTTCCTTGTCCTTAGAGTTGCTAGTTCACTTTTCTTACATTGTTTCAGTCTCTGTCCAAAACTTATCACCTCAGACTGCTAAGAAGCCAGCACTAACCTCAGCCCCTAGAATCATCCTCACCCAGAGAGGCTCTTGCTTACAGTGAGTACCAGCCAATAAATGCAGAAAATCACCATTATGTAACCATCAGAGTAATGACTAACTCATAAGAATCATCAACGAACACTAAAACCATTGGGTGAAAGTTAATCAGGGGTTGGGTTATTTGCACAGATTATTTATCAGTTACAAGGAAGAACATGGTATCTTTACAGTGGAGAGACTTGGTGGAACCCTCCTTTAAAAAGTGATCGAAAAAAAAAAGTGATCGATTGCTTGAGTGGATTTTCTACCAAATATATAAACTGCATTTAATCATGATGAGGTATCAGAAAAAACAAATTTGGGGACATTTTACAAAGTAATTATGAGCAAGAGGTGGGGAATTAAGTAAGATGAAGACAGGGATGTAACAGTGAGCCTTGTAGAACGTTATGAGGTCTTCGGATTTTAAACTGGTCTTTGGTGAATAAACTGGAAAGCCATTAGTGGGTTAATAGGTTCTGAGCTGAGAGTGGTATACCTGTGCAGAGGCAAGGGTAGAAACCATGTGCGATAATCCAGGTAGGTGGTGGTCGTGACTTGGGCCAGGATGGTAATGATGGAGGTGGTGAGAAGTGGTTTGATTTTATAGTGTGTGTGTGTGTGTGTGTGTGTGTTCTTTTCAAGCATTTATAAAAACAAAGAGAATAGGATAACAAATAACCATTGCCCATCACCCAGATGCAACAATTATCATCTCATGGCTGATCTTGTTTCATTACACTCCTATCATTTTATTTTTATGCAAATATCAGATATTACTTCATTCTCAATATGTGTTTAAGAATTTGCTGATGGATTAGATGTGGGATGTGAGGGAAAAGGAGAGCCAAGGATGTCTCCAAAGTTCGCTGTGGAGGGCGGAGGTACCATTTGCTGAGATGGGAATGACTGCAAGGGGTGTAACTTTGCGGGGGAAATGATCAAGGGATTACTTCTCCTTATGTGTAGTTTGAAATGCCTATTTGACATTCCAGCAAATGTTGGATATACAAGTTTGGACACCAGGGAGAGACTGAGCTTGTAGATATAAATTTGGGAGTTGTCAGATGATAGAGCATGTCTAAAGCCCAAAGGCTGAAGCTTCAGCCTCTGGTGATCACAGAGGAGCTTGTGTCAGACTAACTCTTTTGCTGACAATAGTGATAAACTCTGGAAGCATGGGAGAGTGACCTAAAGCAGACAGATCTAGAGGAGGTTCAGCCCTCAAGAGAAGGGAATCACGCTGCATGAGAGCATGTTTATACAGGTTGTTTTCCTGAGGGTACTCACTGGCCCATGCGTTGCACAGTGAATAGAGCTAAAGCGAAAAGTAGCAGTCATACTGGGCTGAGGTTTCTAGAGAAGTTGGAAATTGAGGCAGAAAGAAGGAGTCACAGAGCAGGGATCCCCATAATCTGTGTATAAACTCTTCTCAAATCCCTGCCTGACTCCTTAAGTAGGCATGTGGGGGTGAAAACTTCAAGGTGCCCAGAGGAAAACAATGACTGGAAGGCTGATAGAACTGAGCAGAGGTTGCAGCTTCGCAGAGGGGCTTTGTCTCATGTTTCCCACTGAAACTCCAGAAAGCCCACACTCCTGAAGTAAAGATACATCCCAGGACTGAGGGATTCACACTATGACTAAGGACAAAGCTAAAAGAGACCCACCATAACAGAACCTAGAATTAAGCCATCTCAGGATCGAGATGATCTGTCAGTTACTTAACAGTTTGTTAGAACAGCACACAATACTCTTCAGAGGAAGATAACAGAATCTAGAGTCTCTATAAGAAATCATCTACAATGTCTTATATACAGTCCAAAATTACAAAAAATTTCAAAGAAACAGGAAGATGTGGCCCCTAGTCAAAGAAAAATCAATAGGAATAATGGATTAATTGATAAAGAGATCCGAAATTTCAGGAGAAATATGCAAACCATAAAAAAGAACTACATGGGAACCCTAGAACTGGATTATACAACATATGCAATAGAAACTTCAGAGGATTGGTTACAACCAAAGACTGTATCAGTGAACTTGAAGACAAGTCATCAACCAAATGAAGCACCCAGAGGAGAAGATATCGGAAAAAAAATGGACAGAGCTTCAATGACTTGTATCAAAAAAGTGTGGCCCACATGCAACTGGAATTCCAGAAGGAAGAGAGAGAACGGGGCAGAAAAGATATTTGAAGAAATATTAGCCAAAACTTTCCAAGTTTCCTCAAACATAGCAACTTACAGGTGCAGGAATATCAGTGAATCCTAAGCCAGATAAATACAAAGAAAACCAGTACAAATTACAGCTAAGCCAGCACACCAAAGATTAAAGGAAATATTAAAAATAACAAGAAGAAAAAGACATGTTACACAGAGGGACAAAACCTTGAGAATGATGGCTGACTTACCAGGAAAAGAGAAGTTCATAGGCAATGTGTAAATCTTTGAAGTGGTGAAAGAAAAAAAAAATCTGTCAACATAGAATCCTATATCCTGCAAAAATATATCTCAAAATGAATGTGAAATAGGGATGTCTTCGGATAAATAAAAGCCTAGAGAATTTGTTTTCAGCTGACTCACACACACAAAAGAGGCTCAAGGAAGTTCTTCAGGCTGAAAGGAACTAATACCAGGTAGAAAGGCATGAAGAACACTGGAGGTGGTAACTATGAGGGTGTCATAGTTGTAACAAAATGCCATAGTCAGGGTGACTTAAATGACAGTAAACAACAGAAATTTATTTCTCACAGTCCTGGAGGCTGGAAAGTCCAAGACCAAGGTGCCAGCAGGGTTAGATTCTAGTGAGGGCTCTCTTCCTGGTTTGCAGATGGCCCCCTTCTTGTTCTATCCTCATAAGGCAGAGTGAGAGAGGGCTCTGGTCTCTTCCTCTTCTTATGAGGGCACTAATTCCATCATGAGGACTCCACCCTCATGACCTAATCACCTCCCAAAGGCCCCACCTCCAGATACCATCACATTGGAGGTTAGAGTTTCAGCGTGTGAATTTGGGGGGAACACATACATTCAGTTTACAGGAGAGAGTAAATATAAAGTCATGGGATGAGATCTCCAAGGAAGTGGTCATGGACAGAGACAGAATTGCTTCTGGGTACTGCTATATCAAGAGATTAGTAAAGTGAGGAGGAGTGAAAAAAGGAGGGGGAAGGTGGGGGAACTTCCAGAGAGGAAGAAGGAAAACCAGGTGAGTGTGGTGTTTGGGGGAAGGATCAGACTGTCACATACTGCTGATGCTGATAGGTCAAGTTGGAGGAGGACTGAGAAGTCATCACTAGGTTTAGCATCCTGGAGGTCACTGGTGATGGTGACAGGAGTTGATCTGGTGAAGTGATGGGGTTCAAAGCTTAAGCAGAGTGAGTTTAAGAGAAGTTGAACAATGGTGGGGGGGAAGAGATAGATGTTAGGAGATAATCAGCACTATGGCAGACCCCCTTCTAGGTAAAATGCATGCAGCTTCCTTGGCTCATAGCAATGGCCTGCTGCTAGCTGGTTCTTTCTCCATCTCTCTCCAGCGGAGGCTGGCACTGACCTGGTCCCTACAATAGAATGGGCAGGACTGAGGGGGGTACTCTTAGGCGTCCAGGGAAAGTACCAGAGTTCTACTCTGATCTTTCCCCTCTCTCCGATCTCCTTACCCAGGGAGCCAGAGCCCTGGGTGGCCACAGGTTTTGTGGTGCACTGCCAGCTTGATGGTATATTCTGAGGCACTGTCCCACCACATTGGATGTGAGCCTGGGGGAGAGGCCCAGGAAGCCACATCAGAAGGGGCAGCTCCCTGACCCCATGCTGTTGTGGAAGGACAGCTGGCAGGAGTCTCCTGCTGGAACCTGTGCACTCTTGCTCCCTGCCAATTGGCCTGAATGACTATGATTCATTTAGGATAGTCTTGGTTGAAAAGAACAGAAACTCAATTGAAAATAGAATAAATAGTGAAGAAGCTTAATGTCTCACAAAATATATTTCTAAAATAGTGTATGCCCTGTGTTGCAAGGGAGGGAGTTACTTCCTGCCTCTGTGCTCTGCTATCTCCCCCTTTAATTCATTCACACATTCATTCATTCAACAAATATTTATTGGGTGCCCACTTCATGCCAGGCACTGCTCTAGGGGCTGGAGCTACATCCATGAACAACACAATAAAATTGCTTCTCTTGGTATTTACATTCTATTTTGGGGAGAGAGACAAAAAAGGGCACATGATGACAAATAATATGAAAATAAATCAAGCTGGACAAGGGAATATAAAGTGTCAGAAAGTGTGAGGAGCCTATTTTATATGAAAGGGCAGGGAAGACCTCTCTGATAAAGTGACATCTGAGCAGAGACCTGTGGAAGCAAGGCATGTGGGTCTCTGGGAGAAGAACATTTGGAGGGAAGAGCAAGTACGAAGGCCTGATGTGGAAGTTGCTTGGTGAGTTTGGGGATACAGGATGGTGGGAGATGTGGAAGCATAGACGGAGCAGAAATGGACCAGGCCACGTAAGCCATGATGAACACACTGGATTTTACTCTGCAATGGAAGCCCTGGGAGGATTTTGAGAAGAGAGGTGCCTTGATTTAACTTAGTCTTAAAGAATCATTCCATCCTGGAGGAGGGCACGGGCAGAAACAGAGAGCCCAGTTAAAGGGCTCTTGCAAAAATTGTCCAGGTGAAAGAGGATGCTTGTCTTAGATCAGGGTGGTAGCAAAAGTGATGAGAAATGTTCAGATTCTACATGTATTTTGAAGGTGGGGCAAATGGGGTTTGCTGATGAGTTGGATGTGGAATCAAGGGATTCTCAAGGTTTTGTCTTGAATGACTTGGAGAATGGAGTTGCTGATAACTGGGATGAGAGACTGGGGCTCAGGGGTAGTAGGTTTGGGGGTTAACATCAAGAGTTTAGTTTTGGATACCTTTAACTTGTCCAAGTGGAGCTGTTGATTTGGCAGCTGGATGTACAAATCTGAAGTTTAGGGGCCATGATCAGGCAAAGATGTAAGTGGAGCTATCAGGATGCAGGTGGTACTCAATGCTGTGTGCCTGATGAGCCTACTGAGGAGGTGGGTGTGCACAGGAAGGAGTATCTGGATTAATTCCTGGATTCTCCAAAGTTTGAGGGTCGGAAAGATGAGTTGAAACTAGTAAGGAGATTGACAGGAAGTGACCAGTGAAGTAGGAGGAGAACAAAGGAAAAGTGTTGTCCTTGAGAGCAAATTTAGGGGAGGACAGAATGATTGTCTGTGTCTTGTGTTGCTGGTGATCAGGGCCACACCGACTTGCAGTGAACCTGCACTCTGTTGTCCTTTGAAGTGGTGCACCTGAGACTTGGGGTTGTTTGTTACTGCAGCATAACCTATGCTAACTGATACAGCATGCTTTTCTCCAACGATATTCCCTTTCTTGAGTGCAGGTCCAGAGAGGATGGACTTGGTTTAACCAGCATTGGGGTTTCGCTAGAGAGGCATGACAGAGGGAACAAGGGACAGGACGTTGGGGGTGTGTTTAATGAAGGCTGAGCAGGACAAGGAGGGAGCTAAGGGAGATGCTAGATTCACCCTGAGGCTCCTCCCCTGATAGTTACAAGAGGGTGGCCAGAGACAGGATGAAAGGCTTCCTCTCACATCCTTGAGGAGGACATACCCCAGTATTCAGGTGGAGCTTCTGGCAATAACAATAGCCACTGAACTTTCTTTCTGTAAGGGCTCATTTTAATTTTTCTTTCCAGCAGAGCCTCTGCCACAGCTATTCTAGGTACCTGCTTTTGTTTTGTCCTTTTCAGATTGAAGCTGACTGGAGAGAGAGAGAGAATGAGAACACAAGTTCCCTCACCATTTTGCCCTTTGGGATGGTAGGATTTCTGCTTCTTACAGATTCTCTGTGTGCTTGGGTGAGGATGGCCCTGCATAGCCGGCCCACACCCTCCAGGTCCTGATCACCAGCTGTTCATTCCAGACAGGAACAGGGTCCAAATCACACATTTTGGAAGCTGGGCAGGCTAGAACCCTGTCCTTCAACTCTAAGCCCACCTCTCCCTGCACCTTATGACAAGGGGCTAGAAGGCGCCCCATTCCCACAACCTCCTTTTGCTTATTAGAGAAGCCAACAGGGCCTGCACAGCCATGGGCTCTGCCCCCAGAGATGACCTGCAAGGTCTGGCCCCAGCCTGCGGGCACCCTGCCCGGCCGAGCCCAGGGAGGAGGTGGCAGTTACGTCTGGATGCCTCTCCCAGCTGCTCCTCCTCCAGCCCAAGACACTGGACAAGAGCCCACATGCTCTCTGCTCCTCAGCCTCCACTTGGGCACCGGCACTTAAAAGAAGCTACATGACGAAGGGCAGGAGTGTCCAGACAGGCCCTGTTTCCCAAGCCCGCAGGGTGTGCACCTTGGTTGGGCCGAGCCACCCCCCTGGCAGGGTACTTCTTCCACAGGACTCTGGCCTCCCTCCAGGTGGGCTCTGTGGGCCTTCCTGGCACCCCACTCAGCAAAGTGCCCGCCGAAGGCAGGGGCATGGAGAGGCTCCCACTGCCAGGGGGTTTGGAGAGGCAGGCATGAAAAGTGAGGATACATTTCACAGAGGGTGCCCACGCTCAGAGTCACATGGCTCATGACACCAAGTCCATGGTTCTGTTTTATTCTCCCTCACTCCCAGGCGGAGGGCCACTATGCATTCAGTGTGATATTAGCTAGGTCACCTGGACACTTCCTATGACACCCGCTCAGCCAACTGGTAAACCTCGCTGAAGGCTCTGGGGCGGGCTCACTCAGGGAGCCTTGGGGCAGGGGTAGGCAGCGCCCTGGATGGAGGCTGCTGAGGAGAGGAGAGCAGGAGAGTCAGGGTGCGGGGGGAGGGTCGGCCCCCCGGCCAGGCTGCTGTAGGGTTTCCCAGGCTCTTCTTAAGGAGGGGCCGGCTTTCATATTTTATAGGAGGCAAGTGTTATTTGCTCAATGACCAAAATTTAACCTCAGGCCCCTCTGAACAAGCTCTGGGCTCTTGGATGAATCACTTGTCCTTGCCTCAGTTTCCCCATGGGTTTTGGATTCAGTGCTCAAGCATACTGATTCTGAGAGGAGAGGACCCTGGCCTGTTAACAGGGGCCCTATTCTTCCACAGGGATGGAGCACATGTGGGCTGTCAGGCAGGGTGGGGAGGGTCCGTGGTTGGAGTTGGAGACAGTGGCTACCAAAGAGGCACTGACTCTGCCCTGGGGCTCTGGGTGAGTAGGCAAGCCAGCCTCAGTTTTCCCAGGTGTAAAGTGGGTGTCAGGCCATTCGCTTCTGTAGGAGGGCCTGCAGGGCTGTAATTATGCAGCGGTGTATAAAACCCTGGGACCCCAAGGATAAGGTGGCCTGAGGAAGCTGGCAGGGCAGCCGAGGGTTTTAACTGGCTGAGGAATTAGGAAATTCCTTTAGAAGGAAGAGCTGTGGGGGAGGGTGAAACAGCGACCCAGGGCGAAAGCAGTGCCCTTGGGAAGCCATCTTAGCGCACAGCAAAGCCCTCCCTCACAAGGCAATCAAGTTGTTGCTTCTGTTCATACCAAAAGGGCCTTTTTAAAATACAATTAGGCTCTGTTTTATTATGTGTGACAGACGAGGCCATTAACCATTCCGACTATTAAATCAGACTTCATTAAAAAAAATGGAAGTAACTGTAAATTGCCTTGGGTCACGATCGTTTAGAGCCGAGACACTGCAAAGAGAAACATTAGGGAGCTGCCTGCCATGGTGAAGTTAATCAATTTGACATCCCTGGTGGGGCCGCGCACTTGGGGAAGAGCTAGCTGCATGCTCGCCTCTCCCTGGGCGGGGGGCCTGGGTGGGGGTGGGCTCGCCACCTCCTCCCTCCCCAGCGCGGAGCCAGGAAGGCACGAAAAGAACTTGAAAGTTTGGGGGAAATGGGGATTTCTTTTCCCAGAGAGGTTTTGCTAGTTTTCTTTTCTGAAAAATTATCTAAATATATCAAATGTGATACCAAGTCATACATAATGCATTTTTTTTAATGTTTTTGCACCAAAAAGTGACTTTAGAGCTATAAGGAGCAGGGCTGTGTAAGTATGTATGATGTGTCTTCTCTACCCCCAGGCTGGGTGGGTGGCATCTCTGGACGTGCTAATTTTCAGAGTTTGTCTCCCTCTTCAAGGCCTGGCGTGGGCTTGTGGGTGGGTCCTGACGGGGCCTCTGTGTGGGGTGCGTCTTGCCTTCTCCCCTGTGTGTGGGTGGGAAGCAGGGGTGGAGAGGGCAACAGTGCCAAGGGGGCCTACGAAGGACAGAAGCTGGGAGGAGACCCAGCCCCTGCACCCCTTCTCCCCCAGGCCCCCTTATCCTGGAGAGACCCAAACCCCAAGCCTCCTCCAAGGGTGGGGTGGGGGTGCAGCGGGGAGGGGGAGGGGAGGGTTTGCATGGGGTGGGGGCTGGGTGCAGCCAAGAAGGTCCAGAGCAGGGTGAGGGGCTGAGTTGTGTCTGGGACGAGTCCCCGGCCTTGGGCTGGCACCAGGCGAGGAGGGTGGGCAGAGAGCACTCAAGGCCGCCCTGGGGCGGGGGGGCTATAGGGAGGCTTGGCCTTGTCCACACAGGCGTTTCCTGGCTGGATAATTAGCCTAAGTTCATCCAGATTGTTTGGGGTGAGTGTGTTGATATTCACGGGGAGGCAGAGGTGGGAGGAGTGGGCGCTGTCAGCCGCTGAGAGCTGGCCCTGGCACCCTGCCCACTCTTCCCCCTTCCTGCCACCCTACCATCTGGTGTGGCCTTCAGAGCCCTGCACAGGGTTCACCTCCTCCACGAAGCCTCCCAGGCCCCACCCAGGCTACCCTTGGGGATCCGCTGGCCCCCTAGAACTTGCCTCCCTGTTCTGCTGTCTGAAAGCTGCTAAATCAAGTAGTTCCTGGCTGTCAAGCCTCCCTCCATTTCTCCCGGCTCCAGCACACCCCACCCTTGCTTGTCCTCTGGTTAACCGCTCTGGACTATTCCCTACAGCCCAAGGACAAGGCCCTGACCCCTTTGCATTCTCAAGGCTCTTCAGGAGTTGTCCCCACCTACCTCTCTGGCCTCGCCTCCTTCCGGCCTCCTTAACTCTGTAGGTGCCAGTCCCTTTGCCTGGTTGTCCCGTCCTCTCTTTTCTACCTGGGGAAAATCCTACTGTAAGTCCCAGCCACCTCCCCCTGGAAGCCCTCTCACATCTGCCATGGATGGTGAGTTGCAGCAGTTTCCCTCCCTCCTTCCTTTCCTTCTCTCAACTAATATTTACTTCGCAGCATCTGCTCCAAGCCCTGTATAGGAGCTGAGAACTCGAGAGAGAGCAGGACAAGGTCTCTGCCTCCATGAAACTGACATTCTGGGCGAGACAATCAATGCATGTGTGATCCGGAGAAGGCAGTGCCATGAAGAAACATAAGGCCGGCTCAGGGGACAGGGAGTGACTGGGTGTGGCCAGGGAAGGCCTCCAGGACAGAGGACTTTGAGCCGAGAACTAAAGGAAGTGAGGGAGCAGACATCCCAGCAGAGTGGCCCGGAGGCGGGGGGTGGGAGATGCTGCTTGTGTTCCCACACACAGCTCTGTGGCCGGTTTCACATCGTGTTGCCACAAGTGTAGTTATTCAAGGCAAGGACTGTCTCATCACTCTCCGAAATTACCCAGGAGCCAGGCTCCGTATCAGGCACGAGAGGACCATTGGCACGTGCCTGTAGGACAGCAGATGCATGAATGCATGAACCAAGGGAGAAATGAGTGAATTCCTGGACCTGTGCTGGGCACTGCAGAGAGTCTGTCCCCAGGTGCCCCGGGAGAGGCGGACAGAGCCTTAAGTTCCAGCCACAGTGCTCTGTGGCCCAAGAGCTCATCCCCGGACTCTCATCTCTCAAGCCGGAAACTGACCACCTGGAAGCCTCTAGGGAGCCCGCCTGGCTGGCGTCGCTCTTCTTTCCTGGCTGTGCCAACACAGAGAGGCAAAACGTGTGTTTAGGTAACATTTTGAGGGTCTGGGACAGCTTTGTTGGGCTCTGGCAATAAGAGAGCATGGGTTTGAACGTCCTTATTGTTTCCTTGTTTGAATCATTACCTTGTGTGTTATTTGCTGCAAAGATGGTGTTTTACACAGAGGAGCATCAGGCCTCAGACTCCTCTCTTGGTAAGAAATGCAAAATGACAGTCCTTAAAAATGTTAGCCTGGAGCAGGCAAAATCTAATGATTCTCTCCACTGTATCACACCTGTGGCTGTGATGGGTTAATCACTCCTGGCCTGATGGTGGTCGATGGTCCACGATCTTGTGCTTGTAGCGGCAGACCAGCCCCTTTGGGTCCAGCTCTGTCTTTGTCCAGCCGTGGCTTGGAAGCTGGCTCCCGAGAGCAGCCGAGCCCTCACTGTCCTTCCTGCACATCACTCACCAGACGCCCCCGGACCCTGGGGGGCAGCTCTGTTGCCAACTGTGGTGATTTCAATCATGTTTTTCCTTCCTGGAGACCAGGACCGGCCTGAGGTCCATCCATACAGAGCTCCTCCCGTGCACTTCTGGGCCGTTTCCTCCAAGGCCACTCCCTGGGGAGGAGTGAGTCACTAAAGCCGTCTGCAGAGGGGCTGGGGGCAGTGGGCTGGCTTCTAGGGGTGGGGGTCCCCTAATTGTTTTCTTTGGCTCTTTGCTCATGGCTCAACAAAAGCCAAGTTCTGTGCTGGCCTGCAGCCATCTAAGCAGAGGCCTGAGCTTGGCAGGCCTCTGGTTTTTTCTGGCATCAGAGGTGCTTTCCACAGGCTTCTGCCCTGAGAGGGCTGCTGTCTTTGGAGAAGATATCCTGTTCACATACCGGACACCAGGAGAGGGCGCCCAAGGAGTTGCCTGTGTGCCCCGGAGACAGTTTTCATCCTGGTGTCCTGTCTGCCACCCGCTGGAGTCCCCAGCCTCTCATTCCTTGGACCGCAACCCTGGGAACCAAGGATGATGGGCTTTAGTTGAAACTCTGCCTTTAACAAGCTGGGTAGTCTTTGCAAATCACATCTCCTCCAGGGCCCCCAGCTTTTTTGTCTGTTGAAAGGGAATTAAAAAGAAAAAAATGTAAAAACCACTACTCTTGTCTTGCCAACCTCATGGGGCAGGAGACTGTTTGAAGCTCCAGTTAGCCAGGCTGAAGACATGGCTTAGAAAGGGCAGGGCAGATACAGGGCAGATACTCTGCAGATCAAGCTGGTGGCTATTCTTATTGTTAATATTGTAGCCCTGTGCTTCTCTGGGTGATGCCAGCCTGGGGACAGACCACCGGTGAGGGGGTGAGAAACCTTTAAAAGGAGAGGTAATGAAAAATATTTAAGGTAAGGTTAATTTTCTTAAGCAATAAATAAAAGTCAGGAGATAAGTACTAGTAGTTAACCAAAAATATCAGCCATCTTCTTTTTCTTCTGCCATGTTAGATAAATACTCAGTTGATGGAAAAAGAGAATATAATGAAAATGTTTATTTGTGAAATTAACAGAAAGCAAATCACTGAAGTATTGAATCAAGCCTATCATCACTGATATTTTACAGTTCAATGTCTTCTCTACGGAATGATGGCGTTTTCACACAGGAACACTCGTCACTCCTGGGTCCTTCTGATCCTGACTCTTATTCAGAGGTGGCCTCCAGCTCTGAGGGAGATGGGGCCCCTCTCTTCAGTGTCTCGGGGACTTCCAACTTGAGTGCAGGGATGCCTTACTTCACGGCTTCCTCATCCGGAGCTCTCCTGCAACATCAAAGAACAGTCAGGACTGCAGTTTAAAATAGAATTAGAACATGCGTTCACAAAGTGGCAACAGGGAGGTGGCAGTCTTTAACAATCTCAGCCTCCCATTCTCCAGGACTGTTTCAAGCCAGCTTCAGTCTCCTCAACTTTCCTATGTGACGTCCCCTCCTAGGCATCTGATGACCAAGAAGAGGGAGGAACAGCCATCAGGTGGGTACTGGCCTCCAAGCCTTCCAGCCTCATCTGCGCCAGCTTCCCCCTGCCTTCTGTGCCAGTGGAGGGTGGGCTGCTCAGAGCCTGACCCCAGCAGTTCACAGCCCTGCCCTGGCATCCTGATCTCTCACTTGGGTCCAAGTGCTCTGTCTCTCCCTTTGGGAAAGAAAAGCTTCCCTCACTCAAGTCCTTGTCCTTCTGCTCTCATTCACAGTCAAGTTTGTCTAAAGAGGAGTCTACACACACTTTGTCTCTCACTCACTTCACTCCAGGCGGATTTCTGATACTGAACCTGCTTCCTCAGCACCACCCTGTGGAGATCTCCAAGGACTTGCATGTGGCCAGGTCCGCTGGGCACAATGAAAGGTTCATCAGCCTTGCCTTCCCAGTCCCTAACAGGCCAGTTGCCGTCTCGCTCCTTCTTCAGCCCTTCTCTCTTATTCAGAGACCCCCGCTCTGCTGGTCCTCCTCCTTCGCTGCCCCACTGGCTACTTCTGTCTCCTTTGCAGGTTTTCCTACCTCCTCCATCTGACTGCTAAAGGCTGGAGGTCTTCTGGGCGCTGTGCTGCCTCCTTGTTTTCCTTGAAATCCATTTAGCATAGGACCTTTCAAACATACATTACAAAGAGAAAGAATAGTCTAATAAACCCCTATGTACTCATCATCCATTTTCAACACTTACCAAATGATGGCCTAAATATTCATAATATTCATAAATATTCACTCCACTTCCCTGGTTTATTTTTAGGCAAATTCCACGCCTCATATTATTTTATATGTAAACATTTCAGTATATTTGTCTGAAAGACAAGGACTCTGAAAAACATGGCCTCAATAAAATTAACACACCTACAGGCTGTTATATTATATATAGTTATGTAACTGGTTAGTCCTTTTTGGTTCTGTCTCCTTAGAAATCTCATTGACACTGTGGGCTTAAATAGCCTCCATAGGCCAATGACTCCCAGGCTTAAATCTTCACTCTAGACCTTTCCTGCAGCTCTAAAATCCCATTTCTAATTCTTTGCTTGACATTTCCACATGCTGGACTCAGAAGCATCTCAGATTTAGTGTGTCTGAAACAGAACTCATGATTTCCACCCTAACCCAGATCCTGTTCTGGGAGACCCCATCCTGGTAAAGGGCACTTGTCTCTGCCCAGATGCCCTCATTGTTCCTCACATCTCCTTCACCTTCACCCTCACCCTCACTCCCTCCTCCAACCATCACCAGGTCCGTGTCTTCTTCCACCCAAACATACCTAAAATATGCTGACAATCCACTTATTTCTTTCTGTCTCCACAGCCAAGCCAAGCTGCCACCCACTCTTGCCTGTGCTGCAAGGAGCTTCTAATGGGTTTGTGTCTCTCACTTGCACCTCTGCTGACACTCAGCTGCACACCAGCAAGTCCATGCTGGACAGTAACATATCAGAATATTTTCCTGCCAGTTAGTAAATAATCATTCTTCTTGGTCACTCCCCACGCCAGGGTTCCACCCCTCCCCAACCTACGACCTCCCTCCACCTCCAACCATCCAGTAAACCAAGCCTGGCCAAGCAAGGGGCCTCAGAGACCTTGGTATAATTTGGGTCTATGTGCTCAAATACTTAAAAATTCACATGATATTGTGATGACCTAAGACGTCAGGTAACTTACCTTGTGAGAGTCAAGGGAAAAATCCAGAGAACTTATGCTTTCATACCGTTCAACAGTCAAGATAATATATATATATATATATATATATATATATATATATATGCTTTTACTTAGAGGTTTTAATCCTTTCATATTTATTGTAGTTGTTGATATATTTGCCTTTTTAGCCTTTTGTGCTTCTTATAAATTTTACTTCCATGTACTTGCCTTCCTTTTGTGCTTTCTTTTGGACAGCTTTTTCTTTTCTTTCATAGGAAAAGGACTTTACTACTCACAGCAAAAGCAATAGCCAGAGCTTCATATTTGTGTGTTTCCCCATGCCCTCCAGATCTCCTGGATTCCTGCACATGCAATGGGTTGCATTGTAGCAGAGAAACACCCAACTTTGGGGATTTACTGCTAAGATAATATATTTTTAAAAAATATGTGAACTTGCCTTTGAAGGGGGGAGTAGTGACTGGGAGGGGAGATGAGAAGAACTTTTGGGGTGTTGGTAATATTCTGTTCTAGATCTGGGTGGTGGTTACATAAATATGTTCACTTTGTGAAAATTCAGCTGGGCTGGGCACTTACAATTTGTATACTTTTCTATCTGTTATATTTCAATAGAGTTTACTTAAAATATGTCACATAGAAGTTTCCTGTGATTTATGCTCAAGAGGACAGTTGTCTCTTGATGTTACCTTTTCTTGCTCACATCCTCTCCAGAATGTTCCTGCAGAGAAGAGGGCCCCTGCCATCCAGCACTGGCCTTGCAGCAGTCATGCCACAGATCACACCAGGGGCACTGTGCTGGACTCCAATTGTTTGGTGTGTGGATAGGATAGAACAGGCCTCTTCTTCCCTGTTACTCTCCCCTTTCAGCCTCTACAAAATCAACCCCTCCAGGCTATTCAGGCAACAATGAATTTCTTACCCAGGAATTAGGAGAGCTTCTGGGGTTAATGAGCACCAGGACCAAGATCTGAGTTCTGGCTATTCTTCACTTCCCCTTGAATCTCACTGGGGGAGACACCTAAAGACTCAGGCCCATAAAATAAAGCCATGAAGAGATGCTCAATCTCACCGCTAATAAAGGAAAATGCAAATTAAAATCTCAGAGAGACACCATTTTGTTTTGCTTGGCAAAAACTTAAAGGCTAATAATACCAAAAGTTCTACAGGTGGAAGCATAAATCGGCAGAACCACTTTGGAGGGAAGTTTGGCAACAGTCTGAAGAATTGAAGACACTCCTGGCCCATGACTCAGGCATCTCACTTCTAGGTCTGCCCTGCAGCGGGGTGCAGGAGCCTCGCTGGTATGAGAATCTTCTTACAAGGTCATTTCTAACAGTAAAAAATACAAAACAATCAGAAAATAAAATTTTAAAATTGTGGCTTTTTTATATAGAAGTTAAAGTGAGTGAACTGCAGCCACGTGTATCAATATAGATACAAACAAAGGCAAGATGTTATGTGGAAAAAACAAGTGCACGAGGGACGTCCAGTGTGATTCCATTGGGACAAAGTTTTAAGACATGCAAACAGTACTGTAAGATGTGCATGGATGCAGACATGTATTGAAAGTATAAAAATGCCCATGAGAATGATAACACCAATTTCATGATAATGGTTTCTTCTGGGGAAAGGGGAATGATATGCAGGAAGCTTCAACACATCGGTTTTCCCATTTCTTAAAAGTGAGAATCTGAAGGAAAATTGGCTTAGTGTTAAGGTTGATAAAGCCAGGTAGTAGGTACCTTTTTTTTTTTTTTTTTTGGCTGTGTCGGGTCTTTGATGCTGTGGGCAGGCTTTCTCTAGTTGAGGTGAGTGGGGGCTACACTTCATTGCGGTGCGTGGGCTTCTCATTGCAGTGGCTTCTCTTGTTGCAGAGCATGGGCTCTAGGTGCATGGGCTTCAGGAGTCGTGCCTCCCAGGCTCAGTAGTTGTGGCTCGTGGGCTCTAGAACACAGGCTCAGTAGTTGCAGCACATGGGCTTAGCTGCTCTATGGCATGTGGGATCTTCCGAGACCAGGGATAGAACCCGTGTACCCCGCAATGGCAGGCAGATTCTTAACCACTGCACCACCAGAGAAGTCCAGTAGGTATGTTTTTACTTTCTATCCTGTCTGTATGTTTGGTATGTTTTCCAATAGAATCAGTCAATGAAAAAAGCTGCTTAGGCTTTCCTAAGGGAAGAGGGCATGAAGGCTCCCTCCCACTCCAAATGGTTCCCCTGTCTCACGGTCGAGCCTTTGCTCCCAGTACTGGCCTCACTTCTTCAAGGCACTCATGTGGAAAACTCAAAAGCACAACATGGAAAATTCTACCCTTCCCCCAGGCCAAGCTTCTCTCCCAGAGTCCTTTCCTCAGCACCACGTCATACATTGTAGCCTTTGGTCTGGGTAGTGGCCCAGCTTCAGCCTGACGTAGGGAAACATGGTGTTTAGGAGCCAGACTAGCTGGGTCTGAATGCTGCCTCTGCCACTTGACTGAGGGGCCTTGGGTGAGTTCCTCCAGTTCTTTGTGCCGTAGGATAGAGGGAGCACGGGTGGAGGAGAGGGTGGTCCAGGCAGTTGGCGAGGCGAGCAGGGTCGGCTCAGGGGGCCGGCGACCCTTATCCTATGTGGGTCTTCCCACACGGTGACCAGATCTTATTTATATGTGGCAACAGGAAATGGCAACCCACTCCCCACCCACCCCAAACCACGTGGGAGACTGAGTTATTTTAGCATCAGTTCTTTCTATTTCAATTCTAACCTGCATGTAATGGAGTGGGGGCGGGGCACCGAAAGAGTGCTGCTTGAAGCAGATTTGCTGTAGATGTGGCAGCAGGCCCTTGGATGGAGCAGAAAAGAAACCAAAGCTTCCTCAGCCAGTCACAGACCAACCCAGAGGCCCTGTATCTGTGAAAACCCTTTCCTGGGTTTGCCTTTTTTTTTCTTTTTTTTTAAATAAGTAATTATGCTTATGTTGTGGGACCTGAGTTTTTTTTTAATATAAGTTTATTTTATTTATTGGCTGTGTTGGGTCTTCATTGCGGGCTTTCCCAGTTGCAGTGAGCGGGGGCTACTCTTCATTGCAGTGCATGGGCTTCTCATTGCGGTGGCTTCTCTTATTGTGGAACACTGGCTCTAGGTGCGTGGGCTTCAGTTGTTGTGGCATGTGGGCTCAGTAGTTGTGGCACGCGGCTTCTAGAGCGCAGCCTCAGTAGTTGTGGTGCACGGGCTTAGTTGCTTCGGGACACGTGGGACCTTCCCAGACCAGGGCTCAAACCTGTGTCCCCTGCACTGGCAGGCAGATTCTTAACCACTGCGCCACCAGAGAAGTCCCAGTTTGCCTTTTAATACCAAGCATTTTAGCGAAACATGGGTAACCTGGCCACCCAGGCTGACTGCCGAGCTCTCCAGAATCACCCTGAGCCCCTTGCTCCTCCAGATTCCTGCTTCTTGGAGTTATAGCCACATCTCAGTGGCCCCCATTTCCTGAAGAAACCACACAGCCTATTCCATCCTGTCTGCCCTGTCTGCCTCTATGTACGTCACACGCATGACCTTCTGTGATCCTTACAGTCTGTGCTGAGATGGCAGGGCTGAGGACTGGTATGGGGTGAACTGGGCCCTCCCCACATTCATGTGTTGAAGTTCTACTTCCCAGCACCTCAGAATGTGACCTTCTTTGGAAATGGGGTCATTACAGATGTAATGAGTTAAGTTGAGGTCATTGGGGGGGCCCTCATCCAATATGACTGATGCCCTTGTAAGAAAGGGAAATTGGAGTCAGATTCACACACACACACTGGACCTCCTAGATGGCGCAGTGGTTAAGAATCTGCCTGCCAATGCAGGGGACACAGGTTCAATCCCTGGTCCAGGAAGATCCTACATGCCACAGGGCAACGAAGCCTATGCACCACAACTATTGAGCCTGAGCGCCTAGAATCCATGCTCCTCAACAAGAGAAGCCACCACAATGAGGAGCCCATGTACCATGATGAAGAGTAGCCCCTGCTTGCCACAACTAGAGAAAGCCCGTGTGCAGCAACGAAGACCCAATGCAGCCAATAAATAAATAAATAAATTTATTTTTTAAAAAAAGATTCGCGCACACACACACACACACACACACACAGAATGCCATGTGAAGATGAAGGCAGAGATCTGGGTGATGCACTTACAAGTCAAGAAACATCAAAAATTGCCAGTAAACCACCAGAAGCTAGGGGAGAGTCTGTCTCATAGCTCTTAAAATGAACCAACACTGTTGTTACCTTGATCTTGGACTTTTAACCTCCAGAACTGAGAGGTAATACGGTTCTGTTGTTTAAGTCCCCAGTTTGTGGTACTTTGTCTCCGCCGTCCCAGCAACCCAGTACAGGGACTAATCTTACCCCTGTATGACTGAGGCGCTGAGGACTCCTGAGAGCCAGCTCACGGTCACACAGCTACTAAGAAAACTGAGCTCACACTTGGTTCCCCTGATGGTGTCACAGGCTGGTTTAACACTTTATCTGAGAGAGTGATTTCATCAGGGGCTGGGTTTAAAAACATATTGCAATTTATCTATTAAGCATGACAGGTTACAATTACTTTCTGCATGATCTGTTCCTGAGTTAGATCTGGATAGCGTTTGGGGAAAACCACACTTTCACTTATCACCCATACAAGATCATCTAAGAAGCCAGATGAGTGCCTTGAGACTCGTCGTAAAGACTGCAGGCTTCAGACACGCTGTCAGCTTGCTGGGTAATTATAACGAGTCTGGCGTGTTGGGCTGATTTGTTTATGGCAACTTGGCATAGGCTTGGCTTTCTGATCCAGGCATCCTTGCTACTTTATATACTTGGGTGTGGATGATTCTCCTTTCTTTGGGAGCAACCCTGCTTTTCCCTGTGACTCTGCTAAGCTGGTTCCCACGCTGTGCTATCAGGCTGTTGGTTGGAGTTTGGGGGTTGAGCCGTTGGGAGGGTGTAGAAATGGGAAGCATGGTGGCCACCAATCAGGAGGTCTGCAACACGTCTCTGCACCCACAGCTGTGTGCCCTTGGCTGAGCCGTTTCCCCTGCTGGGCTTTAGGAGGGGAAAATTGAGGTGTAAATTGAGGAAATTGGATGGCAAGTTTAGCTCCTTCCAACTTGGGAGGAGCCCGGAGACCAGCAAAATTGCCAAAAGATGCCAAGAGTAGGGCTGGCTTACCAGCTTTTTCTGGTGTTTTCCAGCCTCCCAGCTAAACTGGTGGGTTTTTCTCCAGCCTGAGCCTGAATGGAAGGCAAATGCCCAGCATCTGGCTGCTCAGCTTGGTCCTGTTGTATTGCCCATGCTGATCAGGGCCTCTGACCGGCAGATGTGTGTCTGAGGTAAAAAACACAGGAAACGTAAATTAATTCTTAACTTGTACAATTTGTCAAGCAACTCTTAAAACAGACATCTGTTGGGTTGATATTTTTAAACGATGTCTTTGATTTTGAAAACGTGGAGACCTACTGGGTCAGGGTGTCTCCAGATTGCCTCCTGCTCTAAAAGCTTATAATCCCAGCCCTACCCTGCAGTGATGCCCCCAGTCTCAGGGGTCCAGGTGGGTGGTAACCCCAGCATCTGTGACCCATCCCTGAGGTTGTCAACGGCAGTGGCCCATAACTTCCCTCCCTCCGCTGGTCACGTCACATCTTCCCTCTTCAGGCTGTAATGCAAGATCATTTGATGTAAGAGTGTTTCCATCTCCAACTTGCTGGTAGTTTCCAAGACCATCCTTGGAAATTTTTGTGTATATCTTCATGTTGAGAATGACTTTCATGTATGTCTTTGTGTTGGATGTGGTGTGCCTTTCCTATAAGGTGTGAAACTCCTCAAGCTTCAGGACAGAGTTATCAGAGCCCATAACTCAATCTGGGGACATGGATTCTTCCAGCCTGTGGCCAGGACATCTGCCTTTGGAACTGCAGTGTCAGATTCAATGAGGAGGAGTTCCCAAGAGTGGATCAGTGATGGCCAGCACGGCCAGAGAGGGGCAGAGTCGGAAAGCACACCCAGGTCGGATGACTCCCCAAGCAGTGCTCCCTCAGCTATAGCAGTGCCGTGCCACCTCACAGCCCACTTAGCGCAGGCGGCCCTGTAAGGGCAGGCTTAAGGGGCCTAATAACAAAATGTAACCTTCGTGGCGAGAGAAAAATGCTTTCCTTAGCTCAGAAGGTGTGCAGAGGATCAGTGAGGTCAAGGGCAACTTCAGAGGCAGGTGGAAGGTTCAGCCCACGTCTTGAGCTTGGAATGCCTTAGGTGGTTCACCTAAGCTGAATCCTGGAAGAAGACAGTGGAGGCACAAAGAATTGTAAAAATCACAGGTTGCTATTGTCTATCCATTTTTCTCTTTTCCTCTAATAATAGAATCCCCCCTTCCTTTTTTTAATTTAGGCACTTGGCTGCGCAAAATAAAAACTATATTTCCTTGTCTCCCTGGCTATGTGAATAAGTTCTAGCCAATGAGATGCAAGCAGAAGTAAAGAAGTGTTCTCAAAGCGAAAAAGTATTCCCTTTTCTTCCTTTTTTCCTTCTTGTTGTTCCCTGGAGAGCAGAAGTGATGACTGGTGTTGCAGCAGCAATCTTGGGCCTTGAAGTGACCATGTAAGCTTCACTGATGGGACCACAAGATAGAAGGTGCCATTTCACAGCACTGTGGGGTGTCATACCAGGCAGTCCTCCTACCTATGGGCTTCTGTGTGAGATAGAAAAGTTTCTATTTTGTTTAAGCCACTGTTCCTGTGGGGTTTCTGTCGCCAAATCCCAAAATCACAAATAAACCTTTTTTTTTTTTTCAGAATTTTGGTAATTCTTTTGCTTGCCTTTTGCTGGTGGTCTGTCATGGACAGCTCTCCAACATTTGCTAAATCTTCCCTGTTTTAGTAGAGAGAGAACAGATCTCATTCAGGCTCAGGCCCTTGGCAGGCACCAGCATCTAACTGTAATCTATTGACATTGTTTTGTTTCTATGGTACTTATTTTTAGGTTACCATTTACTTAAGGTAAATGATACTGTTTTTCCATTTACAATAGTGACATGAGGTCACTTTCCTTTTAAGTAATTTACTTAAGCAAAAACAATTGAGTCGATTTAAAAGATATTAGGTGACTAAGAGCACAGGTTATGTCAGCCATGGCAGAAATCAAGGAGGTGGCTGGAGGATGACTAAAGCTTCGAAAACAAGGGTATAGATTTTGCTGCTTCAGAAAGAATTATCTAAACATTTCTTTCTCCAATATTTTATGGTTCTCATTTTGGATGATTCAAAGTATTCTTGTAATGGAGTTTCCTAATTCCTCAAGGCAATATATTTAGTAAACACTCCCACAGATGAAGCATGGTAGTTAAAGAGTCTGAGTGCTGAAGCCAAAGTCCCTGGGTTCAATTCTTGGCTCCTGCAATTACTAGATGTGTGACCTTGGGCAAATTACTGTACTACTTTGTGCTCAACATCTCACCTGTAAAATGGAGTTGATGATGTTGTTGGGAGGATTAAATGACACATTGTATGTAAAATCCTGAGCTGAGTGTCTAGCCTACATTAAGATGCAATAAATGGCTGCTGTTATTATTATTGTTATGTCTGACTTGAACACATCAAGAAATCAGTGTTGAAAGCTTTATATTAAGCCCTTGAGAGTCGAATAACCTCTGTTCTGATGCTCAAGAAGTTTTACACTTTAAAGGGAAGGTTTATCCCAGTTTTTCTACTAATTTTTCTTTTTCTAGGATCCAATTCAAAACACCACATTGCATGAATCTTCCCATTTATCTTAGTGATAGCTCCCTACTCTTCCCTTGTCTTCCATGACTTTGACACCTTTTAGGAGTACTGGTCTGATATTTTGCAGAATTTCCTGCAATTTGGGTTAGCCTACTGCTATCTCACAATTAGAGTGATGATCTTGGGGAGGAATACCCCTGAGGTGACATGTCCTCATTGCATCATATCAGAGGGTACATGATGTCAATGTGTCTTATGACTGGTGATGTTAAATTTGAGCAATTGTTTCGGGGGGTGCCTGCCAGATTTTTCCACTATGAACACTTAGTCTTTTTTTGCACTCTATTTGTTAGCTGAGAGTCTAAATCCAAGCCACACTCACAAAGAGAAAAGTGAAAGTCCCCTTCCTGGAGGGAGAAGTGTCAAAGAATTCGTGAACCTATTCCACCACAGGAATTAGAAACAGTTGAGGAAGATATTTTGAAGCTCTCCCCTTTTTGTCTTAAACCTGCACCCACAACTTTTAGGGGAATCTTCCCTGCACCCATTGTTACTGTGATGTTCTCATGGTGATTATCTATTTCCTTCTTTTGTTCTACATTGATTAGTTGGAATTCTTATGAAGGAGGGATTGTCTCATCCCCCATCCCTTTATTTATTTAGTCAATGATTAACTTTTATCAGTATGGAACAATAAATATTTATTTTATTATTTGGGATATATTATAATATAATATTATTTGGGATAGAATTTATTTTATTATTTGGAATATATATATTAGGAGCCCTTTCACAGTGGCTGGTGTCTTTGGCAAACCCTCATAATTTTTTTGAGTACTTCCTTACTTTCTGGTTTCACAAGTTGCTCTGCCCTAGCCCTGAAATCAACCGCTTCTCCAAGGAGCCCTGTTCTTTTCATTAGAGAGTGGTACTTAGAAATCAAGATCTGGTTATGTGGGCTCATCACTATGCAGGTATCATTGTTTCTAAATCCTCTCAGTGAGTAGAGTTAGGAATGTATGTATGTATAGTAAGTCATGTGAACCCATCTATTTCTCTCTCTTTCTCATCATCATAATAAATGAGTGTCTACTGATCTCCAACATTAATCCAATGCAACAGCGTTCATTCTAGCCTTCCTCTCTTGCTTGTTTCTAACTTCTTTTTCCAATAGTGAAAAACCTGAATCTCAGGACTAATATCCAATGGGGTTGACAGAAAAAAAGAAGTGAATGTAAAGGTACATCAGTAGAAATTATCCAATCTGAAGAAGAAAGAGAAAAAAAGATTTTAAGAAATGAAGAAGGCCTCCAGGACCTGTAGGACAATATCAAGAGTTCTCATACAAATGTAATTGAAATCTCAGAGGAAGAGGAAAGAAAGGATGGATCAGGAAAAATATTCGAAGAAATAATGACTGAAATTTTTCTAAATTTAGTGAAAGACATAAATTTACAGATTTAAGAAACCTAGATTATCCGAAGTAAGGATAAAGGCAAAGAAAATCATATCTAGGTTCATTATAGTCAAAACACTGCAAACTAGACATAAAGAGAATATTTGAAAGCAGACAGAGGAAAACAACACATGACATACTAGACAACAATAATTTTAACATCCACCGAGTTCTTAAGAGAAAACATGCAGGCTAGAAAATAGTGGAAAAACATCTCTGAAGTGTTAAGAGAAAGAACTGTCAGCTCAGAATTCTATGTGCAGTAAATATATCTTTCAGAAAAGACAGCAAAGTAGATATTCTTTTATATTGCCTACAAAGCGTCACTGGAAGAAAGGCAAAGCAATTTCTTCAGGCTCAAGGGAAATTATACCAGAGAGAAACTTGGACCACCTGGAAGGAATAAAGAACATTATAATGGAATATATCTGGGTAATATATAAAACAATTTTTTCTCTCAATTTCTTTAAAATACACATGACTAAAAGAAATTATAATATTTCTTGCAAATTACAGTGTATATAGATGCAATACACATGGCAATGACAGCACCGAGTGCTGTGTGGAGTAGTATGAGGGGTAAATGGAAGAAGACAACTCTACATTTTCTACATTGTGTATGAAATGGTACAATATTAACGCTGCGAAAAATCAAGGATGTATAGTATAATCCCTGGTGTAACCTTTAAAAAACGATGCAAGTAGTTCTAGTTAAAAGTCCAATATGTACATTGAAGAATTCTAAAATATATTTAAATAGTCTAAATTAGGAAGGAGAGGGGAACAGAGGAACAAAAAACACAAGAAATAGGTAACACATAATAAAATGGTAGACCTAACTCCAACTGTATCATTTCACTTACTTAAATGTTAATGAACTATGCACTCATAATAGTAATTCTGATTACTGTTAAAGTCACTGTGACTGTAGACTGCAAGAAAGTGGAGCCATTCTTTGATCTGACTCATCTTGTAGGTTATCATTCAACTCCCGAGCATCTAGGGTTTGGCTTCAAATTATCTGCTGCTTTTGGAAGAACCTTCCTTGTCTCCCCAGGAGACAGGATGCCCTAAAGAGAGCACCTCCACACTTTTTCCATCTCTGCTGAGTTCCCAGCCCTGAACTCACCTTGGATGCTTAGAGCACAGTCCTAACCACATGTGGGGCAGCCCAGAATCAGCCCCTGAGAGGGTAGAGTGATCACTGAATCCATCCTGACGAATGCCTCAGTTTCCCTTAATAGAAATGTCTCATCTGAGATTAGTTTTTAAACAGATTTAAAAAAAATATATATATATATATATTTTTTAAATACTGCGCAAAAAGATTTGCAGTGAAAAGTCAGCCTCTCTCCTATCCTGGATCCTTGAATCAATGAGCATGAAGGTTTTGTGTGTTCGGCCTGAACCCCCTCTTGAGGCACTGGTGGGGCTTGTGGGTACTGACAGAGACGCCAGCAGTAGGAGCGGTTGGATTTTACATTCTTCTCTGTTCAAGCAGATGTCTGCCTCATGTTCTTTTTTTAGCATTGGAAACCAACTTCCTGGAATCTATGTCCTCACCATGGGCAAGCAATAGTATTCCAGAAAGCTTGTTTTTATGGAGGAAAATCCAGCTAAGCATGGTGGGCTGGTCCTGCCAGCTTTATAAAATACAGAATTTGAGGAAAATACAGATTAAGAGGAAAGTCCTTCATAACTGAGGGTTGAAGGGTGCGGGGGAAGGGAAGTATACCTAGAAATAATCTCTGCTGGTTAAATTTAGGAATTTGGAAAACATAAAAGCCATCAGGAAAACCCTATTTGATATTCAAATGGTTTGGGATTGTTTCTCTTCAAAGGACAGGAAGTAGAGTGGAAAAGTGAACAGGCTGTGGGCCATGGAAACATATAAAGTTGATTTCATCCTCATTTGCCACTAATTGCTTTGCAAGTCCCTACACCTCTCTAAGCCTCAATTTTGCCAAATGATCCTGGTACATGGTAAATATTCAATAAGCACAGTTTTCCTACCCAGGTCTCCCCTGTCCCTGTGTTTCGGTGTTTTCTGATTATCTTAACAGTGGGTGACAAACCATCCCAAGGCTGAGTGGATTAAAACAACAAGACATTAATTTTGCTCAGTGTGAAAGCCTTTTCTGATATGACTCCTGTATAATCCTCTCTCCTCACGTGGCTGGTCTTAGTGACTTGCTTCTAATGAACAGAATATGGCAAAAGGAATGGGATGTTGCTTGTGTGATTAGGTGGTAAGACGGTGACTTCCATCTTGCTCCATTTTCACTCTGTTGCCTTCTAGGCCTGCGTGAAGTAAGCCACCATGTGACGTGAGGCCCACATGACAAGGAACTGAAGGTGCTAATTCAACAGGCTTTAAGGAACGGAGTCTTGCCAGCAGCCCCGTGAATGAGGTTGGATCTGTAGCCTTCCCAGTGCACCTCGGGATGACTAAAGGCCCAGCCAACACCTTGATTACAGCCCTTGAAAGACTCTGACACAGAAAACCCAGCCAAGCCATGCCCAAATTCCTGATCTACAGATGCTGTGGGAAAATAAATGTTTCAAGCCACAAAGTTATGGGGTAATTGTTTATGCAGTAATAGATCACTAATATTTCAGGAAACTGCAATTTGAGGAGGACTTAATGGGGACAGCTCATCCCTCTTCGACTTGTCAGCTGGCTGGGTGTGGAAGCTGGGAACTGAAATCATGTGAAGGCTCCCTCCTCCCTCGTCCCTCCTCCCTCCTCCCTCCCTCCTTCACTTGTGTGGCTGTGGATGCTGGCTGTGGGTTGAGACCTTAGCTGGTTGTTGGCTGAAACACACATGTGGCCTTTGCATGAGAGGAGGCTGGGTTCCAAGGGGGCGAGAGAGAGAGAGACAGAGAGACAGAGAGAAAGACACACAGCGAGGGGGGGGAGAGAGACACATACACATAGAAGGGGGTGGGGAGAGAGAGAGAGAGACAGAGAGACAGAGAGAGAGAGAAATGGAAGTCTTCTCACCGTTTCTAACCCAGCATGGGGAATCAAATAGCATCACTTACTCTGGATTCAATTCATTAGAAGAAAGACTCTAAACCTAAGCAATATTCAAAGGGTGGGGAATTAGATTCTATCTTTTGTAAGAGGATGGTCCAAGAATTTGGAAGAGCGTGTGGGATCAGAACTATTGCTATAGCCATTTTTGGAAATTGCAATCTTCCACACTTGGTGACTCAGTCTTCCTGTTTTTGTCAGGTGTCCCCTCTGTCATTATTTGTGTGACTCTAGTTGGATCCCTTTAGAGGAGAGGGTAGTTGGGTAAAAGATTTCAGAAAAGTCTGTTTCCTAAACTGTTCCATTTCCCGGGGAATCAACTTGGCCAGAGGCTCTATGAGCCTTAGGAGGCTCCTCTGACTCCACGCCCTGCTTTTTTTTTCCTTTGAAGACACAATCTATGTGATGTGCAAAACTATACATGAGTAACTCATCATTGTGGCAAGGGGAAAACTGTGAAGTTCACTGGCTCACCAGAAAGCTGCTAGCTTGGTGACTTATAGGTTCTCTGTGTGAACAAATCTGCAGAGGCAGTACTTTTGAGAATTCTCTGGAATTCTTGGGGAGAGAAATGAAGTAGGGGAGGGATAAGAGAGGGAGGAGAGAGAGAAAAAGAGAAAGAGCAGATCAGAGATAGGAGACATAAATGCAGATAGATGAGTGGGATAAAAGTACAGAGAGAGGAAAAGGATGGAAAACATGATATATACCAAAGCAATGACCCAATCCTACCCAGAATAAGGAAGTGAGAATTAATGCTGTTTTTAAAAAACAGATGTAGTGAGATATAATTTACATGCCACACAAATCACTCGTTTAAATTGTGCAATGAAATGTTTTTTAATGTGTTCACAGTGTTGTGCAACTATCACCACAGTCAATTTTAGAACACTTCCATCACCCCAGAAAGAAATCTTGTACTCATTAGCTGTCACTCTCCAACCTCCTCCACCCTCTCAGCTGTAGGCCGCCACTAATCTACTCTCTATCTCTACAGATTTGCCTGTTCCAGACACTTCATATAAATGAAAAGATACAATATGTGGCCTTTTATGACTGGCTTCTTTCACTCAGCATAATGGTTTCAAGATTCATTCATGTTGTGGCATGGCTGAATAATGTTTCACTGTATTGATAGACCACATTTTAGTTAACTATTCATCAGCTAATGGACATTTGGGTTGTTTCTGTGTTTTGGTTATTATGAATATGCTGATATAAACATTCGTATACAGGTTTCTATGTGGGCATATGCTTTTATTTATCCATCTATAATGGAGTGGAATGGCTGGGTCATATGGTGACTCTGTGTTTAATATTTTGAGAAGCTGATAAATTGTTTTCCAGAGCGACTGCACCATTTTACATTCCAATCAGCAATGTATGAAGGATCCAGGTTCTTCACATCTTTGCCACGTCCTCTGTCTTTTCGATTCTATCCATCCTCGTGGGCGTGAAGTGGTATTTCGTTTTGGTTTTGATTTTCATTTCCCTGATAGTTGGTGATGTTGAGCTTCTTTTCATGTGCTTATTGGCTATGTATAAATCGTCTTTGAAGACATGTCTATTCAGATCCTTTGCTCACTTTTTACTTGGATTATTTGTCTTTTTATTGTTGAGTTATAAGACTTCTCTATGTATTCTGGATACAAGTCCCTTATCAAGATATAAAATTTGCAAATGTTTTCTCCTATTCTGTGAGTTGTTTTTGCTCAATGGTACCATTTTCTTAGTGGTATTCTTTGCATCACAAAGTTAGTAATTTGATGAAGTCTATTTAATCAGTTTTTTTCTTTTGTCACTTTTGCTTTTGCTGTCATATCTAAGAAGGTTTTGTTTAGCCCAAGGCCATGAACATTTACTCTTAGGGTTTTTTTAAGAGTTTTATTGTTTTTGCTCTTACATTTAAGTCTTTGATCCATTTTGAGTGAGTTTTTGTATATGTGTAAGGAAGGGATTTAATTTCATATCTTGCTTGTGGTAATCCATGACACTATTTTCTTCTAGGAGATAAAACTGATAAATCCACTTTTTATATACTGCTTTCCTAGACCAAGCAAGAGAAAGTGGGATCCACTTTCCCCTAAGTTCAACCCTATTTTAAACACAAGATTTCTATGACCACTGCTGCTTCTTCACTCGCTACTTGTGTGTAATGTGAATATGGGTCCATTTCTAAGATAAATAATTGTGTAGAAGGGTCTCAGGTATTCCACTTGTTTAAAAAAAGAACTGCACTGGGACAGTGATTCTCAACCCTGGCTGCTCATTAGAAATTAGAGTCATCCAGGAGCTTTGCAAAGTCCCCACGACGGAGTCCTGTGCCCAGATATCCTGGTTTACTTGGTCTGGGATAGGGTCTGAGCACAGGTGTTTTTCCAAGTGTCTCAGGACATTCAGTTGTGCAGCCGGGATCCTAACCCGGCTCTAGATGATCTCTTTGGGCTCTTCAAGACTATTATTCTGGGGTTCTGTGGCAGTTCTGAATAGCAGACACTGACAGAATATGGTCCTCTTAACCCAGGTGAGTCCCGTTGCCGGCTGCCCACACTGGGGAGCACTCCATGAGGAGCTGGTGTCTCTCTGGGGTTTGACAGGGCAGATATCTGCTCATCTCTTCCAAGAGCAGGTGGTAGTGCTTCTACCTGGTCCCTAATGCCTGCAATAGCTTGCGGGTACCTCCGAAACCGTGCAGACCGATGACCGCTGTTTATGGAGCCAGGGCTCCAGCCAGCCTCACACTTGCTGTTCCCGCTGCCTGAATGCCTGTCCCTTCCCCTTTTCTCCACCTGCTTCCCCTCACTCTTTCCCTGTGATCTCAGCTTAAACACCACTTCCTCCAAGAAGCCTTCCTTCCTCCTCTTTCCTTTGGATCCCCCTTATACATTCCCAGAGCATCATATTCCTGGCTTCTGTTCCAACTGTGATTAATTATGGGTGCAATTATTTTCCGGAATGTCTTTCTCACTACATTGTAAGACAGGGACCATGTCTGTCTCGATAACCACTGTGGTACACCCAATGCCAGAAAAGTGCTTGGGACAGAGCTCTCACTCAGTAAACAGTGTAGAGTAAACAAATGATTCTGGGATGTGAAGAAAAGCCTTAACTCTGTTCAGCTCCCTCTTTATAAGAAGACAGAGCTGTGTACAATTCATTTGGAAAGGGTTTCTGCCAAGAAGATTCAGCGTGGCCACCGTTCAGATGTTTCATGAGAATCTTTGCTTCTCTTGGGAATGGGTTCATCAAGAACTCCTCCTTCTCTGGCTGTGCAAGCTTGAGGCAGCTTCACGCTGTGACTTTGGGAAAATGACAGTCGCTCTCATGTAAGTTTATTGCACGAATTGCCATTTGTAAGTTTGACACGCATCCTCTTAATCCACTGGATATTCTGATTGATGAACACCTTTGCCAAGTGCTCTGTGATTCCTTGAATTTCATCATGAATTCAGCGGGCAGGGCACCATCTGACTTGTACCTTCATTCCCTCTGAAAAATGAGAGATTGGACTAGATCTCCCAAGGCCCGTGTTGGACACCAGTCACATGGCTGTCTGCTCCAAACTACTTCTCAACTCCATCCACGAAGTTGTATTAGGACTGGTTGTCTCATCCCAAGCTCAGCTACTGATAAACCCAGCAGTGAGCACCTTGACTCAGGTTGGACCCAACAATTCCTTCCCTAGGCTGATGATAGACTGAGGAGTGTGGGAACCTGAGAGGGAGCTGGGAACAAAGCTCTAACCCTAAGAAGCTCTTTGCCAGAGCAGGTGAGGCACAACATTGTTTCCCTTTCCCTGCTGCGGGTCTTGGGCTGTGAACGGTGCCTCGAGTGGTGCCTGGCATGTGATCGATGCACGTAAGAAACTGACAGTGTGAATGTGAGGTGGGCGTGCTCCCGTCTCCTCCATTGTAGTGGTTCCAAACATGTGCGTTTGTGAGGGGTATTGGTGGCTGGGGAAGGGGGAGACTAGAAGACGTGGACAGAAATGAAGTCAAGGTTCCGTAGCCGGAAGATGCCCACGGGCGGCTGGTGAGGTGGGAAATGTTCTATGTCCTATCTTGTTGCTTCCAGGCTCCCTCAGCCCCTCACTCGCGCACCGCGTGTCTTTTGGCCTCTGCCATCGTTACGTAGTCTCACTCACCATCCTCTAAGGACCTTATTTCCTTGAGGACTTGAGTCCCGCTCCCACTGGGATGGCTCCCTGACACCCCAACTGGAAGGGTTCCTTCCCTCGGCATGGCTCACACTGTGTTTCTTTGCTTCCCGGCTCGGCTGGGAGCTCCTGAAGGACAGGGACAGGGTCTTCCTCCTTAGCTGCCCGACAGCCTGACACAGCCTCACTGAGGGCCTGCTTGCTCATGAGCTGACTCTTGGACCAGGTTCCTGCCGTAGGAGGTGCCAAGGAGAAGGAGGGTAGATGACTGGGACCTCTATTTCTATTGGTATTCCTTCACTTCTGTCATCCATCCTCCTCCCAGGGTTTAATTCGTGCTTTGCTTTTTCCCTTCTCCTATACTCTTGGTCGGTTTACAATTTCATTAGGGATAAACCAGCCAACCTGGGGTGGTGATGTGTCCGCGGGGACCTGATATGTTCAGGACCTGTTCTCTTAGTGCGCCGGCTCCCTGGGACCTCAGAATACCAGAAAGGGGGAATCTCTCCCATGTCCTAAGCTCTGCCTCTTCTCCTCCTCCCTCCCTCACCAGTCACCAACCCCCCATCTCCGTGCCCTAATATGCAGGTGGTAACGAGGTCATGGTTTCTCTTGGGAAAAGGAGCTTCAGTTATTGATTTAAAAAAATTTTTTTTTCATGACTGGGGCTCATGGGCAATCAATTAGTCCATAATTTTCCCAAAGCACAAAGTCCCTCCTCATTTTTATAAGCCCCTCCTTTCAAATAGGCTAAGGTTTGGTCACTTTCTTTTCAGGCTCCATTTGGGCATGGGTCTGATCTCAGGGAGAGGAGGCAGTGGGACTCATTTACGATCTAGACCATGAGGGAGGTGGGTGAGATCGGGGCAGGAATCTTAGGCTGAGTTACAAGAAATTCTATGAGATCCATGGATATGTTTGGCAGGAGGTGTCCAAGGGAGTTCTGAAGCTGTATGACAGTATTGAGTATATGTGCTGGGACATTTTCCTGGGGATTGGTTGGTAGTTTTCATCAGTTTCTTTTGGAGGTCTGTGGCCTCTAGGAAATTAAGAAACCTGGCCTGGATTCTCTCTCTTGAGGTCCCTTCTGCTTCCGGCTTCTGGCCTTTTGAAGTAGTAAGTTGTCTCAGGAGCCCCAGGAATGGAGATGAAGGCGGTGGCTGATTTCCTGGGGCCACCTGGTGGTGCTGGGGTGCATAGCATCCTTTGGGTAATAGCAAAACCCCTGGGCCAAATTCCTGCTGGACAAATCCTAGGAAAGGGTCTGGAAGGAGGTTTTGGAGTCTGGGTGCAGTTGCCTTCTCCCTCAGAGGGGTGAGAACAGTGCTGGCCCAAAGCTGGAAGGGAAGGCCTGGGTGGTCAGATCGAGACCTCCTCCCCACTCACTCTGCACTCAGCTTCCTCTGACGCCCCTTGGGAGACATCTTGGGAGACAGAGTCAGGAAGCAAGTGAGCCTGGGACTGGTCTGGGTGGAGGGTGTGCCAAGAGTGGCCTTAAGTGGGAGGGAGGAGTTTCTGTCTTTAGTGGGGATAGAAGGGCTGAGGAACCCTGGCCAAACTTGAGAATAAATGTTGAGCTTTGCATCTTTCAGAGGACTTCACTTGAACCAACTCTTTCACTACACTTCTATCCTGAGAGGCAGGCATTATTTACACCCAATTCACAGATGAGGAAACTGAGGCCCAGAGGGATGACATGATTTGACAAAGACCCCACAGATCATTGTGGAGCTAGTCTCCCCACTGGAGATGAACACCTCCACTTTCCCAGCCTCCCTGCCTCCTCTCCTGGCACTCCCAACTAGGGCTGGCTTTGTATACTTCCGATGAAGGGAGTTCAGGCTGGGAAGGCGAGAATCCCATGTTCTACTTCCTTCTGTTCTTTTTGCCTGGCAGCTGGCCAGTAGGGCCAGACCCACTGCCGAGAGCCTGGGCCCGGGCAGAACAGGAAACTGCGGCCCAGCTTAGCAACGCTGTCCTTCCTGAGGCTAGAAGGTGGCTATTTTAGGACAATCCAAAGCAGGGTATAATCCTACATGTGGTAGGACAACAGATTTTTATCATCCCAGGTTGAAAATACGATAGGAAAGCCTTCATCCTTGGGTGGTAGATTCATGAAATGTCAGTGAAGCTAAGTCAGGCTGAAGCTGGGAGGAAGGCATCCCAGAGCCCTCTGGCTCCTCAGCTTACTTCCTATGCCCAGGGTCCCTGATCTCCCCGAGTTCAGAAACCTTCTTGCATTTTTCTCTTCTCACACACCAGCTCACATCCTCATTGCATTTGATAGTCTCTATCACATTTGCCCATTTTCTTGACTGCAGCCCTCTTAGTCTCTGAGGGTGGGACTGTGTTGGTCCCATGATACCATGATACTGTGATACCATGTTGGTATCCCTAGCAGTTAGTCCATGGTCTGGCACATGGGAGGTGTTATCAAAAAATGTATTAAATGAGAAAGTGATTCAATCATAGTATCACATGGGACTGTGGGGAATTTCTTACCTGGACAAAAATTCTGAGATGATCAGAGTGGAGCTGACATCTGTCAGGGTCACTGAAATGACAAAAAGGAACAAGGATCCCCTGGTCTTGCCATAAGTCCTGGCATGAGTAGGTCTCCTGGCTGCTACGGTCATGAGCAGTTCTGTGCCTTTGTCAGGCTGTGTCAGTGGAGAGTTGACCTTGTAGGATGCTACGAGTTGGTGTTCGTGAAGTTCATGGCAGTCCTAGGGGAAGGCCTCTCTTCTCTTGGTGCCACTGCTATACCTTTTCTTTGTGTCAAGAAAACAGTAAACTATCAGGTTTTCAGTAAATTTTAAATAGTTATTGGATTTTAAATTCATTTGAAATAATATACACACGAACATATATAAGATAAAAAAATAAAAATAAAATGAATATATATTTACTGTGCAGCAAGGTTAAGAAATTGTTTTTACATATTATACTTATTATTTTATTCAAAATATTACCAAATTTCCATTGTGATAACTTTGAAACTTCCTGTGTATTCCTTCCAAATTCCTTTCCCATCTCCAGGGACAATTTTAGGTTTATAGTTTCCTTTTTTCCTTTATAATTTATCATGTATGTATGTATGTATCAGAAATAATATATTATTTAGTGTTGAATGTTGTTGAAATTTATTCAAGTGGAATCATATTGCACACATTCTTTGATGACTTGATTTTTTTTTTAACTCAACATTTTTGTAGCCTTTGCCCACGTTGGTAAATGCAGCTGTAGTTTACTCATTTGCACTGTTGGATGCTATTCCATTTTATGACCAAATTACAATATAGTCATCCATTCTCCTTTCTTCTGAATAATAGTTTGATGTTCTATATATTTATATATTTTTCATCCTTTTACTTTCAGACTTTCTCTGCCTTTGTGTTTTAGGAATGTCTCTTGTAGATAGGTTATAGCTACATTATTTTAAAATTCAGTTATACAAACATTTTTAACGGATAAGTTAATCCAGTTACGTTTGTTATGATTACTGATAAATGTGGATTTATTTATATTATCTTATTTTGCATTTTCAATTCCCTCATTTTCTGCATTTCCCTTTTCCTCTTCCTTGTTTTCTTGTGTGCTGAGAACTCCCCTTCCGCCACTGATATTTCAGAGTTACGTATCTTAGTTCTAGCCTTCTAGTGGCTACCCTAGAAACCTTGATAAGCATATTAAACCTAATAAAATTAAAAGCTAATCACTGTTTTTGCTCTCCTGTTCAAGGCCCATAGATTTAACCTCAATCACTTCCGGTCTGACTTACTGTGGCAGACACATCCCAATAACCCGTATTCTTGTATGAGGCTCTCTCCCAGAGTATGAGTGGGTCCTGTGACTTGCTTCTAATCCAACGAACATGGCAAAGATGATGGCATGTCACTCCCATGAGTATATTTCTTTATATAGACTCTCTCCTAGCAGACTAAAGAGGAAGAACTTCCCGCCAGTCTTGAAAAAGCAAAACATCATGTGTGTTCACATCTACAGATAGGGCCGTGTGGCAGGAGCAGTGGAAGCCGCTAAATGCTGAGAGACAGCAGGAAAATGGGGACCTCAGTTCTTCAGCTTTGAGGAGGTGAATTCTGCTGACAACTGAAGGTGCCCAGAAACCCATTTTTCCCAGTCAAGCATCTGATGAGGCCGGTGATTAGAAACATACTCAGCATAATTTGGTTTTCTTTTTAAAATTCACTGACACCTGGACTGCAGCTTTGTGAGACCCTGATTATAGGACCCAGTTATGTACCTGGACTCCTGACCCATGGAAATTGTGAGACCATGAATGGGTGTTAAGCTGCTGTGTTTGTGGTAATCTGTTACACATATATATAATAATTTTTGCAATGTTTTACTTAAATTTGCTGGTAAAGCCACTTGAAACTGTTATTTCCTTTGTGTGAAGGTTTTAAATTATACATGTAGTTATTACAAAAGTCATATGACTACTCAGATTTCCTGTTTCTTCTTGAGTCAGTTTTAGTGGTTGTATGCTACTAAGACTTTATTTCCAGTAAACTTTAAAATATATCGGCACAAAGTTTTCAGTATACTGTTTTGAACTTTTTCATGTGGGTAGGATCTGTAGTGATGTATTAATTTCTTACATGGGTTGTTTGTTCCTTCTCTCTTTTTTCTTAATTAGTCTCACCAGAGGGTTATCAATTTAATTTTTCTTTCTAAAGTACCAATTTTTACCTGTATCATTTATACTGTGTATGATTTTTATTAAATTAACGTCTGCTCTTTTATTATTAAACTCTAATTCTTGTTTTTGCATTTGCTTTGTTATTTCTTTTATAAAGTTTTGAGATAGATTTTTCTTTAGCTTTTCTTTTTTTGGTGATAATATATGCATTTAAGCTTATTAAATTTCCCTCTGGTGTTTTAGCAGCATCCAACAAGTTCTGGTGTTAAGCCTTTTATTATCACCGAGTTCAAAATATTACCAAGTTTCCATTGTAATTATTTTCTTTGACTCATGGGTGTTTTAGAAAAGTATTTCTTTAATTTCCATGCACATAGGGACCTTTCAGTTATATTTTTATTATTAATTCCTAGCTTAATTTAATTGTGGTTAGAAACATACTCAGCATAATTTGGTTTTCTTTTTAAAATTGAGTTATAATTTACATACAAGAAATTGTACAGACTTCAGTGTAATTTGATGAGTTTGGGCAAAAGTATACTCCCATATGACTGGTAATGCAATTAAGATATAGAATATTTCCATCACCTCAAAGAAATCTTCATACTCCTGGCCAATCAATCCCCCTCCCTCCCATTCCCCCTCTGCTCAAGGCAACTACTGTTTCAGTATCTATCACCAGCACCTAATTTTTCTGTTCTATAATTTTATATAAATGACACAGTGCATATTCTCCTGCATCTGGCTTTTTTCCACACAACCTAATAGTTTTGAGATTCATCCATGCTGTAATGTGTTTCTTCCATTTGTATTGCTGAGTAATATTTCATCCTATATCACAGTTTTTCTATCCATTTTCCTTGATGGACACTTAGATTTTTTTCAGTTTTTGGCTATTGTGAATATCAAAATGAAAATTCTCGTACAGGTCTTTTTGTAGATACATCTTTCTCTTTCTCTTGGGTATATAACCATGAATGGAGTCCCTGGTTCATAGTATAGGTGTATACTTAACTTTATAAGAAACCACTAAACTGTTTTCCAAAGCAGTTGCATCACTTTACGTGCTCATCAGATAGGTTAAAGAATTCCAGTGGCTACATGTTTTGTCCTATGTCAGTCTATTTAATTTTAGTTGTTCTCGTGGTGTAGAGTATCTCATGGTAGTTTTAATTTGCATTTCCCTGATGACTAATGACATCAATTATCTTTTCATGTGTTTATACACCATTCATGTATATTTTTTGTAAAGTGTTTGTACAAGACTTTTGCCTATTTAAAAAAATTAACTTTTTATTTTGAAATAATTATAGATTCACAGGAAGTTGCAAAAACAGTAGAGGGTTTTCAGGTACGCTTTGCCCAGTTTCCCCCAATGGTAGTCTGTTATATAACCATCATACAGTATCAAAATCAGGAAATTAACATTGGTACAATCCACGGGGCTTCTTCAGATTTCATCAAGTCTATATGAAGTAGTTTGTGTGTGTGCATATGTGTGTATAATTCTTTATCATACATTTTATATGTGTGTATTTACCATCACCATTAATACACAGAATTGTCCCGTCACCTCAAAGATTTCCTTTGTGCTGCGCTGTTACAACCACCCTTACTTCCCTTTCCCACCACCCCTTACCCCCTGGCAACCACTAATCTGTTCTCTAACTCTGTAATTTGTCATTTTGGGAATGTTATATGAATGGAATCATATACCATGTAACCTTCTGACCTCAAAAGGCTTTTTTCCCCACAATGCATTATTCTTTTGCTATACATCCAAGTTGTGCACATCAATTGTTCATTCCTTTCTATTACTAAGTAGTGTTCCAAGGTATGGATGTACCAAGGTATATTCAACCATTTCCTCATTGAAGGACATTTGTCTTTGTTCCAGTTTTTGGCTAGCGTAAATAAACCTGGTATGAACATTCTTGTACATGTTTTTGTGTGACTGTGAGTGTTCATTTCTCTGGTACAAATGCCCAGGAATGCAATGGTGGGCTGTGTGGTAGTACATATTTAGCTTTTTTAAGAAACTGACAGTATTCCAGAGTGGCTGTACCATTTTACATCTCTACCAGCAAGGTATGAGAGATCCAGTATCTCTGCATCCTTCAGCATTTGGTACTGTCACTGTTACGTTAGCAATTCTGATAGGTATGTGATGATAACTTACTGAGGTTTTAATTTGCATTTCCCTAACAGCTGATGATGCTGAACATCCTTTGATGTGCTTATTTGCCACCCATATGACCTCTTCAGTGAAATTTCCTTCATGTTTTTTTGCCAACTTCTAATTGGATTTTTGAAAGATGTTGAGATATAATTGACATACAACACTGTATTAGTTTCAGGTTTACCATATAATGATTTGATATTTGTATATATTGTGAAATGATCACCCAAATAAGTCTCATTAACGACCATCACCTTACATGGTTACATATTTTTCTAGCCTTGTGATGAGAAAGTTTAAGATCTACTCTCCTAGCAACTTTCAAATATGCAATACAATATTATTAACTATGGTCACCATTGCTGTACATTATCTCCCCATGGCCTATTTATTTTATAACTGGAAGTTTGTACCTTTTGACTCCTTTCACCCCTTTTGCCCACTCTAATGTTGAGATTTGAGAGTTGCTGTACATCTTTCATCAGATATGTGGTTTGTAAATATTTTCTCCCAGCCTGACATGTCTTTTCAGCCTCTTAACTGAGTCTTTCACATAGCAAAAGTTTTAATTTTGATGAAGTCCAACTTATCAACTTTTTTCTTTTATGAAGCATACTTTGATGTCATGTCTAAGAACTCTTACCCTAGTCCTAGGTCCTGAAGATCTTTTCTTATGTTTTCCTATAAGAGTTTTATATTTTACATCTAAGTCCACAATCCATTTAAAATTAATTTTTATATGAAGTATGAGGTTTAGTTTGAGGTTCTTTTTTTATTTGCTTGTGTATGGTATATGGATGTCTAATTGTTCAAGCACCATTTGTTAAAAAGACCATCCTTCCTCCATTTGATTTGGCACATTTGTTAAAAATCAGTTGCAGATATTTGTGTGGGTCAGTTTCTGGGTTCTCTATTGTGTCCCATTGATTCATGCATCTATCCCTCCACAAATGCCACACTTTCTTGATTATTGTAGAAATATAGTAAATGTTACATTGGCTAGAGTAATTACACCCACTTTATTCTTCTTTTTAAAAATTGATTTAGCAATTCTAGGTCCTTTGCCTTTCCATTTAAATTTTAGAATATATGAAATAAAAAAATAACATTTCACTTTAATTCTTGAAGGATACCTTTTGCTGGGTACAGAATTCTAGGCTGGCAATTATTTCTTTCAACACTTAGAAGATATCTTCCCATCGTCTTCTGTCTGCCATCTTTCTATCAAGAGGTCCTTCAAAGATAATCTTCCTCTTCTTTCTGTCTCCTTTTAAAGATTTTATCCTTGTTTTTGTTTTTCACCAGGTTGACTATGTGGCTTTAAATCTTTCATTGGCTTCTGAAAAATCTCAGTCATTTGAGATTTCAAATATTGCTTCTGCTTCATCCTCTTTTCTCTGGGATTCCACTCGCAGGTGTGATTGACTTCCTCATTGTATCTCTTATTTGTCTTACACTCTTATGTGTATTCCATCCTTTTTGTCTCTCCATGGTTCATTATGATTAATTTTTCTGACCTTTGCTTCTTTTTACTAATTCTTTTTCCACATTTATCTTTATAAGTTGTTAAACCCCTCCACTGAATTCTTAGTCTGGGTTATTTTACTTTTCATTTCTAGAGTTTTTATTTTAAAAATTGAAAATATTTTTCTGTTTGTTTCCCCTGAAGTCCTAAATCTTGTCTCTACATTATTGTACAGTACAGGCATTCTTGCCTTTCCCACAATTTACTGGCAACTGTGTTCTCTATCACACTGCACTTACACTGTTATTGTGCTGGATGTAAGGCGTATGAAACCTGTATTTAGTATTTTACGTTCCTGTTATTAGCTTTTGCTCATCTTTCTAAAGTTTGCTGGTGTTTTGCAATCTTCACTTGACCCACTATTGTGTAAGTAGGTCAGGAGGTCTGGAGAAAAGCCCCTGACTCAAAGAACCATCAACTTTGTTCTCTTCTGACACAAGCTTGGAAAAATAAGTGTAGCATGGAATCCAGGGATGGTGCAGTCATGGTGGGAACCCCATGAGCTATACATTCAGCACATAAGGGAAAGTTCCTGCCCATCAAGGAACTGATGATCTAACTGGGGGGACAAAAGGACACAGATGAAAGGATTAGTGGGGCATATTTTTTTAAATTAATTAATTTATTTTATTTATTGGCTGCTTTGGGTCTTCGTCGCTGCATGTGGGCTTTCTCTAGTTACGGTGAGTGGGGGCTACTCTTCATTGTGGTGCACGGGCTTCTCACTGCAGTGGCTTCTCTTGCTGCGGAGCACAGGCTCTAGGCGCTTGGGCTTCAGTAGTGTGGTTTGTGGGTTTGTTTGCTCCATAGCATGTGGCATCTTCCCAGACCAGGGATGGAACCCATGTCCCCTGCACTAGCAGGTGAATTCTTAACCACTGTGCCACCAGGGAAGTCCCCTAGTGGGGCATGTGAAAAGTATGTGGCTGTGAAGTCCTGGTGCCAGGAGATGAGAGGAACCCTCTCTTAGGGTTTTGAACCCGAGACTAGTGAGAGGTGGCCCGTGAGGGAGGTGGGGTAGGTCAGAACCACGTTCAGTTGGCAGGATGAGGGAACACACACGATGGGGAAGGCTGTTGGTAGAGGGAGAAGACTGGAGAGGGCTTAGAGATGCAGGGAGAGAGAGAGAGATTGGAGACTGCTCTTGCCTGGTCCTGACAGTGTCCTGTTCCCAATCCAGTTCAAATGTGACCTGACAAAGACCATTTGGCACAGGTTCTGATGTACTTCGCTTTCTAGGTGAGGACACTAAGGGCTGGAATAGTTGTGAAAGGCCTCTGTGCTCTTGCCAGGCCTGAGAAAAAGCATCCTACAGTGAGTCATTTTCTTAAAACTTTAATTAATTCATTTGTTCACTTGACAAACATTTTTCAACACTATATATCCCAGGTGCCCCTTTGGTGAACAAGTTGGAACTTTACATTCCAGGGATAGTTTCTGGACCAGAGCTGGGAGGGGAGGGTACCCGGCTGGGTTGGCCCTGCAGGGGAGCAGCCAGAGAGGAAAGAGCTGGGTCTGAGATCCGATGATGAACTGTCATTTGACTTCCCCAAACACCTGCCCCTTTTGGAGGATGGAACCCTGAAAGTTCTGCCTGCTGAGGACACAGTACTAACAAAAGGCCCTCACCCTGGCCTTCTGAATTTAGTATGGATCTTGGGGTGGGATTAGAGGATGGTGTGAGGAAGTCCACCACCTCTTCTCTCTGTGATGGGAACCAGATTGCGATTTTGAAGTCAATGACTGTCTTTTCATCTTTGAACCCCCAAAGCCCAGCACATAGCAGCTGTGCCACTCGTGTTAATCGCTGAGAGATGCTACCCTAAGGATTGTCTGCTTGACTTCTTTACCTCCAGGTACTTGTCTTACCCCACTTAAAGACGAGGTTGGAAGAAGTTTCCTGACTTGCTCATGGCCGCAGGCCCTGCATTTCCTGCAGGCTGATTCAATGCTGTATCTCGTCCATTAAGTTCTCTGTCATAATTCCAATTCATAATTGGGTTTGACCTTTCCCTGAATTCTTACAACACTTAGCCTGAATTAATCATTTTATCATCCCAATAATAATAGCATCCACTTAAAAAATCGTTTACTGTCTGCCAAGCACTGTGCTAAGTGCTTTCATCCTTCAGCTCAGTTCTTTACAACATCCCTTTGAGAGAGAGACTTTTATTATCCTCATGTTACAATAGAGGAAGTTGGGGCTTACAGGGATTAAACAACATGCTCAGGGTACCACAGCTAGTAAGTGCTGGAGCCAGGCTCTGAACCCCAGATGTCTTCCTCAGAAGCTTGCACTCAGAACCATCATGCTGTACTGCTTCTACTGCACTGTGTGTTAGGCTAAAGTCCCCACTGCAAGGCAAGTGCCTTCAGGTGCAGGGAGTATGGCTTAGGTGTTTGTTTATTTGTATGTCTTTGCTTTTGTTTTTGATCTTCTGCCCAACCCCGATGTCCTGGCATAACGCCTTTACATGATTGACTTTCCATGAAGACTTGTTGACTCAGTTTTCGCTGTGGCACTGTCAGGCTGCAGGCTGCCACTAGGTGGTGCTACATTCCAGAGAGTGGACAGCGGCTGCGGCCAGTTCAACTTGCAAGAGGCAAGCTTCCTGCAGCTCCCGACAGTGGGAAAATTCAGAAGTGGGAAGGCTGGGGCAGGTGAGAAGGGGGGACTCCACATCTTCTGAGAAGAGAAGGGAGGAGAGAGGATCCATCACTCTAGCTGGTGTCTGATGCTGCCTGCCAGGAAGCAGGCAGTCAGAAGAAGGGGTTCACCAGAGACTGGGGTGGAAACAAGTCAGGCTATTAGAAAAGTAGTGTATAGAGCTCTTAGTAGAGAGGGCCTGCCCCCTGCCCTCTGACCCGCTCAAGACCACGGGATGCAAATGGCCCAATCAACCTTTGAATTCCAGTACCATCCAGATGTGTGGCTCCTAATCTTCCAGTTGGGCTTTCAAAACACTGTTGAGTTTCAGGTCCTAAGAGAGAAATGTACAATGATTAATTCCAGGTTCTGGACATCTAGCACCTGCTGCCCATCTCACCTCCTCTCCCACAATCCTCCATGCACACTCTCATCTCTGGCCCAGTCACATTTTGGTGGGGAAACACAATCAGTGCCCAGGATTGGGATGGCAGAGCTCAGATGTGGAAAGATTCCATGGGCTGTCCTGGTCAGGGAGGGCTTCCTGGAGAAGGAAGGTCCCAGTGGGCAGATGAGGTCCAATTCTGTGGAGCTGAGTGCCAGGCCTTGGTGTTCGGATAGTTCAGTTTAGCAGGAAGAACCTAGGACATCAGGAGACCTGAGCATGACCACAGATGAGCTGTGGGTGGTGACTGCTTCTCGCCTGTCTCCTCTTCTGCAGGTGACCATACAGTATGCTGTCCACACCAGGATGGCCTTACAAGTAAAAGAGAATATTATTAACAATTACCCTGGGACAACAAGGGGAAACTGGGACAGCTAACAGGGCAAAGCAGGACCTGTGGTCACTCAGGGCGTCTGAAAATGAGTTTCCTTCTAAGGACCATCTAACTCTGAGTCCTCTGATTTTTGACTATAAGGAAAGCATGAGACTGGGACAGAAATAAGGCCAGATGTCCTTGTTCTGTCACATTGTGAGATGCACAGAAGCTTTGGGTGGAGCTCAATCATTGATCCCTTGTTCCAATCCATCCATCCATCCCATCCATCCCTCCATCCATCCCATCCATCCCTCCATCCATCCATCCATCCATCCATCCATCCATCCATCCACCCATCCATCCATCCATCATTTCCTGGATTACACAGATGCAATAAATCCGTATGAAGCACCCCGGGTCCTGGTCCTTGGAGAGTTACAAAGACACCCCTGTCCTCAGAGGAGAGGTAAGGTGCCCTCTGCCTGGCCGGGGCTCTCTCATGCACTGGTTGGGCCCTGGCCCCCTCCCTGATCCTATTCTAGCTTTGGCCCTGAACCTCTGCCCTGTCCACACACTCTCCCTTGAGCTGCTGGTACATAGAACAGGCCCTCCCTGGGAGGATTTCTAGGGGGGACTTGGGAAAGCCTCCTGTTCTGTCTGGCCCTGCTTTGCACCCCTCCTTCCTCATCCCACCATAGCTTCTCCATCCTAACAACTACATGACAAATTATCCCACAGCTAAGTTAAATTGGCTGCTTCATCAAATGCTGTGGATTGTAGGGTAAGGAAAGTACATAGCTCATTAATTCAAATCCAGCCCCTCCCCCAGGCCTCATCCTTCTTCCCTTCACTTATTTCTGGAGAAGGGACTTGTCTGGGGAACTGCTGCCTCTTTCCTTCAAGGACATCTTGCGTGAGTAAGAAACTTGAGGGCAGGAGACAGTGTGGTTTGGAGACTCAGTCAGGACTCGGCATGGCACCTGCAGTCCTCATGCCACCTGGGATCCACCAGCAGAGGGCGCCAGGGCAGAGCACAGCCCCTTTCAGCTGAGGCGCAGTCCTGCAGGACTCCTGGGGGATGAAGAGGAAGCTTGGGGGAGGGTGCTTCCTCCGCAGGCCTTCCCTTGTGGAAGGAGGGGCAGATCCCTTCCTGGAGACCCTTTCTGGAGCAGGGGAGGGAGCAGCCCTGCCAAGAACCAGGGTCTCACCCCGTGACCCTCAGAAGCCTTGCTAAGCATCAGCTGCTGTGGTGTGGGTGGTCCTCTGAATGCTGGAGTGACCTTGCCTTGACCTGATGGTGGGGATTCTGGTTTCAGCCAGACTGTAGGGTTGGCATCTCTAAGGGGAGGAGATTCAGGGAGACCTGTTTAAGACTCAAGAAAGGAAACTTGTTGGTTGAGAAGATAATGTTCTTCTCCTCCATTCAAGAGCCCACCTGTGGCCAGTGATAGGAGGCCAGTGATAGAAGGGGCCTGGGGGAACAGCCCTTTCAGAGGGTCATGAAGAATTCATCAGGCTTTTGTGTCTGCCTACCTGTGAACTCTGAGCAGAGACAATGGTGAGGCTGGGGGCCTTTGTCTCCCTCCCCACAGAAGCAGTGTCAAATGTTGGCCACTTGTGGGTGGGGAACCCGCCTCTCTTGGGAGTGGGGCAGTCCTGTAACTTGATGAGAGGCACCAAATTCAGGGCTAATTAGTTGGAAATTAAATTTTCCATTTGACTGGTCCAGGAACAATTGGGGTGGGCACCTAAAGTCAGGAGAGTCCGTTGGGAAGAGGGATGGTGTCAACTGTGTATGCTTCCTTGAACTTCACATAGGGGAGAAAACAGGGAGTGCCCCACAGGTACACATTGTCAGAAAATCAACCAAACAAACAACCAAACAAACCGTCCAACAACAACAAAATGGTAATTGTATACTGAATGCTTTCCTAATGAGGGGGTAAGCCAACCATTGGTCTTAAGATGGAGCCAAAGGGTGCTTACAGAGACATAAAGAAGGCCCATTATTTTACAAATTGTGCCAAGCACCTACTATGTGCCTCCTACTCTATTGTGTCCAATAGCTATTCATGTACTGTCAGAAATTCCACCATTAGAGATTCATTTCTTTGTGATTTTATGACTGTTTAATTAATTTAGCATTTACCAAGCATTAACTGAACTCACCTTTTATGGCAGGTACTATTTCAGATGTGAGGCTACATGAGTGAACAAAAGGCTTTTATAGATCCTCCAGTCCAGTGAGGGAGACAAAAATAAGTAGACATGTATTATGGCAAGTGAAGTAGTCCTATGAAGGAAACCAAGATGGGTAAGTGGGTGAGGCATGATGGGGATGTTCTTTTAGATACAGTGGTCAGGATAGGCCTCTCTGAGGACGGGCATTTGAACAGCCATTGAAAAGCTGGGATGGAGTCAGCCACGTGGCTATTGGGGAAAGGGCACTGTAGGCAGAGGGGAGGGCCCAGGCAGGACTGTGCATGGTGTCTGTGAATATGAAGTGGGCCCACATGGCTGGAACAAAGTGAGTGGGAAAGGGGAGGAAGAGGCTGGGGTCTGAGTGTGCAGTGCCTTAGGGAGCACTTGGCTTTAACGCTGAATGAGAAGGGACATTGGGATTCTGAGTGAGGAGTGACATGATGTGACTCATGCTTTACCAGGATACTGGCTGCTCTGTGGAGGATGGGCTAGGAGAGGGGGCTCAGAAGGCAGCAGGGAGGCCAATTAGAAGCTTCTGCAATGGTCCAGAGGTGAGACGTGCCCACAGACCCCCTCGGAAATGTCATTGCCTGTGTGTGTGAGTGTGTGTGCATGCGTGTGTGTGTGTGTGTGTGTGTGTACAGGGGTCCCTCATCAGAGGCCCCTCTCAGCAATCTCCAGGTGGAGATGCCGCCACCTGGATGTCCTCAGACTGCCCTGGAATTGAGATGGTGAGGCCCTGTGAGAGGAGGAGCTGCAGAGCCAGCCTGGGAGCCCAGGGGCCTGGTTTATCCTCTGGCTCTGACTCACTGGTTGTTTCTAGCCGTTTGCTCTGAGCCTCAGTTTCCTCATCTGTAAAATCAGTACATCGACAGAACTAGGCCAGGTGTGGGGGAGGTGAGCGAGAGCCCCCTGTGCTCTCCCGGTGCCAGTGCCTGCGGCTCCTGCAGGAGAGACAAGGAAACAGGTGACTGGGACAAATGATGATCTGACGAGTGTGTTATTTAAAGTGAGCTGGGAGCCTGTCAGAAGGGAAGGGGGTGGGGGGCAGACCACCTCTGTCTGGAGCAGGGAGATGAAGCTTCCCAGCTGCGGGGACTGTCAAAATGAGATGAAGGACAAGTAGGAGTTGGCCGGGTGGTGAAGCAGAAGATGGTGTATCAGGCAGAGAATAGCAAGTGCAAGGCCTGGGGGTGAGACAGTGAGTGCAGGTCGGCAGGGGGCGCTGTCTCTCCTTGGTCCCCAGGTTGCCTTCAAGACGGAAGTACTGCAGGTGCCAGGCTTGGGAGGAGGCAGGAGGGGCAAGACCCTCAGGGACCAGCAGTTGGTGCGGGACAGGTGGGTGATGGCAGCGTGCGGAGGGTCTGTGGCATCCGCTGAGGTGGGAGGGACAGCCCTCTTCACACTGCCCCCCACCCCAGCTCGGTTTAAAAACAAAAGACAGTGGGATGGCTCTCGTCCTAAGTGAGGGCTGGGGACAAGGGAGCGGTACTTTGGATTTCGTTGGCGCACACCCCTCCTGTTCCCTGTTGAGGGGGAAGCCAGTACCAGAATCCGTCCGACCCCCTCTGTCCGTGCCGTCAACCTCCAGCATCAGCTTTCAGCGTGGGTCGCCACCCGCTCCTCCTGAGGTCTTCCCGACCCCCAGCTGGCAGCGTTCTCTGTCCCATGAGCATCGGAGGCCCCTCCCCTGCTTCTTGCCGGTACCTTTGGTTACAGGTGTACACCCGGAAGGCGCATTCTTCCTCCCCACGCTGGCGTCCGGCATGTCCACGGAGCGTCAGTGAGTGGGTACCACAGGCTCTGTGCACACGGAGACCAGCCTGCCCTCCAGCAGCCCCAGTGATGGAGGGGGGGGGGGGGTGGCGAATAGGGGACGGAGCAGAGAGTCTGACCACAAGACAGGGCCTGTGGTTTGCTCTGAGGAGGGCTGGGAGAGACACACAGGCTGAGGTCCCATTTCACTCGTAAAACTGTGCTGACCCCAGGAGCGCTTTAGGCAGGGAGGGGCGTGACCTCCGAGGGAGACTGTCAGGGCTTCACAAATCCACGGGAACGACCCTGCTCCCTTGTTAGCTTCAGGCCGGATCAAAAGGAGTCCGGCCCATGCAGGGCTCTCCAAACACTCAAGTGGGGCCGGGCTCTCAGAAGCTGTCCTGGCCCTCTTCCCCGAGCAGTCCATCTCCCCTGTAATCCTGAGCTCCCGCCTTGAGGAAAGCCCCCATTCTGTGGACTTGTCCGTTCCAATCCCATTCCCAAAGCAATCCCCCGCATCCACACTATCCCGAGGACCGTTTAGAGGTCCCCTCACTCCATTGTTATTTTGACTTCGTGCTCTCTTCCCTGAAGGCAGCCAATGGGATGTGGCTTCCGTGTCAGCCGTCCAATGGGAGCGAGGAGGACGAGAATTCTCGGAGCAATCTTGGGGTTCTCGAGCCTCCGGCCAGCCCGCAGGTCACCGCGGCGACTCGGTCACCGGGGGGCGCTCGAGCGCCGGGTTCGCGTGGCGGCTCCTCCCGGCCCGGCTGGCGCGGCGCGCGGCGGCCACCAGGGGGCAGCAGAGCGCAGAGTCGCGGGCGCAGGGAGCCGGGCTGGGCGGCGGCAGCTGCGTTCCCGGCTCCGAGCGCAGTTCTCTGTTAGGAGGGTAATTTAGAGCAATTACACCGATTATTATTGCTTTTCTAATTAGTGCTTTTCCTACGGAATTAGCCGAGTGTTTATTAGGAGCTGCTTGTTGCCAGCAGCTTAACTGCTTCGCTGCCGGCGCGGGGCGCCGCGTGCGCGGGGAGGGGCCGCGCCGCCGCGTGGGGCCGGCTGGTTATGTGGTTTCGCATAAAAGCACGGATTAAATATTCATTCTGCTTTGTTACATATTGCATTAAATTTTTATCAGCTGTATGTTTTCCTTGAAGTTTTCCCTGCGTGTTAACATTCAAGCGGGCTGCAGAAAAACTCCCGGGCTTTGGCGGGTGGGGGGGAACAGATGGGAACCCCGGGGGTGTTGGGGCCAGAGGGACTGGGCGATTGAAGGCTGGTCACCTCTCTGACATCGTTAGCATCTCTAGGCTTTTCCCAAACCTCGTGTCCCCGGACCCTCAGAACCCGCCTAGGAGGTAGGCAGGGAAGGGATGAGTCATCCCATCAGCTGGGTGAGAAAACTGAGACCCCGGCGGTGAGGGGTCTTGAATGACATCCCCAGGGTGACACGAGACCAGATTTTGGAGTCAAGCTCGTCTTCTCTAGTCCACTGTCATCTTTGGGAGCTTTCAAAACCAGGCCTCTCTGGCGCCAGGGACACCCCCGAGGTGCCCCACACAGACCTCCCCTCCCACAGGGGGACAGCTCGAAACTTTCGGAGGCTAAACCTGGACGGCAGGAAGCAAACGTGCCTACACTGTGTTCCTGGATTCGGCCACCTCGTATACAGTTGTTCCTTCTGGTGTCCGTAACCCAGGGAAGCAGCTATGGGGGGGGGGGGGGGGGGGGAGGCAGAAGAGAGAGATGTCCGGCTTATTCAATGCCCTACCTTGAAGTTGGGTAGCTGTTACTTACCTCCCTCGGGAAGGGGAGGGGCTGTCCTCACTTCATTAGCCTTGGGAACCCCAAGTGAGAAAAACTAAACACACACATGCACTTATAGCAGAACCAGAGGGTGCTGTTTGTGTGTCTGTATGTTTGATCCACTATTCAAAAGGCTTCTTGGAAAACCACCCCCTGGCTCCGCTTCCAAGTGTTTGTTTACAGCTCATTAACCACTTGATGGAAAGGCTGGGGTGGGGGTGAGACAGGGAAATATTGACAGAAAATCAATCAGAAATGAAGATTAACGATCTCCAAGATGTTCCTGTGGGTCAATAGGGAAATGGGATTTGAGTTTGAAAAACAGGGTCTGATAAACTGAGATATCATCCCCCCATTTGTCTCTGCACAGAGCGAAGCCCCCTGGAGTTAAGGTGCACTCCTGGGGATTCAGTTCCGGGTTGAGGCTCCAACTGGAAACATTTGGCCTCCGTGTCCCTCATCCCGGCCTTTGTTCCTTATCAGCAGGGGGAGAATGGAGGAGAAAATCAGGCCGGTTCACCTGTCCACCACTGTATGACTGGTCAGACTGGGCCCAGGACATGCTCCAAAGGGCCTTCCCTGCATCCCACCCTCTGCCCATGTTTCATTCATTTGAACAAGATCACGTTTCTCTGGTGGGGCTGGAAGGGGAGGCAGGCGGGTAGTTTTAAACAAGTCCCCAGGTGCCAGAGGGTGAAGAACGCACCTACACCCAGGGGCCCCAGAGGCCCGGCAGCTCTGGAGTTGCTCTGGCCACAGGGGCTCAGGCCACAGGGTGGAGAGGGCCTGGCTCAGGCCCCTCCCCATTCTGCTTGCAGGCTTCCTGCTTTGCCTTCATGTTCTCCTAAGTGCCTGCCTGGCAGGTGGTTCAAACACGGTAGAAACATGCTTTAGCGGCTGCCTCTTACCCTGAGCATAGCTGGGTTCCCCGACCCCCCCTCCCCACTCCCCCTCCCTGCCAGAGTCCCAGGGACCCAGGACAGTGTCTCCAGTGCATCCTGCTCCAGATGGCTGTTGTCACCTGGGAGAATTCCCCGGTCCCCCTGCTGTGGAGGCCTGTTCGGGGCCTGGGCTCCTTTGACAAGGCTGGAGTGCTAGGCTGAGGGGCAGGCCTCCGCAGGCCTCTGCACCACACAGCCGGGTGCCCCCTGCTCTGCCCCGTCCTTTGGGTATAGCCATTTCCAGCCACCTCTCCCTGGGTCTTCTGCTTCCCACCATGCAAAAATCCTTGGGGACAAGAAGCAGATCAGGGCTTGGCACCTGTTTGAAATGGAGAGAAAAAGAAACAAAGGGAGAAACCCCAGCGTGTAGTCAGGGTCCATGTGATGTCTAACAGGGCTTTACCCAGTGAGTTCAACGCGGTGCCAGGGGGCTGGTGTGGAGGCAGAATCGTGGGCCACCACAGCTCTCTGGCACGGGAGGGACATGTCCATCCCCTTTAATGTCTATCCTCTCAGGGCAGTGGTGAGCCTGGGCCCACTCAGCTCTTCACTTACCATTGACATTTTGGACTCGTCACCCACAGGCTCACGGGGCTCTATGCCAGGGTGCCCCCACCTTGGCAGTATTGACACTCGGGCCTGGATTGTTCTTTGTTGTGGGGCTGTGTTGTATATCATAGGATGTTTAGCAGCACTCCTGTCCTCTTCACACAAGATGCCAGTAGCACCTTCCTTCTCCCCCCCTCCCCCCCCGGTATGAAAATCAATAATGTCCCCAGACACTACCAAGTGTCCCCTGGGGAACAAAGTCATTCCTGATTGGAAAATACTGCTTTACACTACTCTCCTCTAACAAATGCCAAACATATCTAGAAATGGGATGTGACACATGAAATGTAATTTAAGGAAAAATAATAGAGTGGCCAAATGCTTGGATTCTGGAGTCAGCCATAACCAAATTCCATCTGACTACCAACTAAGATCTCTACTAAGATCAGAGGCAAGTAACATTTACCTGCCTTAGGATGAACATCTGTTAAATGGGGATATTAATATTCCATCCTTATGTGTTGCTGTGAATATTAAATAAGATGATTAAGTGCTTAGCAAAAATTCCCTGGCTCATCTCAAGTGTACACTTAATAGCAGCAAATATCAGAATCAGAAGAGAAGTTCTGGACTCTTCTCCTGATTAGAAATATGAAGGCCTAAAGAAGGTACCAGATGATGGCATTCTGAGGACACACTATAACTTTCTTCCAACCAAAAAGTATTATCTAAAAGGATTTAGAGGTTTTTGGATCCATATAATCAGAAATCTAGAATCAAAATTGTTGGACTGAATTGCAAAATGAGCACAGATAAAGGAAGAATAATTGCTGAAACACCAAGCCAAGAACTTTTCCAAGGATGCAGTGCAAAAGGTAAGGAGATAGAAAATATGCAAGAAAAGCCCATCAACACAGAGGACACATAAGTGAGGAGTACCAAAAGGAAAAATAGACATAATGGAGGAGAGGCAATTCTTAAAGAATAGAAGGGAATTTATTCAGAACCAAAGAAAGACACAGGTCCTAAGATTTAAAGGGCCCATGCATGGCCAGCAAGATTTTAAAACCCACAAACATAGCCATGTTATAGTGAGATTTTAGAACACAGAAGATGCAGGAGAAATCCTAAAAACCTTCAGAGAGCAAAAGAATGACATACATGTATATTAGTTTCCTAGGGCTACTATAACAAAGTATCACACACTGGGTGGCTTAAAGCAACAGAAATGTAATTATCACAGTTCTGGAGGCTAGAAGTTGGGAAGCAAGATGTTGGCAGAGTTGGTTGCTTTTGGAGGCTCTGTGGGAAAATCCCTTCCATGCCTGTCTCCTGGCTCTCATGGCTCCTGGAGATCCTTGGAGCTCACTCCAGCCTCTGCCGCCCATTTGGCGTGGCCTTCTTCTCTGTATTCCCTCTTCTTCTTATAAGGATGCTAGTCTTTGGGTATGTCCATCCCGAAGGATCTCCTCTCAAGGTCCTTAGTTATATCTGCACATGCTCTCTTTCCAAATAAGGTCACATTCACAGGTTCTGGGGGTTATAACATGGACACATCTTTTTTTGGGGGTGGAGGGGGACACTATTCAACCCCCTACACGTAGGAGCAAGAATTGGACTGATATCATACTCCTCATCAGCAAAATTGGATACAAGAAAATAATGAAGCAATATTTTCCAAGCTCTGAGGGGAAATGGCTTTGAACATAAATTACCATTCAAGTGTGAGGTAAAATGAAGCCATATCAGACAAGAACATTTACCAGCCTTCCAGTTCTTCTTTGAAAGAATTATTGAATTTGGCTGATGTGTAAGATGGCTTCCTTTCCCCATCACCTCCCCAGCCAACAAAGAAAAAGCAACCCCTGATCGCCTGGCATTCATATATTTATCTAAATATATTTGATTTATATTCTCAAGCAAACGGTTACATTTATATAGACAAAAAGTGTTACTGGGGTAAGAGAGCAGTTTGCTACCTTGTCTCTCCCCATTCTAAATTCTTACTCCCCAAGCAACAAAACTCTCAATGGTTCTGGCTATTTCTTCTGCTATTGACTTCTGTATTTCTCAATTTCTTGTAAATGCAGCTATTTCTTGACTTCTCAGTTTTAAGAATTATCTATTGACTTTCAACTATGGAAAATTAGATTTTAGCCCTCTCTGCTCATTTCCTCCCTCAACAAACACGTATACTTAGCCTTCCTCCATCCTCCAATATACCAATAGCTCTATCACAAGTTTTGGTTAAAATCACTATTGGGTGCTTATGTTAGTATAACTACATAATATTATTCACAGCTAAGTCATGTAGTGTGCTATGATTACAATTCTTTCTTCTTCCCTCTGGATTAATACCTGTTTTCATTTCTATTTGCTTAGTTTATATACCTGTTAGTACAAAATTGCTAACCCATTCTCAAATTCTCCCACAGACATGGAAATCTCTTCTCGGTATGTTCAAATGTGTTAATTATTGTATCAGCTGTTACCCTGGAATTTTTCTTCATGTCTTTACTTGGTGGGTTCCTGTTTCCTGGATCCCATGTCTTTCTTTTTCTTGGTTTATTTCCTCATTTTGGTGGAATGCATCATTCAGTAGCCTCATGTGAAAGATGAAAAAAAAAAAAAACCCTCTCACTGGAGGATATGATTGGATAAAGAATTCTCAGCTGGAGAACATTTTCCCACAGACTGGTTTTTTAAATTGAAGTGTAGTTAATTTACAATGTTCTGTTAGTTTCAGGTGTAGAACAAAGTGATTCAGCTATACATATATGTGTGTTTGTGTATATATATATTCTTTTCCCTTATAGGTTATTACAAGATATTGAATATAGTTCCCTGTGATATACAGTAGGTCCTTGTCCCCACAGACTTTTTTTTTTTTTTTTTTTTTGGGCACACGGGCTTAGTTGCTCCGCGGCATGTGGGATCTTCCGGGAGCTGGGATCGAACCCGTGACCTCTGCATTGGCAGGCGGATTCTTAACCACTGCGCCACCTAGGAAGCCCCCCACAGACTTTTAAAGGTATTGCTCTGTTATCTTTTAACTTCCAGGGTTGCTGTAGTTATTTAATTCCAAGTTATTTGAATGTGACCATTTATTTATTTTCAGATCTTTATTGGAGTATAACTGCTTTACAATGTTGTGTTAGTTTCTGCTGTACAACAAAGTGAATCAGCTATATGTATGCATATATCCCCATATTCCCTCCCTCTTGAGGCTCCCTCCCACCCTCCCTATCCCACCCCTTTAGGTTGTCACCAACCAATGAGTTGATCTCTCTGTGCTATGCAGCAGCTTCCCACTAGCCATCCATTTTACATATGTGTCAGTGCTACTCTCTCACTTCATCCCAGTTTCCCCTTCCGCCTCATGTCCTTAAGTCCATTCTCTACACTGCATCTCTATTCCTGCTCTGCCACTATGTTCATTTTTCTAGATTCCATATATATGTGTTAGCATACGGTATTTGTTTTAATCTTTCTGACTTATTTCACTCTGTATGACAGACTCTAGGTCCATCCACCTTACTACCAATAACTCAATTTCATTCCTTTTTATGGCTGAGTAATATTCCATTGTATATATGTGCCGCATCTTCTTTACCCATTCATCTGTCAATGGACCTTTAGGTTGCTTCCATGACCTGGCTATTTTAAATTGTGCTGCAATGAACATTGTGGTACATGTATCTTTATGAATTACGGTTTCCTCAGGGTACATGCCCAGGAGTGGAATTGCTGGGTCGTATGGTAGTTCTATTTTTAGTTTTTTAAGGAACCTCCATATTGTTCTCCATAGTGGCTATATCAATTTACCCTCCCACCAACAGTGCAGGAGGGTTCCCTTTTCGCCACACCCTCTCCAGAATTTGTTGTTTCTAGATTTTTTGATGATGGCCATTTTGACCAGTGTGAGGTGATACCTCATTATGGTTTTGATTTGCATTTCTCTAATGATTAGTGATATTGAACATCTTTTCATGTGTTTGTTGACCATCCATATGTCTTCTTTGGAGAAATGTCAATTTACGTCTTCTGTCCATTTTTGGATTAGGTTGTTTGTTTCTTTGATAGTGAGCTGCATGAGCTGCTTGTATGAGGGTGAGTCAAAAATTATCCGCACTCTGGTTATATTAAAACCTTTTTTTGGCCGCACTGTTTTATCAGTGCTTTCCATTCAAGGCTACTGTCTCCCCAGTCACTGCTGTGCAGGTATGAATGTGTTACATCAGTTCGTTTGTAACTGTGGTGTGAGCAAAAATGGATGCCCCACTTGTGATTTGCATGAAAGAAGATCAGTGTGCAGTGATTCATTTTTTGTGGTCGAGGGTGTACCTGGTGCCTATTATTTATTGAAAACTTTGTGCACAGTAGGGAGAAAGTGTTTTGTCACAAAGAAGTGTGTATGAATGGATTGAGATTCTTACTGAAGAGCTGAAGCCTAAACTTTGGATTAAACACAGAGGACTGCTATCCAAGGGTGTTGTGATCTTGCATGACCATGCCCATCCCCACACTTCTGCCCACACTGTCGACACTCTGCAAAAACTTCGTTTTGAGGTGTTAAAGCATCCTCCCTATAGTCCTGATCTTGCTCCATCAGACTCTCACCTGTTTGGTCCCCTGAAAGCAGCCCTATGAGGATGAAGATTCACTGCAAATCCCTTTCAAATGTATATGAAACATTCATATGATTGCCCATGTGTTAGGTCACAAATAAAATATCAATACATTTTAAAATATGACTATTATGCCTAAAGGTCACATTCACTAATCATAATGCAATAAAATGAGAAATCATCAACAAAATGATTACAAAAATAAAATCTGTGCATCTGTCATTTAAGTAATGTAGCCGTTTAAATAATTATCATGTTAAAGATTGATCACAATGGGAATTGCATATTATTAGAATAAATACAAGAACACAATATATGAAAACATACAGGGCATGGGTATTCAGAAGATAATTTAAAGCCTTAGATCCATTAATTAGAAAACACCAAGTCTAAAAATAAATAACCTGAGATTTCAACTCAAGAATTCGATGAACAGCAACAGTGGAAGACCAAAGACAATAAACAGAAGGAATTAATACACATGAAAGTGCAAATGAATTGAATAGAAAACAAAGAGCAGAGTTAATTCATAAAACCAAAAGCTTATTTTCTTTTTTAAAGGCCATTATAATAGATAACCCTTTTCCAAGACTGATGAAAAACAAGGATTGATAAAAATAGCATCAATAGGAACGAAAAATATATCTAATTACAAGAGGAAGATAGAAAAATAAATTATGATTTGGGAAAAAATATTCACATTAATATTTCCACTCGCACCCTCAGCTTTTTCATGTCTGTAAGTATGCTATAAATACATTAATAAAGTTGTTACTTAGTAAAATTTCATGGTCCACTTTAATGTTCCTTACTTATGTATCTTTAGATTTATAAAGGGTGTCATTGTATTTTGTATGTATGTCAAAGTTTTCATTCTTCTTCTTTTAAAGGTCCCCTCTCCCTTCATGGTTTCATCCATTCTGGAAAAGTCACATGTCAACTGGCATCTCTTATGCTGCTCTATGTCACTGCCAATTGACTTGCACTGTGGATGTTTGTTTGGTGGGTGTATCCACACTAGACTCTTTGGTTGTAAAAGACAGCGCCTGACTCACGAACAAGAGGTCTTTGTCAGGTCACATTTGAACTGGATTGGGAACAGGAAGCTGTCAGGACCAGGCAGGAGCAGTCTCCAGTCTCTCCCTCTGCATCTCTAAGCCCTCTCCAGTCTTCTCCTTCTACCAGCAGCCTCCCCCATCATGCGTGTTCCCTCATCCTGCCAGCTGAACGTGGTTCTTACCCACCGCATCTCCCTTATGGGCCACCTCTCATTAGTCTCGGGTTCAAAACCCCAAGAGTGGGTTCCTCTCATCTCCTCACACCAGGCCTTCACAGGTCACTGTCCCCCCAAGGCATGTCTGCCCTTAAGCTGGGTACCCAGCGCTGGTCCAGTCAGGAAGGGCCAGGGGTCCCACAGCACAGAGCAGGCAGTGTGGGCAGCAGGGGCTCTGCTCTGGTCAGTTCTCCTTGGAAGGGGCATGGAGGTGTCCGGCGTGACCGATATGTCTGGCACAGGCTGACGTGCTTGCCTGGGAGCACAGCCACAGTCTCCCCGGAAGGTCATGCAGGGGGTCTGTATCTCTGCCTGCCTGTTCGATTCCAGCCTTGGCCACCCCCTCCCAACCCCTGGGGAGGGGCATGAGCTCTGAACCTCGCAGAAGGTGAGTACTGATGGAATTGGTAACTCCTTAGCATCTGACTGGGTACAGCTGCCGCTTCTTTCACCCCTGGAAATGTGGAAAATGCAAGCCCTCTACAAGGCGTCTGGGGACACCTCCCTGTGGTCAGGACCCAGCACTGGCAGCCGTCACTTAAAGCCACATTTCTGGGGTCTGAAGCAAGTCACCCCTCATACTCCACTTAGCTGAAGTGTCGTGCCCCTGACAGATCACCAAGGCCCACGGTGTTCTGCTATCACAGCGTCTGGGGTGGTTTATACTGTGGTTTGATGTTTGCTCCCTGCCTCCTAGACCATCCTGTGGGAGGAGAACTTTCCTGGATGCCTGATAGCAGGCTGGGCCAGACCATGTGCCTGGGACGATGAAATGTGGGTAGAAGTGACATGTGTCGCATCAGAGCAGAGGCTTCCAAAACCCTCTTGTTGCTCTGTACTTTTCTTTTCTCCCTGCCATGGGCCCTTCATGTCTAGAACAGTGGCTGCTCCTTCCACCTTGGTGCTGAAGTGACGAAGGTCACAGCCAACCTGTGATGCTCATGAATGTGGGTAAGAGGTAAATCTTTGCTGTTGGAAGCACCTGAGATTTAGCATAACTTTTCACTGCAGCCTCCTTAGCCTGAGCTGACTGGCAGAGCACATGCCCTCCTTCTCTGTGATCTCCCATTTGGTTTTGCCTCCTGCACTAGAATTGAGAGCGGGGCCTGGGCCTTTCATTTACTCAACAACTAGGTGAACAGCACTGTGCTAAACCTTGGGGATGCAGAGAAAAAAGATAAGTCCTTGACCTTGAATTGTCCAGTCTGTTATGGCCTGAATGCCTGGGTCCCCAAAATTCACATACTGAAATCCTACCCTCCACTGTGACGGTATAGAGAAGTGGACCTTTGGGAGGTGATAAGGTCATGAGGAAGGAGCCCTTGTGAACGTGATGAGTGCCGTCATAAGGAGAGACACAAGAGCTTGCTCTCCATCTCTCTGCTCTTGCCCTGTGAGGATGTAATGAGAAGACAGCCATGAACGAGGAAGCAGGCTCTCATCAGTTACGGGACATGCCAGCACCTTGATCTTGGACTTCCCAGTGTCCGGAACTGTGTTTGTTGTCGAAGTCAGCCAGACTATGGTAATTTGTTATATCCACCCAAGCCAAGACACCCACTAAAGGAAATGTGTCCAAGGAGCAAAGGAAACCAGGGGAAAGGGATCGATGGGGATAGGGATGGCCAGGACAGGTGACACATAAACCATGTTTACAAAGTTAAATAGGTCTGTCTATATTTGTCAATTAATTTATCGATTTGTGCCCCATCTCATTCCAGAAAGGTCTTGAAGGTGAAGCAGCCTTTGGGTCTGTGGCTGTGGCTCCACCACTCAGCAGAGAGCCTGGGATGTGACGGCCCCCAGTAAGCACTGCTGAGTGTCCATGTCTAAGTGCCCCTTTCCTGCCCCTCTTCCCCTGTGGCAGACCAGGCCTCCTGCTTCTCTCTCCCTTCCCCAGGGCCCCAAGGATTTAGGCTTCCTCCTCGCCAAGCGAGAAGCTTTTCTGACCCACATTAACATCTGCAAGCGGAGCCACCGGGCTCGCATAGCAAGAAGGTGGGTGTTCGGTGTGCATGTTATTCCAGAACACATACCTGGGATCTTCGGAAATCCTTGCACACCTTCCAGCTCTGATGACTCAGATTGAAGGTCTGAGAGAGACAATGTGTGAATGGCATTTAGAGTAAATTATTAACGTTAAGCACCTCTTTATTAGACAGTCGTACACAAAGGAATTTTATTTCAGATCCTCTGACACATGACAAATGGCTGCTTCAGACGAGAAGTAAACTGCATCCTCCGGCAAGCTGAACGGAGGGCTGTATCAGCTGGGGGAAGAAAATCCAATTTGCTTTTACATGCCATTTACAGACTGTTTCTTTCATACTAACAACCCAAGTTGAGAACATAAAGTTTAGATGTTAGGAAACTTTACACCGACTCTGCCTAGGCAAGGAGCCTTCCTCAGCCGAGGCTGGGACAGTGTGGCCATAGAGCAGCCCTGTTTCTCATGCATCTGCTTTTTCTCTGATATGCCAGGGGTTTGTGGAAGAGACTACTGTGCCAGAGAGTGAGCAGAACATAAAATCCTCCAAATTACATCCTACTTAGGAGTTTCCAAAAGGCGGCTTTGAAACAAATTCCTGAGGATAAGTAGGCTAGGCGACAGTGTAGCTAATATGTGTACACACACATAGTCAACAAAGCCTGTCTTCTAACTGTTTAAATAGCCAGAGCTGGGAGGAGAAATGGAATTTGTAGTCAACAGCCCATTGTTCTGCTGGCTCTTTTTTCCTACCCCCACCATCGCTGCTGGAGCAAGTGGAGGATGGCAGGCTGACTTCCAGTTCCCAGGCTGGGTGAGGAGTGGGGTGGCAGAGAGGTACCATGTTGGATGGAGGGCTATGTGGGCAACTGGCTGGGGGGTCAGGGCTGGTCAAGTTGAGGCAAGGCTGGGAGATAGAGCAGAGGGACAAGGACCTTGAAGCCAACAGCCAAGACATACGCAGGTGCTCTGAAGCCCAGGAGGGCTGATGGGGTCAGTGGACACACAGCAGTGAGAGATCACAGGGCTTCTTGGGAGTGATGCGATGGTGGTGGGCATTCAGTGGTGTGATGGTGGTGGGTGCTGGTGCAGGTGGACGTAAGGGGGAGATGAATGGGACAGAGACTTAGGGACAATGTGAGGCAAGGCACATGAAGAGCAAGGAGAACACAGGCTGGCAGGGCAGGCATTGCCCATGATTGCCCTAAGAGAGTGACGCCAGGGAGACCAGACAATGAGTTCATGTCAATCTCAGCCTCAAAGGCTCTACCTGAATTCTGTCACTGGCAAGAATCATTTCGAGGACATGCTTACTTTGGGCTCTGCAAATGGGAGCAGGTTCAAGACAATAAAAACCTAATGGCTTGTGAATGGTGACTGTAGGATTGGAGTCAGAGCAGATCATAATGGGGGCAGGAGTGGAATTGGTCAGAGATGCAGCCACCTGTGTCGGGAAGAATACAGTGGTCCAACACGTGAAGATGTGTCTTGCTACCAGCCCAAGGGAGTCCAAGGGCTTGTTACTATGGTGACACTGTGAATGTCCCCACTCTTCACTTGAACTACTTGCAAACCCAAGGATCCGGTTTCCTCCAGTCTGTCTAGCAAATATTGTTGAATTGGTGGCTAGGAGGAGAGATTAGTGAACAGGAGAGATAGCACCCAAACCTGCCCAGGATTTTTGCAGGTCTCTGTGTCTGCAGCATGGCTGGGAACCCACGACAGTCTTTGTATCATGGGCTCAGGGAATGGCCCTCAGCTTCACTTCCTGAGGCTTCCTTCTGCTCTCTTGGCTACTCTGGCTAAAGAGTCAACTTGCATCAGGGTCTGTCTCTCCGCTTGTGGTTAACCAGCTTCCCCTCGCATCCCAAAGCTGCTGTCGTAAAGGACGTGGACTTGGTTCTCTGTCCTCCAGCCCAAAGGCAAGGGACCAACTCCTTCTTCCCTGCACCCTGACTTGTTCTAGAGTTTCTGTCCTTACTTGCTTGGGGAAGAAATTTGTTAGCTGGAGATGGAGGTGGTGCATCCCTCTGTGGGAGGACAGGAGAGAGGAAATTTGGGGTTCTTTTTTTGCCTGTATCTTTATGTGGGAGTTGGGACCCCAGAATCCTAATCCCAGCTCTACTAACTCTAGTCCATTCCCTTCCCTTCCCTCTAACCATCCATTTCACCATTTTTTTCCATTCCATTCCACCCATTGGATTCCATTCCATTGGAGGAGCACCTACTATGTGCCAGGCAGTGTTCTAGGTGCTGGAGAGACAAACTGACATAATGTCTGCTCTTATGGGGCTCACATGCCACGTTACAGATGGCAATCAGTAGCATGCCTTGGACCTGGGGCCACACCAGGGGCAACAAGGGCCATGGACAGACACTGTCTGGGGATTCACAGACCTTGGTTTGAATCCTGGCTCCACGGCAAAGCTTGGGGAATCCTGCAGCTTCCTGGGGCTTGCTATCCTTGTCTGTGACTTGAAGCCTTAACCGGAATAATCTGATATTCCTTCCCAGCACTGTTATTTCTGTCTTTTAAAATTTACTTTATATTTTTCCTGTTTATTTACTTATTTCTACTTATCCTAGTTCCCAGAACAATTTGAGACTGTTGCTCAACTCCAGTGCTCTCTCTTCCATGGCACACACTGTCTCTCAGCGTCACAGTGGGACTGGCATTGGGCAGAAGTGGCAATGACGGCCATGGGCCTCCACTGTCCCCTCATCCAGACCTGCTCATGCCCCGGCAATGCGTCCCTGCCTAGAGTTCCTGTACTTGTCAAGCCCCATGGCTGATTCCTGCCTGCGACTCACAGCTTCCCAGTCCTCCTTCAACCCTGACCTTCCCAGACCTTGACCTGTCCATCCAAACATACTTGTCCCCTCAAGCATGGACTTGTTCTCAGTTGACCTTTGTGGCCCAGGTACACCCAAAAATCTACTTTTATAACGGCAACTACCCCACTCATTGTAGGCAGTAATAATAATATTGGAAATAATTACAATACTGGAAATGATAATATTGGAGGTAAAAATAGTGTTGGAGAGCATCATAATATTGAGGATAATATATTAGAAATAATAATAGTATTAGAGATAATAATGCTCATGGAGATAGTATTGGTGATAATAATAATATTGGAGGATATAATATTATTGGAGAATATAGCATAACGTAACGTAACAGCATAGCATAGCATAACATAACATAACATAACATAAAATGACATAGTGTAAAATACTTCACCCAGATGCAACGTGGAGGGGCTACTCCTGGGAAGCCCCAGTGTGTGCTGATACCCAATAATCCCAAGGCAGGAAGTGGTGGGCCCTGGGGAAGGGGGCCGGGCAGGGAAGTTGTGTTGAGTTGTGTCATGGAGGCTGGGGTGGAGGTTTATGAGAAACTGGATGAGACCTCAGGGATTAGAGCTGTGGGACCAGCACAGCATCTGTGCTAAACTGCTGAGCCACAAAGTACTCCAGACCCAGTGCTGCATTCTCGTGGCCTTGCTCCCTCCTAGTTCTGGTCAGTAAACATTGATAGATCTGAGGCATGAGAACAGGGATGGAGACAACACTGGAGCTTCCTGAGGCCACCACCTCTCCCAGATCCTGGGTTCTCTGGAAACCTTGCTGCATGGTGACAAGGTGTGGGTGTGTTTTGGAGAAATATGTGGAGAGAGCAGAGCTCAGCAGAAAGCACTTTGAGCCTCATTTCCATCCCTCAAGGTTCTCAGAGCCACTTGGGAGGCCCTTAGTTGCAGCTGGTTGGTCGTCCTCACCTTCCCGTGTCCTCCTGCAGGGTCCTGCTTGGGGTACTTTGGACCTGGTGATGCAAGCTCTGGTTCTTCAGTGATGGTGGTGGGTGGTCTCCCACAAAGGAGGAAAAGACACTGGGGACAAGCCCGTCGCCTCTGGAGACCTGGCCTGGTTAGAAGGTGAGTTGGAGGAAGATCTGTGCCTCTGTGTCTATTTCCAGCACTTTCTCCATCTGGCAGATCCCCTAGCTTCCAGGCCAATCCTGAATTTCAAGCCTACCCGGTGTTGCCTTCATCTTCTTTCTATGAAGAGATATTTGTGTGATGGTTTCAAATTGTATCTTACCTGGATCGTTAGTTCTCAGAGGGTGATACTATATCATTTTATCTTTCCTGATTCTTATCAGGTACCTCCAAACTATTTATAGTTACACCAAAATATTACAATTATCTAGACACCATTATTATAATGTATTTACTCTCAAAAGGAAAAAAATCGAACAGCCCCACCCACTACACAACTATTACTAAGTGCTTTCATTTTTCTAGGTTGTCATTTAATGTTTGCCCTTATTCATGCTTACCCTTTGTAGTTGTAATTGTTGTTATAATTGTAAAACAAGTTTTATGTTCTCTTTGAAATGCTCTTTAAATGTTGTGTCAGGAGCATGTTTTGACATACTTTTCTTTCCCCACAGTGCCGGGCATCCCCGGCCAAAGTATGTAAAGTTGATGGGGGTGTGTGGATAGAGACCGTCAGCAAACTCTTGGAAGAAGCAGGCACCGGAGCTGCCCTGGGTCTCCCGGCTCTATACCTCCCTTTGTCTCTCCCCTCCTCCCCGTCTCTCTCCCCACAGGCTACTGTTTGGTTAAACATGTTTCTGCTTTGGCTGTTTCTTCCTGCATGCTAAGGCTTGGGGAATAACTACATCGCAAACGATCTAGCAGAGGCTGAAATCCACGCATTACATCCTACTTAGGAGTTTCCAAAGGCGGCTTTGAGATAGATTCCCAGGGATAAGTAAGGTATAAAATACAGCAGGTAATATTTGTACATGCACAAAGCAAACAAAGCCTTACAGACTTGCTAATGGGGAGGGTGAGGGGAGCGCAATCTAGCGGCTGGGGCTGGATCAACCCGCCCGCACCCCAGCCTGGAGTCGGGGAAGCCGCTCTGGGAGGGAGCTGCTGGCCCCGGCCTCCTTCTTGACCTGGTTTGGTTGTTGGCTGGTGTTGTTTCTTGGAAGCCCATGGCCGTGTTACTGAAAATGGGCTCTCTGGAGCTGTGGGAAGCTGGACGTCACCAGCAAGGGGACCTCTGTGGTGTAAAGCTTGAGATTAGGGTCTGACGCTGTGTGCTGTCTCGACAGCTGTGAACTTGGGAGGCCCCTGCATGTCCTGATGCATGTTCTCTTCCCCCGCTCTGCTCCCACAGATAGGGTTCCCCACCCAAACTACTCTCATCAAGGAGGGTCGCCTAGTTTCTGCTTTTTCCTGTGAGCGGGTTTCAGTCCCCTGTCAATCTCAGAATTATTCAACCAAGCCAATCACATCTTCATGTGGGAACCAAAGGCCAGTGCACCCTCTTGCTACTACAGCCTGACGCCCACAGCCCTGGTGGTTCACTCTGTTCCTGAGTGCATCGCCAGAAGTGGCTCTGTGGGGTGTGCCCTGTCTTCCTCCCCTGGGCTTTGAGCATCCAGGATGAAGAAAGTGCTGCCTATCCCACCTGTCCAGTGTTGGGTGTTGTGTGCCTGACCATCCCCATAACCCTAGGGCAGGAATTCCTCCCTCATCACCAGGTGGGGGTAGGAGGGCATTAAAACAGTCACAGAGACATCAAGGGCAGGGAGAAGTTCAGAGTCAAGCGCAAGCAGGTGACCTCAGCCAGGCACTAGGACCTTCTGGGCCTCATTTTCCTCACCTGCTTTTCCTTATGGGGTTGCCCATGTACAAGATGACAGCATCTTGGCTGTCCTGACAAGGGGCTGGGGCGGGGGCGGGAGGGGTGACGAGCACAGGAAGATGACAGGTGCTTGTGTGCGTAAAGTATGATCGTCCTCATTATCCTTGCACAATTGGATTCCTTTCTCTTCGAGCACATTCCCTTTATGTTCATTGTTTATCTCTTTCCACTAGAAGCAGCTAGAGACATTTTGTAAGTTTCTCTGTCAAGCCTCCCAGCTTCTCCATCGAGGAGTCGATGATCTGTAAACAAACGCTTCCATGCACAGGGGAGTGCCCCCATTTAAAGGCACCTTAGGGGGAACCCTTTTTACAATGAGAATTATTGCCCTGTAATGTCTCCATTCAGGAATTTGAATTTTTGCTTAGCAAGTTACTTTAAAATGGAGCCTGTGTGTCCTGGGCAAAGCCAACCAGGAGTAGGGTGGCTGAGACTTTTCCAAATGCACTGAGATGGTGTTGGCCATGGATGCAGCCAGGCAGGCTTGCTTCTGCTAGGAAGCTTGCTTTCAAGGACTCAGAGGCTAATGAAAGGTAATCCTGGGGAGGCAGCAAGATGTGTCAGAAAGAGCTCAGCTTCTGTCTCTTTCTATGTGACCTTGGACAGGTTTCCTCAGTCTTCCCACCTGTAAAATGGATATAGTAATTCCTGCCTTAATTGTTGCTATAAAGATGAAGTGAAATATTCTATGTGCCAGGCATGAGATCTGCAAACACAAGATACTGTTTGGGCTCTGAGGTCACTATCTTTTCATCTCTTCCCTCCCCTGACAGAGCGCGCCGAAGGAAAGATTCGTTGGTTTTGCCAATGTCCTGCTTTTCCAGGCTATTCTGGGGACTCCTCTGTGAGCCTGTTAGCATCCTTGAAGCTGGGACTGCAGAAGGAGTGCCTTGTCCTCATAAAAATCCTTTCCGGGCTGAGTGCCAAGCACTCACGAAGGACCCCACTTCCAGGAAGTTCTCTCTGATTGATCTCTCCTTTGCCTTGATGGTGCCATGGCCTTCTCTTTTTAATCGTCACCCTCTTTCCAGTGATTTCTTTCCCCTGCCTTCTGATTCATTTCCTCCAATCTGTCCTCTATTTGCTTCTTCTTCCTTCTATGCCACTACTTTCTCTTGGGTTTCCCCTCCTTCCTCCCTTTCCCTCCCCTCTTCCTTCCTGCCTCTCCCCCACCCCTGCTTTTTCATTCCCCTAATTCCAACTTGAACCCCTTAATCTGTGTCACAGAGTTGGGAAGGCAGCTCAGTGTCCTCTCCCACCGCGGCCTCCCCTGAGTGCCACCGCGTGGAATCGCCTACGGTCCTGTCCCATTTTGCCCTTCTGGGGTCAGGATTTGCACAAATGAACCCCCGGCCCCAGCTTGGGGGCCTAGGGCACTGAGATTTGGAGTGTCATCTTCCAGCTCAGCCTGCAGCTCCCTGGAAATAAGCTCCTGTCTTGCCCAAATGACAAAAATAAAAGAAACTACAGGGAGAGGGCCTGTACCGGCAGGCTCGGTGGTACCGAATGAGACTTTGCACCCGCCTGCTCACCAGCTACTGCGAGCTGGGCTAATTAGAGGGGCCTGCAGTCCCCATGGTAATTTGCTTAAATGGAAGAAGTTGATTTTCTCTCCTTTTTCTGTTCTCAGGAATTCCAGTTTTAGGCTCTGGCAGTCTCTAACCACCACTCCCTTCTGCCCTCTGGGGAGGTGTTTGCTATGGAAATATGCAATTAATATTGCAGCGATCATAATTGCTAATTATTAAAACAATGCTACCCCCTTTTCCTGGCCTAGTTTCATGTTTAAAACCATTTAAATAACAGGGAGGAAGAAAAAAAAGGAAAAAAGTTAAACACCAGTGCTGAACTTGTGTAAAAGCCAAGTGAGAGGGTCCCTGGGCTGCTCGGGGTTTGTCCTGGTGCCTGGAAGGACAGTGTTCTCCAAAGTCCATTGTTTCAGCTTCCCTGGAGCCATGTGCTAGATAAAAGTGAGGTACAAGTTGCATTTTGGTCACTGGAATCCCATTTTCGCAGTGACACAGAGCTCTTTTCTCCTCGTTTTGATTGATCTCCAGGAGGGCCCCAGACCACAGGGATTCACAGTGTCCTACCTCCTGCCTAACTGTCCCCAGCTTGGAGCCAGGACAAGAATTGTCTGGAAAGGAACAGTTCAGTGGACTGGGGGCTTGGTGGCTCCAACGGTAGAGTAGAGGAGTGTGGCTCTAATGCATAACTACAGCCGTTTCTATTGGTTCTTTCAACAAGACTTTAAAACATCCATAACAGCTGCTGCCAGGTCAGCATCCTAAAGCACAGTTTGCATGACGTCATCCCACAAGGAAGACCTTTCAGCATCCTTCTCCTTCTCAGCCTCCAGGGGCCAGCCCTCATGCTTAGCTTGGCATTCGAGTGCCCGGTGATCTAGGCTCAGTCCATCTGTCCAGCCTTCTCTGACACTACTCACCATACCAACCAGTCTGGCCATTCCCCAAATATTCCGCAAATGTGATGCTTCTGCAGCTATATAGAATGTCCTTCTCAGGTTTACTCAGCAAGATCAATTCCATCCTTAAAGATCCCCTTTCAATCTCCCTGTCCCAGGACAGCACCCTCTTCTTAGAAGGACTCCCCTGTCCTCTGAACTCTCCTAGCAAATATTTTGTCCCTCATAGGGCCTTATTACACATTGCTTTGTACTTGGGCCATTTTCATATGTAGCTTCTAGTTAGACTAAATCCTAAACTTCTTGGGGATGTTGATTTGTACTTAGTGATCTTGGTCATCTTTGCTTCTCCAGGGCCTGGCCCTATGTTTTACATATAGTAAGAGCTCAATAATGATTAAGAAAAAAAAAAAAAAGGATAAAACCCAAGAAACATTTCAAAGAAAAAAATTCAGATGGTCACTGTATTAGTTTACTAGGGCTATGGTAACAAAGTACTACTAACTAAATGCCTTAAAACAATGGGAATTGGAGAAGAAAGATGGCAGTGAAGTAGAATGTGGAATGCATCCCTTTCTACAGATGCATCAGGAATACAGCAAAAGACACAATAATTCCCACAGAGAACCAGCTGAACACCAGCAAACGACCTCGGACACCAGAAAGGACTGCAAAGATCCCTACATAACTGGGTAGGACAGAGGGGAAAAAAAAAAGGAGAAAGAGGAGGAGAAGAAAGGAAAGCGACAGGTCCCACTGCCTGGGGTGGGGGGATCTGAAACAGAGGGGAGATTGCTGAATTTGGGGAAACGTCCCTTATCTGATGGGGAAGCCCCTTCTCCAACGGGGAATTTCCCTGGGTCAGAAGGGAGGCATTTGGGACTGTTCAAAGAGGGCAAAGCAGCTGAGTTGTGGTAGATGGGAAAGAGTGAGAAACACATGGAGGGTCTGCACCATGGCTCAGCATGTCCAGACTGAGATGTTGGTTCACAGCTGAACAGGGGGTCTGGGAGCTGGAACGTGGGAACCAGAGAACTGGTTCAGGGTGAGAAACATTGTTGGCAGTGGGGAGATGGACTGAGAGGACATGAGGGAAGAAATATGCACCAGAGAGTGCCTACCACAGAAATCTGGGTGGCCATGATGGCAGCTCAATACTGCTGACTCACAAGCAGGGGGAAGAGCTGCGGGTGTAGCCTCTCTCGGTGCCTGCAACGGACAAAGGAAGGACCCCCTCTGGACCTGGCTAATATACTCAGGGATAACAAAGGCCCCTGGTGGGGCAGGTCTAGAGTGCCTGCAGCCAAGAGCCAAAAGTCTGTAGAGTGGCCCAGCTCTGGAGACATTCTGTTTACACCTGAGGCACCAGCGTCCCTCTGCAACAGGCACCACCATGGCCAACTGAGCCACTGTGACTCAGACAGGGCACCCCGGTGGAGTCATAGCAGAGGGAGGAGGCATGGTTGTAGTTGCTCTGTTGGCTTGAGCCACCCAAGCCACCGTGAGCCAGGCAGGGCACCACTGCTCACTCACTCCCAGGGGAAGGAGCCACTATTGTGCCCTCTCTCTCCCCACACACCAGCACTTACAGAAGAACAATAAAGGAAGCTCTGCTGGTCACAGAGTAATACAAAAAACCCAAGGCAGGTAGAAGGACACTTATAGCTGAGACCCCAAGGAAACTGAAATATTATTATTAATTCTATTGATCTGATCCATTCTGGGGTCAGTTCTAGTTTTTTTTTTTTAATTTTATTAATTATGATCTTAGTACTAAGGGATCTACACATTTTATAACATTTTTTATTCTATTTTTATTTCTAGCCTTTTTATATATTTCTATTTCTAGCTAAGTTTTTTGTAGTGCTGACTGTATCTCTCCTACCTTCTTTTCATCTCTATCTTTTATACATTTCTATTTATTTCTTTTTCTTTTCATATTTCCAGTCACACTACGCTCTTCTGTTGCCCTGTCTTCTATCCTTTTTTAGTTTATTTTATCTTAATATACTTATAAACAATATTATCAGTCTGCTCTGTTTCTTTGCTTTATTCTCCAGATGACACACTGCTTTGGTTTTTATTATTAGGTTTTGTCTTTATCTTAGTTCTAAGTATAATTGTCTGATTTCATTCTGAGAATCTTCAGTGTGTCTGGTGGTACTCTTGCTCTTTATTATATTTGATCCTAGCTTTCAAAATCTCCCTGGATTTGTGTTTGTGTGTGTGTTGTTTTTCTGTTGTTGTTGTTTGGTTTTTTGTTTGTTTGTTTGTTTTGTTTTAGTTTTGAATTTCTGTTGGTTTTCTCTTTGATTGTCTGATGGCATACTGGGGTTCTTCTGTCAGGTCTTTCTAGTGCCTTATGTTCTACTGGATTCAGTATTTGTGTGTCTTGCACATGTATGTGTTTCCTTGACTTCGTATTTGTTTGACTCAACACTCTGCCATTATTTTGGGGCTTGGACAGTCTTTTTTAAACCCCTTTATTGCCAGGACAAGCAACCTCTGAAGTCTGGGCTACTCCATCAGAAGTCAGGTAGGAGCCTCTCGGGAGGGAGCACTGAATCCAGGATGCTAGAGTACTAGGGAGTCCTCAGACACGCAGAGAACTCTCACAGAGTCCTGTATCAGAGTCTAAGACTTGGCTTTGTCCGACTGTCTGCAACTGCCAATGTTGGACACCTCACACCAAACTACAAACAAGACAGGAACACAAACCAACCCATCAGCACACAGACTACTGAAAGCCATATTAACCTCACAGATACCCTAAAACACACTTCCTGACGTGGCCTTGCTCATCAGAGAGAAAAGACACAGAGCCACACACTGGAAAGCAGACACCAGACACCCCCACCAGGAAGCCTACTCAGAACACTGGACAAACCCCACCACAGGGGGCAGAAGGCAGAAACAAGAGGAATTACTACTAGGCAGCATAGGGAAAAGAGACAGCAAATCCTATAAATTAGACATAATGAGAAAACAAAGAAACACCATATAGGCAAAGGAGCAGGAAAAAAACCCATAAGACCAATTAAATGAAGAGGAAAGAGGAAAATTGCCTGAAAAAGAATTCAGAGTAATGATAGTAAAGATGATCCAAAATCTTGATAACAAAATACAGAAAATACAAGAAACAGTTAATAAGGACTCAGAAGAACTAAAGAGCAAACAAACAGTAATGGACAACAAAATAACTGAAATTAAAAATACTCTAGATGGTATAAACAGCAGAATAACTGAGGCAGAAAAACAAATAAGTGAATTGGAAGATAGAATGGGGGAAATAACTGCCATAAAGCAGGAAAGAGAAAAAAGAATAAAAAGAATGGAAGACAGTCTCAGAGACCTTGGTGACAACATTAAGCGCACCAACATTCGAATCATAGGTCTCCCAGAAGAAGAAGAAAAAAAGAAAGAATCTGAGAAAATATTTGAAGAGGTTATAGTGGAAAACTTCCCCAACATGGGAACGGAAATAATTCATCAAGTCCAAGAAGCACAGAGTCCCATACAGAATAAACCCAAGGAGAAATACACCAAGGCACATATTAATCAAAGTAATGAAAATTAAACACATAGTAAAAATATTAAAAGCAGCAAGAGAAAAGCAACAAATAACATATAAGGGAAAACCCATAAGGATAACAGCTAATCTTTCTGCAGGAACTCTGCAGGCCAGAAGGGAATGGCAGGATATACTGAAAGTCCTGAAAGAGAAAAACCTACAGCCAAGAATATTCTGCCCAGCAAGAATCTCATTCAGATTCAATGGAGAAATCAAAAGCTTTACAGACAAGCAAAAGTTAAGAGAATTCAGCACCACCAAGCCAGCCTTACAACAAGTGCTAAAGGAACTTTTCTAAGTAGGAAACACAAGAGAAGGAAAACACCTACAAAAACAAACCCAAAGCAATTAAGAAAATGGTAATTGGAACACACATGTCAATAATCACCTTAAATGTAAATGGATTAAATGCTCCAACCAAAAGACACAGACTGGCTGAATGGATACAAAAACAAGACCCTTCTATATGCTGCCTGCAAGAAATCCACTTCAGACCAAGGGGCACATATAGACTGAAAGTAAGGGGATGGGAAAATATATTCCATGCAAATGGAAGTCAAAAGAAAGCTGGAGTAGCAATACTCATATCAGACAAATTAGACTTTAAAGTAAAGACTATTACAAGAGACAAGGGAGGACACTACATAATGATCAAGAGATCCATCCAAGAAGAACATATAACAATTGTAAATATCTATGCACCCAACATAGGAGCACCTTAATACATAAAGCAAATGCTAACAGCCATAAAAGAGGAAATTGACAGTAACACAATAATGATAGGAGACTTGAACACCTCATTTACATCAATGGACAGATCATCCAAACAGAAAATAAATAAAGACACACAGCTTTAAATGACACATTAGACCATCTCGACTTAATGGATATTTATAGGACATTCCATCCAAAAACTACAGAATACACTTTCTTCTCAAGTGCATACAGAACATTTTCCAGGATAGATCACATCTTGAGTCACAAATCAAGCCTTGGTAAATTCAAGAAAATTGAAATCATATCAAGCATATTCTCTGACTACAATGCCATGAGACTAAATGTCAATTACAGGAAAAAAACTATAAAAAATACAAACACATGGAGGCTAAACAATATGCTATTAAACAACCAAGAAATCATTAAAGAAATCAAAAAATATCTAGAAACAAATAACAATGAAAAAACAACAACCCAAAACCTATGGGACACAGCAAAAGCAGTTCTAAGAGGGAAGTTTATAGCAATACAGTCCTACCTCAAGAAACAAGAAAAATATCAAATAAACAACCTAACCTTACACCTAAAACAATTAGAGAAAGAAGAACAAAGAAACCCCAAAGTGAGCAGAAGGAAAGAAATCGTAAAGATCAGATGAGAAATAAATGAAAAAGAAATGAAGGAAACAATAGCAAAGATCAATGAAACTAAAAGCTGGTTCTTTGAGAAGATAAACAAAATTGATAAACCATTAGCCAGACTCCTCAGGAAAAAAAGGGAGAAGACGCAAATCAACAGAATTAGAAATGAGGAAGGAGAAGTAGCAACTGACACTGCAGAAATAGAAAAGATCATGAGAGACTACTACAAGCAACTATATGCCAATAAACTGGAAAACCTGGAAGAAATGGATACATTCTTAGAAAAATACAATCTTCCAAGAAAGAACCAGGAAGAAATAGAAAATATGAACAGACCAATCACAAGTACGGAAATTGAGACTGTGATTAAAAATCTCCCAACAAACAAAAGCCCAGGGCCAGATGGATTCACAGGTGAATTCTATCAAACATTTAGAGAAGAGCTAATGCCTATTCTTCTCAAACTCTTCCAAAATATAGCAGAAGGAGGAACACTCCCAAACTCAATTCTATGAGGCCACCATCACCCTGATACCAAAACCAGGCAAAGATGTCACAAAAAAAGGAAATTACAGGCCAATATCACTGATGAATATAGATGCAAAAATCCTCAACAAAATACTAGCTAACAGAATCCAACAGCACATAAAAAAATTATACACCATGATCAAGTGGGGTTTATCCCTGGGATGCAAGCATTCTTCAATATATGCAAATTAATCAATGTGATATATCATATCAACAAATTGAAGGACTAAAGGCATATGATAATCTCAATAGATGCGGAAAAAGCTTTTGACAAAATTCAACACCCATTTATGATAAAAACTCACCAGAAAATGGGCATAGAAGGAAATTACCTCAACATAATGAAAGCCATATATGAGAAACCAAAAGCCAACATCCTTCTAAATGGTGAAAAACTGAAAGAATTCCCTCTAAGAACAGGAACAAGACAAGGGTACCCACTCTCACCATTATTATTCAACATAGTTTGGGAAGTTTTAGCCACAGCAATCAGAGAAGAAAAAGAAATAAAAGGAATCCAAATTGGAAAAGAAGAAGTAAAATTGTCACTCTTTGCAGATGACATGATATTATACATAGAAAACCCTGAAGACTCTACCAGAAAACTGCTAGAACTAATCGATGAATTTAGTGAAGTAGCAGGATACAAAATTAATGCACAGAACTCTCTTGCATTCCTATACACTAACAACAAAAAAGCAGAAGGAGAAAATAAGGAAACTCTCCCATTCACCATTGCAACAAAAAGAATAAAGACCTAGGAATAAAGCTGCCTAAGGAGGCAAAAGACCTGTATGCAGAAAACTAGAAGACACTGATGAAAGAAATCAAAGACGATACAAACAGATGGAGAGACATACCATGTTCTTGGATTGGAAGAATCAACATTGTGAGAATGACTATATTACCCAAAACAATTTACAGATTCAACGCAATCCCTATCAAATTACCAATGGCATTTTTCACAGAACTAGAGCAAGAAATCTTACGATTTGTATGGAAATGCAAAAGACCCCGAATAGCCAAAGCAATCTTGAGAAGGAAAGATGGAGTTGGTGGAATTAGGCTTCCTGACTTCAAACTATACTACAAGGCCACAGTGATCAAGACAGCATGGTACTGGCACAAAAACAGAAAGGAAGATCAATGGAACAGAATAGAGAGCCCAGAGGGAAACCCAAGCACATATGGGCACCTTATCTTTGACAAAGGAGGCAAGAATATACAATGGAAAAAAGACAGCCTCTTCAATAAGTGGTGCTGGGAAAATTGGACAGCAACATGTAAAAGAATGAAATTAGAACACTTCCTAACACCATATACAAAAATAAACTAAAAACGGATTAAAGACCTACATGTAAGGCCAGATACTATAAAACTCCTAGAGGAAAACATAGGCAGAACACTCTATGACATACATCAAAGCAAGATCCTTTTGGACCCACCTCCTAGAATCATGGAAGTAAAATCAAGAATAAACAAATGGGACCTCATGAAACTTAAAAGCTTTTGCACAGCGAAAGAAACCATAAACAAGACAAGAAGACAACCCTCAGAATGGGAGAAAATACTTGCCAATGAAGCAACAGACAAAGGATTAATCTCCAAAATATACAAGCAGCTCATGCAGCTTAATACCAAAAGAGCAAATAACCCAATCCACAAATGGGCAGAAGGCCTAAATAGACATTTCTCCAAAGAAGACCTACAGATGACCAACAAACATATGAAAAAATGCTCAACATTGCTAATCATTAGAGAAATGCAAGTCAAAGCCACAATGAGGTATCACCTCACACCAGTCAGAATGGCCATCATCAAAAAATTTACAAATAGTAAATGTTGGAGAGGGTGTGGAGAAAAGGGAACTCTCCTGCACTGTTGGTGGCAATGTCAGTTAGTACAGCCAGTATGGAAAACAGTTGGCAGTCCCTTAAAAAGCTAAAAATAGAACTACCATAGGATCCAGGAATCCCACTACTGGGCATATACCCAGAGAAAACCATAATCCAAAAAGCAACATGTACCATAATGTTCATTGCAGCACTATTTACAATAGCCAGGACATGGAAGCAACCTAAATGCCCATCAACAGATGAATGGATAAAGAAGATGTGGCACATATATACAATGGATAATTAGCCATAAAAAGGAATGAAATGGAGCTATATGTAATGAGGTGGATAGACTTAGAGTTTGTCATACGGAGTGAAGTAAGCCAGAAAGAGAAAAACAAATACCATATGCTAACTCATATATACGGAATCTAAAAAAAAAAAATGGTACTGATGAACCCAGTGATAGGACAAGAATAAGGATGCAGATGCAGAGAATGGACTGGAGGACACGGGGTTGGGGGGGGCAGGTGGGCAAAGGGGAAGCTGGGACGAAGTGAGAGAGTAGCATAGACATATATACACTACCAACTGTAAAATAGATAGCTCGTGGGAAGTTGCTGTATAACAAAGGGAGATCAACTCGATGATGGGTGATGCCTTAGAGGGCTGGGACCGGGAGGGTGGGAGGGAGTCGTGGGAGGGATGGGATATGGGGATATATGTATAAATACAGGTGATTAACTTTGGTGTACCTCAAAAGCTGGTACAAGAGTGTAAAGCAATTATATTCCAATAAAGAGCTTAAAAACAAAACAAAACAAAACAATGCGAGTTTATCCTTTCACAGTTCTGCAGGATGAAAGTCCAAAATCAAGGTGTTGGTAGGGCCATGCCCCCTCTGAAGGCTCTAAGGCAGGATCCTTCCTTGTTTCTTCCACTGTCTGGTGGTTCCTGGCAATTCTTGGCAGTCCTCCACTCTCTGTCTCCATCATCACGTGGCGTTTTCTCTGTGCCTGTGTCTCTGTGTCTAAATTATCCCTCTTCTTATAAGGACACAAGTCCCTGGGTTGGGGCTTGCCACTGTTCAACCCAGTATGGTCACTAACAGAATAATGGTGATGGATAAAAGGGCTTCTCATTTTTTAGGCTTGAGAATCTTGGGAAATGGTGGAGACACAGACCAAGAATGGAAAGATTACAGGACCCTCTGCTTTTTTTCGTGTGTCAGGTGGAAGTACTCATCCAGAAGCTGGAGTTATAATGGGGTGGGAACTGATGGTGATAGTAACTTGACAGTTACCAACTAGTTATCAATTAGTTAGAGTGGAAGATCTTAGCAGAAGCCAAGTTTTGGGCTTTATTCAATCAAATATTTTTTCAGTAAAACACACTTATCTCCTCTACCTTAAAATATTCACTATGATGTTAGTAGAGAAGTAGAGAAAGATGTTAAGTCACAAGTACACATGAAACAAGAGAGGAGACAACTGTGTACAGAGGATTTTAATGATACTGAGAGGGTATGTGTGTGGAAAGCAGACCAAAGCATGTGCTTCAGATACTGGAGTGGAGGGTGTTACAACCTAGGAGTCTGCAGAGAAGAAGGTCTGGGAGAAGTGAGTGTGTCCCGGAGGACCTCAGAGGGGCCCACGCGGAGATCTAGGTTATCCCAAAAGGCAAGAATGAGGAATGAGGCTGCAGAAAGGGGATTGGTGGAAAGTCTGTTTAAAAAGAGTTGGGATCTCTAGGATGCCTCCCCTCCCTGTGCAATCAGGCATCCCTCTCTGTCCTGCTCACCTCCCTTTTGTTTTATTTTCTGGACAAAAGAGGCTCTATCCTTGACACCAGTCCTTTGGAGGGTGGTGCAAACCACTTAGCTGAATACAGGGGGATTCTGTGAAAGGCCTCGTACCTATCTGCAGCTTTCCCCCTCACTCCTACATTTGCCTGAATCACCTCCATGCTGGGTGCTCACGGAAACAGCCCAGATGGGTGGGGAGAAGTGCTTGGCTTACATCTGACTGTGCTGCTGAACTCTGTGTTCACTAAGCTCTTCAGTGGGTCTCCCCAAGCCTGCATTTCCTAGTCTGAAAAATGAAACTATTCGATAAGGCCTGCCTCCGTGGGACTTGGGTGTTGGACATGAGGGTACTTTGTCAGAACTGAGGGCTGTAAACTCCAGAAATATGCAGAGTTAGGGCAGGGCTGGAATAGGTCAGAGATGTTGAGTGTGGGAGACACGTTTCCAAAGCCATGACCTCTCCACCCCTCCAGTTTGCGAGGCAATGTCCGTCCTACCCCATTATTTCATCAGTTCCTGAAACTTCCTTTTTGATGAAGCTTCTCAGATTCATTCACTCATAACAACAAACAGAGTTTGAGCATCTATCGTGTGTCAGGCACTGTGCTAGAGGCTGGAGATAACGTCAGGAGGGAAACACATAGCACTTGCCCTCATGGGGCTTACAGTCCATTGGAGGGAAGACTGAACCAAGTAACCAAAAAACCAGATTACAGTGGTTGTGATGGTTGCAAGGGAGAAGCAGGAGGTCCTATGAGAATGTGCAGAAGAAGGGATCTGATCTATTCTAGGGCCCAGAGAAGACTTCCCCCAGGGACATAGACCAGAGTGGCGATGTGCAGGGTGAAAGTTAAGGGGATGCCCAAGATTAGAGGGTAGGGGGAGCTGGGGCCCAGACAGAGCTGGGGTGGGGGGAGCTAGTGGATGCTGGGTAGGGCTAGGATGCACTGAGCCAGGGTCTGTGGTGCATGACAAGGCTGGGGGAGGGGAGGCAGAACCAGGCCAACCTGGGTTTTGGTCTTTATCCTAAGAGCCCTGGGATCCCTTGAAGGGTTTTGAGCAGGCAGACGATGGGACCCGCTTTGCCCCCTGCAAGCTTACTGTGGCTGAAGTGTGGGGCGAGAGCTCATCCCCTTTTCTGGCTTCCCCCTAGAACCAGTGGAGCTGCTGTCCTTGATCTGGGTCCAGTCCTACACTTATCCTTGTCCCCTGTCTCTAAAACGCTTTAGCTGCAGTTGTTATTTTTGGAGACTCTCTCAGACAAGTCCAGTTCTTCACTTACCCTTGATGGAAACACGACACTGTTGGATGGGGAAGGTCATTGCTTTGTCCACTCTCATAGCTTCCAGAGGCACCAGCATGGAGCAGTGAGGCCTGGGGGACACAGGAGAGGTCACTGGGGCTGATAACACAGTCCTGTGAGGTCCCCCTCCTTGTATTCGAGGCAACCTGGAAAGAGTCCGGGCTTTGGACACCGAGATTCAAATCTTCCCTTGGCCACGTGGCGAGCTTGTGATTGGGACAGGTAACGCACTGTGCAGGAGAGTCAAGGGTCAGCTTCAGAGGCTCTTGAACTTGATCATAGGGGATGCAAATAAAAGGAGAACCTGGCACTCACGCATGGTTTCATAAAAGTTAAATGGCTTCATCACCACCATCACATGCGCAGAGTTGACCAAGGGCTTTCCATCACTCGTCCCAGTATAGGGGGTGGGAGGGGGTGGGAGGCCGAGGGCCCCGGCCCGGATACACAGAGCCACTTGCTGGTGTCCCAGCTTCCTGGCGGTTCTCCACGGAGGAGCCCTGGCTTGCAGAGGCTGGGTTCATGTCAGAGGCGATTCCCAAGCCAGGTTTTGAGGAGTGAGCTATTCGTGGCAGGAACCTGGATGGTGATTGGGACTAGGAGTGTGGTGTGGGGAGGCAGGACAGAAGCTGGGCCTGGGGTACCATGCACCATGCCAGGCTCCGGTCCAACAAAGACAGGGGGACATAGCAGAGAGTAGGGGACACAAGCCCCTCATGCTGCTCTGCCTGGAGGAGGACAGGCCCAGGCTGGGGAGCCTGCCACCCTTGGGCCCCTCAGGGGCTAAGACCCCCTTCAGAGCAAAAGGCCCGGCTTCAGCAGGACAATGGGTTCCAGGCCTCTGCAGGCTGGTGGGGTCACGGCCACTGGTATTTTGCCAGCGTAGCTGTGGATGGGCTCAATGTCCGGGCTGGGAGGGGCTGGGGGAGGCAGGGGCCCCCTGGAACGCTGGTGTGTGGCTGCATTTGCTGGCTTCCCCACCCTGCTGAGGTGTTGGGGTGCGTTGGGGTGTGCTGAGGGTGGCGCTATGCTCTTGGGGCGGTCATGTGTGTGAGCGTGGGGAGCAGGGGTGCACTGCTCTGTCCCAGAGGGTCTGACCCTGCGCTGCATGTGATGGGGTTCTTCCTGCTTCTGAATGGTTACTGGGGGATGGAGAGTGACCCCTGTCTTTGCAGCTCTCGCTGAACCTGAATTCACAAACCTGAGGCCCAGGGTTTGTTTTCTGCAAAGCTGCCCTTCGACAAGTGAAAAATGCCTGTGAATGTCCCCTCCTAGAACCAAGGGCCCATTTTCTTCCCCACATAAAAGGAAATGAAATGTGCAGAGCTCTAATAAAACATGAAAGGCTTAGGTGTAAGCCAGGAAGCAGGGCTTTGAATGGGATCCGGTGGTCTCAGCTGGTTGGAGGTGTATCTATTATACGGCAGCAATTAGAAAGAGGTTTCTATTAACTGGCCGACTTTGTTCGCAGCTACCAGGGAAATGGACCACTTTCTCAGCGGTATCCGCCAACCCCTGCACACCTTGGCGTCAGTGCCAGGTGTTAAGGAGTTGTAAGTCTTACATCTGGATGTTGAACCTGCACATGGGTTTTTGCGAGGGTACTGGGGCCTTAGTTATAATGCTGACAGCAGGTGGTTTCATTCATTCATTCACTCATTCATTCAACCATGTGTGCTTATACATACCGCATGAGCACGTGTGTGTGTAGATGAAAACAGGTGATTCATTAACCTAAGGAAGTAGATAACATTGTCACCCACGTGGCACTGAGAAATGGCAGGTGGAGGAGGACTGTTTCCGGGGGCCCCCTCCTCGGAGGAGGCACCTGAGCTGCACACTGGAAGGTGGGCAGAGATGGAGTGAGGCCTGCGAGGTCAGCCAAGGGGTGGACCCCGCCTAGGGGACAGTGACCTGGGTGAAGGGACACATGAGGGAGGGAGAGGAAGACGGGTTTGGTGGGGAGGCGGTGGAGGCAGAGAGAGTCCAAAGCTCTGAATACCTGGTCTCTTCTGCTTATTCTGCAGTCCCACCCTACCTGAGCATGGCCAAGTGATGGATTCTGTGGGGTCACACTCGGGAACACGTGAGTCCTCACTAAGCCTCTGAAGCAGAAGCCAGGGCTCTCCACACTGGAGCCTTTGGAATCCTCCTTCGAAGGCAGCCCTGCCTGCAGGTGGCTGGGATCTCTGGCGTCCTGGGCTGTGCCCCTGCAGAACCAGAGCGGCGTTTGGAAGCTGCAGGAGCGGACGTCAGCTCAGCATGGGAAGAACATCTCCAGGGCAGGATGGGTGTATCCGAGCAGGAGCTGGGAGAGCCTCTCTTGGGTGGAGGCACTTGTCATATTGGCTTGACTCTGCAACCAGAGGAAAAATCCCAGTTTTCCTTGACTCACCCACCTTTGTCCTGTAGGAGCGTGAACAGCAAAGGGAGGGAAGGTCCTGCAGGGACTGAGAGCGGGGTTTCCTCATACAGCTGCACAGCTGTGCACTGCCCAACGCAGAGAAGACTTTCACGTAGAATAGCACCCCTGGAGCAGTGCGGGGGCCATCTCGGCATTGTTGCACAGCCTGGGGGCCTGGAAGAGGAGGGCTCCGGGAGTCCCAGATGAAAGGCCTCCTTTAGGGTTTACAGTTCCGAGGGGCAGCCTCACCAGCTGCCCAGACACACCCTCTCTCCTCGCTCAGGTTCCTCTTGTTGGCAATTGGAACCTGGTGGGGCGTGGCCAGCCTGTTTCCAGGTTTTTCTGGGTGAAGACCTGTGGCTTTGACCTGGGATAACTTTCTGGGACCCTTCTTCTGCCAGGTGAGATAGTCGGCCCAGGCGGGGAAGAGGCGGTGAGGGGGTTTGGGGAGAACAGCAGATGGCTCAACAAACTAGACAGTTAATCCAACCAAATTACGGCAACAGATGTTTGAAGATGTTTGCATTCAAATTCAAACTGTTAGGTCTCTTGGAAGAGCCAACCAGAATGGGGAAGTTCAGTCTCCCTCTTAATTAAAGCAAAACAAGACTAAACAATCATTTTTAAAAATCAAGCCCTGGTACCAAGATGTCAGGGATCATCCACCAGCAGTGGCAGAGACTGTGACCGCCTGTTGGGGTGTCGGGACTTAGCCCTCTGAAGAGGGGCCCCCTGCAGAAGTGGGGCATCAGGGGAGGTGGTCAGCTGCCCGGCAGGTGGGGGAAGGACGGGAGGGTGGTAATGATGTGCGGCCCAGGAATGCCCACCAGCGATGGCCGGGCCGGCGTGCAGCGTGGGGGAGGCGCGGCCTCTCGAAGAGGGAGCATTATTGATGCTCTCGCCTCGGGGAGGGAGAGCCGATAATGGATGGCGGACGGGGGATGAGCTTTGTCATCAAACAAGGGGGCTGAAGGATGGTCCGCTGGAATGTTATCAGTCATGCCTTGATCAAGATGTAAGACTCTCAAGGTCTTCCGTCTTCTCTCTCCTTCTCCTCCTCCTGCTCCCCCCGCTGCCCCCACCCCTCCCCGCTCCCCTTCCTCCCTCTACCTTGGTCCCACACTCTCCTCCTCCTCCTCCCCTTCGCACTCCCAATCCTGCCTCTTTCCTTTCCTGTAGTTTATCGTTTATTATTCCTTTGTCTTTCTCCTTTTCCCTCCATTCTCACTCCTTCCTTCCTTTCCCCCTCCCTCTCTTTCCTCCTCCTGTCCAGTATTTTCTCTAACTCAGGGCCCTTCTCCTTGCCACTGCCCGGCCCCACCTGGCCCGTGTGTTATGTGGGTAAGATTTTTATTTCAAACCAAACTGCTTCAGCGATGCTTTCATTCCTAGTTGCCACTTTCCGCTCTCTTGCCTCTCCCCAGCCTCTCCCCAGCCCCGCAGATGTCACTGAAAGGCTCTTGTAACTGATGGAGTGGGTTTAAGGAATTCAAACTAACCTTTTTATTTTTTGGCAAATTCTCAGCCTCTCTGGACTCCAGGGATCATGCCAACCTGGGTCCCCGCACAGTCCATGCTGGCCTTGGGCTGGCTCTGTCTTCAGATCCCTTGTACTCCTCAAAATAACAAAGGTGCCAGGAGTCACTGCCACCCCTCTGGACTGGTCTATTCTGAGCAAACCTGGGACACTGTCACATTCGTCTAGAGGCCCCCTCCTCCCTGGCCTCACTTTTCTCTGCACACTGTCCCCTACACCTGGTGCCCTCCTCTGGCCAGCACACCCCAGGCAACCCCAGGATCTTTGATCTAATGGTTTCATCTTGACGCTCACCTACCCTGGGGAATTAGTGCATGAGAACAGCTCAGCATTAGAGTGAGGTTGCAGTAGTGGAATTTTAGGTGTAATTGGGCAGGTGTAAAAGGTATTATTTGGGACAGGAGATCTTGGTGCCCTTGAAATTACAAAGTGTAGGAGATACAGTCTATATGTGGGGCTGATCTTTCTTTGTTTACAGGTTAGACATGTAGACATCTAGTAGTAGATATCTAGCAGTAATATCTTTCTGACGGTAAAATAAAGGGCCAACCCCAGTCTAATTCTCAAGAGGTACTTACGGGGACAATACACCAGGGTCTGTGGCAGGTGCTGGGTCTCCTGCAGCACTTGCTTGTAGAATCCTCGGACAGCAGCCCGCTCTTGGGGCTCACTGCCCAGTACTGGCTACGTTTATTGAGTATTTATTATGCAGGCACTGTGTTAACTGATTTACACACAGGATCTTGTGTAATCCCCACATGTCTCTGATAGGAGTGATATTAACTTTATTTTACTGATAGGGAAACTGAGAGCTGACAAGGTTAAGCAACTTGGCTAAATCCATCCACCTTATTAAATAGCTGAGCTGGGGGATAACCTGAGATCAGATTGACTCAAAGGCCGTACCCCTAACCCTACACCTGGGCTTGGGAGAGGGCCCTGCCCTCATGGACAGGAGTGACTCTGACAGCCAGAACAGGGCCAGGCTGAGGGTGGCTGGGCCAGCTCAACATGGTGTGATCAGGGCTGCGCTGGAGCTGGCTCTTATGATATCTCCTCCCAACTCTGCATGTAGTCAACTGGTAACTTGCAGTCAGCCACGGGGCAGGGGGTATTTACACCATGGAAACTGGCAAATGCTATAAACCAGAAGTTTTCCTCCCAGAGAGCTTGGTGTTGCATATTTACCAGCACACTACTGACTCTGACCCACCCATGGGAGAGATTGGGGCAGCTACATGGACATCTGTTTTGGCCTTTGCAAGGGGCAGAGCAGGAGAGATGGAATGGTTCATCGTTTCACCTGTTCATTCAGCATCAGGGACCCCGTGTGGGGGTAGCGTCAGGGAGGTGGTAAAGGAGGGCAGGGGAACGGGCTTCAGAAAGAGCAGGTGCATTAGCCGTCCCCATGGGGCCGCCAGGCAGCGGATGCCCGTACCTAACGCCTCCTGGAGCAGCCGCCCAGGCCTCCTGGTCCCGGCTCACATAGATGGGATGAGAAGGAGCCAGGGGCGCTGGTGATTACAAAATCAGTGAGGATGGGAGGGGGCCGGGGGTCAATTTTAGCCAAGGGAGGAGCCCGACGGGCTCGTTGCCCACCCCTATCTGCCACTCTACCTCTGTCTTTCTAGACCTTTCTGGCTCTGAGGAGGCAGCGGCTGAGGTTGGGCAGTCTCCTGCTCTGCGTGGTGCCCTGTGCAGAAGAAGTGACGCCCAGAACCCCTCCTTCAAAGTGCCCGCCTGTGTGGACTGTTGATGAGGGGGGACAGGATGGTCTCACCAGGTGCAGCCCATGTGGTCAACAGGGAGGGTCACGGGCGGCTGGAGTCATCCTCACCCCAGCTGCCCCCTTCCCCTGAAATACCCCCCAGTCCCTGGTCCAGCTGTGTGAACCTCCTCTGAACTCCCACAGCCCCCTCCACGTCCTTCCCTGAAGGACTGCCTGAAACCCACCTGCTCCTCTGCCTGTGATGGGTGGTCCTCAGCTGTGAGCCCGGGTCCCTGTGTCCTGCGCCTGCACATCCTTATGGATTAAATACGCAAATGGTGAGGAAGGGCGCCCAGAGGAGGTGAGACCTGGGTGAGGAGTGGAGGGTGAGGTGGTTCAGTGAGGCCCTGAGGAGAGCTGTGTCTGGAGGGGGGCTGTGAGAGCCGGAGCCAGACGTGCTCCCTGGGGAGTCGGGGAATGTCCTGCGGGCCCCGAGTCAGAGAGCAATGGGGTCAGGTGGCCTGAGGGAGGCTCCCTTTGTCGTGAGGCAGAGGTGGTGGCCTTGAGTGGGGAGACAGCTGGGGCTGTGATGGTGGAGGGCCTGGGGGATGGGGGAGCAACAGGTCCAGGCAGGAGAAATCTTGCTCCACAGCTGAGCAGGGGACCTCAGTCAAGGAGCGAACAACACCCTTGATAAAAGAGAAGTGGCTCTGGCTTAGGGTCTGGAGCTATAATTTTACCCCAGAGGGCCCTGGAAACTGCAGGCCCTTCTCAGCCCCTGTCAGCCACATGTGGGCCACATGACACCACCATGGTAGAATGAATAATGGCCTCCAAGACATCCATGTCTTAACTCCCAGAACCTGTGACTATGTTACCTCACATGGCAAAGGGAACTTTGATCAAGTTAAGGCTCCGTAGCTGGGATACTGTTCTGGGTTATCTGGGTTGGGCCCAGTGTCATCACAGGGGCCTCATCAGAGGAAGGCAGAGCATCAGGATCAGAGAACACAGTGTCACGAAGGCAGCATGGATTGGAGGGATGTGACCAGGAGCCAAGGAGTGCCGGCAGCCTCTAGAAGCTGGAAGAAGTTCTCTCCTGGCATTTCCAGAAGGAACCAGCTATGCCAATACTTTGATTTTAGCCCCTTAAGACTCATTTTGGATTTCTGACCTCCAGAACTAAAAGAGAATAAATTTGTGTTGTTTTAAACCACTAAGTTCCTGGTATTTGTTACAAGAGCAACAGGAAACTGACACAACCACAAAGCTCAGGTGGGAGCACAGTGCTGTTAGGGCACAGTCATCCTGGCTCCCAGCTCCGCACCATCATCTCAGGCCATTCCTCATCCTCTTCAGACATCTGGGACCCTGCTTAGTGCTTCCGACCTTCGGAACTCTCCCCACTGCAGGGGTTTGCCATTGCCTGGGACATCTCTCCCTTGACTGTTTGTACATCTGCCTCCTTCTTATTCTTTAGTCCTTCGCCTAAATGTCACTGCCATCTAAGTGACATTCCCATTCTATTCTTTGTCAAGGCACCCTATTTATACCACCCCGCCATATTTGATCTGCTTGTTGTTTACTGTCTATTTCTTGTCATTAGCATGTAAGTCCCTTGAAATCAGGATGTCCTCATCATGCTATTCTGACTCTGTTCTATCTTTCTTCACAGCACATATTCCCTTATACATGGTTTACCTCTTTCACCTCCATCAGGAAGGGGCTCAGCGTTGTGCACCTGCACAGGGCCTGGCACAGAGGGGGCCCCAGTGTATACTGGTGAATGAGTAGATGGATGGGTGGATGCATGGGTGGATGGGAGGATGGATTGGTGGGTGGATGGGTGGATGGGTGGGTGGATGGATGGATGGATGGGTGGGTGGTTGATGGGTGGGTGGGTGGATGGATGAATGGATGAACAGGTGGATGAATGGGTGGGTGGATGGATGGGTGGATGCATGGGTGGGTGGGTGGGTGGATAGATGGGTGGAAGGATGGATGAAAGAATGAATGGATGGTGGGTGGGAGGATGCATGAATGGGTGGATGGGTGGGTGGATGGATGGGTGGCTTCAGAAAATGTCCCGCGGGCTGTTGGTACCATGGATATGGATGTGAGGGCTTGAGTTCTCTCTCTCAGGAGAAGTTGTGCCTTTCTCCTAACAGATTTTCAGTCTTGTGCATTTTCTCAGTGTCAGCCCTTCTAAACAAGCCAGCCATGTAGGTATCATTATCCCTGCTTATAAAAGGAGAAAACTGAGCTGTGACAAGATGAGGGATTTGCTAAAGGTCACAGAGTCAGTGGGTGGTGGGAGTGTTTCAGGCCAAAAAGCAGCTAATTCCCTAGGCCACAGGCCTCAGTGTGGTTGGAAAGCTGGTCTTATGGGGAAGGGATTTTAAACATCCCCAGGGTAGGATAAGGGATGCTTTGGGGCAAGGGTATGTGGGGAGAGGTTCCCAGGGCCACTTATAATCATACCTGTAGCGTTCTGTCTGTTGGGGAGCCCCTCAAATCTTGGTCCCAGGGGCCAGCATACTCAGGCGGTCCTTCCCAGAGCTCCGTGCCTCTTGCAATTGATCGGTCTCTGTCTTAATTTGGAAGCCCTCCTGCACAGAGGCTGATGAATCCACTCCATGGCCCCTTTCTGGCACCATGGTCACATGGCCATGCGGTTTTATGGTTTCATGAGCCATAAAACACCCTTGTGCAGCACACCTTTTATTGACTTCAAATTGCCTCTTGTCATCGGAGGTCGGGGGATCATAAAATGCTGACCTTATTAGTTTCCCTGCAGTGGGAGCTGCTCAGAGAGGTGTGGTGTCTGCTGGAAAAAAGAAGGTAGCAATCCTTCCCCCCACCCCCGCAAAAGCAAGGAGCACCTTCTGAATGTGGGGTTGGAGATGTCCTCCTTGTACCAGCTCAGTGAAGACAGCAGACTGAACCCTAGAGTAATACAATGAAAATGCTCAACTACAAGACTCCTGCACTGATGACTCTACGTGTGCTGCCCCCTGACATGTTGTATATTTATTTGTGTGTGTGTTTTAATGAATTTCCTCTATCCACTAGAATGAAGTTTCCAAGAGGGCAGGCGCTATCTGTTTTGGGCCCTGCTGTATCCTTGGCACCTAGAATGAGGCCTGGCTCAGTGTATATTTGTAGAATAATTGACAAATTGAGTGGAGAAAGGATCTGACCCTGCTTTATACCTCAATCTCAGGTCTCATCACTCTCTGCCTGGAAGGCCAAACCCCAGGCAGTGGACCCCCAATAGGCCATGGGGTTTTCTGTCTTCCCGCCTGTGCTCTTGTACGGCTTCCTCTGCCTGGAAGTCCTTCTGCTGCTCTTCCCACACCCAGCCCTTTCCCCAGGGAATTACAGTCCATCCTTGAAGACTCAGCTCAGGTGTCCCCTCCTCCAGAAAGCCTCCCTGAAACCCCTGTCTTGGTGGAACCCCTCCCCATGCTTCCCCCGTCCCCGCAGTCCCCTCCTGGATCACCTGGTGTCTCCGTCACCCCGCCAGACTCCGTGTTCCTTGTAGGAGGGCCTTGTGTTTTCTTTATCTTTGTAGCATAGCAGGTGTTCAAAGTTTGTCAAGTGAAACACAGATGCAGTAAGTGCTGGAAGCTGGGACTGCCTCCCAGGAAGTTTACAATGTAAGAGGGGCTGGGGCATCCCCAGAAACCTGGGGAGAACTTAGTTGGGCAGCAGATGCAGCAGTGTTCATGGGTACACAGTGAAGACAGTTTCCTGCAGGAGGAAGTTTTGGTCAGGTTTTAAGGGAGGACTGGGGCAAGACTTACTTGAGAGGAAATCAGGCAATCCAGCTAACACATCATTTCCCTCAGAGCAATAATGGGGGAGCAGGTTTGCTTCTTGACTGCTTTCTGTCCTTGGTCAGTGCCTCCGTTTCCTGACCTGCAGAGTGCGAGCTCCCAGACTTGCAAGCCTAGTAGAGTTGCCATGGCGTTGAAGTAGGGAGCACAGCTGGCAGTGGGAAGGGGCGATGAGATGCAGGGAGGGGTGTCTTGGAGGTTGTCCTTCTGGCACAGGGATGATCCAGAGGGTACCATAGTGGGGGCCAAACAGCCAAAGCTGACTAGTGCTCAGAGGCGACCTCAAGCCTCTCCTCAGCAAAGCTGCCGGGCCAGGGAATCTGTCTAGAGCACCTGCCAGCTCCTTCCCAGGCCTTTATCCTCTCCTCCATGGCCCACCCAGGTCTTCTGAGAGCCTTGACCCCAGCCAGGCTGCCACTCTGGGTGGCAGTGAGTGGGAGGCAGAGGGGAAGAAATAGCTCCCTTCTGGCCACAGCCTAGAACCTTGCTGGTTCCTACCCCTCAGTGCTCTATGGAGAGAGGGCCTTGCTCCCAAAGGAATTTGAGAGCATCTGTGACCATTGAGCATTCCATCTGCAAGGGGATTCGAAGCTCCTTCCTTCCTAAGGCTGTTCTGTGGGCTCCTAGGGTGCAAAACCAGAGACTGACCACATGCACTGCTCCTCAGGGCATGGCTTATCAGCTCCAGGAACTCACCATCTCCCGTTCAAATTGCAGAGCTTTACAACTAACCACCCAGGCTACAAACGCTTCCGCCACCTCCCAAAACTTGATCCCTGGGGCTCTGGGAAGGGATCATGGATGGGTGTACCCCTTGACCCCATGTACAGCATTGTCTGCCTGTGGGCTTCTGTGCACATGTGCAATGGTCTGGAGCTTTGACCAACACTCAAAGGGTTTCAGTGGCCAAAGCAACAACAGAGATCAAGAACCATTATCTCGAGCCTGACGGAGTATCTACCATGTGGCTGGTACCGCTCCTCTCCAGGAGCTCATAGTTCAGTGGGGGTGATGCCTCTGAGATGAGACGTGGCCTGTGGCCTGGGGAGCAGGGGAAGGCTTGAGCAGAAGTGGGGACTTGAAGAATGGATGGGAAGTCAGCTGCTTGGAGGCAATTACTCTGCCAGGCAAGGTGGTGAGCCAAGGCGAGGAGGAGAGAATGTGTAGCCGTGAGGCTGTGAACAGTGTGTTGGCTGGAACAAGGTTTAGGCAGAATCTGTTTCAACTGTGGTCTGTCAGGGGCTTCAGGAGACTTTGTTTAAGCTTTTCCAGAAACCTCCCTTCCTCCATCTGTTACAATGAGGCCTCACGGGACCCACAGTTTAAACCAGGCTGTGGGGGGTGGCAGAGAACCTACCCGGGTCATTCACTGTCTTTCCTTGTTTAACTGGCCCCCAAGTTCCCCCATGACCTTCTTCCCCTCCCTTAGCCCTGCTCCTTGCTGCCCCAGAGCATTAAAAGGATTTGAGAACGCGGAATGATTATTGATATACTAATGAGTCTGTCCAATGGCCATTAGCCTGCAGACTACTTGGATATTTTTAAACTGCTAAAATCAAATCTTGCAACATCCATTATGTCCTGGATGCTACATTGCTGCTGAGGCCCCAACATGCATAAACGCAACTGCGCCTGCATTATCAAACATTTAAGCCCTTAAAAATTGTCCAACCTCTGAAATCTCCTCTTAGGACCCCACTCTGGTATTGCCCAGGCAGACGCTAATCTCCCCATTAAGACCTCTCCACCCATTCCCCGCTCGGGGCCTGGGGTCTGCGTTAGACCAGAGCAGCAGCTTTCAAATGCATTAAAGGATCAGGCCGAAGCAAAGATGATTTTCTTCTCTCTTCGCGGGGAGGCGGGGCCGAGCAGGCAAACCAACCAATCACTCTCAAGGACAGAGCACTGTTGAACATAATTCTGAGTGTGTTGGGGGTGGGGTGGGGGTGGAGAGTATTACGGAGCTAACTCTGTGGCCTCCGGAGAGCCTGGGGGCTCTTTCATGGATAGCGGACGGGGTTAGGTCTGGGCAGGAGGCAAGGTCTGACCTCAGTGTCATCAGTGCCCTCTTCCCTTTTGTCAACATGCTGTCCACCTTGTAGGGGGAGCCATTCCAGAGTTCCCACCTGGGCCCAGAGGATAGGGGCCCCCAGCATTTGGAATATTGGAGAGAGCAGCCTCCGCAGGGAGAAGTTCTCTTTCCAATCTGCCACGCCCCAATGGGTGCAGGCTCACTCTCTCCCCCCGTGGTAGGTTTACAGAGCAGGTCCAGCCTGGGGCGGGGAGAGGCCCATCGGTGTCCCTGGGATGAGAGGATAATGTCTAATTCAGAAGTCAAGTATCAGGAGTGGTGGTTCAGGTCATATTTCCAAACCCGCTTGACCAAGGACGCCGTGATTTGGGATTCCCTCTGCCTGACTCTCCGGTCTTATTTCTCAGCTGATGTAGAAATGGAGTGGAAGAGGATGGGGTTTCTTATTAACACTGATCTAGTTATACCTTCCTAGGGTCTAATACCCCAGCTCCCACTGAATGGCCTCTTGCATCTTCCCTCCTAGCACCTCGAGTCTTCTTACAGGCTCAAAACACCCAACACTTTCTTGCCCCTTCCCCTGGATCCTGAACTCAGGGCTAAGCTGATGAAATGACTCCAGGTTCAGCCCTGTGCTGGGCAGTGGGTGGAGGGAAGAGAGACAGAAGATGCAGGCCCTGCATTCAGGCTGCTCACGGCCCAGGGCACAGACTTCTGCAACCCCAAAGGTCCCTTCTGTTACGCCTCCACTTACAAACCTTCCCCAGGTTACTGAGCACCTTCATGACTCTTAGCTCATGCAGCTGGGTCCTGGGGAGGTGGGTGCCGGGACTGGAACCAGCACTCTGTACTGGTGGGGGTTGGGGAGGACCCACGACTCTACCTCTAACCAGCTGCGTGGCCGTGAGCAAAAGATTTAACGTGTAACTTATCTGAGCCTCACTTTTTGGTCCCTTTCTGATCCTAGGACTCACTAGGATTCTAGTGAGGGTAATCCACAAGGAGCACCTGGTACATAGTAGCCTTTCAATAAATGTTAATTTCCTTCCCTGCCCTTTTCTTTGCTGAGTGACCTTGAAAAGCCACTTGGCCATTCTGAGCCTCTGTTTCCACCTCCCTTTCCTTTCTTCTCCCCTCCCAGTCTTGATATTCTTAACATCCTGACATAAAACTCTGCACATCTTTCTTCATCCATAGACTTTCCTGTTCCTTCTAGTCACTGTACGGAAAGGGTTGCAACTCCCTTGGCTGCTGATCTGCAATCCTCTCAGGGCCTGAAATGCGGCCTTCGCTGTCCTTTCTTTTCTGCTACTATTTCCCGCTGCGACATTGGGCCATTTGCAGAGGGAGCATAGCAGCGGAGGAGGAAAGAAAGAGAGCAGGACTTGAAAGCCCAGCCAGCACACTGGCCTCTTCTGCAGACAAGCCTGCCTTTGGATAACCTGAAATGTGGACCATTAGCAAGGGCACTAATCTGCTTGGTGGACATGGGACGTTGGCAGGCTGAGTCCCTCTTCCTACGGCTCTGTCCTCCCACGGTTGTTAAGCTCGTTTGCTACTCTGGACAGAGGAGGCCTTAGTCCAGCTGTGTAGTTTCACCCAGCGTGGTTATCTCAGTAGGGCCCGTCTCTTTGGTGCAGGCCAAGCCCCTCGACCTGCTCCAACCTAGGCTTGGGATTTCTGGGGCAGAGAAGGGGTGGGGGCCGGAGGAGGTAAAATCTATGCCTGCTGGTCAATATCCCCCGTGTGACCTTGGGTGTGGAGCTCCCAGGGGTGGGGCATGCCCCCTCTCCCAGCTTCCTGCCAAGTTCTCCACCAGTTTTCATGGCTCAGGCCTCACGCTGGAGTTAAGCCAGGGCTTACGCTACCCACCACCTAGCAGTGTGACATCTGTGAACGGATTTCTAATTACACATATAAATCAGCATGATTGGAAATTCTTGAAATTTTATTGGGAAGGAAATGTATAGTGATTAAAACCAATTAATTTGGGCCTCTTATTAATCCAGGCAGCGGGGTTGGGGCCGCCATGCTGCTGTGCCTCCTGAAAGCCACTGGGTGGGGATGGGCTCGATCTGGGGGCCACTGGGGGCGTGTGCTCATTTTTCAGGTTACAAATGCTCATCCCATGTTTTAAATTACACCCCTGCCCCTGGCCACGTAGCTTGTTTTGTGTCTAAAAATAGAGTTCTGGGCTTTCACTAAAGATTCAGAAACACTAAAAGGAACCTTTTTAATCAAAATAAAGAACCCTTTTTAATTACTCAGCCTCCCTCACAGTTGGAGGTAATAATTGTCGTGTGCTCTTAAGTAGGGCTGTTATTAGATTTCCCTGGGGCTCCTCTATTTTCTAGAAGTTAGCAATGCTGGCTGTTGAATGCCAGAGAAGAAAGAGTCAACTCTTGTCTCTTTAAGTCTTTAATGTCAAGACTTCCTTTAAAGTCAAGATCAGGTGGGGGAGCGCCCCAGGTTACATGGAAACAGGTGGGAGAGGCGTGGGATGTGGTAGGTCTAGGTCTGCCTTGGGAAGAGCCTTCTGGTGGTTCCACACTGCAGGCGAGATCAAGTTTAAATCTCTCCTTAGCCGGGTCCCTTTTCCCCATTAAATGTCTTCTTTCGAAGACCCCAACCAAGGCTCCATCCTGCACCATCCAGTCCAGGAGCTTTCCTGGCCTCCATTCCAACCAACTCATCCCAGCTCTGGGCAGGAGAATGGGCCTGGATTAGTGTCCCGAGGCTGCCAGGAGAAACGCCTGCAAACTGGGCAGCTTAACACAGCAGAAATGTATTATCTCTCAGCTCTGGAGCCCAGCAGTCTGAAATCAAGGTGTCAGCAGGGCCACACTCCCTCTGAAATCTGTAGGGGAGAATCCCTCTGATGTGGGCTGGGAATCTCTGGCATCCTCTGGCTGTTAGATGCAGCACTCCAATCTCTTCCTCCATTGTCATATGGCCATTGTTTTCCTGTGTGTCTCTGTCTTCTCTTCTTAGAAGCACACACCAGTCATGTTGAAACAAGGCCCACCTTAATACCTCATCTAAACTTGATTACATCTGCAAAAACCCTACTTCCAAATAAGGTCACATTCACAGATACCAGGGGTTAGGACTTAAACATATCTTTCTGAAGGACACAATGCAACACATAACAAGGCCCTTTATTGACAGATCTCTGAAGTTACAGGACTGCTTTTGGTTCTAGTGTTAGCACTCCTCATAACTTTACTTTATTTTATTTATTTTTTAAAATTTTTATTTATTTTTTATTTTGGGTGTGTTGGGTGTTCATAGCTGCTCCCGGGCTTTCTCTAGCTGTGCTGAGCGGGGCCTAGTCTTCGTTGTGGTGCGCGTGTTTCTCATTGCGGTGGCTTCTCTCGTTGTGGAGCATGGGCTCTAGGCATGCGGGCTTCAGTAGTTGTGGCTCGTGGGCTCTAGAGCACAGGCTCAGTAGTTGTGGTGCACGGGCTTAGTTGCTCCGCGGCATGTGGGATCTTCCGGGCGCAGGGATCAAACCCGTGTCCACTGAATTGGCAGGCAGATTCTTTTTTTTTTTTTTAACTTTTTATTTTTTAATTTTTTACAATAAACTGCATATATTTAGAGTGTACAATTGGTATCCCAATCTCCCAATTCATTCCCCCCCAACCCTCCCCACTTTCCCCACTTGGTGTCCATATGTTTGTTCTCTACATCTGTGTCTCTATTTCTGCCTTCCAAACTGGTTGATTTGTACCATTTTTCTATAGTCCACATATATGTGTTAATATACTATACTTGTTTTTCTCTTTCTGACTCACTTCACTCTGTATGACAGTCTCTAGGTCCATCCATGTCTCTAAAAATGTCCCAGTTTCATTGCTTTTTACAGCTGAATAATATTCCATTGTATGTATGTACCACATCTTCTTTATCCATTCATCTGTTGATGGACATTTAGGTTGCTTCCATGTCCTGGCTATTGTAAATAGTGCTGCAATGAACATTGGAGTGCGTGTGTCTTTTTGAATTATGGTGTTCTCTGGGTATATGCCCAGTAGTGGGATTGCTGGGTCATATGGTAGTTCTATTTTTAGTTTTGCAAGGAACCTCCATACTGTTTTCCATAGTGGCTGTATCAATTTACATTCCCACCAGCAATGCAAGAGCGTTCCTTTTTCTCCACACCCTCTCCAGCATTTACTGTTTGTAGATTTTCTGATGATGCCCATTCTAACTGGTGTGAGGTGATACCTCATTGTAGTTTTGATTTGCATTTCTCTAATAATTAGTGATGCTGAGCAGCTTTTCATGTGCCTCTTGGTCATCTGTATGCCTTCTTTGGAGAAATGCCTATTTAGGTCTTCTGCCCATTTTTTGATTGAGTTGTTTGTTTTTCTGATATTGAGCTGGATAAACTGTTTATATATTTTGGAGATTAATCCTTTGTCTGTTGATTCGTTTGCAAATATTTTTTCCCATTCTGAGGGTTGTCTTTTTGTCTTGCTTATAGTTTCCTTTGCTGTGCAGAAGCTTTGAAGTTTCATTAGGTCCCACTTATTTATTTCTGTTTTTATTTCCATTATTCTAGGGGGTGGATCAAAAAAGATCTTGCGGTGATTTACATCAAAGAGTGTTCTTCCTATGTTTTCTTCTAGGAGTTTTGTAGTGTCTGGCCTTACATTTAGGTCTTTAATCCATTTGGAGTTTATTTTTGTGTATGGTGTTAGGAAGCGTTCTAATTTCATTCTTTTACATGTAGCTGTTCAGTTTTCCCAGCACCACTTATTAAAGAGGCTGCCTTTTCTCCATTGTATATCCTTGCCTCCTTTGTCGTAGACTAGTTGACCGTAGTTTATCTCTGGGCTTTCTATCCTGTTCCATTGATCTTTATTTCTGTTTTTGTGCTAGAACCATACTGTCTTGATCACTGTAGCCCTGTAGTATAGCCTGAAGTCGGGAAGCCTGATTCCACCAACTTCGTCTTTCCTTTTTGATTGCTTTGGCTATTCGGGGTCTTTTGCATTTCCATACAAATCGTAAAATTTCTTGTTCTAATTCTGTGAAAAATGCCATTGGTAATTTGATCAGGATTGCATTGAATCTGTAAATTGCTTTCGGTAATATCATCATTTTCACAATGTTGATTCTTCCAATCCAAGAACATGGTATGTCCCTCCATCTGTTTGTGTCTCCTTTAATTTCTTTCATTAGTGTCTTATAGTTTTCTGAGTACAGGTCTTTTTACCTCCTTTGTTAGGTTTATTCCTAGGTATTTTATTCTTTTTGTTGCAATGGTGAATGGGATTGTTTCCTTAATTTCTCTTTCTGATCTTTCATTGTTGGTGTATAGAAATGCAAGTATCCTGAAACTTTACCAAATTCATTGATTAGCTCGGGTAGTTTTCTGGTGTCATCTTTATCTATATATAGTATCATGTCATCTGCAAACCGTGACAGTTTTACTTCTTCTTTTCCAATTTGGATTCCTTTTATTTCTTTTTCTTCTCTGATTGCTGTGGCAAGGACTTCCAAAACTATGTTGAATAGTAGTAGTGTGAGTGGACATCCTTGTCTTGTTCCTGATCTTAGAGGGAATGCTTCCAGTTTTTCACCATTGAGAATGATGTTTGCTGTGGGTTTGTCATATATGGCCTTTATTATGTTGAGGTAGGTTCCCTCTTTGCCCACCTTCTGGAGAGTTTTTATCATAAATGGGTGTTGAATTTTGTCAAAAGCTTTTTCTGCATCTATTGAGATGATCATGTGGTTTTAATCCTTCAGTTTGTTAATATGGTGTATCACATTGATTAATTTGCATATATTGAAGAATCCTTGCATTCCAGGGATAAACCCCACTTGATCATGGTGTATGATCCTTTTAATGTGTTGTTGGATTCTGTTGGCTAGTATTTTGTGGAGGATTTTTGCATCTAAATTCATCAATGATATTGGTCTGTAGTTTTCTTTTTTTGTAGTATCTTTGTCTGGTTTTGGTATCAGGCTGATGGCTGGCTTCATAAAATGAGTTTGGGATTGTTCCTTCCTCTGCAATGTTTTGGAAGAGTTTGAGAGGATGGGTGTTAGCTCTTCTCTAAATGTTTGATAAAATTCACCTGTGAATCCATCTGGCCCTGGACTTTTGTTTGTTGGGAGATTTTTCATCACAGTTTCAATTTCATTACTTGTGATTGGTCTGTTCATATTTTCTATGTCTTCCTGATTCAGTCTTGGAAGGTTTTACCTTTCTAAGAATCTGTCCATTTCCTCCAGGTTGTCCATTTTATTGGCATATAGTTTCTTGTAGTAATCTCTTATGTTTTTTATTTCTGTGGTGTCTGTTGTAACTTCTCCTGTTTCATTTCTAATTTTATTGATTTGAGTCCTCTCCCTCTTTTTCTTGATGAGTCTTGCTAGAGGTTTATCAATTTTATTTATCTTCTCAAAGAACCAGCTTTTAGTTTTATTGATTTTTGCTATTGCTTTCTTTGTCTCCATTTCATTTATTTCTGCTCTGATCTTTATGATTTCTCTCTATCTACTAACTTTGGGTTTTGCTTGCTCTTCTTTCTCTAGTTTCTTGAGGTGTGAGGTTAGATTGTTTATTTGGGATTTTTCTTGTTTCTTGAGGTAGGATTGTATTGCTATAAACTTCCCTCTTAGAACTGCCTTTGCTGCATCCCATAGGTTTTGGATTGTTGTGTTTTCATTGTCGTTCGTCTCTAGGTATTTTTTGATTTCCTCTTTGATTTCTTCAGGGATCTGTTGGTTATTTAGTAGCATATTATTTAGCCTCCATGTGTTTGTGTTTTTTACAGTTTTTTTCCTGTAATTGATTTCTAATATCATAGCATTATGGTCAGAAAAGATGCTTGATATGATTTCAATTTTCTTGAATTTACCAAGGCTTGGTTTATGACCCAAAATGTGATCTGTCCTGGAGAATGTTCCATGTGCACTTGAGAAGAATGTAATCTGCTGTTTTTGGATGTAATGTCTATAGATATCTATTAAATCAAGCTGATTTATTTTGTCCTTTAAAGCTTGTGTTTCCTTATTAATTTTCTCTCTGGATGATCTGTCCATTGGTGTAAGTGGGGTGTTAAAGTCCCCCACTATGATTGTGTTACTGTCTATTTCCTCTTTCATAGTTGTTAGCATTTGCCTTATGTATTGAGGTGCTCCTATATTGGGTGCACATATATTTATAATTGTTATCTCTTCTTCTTCGATTGATCCCTCAATCTTTATGTAGTGTCCTCTCTTGTCTCTTGTAACATTTTTTATTTTAAAGTCTATTTTATCTGATATGAGTTTCGCTACTCCAGCTTTCTTTTGATTTCCATTTGCATGGAATATCTTTTTCCATTCCCTCACTTTCAGTCTGTATGTGTCCCTAGGTCTGAAGTGGGTCTCTTGCAGAAAGCATATATATGGGTCTTGTTTTTGTATCCATTCAGTCAGTCTGTGTCTTTTGGTTGGGGCATTTAGTCCATTTACATTCAAGGTAATTGTCAATATGTATGTCCCTATTACCATGTTCTTAATTGTTTTGTTTTTGTTTCTGTAGGTCCTTTTCTTCTTTTATGTTTCCTGCTTAGAGAAGTTCCTTTAGCATTTGTTGTAGGGCTGGTTTGGTGGTGCTGAATTCTCTTAGCTGTTGCTTGTCTGGAAAGCTTTTGATTTCTCTGTCAAATCTGAATGAGATCTTTGCTGTGTAGAGTATTCTTGGTTGTAGGTTCTTCCCTGTCATCACTTTAAATATATCATGCCACTCCCTTCTGGCTTGTAGAGTTTCTGCTGAGAAATCAGCTGTTAACCTCATGGGAGTTCCCTTGTATATTAATTGTCGTTTTTCCCATGTTGCTTTTAATAACTTTTCTCTGTCTTTAATTTTTGTCAGTTTGACTACTATATGTCTTGGTGTGTTTCTCCTTGGGTTTATCCTGCCTGGGACTCTCTGCACTTCCTGGACTTGGGTAGCTATTTCCTTTCCCATGTTAGGGAAGTTTTCAACTATAATCTCTTCCAGTATTTTCTCAGGTCCTTTCTCTCTCTCTTCTCCTTCTGGGACCCGTATAATGTGAATGTTGGTGCATTTCACATTGTGCCAGAGGTCTCTTAGGCTGTCTTCAGTTCTTTTCATTATTTTTTCTTTATTCATTTCTGCATCAGTGATTATCACCATTCTGTCTTCCAGGTCACTTATTTGTCCTTCTGCCTCCGTTAATCTGCTATTGGTTCCTTCTACTGTATTTTTCATTTCACTTATTGTGTTGCATGTCTCTGTTTGTTTGTTCTTTAATTCTTCTAGGTCTTTGGTAAACTTTTCTTGCAACTTTTCAATCTTTGCATCCAGTCTTTTTTCAAAGTCCTGGATCATCTTCACCATCATTATTCTGAATTCTTTTTCTGGAAGGGTGCCTATCTCCTCTTCATTTAGTTGTTTTCTTGGGTTTTATCCTGTCCCTTCATCTGGTACAAAGTCTTTTGCCTTTTCATTTTCTCTGTCTTTCTGTGGCTGTGGTTTTCAGTTCCACAAGATGAAATACTGCTGATACTGCTTGATTCTGCTGTCTGCCCTCTTGTGGAGGAAGCTATCTAGGAGGCTGGTGGGTGCTTCCTGATGGGAGGGACTGAGGGTGGGTTGGGCTGGGTGGGTGGAGCTCAGTAAAACTTTAATCTGATTTGGTGGGTGGAGCTCAGTGACACTTTAATCTGCTTGTCTGCCAGTGGGTGGGGATGTGTTCCCACCCGGGTGGTCGTTTGGCCTGAGGCTACCCAGTACTGGAGCTCACAGGCTCTTTGGTGGAGCTAATGGTGGACTCTGGGAGAGCTCAGGCCAATGAGCACTTCTCAGAACCCCTGCTGCCAGTGCCCCTGTCTCCTCAGTGAGCCACAGCTGCCCCCCAACTCTGCAGGCAACCCTCCAGCACCAGCAGGTAGGTCTGGTTCAGTCTCCTATGGGGTCACTGCTCCCTCCCCCTGGGTCCTGGTGAGCACATTTCTTTTTGTGCCCTCCAGGAGTGGAGTCTCCATTTCCCCCAGTCCTGCAGAGGTCCTGCAATAAAATCCCGCTGCCTTTCAAAGTTTGATTCTCTGGGGATTCCTCCTCCCATTGCTGGACCCCCAGGTTAGGAAGCCTGACTTGGGGCTCAGAACCCTCAGGACTTCTGTGGTATAACTGTTCCCCAGCTTGTGAGTCACTCACCCAGCATTTATGGGATTTGATTTTAACACGATTGCACACCTCCTACAATCTCATTGCAGCTTCTCCTTTGTCTCTGGATGTGGGGTGTTTTTTTTGGTGAGTTCAAGTGTCTTTCTGTTGATGGTTGTTCAGCAGTTAGTTGTAATTCTGGTGCTCTTGCAAGAAGGAGTGAGTGCACATCCTCCTACTCCACCATCTTGATTCTTCTCCAGCAGGCAGATTCTTAACCACTGTGCCACCAGGGAAGCCCATAACTTTAAATAATATAGTTAAACACTAGTTTCTTGTTCCTTTGGTGTTCATTCCACTTTATAAAATCTGGAGTTAGGCCTCTGCTCTTCCCTCAAATTCTCTCCCCTTGGCATTTGCACTTTTGCATCATGTGGAAAAGTGAGACCAAACCCTCACTTTCTTTTCCTCCTGGATACACAATTAAATTGCATTTTCCAGCTTCCCTGCAGTTTGTTGAAGTCAAGTGGCTGAGTCTGGCCAGTGGAAAGTAGGGAGAAGTGTGTGTGCCATCTCTGAGCCTGGCCTCTGCAACTTCCCATGTGGTCCTCCCCTCATTCCCTTTTCTATTCTGCAAGATGGTATGGGCAATTTGGTGGAGGACTTCAAGAATTTAAAATGAAAGTATCATTATTAGATGGAAGGACCCTGGGTCCTTGGGTCTCATCATAGAGCAGAAAGCCTACTTCCCCTTCCTTATTACCATTTGCTTCATTCACTGTGACATAAGGAAGAAATCAACCTTTATGGTGACAAGCCACTGAGATTTGAGGGTTATTTAATGAAATGATTAGGCTGTGCTGACTAATACACAAAATCAAGGGTGTTTACATTTTCATCCTGCCCTGCAGACCCAACTGAATCTTTCACGTAGTTGAAAGCTAGCACTAAAGTGAAAAAACTGCGTTTACATCATTATGACTGTGCACTCTGCTGGGCGAAAGAAGGGCCAGGATTATGTCTCTCCTGGCTGGCCTTGAACACCATCAATGCATTAAAATCGTGCTGTGGGTTAGCTCACTTTGCATTTGCAACATTACTCTCTTGTACAGCTTCCCTCTAAGCCCCTGAAGTTTCTAACTGCTCTCCTTAATTTTTCTTGTAAAATATAGCTTTACCATATCCTCAACTTTTCAAAAATATTCTTAATTATATAATCTTTTGCAATCTATTCCTCCACCTCCACTTCCCAGGTTTCCCTCCCAGGACCATCCCCTGCTCTGAGACATCCTCTCAGCTGCTATTTAACCATCATCTAGAGAGTTCCAGTCACTTTTTCCTGGATCCCACATTTTTCTCTTTCTAGTTTTATTTCAACCTCAAGCTATAGCTTTTCCTTTTTCAAGTAACCTCTTTAGGAAGAATATTTGGGAGGCAGGCTTTCTGAGTCCTTACTTGGCCAAAAATGTCTTTATTCTAACTATGAGTTGATAGATGTTTGCGTACAGAACTTTAGGTTCTGACTAATTTTCCTTCAGAACTTTGCTGTATTGCTCTACTGTCCCTCAGTGCACAGTGGTGCCTGAGCTTTTTACCTTTGTTCTTTTTGGTAAGCTTTTAGGTTCTTTTCTTGCCTTTGGCATTCTGGAATTCCATGAGGGTGTATCTAGGTGGGAGTCTTTTCATTCATTGTGTGGAAGCTGTGGTCTGAATACCAGTGTCCTGCTTCAGCTCTGGAAGTTGTCTTGTATTATGCCTCTGATAATTTCCTCTTCTCCATATTCTCTGTTCTGTCTTTCTGGGAACCTACTACTCAAATGTTGTACCTCCGGGCTCAGTCCTCTAAGTCTGCTATTGTTTTACTCATATTTCCTCTCTCTCTAGTTTGTTTGTGGGTGGTATATAGTCTGAGAAATTTCCTTAACATCATTTTTTGTGTGTCTTTCTATTTAAAAAAGAAACAAGAAACAAGAAAATAACCCAATCCACAAATGGGTGGAAGACGTAAATAGACATTTCTCCAAAGAAGACATATAGATGGCCAACAAACACATGAAAAGGTGCTCAACATCACTAATCATTAGAGAAATGCAAGTCAAAGCCACAATGAGGTATCACCTCACACCGGTCAGAATGGCCATCACCAAAAAAATCTAGAAACAATAAATGTTGGGGAGGGTGTGGAGACAAGGGAACTCTCCTGCACTGTTGGTGGCAATGTCAGTTGGTACAGCCACTACAGAGAACAGTATGGAGGTTCCTTAAAAAACTAAAAATAGAACTACCATATGATCCAGTAATCCCACTACTGGGCATATACCCAGAGAAAACCATAATCCAAAAAGAAACATGTACCATAATGTTTATTGCAGCACTATTTACAATAGCCAGGACATGGAAACAACCTAAATGCCCATCAACAAATGAATGGATAAAGAAAATATGGCATATATATACAATGGAATATTACTCAGCCATAAAAAGGAATGAAATGGAGCTATATGTAATGAGGTGGATAGACCTAGAGTCTGTCATACAGAGTGAAGTAAGCCAGAAAGAGAAAAACAAATATTGTATGCTAACTCATATATATGGAATCTAAAAAAAAAAAAAAAGGTACTGATGAACCCAGTGATAGGACAAGAATAAGGATGCAGATGCAGAGAATGGACTGGAGGACACGGGGTTGGGGGGACGGGGGGCGAAGGGGAAGCTGGGATGAAGTGAGAGAGTAGCATAGACACATATATACTACCAACCGTAAAATAGATAGCCAGTGGGAAGTTGCTGTACAACAAAGGGAGATCAACTCGATGATGGGTGATGCCTTGGAGGGCCAGGACCGAGAGGGTGGGGGGAGTCGCGGGAGGGAGGGGATATAGGGATATATGTATAAATACAGGTGATTAACTTTGGTGTACCTCATAAGCTGGTACAAGAGTGTAAAGCAATTATATTCCAATAAAGAGCTTAAAAAAAAAAGAAATGATACAATTTACATTTCTAAGAGCTCCTTTCTTTTGATTAAAAAAAAAAATCCCTCCTTTTTCATAGCACTGTTCTATTCAAGTTGACAAAATGTGCTCTGAAATCTCTGTGATGATTTTTTAATTTGAAAAAGTTGTTTTCCGAATTGTTGCAATTTTCCTGGTGTCAGTGTTTCTGCTTACTCTCCTCTCCACGCTGCCGATAGTCCCCACGGGCCTGTTGTCCCTGGGCAGTCCGTTCATAAGGAAGGAAGGCTGCTCTGAGTTTCCCCTGCTGGGAGTAGGCCTTTTCTTCTTACCCTCCAAGAGTTTCCCTTGAGTGGGACATATGACTTGGAGCTCCTCAGTGTGTCTGCCTGGCTGGCACATTTTAATTTAAAATGCATGAGCTGAAACACATCGATCAGGCCTCCTCATCCTCATTACCCACACAGATGCACACACAATGGCAGAATGATCTTACTCTATGGTCCCCACAGGCCTGCCTGAAACCTTGGTAGTTTCCTGTCAGTTCATTCAATTTCCATAGAAAAGAGTTGCTACTTTTTTTTTTTTTTTGAAGGTATAGTTGACTTACAATATTGAGTTAGCTTCAGGTGTATAGCAAAGTCATTCAGTTCTACATATATATATTTTCAGATTATCTTTTATTATAGGTTATTAAAGATATGGAATATATTTCCCTGTGCTACACAGTAAATCCTTGTTGCTTATCTAGTTTATGAACAGTAGTTTGCATCTGTTAATACCAAATGTCTAATTATACCCTCCCCACCTCCTTTCCCTTTTGGTAACCATGAGTTTGTTTTCTATATTTGTGAGTCTGTGAGTCTGTTTCTGTTTTGTATATAGTTCATTTGTATTGTTTTTTAGATTCTCCATATATGTAATATCATATAACATTTGTCTTTCCTTGTCTGACATGTCATGGAGTATGATAATTGCTAGGTCCATCCATGTTGCTACAAATGGCAAAATTTTACTCTTTTTTTTATGACTGAATAATATTCTGGTATATATATGTACCACATCTGCTTAAACCAATCGTCTGTTGATGGGCATTTGGGTTGTTTCCATGTCTTTGCTTTTGTAAGTAGTGCCACTATTAACATTGGGGTGCATCTATCTTTTCGAATTAGAGTTTTCATCTTTTCTGGATATATGCCTGGGAATGATATTACTGGATCATACGGTAGTTCTATTTTTAGTTTTTTTTAAGGAAACACCATACTGTTCTCCATAGTGGCTGCACCAGTTTACATTCCCAGCAACAGTGTAGAAGGATTCCCTTTTCTCCATACTCTCTCCAGCATTTGTTATTTGTAGGCTTTTTGATGATGGCTATTCTGACCCTTGTGAAGTGATTCCTCATTGTGGTTTTGATTTGCATTTCTTTGGTAACTGAGCCCTGACATTCTTTAGCATAGAGACACTTGCTGGGCATCTACACTCAGGAGGTAAATGGAGGTGGGTGGGGAACATGTGGAGGTGGGGTGCCAAACGGTACATTGTTCTAGATAGAGGCCTTCAGTTAATCTCCTTGTGTTTAGTCCCAGTTCTTGCTCCTGCCATCACCATCATCAGAGGGACATGGAGAGATGTGGAAGGTGTTTCCCCAGGACAACTGAAATCTGCTCGTGCAGCATCTTTGTAGCTTTCTCAGCCTCTTTCTTCCAGCAACAAGCTTCCATCTACTTTCTGTCTTCTAGAAATTTATTGAACTTTCTCATTAATTTGTCACCCCGCCCACTCTTATAGGTTTGTTTCTTTTTTTTAAAAAATGTATTTTTAATTAATTAATTAATTTTTGGCTTCTCAGTGTAGTGGCTTCTCTTGTTGTGGAGCATGGGCTCTAGGGGCACGGGCTTCAGTAGCTGTGGCACACAGCCTCAGCAGTTGTGGCCCTTGGGTTTAGTTGCTCCGTGGCATGTGGGATCTTCTCAGACCAGGGACTGAGAATCACCTGCAGTGGCAGGCCGATTCTTAACCACTGTGCCACCAGGGAAGTCCTGGTTTGTTTCTTTTTATTTTCTTACACTTTAATTTCAGTGAAATTCCAGGTGGGCAGGAAAATGAATATATGTGCTCAGGCTGCCATCTCAAATCAGAAACAAAATATTTTCTTATGTGAGGTGACTGAGGGGGTCTGTTTCTTGTAACCAAAAGAGCCGGAGTAATGCACCAAACCTCTTGCTTTTCTGATGAGAAAACAGACGCCCAAGGGGTTGAATTCTTGGGGTCATATCTCTGCTTTCTATCTGGAATCCTGATCTCTTGGGGCTAGATTTCGTGGCAAACAAAGAAAATGGTCTGAATGTAGGCAAATTTGAACTAGAAAATAAGTTGGAAGAAAATACAGTAGGACTGTCTTCAGGTATGCATTAGTTCAAATAACTAATAAAGTGTTCAGATTCTTTGGGGCTTTGCTATCATGCAAACTTCTAAAAACCAGAATAATTTGGAATGACCCTCTATGCACTTTTTGCATGTAAATAAAGGCTTTTAACGTGCTTCAAAGTACTTCATTTTCTTGGGTCAGGTAAGCCTACCCCATGTGATCTTACTTGTACCATTTCCTGAGCATGGCTAAGCATAGGCTTTCTTATCACTGTCTGTTGGTCACAGACTTCAAAGGGATGGATGTGGACATGTACTATTTTAGCCTCTATGCTAAGCCCCAGGATTAGCAAGGCAGGAAGAGGCTGTGGATTTGCTGTGGTCTGTAGGACAGAGACCTCCCCCTCCAGTCCAGGAAGATAGGGAAAGCAAAAGTGGGGTCAGCCAAGATAAAACAATGGTCTTTCTTCCCCTCATCTCACTTTTTAATGCCTTTTAACCTCCCTTTCATGAATCCCAGCCTCCTTTATCTTTTGCCCTATAACTAGGAGGCATTTATTCACCTGGGAGTATTAGGCCCTTATTGTCTCACTACCCTGAGGGGTGTGCAAGGAAAGTGTAACGTTTCACAGAAAGGAGTGGATAAGGGTGAAAATTTCAGGTACCAATGAGGGAGAAAATGCGGATGTAGATGCCTCCCATAATCACGCTGCATCCTCTGTCCGTGGGCAAGGCCAAGTCCCCTGGCAGACTTGAAGCTGTCCTTGATTTTCCTCTGAGTAATGATATCTTCCACCAATCAGTAGAACTTCTTTCATCAAGCTGTCTTTGGATTTGGTCTTACGAGCATTTGACTTGGAAGGATCCAGGAGGGTGGGGGCTGTGCGTTCGTTATTCTCATGTCCCCCATAGTGAGTGTATGAGAAGAGAGAAAGATCTAGCATTTGCTAAAGGCCTAACATATGTCAGGCTTTGTATTAGATGTTTTATGTATGTTACTTAATCCTTTCTAACAACCTTAGGAGGTGAATATTATCCCATTTTCTAAGTGAGCAAACTGAGGTACAGAAAGTTAAATAACATATCTGAAGTCACAGAGCGTTAGGACTTAATCTCATTCTATCTAGCTTCAGAGTTGGTGCTCTTTCTAAAATATCTTACACATAACAGGTTCTCAGATTATTTTTATTAAACTAAATCTAGCCAAACACTTCACAAGCCCTTGCAAATGAGGTTTTGAAGCTAGATAAGGCTCAGAAGACTGGCAGAGACCCATCCCTCAATCCTGGTTCCCTGGCATCCAAGTCCCCTTAAATCAGGCTGGTAATTGCTCTGGGCTTGCTGCAAGGCAGGGCATTTAACAGAACAAACACAGGTTCCGTTTCACACGCAAGTAAATATTTTCCCCAAGCGATTAGCACCCAGGCAGCTAATAATTACCCCGCATGACACTTTTAAAAGCTGACTATGCATATTTATGGAAAATGATTATTCACAATATTAGGAGCTCATTAATCTACAAGAGCACATGTGAGAACATTCCAAAGTCAATGTAACATTTGTGCGCAGTAAATACCCATCTGCTTTGAAAGCTGGTGTGGTGAGTGCTTGAGCATTCCGCAGGTAGGGCAGCCCTCTGAACAGTGAAATACACACTCTTGTTTGGGGTATGGCTTTGAACACCCTTATTCTTTCTAATCAAAGCACTTAATGTGAGCGTGAGCACGCGCACACACACACATACACAGACGCTCCTTCCAGCAGGATTAAGAAGGACTAAAATGCCTTTCTTTCCCCCAGATGGCTGTTTCACCCAGGGCTGAAGTTCTTGCCCTTAGAAAATGTCCTCAGGTTAATAGTCAAGTCACTGAAGGTGCAGTTAGCATGCAGCAGACCCTGGGACCCACTGGCGCAAAATTCATGAATTTTGTAGTGAACAGGGCCTTGAGGGGTCCAGATGCAGAATGAGCATCTGAAGGAATACAGCTAGAACAGCATCGTCCAAGCCAAAGGCCCAGCTGGGCAGATGGTCTTGCAGAGGTCCTGTGTCAGGAGGTCTTGGGCATACAGGGAGAAGGAGAGAGAATAGACAGACTCTGACCCAGAAGTTAGAAGTCCCGGGTTCTATGACTAATTTGCTACGAAACCTTGAACAAGTTATTTACTCACTCTGGACCCAGTTTTCTCACCTGTGGAAACAGAGCGTTGGATTAGAATGACCTCTAAATATATATATTTTTCTGCTTTAACCTTTTCTCCCCATAAGAATGAAGGGAGACGAAGGAGAAGCTGCTGAAGATAAGTTAGAGGCAGGGCATCCAAGCCTCTAGCACTTCTCAGCCGCACAGAGCAGAACAGCATCCTCAGAAGTGCCTGCCTCCTGTCTTGAACGAAGTACCCCCAACTTCCTTCACCAATCTCCGCTGTGTTTCTCTTCTCTTCAGAACTCAGCTTCTGAGAAAAACCACCCTATTTCCCATTCATGCTTCAATTCATCCCTCACCTCATTGGAACTGCTTTCCTCAAGGATAAGGTGACCTCCTCGTGAATACATCCAACTGGCCCGTTTTCAATACATCTTGCTTGACCTCTTGGCATCTGGTCCTGTTGACCCCTTCCTGTAGCCCTCTCTTCCCTGGGCTTGCACGACTTCATTTCTCTTGGTTTCCTGTCTCTAGGCTTCTCCTCCACTTTGGCTCCTCTTCCTCCGCTCACTCCTTAGGCTGGTCCTCACCATGGTTCTGAGTCAGCCCTTTTCTCTGTCCTCCACACTCTCCTCCTGGAAGAGCCTGTGTACAACTTTAGCTTTACGCCCTCATGACCCCCAAATCTGTATCTTCATCTCATGTCACTCTCCTGAGCTCCAGACACAATTTATACAACCAATGTCTGGATCTTTCCACAGGCATATTCCTTGAGGTTCTCAGACGTCACATCACCTGAACAGAATTCATCTCTCCTTCCCTTGACTGACACTCCTCCTGCAAGGCTCCATGTGTAGGTCTCTGTGTGCTATTAGTTTTTCTAAGTATCACTTCTCTCCGTCCTATGGCCCCACCTTCTCATTTTGTCACTTCAGTGGCCTCTTACTGTTCTTTATTTTTGCAGTGTGTCCCCACCCTCCCACTCTCCCCTTTTGCCACAACAGTGTGGGGGTGTTTGACTGTTTGTCTTTAATTACAAATCTAATAACAAAGCCACTCCTTGCCAAAAATCTTTCTGTAATGCATTTCTGTTTTGGTTTTTGCCACCTGGTATCTATCCATCTATTATTCTACTGGTAACAAATCTCTGGATGCTGGAATGACTGCTCTATTGGCAGTGTGGGTGGTTAATTAGAGATAAAAATGAACAGTAATCCAGTGAGCGATGATCAGTGTGTGGAGCTGGGCAGTGGAGTGGAGATGGGAAAAGGGGGCAGACTGAGAGGTGCAAAGGAGGTAGGATGGATAAGAGTTGGGGACTGACCAAGTGTAGGGGCTGAGAGAGATGGAGAAATTGAGCAAAATTCCCAGGTGTTTGTCTTGGATGACAAGTAGGTGATGGTACATTATGAGGGGAGATTCCAGAAGAAGAGCAGAATTCGTGGGGAGGCCGATAGCTTCAGTCTTGGACATTGTAAACTTAGGTGCCTGTGGGGTAACTAGGAGATGCTGTCCAGTAAACCGGAGGATATGCACATCTGGAGATTAAGAGAAGAGTTTTGGCTGGCACATGTACAGACAAGATGTTCTTGGTTCCCCTAAAGGTCAAAGGATGAACCTGAGGGGATTGATGAATCTCTCAAAATTTATGGAAGCATTTGTTTGAATGTGTTTAGTGTCTTTTTCTGGGGAGAGGATCCTCAGCTCTTATCAGATTCTCCAAATGGTCTATGGACATTTGAGAGGAGAGAGGGCTGAAGAAAGAGTCCTGGGAACAGTGACATTTCTGAGGAGGCGGAAGCAGAGGCCCTGCAGATGGCTAGGGGGTGTGAGGAGGTAGGAGCAGGGAGAGGGCAGCAATGGAACGGGATGGAGGAAAGTGAGACCAATGATGTCCAGGGCAGCAGTGTGGTCCAGCAAATGGAGACAGGCCCACATGTTTTAGTCATGAGGGATTGGTGACTTTTGCCAGGTGGTTGTAGTTGGGTGGAGATTGGAGGGGCTGGGTGACTGAATGGAGGGAGAATGAAGGAGAACACACACAGACCTGTGAGAAACTTGATTGGAAAGCATGGGAGGAGACAGGAGGAGTTTTCATATCCTAAATGTACAAAAGCAACTTTAGCATGTTTGCATCCTGAGGGGAAAAACCAGTGGGTGGAGCGTGGAGGGTACACACTGAGAAAAGATGCTTCATGGATGAAGGTGTCTGATAGATAAGGAGGGATGGTATTGTTTTAAAATATTCATGTAGTGCATTAATAGAAGATTTCAGGTATTGTAAGGCTGACAGATCAGGAGATAATTGTGACTGAAAATATAATGTTTTATATTTGAGAGTTTAGCTAAACTATTCCATGGTACCGCTGCCTTGACATCCATTTTTTTGGCCAGATTGCCTGCAAGGACCTTAAACTGACACCAGCCCCCTCATGCAAGCACAGCCCTAGGTGGCAGCCACAGAGTCACAAGCACAGGTGAGTTCCTGGTATGACTCTCCCAACCATCTCCCCTGCCTCCAGTGCTCCGAGGCCTGATGCACACCTTAGATACAACCCTGTGGGGCTCACCAAACCCTGTTCTTTTGATTTGAAAGGACCAGCCCGGCCCTAGCCCAGGAACCCCAAAGCACTCTATCCACAGACCCTAATAAAGATATGTACCCCAGATTCTGCCTTTCTCTCTGTCTGCCCCTGCCTTGACCTCCCCATGTGGTTCCTTGACGTGTGCCATGTACTTCCTCCAGGACCTGTGAATAATAAACTTATTTGGATTTACCTTGTGGTCTGTTGTCGAACTGGGGGACTTACCGTCCTGCAACCTCTGTTCTGCTTAACAAATGTTACTATAACAAAGTTACATGGTTTCTCACAGTTCCCAAGAGGAGGGTCCCACTGGGCCATGGGGGGCCACCCAGGGAAGCACCAGGGTCAGTCAGGAGGTAGACAGAGGGAGGGGAAAACGTGGGCAGGAGCTTTTATTGTAGTTTTCGTAGGAAAGAACAAGTGAGGCCAGGTAGCAGGCTTAGGAATGACTAGTTTGAATGATTTCAGCTGGCCCTGGGCAGAGGGCTGGCCCTGTGTGTCTGCAGCGTGGCCCTGGGCTGGTTAGGGCAGGGGGCTTGTGGCCTGGAATGGTTGTGGGTATAGACTCTGGACTGGCTGGTTTGTATTTGAAAAGGTGCTCATGGGAGAATTGTTTAGTATCTCTAGGAATTGGCTAACCCTGGGAGTGGGGTGCAGTCAGCAAAGCCGGATACAGATATCGAGGCATCATAGTACAGAAAATAAAAGATATGGTTCTTACAATTGTCCAGAATTCAAATGGATAGATGGGTCTTAGAAGAGAAATGGGTTCCTCTTCCTTAGTGAGTCTTAGGTAAGGCTGAGTGTGGATGCAGAGGTGTGTGTGTATGTGTGTGTATGTTGGGGGTGGGGGTGGCTCTCAGGAGTCAGGGATGGTGGTAACTTTGAGAAATTTCAGACTTTCTCTGCCCAGAACCATGTGACCATGAATTTCAAGTAAAACTCTGGGCCATGTGGTCTGACGGTACAAGCAAACTAATGAGGTTTTCTGGAAAAGCTAGGCCTTCCAGGAAGGCTAGATATGGGTGACAAAGGGGACTGAGCCCCAGAAGTACCTATTCTTGTTCTGATTTTGAAATTCCTCAAGTGACCTTGGCCAAGTCACGTCCCTTCTCTGGGTCTCTGGATTGAAGAGAGAGGTAGCCCTGAGCAAAATGGAGCTGGAGCGGAGTGAGGACTTGGATACGGCCACAGGTCTCACTTCAGATCCCTGTCATCAAGGGCCATTGCCTAAGGAGTTTGTGCCTTCAGGAACCCCCCATGTAGAAAAAGCTCTCTCTCTCTCTTTTTTTTTTTTGTTTTGCTGATGGAAGTAACTTTAATCCAATGTGCAAAAAAAAAAGTGCAGCTGTCTACTTGTACTTGAGATACATAAGACCAACGCTTCTGTACTATTTACACACTTAAAAAATTTTAAACGTATTGATTGCATCTCCTTTATGGATAAATCACGTGCTACAGAGAGCCCAAAAGCTTGATGACATTCTTTTAAGTTACACAAACATATCCGAAGAGGCATACCTGTTCTTGCCCTAATTTTGATCCTAACAAAAATCTGATTTCAAAATCAATTAGGAATTATTTTGATCTGGGAAATCTTGGAATTGCTGCAAATGTGCAAACCTTGTCTCTGAGAGCCAGGTTCCTATACTCCCTTTTCTAACCCTCTCACCACTGGTCCATCCCACAATCCCCATCTGCTGCAGAGTGGCAATGCCCAAAATAAGAGGAATGAAAAAACTCAACCCTCAGATCACCAACATGCCTTCAGGACATGTGACAACATCTTTGGGGGCAGGTACGGGCAATCAAAAGGGATGAAGAAACACTTCAGCAAAGCAACCATTATTTGTCCACAAAAAACATGAAAAACAGTGATAGAAAATTAACAAACCAAATATATAAATCTGAGACCATTTTGCATTTCCAGAACTTGTTTTCATATCTGCCCACACAGGGTTCTTGGTCAACCACCCACCGGTATTTTTTGCATTGACCCGAAGTACTTTTACTATAGTTCTTAAAAATGTCATTGTGACCCTAAGTCACATAGAACGGTGATGATCAGGAAATCAATTCACTCAATTAACACTCTGTGCAGTGCACTCCCGGGTGCAGTAAGCAGAGAGAGGAATTTTAAAAAAGGACAGAAATCTCTGACTTCTGAACTGGACACAGTTCTCAAATTAAAATCACAAATCATAAAAAAGGGGGTGGGGGCGGGTGCTTAGAGGCAACATTAATACTAGACACCAGACGGGACAGGGAGACTGTTCGGTCAGAACCAAGGAACGGTATTTCCTTGCAAAGTTTTCAAAACACCCAACCAAGCACTGCCTTAAGTCCAGTGAGTACAACGCTCCACCGAAATGCAGCGGCTGGCGTTCATGGGTCTGGATGCAGGATGCGGGAGGAGCATCCCTGCCTCCAGCATCCTGGTCCCCCGCCTCTAGCTGCAGGCGGTGGTCTCCAGCTGCTGCTCGGCCTCCGCGGCCATAGCCACCGCCTGCTGCTGCTCCTTCTCGCTCTGCACGGAGCTGGGGGTGACCTGCTTCCGTTCGCTGTGCATATTGTTCTCGTGCCGTTTCAGATTGGACGCCTTGGCGAAGGCCTTGGTGCAGGAGCCGCACACAAAGGGCTTCTCGCCCAGGTGCCTGCGCTCGTGGTCCTTGAGGTGGGACTTGTGTTTGAAGGCCTTGGCACACACGTGGCAGGCGAAGGGCCGCTCGTTGCTGTGGACCCGCTCGTGCTTCTTCAAGTCCGGGGCGCGGATGAACGACTTGCCGCACACCTCGCAGCTGTAGGGCTTCTAGCCCGTGTGGATCTTCAGGTGCCCCTTCAGATGAGCCTGGGTGGTGGAGCCCTTGGTGCACATCTCACAGACGAAGGGCCGGTCGGCCGTGTGCAGCTAGAAAAAGCTCTCATTAATTCAAGTGACAGATGGAAGGGAACTGTTCATTGTACAGAAGGGCTTTTCAAATGTATGTTTTTATAGGTAATCAGCTATTGACTAAGATCTCAGAAACTGAAAACCTAAAACTGAAGAGTTAGGCGCCACTGACTGTGGGAAATCAATGAAAACAAAAACAAAGCATCCCTGATACAACAGTGTAAGTCAAGGGAGAAACGTGGGCTGCATTTACCAGCTCTGGTTTGCACATCACACTGCAAAAGCACATATTCAGTAACAGTTTTTCCAAAATTGAACAAACTGATGTCTCTTGGACACCTACTGGGTGTCAGACATTGTGTATGAGGATTTATACTTGAATAAGATATAACCTCAGAACTCAAGAACAGAGATTCTCAAACTTAAGTGGATTTAAGATTCACCTGGGGAGTATTATTATTGTTTTCCTCTTAATGGAGTTTCCTGGGCTTCATTTCAGGGGGTTTAGATTCTGAAAGTCTGGGACAGGACTGGGAATCTGCATGTATAACAAGCATCCCAGGTGACTCTGATAAAGGAGGTTCAAGACGGCACGTTGAGAAAGTCAGCTAAGGGGTCACAGTCGGTCAGTCCTGTAAGTCTAACTTGAGATCAAGTATCTATACAAGAAGTGGGGGTGGTTGGTGGAGGAACAGGTCAAACTGTGCTTGTCCTCAGTACATCACATCTTTACACAGAAAGTAAGTAGGCTTTCTCAGCAACCACTTCTACACTGGAAGACATAGGAAGGGGCCTGCCACAAGAAGTGTGATGCTATAACTCAGAAGATGGGTCTAGAGCCGGCATTGACAAATTTTTTCCATAAAACACCAGAGAGTAAATATTTCAGGCTTTGCAGGTCCTAGAGTCTCTGAAGCAACTATTCAATTCTGCCCTCATAGTGTGAAAGCAGCCATAGACACCTGGATGTAAATGTTCCAATGAAACTTTATTTACAGAAATGGGTGGCCAGAGGGATTTGGCCCCTGGGCCATAATTCACCACCTGGTCTAGAATCTGAGACCCTAGTTTCTAGCTCTGGGTTTTTTGAAGGTGCTGCAATTCCCCAGTCTCTGGAGGAAGGAATTGCTCTTCTCTCTGAGCAGGACTTCAGGGGAGATAGGGATGTCAGCAATCAAGAGGGCACAGGTGAGACCTGTAAATGTACAGACATCATTCAATATTTGCTGGCCAGCAGTTTGTACATATAAGGCATGAACAAAAATCAGTGGATTGAAAGATTACTGTGGCTGGGGCTCTAGTAACAACAATGGCTTCTGTTTATTGAGTACTTTCTGTGCCCCAGACACTGTGCTAATAACTTCCCACCCTATCTCAGTTCATCCTCTCAGCAACTGTATCAGGTAGGTAGCATTATTATGACCATTTTACAGATGAGAAAACTCAGGCTAAGAAAGATTAAATAACTTGCCCAAGATGCCTCAGCCAGGAAGTAGTGGAGTGAGGAGTCATACCCAGGAGGATGGACAGTAGAACCCCGCTCCTAACATAGCATGACCCACGGAGGATGGTCATAAGTGTTATAGGAAACTATGCACAGAATGCGGACTATAGGAGGGCTAAGTGTGCTCACCCTCCAGTTGTTTTGGAAACTCATGATGATGGAGGTGATGGAGGAGTGGTGTCTGAAGTTTTAATAGGTTATGCTTATCCATGGAAAGCCTTGGCAGGCTGGAGCTACCAAGGCACAATCAGAAAGTGCTTGTTAAAGTCATCAGATTTAGAGAGGTAGGGATAAGAAATGGGAATCCGAAGTTGCCTCTGGATCATTTAGCGAGGGATTGACTTGTCATTTTCTGAAGATTTCTGGAGACTTTGACTTTATGCCTCTGCCTTCTACCTAGAAAAGCTGCAGTTTTAATCTGAGAGAAGAAATGGATTCAGCCTCTAGGTTTTATTCTGCTGGCCAAGCTCTCCAAGGGCAACCTCGGATTTGCATTTCTATCACTGCTTTGCTAAGCCTGATTAAGACCACCTCCACTGGTTTTCAAAACTACCTTTAGCTTCTTAAAGTTTCTAATCAACCTTTTTGTTTTGAAAATAGCCGTTGTTTCTCTGGGAACCTCTGAAAGGCTTTCTATTTTCTTCCTGTATGAAGTTTTAGGGGAATATTCTGTTTTTCTTTACAGATTTATTCAGCTCAGCTGAAGACATCAGAGACCTGCCATAAGTCTCTGTGTTTATCAGCCCCTTTCCAAAGTGCACTGACTGTTTGGTTGAATGTTTGTGCTGCCCGGCTGGTTTAAAGGAAGGCTGATGGGAGATGGTATCAGAAACAAGCTTCTGGAAAATGGGACTTGGGCTCTGTGGAAGTCACGATTGCGAGTCTCATGGGTGTTCCCTCTCTTCCACTTGCCAATAGTCTGTGACTGGTACTCCTGGGACTTACCCTTCAGATGGAGAGGCAGGACAAAGCTGTCCACTTCAAGTCTGAGGTCTCCTTGAAGTCTCATTTTCAGTTTATAAAAGGATGTATCTTGTTTGCTCCTCGTGATGAATCCATCTTGTCTTTGGAGGAAAGTGATTTCTCCTACCCCTCTTGCTCCTCACTATTCTGTCAATCTTTGAGTAGATTTCATGCTCCAGGAAGACACCAGGTTTCCACGGTGGCTCCGTGTTTCCTCTGGCACATCTGCCCTGTTTGAAATCGCATAGTTAGACCTAGGGGAGGTGGACCCCCAGAGTGAGAAATGATGGAACAGTTATGTCCTAGGTCATTAGGAAATCTTTGAAATGAAGACGGTTTTCTTTCAGAGGGTTTACAGCCATCTGCTTGGATTATGGTCCAGGAGTGCTTAAGAATGCAGGCGCTGAGATCAGATCTACCCAAGTTCAGGTCCTGCCTCTGCTATTTACTGGCTGTGTGACCTGAGGCAAGTCCCTTAAGTCAGTAATATATCCACGTGGGGAGGTCAGGCAGGTGGCTGGAAACATGAGACTGGATGGAGCTCAGGGGGGAAGTTAGGATGGAAGAAATAAATGAAGGCATTCCATAAATGGATGCTGTGGAAACCATGGGACTATCTAGTTTTACCTCAGGAGAATCTATAGACGGAGAAAAGAACGAAACCCAGGTCTGAGCCCTGGGTTAAACCAACACTTAGCAGTGGGAGTGAGGGGAAAGGGGTGAGTGAGCTTGTGAGTAGGAACAGACAGAAAGGAGGAGGAGACACTGGGCATGGAAGCCAGATGCTCCAATGCTTCTAGGAGGAAGGTTAAGTACAAGAGACAGAAAAATGGCCTTTGTATATTGCAACACTGAAGCTCTTGATGACACTGATAAGTTCTGGTTTTGGTGATGTGCAGTGGGTACCTTAGCCAAATGGATCGTGGACAGAGCATGAGATGAGGGGTGGTGATAGTGATGACAGGTCACCTTGCCCACAAGTTTGCTGGGAAAGAGAACTGGCAACCTGGGGCTATAGCAGGAGGGGCTGAATGGCAGGAGAGAGCATTAGCAGTTGGCCCACTAAGTGCTAAAAATACGGTAGCTACTATGACTACCTGGCTTTCAGCTGTCTGCTGGTTCTCAGAAATATACCCTGCATGGGGTTTGCCTTTCAGCTAACTCTGAAGGACCCAAAGGCCCCAGACACAATTGAATGAAACTTTGGGGTGAAACTTCTAGGCGAACCGGTAGATTTTTCTTTGGAGAGATAGGCCTGTTTGACTTCCTGTGAGCAGGGCTGCCCCTGAGAGTTCTGGAAGACCCCTGGAAGCTTCTTCTCTGACCACACAGTTCATCTGCCTGAGTGTGGAGACATACCAGCACTTTTGCTCACAATTCGCACTTGAAAGTAGAATTTGCTAATGTAATCTGTGTGTTGCGGTTGTAGAAAACCAGTGTATGTGTGCATATGTGTGAGTGTAATCTTTTTTAAAGAGCAGAGTAAATCTTATCCAAATCTGATAATCTTCTCAAAAAACTCTGGGCCTTTCCATTTACATTCTCCAACTTGGTCTCCCTTCAATATCGAGGACAAAAATAATGGCTTGTGAGGACTTAATGGCTTAGGGATGGAAAACTTAAAACTGGTCGGATTCTGCCCAAATCCTATCAGATTTTCTTGCTTCTCATAAACCTTTAATCAGCATCAACTCTGTGTGTGTGTGTGTGTGTGTGTGTGTGTACATACGCACACATGCACACTCTCTGCTCCTGGTCTCTCAACTTTGACAACATACCAAAGGTGTAAAAAGATACACACACTAACAACTGGAATTGTATCAGAAATGGGCTCCAATATTGGCCACCACTGATATATCTGAAGGTAAACTCACTCCTTGGCTCTGGGCTGGGGATAGAGCAGAGGGTTGCCAGGCTCCCCTGCTGTCATGAACTGAAGCCCCAAGCTCTCTGCTCGCTGCCATTCAAGGCTGCAGAAGGCCATGGACAAGCAGAAGTCTGTTTGGACCCAAATATCCATAACTAAAAATCTTCTTCCTTCTCCCAGCCCCACTCTATATCTCAGGTAAGGAAGGTCTGAGTACTCTCAGTAGAGGAACTCTTCAATTATCTTAGGGCAAAAATCTCTTTATTCCACGAAATACCTATAGCCAACCAATCAAAGTATCTAGCAGGTGTCTACAATATTGAATATTATTTTACTAATAAAATTTAACTAAACAGAAACTTCAAGTAACCAGATTGCAGTTTTAGCCCTTATTTTTAATAGCATATCATTTGCAGGAGGAATAGACAAGTCAAACCACAAACTGGAATATAATGAAGTGTTTATTATAAATACAATTAAAAATAACCTGATAAATTTCCAGGCACATCAGGAATGAATACCTCCTCAAGGTAATATCTACCTCCAGCCTGGACGCTGAGAACTGACCTGGGGTTCTGGGCTCTGGATTAATCAGGGTTCTCCAGAGAATTTCTTCCTTCTCAGGGAACTCAGTTTTTTATCTTAAGTCCTTCAACTGATAGGATGAGATCCACCCACATTACGAAGCGTAATATGCTTTATTTGAAGTAAACTGATTTAAATGTTAATCAGATTTTAAAAACACCTTCACATTAACATCTGGACTTGTGATTGACCAAACAAATGGGCACCATAGCCTAGCAAATCTGACACATAAACTTTGCCACCACAGGCTCCGTACGTCTCAGACAGGAGAGATGTCTTTAGAGTCCATTGTTTTTTGTTGTTATTACCAAAGCAAGACATGGACACAAAAGCTTAAGAAATATTTCAACACCAATGGTTAAAATCAAAAGAAATTTTAGTTTAGTAATTTGAACAAATTACAAATTGCAACTTTTCTTGCCTTCTCCTTTCCCCCATCTTAGTCCTCCATCCTTCTATTAAACAGCCCAGCCATTTCAGTACGCAGACCTGATAGTTTTCCATTGGAAATATCAAATACAAATCAATGACCTCGCCTGGACACTTGTTTTCTGAGAGGGAGACTCAGAAGGTAGAGGCAGACTATCAGCCAGAATGAGAATTGTGCTCAAACACTTGGACAAGGCATCACTGTGTGAAGCTGGCTCTGTTGCTGGTTGATCCAACTTCAACTTCCTTTCTCTAGCCTCCTGCTCGCCAAGTGCAGCCAGGGGCATGGGACATAATCATACTGAAGAGATTTTGCTTATTCTCTTGAGTTTCTAGAAAAGCCTCTGCTTCTCCTTTCCAAAGAAACAGATTGGGCACCTCTGGACCCAACTAAGATGCAGTAAGCACACTCCACCCTATCTCTCCCACAAAATATAATGAAAAACTCTGGGCAGAATACACAAAACAATCTGAGGACTTTGAAAAGTAAATAATAGTAGGTGAGCTGAAGAGGGAAACAAAAACTCAAAGAATGATCCATACCATGGTAAATTCTACGCCCCACCCCCCACCCTTTTATTCTCTCATCAGATCTTGGCATATATTGTGGTGCAGCCCCAATCCCAAAATGGCAAAGACAGAAAAAACTCCAAGAAAAACTCTTTCTTTCTGGCTAATGGACTAGGAAGGAGGATCCTGAGGGATAGAAAGTGGGCTGGTAGTGGTGGTTTCCATTTATTTTTCTCTCTCATTAATCATCTGGTCCTGCCCCAAGGCAAACCTAAGTCACAAATGCACTCCTCTCATAGTAGCATCAGAAATGATGACAGGGCTGACCCCACATGTATCTAAAACTCTGAGAAAAAAATCTCTCTTTCTGACCAGAGAAACTGGGGGAAAAAATTCCCGAAGTCTGAAGAATGTGCATGAGATGCAATGTCCATTTTTTTTTTTATTAAATTTATTGGCTGCGTTGAGTCTTCGCTGCTGCATACGGGTTCCCCCTAGTTGCTGCAAGCGGGGGCCACTCTTCACTGTGGCGCGCAGGCTCCCCACTGCAGTGGCCCCTCCTGTGGAGCACGGGCCCTAGGCGCATGGGCCTCAACAGCCGTGGCACTTGGGCTCAGCAGTTGTGGCTTGTGGGCTCCAGAGCACAGGCTCAATAGTTGTGGCACACGGGCCTAGCCACCCCATGGCATGCAGAATCTTCCCAGGACAGGGCTCGAACCCGTGTCCCCTGCATTGGCAGGCAGATTCCTTACCACTGCGCCACCTAGTCTGCAATGTCCTATTTTTTTTTTTTCCTTCTCTTTTCTATTGCCACTTCATCCTAAAATGGACCTAGTCATGGTAAGTATGTGATAGCAAAACCCTGGCTTACTAGCCAAAGTGCTGGGGAAAAGGGACCTTTAGACCCTGAAAGTAGAAGGAAATCACAAAGAGAAGAAACTTAAGAAAGGGATCTTTTAAATCTATGCGTGAAGCCTTGGGATCATCCTTGAGATGTTCATGTATGAAACTGACTCAAAGCAACAAAACAAAGGCTTTGAGAAGTACATATGGTAGGTGGACCAGTTAAGCACTACAAAGGCATAGAAGGCTAACCTTGGAATCACTGAACCTAGCTGGGTTAATTTTCTGTTAAAACAAATTATCACCACCAACATTCTCCAAAGCACATTAACAGGACCAAAAGTCTCATAACATTCAAGATATCCAGGACAAGTTACTTGATATACAAAGAACAAGGAAAATCTGAACAGTTCTCAAGGGAAAACATAAACAGATACCTATCCCGAGATGATGTAGATGTAGAATTATCAGGTAAAGACTTAAAGCAACTATTATAACCATGCTCCATGAAGTTAGATCAAACACTATTGAAAAGAATGAAAAGAGGAAAAGTTGTCAGCAAAGAAATAGAGACTGTAAAAAAGAAACAAATGGAAATTTTAGAACTGACAAATATAATTGAAAATTCATTAGAGAGGCTTAATAGGAGAATGGATATGACAGAGGAAAGAATTAGTAAACATGAACAAGATAAACTCAGAATAGTATAAGAAAACGAGAAACTAATGTCCCTATGAACAAAAACATAAAAATCAAAATATTAGTTAACTGAATCCAGTAATATAGTAAAAGGATGTTACACCATAAACAGGTGGTGTTTTTTCAGGGAATGCAAGGCTGATTTAATGTTAGAAAATCAATCAAAGTAACCCATAATACGAACAGACTAAATATGAAAAACTGCATGATCATATCAACAGATGCATAAAAAGCATCTGACAAACTTCAAGACAAAATTCAACTTAGTGATAAAAACTTTCAGCAGACTGGTTTTGCAGGGAAACTCTTTCACTCAAAAAGTGGCATTTACAACCTCCCCCCTTTAAAAAAAACAAAAAAACACTAAGTCTAACATACTTAATGATGGAAGACTGAATGGTTTCCCACTAAGATCAAGAATAAGGTACTGATAGTCACTCTTACCAGTCCTCCTTTTGCAATATTGTACTGGAATTTTTAGCCAGTGCAATAAGGTAAGAAAAAGAAATAAAATATATATAGACTGGAAAAGAAGAAAGGATTGCTACTCTTGTCTATACAGAAAATCTCAAGGAATGTACAAAAAGTTTCTAGAACTAATTAGTGACTTTAGCAGGGTCACAGAGTACAAAGTCAATATGCAAAAAACCCAAGCATATTTTTATATAATAGCAATGAACACTTGGAAACCCCCCCCCCAAATTTAAAGCACAATTTACAATAGCTTTAAAAAATAGATGCAAATCTAACAAAATATGTACAAGATATTCTAAAAAATGCTCAAAAAGACAAAACTCTGATAAAAGAAATTAAAGATCCAAATAATTAGAGATATCCAAGTTAATGAGTTAGAAGACTCAACATTGTTTGTAATGTCAATTCTCCACAAATTCATAAGTAGATATAACACAATTCCAATAAAAATACTAGCAGGATGTTTTTTGGGGGTAGTCCCCAGCTGCTTATAAAATTTATGTGGAAAGTCAAAGAAACTACAGTAGCCAAAACAATTTTGGGAAAAAAGAAAGTTGGAGGACTCACAGTATCTAAATTTAAGACATACCATAGAGTTACAGTAACAACAGCAGTGTGGTGTTAGTGTCAAAGTAAACACATAGACCAATGCAACAGAGCAGGAAGCATAGAAATAAATCCACATTAAATAGGGCCAATTGATTTTTGGCACAGGCGAACAAGTAATTCAATTGAAAATAGTCTTTTCAACAATATGGTGGAACACTGGACATCCATATGCAAAACATTGAACCTTGACCAATCCCTCACATCTCATACAAAAATCAACTCAAAATAGATCATAGACCTAAAGGTAAACCATCAAACTATAAAACTTTTAGAAGAAAACAGGAGAAAATCTTTGTGACTTTGGGTTAGGGAGCTAAACACCAAAAGCCTGATCTGTAAAAGAATTAAGTTGGTAAATTGGATTACAACAATGAAAAGTTCTGCTCTGTAGAAGAGAATGAAAATTTAAGTTACAGACTGAGAGAAAATATTTGCAAATCACTTATCTGATAGAATATATGAAGTACTCTCAAAAGTCAACAATTAGAAGACAAACAACCCAATTTAAAAGGAGAAAAGTTTTAAACAGACCCTTCACCAAAGAAGATATACAGATAGTAATAAGCACATGAAAATATGCTAAACATCATTTGTCATCAAGAAAATACAAATTAAAGCCACAAGGGGATAACACTACAAATCTGTTAGAATGACTGAAGTATTAAGAAAAAAAAACCCCACAGCTGACAATATACCAAGTGCTGGTGAGGATACAGAGCGTTTGGGATTCTCACACACTGCTGGTGGGAATACAAAATGGCACAGTCCCTCTGGAACACAGTTTGGCAGTTTCTTATTAAGTTAAACATACTCTAATCATTATGACTCAGCAATCCCACTCCTAGGTATTTATCCTAGAGAAGTGAAAACCTTTGTTTACACAAAAGTCTGCATGTGAATATTTACAGCAGACTTGTGCATAATTGCCAAAAACTGGAATGACCCAAATGTCCTTCAACAGGCGCTTGAATAACCAAAATATGGTACATCTGGTACATCCATACAATGGAATACTATTTGGCATAAACAGGAATGAACTATTACGTGCAGCAACTTGAGTGCATTCTACTGAGTGAAAAGCACTTCCCACTGTTTGTCCTCATATGACAAGAAATGGCAAAACTACAGTGAAGGAGAACAAATCTGTATCTGCCAGGGTTTAGGGCTGGAGCAGAGGTGTAACTATGCAGCAGCAGCAAAAGGGAATTTGGGGAAATGAGAGAACTCTTCTGTATCCTGATTGTGATGGTGGTGGTTGCACAATTCAACGCATGTGTCAAAACTTACAAAACCATACCACAACTATAAAGTGTATGTTACTCTTTGTAATAGAAAAATAAATTACAGAAAGGGACCAATTTGGCTGTTTCTGTCCTTTGCCTTAGCCCCCTTGCCTTCCCACTTTGTCCTGGCTGGATTGTGGAGGTAATGGGTGGAGGTGCAGCTGCCATTTGGTGATGGAGGGGAGAAGCTTGAGGATAAATGCCAAAAGGCCAAGGCTGATGGAGAGATGTGGACAGAACCTCGGTCTTTTACTGCATTGCTGAACCCTGGACCATATTCTTCCTGACTAGTGGCTGACCATGGGTGGAAGGCATCCACACGGCATGCAGGCAATAAGGGGCTGCATTCCATTGTCTGTAGAGAATTTAAAACAATAATAAAACTGGCCGGAAGTCAGTCTGCTTTTCCTGCCAGCAGTTCTAAACAATGCCAGGGACAAAATACTCCCCCCCCAAATACATCTTTTGTTAGTCTAAGTTATGAACAATTCCTCCAGTTAACTGTGGAGTTTTAATAACGTGTGTAAGTTACGGTCCGACACCTACAGAATGCATGTGAACTGAAAAACGTGTGTGTTTAGAGAGTAAACTAGAGGGGTTTCCCCTAGATTCAGATTCATTTGGGTTTTTCAAGGATCACTCCAGCCATTCTGTTTCACTCTTGCAAATTTTAAACACAATTAAAAATTCTGAGTGGCCATATAGAATGACAATTGAAATAATTCAACTTTGGATTCTCTACTTTTACAATCATTTTGCTACCATTGTTTGTTTCGAATCTGCTGTTTAAACACAGGTATGTACAAGGCTTGGAGCAAAACAAGATGATTCTGTTACCAACTTATTGGGGGTTCTCTGAATTAACTTCTATGCCGATTATGATGTTCATTAAAAAATATGTAATAAATAAGCTAATTTGAAATGTATTGTTGAAAACAATTTTCTTGTAAAGAGATTTTAAAAATGATTCATTACAGTTGTCACATGTGCTAGGTAGGCAATTGCTCTTGACTTCTTGTGAGATAAACACACAGATATGTAAGCCACATTAAACGGATTTTCTGTTACTTGCAAGTGAACTTAAGCCCATGTTTCTCGCTTTCATATGTGATGGTACAGGTCTGGGGGTAAAAAACAGCACACAAATAAAACCCATGAAAGACTCCACACCACCAAATCTTTGATTGCATTTGGACGCATCTTATAACAGTTTAGGGCACACCGGCTCTCCCTGGTTGGGAGATGGCTGTGTGTACTTATCTTCTGTTTAGTTTGCCTTTGTAAATGGCAACCATTAATCAGAGGAAGAATTTCTTTGTGGGGAAGTTGATCTCTAGGATGATTAAAGTTGAAAGCAATTCTAATATAGAAGAATTCAGTTTGCTTTTCAGGTATGCTGCTTTTTATTTTGCAATGTTGGGAATGGAGTGACCCCTTGGAGCTGTTTCTAGGGAATGGGCCAGGTGGTCACACTGAGCTGCATGGCCCTATGTCACGTTAGCTGTGTGTCTCCTGGCAGGAGATGGTTAATCCTGGCCACATGCTGTTCCTCCTCAGTCTGCTATTGTCTCCGTGCAGGCCAGGCCCACCCCTGGTTCATTCATTACTTCTTTCTGCAACATCCATTGGGCTTCTTATTTGCTAGTTTCAGGGACACATGGATGAGCCAAAGCACACGCAGCCCCTGACTTTTGGGAGCTCACATTCTCATGCAAAGATAGAAAAGAAGCAAATATGCCCAGGAATCAGCGTGTAATAATTGTTAGCTGTGCTAAGGTATGTGAAAAGAAGGTAAATAGAGCTGGAAATGAGTAAAGGGTGAACCCGTTTAGTCCAGGAGTTTGGCAAAGCTCACAGCCGAAGTGGTGGTCTTTATGGGGCCAGGTAGCTCCTGGTGGCTGCCTGTTTCAGAAGTTACTGCTGCACCCCCATTTTGCTTAAGGGAGTTTGAGGGGATTTTGTCCCTTGCAACCAACGCTAGTGAGAAGATTAAAAAACAAAACCTCTTCTGAACTCAGAGAAATCCACATCAAATGAAGGAAACCCAGGCACCAGGAAAGGGGGTGGTGGGAGATATTTTTGAGGGAAGGAGCCTTCTCATTGCTTTTCTTTTTTTTATTCATTAATTCATTTATTTTGTTTATTTTATTTTTTATTTATTGGCTGCGTTGGGTCCTCGTTGCTGTGCACGGGCTTTCTGTAGCTGCGGAGAGCAGGGGCTGCTCTTCATTGCAGTGCACGGGTTTCTTATTGCGGTTGCTTTTCTTGTTGTAGAGCACAGGCTCTAGGCACATGGGCTTCAGTAGTTGCGGCACGTGAGCTCAGTAGTTGCAGAACGTGGGCTCAGTAGTTGTGGCACATGGGCTTAGTTACTCTGTGGCAGGTGGGATCTTCCCGGACCAGGGATTGAACCTGTGTCCCCTGCATTGGCAGGTGGATTCTTAACCACTGCGGCACCAGGGAAGCCATCATTGCTTTTCAAATAATCTTGCCAACTCTAAGGTCTTCCTGACTAGGAAGGTGCTTGTGAAATGTGAGCAGGGGGCAGTGACCTTGTGGTTGGTGGGAGGGCTGCCCATCATGGTGGAGAGGTACCTGCAGTCTCCCGGCCCAGGAGGGAACCATGGCATTAATTCCAGGCCTGCAGAAGAACGGAAAACCATGCTCCCAGGGGCCCAGGCACAGCCCTCTGGCTTTCCTGGGAGTTTCCCTGTGTTAAAATGCATTGGCTGTGAGTCAACATTTCCCTCACAGTGGGGGGCTTTGCGCCTGAGTTCCTCGGCCTCATTTCCTTCCCAGGACCCGGATGACTGGCAGGCAGCTGTGAATGACAAGCCCTGAAAATAAGAGAAGGGGGTTGGCAGGGGGCAAACAGCCCTGACTTGGCAACAAAGCTCTTAGCTCTGGGGCCATGTGAATAGCATCTAACTGCATCCAGAAAGTGTATCTCTGGGCTGGTGCAGGGGAAACTTGCAGTTCCCGGGGAAAGTGGAGCCAGTAGAAGAGGCTGCCAGTGCAGAGAGAGGCTCACACGGGCATGAGGAAGAATGAGCCTGGCAAGGGTGTCCTGGATGGCTTCCTAGCAGGAGTGCTGGTACTCTGTCTCTCAGGAGACAGATGGCTGGCCAGGATACCCCCTTGCAGTCCCTGCTGGACACGAGCTTTTAGTCTGACCCCTGGGCTGGGAATCTGGGGACAACCCAGTGATGCCTGAGCTCTCTAAGCCTCAGTCTCCATGTCCAAAAATGGAGATTCAGCTCCATGAACTCCAGAGTGACTTCCTGCTCTGTTATGATATCTTGTTAAAGGCTCTTTCTTCTTATGCATTTTAACCACTATCACTCATCTTTATGGTGCATTTATGACATCACAGATGAGGTGGGAAACAAACAAACAAACATTTGTTTGACAGGCTTCCATGGAAGGAGAAACCTCCTCATTTTGGGTGGTTTATGATCATAGATTCAGATTCTTTCTTACAGCCTCATATGTAACCCAAAATGTACTTAGAGTTGGAGTCACAACCATCTTTGCAGCCAAGGGGGCAGAATTTGCCAAACCATGGGCAACTGAGGTTGAGAAGAAAGATGGGATTCTGTGACGGTTTGCTAAAAGCTTGTGAGATTCTGCTGTTTCAGAATTTTTGTGAAATTTTGCAAATGTATTTAATTTTTTTTTTATTTTAACAAAGTCTAAATAATCTAAAATGTTGTAAAGAGAGTATATAGAGAGCTCCCTTATACCCTTCATCCAATTTGACCTAATGTTGACATCTTATATAACTATGATACATTTATCAAAATTGAGATATTAACATTTGTATGATGCTATTAACTAAACTACAGGTTTCATCTGAATTTCCCTAGTTTTTTCACAATCTTTCTTGGTTCAGGGACTCAACCAGGAATCTATGGGACATGTAGTCATCCTGTCCCCTTAGCGTCCTCTGATCTATGACAATTCCTATCTTTTTTTCCTACATGACCTTGACTCTTTTGAATAGTTCTGGTCATATATTTTGAGGAATGCCCCTCGATTTGGATTTTTCTGATATTTTCTCATAATCAGACTGGGGTTTTGGATTTGGGAAAAAATACCACAGAGGTGAAACACCCTTTTCATCATATGATATGAGGGGTACGTGATATCATTGTGAGTTGTCACTGGTGATGATAACCTTGATTGCGCGGCTGTGGCCATATCTGCCAGATTTCTCACTGGAAAGTTACTGTTTTCCTCTTTTCATTTGTTAGAGGTGAGTGTGCATTTTTTTTTAATGCTTTAAATTTATTCGGGGTTGTGATTTCCAAGTCCAGATCCTAGCCAAAAAAATTCTCCCTGTCTGTGAGATTGAAATGTAATCATTGTTCAAAGTGCTTTGGGAGGTTAAGGATAGCAGGTTTAACTGGGACCTGTGCAAATTAAGGGAAGAGAGGAAGCCATATGAATGAATGAACGTCCCCTTCACACCCTCTCCTGCCAATTGGGTCCATGAGGCATTCACCCAGGTTAGGGATGTAGTCTGTGGCCATGAAAAGGAGGTTGGCTGGTTGGCCTATGTGGCTCTTAGGCCCATGACTTTGACCTCATGGTCAGCATCATGGCCCTAGATGGCCAGGCACCCCATTTAGGCAACTGTCAACCTGCAATGGGTGTGCTTTGGGTGATTTGCACATCTGGCCACATTTGCCTGGGGTCTGAGAATGTCATTACTTGCCATTGATCAGAAGGTAATCTCACATCCGCTGCAAACAAGGGGCCTGGGGAGAGCAGATTGTCCAAATGTCTGCTGGGTGTGGGTTCATAAGAGACTTTTCTGGGGCTCATCCCCTGCATTGCCCCGCTCTATTCATCAGGGGCCTTCCATTGAGCTATTGTTCCAAGAGGAACCTCTGGGTCACTTTTGCTGCCTTCCTCAAGTCACAATGACTTTAAACAGGCAACATCTGACAGTGCGGGAGCCCCTTGCAGCCCTGGGTGAAATTATGATAACAAGAGAAAAAAGCTATTACTGCCACCATGCTTTCATTATGCAAATGATATTAAGATAGGCTGTGTGGATCGCCCCTGGCTATGCTATAATCTCCATGCAGTGATTATAATGTGTCAAACTTAGTCATTTTGATTATGACATGTTAATTACATGCCATCCTCATGTAGACATGAATATTACTCCCCATCAGACAAAACACAAATTGGGGCCATTGTTAGTTGGTTAGCTGTATGTAGGTGTTTTAACTTTTTTTTTATTAAATGGATTAAAAGATTTAAAAGATATGTAATATTGCAAACTAATTAAATACTAGCCTGCTCCTCCGTGCTCTGCTGGGTGGAAAGGGGAGATGCAGCTCCCTTGGACTGCTTGGGTTGCATTTTTGAGCTCTGGGTGCTGTTGGCAAAATGGGGTTTCCTGGGAAACAAGATGGCTGAATTATTGGGAAGCGTGGGTGAGGGGAGTAGGTAAAGGTTGGCAGGGTGGGATGTCAGGGAGCATTTAAAAACTCCAGGTCAGGACTTCCCTGGTGGCACAGTGGTTAAGAATCTGCCTGACAATGCAGGGGACACGGGTTCAATCCCTGCTCCAGGAAGATCCCACATGCTGCAGAGCAACTAAGCCCATGTGCTGCAACTACTGAGCCTGCACTTTAGAGCCCGTGAGCCACAACTACTAAAGCCCACGTGCCTAGATCCTGTGCTTCGCAACAAGAGAAGCCACCACAATGAGAAGCTTGCGCACCGCAATGAAGAGTAGCCCCCACTTGCAACTAGAGAAAGCCTACGCGCAGCAACTAAGACCCAATGCAGCCAATAAATAAATAAACAAATTTATTAAAAAATAAAAAAATAAGAAAAATAAAAACTCCAGGCCCAGTGTGGGTTGGGAGAAAGAGTGGAGGATCATGGTCACATGGCTGATAGTGATGCTTGAGAGGGATACCTGATAGGATGGTGGATGCAGAACCAGAAGGGTCCCTGTGGACCCTCGAGTCCACTTCCCCTTTCACAGAGAGGATATTCAGGATCCAGAGAGGTGAAGGAACTTGTCCAGGGTCACCCAGTCAGGCTGAGAAAGAGCTAGAACACAGCATTGTGCCATTTCCTTGTGGCAACAGAAAGGTTGATCTGGCCTTCATGGGAACCACCACGTTTCCTCCAAGTAACCACTGAGAAGGGGTTCTTTGATGCATACATTCATGGATTGGAATCAAGTCCAAGCCTCCCAGCCTCCATGGTCCTCTACAATTGGGTTCCATTCTACCTGGGTTTTAGGCTTGTCTGTTACTCTCATCTACCATAACTCCTTTACATCTATAAAAAATATTTTCTACTGCATGGTTCTCCAATCTTGAATCTTCATTCCTTTGGGCTAACACAAAACTGAAATAATAATAAGAACAGTTATTTACTATATTTTTATTAGTATTTATTTACTATGTTCTAGCCACTCCCCTCCAAATTTATATGTTCAAATTCATTTAGCTTCACAGCAACCCTATCAAGGCTGTTTTAACAGTATTACCATATAACTGATGAGGAAACTGAGGCACAGGGAGCTTAATGCAGGGCAGTCTGCCTCCTGAGCCCACTCTTCCAACTTTTAGAATACACTGCCTCGCTGAATTGATGTTTTCTTTCCTTTTTTCTTTAAATCGCATTTGTCTTTCAAGGCCCACACCCTTTGTTTCTATGCCAAGAAGCTTTCTCTGCTGTAAAAGATTGTATTATCATTCACAAATGCTTTCTGTCTTCCCTGGGGAGGGTTATGTCTCCCTGTTCCATTTGATGGTGGCTGTGGCCATGTGGGTTGCTTTGGTCATAAGGTAAGCGGAATGACATTCAATATGGAACTTCATGACATGGGAATGGAAATGACAAGCATCACATCTGAGCAGAAGCTTTACCAGCCAGTTCTCTCCTTTCTGGTTGCCATCATGAACAGAAATGTCCTAAATAGAGACTGCTGCCCTGGCCTGGGTTCCAGAATGAAGATGATGTGGAGCAGTGCAGCTGGCCCACATGGAGTGAGTTAGAAACGAATCAGATAGGAGCTGCTGCTGTTGTGAGATACAAACCATTCAGGGTCATTTGTTACCCCAGCGGAACTTAGCCTATCCTGACTGATACACCTGCTTCCCCAAGGAATCTCAATCCATCCCGGCCCCCTGGGACAGCGCATACTCTCTGTACCTCTTGGCGTGTCTGGAACCACTTAGTTAGCTAACTTGTCACACTTCTCTCTTCTCTCTAACATGACTGTCATGTTTTAAGGGCAAGCCATGTGCCTTACACCTGTCTGCTTCCCCCACCTCCTTACCCACACCTAGAATAGTCTAGATACATAGCAGGTTCTCAGTACATGCATACCCATTGAGTTTTTGATCATGAGGGATTTTGGGTTTATTTTTGTTTGTTTGTTTGTTTTAATCAATGAGAACATTTTATTGTAATCCCATGTGGCCAGGCCAGGGGCTCTAGTGACCATGTTTTCATCCCTCTGAGGAGGGATGAAACCTTCTTAACATCCAGTCTCAAAGTCACCGTCTGTACCATCTCTCTATGTTCATGTGCTGGGGACCTTGGAGAATAGTGAGCAGTCTTGCCTCAGGGTGGGTCTTCTTAGGGCTGGAGAAGGGTTTTAAAGATCAAAGAGCTCTGTCACCAAGCCCAACCTGGATTCCCTCCATATTCCTTCCTGACACCCCTCCAGACTTAACATCTTGTGTTCTGGCTGCCTCATCCTCAAACGTCAATGGGCTGAACCAGATGATCCCCCCAGGTTCCTCCCAGCTTGAAGAGCCATGAGTTCAGGCTCGGTGTTTACAGCAGTGGGATAACTAGTTGGAGGAGAGGGCAATGGGTCTAATATTTCTGCCATCTCCCTTGATGCCACTGGGAAGAGGAGGGTGATCTCTTGAGGACTGAATGAGCAAGAGTAGCAGTCAGAAGAAGGTAGACTGATATCAAGGTCAATAACTAGGACAAGAGGCTTTTCTAAGACTAAAAGGACCACCATCAGAGGAGGTGTCCATCCTGAGTCCATTCATTGGCCCCTTCTCCTCCCTTTCTTACTCATTCCTGTTCTTTTAGGAGGAGGGCCCATTTAAACCTACCAGCTATCAGCATCAGAGTCTGAAGCAAGGGCTTTTACCAGTGGGCATTGGAGGTGAGCTCATCTCCATAACCCCCTCCACTTCCCCTTTGTAGTCACCTAGGGTTATACGAATGGAAGGGATTATCATTGAAATATAATTCCAACAAAGGTGGCACAATGCTCTGTTCTGCTATGATGAAATGTGTCATTAAATATAGAAATAGATCAAACACCTTCCCACTGAGATTCTCTGGTACCAAGTATCTAGGTGAAAAGCTGAATATCTGTGAGAGCTCACAAAATGTGAAAGAGGTGGGAGATAAAAAAAGCCCTCGCTGGGGAGATATACTTAACTAGACTTATAAATAGCCTGATCACAGCTCATTTGATTAATTTGGGGAAAAAGAGTAAAAGTGTTTTGCCAATTCATCAGATTTCATGCTTTCAAAGCAGTTGCTAATGTAAATATTAGTATCCAAAATGAAGAAATTGTCTTTGGTAATTAAATGCTCTAATTTACAGGTTCCATTAACAGAGAAGAGAAATAATTTCCCCCTTAAATTAACTTTTCTCCCCTTTTCGCTTCCCCTATTTAAACTTGATGTTATACATCAGTGGATGTCTTTGCAGAGAGGATGGGAGGGAGTCTGGGGTTTTCTTTTTCATGCTCTGAGTATGGAGGACGGACTTAGACCCCGGAGATAGAGCTCAAAGGAGCAGAGTGAGGGCCTGCCCCCAGAGGGCTTAACCTCCCTTGGGTGTGGCAGGGTGAACTCAACTCCCCGAAAATGGTTGTTTCGAGGCCACTGGCCTTGGCCTGTGGTGTGGGGTCAGGAGTTCTGCCAGTGTATGTATGAGATATGCCTTCTTCTGCTGTCCCTTCCTAGACTGGGATGCATCCCTGGGGAAACTCACACTGAGGGGAGGTCACCATTGACTTGGTCCCAACTGTGAAGTCATCATATTTGGTCTTTGCAATACCTTTCCCTTTCAGCATCTCTCTTATCCCACAGGACTCCCCTAGGGAGCCCAAGACTGCCTACTGCTCAAACCCTTCACATGACTACTCTGCGACAAGTGCTGGCTGGTAGCTGCTAAGCGTTCCCATTTTCACAGGGAGCTGAAGACGCAAAAGCTGGCGTGAGCCAAACAAGTCAAGCTGAAGTGGGTGGCCAGCTCCTTTGCTGTGGTGTGGCAGCTGAGGGTGGGTATGTTTGGACATGAGGGCCTTCACCCTTCAATTCACATCCCATTTTCTATGATCCTATTTTATTTATTCAAATGGCAGCCCTATGTCTTCTATTATCCATTTATCGGTTGGGCCTAGGATGAGGTGAATGAGGTGCCAGGGGTGTCAAGTTGAAGAAAGTCCCAGGTCGCCTTTGCAGGACTCTGAGTTCTTCCTTCAGTTTGTGCCCTAAGCTCCTCACTCACTTACCCGAGTCTTGGCCCTGACCCTTCAGCTCCCCCAAGGGAGGTGGCAGAAGCATCAGTGCCCTCCAGCCCTCCCTGGTTATTCCACTAATATAAGCACAGAGCCTGGACCCGTGGGTCAAAGAGGTGGGAGGAACTCTGGCCCAGTCCAGGATCTCTGGGCACAAGGCAGATGGGGCTCAGTGATGTTAAGAGACTCGTTTAGTTCCCTACATCTGAAAAGGGGTGAGGGGCGGAATCCCAGCTGTGGTCCCCTGCTGTCAGGAGCCCCACCAACACAGAGGGAGGGTTTATACATGGTGGATGTGGCTGATCCTTGTTCAGCCAGGCTCATTTCCTTTTGAGAAGCTGTCGCTATAGTCACTGCTGCCACCATCCTGTTTCCCTTTTTACACTTTGCTCCTAGTTCAGTCACACAAATCTTTAAATTCCAGATGAGTCCAGCTGGAATATTTAGGTGAGACTTTATTAAAGGCACATGGATAAAAGGGAAGGGAGGAAACAAGATCAAGGCTAGGCTCATTCATCTTCACCCAGGATCCTCTTTGTAATGGGCCTATCTGAATTTCAGAGTCTTAGAAAACTAAAACCTACACTTAGAAAATTTTTTTATTGAAGTATAGTTGATTTACAATGTTCTTAATTTCTGCTATACAGCAAAGTGAATCAGTTATGCATATATATTCTTTTCTCATATTCTTTTCCATTATGGTTTACTATAGGATTTTGAACAGAGTTCCCTGTGCTCTACAGTAGGACCTTGTTGTTTATCCATCCTATATATAATAGTTTGCATCTGCTAATCCCAAACTCCCTATCCTTCCCTTTTCCACTCCCCTCCCCCTTGGCAACCACAAGTCTGTTCTCCATGTCTGTGAGTTTGTTTTTGTTTCATAGATAGGTTCATTTGTGTTGTATTTTAGATTCCACATGTAAGTGATATCATATGGTATTTGTCTTTCTCCTTCTGACTTGTTCCACTTAGTATGATCATCTCTAGGTCCAACCATGTTGCTGCAAATGGCATTATTCATTCTTTTTTATGGCTGAGTAGTATTCCATTGTATATATGTACCACATCTTCTTTACCCATTTATCTGTCAAAGGACATTCAGGTTGTTTCTATGTCTCAGCTATTGTAAATAGTGCTGCTATGAACATTGGGTGCATATATCTTTTTGAATGATCATTTTGTCTGGGTATATGCCCAGGGGTGGGATTGCTGGATCATATGGCAAATCTATATTTAGTAAAACCTACACTTTTAAGACTCCCTTGCAGCTAAGGTTCTGCCAGAGAATTAAACTATTTCCACTAGATACACTGTGTGAGATTTGGATGGGAGAAGTGAGGCCAGGGCAATTTTCCTAAGAGTTTGGCTATTGCTGCAGAGAAGCATGGTGTGAACACCTTGTGTTTCTGCAGGAGAGTTTTGGGTATAAACACTAGCTCTAGGGTATTGAGGGGCAGCTGTAGTGACAGCAGCAATGGCCTTCTTGTGTCTGGATTGCACTGGGGGGCAGGGGCCAGGCTTTAGCACCCTCCTTCAGCCCTTCCACTAACTTTGTAAGGACCAATTTCTCATGTTAAATCATTTTCTGCTTAATATAAATGGGATGGTTTTTGTTTCCTATGTGAACTTTGGCTGATACTCGCATGTCCTTGGCTAAAGGCTACTTGCTTGTCTCAGGTCCCTTATCTCCTGTATCCAGTCCAGGAAGTGTTTGTTATCTTCAGAGGACTGCTTCTGCCACCTATGTAACAGCTCACACATGTTAGAATTGACATGTTTATCTGGAAGTAGCAGCAGGACAGAGCAGCAGGTGGGGTTGGGACCTTGGTTACAGTTGCTCCTTTAGTAAATGGTTTCTGTCCCATTTTGCCCCAAGCAATTATAATTCTTCACACACGTGCACACAAAGTCAAAGTCCCAGGAGCCACCATGTGCTAGGAAGTGAGAGGTCCTTTAAGCCCCTGGGTTTCTCCTGTCCAGAGAGCTGTATCCTAAAGCACCAGGCCCAAAACTGCCATAAGTAAAGCCACTGAAAAACAAAAAGCTGTGTATAATTTTCAGAAAGGGGAAGGAAGTAGAGGTCTAAGGGTATTATCACTCCAGGATATGAGAGCAGAAATGACCCACGGTGACCATTCCATTACGCTTAATACCATGTTTATGCGATTGTGTTATCTAATTTAGAATCTGACATATTTTCATAGTTTGAATTACTTACATATTGCTGTGTAAGACAATACCCTCAAACGTACTGGCTTAACAAGTAAAAGCATTTATGAAAGCGCAGTTTCTGAGGGTCAGGAATCTAGAAGCAACTTGCCTGGGTGGTTCTGGCTTAGGGGAGTTGCAGTCAGGATGCTGGCGGAGGTGCTGTCATCTGAAGGCTTGGCAGGGATGGAAGATCCACATCTAATTTCGCTCACGTGGCTGTTGGCAGAAGGCTTCAGTTCTTCACCACGTGGGTCTCTCATGCCAGCCGGCTTCCCTCAGAGCAAATGATGAGAGAGAGAGAGAGGAGAGAGAGAACAAGACCAAAGCTGCAGGGTTTTTTATAAACTAATCTGGCAGAACTCCATAGTGTCACTTTTGCCATATTCTCTTGGTAACAAAGACCAACCCTTGGTATAATATAGGAGAGGACTATATATAATTATATATAATATAATTCACAAGGGTGTGAATACCCAGAAGCAGGATCATTGGGGACTATCTTAGAGACTGGCTACCACACAGTTCTCTCTATTTTTTGCCAGAGTGGGGACTTTATGCACATTTTTCTACATAGCAGCTGTTGGTGGGCAGTGCACCTTAGCCACAGCTCAAATTTTCTGACCTCTAAAGCAACAGTATGAGTTGACCAGCTGATCCAAATGTAAGATTTGGAGCTTGATGTCTAAAGAGATTAGAGATATTTCCACTTTTTAAATTTTGCACTAGGTATTTTAAATGCTTTGGTGATAGGGAGAAAACATTTTCTCAGTCTGCATTAATATTCTAAATACCTTCTTGAGCCCAGGGAGTGAATTGCTTACTCTTAGCTTGACCAGTGGTGATGCTCACTGTGACTCTCCCACGCCCACTGCACTTGGGTCTGTCTCCACCTGCTCCTCAGATCAGCTCTGCTCTCTCCTTTAGCTTCTCCAGGAGGCGAAGCACAAGCTACCAGCCCATTAAGATAACTTTGGAAACATTTAAGATGGGCTATTTCAAAAGGTACCAAATTCCCTGATCTTATAACTGAACTATTTAACTAGATCACCCTGTGAAGAGAAAATGCGTTAAAAATACCAGTTAATTACTTTTTTTTTAATTCCCAAGGCACAAATAAGTCCTAGTTAACTGTCTTTGCACATTTATATATTTAGACATCAGGGTGTCACGGAGAGCCAGCAGGCCCCGAAGTGGAGGACAACTGACTCTAAATAATGAGACTGGAGACTGGTTTCCTCAGTAACTTAGGGACACATGCCATCAGGAATTGAGGCTGAAAGACCCCAGGAAGGAAATCCTCCAACGAAGGCCTTGTTAGCAATGCATTTAAGGAGAATATAGTCATATGGCCTGAGTCATATGGTGTGCCTTGATTAGAAGTATTGATTCTAAGAAATATTTTTTTGTGTTTGTTTATTTGGGTTTTTTTTTTTTTTTGCTGCATTGAGTCTTCATTGCTGCACCCGGGCTTTCTCTAGTTGCAGCGAGCAGGGACTAGTCTTTGTTGTGGTGCACAGGCTCCTCGGTGCAGTGGCTTCTCTTGGTGCAGAGCATAGGCTCTAGGTGCATGGGCTTCAATAGTTGTGGCTTATGGGCTCTAGAGCGCAGGCTCAGTAGTTGTGGTGTATGGGCTTCATTGCTTCGTGGCATGTGGGATCTTCCGGGACCAGGGCTCGAATCCATGTCCCCTGCGTTGGCAGGTGGGTTCAGGTCCTTGCTTGATATGCCAGATGAGTAAAGTCCAAAAGCAGATTCAGTTTACTCCCCAGAAACAATTGGCATTAAAGAAATTCCAAAGACTATAAACTTTAATAAAATGCAATTTTGGAGCTGAAAAATGATAATATTTTTCCTTCTCTCCATTTGGAGTTTAGAACTGACACTAGACAAAGGCCTGTATTAGGAAGGCCTCTTAAAAATCCACTCACGTCACATCAAAAATGTCAGAAGAGCTGGTTTTTATGGACTAGTATAGAACCTATTTCACTTTTAGAGTGACGTCCCTTTTTTTTAAAGAAACTAGGCTATCCAGTGATCCCAAATGCTTAGAACCAAATATGTATTGAATTAATGAATTAGCAAATGGTAAGTCCCAGCCAAAGTAGGTTTTGCCTATTGATACACAGAAACTCAAGCCCTTTATCAATGGGAGAGTTTCTTAGGCTCCATCTCAGAGCCTAGGCACCTTTATTTACGTGGGCACTGCTGCAGTGAGATCAACTATCCGGTTTCTGGATGATCAATAAATCAGCATTGGTGAAGTGAAAAGAAAAGTTGCTGCCAGGGATAGGCACTGACTGTAGTAAAACACGACAGGTGAAGCACCCAAAGGATGAAGGGACCGGAGACTAACAGAAAGCAGACATGAACTCAAAGATGTACGGTACTCAGGGTTATGAAGAGAGGGGAAAACTGCCCTAAATACTTTCTTAGATTTTGAGGGAATTAGTACATTACAGCTCAGTACGAATTCATCTATTCATTCTTTCATTCAAAGAACACTTAAGTGCCAAACAGACGCCAACAGTGAGGAAATGGATACTAGGTTGGGTAAAATCTATGTTCTGGCTTCATTCTTGTGCAAATATTGATTGAGCATTCACATGGAAGGTCTGCGCTGGGCAGTCTACATTCTCTAGTCTATTTCCAGGTGCCACAAAAGTAAAAGTCCATGGCTTCCCTGGTGGTGCAATGGTTAAGAATCCACCTGCCAATGCAGGGGACATGGGTTCAAGCCCTGCTCTGGGAAGATCCCACATGCCACGGAGCAACTAAGCCCGTGTGCCACAACTACTGAGCCTGCACTCTAGAGTCCACGTGCCACAACTACTGAAGCCTGTGTACCTAGAGCCTGTGCTCTGCAACAAGAGAAGCCACTGCATGGAGAAGCCCGTGCACTGCAATGAAGAGTAGCAGCTAGAGAAAGCCCAGGAGCAGCAATGAAGACCCAATACAGCCAATAAATAAATAAACAAAATTAAAAGCCCAACTCAGATTCAGTTTAGTGTCCAAAGAAGGCAGGGAGGCCTGAACTGCTTTAGGAGGATTTCATCTTGAGGGATATAAACAAGTAGGTGTTAGTGCTCATCTGGGATCAGCACCCTCCAGAGCAGCAGGATGTGAAACACGAATCAAGAAAGTGCAGTCATGAGTATGGAAACACCAATAGGGGAGTCCTCGTCAGTGTCGCGGAGAGTGAAGGACCACCTTCCATGTGCTACTATTCCAGGCAACACAGTTTCATCTGCAGAACTTTGAAAGATTAGAAACCATGCAGTGATGGTATTCTTAAGAAGGGTCTAGATTATTGAATGCACTTTGGGTTTCCTAAAAGATTTATGCCCTCCTGAGTCCTCAACAAATGCCAGGCTTCTCCTAGAGCTATAAGCTCTTTAAATTAGAATAGACTTCAATGAACCCATTTTATCAAAATGATTTGGGACTCGTTCATGCTCAACTTGTTCACAGTGCCTCCATGGGCATGTGTGGGTGCAGGGCCATGGCCCTCTGCCTGGGAGAAGGAGATTTCAAGCTGCACTGAATGATGGGCCCATGGTGGAGAAGGTCTAGGATACCAAGGCCAATGCCAATGGCAATGTTAACATACAACATAAAGGAACAGCACCCCAACGATGTGAACCATTTTACAGAAAATGGAGAGTATTTGTATGGGAGGACTGTTAGATTATTAGGTTATTATTATGGACTGTATAATCCGTATAGGGTATAGAGAACTATGTCTTCTTTTTGCAGCTGAGGTTCAAGAATGTTTCCTGGCCGTATGAGAAGTTAGAGGAAGAGCTAGACCTGGGCCTTGGTCTCTTTTCTCTTTGAAAGACTGAGCTCTTTCCCACTGCCCCTCAGTCCAAAACTGACCACATAGGGCAGGTAAGATGATCCTCATTTCCTGAGTGGGGAAACTCAGGCTTTGAGCAGATTAATGACTCGTCTAAGGACACATATGTGATGGTTATTTAATCTCCTAAAGAAAAGTTCTTTAGTTTCAAAGGTGGAGCCAAGAACTTGTTCTTTCCTTCCAACTGAGGGGGTCCTTACATAGAGAACACCAACACATCAAATGGGAGTAAAATCAAGTTTTGTTGCCTTTTCCTAAAAGCCTGAGACCCTTTTAGAGGAGGAAGCAGTGTCAGGATGGGGTTCAGAGCACAGATGCTGGGGCCGCATAGCCCCTCATATGCTACACAGCCTCACCAATTAACCTAAGTTCCAAGTCCTTTAATTTTCTCATCTGGAAAATGGGGTCAGCAACAGAATATATTTCATAAAGGTGTTGAGAGGGTTAAATGAGTTAATACATGTCAAAGTCTTTAATACAGTGCGTGGCACAGAGTTAAGTGTTAGCCTGTCAAGCTATCACTTAGCTGAGAGGAGAGTTACAGCTTTGGGTTTTATATGCAGGAAATGGTACCCTTTTTTCTTCTCACGACAAGAGAAAAGAAAGTACAAATTGATCTTTTTGATCCAAATGTCCATGGCCTAAGTTCCATACAAGTGACAGAAAGTCCAAGAAATAAGCAGAACCAGTAACTCTCTGTTAGCTACTTGAATTCAAATTCAAGACAATTGACTTGAATTTGGAAAACAATTTGAGCCTTCGATGACATCAGGCATTAATGCCAGACTGTGTCCTATTAACACGTGATGTATTCCTGCTAATGGCGCTGGCTTCACAGGCTACATTGGTCTATACTTGACCATGGCAGAGATGAGTTTTCGATGAAGAGAAAGGATTTGAGAGTCATATCTTGTTTGTTACAGGTAGAACGTCTCCTCTCCAAGATCTAAAGCAAGTCGCAGAGTCCAAGGCTTAATTTGGATTCCATTCAGACAACTTGCTATACATTCCTTTATTTTTCCCATCAAATTTTACTCCTCTGTAAATCAATGACTATGCTCAAGTCTGTACTTCAATTTAGCAAACATTTGGTGATATCTCTTTTGTATTAGATACATTGATAGAACTCAGGGATGCAAAGATGAATGAGGCACACTTCCTGCCCTCAAGGAGCTCACAGCCTGTTTTGGGAGGTAGGGGTGTGGACGCAAAGAGGGGCAGTATACCAGCCAGAAGGAATCAGCTGCCTCACTTTCCCCTCCATCTACCGCCTTAACTCTCTGTCCATCTTTTTAGTAAAATTCTTTAGAAGTCTTCTCTCTACTTGCAGTCTCCAATTCCTCTCCTTCCATTCTCATTTGAACTTGCCCCATTTAGGCTTTTACCCCTCCCCTCCACTAAAACTGTCCTTGTCAAGTCATGATATTTCTAGATCTAGTAGCCAGTTCTCAGTTCTCGTTTATTCAAGCTCTCAGCAGTATTGAACACAGCCGATGACTCTTTCTCCTAAAAACACTTTCTTTACTTGGCTGCCAGGGGACTCCATACTCCTGTTCTTCTCTCTTCTGTACTGGCTGCTGCTTCTCAGCCTTCTCATCTCATTGACCCCTTGACCTTGGGTCCTCCAGGGCTTAGTTTTGGGAATTCTCCTTTTCTATCTACACTCCCTCCTTTGGTGGACTCAACCAGTCTCAATCATATGCTGAGGACTCTAAAAATTTTAACTCTAGTCTGAATTTCTCTTTATATATTCATCTACCTTCTAGATATCTCTACTTGGATTTCAAACTTTCTGTGTCCCATACGAGGTACTGAGGTATTGATCTCCTGATCCCCAAAGCTGCCATCTTCCTGTTTATTCAGTTGATAGTAACTAACACTATCCTTCAAGTTGCTCAGATCAAAAAAACTTTTGGATTATCCTTAACCATTCTCTTTCTCTCACACCTAACATTCATCGGCAACTACATTTGTCTTTGCCTGAAAATTACGTGTAGACCCTGATCTCTTCCTATCACTGCCAAGCCATTGTCATTTCTTGTTCAGAATATTGCAATGGCTTCCTCTTCATTGGTTTCTCTTCTTCAACTCTTGTCGCTCTTGTATTGACTCAATGTAGAAATCTGCTAAAATGGTCAAATCATGTCATTCCCAGTTCTACCCCCTTCCCCCACATGATTCCCATCCCAGAGCCCAAGCCAAGATCCTTATGGTGGTCTGTTGAGTAATATTCCATTGTATGGATAGACCACATTTTATTTGTACATTCATCTAGTGATGGACATTTGGGTTGTTTCCACATTGTGGTTATTGTGAATAATGCTGCTATAAACATTGGCTTACAGGTATCTGTTCAAGTCACTGCTTTCAGTTCCTTTGGGTATGTTCCTAGGAGTGGAGTTGATGGTTCATATGGTAATTTTATGTTCAACTTTTGAGGAACTGCCAAAATGTTTTCCATAGCAACCATACCATTTCACATTCCCGCGAACTATGCACAAGAGTTCCAATTTCTCCATATCCTTGCCAACGCTTGTTTTTATTTATTTATTTATTTATTTATTTATTTATTTATTTATTTTTGACAGCCACTCTATTTCTTGTTTTTCCTTGAAGGAGTCAATCATCCTCTGGTCTTGGTGCCTTGCACTTCCTGTTCCCTTTACTTGGAATACTCTTCTTCTACCAATCTGCATGGTTCACTCTTCTACCTTTCAAATCCTTGCTCAAAAGTCTTCTCCAAGCACACTATTAAAATTGTACCTCTACTACCAGAATGCCCTACTAACTTTTCCCTGCTCTAATGTTTATCTATGACACTTACAGATTTCTAACTTACTGAATAATTTGCTATTTATTATTTGTCCTCCGTACTTCCCCACCCTGTGAGGGCAAGTATTTTTTTTTTTTAATTTGTCTTATCACTTCTCTACCCCAGTGTCCAGAATAGTGCCTTATCCTTAAGGTAAATGTGCTAATGTCAAAAATAACTGTGAAATGAATGAGTGCTATCTGAGCTGAGTCTTAAAGAATGAGTTGATTAAGTAGGCAGAGAAGGAGAGGAAAGGAAAGAGATTTTCTGTGTTAAGGGAACACATGGATTGCTATGAATTACATCTGCTTGATGAAATGGATGAGGGTCTCCTGGAGGCAGAGACTCCACAGTAACTGAATGTATGGTCTTTGCTTATCATCACTGACCACTTCTTTCCCCTGCAGGCACCATGATTTGCTCATATTCTGATGAGTGACCACTATATTCTGCTGGGTTAAAACAAAGTGGATGTTGATAGCCAAGCATACCCCAATAATCTTGTGAGAGAGGAGAAAGCCTGTTTTCTGTACCTGGAAATACAGCTACATGATTGCCACCTTGATGTTACTTGTTGTTACTGTTATCTTCAGTACTGAATACAGGAACGTTTAGCTCAAGGCTCTTACATGATGCTGCTGCTTCCAGTTGCCCCCTTGTCAAGGCAGAGTAGACTGGAAATACCCTACCCCCACCCCATCTCTACCGGCACTTGGAATTCCCCCAGACCACTGTGGTGTCTGCTCTGTGCCCATCCCTGTGCTCTGCTGTTCCCAAGGAACTTGGATCCTCAGAGGGAGACGTGAAATCATGACGATGTGAGTCAGGGTCAGAGTAAACTCAGTGGTGCTGATGCCAAGTGCTGAGGAAGTTTTCCTCCTCTCTCCTTATACTCTTTGCCTCCAATTCCACAAAGTAGCAACTTTCAGGGAAGGGCAAGTGGAAAAAAGGGGAAAGGGAGAGGGAAACTAATATTTCTGGTCTGCTTTCTAATGCCAAGCTCTACTGAAGGGGCTCTCTGGGCTCCAAAGATGCTGTCTTAATATAGCTTCCGTAGATAGAGAAGGAACACTTCCTATCACACCCAAAAGCATCTGTCCTTCATTGACAGGGGGGAACATGGATATGGGCATATAAGCAAATCTGAGGGAGTTAAATATTTTGCAGCAACTGGCAGCCACCCCTACTTCTGGCCTGACCCATTTTCTCCAACTACAGTGTGTCTCTAATAATCCCTGCTCTGCTCTCCATTTTGCCTAGAGGCTGTTACAGTTCATTAGATTAAAAAAAATCTATAAACTGCTTTGAGCACCTTGGAGGTAAGTGCTCTATAAGTACAATGTAATAATAATAATGCTACAATAATTACCTTGATTAATTTATGCATAAGACAAAAAAAGATTCTTAATTAAGAGACATTCCAACAGCATGAACACTGGCCCCATATACTGGAAAGTAATATCACCAGCAGGAATTCTAACTCTGGGCCAGATCAACAAGGATAATGAGCCACTCACCCTCGTTTTGGGTGCCCTCTGAGTGTTTGGTGTTACAGGTGATGACTAGGCTCTGCCCAACAGGCTGGAAAGGCAGAAGATGAAAGAGAGGAGTTTGGTGTTGTAATTACATAAAACACAAACTGAGTTAACCTGACGGTACTCTTACTGAACTGCAAGTAATTAAGAAACAGTGGTAAGCTAATCAGTGACATCAATAAAATGAATTAGTTGTTTGTTTGTTTTTAAATATAGTCAATGAAAGATTTATTAAGTTATCCATGGGGGAACATAGATTTAGGGTAGAAACAACATTTTGTGACCCTCCCCTTTCTCTACCATCAGGTTCCCAAGTGCTACTAAGGATGAGATATGTGTTTTGGTGCTGTAGGTACATTGAAGGATACCCTGGAATGTGGAGTTGCTCCAGATATGTCCTCAGTAGCCATAAAGTTCTCCCAAGACTCAACGGCTCTTCTAAGACTAAGATGTGCATCATGCTTTACAGAGAAATGATAAAGGAGTTCAGTATCACTCAGGAAGGCAATCATGCAGTCTGTGATCTGTCTTTTCTTTGTTCAGTCAGTATACTCTCTTCCCAAAAGGAGGATTTGAGTGGGCTGATTTGCAGCATTCCACATGGCAGAATATAAGCCAGGCTACCCTAGGGTTACCAGATGCCTGATCCATATATGGTCGCTCCAGATTGTGCCCTGGGCCCAATCAGCTTTGCTATGGCTAGAGTAGCCAGGGTGGTTTACCCAACGGTGTGCTGCAGGAGTTCTCCTAATGCCTTGTTTTGTGAGAAAGAGGCTGGAGGGCCAACTTCCTTGAAGGTAACACTGTATGTATTGGCTAAAGCCCCTCCTTTAGCCTGTCCTTGATAATTTCCGGCCCCATCCCCTGGGGGAAGCTAGAGGATCATCGAGAGGTATAGATATTGAATATATACCACATCTTCTTTATCCATTCATCAGCCGATGGACACTTAGACTGATTCCATGTCCTGGCTATTGTGAATAGAGCTGCTTTGAATATTGCGGTGTATGTGTTTTTTTGAATTAGAGTTTTCTCCAGATATATGCCCAGAAGTGGGATTGCTGGATTATATGGTCACTCTATTTTTAGTTTTTTAAAGAAAGCTCCAAACTATTGTTACCAAAGGGGAAAAGGTGGGGAGGGACAAATTAGGAGTTTGGGATTAGCAGATGCAAGCTACTATATATAATAGATAAACTACAAGGTCCTACTGTACAGCATAGACAACTATATTCAATATCTTATAATAGATTATAATGGAGGGCGGAATCAAGATGGCGGTGTTGGGAGGATGCAGATTTCACGTTTCCCCACAACTAGGGCAACTGCCCAATGCTAGTGGGGGACCTCAATGCCCAAGGAGACGTGAGGAACCCCTGAGCAATGCGTAGGATATGGGGGGGAGTCAGGGGGAAGGAGTAGTGGAGGCTGGACAGGACCAACGGCCCTGAGGGGTGGCTGGGGAGGGGAGGGGTTCCCATACCTGGAGGGACCCTCAGGGCCTCAGAGGATCAAGAGGGGAGCATGTCTAGCGTTTCCCCTGCCTAATCTGGCTGGGAAGCCTGCTGGGCTCCAGGGCCAGGTCCTCCGCCTTCCCATGCCCCCTATGGGCCGCTTTGGTCCTGGCAGCATGTGAGGGAAGCATGGTGGAGTGGGGGTGGGGTGGGGGGAGGGGGGGAAGAAGAGGCAGAGAGGGAGGGACCCTCTGGAATCAAAGGATCGGGGAGGCACAGAGGGCCTTTCCCCTGCCCACTTGGGTCAGGGAGGCCTGCTGGGCTCCCGAGACTGGTCCTTCATTCTGTGGGGCCCCCTCTGGCCAAGTGGGTCCTAGGTGAGTGGGAGGGATGGAGGAGGGGGGAACAGGATGAGAGGTGGATGGGGGGCCCTCTGAGACTGGGGGATCAGGGGAACCACCACAGGTGTTTTCCTCACCCAGTCTGCCCTGGGAAGCCTGTTGGGCTTCTGGGTCTGGTCCCCTGACTTCCAGTGCCCCCTCCAGCCATGTGGGTCCTTGGGGCATAAGAGGGAGGGGCAGGGAAGAAGAAGAGAGGACGAGTGTGAGGAACCCTCTGAGATCTGAGGATGGGGGGAGCACCTAGCTTTTCTCCCACCCACTCTGGCCCAGGGAGGCTTCTGGGGTCCCCAACCCGGTCCTCCATCCCCAAGACCAGAGGTATTCCTGGGCCCCTCTTTCTTAGTTGAGCCTAAACCCCCCTCCTCACTTCCCCCTGCCCGGGCCTTTTCTGGCCTTGTGGGACCTAAACATAGGCCCTACCCATTGCCTAAACCCTGCCCCTGCCTAAGACCTGTCCCCCACAGCCAAGGCCTTTTCTGGCTTTATTTTTTCCCTCTTTTTTGCTGTTGTGGTTCTGTTTACCTTCCAGTTGTTGCTTCATCTATTTCTTTAATTTTTTTCTAACATATCTGTTAGTTTTCTAATCTTGTATTTTTTACTCTTTGTTATTGTTCTGCTCCTTTTTTTCTTTTTTCTTTTCCCACACCATGCAGCCTGTGGGATCTTGGTTCATGAGCCAGGAGTCGGGCCTGAGCTCCTGCAGTGGGAGCTCTGAGTCCAAACCAGACTAATAGAGAAACCCAGACCCCAGGGAATATTTATCAGAGTGAGGTCTCCTGGAGGTCCTCACCTTGGCATCAAGATCTAGTGCTAAATAACCAAGAGATCACTGAAGAAATCAAAGAAGAAATAAAAAGAAAAATACATAGAAACAAATGGCAATGAAAACACGACAACCCAAAGCCTATGGGATGCAGCAAAAGCAGTTCTAAGAGGGAAGTTTATAGCAATTCAATATCATCTCAAGAAACAAGAAAAATCTCAAATAAACAATTTAACCTTACTCCCAAAACAACTTGAGAAAAAAGAACAAAGAAAACCCAAAGTCAATAGAAGGAAAGAAATCATAAAGATCAGAGCAGAAATAAATGAAATAGAAATGAAGAAAACAATAGCAAAGATCAATAAAACTAAAAGTTGGTTCTTTGAGAAAATAAACAAAATTGATAAGCCTTTAGCCAGATTCATCAAGAAAAAAAGGGAGAGGATGCAAGTCAGTAAAATTAGAAATGAAAAAGGAGAAATCACAACTGACACAGCAGAAACAGAAAGGATTATGAGAGTACTACAAACAACTATATGCCAATAAAATGGACAACCTCAAATGGACAAATTCTTGGAAACGTACAATTTCCCAAGACTGAGTCAGGAAGAAATAGAAAATATAAACAAACCTATTACAGGTAATGAAATTGAAACTGTAGTAAAAAATCTTCCAACAAACAAAAGTCCAGGACCAGATGGCTTCACAGGTGAATTCTATCAAACATTTAGAGAAGAGCTAACACCTATCCTTCTCAAACTCTTCCAAAAAATTGCAAAGGGAGGAACACTCACAAATTTGTTTAATGAGGCCATCATCACCCCGATACAAAAACCAGACAAAGATATCACAAAAAAAGAAAATTACAGACCAATCTTACTGACAAACATGGATGCAAAAATCCCCAACAAAATACTAGCAAATAGCATCCAGCAACACATTAGAAGTATCATACACCATGATCAAGTGGGATTTATCCCAGGAATGTAAGGAATCTTCAGTATACACAAATCAGTCAATGTGATACACCATATCAACAAATTAAGGAATAAAAACATTTTGATCACCTCAACAGATGCAGAAAAAGCTTTTGACAAAATTCAACACCCATTTATGATAAAAACTCCAGAAGATGGGCATAGAGGGAACCTACCTCGACATAATAAAGACCATATATGACAAACCCACAGCAAACATTATTCTCAATGGTGAAAAACTGAAAGCATTTCCACTAAGATCAGGAACAAGACAAGGATGTCCACTCTCACCACTCTTATTCAACATAGTTTTGGAAGTCCTAGCCATGGCAATCAGAGAAGAAAAAGAAATAAAAGGAATACAAATTGGAAAAGAAAAACTGTCACTGTTTGCAGATGACATGATACTATTCACAGAAAACCCTAAAGATGCCACCAGAAAACTACCAGAACTAATCAAAGAATTTGGTAACGTTGCAGGATATAAAATTAATGCACAGAAATCTCTTGCATTCCTTTACACTAACAATGAAAAACCAGAAAGAGAAATTAAGGAAACAATCCCATTTACCATTGCAACAAAATGAATAAAATACCTAGGCATAAACCTACCTAAGGAGACAAAAGACTTGTACTCAGAAAACTATAAAATACTGATGAAAGAAATCAAAGATGACATAAAACAGATGGAGAAATATACCATGTTCTTGGATGGGAAGAATCAATATTGTGAAAATAACTATACTACCCAAAGCAATTTACAGATTCAAAGCAATCCCTATCAAATTACCAATGGCATTCTTCACAGAATTAGAAGAAAAAATTTTATAATTTTTATGGGAACAGCAAAGACCCCAAGTAGCCAAAGCCATCTTGAGAAAGAAAAATGGAGCTGGAGGAATCAGGCTCCCTGACTTCAGACTATACTACAAAGCTACAGTCATCAAGACAGTATGGTACTGGTACAAAAACATAAATATAGATCAATGGTACAGGATAGAAAGCCCAGAGATAAACCTGCATACATATGGTCACCTAATTCATGACAAAGGAGGCAAGAACACACAATGGAGAAAAGACAGCTCCTTCAATAAATGGTGCTAAGAAAACTGGACAGCTACATGTAAAATAATGAAATTAGAACACTACCTAACAACATACAGAAAAATAAACTCAAAATGGATTAAAGACTTAATTGAAAGATGACACAATAAAATTCTTAGAGGAAAACATAGGCAGAATACTCTATGACATAAACCATAGTAAGATCCTTTTTGACCCACCTCCCAGAATACTAGAAATAAAAACAAAAATAAACAAATAGGACCTAATGAAACTTAAAAGCTTTTGCACAGCAAAGGAAACCGTAAACATGATGAAAGACAATCCTCAGAACGGGAGAAAATATTTGTAAATGAAGAAACTTACAAAAGATTAATCTCCAAAATATACAAGCAGCTCATGCAGCTCAATAAAAAAAAAATCCAATCCAAAAATGGGCTGAAGACATAAATGACATTTCTCCAAAGAAGACACACAGATTGCCAACAAACACATGAAAAGATGCTCAACATCACTAATCATTAGAGAAATGCAAATCAAAACCATAATGAGGTATCACCTCATACCAGTCAAAATGGCCATCATCAAAAAATCTAGAAACAATAAATGCTGGAGAGGGTGCAGAGAAAAGGGAACCCTCCTACACTGTTGGAGGGAATGTAAATTGTTACAGCCACTGTGGAGAACAGTATGGAGGTTCCTTAAAAAACTGAAAGTAGAGCTACCATATGACCTAGCAATCCCACTCCTGGGCATATACTGAGAAAGCCATAATTCAAAAAGATACAACATGTACCACAATATTCATTGCAGCATTATTTACAATAGCCAGGACGTGGAAGCAACCTAAATGTCCACCAATAAATGAATGGAGAAAGAAGGTGTGGCACATATATACAATGGAATATTACTCAGCCATAAAAAGGAATGAAATTAAGTTATTTGTAGTGAGGTGGATGGACCTAGAGTCTGTCATACGGAGTGAAGTAAGCCAGAAAGAGAAAAACAAACACCGTATGCTAACGCATATATATGGAATCTAGAAAAATGGTACTGATGAACCTAGTGGCAGGGAAGGAGCAGAGATCTAGACGTAGAAAATGGACTTGAGGACACGGGGGTGGGGGGTAGGGGAAACTGGGAAGAAGTGAGAGAGTAGCATTGACATATATACACTACCAAAGGTAAAACAGATAGCTAGCGGGAAGCTGCTGCAGAGCACAGGGAGGTCAGCCCAATGCTTTGTGACAGCCTAGAGGGTGGAATAGGGATTGTAGGAGGGAGGCTCAAGAGGGAGGGGATATAGGGATATATGTGTGTGTGTATATATAGCCGGTTCACTTTGTTGTGCAGCAGAAACTAACACAGCAATGTGAAGCAATTATATTCCAATAAAGATGAAAAAAAAATTATAATGGAAAAGAATATGAAAAAGAATATATATTATCACTTTGCTGTACACCAGAAACTAACTCAACATTGTAAACTATACTCCAATTTTAAAAAAAAGAAGTACCATTCCTCTTTTAAGAGCTAAATAGAAATAGGAACGTCTACGTCAGGTGGTCAGACACGGCTGGAGCAGGGGAACAGAAGCAGGGAAGCGTGTTAATGGATGTGGGCACAGCCTGGTAGTTGGAGTGGGGCGAGGTTAAACAGAGTTGCCAAGATAAGAAAATAACATTCAGGCATATAAATGCAGTTTAATTAGATTGCTCCCCTAACATTTTGCACTGAGAGAACCAGCAGTTCTGTAGAAAGGAAACTGGCTGTTTTGGATCTGAGAGAACTAGTTGGGAATGAGCTAGAGCAGAACGTGGCAGTGGAGGCAATTTCCCAGATAGGGAACAGCAGGAACATCCGGTTGAGGGGATCCAGCAGCACCGTCAGAAGGCTAGAGGAATGCTGAATGAAGGTACACAGAAAAACAGTGTCTTGACACTTATCGAAGTCAATTCTCGCCCCCCTTGATTACTCACTGCCCATAGTAAGTTGGCTCATGGAAAGGCTGAAACACATAGGAACCCGGTCTGCCCCTGCCTGCAGTTCAGTGGAATTGGGCATTTATACTGAGCACACACCAGCCAACCCAGCCATCAACTCACTTCCTCTGTACCAGGCACCGTGCTAATGATTAGGTTACAGAGATGAACGGGACAGCACTGGGCGGCACGGAATATACGTGAGGGACATAAGCCGTGAGTGGTAGATTGCAATGATGCTTCCAATTCTTCCCCTTTCCCTGCAGCCACTCCCTCTCCCGTATACCTTGTAGCGCTCTCTCATCAGGAACACTCAGCGCTAGACTCAATCCATGGGCCCATCTCCTGGCCTACGGATTGGACTCCTTCTCCTGCGGGTGGAGTCTGAGTCTTGGCCTATGACCCACAAAACCCTTTAGCGCATAACACTTCAGTCCCCTTTTCTCTGAAAACTTTCCCACCTACCCAACCTGCCAGGTTTCTCCTATAATTCCCCACACTGCCCTGAGTCTCCACGTACTGCTAGTCAAGTACTGGATTCTGCAATGTTTTGTCTCCCCAGCTGGACCAGAAGCTCCTTGCGAGCAGGAGCTGTTTCTTCTGTTTCTCAGATGCCACCACGGCAGTTGGGCATGGTTCCCAGGCAGTACCAGTGGCCTCCCCTTGGACACTCTGACTTGTGCATCTTGCTTTCAGGCTCCCCTTCCACCCCCTCAAGACCCTCCCCACAGCCCAGTCTTCCGCTGACCCCAGCTGTCATCCAGTCCAGCCTTTCCTTTCCTGGATGGTAGCTGAGGTCTGTCCTATGCCTTCCCCTCTTCTGGTGTAAATTTCTGCAATCTTCAAAGCCCTGTGAGGTGACACAAGAATTGATTTCTAGCTAACGTGTTAGTGGCTAAAAATAGTGATGTCTCCCCCTGCATTTGAACTGAAGTTTTCAATGTTCTCATCCATAGGAATGACTAGACATGGTGATCCCTGTGACAGGCTGCTGGGATAACATTTTGAGAGCATGCACTTCATGGTATCCCTTAGATCACACTGCCAAGCCATCTGACATACTAGGATGTTCTACAAGTGTCCTTGGAGAGACTGAGAGACAGGACAGGCACGCAGCTTTATACCAGCACAACAACTTAGGCTGTGGATTTTGACTTCAGAGCTGGGGTGTGTGTGTGTGTGTGTGTGTGTGTGTGTGTGTGTGTGTGTATTTATACCTCAAGCATTCTTTGCCTTATGTTTGCTGTCAGTGTTATAATGCAATATAAACCAATCTTATACACTGAAGAGTCCCCCCAGATCGTGTGGTCCAGGGTCCTGCCTTTGGTCTACTAAGTTATTATTATCACCGTCTCCATTATAAACATGGGGCAAGTGAAGCTCAGAGGGGATGCAGGACTGCCCAGCTCCCACAGCTGTTAAGAGAAGAAATTGGGACCAGAACCCAGGACCTCTGCCTCCATCGCAGGGCTCTTCTTCGTCACAGAGATATCGTATTACAGACCTGCATCTCACTCTCACTCTGAGATTTAAAATATTAGTACCTGCCATTGCCCATGAATTGTCCTGGCCAGTGTAGAACCTGATCATTAGGCAGACACATCCCGGTGCAGCTGGTTTTACACAGTGGGAGTCATGAAAAGAGTAATATATAAGCTGCATCTTTATAATCTGGATTTTGATTAAGCAACTGAGAGAAGACAGCTAAAGGAATCTTTTGGTGACAACCCTAATATTCTCATGCCCATACAGTTTGAAGTGGTTATAAGAAACACACTGTTCTTAAATCCATAAGCTCAATTTTAGGCATATTCACACATGCTGTTTAAATTCTCAGTTATGATGAAAAAGCATGTGAATTAACACTTGGAGATACAAGACATGGGAGTCAAGAGTCTGTCGGTGTAGAAGGTACCCCTGCAAAGGGAGCCTGGTGGCCTGGGAATCAGGACACCTGGGCTCTTGTTCCATCTCTGACACTGACCAGTGACTTAGCTCTCTCGGGGCCTTGGTATTATTATCTGTCGAATAAAAGGGCAGCATTGATCAGTTCTAGGTCCTGGTTTGCATGCTGACATCATAGGATGCCATGCATATTCATGCACACAAAATGGCCCTCAGCCACACGGGGAGTGTGACCCTGGCCGAGGCGATTTGCATGGAACAGAAATCAAAGCCATAAGCCACTGAGATGAAGCTCCAGCAGTGGAATTTCTGGTGTTATCATCACGGGAAGGATGGGGACAGTGTTGACGCTGAGGGCAAGGTCTTCCAGGTGCCCCTGAAAGCACATCCCACAGGTGGTGCTTGGCTGGTGCAAAGCCAAGGTACTCCCATTGCTCATGTGCACATCTGTGCCTTGGGCCCCGGCACCCCCTCCTCAGGCTCCAAGTATAAACTTAGGTGGTCTGTGGGCTCACTGTTGGCTGGCTGTTTAGTTTTAATGCCCAAAACCAATTTTAAATAAAATAAAGGAATCCCCCTAAATATTCTATATGGGTTTTCTCTTTTTTTAGAGGGACGTTTCTAGACTAGTTTCACACAGGTTTAGCCGAAAGGGAAATTAAACTCTACGTTTAAATGGAGATTACACACAAAGGAATCCATTAGTTTCAATATTTCTCAGCAGGAGGGCTCAGAGTTATTTAAATAAGTTTAGATATTAAACCTAAAGTAGCCATTAAAGCAGTGTGGATTTGTTTGTCTGTTTTTTTTTTTCCTCCCCCAGAAAATCTTTTTTTCCAGCTGACTGAAAAAATCCATTGCTTAACCAATGGAGGATATTTTAATGCATTAAAAAAATCCAGGGACTTTTTAATATAGCACTTCCTTTGAATTTTTAAGTACCATATTACGGTGTACTTATTATAGCCAAGTGTCATCTTTTGGACAGATTAGACTCCAAGCGCTTTCCCTCCCCCACCCCCACCCTGGGCAGAACAGTGCTAATATAAACACCGACATTAAACCATATTGGCTATGGAAGAGTCTTTGATTGTCATTGAGATTATTTTAAAAGTTATTTAGGTCCCCCTGTTACATCTCTGCAAACCACGGAGAAAATGTTGCGCTGGGTTTCTCTTTGAGACATTTCTTTGGGGATTCATAAATATTGATTGTACCGTAAAAAATTGATGGAATCTTGAAACAGACTGCAGTTGAGGCAGCTGGGGAATTTACTCAATTTTTCTCAATCGCTGCAGTCTATAAAAAGAGGAGATTTTGCAAATTGTTTCTCACCTTGTCTTTTTAGTATTTAATAGCTCTCAATTCTATAGCCTTCTGAACCATGCGCTGGGTGTGTTTTCTATCAAAACAGAATCAGGCCTATTCAATGGGAATTAAAAGGTGGGGGTAGGTTGTGAATGGGTTAAACCCTGCCCTCTTCTCCACTCTCTCTCTTCCTTCTCTCTTCCCACCTTCTCTGCGTTTTTGGTGTCCTGCTGTTTGATCTGTTAATCCTACATCTATTCCACAGATGCCCTTGTTATGCCCAGGGTCACCCCTTCTTCTCACTTCTCAGGCCAGGATGGAAATAAGATCAAAGAAATGAATACCAAAGGCTCTGTGGTCTTGCCTTTTACCACATCCTAGTAATTATTAAACTACACTCCCATCAAGGTACTCCCTGCTCCCTCCTGTTTATACAGAAAAGCTCTTCACCATCCTGGCATTCAAAGCCTTTTACCCACCATCTGGCTCCAAACAACCTCTTTAGTTTTATTCTCACAAGTCTTCTTCTGGAACCCTAGTTTCTTTGCCCATGAGAACCCTCACTGTCCCTCAAACCTACATCATACATTTCCTCTTCCAGACATTGGCTTATACTTCTCCACCACACCTGGAATATTCTCCTTACCATTTCCTTCTGTTGTAGGCAGAACAATCCCTGCCCCCTGCCCCAAGATGTCTGTGTTCTAATCCCAGAATCAGTGAGAGTTAGGTTATGTATCAACAACAAAGGGGAATTAAGGTTGCTATAACCGACTTTACGGTAGGGAGATTATCTTGCATTATTCCTTTGGATCCAATGTAATCATAAGAATCCTTGAAAGTGGAAGAGGGAATCAGAAGGGAGAATTAGAGAAATGGCAGCATGAGAAGGACTCAGCCCAACATTGCTGGTGGAATGCTGGGGCCACAAGTCAAGGAAAGCAGGTGGCCTTTAGAAGCGGGAAAGGAAGCTGGAAAAGGCAAGGAAACAGACTCTCCCATAGAACCTCCAGAAGGAACTTAGCCCTGAAAACACCTGGCTCTTACCCAGGGAGACCCATATTGACCTTCTGACCCACAAAAACTGCAAGGTAATATGTTTTTCTTGTTCGGAGCCCCTAAATTTGTGATAATCACATCTTCATCATCTTTAAGGTAAACACCCTTAATCACACCTGCAAAGTGCATTTTGTCATATAGGGTAACATTAGCAGGTTCTAGGAATTAGGACCTGGATATCTTTAGGGGCCATTATTCAGCCTAGACACTTGGTAATAAGAGTGAAGTGGCTCTGCCTGTTCCTGGGCACCAAAAAGCCTAAGGCTAGAAAGTAGTTGGGAGCTGTCCATGGAGGGTTTGAGTAGCCATCATATGAGGGAGGTTGTGACCAATGTCAAGTGGTCTGAGGGTGTTGAGGAGGGAGGGTTCTGGGTGGGGTGCAGATGGCCTCATGGTGGCAGTAGGGCCCATGGTTCTACTGATGGGTAGATGAGTAGCTAGAGAAGGGTGGAGTTATTTAGAAGGATAGTCCGGGCAGGAAGAGTAGAATAATAAGCAAAGAAACAGAATGGAAATTCTCATGCCTATGAGGGAAGCCAAGAGGAGTGCAGTCTGGGAATAAGAGGTAGGGTTTCAGGTCTCTGGATTCCCCTTAATCGTGGCCTCCAACATTTGGCCCAGGTGTGGCTCATTTCTGCACTCAACTCTCCTCTTGGGCTCCCAATCCTGACCGTAACCCTCACTCTCTCATTCAACCAGAACAGCTCTGCTACCTCTAAGGCTTTCCAGGACTAATGCTACCCACCTGAGCTCCAGGGAAAGCCAGCCAGGGCAGAGGACAGAATGCAGCCCTGCCCTTACCTGGGCTGTGGCATCTGGCATCGTGATAAGGATGAGGAAGCCAAGCCAGAGCTTGGTTAGAGGGATTTACATGAAAGAAAAATAAGCCATGAGATCAGGAGCCCTTAAATTTCCACCAAAACTCTGCTGGTTTCTCTGGTCCCCACTGGCAGCCTTTCGTTGGTACAAAGCCCCATCCTCAGACTCCTTCTGGCTGCAGAAGTGGGCTCATCTCTCTCAATTTTCTTCCTCACCAGAATCTCAGCCCTTCCAGTTCTCATTTCCTCAGCAGATCTCCAACGTCTTCAAGTGAATGATTTCTCTATTTCTCTGGCCCTTCTACTTGGTCTTGGCAGGAGTGCTGGTCTGCCTTAAGCTACTGTATCCCATCAGGAAGCAGAAAACCTTTCCATCTTTGCTTTTGAAGGATATCTTCATTGTAGGAATTTTATGATGGTAGTTGTTTTCTTTAGGACTTTGGATGTATTATTCCCTGTCTTCTGGCTTCATGATTTCTGTTGAGAAGTTGGCTCTAAGTTGGCTATAAGTCTTACTCTTGCTTTTTGAAGGCAATATTTCTTTTTTTCTCCTGCTGCTTTAAAGATTTTCTCTGCTCTGGTCCTCCAGTTCCAGTGAAGTTAATTTTGTCACCATGCCCCCAGTGGCTCCCGTGCTCTTCTCTGTATTTCCCATCCTTTCACCTTCCCATGTTATTGTCTGACCTATAACTAGACCCTTAGGCCCTTGCGACCCCTCATTTGGATCCGTGCTAACTAAGCCCTTGCATTAGTCTTCCTGCCTCAAGGCTTGCTCTTCTCTAATCCAGTCCTCCACCCTCTAGCCTCATAAGCCTTCCAACACCAAATCTGACCATTTCACTCCTCTGCTTAAGATATTGAGTGATTACCCATTTCCTGTGGGTAGATAAATTCCAGCTTCTTAACATGGGATTTAGGCCTCTACAGATCTGCCTTTAACCTTGTGCTCTAAGAACTGTGATCAGTTTCTAGTTCTCCCATGTCCCTGAACACACACACACACACACACACACTTGCTCCCCAAGTTAATCCTCTACCACATGGGTCATGCTACTCCTTCTGCCTGGAAAGCTCTTCTGTCCCATTTTGTCTGATGAAGCCACATGTATTCTTTTGACTCATCATTGCCACCTCCAGGAAGCCCTCCTGTTTCATCTCTGCTCCCTACTCTCCCACTTTCCAACTACTGTTGCTCCCATAGTACACTTGGCGTATCCCCATCACAACACTAAATACAAATGACTCTCTATTCAAACATGTCTTCCCCTCTAGATGGCAAGTTCTTTGAGCAACTGTCTCATTGATCTTTGTATCCCCAGTGCCCAATACCTTGCCTGAGACATAGAAGGTACTCAATAAATGTTTAAATGATTGATGAATTGATAAATAAACTTGTATGAAAATCGCTTTAGTTTCACAGCTTTGTATGAGTCAATATGGTTAGCCCTATTTTAGGTGTGAAAAAATATAGACTAATTCTCCTGTTTCTAATTGCATAGCAAGTGAAAGCCCCAAAGATCTCTAAAATGGCATCTGTCTGATCCAGCCTGCACTGACGTCTCCCTTTCTTCTCCTAACTCTTTTGCAATCAGAGTCCTTAACACGTGATGTAGCCTTTGATAATATATGGGTTTCTAGTGCTCTCTATAACACAGGTGAAAAAATCAATTGACCAAGTGTTTGGGATGACATTTTCCATCGGTTTGGTTCAACACTGGAGCCTTATTAGGTGATGATGTAGAAATCAGTCATTAGAAAAGACTGACTAAATATTACTGCGGTCTAGACTGAATCAAGCCTAGGGACACTGAGGCATACACCTCCCTGGGGAGGGACTTGGGGTTGGGGAATGACACCAGTTGCAGCTGATGGAAAGAAGGCAGCAGCAGAAGCACCTACGGAAGAGCCATAGGCCAGTCTGTGCCAGGAAGGCCCAGGAGGGGATGGGATGTTGGAGGGTGCTTACCTGGTTCCTGAGCAACAGGGGATGCGGCAACAGCATTGGCAGGAAACCCTGTTGGCAAATGGCAGGGCCCTGCTAATAGGACCAAGGCAGGACCCAAGGACTATAAAAGCTTAGGTTCTGTCCAGTTATTAGGACTGAGAGTCAGTTACCCAAAGTGGGGCACAAAGTGGGACTAAGCCTCAGGAAGAAAGTGTGATTTATCACCCAAGTACCTTCCAGGTACCAGCAGCTGGGCTAAGCTGGGCCAGGTGCACTGGGGACTCTTCTGTGAATGCATTTCTGACCGAGGACAGCCTGGCTCGATGTTGATTGTGGCAAGAAAGGGAGGCGTGTTGCCAAATGACCCAGTTAGAGGATGGAGAAAGATGTGCCTGCTCTGGGCAGACCCTGATCACAGGTCAAAGGGGCCACAGTGTGTGAAAGCAGATGAAGAGCCAGGAGAGAAGACATGAGGGAAGGTGAAAGGCCAGAATATAAGCTCAAGATGGGGTGAAGTGGGGCTGGGAGAGGCTGAAGGCTGGGAACAGAGGTGGAGCTGAGGGCTTTAAACTGGGTAAGTGTGCAGTGAGTCAGATTCCACGCAGTCAAGCCAGGTGCTGACACCCACGGTAGGCCAGGAAGGTAGAGTGGGCATCAAGGGTCAAGGAGCCACAGATGGTAATTGGACATCAGAAAAAGACTGGGTAGGATGGAGCTAAGACCTGGATTTGTGGTCAGGCTCCCAGAAGTCCTGGAGGCAAGGGAGAGGTAGGCAAAGGCTGTGTTTAGGGTTCAGGTAAGGGGGTTGTCAGTAAGCTCAGAGGATGGTCACGTCCAAGGAAGACACAAAAAGGAAGTAGGCAGGAGAGCAGCAGACAATGGGCCAGGTATAGGTACCAAGGTACAGGCACCAAGGTAAAGGCATCAAGCCTTTGCTAACTGAGGTGGCTCTGCCTCATGCCCAGAGCTCTCAGTTTACCCAATTTCCCTTTGGAGGGGCAGAATCCAGGTCCAGAGGGGTTTTTTAAGGTCCCTTTTCCAGATAGCAGTAAGTAATCTGGAGCAAATGGCATTTGGATGGGGCTGTATTGGTCAGGGTTCTCCGGAGAAACATAACCAATAGAAAGAGATTTATTTTAAGAAATTGGCTCACATGATTCTGGAGTCTGAGAAGTCCCACGATCTGCTTTCTGCAGGCTGGAGGCCCAGGAAAGCCAAGGGTGTAGTTTGAAGGCCTGAGAGTTGAAGAGTCAACAGTATAAATTCCAGTTCGTGTCTGAAGTCTGAGAACCAGGAGGGCCAACAGCAGGAAACTGTCGTTCTAGCTCAGTCAGACAGAGCCAGAGCGAATCCTTCCTTCGGCTACCTTTTCATTCCATTCAGGCCCTCAGTGGATTGGGGGAGGACCACCCACATGAGGGAGGGCAAACTATCTTTACTAAATCTACTGATTCAAAGGCTAATCTCTTCTGGAAACACCCTCAGAGATGCATCCAGAGTCATGTTTACCCAGATACCTGGGCACCCCTGGTCCACTCAAGTCGACACTTAAAATGAACTCTCTTGGGGGAAGCAGCACAGATCCTGCCCCTGCCTGTGGTTCAGGGATGCCCAGCACAGTCTCCTTGGAGACCTACAGTTGATATTGACTCCACACTGGCTGTTTAGGCAGCCCCAGGCCATTCTACAGCTGAGGGATCAGGAAATTAAATGCTTTTGGATAGTATCGCTTGCTGAAGAAACATCACGTGTGGCTTCTTGATTACATCTTATATGTAGCCATCCTGCATGTCTGACCAATTTGCTAATTCCTGGCCTCCACTTGGAAAGCTTCCAGCTCGTTTTCATGCTACACTGCGCAGTTCTGCCTTCTTAATGTAGTTCTAAAGTTGTATTAAATAAACAATGGGTATAAAATCAAATTAATTATTGGACACTCCATGCTATTTAATTTTAAGGCTCCCATTTTGCCAGTATTTCTTCTGAAGACAACAAGGCATGGAGTGCCAGGCATCTGGACTGGTCCTCCTTGAGCATCCCTGAGGAGGAGAAAGAGGAAGGAAATGAGAATTAAAAACTCACGGAGGAATGTAGGTAAAGAGAATCATGCTCTTTACTATGGGGAAAGGACATTTGATCCAATTTCTTGGGTTCCCCCAATTATCTGGGTAGCCAAGTGGGAGCAGATCAAATGGATGAGGAAAAAATCTGATGAATTATAGGGTATTCTGTCTCAAGAGTCCTCAGGTTGTGTCTGCTAAAAATATTTTCCTGAACCAGCAAGACTTGGCCTCTTACCATCCTGTACCTTCTCCCAACTCCTCACCAGGCTTCCGATTCATTCTTCAATTTATTTTATTGGTTGAGCTCCTCCTCTGCGCCTTACTGGGGAGTCCTGGTGAATGGACAGACTCAGTCCCTGCTGCCTGGCTTTCCAGAGCAAGCCTTCGCCCTGTCACTGTACTCATAGGACCCTTGGCTCTCATCTCATGGCATTGATCCTAGTTGCGACTTCATGTCTATGTAATTAATGTCTGTCTCCTCCCTCTGAACTATAGTTTCCATGAGTGTAGGGGCCATTTCTCTTTTCACCCACTGTTGTGCACCTGGCCTCCAGCATGTGGCCTGGAATAGAATGGGCACTTAATAATTATTGGGTGGATGGAGGAAATCAATAGGGAGGAAGGAAAGAAAAGGGGCTTCCTCAGTTGCTGAGGGGTTCTCAGTCCTTGAGACCCCATGCTCAGCAGAATCCTGGAACTGGACTTCTACAGAAGCAGAGCAGAGCTTTCCCAAGGAGGAGCCTGGGAGAGCTTGGACCTGCCACTTCCAGCATTTCCCCGTGGATGCCTGGCTTCCCTGGGATCCCTGCCGGCTGGCTCAGCTGGACCGCTCACCTTTCTAACGGGACCTCTGTCCATGGGCATGATTCTGTCTTGCTTCCCTAAGATTCTAAGCTGGAACTGAGGGCAGGAATTGTACCTCCTCTTGCATCTGGAGTTTCTACAGGTGCAACTCCCTCCTGTGTGCACTGCTCCTCTGCTCCTTCCACTTGGGGAGGTTCTGTTCCCCCTTATCCAAACCCCAACCTCAAAGGCCCAGCTTAAGTGCCACCTCCCCTTCAAAGTCTTCCCAAGACACTCCAGCCAACAGTGCACAGAGAGCCTTTGCACTGCATCTCACCTTTGATTTCACTCTGATTGACTGTCTTTGCTGTGGAATCAGGGGTCTCTCCTTTCTAGAATGGCCAACTCTTCCTGGTTTGCCTGGGATGCTCCTGATTTGGGCACTGAAAGTCCCAAATCCCAGGAACTCTCTTGGTCCTAGGCAAACCAGGCTAGTTTTTCACCCTAACCCTTTCCCCAGCTTGGGCTACCTACCCCAAGTCTGCCAAGCTACTATCGACTTGAAATTTAAGACTCAACTCAAGAATCACTTCCTCTAGAGAGATGTTCCCTCCCGGGGGCAGGAGAGGTCCTCTCTGTCAGTGTAGACACTACTCCCCTGTGCTCCCCCCCAACTGTGAGTCTCCCCAGGTCATGCATCTAACATTCCCAGTGCTGCACATAGCATCTGACACGCACGGGCACTCAGGAAGGATTTGTCAAACAAGCAGGAATGCTAGGTGTTATGAGCTGGGTTGTGCCCCCTAAAAAAGATATTGAAATCCTAACCTGTGAATGTGACCTTATTTGGAAATAAGATCTCTGCCAAGGATCAAGTTAAAATGAGGTCATTAAGGTGGACTCTAATCCAAAACAACTGGTACCCTTATAAAAAAGGGGAAATTTGGATACAGAGACAGACACACAGAGTGAAGATGATGTGAAGAGACATAGGGAGAAATGGCCACCTAAAAGCCAAGGAACGTGTGAGGCTACCAGAAGCTAGGAGAGAGGCCAAGAACAGATTTTCCCTAACACCTTCTTAGAGAACATGGCCCTGCCGACACCTTGATTTTGGACCTCCAGCCTCCAGAACTGTGAGAGAATAAATTTCTCTTGTTCAAGCCACTCAGTCTGTGGTACTTTGTACAACAGCTCCAGGAAACTAATTCACTAGGGTTCAATTAGGAAATAATTATATTCTCCATCCACCTTCACCCCGTTACAGGCACAAACCTGCTCCTTGTGGCTCGAGCCTCAGTTGCCCCTGGATGAAAGGTTGGCGGTCCCACAGCCTATCTGCTGGCTCTCAGGTAATAAAAGGTCTTCAGGTCCCACCCAGCCAGAAGAACAATCTCATATTAGTAATTAAATGTCTGGTAAAATAGTGTTTAAATACTCCAAATTTTTGCCCTCCTATAGGCCAGGCTTCTCTGGCAGCCTGGATTGGTGGGGCTGGTGGCGAGTGGGTTATAATCAGCTTTTTCTCCATTTCTCCTCCCGGCCTCCCACCTCTGGTCCCAGAGGCATGGACTGATCCCTAAAAGCATGGAGAGGGAAGGGAAGCTCTTATATAAGCTGACTTTGATTTTCCTATCTGGAAACTGATGTTTCATACTGACCTTCTCTGAGTTGGCTGAAGTTCTGAACTGATTATTCTACTCAGAAACACTTTCGTGATGGTTCCTACGGGGAACCCTTGATGGCACTTCCTGTGAGGGGTGATGCATTTGCTTAGGTGGTGAGGTGGGCTGTGGACACCTTCCCCATGGCACTAGGTCTCCAGAGTCCAGCTCCCCTCTGGGCTCGCCTTAGCTCGGGGGGCTCCAGTGCAGCCAGGTGCCCTTCTCATCTCTGTCACCCCAGGCCAGGAGCCAGAGCCTCTGGCTTTGAGATCCTTTGGGCCTGTGGCACTCACCAGCCAAGAGTGCCCCCAACTCCTGGGGACCCAGCATGCTCTCCAAGTGTCCTCCCTAAAACCCTTCTCACTAGACCAGAGGTGAAGGGGAGGCCACCTCCTGCCTTTCCTGTGAGCTGTAGGACTCATAACGCACCCACAGCTCTGGCTGCAAAAAATCCTTCACGACTTTGCTTTCAGCCTTCTAATACCCTTGAAGTGTGTTAGTAAGTACTATATAGGTGGTCCACACCTCACTTTCCAATGTGGGGGAATAGCTCTTATTCAATTTGTTTAGTGTTTTGTTCCACTAAAAGGAATGTGGGCTGGGGTATGGAAAGGAGAAGATGTATAAGATGAGCCTGGAGCATCGGGCTGTGCCAGAAGGTAAGGAAGGTCTTTAAGAACGAAGGCGACATGTAAGAAGACACAGGAGCCAGTGTGAAGGCTCCTGAGGTCAAATCTGGGACAATGTGAACATTACAATGACGAGTGTACGGGACAAACTATAGTCCATGGAAGGAAAAAAGAATTATTGAGTCCATGCTTAGGCTAAAAAAAGAGACATTTACAGAAATCAGAGGTATGTCTGTAGTATTTTCAATTTTTCCCTCAACTGCTTTAACAGATAGGAATCCTCACTTGATCCCATGCTGCCCATTTTTCAGATGGAGACACTGAAACCAGATGGATGTAGTAACTTTTCCAAGATGCTGAGTGGTCTGAGCAGTGACCAACCCAGGACCACACCTGGGCCAGTGCTCACGACTCCCCCAGGCTGGGCAGAAGGCCATGAGGGGCCCATACACACATCTGGGTGTGCCTCTGCCCTGGGCGGGGCAGCCCCATCTTCTTCCCTGAGCCTGGGCAGCTCTTTACTCTCCTGGGTATAATGCCCTTGGAGCAACCCTCAGAGGATCCCACCACTCTTGCACCTCCCGGCCCCCATGCCAAAAACTTATTAAGCAGACGCTTGTCACCTCTACCTTAATAAATAAGAATCTCTTTTCAGCTTCTTTGTCTTCGTCACCTCGGGGCCCACCTCCTGTAACCACACTGTCAATTACACCTCATGTCTAGCAAGGCCAGAGCTAATGAAAAGCAATAGAGAATTCACTGCCTTTTAATGAGGGAAACATGGCTTTTTACAGGGAACAATTTATTGGGCCAATTCCCCCTGTCCATCACCCAGGGGAGTTGCTGCCTTTTAGTACCCTGCGTTTGTTACCATGTCAAGCACTGTGTAAAATTGCCAGCCAAGCACCGAGGTGAAGGCTCTGACTCAATCTACAGGGTGACATCTCTAATCTCCCTCCTCGGATCAGTAAGCGATCCTGGCAATGATATGCATAGAAATTAATTACTCCGTCCCTCCTGCTCCCTGGCAGCCAGGAGTGGGGCATGGTCCCTAGCCAGAACAGCTGGGCCGACAGGCCACTGACCTTCATCATTTCTAGCTGTTTGTCCTGGCAGGAGTAGACAGGGAAGACAGGACCACACTGCCAGAAAAGGCAAGGAAAAAATACATGGGAGGAGAGCATTGCGTGCTGCTCAGCCTTGTTGAAGGTCAAGAGCACATACTAGGTTTAGCACTATTTCCAAGGGAGAGAGGGAGGCGGGGGATGCAGGAAGAGCATCCCAGCCTGAGATTCAGGGAATATGTAATCTGCCACTAATTTTCTTTATGACCTTGGGCATGCCACAGTATCTCTACAGTAAAGTGTTTTAAACAAAGTGATTCCTCTGATGTTCTGCAACAATAGACCTCCCTCCCCATCCTCCTCCCTGCCCTTCTGTGGATGATATATTAGGCCATTCTCAGTTTTTGGGTTTTAGGCTTGGTTGAGCTATGCAATCTTGGGCAAGTCCCTTCACTTCTCTGCACTCTAAAGAGTCTTATGGTTCATGATCTACTTCCAAAGATAGTATTGGGAGTCAAAAGAAATCAAGTTGCTTTAAAATGTAAGATCATGTAATTTAAATTCCAGATCTAGGGTTAGCTTGGAGGAATTAAGGAAAAATGGCTATTTTGAGGAGCACTGACTGAAAATTCCTGTCTTGAAGTATCTTCCATACTTCTTGTCATATCTGAAATTCCACCATTAGAGATTCATTTCTTTGAGTCTTCAGATATCACATTAATAAGTTAGTTTTTATTGAGAATTTGCTCACTCTGTCCCAAGTAGCATACTTATTTCGATCACCATCACACTTACGTAGATAACCACAGCAAAACTGTAAAGAAAATATTTATTATCATTTCATTACATTCGGGCTCTGAAGGATAGATTAGTTGGCCTAGGCCACTCTATAAACAATGAGGACAGAATATTTTAAAAAATCAACTTACTGAGGTATAATTTGCAAATAATGAAATGCATACACTTTAAGTGTATAAGTGATGAGTTTTGATACATGTTTATACCCAGGTAACTGTCACCACAGTCAAGGTGTGAAACATTTCCAAGACTCCAAAAGATTTGCTTATGCCCCTATCCAATCAACTCCTACTCCAGTCCCAGGCAAACACTGACCTGGTTTCTTCATCAGTCATTAGATTTGTCTTTCTTTTCATTTTGCAAAAACAAAATTGTGCAATATACACAGTTTTGTACCTTTTTCCATCAGCACAATGTTTTAAAAAATTTATCCATATTTTTGTTTGCATGAGTTGTTACTTTTTATTGTTGGATATGTTATCCATTCACATATTGATGGACATTTACATTTCCCCCAGTTTTTGGCAACTATGAAAATGATTATTATGAACATTTGTGCACAAGATTTTGTGTGGATGTATATAGCTTTTTCATAGATTTCTTAGGATTTTCTAAGTTCCTGATTATGTTCTCTGCAAATAAAGACACTCATTTATTTCTTTCTAATCTGCAAGCTTTTTATTTCTTTTTAAAAATTGAAATGTAGTTGATGTACAATATTATGTTAGTTTCAACATAACATAGTGTACAACATAGTGATTCAACATTTAAATACATTACAAAATGATCACCGTGATAAATCTAGTAATCATCTTCCCCATGCAAAGTTATTAGAATATTATCAATGTATATTAAGTTCTTGTGACTTATTTGTATTGCAACTGGAAGCTTGTATATATTAATTCCATTCACCTATTTTACCCATTGCCCCACCCCTTTCCACTCTGACAACCACCCATTTGTTCTCTGTATCTATGAATCTATTTTCTTTTTGCTTTGTTTGTTTGTTTTGTTTTTTAGATTCTATATGCAAGTGAAATTGTATGGTATTTGTCTTTCCTTTTCTGACTTATTTCACTTAACATAATATCCTCTAGATCCACCTATGTGGTCACAAATAGAAAGATCTCATTCTTTTTTATGTCTGAGTAATATTCCATCTTCTTTATCCATTCATCTATCCATGGAATGGACACTTGGGTTGCTTCAATATCTTGGCTATTGTAAATAATTCAGCAATAAACATGGGGTACATATATGTTTTTGAATTAGTGTTTTTGTTTGCTTTGTGTAAATACTCAGAAGTGAAATTCCTGGATCATATGGTGGTTCTATTTTTCATTTTTTTGGGAACTTCTATATTGTTTTCCATCACTATGCAGCAATTAACAACCCCACCAAACAGTACACAAGGGTTCCCTTTTTCTTCACAACCTTGCCAATACTTGTTACTTTTCTTTTTGATGATACCCATTCTGACAGGTGTGAGGTGATTATCTCATTATGGTTTTGATTTGTATTTCCTTATGAGTAGTGATGTTGAACACATTTTTGTGTATCTGTTAACCATCTGTAGGTCTTTTTTTTTTTTTTTTTGGAAAATGTCTGTGTTCTCTTGCCCATTAAAAAAGATTTTTGTATTGATTGTATGAGTTCTTTTTATATTTTGGGTATTAACCTCTTTTTGGATAAGTCATTTGCAAATATCTCCTTTCATTCATTAGGCTGCCTTTTTGTTTTGTTGATGGTTTCCTTCACTGTGAAAAAGTGTTTTAGTTTGATTTAGTCCTATTTGTTTATTTTTTATTTTGTCCCCTTGACTGAGAGACAGATCCAAAAAATATGCTAAGCCTGCTGTCAAAGAGCTTGTGTTTTCTTATAGAAATTGTATAGTTTCAGGTCTTACATTTAAGTATTAAATCCATATCAAGTTTATTTTTGTATATGATGTGAGAAAATGTTCCAGTTTCAACCCTTTGGATGCAACTTTCCAATTTTCCCAAAGTCTTTTCCCCATTGTATATTCTTGCCTCCTGTGTTGTAGATTGATTGATCATTTAAGCACAGATTTATTCTTGGGCTTTCCATTTTATTCCATTGATCTATGTGTCTGTTTTTGTGCCAGTACCATACTGTTTTGATTACTGTGGCTTTGTATTATGGTCTGAAGTTAGGGACCATGATACCTTCAGGTTTGTTCTTCTTTTTCTCAAGATTGCTTTGGCTATGGGGTGTTTTGTGGTTTCATACAAATTCGGGGTTTATTCTGGTTCTGTGAAAAATGCCATTGGTATTTCAATAGAGATTGAATTGAATCTGTATATTGCCTTGGGTAATACGGTCATTTTAACAATATTAATTCTTCCATTCCATGAGTATGGTACAGTTTTCCATTTGCTTGTGTCTTCTTGAATTTCTTTCATCAGTGTCTTATAAGTTTTCAGAGTACAAGTCAATCACCACCTAGGCTAGATTTATTTCTAAGTATTTTATTATTTTTGATACAATTGTAAAGGAGTTTGTTTTCTTAATTTCTTTTTCTGATAGTTTGTTGTTAGTGTGTAGAAATGCAACAGATTTCAGCATATAAATTTTATGTTCTGCAATTTTACTGAATTCATTTATTAGTTCTAATAGGGTTGTTTTTTTTTTTTTTTTTTTTTTTTTGGGTGGAGTCTTTAGAGTTTACTATGTTTAGTATTACATCATCTATAAACAGTGATGGTTTTACTTCTTCCTTTCTAGTTTGGATACCTTTTATGTTTTTTTCTTGCCTGATTGCTGTGGCTAAGACTTCTAATACTATGTTGAATAAAAGTGGTGACAGTGAACATTCTTGTCTTGTTCCTAATTTTAGAGGAAATGCTTTCAGCTTTCTGTCATTGATAATGATGTTGGCTATGGGATTGTTATATATGGTCTTTATTATGTTTTGCCCCTCTATACCCACTTTGTTGAGAGTTTTTAATCATAAATGGATGTTGAATTTTGTCAAAAGTCTTTTTCTGCATCTATTGAGATGATTGTATTATTTTTATCCTTAATTTTGTTAATGTGGTGTATCACATTGACAGATCTGCAGATATTGGACCATCCTTACATCCCTGGGATAAATACCACTTGATCATGGTATGTGATCCTTTTTACTGTATTGCTGAATTCAGTTTGCTAAACTTTTGTGAAAGATTTTTGCATCTACATTCATCAATGATATTGGCCTGTAATGTGTGATTGTGTGTGTGTGTGTGTGTGTGTGTGTGTGTGTGTGTAGTGTCTTTGTCTGGTTTTGGAGTTAGGGTGATGCTGGCCTTGTAGAATGTGATTGGAAGCATTCCTTCCTCCAACTTTTTGGAATAGTTTGAGAAGAATAGGCATCAAATCTTCTTTAAGTGTTTGGTAGAATTCACCTATACAGCTATCTGGTCCAGGACTTTTGTTTGTTGACAGTTTTTAAAACTACTGATTCAATTTTACTACTAATCATTCTGTTCAGATATTCTATTTCTTCCTGATTCAGTCTTGAAAGACTTTACATTTCTAGGAGTTTATCCATTTCTTCTAGGTTGTCCAATGTGTTGCGATATAGTTGTTCCTAGTAATCTCTTGATTCTTTGTATTTCTGTGGTATTGGTTGTAACTTCTCTTTTCTCTCTGATTTTATTTATTTGGGCCCTCGCTTTTTCTTTTTGAGTCTGGTTAAAGTTTTGTCAATTTTATGTATCTTTTCAATGAACTAGTTCTTAGTTTCATTGATCCTCTTGATTGTTTTTTAGGCCTCTATTTCATTTATTTTTTTCTCTGATCTTCACTATTTCCTTCTTCCTACTAACTTTAGGTTTTTTTGTTCTTTTTTTAGTTCTTTTGGGTGTAAGTTTAGATTGTTTATTTGAGTTTTTTTTTTTTTTTCCTGAGGTAGGCCTGTATCACTACAATGTTTCCTCTTAGAACTGCTTTTGGTGGATCCCATAGGTTTTATTTATTTATTCATTTATTCAAGATTTTTTTGGATGTGGACCATTTTTTTAAAAGTCTTTGTTGAATTTGTTACAACATTGCTTCTGTTTTATGTTTTGGTTTTTTGGTCATGAGGCATGTGGGCTCTTAGCTCCCCAACAAAAGATCAAACCCACACCCCCTGCACTGGAAGATGAAGTCTTAACCACTGGACCACCAGGGAAGTCCCTATCCCATAGACTTTAAATGTATTTTCATTATCATTTATCTCTAGGTATTTTTAAATTTCCTTTTTGATTTCTTCAATGACCCATTGGTTGTTTAGTAGCATATTGTTTCTACTCCATGTGTTTATTTATTTTTTCTGCCTTTTCTTGTAGATACTCTCTAGTCTCATACCATTGTGGTTGGAAAAAAGGGCTTGACATGATTTAAGTTTTCTTAAATTTGTTTTGTGGCCTAGCAAAATGATCTATCTTATATACAGTGCACTTGAAAAGAATTTGTATTCTGCTGTTTTGGGATAGAATGTTCTGTATATGTATATTAAGTCTGTTCAAGGCCAATGTTTCCTTACTGATTTTCTGTCTGGATGATCTGTCCATCACTATAAGTGGTGTGTTAAAGTCCCCTACTATTATTGTGTTACTGTCATCTTATCCCTTTATGTTTGTTATTTGCTTTATGTATTTAGGTGTTCCTATGTTGGGTAAATATATATATTTACAAGCGTTATATATTCTTGTTGTATTGATCCTTTATCATTATGTAATGCTCTTCTTTGTCTCTTGTTATAGTCTTTGTTTTAAAGTCCATTTTGTCTGACATAGTATCATTATTCCAGTTATCTTTTTGTTTTTATTTGCATGGACTTTCTTTTCCATCCCCTCACTTTCAGTCTGTGTGTCTTTAGATCTAAAGTGAATCTCTTGTAGGCATTATATAGATGGGTCATTTTTTTTTTAATCTGCTCAGCCACTCTATGTCTTTTGATTGAAGAATTTAGTCTATTTAAATTTAAAGTAATTGTTGATAGATATGCCATTTTGTTGTTTTCTGGTTGTTTTGTAGTTCTCTGTTCCTTTATTTTTCTCTTGCTCTCTTCTCTTGTGATTTGGTGACTATCTTTAGTATTATGCTTGGATTCTTTTCTTAAACTATTCTCATCTTAAAATTTGTTTTTCTTTTTTCCTGTTCACCTTGGGTGGTTTCCATTACTCTGTCTTCCAGATTGCTGATCTGTTCTTCTGTAACATCTCATCTACTGTTGATTCCCTCTAGTGTATTTTTCATTTCAGTCATTGTGCTCTTCACCTCTGATGATTCTTCTTCTTCTTCTTCTTCTTCTTCTTCTTCTTCTTCTTCTTCTTCTTCTTCTTCTTCTTCTTCTCTCTCTGCCTCTTTTTTTGTGTGTGTATTTTTTAACTCTTGTTGAAGTTCTCACTGTGTTCATCCATTCTTCTCCCAGGATTGATGAGCATCTTTATGATCATTACTCTGAACTTTTTATTGGCTAGATTGCTCTACTTTGTTTCATTTAGTTCTTTTTTCTGAGATTTTGTTTTGTTCCTTTGTTTGGAACATATTCTCTGTCTCCTCATTTTGCCTAATTCTGTGTGTCTATTTCTATGTACTAGGTATGTCCTTTACATCTCTTGATCTTGGAGAAATGGCCATATGTAGGAGATGTCCTATGGAGCCCAGCAACATGCTTCCCTTTGGCCACCAGAGGTCCAGGCTCCAGGCATGTCTCCCATCTGGGCTATGTGAAACCTTCTGTTGGGGCAAAGTGAATTACTGTGGGTGCACAGGTGAAAGGGTTGGCTCCCAACAGTAATAGGATAGAGGGAGGATTTCAAAATGGTGCTTTCCAGCACCAGTATCCCCAAGTGAAATCTCCAAAATGGCTGCCACCACTGTCTCAGTCTCCAGGGGAGTCAAACTGCCTCTTGCCTCTCTGGGAGTCTCTCCAAGATCAGCAAGTGGATCTGACCCAGGTGTCTTTCAAACTCCTGCCTCTGCACTGAAATCAGAGCATTTGAGATTTTGCTTGCATCCTTTAAGAGTGAAGTCTCTTTTTCCTATAGCCCTCTTGAATGTAAGCACTACTGGTTTTCAAATTCCAACTTTCTGGGGACTTGTCTTCCTGGTGCAGGACCCCCAGGATAGGGAGCTCAACATGGAGCTTGGACCCCTCACTCCTCAATAAGGACCTCTGCAGTTATGATATCCCTCTTGTTTATGGGTCTCAGCTGGGGATGTGGGTCCTGGCTTGATTACATCTTCTCTCCTCCCAGCTGTGGCTCTTTCTTTATATCTTTAGCTGTGAAAATCTGTCCACTCACCTTCAAGTCATTTTCATAAGTAGTTGTTCTGTAAGTGCCTGTAATTGTGGTGTGCCTGTGGGAGGAGGTGAGTTCAGCATCTTCCTACTCTGCCATCTTGGTCTCTCTCCCTTTTATTTCTTTTTCTTGCTTTACTGCACTAGCTAAGACCTCCAATACAATGTTGAATAGGGGAGATGAGAATGGATGTACTTGCAATGTTTACAATATTAAGAGAAAAGCATTCAATTCTTTACTATTAAGTATGATGTTAACTATAAATCTTTCATAGATACCCTTTATCAGATTAAGGGTATTTTTCATATCTAGTTTGTTAAGAGTTTTTTTTTAAATCATGAACCAATGTTGAATTTTGTCATACACATTTTCTACATCTGCTTAGATAAGGATATGGTATTCTTTCTTTATTCTGTTAATATGATGAATTATATTGATTTTGAATGTTCAACTAGCCTTACGTTTCTGGTAAAAATCCCACTTGGCCTTTGTGTATCACCCTTTTAAAAAAAGGGATTTGGTTTTTATTTTTGTTTTTTTAGTATGCTATTGTATGCAATTTACTAATAGCTTGTTAAGGATTTTTATGACTATATTCATGAGGGTTAGCCTGTAGTATTCCTTTTTTTTGTAATGTTTTTAGTTTTGATATCAGGATAATTCTGTCTTCATAAAATGATTTGAAAAGTAGTCTTTCCTCCTTATTTTCTGAAAGAGTTTATGGAGGATTGATATTATTTCTTTGTGAGAAAGTTATTATTATTATTATTATATTAGTAATTCAACTCTTTAATAGACATAGGAATTTTTAGATTTTCTATTTCTTCTTCAGTAAGTTTAAAAATTTTTTAATTTAATTTTTATTTTTATCATTTTTTATTGACATATAGTTGATCTACAATGTTGTGTTAGTTTCAGGTGTACAGCAAAGTGATTCAGTTATACATACATACATATCTATTTTTTTCAGATTCTTTCCCCTTATAGGTTATTACAAAATATCGGGTACAGTTCCCTGTGCTATACAGTAGGTTCTTGTTGGTTATCTATTTTATGTATAGTAATATGTATATGTTAATCCCAAACTCCTAATTTATCCCTCCCCCACCTTTCCCCTCTGCTAACCATAAGTTTTTTTTCTACGTCTGTGGATTAATTTGTTTTGTATATAAGTTCATTTTAATCATTTTTTCAGTAAGTTTTTATCTTTGTGTCTTTCAAATAATTTGTTTATTTTATCTAAATTGTTGAATTTATTGGCATCAAGTTACTCTTATATCTCCTTACTAGTCTACTGATGTCTGTAATATTGGAGCCAGAATTTTAACACAGTTCTGTCTGACTCCAAAGTTTATGCTCTTTCTCCTATGCTATCCTATTCCTATAGTGAAATACAGTCTTCATAGGACTTCCATTTATGAAGTCCTCAGGAAGAAATACCTTAAGAGCAATTGAAAGCCAGATGAGAGCCAGGTTTGCTGGAAGAAAGTTCATGCATGTGTTCAGTAATGAACTAGGGACAAAGAGTCCAGGGAATTAAGCTGAAGAGTCTCAGGAAAGACAGGGTCTGCACTTCCAATGCAGGATTCAATACCTGGTCAGGAAACTAAGATTCCACATGCCACACAGTGCAGCCAAAAAAAAAAAAAAAAAAAGAGGAATAATCAAACCACAAACTTGGACTGCATAAGCATACCAGGTTTTATATGCTACAAAGGGTGGCTGTGTGTGTAGGTGGGGAGAGCAAGGAAAGAAGAGAAAATGCTGCTTAACTGAATGTGTGCACACTATTCTGAGTTGGGCTTGTCTATGGCAACATTTCCTGGATGATGATTGAATTTCTTTCACAGTTTTCTCTACTTATTCCACTGCAAAACTGTTGCTTTCATTGTATGTGTTGACAGCATATAGCTTTAACTTGGCACAAATTTACTTACCCAGAAGCCATCCTCCTCTCTTTCTATCAAGCTAAAGGAATTTGCCTTTTACTACAGAGGCTAGGATGCTAGATATTTGCCTTCCCAGCTTCCCTTGCAGTGAGGAGTGGTCTTGCAACCAGTTTGAATATAAAGAAAAGACTGTTGGAGGACTTTGAGAGAAACATTTTTCTCTTTTCCTCCTGAAGAACACTTAACAGTCCCACCCCGGCTTCTTGCCCTTTAACTTGGTTGTATGAAGATGGGATGCTTGGGGCTTGGAGCCATTGTCTTGAGACTATGAGGCAACAAAACTGTTTGGAAAGATACTATGCACCAGACAGCAGAGCAGAAGGAAAGAACCTGGATCCTTGACGGTATTCTTGAATCTCTGAAAAATCCCTGAAACCACCTCTTTCCTGGCTTAACATAAGATAATAAATGTCTTTTTTTAAGCCACTGTTATGTGAGTGTCTATTATTAGAGCAGTATTATCTTAACTGATGGACCTATTAGGTTTATGTCCATTCAGTGGTCTCACTTGGTATCAAGACATCTGTAAAATCAGAAAAGTAGAACCTCTAATCACATAGCAGTACTACAAAAAACCAAAATGGCCCAGAAATTACTTATTTTGATGTAATTTCAAGATTATGAACAAAGTGAAGACATGAATTTACATTTTTCTTCTAGAAAACTTTAGGACCTTGTAAGTATATAACCATGGTCCTCTTCTAAAGATCCCAGGAGGGGAAATCTTTTTCAGAGGTGTAGATTTTGAGAGTAAGAATTTTATAAGATTGTGGGAACTTCATAACATCCCTCTGTTATTTATGTCATTTCTTGCCACTTTCTCCAGCCCAATGGCATATAACCCTTAAGCAGCAAGAGGACATGGCACTTGCAGCAGGGTAGGAGAAAGAATAGTGGCTTTCTCTTGCAAAGGCAGCCTTCTTAAGAGAAGACCAGCTCAGGGGGATAGAGGACCAGTGATATGAAAAGGGAGAGTTGCTCCTACATAGGGGAGGAAACCCAAACAGCTATAAGCCTATGAAAAGAAAGTCAACCTCTCTAGTAATCAGAGTAATCAGAGAAATGCTGGGGATGAAAATTAAAATATTTTGATACTATTTCAAAATATTATCCAATGTATTATTACAGAAAGAAAGAAGTCTCATCACACCAATATTTGGTGAGGATATGAAGCAATTCTAACTCACAATACACGGTTAGTGAGAGGGTAAATTGCCAACACCACTCTGGAGAACAACCTGGTAATGTCAGTAAAGTTGAAGATATGCAAACACTTATGACCAGCAACCCCACTCCTAAGTATATGCTCTACAGAACCTACTGCAGACTGTACATGAGGGCAAATGTCCAAGAAGCTTCCTAGGAGAACTGTTTATAATAGTGAATAATCAGAACTACTCTAAGTATTCATCAAGAGGGAAATGGATTAATAAACTGTTGTGCATTCGCTTAGTGAAGTCCTATGTGGCACAAAACACAGATGAACCAGTGCTTCACCACTGTTGAGTGAGGGAAGAGAGTTGCAGGAGACCAGTACAGCACATTACCACATATATAAGTTTAAAATCTGCAGAACTACACTGTATGCCTTTGTGGGTACATGCATTAATAGCACAAAGATTTACATGGGAATTATAAAGACAAGTTTAGGATAGCTCCTGCTTCTCTGGTGGAGAGAGGCAAATGAGATTTAAAAGGGTTGTATGAGCCTTCACGACCTCTATAACTTTTTGAAGCCTGAAAATTTTTATTAATACTTTTTTTTTAAAAGAAGAAAGAGAAGCAAAGAAGCAAAGGATATCCACATGGGGAGAAGTCCTGAGGGCCTGATGGCAGAAAGGTCAGTGGTGAGGGCAAATGCCTCGTAATCAGAAACCTGTGTCTGAATCCCAGCTCTCTTGCTTACCAACTGCAGAGTGATTTGAGGGGCAAATTAATTAACCTTTCACAAATCTAATTTTCCCAGATGCAAAATAAGAATAATGACATTTACTCCTACATGAATATGGTCAGTTCATTAATTAAATAAAATATTTAGGAACCAGTACAGTGCCTGGCACATTTTTAGGGAGATTACATGTTCTGGTTTATCTGGGACAATTGGTTTACACCTGCTGTCTTAATTGAAAGGCCCCCTTTCAACCTCAAAAGCATCCTGATTTGGAGGGTAAATGATACTGTCACCTTACACATTGTAAATACTCAGTGCACTAAGTTCATGGTAGTCTCCTTTTTCATTTTCAAGTCCTTAGAACCAGCAAGCAATCACCCTTCCTCTCTTTTCAAATGTCCTTTTTTTACCCTATGTCTGTGTGGTGGAAGGTTTAGACATCCTTCCATTAGGTTCAGAATACCTAATCTACTGGATTGAATTGCTATAGGATTCCTGCTCAAATTCCTTTAAGCACTAGGATTGGAATAAGTTGGAAAGTTCAGAGTTGTTATGAGCAAAATGGGAGGAAACATATTAATGGCAAAAAGCAAACAAACTGCTGAAGAAAAACAATGAAAACTTTTATTGAGCACTTAGTGTGTACCAGACATTTTCTAAGTTTCTTACATGTATTAATTCTTTAATTCTTACAGATAAGGAAATTGAGGTCAAAGTGTGGCATGAACTCAGGCCATCTGACCCTTGAGTTTGCTATTAATCACCATGCCTTACTGCCAGAGATTCTGCTATGAAGTAACAGAATCAAGTTTTTAAAACAATTAATCCGAAAAAATGATAGTTCCAGAGGATATTGTCCTTCAGAGAGGCCTGTTGGAAGGCTCTATGAATGTTCGCACTTTGTGGACTTTTCTCAGCGTGACTGAAATCTCCCTTTGGAATTCCTATCAGAATTTGGGCACAAGTCATCAAATATCTTCAGTATTCTTGTCTTTAAGATGTCTGTGATTTTTCCAAAAGAATCAAAAGTCACTTAGAAATGCAAATTAAAACCATAATAAAATACCACTGCAAAACCACTAGATGGCTAAATTAAAAAAACTGATAGTGTACCTAGAGCCCATGTTCCACAACGAGAGAAGCCACCACAATGAGAAGCCCACACACCACAATGAAGAGTAGCCTCCGCTCACCTCAACTAGAGAAAGCCGGAGAGCAGCAATGATGACCTAACTCAGCCAATAAATAAATAAATAAATTAATTAATTAATTAAAAAAAGACAGAAAACACCAAGTGTTGATGAGAATGTGTATATCCACTGGAAGGGGAAGTGACCAAAACTAGTGTTGACATGCCTGTGTCCCAAGCGCTTTAGGTGGGACGCGAAAGTAATTCAGGGAGTAGCTTTGCCATGTCTGTGGCTGGAAGGAGAAATCATCTCCAGTTAGAGGAAGGGAAGCTTGTGAGCATCTGCATTTTCACTGAGCTTCCACAATAGTGGAAATACAAGTTCAGAATCTTAGTCGGGTCATATAGGAAGTTTTGCATCTTTGTCCAGGAAGATTTACAAATGAGCACAAATTCAAAGGAGAATGACCGTGTATAGCCCAGGGTAGGCCAGGTTAGGTAGCATTCTGCCTTTCTAGCCCACCAGTTATCCTTGGACATTCCTCTTCCCACGCATAAGCACCACCCCCTCCTGGTGAGACAATCCAAAGTCCCACCCAGTTATTGAATCCAGACTCAAGACTAGCACCTTTGGGTGATAGACAGTCCTTGTCACATGTCTGGATGTGATTGCTATGGGCTGATGACAAGTCACCTCTCCTCCCCACTTCCACACACTCACAATATACAATGAAGAGCAGAGTACAATAGAAACTTCCATTTGGGGAGGGGAAAATAGGCAGCATTCTGCTGCCCAGGCAGTCTCTGGTCTATAGCAATGATGGAGTCCAGCTGGGTGGGCCTGGAGAAGGGCCTTTGTCCTGGAGGAGGTTCCCTGACTAGATCTTGGTTTTTCTTCTTTGTCTAGTGTCCTTCATGGTCCCCGACTACACTTTCTAAGATGTTCCTTCTTGTCCATCTTCCCCCATGACCACATCTGAAGTGGGTGTGCATGTGAATGCATCTCTTGGGTGCCATCTAACTTTCATAGCCCTCTTTCTGATCATGCAAATTTGGAGACCCTATTATAGGATTCATATAGTCAATGGCCTTTTTAACAGTATAGTTTCCTTAAAAACTTCTGGTCTATTTACTTTCATCCAACTTTGCATGCTAGGAATTACAACCAAACTTCTACACTGGACAGAGTTCTTAGACCTGTTTCCGTGCCTCTCTTTCCCAAATTAATGGGGGCTATACCATGGAGGTCTCAACAACAGGCTTCAGTGAAAGGCAAAAGCCTATCTCTTGCTATTTTTGATCCAGGAGCTGTTGACTTTTCCAACTATGTGAACTCTCAAATTTCTGAGCTCTTTATACTTCCTTCCATCCCTGCTCTTAAATGCCGGAACTCACATCTTTACTTTATTACTTAGATATACAAAACCCATTCTTCTGGCTCATCTTCAAATTCTTTCCTTAGAGATTCAGGTTCTATGAGCACTTAGTCTGGCTTCCAAGTTACTGAATGTGACAGCTCTATCATATATTTCTCAATTGCTTAACATGGATCTTCTTCTTTCCTGCCTCCAGTGTTTCTTTCTCTGCTGTTCACCCCCTGACCCCTAAGCCAATGCCATATTTTTAGGGTTTTGAGATGGCAGCACCTACTTCAAGGCATTAATCACAATAGAACTTTATTCTTGCTTAAGTAACAGTGCAAGTTTGATGTTGCTGGCCACTGGGCAGCTCTACTCCACCTGGTGACTCAGGGATTCAGGCTCCTTACCTCTTGAGATTCTGTCAAGAACTATGACCCTGGGTCATCAGCTATACCAGCTGATAGCAGAAGACAGAAGGCATTGAGGAGAAGAATGATATCTTCTCTCGTAAAAACTTAGAAGTGCAATACATCAATATCACCCATATTTCATTGGATAAAACTTCCACATGGCTATACCTAACTGCAAAAATAGCTGGGAGATGGGGTCAGCCATGAACCTGAATAGAAAACAAGGAGACTGGATGTTGGTGAACAGCTAGTGATTTCTGCCAAAGGGACCCGATTGGGCCATGTAGGAAGTTTTGCCTCTTGGTATGGTCCTTTTGAAAGGAAGAACGACACACAAGAGCACATCCAGAGAGGACTAACCATTCTGGGACTTGAACACTGTCAAAGTCATTGTGGCTGAGCTTCCCATTTAGAATGGATTTGCTAAGAGACTCCAAATTTTACTAACCAACCCTATTAAAACTTTCTTCTCAAAGCCATGCCTCATCCAAGGCAGAGTATCAGAATGTTGATTTCATGAGTTCCTATCTCTCTTCCCTTTGAGTAATCCTGTCCTGACTCAAGTGGTAGAGCTCCTGGCCCTTGACACAATGCTTCTTGTGTCTATCTATGGTCTTTATGCTCCATATCGACTCAGGTTCGCCTATTTAGTAACTAAACCTCAAGCAGAATGTCTGCAGGGACTGAACTTATTTTATAATACTGGGGCAGTTTGACATCAGAGGCCTTATAAAAATGATAATATTTATTTTTTTACTGAGTGCTTACTATGTGCCCGGCACTTAGTAGACATCTAATTTAACACTCAATCTCATAAGGAAGATATGTCCTTAGATGAATGGTTGAAGGAATTTAATTTAGAGAAAAGAAAATTTGGGTATATTTGGCAACTGATTTTAAATAACTGAAGGACTGCTGTAAGGAAGAGGGATATATTCACTCTGTGTTGTCCTTCAAAACAGAAATGGCACCTCAGACATTGACGGAGTTGGGCTTCATATAAGGATGAAGTTTCCAGCAGTAAGAGCTGACTGATGTTGTCCAGGCCAGCTCACCAGGTGGTAATCTCACACTACCCTGAAGAGTAAAGGATCACATTTTGGCCCTTGGTGGGGGGTAGGGGAGGTGGGTGGTGGGGTGGAAAACTCAACCATCCATCCATCCATCCATCCATACATACATACATTCAGCTATCTATCCATCCATTTTTGTTTACATACTTTCACCAGTTATCCACTGAGGCCCAGGAACCATGCTGGGTATTAATTGGGTAAGGCAGCCTTTAAGAACTGTATCACTGAGATCTCTGACCCTGAGTCTATAAATGGAGCCTCCACATTGAATCTCCCTATCACAAGCTTCTTAGCACACCCTGAAGAAAAATCTACTGTAAGCTGTCTTCTTAAAAGCAGACATAATTTAAGGTTCATCTAAATTAAAAGAAGTCAGTTCTGTTAACCACTGGACGTTATCCACTTGGATGAAACAGCAATCTGAACAAAATCCAAAAAAGCAAATAGTTGTACAAGACATTACAGGGGACCAAGGATGCCATTGAGTGGATGCCCTTAGAGATCTGATTTAATGAATTCAAAGTTGTCCGTAGCACATTCAGTGCTTTTATATAGATAGACGTCCCTGAAGTGGCTAAGAGTAAAGCTTATTCACAAGGAGGCTTAGATAACTCCAGTCCTGTCCACAAGATTTCCCTCATTTGAGAGACCAGAATTCTACAACAATTTCTTCTACTTCATGTCCCTAGGCACTTGGGAAAGCCGTGCTTCCTCTCTGACCCCAGGGTCCTCATCTGTAGTCAAAGAGGAACAAGTGAAAGGATCTCTAGGGAACTTTCCAGCTCGAAGAGTCTATGATTCTATGATCTAGTTACTCATTTACCAGATCCTGAAAACTGTAGTTTATTCTGTGTCTGGGTTATAATTTCTGGCCTAAAGGAGGTCCACAATCACATGAATATATTCTCTTAGAGACGATCCTCTGAGAGGTACAATGTTCATTTTAAGGAAGTGCTTTGGAAGAGGCAGGTCTTTGGTGGAAAGCTTGCTTTGGCAGCCAGGCTACAGCTGGCCCTCTGGGTCAGAACCAGTCCTCAGGATGGACCTGCCTCAAACAACATCTGCATTTCTCAGCAAATGACATTACATAGAGAGGAGCAGACACAGAGGAGGCTCCCGAGAACTTGAAAGAAGTGGCAGGAAAAAGCTTAAGAGGCACAAGGGCTGAGGCAGGAAGACAGGCTCTGGTCCCTTCTCCTCTACCAGGAGCCACCACTTTGGCTACACAACACTCACACTATTTCTTCGTATGTTCTCCCAACCGATCCAGTAACTGAAAAGAATTCTAAAGCCTCCTGTCCACCAGAGCGTCGCCTGTACATGATTCAATTAACCTTTATGGTGGCTTGGGAAGTTTGTGCGATAGGAGAGCCTTGGCTTAATGGGCAGCCTGACACAGACAATAAGGTTTGATCAGATGAAGAGGGCATTGGGGACATCATTAGCTTCCTCTACTAAAGACTACGAGGTGTGTAAAAGTTGTTTAATTTATGCTGGAGAAGGAAGGGAAGAGGAATCCTGGTTTACGTTTCCTGAATTTTCTGCTTATTAAATACTTCATTTCCTCACTGTAAGAGTCAAATGGGCCCAGTATTTTGGTGTTTGTGCAGCTTCCCACCTAGATTTTACTGCTCTGTAATCCACCAAATGATCATTTTCCTGTTATTAAAACTTTGCATTTCACAAGAAGTATTTTGGAAAAAACAACCATAAATAGAGACAGATGGAGGGTTTGTTTTTTTTTCCCAAGAGTTTCAAATGGGAGAAAAGGGGCGAGGCAGCGGGGGAATAAGCCTGTGTGCTGAAGAAAGATGGTAGGAAGGTGGCCTTGCTGTTGTTTCACTTTCACAAAAGTAGGAAGTAGGGGAGAGCAGGGTCTAGAAGCCAGGGGACAAGCACTAGGCCAATGTCTGGATCTGGTGTCATCATTCAGAAGAATTTTAAATCTTGGCCTTTCCGGGAAGCCTTCCTCTTCCAAGAAGAGAACAACTTTTACTGAATGGCTTCTGTGTGCTAGGCTAGTCCTGGTTGTCTCCCTGGTGCTGACAACCAGCTATAGGAAAGAGGTATTATTATGCTGCTTTTGTGGATAAGGAATCTGAAATAGAATTTACAAAGCTTCTTCAGGGAGACAGTTAGTAGGTGACAGTGCTTAAGTTCCATTCCTGTCTTTCTCTTGTACCCCATTAGAAGGAAGAATGGCGGACATTTTCAAATTGAACCTAACAAAAAGCCCCTCTCTACTAAGTGCATTGTCTTCCCATTTTCCTATAAGAGACAAAAATGCCTACCAACTTAATTTATGTACTAACTAATGTGCATTTAAGGAAGCTTTGAAATGTGTAATGTGCTAAAAATGAACAATTAATTTTCACTCATGCAAAGGCATTTAAAATTAAATAAAGCTAGACCTATGTAGGTATGATTATCACTGCTTTGTTGTAAATTCTTTTGGAATCAACAAACTGTCATCACGCGTGCAGCAAATGCTCACTCTGAACAAAATGCTCTGCTTAGGACAGTGTGGGGAGGTGGGGAAAGGGTGCTGTATTTTCCAAGAAAGGAGACAAGGCATGAAAACATGAAAGCTGATGGTACCTGCACTCATTCAGAGACACACCACACACACACACACACACACACACACACACACACACACACACACACACACACAGAGTCACTCCCTACTTCAGGCACTAGGGATATATGTTAAACCAATAGACACCATCCCTGCCCTTATAGAGCTTTCCAACTTGAGGGGAAACTAGTCCCTGAGTAAGTAATTCCAGGTGTAAAGAGGAGGGAGAAGTCAGGTCAGGAGGGGCTTCCTGGAAGAGGAGGGGCTTGGAAACACCTTCAGAGTCTTCGCCTATGTGTCCTTAGGCAATCATTCAGCCTCTTCACTTAAACCTCTAATACCAGGATTGGACTCTGTGCTCTCTAAGGTCTTCTCATGACACATAGTGACTATGAATGTTATGGGATGTCACTGTCCCAAGGCAGTGAGGCAATGAGGTCCTCCTTCCTGAGAGCCACCATCCTACAACCTTCTTCCCAGGCTTCATCACCCAGAAAACTTACCCAGCTGAGCCACTGTCCTGGTACCTTGGACAGCTCCCTTAGCGCTCATTCAACCCCATTGCCGTCACTACTCTCTGGGTACCCCTCTCCCTAAGCATCTTCCTGGGCCAGGCCTTTGGTGCCCTCTGACATTTGTGCCAACAGGGCTGAGGGCATAGGTACTTTCACTTAACCCTTGACCATTTCAGCTGCAGCCTCTGGAGATGGGGCTTTGGTGGGAAATTCCATGAATGACTGGAATGGTGAGAACTTGACATAGAAGGAGAAAAGACAGCATCAGTGTAGGTGCTTGGGAATTTGGGGGTGGATTATAAGAAAGGGGGCAGATTACAAGAATTTATCTCAAATTTCACTTTCTTGTTAGGCCTCTCTCAGGGTCAAGTAACTCAGTGGCAGAAATGTAAAGTTTTAGGGGTGATTTGATGGTTAACCAAGAAACTCCCCACACTTAGATGAGTGTCTCTCCTAATTCCTTAATTTCCAGGCTCTATTCAGGTTTATTCTCCTCTGATTGAAAATGTAGGAATAGTTTTATGAAGCAGTAACTCAGCAGAAATAATGATGATGATAGCATTGATGATAACAGAGCAGAGGCTCATTTATAGCCTCATTTTCCATTTTTGTCTTCGTTCGGTCTCAGATGAACATCAGCTAATTGATCCTCCTGGCATCTCTGTGAGGTATGTAAGCGTTAGAATTTCTTTTCAAGAAATACCCAGTTTATTAATAACCAAGGAGGTAGGTTATTGTCACTGGCTTATTCCACCCAAAGTCACTGCTAGTGGATCCCCTTCAATATTAATAGTGGAGCCTGGTTTCTGTGGTCCTCTGGGCTGAGACTGGCATACAGTGGGCACTTAATAAATTTGCTGGTGGATCAACTAAAACACTGGTTGACTAAATAAATGAGTGAGTGAACGAGGGGCCTAAGAGGCTTGTCAGATGCAGCCCACTTGGGGCCTTTGGAGACTGAATACCTGTATTCTGGATGTTTCTAATTGGTATGGTTTATTTTAGAAATGCCACACGACATCTCTGCTAGTCAATCACAGAGGCTTAAATTCTTCCTTTTTCATTAATCCTCACCTTCCCTTGAGTAGCAAGGCAGGGCTCTGGGAAGAGGGGAATAGAAACAATATAATGATAAGAGTGAGTTGTACCGTATGTTTTCTCTAATCCTGCATTTCTCATCTCTGCCTGCCTAAGGCTGAATGACTCTCTACGACAACTCTAAGAAAGCCAAAATGGTCTCTGTGTCTCCAGTTTCTTCTCTTACAGTCTATACCCACCTCCTTGCTGAATCCAGAAGTTCAGGTCTGTTCATACAGCTATCCTGACCAACAAGCAACATGGAAAACAAAAGAGCTCTTCTGGACTCTTGGACCTGCTCATGACTGTTGCTGCATAGACTTTGGCATTAGCAGACCAGGCTCTTACCAAAGATTAGCCTTTAATAGCTTTGAGGCATTGACTCTGTCACTTAGTCTTTCTGGCGTCAGTTTTCCTATCCAAGAAGTGGGAAAAATAATACTTACATTATATGTTGTTTGAATCAACAACAAATGTGTAGTTGGGGTCCTTTTATTTTTGACAAACTCTTAAAAAAAGGAACCCAGGGTGTGGAAGGGAATAATAGATGAAATACTAGATCCTCAGGAGCATTGAAAATATCCAGGGTCTTTCCCAACTAGAGCTGCACTTTGTTCTGGACTGCCTCACTTTTACTCTGTCCCATTGGACCGCATCTGTATATTGTCCCCTTCCCTTAAAGACCTGCTCATTTTTCTAATAATATGATTAGCCATGAACTAAGGAATTAATGGCTATAAAGAAGGTAAAATATAGCTCTTCCAGGTGACCACTGACATTAAATACTGACTTTCTGTGTGGTCGATTTTGGCTGTTTTCTTTTTTTTAGGTTATTTTTGGTTTTGATTTTTCATTTGGTACATTTCCATAATGTTAGATGCTAGTCTATTTCCATGTGTTATTGAAAATTTTATTTATTTTTACTTTGCATAAAGCAAAATTTATTCTTTTTGATATATAGTTTTATGAGTTAAAACTATATATGCCTAGGGTTAGGTAACTGTAATAAAGATTCAGCACAGGTCTATCACACCTTCAAAACTTCTCTTTGGAGTCAACCCCTCTCCACCTGGCAACCTGATCTTCTCTGTCTCTATATGTTTGTTTTCTCCAGCTTTCTAGGTCTCCCTTGAGGTTCAGATGGGAAAGTGGGTTCAAAGAATTTTTTAAGGATTGGTCTTCAGATGCAAAGTTGATAACTGCTGTTTTTTGTTATTAATATTGCAAGAAATTGGATATTGTCTCCTAATGGTTTTGGCCCTGTTGACCATTATATGGCAGGGAGAAAGCATTTAGCTGACAGGTCATGTGGTCTGTTATTACTGGTGACATTAGGAATCAATTAAACCCATGGTGTACCTGAGGTGGGATTATACTGTGATGGAATTTAAGGGTGTTTATCAGGCATTGAATAGGCCCTTCCTGTAGAACCAGTTGTAGAAAAAGAGTGCTGCAGAAACATCGGAGACTAAATAATACCTCTCAGTCAGTGATGGGGTTTTCAATAATTGACATAATGTTTCTGATTATTGTTTTATAATACCTTGCATGCTCCCCCCATTACCATTCCATTTTATGACAATGTTAATATACAGATGTTACATTAATCTGTTTTTTAATTTATCTTGGCTACCCCACATGCACATTTTCAAGCGATTCGTTTATTTAGTAGCACCTCATTTATTTTAAAAGTTGTGTGTTTTTTTTTTTTTAATTTTATCACTGTGAAGGCACTAACAACATTTACACAGGGCTTTGCTTTCATTTCTTGCTTCACCCAGAGTCAAGGAATATTCACTGTTCTTCTCAGGGCCAAGATCGCATCCCCTCTGTTGGTGAGTCACTGTCCTGCAGTAACCCCGTGCTGGGATGGGTCTCTCCTCCAGCCTTTCCTTCCTGCTGGGAAATTTGAACACCTAGTCCAGGTCTGGCTCATTGTTGGGTGAAAGCCACCTCCTCAGTCCCTATAACATCTTCCTGGCAACACCGACTCTGGCGTTTAGCCCATGTCTACCTCTGAGAACGTTGAACAATGAAGTTGGATTTACACTGGAGTGCAGGCCAGGGCCTGGGATCAGAGTATTTGGGGTATATCTCCTCCTAAAGGGTCTTAGAGATATCTTTGTTTCAGATTGCATCACTTCTGACTCTGACCCTGTCCTCAGCTCCATGGTGACATTCCCCATAGGAACTGGACATCTCCTCCCATAGCGCTGACCAGCTCAAACCCATCTGTTCAAACATGAAGTCATCCTCTTTCTCCAAAGCTGGTTTCTCCTGAGATGCTCTGTCCTCCTCAAGGCCCTGCATGCGTCCCCTGATCCTTCATGCCGTCAGACCCCATGTCGTGCGGATTCTTCCTGCTCAGCCTCTTGGCTCTCTCGTTTCCAAGCCCACGTCTCCTGCCCCGGGGCAGGACTCATCCTCCCCTGCGGGACTGCACCGGTGTCCCACTACTTCAGCGCCTCTTGCCTCCGGCCTGGCCCCTTCTCATCCCCCTCCAGGCTAGGGTGGGGTTTTGATGGGACATAGGTCTCTTTCTGGCTTGAAAGCCTTTGACACCTATTCTTCTCACAGGAAAATATGAAATTCCTTAATCACCTACTTCAGCCCCCTAAGCACATGGGCTGCCCACCTTACCCCTCTAGTTTCATCTCTCATCAGGGCTGGCTCCCGGGTCTCACAAGCACGAAAGTTGGAGGCCTAAGACAGTAAGTTTATTTGTTGTTCTGGCCACGGGGGTCAGCGGGCAGGGGTATTGGGAGGGGACGTTGCTTTGCTCAGCACGGCCGTCCTTCTGGGACTCTGCTCCCTCCAGCTTGTGGACTCATACTCCTCTAGGTCAGATGCCACCCCTCTTCAGCATCCTGAAGAGGAAGAGAGTGTGAATCGTAGTGTGGGGACGGGGGTGGGGACGGGGAGGGGTGCAGGGGGTGGGCTGTTCTACCGGGGCACTCCTAGAAGTGGCACCTTACACCTTCTGCCGCATTCCGTTGGTTGGGACCAGTCACCTGGCCACCACCCCTAACTGCACTGGAGACTAGAACACGTGGCCCACGCCGGGAGGACCAGGAGAGGACGGGTACTGATGTGCGCAGGCGCCGTGCCCCGCTTCCTGCAGCTCCCTCACGCAGGCTGCTCGGCTGCTGTCTGTCAATTGCATCTGGGGCTGTTCTGCTGCTAAGATATGTACATGGTTGAGTGACAGAGTCGGAACAGATCCCCTGGAGGCAGCAGCGGGAAAAGTGACGTGGAGAGCAGGCCTGGGGCAGACCCCGGCCCTGACAAGACCAGGCAGGCTGCAGGTGCGGGATGCATGAGCCTATTTCCTCCCGGCTCATTTCTGGATTGCCCTGACCAATTCCCCGGTGCAGAAGGAATGTCCCAGAGGGGGGATGGCCTCCTGCATGAACCAAAGCAGAGCCTTTAGGAATGGCAGGGACATCTATAAGGACAACGAAGTGCTTAGTGCATTGAGCACAGGGCTTGATAAACACCAATAGACTGATTGGCATTAGGAATCCTGACCTTATAATAACTAAATGGTGAGGCCCAAACCAGAAACTGCTCTATAAGCCTGGACCAGGTTGTAATAATTCCAAGTGAAAAATGCCACTTTGGAGTGTTTGCCTCACTCCTCGTTTTGGCTTCAAAAGCCTTTATAACGCTGTGCTTCCTCTAATCACCTGAGCACTGACCTCACGTTGTCTCCTCTTGTTAATCCAGCTGCTCCAAGACAAACACCTTCACATGGTGCACTGCCTTCTTCCCAGGTAGCTTGTCTGCCCCAGCCCTTCTGGCCTTCGTTTCCCTGTCGGCCTAACACAAAGGGGAAGAGAGATCATGAAAGCTCACGTGCAGCAGCACTTTCTCTACTCAGAGAAATGTTATTTTGTCAGCTAGGGTCCAAGTCACTCCATCCAACTCTTCCTCTAAACCTTTCTTCCTTGAGATAAAATAAAAGTTATATTTTATGGCAAGACGAGAAAAAATTGAAACATAAAATTTTTCTTTGCCCCTTTGGGCCTCCTTCCTCCTCTTTTGTGTGTGGCGTGCATCTGCTTTAACCAGACCTCCTTAGGAGATGACCTTCCTTCTTAATCTCATCAAGGTCAAACTCCTTAGCAGATAACCTTCCTTCTAAAGCTTGTAAGGGGCCACGATGACCCATGGCCTATGGGTTTGTTCGTGTAGACCTGGATTGTGTAAAGTGTCAATAAAGCAACATTTACGGTAGAGCCGTTTGTCTCAAAATCTTATATAACTGTGCTTTGACCTCTCACTGATGGAAAAGTTCCCAGAACTTTCTGCAATACCGCTTCCTGGGTTATAACCCTCAATTTGGTTTGAATAAAAGTTTCCATTTCTTTCTTAGATCAACTGATTAATTTTTTCCTTGATACTTGTTAAGCAATGCCTAAGCCACATGGCTGCCCCCTGACTCATATACACACGTAGCCTAAAGATGCCCAGGGTCCTCCCCCTTTGTAACATTGGAGGTATGGGGCAGTGGACCCATGTGGGGCATGTGATGTCACTGATAAACGTGGTACATCTCCCTGGAGTTTGTTGGTATTAGCATTTTCCTTTTGCTGCCTTCCCTCAAAGCCCCATCCTCTTTCTGCTCTTCTGTGTCCTGGTGGGCTGTCCTTTACAAAAAGCATTGCCCAGTTTCCAGCTGGATTTGGACAACGGCAAGCGTCAGCGAGAGGTCAGGAGTGGGAGGAGAGAGAGGCTGGGGTATTTCTTGCCCTGCTTGCTGTGCGCTCAGGGTGATATTCTGGCAGGGGCATCAGGCCTCTATGATTACAGCCATATGGGAAGTGCCTCCTCTCACAGCAATCCCTGCCTCACTGGGCACCAGTTAAACCATTTCTGCCACTTGCCCCTGCAGACCTAAGGCTGATAATGCTTTCTTTCTTTCTTTCTTTTAATTTAATTAGTTAATTTATTGGCTGCGTTGGGTCTTCATTGCTGCACACGGGCTTTCTCTAGTTGTAGTGAGCAGGGGCTACTCTTCATTGCGGTACGCGGGCTCCTCATTGAGGTGGCTTCTCTTGTTGCATCAGTAGTTGTGGTTCACGAGCTCTAGAGCTCAGGCTCAATAGTTGTGGCACACAGGCTTAGTTGCTCTGCAGCTTGCGGGATCTTCCTGGGGCAGGGATCTAACCTGTGTCCCCTGCATTGGCAGGAGGATTCTTAACCACTGCACCATCTAGGAAGTCCTGATAATGCTTTCTCAATTTTGCTAGTCTTTTTCTGCCTTGACCTTCCTTGGTGATTGCTTTAACCCTGGTCATTTGTAAATAGTCTCTTCATTAAATTATCATCAGAACTCCAGCTGAACAGCTTCTCTGTTTACTGCCTGGATCCTGATGGGAGACAGTGGGAAGATACATGGTGGTGGAAGTGGGGTGTAAAGTAATTTAAGTAAGTGTTTCAATGCTGTCTCAGATTGGTTTCCTGAGAACAGGCTCTCTGTAAAAGAAGAGTTTGGGGGGAAATGCTCTCAGAAAGTACCCCTGTAAGGAGGTAAAGAAGGCAGGATTGGGGAGAGGGAACAGTTGACCTGCCATGTGAGTGCAGTTGAGCTCTCAGCTGATGCCAAGGCGGAGTTATCGAGTTAGGTTGGTCCTCGAGAGTTGTTTCAAGTTAAGGCAAGTGGGCTGGGCCTTGTAAGACAGGCTGAGCCCTGGGAGGGGATGTAAGCTTGGACAGCTATGTTTCCTGCAGCTAGCCAAGGGCAATGCCCAGTGAGGGACACAGCGGTGAGCCCTCAGCGCTGATGGACCCAACAGCTGGGGGATGGATGTGAAGGTCCTGAAAAAGAGTTCTGGGTGAAGCACCCAGTATCCTTTAGAGTTCACAACTTCTGTCTCTCAGGTGAACTTGTTTTTTGTAGTAAGTCTATCCCATCTGGTCTTGTTTCCCAGGGAAACTGATTTATGAGATAAAGTGGGACAAACTGCAGCTGGTTTCAGAGTTACAACTATGTCCATCATCTCTCTCCTCCACTAGTTTCATCTAATTTCTCCTCACCCTCATCTAGCACCTCTGCTGATCTAGGAGGCTTACCTGGTGGGTCACCCAGATCCTCACCCCTGAGAGATTTGAGTCCTCAGTCATCAGCCCTTCTCACACCATGGACTGATGCACTTGCCCATTTCCCATCAAAGTTGGCCAGAGCGGTATTGAGATGCTCCAGTGGATTGTCTGGTTGCCATATGTCTTCTTCCCTGCCTCCAATGTGCAACAACAGCCCTACCTCCTCTGGATGGTTGGAATCACTCATTCCAGGATCATGAATCCTTTTCTGCTTTTCTGGTCCCTTGGCATGTGGAAACCAAAGTGTCCAGGTGGTCCTCTGGTGGAAGTATCCTCCTTGAGGAATCAGTACCCCTAGGCTCACAGAGCCTGAAGTTATGGGGACAGGAAGCAGGAACTCCCCAGGGGGTTCTCTGGAAGTGATGGTAAGTAGAGCAACTTCTGCTCCCACCTCTTAATTCTTGGATCCTAACCCTAACCCTATCTAGGGGGGAAATAGAACCATATAATAGTTTTTGATTTAGGACATATACTCCTCCTGGGTACGGCACCCCATTCTTAAAGGATATCATCCCCATGCTGGTACTAGAGCTTCATCTTCAAGAGACCATTCCATCACTCTTTCAGACCAATAGCTTTGGGTGATGCAGAATCTGACAGTATCAGTGGATCCCATAGGCAAGTGCCCATGGATGTACTTCTTTTGCTGTAAAATAGGTCTTTTGCTCAGAGGCAGACTAATATGGGGTCTTGGATTTGTGGATCAAGCCTTTGAATAATGGTACCAGCCAAGGTCTGTGGGCAGAAAATGTGTCAAACCCGGTCAAGACAAATCTCTATCCCTTCCAGGGTGAAAGAGGCCTAAAGTGGTAACTTCCCACCAAGTGGCTAATTGGTATTCTCAGTAGATGATGCTTACCAAGAACATGGCTTTGCCCACTGTTGCTAGCCTGTAGGACAGTCAACAGAGGCAGTGGTTAGATGAGCCTTGTTGAGAGGGAGCCTTGCTGTTTGGGGCCATGCCTAGCCTTCACCCCCCGCCACCATAGTTTCTCCCTTCATGAGTCCATTATGCACGGGGGTGAGCACTGGGTAGTGATGACAGAGGCTGGCTGGTGTGAACTGGCAGAACAACTCTGTGTGCTTGGCTGCGTAAGGCCTCTCCCGCGGTGAGTACTCTCCGGCGGGCATTAAGGTGACATGAACGTCTTCATCCCTTGTGCTCACTCCCTTGTCTACCCCCACCCCTCTTCCCCAGACCTCCTCACCCGCATCTCTTTCCAGGCTTCTGACAGGCTGCTCCTCACTGCCCATGACAACTCTTTCCCATGCAAACTGGTGACCAAGGGCACTGCCTGAAGCTCTGTCCATTGGGAGTACTTTCCCTCTCCTGGAAGGCAGTGGCTCTCCTGAGCTGAGTTTGCCTTATTTCCTCCTCCAATGACTGTGTCTCTAATAATAAACTTTGTACCTGTTTTTACAGTTTTTGCCTCCTTGAAACATTCTTGCTTTCAAACGGGGGAAGGGCCACTTTGCTTCTAGCCTCTAGCCCTTGGTGGACTCGCGGTTAGGACTCCTGGTTTTCATCTGGGCTACCCAGGTTCAATTCCTGGGCAGGGAACTAAGATCTCTCTTCAGGACCACTCACTGCTGTCTCTCCTAGATCAGTCCTATGGAAATGACCTTTCAGAGTTGTCTCACGTTGAGGCAAAGGAGCTGGGCTTTTGTATTTCCTATCAGCCAGTCATTAGCGATGGACCACTCATTGAGAGGGGGCACAACCTTCAGCATAGCAGGTCCCGGGATGCCCTGTCAACGTCCAGTGAGCCACACAGCCATGAGCTGCCAATAGCTGATATTCCTGACAGCTGGACAGAGAATAAGTCAGTCTTGTAAAGAGGATCTATGGGAAGTATCGATGTGTCCACTACAAACACTATTTCATATTAAAACAAACATGGATTTATGATAAAGTAGAGTCCAACATTTGCAGGAAATTTTAAGATAAAACATGAGACTTCACAGACATTTCCCACCTATTGCATCCTCTCTGCGGAAGCCTACAGACAGGCTCAGCCTTCCCCACCACTGACACGAGGGGTACTTTGGTGAAATGTGTGAGGAGGGCTTCCCTAAGGAAACCTGCTCCCCAGAAGGGCTCAGAGACACCACTGACACCTCCAAGCAAATGTGGGGCCTTAGGGCTGCTATCCCTGGAGAGTTTGCAACTTAAGGCTCATTTCCTAGTGTGGAAAGAGAGACAGTGCTCCCTGACAAAGGGATTCCAAGCATCATTAAGCAGGTGTGTGAGGGTTGTAGGGGATGGAGGGGGTCGAGTGCCCTCTCAGTGCTTCTGAGATCACACCATCTGTACCACCTGAGCAGAAAGCTGCTCTAGCAGACAGCGAAGGGTTGAAAGAGGCCAAGGCTACGTTCAGGGTTTGAAGCTCTGGCTGTATTAAAAAATGAAGTCAGGCTAAAACAAGGTTACACAACTGTTTACATGTAACAAATTATTCTTTTAATACAAACACTTATATACACAATACTGTGACTTTGAACACATATGACCATGTTTGGAAATACCATGAAAAGCCTGCATTTGGTTTGCATGAGAATACAAGGTCTGGGTCAGGCCAAGTCCTGTCCACATACAAGGAAGGCAAAATCCAAATCAGTGGCTTCTAGCTCCAAACGGGACATGTGAAAGTCCCATTTAAAAATCCCCAGTTTTAGAATTGCTATCTTCTTGTTGTACATCTGCTCAACTCTTCCTGTTTCATCACTCCCCCCCACCCCCTCCCACCCACCCAACAGACAAAAACTTTGCCCTGTACATTTATATCAGGGCACGCTGAACACAGGCCCCATACTCTCAGAGAAACAAAAGCCAGAGGGCTGTTTGGTACTGCCTTGATCTCACTTACGATGCTATCTTCCAAATGTATTTGCTATTTGCTCCCGTGTCCCTGCATCCCCCTGCTGTTCCCAATTGTCCATTGCCTATTAGGATCGGTTCCAGCCAAGGTATTTTTTTCCCTATTTATTTGCTCCTTTTTCCCAGGGAACTTCACTATGCATGAGTAACTGGCCTGTGCTGCTGCTTTTGTTTGACATTTTGCATTCGTTAAAAACCAGTCATCTGCATGTTTTATAAACCCGTAGGGGTCTCTCTCCCCTTGATCAATGCTGGAAGTACTCATTAACATCTGGGGAAGTTATGGCCCCAGATAGGGGGGATATGCGACCTACCGAGTGTGGTTTTAGGGAATTTGTCTAAAAAAAAACCATACCAAAGCACTTTATATTCATCGTCGGGGTTGCTCACTAATAGAAATGAGCCTGCGTGCCTTCGGTGCCTTGTGTATTCCCTTTCCCCAGCCTGGAATGCATTTTCCCTTCCACTCTGTTTGTCTAAGGCGACTTCTCTTCTGGGAAGCCTTTTCGGGGCACCTCAGAGGAAACTGATTCCTCCTTTCTCTGAAAACCATGTAACCAACATGCATTGGGCACCTCCTACATGCCCAGCACAATGCTAAGCATTTCTAGAATTTAATATAAATAAGAAAAGACCTCTGCCCTTGGGTGCTAATGAGGAAGGCAGACACACAAACCCATTATTAGAACCAAATGCGGTGAGAATTTGGATGACATCGTGCAGAAGGATGGGAGGCAGGAAACGAGAGAGGGCCGACCTCTGCCCTGGTCATGCATGTCGTGAAGGACTTGTGGTCATTCTGAAGGAGCTTGACGTCTGCTCTGCTGGACACCATTTCTCATTTCTCTGGTGTGGACCAGCCACATCAGAATCCCATCACATGAGATGGTTGCTAAAATGCAGTTTTCTGAGAGATACCCCAGACCTACTAGTTCACAGGGTCTGAATCTTTCCTGGATAATGGGTTATTTGAGGACACCCTGAAGTTTGAGACATGCTGCTGTGGCAGATGGGGGCCCCTGAAAAGTTTGATTTGAATTTTCATTGTTGTGTGCTTACCTTTAATATGTAATATATGCACGTGGTAAGTCTCTTTCAACCCCATTTCCCCTGCCCACCAATCCCCCATCCACCCCCCACCCCAGAAGCAACCACTGTTACCAGTTTTTTAGGAGTCTTTCCAAGGGGGCATGATGGCCAGTCATTTGCCTACTTGGTCTTGGCTTCACCCCCTGCCTTCCTCTGCATTTCCCAGGCTGCTTTGGCCACTGTCTTTTGTGAAGTTTGGTCAATAGGATGTACTGGGAAACGATTGAAAGGCAGGAGAAGGAGATACTCAGGGAATGTGGTTCCTCTCTACCTCCTCCACCTTGGAGCAGGGTCCCTTGCACTCTGTGCCTCTGTGGTATCATCTTCCACTGGGCAAGCCATTGGCTTCTGAGCCTTGATAGTTTCATGTCCTTCTGTTCCTCTAGCTCCAATGTCCTTGATCTGCAGATCATCTATTTGCTCTTACAGCTCATTCAACTTATTTGAAATAATTTTCCTATATTATATTTCATCAATTGAACTGTCTGGCCTGGGAAATTTTCCTGACTGAATTCTACCTTTTTTTTTCCACTTAAAAAATATATCTAGTGGATGGATGCTAAGTTGTGTTCAACCAACCCTTTCTCTGAGAACTAGAAAAGTCAAAGAAAATATGTTTTTTTAAATAACAAAAAGAAAGATAAAATAACAAAAAGCAAAAAGCTTCATTGAATGTATTAAAGTGTTTTTAAGGTCCAAAGCCAAGATTTAGGGGAGAAGGGAAGATCAGAGCCATAAGACATATGGCCAGGAGATGAAGCCAGTTTCTCCCTCAAGGCTAATGAATCTTTCTAAGGTAGCAACTCAGAGTCCAAGAAGCTGAGCAGAGCTTTCAATAGACTCATAGGGCTATGAAATAAAAATGAAAGGTCAGAGCCCACCAAGAAAGAGGGGCCTAGTGTATACTCAGGCTTTGAGTTAGGACCCCAAAGGGCTAAAACTTAGGAGTAAGGGTGAATCACAAATAGACCATTTCTTACAGAAACTGAGGGACGACTTTGAGTTATCTCACTTCCTGATTAGAATAAGAGATTAGAATAATTGGGGTTGCTACGCTTCTTGCCTAGCAGCCCTGCAAGAGTAAGTCCTCTCTGGAAAAAGACAACATTATCTAGAGGACCAATGTGTCTCCATAATTTTCATATACAAGTCTCATACTCATCAAACATAAATAGGTATATAACATGACAAGACATGACTAAGAAACCAAGGTGAATGACAGACACTAGAAATAGACCCAGGAAGTACAATGGTCAGACTTGGACTTTAAAATCACTATGTGTAACGGGTTCGAAGAGTTAAAAGGAAAGATCAATGATTTTAATAGAGAACTAAAGGACTAAATGGAAATTACAAAACTGGGGAAAAAAAGCCCTACATTAATTAAAATTAAGAATTCAATGTTATACATACTGACTAAAGAGAAAAATTAATAAACTGGAAAATATAGTAGATGTAAATATCCACATTAAAGCACAAAGAGAAAAGAAATAATAGAAATATATATATTTATAATATATATTGTATGATATAAAATTTGTATATTATTTATATAAATATATATTATATAAAAATAAGTATGTAAATATAAGTTTATATTTTATATCTATTTACATCTATATAAATAAATCTATAAATCTATAGATTTATAGATTTATATCTATAAATATAAATTTATATTATATAATTTATATATCTTTATATATTATATATTATATATTATGTTATATAATTTATATATATAATAAATATATGAATTTATATTTATATATTTATAATATATAAATATATTTATATTTATATATTGTATCTATATAGTATAATATATATTTATATATAATATATATATTTATAATATATATAATATAAAAAATATATATATCCTCATAATGGACAAATTATTTAACTCTAATGCTCCCCAGTTTCCTCATCTATAAAGTAATAATAATAACAATAATAATAACTATATTATATGGTTGTTGTAAGGATTACGTGAGTTAAACATATAAATATACTATAAAACTATATGTAAATATATAGAGCTTCTAGAATAGTCCCTGACATATAGTAGATGCTATATATATGTATATGCTATATATATGTACATAGTAGACATATTTCTTTTATTGCTATTATTTCATCTTGAAGATTGTTCCATACTAACTATGCAGCATTGCTTCATTGTTTTTTCCTGCCTCATTCTTTTAGTAGCTGTGTAGCATTCTATAGCATACCATGATTTATTTAAGCAATTCCCTGTTGGAGACATTCAGGATATTCTTATACATACATTTGTGTTTATGTACATATGTAAGTTTATCGGAGCTTATAGAATAATTTTATAGATGTATAATTTCAAAGAATATATGCATTTTAAAAACTGATAGAATATTTGCAGTTTTCTGACTGAGAGTACTTTCCCACCAATAGAGTTTGAGAGTGGCTGTTTCCTCAAATTCATCAATGCAGTGTATTATCGAATTTTTGACATGGCCAAACTGATGGTGTCCAATCTTAGGCATACTGGCATTTTTTAAATTGGAGATTTGAGCTTCTTTTCATATGTTTAAAAGCCATCTATATTTTATTTTCTGTTCATGTTGTCTTGCCAAGATTTGTATTGGATAGTTAGGTTTTTCTCTTAGTGATTTGTAGACGTCATTTACATAGTTAGGCTATCAGTGCCTTGTCATTTATATTGCAAATATTTTTTTCTTAATTTGTTGTTTGTCTTTTGACTTTGTTTATGGCTTTTTTTCCAAGCAGAAAATTTTAATTTTAAGTATTCAAATTTATCATTCTTTTCTTTTATGGATTGCCTGTTTTACGTCCTATTTAGAAAGACCTTCCTCACTTGTATATTTTAATTTTTCTCCCTGTGTTCTATTGAATTATTTCAAGTTGAGTTATGTTAAGATTGGATTAAAGTTAGAAAAACCATTCTCTGTTATTTAAAGAACAGATGGGAGGGGAACAAGGCTAGAGGCAAGGGGCCCAGGTCAAAGGCTTTTTTGCTAATTCAAATGAAGAATGAGAAAAGCTTGAGCTTAAAGCAGAAGTGGGAGCAGACTCCAGACATATTTAGAAGATAAAATTAAAAGGCCATGATGGGACTTCCTAGGTGGCGCAGTGGTAAAGAATCTGCCTGCCAATGCAGGGGACATGGGTTTGAACCCTGCCCTGGGAAGATTCCACATGCCACGGAGCAACTAAGCCCGTGTGCCACAACTATTGAGCCTGTGCTCTAGAGCCCGTGAGCCACAACTACTGAGCCCATGTGCCGCAACTATGGAAGCCCACGTGCCTAGAGCCCGTGCCCCACAAGGGAAGCCACTACAATGAGGAGCCTGCGCACCACAATGAAGAGTAGCCCCCGCTCTCAGCAACTAGAGAAAGCCCGTGTGCAGCAACGAAGACCCAGCACAGCCAATAAATAAAATTAAAAATTAATTAATTAATTAATTAAAAAAAAAAAAGGACATTATGATCCTTGGATGTGAAAGGTAAGAAGTAAAGAGGAATCTATACCATAGCCAGGCTTCTGGCTTGGGCCAGTCTGATCACTTCCTGGACGCTTATGTTACTACATTTGTCTTGACTTATTGACTTATGTGTCCTGTCTTCCCAGTGATACCCAGCACCTCTCAAGGGCAAGAACACCTTTGGTCTCCTGTAGAACCTAGGCTGGTGCACACACAGAGAAAGGGCCCATAAAGCATTTGTGGATTAGCCTCACAATGGTATCTTCAGAGGAGGAGACCATATGTGCCCTTGCCTATGATGAACTGGCCAGTGATGATACGTTTACCCATGTTGTCGCATTGGTGGGAATGCTTTCTTAGTCAGTCTTTACAGCGCCCTTGTGAAGTGGGCTGGATTTTCCCTGTCCCCTAAAGTCATGATCTGCCTACGGGATCTCGTCACCTGAATGTCCCATGACCCTTGAAGCTCTACAATCACCCATGCTCAGTGTGTACTTTTTTATATTTCCCATCCACCCAGGACCCTAAGCTAGAAACCTTAGTTATCCCCAGCCCCATCCTCTCCCTTGTATTCTCAATCTAGCATTCTTAAAATCCTGGCAGTGATTCCTCCAAACTAGCTTCAAACCCATCCCCTTCTAGGCATTCTTCTGCCATTGCTTTAATTCAGACTTTATCTCCTATGTGAACTGCTCCAGGAGCTTCCTACCAGTCTCCATGTCTACTTCTCTCTAGTGTTTTGCCATCTCATTGCTAGAGTGATTATTCAGGAAACAAGGAGAGAGACAAGGTCACTACTCCTTGCTTTAAAACTACAGTGGATAAAAGAATAAATAAATACTATGCTTGGTATATAAAGACCTTTATAATCTGGTTCCTTCTTGGTCAATAACTCCAAACTAACCTCTGAACCCTTCTCTGTCCCGAGACACAACATGTCCTCACACATCTCTGTATCTTTGCTCCTGCTGTGACAGGCAGAATAATAACCCCCTAATGATGTTCATGTTCTTATTCCTGGAATCTGTGAATATGTTACTCTACCTGGCAAAATGGAATTAAGGTTGCTAATCAGTTGACCATACAATAGGGAAATCAATTGGATTATCTGGGTAGATCCAATGTAATCACAAGCATCCTCGAATTTGGAAGAGGGAGGCCAAATAGTAGGTCAGAGTGATGTGATTTGTGAGGTACTCAACCCACTGTTGCTGGCTTTGAGAATGGGAGAAGGGGCCATGAGTCAAGGATATCCTCCCCTAGAACCTCCAGAAAGGAATGCAGCCCTGAAAGCACCTTGACTTAGCCCAGTGAGACTCATTTCAGACTTCTGACCTACAGAAGTATAAAATAATAAATTTGCTATTGTTTTAAACCACTGAATGTATAGCTATTTATTACAACAGCAACAGAAAACTAAAACAGGCATACCTTGTTTTATTGCACTTTGCAGATATTGTGTTTCTCACAAATTGAAGGTTTGTGGCAATCCAGCATCAAGGCAGTCTAATGGCACCATTTTTCCAATAGCATTTGCTCATGTCATGTCCCTGTGTCACATTTTGTTTATTCCCACAGTATTTCAAACTTTTCCTTTATTATTGTATTTGTTGTGATGATCAATGATCTTTGATGTCACTACCAGGACTCACTGGAGGCTCAGATGATTCTTAGCATTTTTAGCAATAAAGCATTTTTAATTTAAGGTATGTACATTTTTTTAGATGTAATGCTATTGTATACTTAACAGACTACAGTTTAATGTAAGCATTGCTTTTATATGTACTGAGAAACCAAAAGACTCATGACTCTATTGCAATATTTGCTTTCTTGTGATGGTCTGGAACTAAATACACAATATCTCTCAGGTATGCCTCTATACTTGTCATACCCTCTGCTTGGAAGGAAGGCCCTTTCCTCAGTTGCCTCAAGTTCCATGCCATCAATTCTGGAACACTTCTTAAATTCCCACCACAGGCAGAGGGAGTGACTGTGGTCTCCAAGAGTTCTCACATTATATCATTTTTTGCAGCACCAGACAGCACTGTAATTTCTCTGATTCTGTATCTATCTCTGCCACTAACTAGAAACTAGTTTACTATGGTTGGGATGGTCTCTGATTTATTTTTGCTTCCCTAGGAACTAAGACAGAACCTTTTATTTAATGTGAAAAGAAAGAATGGCATTTGAGAAAATAGGCCAAGCGAGGTTATGACTTGCCCAAGGAGCCACAGCGGGTTAGAGGTTGCTGGGATCAGAGCCATGGTCAGGTCTTGCCACTATAGATTGACCCAGGGGAAACGGGATCCTCTGTAAACAGCTTCATGGCGAGGTCTTCCTGCATTTCTCCTGATGCCTTCCTGGTCCCATCTCCTTTTCCTTTGGGCAACTGGAGAAATGTTTCAGCTCTAAAATGTTAATCTCTGCCTCCTGTTGCTTAGATGTTTAGACCAAATCGTGAGCTGGGGCGGTCAATTCACTGGCAAAAGTGAGTTAAGCACCCATCTGTACTCAGCACAATTCTAGTCTCTAAAAAGGTGTTGACTGAAAAAAAAAAAACGCACAACCTAAAATTTGAGAATTATGTTTTATTTGATGGACATACTGAGGACTTAAGCCTGGGAGAGAGCCTCTCAGATAAATCTGAGGGACTGTTCCAAAGAGGTAAGAGAGCAGCCAGGATATGTAAGAGTTTTTGCAACAAAAGCCAAGTAGTCAGAACATCAGAATGTTACTGTTAATTAGAGAAAAACTAGACATCTCAAGTTAATGAATTTAACACCTTTCTGTGTATGGGGAGATGCAAGTGTCTGGGCTCATAAATCATCCCTTTGATAAGCACCTTGACTATCTAGGGTCAGTATCCTGTCTTTTATTTTCCATCCTCAATGCCCTCAGGGGCTGATGGCTTGATGGCTGCAGCATCCTTTGTTTACTGATATGGCAGGCAACATTCTTTGTCCACAGGGGACAGTGAGATAAAATCTCTTAGTGACTTTATTCCCCAGCTAGAGAGACAGATGATAACCTGATGACAAGAGCAGGAGGTAAGGTCTTATTGATCTTGGAGGTCAATAAGATAGAGGTAGGGGTCAAATGGGAGTCCTAGCCATATGTGATCAGAATCCAGGGAGGGGCTTCTGAGGGCTGGGATCCTCGAGGAGTAGGGCAGACTAGAGCTGGGCCAGCCAAGTTCTCCTGGGCGCTCAATGAACTTTGCCATCATAGAGATAATGAGTGCTAAGGGTTTCAGTTAAGGCGGGACCCAGGAAAAAGGGCTCTGATTCTGCAGCCAGATAAATTCATTTATTCATTCAGTGAACATTTAAGGAGCCCCTACTGTGTCTAGGAATGAGGCAGGGTAATATAAAATGGGAACACAAAGCTGAAGGCCACAGAATGCAATTCTTGTGTAGCTCACATTACCATCCAATCTGGTTAAGATCCAAATCAAATTCTACACAGGTGTTTGGTCAATAGATGTCTATGGATGGTTGAGAGATTGTTCCCAGCTGGGAAGAATCAGGGGAGACTTCTTGGAATAAGAGGTTTTCTAACTTGGCCTTGAAGGGTAGTCAGGCTAGTGATAGGCGAAGATGAAGAAGGCAGGTTGGGTTGAGAACTTGGCTCCTTTGAGGTGCATATATTTTAATGGGGATTTATTTTCTGCATTGTTAAAGCTTAATGGTTCCCTCAAATCATACTGACACAAAGGCAAGGCAGAGCAGTTCACCAAATAGCAGATTTTGCCCTGAGCAAAAGCACTTCTCCATGCATGGAATTGTCCCCCACTGTTTCTGATAAGAGCCTGTGTTGGCTTTGGAAATCAAACAGGAGCCCTTAAACAAAATACTCCCTCACCAGCAAAGGAATAGCTAAGGGCTGGGTTATCCCAGGACAACATCTGCAAGAATGTTATGCTAATGGCAGCCATAGAGAACCTCACTGGTGCCACTCAAGGTGAGCACTCAGGAGAGGTGGGTCTTAATGACATTTGTGTTTGTAGCTCCTTGGTCAGCATCTCTTCACCCAGTAAGTACCCACTAAGTCAAGTGTGTGCTCGCTGACTTTCTTACTCAAGGGATGGAATGAGTGGATGAATGGATGAGAAGATGGATTAATGCCTTCCTGTGTGTTGGTACCGAATGACTGGAGTATTACAGCTTCTTGGAACATCCAGTTCATCTTCTGCTGGTGGGGGTGTGACTGAGATGTGGAGGTGTCACGTGACACACAGGTGTTTGTGTAAGTCATCTGTTCATGAGTCCCATGGAGAATACTCAGGAGGGGTTAGAAATACTCAGGAAGAGTGCAGTGCTAGAGCAGGGAGTGTTCAACTCCCTCAGTTTGTGAATGAGAACATCAAGGGGAAGGGATGTGTCCAGAGAGGTTCAAGCTTCCTCCTCCAGAGATTTATTTCACTGGTGGTTACCGCCCACCTTCCGGGTCTGGGGTTTGTTGACGCTCTCTTTGGGTCAAAGTCAGTTGTTTTGAAGCCCTCCCCAGAGAAGCCTGCAGACAGTCCTCAGTGTGATGACAGCTTATAAAGCAAAACAAAACAAACCGTGTTGAGAGACCAGATACTGTCACTGTCAAATAACAGAAGCAGGAGTGTGAGGACAGAGACATCCAGGCTCTTTTCTCTCTACAGAGTGACTCCAGGGCTATAGGCAGGGGGGAGCCAGGACCAGTCCACAGGGGTCTCACTCAGAATATTCTCATTTCCGAGACTGCTCTGACCTGGTCCAGGGAGGGTTTGGGGCTGGGAGAGAAGAAGGAGGCAGCTTTTATATTCTGAAGAATCCTCCAGAACTTCCCCAGTCTAGGCCTTGAGGTCCTGGCCCTATTCCAATTTGGGTAATTACATTTTCCCTATGCAAATTATTCCCCTGAATTTGCATAGACAAGCAGGTGGAGGCCCAGACGCCCTGGTTGCCTCTGCAGGTTCACTCCAAGTCCAGGTCTATTGGCCTTCCTTTTGGCTCCTCCAGGGGAGGCCTGGTTTCTAAGTAGCAGCATCGGTTGCCCTGCCCACTGTGGCCTTAACATCTGTGGTCGACCTGTACACTTAAGATTTTTACTCTGCCTAAGGGCTCTTCAAGCCCTCGGGGTGGAGATGGCCCAGAGGAAAGACCAGAGGTGACTGCCTGGTTGTGGTCATGCACCAAGTCTGCCACCTGGAGCGGATCACTTCCCATTGCTCAATCGCCATTCATCCCTGAAACGTGAGCTAGACTGAGATCACTGGTTTCCAAATCGTTCTTAGCACCACTTTCTTTTTTTTTCTCTCTTTTCTTTGTTTTTCTGATGTGCACCATTTTTTTTTTTGGCCGCCAGGCATGTGGGATCTTAGCTCCCGGACCAGGGAGCGAACCTGCACCCCCTGCATTGGAAGGCGAAGTCTTAACCACTGGACTGCAAGGGAAGTCCCAGCACCACTTTCATAATTATTTCAAAAATGCTTTTTAAAAAAAAGAGAGCCAACATATGACTAAGATTAAATCAGAGCTTTTCTTAGACAGTGGCGCCCACGTCCAGAGGCTTTGGTACCTCTATGGATGTCCCCTGCCTACGTGAGAACTTAGTAGTGACCTTCAAAGGCAGACTGCCTGAGTTCAAATTGTAGTTCCTCCATTTATCAACTGTGTGAGCTTGGAAAAGCTAATTAAGCTCTCTGTCCCTTAGTTTCCCCACTTGTGAAATGGGCATATATCTACCTCAGAATGTTATTGTGAAGATTAAATGAATTCAGACATTGAAAGCGGTTAGAACACTAGCACTAGCTCTGTGCCAGGCTCTGTTCTATGTACTTCACTTATAATAAATGAGAAACCTCACAATAGCCCTAAGAGTTAGGTGCAGCTGCCATCTCCATTTAACAGACAGGGGACGGGAGGACAGAGGTTACGTCACTTTCCAACAGTCACATAGCCAACAAGGGACAGAATGGAACTTGAACACAGGCAACCTTGTGCCAGTGTTCAAGATCTTAATTATGATGCTGCCCTGTCCTGTTGTAATCACTCAGTATTATTCAAAATCTTTTCAACACCAATTTGCTGGAATTCGGTTCCATTGAAATGAATTTATAAATGTAAAGTTCTCAGTGTGGTGTCGGTCACAAGGCAGGTGAGTCCAAGGAATTTAAATCTCTGTCTCCCTTTTCTTCTCATCTGTGCTCACTTTAGCCTTAATGTATATTCACCCTGTCATAGAAAATCATGCCATGCCTTTAAAACAAAATGTAACTTAAAAGACATTATCTTCAAGATGTATTTACCTGGGAGCCATTTTTTTCCCTCTACCTATCTTTTTTTCTATCTCAACTTTCCCCCCACCATCTTGAGCCTTTAAAACTCGCATTATCTCATAATAGTCGATTTTCCCATCTGTGCTTGTTTTGAGGACAGATTGTTTCCTTCATTTATGAATCTCTTCAGATAAGTGCAAAGCTTGGCATGTAGTAGGTGCCCAATAAATGTTTACTGAGTGATTGAAGAGAGGAATTTAATTTATTAAGCAGGTGGTTGGTTTGGGGTCTGGTCTATGAGAGGGGGTTATGAAGACTTTCAAGAAGCAGGCAGAGGCTCTGGCTGGACATGATGAGCCCAGGGAGCCAGGTGGGCTCTGGGAGGCCGACTTGTGGACAAAGCAGGGACTCGGCGAGGAAGCTCTGCTGGGGGCAGGCTGCAGGGGGCTCCAGAGCCAGGCCGCGTGCAGACGGGCTGGTGGTGAGGGGCTGGCAGGGGCAGTGGAAGCGAGGATGGGGAGATGAAGTGTGAGTACAGAGACCCTTTAGAAAAAGCGTTGGTGAATTTGGCAGCTGCTTGGGTGGGGGACGGGGCAGGGGTTGGTATGCAGGAGCGGGAGAAATTGGAAATTGGAGATGCAGTTCCTGGCTTTCTGATCTTGGATCCTAGAAGTGTGGTGGCTCCTCTGACCCCAAGTCAGAGAGAATGGCTAAAGTTTGGGGATGAGGGTGAAGGTGGAAAGGGGGGAGGAGCAAGAGGAGTTCTGCCCAGCTACACACAATGCTCTTTAAAGAGAGAAAATGCCCATCCAGGCTATAAACAGAGTGACGAGGCACTGCAGAGGAAGAGAAGCATCCCGAGAGTCATGTGCTCCCAGGAGATGTGAGGAGCGTCGCCCAGCGTGAGGTCCCAGGGTACCAGGTGACCCATTTCAGTTTGCATTGTCTGTTTTCAGAGCTGTCTTGAGCTCTTGTTTTGCTGACCCATCAGACTGTTTCCAAAACCAGCTTCCTGGGCTGGCTTAACCAGCTGAAGAGCCCAGGGACGCCTGATGTTCGCTCCGTCGACAAGCACACCTATCTGTGCCCAGTCCTGTGCTCAGGGCAAAGAGCCTGCTGCCAGGCCACTTAGACCCAGAGGCCACAGGACTGACTCTGGGCAGGCACAGGCCACTGTCTTTCCCGGATCAGGAGCTGGCAGTGGGGCGAGCCCCTGTACTCACAGGTGCCTGGAAGTGGGTCCTGGACTAAGCAGGGACAGCTCCCCTTAGAACAGGGAGGGGTGGCGGCTCCCACTGCAGTCTCAGTTTTCTTCGTTTTCTTTATTTTCTTCATTTTCCAGGGTTCTGCCCTTCTTCCGAGAGCCGCACAGTGTCCGTGGACTTGGCCCTCCACTTTGTGCACTAAGGCTGTCCTGGCCTGACTTCAATTACTCTTGTCTCCCCCGGTCCAGGCTCACAGCCCCAACTCCCTGACCCAAAGCTCCCTGGCTCCCCTTCAGCTGAGAAGCTCCCTCTGAGCCCGTAGACCACCTCAGGGGCTGGAGCGGCGCTAGGACAGCGCCCGGCTCACAGCGCCCACGCATCACAGGGACTTCACCCTGTGGAAGCCCCTCACCATCCTGCTCACCTCTTCACTCAGCCTCACAAATGGCCCCTCTTTCCCCATCCGCAGCAAAGCAAATAACTGGGGGGATGACGTCCGCTGTCTGCACAGAGGCCTCGCTCATGTCAGCCATGCGGTTGGAATGTGGTCCATATGCAGCTCGTGTGTGTGGCGTGTCACTGTATGTGTGCGTGTGCTCGCCTGTGCTCTCTGCCTGAGCCAACCACTCAGAATCTGTTTATTTCCCTTTTATGATCACTTTCTCTCCCTCTGTAAAGCACCAGGATGGGCCTGGCGTTCCAGGAATTGCTTGCAAGTGGTCCTCCAAGCCTGGAGCCGGCCTCTGCTGTCCCCATGCAGTGAGCGTAATGGGTCCTCCCAGGGACAATTTGCATAAAGGATAAATAAGAGAAACACAATGTGAAGTTTATTCATTTTTAAATCCTGCAGCGTTTGTGATTGAAGGCCCAAGCTCAGATGTTTGCCGGATGCGTCCCATTAAGACTCAGGGCTTTGTCTAATGTCTGCTCTGTTCCTGCAGGGGGGTGTAATGTGCGCTCCTTCCCACACTGGAGTGCCGTTTCCAGAGCCTCCCGCTCAACAAGGGACGGAGGAACGGCGGGCTGTGTTCCCTTCTTCCAGGCCCCCTCGCTTTAATTTGCTGTAACAGAGCCAGCACATTAAATACAAAACATATTGATGTTCTTGAGAACCCTGGAGGGTCTTTACCCTTCCTTGTCAGAGGAGCCTGGCATGCCGGGAGGGGGAGGAGGTGGTGTTTGGCAGGCGTGAGGAGTGGCGCCTCGGGCAGGTCACCACTGATCGTCTGCTAAGAGCTGTGCCCTCCCAGGGGGCGGGGGTGGGCAGAGGGGCAGAGGTGCCATCTTGTGTGCCTCAGAGCCAGAGGGAGCATGTGGACAGGCCGTCGTGGACACAGCAGTGGTCTGTGGACAAGAAAGGAAGAGAGGGAGGGAGAGGGAGGGAGGGAGGGAAGGAGGGAAGGAGGGGGGAAGGCAGGCAGAATGCCACCCAGCAATAATGCTTGACTGGGCCTCATCACTTTCAGGTCAGTGTCATCTAGCAAGTTCCCCAAATGGTACGAGAGTTAGAGGATGCTGGACGGAACTCTAACTTTTGGCATCTCTCTATTTAAAATGCCCCGGAGCTTCTGGAATTTGGCAGGGTAGATCTGGCTGTCATTTTGTACATATTTTTTACAACAAGTGATGCAAGAAGAATAGTGGCATCTCCTCCAGCAAATTCACTATTTCCCTAACAGTGTGTCCCCCGGGGCTGGAGGAACAGAACCAACAGAGGAAACGGTACAGTCGGCACTCTGGCAGGACAGGGCAAGGCCAAGAGCCAGACCCCACTGGACATACATTCTCTGCTCAAGTTAGCCAAGAGACCCCAAGCTCTGGGGTGAGAATGTGCTTTTTTTGCTCTGAAATGATTAACTACGAAACAATTAATTTAGTCTTCTCTTGACATAGGCACCCTCCTAGTAGCAACTACCATATATGTGGTGCTGCCTGTGCTAATGGACATGCAGTGCTTCTAGTCCTCATGACTTCAGAAGCTATTGTTACCAGAACACTGAGACAACTCAAATAAATTTCAGAAGGTCACAAACCTAAGAACTGCCTGGACTCTGATTCAAGCCCAGTCCTGGAGTTTGTGGTGGTAGCGGTGATGATGGTGTTGGTGATTGTGTGATTGTGTTGTCGGTGATGTTGGTGATGATGGTCTTGGTGTTGGTGGTGAGTAAGGACGGTAGCCTTGGTGGTTTTGGTGGTGATGTTCCTGCTGATACCTGTATCTTCTTTATAAGAAGATTCTTGGAAGACAATATTAATGAGGACTTTGAAGTCATTAGTTGTAAGATGCCCAGACTACTAGCATTAGCCTCTTGCTCTGGCTTTTTGGGGTGAACAGGGAGCTCACCCGGACTGGAGGAATTAGGGTATCTGAGCCTGTCATGATATCCAGGTGAGCTGGACAGGCTGGGCATTCAGGAAGTGATTCTGTGAGGAGCTCAGGGTTCCTAGACCTTCGTGAACAAGGTCTGGCCAGATAAGTGGCCCCTTTCACTGAGGGATTTGAGAAGTGGGTCCTGAGTATGGCCCCATCCATTGGCCCAAATATTCTCTATCTGCTGATGCTTCCTGGAAATTCCATTGTTAGCTACTCATTTTAGATGGTTAAGCATTTAATTTTCCCTGTTTAAAATGTACATTTCCTGCTCTTGAAAATTCTTTAGGTGAATTGATGGTACTGAGAAACTTCTAGCAAATGCTCTATCCCTGATCAAAATCCACGTCAATTCCGATTAGGAAGAAGGCCTGAAGACCTCTAGTTTTAGCAATCCTAATGCTGATCTCCAGGGACTGTAGATTAAGTCCCACTCACCTTGACATGGATGGATTCTTAGCACCCAGGGAAATTGAAAGGATGGGACACGTGGGGGACCTGGGAATCGGGAGGAGTGATGAGGTGAGAACAGAACTCGTGCGGGGTGGGGTCTTGGGGACCCATGTCACCAGCCCAGGGGAGCTGATTGGGAGACAGCTGGACCACACAACACACACTGCATCCATAATGAAGGCACCTGGCCCATTACCCCCAGCCTGGATGGACCAAGGCTGATATCAGACCAGCCTCCAGAGGAGCAGATCACTCCCCAGAAACCTGTGCTATATAATGCCAATCACAACCTTGTTACAAGCGCAAAGCAGGGACTCCATTTAGCACTTTACCGTCCACAAACACTTTCATGTCAATGCTTTTATTTAATTAATTTGATCTTTATAAGAGTCCTGAAAAATAAGGTATAACTATTATTCTCATTTTGCAGATTTGGAAACGGGCTCAGGGCTTGCCCAAGGTGATGCAGCTAGGAAGCAGTAAAGCCAGTATTAGAAGCTAAGACACTTAGTCATCAGTTAATTGTTGATCACCTACTGTGTCCCAAGCACTAAAGTAGACACTAAGTAAACACTAAGGTTAGGGATTCCTTCCCTACTCTTCTTTCTGTTTCACTGTATCTCTTCATAACAGTAAAAAGTAACAGGTGAATGTCTGACAGCAAGTAAAGAAATAGAATTATTAAATTCAGATCCAAAAACACCAAAATGTTAGCAGTCTGGGACCATTTCGTGCAGGGATAAATCACCTCAAATACCTCCATATCATTTTTTCTGACCCAGCACCTTAATGCACAATCATAATGGTGATAATTGCACTAAGAAAAGGTAAAATCATGCTTGGAAAACGATATTTGTAGGACAAGAAAATGTGTATTACATTTTGAAAAGATTTAGCTATGATTATTTTAAAACATATCACAGTTGAAATATCAGTCTTCTAGCGAACTCATTTGTGGGGCTGCTCCACCTTTGGAAAGACTGAATAAGGGAGGCATTGCTGCATGAGTAGGACACGTGTACAGTCCAGGCACCTTCACCCTGCAAAATGACGCCGGCTGGTGTCTACAGCCATCCTGGTATTGCCCTTCTGTGACACAGCCCTGCCCATTAGGGGCTCAGGTCGTGTGTGGGGCTCTTATGCTCCCTTCCACCTGTCTCCTGGCCTCCGCAGCCTAGTTCAACCTATAATGGGAAATGCAAGAAGTGAGGGAAGTCGACTGACGAGGGGCGGAAGGAAGACCGGTTATCTTCCCTCGATAAAAATGTGTCTTTGGCTCTTATAAAGGCTAACTTACAAATCCTTGCACGGGATGAGCTTCATTAAAAATGCAATCCAATTAATTCTGTGTGTGTGCTTTTTGGAGTTGGAACTGGGCTGATGTGGGCTCTTCATGGGCAAAGGGATCTTAGGAATGGTCACTCACTGACAATTTTACTAATTGCTGGCCCCTTGTCCAGGATGAGTTGTTATATAGAGTCTCTGTGTGTCCCATTGTTAGGGCTGGCAGATAGAGATTATAAAGTTGATTGAAAGTTTAAGAAAATGAAAGTGCTCCTTTAGGATGGGCACCTGTGTCTTCCGAAGTAGATTTCAAATGATTCCTTTGCATCTTGTCACCGACTCCCTAAGGCTCCTGAAATAATTTTCCTCACCAAAAGCTTTAGGGATGGGGATTGGCATTTCTGTGAGGTGTGCAGAGAGCTGCCAGCTGGGGATGCACGAGCTGAAAGTCACAGGAAGATTCCACTGACCCTGACCACGAGTAGTCTTCCTTCCACACAGGCTCTTGCTACCCATTTCCTAATTCCAGACATGGAATAACCTGGGTTCCCTCATGAAGTGTAGGCAGGTTTTCTGCTAATGATGACTTAGGTCGACACTTCCTGCAGACTCCGCAAACCCCAAAGAGCTTCTGGAAGAAGGAAACACATTAGAGCAGAGGTGAAGGATGGGAGTAACCGGTAGAGCACCCCCCAAAGCTCTCTCTGAGAGACACCTGATAACTTGGTGCAGCACCTTCCAAACGCCTTGTACTGCAGTGAGTCCCCATCATAGCAACTAGTCAAGAAGAGGTGGAATGACCCACCAGGAAGGTATGGAAAGAGTTTCTAAGTTGGATTGTCCATTGGCTACACGACCTCTCAGAGTCCATGACTCTTGAAGTACATCACAAGCAGGCATGTGGACATGTATCTGGGAGACAGAAAGATAGATAGAGATTGAGTCAATACTGAAATCCCTCTAAACACGTGCTGGCTATGATTTAACAATCACCACTGGAAGGTAGCCATTTCCAGCCTGCTTTCCACCTCTCTGGAGGTAGTTTCACTCAGGACTCAGGATTCCCAGCTTCTGGTATCAGTTCTACCTCTAAGCAGCCATGCAGCTTTAAACACATTTCTTCAACACCTGATCCTTGGCTTGCTCATCTCTAAAATGGAGACAATATGGTACCTTCAGTAATACCCAGCTAGATTTCTGGGTCTATGGTCCTCTTCAGGTTAAGGACAAAGTCCACTTGCTTTCCCTAGCTCTGCAGAGCCCCACGTGGGTCAAGAAATCACATAGATACTTGCTAGTGAGCTGAAATATGGTCATAAATGGGAGTGTACTTAAGAAAAGGAGAAAGTGAGTACATTTTCAGTATGAAGATGAATCAATTGTAAGGCTCCTTCTAGATTTAAATATTATGATGCTGTGATGAAAAGGCAGTGCGAGGTACTGCAAAGTCCTGAGTTTGCTGCATCACTGCCACACCTGCAACTCTTACTGAGTAACCTTTGTTGAATCATTGTGCTTCTTGGGGCAATGTGATGTGCCCTGCCTACCCCAGAGAATGAAGTAAAGAATCAAATGAATTGGGTATTTGAAAGTGCACAACACTATTCTAAAGCAAACGTTAATATTTGATTGATAATGTGAATGATAATCTCTGGAGTAGCTTTCTGATTGACTACAGCTATTGACCAAAGATTTATCATTTTTCTTAGCTGTCCATTATCCTCTCATCGAGTTTTCTCTAGGTCAGTGGTTCTAAAGCTTGAACGTGCATCAGAATCCAGAGAGCTCGTTAAAGCAGATTGCTGGTGTCTGGCTCAGAGTTTCCGATTCAGTAGGTCTGCAGTGGGTCCTGAGAATTTGCATTTCTAAGTTCCCAGATGCTGCTGCTGCTGGTGGCTCCAGATTACACTTTGAGAGCTACTGGTCCAAGACCCCTGGTCTAATTCTTTGATGTGCTACATATTTATGTAGACTTTTCATAGCTTGATTACTTCCCAGATATTTCACAGCATCCCTGTGCAATGGACATAAGGTCAGGCAGTATGAGGGATAGTTTATAAATGCACAGAAGAGGCCCAGAGACTGGAAGTGATGATTCACAGAGGGCCTTGCAGTGCATTCAATGGCAAATGAGAATAAAATCAAGATTTTTTTTCTGGATGCTCATTTCAGCATTGTTCCCAGTGGGCTGGACTGCCCCCTACTGGCTGGTCAGTCATGGCTACTAGAGCTCCCCACACCTCCCCGACCCCAGCTTGGGCGGGTAACAAGTTGCAAGGCTACCTACATAGTTCAGTGTCACAAGCATCTGTTGGCAGCTGGTGCTGTGAGGCATCTGCTTGTTTTGATGGAAGTCGTGTAGTCGAGGAATAAGTTCCCACTTTGGCAGCTGCGGTGTTTATCAGATTCTGTAGGTGGGAAATGTCCCATCTGTCCTCCTCTCTCATTAAGCACTGTGCTAGGTGCTTTGTCTAAGGTGCAGGCACTCTGTGGGAAAACAGAGACCTCAGTCTGTGGCTAATTTCTCAGTTGCACGGCTTCCCTAGACCAGTGAAAAGCACTACTTATCCAAACTTCAGTCAGGCGCCTTTGAGCCCTCTTCTTCTCTAGCCCTGTCCTTGGTCTGCAGAGCTCAGTTTTAGCAAAGAATCCTGCTAAGCCAGCCTGTCTGGAACACCCCACCCTTGATATCCAATCAAGCTCCTCATCCTCCAGCCTTGATACCTGACCAAGTTCCTCTTCGGTAATGTTCCCTCTCCTTCCTCACCCTGCCCCCAGCTGCAAACCCCTACTGGCCCCTGTTGTATTTGGAGTTGAGTTCAGTCTCTCTTGCCTATTGCAATCGTCCTGAGTAAAATGTCTTGCTTTTTTTGGCAAATGCCTGCTGAATATTTTTCTTTAACACTTTTCCTTCTGTGCCCAACTTGGGCACCAAGGGACAGATATGTTGGTGTCCTCAAAACGGGATGACTTTTTGACCCAGCCTGTGACTCTCATCTCTTGGGGTGATGGGTCATTTATTCACATCCTTCTAATCTGTCCTTTGCCAACACTACATCTGGAGGCCCCAGTAGCCCCAGAAAGAGGCCATCAGTGCTTCAGCCTACAACCCATTTTTCCCATCCCCACATCCCTCCATGGGGACCCCACTCTTTTCCACCTACTGAGGTCCAGGGTCTTGTGGGTCCCAAGCCAGGTCGTGTCCCTGCAGGGACTGGCAGTGACTGAGATCATGAAAGAGCTGAGTTGGAACAGCACTGAGTCTTTCCAAGCTGCTCAACCAAAAAGGGTGGGAGGTATCAGATGTGAACCAAAGCACAAGCTATAAATGCCAAACTACACACGCCCAGTCCTGCGAAGCCAGAGAGAAAGGCTAGATCTTTTGGATGTATTGTTTTCTTCCCTCCTCCCTTTCCAGATTCGCAGCAGTCTTCCTTGGGCTGAGCAGGTCTGTCTGCTATTATTACGGCTGCTGCTGCTCTCAGATGCCTCTGTGTTTGTGTGTGTGCGCGCGTGTGTGTATGAGAGCATGTGTGTGTTTTCTCCAGAGTGACTGGTTTGTGCTGTCATCAGCCGTTGTTTTGGTAAATGGCGAGTTAAACAGATATATCCAAGCGTAAAATCTAAAAAATGTTCCCTCTGGGCGCCCGGGGGGTGTTGTTTGAAATCAACTACATATCAATTGAGCGGCGGCGAGCGGATCCGATGATAAATTCCAGTCCACAGACGCCTTATAAATTACATTTTTTTGTTCGCGATCTTGCCTCATCTCAGCTCCCCAGAGGCCCTTAGACTGAGAACTATGATTGTGTTGGAGAAACGTTTGCTCAGCTTGAGCGAGGCCATTAGCATTGCATGTGCCGGTCCGTCCCTGCGCTCCCCCCGCCCCCCACCTCCCCCAGCCCCCCTCCCGCTCCTTTAACAAAATACAATATGTGCCTGGTAATTTTTCTGTTCATTATCTCATTGTTTTCTGTAAGTACAAGGTTAGATTGAATTACTGCGGGCTCCGCCGTCTATTTGTAATTCTCCTTCCATGCCGAGCTGCTAATGAATGGGCAATTTAGTCAATTCTTTGTAACGGCTTCTTCTGTGCGTCAGCCACTTAATTACTCTGAGCCTTTCTCACTGCTGCTTTATTGCACGGAAAGTCGGGGCTGTAGTCGGGGCTGCTTGGAGGGCTTGGCATGGGGATCTCCAGCGTCCAAAAAGAAAAAAAATGGGCAGAGGCAACCAGGATTCTGAATCCTTGATGCCTTCTGCAGGGGATGGAGTCACGTTCCGTGGCCTCTGCCCACACAGCCCCCTCTCCATCAGCACATGGGGGTTTCTCTTCCTTCTACTTTGCTGACAGTTCAGCTTCAGCATGGCTGTGGTGGTCATCAGGGTGGCAGGAGGGTGCAGGCCCTCGGAGGAGGCAGTCCTGGTGTTTTAAGATATTAGTATGTTAGCCTGATTAGTACACTACTTATCCCAAACCGTAGCCAAGGGTCCCACTCTGGGACTAGCATTTCTTCCCCGGTCTTTGTATGGAGCACCTCCCTCATAACACAGGGGAACAGGATGGGGTGTTTACTGTCCCCATTTAACAAAGAGAAGCCCCGAGTCTGGACAAGGTGACATGCCTAAGGCCAGTGAACGAGCTACAGCAAAACCACGACTAACAATTACTAAGGTCACCATGGCACCCTCTGTCCTCTTCCTGCTCAACCCTGCTGCCCAAGGGGGTGCTGGAGAAGAGTGTCCTGTAGCTGAGCTGAAGCGTCCCAAGGTGGAAATAAGTGTGAGTTGCCCTTGAAAAGACAGGAATAACCCTGGGAAGGGATTACGGCAGTGACTGAGAAGCTGAAAACCCCAAGGACCTGAGAACTTTTTAAATAAAATATCAGATTACAAAGTAGCATCTTTAGATACATCTGTCATGCTACAGGGATATTTCCATGTGCCCCAGAGTTAAGACACACATACAATGTATCATCCAAACTGGGACACTTTTGGAAGAGAAAGGAATCATGCTGGGGCCACAGGAGTAAACTGGGACTGTCCAGTGCAAACTAGGCCACGTGCTCCCCCCAGCCAGGTAAATGAGAACAGTGAACGCTTTGCCGATGGCATGCCTTCAGACCCGGGTATCCTGATGACAATACTTAGAGAGGCATCTCGCCAGCAGGATCCACCCCTGTGTTTACAAACATTCCCTCTTGCTGGGCATCCCACTGATATATGTGAGCTACAGGGAATCTCTACCCATGTCCTGAGAGTGATGGATTCAGCAAACACTGCGTGAGTACTGTCTGGGTAATAGAGACATAGGATGAGAAGATGAGATTTTCTGGCATTTTGATTTGACTGCTCTAGCAGAAGGAATGTAAACTGTCCTCTGAATGTTGCTCATCTCCTGAAATGGGCTCCTGAATATGCTGGTCCCTCGACCCAGAAAGCTCATGCTCTCTTTTTGGGTCTGGCTCACTCCTACTCATCCTTAGGATGGCAGCTTTAATGTCGCTTCCTCCAGGAAGCCTTCTCTGATCTCTGAGGTTACATTAGGGCCCTTTGTTATTGTATTTCATAGTATCCTGTACTTTTCCTCCTCATTATTTACCACAATTATAATTATTTGTGTAATTATGTGTTAAATGTCCCTTCTTCCCCACCCCCATGCCTGACCTGCCCTTGATAAATACTTGTTCAATAACAGTACCTCACCTTTACATAGCACTGTCCAGGGGCCAGGCGCTGTTCTAAGTGGTTTACAAATTTTACTCACAAAATTTCTCAAGGACTTTACGTGGCTGGTACTATTATTATTCACATTTCACAAACGAGAAAACAGGCCCAGAGAGCGAAACAGCTTCCCACGAGGGAGACAGGATTCAAATTCAGGCAGTCTGGATCTCAAGTCTACAGAGAGTTTAGAACTTGGAGCTGGAAGATATAACCTCCGGGCCTGGCTCTGCTGCATATCAGTAATGTTTTGGCCAAGTCACCAGGTCCCTAGGTCACACTGAGTTACCAGTGCAGTAGAGTAACAACTTCACGTTTTGCTGTGAGTGGCAAAGTAATGTTGCTTTCATGTGCCTGTGTCTAAAATGCCTTGGGTGAGTGCAAACGACAGTTGTGATTGTTAGAAAGCAGCTTCACTGCCTGCTTTTCACACGATGGGCATCACCACTGGCCCCCAGACACCATCACATTCTCGCCCCCACACCTTTACTCATTCAACCCAGGTTTGGAAGTCCAATTCCTGCCCTTCACCTCTTGCTGTTGTCCCGCGGCCAAGTACAGAGCCTGGAAGGTAGCAGATCTATAAAAGTTTGTTAAACTGAATAGAATCAACCACCCTTGCAGGTCAAGCTCCAGGTGCTTCCTCAGCAGGAAGCCTTCCTGGATTTCTCCAGCCTCTCTAATCTGTGTCTTCTCTGTGTAGCTCACACAATCTGCAACGCATCACAGAGCACTCAAGTCTCTCCCGACTGCACCTGTTTTCTCCATCAAACTGCAGGTTATGAAAACAATTTAGTGGACTTCGACCAGGAGGAAGTGGAGGGGGGAGGAGGAGGAGGAGAGGAAGAGAAGCAAACAGACTAGAAAATGCCAAGACACAACATGCATAGTAAAGTGAAGTATGGTTTTAGGAAATGTGTGTGTTGGATCACAATGTGAAATATGTATCTTAATCTGAGGCTCAGTCCGAAAGGTTTGTAAAGCCCTGCTTGGGTGTTGCGTTTGTGTAAACTTGTCTAGAGCAGCAGACGTGGCCTCTCCTTACCTGCTGGTTGCTCACCCTGCTGATGCTTTCCTTGCAGGAACGTTTGGGTTGGTGGAGGGATTGTCCCTGCAGCCCCCACCCCACCCCCAAATTCCCAGGGGATCCAGGGCTTTCAGTACCAAGGTTCCCCAAGGGCAGCCTCTTGCCCTAGCACTTATCCACGTCTGGGGTGTCCAAGGGAGTTAGAACGACTACGTCCTCTCTTGAGGGCTTAAGTGTCCCAGGTTTCCGCTCCTCCTCTGTGTGGGTTCTGCTCCAGCAGTTTCCCTCCTCTGCCTTGGGTTTCTGAGCATCCTGCTGTGGCATAGCTTCCTGCAGGGCAGGACGAGCTGCTTTCTTTTTCCTCTTCTTTCCTGTCTGCGTAGGGGAGCACTTCCTGGCTGTCCTAGGGCTTCCTATCATGATGCCATCCTGAGCCTCAGTTTTCTCGTCCGTTATTAGCACCCTCATAGGATCTTGGAGAGAATTCAATAACAGAAAACGTATGTGAAAGGGCCTGGCATGAAGGAAACATTCAGTAAACCCTCCCTCCCTCCCTCTTTTCCTCCTTCTTTCTCCTCGTTCCTACCTTAGCTGGGATGGGGGCAGGGCTGGGGGTGGAGTATTAATGTCAGTGTGGGGCTCAGTTTGCTGCGATGCTGGCTTCAGTGATCACAGTTCAGTTGCATGTGTGTCCCATGTCCTTCTAGAGACGGCTCTGCACATGGCTGGGGGAAACGACTTCACTTTCAATAAACAAAAATTCCATTTCTGTTTCAAAGGAAGCAGCTCTCCCAGGTCAGGGAGGCAGGTGGATCCTGTCCTTGAGGCGACTGCCATCTGAGCAAACTCCGTGGCCACGGAAGAGGAATTGATGAACACAAGGCTTGTCCTTATGCAATGTTCATTCTGCAGGACAATGATGGCCAGCCCTGAGAGAGCACGCCTTTGTCTTGAGCTCTGCTCTAAACTCTTTTTGTAAATCAACTCGTCTCATCCTCACCAGAACTTTGATAAGGTGGGTGCTATTTAACCCATTTTAGCGATGAAGAAACTGAAGCTCAGAGCTTCTGTCAATTCCCCAATGTCACCCAGGTAATAGGCAGGAGAACTCGGATTCTAGCCCAGGCAGTCTGGCTCCAGTACAGAGCCCCTGGTTGTGGGAAGCCGAAAGCGGAGGCTGGGGTCTCCTATTGTCACCTTTCGAGTAGAACACAACACTTTGGCCCAATCATTTTCGGAAAATACCCTGGAAAAAAGTATGAATCGTGGTTTTTTAAGAGTGCATTCCCTTTGACACAATCTGGGACTCTAACTTAAAGAAACAATGCAAAATCAGACCACATAGTATGAAGATGCTCTTCACAGTATCCTTTTAATAGGGGGAGAGAGAAAATTTACCTTTAGCAAAAAGGTGTTCAAGCCTCACCGTGAACCCCTGTCAGCCTGAGACAGCCCTTCTCTCAGGCCTTACCCACTCCGTGTGTTGTTCCATTTTATCAAAGACTGTCTGTCTATTGGCCTCCCCACTAGGTACTCAGATTACTGAGGGTAGGGACTCTTGTTTTATCCTCCCCATGAACCCCTACACTTAACAAAGTACTACCGTATGCTGGGCCCTTGACATATACCCACAGAGAGAAGAGACGATAATGGCTGAGTCTAGATGATGATGTACAGTGTTGCCTCTAAAATGTTTTCATCTTTGCTGCATGTTTGAAATTTTTCATAGTAAAACAATGGGGCAAAAGCAGAATGGATGAGGGAAATATATAAACAGATTATAATAACATGGAAAACGTTAATGCAGGTGGGTAGAAAAACTATGATTTCACCTGCAAAAATGAGTATGGAAAAAATGGTAGTAGGAGATACATAAAATGTGGCAGAGTTTGGAGACGGTGACACTATGCATGGTTTTAACATTTCTCCTTTCCTGTATTTTTTATATCCTTTGCAATGGATGCATTTTACTTTTATGATAAAGAAAAAAATTTTTTTCCTGCTATGAGTCCTCAGCCCAGATTTCTGTAAAAAACAATGAATCCCATTTTCAGCAAACCTAGTACATAAAGGCAAAGATAAATTTTGAGTCCATGAAAGAAGCCTTTGCAGGATTCCCAGCAGTACTGCTTTCAAAGGCCAGCCCTCTTAAGACATGACAGAGAAAAGAGATCCTCGTGGCTGGTGCAAGGTGGTGTCAGGACTCTGTTTGTGGCTTAAAAGGAGATGGTTCCTCCCCGAGAGTGAGTCAGCCTCCTCCTCCAGCATCCCCAGGTTTGGAGCCTGGCAGAAGGTACTGGAGCCCTCGGCTGCCTCTCTCTACCTGAGGGAACAGGTGATGGATGGTCCAGCTCATTCCATAAAGCCCGGCCCTCAGAGCCCCCAGGAGAGGTGAATGCCAAGAGACCCTGCCAAGCTGACCTGACACGTCAACAATGCCACACCTCTTCCCCCTCCATAGCACTGACCCGCACCAAAGGTTCCTCTGGGCCACTTTGATCTTCCCAATCTAGCCACAGTGACAGAAGCTGCTACTTCCTGAAGACTCCCAGAGCAGCAACTTTCTGTGACCATGCCCATGTGGCCACCCCCAGTCTCTTCCTCCTGCCTGAATTCCCAGTACCTGACCATCTGCCTCACTGGATGAGGTGAATGCCATATCCCTACAAGGAGGGGCTTTTGACTCCATCAGCAGGGCTGAGCTCCTGGTTCCCACCTGCCTTCCACTGGGCAGTGCTCTTGAGCAAGTTCTGAAACCTGCATGGTTGGCAGCGTCCATCTTTCAAAAGGAACTAACTTTTATTTTTAAGCACCTCTAATCAGTTGGAGACAGTGCTGCGAGCACAATTAATTCTCCCCTGATGTCCTGGGGTCGGATTATGATCTTTATTTTCCCAATGAGGTAACTGAGCTTCAGAGAGGTTAAACAGCTTTAATAAGGTCAAAACTCCTAAGTGACGAAACCCAGATTTGAGTAAAACCTTTAAAACTAGAATTGTCAAACAAATGGAGGGAATTATGTTTTGTACCTCCAGGCACACTATTCGCCAATATAAGTACAATTGGAGAGCAGATCGTCACTCATTCACATCTTACTGTGAACCAATAAGAGGGATTTCCGCCCTAACAGCTGCCCTGCACCCAGGCAGCTAGAGAATGGGATTTTGGTTAATGGGGTGAGTGATAGGAGACATGATTCTGGACTAGGGGACAATCCTGTGAGGAGGGCAGGACGTGTTGGGTCCTGAGGGCACACAGAGGCTTGAACCCAGGGGATGGAGAGGATTATGACTTGGATCAAAGCACACTTCCATTACCCTCTCTTTATGACTATGAGGGGAATTCTGCTCATGATTTCAGATCATAGAGAGAGTCAGGAGCCTTGGCTCCCCACCCAAGGGAACTGGGAATAGGGAAATTTGTTTGGAATCCAGCCTCAAAATCCAATGTGGATCAGACGGAGCAGCCATGGCTTATTGGCCAGGAGCTCTGGGCAGTGACTTTAGGTAGCTCTTTCTCCCACTCTGGACCTCAGTGTCCTCTCAAATGAAATCTATGGGTTCCTCCAGCAGTTCCTCTGTGATTCCATGTATTAGCACTAATATCGGGCTCATCTCAAAGGTAAAGGTCTTCACAGAGCCTTAAGAAGAATTTCAGACACAGTTAGGATGGCATTGGGGGGCAGGAGGCCAGGTCACCTCTTCATCTTACACCTAGGGATGACACTGAAGGAGAAACTCAAAGATACTGTCACTCACTCAGTACTGACCTCAGTTAGAGCCTGTCCCTCTCTGCTCTGAAATCAGCTCCCTCCCTGTCTGTCTCTTGCAGGAGAGGACAAGGTTTTTGAAAGCTGAGACTGTTTTTGTCACCTCTAAGCACTCAGGTCTTTCCATTATGCCTGGCACTGGGATGCTGTAGTTGCTGATTGGAGGCTTGTTGAATGAATGAACAAAACAAACCCTAAACTTTGCACCTGTTAGAATTAATACCATAAGGTTCTGTCTTAAGAACAAGGAGATACCATTCTGGGATCTGGAAGACTTGGAGCTGACATCTGATCTGGCTCTTATTTCCTACCCCTTTCCTTCAACCATTTACAGGAGGCAACTCCCACTTAACAGAGGGAAAAACTGAGGCCCAGAGAAGAGCTGTGACTTAGCATTTTACGTATGCAAAGCAGGAGGGGACCAGCAGTCCCCTGTTATGTTCTAGATTTCTTAATGTTACAGATGAGGAAATTGAGCCCCGAGGAGCGATGATGATGGCGTAAGGTCCCACAGCTCAGCAGTGGCGGGGTGGAGACAAGAATCCAGCTCCTAAATCAGATTCCAGGGCTGCATAACAATCCTGGAGCTCAAGCAGCCCTGATACCCTGCTCCAGGTTCCCATGGCAACCATGTGGAACAAACCCTCCTCTTTGGGTAGCAGTGACTCATTCTTTATATGGCTTTTTTTTTTCTTTAAAGGAAAATACATTTGCATACACTTTCATCCTCCCCAAATGGACCCATTTATAAAAGGGAGAGACTAGGGTACCTATGAGTAAACAGGTATTCAGGCAAGAAAATGGAGATTCTGACTGATGAAGGCCTGGGGAGATCTCTGGATTTGGGAGTGTTTCTAAAATGGATTAATGACTTGGAGAAAATCATTCCAGAATCTTGGTTTGGAATTCCTTGGCTTATCTTTGCTACCCATCTCTGTGGATCTCTTTCTGAGTAATAAAAGGCCTTAATCAAAAAAAATATATTACGTATTCCTGGCGGCATGTGATTTTAAAGAGGTTTTTACCATATTTATTTCATCTGATCCTGCCGAGTAGATAGAGTGGGTATTGCCTTTTCACAGCTAGGAAAACTGAGGCCCAGGAGGTGAAGGTTACAGGGCTAGTGTGGAATTCCTCAGCAAAGGAAATTCTCCTTCTCTGAAGAGAGGCCAAGGAATGAGCACCTGGTATGTGTCAGACATTTGCAGGACACCCTAGAGACAGCGAGGGCTCAGTGACACGAAGCTGGAGACAGGGCCCGGGAGGAGGCAAACGGTTGGCTAAACAAGGAACTGAAACTCTCACACATTGTTATGGCTGCCATGGTGGGAACACCTGTAGGCACACCTATTGGAGGGTCAGGGGTGTATCTCTAAGGAGCTGGTGTTTAAATTGAGAACCAAAGTGTAGGAAAGTGCCAAGCACGGGAAGAGTGGGAGGAGGAAGCCCCTGCGGGCAGAGCAAGCGCCCTGAGGAGGAAAGTGGTTGGCATCCTCAAGGATGTGAACTGTGAATTGAGGCCAATAAGAGTCGGGTGTGGAGCAGGGAGGGGAGTGGAGGCTAAAGGTGAGATGGGAGGGGTGGACAGGGCCCAGATTATTCCAGGTCTTACAGGCCAGGGTAAGATGCACTCACACAATCCAACACACCTTTGCTCACATATACCCAGACGTGGGTGTTCACACACACAGCTGTGCAGTATTTGTGCACATACAAGCACACACGTGCTTCAGATGTCCACACACCACTTATACATATATGTAAACATATATGATCATGCATGTATACCCGAAGCACATCCACACAACTCCCTGATGACATACTGTCACATGTACTAAAACATACCCATGCACACCTGTGCACACACAAGTGCACACTCCTATGCCATTCACGTAGACACACAGAAGCATGTATACACACACTTTCTCGGACACACACACGCTTTGTTTCATCAATGCATGTATTTACACATGCACGCACTCATGTCCACTCATGCACAGACCCCCACACGTGCCCATGTACAGCCCACAACAAGCCCAGCTCAGATGAGCTCTCAGCCGCAGATAAACTTCTCTGCTGGTTGATTATAATCTTTCATTGGAACTGACACGTTGATAGCCCCAGTTTTTCTAGGAAGTGACCTTCATGCCGGCTATTGATTTCCAGTGGCTATCAGACACTCGCCACTGTAGTGACAGGCCCGGTCGGAGGTCAGCCCTTAAATAAAGCTTCTGGATTACTAAGGACCAGGCACTCCAGTGAAAATGGAAATTGGCAGCCTGGCTCTTTTTATGTAGACTCCTCCTGTGGATGTGGTTTCGGCCCTGGTGACCTCATGACCACCTCCTGTTCCTACACCCTGACCCACCCCAGCCCTGGGGTGCTGGGGGTGCCCACAGGTTTTTGTCTTGCAGGGGAGCTGGGCTGAAGGCTGTGAGTGGTGGCAGCTGCCAGGGCCTGAGACTTCCTGGATTCTGTTTTCCAGCAAAGCCCGGGGCTGTGCTCCTAAGCCCAGCATTCTGGTAATGGACAAATACAACAGGCCCCAGAGACCCACCGGTGACTCTCCTTGTGGTCTTGGGCGTGTGGTGTCACCTCTCTGGACCTCAGTTACCCACCACCCACACTTCCTGCCTCATCCACACACACTCATGCATCCCTTTCCGTTTCACAATGCTGCGGTTCAAATAAATGAGTCGGTGGAGGTGTGTTGAGTTGTATGTAACTCAATGCTTTAAAAATATTATAATTTGCTAATTGTAAAATTCTATTGAATTACATTGCGTGTTTACTTGATGACCCAGAAGCCGCTTAGATTCTTGCAGCATTTTGGGGTTTTACAGCAAGCAGAGGCACGGGAGGGGAGGTGGTGAAGGAACTTTCTGATTCTCAAAAGCTTTGCCTTTTGCTTTTCATGCATGGGAAACAGGTGGAGTTCACATTGCCTCCTCTGGCATTCAGGGCTCAAACCTAACAGCCAAATACCATCCCTGAAACCTGGCCGACACTTCTACTCCCCGTAAGTACCTGTGGACACCCACCCCCACCACCTGTGAGCATACCACCTCCTCCCTACTCCCTCCCTGCAGCCCTGACCCCCAGCCCATAGGATCCCAGGATTACCTGACTAGTCCTTTCTATTTGACTTTGGAAAGTGCATTCAGCGCTTTTATTTTTATTTATCTATTTAATTTTTAATATTTTAACTTTATTATTCAATTTGCACCTCAACATGAATTTTTTTAAAAATTTTTAAAAATGAATTTGTTTACTTATTTATTTATTTTTTGGCTCCTTTGCGTCTTCATTGCTGCACACAGGCTTTTCTCTAGTTGTGGCGCATGGAGATTCCAGGGGGCGGCTACTCTTTGCTGTGGTATGAAGCCTCATCATTGCTTCTCTTGCTGTGGAGCACAGGCTCTAGGTGCGCAGGCTTCAGTAGTTGCAGCACATGGGCTCAATAGTTGTGGCTCACGGGCTCTAGAGTGCAGGCTCAATAGTTGTGGCGCACCGGCTTGGTTGTTCCGAGGCATGTGGGATCTTCCTGGAGCAGGGATCGAACCCGTGTCCCCAGCATTGGCAGGTGGATTCTTAACCACTGCACCACCTAGGAAGGCCCTAGAAAGACTTTTCTTGAATAGGGGCATGAGGAAAGCTGCAAAGGCTGCCAGTTTCTTGCGTTTCTTTGCATCCCTCCAGTGCAAAAGTCTGTGCCTTTCTGGCTCTACCTGCTCATTTTATGACCATCACGGGCTGTGTGTTTCTGCAGTAGAGGGGGTCATTAAATGAAGTTTGTATGTACTGAAGGGAGGATAAACAGGAATTGGTTATTTGGCAAAGGAGGTGATCTCTTCAACAAAAATCAGAGAAGCAAGAGTTACTGGTGTCTCCTGAAACCCAGATTAGCTACTGCTGTTAAAGGGAAGAAGTCCAAGGATCTGCCTGAGTCCATGAACCGGGCTCTTAGCCACGACTTGCATCCCTGTGAGACAGCGAGCAGGACACACAATTCAGGGAAGGGGTCGAGAGGAGTTCAGGGTCGGTTGTGCAATTTATATGCGAGGTGGCACTGTTTCACTGGCTTGTGTATAACCTAACGCTTACTCCAGAATCCATGAACACCAGGGGATGGAGACAGGTTAGTTTACGTGACAGATACAAAATGCATTCAGAAATTTGCCACTTACTTAGAGAGTCTAATTTATAATTAGACAACTTATAATTGTTAAAATAGCAATGGCAATCACTTGATCAAGTTCCTATTTTTTGAATATAAATATTTTACTTTTTACTGTGGCTGAATCCACAAACATGTTCACTATGATTTAAGAGGCTCTAAAATACCATATCTGATGGGAATCCCCTGGTGGTCCAGTGGTTAGGACTTGGTGCTTTCACTGCCGTGGGCCTGGGTTCAATCCCTGGTTGGGGAACGAAGATCCCACAACCTGTGTGGCACAGCCAATAAATACACACATACAATGCTATACAATACAACACAAAATACAACACAATACAATACTCTGAGAGTTCCAGACCAACATGGTAAAGTGACTGAGATGGGTCTCTCTCCTTAGGGGTCTTTGTACAATGTCGGCATCCCTGAGAGGGGTCCTAAGACCCCCACACCGTGGGTCCTGTATGTCAGTACCGCTGTGGGGCTCCAGGACACAGAACGGGGAGCCCTGGGGCAGGTGGGCTATGGGGATAAGGTGGCCTGCATGGGGCAGTGCAAACAGTGGGATGGGGATGCTATAAACCTCTTTCGCCCCAGGCCAAGGGTGTGCAATCCTACAGCATTCAGCAGCCATCATGCTGGCTTTGGCAAGCCCTTCCATGGGAAACGAAAAGCCACGGGGGTGAGACACCAGACCGGACACCGGACAAACTGATTTCAAAGCCAGCTCTGCCACCTGCCAGCTGAGTGACCTTGAGAAAGTTACCTCCTCTCTCTGAACTGCAGTTTCCTCACCTGCAGAGTTGGGGTCAGGAATTCCAACCACACAATGGATGTCCATTGTGCCTGCCGCCTATCCATGCTGTTCAATAAGTGGCTGTTATTTGGGGGACTGGCAGGGATGCCACAGTCATACCCGAAGTTACCCGCTGCCTGGTTTATCTCACAGTCACAGCAACTTTCAGCGGCAGTGATTTTGCATCTCCTCCAGGTGACAATTCAGTAATGCCCAGAGTCATTTTTGGTTGTCATGATGGCGGGGCAGGTGCCACTGGCATCTAGAGGGCGGAGGTCAGGGATGCTGCTGAATGTCCTACGACACACAGGACAGTCCCCACAACAAAGACTTGTCTGGCTCCAAATGGCAATAGCACCAAGTTGGGAAAGCCTCACCCAGGCCCCGTCTCTCTGAGCAATGGTTTTCAAGGACTCTGTCTTCCCCTCAGTGGCTTTAGCACCACAGCTCGGAAACCCTCCATTTCCTGAACACCGCAGAGACGCGGGCGCTGCATAGGGAGCCGCTGCCTGCCTCCCCTCACCCCGAGGCCACTCAGCCAGATGGCAGAAGGGTCGGCAGCAACCAAACATCTAATGACCTGTGACAAGTGTGGCCAGACAGCAGGCCCAGGCTGGGCCCCTTCGAGGCCACTCATTGGGCAAGAGGGACTCATAAATAACAGCACAGTGACAGCCCGAGTCTTGCTCAGTGGGAGGGATGGAGCTCTGCCCGCCTCCCAGCCCCTGGGGCAAGCCCTTTATGGGACAGGGCTCCAGCAGGAGGGCCTTGGACCCCATGCACAGCGAACGTGCTGGTGAGATGTGGAGGGACCTGTCACTGACACATCTGTCCAGACCCTTTACTGCACTCACTCTATCCCTGATGGTGATCTAGTTTCTCATCTCTGACCCAGTGCAACCTGGGGCTTCAAAGCACTCACCCAGCGAAGCGTCTGTGTGGGAGGCAGAGTGGCATAGCAGTGAGGGTGCTGAGTTTGAGCCTCCATTTCTTCATCCGTTGAATGGGGACACTGAGCAGCAAATGTGCTCATTCATGGGAAATTATGTCCAAAGAAGGAAATTAATGTAGGAATGATGATGACGGTAACGATTATGATGGTTCAGCCATGTGGGAGAGAGGAATTTACATTAGAAAAAACGTACCTTCTGATGCTCTAAAGAATTAATCAGTTTTTAGGGTTTTAGGCGGTTCCAAATAGGCTCTTTGCAATAATAATAGTAATAATGATGATTGTATTAAATAGCACTTTTATTTTCACATTTATTTTTCTCAAGCCTCATGTGGCTTAAAATGGGACCCGTTTCCAATGATGCATATTCTTCTAAAACAAAAGTGAAAAAATCAAAATAAACAGCTGACACACAGACCGACTTTGCTCTTTTGTTTACTGAGGTCCCAGTTCACATGGCTTGCTGGTGTTGGGCTGGGGGCGTGGAAAGGCACTTGGCCCCTCTAAGCATAGCACTTAGCCTGTAGGGTCTTTGGGGTCTCAGTTTTGTCATTTACAAAATGGGGGTAATTATGTCTTCCTGACTCTCTCAGAGCTGCCAACTCGGTGAGACCATGCACGCGGAAGCTCTGTGAAGAGATTAAAGCATCACCGCACCAGGGAATATTAGCATCATCATAATTATCTTCTTCATTATTATAATTATTATTCACAATGATGTTTGCAAGAGGGAGCTGCTCCAAAGCTCCGTGTCTGTGAACAGCTTTTACATACTTTCACAAAAATCTACACATGCCTGCAGTGATGAAGAGACTGACCCTTGGAGCACTCGTTCTGGAATCGAAGCTGCTTCTTTAAGGTTCTAAACAAGCTCCCAACCCCCTTCTCTTTTTCTCAGGCTGGAAAGCCAGGCTCTGGAGAGGGCCCTCCCTCTGGGACCCTGCCTTGTAAGTCTTCTATAGAAATGGCTCTGTTGGCCCAAGACCTTGATGCCAGCTTTCAGCCAGGAGCACATTTTTGCAGGGAGGGTTATAAATCAAAGCCTGGGTTCTAATGAAACCGCTGACACCCTTTAACTGTAACAGTGTGCACCCAGGCACCACGTGTGAGAAATGAGAGGCACAGATCGAGCATTCAAGGGACCGGGCACCTGGGGGCTGCCTCCTGCCTGGCCCAACCCCTCCCCTTCCTCTCTCCATCTCCTTCTTTCTCGCCTCCTCCCTCCCACCCTTGCTCCCTTTTTCTTTTGTGATTCCTTTCACAACGGCCCCATTTTGCAGCTTCTTTAGGAGTCAGCCTCATGGCCAAGCTGCAGACCCTGTTGCCCGGCTCCCTAGGCAGACCCCCTCCCTGGCTCTCTGCAAGCCACTTGTCAGGGCAGTGGCGCAGAGCTGCACAGCTCCAGGCAGCAGAGGATGGTGAAGGCAAAGCCCTGGGTTCTCCCAGAACACTGTTCCAGTCCTGGGTTGGCCACTTCCTGACTGCATGACCTTGGGTGAGGTATTTAACCTCTCTGAGACTCAGTGCCTATATCTGTAAAATGGGGATAACTGCACCTTTCTTGAGAGGCTGTTAAGAAGACTGAACGAGATGGATGCCAGGTGAACTGTGCTGGTCCAGGAAATGAAGGGAGCGAAGGGGCAGCAGAGACGCGAGTTGTTGAGGACCTTCCTGGCTACCTCCAGGGGCCAATCCCCATCAGCTCTGGTTTTATACTGAATCACAGACAGTCACTCCCACAGTGTGATTTAAGAGATACTAAAAAGGACATATCTATCCCCAAATATCTTTACCATTGATGCCATTGGTAAATTTCAGAAACAGAGTCCTGATTGATATAAAGAACCGTTTATTTGGTGGTTATTGGGTCTGCAACTCTGGAGACACAGACTCAAGAAACACTTGCATTGTGTTCCACTGGACCTCAAAATGGGAGAGTCTTTAAGGCTCCAAACCACAAGGTTGCACAGTTGTTTGTCAAGAATTAGCACTGGAGCTGGCAAGAAGTGAGGGTGCTTATTAAGTAAAGATTGGTTGGAGTTTGAAATGATCACATAGTTGCAAAGGGGGGAGTTTTGAAACTACAGGGTTGCAACTAGCAGTTGCTAGCAGATATTGTTTTGAAAACGTTAGGTAGTATCCTTGTGTTTGAGACAGTTCAGAAAATTCAAGTTCTCAGTGATGCAGAAACATGCAGGAACGTGTCTACGACTGCATCCACAATGGCCACCTGGCTCCGTATTGGATGCCTGGACCACGGTTACTCCATTTTGATTTTTAAATGGCTTTGAATATGTCATCACCATTCATTTCAACATTAGCAAGTCATCTGATTAGAAGTCATCCAGGGCCTGGCGTGATGCTAGGTGGCTGGAACGTGCTTTCACTTGATCATCCCGAGGAGAGAAATGCCCCATGTTCCTAATTCCTCCATGTGATTTGACAGCAGGCTTGTCCTTTATCAGGCAGGTGAAGTTTCTAAGCCTTGTTCAGTGTGAGTCAATCCCCAAACCACTGACCCGATGGAAATGAAACCCCATTCTTCCCTAAGTCCCCCAGCTGGTACTCCTCTCTCCCTCCTTAGAGCTCCTGTAGCTTTTGCTAATTTTGCTGCTTATTTAGCATCGGACAGAGACACTAATCTCCTCAGTAAGACTGTATGCCTCTGTGGGCCCAGAACATGCCCACAGATTTCTTGAAATTTCCTAGAGGAACTTGCTTCATCCATTTAGTCTAATTCTGATCATCTGGGTGACTTTCCAGCAAAACATGTAATCCCTGGATGGTCAGCTGTCCACGTGCTCCATGCCACTTTTACTCACATTTCATTGAGCAGAGCAGGTCACATGGTCCTCAGGGTAGGATATAGAATCCTTCCAAGTAAGTCAGGGCTCGCAGGGAGGGACACCAAATATTTTGAATAACAATAGAATCTATCACAGACCTAGAATTGTATTTTCTACAAAATTGTTTGCTGCTCAGTAAATATTTAATGGGGATGACGAGCCAACTATCTTAAGACAAACGCTTGAGCACATCCTTTTAGCATGGTTGTTAAATGCAGATGTAAACCAGCCAACCAAATGTTGGGGTAATAAGTCCTCTGGTCGGCAAGAAACTTAAACCAACTAAGGTCTCTAGCTAGAATGTGGTAGAACCAGACTAGATGTGGCCCTGTAGTTCACATGTGGAAATGCAGCTATGGGGAAACAGGATTTTACCGTGCACTATCGCTCTGGAAAGCAGGGCTAGGTCCAAAGAAGGGGTGTGAGTTATCGGATATAGACTTGGCTTCATGGAAGAAAATGCGCCCAGACCTAGAGTCTCTGTCACGAGGATGAGTCTGTGAAGTCCCTGCCCCGGCAGCGTGAAGGTAGGGGTGGGCTGTCTTTGGGGAGGCTGGAGAGGGGATTTCTGCAGTGGATAGAAAGTTAAATGAGAAAGTTAAACTGATTCTTCCAGCTTTAAACATATGTCACAAACCTCAAAGGAATATACATGTCAGTTATGGACCTAGCACTGACAGTCTAAAACAAGCAGGAGTAAAGTAAGACAAAATTTGTTAAAGATTCTAAAATATGTGTTGTGAGATTTCAGAAGGAGGAGACAGGACAGAGGGCTTCCTGGAAGTGTTGGGACCTCAGCTCCATCTCAAAGGATGCAAAAGACCAGGATGATACATAGGGGTTGGGAGTTAGAGAGGGTAGGTTGCAGGGCAAAGGGCTCATTAGGGAGGGGTCTTCAAGGCGGTGCGCTCCCTTCCTTACCTCCTGTCTCGCTCCAGCACACAGGGTCCCTGGGTGGTGAAAGGAACACAATGTGCCACTGCCTCCTTTCATATCTTTCCCCATTTCAGGTTTGCATCTTATTTTCCTGCAAACTTTTTTTTCCTTCCCTTTGCTGCTGGGGCTTTTGTTGGTGTAACCTCAGTTTCTCGCTGCCTTTCAAAACTTTTATTCCCCAAGTGGAAGGGAGGAAATTTAAATGTCACGTTAGGTCTTTAGCCAGACCTGTTGTCTCTCCAAATCAGTCAGGGGCTCGGGGCAGCTGGGGAGAGTGGGAGGCTTGGCCGAGAGAGGGAGAGAGTCGATAGCGAGAAGGAAAACAGCCAGTGCAACGAATGAAGGTCCCCGAGGTGATTTGCAAATCTGCTGAAATCCTGAACAAGCTTTGATTTAACCCAAGCTTGAAATGGCTTTTATTTACTGTCTATTGTGGAATAAATGACATCTCATAAACAGGCTTTATCCATTACCCCAGAATGGAGAGCATGGTGTTAGGGACATTTTATCCTCTTGATATCAAAGGAGATATGCCGGGGTGTGTTATTACAAATAGAAAAATCAATGCTGAGACACACACATCTGAAATTTCATTTTCGTTGAACCACATTTTCAAAGGGGAAAAAAAAAGGTAATTGCTAATAAAAATGACTACAGAACTGAAGGATTTACCAAGCTTGAGCAAAGGACCGGCTGGGACCAAGCCCAGACAGTGAATACATCGGGCTCTGTTCGGGGGCCATTTCCCGCTCACCTTCCCGACAACCTGGCCCCACCCAGGGATGACTCAGAGCAGAGCCACCATCCCTTCATCCCCAGGCAGTCACACCAGTGTCCTAAAGCTGCTCATGCCCCCACAGCTGCTCTCTCACTGTCCCCAATCTTCCCACCCCAACCACACACCACACTTGGCCTCAGACCATGTGAAAAACACCAGAAATATCGAGACCCCCGCCGTTTCCTCTTTACCTCCATAATGGTAGGGTCTTGGATGCTTCCAGGTCTGGTGGGAAAGCAGAAAGACCCTCAGGGAGTGAGGAAGGAAAGTCGACCAGACTCTCTCTGGGAAAGATTCTCACTGAGATCCCAGGCATTTCCACCAACCCATCCTTCAGAGAAAGTTGGTGAGAGGTAAGCACTTTCAGCTTTTTGTACAATTTTCTTAAAATCACCTTCCTGGGTTCTTATCTTTGTATCACATTGTGTAACCCCGTATCGGGGTGACTCTCTAGTTTGGAGTCTTATTTCCCTTTGAGGCTATAAGCACAGAGAAGTGCGGGACCAGGCCTGATGCTATGTTCTCCTTGCCAAGCACAGCACTGGCACATAATAGCTGCTCAATAAATACACTTGAACTCAGGAGGAGGAGAACGTGCAGGCCTGGAGGGGGGATGAGTATACTGGCCTGGACACTGTGTCTGGGCTAGAACAGACCTCAGCGTCCTGAGCAGAAGTGCTTTGGTTCTGGTTGGCAACACCTGCCTTGAGGCAAAAACTTGATGGAGTTTGCTGGTTCTATACAGTCATACTGGGCTCAGGAAAGCCTAACTCCATTGGTTGAGGGAAATGGGCCAATAGACTTGTTCGGTTTTAAGGCCTCACAGGACATCCTGGCCTGCCTCCTCAAGAAACAATGGTGTTGGTCCGAGAGTGACCAAGAACAAAAAGCCAGACATAAGCCCAGGCCCCGTCCTGGACCAGAGCACACACTCAGCATTTCAGGGCTGCCTAGAGTCAGGGATCGCGTCCTCTAACTCCACCTCCTGAGAGATGGCAACATCAAGGCCCAGAAAGGGGAGTTAATTTTTCTGAGTCACATAGGAAATTGTGGCCTGGTGGGGGCCAATGTTTTTAACCTTCAACTCCCTTTGCTCTGCCTGATAAGAATCAAGGGAGAAAAAATAATGAGGAAGGACCACGTATAGCAACATCATCACAAAGACCATCGTGATGTCGAGATGATTGCTTTTTTAAATAATTCAGTGATGAATGATTAAGAAAGCATCCCCGCTGTGCAAATGGTAAGAAATTTGGCTGTTTTTAAGCAGGCGCGCCTCTTGTTTTCTCTACAGCTTTACTTGGGTGAAGGCCACTAATGGGAATCGGAAAGGCTGATTCTGGAAGCAGATCGGGAAGACAATTCCCTATGAGATGTGTCCCCGCTCCCACAGAGACACGGGCTGCCTGCTTCTTCCCCGCACCTCGTAAAGATTTGAGAGAATAGCCTCCACCAGCCAATACAGCCACAATTCCACCTGAAATAGGCAGCAGTATTTAAATAAGGTTTCAATAGGAAGGAAAAGTCTCCTTGGACTTGGTCTGTGATGTAGTTATCAGGAGGAGAAATTTGCAGAACCCATTACCTGCCACTCCTTCCCCCAGGAAATCCCTTGTTTGTGAAGCGTGAATCTCTCTGGCTTTTGCTAGCTTTTTTTCTCCAGATTGTCTGGGTAAACATCTGCCTTGCGCCGTGTGTTTATAGGAAGAGGCATTTGTGGCTTTGATTGTTTCGAGGTTTCTGCAGAACACGCATGCTCTTCCTCCCTTCCCCTCCCTTCCCTCTCCCCACTGCCCATTCATGTCTATTTTGGTTTCCTTTGGCATTACAGTCCATCCTTCTGTCCAGAGCAGGGAAGAGATTCGCCACCACCCAGCTGCTCCCCTGGGGGATAAAGAGTTTTCCACAGCAGGGGCAGTATGTCTTAATTGTCTTGTTATTATTTATTCCACAAAAATTTTCAAGCATCTCCTGTATGTAGAGTATTGAGGTGGATATTGTGAACTGTACCAAGAGTCCCAAGCCCTGTCTCAAGGAGCTTATGGTCTTGTTGAAGGGACACAGCTTGTACACATTAAGAACAAGGTCTTTAACCTATGAAAGGACTGCAGAACTTTGGAGGGATAGGGAATCCATCACTGGCCTTCTTACTGTCAGCCAATTTGAGCCTCTCATCTTGAGTCCTCAGGTAGTTCAAACCCAACCCTGGACCAGGTCTTTCAATTGTCTACTTCTGGACAAGAATGTGGTGAAGAGTTTCTTTTGTTCTCACGTGTCTCCTTGCACGACCGACTCAGGTGAGTATTATCATAGTAAAAACTTTATCGACTGGAATCCAACAAGATTCCTGGTAAACAGAATATTTTTTTATCACTCAAATTTAGGCCAGACACAAATCACAAGAAAATAATGTTATCAAACACCCAGTAAAAAGAAAAGAAACACAAAAACAAAGCTTGCTCAGATGTAGTCCGGGTTCCCCACCTGCTTCACCTCCAATGACAGCTTGAGCAGTGAGCAATTCTGTCTTCTGAGGAATGACCAGAAGGATGCATTGTCAGTCAAGAAAAGTGTGTGATGCCAAGCAGTGAAGGTTTCCTGCCAGAGGAAGTGGACCCAGATATTTAACAAATGTTTCTCACATCTGAAAGGATTTTCTGCCTTATCTTCGACTTCTGAAAAACCCAATCCCCAATTTCATTTACCCATCTTGAATATTCTAGTGTGAAGAAGGTTATGATTTAGATGATCTGCATGGGTGACAGCTGAGCCTGTCTTGAAGTCATTGCTTGATGGGAGACCCAGGTGCCCATCCAGTGTCTGACATCACCTAGCTGGTGACCTTGGATCAGCCACTCAGCCCCTCTGGCCTCTATTGTAACTGATTTCTTAATGACATGTCCATGACTAAGGGTCAAAGGCTCCATGAAGTAATTTGGTCATGCTAGATTCCAGAAACTTTTAAAGTCTGGTGTGTTTTTTCAGTACTAGAAGGAAATATCTACACTCCCATGTTCATTGCAGCATTATTCACAATAATCAAGATATGGAAAGAACCCAAGGGTCTGTCAATAGATTAAGGGATAAAGAAGTTGTGTACACACACACATACACACACACACACACACACACACTGGAATATTTTTCAGCCTTTAGAAAAGGAGATCCTACCATTTGTGACAACATGAATGTCATAGAAGACATTATGCTAAGTGAAATAAACCACACACTGAAAGAAAAGTACTGCATGATCTCACTTTTATGCAGAAGTTAGAAAGTGGAATACACAGAAGCAGAGAGTAGAAGGGTGGTTGCCAGGGGCAGAGAGATGGGGGAAATGGGAGATGTTGGTCAGAGGGTACAAAGTTGCAGTTGCATAGGATGAGCAAGTCTCCAGATCTAATGTACAGCAAGGTGACTGTGGTTAATAATACTGTATTTTATACTGAGAATTTGCTAAGAGAATAGACATCAGGGACTCTTACTCCCAAAAAATAAAATAAAAATAGTAATTACGTGAGGAGGTGGATATGTTAATTAGCTTGAGGGTGTTTTATATATATATATATATATATATATATATATATATATATATATATATCAAAACATCATGTTGTACTCCTTAAATACATACAATTGTTATTTATAAATAAATAAATAAAATGTAAAAATCTGCTGATTTCTGCCCTGGATGTATATGCCCTTCAAGAATCTCCTGTGTACCCACGGGGGCCAAGTGCCAGCTCAGTGTCTGACCGTGCTGTTGTCATTTGAGGATACACTAATACATTGTTGCAGAAATATAACCAGGGCTCCTGGGAGTAGAGAGAGGTGCCCAGCAATGAAAAGACAGCTCTGGCTTGACCTGTAATGCCTTCTTCATTTTATTTAATAAGCAATGTTTAAGACAATATATTAACAGCAATCAATGCAGGGTGGTTGTGCCCAGGTGTTTGTTAGATCATTATTGATACTTTCTGAATTTTTAATAATTTCTCAAGATAAAAATTATAATGTAATTGAAGGGCAATATAAATTTAATAAGAGCCATTGCCTGATCAGGCAACTGGCTCTGACCAGGGCAGAGAGCTATGCGGTCAGACAGGGGACATGGGGTATTTCTATTGCTTAACCTGGATGGTGGCTGCACAGGGGTTCATTTCCTGTCCTCTAAATTGCACTATACATTACATATGCTTTGTGTGTACATGAACTATTTCATTATAAAAATTATTTTTCAATGACCATACAGATGCTTGACATTTAGTTTTGAATGTAAAAATTTGAAGTTTGAAGTTATCTCTCCCTGAGCAACAAAAGGGCCGATATGATACTATGCTGTCCAACAGAAATATAGTGGAAACCACATGTGTGATTTTAAATTTTCTAGTAGCCACATTTTAAAAAGTAAAACAAAACAGGTGTAATTTATTTTAATACTATATTTTATTTAACTCAGTATATCCAACTTATTGTTATTTCAACATGTCATCAACATTAAAAATCTCAATAAGATATTTTATATTATTTTTTTGTCGGAGGAGGGCACCAAATTTTGGAACTCAGTGTGTATTTTACACTTACTTCTCCGTTGCCACAGGCCAGGAAACCAGGAAGTCAAACCCCTGGACTTCGGGGCTCCTGGGCTCTCTCTCTGCACCAGGCATGCAAGATGGCCCCAGAAAAAACCTCACATACCCCCATCCGGCCTCTCCTTTCTGTTCTGAGATGGGGACCCTCCCTTGCAGGAGGCAGCCACCCACCCCACCACCAGGGGGCCAGGGAAGGAGGACGGGAGGCTTCCGTTTTCCTCCAGGCAGCGGGTGGTTCTGCACCGAGGAAGGCTCACAGGTCAGTTTGCTTTCAAAGAGGCGAGGGCGTAGATGGTCTGGGAGAAAATGACAAGCAATAAGAAGCAGGGTTTGCAGTGAGTGCTGGCTCTTGGTTCTCGGGCCACCTTACAAAACAAGTGCCGCGGGCAGGTGATGGATGCCCCCGGGCGGCCCCAGCCCACACCACCCATGACCACCCGGCCGCCTGGGACTCAAACCCACATGGGAAGGGGCTTGCTCCCTCATCACGTGGAGGAATCCACATCCCTGGCTGTGACATCAAGTCCTCACAAGGCTGGGGTATTCTGGGCATGGGCACAAAAATATCCCCAATTGGATATGAAATATGGCATCATTCTGGCAGAGGTTTGGGACCCCCAAGTGGTCACTTCTCTGGGCTCAAGGAACAGGACCTGAGCACTGCTCCTCTCTGCTTCGGAGCCCTGCCCCCACCGCAGCTGTTCGCAAAGGGTGATGTTTAAGGGGACTCGTGACTTAAACCAAAAGACGTGGTGAAACTTAGTAACAAAGATGTTTCCTGGGGTTTCTGAGGACAAACACCTTTCTGTCTATCATCTATCTATCATTTATCTATCTATCTATCTATCATCTCTCTATGTATCATCTATCTACCTATCTATGAAATAGGAAATGTAGGAGATATAGGTAGATGGATAATAGGACATGTATATAGCTATATAGCTATAGCTATAGGTCTCCTATGTGTCCCATTATCTACAAAATATATATGCAATATACAGTAATAGGAGATGTACACCTTACTAGAAAGAAGGGTCAGGTTGCAGTTGCAACAAGCAAAGTTCCCCAGTCCACTCAAGCATTAAGCTCTGCTCTGAGGCTGGTGGAAAAGATGCAATTTACCTTTGGGTGGTGATGCTGGGATTCCCATTTAAAAGTCTAAGCTGGCTGATTATTTATTGATGTCGCTCTCTCCATAGCTGTCTGACTCTTACTGGTTGGAAGAAGCTCCTGTGTGCCTAAAGGATTTTTTGAATTAAGTTCTTCTCAGTCATTTTCCCCTCAGGTGTTAACCAATGAGACTATACTTTGACAGGCGTCGTCTTCTCCCCCCCACCCCCCACAGTCACCCTTACTTTATGTTGTGAAATAAAATTAAGTACTGAGAACGGCTATCAAACAACGGGGCTTGACATGGTTATTTGGCATTTTTTATTTACAGAAAGAGTGAGAATAAAGCATTGGAATCACTCATATATTACAGTGAATATGCTTCCAAGTCCTATCAGGACACAAATACAGGCAATTTAATGAATAAACAGGGTTCATTCTGGCTGGTTCTGTCCTCTGCTCTTGCTGCTAGTCCAGAAGTGTCCTTGAAGCTGCACATTTTCCTCAATTCTTTGAAGTCAGAATGGTTTGGCCTCCCTACCTCAGTTGGCTCTTCTGTAAAATGGACGGATGGTACATCACTCATGCCAGGGCAGGGGACTGAGGTCCCACCCAATTGTAATACTCATGACTCCGTGAGCTGGAACCTTTTTTTCAAAGATTGTCCCTCAAGTGACGTCAGCCAAAGCAGCCCTTATTTTGGCAAGAACCTCGCTGTCCCCACCCCCCCACCCCGCCCCCCACCAGCCTTCACCTTTGTTCTCCTTGCCGGCCGCCATCCTCCACCCCATCCTGCCTAGGGGTAAACAGCAACCACTTCATTCTGGAATGATAGATGGAGAAACAGAGAGCCCTTAGTAAGTCGAGCAGAACAGGCAGCCAGTGAGGCGCCCTTGGCTGTTCAGGTGGGTCCTTCTGGACCAACAGGACACATGCTAGGGCCAATCTCTCCTGCAGTGAGGAAGACTGACCCTAAATCACCCCTCTCTCTGGCAGGCAAAGACTTGAGCCTAAATTCCTCCCACGCGAGCAAAGACTAGTCCCCTGGGGCAGGATTTCTGTGTGGAAAGGTCCCCCTTCCTGGCCCCCTGGGAGATTCCTAAAAGTCATTGACCAGGAGATACGCCTTTTTGTTCATTTGTGCTGGGCAACTCTGCTGCCCCTCAGGGGACTTTCAGTCCAGTGGGGGAGACCGATGTCCACAATCTTGCCTGCATCACCGGGGCACAAGCCACGACAAGAGCCTTGAGGGGGGAGGACTTTGTGGACGGGGTGTAACGGCCACCCGGAAAGGGAGGAGAAAACATTCAACCTCCCTCCTGCTCCCCTCCCTCCCGTGCTGCCAGCCAGTGGCCCTGGGTGGGGCTTCTCCTGAGGGCAGGTGTTGGTGAAGCTGGGACAGACATGGTGAAGGAGGAGGAGAACTAGGCCCTTCAGGAGAGGCATTTTGAAATCCAGTGTCTCCCCCAGACAGTCTTTTGGTGGACTTTGCAGTTAAAAAAACAAAACAAAACAAAACAAAACAAAACAAAACAAAGCTGGTCAAATCTCAGCATCTCAAGAAAAGTCCTTAACCTCTCTGTGCTTAGTTTTTCTCATCTGAAAAAGGAAGACACACAATTGGTCATCTGTTGTCCCACTGTCTCTGATGGCCAAAGCAGAGCTCAGGGACCCAGCTGGCTGTTACTGGGGCCTGAAAGTGCCTGGGAAATAGAGGTTCCCTGGTTTCAGAGCCCTAGGACTATAAGCTGCGAGGCCTGGGCCCAAAGGTCACACATTCTCAAGGGTCCATCCTCACATGCAGAGCCCTTGTCCCACCCAGAGGGGCTTCCCTGCCTCTGTGTGTGTGTGTGTGTGTGTTTGTGTAGGAGATTTTCCAAGGAAACCAAGGCCAGAGCTTCTGACAGAAGGGCCAGGATCAATTCCAATCTCCAATCGGGGAAGGTGGTATGGGCATTTTTGTAGGCAGGGAAGGTAAAATGTAATACTCCTTATTTGTAGAGCCCTTGTATTTACTCTTTCATGCAAGCATCTTTCCACAAAATTCTTACTCCAGGAAGTCCTCCATGATTTGCTCTTGCTGAAGCAATTTTTCTCTCCTCTGAATGCTCCCTGACTGCTGTGGATCCTGCTTTTATGGCACTTAACATGATACCTCTGATGTTATGGCAATTTTGTGCTCTGGTTCAACTAGACTTGCAGATGGAGTTACATGATTTATTTTATATTCCCACACAAGCCCTAGAATTGGGGTAGAACATCCTAAGAGAGCCAAAAAGGTGCTTGCTGAATGAATGAATGATGATGTGGGTCTGAGTGAATGCATGATACAAATGCAAGAAGCTTTTCCCAGGGTCCCTTACCTCACTCTACTTAGTCCAGAACTCTTTCTCCTACATACATTTTTAACTCCAACCTCTCTCCCATCCCCTCTCCACTTCCCTATTTTAACAGGTCTCCACTCTTTACGTGTTATTTGGCTGCTTCTGTGGTGTGAGCAATCATGATATTGCCCTTGGGATAGCTTAGAGGAACCCCAGCCACCTTGCCTCAGTGACATTATTAACAGTGACAAGTTCCAGGGCCCATCTTGTGTGCTGGGTATGGCTGTTTGGTACCAAAATGGAAGGTTAATAGGTAGACAGCTCCCCAGTCTGACCTTGTTACTGACCTCCACCACCTTGCGAATCTCTTTAAGCCCCATGAGGTGAACACCTCTGCTCAATGGCTGAGAGAGATGTGACTACACTTAGAAAAATACAACCAGTAGCTGAATTGGTGGCTCCATCAGAATATTAAACAACGGTTGTAAAAATATGTGTTACCAAAAGCAGCCTTCTGGATCTTTCGACAAACTAGGAAATGTATTTGGTGCTCTCGGAGGGTGTTAGGTGGGCGGAGGAAGTCTCCTGCCCTCCAGTGAGGTTGTGGGACACAGAGGTCCACTGTGCCCTGGGGTTCCGGCGAGGGAGAAGCTGTACCAGGGAAAAGCAGAAACTGCTCTAGGCTGACATTCCTTGTGTTCCCAGCCAAGGTGACATCTGTGGACCATTAGAGGCACCAAGTGGAGCCAGAGGTTCATTCCCCAGAAGCTCACACGTTCTGCTTTGTCCATTCACCACTGCTCCACAACCCGTGCTAATAAATCACATAAACAGAAGTCACTGATCACAGTGGAGATGGGTTGAGAGTGAGGATGGTTTCATGAAACGACATTTTGAGAATATCTCTCTGCCAGCAAATTACCACTGCCTGTGTGGGAGGGGGGTGGGATCGTGGAGGTACAGAACTAGACACTAGTCTCTGCCTGCAAGAGGCTCACATTTAGGGGAAAAGCAACCAAACATGAGACATGTTCTCCTGAAGCTGGGTCAGAAACATCGGAACTATATAGGAAAGACAGGACCTAAATACTCCAGTCATTATCTTAAGAATGAAAGTGTGTGTGTTTGCATGAACTTAGCACCATGGGGCTCGTGGCACCACGGTGTTCATAGGAAAGGCCCTGGACTCGACAACCAGACCCACTTAGTGTCAAATACCAGCCTTACCACTTACGACTAGGAGTCAGATTGCTTACTCTCTTGAAGTTTCTGTTCTCTCCTCTGTTAAATGAGGCTGAGGATGTCTTCTTCACAAGATTCAGTACAGAAGCTGAACATCAAATCTCTAGTAAAGTAAGTGACTTTATTTTTAAAGAACTTTTATTGAGATACAGTTAACAGACAATAAACTGCATATATTTAGAGGGTACAATTTGGTATTATTTTTTCTTGGTAAAGTAAGTGACTTTTAGATGGTACTCAATCAATCTGTTTATCTCCTTCTTCATTTGCTGGACCAGAACTAGTTACTGAGTACAAACTGTACAGCTAATCAGCTTACCTATGAACAGATAGTAAGAAGTCAAGGCTGCTCCACTCACGCATGGGGTCTATAACAGCACAGAGGCAGAGGGGAGCTGAAGAATGAGGACCACTGGAAGACTGAGGCCATCTTATTCATCTTTCTATTCCTAGCATTAGAGCTGGTCTTGGCAGGGTTTTTTGGGTGGATGGGTGGATGGATGGATAGATGGAGGGATGGAGGGATGGGTAGAGGTATGGATGAATGAATGGATGGATGAGAAAATAGGTTAAAAGGTGGGTGGATGGACAGATTAACAAATAGGCAGATTTCCACTATTGGGACACTCTTGCGTCCCTATTTTACAATTAGAGAAGCTAAAAGAGGGTAAACATGCTTGCAAAGGGCTGATGTCTTTATTCTCCCAGGAGTCTCTGTCTTTTTGCAGATCAATCTGTGTTGCCCAGAAGTCCCATTTTTTTCCCTCCAATCTATCCTAAATCCTTCCAGATCCAACTCAAGTTTCATTTCCTCCGCAGTCTTCTCTCACCAGATGGGTTCACACTTCTCTTTCCCTTTCCTGAACTTGTCAATACTGAGTGTTTCCCATTTCTTTGAACTTTTGGTTGCTAATTGTCTTATGTCTGCATCTTATCTCCTCAACCTGATAGCAGAGAATGGGTTCTATGCTTCCCTCACAGGACCCAGCATGAGGCTGGGCACACCTGCCTATAGTGCAAAGGCTGTCAAAAAATGTTAGGTGGTGCTCAGTCAGCTAATGTCATAACAATAATAAAAGTTGACATTTACTGAGGGTGTCAGGAACTTCACTGCACATAATCTAATTTAAGCCTCACAATAATCTTGTAAGACAGGCATTATTATCTCCATTTTACAGATAAGGAAACTGAGGCTGAGAGAAATTGTGGTGCTTTTGAAACATGAACCCAAAATTCCTTGATGTTCCTCTTATTGGCAGATGGGACTCTATGCTTGCCTCCCCTTAAATCTAGGTGGGTGTCTGACTGCATCCACCAATAGAATGTGGCAGAAGTGATGCTTGTGACTTCTGAGTCTGGGTCATTAAAGGCCAAGCAGCTTCCATTTTTTTCACTGGAACCAGTGCAGTTGGAGAACTGAGCCCCTGTGTAAGAAGTTCCTCTCTTCTGAGGCTGCCATGCCTTATGAGAAAGCCCAAGCCACACAGAGAGGCCACAGCTAAGTGCTCTAGTCACCAATGCTAGTCTTTGAGTCATCTCGGCCCAGGTGCCGCACGTGTGAGAGAAAGAGACTTTAGGATGAGTCCAGCCTCAGCCTTGAAGATATCTTCAGCTTTCGAGTTTTCCCAGGGAGGCCCCAGCCATTGTGGAGTAGAGACAAGACAGCCCTACCCACCATGTCTGAACTCCTGAGCCACAGAATTCATGTGCTTAATACAAGAGTTGTTCAAGTTGCTCAGTTTGGGGATAATTTGTTTTGTATCAATAATAACTAGGATAGAAGTTAATTTAACTTACTCAAGGTCATCCAGCTAGTAAATGGCAAAAGTGGGATTCAAACCCAGGTGATCTGTGTGCAGAGCTCATGTTCTGGAATTACATGACATGCCTCCCAATACAGGCTTGGGATAAACTGGTACCCAGCACGCTGGCACGGCTGAACTCAGATTCCAGAAAGCAGAGTCTGGGCCCTGAAGAAATAAGGCATGGATGGGACACAGTTGGATCTCTGGAGACAGAGAAGGTGGCGTGTACGGGGCGGGGCAGGAGGATCGGCCTCAAGTGCAGGATTTTGCAAGATCCCAGGCAGCACAAAGGACAACAGGAGGGCACTTGATGGGAAAAGAAGATAAAAGCACCCAGGTGGTGTGTGCGTGAGGTAGGAACAGGGAGAGGAGAGTGCGGGCGGGGGCTGGGGGCTCAGGATGTTTGGATGTGATGGAGGAGAGAAGCCTGGGTCAGACAGCCTCATTCCCAAATGCTGAGGGCAAAGGACATCTATGTGGGGGGACGAAGGACAACACCCTGTGTCATCTGGACCACCGACTCTGCTCCTTTGGGCGGTGGGCTCCGATTTCTCAGGTGGCAGGCACAGGTCCAGGTAGAGCCCCCACTGCATTGCCACATTGACAACTCCCCTCCTCTGCCAGCATCCCTCCATCTCAGGACTGCCTTCCCCCATGTATCCTTTCGCTCATTCAACAAATGGTCAGGAAGGGCTTCCTACAGGGTAGGCCCTGTTTTGAATGCTGGGGACATATACAAAATGAAAAAGACAAACTTCTTCCCTTCAGTTACCAGGCAATAAGGTACAGGCTATGATAAAGGTGTCTGGGGGACAGAAAGGCAGGAGTCCCCACCCCTGTGGAGCTGACAACCTGACACCTTAGCTAGTGGCATTTCCATTTTCCAAGTACTTTCAATTTGATGATGAGGTGTAGCCCCTTCTCTGGGCTGTTGGAAGGATGCCTCAGTGAGCACCCAATCCCAATGCTTTTATTTCACGTGCAAGGAAAGTGAGGCTGTGGAAAAGGAAGTCATGAGCCTGGATCACACAGCTCACAACAGACTGCTTGCTCTGTCCAGGCAGCTGGACGGATCTTCCAGAGTAATCTTGCTGGAGATTCATGGCAAGAGTGAGAGTTAATATGAATGCTCAGTGGAGTCCAGATTAAAATCCAAAATGGGAGTGAAGTCGCTGTTCCCTAATTGCAGGCAGCCTTGGGAAGTTCCGTAAGGGGATCCCTCAGACATGTCCTAATGCTTCTTTATACTGTATCCACCCACGTGATTGCTAGCTCACTCCTTGCTTATTGGACCAGTCAGATGAAGGGATTCCTCATAATTCGTGAATGGTAATTCAGGATTTCTGCAAAGTCCTCTTCAGTCGAAAACTCTAAAGACAGGAGCTCCACTCCCTGTGTAGGGGTGGAATATCAGAGAGGGTTATTTGTACAGCTGTGAACACCATGACCCTGGGATCATAACCTACAGCCCTTGTTTTTCACCATCAACTATAGTACCAATACTTTAATTTTTTTTTTATAAATTTATTTATTTATTGGCTGTGTTGGGTCTTTTTTGCTGTGTGGGCTTTCTTTTTTTAGTTGCGGTGAGTGGGGCTTCTCTTGTTGTGGAGCACGGGCTCTAGGCGCGTGGGCTTCAGTAGCTGCAGCACATGGGCTCAATAGTTGTGGCTCACGGGCTCTAAAGCTCAGGCTCAATAGTTGTGGCGCATGGGCTTAGTTGCTCTGCGGCATGTGGGATCTTCCTGGAGCAGGGCTCAAACCTGTGTCCCCTGCATTGTCAGGTGAATTCTCAACCACTGCGCCACCTAGGAAGCCCCTTTAATATTTTTAAGGACTTTTATTGAGATATAATTGACATACAATAAACTACATATATTTGAAGTATATAATTTGATACTTTTTTCTTATTAGTAATGAATACTTTAATATTTAATACAAATAATAGTACAAAGACTCCACATTTGCATATCACTTTATAATTTTTAAAGCTCTTCCAAAGACATTACATCCTTTGAACCTGATGGAATGCTTCCGATGGAAGGTGGAACAAGAGCTATTTCCTGGGTTTACAGCTGGTGACTATACATGGACAGGTTAAGTGACTGACACAAGGTCCAAACACCAGACATGGCAGAGACACGATTGGGATCTGGGTTAAGGTAGGAGCCTCGAGTTTCTGCTGCCCTTGGAACCCTTCTGAACAAAAGAGCTGCGGGTGATCCTTCCCCCAGCCGCCCAGCTTCATGCCTCCGCATCAGCTATGCAGGCAGCAGGTCAGCTGATTGTTCATCTGTAGGGCTGAGCTTATCGGGAACGTACCTGGTGAAACACCAAAGGCTGAGGACAAACATGGGAATCAGGGGGAACTTTAGGGAACTCTGAGTGGGCAATCCTGTGCCTTCATGTATCCTGAATGTCAAAGAATATTAACAAGAGGCAGCATGGGATGGTGATGAGGAGATGGGCTCTGAGCCAGACTGCCTCATCTGAGTCCTGCTCTGAGACCTTGGACAAGTCACCTCATCCATTGGAGAGGTCATAATAGCATAATACCATACTGTAGATGGTATTATAAGGATTAATGAGTTAATTGTTGCCAAATTCTTAGGGCGGTGCCTGGTACATGCTAAGTGGCTTATAAATGTTTGTTAAGTAATGGACAGACCCCCTAAGGGCCAGACACTGTGCTGGCACCATGGTTAAATGGACTGGACACACCACGCCCTCGGGGAGCCCACTGCCTCACCTATCTGAGCAGCATGGCCACGCCCTCCATTGGGCTGTCATGTCAAATTTTTACTATTACAATTAATTTATCACCAGGGTGTTTAACAACTGGTGATGTGAATGACAGCTACATAACTTTAGTCAAGGTTTAGATATGGTGGAGGTTGGGCGCGAGGAAGGGCAGGAGGGGGTTCCTGCCTGTGGGTGTTCAGAAAGGAACCCCAGACCCACCATGGCCACCTCTGCCTTCTCCACTGTGGCCGCCACCAGGCACTGTGTCTACTGAGCACTTGAAAGGTGACTCGTCCCAACATCCACACTGAAATGCGCTGGAAAACTTAAAACCAGAACAAAAGCATGTAAAATTTCACATGGATAACTTTTTACATTCAATCCATGTTAAAATGATAGCATTTTAAACATACTGGATTAAATATGCTATTAAAATTAAGTTCCCTTGTTTCTTTTTTTTTTTTTTTTTTTTTTATTATTTTATTTTATTTTTTTGGGGGGTACACCAGGTTCAATCAACTGTTTTTATACACATATCCCCATATTCCCTCCCTTCCTTGACGCCCCCACCTCGATTCCCCCCCACCCTCCCTGCCCCAGTCCTCTAAGGCATCTTCCATCCTCGAGTTGGACTCCCTTTGTTATACAACAACTTCCCACTGACTATTTTACAGTTGGTAGTATATATATGTCTGTACTACTCTCCCGCTTCTTCTCAGTTTCCCCTTCACCCCCCGCCCCCTCCCATACCTCGAGTTCTCCAGACCATTCCCTGTATCTGCTTCCCTGTTCTTGTCACTGAGTTCATCAGTACCATTTTTAGATTCCGTATATGTGAGTTAGCATGCAATATTTGTCTTTCTCTTTCTGACTTACTTCACTCTGTATGACAGATTGTAGTTCTATCCACCTCATTACATATAGCTCCATCTCATCCCTTTTTATAGCTGAGTAATATTCCATTGTATATATATGCCACATCTTCTGTATCCATTCATTTGTTGATGGGCATTTCGGTTGCTTCCATGTCCTGGCTATTGTAAAGAGTGCTGCAATAAACATGATGGTACAAGTTTCTTTTGGGATTATGGTTTTCTTTGGGTATATGCCCAGTAGTGGGATTACTGGATCATATGGTAGTTCTATTTGTAGTTTTTTAAGGAACCTCCAAATTGTTTTCCATAGTGGCTGTACCAACTTACAGTCCCACCAACAGTGCAGGAGAGTTCCCTTTTCTCCACACCCTCTCCAACATTTGTTGTTTCCAGACTTTGTGATGATGGCCATTCTGATTGGTGTGAGGTGATACCTCATTGAGGCTTTGACTTGCATTTCTCTGATGATGAGTGATGTTGAGCATCTTTTCATGTGTTTGTTGGCCATCTGTATGTCTTCTTTGGAGAAATGTCTATTTAGGTCTTCTGCCCATTTGTGGATTGGGTTATTTGCTTTTTTGGTATGAAGCTGCATGAGCTGCTTGTATATTTTGGAGGTTAATCCTTTGTCCGTTGTTTCATAGGCAATTATTTTTTCCCATTCTGAAGGTTGCCTTTTAGTCTTGTTTATGGTTTCCTTTGCTGTGCAAAAGCTTTTAAGTTTCATGAGGTCCCATTCGTTTATTCTTGATTTTATTTCCATGATTCTAGGAGGTGGGTCAAAAAGGATGTTGCTTTGATGTATGTCAAAGAGTGTTCTGCCTATGTTTTCCTCTAGGAGTTTGATAGTGTCTGGCCTTATATGTAGGTCTTTAATCCATTTGGAGTTTATTTTTGTGTATGGTGTTAGGAAGTGTTCTAATTTCATTCTTTTACATGTTGCTGTCCAATTTTCCCAGCACCACTTATTGAAGAGGCTGTCTTTTTTCCATTGTATACTCGTGCCTCCTTTGTCAAAGATAAGGTGCCCATATGTGTTTGGGCTTACTTCTGAGTTCTCTATTCTGTTCCATTGATCTTCCTTTCTATTTTTGTGCCAGTACCATACTGTCTTGATCACTATGGCCTTGTAGTATAGTTTGAAGTCAGGAAGCCTGATTCCACCAACTCCATTTTTCCTTCTCAAGATTGCTTTGGCTATTCGGGGTCTTTTGCGTTTCCATACAAATCGTAAGATTTCTTGCTCTAGTTCTGTGAAAAATGCCATTGGCAATCTGATCGGGATTGCATTAAATCTGTAAATTGCTTTGGGTAGTACAGTCATTTTCACGATGTTGATTCTTCCAATCCAGGAACATGGTATATCCCTCCATCTGTTTATGTCATCTTTGATTTCTTTCATCAATGTCTTAAAGTTTTCTGCATACAGATCTTTTGCCTCCTTAGGCAGGTTTATTCCTAGGTATTTTATTCTTTTGGTTGCAATGGTGAATGGGAGAGTTTCCTTCATTTCTCTTTCTGCTCTTCCGTTGTTAGTGTATAGGAATGCAAGAGATTTCTGTGCATTAATTTTGTATCCTGCTACTTTACTAAACTCATCAATGAGTGCTAGCAGTTTTCTGGTAGAGTCTTTAGGGTTTTCTATATATAGTATCATGTCATCTGCAAAGAGTGATAATTTTACTTCTTCTTTTCCAATTTGGATTCCTTTAATTTCTTTTTCTTCTCTGATTGCTGTGGCTAACACTTCCAAAACTATGTTGAATAACAGTGGTGAGAGTGGACACCCTTGTCTTGTTCCTGTTCTTAGAGGGAATTCTTCCAGTTTTTCTCCATTGAGAACAATGTTGGCTTTTGGTTTGTCATATATGGCTTTTATGATGTTGAGGTAATTTCCTTCTATGCCCATTTTCTGGAGAGCTTTGATCATAAATGGATGTTGAACTTTGTCAAAAGCTTTTTCTGCATCTATTGAAATGATCATATGGTTTTTATCCTTCAATTTGTTGATATGATGAATCACGTTGATTGATTTGCGTATATTGAAGAATCCTTGCATCCCAGGGATAAACCCCACTTGATCGTGGTGTATGATTTTTTTAATGTGCTGTTGCAGTCTGTTAGCTAGTATTTTGTTGAGGATTTTTGCATCTATATTCATCAGTGATATTGGTCTGTAGTTTTCTTTTTTTGTGACATCTTTGCCTGGTTTTGGTATCAGGGTGATGGTAGCCTCATAGAATGAGTTTGGGAGTGCTCCGCCTTCTGCAATATTTTGGAAGAGTTTGAGAAGGATAGGTGTTAACTCTTCTCGAAATGTTTGATAGAATTCGCCTGTGAATCCATCTGGTCCTGGGCTTTTGTGTGTTGGGAGATTTTTAATCACTGCCTCAATTTCTGTACTTGTGATTGGTCTGTTCATGGTTTCTATTTCTTCCTGGTTCAGTCTTGGAAGATTGTATTTTTCTAAGAATGTATCCATTTCTTCCAGGTTATCCAATTGATTGGCATATAGTTGCTTGTAGTAGTCTCTCATGATGTTTTGTATTTCTGAGGTGTCCGTTGTGACTTCTCCTTTTTCATTTCTAATTCTGTTGATTTGCATCTTCTCCCTTTTTTTCTTGATGAGTCTGGCTAATGGTTTATCAATTTTGTTAATCTTCTCAAAGAACCAGCTTTTAGTTTTATTTATTTTTCTTATGGTTTCTTTCCTTTCTTTTTCATTTATTTCTGCTCTGATCTTTACGATTTCTTTCCTTCTGCTCACTTTGGGGTTTCTTTGTTCTTCTTTCTCTAGTTGTTTGAGGTGTAAGGTTAGGTTGTTTATTCGATCATTTTCTTGTTTCTTAAGGTAGGACTGTATTGCTATAAACTTCCCTCTTAGAACTGCTTTTGCTGCGTCCCATAGGTTTTGGGTTGTTGTGTTTTCGTTGTCATTTGTTTCTAGATACTTTTTGATTTCCTCTTTGATTTCTGTAGTGATTCCTTGGTTGTTTAAGAGTGAATTGTTTAGCCTCCATGTGTTTGTATTTTTTGCAGTTTTTTTCCTGTAATTGATATCTAGTCTCATGGCGTTGTGGTCTGAGAAGATGCTTGATATGATTTCAATTTTCTTGAATTTGCTGAGGTTTGATTTGTGACCCAAGATGTGATCTATCCTGGAAAATGTTCCGTGTGCACTTGAGAAGAAAGTGTAGTCTGTTGTTTTTGGATGGAATGTCCTATAAATATCAATTAAGTCGAGATGGTCTAATGTGTCATTTAAAGCTTGTGTGTCTTTATTTATTTTCTGTTTGGATGATCTGTCCATTGATGTAAGTGGGGTGTTCAAGTCTCCCACTATTATTGTGTTACTGTCGATGTCCCCTTTTATAGCTGTTAGCATTTGCCTTATGTATTGAGGTGCTCCTATATTGGGGGCATAGATATTTACCATTGTGATATGTTCTTCTTGGATGGATCCCTTGATCATTATGTAGTGCCCTTCCTTGTCTCTTTTAATAGTCTTTACTTTCAAGTCTAATTTGTCTGATATGAGTATTGCTACTCCAGCTTTCTTTTGACTTCCATTTGCATGGAATATCTTTTTCCATCCCTTCACTTTCAGTCTATATGTATCCCTTGGTCTGAAGTGGGTTTCTTGTAGGCAGCATATAGAAGGGTCTTGTTTTTGTATCCATTCAGCCAGTCTGTGTCTTTTGGTTGGAGCATTTAATCCATTGACATTTAAAGTGATTATTGACATGTGTGTTCCAATTACCATTTTCTGAATTGTTTTGGGTTTGTATTTGTAGGTGTTTTCCTTTTCTTGTGTTTCCTACTTAGAGAAGTTCCTTTAGCACTTGTTGTAAGGCTGGTTTGGTGGTGCTGAATTCTCTTAACTTTTGCTTGTCTGGAAAGCTTTTGATTTCTCCCTCAAATCTGAATGAGATTCTTGCTGGGTAAAGTATTCTTGGCTGTAGGTTTCTCTCTTTCAGGACTTTCAGTATATCCTGCCATTCCCTTCTGGCCTGCAGAGTTTCTGTAGAAAGGTCAGCTGTTATCCTGATGGGTTTTCCCTTATATGTTGTTTGTTGCTTTTCTCTTGCTGCTTTTAATATTTTTTCTTTGTGTTGAATTGTCGTTAGTTTGATTAATATGTGTCTTGGTGTATTTCTCCTTGGGTTTATTCTGTATGGGACTCTCTGTGCTTCTTGGACTTGGTGAATTATTTCCTTTCCCATGTTGGGGAAGTTTTCCACTAGAACCTCTTCAAATATTTTCACAGACCCTTTCTTGTTTTCTTCTTCTTCTGGGATGCCTATAATTCGAATGTTGGTACGTTTAAGGTTATCACTGAGGTCTCTGAGGCTGTCTTCTAGTCTTTTTATTTTTTTATCTTTTTCCTGCTCTGTGGCGTTTATTTCTTCCATTCTATCTTCCAACTCACTTATTCGTTCTTCTGCCTCAGTCATTCTGCTGGTTAGAGCATCTAGAGTATTTTTAATTTCAGTTATTTTGTTATCCATTGCTGTTTGTTTTTCTGAGTCCTTATGAACTGTTTCTTGTACTTTCTCTAATTTGTTATCGAGATTTTGTATCATTTTTACTATCATTACTCGAAATTCTTTTTCAGGCATTTTTCCTATTTCCTCCTCATTTATTTGGTCTTGTGGGTTTTTTTCCTGCTTCTTTGCCTGCATGGTGTTTCTTTGTTTCCTCATGGTTGTCCAAGCTTTTGGGGTTGCTTGTCTTGGTGATAGAGGTGTTTATAGAAGACTGTCCAAGCCTCAGACTAATGTCCAAGTATTGGATTAGACGAATATTCAGTCGGCTATGTCAGGTTCTCCGCAGCCCTTTCCGGTGTCCGAGGCCGTCTGCTGGTGTTCAGCTGGTTCTCTGTGGGAATGACTGTGTCCTTCCGTGCATTCCCAATGCATCTGTGGAGAGGGATGCACTCCACGTCTCTCTACTTCGCCGCCATCTTTTTCTCAGTTCCCTTGTTTCTTTTTCACTTTTTTGAATGTGGCTATTAGAAAATTTTAAATTGCATGCGTAGCTGTATTTGTGGCTCATGTTACATTTCTTTGGGACGTCACTGCTCTGTAGAGCCAAGAACTAAATGGATGGCTTCCAGCAGACAAGTGAGCTGGAAAAGGAAGGTGAGACTTCTTCTAGGCGAGGGTTGATTTGGGCCTCAGGTAGATGCTCTTGCGTGTATATCCAGTGCCTGACACGAGTGCCATCCTTAGCACGAGTGGGTGCTCATTTTAGATTTGTTGAATTACTAGCAGAATGTGAGTCGGCCCCATGGTGAGTGAGAGGGCAGGAAGGCAACAAGGCCTAGGAACAGAACTGCCAAGTTTCAGAGGATGCTCTGAATTTGAAGTGCATTTCTTATACACCTTAAGAAGATAAAATCAAATCAAAGCCAGTAAAGCCCATCTCTCTCCAAGTGCAGGCAATGACCACTCATCTGGGCTTTCCATTTCTGAGTTGGCACCCTTGAATCAAGCTCTTTGCAGGCCCCCGTTGACATTAGCCTCAAGGCCTCTATTAGAGAGTCTCAAGAAAGTTGTGATCTTAATTCCCTCCTTGTCTCAGGGGCCGAATCAAGCCAGGCCCCAGCTTCCCAGGGACCACATTCCCACACCATCCATGGAAGGAAGTTTAGTAAAAGTTGGGTCTCTGCAAATGGCTCTCGGGAGGGGAGGGGAGGATTCAGGAAGGCCGGGCTGGAGGCCGCCCTCGGAAAGCCAAGACTAATTCCGCAGTCTAGTCACTCCGTCAAACATTTAGTATATCCGGGTGATTGTTCCCCGGTAGGCCGCGACGGTCTATCTGCTGGGCCTTTTGTCATGTTAACTGCAGCCGATCAATGGATTGAGGTCAGGACTTCTGATGTAGGTGCAAGCTTAGAGGGAAAAAAGTCTCAAAGATTCATTTTTTCTCGTCTGGTAACACTCCGGTCACTTATTTTTTCTCAGTTAGCCTCTGCCGCTCTAAAGTGGATATTGATCAGTGCTTTAATGCAAACCTGTCAAATTAATTTTGCAGACCTGGGATATGACTGGCCTAAAATTGCTTCTGCATCTGTTCTCTGCAGCAAGCCTATGAATTTTAATCACGACCAGAATGGGTTGGTGGCTTTTTTTGTTAGAAACTTGAATAGGAAAGGTTTAAACTGTAAATGCCAGGGAATGATGCTGTTTTGTTCTTTTCAGAAACTCGTGTGGTGGAGGTCAAAGAAATTATTATGTCGGGTGTATTCTTGGCAGATGCTATGGGAAGCTGTGCGGGCCGGCGTTCTGCAGAGCTGCGCCCAGGGAGCTCTGGGGCCTCCGTGAACACCCCAGCCCTGGAATCCCAGCTCCTGTGAGAGCTGGGCACTGGAATGCCCGCAGGACACATCACCAAGGCCAGCCTGAGCCACCTCTGGCTCCGGTTCTACTGTCATCCCAGACAAGTTTACCTCCTGTGGGGCAGGGGCAGGGCTCAGATTTCACTTTGCTTTGAAGATTTAGGTTCTGGACCTGGCTTACCTCACCCTCCCCATGTAATCTCTGGCAAAGCAAGGTGTCTCTTCTTAGACTCAGGTGATGATCTACAAAGCCTGTCTAATGTAGGAAACAATCCCATGGAACTCCTCCCCCAGGACAGGCTCCTGGGGCTGGGACCACACCTCCAGCAGCCTCCGCCCAGAGTCTGCCTGGTGCTCTGCCGCTGCTGTCACCCTGTCCCACCAGCCGCCACCCTGAGCCCTGGTGGAGGCCCCACCACACCTCAAATCGGGAAGTGGAGCCCGGGCTGTGACACCCTAGCTGCCACATCCTTTGGCGGCCACCCTGCCACTGTCCTCGCACCACTCTACTGCTCACAGCCACTTTGGCACTTTTCCCAATCAGACCATTGAGGCAGGCCGGCCCTTTTGCAGGGAAATGTGCTCACAGCACTTCTATGTCCCTGGGAGAGGGTGACCCAGCTGCCGCAAGCACTCAGGGGCTGTGTCTCCTTCCCTCTGGGGGCGGCCCCCCTCCCCATGGACAGTCTTGCCGAGTTCCGCCTGCACAGAATCAGCTGGTTACAGCCCTACCCATTCTGGCCTTCACTGTACAGCACCGTCATCTTTTTATCGAGTACTTACTAGTGCCAGGCTCTGTTCTGGGTGTTTCACATAGTACCTAATTTAATCCTCATGAAAACCACACGAGGGCGATACTGTCACCCTCTCGGTGTTATTGGGGAAGAGGCTGAGGCCTAGAGAGGTGAAGTAAGCTGGCCCAAGTTGCACAGCTCACTAGTGGCAAGCCTAGATTTGAACCCAGGCTGTCTGGCTTGAGAGCTCTATCTTTCAATCTGCTCTGAGCCCTGCATATCTGTCTGTCTCTGCCCACGTGCAATGAAGCATCTGACGTGGACTCATCTGTTGGGTCCCTGGTTGTTGCATCTTTGTTATTCTTGCCTCCCAGTAAGACTCCAAGCCCCTCAAGGGTAGAACCTCTTTGCTTCTTGAATATTTGAGTGGAAAAATGAAGGTGAAGGACCACATGATCACAGAGAACAGACCAGGAATGTGTTTGGAAACAACTTTGGTGGGAACTCTTGACGGATTCAGCTTCATATAGGAAAGGTGGGGAGGGGAATCATTTCATTTCATGTGAGCATATCCTGAGTCTCCGTCTGTGAGGGGCCCCAGCAGGGGGAGGCTGTGAGCTGGACTGCCCCCCACCTCCCCAGAGTAAAGAGCTGGAGGGGCTACAAGATGTGAAGCCCAGAGCTGGGCCCAAACTCCCAAGTCAGGGAACCGTGTGTTGAGAGACCCCTTGGGAGCCCCCCGAGAGCTCACAGGAGGGCCCAGGAGACAGCAACATCCGGATGCCTGCTACCTAGACATTGCTGGTCTAGTAAACAGAGAAGGGGCACCCAGCCAGCACCTGTTGGCCAAAGGATTCTTGTCCCTTCCGCTGTGACCCTTCCCCACCCCTCCCCCTGGAGGAGCTGGTCCCTAAAGAGTCCCTGAAGATGGAAGGGGTCTGGTTATCTCACAGCCTCCTCCTCACCATCCCTTACATACCCATTATCACTCAGGGAGTTGGGGTCCCTCTCAGACCGCCCTGGGGAGAAGCAAAGACATGGGATCCAAAATGAACTTGAAGTTACACTTTAAACTAGACAGAGTTTTAAAAATTGAAAGTGATCAGAAGGTTATGGGATCTAAGTTGTCATTGAGAGATTAAGCATAGTAAGTTGTAAGCGATAGAAAATTAAACCATTACACATTGATGTCTGAGTTGAAATTTCCACCTAATCTGGCCGCTGTAATACAACAAACAGGTAGTGCAGATACATTCCAGATGCAACCCTACAACCCAGCTGAGAACCTTGTTTTGAGTGAAGCAGAACTGGGAAGACAATGTTCCTCCAAAACATCTTTTTGGAAGATGTTCTTCCAAGACAACCCCTCATTTGGGGCTAGTAGGCTCCACCCCTACCCCTGCCCTCCTGCAGAAGGAGAAGCCTTCCCTGCCTGACGACCTACAAGACGGCCAGGAGGACAAAGTGAGCCATTGGTCATCACTGACTACTTGGTGGAGTTCCACAGAGCATGAGTTAAGGACTGTTGGGTCGATGATGACAGAAACCCTCAGAGATACCCAACCCAGGGACCCGGTCACTGTTGTGACAGTCCCTCCTTTTCTTGGCTCTGCCTGTTGACTTCATTCCCTTGACTGCACACAGTGGCAGGAACGTAGCTATGCTCAGCCTCCCCATGCACAACAGAGAGCTTCTCTGTCTCACATACAGATTTAAATCCCAAGAAAGGCCCTGACTGTCCAGGTTTGGGTCACCATTATGGGGGCTGTGATTAGCTCAGCCTGGATCCTAGCTCCATCTTAGAAGGCAGAGGATTCTCTTACCAGAGAAGCCAGGAGCAGATCTTGCTTGGGTAATTGTCACATGGAGGGAGTCAATCCCAATTTGAGTGTTTTGCAAGGATTTGTTGGTCATTTGCGGCTGTGCACGAGTTTGTGTTGAGTAACATCAAGGGACTCGATCCCTTACCTGCCAGGTTGCCATCTCCAGTCCAGCCGCACTGCCCCACAGACGGATGGACGGATGGACGTTGAGTGTCCTGCCCGTGAGAAATGCTCCGGTGAGCAGGCCCTGCCTCTTCCCCCCATACCCTCCTCTGCACCCAGCAGGAAGCCAGGATGCTCAATGGCTTTGTCTGAATGGAGGTGCCTGAGTGAATGAACGACTGTATGAATGGAAGGAAAGGAAATGAATAGCTATTAGACCCACACATACCCAGAGCTCACCTAACCACACCGCTTCCTGCCCGCCCCTTCTCTGCTAAAAGCTTTATGCCCAGCATATCAGGTTTGGGCTCCTTCATACCCAAGGGGAGAGGAGAGGGCTGGTTGCTCTGTGGTCTGCAGAAAAGGTGCAGGGCTCGGGATCATCCTGCCATGAATTCCCTCTGTGACCTTGGCCAAGCCACTTAACCTGCCTCTGCTTTAGTTTCATCAACCATCAAATGGGATTGATGTCCCCTGCCTTGTGTATCATCCCACAAGAGGGGCGCAGGGAATAGACAATGTTAGAAAGTTCTCGGCACTTAGAAAAACTTAAAAGAAAAGCACATTGTGGGAGGAAGAGGGTACAGTGACAGTGGGTTTCCATCGGGTACCAATTTGACTGCAGAGCTCAGTGCCAGGTGTGGGGTGGTATGGCGGGAAGGCACACAGGCCCTCCACAGGGAGGCGCTCACACCTGCCAAGAAAATTCCCCACAATTCCAAGGTCCTGCCACGTGCCCAGCCTTGAGAGGCAAAGATTTAAAAGTGAGAGAAACGATACTCTTGCCATGGGTAAAGACACACATCTCTAGAGCAGTTAGCTACTTAGTAAGGGCTCAGTAGTGTGTCACAGAAAATCAGTCAACTTATACTTGTTGAGCACCTACTGTGTGTCAAGCACTCTTCTAGAATTTGAGAATGAGAGGTAGACAGAGTCTTGCTTAAAGAGCTACATGCAAGTGAAGAAATGAATAAACAGCAGAGAATGAATAGGATGGTTTCAGACCCCAATAAATGCTATAAAGAAATCAGAACAGGGTAACATGATGGAGAGTAACTATTTGGGGCAGGGGGCTACCTAAGTAGAATGATGGTGGAAAGAGTCTGGGAGGTGATGACGCTGGAGCCGAGGCCTGAGTGATGAGGAGGAAGAGTGGACCATGCAGGCGAAATAGCCAGTGGAGAGCCTGGGAGGGCTGGGAAGGGAAATGCACTGTGAGTGTCGTGAAAGGGATGAACAGACACAGAGGATGCTGGAGAGGAGTCTGGGACCCGACGATGGCTGGACATGAGAAGGAGAGTGTGGACTTCATCCCAATTGGAGCGGGGCCGTGATACGATCTGAGAGAGAGAGAACGGCCAAGCAAACATGGCAAATCTTTAACCACTGGTGAAAATGAATGATGAGGGCATAAGATATCTTTGCATTCTTCCTGAAACTTTTCTAGATGTTTGAAATTATTTCAGAATAAAAAGTGAAGAAATGAAAAGATAATTCTGGCTCCTGGTGGACAATCGATTGCAGGGGGGAGGGAGGGGGGTTGAGGAAGGCTGGTGCCACGAGAACAGGAGGGACCAGCGAGGAGGCCCCAGTGGGAGTCTGGGTGACTTGGACCAGGGCAGGAGGGGAAGAGAGGCCATTTTCAGGATGTCTTCTCGGAGGCCTGTATCAGTTTTGTGTCCCTGCCATAACAAATCACCACAAACTAAGTGGTTATAAACAACATAAATGCACCAACTTACAGTTCCATAGGTTAAAAATTCAACACAGGTCTCACAAGGCTAAAATCAAGATGTTGGCGGGGCTGCATTCCTTTCCAGAGGCTCTAGGGGAGAATCCGTTCACTTGCCTTTTCCAGCTTTCAGAGGCCTCTCTCCAAGCTTTGCAAGTGGCCCCTACATTATGAAGCCAGACACGGGGTGTTGAATCCATCTCTCACTGTCCTTTCTCATTCTGACCACAGCTAGAAATGTCTTCCCTTTTAAGGACTCACATGGTGACACTGGGCGCCTCAGGATAATCCAAGATGATCTTTCCATCTCAAGATCCTTAACCTTCATCACACATGCAAAAACCTTGTGCCATATGAGGTAACATATTCCCAGGTTCCTGGGGATTCGAGTGTGGGCAGCTTTGGGTGCCATTATTCTGTCTACCATGAGGTAGAACCACGAGAATTTACTGATGGGCTAGGTGCAGATATGAGGGATAGAAATGAACCAGAGACAGCTGCTGGATTTCTCAGAGGAGTCACTGAGTGCCTGGTGGGGCCATTTCTCGAAACAGAAAGGACTGGGCCAGGTGGGGGAGAATCAACAGTCCTATTTGAGGGACTTCCCTGGTGGCACAGTGGTTAGGAATCCGCCTGCCAATGCAGGGGACAAGGGTTCAATCCCCGCTCCAGGAAGATCCCACATGCTGCAAAGCAACTCAGCCCATGCGCCACAACTATTGAGCCCATGTGCCGCAACTACTGAAGCCCATGCACCTAGAGCCCATGCTCTGCAACAAGAGAAGCCACGGCAATGAGGAGCCCGCGCACCACAACGAAGAGGAGCCCCCACTCACCGCAACTAGACAAAGTCCATGTGCAGCCACGAAGACCCAACACAGACAATAAATAAATAAATAAATATATAAACAGTTCTATTTGAGATGCGCTGAATTTGGAGTCCAACCAGAGTAACTGGAGTCGGTGCAGGCCAGAGTGATTGGGAGAGCTGCTTGCTGGTGCCCAGGGGAAGAAGATGACATAAGCCAAGACAGGGCTGAGGGTGGCACTTGTGTGTGTCACAGCACTCACCTTCTCCTGCAATAAACACATCCTGAGCCCGTAATAGTCAGCAGGCACCAGAGATACAAATACCTCCATAAATAAAAGATGCTCCAGAAGGGAGTGGAAAGCCAGTTAGAGAAATGGCTGGACAGACATGTTAGGATCTGATTTACAAGATGTTGCATGCTAGGCCGTGGATGGTGGGCGTGTGGCAGGGACAACGGGCAGCCACTGCAGTGACTCAAATAGGTGAATGACACAGAAAAAGGACATGAGCAAACTTGATAAAAACAGGCACCAAACTGGCTGGGTGCGGGCGCAGGCAGAAAAGCTGTGCGCGAGGGGTGAGCGAGGGCCGGTGTGCTGACTTCAGGCCAGCTAGGGAAACCCTGGCCAGGGTGCCCTTTCCCTGCTGCTCAGGGCAGGGCTGGCGTTTGCAGCTGAAGGGATGCGGGCCGGGCACAGCAGGATGGGGGAGGTGTTGAATGGAGGGGAGAGGTGCTTCTTCCTCTTTCTGAACTGCTGCTCTTAAATCAAACAATTCAATCCAGGTGGAAGAGGCTTGGCAGCTGGGAGGGGAGAAGAAGGAAAAGCAGACGATAAAAAAAAAAAATCAATAACTCTTCCCCATAAAATAAATTGAGATTTGTGGAATTCACTTCCACTTGACATCAAAGATGCCGATTTGGTGAATTCGTTTAAGGCCAAATTGAAAACGTATCGTTTTAATCCAGGTCCCCAAGCTGCCCCAGGCTCCGTGGCAAGGGCCCTGGGGACCAGGTTTACGGCAGCTCCGGATGCTTATTTGGGGCCAATTGATCTCCATGGCTCTAGAGAAGCTGTGTGCAGGGTAGCTGGCCAGGCCCGATGATGCCCTCTGCTGCCCCCCGCTCAGGGCCAAGGCCCCTCCGGCTAGGACACCCCCCAGGGCCACTGGCGTGGTCCTGTTTGGCTGCATGAGAAGTGATTCTAAGAGACAGATGCAAGGCTGGCTGGAACCTTGGACATTTCGTCTCATGCAGCTCTTTGGACCTCACTGGGCCTTAGTCTTGTTTCCTCCTATAGATGTATGTGGAATAAAATAGAAGACAGAGTCCAGACTCTGGCTCTGGGTCCTCCAGCCTTCCCTCAATGCTTGAGGAGGGTGTGAGAGTCGGTGTGGATGGCGGGGGCACAGAGTGGTAAACACTGAGAACCAAGGCACACACAGGACAGTCAGCGCCGTAGGAACTTCCCCAGCCTCGCCTCAAAGGGACCAGGTTGGAAACATGTCAGGTCAGGGGCCAGAACACACCTTAACCACAGCTAAGATTCAGCCCTCCCCCTACTAGGGTGTTGCTCTGGGGGCTTCCCTCTGCCCAGGGCAGGGATGCGAGGGCAGGAGAGCCTGCAGTCTGGTGGTTTAGGGGGAAGCCCTCTCTGACAGGAGAAGAAAGACAAGGCTTGGTGGGTATGGCAAGGACCACTCAGAGCAGGACACTGGGAAGAGTAAACAAGCCCTGATGGTTCCAAAGAAGAATCCTGAATAGCAGGTCCAGCTGCAGATCCCAGCTGCATGCCCTCAGGCAATTTAACCTCTCTGGGCCTCGGTTTTGTTTCCTTACTTAGAAAATTGAGAAACTGGTAATAAAAATAGTCTAATCACAGAGGACACCTAGCATCTTCTTACATGAGAAAATGTAAACCACTTGGCATGATGCTTGGCAGACTGTTGACGATCAATGTAACTTTGGGTGATGACAGGGACCAGCTGCGGGACCTTGAACAGCCATTGAACCCTCCTGCTGGTCTCAGCATCCTACTCTGTAAAGTAAAGGGGTAGAAGCAAGTGCTCTCTGCAGTCCCGTCCACGCCAGCCTGGACTTGCCTAGATTTTGCTTCTGTGGGTCCTTCTCACCTGAGGGACCTCAGAGCTGAGCAAGGGCTATTCATCAGAGGGCCTGCAGTCTCAGCAGCTCCCGGGCCCTAAACCGCCCGAATCTTGGGCAGACACGTGGGCATCTGAAAAGTCCCTGAGGGACTCAGAGAGAGGATAGGAGGGGTGGCACAGGCTGAATCGAGGTCAAATCCATGGCCACGTCCACCCAGAGCCAACTCGGGCTGCTGGGCCCAGGCTTGGGCTTCGGGGCCCACGCTGGATTTGACCTCCTCAAATTGAATGTTCACTTTAGCCTAGATTTGCAAAGCAATTTGTTAATGCTTCTGTGCAGGGGCTGTTTTCTCTAGGGTTTTAAAGAAAAAACTCATTTCAATGTAAAATTCACAGCACCAAATTGAAACGTATTCCGAGCAGAGTGAGCAGCTCAGAGTTTCCAGGCCCCTGTGATCAGTGCACGTCACGTTGTAATTACACCTTTCTTTGTGCGTCAGCTGCAGGCCTGGCGAGGAAAATAGAAGCTAATGCTGACCCTTCTGAGGAGAGAAAGGACTTTTGTGCCTGTTCCTTTTCAGAGAGAGCTCTTCCAAGATGATAGGCGAGAGGGACACCTGAATTAATCTATCAAGGGGAACAAAGCCATTCGTATCTTCAGCCTCCTTAGCCAAGATCGGTTCCACTCAACAGTGTCTGGAGCGTAACTCTTATTTCTTCAAATGCATTGGAGGAAGAAAATGAATCATATGCTTTCTAGCACATCTTGGTTGATTCTGTTCAAAGATGATCCCCAGTATACCCTTCCTTAACACATGCGTACACACACACACACACACACAAACATGAATAGACAACGTGCATGCTCACATGTGCACACATATATACGTGCATCCATTCATGTTCCCATATACCCCACACACACATGCGCGTGCACACTTCATAAGCTTAATCACACATAAGCACACTTCCATGTGTTTAAAAAGCAATACTAGCAGACCTCAAATGGAATTATAGTTTGCCAAATAGAGAAATTTGGGTAAGGCCTGGTTTAGATGCTCTAGGGAATTCTTGTTAATTTTCTTAGGCACGATGATGGTATCATGATTAAGTAGAAGAATGTCCTCATTCTTAGGAGATACAGGTTGAAATATATTTAAAGTGTCAACACATCTTGGACTTGCTTTCCAATGATATATATATAGAGAGAGAGACAGAGAGAGAGAGACAGAGAGATTGGGAAAGATAGCAACTTGTTAACACTCATTCAATCTGGGTGCAGTGAAAAGAGGTATTCATTGTGCCATTCTTCTAATATTTTGTGTAGCTGAAAATTTTCCCAATTTAAAATTAAGGAAATAAAGATGAGTGAGAAAGTTTCCACATTTTGCACCCAGTTGTCAGTTTCTTTAAAATCTGTTCTTAACATCCCATCCTGTTATCTGCATATGCTGTTTGCCTAAGGACTTCAGATTTTGATAATCTGTACACAAATTCAACTTTGCAAGCAAGCATTAGGCACCTGTGGGCAGATGTCCTTGTGTCTTCCCAGAACATTGTCACAAAGTGATGCCCCGAACTGCTGTAGCTAGGCTGCTGCCAGCCTGGGAAGAGGAGAGCACAGAAGCAGGTCCTCACTGTGTCAGGACTTCCTGTTGTGGGAGATACGAAACCCCATTTTGAGATGAATTTTCTGTTGCTTGCAACCAAAAGTATCCTGACTGATAAGATCCACATCACTTAGCACACACTAGCTTATAGTCAGTTGTATGGGACCTCTCTTCCTGCTTCTGTCCTGTCTGGGCTAATTTTCTTTCCTTTTGTTCTATACATCCTATACTTTTAAAAGCCAGTTCACTGAGTGGCGCATAATAAAAGGAAATTTGTTAATTGGGTGTCAATGTATCCTAGTGCCTCAGAAATTATCCAAAGGGATTTATTCATCTCACATCCTTTTTGGAATGAAGAGGGGGTATAATTGTGTAAGTGTGAAGGAAGGAAGGAAGGAAATATAAAATACATCTATTAAAATATTGTTTCTTCTCTAAAGGGTTTCCATGGCAACCTCCATGGGTGAGGCCCCAACTCCAAGGGCAGCGTGAGACTAAGACATGGTATAGCAATGGTTTTCAACTTCTTCTTACTCCATGCCCTCCTTTGATAGTTTAACATTCTCTCATTTGCTCCAGAGAGGAAAATGCTAATATTAAAATATTAAGGCCCCTTTTAAGGACCTTCTCTATCTTGAGAATCTTTATCTTCAACAATTTTCCACCAACCAGAAAGATTTTTCTCAGGCTTTAATTTCTGTAGTCTGCATTTTTAAAAAATCAGGTGTTAAGAGTATCTTCCAAATAAAATTATAATATCAAGTCTTCACTTGCAAACCGCACACCCCCTAGAGGAACTAAGGCAGCCCTCCTGCTGGAGAACCTCTGGTCTGAAGCCCTGTGTGGTCAACTGCAGAGACTAGAGCAGGGCCGTAAACCCCAGCACTGGGCATGTGTTGCCGCTTCAGGGTTCACCTTAATTGCCTACTTTGTTAACTGATGATTGTAAACAGTGAAATAGCATTTTGTGCCTGCTTTCTTTTTATCGTTGTGTTTGTAAGTTGTTTCAAATGCCCTTTGATAGTTGAGAGGTGTTCCTAACATCTGCAGCCCTTAATTAAATGAACCAAACGTTAGCACTGAGGAAAAGATGTTTCCAGCAACTTCACAGTCTACGGAGGGCAGAGTGTCTCTGGCCAGTTCATGAATTCCTTAGGAGGCCTCTTTCAGGCAGGAAACATGGTTATGCAAAGCCAGGAAACAGGACAAGACAGGAAAACTTGGGACCAAAAGCTCAAAGAGAGGAGCAGCCTGGAAGGCAGAGGGGAGCCCAGACGGCCTGGGTTCTCTGAGCAGGTTCCTGGCCTGACCATGGGACGCAGTTCAAAACTGTGGGATCCTGACTCCAACCTCTCCTCCTTCAGTCCATCCTGCCTGTGGGCAGAGCCTCCGAAATACTGTTTACCACATCAGTCCCTGCTTAGAGACCTTTAGTTCATCCATTCTACTGGACATCTATTATACAGACCAAGCACTATGCAAGGTGCTTTGGGGAGGCAAAGATGAAAAGGCAGTGTTTTCCTTTCTGAAATTCTAGTTGAAGAGGGAGATGAGGTATGAACAGAAATAGCATATCTGTGTACCGTACTATTATTATCCGAGCATATACTCTAATGCACCACAGTGCTTGTACACATAAAAAAGTAGCCAAGTACCACAACAGAGGCCACACCCTTGCCAGGGAAGATCAGAACACTAAGCCTCACCGTGCCCCAGTTTCTATATCTGCAAAATGGAGATAATAACAGAGCCTTCCTCACAGGGTAATAGTGAAGAATAAGTGAATTAATGCATGTAAAGCACTCGGAATAGCACCTGGCACATAGAAAGCACAGTAGAAATGTTTGCTTCCACTATTATTACTTCCAGCTACATCAAGGGGTCCCGTGGGGTTTGTGGTTAAGTGCGGAATAGGAAGCAGGTGGCCTAAAAGTGTGTTTAGACTCCCCAGCCCAGCCTCCGGGGTCCCAATCTCACATTCACTATTTTCTGTCACCACTTCCAGGCATGGGACCTGGTTACAGCAAGGCAGGTCCACCCATGCACTGTCCCCCCCGTTCACCAGGTGCACCCCCTCCCCTGCTCACGCCCTCTCCCCTCTCCAGCTGACACATCTGTGAGCAGGCGGCAGTGGGGGTCTCCCAGGGCTGGAAGTTCTAGAGCAGCTGAGCCCCATCCATGTCCTATGGAAGTGCTGACACCACCGGGGTGTCTGGGACCACACCCCTGAATTGGTCCAGTGCCTAGAGTATCTCGTCTTCCCCAGATACAGCCACACGACACTGCACACGTAACCAGAAGGAAGTGCAGCCCTGCTCTCAGCTGCAGGTGCTTACACATAAGACACACCCCTAGTCATAGCCCACCTGATGAGGTACCTGTGTGCGGCAGCCACACTGGAGGTGTTCTTGGGGAGGCAGAGGCGAGCTGTGCAAGGCAATCCATCTCCTGTCTGACTCCCGATCGCAGGCAGACACTCATCTTCACCAGCCACTGGAGGGGTTTGTGGCCACTTCAAGCCTCACCTCTGGCTCCTCCCACCCCTTCTGCTCCCCACCTCCTCCTCACTCCTCCCATCTAATTGCCCTAAAATTCTTCTTCTTCAGGCATTTGTTTTTCTCTAAGCCCTAGTCCCAAATTTAGTTTGCACACACAAACGCACTAATATACTTAGCAAAACACAAGTCTCTTCCATTAGGAGGATCCACTCCTTAGGTGACAATAGGTGACCGTGAGTAGTTATGTTGTCTTGCTTTCTTCATCCCAATCTTTTCATCCTTTAAGATGAATCCTCAGGCTGCTTGGGGTGGCTGTGGGCTTTCTTCCTTGGCCTCCCCAGGAGTCCTTTTCTCAAGAAAGACCCCTTTCGTAATTGTTGAGTTCTCCTGACTCAGCGGGAAGGCCCTTCTCCACCCTGGCCCCGCTTGACGCCCAGGGTCACATCGGGTTGGCAGAAGCTCTCTCCCGCTGCTGACCTCTTTCTGCCCTTCCTGTCTCCATCACTCACGTACACACCTGGACTCTTGTCCTGGGCCTCAGCTGGGCTCACCTGTGCTGCTACCGGACTCCTCTGACCACGTGCTCCTCTGGCGAGGACGGCTGACCCAGGCCTGGTCCATCTAATGCCTCCTCCGGCCAGACTTGGGATCGTAAGGGAATGACCCAAAGGTCCCAGGACAGTCACAGGCTGTTCTCAGTGGTTGTGGCACACCCAAGGGCTCAGCACCAGGCAGTGATGGCAATACTGGCCACGGGGTCCTGACAGACTCTCCTTCAACTCTCCTTGAGTAGGGCTCCTCCAAGTTCTCTTTCTCAGTTGTCCCCGACCTTGAGTTCTGCCCTTGGCCTGTTAGTAAAAAGAAAAACACCCCACCCTCAGTGGCTGATCACCCTCAATATTTGATCAAAATCCTTAGCCCCACGCCCAATACCTTACACCTTGGCCTGCCTTCAGCAAGAAGGTCGCTTAGTTGATCTACAAGAATCCTCCCAGCTTGGAGGTTTCCTATTAGTCACTTCATATCCACTGACTCTGTTCTTGGCTGTAAATCTCCATTTGTTTTGTTGTATTTGGGATCAGGCTCAATTTCTCTACTGCAAAGCCCATCTCAGTGGTCCTTACACATATCATGAGGGTCCTAAATAAAGGCTGTGTTGTGAATAATTTTTGCTCTGACAGTCCTAAGCAGACTTTTCTGCTGGCTTGATCTCAGCTGTGTTGTGCTCTTGTTCCTTACCCGTTTCTCTACGCTTGAGCCCTACCAGCTACCTATTATATTTCCAGAAAATTTCCTTTCTCGTTCAGTCAGAGTTGTTGAAGGTAAGAACCGGGACCTTTTCACTGCTGGCCACACAATGGATGCCAAGTAAACACCTGGTGACTGGCTGCCTGGCTGTGTGACCCGAGGCAAGGAGACCTGCCTGGCACCCCTCAGCTCAAAACTGTGTGTCTTCCTCCAGGTTGGATTAGGACACCAGGCTGGTGTCTGACCCTTCCTCCTGCTGTTTTTTTTAATCCCCCAATATGGTTATTGACGGTCCTACCTGTTTCTTTCTTTGGACAAATTCAAGAAGCCTACTCAGCACAAAGGAACCCTCTCTAAGATGTCTTTGAGAGCAAGAGGCCCAATTCTGATGGACTGACTATGACTGTGTTCGTTGGGCTCCATGATGTCAGAGATCTGGACCATTTATGGTCCTCTGTCGCTCCCTCTTTAATATGGTACCACAGCTCTTGAGCATGTTAGAAGCCTTGAGCGATAGAGATGGAGCCCTCGAGCAGCAGCACAGTCATCTCAAGGCTCTTGGCCCATGAGAATGATCATGTCCTGTTTCAAAGTAACCTTGTGGGGACTTCCTAGGTGGCGCAGTGGTTAAGAATCCACCTGCCAATGCAGAGGACACGGGTTCGAACTCTGCCCCAGGAAGATCCCACATACTGTGGAGCAACTGATCCCGTGTGCCACAATTATTGAGCCTGTGCTCTAGAGCCCATGAGCCACAACTGTTGAGCTCAAGTGCCACAACTACTGAAGCCCACATGCCTAGATCCCACGTTCCACAACAAGAGAAGCCACAGCAATGAGGAGCCCGCGCACCACAATGAAGAGTAGCCCCCACTTGCCGAAACTAGAGAAAGCCCGTGTGCAGCAACGAAGACCCAACACAGCCAATAAAAAAAATAAATCCAATAAATAAATTAATTAGTTAATTAAAAAAAGAGAAACTGAATTTAATTACAAAAAAAAGTAAATTTGCGACTAAAGCTAGAGGATGAGATGCTGCATTTTGTGTAGAAGTGCTGCCAACCATAGCATGTTAGACCTGAGCCAGCCTTGGGAGGGGTTAATGGTAGTCTAATATATTTCCTTGCATCCGTCACTACATCAGACCAATTGGCATATGTCTGTCACCTGCACAGGACGAAGCACTGATTTTGGTCATCTTAATCTAGATAGTGCCTCAGTAGAGGTTTAATGCAGCCAGGCAGGCAGGCTTGCTTAGGCCCCAGGAAGCCCAACCCTCCTCCCAACCCTTCCACCTTAAATTTGGAACTTTGGGAGAGAGACCTGAAATCCTGGAGAATGAGAGAGTATACTTCTTTCTCAACATCTGGAAAGTTGAAGGGAAAATAACAAACTTTCGATGCCTTGAATCAAGGTCAGCAAAGCCACAACAAATACACAAAACTTGTCTTTACTTCTGCCCCACTTCCCTTCTCAGGGTCACCCTCCTCCCCTACCTCTCTGCTGCCCTCATTCTGTGTCCCAGTGTCACCGCCCTAGACCTTGTTGTCAGCTGGCTGGTAAGATGGGTGGTGATTTGCCCCCCACGTGCTCAGAGTGCACATCAGGCCACAAAAGAGCACTCCATCAAAAGCAGGCTCACGACTCTCGGGCTTCAGGCTCTCCTGACACCCCTCAAGTCATGTCGGCTAGGTGGCCATAGACGCTCGCCTAAGATCCCAAGCATGGGCTCCGCTTGCTACCGAGTTGTTTTTTTCCTTTTTCTGACAGTGCAATATTGCATATAATAACAATTACCAATGACCTCCACTGGGTTGTCCAATTTCATTATTGCCAATGCATTTGGTACCTGCCACTGCCAATTTGCCTCAGCTGAGGTTTTATTCAGTGGGATATGATAGAGCTGTACAGCAATCTTTTTCCATTTAAATAGTTTAATTGAGGAAAGCTATCAGATGTTTCCAAATTTAATGTACACAACAATTTGCTTTTTCCTATCTCTTTTCAGAGTTGAGTTGGAAGAAAATGACATCTGATTCTTATAGAAGGAAAGCAATTACATTTTGGCGTCTGCCTTCCCCGGCTTGCATATGTTTTTAAACATAAAAAGAAATTCTTAATATGTAATTGTCAGGTAATAAAAAGGGAAAAATATTTTACTTTGCGTTTATGAAGTAATTTTTCAAAAGCATAAGGGAATTACATGTTAATGTTTTATGTTTATGACTGCACTCTAATACTGCACTATTTCTTCAAGTTTGGGGTCTTTTTTTTTTTCTCTCTGAAGATGAGAGCTGAGATGGAGCTAGATCAGGCCTAGCTCCAACCCTGTCTCCCTGGCAGAGACGTCCTTGTGTTCCCAGAGTTGCCTTCTCTGAGCTCACTCCTCAGAGCATCCACCCTCTGCACCAAGATTGAACACTTGTTTTCTACAATGAATTATGACTGTGAGACTGAATGGTCTCCCTCTCCGGATTGTAAGCTGCTTGATAGTAGAGAGAATTCCTTTTGCAATCCTGTGTTCTCCACAATGCTCAGCAAAAGGCTCAGCTCAAAATAGTTGGTGCTCAGCAAATACTTGTTGAACAAATTTACTCACAGACTTGCCAAAAAACCTAATCACCTTATATTGAGAATGATATCATTCTAGCACCCAATGCATGATACAGAGAAGAGGCCCACTGAATGGAATGGAATGGATGGATGGATGGACGGATGGACAGATAGATGAGCAGATCATAGACTTCAAACAACACATCTGAGTTTTCTCTGACATTTTGCCCAATTGGATTAGACCTGACAGTCCCTCAAGCTCTTTCTTAGCTAAAAGGCCTATTCACACCAGACAGACTAAGATCATGGGTCTCAAAGTATTTTCCAGAAAGGACCTTGGGGCTATTCACAGAGTCGTAGGGTAGTGGGAGGTTGAGGGTGTTACTATCTCCTTTTCTCAGAGGAGAAATAGGGGCCTCCACGTTTATTATAGTATTTCCTGAGATGTCATGACTAAAGGCTTCAGTGCAATACTCCCTAGGGATTCCATTGCTCTTTAAATGCACTGACACACTCTTCTAGATGACTCTCCTCTCTCCTCAAATATCCTCACTTCTCAGTAGATATACTTGCTTTCTTAGTTTCTGTAACTTCACAAATTTTGTCTCCGTGTTTGATAGTGCAAGGTACCTCCATCTCCCCGCTCCCCTACATCTTCGGTTTTGTTTTGTTTTTGTTTTGTTTTTTTTTGTCAAGAATATCTTGGTTGTTCTTTGCCCTTTGCATTCTTATATAAATTTTAGAATTAGCTTGTCAATTTACACACAACATATATATGCATATGAGCATATGGACACACAGAGACACACACTCAAACCTGCTGAGGTTTTTACTGGGATTGGATTGAATCCACATATTAATTTGGGGACACTTGACATTTCTACAATATCCAATCCATGAATACATCATTAATATTTAGTAAATATCCTTTCCTACTTCTCTCGCCATGTATAGTTTTATACACACACACGTACACACAATTTTATATAAATTGGGTCATATCATTCATGTTGATTTTATTAAGGTCAACATTCTTTTATATTTTATATCTTTTTTTAAACCTCTCTGATCCCCGCCACATACACATCACATTCCTCCCATCCCATACCTCTCCTATGTTTGCAAGTATCAAACTCTTTTGAATCTTCCCATAATATTCTTTAAGCTCATATAGGCATTTGCATATGTAAATATATGTGTGTGCTTTATGGTGGTCAAAATTACAAGAATGGGTCACATTACATACCCTTCTCTGCATTTGCTTTCCTCACTAAAAACATACCCTGATTAATCCTTCCAAGTCATCAAGAAATGGTATCCAATGCAATCTTTTTTAAGAGCTGCTCAATATTCTAGGAATAAATGCCCCATACTTTAGTCTTCTATTGATGGACATTAATCTTATTTCTGAATCTGTGTAGTTGTAAAGAATGCTGATGTGAACATCTTTGACCTTGAACAAGTGTCTTTTCTTACTGTAATTTTGTTTTTAAAGGACTGATTCACAGGAGTGAGTTACTAGGTTGAAGGCTATGTGTATCTTACATTAAAAAAATGATTGCTCAATTTCCTTCTAAAAATACATTTCATCTTTCCTCTAATTATACGTATATAAAGAGGATCCTTTCCCTTTACATTTCTACCAGTGTTGGGGGTTATTATGCATTTAAATTTTTACTAGTTTTGTAATAGAAATGATATCTCATTGTTACTTTCATTTATATTTATCTGACTACTAGAGAAGTTAAATATCTTTTCACATTTTTTGTTTGAATTGGATCTCTGAACTCTCTCTATATCCTTTTTTAATTGGCTGTCTTATTCATTTGTTAGAACACTTTGGTGTAGTTTAGACAGTAACTTTTTTTTTAATAAATTTATTTATTTATCTATTTTATTGGCTGTGTTGGGTCTTTTTTGCTGCGCGTGGGCTTTCTTTTAGTTGAGGTGAGTGGGGGTTACTCTTCGCTGTGGTGCGTGGACTCCTCATTGCCGTGGCTTCTCTTGTTGCAGAGCACAGGCTCTAGGCACATGGGCTTCAGTAGTTGCAGCACATGGGCTCAATAGTTGTGGCTCACGGGCTCTAAAGCGCAGGCTCAATAGCTGTGGCGCACGGGCTTAGTTGCTCCGCAGCATGTGGGATCTTCCTGGAGCAGGGATCGAACCCGTGTCCCCTGCATTGGCAGGTGGATTCTTTACCACTGAGCCACCTAGGAAGCCCTAGACAGTAACTTTTTTTAAAAAAAATACACATGTGGATTTTCTTTTCTTTTCTTTTATTTATTTAGGCTGTGCCTTGGGGCTTGCAGGATTCCAGTTCCCCAACCAGGGATTGAACCCAGGTCCTTGGCAGTGAAAGCACTGTGTGCTAACCACTGAACCACCAGGGAAGTCCTTAGATAGTAACATTTCATCAACCGTGTGCATTGAAAATATATTTCCCAATCTATCACTTGCCTTTGCTTATGGCATCTTTTATCATACTAATGTATTGGTTTTTATATAGTTATATATGCCTATCTTTTTCTTTACAGCTTCCAAATTTCCTGCCTTGGTTAACCAATTTTTTCCTCTTCCATATTACCCTCTCCCTCAACCATGATCCTTGGGAGAGATATATCTATATATCTATTTTCTATATCCCTTGAATTTTCTTGTAAAATGTTTATGGTTTTTTTTTAAGTCCTTAATCTAGGTAGAATTTTTAAAATATCATGTGAGACAGGGGATCCAACTCTATTTTTCTACTAAACAGATTATCAGCACCATTGAATAAACAGACTGCTTTTTACTTTTTTTAATTTTTTAAAAATTTTATTGAAGTATAGTTGATTTGCAATGTGTTAATTTCTGCTATATAGCAAAGTGATTCAGTCATACATATATATGTGTGTGTGTATATATATATATATACACATTCTTTTTATATTCTTTTCCATTATGGTTAATTACATGATACCGAATATAGTTCCCTGTGCTATACAGTTGGACCTTGTTGTTTATCCATACCCCTTTTCCCTGGGATCTATTTCTGGGTTTTCCACCCTATCTCTATGTCAGTCCCATTCTTTATATGTCTTTATATCAGATAAGAAATCAAGTTGTCCTCCTCCAACTATTCTCAAAAGTTTTTCTTGAACTTTTTCAGACATTTACTTTTTGTATCCATTTTTAGACAATTTAATACAGTAAAAAAAATCCACCTGAAATCCAATTGGAATTTCATCACATTTATACAGTAATTTGGGGGTGAATTGAAATTTTTATGATATTAAGTCTTCCCGTTCAAGAAGGTGGCATGTTTTCTATTTGTATAACTACCATTTTATTTCATTCAAAAATATATAAACAGCTTCATATCAGTTCTGTTCTATGCTTGAATTTTACATTTATGCTGCCTTTAATATCGAGGTGTTAGGCTCACCCAAGTATCATAGACTGAACTTGCTGATTAAGACAGAAGATGTTAATTAAACCACCAATCTGTAAAAATAAAAACAAGCCCACTGGCAAATTTATAGGGATAGTATGTCATACTGACTTTGAAGTCAAGTAGATTTGGTTCAAATGTTGCTTACTAAGTGAGCCCCAGTTTCTTCACCTGTGAATTCAGTGTAATAATACCTACCTTACTGGGTTGAGGTAAGAATTAAAGAAGATCCTATAACAGAGAGGTGGCATATGGAATGTGGTTAGGAAGTGCATAGGGAAGGTTTTTTTTTTCTTTTTCTTAACTTTTTGATAATTTGAAAGAGAAAAAAAAAACTCTCCACACATTGCATATAACCCACTTGTAAAACTACAGTGGCCTTTGGTCTTCCAACCCCACCCCCACAACAGTTGTGTTCCCCCCACCTCTCCCAGGGTCTCCTCTCTCCCAGGCTCTCTCCCTCCACATTTGGAATCTGGGCCTCTTACGGACCTTAATCAACAACGTTTCTCTCAACAGCAGTATCCTGGGCTCAGTGTTCTGTGCATATTACTTTGTGTGACATGTTTGCTGTTTTGGACATCTTATTTTGGTCCCCATTTTTTTATTTTGTGGAGGAAACTAAGACTCCAGTAGCTACAGTGGTTCTCAACTCTAAAAGACCCTCCACCCCTCTCAAAACATCAAGACAATTTTTTAATATAATCATAAAGAAAAATAAAATGAAAGTAATTTATAATCAAATAATGTATATTTCTGTATGTACATTCAGGCATATCTACATCAGAAGACAGTGAGTCTTGCACCTTCTCATAGTAAATAAGTTTGTATTTAAGACTAGATGATATTTGACTGAACACTACTGGTACTTCTTTATACTTGACATTTTGAGAAAAATTGCTAAAAAGTATGTTCGGGGTGTGTGTGCATGCGTGTGTGTGTATGTACATGTATGTCTGTATGTCTATGCACATACATATATATACACACACAGATAATTCTGTTACAGATGTGTTATATTGCCATCGTTCAAATATTGTCATGTGCCTAAATGGTAAACAACTCTTGAGATGAACTGGAGAAAGACTCCCGTTTCCCTTGATTTACGTGGTACCTGTTTCCTTGGGAACACCAGAGCATATTTTAATCAAAAATACTTTGATTTATGTGTGGAACAGAATCTAGGCTCCAATCATTATAAGCAGGCTGTTCATCGCTACAGACTGGCAGGTCTCGCTAGGCAAATGTGGGCTTGCCTCGCACATGGCGGGATGTCCAGCATCCTAGCCTTATCCCGCCCCCCACCCCCAACACACAGGGGCATCCCCAGTTGTGGCACCAATCAACAGATCCTCACAAAATACCTAAAATGCCCTCTAGGGGGCAGTCCCAGCCCCACTGCCAGCTTCCCTACCACCTCGGGACCCAGCGGGGGCCTTCCCGGGAGCACGGCCCCGACGGCCGTTCAGACCCTGGAGGCCCAGCCGGCGAGGACCCGGCTTCCGGGAAGATGGATGGGGCCGCGCGCGTCCGGCTGCCCAGCCAGGATTTCCTCCGACCTCTGCGGCCCCTTTGTTGGCGGAGAGAGCAACAAGCTCCCGGCTTACGGAGGAGGTCAGGAGAAAGTGATTTCAATTAGAGGGGGATCACTGAGGTCTCAAGCCAACACAGACAAGTTGTGTAACACCAGCGGCAGGGCGACCGGAGTCATTTATCCTTCTCGGAGCCAGTCAGCCTGGGCTTTGCAGGAAGCCCCTCTGCCGCCGGCCCCCTCCCAGCCTGTATCTCCCTTCTCTTTTTGGCTTTTGAAGAGAAAAGGGAAACAACAAGAGTGGCCGGCTGCAGGATATTTCATCTGCAGGGTGAGGGAGGAAGCAACTAATCTGAAAGATGCCAGGACCCAGGCCTGCAGAGGATGCCAGAGGTCTGCCTCTTGCCCCCAGGCAAAGATGCGACTGGTGGTTTTGAGAGTTTTAGGGTTGAACGCAAAGAGAGGAAAAACAGGGAGAGGCTGGCTGCCTGACTGGCAGCCTCCCCACCTCCTGCTTCCTTCTATCAGAATCCTCCCATCCTGAGGCCTCCTCCCCCTTGACGTCACCCTGACCTTGCCTCTGGTCATTCAGAGCCTGTATTGTTCAATCCAGACACTGTGCACCGTTTCTAGCAGTTCTTGAGGTTAGTGTGTTTCTCCAGCCACTTGTTTTAGTCCCTGATTCACTTTAGCCGACTGTATTCTATCTTACTGCTTTCTAAGTTCAAAAATAGACACCGGCAAACGAGGTATGCACAGCAGAACTGAAGAGGGCATGAGGGCTGTGGAAGCAGGATGGCATGAGGACCTGGTGCTGAAGAAAGGAAGAGGGAGGCAGGCCAGGAGAGCTTTCAGCAAATTCTTGAAGACTGTCTGTGGCGCTGGGATAGCAACGCTTCCATGAGGGACTATTGTGCAGGTTAATGACCTTCAAGGGCAGCTCACCCAGCAGAATGACTGGCACATGTTAGGTTTTCGAAGAATGGCAGCTGTAGCACCCATATTTGTGTGGGCACACAGTGTTCAGGCCAGCTTCAGAGGTCTGAAGTGGGCCAGAGGGTGACAATTAGGAGGCTTTGCATCTAAAATTCTTTGACTCTAACATGTCCTTCACCCCAAACAGAAGAGATTTGGAAACCTGGCCACCCTGGAAGGGAAGAAAAGGGCTCAGCTTGGAAACTAGAATTTATTTTTTTAAGGAGGATTCCCGGAGGTATAAAACACAGTCCTTGCCCTCTCATGAAAAAAGATGCTACAAAATCCGTGTGTGTGTGTGTATGCACACATGTACTTGTGTGTGTACGTGGGTGGTGGTGATGTCCCAGATGTCCTAGTCCAGAGGCCCAGGCTCTAGGCTGGCCCAGCTGCTAAAATATATGACCTCAGCAGAGGCACTTAACCTCTGCAAAATGGGGCTTCAATATCTTTCCAACTCACCTCACCCGGGTATTGTGAGGATCAACTGAGATAATGGAGGTGGAAATACTGAAAGAAAGGAATGTGCTATAAATGTCAGGGGGTATGAGTTCGGGCAGAACTTCCCTCTGACAGGATGGATGGCTCTCAAACTTAAATAACAGTCTCAACACTTCTATGACCTCGACAGCTATTCAAGTTTCCACCCAACTGTTTTAATTGTTTTAAAATTATACATGATGATTGGTGATGACTTAGAGGGGTGAGATAGGGAGGGTGGGAAGGAGTCCTGGGAGGGGATATGGGGATATATGTATAAATACAGCTGATTCACTTTGTTGTACAGCAGAAACTGGCACAACAGTGTAAATCAATTATACTCCAATAAAGAGCTTAAAGAAAAAAATTATACATACACCACAACCTAAATGGGAAGGAAATCCAAAAAAGAGGGGATATATGTATATGTATGGCTGATTCATCTTGCTGTACAGTAGAAACTAATACAACATTGTAGAGCAGCTATACTCTAATAAAAATTAATTAAAAAATAAAAATAAAAAAATTGTACATGCACCACAGAGAACTGTGGGTAGTAGTAATCTAAACTATGCCTGGATGTTGTTTCCTTTTACTTAGGATAAACAGTAGACCATGGAGCAGTGGCCTACACTTGACCCTTTAGGAAAATGCCCTTTAGGTTTGGAGGGGTGTGTGTGTGTGTGTGTGTGTGTGTGTGTTCAGCATCTCCTTTGCCTCTGAGTACTGATACACCCATATGTGCCACTCCTCTACATGCCCTGCTGCTCCAAGCCACCAAGCAACACCTGGTCAGCCTGGTCTTTCCCACCTTGGCGTCTCCTGAAATATCCATGCCTGTCCAACTCCTGGCCTCCCAGCTCTAGAACTACCTCTTGCCTTCCCCCCATTCCCACTGTACCTGCTCAAAAAATTACTCATGTCCAATTCTATGGAAACTGTCTTCTTTATAGGGAAATGGCAGTAATTTTTCTTGGACAGAAAGAAGGTGACAGTTTAATATCTTACCCCTTCTGTGGTTATGAAAGTTCTAATGCAGAAAGAAGGGATTTCAATAGTGGAATTCTGATATGATGAGAGGTAAATCAGAGACTAGTACACTCAAACTCAGGAAAGCATAAAGCTGGCCTTGTAACTATTACCTGCATGTATTGTGGCCATAAGAACTGAGCTATGGCTGGTTCTGCTGAAGTGCTCCAGCCACACGCCTAACTTCACTCGCAACGAGAAATACATTTGTATATCGTGTGTATGCGTGCACGCGTGTGTGTGTGTGTGTGTGTGTGTGTGTGTATTGGATACTGGATACATGGGTATACAATAAAGATGGCACTGACAATCCTTTATGTGTGTGTGTGCAAATGTATAACATATGTATAACATCTATAGCTACATAGGCCAAGGCCCAGAGACACAGAGTAAGCTGGTCTGCCGTATGTAAATGTTTATAATAAGCAGACTCCAACTGACAATTTCTATCCATCGTTCAGAAGGACAAGTTTCCTATTCAAGAATCATCCTTTCATTTATCCTCCTCCTCCAAAGTCAATAATTAAAAATTCTTCTTATAAACATTAGTAAGTTAAAATGTGTTTGTATTTCTGATACTAGTGTCAGCTCAACAAAACCACAATGTGTTTTCCCCACTGATGTTTTAACATCATATGCTTTGAAAGCAGAGGTCCATATAGAAGCACAAATATAATCCATTTCATACTCATCAGATTTAAAAAAAATTAACTCTGATTAAAGCCAACTGTGATGAGTAGTATAAATTAGTATTCCCTAGAGCTCAGTAATTCTGCTTATAGTCTCATGCACGTGTGCAAAGAGTCCTATAAGAGTGTTCACTGTGACAGTATTATTGCAGGAAAAACTGGGCAGTTCATCCGCTAAAATGTGGCCATTGCAGGTAAAAAGAATACTGTTCCACCAACACATAACTCAGTAAACAAACGGACACACAAAAACAAACCTGAAGGACAATTTGTTCAATATACCATTTATATTCATTTAAAAATCTATGCAACACTATTATTATCTGTTCACAGATACATCGATGTTTGTAAAGGTATTAAAAATAGACTGGAAAGACACAACAAATTCACGATGGTGGTGGTTTGGTGGTGGGGTGCAGAAGGGGGATTGGAAGGAGAGGAAGTGGGGAGAAACGAAAAAGCCTGTCTATTCTACTCCATCTACTGTATGTCTTTTTCTTAAAAAAAAAAATGAAACAAATCTGGCACAATATTAATAACCATCAATTCTGGTGGTGGGCACACCAGTCTCTGTTATATTAGTCTCTGTACTTTTCTGTAACTTTTAAAATTTTCTGAAAATAAAAAATAAATAAGCAGATGAACACAGATAAATAATTAACTAGAAGCACATATGCTGTTCACGCGTCTACCTATCCAATTACCACACATCCTTTAAGGATTCATCAAATCCTATATTGCCCATAAACCCCGTCCTGCTAACCGACCCACAGAGATTTCTCCTCGGAATTTCCCTAGCACTGTCTGCAGCACGCACGTGGTCCCCAGATCATACTGGGTTTGGCACCTGGTTGTATTTGTCTCATGACATTTTCTGTGGTTAGAATCCGTGAGTCTTGTCTCCTGGAGGTATAAACATCCAAAAGGCAGGACCCACGAGGGCCCCTGCACAGGCTGGGCTCAGAGGCCCCTATCAGGACCTAAAGTAAAAGGACACCTTTCAATGAAAAAGCATTTCAAGGACTCCACTTGAGAACAGCATCCATCAACTGAGAAAATCCAGAATGAGCCAATTGCCTAAGAACGTGATAGCATATTTAAATGCATTGGTTTATTTATCAATCACAAAAATGCATAGGCTTGTGAAAAAGGTTGTCTTCATGTACAGTTTTCCTTCCTGGGTCCTGATAATGCTGGGTAACCCAGTGGATCCCCACCTCTCTTGCAGCCAATCCTCATACCCCTTTCCTGGGCATTCCATGGCCCCCAGCTGAGCACCACAGCTCCAGCTGGCACTCCATCCCTCCCCCAGCCACCCTGCGCCATCCCCTTGGTACCAGCTGTGGTTCAGTGTCACAGTTCATACGTGACTTAGCTCCACCTTCTGCTCTGACTTGCTTCTCTGCCTTCCCCAAGGCCGTGTCTCCTCCTCCTCCACCAAGCTCAGAGGCTGTCTTCTTCCCCAAATCTTCCCGGTTACCATCAGCTGGAAGTAATCTCTCCTCCTTCCATGGCTTACTACCTCTACTGCTGTTATGGCCTCCCAAACTCTCTACTTCATTCTATAGCTGTTCTTTGAAGAGTGAACTCCGTGAAGACAAAGTTGCTGGGAGGTAGTTACTAGATAACCAGACAGCCTCAGGTTTTTGGCTGTAGCCCATGCCAACCATGACCCATGTAAAACTGCACACCGTGCAAGATGCAGAGCCACGTTCCCGAGACCCCTGCAGGGCAGAAATGAGTCCTCCCCACAATGACAGGCTGTACAGCCCTTTATCACACCAAGAGAGTCTTAATCTGGGCCTTCCCATCTCTAACTGGGCTGACCCACAGCAAAGGGCTTTGGACTAAATTTTGCTGCTATATCTGATTTTACACCTGAGCTCCACCAGCACACCTCTACCCTGCTCCTAGGAGGCTAGGGGCTATTTCTTTCCTGCTGACCTCACACCTGTTCCTCCAAACTTTCACAGATTAGTAGGGTCCCTAGACAGCTGTTGGTTGACCCTTCTCCTTCTCCCATAAACTTGACCTCAACTGCAATGGCCAGAACTGAGCTAGGAGTCCAGAGACCTGAGCTCTTTCCCTCTTTGGTCACACCACCTGTAAAATGGGCTGGTGGCACTTCCTCAAGCCCCTTCAGCTCTGACATTCCAGAGGTCCCTTTTCACTCTGGATGACAATTTACAAAACAAACAAACAACAACCTAGTCACTAACGGTGACCTTTTGGTCTGCAAATTCCAAAATGGTTTTAGTGCTACAGCCGTGCGATTTCAGGCAAATTTTTAAATTGGAGCTGCTGTACCATCTTCTCTATTTACAAGGGGATGAAGTGGCTTGCGGTGGTGCCATCTTCAGATTTGTAGTTCCCACCCACTCAGAAGGCCCGGGGGTGAGGGGGTGGGCACCGTGTAATCCCCAGGGCTTCGTCCCACCCACCCCCCTCCCTTTTCCTCCCGCCTTCCCCCTCCGCGCCGCTCCCTTCCCATTAGAGAGGCACCTGATCCTGGAAGGTGAATTTTAATCGGACACGGGAGCAGCAGTGATCCCTGGCCTATGACATCGCCAATAGCCCCTCCCCGCCCCGCTCTCCACCCGAGATGACAGTCTGCACTGGGTTCTGCGCTGCGGGGGGCAGGCCGCGCGGAGGACGCTCACCTCCAGGATCGCCGGGCTCGGGGCTGCGGCGGGGGTGGGCGGCCTGGAGGGATCGCAGCTCCGCGAAGCCGTCGGGAACATTAAGCCTTTGCACTCCCACCCCCGACGAGATTGCTGATCAAAAAAGGGAGGCAAACAAAGGCCGGTGAATGGGAATCAAATTGAGTTGGGGCGGCGGACAGATGGGGCCTGCCAAACGCCCACAACCCGCCCTATTCATTTAAAAAAAAAAAAAAAGATAATCCGCCTCCTCCCCGAGGCTTTGCCAGAGGTGGGAGGTATGGCTTGGGATGGGAGTGAGGCGCTGGCCCAGGGGGTCCAGATGTTTTCCAAACCACGGGATCCCAGCCGGCCAGCTTGGTAACCCTCGCCCTCCAGGTTAATTGCCTCGCTCGTGCTTGGGACTTATGTTTTGTATATCAGGTTTTCCTAAAGCGGATGGTTTCTATACAGAAAGACTGAGGCACAGGGAAGGGAGGGTTAGGGTTACAATGCAGGAAGGCTGCCCAGCTGCTAGGATGTCTGCTCCTGGGTTGCTGGGAGCTGAGGGGAAGACATGGGGAGTTGCGTCTGTCCCCTGCATGTCTGAAATTATTTCCTGCCCAAACCTCCTTCCTGGAGAGGTGTATGGTCAGTATTAAATCAAAAAAAGAAGATGCCTGATAGGAATTCCTTCACAGTCTCCTCCTGCCCCTGCCCACGTGCAAGAGCCCACACGTAAGGTAAATAAGATGTCCAGAGCTTTCCAGTTACAGAGAATGTTCCCCATCCCTGCATGTCCTCATTTAATCCCAGCAACAAACATGTAAGTTGCATAGGGCTTGGCTGGCAGCCCAGGTTTACAACTGAAATTTAAGTGACTTCTACATTACTAGATTACAGACTCCTGGTAAAGCACTGTCTAGTACACGTGAAAATGCACTCAGGTGTGTATCACACATACGAACACACATGCCAACATTTACTCATGCCTCTGCATGTGTACCACTAGGCACTGGGCTTATATATACAGCCTTGTGTGAGCAGGCCCGGAGAACCCTTCCCATCTGTGGACATCTTACTGCTCTCACATACCTCTACCTACATCCCTCTTCTTGTACCCACGCTCACATGTGCACACACACATGCCCATCCCGGACAGGCATTGACCTTTGCATTGGACCTATGTTCCATCCTTCAGAGGGCCAAACCAAACCAACCCAGAGATACCATCTTAATCCCCATAATATTTCTCAGAACCGGATTACAAATTTGTTCTCTAAGTTGTCTGCAGGGTGGGAGAAGGCTACCCCATTAATGGGAAGGAGGGATCAAGAGAGCAGCCTGAGAAATCAGGTGTCAAGCTGACCTTTTGGAGAGAGCCAAGTACTCATTCTTACTATTGATTCCTTTCAAGGAAGACAGAAGGCACTTTATCTCCCAGCCATTGAGCTAAGGGCGGGGCCAGCAACTTGAAGAAGCAAAGACAACAGTCTTCTCAGCCACTGGAATAGAAGCACAGAGAACCCTACTGACCTCTGTCTTTCAAATATTTGTCACAGGCCCTGTAATTCCACCATTAGAGATTTATTAGAGGGTAAGAATTGCCCTTCACAATCTTTAGAAATGAAAATTCTTGCTTTAATCTACCCAGGAAATACATTAAGGTCTCTCGTAGAGTAGTTCTCGATCCTAGCTACTGAATGTTTTTTAAGCAGAGGTTTACAAACTACACCCCCAGACATCATCATCATCATCATTCATTAGTTCATTCAATAAGCAGCCACTTGCCCTTTATATTCTAGTGATGGGGATACAGCCAATAAGTGAACAGATAAATGAGCACAACAGTGTTAAAGAATGATGGGTAACATGCAGAGACTTAGGATGATGCCAAAGACAATCTCACTTTGATGGCCAGGCAAGGCATCTCAGAGAATGTGACACTAAAGCAAAAGCCCACTGTGTGAAGGTCTAGGAGAAGAATCTTACAAGCAGGGGAATGGCCAGTACAAAGGGTCAAAGGTCAGAAATGGCTCAGCCCAAGGGAAAGACAAGGTCAAAGATGGGGACGGGGGATGGATCAGGTGGCCCACTGAAACCCAGGCTAAGGAGTGTGGGTTTTATCCTAAGAACTAAGGGGTACCATGTTGGGGTGCTGTTTAGCAGAGAGGTGACTTGATCTGATTTGTAGCTGTGGGGAGAATGGATTGGAGGGGGCACAAGAGGAAGCAGGAGCCCTAGTAAAGAGAGTTTGCAAGGCCCCAGGGGAAAAGTGATAGTGGAATGGACTGGGGTGCCAGAGGCAGAGGCCACGGGAAGCAGAGGTCTACCAGATGAGCTCTGAGTCATCTCAAAGCTGAGACACCTTGTTGATGGTTTGGATGTGGAGTGAGGGAGAGAGAAGAATCAAAGATGACGTCTAGGTCTTTGGCTTGAAACATGGAATGGCCAGTGATGTTGTTTATTGAAATGAGGAGAACTAGTGGAGCAGGTCAAGGGCTCTCCTTTGGCCATGTGATGCTCACGATGACTGTCAGGTGTTCATCTGGAGGGAAGGAGTGAACACCCAGGTGCAAGCGTCCAGAGCAATTTCTCTAGCTGGAGATACAGCTTCAGCAGCCATTGACATGAAGCAGACATGGAAAGCTGTGGGACTGGATGAGAGACTGGGAACGTATAGGTGAAGAAGAAAGCCAAGGACTGGTTCCCGAGGCACCTCCACCTCTGGAGTTGATGCAAAAGAGGAGGCAGAAGCAGCATAAGTAGTCTGTCCAGTGAGACAGCAGGAAAACCTGGAGAGTGTGATCTTTGAGAAGCCCAGGGAAGGATGTGTTTCAAGGAAGAAGAGGTGATCAACTATATCACATGCCACTGAGAAGTCAAGGATGGTGAGAACAGAGATGTGGCTTTGGGGTTTGGCGACAGGAAAGTAATTGATGACTCTTGCAAGAATAGTCTTAGTGGTGTGGAGAGAATGGGAGCCCAGCTGGGGCTGAGGAGGAAATACGAAGTTTTCCAATGAAGAAGAGGAAGGCAGGGTAGTAGCTATAAAGAAATATGGTCAAAACAGAGTTTGGGGTCCTTCACTTCAAGATACGAAGCAAAAACAAGCCCTCGCGTTGGAGACCCCTGTAACCATAGAGCTGTGAGATATTGTCTGTTTGACCCACTCCTTTCAAGAGTGGGAAATTGAGGCCCAGAGATGCAAAGTCACTGCTTAAGGGAACAGACTGGTCTGCAGCTGGGACTAGACTGTAGGATCTCTGCTACTGGAATAGACCTTTTAGGGGGTAGGAAAGGCTCATAAGAATCTCAGACAAGCCACCAGGGAAGCCTGCTCCCTCTTCTGAATTGGTGCCCCAATCCTGCCTTCGTATTCCTGGTACCCCTGCCCCTTTCTCAAAGGCCCTTCATGGGTGCCTGACAGGGTAGTCTCCTGCTGTTAACACTTTGGTGTTCTAGTTCACATGCTTGCACCTCCCTTCCTGGGGGCCCTCCAGGGGGCTACAATCAAAGACTGACAATCTAGGACCAGATAGAATGACTCCAGATGAGATGAGATGGGCGGCTCACACTCCCCTCCATCTTACCTGTGCTAACATGGGGTGTGGAGTCCGCTGACTCTGAACCATGAATGACCGCATGGTCAGAGCCCTGGACGGTGGTGAAGAGATTTGCACTCTAGTCCTAGTTTTGTTGGTACTTCACTGCATGGCCTAAAGTCAGCCGCTACCCCCTTACCCCAGTTTCAGTTTCCCTTTTGTATGAGTAGAGGAGACCAGAGCAATTGTTACCCCTGGTCCCTTCTGGAGGAGTGGTTTTAGAACTTAGGTTCCTTCCAAGTTCCTAAGGAAGGAATGCCTCCAGCACAGCCCCCAAACCCAGCTGACATGAGCCTGTGTCTCCAAATGGACCAGCTCCTCCTCCACGTGGACCTGACTGCCCATCGAAAATCTTCCCATTGCACTCCTGGCTGGTTCTCCCAGGATATTTGTGTTCTAATCTTATCCCCTGGGAGCCTGTTTATCTTTCTCCAGGCTTCCCCCCTATCTTTCTAATCAAAGTTACTACCTTGCCCCAGGGGTTCGCTTCTTACTACTTGTGTTCCCAGGTTAGAAACAAGACACTTGCCTTCTCTCCAGGCCTCTCGACATCGTGGGCCAATGGTTTGGAGACTGAGACTCAGGTTGAGACAGTCATTTAACTTCTCAAAAGTATTTTATGAATCCAGTGAGCAGGCTCTTCTACTCTCTCAGAAACTTCAGTGGTTCTTTTACTTGTTTTTGCTTCAACTTTTTTTAGAGGGGAGGGCAAAGGTCTTTTGCATTTCTCCTCCTAGAGCTAACTAAATAATATAATCAATTTGGCTGCTGCAGGGCTGATCCAGAGTATTAAAGCAGGTATTTGTGGCTGATATGATGGGGGGATAAAGTGCTTATGAAAACCAACTGATTAGTCCAGTGGTCAAGAATGAATCTGTGTCTGTGTTCATCGATCTCTCCTAATCTTTGTAAATACCTGTGTGCCCCACTCCTGTGCACTTGCTGGGCAGCATGGTGCCCTGGGAATGGCAGCAAGTGGGCACTGTGGGTGTCTGAGGTGTCTGGCCAGGAGGCTGCTTCCCATCTGAAGAGAGAGGCCCAGTCAAACCACAGGTACAGTAAGCAAACCACCTTAGAGGAGAGATTTTAGGAATTAGGAGGGGACTGCTTCCCCCAAATACCTCCCCATCTGTCCCCTGATAAATTCTACAAATCAGGGCCTCTCATTCAATATGCTGTCTTGGGTGACACAATGCTTTGGACCTGAGTGCTTTGCAAAAATCTGTAGAATTATTTTTGCAGTCTGTAAATTTTTTTTTTGAAAAACTGGGAAATCAAAATTAACTAAACTTTAATCAAATATTTGCAGAAGTGTATCATTTTGTCAACAAAGCAACCACAACTCAACTCAGATTGTTAAAAATAAATGAGATTTCTTGTATTCATGTATAAATGAGTACATTTGTGATGTTAGTTATGATGTGAGATGCAGTCATCTCAAGTAAGAAAGCACTAAGAATGTCCCTGTTCCATGGAGGAGAGCACAGTGGCTTCAGCTAAGCCCCTCAGCAGTGTTAGCTCACATCTAAGACCTCAGCTCATATCTAGGACCTAGACACATGCCCAAGAGGCAGATCAAGGAATGTCACACAGCCACTAAAGATTGGTTACGGGAGACAGATGCAGCAGAGATAAATTGACCTCCTTTATGATTTTCATCATTTGGCAGACATATCCACCAAGTCTATGTCACAGTATTGACCCTTTGGAGAATAGTCTTTTCACTTAAAAAGGTTATAAGCAAAGAAAGAAAATGTATATCCAAATATTTGTAATAAAGGTACAGTTAATGATGTGTGTCTCTGATGGGTACGAATAGAAGGGAAAGTTTGATTTAGGCTGGAGATTAGGGGGTAAGCCAAAGCTAGTCTAAACCCCCAAATCTAGGATAGGTGACTAGTGGCAGCCTGGATGACATCCATGACCTCCCTGTTCTTCCCAGGACGTCTCATGGCTGGAAAACTCTGTAGCTGATGCCGGTGGTTCTTCAGTCCTACAGGCTGTCTGGTATTTACATACACTTTGCCTCCTAATCTCCTTTAGTTCCTTTCCCAAGTCTTTTATTTTTTTTTCTTTTTGTTTTTGTTGAGATAATAATCCACATATTACAAAATTAACCCTTTTAAAGTGTAGAATTCATTGGTTCTTAGCATATTCACAAAGTTGTGCAACTATCACCAGTGTATCACACTAGAACATTTTCATCACTTTGTTGTTGTTCTCATAATTTTTTTTTTGTAGATTCTTTAAGATAGTCTATATACAAGATTATGTCATCTGGAAAAGACATAGTTTTCATTCTTCCTCTCCAGTCTGATCACTTGCATTTGTTTTTCTTGCCTAATTGAACTGGCTAGAACCTCCAGTACAGTGTCAGATAGAAATGACAAGAATGGCAAGAATTTTCACCTTCTTCCTTATTTTAGAAGAAAAGCTTTCAGTCTCTCATCATTATGTGTGATACTAGCTGTGGGCTTTTTGTAGATGCCCTTTAGCCAGTTGAGGAAGTTCCTTTCTAGCCCTAGTTTGTTTTGTTTTAATGATGAAATGGTGTTGGATTTTGTCAAATATATTTTCTGAATATCTCTATTGAGATAATCATGTGTTTTTGCCCTTTATTCCATCAATATGGTATATTACACTGATTGATTTCCATATGTCAAACCAACCTTGCATTCCTGGGATAAATTCCACTTCTAAGTCTATTATTTTCTAAGTTAAACACATATAGCTGCTTTACTGTTTGTCACCTGATTGATTGCTGGAATCAGGCCAGGTGAAAAGCAGAGATCCATTAAAAATCCAAAGAGAGGACTTCCCTTGTGGTGCAGTGGTTAAGAATCTGCCTGCCACGGCAGGGGACACAGGCTCGATGCCTGGCCCAGAAGATCCCACATGACGTGGAGCAACTAAGCACATGGGCCACAACTATTGAGCCTGTGTGCCACAACTATTGAAGCCCACATGCCTAGAGCCCATGGTCTGCAACAAGAGAAGCCACCGCAATGAGAAGCCCACACACCACAACAAAGAGTAACCTCTACTTGCTGCAGCTAGAGAAAGCCCATGCGCAGCAGTGAGGACCCAACACAGCCAAACAAATAAAAATAAAATAAAATAAAAAAGTAAAATAAAATAAAATATTTTTAAAAAATCCAAAGAGAGGTAAAGCCAGTGGGAAAGCAGCCTCCTAGGTTGGGGAATTTCAAAATTTGCAAGGAATTTGCATATCGTTAGCTTCTCGTCAATGGCTATTTGGAATAGCTATATTATACTCACTTAGACAGATGCATCCTTGCTCATGGGTTATTCTCTCCCTAGCAACAACAACAATGAACATAGGCACGTATTTTCTTTTTTAAAGTTGTGCCAGAAATTTTGAGAAACAGAGAAAAGAGACGAATCACCCACAATCACATTATTTTACCATAACTATGGATAGTTTTTTTTGCAGGTGGAGGACAGGTTAGTTGAGGTATGATATACATACAGAAAAAAATCACCTTTGAGGAATTAGTTCCATGAATTTAGACAAATGCGTACAGTCACGTACCTAACACTATTTATTATCCCTTCCCTCTACATGGAGTCTCTGGCCACCACTGATCTGTTTCCTGTCCCTACAGTTCTACATTTTCCAGAATATCATAGAAATAGAATCATATAGTATGTAGCCTTTTAAGTCTGTGTTTTCTCATTTGGCATAATGCTTTTGTGATTCATCTATATTAAGTCCATCAGCGGTTTGTTCCTTTTTATTGCTGAGTAGCAGCAGTCCACTGTAGGGATGTACCACCCTCTGTTTATCCATGTACCAGTTGATTAGCATTTGACAATGTGGCTAACTTTTTAGCAGTCATGAATAAAGCTGCTGTTTGCATCCAGACACAGACTTTGGGTAGGTGTATGTTTTCATTTGTCTTGGGTAAATTCGAAGGAGTGAGATTTCTAGGTAGTACAGTAAGTAACAGGTTTAACTTGGTAAGAAACTGCCCAACTGCTTTCTAAAGAGATTGTACCATTTCATAGTCCCACCCTTCTACCAGCAACATAGGAGTTCTAGTTGCTTCACAGACTTGCTATTACTTGGTATACTCAGTGTTTTTGTTTGCTTGTTTGTTTTGTTTTATCTATTCTAGTAGGTATATAGTGACTTTTTAACGTACTTCTGTCCTTTTTTATATATGCATGTTTTCCACATACTGGAAATGATAGTTTACATTCAACTTCGTATACTACTTTTTCATCTAATAGTGAAGAGAGTCCTTGTCCACCTAGCCATCATTTTAAGACTGACTAATATTCCACTGAATGCACCTCTTGTTGCTGTTGGGTTGTTTTGAGTTTTTACTGTTGTAAGCCATGCTCTGATAAAGACTTTTACACATTAGCTTTTTCATTTTTGGGTTAGCCCTTCAAGTTAGAGTCCCAGTAAAAGAGAAACACTGTTGTCAATATTAGATTATTTTCATTTTAAAAAATTCACTTATTGTAATACACAAAAATGATTCTTTTAAAAAGTTACATTTGGCTGCTTGTGAAGCTGACCATTTTTCTATATTTTTGTTTACTAGCTGTATTTTCTATCCTATGGATTATGTTTATGTTCTTAGCTTATTACTGGGACTTGTTTTCTTATCAATTATTATGGTTATTTGAAACAATAAAGACATTAACCCTTTGTCATGGTAGCTATAAATATTTCCAGTCTCGTTTGCCTCTTTCTTTTCATCATACAGAAATGTTTTGTTCCCCTACGTAGTCAAATCTGTCACTCTTTTCCTCTGAGGGTTATTATATTGTTTATAAGCTTAGAAAAATCATTTTCATACCTCTCTCCTGAGGCTTGATAAATGGTCAATTTAATTTTCTTCTAGATTTTCTTGAGGTTTAAAAATAATTATCTCTGTAGCATATAGAATTCTTATTGACATATAATAAGATATAAACCCCCAAAAAGATATTTTTCAATATGATATCTTAATTTAAGTAAAATATTCTACAAAGTCACTAAAGGATTGAACCTAAATTCATCTTAATGTGATGACGCGTTACTTTTGTGCGCTGTTTTCCCATCCTAGGTATCAGGTGTGTACAGTAACAGGGCTCATAGGCAAACAGTGGCTGAACCCCAAATGCTGACACAATGGAAAGCTGTACAGGCGCCCTGGCAGGCTGATTGGCTGGTTATACACCAGGGAGCTAAATGGTCCCCATTCAGAATCGGGGTGCTTTGCATGCAGCTTTCCCCCCACCCCATCTCTGCCCCATTTGCCCACATCACCACAACCCCATCCTACCCGCCTCCTAATTTGGACAATTGTAGACCTGCAGCAACTTCTTCTCAGGAGGGGGGAGTTGCCCCCTCTGCACCCAGCCGGAACCCACTTTGGGAACCCTGCAACACACAGAGCCTGCAGGGGCAGCCTCCCTGGCCTGTTTGACTCCACAGTGCCCCTTTTGCCCAATCCATTTTTCTGAAGATGTCAGAAGCAGACCATAACACTCCTCCCTCATTCATCCAGCAGAGGTAACCCTCTCCTAATACCGTGCAATTTCACAATCGACTCTGTCCTTCCTCTACTCTTTGTTAAGATATTGGTAAATGGAACCAATTCTCTAAAATGGGAAAAGCCCATCCCTCAGACAGAGGTCTCCTGAATGATGAGGGCCCTGGCTGTCGCCTCATTTTGAACAAACAGAAGACATCGTTTCAATTTTCCCCCGTTATGCTGGGGCTGAGCCATTTCGGAATCCATGCGGAAGCCCCGGAGAGTGTGGGAGCTGGGAGGAAGCAGCTCACTGAGCTGGAGCCCCTCTTACTCAGACCCGATCGTTATCACCAGGCACAGGGCTGAGGCCCCCACTCCCCCGGGAACGGGGTGGGGGGAGTGGGCCACGGTGGTGGCAAGGGGTGGGACGGGGCCAGGTCCCTCCCTCGAAATGAGGCAGGCTCTCCTCAGGGTCTGTCAGAATATTGGGCGTTTAGTTAAAAACTCTCTCCAAAAGAAAGAGCATTAAGGCGGAGAGCTTGAAGTGGATCCCGGGTAATTAAGTGTATAAATTAATTCTTCCCCTAAGAAATGTTCGTCTCCTATTATTAGATTTGGCTCTCAGAGGAGCTACATCCAAGTAGTGGGTTTCCAGTTGTATGTGTGCGTGTGTGTGTGTATGCGAACACACATTCTGGGCTTTGCTGCCTGAAGCCTACAATTAAAAGAAGTGACATGAATGTGTCTTTAAAAGAGAGATCTGTGGAAAACTAACGGATTGTCTGTCAAGGGAAGAAAAAAAAAATGAAATATAGCTGCTTCAGTCCACTGAATGGTTGAATAGGAAAGAACTTGTCCATCCAAGTACCCAAAGGGATAAAACCCAATGATAGCCTTCTCAACTGCTTAGCACATAATGCATGGGCTGTTTTGATGCTAGTAATGTGTTTTTTACTTCTTCCTATCTAGAAGGAATGAATCAAATATGAGGAGAGCTGGAACATGATTTTCAACCCATTGCTTTTGATTAAGTGCCCGAACAGACAGGTCCTGGGACTTGCAGTAATACTAATGGAGCATAAAGTGCTATAAAAAGGACGGGGCCCTACTTTTGTCCAAATGCCATTATCCTGGAATCAGAGACCCTGGTGTAATATGTCCACGGTTAACCTTTTTTTTCTGACAGAAAATTTTCTCCATCCACTCACACCATCAATTATGCTGCATTTGGCCAGAGTGATGAGTGATTACTTGATTCCGGATGAAAGAGGCACACGTGCCAGGCTCCCAAACACCAAGCACTGCTGAGGGGTCAGGCCGGGAGGGTTTGGACAAAACGGTTCTTTTGTTTTAGCCAGGTTTTCCCATTTACTTGCTCATGTGCTTGTTCTGGAAAAAGGAGAGATCAAGTGACTGAAAACAGATTATTGGTAAATTGATCCAACACATAGTTAACGGACTGAGACTTGGGCTACCTACCAATTCGCTGGTGAATGTGACTGGCAGACAGACCCACGATTGTTGGGACCTGGCCTAGCAGAAGAGCAAAGAGACTCCCTTTCAGCTGACCTTCCCAGCAGAAGGAGAATTTGGTCACCGGCCCCAGGGAATCAGGCTCCCGGCTCTTGCCTCAGCTCTGCCCCAAGCCCGCTGCTGCCCCAGAGCTCCTCTAGCTGCCTCTGTGCCGCTCCAAACTTTGCGATACAATTTCTTCTTGCAATCAGCAAGTTGCAGATGGTCCAACTGTTCTGTCATTTATTGTCAACGGCTGCAAAGAGAAGAGAAAAAAAAAAAAGAAAGAAAGAAAAGAAAAGGAAAAGAAAAAATTCCACAATGCTATAACCTAGTCCTGAGTGTAAATCAAACATTCCCTGTCATGTTGATAGCTTGTGTTAGTCTAATGTATTTTATATTACTCAAAAGCTTTGAAACCCTGCAGCTTTCTTCATACAGGCCATTATGCGGTTATCATTAAATTGTCTTGCAAAGAACATTATCGGTAATTATAGCAGACACTAAAATCAAATGATCAGAGTGGGACCTTTAACACCAAGAGGAACCATTAGAAGTTAATCAAATAAAAGGATGAGAATAATTATGTTAGGATTAAGCAGTAATATGCCAGAAGTTATATACTTTGCTGACTATATATCTTTACTCCCAGCTTCCTGAATTTCCTTTTCGTTGATGTGTTTTTATATAATACTTTGGCACAGAATGTAAACGACAATATTTTTGTCGTGGCACGATCAGGCTCGAAGGTTCATGGGCGGTTCATATCTAAATGCCATCAGAGGCACGGAGGTAATGATGATTAAAACAACAGTAATAAAAAAAAAGTGCAAAGCTGGAAAAAAAACCCATCGGTCAATGAAGCGTGGCAAAATGATAAAAATGGTTGCAACAGGCACAGGTGCAAGGAAAGTCGTTATTGGCTGGTTGCTCTGTCCTGGAGCTGAGGATTGCTCCTGCAGGCCTCGCTGCGAACCAGTATACTCGCAAGCCTCGGCCAGCTTGTTTGTACCTAAGAGAAGAAAAAGCCAGCATCTTGTAGGCTCTCCAGTTGCCACTGCTGGAGCTGTTACACATGGCTCATGGTGGGGTGGGGGCGATCATGGTACAAACAGGAGGGGGGCCCGGTTCCCTGAGACAGAGAGCTGCCAGTGGAGGTACCAGGCTCACAGGGTCACTCCTGGCCCCTTCCCTTACACACACACACACACTCCCCTCTGGCACCTCACAGATGCCCATCTCTGCAATGTGATAGGCTGGCAGTAACATATGGCCTAGAGGGCTGAGGGCTGTGGCTCCAGCTGGGAAGAGGGTGAATTCCCAAAGGCATGGCCCATCACAGCTTCCAGATTAAACCTGAGCCATGGAACAAACAATGCCACTGTCAACAGCTAAAAGGACTGAGACATTCTCTATAGTATGACCTTTTAAAAAATTATAATCTCCCATCCACTTTCCCCATCTTCCCTAATAAATAAAGATCAATTCATAATAACAGTTTTGCATTTGTGTCTGGCTTTGTGCTGGGCACCAGGGTATAGTGATGAATAAGATAACGTGATCTTCTGCTTAAAATGTTGCCATTATGACATGCAAATACTAACAGCAAAGTACAATTGACCCTTGAACAACACGGGTTTGAAATGTCCATGTCTGCTTATACGTGGATTTTTTTCAACAGGTACACACAGTGGAACACCATCCATGGTTGGCTGAATCCACGGATGTGGAACTGCAGACATGGAGGGACGACTTCAGGACTTGAGCATCCTCGGACTTTGGTATCTGTGGCGGTTCCCAGAACCAATGCCCTGTATCCCCCAGAGGATACTGAGGGATGATTATAATTTAAATGGTAAAACCTAGTCCAACCTTTCCATATTTTTCATAGTTTTGCATTTTTGGAGGCTTTCTGGTATTTTAAAATGAGGGCATCACTTCATTTCACACAGGTCAAAACTGAGGCACATTGGAGATGATAATAGACTTGGAGGCAGAGATCAGAGCAGGGCTCCTCTGAGTATCCGGATGGTCTCCTCTGTGACTCTCACAGTGGCCTCACTGAGGGGCATCAGTTCCCATTGTTCTCTCCCCCTGGACTAACACTGTGTAGCACACATACCTCATAGGGCCACTGTAAGGAGGGAATTGAGGTCAAGGGTATGGAAGGGCTTCTAAAGTTAAAAGTGAGCTTAGAGAGCACAACTGGGGCTGCTTTTCCCTCTGGCCGTGTGTGTCTTCAGTTGTAAAGTCTTGTTTCCTTTGGGGGAGAGGTTTGGGAAGAATCCTTTGGAGAAAGAAGGCAGGGCACACTCCTAAGTAACAGAGCAGAGGGGTGAACCTAGGGAATGGCAGCATACCCTGAACAGAAAGCGTTTAGTCTCAAATCTGTCAATCATCTTCTTGGCCCATGAGCTGTAAACAAGAGGCATCTCAGACCAGGAACAGGAATTTGGCAGAGATTTTGAAACAGGAAGAGCCAGCGATCAGTTAGGGGCAGTGAAGAGCCCCAGTCATGTTGACAGACCTGGGGAAGATGGCACTTCCATCAAGGCCACATGGTGCCTAGTGAGACCAGGTCCAGAAACCAACTTAGGATCACAAGTCCAAGAAGCTAAGCCTCACCTACAGGTAGAAGTAATCCTGACAACAAGCTTGTTAATATACTTTTAAAACAATCAAATTAAACATACACACACATTGGGGCGGGGCAGGGGGGCGGGGTTGTGCCTTTTTCAGGGCTTATAGTTCTGGGTCCAGGGGAGGAGTCTTGGGGGACTAGATATCCTTCCTTACCAGGGGCGGGCCTGGGAACTCACGTCCAAATATTAAATTAGACAGCAGGATCCAGAAGGTACTGAGAATCCCCCAGCACCAGCAGCTATTCCAGCCCAATTCCACTACTAACCTCGGTCTGAGCATCCCATCCGCTCAGAACTGGGAGGGCAAAACTACAAGGCAAAAACCAGCCCAGGGAAAGAACAAAATAGGAGGGCCATGGAAAAACTGGCCCGGCCCCACTCAGCAGCTCAAGACAGATGAGGGACGCCTTCAGCTAAGTCACGCTGTCTGAATTTTGGTGCTTTCTGTTTATTTTGTTTTTATTTTTAAATTTGTTTTTGTTGTTTAGTTTCACACGGCCCAGCAATTACATTCCCATTTCTGCACTTGTTAAGGAGGACACAAGTATGATGACTGAGGAATTGCAAACAGTTCTGGAAAGAAAAGGAAACCCAGAGAGAAAGTTAGGTGAAGCCCATAGTGGAGTAGAGTTTGGGGACAAATAAGCCAGATTCCAGGAACCCACAATACAAAAGAAATTCCTGCCCAGGGAATTGGTTTTACATAGAGGTGCCTTGGAACTTAGCTGGGAAAAGCCAATATTCTCCCTTTCTCTGTTGTTACTGAGTTCCTGTAACTGAGCTCAGAGAAGACGAGGTAAAGATCAACGGTAGCATCTTACAAAGTTCAATAAATGTTTGCGGGTTGATTGATCGGGGCATGCCCGGTGAGATGTTAGGGGAGAACATCTCACTTTACACAGAGCCATTAGAACCTCCCCTTCGACTTGGGAGACAGGATGAACACAGTTGGTGTCTTTTCTAGAAACCTATTCAATACTTTTATAGTATTCGACGAAAAAATGTTTTTGTTCCATTCGTTCATCTGAGATTCACAATACCCGTGTTCGGCAGAAGCAGTGGCATTTTTTTACCCCATTTTACAGATGAAGACACTATGCTCAGTGAGGTAGGGGTCTAATCTGTGACAAAACATGGACTGAATTCAGCCCTCTGGCCTGCCTCTGACCACCGTATGCTTGTTTTAGTGTACATACTCCTGTATGTGGCAGGGCCATGCCTTTGGGGACCCTCCAAATGAGGGACCTCATAACTTGGGGGTACGTCCTGAGTTTTTGGAGTCTCATTGTATATAAAGCAGCCTCAAGACACCACTTGGTCATGAATTCATAGGTCTAGATAATGTGCGTTGATCCCTGAAGACAGAGGGAAATAGCAGACATTCGACCTTTCACATAATCCCCCTGGCTGTTTCCCAGGGCTAAGAGTGAGGCCCCTTGTAAGTCCGGTGACACGGTGAGCGTCGCCCCTCCTTGTGCTCTTTTCAAGGCCACAGCCCAGAATGAGGCTCAGAATAACTGCCCTGTTATTCAGAGGGCTTGGAGGCCCACAAGGTCTCTGCAGCGTGGTCAAGCAGTGTCATCCACGATGATGGGGAAGGAGCCAGAAGGCACCCTTTTGCACTTCCCGCCCCTTCTATTGAGCTCTTAAATTAGCTCTGCAAACCCAGGTGTCAGCCATCGCGCTGAAACAACCCAGACGGGCCATTAAAAACGCCGAGAAGAAATGAATGCCTAAATCACCCTGTCTCTCCGAAGGTGCAGTCTTACCTAATCACACGTCAAATCATATTTTTTCTTCCCCAGATGGATGTCTTCTTTCAAAGTCTGATGGTCACAGAGACAAAGGTACCGCTTCAGCCTTAAGTAACTATTGAAGTTTTACCCCGATAGATTATTTGCTAGAAGTAACTAACGTAAAAAATGCCCTGTCAGACAACAGCTTGGCTTCCTCGCATTTTTTTAAAGGGTAATATTTGGTCTCATCTTGCAACTCCTTGGGAAAATTTAGCACTGAGTCAGAAAGGTTGGCCAACAAGTAGCACTTCATAAATTGCTGGAGCCCTAATCAATACGTATTGTCATCCACTCCAGTCCTTCGGGCAGATTTCTCTCTGCCCTGAGTCGTTGGTGTATTTTACGAGGTTGTTACAGGCTGGGCTTGCATGGCCTGGGCCTGATGAACCTGTCACGGCTCTATTGATTGACATGGCAGTGTAAGTGAGACAGGCGATTCCGACTGACTTCCTAATTACTGCTACTGGGCTGCCTCGCCGACGGCTCAGGCCAGAGGTTAATAGTCTTGATGTCCAGCCGCTCCTCGCTGTGGAGGCTGGAGTGAAACTGGCTCCTTAGACGTCAATACCTGAATCAAGTTCTCAAGGCTACAGCCCCGCTGATCAATTAAAGCCTTGTGTTCCTCCTGGTGGCGGCTGACAGGGGGCTGAGGAGTGAGGAGTTCACGAGCGAGAGGTCTAAGGGAGTCTAGGAGGCTCTGAAAGCACAGCCCAGGAGTGGCAGGTGCAGGGGAGGGGTTGGAGTGCTGGGGGAGGAGCATGGAGGTGAGAGCCACTTAAGAAACCTGCGCCTGAGTGTTGGCTGTTTTGGTTTGGTTTTTTTTTTCCAGTTTTCCATCCCAAGGATTGAAAATTATTTCTTTTGTTTCTTTCATGTCCAGAACCATGCTGGGTGCCAGGTACTCTTGGACAGGAAAGAATGAGATAACTTGTATCGATTCACCTATTCAGCAGAAACTAATTGAATGTTTACTTACTCTGAGATATGATGGGAGTGCATAGATTTATAATAATTTTCTATTGATATCATGTCTTCAGGGTTAGGAACATTTTCACACCCAATATTTTATTTGGACCTCATAACACACCATGAAGAAGGGGGGATCACTATCTCCATTTCTTTTTTATTATTCTTATTTTATTTATTTATTTATTCATTTATTTATTTTTAAGCTCTTTATTGGAATATAATTGCTTTACACTCTTGTACCAGCTTTTGAGGTACACCAAAGTGAATCAGCTGTATTTATACATATATCCCTATATCCCATCCTTCCCACGACTCCCTCCCAGCCTCCCTGTCCTGGCCCTCTAGGGCATCACCCATCGTCGAATTGATCTCCCTTTGTTATATAGCAACTTCCCACTAGCTATTTATTTTACAGTTCGTAGTGTATATATGTCTATGCTACTCTCTCACTTCGTCCCAGCTTCCCCTTCGCCCCGTGTCCATCCCCCACCCCGTGTCCTCCAGTCCATTCTCTGCATCTGCATCCTTATCCTTGTCACTGGGTTCATCAGTACCTTTTTTTTTTTTTTTAAGATTCTGTATATGTGAGTTAGCTGTCTCCATTTCTGATGAGAAAACTGAGGCTCTGCAGAGGTAACTGATACCCCCAAAGCCATACAGTTAGGAAGGAAAGAAGTAAAGCTTCCCAAGCAGATGTTCTGGTTTTTAATCTGATAGTCTTGCCAGGATACTGGGATGCCCAATGCCTGAATCATAGGAGCTCACAAACCCATTGAGATAAACAAGGCCAGTGTACCAACGTGTCAGGGGTCCCCAGGACCACCACCAGTTTCAATGGTGAGCCTAGGAGAACTCACAGGAATCAGGATATAGTCATGCTCATGGCTTATTATAGCGAAAGGATCCAAAGAAAAATCACGAAAAGGAAAATGTGCACGGGGTGACGTGTGGGGGACACCAGGCACAAGCTTGCAAGATCCTCTCCCAGTGGAGTCGCACAGGATGTACTCAGTTCTCTCCACAGCGACTTGTGACAGCAGGGGTGAAGTTTGTCTATTGGGCAGGCAAGCACATGAAAGACTCAACGCCCAAGGTTTGTACTGGGGGCTGGTGACACAAACACCCTCTGCCTGGCAGGTACCAAATTCCAGACTCCCGGAAGGACATCAGGGCTCGCTCAGGACAGACCATATTAGGCACAGTAACCCACACTTAGCAGTTTTGGAATGTTAGGAATCCTCCCCAAAATCCAAGTTCCCAGACACCAGCTGAGGGCCAACCTTGCAGGCAGGCATTTCAAAAGCCAGCAGTCTTGGGCTCTCTGCGGTAGCTCTTCTCTGCACAACCAGGAAACTCAGCACAAAGCAGGAAATGGAAAGAGCTTATGAAGAGTGCAGACCAACAGACATAGCTTCAGCCATTCGACAGAGGAGGATTCTTCTTCAGCGAGGGCTTCAAAGGGGATCCGGACACTAACTACAACCCAGCTGTATTAATCACGCCTTTTTATTTTCTGTGCTTCTGGTGTTCTGACGTTTGGGGCCTTGCTGACTGGGGAGGGAGTGCCCCTCCCCCCCTCCCCAGGGTTAGCTAATTCTTAGAAATAGTAACCCAACGTGTCTAGTGTGTGCAAATATCCAGCCAGAGCCCATGCCCCCAACCACATCCTTTGTTTGTTCTCACACTTGAGGCCACTATTCTCCTGCCCTAATCACCCCAGGGCCAGGTGTCAGATACCCAGGGGCAGCCCCTCTACCCCGGAGCCCACTGAAATTATTCAGACTAGCCAATCCTGAGCCTGCTTGCCTGGCCTTGATTCTCGGCAGAAACCACAAGAAGAGCACTTGCGCATGTTTCCTCTCTTAGCCTGCTGGCTGAGCCCAGGGCTTGAAGTGCCCCCTCCTCTTGGGACAATAACGAACGATCTTTCCTATGCCAATTGTCTCCCGATCTGTTGGCCTCATCATATCCTGAATGATAATAAAAGCCACATTTTAAAACACCAACCCCCAATGCCCACCACCTTCCTGGTGATGGTGGAAGGACTCAGTAGCAAAGAGGAGTTTGTAAGGAGGGAATCAGTTAGCCTGGAGGAGGAGGAGGAAAACCAGGATCCAGCTGAGTGTAGAAGACATTCAGCCTGTAGGGAATTCTGGACCATTTGCAGTGAGCCTCGTGTGCTGGGTGCGGCACATGCTCCTTGAGTAGGGAGGTGACAGGGGCTGATTTCTCCTCATTATTCCCAGCACCCACCCTGCTCAGTGCTACTTTTCCTCATGAGGTTCCCGCACCCCTTCAGCCTGAAACGTCCTCCTTCCTCGTCTCCATTTACCCAAGTCATCTTCCTCCCAGGGCACCACCTGAATGAAGACATCCCAACCATAATCACATACATCTTCTCTGAACTTCTACCCAGCACCACATTGTTGCAGATAGAATGACCCTCTGTTCCAGATAGAATGACCCTCTGTTCCGTTTTATTTATTTTTCTTTTTTCTCATGTGTTCAGGGTGTCTTCTTAACCAGAACTCTTTAAGGGAGAATTGTGTCCTCCAGAGCATGGCATGGTGCCCTAATAACTACTAACTGATTCAGAAAAGAGAAATCTTTGTTTTTCTAGGCAGTCAAGATAGTCTCCTGAAATGTAAGCCAGAGTTTGATGTCACTGAAAAAAACAAACAAACTAAAGAACCTGGAGTATTAAAGTGTGAACCTGAAAAGAAACTTAGGTGCATCAAAGCTTCAGTTTCCCTTAATCCTCTGGTTGGAGACATACTATGTAGCCTCTAGGACTCTATCTGTATATTTCTCTCCACTTCTGTCTCCATCTGGAACTCCACACCCTTCATCAAGTCATTCGTTGATTTGTAACTGAAAAAAGAAAATGAATTCAGAACTCAAGGAGAAAATTAGCCTTAATGTAGGTCTAGGTTCTTCTGCATGGTGAACAACATAGCCTGGTTTAGCTGGGACTGTCCCAGTTTTTAAACTGAAGCCCCACACCCTGGGGACCCCCTCTGTCCTGGGCATACCAGGACAGTTGGTCACCCTAGACAGGTCTGTGGCAAAGCAAGTCTGGAACTTATTTGGCAGAATTTGTGAAGAAAGGAGAGGAATTTGCTTTTTTCTCCCAAGAAGGAAAAGACTATAAAGTTAGGGATTTCCCTGGTGGCACAGTGGTTAAGAATCTGCCTGCCAAGGGGACATGGGTTCGAGCCCTGGTCCAGGAAGATCCCACATGCTGCGGAGCAACTAAGCCAGTGAGCCACAACTTCTGAGCCCACATGCCACAACTACTGAATCCCATGAGCCTAGAGCTCATGCTCTGCAAATAGAGAAGCCATCACACTGAGAAGAGCATGCACTACAACGAAGAATAGCCCTGGCTAGCCACAACTAAAGAAAGCCCATGTGCAGCAACAAAGACCCAACATAGACTAAAAATAAATTAATTAATTAAAAAAAATAAAGCTAGAAGCACAGGGAAAGACTTGGAAAGGAATGGTGGAAGGGACCCCAGCGGCAGACTTAGTCAAGACCTTGCAGGAGGAGGAGGCCTTCTCTTCTATATACTGCAATGTCCATCCTTCCATCTACCTTAACCATCAGTCAAGTCGGCTACAAAGACTCATACACCAGCTTTGTGCAAGTTTCTTATTTGTTCTCTCTTCTCTTAGACTTGCCACAATCCATGGAGTGACAGTTTGGGTTTTAAGAACCTGCTGACATCTGGGTTCTGCAGTTTGCTATACTGAGGACCAGCCACTTTGGGGCCCACTAGCTACTGGTGGTGTGGTTGGAGGACCAAAGTGAATAAGGTCCCAACTGCCCAGTGTAGCAGTCATTAGTTCTGACTGTATGACCTGCACGTAGTAGGTCTCAGTAAGTACTTTGTGAGGAAATTGCTTGCAGGGCTCCCCACGCTCCTAACTTTTCTTCTTTATTCCCTTTACCTACACCTGCCTCAATCAAGATGTTCAAGGGACTTCCCTGGCTATGGCGGTCCAGTGGTTAAGACTCCACGCTTCCAATGCAGGGAACATGGGTTTGATCCCTGGTTGGGGAACTGAGATCCCACATGCTGCACAGCCCCACCCTCCAAAAGAAACCAACAGAAAAACCAACAAAAAATCAACAAAAAACCCCAAAAAACAATGTTTAAGATAATTGTTTCCGAGTAAGGGATGATGAGACTCTCATTTTGGGTGGCTCTCAACTTGAGCTGCACACTGGAAACACCCAGCTTTAAAAATAATGTCCAGGTACCACCCCTAGAGATTCATATTTAATTGGTCTGGGATGGAGCCTTGAGTGAAGGAAGGGTGCAGAGATCTCCAGCTAACCCTAATGTGCAGACCCACTCAGAGGATTTGCAGGCACTACATCATCAAGTCTTCCTGCCATCGTCAAGGGTCCTTACATACCTGAAAGAGGAAAGCAGGCAACTCAGTAGCAAAATCTCCTCTCAAAGGACACACAACTCTAGGGGAAATCCCCCGTCACCATCAAAGGAGCTAAAGAACCCTCTCTCCGTTAGGTTTCTCCCAAGAACCCTCTCCCATCACATGTTAAGAACTCCACTGGGTCACTGCGTTAGTTCACAGATGCCACCAAGCAGCCATCAGCCGGTAATGATTTCTGGTCAGATGCAAACAATTAAGTTAGGGAGAAAAGAAGCCACATTCCATTATCAATCCCCTAAATGGCTCCCTCCCTGGCCTAATTGCCTTCTGAGTTCCCCAGACAGCTGTGGCTAATAAGGCGAACACCCCAAAGAGCCAAAACTTGGACCCGGAAGGAAAAGAGCCCGGAGTATATTGGGATGCTCAGCCATCTCAGGGTCGGCCTTGAGGATGGCGGACCCACCGGCGAGGAGGCCACCGCCTCCATCACCACAGCCCCTTCCCTCCCCGCTGCCCCTCCTCTCCCTCTTACAGTCTCTCCAAAAAACTCAAGGCAACTGCCGCCTGATTTTTGATGGATTGGCCACTGTGTTTTATTCGACAATGTATATCACTCTGCCAATATGAATTTGCAAGATGGTAAAAATACAACCCCCCGAAAAGATTACATGAAAGGGAAAAAAAATCATTAGGCAATTAAGAATGGCAATAATTCACCCATATCTATGCTTTGGGAAGAAATATTGCCCCAGGGAATTAGCTCTGCTTATCACTTTGTCATCTGTCTGGGGTGTGAGCGAAAGGAGGTTTCGTGCGCATTGCTGCTGATTTCCTGCAGTATTTCTAAGCGTGATCAAAACGAATGCCAGGCTCTTAATAGAACCCTGTCTCTCCGGAGGTAGCTGTGATTTGTACACAGGAAGCTGAGCTGCTAAATTAACTACACATATGCATTCCTTAAGCACCTCCACATAAATCCCTTTCAGAAGAACCATCTTCTGACACTCAAAGAGTTTTTGAGCTGAAAGAGAGCTTACGGGTCATTGGGCATTCTCATCATTGTATGGGTGAAGACACTTAAGGCACAGAGAGAGAAAGTAATTTTTCTAAGGTCACACAGCTAATAGAGACAAAAGTACAGCTAAAGCCCTGGACCTCCCAATTCTTAATTTAGCAGGAGTCTTTCTACTCTCCCATCCTGCCTGCTCCTTGGCCAACTTACTAATGGCCTAGTCTCTCAGGCATTAACTTCAAAACCCTCTTTTTTGGGGACACCTTCCTTGGCTCCCCCACTGCACCCCAAGCTGCAGTGAGTGTTTGTCTCATGTTCTCCCATCTCCATCTTGTACCTGCCTCACCACTATACTTCCCACACGATTAGCCTATGGTAGGAGCCCATTTTCTGTTGTGTGCCCCCAGTAGACTAGAAGCAAATTGAAAACATGGATGTTTTACATTCATTTTAATGTCCTTAGTACATAGAACATACTAGGTGTCCTGCAAATGTGATTTGAATAAATCAGTAAGTTGTGGTTGCTCTTGTCACCAGGAGGAAAGGAACTCTTCTTTGTTCATTCCTTGTGCTTTGAGATAACAAGCCAACATCCTTCATCCTGCTAGAGGGTCCCAGAGAGGAGGTCTTTGGCCATTGTCATGCCACAGAAATTTCTCATCTGTAACCCTGCTTTCCTTCTCACCCCCATTCCACCTCCAGCCCCATCTCCCTACTCTCCTCTAAGATTCCATTGTCTAATCAGACCAGTTGCCTCCATGTTTATGAACACACCAAGTTCGTTTCCATTTCTATAATGGATTCTTGTTGAGCCTCTTACCTGAAAAACCTCCTACTCCTTTCCCCCACCATACCCTCCATGGAGCTGTCCCTGATTAGCCTCAGGCCATCTCTCCTTCTAAAACCATATTACTCACGCTTGCATACTGATCGCTCATTGGGCCATGTTTGTAAATAGTGATACTCTAATAAGACTTCAAACACTTTTAAGAGTCACATTTCTTTTATCTGTCACAAAATATTTTCTGTAGGTGATCAGGTGAGATGTTAAGATGCCCTTTGACTGAATGTGATTTGGGAAGCATCTTGCATACCAAGATCCGTAATCTGCTAATGGTGGTCTCACAATCTAATAGCACTACAAGAGCTCAAGAGACAGTCCAGAGGCAGGCACGGAAGGAGGAAATGATCATGTGGAACACATGGCAGTGATCCTCCGTCAGTTAGATTGGCAACCAGCTGCATGTAACAGAAACCTGAATGCTGCAGTCAAGTATATTTTACACAAATGGCCACAGCCACATTTCCAATCCCACGTGTTTCTATCTCATAAAGGAGTGGAGTCTCTTTCCTCTCTCCTGGCGATTGAACTGGCCTGTGACTGACTCAGTGAATGGTATGCAGTGGATAATACCCTAGGCCAGGCCATTGAAGGTAACCCGGCCTCTGCCTGGATCTCTCTCTCTTGGGATGCCTGACCTTACAGCCTGGGTGCCATGTTGTGAGGAAGCTCAAGCCACATGCTGGTACTTCAGCTGCAGCCCCAGCTTAGGCCTCAGTCACTAGTCAGCATTGACCACCAGACCTGTGAGTAAGCAAAGCATCAGATAACTGCAACCCTGTATCCTTCCAATTGTCTACACTGACTCCAAGTACAGCAGAGATGGGCTATCCTCACCAGCCCAGACCACAGGTTCAGGAGCAAAATGACTGCTGTCGTTGTTATTTTAAGCCACAGAGATGTGGGGTGGTGTATTACAGATTAGAAAACCTGAACAGGTACTTAACCAAGTAAGATGTTCTTTTGCTCATATGACAGCATCCAGGGGTAGGCAGCACAGGTGCAGGGCTCAAGGAAAGGGCTTCCTCTACCTTCCTGGTCCACCATCCTTAGTATGTGACTTTGGTTCTTGAGATGGCAACTTGGCTGCCCCCACCTATGGGTATCACATCCAAGTTCTAGGCCAGAAAACAGGGAGCAGGAACAGGGCAAAAGAAGTGAATGGGCCTGCGCCCTCTTTTCCAAGCTTTCCTAAAAACCCCGCCAGAAACTTCTTGTATCATCTCAGATCTCATCAATTGGAACTTTATTGCATGGCTGCCCCTCTCTGCAAGAGAGCCTGGGAAGCTGAGTGTGGGTAGGATTGTGTGCAGATGTGTGTGCGTGTCTGTGTGTGTGTATTTATAAGGATAGCAGCTACCTTGCAGGATTCTATTAAAATTATATGAGATATGGACACAGTGTTACCTGCCCCGGAGACCTGGCCCTTTCAGGGTCAATCCGTGCTACACGCTAAAGGGGCAGAGCACTGCTATCCCCACGTTGTGACTCAGTATGTCACTTGGGACACAGCAGTACTGTGAGGTCCCCAGGTCTCATCAAGAGGCTTGTGCATGTATCTCTTCTGTTTGCTTCCCTTTACAAAGCTCAGACATGAATCTGTGGGAAGAGGCAGCTCTTGCCTCCCCATTCCAGTCTCTCTCACAGCTCTTCTTTGGCCAAAGGCCCTCACTCTGTTCAAGTCCTGTTGGCCCTGTCACAGCCCATCCCATATGCTCAGCCACCTGTGACTCTTTGGAGGCTCCAGCTGGATCCCCTGCTGCAGACACATCCCCAGCTAAAGGTGAGTGAGCCTCCCATGTGCCTTAGGATAGCTAATCTTAGGCGTCCATTTGGCTGGGCCATGGCGCCCAGGTATTCGGTCAAATATTATTCTGGATTTTTCTGTGAAATTGATTTTTGGATGTGATTTAACAAATTGGTGGACTTTGAGTAAAACCTATTACCCTCTATAATGTGGGTTGGACCTTCTCTAATCAGTTGAAGGCCTTAATAGAACAAAGACTGACCTCCCCCAAGCAGGAAGGAATTCTGCCGGCAGACTGCCTTTGGACTTGGACTGTAACTGTTCTCTGGGTCTCCAGCCTCCTGGCCTGCCCTGGAGTCTGGACTTACCAAGTCTCCACAATAACATGAGCCAACTCCTTAAAATAAATCAATATCTATCTATCATCTATCTATCTAACAGACACACACACACACATACACACACACCCCTCTTGGTTCTGTTTCTCTGGAAACTCTGACTAATACATGTATCAAGACCCTGTAAAGGGCTTCCTAGGTGGCACAGCGGTTAAGAATCCACCTGCCAATGCAGCGGACACAGGTTTGATCCCTACTCCAGGAAGATCCCATGTGCTGCGGAGCAGCTAAGGCAATGTACCACAACTATTGAGCCTGTGTGCCGCAACTACTGAAGCCCACATGCCTAGAGCCCATGCTCCACAACAAGAAAAGCCATGGCAATGAGGAGCCCGTGCACCACAACAAAGAGTAGCCCCCACTTGCCGCAACTAGAGAAAGCCCATGAGCAGCAGCGAAGACCCAATGCAGCCAATTAAATACATACATACATACATACATACATACATAAAAAGTAAATATTTTTTGGGGGGAGGATTTGATTGTATTTTTTTTTATTTTTTATTTTTTAAGCTCTTTATTGGAATATAATTGCTTTACACTCTTGTACCAGTTTTTGAGATACACCAAAGTCAATCAGCTGTATTTATACACATATCCCCATATTCCTTCCCTCCCGTGACTCCCCCCTACCCTCCCCATCCCGGCCCTCTAAGGCATCATCCATCATTGAGTTGATCTCCCTTTGTTATACAGCAACTTCCCACTGGCTATCTATTTTACACTTGGTAGTATATATATGTCTACACTACTCTCTCACTTCGACCCAGCTTCCCCTTCGCCCCCCGCCCCTGTAAAATAACCTCTTACTTGAGATGCCCAAGGAAAATAAAAGCATTTTTCTTCCTACTTTAATTTTCAATCAGTATTTTATTGAGCCCTCACTATTGCAGGGAATTGCATTAGGTGCCAAGGGGGAACAAATATGACCATGACACAGACCCTGCTCTTAGGGAGCTCGCGTGCTGGTTGGGTCACACAACACCAGCATTTCCCAAAGTGTGATCGACATAACACTGAACCAGAGATAGGCTCCTTCACCAAAGGATTCCTTGGCCTGAGAAGTTTTGGAAACACCACTTGGAGAGATTCTAATTAGGTTGACCGTACGTCCTGGTTTGCTTGGGACAGTTCCAGTTTGCACCAATTGTCTTGGCATCATTAATAATGGCACCCCTTTCACTCTCTAAGTGTTCTCAGTTGGATCATAAATTGTATGGTCACCCCGGTTACAATTACATGAGCATATTAAAGGCTCTGAGTCATCCTGCCTGAAAGAAACCCATTTAACTATGTTAAGCCTGGTGTTTCCCAAATGCATCTGAGAATGGAATCATTTTTTTTTACATTAACATCTATTAACATCTCCCAGGATCAATGTTCTGAAGAACATTGACATAGACAGAAGTAACAGTTGAGCAACCTACACACACAGCAAATAATAAGGGCCAGAGGGTCAGGGAAGGCTTCCTAAGGGAGGGAACATGCATTAGGACTTGAGGAATGAGCAAGCTTTTAATAGGAAGAAAGAAGGTAAGAAGACACTTCATGTGATGAAGCAACATCGGTCAAAGTTAATTGTTCTAAATGTGAGTAAGAGAGGCTTGAAACAGCAGCTCTGCTGGAAGGGAAGGTTTCTCTTCTCATCATTATTTCCGTTCTAATGCCCTGTTTGACTCACAGCTGTTAACACAGTCTTACCTCCTCATCAGGGCAGACAACAGAGGGTCCTATCCATGGTGTAGGAACCCAACAAATAGTTGCTGATTGATAGGTTGACTAAAGAAAGAAACTGCTGTTGAAATAGTTAACATATTTTCACAGCAGTCATCCGCATCCCAGAAGTCATTCCCCATCAGTCTCAACTTCTCAAATATCTTTATCTATGTTTAGACTGATGGATCACATTAAGCTAACAATGGCCACATCAGCAAGTAGTTGAATCCAGTGCAGTGATTAAAAACCACTAGCTTTGTGCATGCAGTGTAACAGGGGACACCCCCTCCCCTTGGAATTTGATGCCTGATTCTTGGAGAGTGCAAGGGAAGGTAGAGGCAGCAGGCTGTGAAGAGAAGAGCTCCCCAAATGACAGAGTCCATCTTTGGCTTTGCCCTAGCTCATTAGAAGTTCCTTGAGGGTAGGGATTAGGACATAAATGTTTCTAAAATATCACTCACCATTTTAGCCTTACACCCAACAAGCACTCAACAGAATGTTCTTTAATGTGAAATGAATGTGTTGAATTCAAGCAACTGCACTGAGTCTCATTTCCCTCCCTCAAAATTAATAATTAATGATTAATTAATTAATGGTTAGTGATTTCTGTCCTTGTGTGTTTAGTAACTGAGAAATCAATTGGGGTCCCCATAACTCTTAGCATTTAGGCAAGATTTACTGAAGCCCTCTTTCCATAGATTTGAGAAAGTCCAAAGCCTTCCCCAAGATTTCTGCAAACTCCACTCCCGAGCCCCAAATCCCTGAATTAGTTGCCTTTGGACAATATCTTACTTCCCTGAACTCACTCTTTGCATTGCACACAGCATTTACCTGGCTTAGGACTTGGACCAAAATTTCCATTAATTTCCAGACACACCATGTTCACAAGGCACTTGGATGTGCAGTAGACTTTACTGAGTGTTTGAAGAGGTGGAGATATTTCTATCAGAACAAGATACTCAAGAATTAATATCATTAAGAAAATAATGAAAAAAATATTCTTATCAAGAAAATAATAAATATAGAAGGACTTAAGCCATTCTGCAGCTTGGGCTCCATACTAGCTTGTGCTCTCCTTCCTCTCGCCTTGTCAGAGGTATCTTGCCCTTTCCTCTATGGGACAAAAAATTAGTTTCTCCAGTTTTGTTATGGAGAGTATTTCTGTTCTCTTTTGTTAACTAAACTCTGTCCCAGGCCTTCTTTGCTTCTCTGAAGCCCAGAAAGGATCACCCATAAGGGCCAAGGCAGCTAAGTGCCTAGACTAAAGCTTTCTTCTTCCATAGTCTTCAGGGGATGAGAAGCGGTGGGTTGATCCCTAGTTTTCCTTATAACATTGAAGTGAATCAGTTAGCTGGTTTCAGCAACCTCCCAAATTGCTGCTTGTATATAATTGTGAACTTTCCTTGGCAATCTTAATTTCGGTTGGACATTCCCACTTCGCCTTTGCAATCTTTCCCTTGATCCCAGCATCAAAGAACACAAGCTTATTTTAATACAGACCTAAGTTTATTCTGCTCTTTTCCATTTTCCTACAATCGTCCTTTATCCCCCAAATTTTTGAGCAGAAATATATAATGCTCTCCTCTCTGAAGACTTGGTATCCTATGTGGGATTCTCTCAGCAGCAGATGCTGAGTCAAGAACAAGGTTGCAGGTCATTTATTTGGGAGGTCATCCCAGAAAGGGGTGAAGGATCAGGAAGAATGGGACAGGGAAGGAGAAAAAGCCAATTTAAAGACTCATTGTCAAGCTTGCAGCAATAGGCAGTGAGTGCTCTGGTCCACAGGACTTCTGAGAAGTAGAGAGAACGTCATGTGAAGTTGTCCACCTGAAGGATGGGAGGTTGGAATATTTGTCCACTGGTTCCCATCCCCCATTGGAAGAGGATTACCCCCAGGGGCAAAACGCCCCTGCATTTCTGGGATGCATTTGCTCCTTGCTTGAGCAAGTTCTTCCTGATGACCTACATGGGGTGGAAATCAGTGTGCCCTTGGGATGGAACTAGGCCAGCGTGTATCTGAACTCATCTGAAACTACCCCTCATGGTTGCAGCCAACATTGGTGAGTGAACGGGTGCCACCAGAATCATCTGCTGCACATGGTAAGAGCTCTGCTTGTTAAAAGTCAAAAGAAAGATGCTTAATCACAGTTCATACTTCTTCAGAGGCTCCCACCAAGACTTCAGAAACTCTGCAAGTTTGAAATATGCTGTCAAGTATAACCGTTATGTACCCTTGATTCCTATTGTTGTCATTTGGTCTTTTATCAAACATTTGTCCCTCTTGTTTTTGGCACACAGGATAGCACTTCTTTGCCACCCGGACTCAGGCGTGGTCATACGACTTTGGCCAATGAAATGTAAGAGCAAGTAACATGTGTCACTTCTGCACGGTAGATTTAAAAGGCAGCATGTGATTCACTAGCTCTCTTCTCCCTGCCTCTGCAATCACACGTATACTGAAACAGAGTCTTCATAAATCCGGGACCCTGCAAGACTAGAAAGTACAGAACTCTCTTGTTGATCCCTGATGGATGTATAGCTGAGCAGGAAATAAACTGTGTGTTTGCAGGGTTGTTTATTACTGTAGTATCACCAAGCCTATCCTAGCTAATATAGTCCCTGTCTGGAAACAACATGGATGGAGTTTGCCTCTCGTATAATTTAGGACTAAGATGCTTATAGTTGCAGTGGGAATTATTCAGGAAAAAAAATACATTTAAGGAGTTCCCTGGCAGTCCAATGGTTAAGACTCTGCACTTTCACTGCAGGGGATGTGGATTCGATCCCTGGTCAGGGAACTAAGATTTCTCATGCCACAAGGCAAGACCAAAAAATAGAAAAAAAAAAATACATTTAGAAAAGCCAGCCAATTTCAATAAAACTAAAATTACATTATGCAGCTGAAAGTTAACTGAATTATTTTATCTGCCACTTTGGATCATGTGAGCCACTATTTTCTTCTAATACCGTAAGTGTATCTACCTCCATCCTTACCCCTAGGGAAGCAATGCCCATGGGAAGAACATGGCACATATAAAAAGTTGCATGCCAATCCCCTGAGGAGGAGGGAAGAAAGGAAGAAAGCTTTGTTATCATTATCTTGTGTATTTTGATATACCTCTCCTTTAGTCCACATAACTACCTCTGAAACCCCATTATACAGACAAGGAAATGGGGGCTTAGAGGTAACAGGCCTTGACCACAGTAACACAGCTAGTTGTCCACTGCATCACAATGCCTTTCAAACTTTTAACAGCTTAGGTGCTTTTGTTCCAGTTTTATTGGCATACGATTGACATATCACATTGTCTAAGTTTAAGGTGTACAACAAAATGATTCGACACACATGTATATTGTGAAATGATTACCACAATGTTTAGTTAGCATCTACCAGCTCACATAGTTACAAAAATATTTTTTATAATTGTGATGAGAACTTTTAAGATCTACTCTCTAAGCAACTTTCAAATATACAATACCATATTGTTAACTATAATTTTACATAGCTTAGTTTTACTCTTTAAAACAAGGTGAATATGACCAGAGACTTCTGTAGCCCTGTCTCCTACCACATCAAGTCTAATCTCTTCTTAGCACTGGCACAGCCCTCAGTGCTTAGCTCCTCCAGCTCTAGACCACCAGGAAGAGCCCCTGCCTTGTCTCCACCTCTGTAACTCTCTCACAGTGTACCCATCTTTCTCCATCACCTCTGTTCAATACTACTCCTCTATTTAAGCTGCCAGGAGCTCAGAGAGCAGCAAACCAGAAATGAAAGCGTTAAGCCTTTAATCAAGGCTTAATTATATATTACATATTAATTGATTAAAGGCTTGCATTAGATTATATACAAGGCTTATATTGTATTATGTAGATAATATACTATAAGCAAGAAGCTAAAGCTAGAAAAATGCCAGCTCCCCTGTTCCGTTTTCCGGTGTGGAACGGTCGAGGAGCAGGTGGATAAGCACAGCAGGGGGTCATCTCACCATTGGGGGAGACCAGATAGAAGGCTCTGGCAATTGTATGGACCCTGGGACTCAGAAAGTGGGAGGGAGGGAGGAGGGCCTATGGTCAGGCCTGAAAAATCACACATAGATTTTCATTAAGGATCTGGACTCCTAAAAAGCTTACCGAAATGCTTTGCCTAAAGGTCAAACGCCTGGCCTTAGCCAGTGAGTCAAAGCTCGAAAACCATCTGAAACCAAGGACTTGGAGCAGAGATCAAGACTCCTTTCTACCTAGAAACACAGGTAAGACACAAGCTGGTCCATGTAAGAAACCAATGCCAGACAAAGATCCAGAGACCAGGGAGCCAGGTGGGCAGCATCCCACACCCACCATGGGACACAGAACCAAGCCCGATCCTGAGGCCAATTCCAAGAAGAAAATTGTTTGGATGAGGGATGGGTGACTGCGTGGACCCAACAGGGGCTTTAGAGACTACAGGTGACTGAGTAAGAAGTGGGCTGTGGCTGCAGGTGTGCTCCCACTGGGGCTTGGGAGCGGTAGCAGGGAAGAGGGTTGCCAGACATTGGAAGGAGCTTCCCTAATAGCAGTAAAGTCAAGGGAATCTGACCTCCATGGTGAACCTCCATGGTGTACATCCATTAAGACTAAGAGGCCAATGGGCAGTATGGACCCAACGAGACCAGTCTATACCTCCCAATCTGCTTTCCCTACTCAGTGCACCTACCTTTCCAACAAACACAAACCACTGGACACCATCAACTTCATTGGATCCTACTTGTGTGTTAGCTTCTGGTTTCTGCACACCAGAATCTTTCCTCCCCAGGTGGCTGTGCCCCCAACAGCACTGGATGACGGCTCTGCTGGAAGATGGCTGCCCGGCCTTGGTCCCGCTGAAGGTAGGGAACCCAAAAGTCTGCTTTGTGCTTCACCCACAGGCTGCTGGCCCTGGGCAGAGTACCACAGCCAAAGGGATCCAAACCTCCCACTTCTGCAGCCTCACTCTCCCACCGTCTCCCCATCCCCCCAAAAAAGGGGAAAATCAATTTCAATCAACGTGGAATGTAATATTATCAAATGTCAGCTGCTGAGGTCATGCGCTTTGAAAATTATCTTTGACAGCTTCTGGTCGACTTAATTAAGTGCTCCCCAAAAAGGGGGGAGGGAGGCAAAAATACTCTGATTGCTGGCTGCTATGCCTTTGTGTTTAGAGCCTCTATTGACAACTCCGAGCAAGATTGCCTTAGGGGGTTTTATTGATAGATTCTCGCCTGATATTGGAATGATTCTTGCACAGATAAATCACATTTAGATTTGTTGGTAATTGAGGAGAATTGATTGGCACAGGAGGGAAGCCCCCAAGGGGTGGTCTCCTTGTCCTCATTGTAGGAAGCTCAGGGGAAAGTGGGGAGGGTGTCGTCAGAGGGCTGAGAGTCTGCGGGGACCCGGGGCCTCGTCGCTTACCTGTCACTTCTGCCTCCTCCGAGCCTTGCTCTACCTTGCTCCCTCCCAAAAGGGAGCACAAGGTGGGACTGAGGCCGGCAAAAGGCTTCTTCCAGTCACTTTTTGGAGACGCTGTTTCAGGGGTGCCCTGGGTCATGTGACCACGGCCTCAACCTGAATCTCTCTTCATTCCGAGTCTGCCTCTGCCTCTTTGCTTAGAACAGTTCAAAGACTTCCGGGCAGGGGTGGAGTTTTACTCCACAGCATGGCCCGTGTGGGCTGGCCCTGCCTGTGCTCAACCTTCTCCCCTCCCCTCCTCTAAACTCTAAGCTTCATCTAGCAACCTTCTCACCTCCTGGGACTCAGTTTCCTTGGGGGCCAGATTGTGAGGGCTCCTCGGTTGGAACTGTCCCAAAATCCAGAGGCTGAAGCAGGCTGGAGTCAAGGCCGTCCAAACCTGTCTGGACGGTGGAAGCCTCCTGACAAAGCACACATGTTTGTGGCACCCAGCACACCACAGGGAGACAAGGAGGGCTGTTCTGTGATCAGCACCCCGTCGACAGGACTTTCTCTTCCCCTTATCCCCCCACAGTGGCCTCCTGGGGCTGTCAGTGAATGCAGTTTGAAAACCACGGACCCCGCCCAACTCTATGATTTACAGACAGCTGATGCCCAGAGTGGGAAAGTGACCCATCCCAGGCCTCACAGCCAAGATGAAGATTAACACTAGGGCCAGTACCTCACACTCCTGACTCCCAGACTGGCCCTCGCTAACCATTTGCTTTTACCTATGCCCTGCTACCCCTCTCATCCAGAAAACTAAGATTCAAAGGCATGATGTGATGTGGCCAAGGTCATAGAAAAAGGCCCAGTGTAAAACAAAAGTCACACTCTGGTGCCCAAGTCCTGGCTGAAGATTCAAAAAACACCTAACATTCCATTGAGCCCTGTTTCTGCGGCCAAGGACTGCCACCACCCTCTGGGTCAGTGCCTCCAAAGGCAGGTGCTTCCTCCTCTCCAGGACCCTGCACACTGGGGGCTTTGGCTCTTTAGGGGCCCTGGTCCTCATCTTCCTACTTTCTGCTGTGTTCTTAGATTCCTCCTTCTCACCAGTTCATGCCCAGCTTGCGACTGGAAATTGTAGCAAATAATATAGTGCTCAAGGAAACTGGGCACAAAAACACAAGCATTTGCCCCTGGGAAAATCTCCTAACAACTTCCGAGGTCCCAGCAGAGGAAATCTGGGGAATGTGTGGGCCCAGGAAATGTCAGCACTGCCTCCCCCAGTGATGTGCTGCCTGTGACACCTGAAGGTGCAGAGAGGGGACGTTCCAGGTCCATGTGGTCCTCAAACACGGAAGAGGGATTGCAGACTCTTTTTTTTTTTTAAATTCACTTGATGGAGCCAGGAGTGCCTGCCTATGATTGGACTCGAGGCTCTTGGTGGATTGGCTGCCCCCACACCTCCGAGCATGGAGAGAACTGCCCATAGTCAGTCCTGGACACCAGAATGGCTGGGTTGGGAGGGGACCTCAATCATCCTGGTGAGTCCCTGGAGAAACAGTGACACAGATGACCAGAGCTGTCTTCAGGATGACCCCAGAGCCACTTCAGTGAGCAGGCAGGTATCCAGTGACTTCATCTGCTCTGATTGTTATAACAAAATCCCATAGACCAAGTGGCTTAAACAACAGACATTTATTTCTCACAATTCCAGAGGCTGAAAAGTCCAAGATCAAGGTGCTGGCAGATGCAGTTCTTGGTGACACCCTCCTCCTGGCTTACAGATGGCCCCCTTCTTGCCATGTGCTGGTCTGACCTTGCTGCAGTGCACACACATGGAGAGAGAAAAAGAGAGGGGGATCTCTCTCTATTCCTCTGCTTTTAAGGGCACAAATCCCATTCTGGAGACTCCACACTCACGACCTCATCTAAACCCGGTTACCTCCCAAGGGCCCCACCTCCAAATGCCATCACATTGGAGGTTAAGGCTTCAACAGAGGAACTTTGGGGAGGACACAGACGTTCATCCCATAACAACCAGTGTCTCAGGGATGCAGCCAAAAGTGGGGGAGGTGACAGCTGGAGGCTGATACCAAAGGCCACAAAGCTCAGAAACACACACTCAACCCAGAGTCCGCCCAGCCTTCCTCAGCCTCACTTCCTCCTTTACCTCCCCCAGTAATCTCACCCCCCATTCAAGGTCCTTGGCTGTTTGCAGGGCTGGCTTTTAGAAGAGATAAAGAAGAGATGCCTGAGTTGGCCCTGGAGGGAGCTGTGTTTTCAGTTTCCCTGCCCTGACTCCAACTCCTTCTTCCAGGGCAGCTGCCTTGGGCCATGTAGATGATGCCCAGCACCAGGGTACCCGGAGGAGGGGGCACAAATGGGAGCTGAAATCAGCACATGTTCTGAGCACCCTGATGACTGACTATGCCAGCTCCAAGCAAGGGGTACCTTTGCCAATGGGCGGCCCCGGGGGGTGCTTTTATCACAAAAGCTCACCTCAAGTTAGCCTGGGTCCCTGCTTTGACACAGATCTCCTTCACACCCTCTGAAGAAGGTCCTCCTCCAGGGGGCAGTCCTTGGCCTCCTGGACCGTGCCTGTCCCCTCCCGCCTGGCCCTCCACCTGGAGCTGTTCCTGCCTCTTCACCACTCTGCTCTTGTGTGGGTCCCTGAGCTAGACAGTTGCTAAAAACGCACATGTGAAGATGTCTTAATATTAAATATAATTAGATATTATACCACATGCAGGGCTGTATGATTAGTGAAATATATGATCATTAGTTATTAGATTAATGTGTCTACTTGTGTAACTGAAAGCCATTTGCAAGCTGAAATGAAATAGCTCAATTTGCTGTAATTGACTGATCTCCCAGAGAGAGAGTCGTACATTTGCTTATGTACAGGCGATTTCTTCAGATGTCGCCCCAGATGCAAGACAAAGAGCGAGCTCTCCCTGCACCCCAAACCACAGGGCTAGCTCTGCCATTAACTAGCTGGGCAGCAGTGGCCAGGTCACCCACAGATGCATCCAGGGTTCCCAATGAATAGAAGTGCCAGTGTTGAGTTCGTTTCTTTCTGCTGAAGGGTTACCTTAGCCTAACTTCTCCAATTGCCCCCAAGGGAACATTGGCATCCTGCTGGTCAAAGACAAATTGAGCTGCCTGGGAGACCCTTTACCCCAGCATCCTCCCCATTTTTTTTTTCCTGTTTGTGTGTATAGTGGTTTCCAGGACGACCAAGCTGCAACTAACTAATAAAAACGACTGCAAAGCACTCTGCAAATAGAAGATACAACTGGAATACTTATTATTGCGGTTATGGTCTAATAATACCCAGATGCTAAAGAGGGTGGCATGAGATTAAATTAAAAGTAGGCAAGCTGTTAGGCAGGCAGAGCTGGTTCAAGGGCACACGCCTGCTCCCCCAGCCTCCCTTCTCCACACTGACAGGCAGGAACTTCCTGGCTCCGTAGGTGAGGCAAAGCTTCATTTTCCAAGAGGAAAGGAGGCAGCTGAGCACTAGTAAATGTGCCATCAGTTGGGGAGTCCTCTGCCTTCGCTGGCAAGAAAGGGAGGAGTAATAAATGGGAAATGAACGATTATATGAGGCTGAACGTCTGTCTTTTAAAATTCCTCCATAGTTCATTTGATTCTCACCACTTCTTTTTGAATAAGTGATTTAGGTACTAATTCACCCCATTGTACAGATAAGAAAATTGAGTGAGAGAAAAGCCTCACTGTAGGATCTTGGGCAAGTTGTTTTCCTCTCTGGATGGCAGTTTTCTCAGGGGGAATATGATATGTTCACACTTCTGATTTTTATCATCACAGCCAGAAGAGCTAGTATCCTAATTTCTCTTCTAAAGATGTTTTCCCTTTTGTAAAGTGTTTAGTAATCAGTGCCTTGAAAAACTCCTTAAGAGACTTTAACGGGAGGTTTCACTTGCAATTTTATTTATGAATCATGCAATCAATCAAATTAACAAGTATTTATTGGATATCTAATAGAGCTGCGTAGGAGGCTGCAGAAGAGCGAGAAATGGAAGTTTAGGATGCACCCCCTTGTCCACAGGGAGCTTCTGCCTCAAGAGGGGCTTCATAAAGACTCAAAGGAGAATGCACCAGTTGTCCAGCAGAAGGTGAGGGCCTTCGGTGCCGGGGCGTCTCTTCAAATGAGAGGGCATCACTATAGGCAAAACAGGTCAGAAAAGATTCTGAGAAAGCTGGGCAGGTGAGAGGCTTGCAAGGCTTAAGATGTCACGAGCCACACAGGTAAGACTTGTGCCGTGTCCCCTCCCTCTTGGCTCCCTGCCTCCTTTTCTCCACGGCACTTTGCACGATCTGACATCCTATCCATTTTATTTACCCATCTGGTTTTTCTCCCCAACTAGAAATGTAAGCTCCACAGGGCTGAGATTTGGGGCTGTTTTGCTCACTGTTGTATCCTCAGAGCCTGGTACATGGTAGATGCTCAATAAATGGTTGTTGAATGACTGAGCGAATGGAATATCCCCAGTGTCTTCCTTTGCATTCCCACTATCCGTCCCTTCATCCTTTTTTGCCTGGATAACTGCAACAGTCTCCTAACAGGTTTCTCTTTCCACAAATGCTGGATCATGCACTTGCCTTTGACTTGTATTCTTGTTATTATTATTTGATGCTCTGTTCCCCAAGTTCATACCAAGCTCCTCGAGAGCAAGGTGTAGTCTTATTCAATTAACATTCCTTATGCACAAATGGTGATGCCATAGAGAAGTAAGGTACACAAGGTGGGTGAAAATTAGGGAAAGAAAGGGCAGGGTGATCCAGGCTGAGAGGCAGTCATGGGCAGAGACCATCATGAGCTGAAGCCTCAGGGCACTGCAGGGTGCCCTGAAGGGCTGGAACCCACAGGCTGGGAAGGTGGCTCATGGAGGTGAGAGCTGAGCTTGGCTAGGTAGATAGGTGTGCCAGATTGTGAAGCATTGGGCTTAGCACACCCAACGCTAATCTTTGGCTATTTCTTTCATTTTTTATTTTTTCATTGAGAGCAGGGTGCAGTTTGATCGGCTTGACCCGGGCTTTGGGAGGTGAAGGGGAGGCAGGAAGGTGACTTGAGCGTAAAGGGGAGAAGAGAGCTCATGGAAGGATGGAGGAGGACTAAAGGGCCAGGAAAGGGTCTTTATGGTTTCTCGTTTTGCTGGGAAAGGATTGAACCCTTCACATTGCCAAAGGGGAGAAAATCGTGCTGACAACCACTACTTCCCACTCCCTAACCCACTCCAAAACTTGCCCTTGATCCCTAAGGGAAATGAAATTAATGAATCCAGTCCCATATTGACTGCACATTGAAAGCCTTTGGTCTGTCTGCCTAAGTGACTGTGTCTGCCTAAGTGACTGTGTCTGCCTAGGTAAGGGGAGACCAGGTCCAAACATCTCTTTTTCTGGCTCGAAAGTGCTTTCAGTCTCAGGAACTCGAGAATAAGCAGAGAAAAAATCCGGACTCGCTCTTCTGCAGATTATATACGAAGACCAACTGTATCACTAAAGATGTCTGGGGTAACAGAGAACCCAATTACTTGTATTTCAGAGAGGAAAACCTCCCAGAAGCACCCATCAGACCTCCACTTTGGTCAGACTGGAGAGTGCAGCCATCCTAGCCATATATATATATATGGTTATTAATATGTATATTAATCGCTATATAAAGTATATGTCAGCTAATTAGCAAGATTGTGTCAGCCACTTGAACCATCTTCCCTCACGGGAACTCAGTGCTGCAATAGCAGTAGCAGCAGCCCAGTGTCTTAGGTAACGCGTCAGAGCTGAGCGGCCCAGTTTCCCCTCCCGGCAGCCCACTGACATGGAACGGGCCTTGGGCAAGTTAGTTAACTTCTTTGCACCTCAATTTCCCCACCTGAGAAAAAGAATAAAATTACGTCTTTTACAAAGGGTCACTGAGAAAATCAAATGAGTTAGATGGTATAAAGCATTTAGAACAAAACATGGATAGATTTGCCAAATGTTAGCTATTATTACCATTTATTGAATCCCTATAATAAACTAGAAACTTTATATGCATTGTCTGTAATTCTTAAGATAACCCTGCAAAGTAGATATCCTTATGTCCATTTCACAGATGAGAAAATGGAGGATCAGATAAATTATGTAACTAATCAAAGGCCATGAAGACAGAAAGCAGCAAAGCAGGGGTTTCAACCTGTCTAAGTCCAAAGCCCACTTGTTTCTAAGAAGCTGTATTCTCTCTTGTAGCCAAATATGTGGCAAAAGTTCAGCCACAGGCTTTACCCTGAAGAATTTCCCTGTGGCTTTTCTGCAGCCCATAGTCTCAAATGGAGAATGTCAGTAGCCCAAGAAGCCACATCTGTGTCTGATGGACCAAGAAAGCCAGGCCTCTGCAGCCACGTGACTCACCACGGGCCTCCTCACAGGAGACCCAGACACGATCTTCTTCCAAGTTCTTGCCCTGTTTCTCATGGGGTGTGGTTTCTGCCCCCTCACCATCCTTGCCAATCTTCCTGCACGCCATTGACAGTGTTGCTACTTCTGCCAGCATCCACTTTTTTGAAAAGGTCTTTTGTGAACATGGATTGTATCGTGTTGAACTTCTAGATGGTGGAATCTGAAGTGCTCTCAGGCTGTATGTGTCTGGATCTATATGTGAGCACAAGAGCCATTCTTACTTCCAAAAAAGATTTCAGGGTAGTGGACAGGTTCTTAGGTACTCCCCCCCACACCCACACACCCACATCACCATCAATTCCTCTTGTTCTGCCCAAAATCGAAACAATCATTGCAGTTCAGCCCAAACCCACCTCTTCCAGCAAATGACCTCATCCCACTCCAGAGTAGGGCCCTGCCTGTATCACCCTGTCCCCGAACAAGGGCAGAGACCATCCCTGACTCCACTGTTGCAGACTGGCAAGGTCTGTTCTCCCCCACGCCCCCTCTAGAAGTGAATGTTTGTAAAACGCTACATTCTTCTCAAGCCTTCTCTAAATGCAAAGTAAGTAGAAGGAGCTGTCAAAAACAAAACACAAACCTTTCCTATAATGGATACCAATTAAAAAGTAAAATGACAAAAAAGCAGAAAGGGAAATTAAGGAAACTCTCCCATTTACCACTGCAACAAAAAGAATAAAAGACCTAGGAATAAAGCTGCCTAAGGAGGCAAAAGACCTGTATGCAGAAAACTATAAGACACTGATGAAAGAAATCAAAGATAATACAAACAGATGGAGAGACATACCATGTTCTTGGATTGGAAGAATCAACATTGTGAGAATGACAATACTACCCAAAACAATTTACAGACTTAACGCAATCCCTATCAAATTACCAATGGCATTTCTCACAGAACTAAAACAAGCAATCTTACGATTTGTATGGAAATGCAAAAGACCCCAAATAGCCAAATCAATCTTGAGAAGGAAAGATGGAGTTGGTGGAATTAGGCTTCCTGACTTCAAACTATACTACAAGGCCACAGTGATCAAGACAGCATGGTACTGGCACAAAAACAGAAAGGAAGATCAATGGAACAGAACAGAGAACCCAGAGGGAAACCCAAGCACATATGGGCACATTATCTTTGACAAAGGAGGCAAGAATATACAATGGAAAAAAGACAGCCTCTTCAATAAGTGGTGCTGGGAAAATTGGACAGCAACATGTAAAAGAATGAAATTAAAACCCTTCCTAACACGATACACAAAAATAAGCTCAAAATGGATCAAGGACCTACATGTAAGGCCAGTCACTATAAAACTCCTAGAGGAAAGCATAGGCAGAACACTCTATGACATACATTAAAGCAAGATCCTTTTGGACCCACCTTCTAGAATCATGGAAATAAAATCAAGAATAAACAAATGGGACCTAATGAAACTTAAAAGCTTTTGCACAGCAAGAGAAACCATAAACAAGACAAGAAGGCAACCCTCAGAATGGGAGAAAATACTTGCCAACGAAGCAACGGACAAAGGATTAATCTCCAAAATATACAAGCAGCTCATGCAGCTTAATACTAAAAAAGCAAATAACCCAATCCGCAAGTGGGCAGAAGACCTAAATAGACATTTCTCCAAAGACATACAGATGGCCAACAAACACATGAAAAGATGCTCAACATTGCTAATCATTAGAGAAATGCAAGTCAAAGCCACAATGAGGTATCACCTCACACCGGTCAGAATGGCCATCTTCAAAACATCTAGAAACAATAAATGTTGGAGAGGGTGTGGAGAGAAGAGAACTCTCCTGCACTGTTGGTGGGAATGTAAGTTGGTACAGCCACTATGGAAAACCGTTGGAGGGTCCTTAAGAAACTAAAAATAAAACTACCATATGATCCAGTCATCCCAGTACTGGGTATATACCCAGAGAAAACCATAATCCAAAAAGAAACATGTACCATAATGTTCATTGCAGCACTATTTACAATAGCCAGGACACGGAAGCAACCTAAATGCCCATCAACAGATGAATGGATAAAGAAGATGTGATACATATATATGATGGAATGTTACTCAGCCATAAAAAGGAATGAAATGGAGCTGTATGTAACAAGGTAGATAGACCTAGAGTCTGTCATACAGAGTGAAGTAAGCCAGAGAGAGAAAAACAAATACTGTATGCTAACTCATATATACGTAATCTAAAAAAAAAAAAAGGTAGTGATGAACCCAGTGACAGGGCAAGAATAAGGATGCAGATGCAGAGAATGGACTGGAGGACATGGGGTTGGGGGGGTGGGGGGCAAAGGGGAAGCTGGGACGAAGTGAGAGAGTAGCATAGACATATATACACTACCAACTGTAAAATCGATGCCAGTGGGAAGTTGCTGTATAACAAAGGGAGCTCAACTCGATGATGGGTGATGCCTTAGAGGGCCAGGACAGGGAAGGTGGCAGGGAGTCACAGGAGGGAGAGGATATGGTGATGTATGTATAAATACAGCTGATTCACTTTGGTGTACCTCAAAAGCTGGTACAAAAGTGTAAAGCAATTATATTCCAGTAAAGAGCTTAAGAAAAAAAAGCTACAAGGATATATTGTACAACATGGGGAATATAGCCAACATTTTACAACCGTAGAAGAAGTATAACCTTTAAAAATTATGAATCACTATATTGTACACCTATAACATATAATATTGCACAACTATACTTCAATAAAACAAACAAGCAAAAAAAAAGTAAAACAAAAGCAAGAAAGATAATATACTTGAACCCCAGATGCAAACTTTTACCAAGCAGGCCCAACAGACACCTCCAAGCTAAGCCATGGGGCAGCACTTCTGGGATGCTTCACCCTTTTATCCAGGTGAAGCCCAACTGCAGTCCCCCTGAGAGCCAGGCCCAGTGCCTGACTGCCCCAGGTTGGAGGACCTTCCAGTGTCAACCATCCCCACCATGTGCTGACAGTTCATACGCTTCTGAAAACTGACACTCAACACCTTAAGCAATTAGTACAACAGCCCTGGGAGGTAAACACAGCAAATTATATAAGTAATATATATACACATTTATAAGAGGAAGTTTTATGTATATGTGTGTGTGTGTCAATCAGGCACCCTCCACAAACGTGGCGCCAGGCACTTCATTACACCTCACAATTACAGGGATATTATTCCCACTTCACAGATGAGGGAAATAGGAAACTGCAGTATAGAATGCTTAAATAACTAGTTCAAGGTCAAACAGCTAGAAGTGGTGGAGGAGGGAATAACCCCAAGTAACCTGACCCAGGCCCCCCACTCAGCTATCATGGAGGGAAAGGGAGCTCTCATCCAGGATTCTCGGATGCTTGTGGAGTATGCTTTACATCATATTCTTCTGCCACCAAACACATTACAGCATTCTTAAAAAGCTAGATGTGTCATTGTTCTGCAGAGATGGGCTTTGATCCCTTCTTACCTCTCTCCCTCCCTACACATCCAGTTGCCTGTCTTCGCTGCCCGTTGCCATTATGCATTCTATACTCATCCTGCCCACAAACGCCCCTTGACATTGACAGGAACAAAGGCAGCATCCCCAGTAAGCACCGCAGTGCAGCACCCTCCGCCAGTGACGGGAGGCCTGGGCCCACCCAAGGGTGCCCGGGAAGCTAGAGCTGGGCCAGGCGCCTGCTGGCAGTCCCCGCCTGCCCCTAAGTCTTAAAAACTTCACAGACAGTGTTATTTCTGGTGGTTTTTCATTTTGCCAGAGATAAAGATATCTCCGTGAGTCCATGCATCCAACCATTTATATACACATTGGCCACGGCAACTAAGAAAGCCATTCAAATTGCATGGAAATGAACAGAGCTGAACAATAAGCTAAAACATGCCTAGAGCAAGTTGAGCAATAAACAGGTTTTTAATTTTTTCCCCTTCCATCTCTTGAGTGTCTGTCTCTGATGGATGATGTGACAGAGGAAGGCGGCCCCATAAATTCCGAATTCTGAATACTAAATCAGCGACTGGCAGCCTGGGGTTGGGAGCCAGTCCCCCTCTTCCTGGGGCGGCAGTTTTATGGGGACTCTGTGACCCAGCCCTGCTCCTCCTGAGGTCGGGCTGCTGATGGGACTTGCAAACAGGCAGTGGGACCACATGCCATCACACTGGCCCACGATGACAGCATTTGAATCCCTGGTTCTGGGAAGATGGGGATCAGAAAAGCAAGGGATCCTGCTCAAGGTCATATAGGTGCCGAGATGAGTTTGAAGTACCAGTGAGATACTTTGGGTCTCATCCATCCCGGAAGTAGCAGCGGTTTCTCCATTTTGCCTATGAGAACATTGAATTTCAGGACCACAAAGTAGCTTGCATAAAGACACACCGCCAATAGATAGTCAGTGGGAAGTTGTTGTATAACAAAGGGAGTCCAACTCGAGGATGGAAGATGCCTTAGAGGACTGGGGCGGGGAGGGTGGGGGGGACTCGATGGGGAGGGAGTCAAGGAAGGGAGGGAATACGGGGATATGTGTATAAAAACAGATGATTGAACTTGGTGTACCCCCCAAAAAATAATAAAAAAAAATTAAATTTAAAAAAAAAAAGACACACCGCCAGCACGTGGCAGAGGTGGGACTGGAACTCTAGTTGGTTTGCATCCAGTATTCACACTTTTTGCAGCAGAATGGAGCCTCCCAAACTTTTTTTTTTAAGCTCTTTATTGGAATATAATTGCTTTACACTCTTGTACCAGCTTTTGAGGTACACCAAAGTGAATCAGCTGTATTTATACATATATCCCCATATCCCCTCCCTCCTGTGACTACCTCCAAACCTCCCTGTCCTGGCCCTCTAAGGCATCACCCATCATTGAGTTGATCTCCCTTTGTTATACAGCAACTTCCCACTGACTATCTGTTTTACAGTTGGTAGTGTATATATGTCTATGCTACTCTCTCACTTCGTCCCAGCTTCCCCTTTGCCCCCCACCCCCCCAACCCCATGTCCTCCAGTCCATTCTCTGCATCTGCATCCTTATTCTTGCCCTGTCACTGGGTTCATCTTTTTTTTTTTTTTTTTTAGATTTCATATATATGAGTTAGCATACAGTATTTGTTTTTCTCTCTCTGGCTTACTTCACTCTGTATGACAGACTCTAGGTCTATCCACCTCATTACATATAGCTCCACTTCATTCCTTTTTATGGCTGAGTAATTTTCCATTGTATATATGTGCCACATCTTCTTTATCCATTCATCTGTTGATGGGCATTTAGGTTGCTTCCGTGTCCTGGCTATTGTAAATAGTGCTGCAATGAACATTATGGTACATGTTTCTTTTTGGATTATGGTTTTCTCTGGGTATATACCCAGTAGTGGGATGACTGGATCATATAGTAGTTCTATATTTAGTTTTTTTAAGGACCCTCCAACGGTTTTCCATAGTGGCTGTACCAACTTACATTCCCACCAACAGTGCAGGAGAGTTCCCTTCTCTCCACACCCTCTCCAACATTTATTGTTTCTAGATGTTTTGATGATGGCCATTCTGACTGGTGTGAGGTGATACCTCATTGTGGCTTTGACTTGCATTTCTCTAATGATTAGCAATGTTGAGCATCTTTTCATGTGTTTGTTGGCCATCTGTATGTCTTTGGAGAAATGTCTATTTAGGTCTTCTGCCCACTTGCGGATTGGGTTATTTGCTTTTTTAGTATTAAGCTGCATGAGCTGCTTGTATATTTTGGAGATTAATCCTTTGTCCGTTGCTTCGTTGGCAAGTATTTTCTCCCATTCTGAGGGTTGCCTTCTTGTCTTGTTTATGGTTTCTTTTGCTGTGCAAAAGCTTTTGTTTCATTAGGTCCCATTTGTTTATTCTTGATTTTACTTCCATGATTCTAGATGGTGGGTCCAAAAGGATCTTGCTTTAATGTATGTCATAGAGTGTTCTGCCTATGCTTTCCTCTAGGAGTTTTATCGTGACTGGCCTTACATGTAGGTCCTTAATCCATTTTGAGCTTATTTTTGTGTATGGTGTTAGGAAGGGTTTTAATTTCATTCTTTTACATGTAGCTGTCCAATTTTCCCAGCACCACTTATTGAAGAGGCTGTCTTTTTTCCATTGTATATTCTTGCCTCCTTTGTCAAAGATAATGTGCCCATATGTGCTTGGGTTTCCCTCTGGGTTCTCTGTTCTGTTCCATGGATCTTCCTTTCTGTTTTTGTGCCAGTACCATGCTGTCTTGATCACTGTGGCCTTGTAGTATAGTTTGAAGTCAGGAAGCCTAATTCCACCAACTCCATCTTTCCTTCTCAAGATTGCTTTGGCTATTCGGGGTCTTTTGCATTTCCATACAAATCGTAAGATTGCTTGTTTTAGTTCTGTGAGAAATGCCATTGGTAATTTGATAGGGATTGCGTTGAGTCTGTAAATTGTTTTGGGTAGTATTGTCATTCTCACAATGTTGATTCTTCCAATCCAAGAACATGGTATGTCTCTCCATCTGTTTGTATTATCTTTGATTTCTTTCATCAGTGTCTTATAGTTTCCTGCATACAGGTCTTTTGCCTCCTTAGGCAGCTTTATTCCTAGGTCTTTTATTCTTTTTGTTGCAGTGGTAAATGGGAGAGTTTCCTTAATTTTTCCTTCTGCTTTTTCGTTGTTAGTGTATAGGAATGCAAGAGATATCTGCACATTAATTTTGTATCCTGCTACTTCACTAAATTCATCGATTAGTTCTAGCAGTTTTCTGGTAGAGTCTTTAGGGTTTTCTATGTATAATATCATGTCATCTGCAAAGAGTGACAATTTTACTTCTTCTTTTCCAATTTGGATTCCTTTTATTTCATTTTCTTCTCTGATTGCTGTGGCTAAAACTTCCAAAACTATATTGAATAATAATGGTGAGAGTGGGCACCCTTGTCTTGTTCCTGTTCTTAGAGGGAATGCTTTCGGTTTTTCACCATTTAGAACGATGCTGGCTGTTGGTTTCTCATATACGGTTTTTATTATGTTGAGGTAATTTCCTTCTATGCCCATTTTCTAGAGAGCTTTTTTTTTTTTTTTTTTGTAAGAACTTTTATTGAGATACAGTTAACAGACAATAAACAGCATATATTTAGAGTGTACAATTTGGTGTCCCAATCTCCCAATTCATTCCCCCCCAACCCTCCCCGCTTTCCCCACTTGGTGTTCATGTGTTTGTTCTCTACACCTGTGTCTCTATTTCTGCCTTGCATTTCCTCTTTCACAGTTGTTAGCATTTGCCTTATGTATTGAGGTGCTCCTATATTGGGTGCATATATATTTATAATTGTTATCTCCTCTTCTTGGATGGATCCCTTGATCTTTATGTAATGTCCTTTCTTGTCTCTTGTAACATTTTTTATTTTAAAGTCTATTTTATCTGATATGAGTATTGCTACTCCAGCTTTCTTTTGATTTCCATTTGCATGGAATATCTTTTTCCATCCCCTCACTTTCCATCTGTATGTGTCCCTAGGTCTGAAGTGGGTCTCTTGTAGACAGCATATATATGGGTCTTGTTTTTGTATCCATTCAGCCAGTCTGTGTCTTGTGGTTGGTGCATTTAGTCCATTTACATTCAAGGTAATTGTCAGTATATATGTTCCTATTACCATTTTCTTAATTGTTTTGTTGTTGTTTTTGTAGGTCCTTTTCTTCTCTTATGTTTCCCACTTAGAGAAGTTCCTTTAGCATTTGTTGTAGGGCTGGTTTGGTGGTGCTGAATTCTCTTAGCTGTTGCTTGTCTGGAAAGCTTTTGATTTCTCCATTAAATCTGAATGAGATCCTTGCTGGGTAGAGTATTCTTGGTTGTAGGTTCTTCCCTTTCATCACTTGAAATATATCATGCCACTCCCTTCTGGCTTGCAGAGTTTGTGCTGAGAAATCAGCTGTTAACCTTATGGGAGTTCCCTTGTATGTTATTTGTCGTTTTTCCCTTGTTGCTTTTAATAACTTTTCTCTGTCTTTAATATTTGTCAACTTGACTAATATATGTCTTGGCATGTTTCTCCTTGGATTTATCCTGCCTGGGACTCTCTGTGCTTCCTGGACTTGGGTAGCTATTTCCTTTCCCATGTTAGGGAAGTTTTCAACTATAATCTCTTCCAATATTTTCTCAGGTCCTTTCTCTCTCTCGTCTCCTTCTGGGACCCCTATAATGCGAATGTTGGTGTGTTTAACATTGTCCCAGAGGTCTCTTAGGCTGTCTTCAGTTCTTTTCATTCTTTTTTCTTTATTCTTTTCTGCATCAGTGATGATCACCATTCTGTCTTCCAGGTCACTTATTCGCTCTTCTGCCTCACTTAATCTGCTATTGGTTCCTTCCAGTGTATTTTTCATTTCCGTTAATGTGTTGCATATCTCTGTTTGTTTGTTCTTTACTTCTTCTAGGTCCTTGGTAAACTTTTCGATCTTTGCATGCAGTCTTTTTTCAAAGTCCTGGATCATCTTCACTATCATTATTCTGAATTCTTTTTCTGGAAGGGTGCCTATCTCCTCTTCATTTAGTTGTTTTTCTGGGGCTTTATCCTGTCCCTTCATCTGGTACAAAGTCCTCTGCTTTTTCATTTTCTCTATCTTTCTGTGGCTGTGGTTTTCAGTTCCACAAGATGAAATACTGTTGATACTGTTTTTAGAGAGCTTTTATCATAAATGGATGTTGAATTTTGTCAAAAGTGTTTTCCGCATCTATTGAGATTATCATATGGTTTTTATCCTTCAATTTGTTGATATGATGTATCACATTGATTGATTTGTGTATATTGAAGAATCCTTGCATTCCATGGATAAACCCCACTTGATCATGGTGCATGATCTTTTTAATGTGCTGTTGGATTCTGTTAGTTAGTATTTTGTTGAGGATTTTTGCATCTATATTCATCAGTGATATTGGCCTGTACTTTTTTTGTGACATCTTTGCCTGGTTTTGGTATCAGGGTGATCATGGCCTCGTAGAATGAGTTTCCTCCCAAACTTTTTTACACCATGACACATACACAAAAATAATAATATTTGTGCTGCATAATGAAATGAAATGGAGGGGATTTGGGAGTCTTTCTGTAGGATTTGGTGGAAAATTTTTATTACCTTTTGTTTACATTATATAATTACAATAAAAAATAAGTATTGGGGGAGATATTAAAGGTTGAATATGCATAAAAATTTCAAATAATATATTTTCATATTCATAATGAGAAACCTGAGCTAACTTCTGTGAAAGTAATCTTTTCACATCAAGTTTTATGTTTGAAATTGCTACACACAATTCCTGTTCAGTACTTTTTAGTAATGGTCTCTTCAAAATCTCAACAACTGCAACTCACCAGAAAATTTTTTCACACAATTAGGTGATAAAAATTTTAAATCATTGTTTTACAGAGAGTTAAAAAATTTACAACAGTTGAAATTATATTTTTAGAATCTAACAGCTTTTCCTTTTCTTTCACTGAGAATTATATTGTCAGAATTTTTTGTGAGAATACATTTGGATTTCTAAGTGAACTGAACTTTTGCATATCAAATATTTCAGTAGAATGATGAACCCTGATTGGAGGGATACAGATGCAGTCACCCTGCAGATGGCTTAGGCCTTCCTTAAAGGGCTCATCACCTGCAAACGGAAAAAAGAAACCCATGAATGTAAAATAGAGTTTTGGGACTCACTTGTTGCTGTCCCCTCCAAGAACCCCACCCAGCATACCCTTCACAACTTGAGCTATGCCCCATGTTCCTTGGGTACCTGGAACACAAGTCCTCCAGCAGTTTCCATGCCCCTGAATACAGTGGATGACTGTTTACAGGAGGTGTGTGGGAAGCAGAGCATCTCTTGCCTGCACTCAGCAACTCGAGGCCAGAGCATGCACAGTGCACAAGGTGTGATTGCCACAGGAGAGGACCACAGGAGGGCCTTTGAGAAACTGTCCCCTTCAGGCTGTTCTCAGAGGAGCCTCCACCAGGCTGCTTGCAGCCAATGCTGATAATCCCAGGGGCTCTGAGGATCCCAGCAGCCTGCAGGGCTGAAAGCCTCACTATCTCTCCACTTGCTTTTAAACCATTCACGGTTGGCTACTTGGGAAGTTTTCCTCTAAATTACACTCGCAACAATAGATTGTTGAATATGGTGAATAATAACTTGAAGTAATAACTGAGGTTTCTTCTCCTGGTGTTTTTTTCATCTCACCTTTCTTTGCCACTTAAGCAGCTTTCCAGATACTCTGCCCTCCAGGGAGGGTGGGGACAGTCAGGAACATGGTGCCATTGCCCAGCTTGGAATTTCAGGGCATGCTTTTGAATGTCCTTAGCAGAAATAGAGGTGGCAAGCAAAGCATTTTGTGAGAGAGTATTTGTGGTAGTTAAAAGGGGGCTTGGAGGTCTCAGACCAGAGGTTTTAAAGATAAGATGGAGAAGAATACAAAGTGAGTAAGGTATTCTCTTCCCCACCTGCCCCCCAGTCTAGATTCAGAGGTGGGGAAGATCAGTCAGCAAGACAGAGAAGAATCAAAGGAGGTGGGACTGGGGTTTAAATAGGTCCCTGATGTGGAGCCCAGTAGCACTGCCCCTTGGAGCTACAGGGTAAAAACAGGCTGCAGCATGATCAAAACCCTGACGATACATCTCAGATGGACACTGGAAGATCGGAGAGCTGAAAAGAATGTTGTTTCCCTTCCAGAGTGTAGCCCAGGAGACAAGGCATCCTCATCCAGCATGGTGCCCAAGCAGAAGCCCAGCAATGGCTGAGAGTGAGTGCCTAGGTGGTCAGAGCAGTCTTAGAAGCCTGTTCATCCTGGTGTACTGTGGGGAAAGCCACCAGTATCCCCAAACTTCCCTCAAAGACTTGTGGATACGGCCAGAGGTCAGCTGGAAAAGAGGCAAAGAGGTTTCCCAGTTGGGGCAAGGAGAAAACCAACAGTGTTGACCTGGCAACTGGAAGCCACAGTGGGGACCAAGGTCATGTGCTATAGATGCAGCAGAGGCAGAGGCCAATGTTCCAAAACCTACGACAGAGTCCACAAGGTATCCCTCCTTCTGGCTCCCGCAAAGGTAGATAACCCTTGGAAGAAGAGAGCAAAACACAGGTTTAATCCTAAACTGACCATGTTAATAAGTGACTTGTTGTCTTGAACTGGTAAATTTGTTTTCCACCTTTGGAAGAAATGAGAGGTAGAGAACTAAGATTGCGTTCAGTTATAAAGAAGAGAGAGAGTTACAGTTTTGAACATCTAAGATTATGACTGTATAAATAATTCACACCTATTGCAGAATTTATAAATGAATTCATAACCATTCACTTTTGAGTATAACCAAGACATATAACAGGCAAATCCTCCATTGATGAAACAAACCCTGACGGAATCTCAATGGGCAAAGAGGTGGATATTCACTTTATAAAATGATTCTCCACTTTATAAGATCTGTTACCTCTAATATCCTTTAATTGGCCAGACAACTTAATGCAGTTAAAATAGAATCTGACTTTGTAAAACCTATTTTTTTCTGGGTGATTGTCAGCCTTGCATTGAAGAAATCTGCACTGATTTGCTTTAATCCAAATCTCAGCTTGGCAGACTCGCACTTGGACTCTGAAGAAGGAAGGAAGGGTTGACCTCAGTGAACAGATACAAAGGAAGGCCATGGTCATGCTGGACTCAAGGTTGAATGACGTGAGCTCTAGTCTCTGCTGTGCCACCCACCAGCTGTGGAACCATCCACAGGGCCCTCTCCTCTCTGGGCTTCTTTTAGAATGCAAGAGGATCAGATTCTGAGGGCCCTGTGTCTTCTTCTAGAACTGACTGTGTGGCTTTGCATTTATGAATGTCTTGGGCTACAGACTGACCTATGTGTTGCTCTTGTAGGTAAGAATATAGAGCTTAAAAGTACGATACATATTATGACCATGACGGAGACTATGGTTACGTGCTAAGTAGCATCTAATCAGGTTTGGATTGCGTGCCCACTGTATACCAGCCCCTACTAGGTACTGTTAGGGAAACAAAGGATGCCCCCTTTCCAGCCCCAGGAAGAAGATACTCCTCAGAGGAGGAAAGAAGAAGAACAAAAATGACACAGCAAAGTCGACTGCCTGTGGGTCCACGGGAGACAGGTCTCCCTGTGAGCTGCCGTGGTCGGGATGAGAAAGATGAGCAGGGTTTTACAGCACAGGCAGAATTGCTAGAGAGAAAAGAGGTCATTCTAGGTGATGCAGAAGTGGGGACAGAGCTTCTCAGTCTCTGACACAGCCTATGGAAACCACAGCCATGTGACAAGCACAGTGAGGGATGTGGTTGCAAAACTAGTGATGAATGGTGGGCAGTGACAAATTGGGGAAACAGAATGGAGTGGGTGGTGGAAAATTTTCAATTCTCAAACATATGTAAGGCTTTTGCTCTCTTTCTCTTTTTTCTCCTTTCTTTTCCAGCCATGGTGCAGTGACATCGCCACAGTGCAGCTGTGGGTGGTAAATTCCACAAATCATCTTTTACAAAGGAAGAAACTCAAGCCTGGGTCTTACCACTAGGTAAAACTCTTCCACTCCTTTAGACAAGCCAGACTCTCCATGTTTTTGGTTTTATGTGTAATTTGTACCTTGTTGTTTCCAAAAAAGTATTTGAGGAGCTGAAAATAAAAGTCATAATTAAAATAAGAATGTTAAAACAAAGTATTAAATAAGGAGCCATAGAGATTAGGGGAAATAAAAAAAACCAAACCAAAGTTAACTTTGGCCACTGATCTACATTTAGCTGTGAGCTTCCTAGAACCCAAAGAGAAGAGGAGAAGTCATTCTATAGCATAGCTAATAAATGTAAATATATTAACTATTTAGAATAGATACATTCTTCTTGAATGCTCAGAAACTATGACCGGATTTTGAGGGTATGATGGAGGAATTTCAAGAAACTCCCCTTGGTTGCCTCAGTAAGTAAAATATATAGTAATTTGTATAACATTTATCAGGCACTCACCACTATATGGATACTTTACTAAGCACTGGATGGAATGAAGAGAGCTAAGACACAATCCTTGTCCACCTCCAGCTTTCAACCTAGTAAGGGAGATGCAGCATGTAGTCAAATATTTATTCAACAACAAATATTTATTTAAGGTGTTCTTTGTGCTTTTTTGATATAGTAGACAGTTTCCACAAAAGAGACAGATTTCTTAAAAAAATTTTTCCAAGGTTGAGAGAAGGGTTTTAACAGAGATCTATCTGGATACATCTTTTAAAAAATCTGTCCACACACAAGAATATGAAGCTGTATAAGATTATATATTAATTAGCTTGATTGTAGAAGTCATTTCACTATATATGTATATTGAATCATGTTGAAAAGAATTTTGTAATAAAAGGTCAACACTGAAAAAAAAGAAAAATCTCTAAAAACAAGTGAAAAAATAAAAAATAAATTGATACCCCCCGCAACCCCAACACACACACACACACAAACAACCAGAACTCAGCTTCTATCTCTTTTTCATGAAAATATAGAATATGGGTTTAGGTCAGAAATGTGTTAGTTGTAAGCAACAGAAACCTTGACTACACAGTGCTTCTCAAACTGTAATGTGAATGTAACTCACCGGGGGATTGCAGTTAAAATGCAGGTTTTTATATGGTGGGTCTGAGGTGGAATCTGAAAGTCCTCATTTCTTTTTTTTAAAATTAATTAATTAATTAATTAATTAATTAATTGGCTGCATTGGGTCTTTGTTGCTGCACATGGGCTTTCTCTAGTTGCAGAGAGCAGAGGCTAAGCTTCGTTGTGATGCGTGGGCTCCTCATTATGGTCACATCTCTTGTTGCACAGCATGGGCTCTAGGCACATGAGCTTCAGTAGTAGTGACACGTGGGCTCAATAACTGTGGCTTGCAGGCTGTACAGCGCGGGCTCAGTACTTGCAGTGCACAAGCTTACTAGCTCTTTGGCATGTGGGATCTTCCTGGATCAGGGCTCAAACCCATGCCTCCTGCATTGGCAGGAGGATTCTTAACCACTGTGCCACCAGGGAAACCCCTGAAAATCCTCATTTCTAACAAGCTCCCAAGTACACAAGCAACATCTTGAGTGGTGAGGAACTAGACAGATAGTGACTGAGGCTTTATTTGTCGCATCATCACACTCTCCTAAGACAAGCATTCCAGGCAAAGGTAGTCAGGGCTGTGTGGAAGCCCAGTGATGCCACCATTGGGGAGCCATTCTTTTCCTTTCTCTCTATCATCTTTTTTTTTTAAATTTTCATCTTCGTGCTTGTTGTCTCATGTTGCAGTATGGCTGTTCTTCTGTGTATTGTGTCTCTGTTTCAGATCTGAAAAAGGACAGAGTTGCCTCTATAATCAGGAAGACATAAGATTCCCAGAAATTATCTCACTCCCCACTCTGCCTCCAAAGCTTAAATCTAACTGGCCTGAAGATGTCACATGGCCACCTCTAGCTGTAAGGGAGTATGGTTTTAGCCGATCATTACCCTGAACAAAATTGGGCCTTGTTAGTAAGGAAGAAGAGGTGAATAGCTATCAGGTAGGCAATGAGAGTGTCACAGCATTGTTCACCTAAAACAACAAAACAGCCAGTTATTTTACCAGCAAAATGGGTTTATTCAGGAGAAACAAAGAATTGCAATTTGGGACATGCAACTATGGTGAACCATGTGCAAGTCAGGTAAAGCAAAGGAGAGGAAACTCTTTTATAGAGGAGAATGGGAAGTGGGGAGGGGCTGTTATAAACAAAAAAGTCCATTGGAGGCAACTGGGAGTTTGAAGTATAGTGGCTTTTCATTGGCTGAGTTGTGCCAGTCTCTTATTGGCTGAGCTATTGCCAGGCAAGGAGAAATCTTTCTTTGTCTTGCTGGGGATAGTCACCTAGTGTCGCTTCCTGCTGGAGATGCAAGGTAGTCTCTTCTTGTTGGGATCTATACTGATGTCAAGTGGTATGTGCATGAGAACTCCCCCTTCTGGGCTCCCGACTCCACATTAGTGAGGTTTTGCTTTATTAATTTTCATAGCATAGAGGTACTTTTTTTTCCCCATAAGGATTCTTTGAGCGCCTAACATGCACCAAGTTCTCCAGGAAGCCCTTTCACAGTGAGACACATTGGCATGTCTTATTCCATCCATTTCACAGATGGGGAAACTAAGCTCAAAGGACTGAAATATCCATCTTTGCATCACACATCTGGTCAATGGAAGAGTTAGGTCCGGAATTCCTGGATCCTGGCCATTTCGTGAGCCTGTATGTGTATGTTTAAAAATAATGATGTATTTAGTTGAATAAACTGAGGCCTATGCATCACCCTTTTGGGAAACTTAAAATGAAAGTCACCTCTGAGGCAAGCCAAGGGCGCGGCACTAAGAGGAACTCTATGTAAGTGCTGGAGAAGGATAGACACGCAAGCAGTAAATAGCAGGCTTCGATGTAGCACAAATCATGCCAGACAAATTTAACTGCTCTTTTTGTAATCTCTAGAAGTGCCAGATGAAGAGATAAAAGGAAAGCAGTGAATATAATAGCTCTCAATTTTAGCAAAGTGCTTAGGAATAGTGACTTGGGTGAGGTTCTGAGGAAAAAATAAATAATAACAATTCAAATGGGCCTGGCGGGGAGTCCTGGCTTGAGGCTGGGAAGCGAGGAAGCTCACTGCCCTCCGTGGGTGTGGGAAATGGAGCTGGGGATCAAGGGCCGGGAGGAGGCTGCACAGCAGGGGCCCCCACACACTGCCCGGAGCCTGCATGTGCACTGAGGCCTGAGTCAAAGGCTGACAAACCCTCACTACCCAGAGGGTGGCCCTGGGAGGAGCGGCAAGGACGAGGCAGAGAGCTGGCCAGATACGCAGAATCTCAGGCCCCACCCCAGCCAGGCTGCAGGAGCATCCACAGGCGATAAGTGCCCCAGGGAAGACAGATGCACACTGACATTCCAGAAACACCACTTGAAAGGCTGTGAGGTTGGAGAGCACCCCCAGCCCTCTAATCAGCTGCTGTCTCCCTCACCTTCACCCCGCTTCTCAGCAATGCTGCCCAAACACGCTGCCCCAAAATTCACCCTCCTGCCCCCCAACATCAAATCATTGTCTCACTCCCCTGGTGACAGCTTGTTCCCCCAGAGAGTCTCAGCCAGACTAAGGTATAAAACCCTGAGGATGTTTGTCTTTTTAAAATGAGTCCGTTAAGGAGACTCTGCTGGTGGGATTTGCGGCCCCACCACACTAGGTGGGAGGAGGTGGACGTATGTATGCGGAGGGGATCCCTCCACGGAATCAAAGATAGAAACTTGAATTGAGTGCCCCTGCCCCGTCTCCCCACTCCCCATGCCAGGTACTAGAACATACTTTGTCTCATTTATTTCTCACAATCCTGGAGGTTTTGTTATCCCCTTTTAGAGTGAGAATGACATCAGGAAGGTCAACTTATCTGAGGTTACATGGCCAGGAGGGACAGGATCAAGGCTGCTTACCTACTGTCTTCCAAAGTCAAGACTTTCCCCCAGCATCCTGTCACCCCACTCCCTCTGCCTACCTGTGCGGATCGCCTTGTGCAGCCCTCATCGTGCCCACATCTGCACGACTGCACTTGAGGGTGACCTTGAGGGGCTCTGTCCATTAAGCCTCAGAACCTCATCTACACCAGCTTCTGTGATGGCTCAGAGGTTTGAGGAATAGGAGCTAAGGATAGAAAGACAGAAAAGAAAAGAAAGTATATGAACCATCCAGGCACTAAATATATTATTTAGACCCGACTTCTTTCCAAAAACAACTGAAGTACATTTAGCAGAAAACTCGTATATGTTAGTCCCTTTATAGTACTAATTAATGAGTGCCACATAATAAGGGGAAAAGATAGTTTCACAGCGACCCAGGGAAAAGACAGTTGCGGCCGTCAAACACAAACTTAGCTTTAGATTCTCTGATAGTTGAGGCAAAGAAGTATGATGACATTTTCTAATAAAAGTGAATGTGATCAGGAAAGATCCACTTTTTTCTCAGCACTTATAGGAAGTCATCTTATGAAACTGACAGATATCCTGCCTGAGAAGGAGTGGAAAAAAAATATCTGTGACCTGGAGAAGAAAACTGTTTGGGTAGGGTGCCCCTAAATGAGATTCGACTTGGAAAGGCCTAAGGATTAACACAGGAAGGAAAAAATAATCATAAAGACAGAGATGAATTCAAAAAGTGGGGGCACCTCAAAAGTGGGGACCTGCTGGGAGAGACGCAGCCCCAGAGTAGAGCACAAATTAGATGAGTTTGCAATGGGAAGTGTCAGAGAAATAAATAAAAAAGGCAAGATGATTTGGGTGTGTGCATGTGCAGGCCCACAACACAAAGCCAGGAGGAAATGGTCTCTGGTGGTGAGATGGAGCCTGGGAGACTGCAGACATGTGTGGGCATCTCATTACCCGCAGAGGTAGGCAAAGTGGAGAGAGTTCAGGGAAGGGCACCAGGCATGATTAGGTAGCAGGAGAGATTAATTTATGAGGAAAGATTAAAAACTAAAGTAGGCTTGCTGGGCTCTGGGAAGGCTGGCTCCCGGCATGCAAGGATGCGCTAGGGAAAGTAGCAAAAGGGGAGAAGGAAGCCTGGCCTGCACCAGGCCCATGAAGGGATGAATGGGGTTGGAGAAATGGTGGACAACACCCACCTAAGGATACCTGAGGAACTCAGTTAAAATTAGAAACTCAGACGAAGCTGTGGACCCACACGCTCTACCCAAAGAGTAGTCAACACCTCCTCTCACGCTCACTCCTCATTGTAATCAATGTGGCTTGTTTTTGAGATGGAGTGGATGGGGTGGGGGCTTAGTTCATTCATTCAACATTGTTGGGCATCCCTAGGAATTGTGCTAAGCACTGAGGAGACACATATAAGACATAGTCCCTGATCTCAAGACACTTGAGAGTGCAGATCATTCAACTCTCATAAGTCAGTGTAATAAGTACATCTATTTGAAAATATATATATATATTAACAGAGAGCACTGGAAACCAGACTGAGAAGCCAGAGGAATGCGTCTCAGAAGAGGTTGCACATGAACCAAGTCTGGAGGGATGATAGGCATTAGCTAGCTGAGACAATGGATGGATGGATGGATGGATGGATGGATGGATGGATGGGTGAGCTGTCAGGCAGAAGGGACAGTAAGTGCGAAGATGTGGAGGTCTGAAACAGCATTACATGTTCAAGGAAATGAAAAGATTCAAATTTGGTTGGAGAAAAGTGGGTGGGAAAATTAAGACAAGAAGGTTAATGTATCAGGCAAGGGGCAGATCATGTAAGACCTTGTATGCATGAAATGTGAACCTCAAATTGGAAGTTCTGTGGAGTCAGCGACTGGAGGCTTTTAAGAAGAAGCATGGCGAAATCAAGTGTGATTTTGTAAAGATTACTCTGATGGCAGTGGAAATATGTACCCATAGAGAAGGATAGTCAGGAGACAAGGAAGTCAATTTGAGGACTATTTCCATGATCCAGGTAGGCAACTACAAGAGGTTGAACTAAGGCTGGGATGGCAGAGACATAGAGGCTGCAGACCTTTCTAAATGCTTGGTGAGGGGAGCTGGGCGGGAAGGTAGAGACTAGTAAACAAGGTCCTGGCATGGGTTCCTGGCTGGGTGGTGGTGTTTATCCCTGAGGTAGGCAATGGCCACACAGGTTTCAGGGAGAAGTAGGAGTTCTGATCAGACAAGTTGGGCTTGATAGGCTTGAAGTATATCCTGTAGGCAGGTGGACAAACAGGTTGGTAATCAGTTCAGATTTAGAGATTCAGGAGTTATCAACGTATCTGTGATAACTGAGGCCACAGTGTGAAGGAGAATCCCCCCCAAAAAAAGGTTACACAGGAACTGGAGAGCAGAGCACCAAGAGCAAATCTTGGGGAATACCAACAGCTAAGCGGTCAGTGAAGGAAGGAAGGCTGCTGAGAAGGGTGAGAAGGAGCAGCCAGAGAGGTTGTTGGAAGAGAGAGACCATGGAATCACACAAATCATGTGAGGAAGAGTCTCAAGAAGGCATGATGAACAGTAGGAGATGTCAACAAAATTCAAGCGAGTAAGGACCAAAGTATCCACTGAATTCAACATCATGGAAGTCAATGGTGACCAACGAAAAGAGTGACGAATGGACCATATCTGGCATAAACCAGATTGCAATAAGTTGAGAGGGATGCAGGAGGTGATGAGGGCAAGAAAGAGTATAGCAAACACTTGGAAATGGTAGGCTGTGAAGGGCAAGCGTAAGACAGGACAACTCCTAGACTGGGGTGTGTGGTTGACAGGGGTATATGGTTGGTTTAATTTAGTTGGTTCTTAAATGAGAATGTCATGAACATGTTTTCAGAGTATGGAGGCAAATAGGTATAAGATTTCAAGGAAATAAGACAGAAGGCCGGGACGAGCTCTGAGAATGGCTATTGGCACCTAACACTTCAGCGTGGGATCAGTTCTGGGTCATTCCAAGCCCAGGGTCACAGTCCTTGCTATAGTCACACTGGGCTCTGACCAACTGATCTGAAGTCAGAGATGGAGCCAATTAAACCATCAGCCATTTTGGCAAGTAACATGGGAGATAAGGGAAAATATAGCCTCATACACCCTTCTAAGAAATTATCCTCTAGTTAGGCATAAAGATACATTCCCTGTAAAATGTTGCTAAGCATTATAACGGAAGGACCCTTGCTTTAGCCAGGGTAACCTTGAAAACAGAACTTGAGGCAGAAGCTTACTTGTGGTTTTACTGGAACATGCAATCCCAGGGAAGAGAGAGGGAGGGTGTGGTATAAGAAATATGTTTAATCTCTGTCTGTGGTTCCTGGGGCAGAGCTCTTAAGACCCTGGTAATTTCCTAACTGAGAAGAATCTTTGTTTTTTTGAAACAAGGACTTTAAATCAGATGAGATTGGGCACATTCAGGGTGATATGGCCATAGACACGGGCTTTAAATCAGGATGGGATCCTTATACAGCATCAGGACAGGGCTCGTCACCAGAAAGACCAAGGATTAGAGGGCTGGCATTTACAGCCCCACCCACCAACTTTCAGGAGCTGCGTGTAGGGGCAGGGGAGCCACTGGAGATGAAAGTTCTATGAAAACACTTGAACAACAAGAACTGATGCGCTCCCATGTTGCTGAACACATGCCCTGAGTGTGGTGCATCCCAGTTCCACAGAGACAGAAATTCCTGTGCTGGGGAGGCTTTCAGACCTCATCCTGCCTACCTCTTCATGTGGCTGTTGATCTGTATCCTAATACCCTTTATAATACACTGGTAAATGTAAGCAAATGTTTCTCTGAGTTCTGTGAGCCACTCTAGCAAATTAATCAAACCCAAGAAGAGGGTGGTGAGAACCTCTGATTTATAACCAGTGGTCAGAAGCACAGATGACAACTGGACTTGCGACTGGTGTGTGAAGTGGAGGATGGTCTTGTGGGGCTGCGCCCTCAACCCGTGGGATCTGAGGCTGTCTTCAGACAGAGAGTGAAAGAACTGAGTTAATTGCTTGGTGGTGTTGAAAAAACGCACAGTGGAGGGACATCCCTGGTGGCCCAGTGGTTAAGAATCCACCTGCTAATGCCCAGAACACAGGTTGGAGACCTGGTCCAGGAAGATCCCACATGCTGTGGAGTGACTAAGCCAGTGTGCCACAACTACTGAGCCCATGAGCCACAACTACTGAGGCCTTGTGCTGCAGCTACTGAAGCCCATGCACCTAGAGCCCCTGCTGCACAACAAAAGAAGCCACTGCAATGAGAAGCCCATGCAATGCAACAAAGCGTAGCCCCTCTCTGCTCACTGCAACTAGAGAAATCCCGGGCACAGCAATGAAGAAAGACCCAACGCAGCCAATAAATACTAAACAAACAAACAAACAAACAAACAATTTAAAACAAAAAAGAAAAAACACACAGTGGAGGGGGACAGGAAGTGAAAGCGGAGCAGGGGGAGTGCAGATGAGCAGGTGCCTCGATGAGCTGGCCACCACCATGTAGCAAACATGCTGGTTGCTTGGTCTTACATTTCCAGAGTTGTTTTCATGAAACAATGCCCTCTTAGAACGTCCCTGGAAAGTGAGAAGGAGAAGGGCAAGACTCCTTCATGTCTCTCTTCTCTTGGGGACCAAGGTCTACCCAGGAGGCGTCGTCGGGATCATGTTACCTGCCAGCGCCACTGCAGTCCAGCTGGTCAGAGCACAGATGCCGAGGTCTCTCCTGGTCACTTGGTACCACCTGTGGGGCTCCATGGGCTAAGGTGGAGGAATGAATTTTAGAACCACAGGGATAGTAAGACTTCCCTGAGGCCACTGTGTCCAGGCAACATGCAAAGGGCCAAGGCCTGGGGTGTAGGCAGGCCAGGCAGATCTAGCCTGGTGCTGAGACCAGGTCCGGCACAGACTCACTGTCTTCTCATGAGAATAGCATCAAGCAGTGCTCTGAGCCCCTCAGGTAAATCAACCTTCCAGCCTTCTTTATAGGCTAATAAGGTACTATACACATGTTTAGAGATGGGAAAACTGAAGCAGAGACGGGTTAAGGAACTTCCCTAACAGCACACAGCTAGGAAGTGGCCAAAGGAGGAATCAAACCCACACGGCTGTGCTATACCACAAATGCCAAAAACCAGCTAGGGAGAAGCCCCCAAAGGAAACAGCATTTAGCAGAAGGGCAAACTGAGTTTCAGAAGCTGTGCTGAAGCCAACGGGCAGAGAATAAGGAGGTGAGTGTTCTCAGTGGGAGAGCAGAATGGCCAAAGCTTAGGGCAAGAAAGTATAAATGACCTGCACGCAGCTTGGCCAAGTAGGGGCTATGCAGTGATCGTTCGGGCAGGACACTGCAATGTGCTCTATAAGAAGGGCAAGTGGGGAGTAGGGGGAAGGAAACACAGCCAGCTTTAAGCAGAGCTGCGGACTGCATATGTGCCCTTGTGAGCCCTGACCCACCTCCTGGTGGGACTGGAGAGAGAAAACAGCCTCAGCCCCTGGATGGTGAGGGCAGCCTTGGACATACAGCAGCTTCTGCATCTCTGTCCTCCAGACCCCACTTGTCTGACTCCTTGAGGCCTAGTAGATCCCTTTCTCACCCTTTCCCACTCTCTGCTAACCCAGAGTCCTATCCAGATCCTTCCAAGGGAGAAGCATTGAACTTTTGTCGAGTGCCAGTTAAGAGAGACACTCATCTTTCTCACTGAATTCCAGAGTAACGTGGCAAAGTGGGCAGTGATAGCCTCCAGTTTACTGGTGAGGACTAGCCTTGCCTCTGATTGGACCAGTGTCAGAGGTGGGCACTGGGTGAAGCTCCAAGAGCCAACCCAGCTCCCAGGCCCACCACCTGGCTGTGTCCACAGCGCACCTCCAACCTCCGGATTCCTGATTAAAAGATGCAAATTCCCCCATCCACCCTTCCATCCTGATGGTGCTCCTTTGAGAACACAGAATGGAGAAATGCCTTGAAAATAAGCACGCCACAGAAACACAAAGCATCATTTCTCAGGACCAAGAAGAACGTTGCAGCTGAGCTTGGATGCCCGTCACCAAACGAGTACAGGGTGAGTCAGTGACAGTCAGGATAGCAGAGCGGGAGACGGTATTCCCACCAGAACTCCTTTGCCCAAGATGTATTCAATTAAACCCTTTTAGGACCTGTTGGAAATATTGAGATTGGCCCTTTCTTCAGTATCATATATGTCCCACAGGGTTGATCATTGATAGCTGCTTTCTAATCATTTTTATTACTTCTGTGAAAACCCCTGTGAGGAATGGGGGGTAGGTCATTGCATTTTCAGGAGGAGGAAACTGTGGACTGTCATCCATGGTCCAGGTGGCAGTGAGTGTGAGAGGTGGGGCTGAACTCAGTAACCCTCCCACTTGCCCCACCCACATGTAGTCCCATTCCAGTCATCCCTTTCTCAGGCAGGGTGCCACCATCAGCCTGATCGTATGAGCCAGCTTTTCAGAATCATTGATTCGTTCATTCACTCATTTAGAAAAAATTTTTTGAGAAGCTACTATGTGCCAGGCAATGTTCCAGGCATGAGAGACACAGTTTCCCTGACCTCATGGCGCTGGCATTCTACTGGCAAAAACAACCAATAAGTAAATATATAATACAATGTCTTTCAAATTACTATGAAAATAACAGAACAGTATAAGGAGAGAGAGACAAGGTAGACATCTGAGCAGAGCCTGCATCAAGTGCAGGAGGGGCTGCGGGATCACTGGGAGAAGGGCAACCAAAGAATGAGTCTGGTAGGCTTGAACATGGCATCTCTCTCCTCACATCCTTTGCATCCATTCCAGTTCTCTTTGCTCGTCTGCCACCACCTGAATTCAAACCACCATGATTTCCTGCTCCAATTCTGCAAAAACTTTCAGTCCATTCTTCAAACTCCAGCCAGAGTGATCTTTGCAAAATGCATATCTGGCCATGCGGCTCCAAACCCTTCAGTACCTTCCCGCTGTTCTTAGGGTAAAGAGTAGCCATCCTTCCTGTGGTTCCCAAAGTTCTGCACAGTCTGGCCACCCCAAGCCGCCTCTTGTAACACAGCCCTCCTCCCCGTTCTCTCCAAACCCCATTCACTCTGGTCTTCTTGCACACGCACTCCCTAACTCATCATTCTTTTAGAGAACCTTTCCCAACATCCAACTTGGACAGCTCCCTTTGTTATTGATGGCTTACAACCATATCTCTCTTTCCCATAGCACGTATCTATGCATTCTTTATTATAATTAATTCTATAAGAGTAGGGACTATATCTGTCTTTAGTCACCGTGGTAACTCCAGTATCCAGTGTTGGCATAGCGTAGGTCAGCAATTCGTACTTATTGAATGAATGAATGAATGAATGGCAGTTGTTTATGAGGGAAGAAAAACACACAGCCTCTCTCCTTATGGCAAGACAGAACAAGCCTGGGGATCTGGAAATGGCAAGTATTATGAGTAAATGAGCTCCAGGTCCCAGGCCAGAGCTGAGATGGCAGAGCTACCCAAAACTCCAGACTTTTCAGAGAGAAAGGGGGCACTCTTATGAGAGCAATTCAGGCTGGCACCAGCAGCCAGCTTCATTTAAAGAGGCCTAACACTTTAATTATCACAGTGCTCCAAAGGGCTAATACAGCCGAAAACTAATTGCTAGTAAAGGCTTCCTGGGTGAGGTCAGTAAGCTCAAGAAAGGTACCAAGACACAATGAGGCTTTGAATTAGTATGCCAGGAACATCCGAAACATATTCATTGTGTTAATAGAAATGCCCAAGTATATTAGACATTTTGGGACTTATTATTCATATTAGTTATAATATGGAAATCAAATTTTATTTCTAAATTGCAATCAAATGATATTTTCTATTAAAGCTGCAGTAACAAGCCAAATTAAGCAATGCTACGGGTTACATATGAGTAATTCAATTTGGTTATAACTCACATTTTTTTAAAAATTTTGTTATGAATCATCATGAGAATGAAATAAAACAGGATATTTTCCAAACTGAACTGCAAAGGCTTTTCTTTGGCAGAACAGAAACTGCTTAAGCGTTCAAATTAGTAATACCATCTTCGCGAAATAGACAAAGACAAGCACTGCTGATGAAGCTTCACACTCATGAAAGTAATTCACCTTCTTCTTCTATCACATTGTCCTGCAGAACCAAGGGCCAGAGGGTCCTAAAGGTCAATTAATTAAGTCTCCTGTGTGCAGACAGAATTGCACAAAATCCCTCCTTAAAGGCTGACACCCCAGTAAGAGCCAAATTTGATCTTTTCTTCCAAAGTGCAGTGGCCTTCCCTTTAGTGTGTCTGGATCCCCCACTGCCTCTTGTACATAGTAGTTCTCAATAAAAAGCTTGAGATGCTAATAAGTAAATCAATCACAATGTAACCACTTAGAAACATCTATTGATATTATATAAACATATAAATCAGCCGAAACAGTGCTTGGTACATAGAAGCTGTTTATGAATACAAGTTCTCTTTTTCCTAACAGGCACAGTTTAAGATAGCAGTCACCTTCCATCGTCCATCTAAAAATCACTCTGTTGATAATAGGGAGCGTTTATTGAGTGGTTGCATGTGCCAAGCACTGTGCCAAGCCCTTTACATACACTACCACACTGATTATTCACAATGATCATAGAAATGGGAGCTACTCTCAGCCCCATTCTACAGATGAGGAAACTGAGGCACCGAAAGGGAAGTAACTAGCCCAAGGTTACAAAGCTTCTGATGGCAGAGCCAGACTTCAAGTTTGAGGCCAGAGCTGATGCTCTAACCACTGGTGTTTGCTGCCTCTTATGCACAAGAAAGTTCCATAAACCTTGTCTTTCCCTCAGCGCTCTTGTCCAAGGCTCTCCCAGACACTCAGGCAAGGAGAGTGGTTGGTTTTGCTTCAGACTCCACTGGCTCACGTCCTCTGCATCCTCTAGAGCTGTGGAGAGAGAGCCCAAAGTACTCTAGAAATTCCCTTCCTGCTCCTATAAACAGCACTTTCTCAGGCCACAAGGCCCAGGAGTACAAATATGGCCATGATTAGACTAAGTATCTGGTATCACCGAGGACTTTCTTGACCAGGAATATTTGTCCCAGACTTTCCCAAGTCTGAAGTCCAAAGCTGCCATGCCCTCTGTGTCCCCTCTGCCTCCAGCACTGGGTCCATCCGTGCTAGCTGCACTGGGTTGAATAGTGAATAGTGTCCCTGCATCTCAAATTTGTGTCCACCCAGGACCTCAGCATGTGCCCTTATTTGGAAATAGTCTCTTTGCAGATGTAATCAATTTAAGATGAGGTCATACTGGATTAGGGTGGGCCCTAAACCCAGCAACTGGTGTGCTTCCAGGAGAGAGAGATTTGGAGACACACAGGAAAGGAAGGCCATGTGAAGACTGAGGCAGAGACTGGAGTGATGCAGCTACGAGCTGAGGAAGGCCAAGGATTGCTAGGAGCCTCCAGAAGCTGCAGCAGGCGTACAGCATCCTTCCCTAGAGGCTTCGGAGGGAGCATTGTCCTGCAGACACCTTGACTTTGGACTTAGGGACTTCAGAACTGGGAGAGAATCAACTTCCATTGTTTCAAGCCGCCCACGGTGTGCTGTTTCATTCCGGCAGCCCTAGGAACCTAGTCTACGGTTTCCCCACTTGCTTAATCCAGAGGCAGACATCCCTTCACCTACTGCCCCAAGTGCCAAGCGTCTCCATGAGGTCAGCGTGCAGGTGAAGCTTCGTGTGGTCCCTGGACCCAAGCCAGGCCCCAAACTTTGACCCCAGTCTGCAAAGAGATAGGTCCAGAAACTTAGAGTAAGCATTTAGAAGCGTACAGCAATTTGACAGGGTAATTTTATGTCCGTTGACTTTAGTAATAAAAAAAATTAGGACTTGTATGTTATACATCTGGTTTTTTACTTCATTTTACTAGTAATTCCTTTTTACTGCATTTTACAAAATATCCTTCTAAGACATACTGAAAATTAAAGGAAAAAAAACCTGATCATTCAGCACCAAGAGTCTGAGAAACCTCGTAGGGGACAAAAGGTCTTTCTGGAAATAGGGCCCACTCTCCTTGAAAGGCAGGCCCCATCACAGAGAGCATTTTAAGTTTCTTCGTTTTATAAAAACAAGCTCATCATTTTTCTGGTGTCAATTCTGCCCCCTCTCTGGGAACTGCTGCCACCTCCAATTTTTGCCAAGGAGTCGCAGGGGCATCTCCAGCCATCACTCAAGATTTGCCTCCATTATTCCAGGGCTCAGGCCTCAGCATATTTCCTGAGTTGCCTCCCTGCCCCCTGGCCCCACGCGCACCTTCTCCAGCCCAGAACGTGCAGGTACTGCTTGGTGCTGTGTCTTACAGAAATCTGGGTTGTCGGCTCTTGGTTTTGCTCATGCTTTACTTCCTTGCAGCCCTTGGCCCCACGAGGAATCAGCCTGGGGGCCTGGGGGCCTGGTGGGGCACAGCCTGGAGACTAGGCATTGAGCAGAATCACTCCCGCAGAACTAGACCCACAGACACACTGTTCCTCAGAACAGTAGGTTCCTTGGGGCCCCGTGAAGGTAACCTAGGGCAGGCCCCTCCCCTCAACTGCAGGCACACACCGACACGCCTGAGCCCGTATTGCACTCCCAGCTTAGGCCAACCTGGGCCCCCCAGCAGGCATGAACACAAAGCTATGGTAACAATAATCATAAGGGCTAATGTACATCTAGCACATTCCTTGTGTGGGCCAGTGTTCAAGGGCTGTACCACTTCAACTCATTCAATCCTCACAACACCCCTGTGTGGTAGATGCTATTGTTACCCCGTTTTACAGATGAGAAAATTGAGGCATGAAGTACTTGAGTTACTTGCCCAAGGTTACCAGCAAGCAAGTGGCAAAACTATGATTCAGAGGTGGGATTTCTGCCTCCAAAGCCCACCCTGTGCCACGAGAGTATCCTTCCTCTCAGTTCCCATCCTCCAGTTGTAATCAGACACCAGGGCAGAGCAGCATGTGCTCACATCTAACAGTGCGTATCCTCCACCGCTCTGCAGAGTTCACACCACGTGACAGTCACCAAAGGTCCCAGCCCCCTCTTTGAAGCTTTCTTTTCTTTTTTTTTTTCTTTTTTTTTTAAATCTGTTGTTGGGGGTGGGTTGGGGTGGGATGAATTGGGAGACTGGGATTTCCATATATACATTACTGATAAGAAAAAAATATCAAATTGTACACTTTAAAAATATGTAGTTTATTGTATGTCAATTATATTGCAATAGAAGTTCTTAAAAAATAAAATAAAATAGCTAGATAAATATAAAAAAAGAAGGCTGCATAAATGCTAATGCAGGTAAAACTTGGATGTAGCAAAATTCTTGAAGGTAGGATGTGAGTGACTAATATGTGGGGAAAACTAATTTAATCATATTAATGAGAATTTTAATAAATTCAGAAAAGGAGGTGGTCTTATCAGGTGATCCATGATCCTGATACATAAAATAAAATAAAATAATAAAATAAAATAAATCCTTTTTTTTTTAACTTTTCTATTGGCCGCACCATGCAGCATGTGAGATCTTAGTTCCCCCACCAGGGATCAAACCCGCACCCCCTGCAGCAGAAGTGCGGAGTCAACCACTGGACCACCAGGGAAGTCCAGGAAAGCTTTCAGTGTCTTGCAAAAATCCAGAGTCTACAAGGGCTTCAGGAGGCATGAGTTTGCATCTGTGTTTCTAGACTTGCACCCGTTCCCCTTCCCCAGCTCCCATTGCTTCTCCTTGTCCCCAGTGACCAACCCCTTCTCCTCGCAGGCCAGCCCAGGAGCACCTCCCACCACAGGCAAGTGACGTCAGGAGCATCAGGACTGTCAGGGAGAAGAATGACCACCTCCTCTGGCCTTAAGTGTGCTCTTTAGGCTGTTTGTTCATGTACTTGAGATAGAATTTGGTGATAATCAAAATCATGCATCTTCACTGGGAAAAATGTCAAAGTATATAAAAGCATAGAAAGAAAATAATTACAGCCTTTTCCCATTCCTCCCTCCTTCACATTTCCCCAGTCCAGGCCCAGGGTTACCTGCTTAAGCCTTAGACTTGTGTTTGGCTGTAGAAGTTGCTTTCTGTAGAGGTACAAAGGTCACCAAGAAGAGAAACCCTTCACATCGCCTTGGGTCATTTACCCCATCCTCTTCCACTCCCCCTACACGTCCCAACCAGCACTTCCTGAGACAAGAATTGACAGGAATGAGGAAGAGCACCTGGGGGCCATGTGCCTGGCTGGGGACAAGGCAGGCTTAGATCAATGGGGCAGGAGTGGTAGAAGAGAGAGGCAAGGGGCCCATAAGTGAAATGTGCAAACTTCACACTTTTGCTAAGGTCTGGACCTGGGGGGAAGAAAACAGAGAGAGGGTTGGCCTGCTGGAAGTCCAGATATGGTCAGTGCTGGGAGAAATAGATGGTCCAGAAGGGGCAGGAATCTGGCTGAGAAATACACATGGAGCAGATGGTAGTCCAACACACAGCCTTCTCCATGTGTCTCCTCTTTCCTTGAGGACCCACGGCAGGTACGGATACACTCAAAACCTCCCTCTCTCTTCTCTCTCTCCTTTTTCCCTTCCCTTCCCTTCCTCCCCCTCCCTTCCCCCGCCCCAATACTGGTGAGTTCCCAGTCTTAAAATCAGATTGCAATTAGATCCACAAATATTCTGTCCTTGGAGCAGTCTGCCTTTGCACTTTCATGGGTTAACAGGCCTGGCTAAGGCAGCACAAGATTCAGGCAAAAAACTCTTGGCTAATTCTCTCCCTATTAGCCCACTAAGAGAATAACTACATATAACAACCACCCCTCCCTTCTACTCCCCCAAAACCAACAAAAAAACCAACCTTGTCATTTTCTCTCCCCCCTGGGGTCCACTGTGCTTCCCTTCAGAATCAGGAGTAAATTATCTCCAAAGAAGGGTTCATTAAGAATAAATAATAATTTGCACTTCTAGCGCACCTTTTGTCTAAGTATCTCAAAGTGCTTTACTTAATTAATTAATTAAGAGAATTAATTAATTCGGAAAACACTCCTGGAGGGAGGGGAGGCATACTTAATGACACCTGTTTTCCGGGTGAGTAAACTGAGGCCCAAAGCAATGGATTCAAGGTCACAACAGGAAAAGTGGCAAAGTGGAGCTGGCGGGTGGGGGCAAGACTTAGCTTTACTTCAACATGTTAAGACTTGGGCAACCAAAGGACAGGGCAGGGCAGGCCTGGAGGAAGGAAGCAGGAGGTTGGTGAGAGAAGCTGAAATCATCACTCTAGATGTCAGGTGACATGAGGCCAAGAGGAAGAACCCAACAGAGGCTGGTGGGACAAGTGACGTCGACACCAGGTGTGGAGACTGAGGGGTCAGATACCCTGGACCAGAACCCGGGCTGGTGGGCTCGTGACAGAGGGTCTGAGGCCCTGGCAGGCCAGACACATGCACCTGAGTCAGCTGGGTCTGAGTGACAGGCACAGGCTCCTCTGGTAGGTCAGCGGTGGCACACAATTAAATGCTCTGAGCCACCAGCACCTCCCTAGATGCTCCCGACTGGGACTCACGCTAATCAGAGTGCAGGCTCTTCGTCTGCAGGTGGGGCGAGGCAGGCTCCCCGGCGAGGCCAGGTGAGTGCAAGGCAGAATGGCTTCCCTCTCTGAACACCCTCTCCCCTAGCCTAGCTCCTGGGGTGCCCCTCAACTCCTCATGAACACCCCAGACACTGCCAAGGGACTCAAACCCCAACATCACTTCGCTGACTTTCATCCAAAACAGGGGACAGGGCAGCAGAAACTTCCCAGCAGTCCCCAACCCTCTCCGTGTCCCCTTTGTGCCAATCCAATCCATCACCTCGGCCCATCTAGCCCTTGGTCCCCAGCAAAGCTAATGAGGCCACATGTGCACGCATACCTACCATACACATGCACACAGGCCCCCGTCAACACGCACAGCGCTGCAAATTAACAACCCAAGCTTGTCTTTTTCATTATGTTTTTATTATGATGCTCCTCAATGATGTTTTTAAATGAATTTTGAATAGTCCCCGTAATTTGGTTTGTTCTACATTGCATCGCAAGCGCGAGGGCCCCGCAGGGATTGCTGCAAGGAATACAGCATCATGTGAGCGTGGCTTCTGCTTGCCTTTCTGCTTCTTCATAATTAAGCTTTATTGAGTTGTAAAATGAATCACAATTAAAAAAAAAAACCTGTTTATTGATCCAGGTGCAACATGCAGATATATAAGAAAAGTTTCTCCACTTTCTGACCTCACCAAGTGGCCCTGGACTGTGTCTGCTCTCTCGTCCTTCCATTCTGTTTATGAGAGAGAGATCCCCCGCAGCTGCAGATTTCTTTGACACCATGAGGGAAACTGCCAGTGTCTGCATTGGAAAGGGAACCCTAAAAAGGCTTGTCAAGGGCCGAAGTCGGATGAGATTCTATGGACTCCTGACTTACCAATTCGTGATGCCTAAAATGCTGTTACTTGGGAAGCCTACCTCTTCGGTTAAGGCATTGTCACCTATAGACATACAATTAACCTCAGGAAGGGATCACACCTTAGACCCTCATAAACTTTACAGCCTCACAGGACTTAGGTGATCAGCTTCTCTCAGACCAGCTGGGAGGTCTCTGCAGAAGTGAAACTTTGCTAATGTGGAACAGCAGTGCTGAAGGAACGGCTCAGAGCACAGGGCAGCATCTGGGGAAGATGCGTCTAGAGGTGGCCAGGTGGGGGGGTACCGACTCTGGGTAGTCTGGGCACCAGAGGGGCGAGGAGAGGAGTAGACACACTGAGAGGCTCAAAGGGAGGGCAAAGGGCCCAAGGTACACCTCACCCTGCTCTGTCTTTCTTGTCAGGTGTCCCGAGAAAGCTAACCAGCATGCAGAGTTGGGGAATCCAGATGGAGTTTTCAGTCATCCCAGGGCTAGAAATTAGTTATCCCAATTCCCAGGTCAAACCTAGGTTTCCAGACTGGACCCAGTTCAGCAAACACCTTGTTTAACAAGCAATTGTAGACTTTAGGAGAGTCCACAAGTGAAATTACGTGGAAGAAAGAGCTCTTGTTTATGGGAGTGGGAGGCATAGGACCACACAGACCCCCTCACACACACATGTACCATTAAAGCAAGATGTGGGTCTGCGCAGAGTCAAGGACTCAACCTATTACACTCTCATGTCACAGTGTTTTCTGGACAAAGTCCCTGCTGGGAAGTGAAGGCTTCTTCTGTTCCATACGGCTGTGGGTGGGTTCCATCCCCTGGCCACCCTCCAAACAAAAGCCTGATGAGATCTGAGCTCTGTTTATATGTACCCTGGGAGCTTTGGGAGGCTCTCTCCTGATGATGATGCTTTCAGGCGAATACTCTGGGGACCCCTAATTTCTGAAAAGAAAAGCCTCCTGGCAGAGGAGCTGGAGGAGGACGTTGCAGCTCGGGCAAAATACAGTTCATATGCACACCCCTGTCTCAGTTCAGGCTGCTCTAACAGAATATCATTGACTTGGGGGCCGGGGGGTGGGGGGGGCTTAAACAACAGAAGTTATTTCTCACAGTTCTAGAGGTTGAAGGTTCGAGATCAGGGTGCCAATATGGTCAGGTTCCTGTAAGAACCCACTTCCTGATTTGCAGACAGCCATCTTCTTGCTGTGTCCTTACCTGTTGGAGAGAAAAAGCTCTGGTCCCTTCATCTCCTTGTAAGGGTACTAATCCCATCATGGGGGCTCCACCCTTATGACCTAATCTAACCCTAATTACTGCCCAATGGCCCTACCTCCAAATACCATCACGCTGAGAATTAGGGTTTCAACATATGAATTTTGGGGACACAAACATTCAGTGCATAGCAACACCATTGGCAGCCTGTGAGTACATGCCCCAGTTCTCTGCCCTGTTATTTCTCATCTCCAAGACAATCATGGGCAGGAGAGAATTGATTGCTCCTTTTCCTTCCACTCCAAATGTGTCAGTGTGGCTCCTTGTGCCTTGGGCACCCTCCACGGCTGCCACCAATGTTCATTTTGCCCTAAGTGGCAAGTCAGGGAGTGCAAAGAGGCTCACTTGGTATGATGGGCTTAGAAAGATGCAAACATCCCTCCCCAGGACAGCCCTGTATCCTACCTTCTGTGACTCACCTAGAGTTTACCTTGTTATACATGAAGCCTGGCTGGGTTACTATGTTTCCATTTTGTTTTTTGGTCGACTGATTGGCTGGACTGCCTGCTTGATAACAAGTATGTTTTTTTTAGTTAAGGTCTTAAACATTTCCTCTGGATTTTACCGATGCTCTATCACTAATTTAAAGTCAGTATTCTTGGCAATTTATACCATTGTCTCACAGGGAGACAGAAACTGAGGGAAATTACAGTTCCCAAGAGAACAAATACAGCCTTCACAAGACAAGCAAATCTGCTGTTTATCAGGGTAGGGAAGACCTTTGGGGAAAGTCATAATGGCCTGGAAGTCAAAATGGTCTCCATCGATGACATCCCTCTCCACTGAGGCCTCCTAGCCCAAGGAAACACCCCTAGGACTTACGAAGCAATTCCACAGCAAGGACCTTGAAACTAAGCCAAAGGGACAGTCTCTTCAGAAACCAATGGCCCAGGATTTCCCTGGTGGCACAGCGGTTAAGAATACACCTGCCAATGCATGGGACACGGGTTTGCATCCCTGGTCGAGGAAGATTCCCACATGCCGCGGAGCAACTAAGCCCATGCACCACAACAACTGAGCCTGCGCTCCACAGCAAGGGAAGCCACCGCAACAAGAAGCCTGCCCACCGCAACAAAGAGTAGCCCCCGCTTGCTGCAACTAGAGAAAGCCCATGTGCAGCAACGAAGACCCAATGCAGCCAAATAAATAAATACATAAATATATTTTAAAAATAAATAAATAATTTTTTTTAATTAAAAAAAAATAAAGAAGAAAGAAACCAATGGCCCATTCACAGTACAGGCAAGGGAAGTCTTAAAGAGAGAGAGGCAAAGACTAAGTTTAAACAACTCTAGAATCTGCTGACTCCTCTCAGCCCTGTAAGGGCTCCACCTTCTGAGCAACAGCACGTTTTTGTACATATATTGCATTTGGTAGTAGTAGCTACCAGTTATTGGGCACTTATCAATACTAATAGATGGCCCTCTACTAACACTTAATTTCTCCTCTTTCAGGCCTCACAACCACCCTATGAGGAAGGTCCATCACTGGCCCTGTTTCATAGAGGAGGAAACTGAGGCTTAGAGAGGTTGGTAAGAATCTGTCAAAGGTCACCCTGCTAATAATTGGGATTTGAGTCATGACTCCCGACCAGACTACACACTATTCTGGTACCATTCTTGTGGATGTGGTTGTTTCCCCAGGGACAGAAACTGCCTCTTCACATGCATCCTCCTCTGTGGGCCAAGTCCCCTGCTCAGTTAAGTGGTCACGTCAAAGATCAGGGCAATTACCTTGAGCCTACAGTCCTGCAATGCTGATGTCATTGACAACAGGTCTCTGGACTCAAATTTCTGTTTTATTTTGGCACAAAACCCCATGTAGAATTCAAGGGACCTCTTCCCTAAATATATGGGACAAAACTAAGGTGCTAGACTTCTAGTTTCTGATTCCTCAAATAAGGAGCTTGGAAGTTGCCACTCTGGCCCAACAAGTAAAAAACTAAACAGATTGGAAAATGACAACTCTTAGATTTATAAGAGAAGAAGGGACCCAGGCAAACTGCTGCCCCCAAGGTTGGAGATACAAACAGAAGAATACAGAGAGTCTTAGCTTCCTGGAACAGACTGGAAGCTACCACGGAAACCCAGTGCCAGGTAGGAAACCCAGTGCCAGGGTAGGAAAACCTGAACCAGAACTGATGAATGGCTGGAGGTTCAGTGTGGACAAGTCTGAGACTTAAAAACTTCAGACGGACCCACTCATTGTGGAGGGGGGATCCCCACAATTTTGGGAGTTTTACCTCCAAGAGCTTTACCAGTAAATATCAGAGAAAAATCCCCTGACTCTTCCAGTAGCGGGAGGGCAGAAAGAAACCATTTTAAAATAAGTGAGAACAGTCTATGCTTCTTAGCAAGACTTGTCCTCAGGAGAAACTAGTTAATCAGAGCCTAACCTGCTGGGATTAGGCTGGGGTATTATCAAAGCTTAACTGATCTGGGAGAAGGGAAATACCTAAAGCCAGCTCTAGCCATCTTCGTCCCCCCCCGGGTGAGGGGGATAGGTCCATAGGAGCAGGATGGGGGGGTGGGGTTCAGAATCTGAGAAACATTTGCAAAGTTCACAGTCAGGAGGCACAGGCCCACTAAAAGATTGAGACCTAATCATGGGCCTATAGAATGCTTCCCTTCCCCATACATCTTACCACAATGTTACTAAAGGCTCATTTATAGCAGTTCCTTTCACCTGGTACATTACATCTGGCTATCAAGAAAAAATTACAAGGCATACCAAAAGGCAAAACACAAAAAGAGACAGACAAATCATCAGATCCAGGCATGGCAAGGATATTGAAATGATCAGGCCGAGAATTTAAAAACAACCATGATGCGTATGCTGAGGATGTAATGGATAAAGCAGACAGCATGCAAGAACAGATGGGCAATGTAAGCAGAGAGATGGAAATCCAAAGAAAGCACCAAAAAGAAATGCTAGAGAGAAAAAACAGTATAAGAGAAATAAAGAATTCTTTTGATGGGCTTATTTGTAAACTGGATGTGGCTGAGGAAAGAATCTCTGAGCTTGAGGATACAGCAATAGAAACCTCCAAAACTGAAAAGCAAAGAGATCACAGAGTGAAAAAACAGAACAGAATATCCAAGAACGATGGGACATCTGTAGAACAGAGAGCCCTGAAATAGACCAAGTAAATATAATCAATACAATGGCACGAATACAAAAGGCAAATACAAAGGCAATACAATAGAGCAAAGACTGTCTCTTCAACAAATGGTGCTGGAACAACTGGACATCTACAAGCAAAGAAAATGAATCTAGACACAAACCTTACACCTTTCACAAAAATTAACAAAAATGGATCATATACCTAGATGAGAAACACAAAACTATAAAACTCTTAAAAGATAACATAGGAGAAAACGTAGATGACCTTGGGTGTGGCAAGGGCCTTTTAGATACAACACCAAAGGCACGATCCATGAAAAAAGCAACTGATAAGCTGTACTTCATTAAAATTAAAAACTGCACTAAAATTGAAAAGATAATTTTAAGAGAATGAGAGGACCAGCCACAGATAGGAAGAAAATATTTGCAAAAGGCACATCTGATAAAGGACTATTGACCAAAATATACAAATAACTCTTAAAACTCAACAATAAGAAAACAAGAAACCTGAATAAAAAATGGACCAAAAGCCTTAACAGACAAACAATATATACAGATAGCAAAAAAATATATATATATGAAAATATGCTCCATATCATATGTCATCAGAGAAATGCAAATTAAACCAAAAATAAGATACTACTACACATCAATTAGAATGGTCAAAAATCTGGAACATTGGCAACACTAAATGCTGACAAGGATATGGAGTAACAGGAACTCTTATTCATTACTGGTGGTAATGGAAAATGGTATATCCACTTTGGAAGACAGTTTGGCAGTTATTAACAAAACTAACCATACTCTTACCATACGATCCAGCACTCATCTGCAGAAAAACCTGCACACAGATGTTTACTGCTTATTCATAATCACCAAAACTTGGAAGCAACCACATTGTCCTTCTGCAGCTAAATGAATAAATAAACTGTGGTATATCCATACAATGGAATATTATTCAATACTAAAAAGAAATGACCTATCAAGCCATGAAAAGACATGGAGGAACCTTAAATGGATATTACTAAGTAAAAGAAGCCAATCTGAAAAGGTTATATACTGTATGATTCCAACTATATGACATTGTAGAAAAGGCAAAATTGTGGCCACAGTCAACAGATCAGTGGTTGCCAGGGTTGAGGGTGGGGGAATAAACAGATGGAGCACAGAGAATGTTTAGGGCAGTGAAAACACTCTGTATGACACCCTAATGATGGGTACATGCCATTAAACATTTGTCCAAACCCATAGGATGTGCAACACCAAGAATGAACTTTAAGATGAACTATAGCTTTTGGGTGATTAAGATGTGTCAACCTAAGTTCATCAGTTGTAACAAATATAACACTCTGATGGGGGATATTGATAATGAGGTAGGCTATGCATGTGTAGAGACGGGGTATATGGGAAATCTCTGTGCCTTCCACTAAGTTTTGCTGCAAACCTAAAACTACTTTAAAAAAATAGTCTTAAAAAAACCCACTAAACTAAATGACTGCAAGCAGCCACCTACAATGCCAGTAGGAACATGAAGGAAAAGATATTTAAGAGAGAGAGAAATGGTGGTGTGTATTCATAAGATCAGGGTGTGCACAGTTACATGCAAACTCACATTTTCACTCCTATTCCACATGGCATGTAGTAAAGTCCTTCACAAGCAGTAGTCCTACAGACATTTGAAGACTGATATCTAATTCGTACCTTCTCTGATTTTAGGGTGTGTATGCTTGTGTGTATGTTGTATCTCTATGTGTACATATCTGTACAAGATGTGTGCACATATGAAGTTTATGGGTGTGCAAGCATGTGTTGATTTTGTGAACTATTTGTGCGAGCTGTGTGTAAGCATTAGTATATGTATGTTGCATAGACATATACACGTGAATGTTTTATATCTCTGTGTGTGTGTGTGTGAATAATAATATCGCAACTAGCTGGGAGGAGAGGACCAACTTACAGGTGAGCCTCTGAACGACTAGCTTGGCGTGAAGACCTGTGTGTCTAAGCAGGTTCACGACTGGGAAGTGGGGCCGGCAGGCAAAGGGCACTGAAGCGAATACCCCAAGGGCACGGCCACAGGGAGGGGGCTGACGTCAAGGCCATAGGGAACCATGGGCCCCAGAGGGCCGGGGCAGCTGAGCTCTGGCCAAGGCAGCCCCAGAGGAGCAGAGCTGAGCAGTGTCAGACACGGGCTGACCCCAGGGAAGGGGGACAAGAGAGAAAGTCAATACATAAATGGGCTTGAGGGTGAGACGCCCCTGGGGGCCCCCTCCCTGCTCACTCTCCAGATTTGCCCTCTGGGAGCTAGGAGGAGGCAGACACATGGATTTATGTCAGATCTGTCTATGAGGGACGCCTGGGCGGTGTTTCTGAAACCAGCAATGCAACATTCAGCTCGTACCGGTCGTGAGGAAACTGAGGGCTTGTCTCAAGTCACGCCAGGAGTTAGTTGAGCCCAGTACATAGTATTTGGTACATGATTAGGGATGAATCAGTGAGTGAAGAAATGAATGAAAGGGAGAGAAGGAAGAGAAAGTGTTGATTGAGTGGGAAATAGGAACCATCCTGAACTTTTCACTGTCTACTCCTCATTCCAAAGACCCCTCTTTGGAACAAGAGAAGGCTAGTAGAGATAAATTCATTAAAAATGGGGATCTTGATCTTTCTATTTTCTGAGGGGAAGAAGAGGTATTGAAAGAGAGTATGACTGAAGTATTGTGTCTTCACTTATGATTGTTTTGAACTGTGTGCGTGTAAAGGGGAGTTTTATGTGGATGTGTGTTCGGGTCCGTGAATGATACCCTGGATAAAGAAGGATAAAAAAATATTTGCTGAAGTCAAAGACCTTGTGAGATAATAACAGAGATTTAACATAATCACAAACAATCACAATGGATTCATCCATTCTACAAATGTAGCCAACACTGAGCTGGGAGCAACAGTGGAGGCCCCGATACATCAGACCCACACTGTGCCCTGAGGGAGCCCAGAGAGACAAGGTATGTTTCCCAACGTTAGCATCCAGGGAGAGAGTGCAGTGGACAGAGAGGGGTACACAGGTGGCGTGCAAGGGGAGTTAGAAGAAGCCAAGAGGTGCTGTCCTGTGTGTGTGAATGTGTGTGCGTGCGCGTGTGTGTCTGGATGAAGGGCTTCTGTAGTCGAATGTCAGGTTTTGGGCTCATTTTGATGGCTGTGTTTAGTGTACACTACGTGAGGAAAATTGCTGCTATAATTTCCTGTCTGCCTCCCTCATTCTGAAGCATGTTATTAGAAGTCAGAGGTGGGGTGATCATATAATTTATTGTCCAAAGTGGGACTCTTGAAAGTGGAAGAGGGCAGTATTAATACCCATGCTGGACACCTAGCATGACCAGGGACTGTCCTGTGCAAATGGGGCTGGTGATTGCCCTGGTTATGGAGGTGAGCAGCAGGCTGTCCTAGAGTCCCCTGCAGCCACAGGGTGGATGTCCCAGGGCACCTCATGGCGGGGAGTTCATGCCATTCTCCCTTCCAGAAGATGGGCCCTGCCCCATCCCACTCAGCAGTGAGGTCGACCCGTGGGGGCAGGGGCAAGAGTTCAGCGGGGACCTCCAGTGTCTTACCTCCCCACAGCTGGGCTCGGCACGCAGAGCCCCGGGCGGGCAGCGAGCCTGCTGCCCAGCCTGGGATCTTAGCACTTACTCCATCCACTGGAGCCTGGCCGGTCCCCCCGTGCCTGCCCAGGCAGGCAGCTCTAATGGATTACTCACATTATCTCCCTCATCACTTCTTAAATATTTATCAGACCATTACGTATTTAGTGGCCAGGAGCGGGGAGTGGAAGGGGCAGAAGGCAGAGCTGCTCTGGCCAGATGCAAGGGTTAATTACAGATTGGATAAATCCCCCTCCGATTTAAAAATTAAAGAAATAAATGGTGGGGAGCTTAAAAGGGGACTGTTACTTACATGTAAGGAAGTCCAGAACAGCCTAATCCAGGTTTTGTGGTCTTCCAGTGCCTCGTTTTATGATCTCGCTCTTCCCTTCCCCTACCTGCAAACCTGTGTGCTGCCTGAGCCTTAAACCAGCTTCTAATTAAAAACCTTACTATCACTTTTGCTCCTCAAGCAACCAGTGTGTGGGAAAATTCAAGCTCTCCTAGAACTGGAGTCAACATCCGCCTCATAAAAGAAGTTCTGAAGGTAACTCCAGGGCTGGCACTGTGAAATATTGTTCATTATAACAAAGCAGCTGAGATAATGCTGTTTTCTAATTTCCCTTTCTCAGTCAGAAATTAAATAAAAAGTCATGTCTAAATTACAATACTGGATTGAGATCAGACGAGGGCCCCATGCAGAGAGCTCATGATCTACCCTTCTCACATTTTACAGCCATTAAAAAAGATGATTGTCGTTTTTCTCCCCTCCCTTTTCTTTGAGGCCATTTACATTTGTTCTGAACTCTCACTGTGTTTTATTCGAATCTCTTAAAACTGCCGTGCACATAATAAGTCAATCACAAACTTAAATTAAGAAAAAAACAAAACAGGCACCCAGACGAACTAGGGCTCTGAACTCCAAGCTCAGCTACCTAGAGGGCCCCTAACTTGGCTAGTCATCATCTCCTTCCTGGCTCTGCAGCTTTGCCCACTGTCTGCTTGACAAAGTCTTCTCCAGGGAGAGTCAGGATTGGGAGGGATCACTCTGGGAAAAAATTGCTATAGCCCTTCCTTATAGCAGAAGTGCTCCTTGGTCAAAATGAAAATGCTGGACTGGCTGGCAAAGTGTATTTAGAAAACACTAATGAACCTGTTATATTATAGTTAATCAAGCATTTCTTTGACTGCTCAACAAGGGGAGAAGAGGAACATTGGCACCCTCTGGCAGTTACAATTCAAGTATTCTCTGTTCTGAGAAGTTGTTGGTGTTCCCTGAGTGACGCACAGAAGTTGGTGCTGAAAGTCATTATTTTTGATGCAATTTATTAAACAGCGTCATTATGAATTGTTTTTCCTGCATGCAAGTCGCTTCCTATCAATCACTTTGACAATATCAATATGACTTGAGCACCTAGTCTATATAAGGCACCATGTGGGAATGAACAAGAGGTGGGGTCTTCTGGAGTCCCTGGGATTGGGGCCCCTGAGACACAGCACACTTGGGTATTCACTTTCTAGTTGCAACATGAGCACATTTAGATTTTAAAATGCTATGTCAACTACTGTGAGTTCAGGGCTGCTTATGGGCAGACTCCAGAAGTTCAAGGGAAGTGGGTCTCTGGGGGACACATTAGTCAGATAGGACTTGGCAGAGGAGAAAGGCTTGAAGGGGGCTTTGCAGACCAGGTAGGACTTAACAATGAAGAGAGAAGACAAGAGAACACTCTGGGAAGGATCAAAGTGTGAGCAAAGGCTGGGGATGAGATGCACAGGGCATTTAAGGGTGTGGAGCAGACAGACTGCCTGGGGATGGTCTCCTGTGGCCACAAGCAACCTGTCTGTGGCTCCTCACATGTGGGACATCCGTCCCGTGCTGCTTTTCAGAGCTGCAATGAAAATGACCGATGAGATGCTCTACAGCTGGAGGTCTACTCCAGCAACTGGATGTCTACTCCAGCAACTGGCTGCACATGCCTGTCTGATACAAAGTCCAATGAGCAGCTGGAACCGTTTACGTGCCAAGGGGTACCGTGTGCAACCCAAAAGGCAGTAATCAGAGAAAAGGGGCAGAGAGGCTGGGTGTGGTTTAGTGGCTGGTGTCGTAGCAATGACCCTGAATTGAACTCACATATGTCCTATACTTTTGCCTGTTTGCTGTGGCTGTATCCTTTAAGTGTCAGCCAAGCCAGCTGCAGAGTGAACTCTCCCATACCCTATCCACATTGTGCAATAATAATGCCATCATTCTTCTGAATCCTTGACGTGAATAAGTTCAATTGAACTTGAAACCCACCTGCATCATCACAAAAACTTTCAACACTACATTTGTCAATGGAAGAAAAGGAAGGCTGTTGAATCCTTTAAATATAATTTCAACCATTATGAATCTTTAATGATTATAAAAATGGCTTTAAATTTTTTATCACCCACTTGTGCAAACAAAGTTTCTGATCAAGGGTGACCACCAAGAATTTGTAGAGATCATCATTAAAAGATCAGGCATGGCATGTAGCCATTTCAAACATAAACCCTGATATGAAAAAGCGACATTCATGGAAGTAAGCAAGCTCAAGTTTCTCATTAAAAGGAGGAAAATGTTTTATTTTGATCCATATATATTCTCTTTCCTAATATACTGTATATTCTCTTTCATGTTGCATAATATAGAGAAAATGGAATGACGTTTTTCCCAAGCCCCATATAGAATCCCAAACCCCCTTCCATTTACTACAGTGTGCCGTACAAAGAGTCTCATTTTCATACATGTCCTGACTTTGAAAGGTTGGAAAGCCCAACCCTAAGATATGTTGCTTGATCCTCATGGACCTTCATGGCCGTCTGGCAGTCAGCTCTCCCTCTGCTACTGTGTGCAGATCAGTGTGGCCATAAGGCTTCCCCAGACCCAATGCAAGAGCCTACAAGGGCCAACGATGGCACCTTATGACCCTGAGGAGGTTCTCCTTGGACCTCTTCCACTGATACCCTCCTCTTATGGGTGCTGTCCAGGATTGAGTCCCCACCAGTAGAAAGACATGGTAGAGTGAAGGAGGGAGGGATGGGTGGGGGGACAGCGGGGTGCAGCTCCCAAGTAGCAAAGACACACTCACTGGCTGACCCAATCCAACGCCTCCTCTTTAGCTCTTTCAGGCTCTCTTCTCTACCTCTTGATTTTAAATAACTTCCTGAACTATAAATGCAAAGAGTTCCAAATGAAAACTGATTGATAGCCTCATATAATTATATAATAAAAATGCACTGATATGCATATACATTATGTGTGGGCTCGTACATCTATATGCATCTGTATCTATTCCAGAGGGAGGAATATGCAATAATGTCTTCTGAAACAAATTGTCAAGGTGTCAATAAGGAATCTCATAATGAATGTGTGGGTGTGATCTGGGGTAATTTCATCGCAATTATGTTGCTTGGGCTGATTTCCCAAGACAGGTCTTAAAGGCACAAGTCCCATTCCCAAGCGGAAAGCCAAGTGTTTTGCTTCCTATGGCGTCTTCAAAGCATCATATTTCCAGGCCAAATGCCTTCCCTCAAACAGACCAGACCAATCAGAGGAAATCAGGTTACCAGGCAGAGTGCTAAGAGCTTCAGTCCACAGTGACAAGCTTTAAAATTTTTTGTGTTGACCCCCGATAATCTTAGCAACTGACTGTTCATGGCTAAGAAATAAACAACAGCACTATCCCACCAAAGAAGTTAAAAGTCCCAGTGACGGGAACTAACTGTATCAAACACTGTTCAAAATGTTGGGGGATGAGGAAGAGCAAAGATGGGGACCGGGCAGGCATATGATGGAGGGGAAAGGAAAATAGATGTGGCCTTTAAACCCCAAGGAATTCCAGCCTATCCAAAGGGATAGATGCTTGAACAAATACTGATAATTCAGTGCCACATGGAAAGTAATAGAGGTCTACCCACGGGAACCTGGGGTGGGGGTGAGGACACAGGAAAGATTTTGTAGGACAACTGTCACTTAAACTGGGCCTTGAAAGTAGAATAAAAAGTGCAATCAATATCTAACAGATTGTTTGCATAGTAGCCTGCTCTACATTGAGTGCAAAGGAGGCTCTTCTTCAAGAAAATTTTGTGAAATGAAATATAGACTCCATTTAGGAACCTTCTCGGCAGGGACATGCGTCCCCAGTTGCCCATCCCTGAGACCAGGCTATGGAACTTGCTGTCAAGAAAGCCATTTGTGGCCCAGGAATATGTGTGAATGCTGGCCCCAGCCACAGGGTTACGTCTGGTCCATCTAGGGCAGCCACATCCAAAGAGCTCCAGGAGACAGACTAAAAGAGGAAGAGAAAAAGGGAAGGGCTGAAAGCTGAGTGGGCTTCTGCAGGAAGTGGAACAAGGGCAGAATCTTCTTCTCTGCCTCCCCGACAACATCTAAATCTAGATGAGCCAGCTCACACCAGAAACCTGTGAGTTTTTCCTGATGCCTCCTTGCCCCTCATCCCTGCAATGCCCCTCACCTCACACACTCCTGTCCCTGAGTCCTGTCAGCGTGGCCTTTGTAACATCTCTCGACTCTCTGGATCCCTGCAACCGTGTCCTGACTGGCCTCACGCCCTCCAATCCATCCCTTCCCTGCTACCAGCCTGACTTTTCAAAAATATTTAAAACTCCTCTCCCGTAAACCTTCCAATGTCCCCTCTTTGCCTCCCAGATAAAGCTTAAACTCCCAGGCATTTCCAAGGAGACACTGATGCACTCGTGCCTCCTTGACTTTCTAGCTCTATCCCTTCCTTTAACTGCCAAAGCCCACAGTCTCAGTTTCAGACCTTGAAACATGCCGTTGGTTCTCCCTGAAATGCCCCTTTCTCCTCTCACTATTACAAGGTAAACTCAGTCAACTTTGAACGCCCTGCTCAGGCTCTCCCTCTGGGATTCACCACTGAGTCACCATCTGAATTAGACCCCCCACCTCTGTGCCCCAGAGCACTTCGTGTGTGCTGATCTCCAGAAGAAACAATGAACTATCTCTTCACAATCCATCATGCTCCTGAGCTGTGAGTAACTTGGAGGCAGGGACCATGCCCATTACCTGTGTAAACCTAGCACCCAACACCCAGCACAGTTTCTGGTACATAGCATGTGCTCCAACAATTTTGGGAGCAGGGGAGAGGTGGATGTTTGGATAGATGTATGAATGGATAGATGGATAGGTAGATGGGTGGATAGGTATTCAGATGCTTAAGTAACCTGAGCAATGATAAAATGAGGTACCTCCTTCCTGTCTGTACCCCCACTAACTAAGTCAGTCTCTAAAAGTGTATCATATCCCCCTAAAACCCCCAGGACCTGATAGGTGGGCAGGAAAATGATGGAAGCTGCAATATTACATGGGAAACAGGGATGTTCACAGCAGTAGCTTAGATCCTGGGTGTAGGTCCTCCAGGGAGAGTAGAATATTCCAAACCAATAGAAAGGAAGCTGGTTACCTTATTCCAGCGAGCATTAAACAAATTTTCAGGAATTTTTTAAAAAGAGAAGTCAAGTCAGGATTTTTTAAAGGAGTTTTTGGGGATTTTCAAGTCAGGCAAAAGGGAAGGAACTGTATAAATTCCACTTCTCTTTCTGGGGCTGACTTCTAGGTTCTGAATAAGAGAGAATCAGCTGAGTCATTCATCATCACACTAAGATATGCATCCTTATACCTAACCTATGTGCGCAGCTCTGGTTGCATTCTTAGGATAAAACTCTAGAAGCAGAATTACAGATTTTTAAAGCATGGACATTTTTCAGACTTTACTTTTAAAAAATTGCCAACTTTGTCTCTAGGAAGGCTGTATCCATGTGCACTCCCTGCTGTAGCAAATGACTAGCTATTTCACCACACTCTAACACTGAAGAATCCATTTTTAAATCTTACCAGTTTGATAAGCAAAATGTAGAATCACATTGTCCTAATTTGTATCTCTTCTATAACTAGTAAAGTTGACCTTTTTCGTAAGTTTGAGTCATTCCGTGAATTTCCTGTTAATTTTCTTTGCTGACTTCTCTATTGGGTCTCTTGTCCTGAGTTATTGATTTGTAAAGGCTGATTTTAATATATTAACATCATTAATCTTCTACTGTATATTACAAATACTTTTTCTATCTCTTAAGAAATGTGATTCCCCCCAACCCAAGACTGGAAGCAAGCTGATGATCCTTCATTAAAAATTTAGTTTGAAATTCTGTGCTGGGTGCCCCTGGGTATGCAGGGATGTGAAAGGCAAGCCACCTGTCCTCAAGAAGTTTGCGGTCTGGTTAATCCAGTGAAGACAACTAGTCACAAACACATCCGTGAAGCGTTAATAATACGAGTCTTTAAGGGCAGAGAGGACTTGTACTGGACCTTGAGAACCAGGTCAGTTCTTGGGGGACAGAAAGAGGGGAGGGAACAGGGTCTCTCAGGCAGACGGAAGGGTGTGAGCAAAGGCACAGAGGTGGGAAAGCCTTAGGCAGGTCTGAAGATGTCTGGAGAGTCAGGTATGAGTGAAGCAGAGCTCTGTGTGGGTGGCCAGTAGAAAATAAGGTCAGCGGGGAGCATCTGGTACGCCCAGGCTTTCCCATGATACTGCCTCGTAGAGGCCGTTCCCCTGTCCTGGCCAGGCCAAGCAGGATTCTTTGTCTCTGCCCCTTTCAGATGTGTGTGCATGCTGTGTACGTTCCCTCTTTTACGATGGCTGTTGTTTGTCGGAATTGATTAGCCTTTCTGTGTGGGAGCCATCTGCTGTCTGTCAGGCTCCTTGTCTCACCAGCATGTTGATTTCAATAAATTATTATGGCACTTGGAACCGGCTGAGTGGTTTGATGCTGTGAATCCCACACGTCCAAATCAGAACTGGATTGAGAGCTATTTAATGCTGCTCCCCCACTGCCTTCTCCCTCGGTCAACAGCATCTAAAGGGAACCATGATAAGTGTTATCTTGGGCTGTCCAATACATTCTACACCATCTCCTTTCTTCCTTCCACAGAACTGATTAGATGATCCTAGCCTGACCACCACAATACCCCATTTCCCTGGCCACAGGGACTGGTCTGGGGGTGAGCCCATGACTCGAGCAGCCCTGTGGGTGAGAGAAGTTGTCTCCACTGGGGTGGGCAAAGGGGGGATGCATATTTGGAGCTATTGGTGGTCCTCTTTGCTGGCATGTGGAAAGAGCTGGACAGAGACAGAAAAAGATGAGACACAGACAACATTGCAGAGGTATCAAGCCCTTGGTTCATTCCTACATCTCTTCCTTCAATTCTAGGAGTTATGTGAATTTTTTCCCAGCTATAGGTGTTTTACATTTCTTTTTGCTTAAGCTAATTTGAGTTGAGTTTCTGTCATCCACAATACAGGGAATCCTGGATATACTGCATTACTCTCAGTCTAGTTGCCCAAATGGTATATGGGAGTCATCCTTTAATCCTCTTTTTCTTTTACCCACAAATTTAATCAATCACCAAATCCTCTTGATTTTACCTCTATAATGTCTTTTCAGTTATTCCACTGTCCCTAATTTTCTCTCATCTGGATAATAAAAAGCTTCCTAGCTGGTCTCCATGTGATCATGTCCCCTCCAAATCCATCCTCCACAGTGCTACCAAGTTGGTCTTTCTAGAACCCAACTTTGTTTCCAAAACTTCAGAAGATACCCATTGCCCATGAGACAAATTCAAACCTCTAAGCACAGGATACAAGCTGGTCTCCATCTGGTCCACCCTGCTTTTCCAGTCTCAGCTCTTAATATACCCCACCTCCCAGTTCTCCCATGTTTCCAAGTCTTTGTACATGTTCTTCCTGCTGGCTACAAGGCCTTCCCAACCTTGTTCATCTGGCTTCTGCTCTGGCCTTCCATGATTCAGCCCACATTGCACTTCCTTTGCAGAATACTCACAACCCTATCCCAGACAATATGAGCATAGCCTTCCTCTGGGAATTAATGGTGCTTGGTGTTTGGGGGATGACATAGCAGAGCAGTTAAGGACATGGGCTCCAAGTCAGCAGACCTCAGTTTGAGATCTAGCTCTCACCTTTATGAGCTGGGAAGACTTGAACAAGGCACCTAATCCTGAGACTCACTTTTCTCAATGGCAAAGGGGAAAAATAAATGAGGGTAGCTGTAAAGATTAAGTGAGAAAACTAGGTAAAGTTCTTAGGTAGAACATAGCAGGTACTCAGTAAATCACAGCTGTCATCATTGTATGTATAACCTCATACTATCAGTGTATGAGTCTATCTACTCCTTTCACCTCTCCTCACCCCAAGCCTCATCATGAACTCTTTGAGGACAGGACTGGGTGCTACATGTACCCTGCTCTGACCCCTAGCACTGTGTCTGCACAGAGTGGGCATGCATTAAATATTTATTTAATGACTCTATTCATCTCTTTTCACCCACTGTTTTACTGAGGGTGGGGAGGGTGAAGGGGAAGAGGACACTGCTATAACCATTCCATTACCCCTTGAAATCTACGTGGCTCAAAACTGATTCAGGAGGGCTTCCTAGGTGGCGCAGTGGTTAAGAATCCGCCTGCCAATGCAGGGGACACTGGTTCGATCCCTGCTCCCGGAAGATCCCACATGCCGTGGAGCAACTAAGCCCCTGCGCCACAGCTATTGAACCTGCACTTTAGAGCCCATGAGCCACAACTATTGAGCCATGTGCCACAACTACTGAAGCCCACTTACCTAGAGCCATGCTGCACAACAAGAGAAGCCATGGCAATGAGGAGCCCACGCACCACAATGAAGAGTAGCCCCCCACTCACCACAGCTAGAGAAAGCCGTGTGCAGCAACAAAGACCCAATGCAGCCAACAAATAAATTAAAAATTTTATTTATTTATTTATTTATTTATTTATTTAAAAAAAACTGATTAAGAATAGAGGCTCCATAGGAAATAATTCAGAAATGACAGTGAATCAACCAGCCTTATGGGGGAACCAATATGTTTCCTAATGTGCAAATATAATTGGTTGTCTATCCAAAACCCATTTCCCCATTCTTCTTTGTTAAATAATCTCTGATTTTGATCAGTTCCAGCTCTCAAGGAAGGTGATCCTATTCTTAATTCATAAGTAAGCCCTAAAAAATCTAAGTGTGTCAGGACCATGCCACTCTCCTTGCTCAAGCTTGGCTGGGGGATGGGCACAGGACCCAGTGCATGTCAAGGAGGGGGAAGTCCTCTGTGGAGTTTTAGACCAATTTTCCTTGTTTTTAAGAAGAGACACAAAGAAGAGACAGTCCCTTTTCTTCTATCCCACATTGTTCTACCCCCAAAAGATGTTTGAATAGTGACACTGCCCTCTGGTAATCATGAAGGAAGCCTACTAGGATGGAAAAGCAGAAAAATGGAAAGAACCTGGGTCCTTAATGGCATTGTCCAGCCTTAGAATTAACCAGTTCTGGAGCAGCTCTACCTCAGAACTTCTCGCTTTCTGAGATAACAGATTTGTCTCACTGTCTAAATCATTTGAATCAGTTATCTATTGTTTGGAGCCAAAAACATCGTATCAGAATTCACTCAACTTTACAGCATTCTCCCACTGTGCCCCTGCTCATTCCCTCCTTGGAGGTCACATGATACTCTCCCTTCTCCATGCCATTTTGTACATGTACTGCTCTCTCTTTTTGAAGTGCACAATTCATCTTTCATTCCTTTTAAATTTTTGAAGTGCATAATTCATCTTTCATTCCTTTTATACCTAGCTAAATTTTACTTCCCTTCTAAAGCTTGGTTCACCCTCCTTGAGGGTTGGATATCTGAACAGAAGCATGGTCTTCTTAAAAGTATTCCATGGTTCCTCTAAGGACAACTTAGACAAACCCCTCTTCTTGCTCCTCTTATGAAGCTCATCAACACTATGTGCACCTTTAAATCACACTGAATTATAACCACTGATCTTGTTCTTTTCTGCAACTACAGGGGAGCCCCTTGATGGTGAGAACTACATTTTATTCTCCAGCATCCCTGGGACCTAGCACAGTGCCTAGACTGGAACATAATAAGCATTTAATAAATGATGAACAGATGGGTAAATATATGGCTAATGCACAGCTTCTACCACTGATAGGCTTACAAACTTGCCAAGGAAACCAGAATAATATGAACAGACTAGAGGATGAAAAAGAATGATTTCATATTGTGTGATGCACAGGCTTCCTAACAATTAAAGAAATGCATTTTAACATGATTTTAAGGTATTATTACATGGTATTAAACTTAACCAAAATAAATAAAACATAAAATCCAATTGGGCAGGTGGGGAAATAACATGCCTGTGTACTCTCAGTAGCATTTTCAGTGGTTTCAATCCATATAGAGAGCAATAGGGCAATATGTAGCAAAAGCTCACAGCCTTTGAGGTAGTAATTCCACTTTATTTATTTCTAAGGAAATAACATATATATATATAACACACATATATATAAAGACATTTATAGAAATAGTATTTAGAATTGAGAAAAACAAAATGTACAACCTAAGCTCTAACGGGAGAGCAAAGCTAAGCAGATTACGGCATTTTAAGTAGGAGTGAAAACTGGAAATGCACATATATAAATGTATGTATAAAATTGTGATAAATGAAAAATTTTAAAATACAACAACATACTGATTTAAATTATGTGAAAATTTACTTAAAACATGCCTATATTGCAAAAAAGATATCAAAGCAAAAGAAAAAACTGTTTATTGATCATTAGGTGCCTAAATTTGCATGGGATTCAAACCCTATCCTCTGGCATTCATGAATCTTACCCAGGTATCTTACAATACATACATCTCCTGCTCTCAAAGTCCTATCAGCATGATATTGTCAATATACTGAATCAACTTGATGTCTTGTAGGATGAAGAGATGATTAAATATCTCTGTAGACTAAACTGTGACATAAAGATGGAGTGCTGGAGCAATAAAGTGTACTATAATCTTTGCCAGGTGAAAGCAAACTATTTTTTTAAACTGTGTCTTCTTATTGGAAATGAATTTTTTAAAAGCACCAGCTTGTAAATACCTGCAGAGTAAGTGTCAGGGGCTAGGGTATTTTCTCCAGTAAGGCATCCATATCTGGAAGAGCTATAATTGGAGGCCACTTCATCATGTTTATAATAGTCTACTACCATGCGCCAAGATATATCCACTTTTTGCACTAGACAAATAAGTGACTTAAATGAGCTTGTCATAGGAATCACCATATCTGTACCTTTTGAGTTTCTAACGGATTTAATGATGTCCCCCAGGGTTAGAGTATTGCTTTTGGTTTACTACTTTGTCTTCTGTTTGGAACTTTCTAACAAGGAAAACATTAAGAGAATCAATATATTAATTCTGCCTGGTACTAAATATTTTTATTCCAACTATATGGTCAGAAACTGAGAAAATATGAAATGGACTTGAGGGTACACATGATGCCAACTATGATGCCTAAAGTTCCATTAATCACCCAAGTCCTATAAGATTCCCCCAGTGACCTTAGGATCACAGTGGTACACTGTATCCCCAGGAATTAGCTCAGAACCGAAGAAAAATCTAAAAAGCTATAGATGTCTCCTTTCCCACCAAGTCACCATTACCTTGGTAAAAGGCACCAGATCTCTTTGAAAACAGCTGGAAGTAGGATTTGCAGTATATACTGTGGGTCCTTCCTCAAAGGTGTCTGGGCTCTGAGTCTCTGGCCCAAGTTTAGGAATTGGGTTAGGAACAATAGTCTCCATACTTGGTGACTCAAAACAGAGCTCTGTTCTCTAAATCTGGTGCTTGCGACTTTGTTTGTTTTGATTATATGGACCAAGAAGTTTTTTTAAAAAAAACTGTCTTTGTATTTCAGCACAAAAGACTTTATAATCAATTAGCCAAAAGTAGTTATGGGTCAAAGATATTCTTATTGCCATACTAACCTGCTAATATTATACATACTAAACCATGCAGTACTAGACACTGTTAGCTGCTTACCAAATAGCCACTCTCCACTTTTTCCTTGTTAGCAGAAACAAAATTTATTGCAGTGCAGTAATGTGCTCAATGAAAATTTCTCACGTTCTCAAGTTTTCTTGCAGTTAGGCTGCAGGTATGTGACTTAACTCTGACAATTCAGACAGATCCATGTAAAAAATGGATTCAGAAGTGAGCAAAATGAAGAGGAGGCTGAGGCAGTGGAACTGACACCTGGCAAGCACATGGTGGAGATAGCCAGCTCTGCAATGCTGAGAGTGCAGAGCATCTGGTGTCTGGTCCTGAGAATTCCCAGTGCCAAGGAGCAGTGGTGTCTCACTAAAGCCGCCCCCCAGCCCCAGGCTCTGCACCCTGCATGGTACTTAATATCCTTTTATAAAATCCCTTTTCTGCTTAAGCCAGCCAGCATGGATTATGTTGCAATTAAGAACATTAAATAATACATGTACCACCTTGCCTCTGGAGGTTTTTAGAGTGTCACTCCTTGGTCTCTTCCCCTGGGGATACTAGTATCCCCAGTGAGATCAAGGATCCCATTTCAGATACAGCAAACTTCACATAAAGATAAGAGCCACTGCATCTCTCTTCAAAGGTATTGACTCTCCCCATTGTGGTATTTCCCAGTGTCTTGGTAAAGAAAGTATCTTCCAGTCCCTATTGGGGGATATAGTTAATGGATGGGTGAGCAAGTTGTGTGTGATAAATCTATGTCAGCCTTCTTGTCTACCTAATGTTTTGATTCTTTACATTGTATCAATTTTTTCTGGCATCAGGCTTCCCTAATGTACAGTGGTTAAGAATCTACCTGTCAATGCAGGGAACACGGGTTTGATCCCTGGTCCGGGAAGATCCCACATACCGTGGGGCAACTAAGCCCGTGCACCACAACTACTGAGCCTGTGCTCTAGAGCCCACGAGCTACAACTAATGATGAGCCCATGTGCTGCAACTACTGAAGCCCATGCACCTAGAGCCCGTGCTCTGCAACCAGAGAAACCACCACACTAGGAAGCCCACACTCCTCAACGAAGAGTAGCCCCTGCTCTCTGCAACTGCAGAAAGCCAGTGCACAGCAAAGAAGACCCAACACAGCCAATAAATAATTCAAAAAAAATTTTTATGGCATCTTAGTTTCATTCCTTTTTGGCTATTATTGAGTACAGTTTTCAGTAAGCCATCTACGAAAAGAATTAGAAATCCCAGATACACGAGCTAGCATGTTGAATCAAACATTTTTGATAAGGGCACCCATATCTTTATCATGTTCTCCAGTTTAGATGTTGAGTCACCAAAATAAATGAAACTTATTCCCTAGAGTCGCTAATATTGATTCTCAAAGTGTTCTCCAAGAAGCTCCAGGGGGTTCTCTGATCTCCTCTAGGAGTCAAGAACACAAATCCGGGAATCATATTCTACTTCAATCAAAAAACTCCAAATTCAACTTACAGGCTTCTAGGTAAGTTTTCATGTGAGCAAGGGTCACAAGCTTTTAAAAAAAAAGTTTGTAAAATCACTGAAATAGATCATCTTTGAAGTCCACCTGGAAGATCCATGTTTTTCTAATTACCAAGGACTGATTTGCTGTCCCTCAATGGAATCCTAAGGGGAACCTCCAGTAATGGTTGTCTGTTTTAAAGTCATTTTCCCCCAAATCCACAGGGCCTGTCAGGAAGCCACACCTTTGCCTTCATAGAGTACACCACGACATATATCTCTTGACAAGAGGCACAAGCTAGCAAACCCCAACAACAAGTAAACAGGGTGGGCCAGCTCCTCCCAGGCCATGCAGCACACTCCATGGCCCCTGGGTACCAGGCATGAGGCTGCCAAGAAAGAAGAAGAGGAAGGAGGAAGAGGAGCAGGAGGGGAGGAAGAAGAGGAATTATTAATCTGTGGAAGGCTGGTTGTACCAAAGAACATTCACCATGTGCTGCATCCTGTGCTAGATTCAATGAGGCATTCGGGAGAGGATAAGATAGCATCTCTCCATTACTTCATTTCTTTAGTCCAGATTTACTGAGTACCTCTTGTGTACAGGCACTATGCTTGTGAAAACAAACCTGACCCTCAAAGCACTTACCATCTCAGATACAAGAGCCTAGTAGAAACACAACCCTTCCACGTGAAGCAATTAGGGAACACCAAATGAATACAATAATATGGGTGTCTACAGATTATAAAGGGCCCTCCCATTTGAAGGAAAAGGAGATGAGTGAGCTCTGAAATAATCAAAGTTTATTAAAAAAAAAAAAAAAAGAATGGAGTTTAGATTGCAAAGGTAAAAGATGAGCATTTTCCAAGCAAGAGTGAAATGAACCATACACTGTCCATATATAAGGGCCCCTCTGCTGCATGTGTTTGTTTATCTTGTCTTCCTCGGCTTGGCCGAGCAACCCTATTAGCTAAAGTGCTGATGAGATCAAGGACACTTCCAGCCCTACAAGTCTGTGATCTAATAACCTTCAGGGAACTGCCATTGCACCATGGAAGCCAGTTAGTTTCTCATGAAAAAAGGAACCCTCTGCTCCCTGGCTCATGACTATGTCTCCAAGACTGTGACTTTGAATGTGTGCAGCCCTCAGACCAGAGGAGTTGAGAGAGTATAGATGTCCTAACACAAACCCAACCCAACCCTTTGAGCCCTAGTAATGGTGGGTCAACAGCATTTTTTCTAACCACACGCTACATTAGCACCTGGCACACAGTGGGCACTAAGTATTTCTGAATGATAAATTTGTAGAGGACAGGGACCACTTTGAATGCTGCAACTACAAAGCAGATTTGGGTCCAGGCTGAAAGCATCACATTCTGCTAAACATTTGTAAAGGAGGCAGTGGCGTTTGAGAGGGAAGTTCTAGATTCAGACTGTTTGGAGTCAGACTTAATGCCACCAGCTTCCTGTACCACCTTGAGCTTGGTCTTGCCAACTGTGAAATAAGGATGGTGATAATTATTGTGAATGAGAATTAAATGAAGGAGTATTTAGCACAGTACCCAACAAATACTAATGACAATTAATATTGAGAGATTGATCAATGGTACTTGCAAATCACATATTATTCAGGGGGAAAGTCATCTTTGCTTATTTTTGCCTCAAATAGCTAATGAAAATGATCAAAAGTGACCACCATGCAAAGAATCAAACTGGCCCAGAAACCTGAAGAAACACATTCCCCTAAAGATCATCCTCCCTTTGCAACAGGCTTTTTTTCACCTCTTGACTCCTCCCTCCTGCGCCTCTAGGCACCTCTTCTTTGACCCCTTCCTCCAAGGTCCTGATCATCCTAAAATATTTAATAGAAATTCTCAAAGTTGAAAGATACCATAAAGGTTGTCCAAGCCATATCTCATGATGTTAGATTTATAACACTGTTGGTGGATAAAGGCTTAACATGTAATTTTCTTTCCTCCAGGTGTCTGAGTTTTAAGCTTTCAGTGGAATGAATCTCTACTGGAAGAATCTCAGGCCTGTAATGGAGATGATCACCCCCACCCAGTGAGCACACAATCTGTGCCTCGTCCTGGGCACGTCACAGGCATTATCTCACTTAATCCTCCCATTAACTCAAAGAGGCAGGAACTCTGATCATCCCCTTCCCCTCATTTCTCACAAGGAAACTGAGGCACAGAGAGGACAAGTACATAGTGCAAGGTCACACAGCTAGTAAGTAAGATGTGATCTGAATCCAGGCTGATTGACTCTGTTTTTAGGGTTTGATGTGTTTAGTTTTAATAAAGCTATAATTAGTGGCTTAGATATTCTTGTGTGGTAAAGCCAGGCAGGAAGTGATCATGAGGGATGGCAGTGGGTATCAAAACGTCTGGGCCAGGCAGGAAATCTTTTTGAGAAGCTGACACCTTTGTATGTAACTGAAAGAGAGAGAGAGACAGCGACAGAGCAGGGTGGTAGGGAGAGCCTGGACCCCCCTGACTCTATGTGCCAAATGGAGAGAATGAGATCTACCTCTCAGGTGGTTGTATGGTTTCTCAATAGATAGTAGTTATCATGATCAAAGTTACAAAAAAAAAAAGTGAGATAAGGAACTCTTCCGTTGTGAGCTTCTGAGAAAATGAACACATTGTTAATTCATGGCCTCCCATGTGCTGGTGAGACCATTTGGGTATGAAACCCCAGAACTTACCTGGACAAGGGCTACTCTCCACCAGGACTGCAGGGAGAACCTGAAAGTCTAAAACATTCTCTGGCCAGTCTTACCTTGACCTGCACCAACACAGACCATCTGTCCATCCACCCCTCATGCTGTGTTCTTGTCGCTCTGTCTGGGACCTGAAGCTCTCAAAGGAGGTGAGGTTCCTTTCCCTTCCCTCCCCAAAGTTACTGTGTGACAAAGGTGTCCTCAGACCCCTCCACGCAGACAAGCTTTCGCTCTGCTTTCTCACAGGCCACCCCAGCTGGTGGTCCCAATGGAGGTTGTAAGTTTCCTAATCCTAAGAAGAGACCGCCAAGTGTCTAGAGGAGTGGGGGTAGACAGTGGGCAGGGCTAGATCATTTCCTTTTTTCCCTTTATCTGGAGGCAGAATGAAGTGGAATAAAGAAGAACCACTGGCAAATACATGAAAAAAATAGATGAAGTAATAATACTATTCCTGTATCTACAGAATATGATATATTCTATAGCACTCTTCTTCCTAAGTGTGCCCACATCTATTATTCCACTGATGGACAGACTTGCCAAGAATATTATTCCCTTTGGATAGGTGGGGAAAGCAGGACAGAAAGTAAGACCACGTGCTGAGCTGAAGCCAGAACCAAGACCTCTGTGTCCTCACCCAACACTCTCCCATGAGTCCCACTGACTCGATGTCTCCAACCACCTACAGGAGAGGAGCCTGCATCTCCATTCCCAACACAAGGACGCAGGAGGTCTAATCCTGGAAAAGATGCCGGCTAACTTGGTTTCTGAAAACTGACTCTTCTTCCAGCAGAGCAGCCCTTCACTTTTATCCAGGGGACTCCATCCCTTCCTAAGAAGAACCTGAAGCCAATTGTCTCCCAAGAGGAGCCAGCTTAAAAGGGACACAAATACAGCTCTGAGAAATCATTGCCTGGAGAGCCAAGAGGTCCCAGGACTCCATTTTCAAGAAGGTTCTGTGCAACCTGGATTTGAATGAAATGGGTAAATGAAGACTTCATTGGTTCTGTGTTAAAACTCAGTCAGGGATAGGGCCAATTTTCTGAAGTCATTGGGGAGTGGGAAATGGGTTAATAATCCCTAGGGAATCCCACCCATAAAAGTTGCGAGTCTTTAACGAAATCCTCTTCTATGAGGATATAATGCAGCATCATTAAACTGGCCTGTGCTGAGCATTTCCCCTGCAAATGCACCAGCCCTGCTTCATCTGCCATGGACCCAGTCTCTGCCTTCTTAAGTGGGCTCAACTGTTTCACAGGCTTCTGTGGTGATGTTGAGCTGCAGCGAAACTCCATTTTATGTTCTTAAATATTCATAAGGAGCTTTGCAACATTAATATCTTAGATGGCTTACAAGAACACTTAAATACTGGCTCTTCACTCCCCTCCCTTCTCCCCAAAAGTCCCAGCCTGTTCTAATTTGTGTAATGCATTGGGCCATTTTAATAATTGTCCAGGGATTTATTTGGTGGTTCTGCTGCCCTGTTGCACAGGGTGTAATTACGACCCCAGCTTCTCTTATGTGCTAATCCTGCTTGTTTCACTAGCAGAGAAGCCAAGATTGGAAAGGCCAGATGCAGGACAGGCTAATGCACAGGATTTAAGTTATGGGCCTCGGCCATTTCCCTCAACCTTCCCACTCGTCATCCTCCAGCATCGCTGCTACTGAATATGGAATGAGCCACCGTCGCGGTGCCTGCAGATGCTTTTAATTAAAGAGTGTGTTTTATCAAAACAAGCAGATTCAAGAATGGGAGGCCACCTATTTTACATTTGGTAGTGTGTATATGTCAATGCTACTCTCTCACTACGTCCCTGCTTTCCCTCTCTCCGGTGTCCTCAATTCCATTCTCCACGTCTGCATCTCTATTCCTACCCTGCCACTAGGTTCATCAGTACCATTTTTCTAGACTCCATATATATGTGTTAGCATATGGTATTTGTTTTTTTCTTTCTGATTTACTTCACTCTGTGTGACAGACTCTAGGTCCATCCACCTGACTACGAACAGCTCAATTTCATTCTTTTTTATGGCTGAGTAATATTCCATTGTATATATGTGCCACATCTTCTTTATCCACTACCAAATGTAAAATAGATGGCCAGTGGGAAGCTACTACAGAGCACAGGGAGTTCAGCTTGATGCTTTGTGAAGACCTAAAGGGGTGGGATAGGGAGGTTGGGAGGGAGGCTCGAGAGGAAGGGGATATGGGATATATGCATACATGTGGCTGATTCACTTTGTTGTACAGCAGAAACTGACACAATACTGTAAAGCAATTATACTCCAATAAAGATAAAAAATTTAAAATTAAAAAAAAAAAAAAAGAATGGAAGGCCAAGGCCATCAACAAGTACCCAAATAATAAACTTTTGGCTCAGAGATGAGAGGTTCAGAGACATGCCTGTCCTAAGGTGGCATGAAACTCTTGTCATGGTTTTGCATAAAAGCTAAACAGAATAGAAGCTGTGAGTTTCAACTCAGGAAAGGGGGTGCTCTGGGTATCTTAGAACTCACTCAAATTTTCTGATATGATTCAAATACCAGGGACTAACTGAACACTCCTAAAGAGAAGTAGATATAGTGGGCTATGGGTAAGCCTGGCATGATTTTGCATAGGGTCAGGTAATCTCACATCACTGATATTGCCTGATAACCTCTTGCCCCCAGCCCTGAGCTCAGGGCAAGAAAGAAGAGAGGAGATGAGGTTGAAATAGCAAGACACGCAGAATTCAGAAAAATCTCAGCACCAGCATGCTGGGCCAGACTCATGAAACTTAGAGAGCTCCAACCCTGAGTAATTTCAATAGTGGGATAAGCCCAACACACGTGAAAGAGTATTAAACCCCTTAGAGATGAACATATAAACACATGCAAATTAATATAAAGCTGCTTAAGAATTTCTATGCTCTAGGTAGGAATAAGCCCGTTGTTACCAACTACCTTCCTTTCTAGGCAATAATTCAAGTCTAAATGTCAGAAGCTGGCAAAGTTGTGTGCTGGCCTGGAGCCATGGACCAAGCCTAAGCCTCATCTTCTCATCCCTCTCTGCTCCTACCCCTTGCCTCGGACATGCTCCCCATGTGGCCTTTCCCTGGCAGGCCGTCCAGCAGCACAGGCCATCAAGTTAAACCCATTTGATGTCCTGGGAATGTGAAGGCCTCCAGGTTCCTGGAGTGCTTTCTGCAAAAGCATTGCTTAAAGAAGGTTTCCTGGCAGAGGTGAGATTTGCACTGGACAAGGCTGGGCTAGTGAGGAACAGTCCAAAAACAAGAGTAGATCTGGACAATGATAGCCAAAAAAAAAAAAAAAGAAAAGAAAAAGAAGAAAAAAAAAAAAAAAAGGCAGGCCATGCTCTAGACGATTAATGGGTTTGCCTACTAGAGAAGATATTTACCGGGAAGTTGTATGAAATGAGGCTGAAAAGAAATACTGAGGCCAGAACCTCATACTTAGATGATGGGGTAGCCAACTTTAGAAATCCAAACTCTGAAGGCACCTGGTACCTTGTTTCCCAAAGAGATGAAATCGTCAAGAAAACTGATTAGTCTCTCTACTTTTGTTTCTGCAACCTGTCCTCTATCTTCTCTCTAGGAGACAAAATTGAAACAGCATGGAATAGTCACTCCCTACATCTTAAACTGTTCACTTCCCCATATCCATGAGGAAGAAGCTCTCTGCCTGAGAGATTATCATGCATTACTTTTGCTAACTCACATTCTCCCCTTTAGGCTCCTAAGAACACGACAAGACCTCTGTATTTAGAAGAGAAAGCAGGTGTCTCTTCACCCACCACACCCCACCTCCAGAGAACAACCCCGCCACAGGTGGATTAACCCCTGGCTGGGCTTGCTGACATAATGAACTCTTCCAGAACACGGCTCTTTGCCACCAGAACTCAGAACAGGATAAGGTCAGATCATACTCAAGGAGTCTAGTGAAATCTACAGTGTTGAGAAGCCAGAAGTCCTAACTCTACCATTCCTTGCATGATCGTAGACAAAGAGCTTCCCACCTGGGCCTCAGTTTCCCCATCTACAAAGTGAAGGGGTGAATCTTGACACTCTCCAAGGTACCATTGCGATCTACGACCTCATGTATTTCTTTCTGCAGCAAAAGCACTTTGCTGGAACATGGTGTCACCTGGTAGACAAATTCCCCACACAGATTAAAAAGATGGTTTTACAACCAAGACCCCATTAACATGTAATTAATAACAGCATTCATCTCCATCTAATTCACAGAAGATTCTGAAATAGAAGGGAAGACCAACTGCTCCCACAACTGGCTCCCGCAGGCTCCTTGCTATCCAAGCACCGGGATCACGGACTCTCCTTGTCAGAACATGATTTACAGCGCTCGGAACAGTTACATAAATTTCCATAAACATCCACAAATGCCTCAAACATCAAACTCCATGAGCAGGATAGAGGGGAAGGGAGGGAGGTGGTGCCGGGGGTTGCGGGTGACAAGGCAGCTCTGTGCCTGGGCGGCACGGTGACTCCCCCAACTTAGGGCATTAAAGCTAAATTTGACTAATCGTGAGTGGTTTGTCCTCTGCTGAGCACCTGAGCGCTAATTACATGCCTGGTTAATTCAGTAATGTACACACACTGCTGTGCGCCTGGCTCCCTCCCTCCCTCCACTTCACAAGATTAATGAGGGGAGGAAGGAGGTTGTTACAAACCTATGCAAGGGGCTCTTTACACCTCCGGTGACGATGGCCAAAAATGATCCAAACCACTTAGCGTGGGCTGTTCCCACCACCGTGTGAGGGGCACAACGTCAGCACACGGCCCCTCTCCCCCAGCAGCCCAACCCATGGGGCACAGTCAGTGGAGGGGTAGTGAGTGTGGGAGGGGGATGGGGCAAAGGTACCATCTCAATGGAACTTTTACATAAATTCCTCCACAGTGTCCTGACATCACATCTCCATTAGCAACTGCTCCTAAATAGCCATCCTGGGCTGTTGGTTACCAGGGTTTTCAGGCTCATTAAAAGCTCTCTTGTTTCCCTACACCTCCCTCCAGATGCTGTGTGGGTCAGTCCTGTAGGGAATGAACTAGGCGTGCCTTCCAGGGTCACAGCTGCCCCAGAGGGCAGAAGTCTGAAATCCCAAGGCCTCCTGAGCCCAAAACAAGGCAGAGACTCAAGAAGACAGAGATGGAGGGCATAGAAAGGAGGTTTGCTGGGTGGAATGAAGGGGAATCTGGGAGTCTCCTGGACATCCAGACAACTTAGCCCTGCCACCTTGATCCCTTCATCAATAGCACCGGAGAGATGGCCTTCCTGCTGCCCCACACACCATGGGTTGCCCTTCTGTGCTCTTTTCCCCAGTAAAACTTGCCTTGGTGTTTATAGCCTTGTTCCATCCTTTTGCAAAGCTTATAGAGGGATTAGGAGCCTATCATGTCATGTAGCCCAGCCTGGACCTCTAGAAACATCCCTGGCTCCTGCCCTCCCTGCCCCGCAGGAATGGGCCTCAATTCTGTCCTCCGTAGGTGTGATCTGCTCACCCCAGGCCCTGCTGGGCATCTGTGGAATGGGATGAACCCCAAGAACAGACTGCTTGTGTTCGGTGCAATAAGCATTTATTGAGAGCCTACCATGTGCTTTCAAGTCAAGTAGGGAGTGAAACAATCATGACATCCACTGATCATGTATATCCACACACATGACCCAGTGGGGATGCAGAGTCCATCGTTAACTGCGGAAGAGAGGGATGCTCAGGAACATTCTCCATCAGAGAGGACATCTCGAGGAAGACCAAGAGTTTGCTGGGCAGACAGGGCAGAAATGGGGCAGCAGGATGAACAGGGAACAGCACATGCAAATGCATGGAGATTTGAAAGCAGCCAAGACAACTTGAGGGTGACTCTCTTTTCCTACCTCTCCCCTTCTTCCCTCTCCTTCTTTCTCTCTCCCACCTCCCTTCTTCTCTCTCCCCACTTCCTTCACAAGTTCCCAGGGGAGCGTTGCCATGGGCTCATGGCCAATGCAAACCCTCAGGGACTCTCAAGGTTGAACAACAGCCCCTGTTCACACCATGGCATAGAAACAGCCAATCTATGACTCCTCCACATCCTCAGCTGGCATTTCTGCCTCCTTACTGAGACCACTTATGACCAAATTAATGACTGGTAAACCAGTGACCTGCGGGCAGATCGACATCTTAAGAGAATGTGATGGTTAATAAAATGAATGTGTCTCTAATGGTGGAATTTCAGGCATTCAGAGCAGGCCCTTCCAAGAGCTGTTTTAGAGGATGGGGGGCACCTCCTCGATTGCCCTTCAAACAATGACAGGGAGGCTGGGCCAACTCAGGCGTAGCAAGTTGGGCAGACCTTTTTAGAGCATCTCATTACATCAAAAGATCTCAAGGCCTTTGAAAAGCAAATTCCCCTCAAGATGAAAGACGGACACCCTGGGATCTAGTGTCTCTTGGCAATGATCAGAAGGCAGGTCTGTGTTCCTGATTAGGCTCAAAGCCAGGAGCCAGGTGGTTCTGCATGGCCTCCCAGGTCAGAAGGGGATTGGAGGCTGTGTTGGGCCGGCCTTAGCCACTCACCTCACCTTTGCTTCACATTGTCTCTGGGCCAGTTGTCCCATTCCACCGCCTCTACCCTCCTTCTCCCCAAAACTTGGTCCCTCTCAATTTTCAGTAGGGACTTAGGGGTACCCCTGGGAAAAGTTCTCCACCTCCACCTGTGGAATCACCCAGTGATTTGGGGGCTTCCTCTGTTGACACACTGTGGCCTGAGCCCCTGGAGCAGACCTGCAGTGAAGTCACATCTCCTCAGCCTGCAGCCTCCCCCAAGCTGCCCAGTTCCTGCCAAGCCAGGTGATGAACAGTACTGGCCCTGCCCATCTCCACTTCCCAGAGAAGCTGACACTCTCGGAGCAAACCACATGCACGGGGTTCCACCACAGTCGCCCACTGACAACTGAGAGCCTCAGCAACCGCGCAGTCTTTTTAAAAAAATGACAAGTCATCTCAGAGGCCACCCTGATTATATCACAGGTTGTCACTCAGCCAAGCTTTTACACAGGCCCACGAGAGAACTCAGCCTGCAGCCGGCCCTGCCTGCCACCGGGCGGCCCCACGGCCACCCGGCCATAGATCACATCTGCAAGCTTGTGGAGTTCATTATCTCCCTAATGCTGCTTCTTTTGTAGATCATTAGAAAGAAACTTGACCTGACCTGTGAACTCTGAAATTGATTGTTGCCTTGAAACGGTCAACAGCCCATTTTCTAATCGATGCAGGGAATAATTTTATACATATTTAAATTATATATTAACTTTAATGCTTGTTAAATTTATCTACCACTTTCCTCCTGTGCTCCTTTTACATGCGCTCAAACTCAGGAGGGTATATTTACCATTGGGTGGGAGGAAAAGGGTGGGGGGTGGTCTAGGCCAAGACCAAGTGAAGGAGGAAACAAAAGTCCCAGGGCTGAGCCAGAGGGCGTGGAGGACTAGTTCTAAAGGAAAGTACATGTGTATCTGGGAATATATGTGTGGGTGTGTGTATATGAAAGTGTGTGTATATGTGTGTGTAGGTATGAGAGAGTGATGTGTATGTGTATGAAAGTACATGCGTATCTGGGAATGTACATGTGTATGTATGTGCACTTGGGTGTTTCTAAGAATTTGTGTGCGTGGATATGAGAGAGTGTTGAGTGTGTCTGAGTGTGTCTGTGTATGTGTATAAAAGTACGTGTGTATCAGGGAAAATATATGTGTGGATGTGTGTGTGTTTTCTCTCCCATGCACTCTCCCCCAACTTGTCAAGTGGTCCAGACACCTTGCCTGACCCCCAGTGCTGAGTTAGAGTTTCTCCCATTGATACTCATTAAGGAGCTATGGGGACTTTCCCGGTGGTGCAATGGTTGAGAATCTGCCTGCCAGTGCAGGGGACACGGATTCGAGCCCTGGTCCAGGAAGATCCCAGATGCCATGAAACAACTAAGCCCGTGCGCCACAACTACTGAGCCCACGCACCACAACTACTGAAGTCCATGCGCCTAGAGCCCATGCTCTACAACAATAGAAGCCATCACAATGAGAAGCCTGCACATCACAACGAAGAGTAGCCCCCACTCGCTGCAACTAGAGAAAGCCCTTGCACAGCAATGAAGACCCAATGCAGCCAGAAATAAATAATTTTTTTTTTAAAAAGTATGGCCTAAAAGAAAAAAAAGGAGCTATGGATGCAGGGGTTTTGTCTGAAAAGGGCAGACTCAGACCATTACAGTTATCCTGAATGTGGCTTGAAATTTCTAGTACAGAAAGGGGTTCCTATCTGGAAACAGAAAAGGGTTCCTATCCTAAACTATCTGGAAAGAAGGCCAAAACTGCTAATGGTCTTCAAAGCAGAAGTTCTTAACCTTGTGTTCATAAACCCGAGACCTCTGTGGATCAATGAATCCCTTGACACTGAAGAAAGTACACATGTGCACGCGTGTGCCCAGGGAGAGGCTTTGTCACATTCATTAAATTTCAAAAGGTTTATGACTGCAGATCAGATGATACTGATAAAGTCTGCAGAGGCAAGGATTGCTTCTAGGTTCTCCCTGCATTTAGAACTTTCAGAAACAGCCCCAGCACCCCTGCCCTTGCTTCCATCTGGGGCAAGACTCACTATGGGTCTCTAACCTTGAGCCAAGAACACATGATGGAGAGCCATTCATACCCAAAGCAGAGCAATAAGCAAAGAGCCTTTCAACTGACACCCAGTTCAGAGTCCAAATCAGCATATCTGCGCCGTGCTTCCTGGCCAGACCTCCCAGAGTCTGGACATATCCAAGATTTACACTCTCTGCGTGCCCCTGTGGATAGGGTGTAAACGGATACAAGCAAACCTTCTGGAAACAGTCCTTAAATATTCATGCCCGTCATCTTGGTTATTTTACTCCTAAGTATTTATCCTAAAGAAATAGTCAAACTGCAAACAATGATTTGTGCATGGAGATGTTCCTTGGAGTATGAACACCCAAGCAAACAACTGGGAACAACTTACTGTCCAGCACGAGGGGAAGAGCTAAAAAATGCAGTGAATCCACGTGAAGGACTCTTCTCCAGCCATTAGAAAGCATGTTTACATTCGTGAGCCATGTAATGAAATTAACTACCAATAATTTTAATTGCCCATCCTTTATGTTCTTAAAAGTATGTTTGGGGCTTCCTAGGTGGCGCAGTGGTTGAGAATCTGCCTGCCAATGCAGGGGACACGGGTTTGATCCCTGCTCCAGGAAGATCCCACATGCCACGGAGCAACTAAGCCCGTGCGCCGCAACTAAAAACAAAAAAACAAACAAAAAAAAAGGTATGTTTGGTAGAACTTTTAGACATGGAAAAGGACTACAATACAAGTATACAATAAAAGTAGGATATGGTGAGATTTCAGTTTTTAATGCATAGAGAAAACAATGGAAGAAAAAATACAAAATAGTAATAATGATTTCCTGAAATGGAGTGATTTTTCTGGCCTGTTCATACATTTCTGCACTTTCTAAGTTTCTGTTATAATGTGAATTAATTTAGTTTTTTTTTTTTTAAAGAAAGAAAAAAGCTAAATTAAAAAAGAAATTCTGCTTTCCAATCCATCCACCACGAGTCATCCCTAAGTCCTGACCCCAGACTCAAGGATGCCCCATCTCTGTTTCATTCCTTCTTGGAAACAGTACAACTAAATTATAGTGCCACCAAGATTTGTATTCCCCCTTAGTGGTCCTTGAAATAAAATCAAAACAGTACTTACCTCCTCTGTGCCTTCACATTTCCACACTCTTCCTTAACTCTCAGGATCCTTCCTCAGGCAATCTGTTAATTTATCTCCTCTTCCTCTGCTTATTAGCAATAGCCTAGTTCCTCATTTACAAATAAACTTCCAACTTAGATGAGAAAATATAACCTGGGTTGTTTCTTCCATGTGGAAACAAGAGGAGGGGGTTGGGCAGGGAAGCAAAAAAAAGGAAGTGGTGAGAAAGACAAGCTTTCCTCACGTAGGTTGCTACCTACTTTCCAGGGAAGATCAAGGTCATCTAATATGTACTGCCTTGACTTTCTTCCCTCTGCCTCAGAGTCTCTCTGAATCTCATTCATCCTTTCATCCTCCCTCCTGTGTCGAAGGAAGACGTATTCTTTCACTTTGCCAAGGTACACCCTTTCACCTGGACTATTGATCCCATCCCTTCTCATCCCTTCCAGACCATCACTAGATCAATCATCCCCAAGCTCTCTAGGATCTGTGATCTCTCCTCCCTAGGGCCTCATTCCCCTTCTGCAGAGTCAGACTGCATGGATTTGAATCCCTGCTTTACTACTTAGTAGCTGGGCAGGCTGCTTCTCCTCTCTGTGCCTCGATCTCCATGTCCAAAAATTGGAATAATAATAGCACTTACTTCATACCGTTATTGGAATGAAACGAGATATTCCCCATAAAACACTTAGAATGAGGACATCACACATCCCATGTTAGCTGCTTTCATTATTTTTGTGGTCCTAAAGTATGCTCAACTGGCTTCTATTCGGGGAAATGCCTTTCCCAGTACCATGCTCCTCCATTCCAATGTCCTGAATCACCCCTTCCAGTCAGGGGAAAAATTCTCACTGTCTAGAATTTCTCAACTTCTATCAAATTTCAATACCCATCTTCTGGGTGCTGCCTCCCTCACCCACAAAACTCTTCTCACTGGCGTTGCCAATGGCATCCCTGAACCCCAGGACTTCCCTCAACCTTCACTCTCCTCCATCCCCATCATGACTCAACCCCCCAATACTTCTCCAGACTTTGGTCTCCTTGGCATCCCTTGTACAACCTTTGGTTCTCCACCTACCTCTCAGGCCACCTCTTTTCAGCTTCATCTACCAACTCTTTGTCTGTTTCCCTCTCAATGGAAGCTCATTCCCAAGGTTCTGAAGCAGGTCCCTCCTCTTCTCCCTCAATTCACTTTCCCTGAGTCAACCCCCACAGCTTCGGCCATTGACCACTCCCATATAAGAAGCGTTTTCAAGAAGAGAAGAGGGTAGAACTGAAGAGCTTCCAGAAAGGGAACAGCCAGTATCTGCAGAGAGAAAAAAGGAGGTGGGATGGGAAAGAAAAGAGAGGGCCCAAGTTCAGCATTACTTACAGATTGAGATAGTGGCCAAAATGGGAAGATTTCTAGGACTTAAAATAGTTCTCCACCCCTCAACTGCTCCTCTAGGCCATCAGTGTTACCATCTGAGAGTCCTCTCTTCAGCTGAAGGTTGTGAGTCTTTTCTTTTTACTGTAGCGTACACATGTGGCTCCCATGGTGCGGTGAAAGTGGGCAAAGGAGTCAGGAGACCTGTCCAAACCCCAGCTCTGCCATCAACTGTGGTATGGTCTTCCTCTCATTAGCTCTTCATTAGCGAAAACAAGTAATAATATCAATCCGGGAGGGCCATTGGGAGTATTATGGCCAATTATTAGTTTATACCTCTTTCCCCATCTTGGTCTCAGTTTCTTTATCTGTGAAATGGGGGTGACAGCAAGGATCATTTATAAGCTCCTTTGAGTAACTCTCCTTTGATGGGATTTGACCCCAGTCTTCTGCCTCACTTAGGAAGTAACTCCTGGGAGAGTTTACAGGTCAATAAATAATACTCTTCTTTCCAGACAGATAACTCAGAAGCAGCTGAGCCCACCAGAGGGAGAATCAGCATCATCTCTGCCAGACTGGAAGATGCAGCTTCAGATCTGTGGCAAGTGGCTTGCTACCATTTCATTCCAGAAATCCAACCTCCTCTCCTATTTGGAAGACCACCACCCCATCCCTGACACATAGCAGGCTCCATTCCCCACTTCTAACAAAAGCTTTATGGGCATATGAGAGAGCCTTGCAGTTCTCCAGTTTCTAGGCAGGACAGGTAGCAGTGTTGGAGTTTGCCTGCTGAATCCCTTGCCTAAGTTTCTTGCCACTGCACCATGAAAGCCACACGTGTGGCAGTGAGTAATGCGTGTTGCTCAAGCAACCCTAAAAGGGCAGGGCACCCCTGGACTGAAGATGCCCTATCAGATCAGCCAGATCCCCCACAAGCCCTCAGGCCAGAAGCCTGGGATAATAGTAGCTCGTATTTATTGAGCACTGTTCTAGATGCTTCATATGCCTGAACCCATTTAATATTTATCATAGTCTTAAAAGGTAATTACAATTATAAATCTCATTTTTGAGATAAGGATGCTAAGACTCAGCGAAGTGACTTGTCCCAGATCACACATAAAACAAGTGTCAGACTGGCTACAAAGCCAGGCAGTCCCAGCTCCAGAGCCCACGCCTAATCACTCTGCCCTCCTGCCTCCCCCACCTTCAGAGGGCCAGCCAGTCCACAGAAGGGGCATTGAGCCCTTAAAGGCTCCATCCAGTCCCCTGCTGCCCACACCTCAGATAGCCCCTGTGATGCTTAATTTTGTGTCAACTTGCCAGGACCCCCAGGTGCTCAGACATTTGGTCAAGCATTATGCTGGGTGCATCTGGGAAGGTGTCTCTGGATGAGATTAGCATTTGAATCTGTAGCCTGAGTAAAGCGGATTGCCCTCCCCAGTGTGGGTGGGCCTCATCCAATCAACCGAAGACCTGAAAAGAACAAAAAGGCTGAGTAAGAGGGAATTCCTCCTGCCGGACTGCTTCGGTTAGAACATTGTTTTGTTTTGCTTTTTTCTGACCTTTGCATTAAGATTGAACCATCCGTTCCTCTTGGGTCTCAAACCCGCCAGGTTTCAGACTGGAACTTACAGCCTTGTGCAACACCCCACCCCCACCCCCCGCCACCTCCCACTGATTCTCAGGCTTTCAGACACAGCCTGGAACTACACCATGAGCTCTCCTGGGTCTCCAGGTTGTCAACAACAGATCTTGGGTTTTCTCAGCCTCCCTAATCACGTGAGCCAGTTTCTGATAATAAATCTTCCTGTATATATGTGCATCCTATTGATTCTGTTTTTCTGGAGAACCCTGACTAATATACCCACATCAGCTCAAATTTCCTGGTTTACAGTTTTACCCATGTGGTGATACTAAGAGGAGGTTCCAGCCAGAACCACCCTGGTCCTGAGCATTGGAGCATCAGGTCAGAATGGCAATGGCCACTGACCACAGAAGGATGAGGAGAAATAGGTAAGGCCACCAGGAAGAGGTACCTGGGGTCAAGAAGGAAGAAGGCAGTGGGGTTGGCAGTGGGAAACAAGAGAAGACGCACTTGGCCCTACAAGCTGGAGGAATCCACAGGTGAGCAGACCCAGTGGCGAGAAGGAAAGATGGGATGGAGGAGTCCCCTTCCTGCACTGCTCCCTGAAAAGGATGTCACTCCCCACCTGGGCCCAGGGTGCCCCCAACATGCTATGCTGTTGCCTCTTGACTCCCCCACTGGCATGTGAATTCCCTAAGGAAAATGCCAGTCTTCATCTCACATCCCTAGCACGTGGCACAGGTAGGTGCCAACAATGGTGGAATGGGGTATGTATCAGTCAGATACCCAAATGAGTAAGTCGTTCAGTTTGTCATGTGATGCAATTCTGCTTGAAGAATGAAGGAAGCACCACAGAGGGTGAATGAAGATGATAGGTGGAAAATGGTTCTGGACAGCAGCAACTTGAGTCCTTGCCAGTCACTGGAGCATCATGGGAGAATAGCTCTCGAGCCAGGAGGCCAGATTCCGATTCCAGCTGCATCTCTGACTAGTGGTGTGGGCTCAGGCAAGTTTCTTAACCTCTCTGGTTCTCTGCAAAATGACAATGACAATAGCACTCACCTCATGGGTTGTGAGGAAGAATAAATGAATTAAAGCAAATCAAGTGCTTAGGACCCTGCCTGGGACATAGTCAGCACTAAATGTATTTCACCATCACCATCAATCATCATTTTGCACAAGTGGTCCATCAAAGTACTCAAATTAGTTCTGTAACTACTAATCTGAGCTATGTGAGTTCTTTTTAAGGTTTGACCTTGGGGGTTCAAACTCTTACAGAGACCACAGATCTATCACCTGATTCTGACCCTCAAAAGAGAGACCAGACCCAAATGAAGGCTGTAACTACAACATGTTTCCAGAAATCTCAGATGTCCCCAAATAAAGCTCCATGTAACATGAACCTGGGAAGAGAGATACTAAGTCACCAAAAACATTCAGCTTCATTCAAGGTGCGGGGAGGGGAAATTGTTTGTTTTTGCAAATATTAAACTTTCCAATTTTCTTATAACAGTGGTGGCTTCATCAGAAAGCTAGAATCGGATGCCCAGGTTATTATGAGACAGGCTGTGGCTTAATCTTCTTGATGTTTTTATATTTGAGAATAAGGAGGCATTTGGCACTTATCTAAAATTACAACAGCTAACAGCAGAGAAGGAAAAAAGCCCTGGCAGGTACATGGCTGTGATCTGCATATGTACGTGCTTTTAAGTTCATTATGGAATCACAGAATCGAGGCGTCTCAGAGCTAGAAGGAGCTTCAGCATCCTTCTCTTTCACCCCCTTCCTCTTACAGATGGGGGAACTGAGGCCCAGGGCAAGGATGTTAATTCACTCAGCTTCACCTAGCTAGTTAGTGGCAGGCTAACTACACTTTCTATGTAGAAAGCTGTGGAATAAAACTGTTGAGCAGGGAGATGCTCCACTTCTTATTTGAACAGCAGGATGCCCTCCACCTTCTTTGTCTGGACAGGAATGTTCCCTCAGCCTTCACTTTGAGCCCCTCTATAATCTGCCTCTGTCCAATATCATTCTCCCATCTTGGCTTCCATGCAGCCAGGCTAATCTCCCCCCTGCTACTGGCGTGGCTCCTACACTATCAAGAATGTCTTCAGCCCCCTGTGCTGATGCAAAGTCTTTGTTTCAAAGCCAAGTGGTAGGCAACCTCTTTGAAGTTTCTTCTGACACCACCACAGCCACAAGAGCAACCCCTGACCTCACAGAGTAAGTTCAGTTGGCAGACCCCTGGCTGAGAGGCATGATGAGAAGTTACTCAAGGGAGTCCCAGGGCCCCAGCCTCCACCCCAGCTCTGTTTCATGACCACAGGCAAATTATTTCCCTCTCCAAGCGTCAGGTTCGTCTGCTGGAAAAATAGTCTGCTTGTGTAGTTGTTTCAAAAATTAAATAAAATTACACATCATAGCATATTAGGGACTCAGGTAAAGGCAATGTATACTTTAAGATACATTATTTAGTTCACCAATATATAGTACAGGTTTTTGTCCTGGAGTTGGTTGCTATGCATGTTGGTTTTGTCATCACAACTAGATTGCAAGGAAATACAATTAAATGCCATGAAAGCAGGAATTTTGTCCCTTTTATTCCCTAAAAAATCCCCAGTGCCTCGCACAAAGCCTGGCACATAGCAGGCACTCAGTAAATATTTGTTTGAATAAGTCAACAAACTTTTCTTTCATCTCTTAAAGAGTTTAGATCCACAATAATAATGGAAAGGCTTCTTTCTGCATAGTGATTTACATTATTCAAAACATTTTCACATGTAAAAATGTGTTTAATACTCAGACAACGCTGTGAAGAAGGAAGATGGGGTATTGTTATCTGTCCCCAAGTCCTAGGTGAGGAAACTGGGGTGTAGAAGACAGTTTTCAAGGTGACAGAACTAGGAAATGGTGAAGCAGGGGTTAAAGCCATCTCACAAATCCAGATTGAGTCCCCTTCCAGTCTGCCACATCCAATAAGTGCTCCTGGAAGGACTGATTAATTTGGATTCTGGTTTTGATCAATTTGGTGAAGCATTTGATGACTGTGAAGAGTTCCCTGGCTTCCAGAAGAAAGCCATCTCTGAACGTGGTGCCTGGATAAAGGGGCGCCTAGGCAGGGAAGCTGGGGCAGTGGGAGGGAAGTGAATTAGAGAAACTCTTCCTTCAGCAAGACAAATTTGTGCGGGGAAATCATGCTTGGCTGGGGAAGCCAATTGGAAAAGAATGATAGAGGGCCAGCTCCTGAGGTTCATCAAAGTCATTTGTTGCAGGTAAGCTCATTTTTCACAGGCCAAGGGGATATTTACCTGGAGTACACCTTTAAGGAATAGCCGACAGATTGAACGGTACGATGCTTTATTATATTTCACACCCCGGTGATTCAATATGATGGAGGGAGAAGGAGGGGGGACGGTGATCTGGAGGGAGAGCAAAGGAGAAAGACAGAAGAAAGAGATATTAAAATGTCCAGCAAGGGGGTGTCCTTCTCAGCTGCCTGGGGCGGACCTCGACTGCAGTAGAAGATACACAAACAGCCTGCCCTGAGGATGATACCGACCAGGGAGCAGGGGCCCGTCCTCCTGACCACTCCCTTATGTCTAATGGCACCTGGTCACCCCTCTACCATTTTCTGAAGTGTTTTCACGCAATTCTTGGAAACCTGAAGACCTGCATTCTGATCCTGATTCCACCACTACTTTGGTTGGGTGAGCTGAGGCAACACATTTGACCTTGGCAACACAGTTTCCTCATCTATACAAGAAAGAATTCTCCAACTGCCTCTAGACTCCTCCAGCCCTTACAATTTATGTTCCAAGTCAGCCCCGGAGATCTACCTTTCTTTGGAAACAGCTGGCTTCCTGGGCAGCCCTCCCTCACATTCCTGTCCCACCAGTGGCCATCTAGAAGTCTGCCGAAACCATCAGAAAGAGTACTCGACCTGGAGGCTGCCTCTGGCCAGGGTTCCAGAGGAAGGACCAGTTATTTCCTTGACAACCAGCATCCCTTAATAACTCTCAATAGTTCTCTCATGCAGGAATTCATCTCAACCCTCTGGGAAACTCTATTTTTAGCCCTTCGTACCATCTACAAAGTGTCCTAACTTGCGTATATACATAGATCTTTGTGCAACAAAGGATTGGGTTTCTGCTGTCCTCAAATCTTCAGTGTCTTTATGGAGTCTCTTCCACGCATTTCTAAGTTCTCACTCGAGATGTCACCCTTACCTGCATACTCCAATCTTTGCCCTTTTATCTCTTCAGATACCCCTCTAAATGCCTTTTCCCTTTCCCTGGCCCACCGTCTCCACTAGAAGGTGAACTCTTGTGCTTTTTCCTTCCTTGTCCTTCTGCCTAGAATGTACAGCTGTTGGGTAGAGCTCTGGTGGCCACTTGTGATGAGACCACCTTGAGGATATGTCATGAGCTGAAGATGGTGGGCCTTACAGAAGACAGGGAGGCAGAGCCATCACATCAGCCTGATACCACCACCTCTGGAATCTTTCAAGTAAGAGAGAAATAAACTACCTCCTTGTTTATGCCACAGTGTCTTGGGTTTTCTGTTGCAGGCGGCTGAGCCCATTGAAAACAGAAATGTAAATGGATGCAATAGCCTTATCTAAGGGTCTCCCCACGACATTCACCATTCGACACCCACAGGGCTTAGCACGTGACAGGGAGTGTGTGAATATTTGTGGAGGAAGGCGGGCAGGAGGGAGTCAGGGAGGATCATGTCCCTCCCCTGCTTCCTTCTCCCTCCACCTCTGTCCCCTGGCCCTGGGTGGAGGGCCTTTGGGAAGGCTGGGTGCTGGGCTGGGCAACCGCCACAGCATGTTCACATTCGCAGTGTCCTCCCCTGGGAGGGAGGTGTTTCCAGAGCTCTGACTGCGGACACCTGAGGCCATTTTGCTACAGAGAATTTGCTTTCTCTCTAAAAGGCCAAGTGGTATGAAGTTGAGTTTGGGGTGTGGCCAAAGCCCCTTTGTGATATCCCTCAACCCCTTCCTTCACCCTATTTCTCCTCTGTCACTGTGATTTGGGACTGGAAACGTTTACCTTTGTGTTAGAGCATTGAGGAGACATGCTAAGTGCTTATTGTGAACCTGAAGCTGTGTTATCAGCAGTCTGGCTGTCACTTAGCAAGGCCCAGAGACAGACTCTGGATGAAAAAGAGAAGGTCAGAAGCAAAGGACCAGGTGGAGAAAAATCCAGGGAGAACCGGGCTGCCTGGGCCATGCAGGGCCAGGGGTGAGGGGGCAGAAGCCTGGGAGCATAGGATGAGGGGGCTGGAGAGTGAGGGATACAGCAACTCAACTCAGTCCAATGGGCAGTCCCTGAGCGCGTTCTGTCTACCAAGAAACACAAAGGGACCTCCCAGCTCCCATTGGAGCTCACAGACTAGAAGAGATCAAGGGTGTTTGTGCAAATATCTAGAATGTGATGATTTCAAGCGTCCAAAAAGATGAATAAATCAAGGGCTATAGGAACAATGAGACACGAAAAATGGATTCTGCTTGAGGGCGAGAAGAAGCCTTCCCAGAGGAAGTGGCCTTGGCCCGGGCCTGGCAGGCAGAGGAGACCTCTGGCCTCCTGTGCTGGAGGGAGGGGACAATCTAGGCAAAGGGAGCAGTGGGGCCATGGCAGGGATGTGCCAAGAGGGGAAGTTGTCTCTAACGTCACAATTGTTTCGATAAAGTGGATGAGTATGTTTTGGACACCAACCTCCTCAGAGGATGCCCACAGCTTTATCGACCAGGAAACAGTTGTTCTCCCCATACCCATAAAGACAGGCATGGAGCCCAGTAACTCCAGGTACGTAGCATTTCCTGGGAACAAGTCCAGCAGTTGGAAATAGCTTTGCTGAAACTCAGGTGGCAGGTGAGGTCAGCAGGCCAAGTGCACAGGTGCACTCTTGATTGTTTCCTGGATGCTCCTGGGCAGACTGGAAACACAGACTGTGACACTGGAGCCCAAGCCAGTCCCTGGTGAAGAATTCAGGGACACTCTTCTTCAGGCATTGGGTGACACTGGGATATTCTTAGGTACCTGGATCCTAAAGGGACACAGTGACAGGAAAGAGACGTATTAGCCCCAGTCCAGCCTCTTCAAGCTCACAGCACAGTTACAAGGCATGGAGCCCACATGGGAGATGGCAAGGGAGTACCCTCAAAGAGTAACAAAAAGGCAGTCAGTGAGAGCTAGAGTGGCACAGAGAAGATGCACAGAGACGCAAGCATGGTCAATCCTGAAGGAAGTAACTCTGAATCCTAAAGTGCCAGGAAAACAGGCATTCCTGCATTGGTGGTTGTATCAGTCACCTATTACCATGTTAATGCTGCATAACAAACCATCCCAAACTCAGTGGCTTAAACAACAGTCATTCACTCACTCATGTGACTATAGGACACTGGCCCTGGCCGAGCTTGACTCTAAGCTGTAGGTTGGGTCCAAGTGCACACATTCATTTCTCATCCTTGTACCACAGGTTACTTGGAACATGTTTCTCATGGCCATCAGAGAAGCACAAGAAGACGTGTTAATATCATACCTGCTGATATCCCATTGACCAAGGTAAGTCACATGGCCAAGCCCTTCATCGAGGAGGTAAGGTATACACTTGATCTACCATAAAGTCAAAGGAAGTCACAGCCAAGCCCAGCTTCAATGGGACAAGAAGTATGTGTATGTGGAGGGGTTGGGGTGGGTGGGAAGAAAGTGAATTTTTTTAAGTCTATTACAGTGATGGAGAAAAAGGGAAAGCTATTCCACAAAAAAGGACTATATAAGCAAAGAGAGGTGAGTATGAGTTTTCTCTGGGAGGACAACCACGACACGTGTGACCCAGAGGAAGTAGTGGGCTGGGCAGGTGGAGGGTGGAGCCCCACCTGTCTCTGGCAACAAGGCTGGGGACATAAGTGGGTGGCAAGCCAGCTAACAAGTGCTTTCTTGGACCCTTGCTTCTTCTCCTTGATGAATTAAGAAATTATAAACTGGAAGCAAGCGATCTCACTCCTGTAGGAAAATATTACAACTCACCAAGTTCCCACATCATCCTGAGACTTGCCAGGATTTGCCCGTGTTGAGCAGAGGTATTGCACACCCTGTGGGAGTGCCACCCCAGCCACTCAGAAGGCCCTGCGGGACCCACTAGATCACTGTAGTGTGGCTACCTGTCTTGACGTCCCGTCTAGACTCTAAGCCGCCAGGGGCCTGGGACTGTATTTCACACTTTTTTTTTTTTAAGCATTCTCTAAGCAGCAGGAGGTCCCTAACCACATGTGGAATAAATGGCTGAATGGTAGAAGGTGCTGAGAAAATCAGGTAGCACCATTTCTGGAATAAAATACTGAGGAAACTAGGTCAGCTGGACCAACCACAATCAAGACAGTCCTATTAATAGAAAATGCAAACATTATTTAGGGACAGGAGCGTGAAATGGGAAAGGGGAAGGACACTTGAAGGTGGATGGAAACTCAGCCTTGTGTGAAAACACAAACTTGAGCAGAAATGAAATTGCCGGAAGGCTGTCTGTTCTTAAAGAAATGTAGTTGCGGGTAATGGCCCCAGGGAAAGCTTCCACAGCAAATCACCCCACCAGCCACCTGCTACAGAGCCCAGAAAGGTGCTGCTAGCAAGGGCGCATGCTAGGGGACGGCTGGCCAGCCACACCAGGAGGGCTGTCCAGTAGCCATACCTGCACCGTGACGGGATTTGCCCTGCTTTGCAATAGGGTTCCTCAACTGAAATGAATACCTTCTCCCTTGCCTCCTCCAGGAAGCCTTCCAGGATAGATAACATCATAACACTGACTTAATCCCAAAGAAAGCACACGAATTCCCCTTCACTGATAACTGACTTAAATATATTTTATTTAACTGTTGATCACAGAGTCTTTAAATTGTCTCTTGTGTATCAGTCTTGTTCATTCACTAAAGTAGGAGCCACAGCTTTCCTTTCCTGTGAGTCTCTCCTCCAGGCTGGACACATTCCTAGTTATTATTAAATTCCCTTCAACAGAATGGGGGCTAAATATATGATGACATTGCTGAAGATCAGAGACACAAATCAGAAACCCAGGACCTCCTGGTTGAAGCAAGAGATTTAACATGAAAAGCACTATCTCAATAATGGGTCATGTTGGAAAAGGAAGAGAATGTCATCAGTGACAAGTGCCAGGCTCCTCCCCACCACCACCCCTCCCTTCTGTGAAGGGCTGGGGTGGAGGGTGGGGGGCAATGAGGTGAGCTGCTTCTCCAGAGTTCCTTCTGTTCCTAATGAACTTGGGCTCAGTTCAGTCTTTTTCTGCCCCATCCCAAGCCCCTGAACCTGACCTAATGAAAACAGCTCTGTCTCTAATGCTCGTTCTTTTCCCTTAGATTTTCAGTAAATGTTCTTGAATTCCCCAGCCTTTCTCACACCTCCATTGGGATAGAGCAGGTAAGGTTGCCCAGAGGGCCCACAGGGAGGACCATGGAAATGGGTCAAGGTGGGGACACTCAAAGGCTAGCATCTGCTCTGTGTGCCATCATCATGTGGTCTTCCAAACACCGAGTCCTCCAGGAAGCAGTCCCTGGCTACCAGGCCCTGGACAAGTGCCTGCAGAGTATTACTCAGGGATGGGCTCTACCCCATGGAGGGTTTGGGGATGGAACTTGTGTTCTCTCCACCCCCTGATGGTCAGTTCTTGGAGGGCCTCCTACTTGCCTCCTCCTGGGGGACTGAGCCTGACCCTCGACACAGGCGCCAATCTCTATGTGACCTGACATCCCCACCCAGTAAGGCCACAGGATGGCCCATTGCAGGGTCTACATACAACCTGGCAAGGGAGGCCTGGAGCTGTCCTGACCCCGCCATGTGAGCTGGAGAGAGGATGCGGATGTCAGCTGTGTCTCCAGGCTTGGCTACCTGTCCCCGTGGGAGGGAGGGACATAAACGCCCCTGGTTGAGAGCATTGTTCTACATCGTGCTCTACACTGTGTGGCTCCTGTTGGTCAACTGGTTGGTTGGTTGGTTTCTTATGATGACCTTGGTTTGGAGTTGAGGACATCAGAGGCCAGTGGAGCCAACATGTTGGGGGCGGAGGGGAAGCCGCCAGGTGGCCGTCCTTTATTCCCAGCACACTTGAGGCTCTGCTTCTTTGTGAAGATTGAGTCTTGGGCCACAGATTGTCACACTGGGGATTAGTGAGAGGAGGCTGGAGCTGCCCCCGCCCTCCCAGGTGTCTTCCCCTTCCTGCTGCACAGTGTTTCACTGGGTGTCAATTTGGCAAAAGGGTTTCTTATTCCTCTGGGAGAGGTGGTTATACACACACACTCAGACACACACTCTCTCTAACACAACTCTGACACACACACTCACACTCACTCTCATTCACTCTCACACACACATTCCCAGCCGTTTTCTCAACAGAAAGTGGAAACAGGAGTTGTCATAAAACCATGCCTTACACTTGTATCATACTTTTGGCTTCGCAAAGGACTCTCATAGCTAGTATTCTCACACCTTCTGTTTGATTGTTTTGACCTCCTTCCCAAAGCAGGCTGGCAGCTCTTGTTACTACCAGGGGAAGACACTGAAGCCCAGAAAGATTTAGCAGCTCACTCAAGGCAGAAGACACACGTTGCTGGTCAAAAGCAGTGCTGCACAAAACATCCTGCAATGTACAGGACACCCCACAGCAAAGAATTATCCAGCCCCAGAGGCAAGAATGGGAGGTTGGGAAATATACGGTAGAGTCCGGAAGGAACCAGGAGGCCAGGCTTCAGCCCAGGTCTTCCACAGAGTTGCTGTGTGACATAGGCCAAGTTCCTTCACTTCTCTGGAGTTTGAGTCCATGCTCTCTGAGGTCCTTGTGTCCCTGGCGTAGGGACAACTTTTGTCCTCTCGGCTCACCCTCCTCCCCGTTCTCACGAGAGCTGCGTCCACACCCACCTCTAACCTCACGCTCGGTCCACGGGGCCCCAGCCCTGGCGGAGGCTGAAGGGGGCAGGGGGAGGCATGTAACTCGGCGAGACAGAGACCTTCAGAGACTTTCAGTCTGGAACTGGGGACAAAGACGACTCTCTGCAGGGTCTGTGAGGCACTGTTTCAGGAGGCGGAAGGCTGTCAGAGACACAAGCCAACCTGCAGGGAAACATAAAGTGCAGCCCTGGAGCTTTGGGAAGCAGCCCTCGCAGTCCTGGAGGCCCAGCTGCACCCTCGCCTTCCTGACATTTGGTGACAGAAGCCCACTAATTTCCTTTTCGGCCTTTCCTAGTGTGAATTGGGTTTCTGTCACTTGCAACCAACACATTCCTGACTAACCTCCGTCTGTGTTTTCCTTCCCCCACTCCTGCCTCCCGCACTCGGGCTTTCTCTGCCTCCCTTGCAGCTCACCACGAGGCACCGTCCCGACAATGAGACACAGCGGGCACTTGTGGTGACATCTCTTTCTTCCCACCTTGGATGATTGGTGCTCTGGTCAGAGGCACTAACTGATTCTAACTGCCACAATATTTCTTATTTGGGGGTGGGGGGAACCTCCCTTTAAGACACTGTCATTGGCTTTCTGCTTCATGCAGCCAAGAGCACTCCTGTTACACTGGTAAGAGTCTCCCCCACAAGAATGGAGGGGCTGGGTGGTCATTCACTCAGGAACCTCCAACTCCACACTGCCTTACCCCTCAGTCAGCCTCATCCCTACTTGCCAAGATGCAGAGGTCCTAACATCAAAATCTGGGATGTCACAACAGTGCAACTGTGGTGCGTTTGACTCAGGAGGAAGCCTGGCTGGCCCCAGTCCTCAGGCACAGAGGAGCTGGTGAAGGAAAGTGTTGCTGCATAATACTGACAATACTGATACCCGTCTGGGTAATCCTCTTAAGTCAGAGAAGAAAATAACTAGTGTGATTGATGATCCCGGGATACCTGAGGCTGGAGGCCAGGACTGAGCCAGGGAGTACACGGAATACTCCTACCCAGCAAGCACGGCCTTTGCAGGGGCAGGCAAGGCTCCATGAGCTGGAGGTCAGGCCAGAGCCCACAGGAAGGGCCCAGCACCTTTTCTGGCTGTTTCTCTTGCCCCACTCAGCACCAGATGTGCTGATCAGATCAGTCCCACAGGCTTCACAGGCAGCCTAAGGAAGGAGAGGAGACTTTGACCAGGCATTCCTGGTCCTGAGATTTAGTCCCTGCCTCTCTGCAAAACTGGTGATTGTCAGAAAGCATTTTCATAAACCTTCATCAAAGGTTAAAGCTGGAAGTCACCTTAGAGATTGTCTAGTCCAACCCCTCATCCCAAAATGAAGAGACCGAGGTCCAGCCAGGGAAAATCCTGACCCAAGGCCCCCATTGCAGGGACGACAGAACCTCACCAGGAACCTGTGTCTCCTGGCTTCTCCCCTCAGCTGTTTGTCACTGCAAACCCATCCCTCTCATGTACTGAATTGTTTGTTGGGTCCAAAAAATTGTGATAGAATGGTAATGAGCATCCTAGTCAAGGGAGAATGTAGAAATGTATCAGCTATCTACTGCTGTGTAACAAGTTAGCCTACAACTTAGTGGTTTAAAACAACCACTTATCCTTTCTTGGTTTCTGTGGATCAGGAATCTGAGACCTGCTTGGCTGGGTGGTGCTGATTCAGGGTCTCTCATGAGGTTGCAGTCAAGATGGAGACTGAAGCCTGGGGGGATGGGGAAGGAGGTGTTAGGGAAGAGAATATCCCCAGCATGGAAAAGTTGAAGAACAGTAGGGAGCCCCAGTGAATCTGGGATTACAGAGTTAAGTGAGGCTGAAGTGAAGAATGGGAAGTGGGCAGGATATGATGAGGTGAAGCTAGAGAAGCTTCAATTTTCCTTTACATATTACTTCTTTCCAGAAGCCTTTTCCAACACTACAAAGTTTTCTGCCAGCTCCCTGATTCCCTGCACTTGCCCAGACTGCATGATTGTAATTGTCTCTTACTTTCTATTTTACTCTCATATACTATAAGCTCAACAATATATAATGATATAATAATAATAATAACAACAACAACAACTAACACTTACTGAGCTCTTATCAAATAAGTGCCAGGCCCTGTGCTAAGCAATTTACTCAGCAGAGGGATAATATCTTAAAATAATAACTGGCTTTTGCTTTTCCCCATTTGTCTTTCTTGCTCCGAGTGTCTCCAGTCTTAGAAATCAGGAAAATAGGACCAGCTTAGCATAAAGAAGGCAATGGAGTTGCTCTATGAATTTTTTTTAACTCACTGAAAGAATGCTAGCCATGAAAATATCTTATTTTAAGGAATTAGAAGCTTGACTAGGACATGAAGTTTTTTAGGCCAGAAACCTGACTTTGGCTCTTAACTCTTCAAGGGGCTGGGGGACTCCAGAAGGAAACCACCGGTGAAAGGCTGAGCAGCAGGGAGTGGGAGGAAACAGAGAATATGACAACGGCTTAGAAGTTACCGCTCAGGCCTCTGAGGGGGAGCCCAGCGCCCAAACGGGCACCAAATGTGGAGCAGGCTGGATGATAGAGGCCACAGAAGGCTGAGCTTCCTGGCCTCTGGAGTGTGGGACAGGAGCCTTTAAGCCTGGTATATGCCTCACCTGGCACCTGTGTGTCCAGGTGGCCAAGGGCCTGAGAGCACCACACAGCAGTGTCTGTTGGGGGAGGGGTGTATATACACATGTGTGTGCTGGGGTCGCCACCAAAGGGGTAGGGAAGGCTAGGGGAGGGGACCAGGGTGATAAGGGAGACACAGCATGGCCTGCCTGGGCCTGTGACCACGGGACACGGGGGTCCACAGCCCTTGTAGCAGATGCTACCTGGATAAAGACTAACATCCAAAGATGAGGTGAGACAGACCATGCTCCAGAAAAGGACAGACCAGAGGACATGACCAGACCTGAAGCCTCTCTCCCAGTGCCTAGACATATTACACACGCACGCATACGTGCACACACACTTACATACTGCAACTACTCCCCCAAACTAAAATGACAAGGGGAAGGGAGAAAGAGGGAAAAATCAAGAATTTACTACTTTTTACCACAAAATGACAATACTCAAAACCAGGAGAGACTACCTCAAGTCAGCAGAATTAAATTTTCTGCCTCCTTACGGATACACGTATGCTCATGAGCTAGGTTCAAGATGGAAAAATCAAGTTAGCTTTGCCTACCTCGCAACTCTCCATCCCCACCTCCAACCTCCCCTGCCTCCCCCAGCTATGTCAGCCCATGAATTCTCGTGCAGCCCTCTCGCTGTGCCTCTGATCTCAGGTCACCTCCTCTAGTCCCCCTGCCCTCCTTCTCTGGGCAAGCCTGAAGCCTCTGTTCCCACTGCCTGGGCACCTGCAGATTAGGAGAATGGTGAAGAACATTCTGGGCACAGAGGGAACAGCTGGGGTCCAGATGGCTCCAGCAGTGATGAGCCGTGAGACCACAGTCTAGTTATTAGACCTCTCAGCCTCAGTCTCCATATCATAGCAATGGGGATATTGATGAGAAAACCTATTCTTACCACAGTTGCTGTGAGTCTTACATGAAATAATGGGAGTATCAAGTGAAGTGCAAGAGCTAGCTGTCTCAAAAGCTCACCACGTAGGAGCCAGAGACTGTTGTAAGTGATTAGCTCATGCATCTGTGAAATGTAACTTCATTTCACAGATGGGGCAACAGAGGCCCAGAGTGTCCAGTGGTTTGCCTCAGGCTACGTGTTATCCGTGAGCAGCCAAGCCAACGTCTGCGTCTAGATTGCGGGCTGCGGGCACTGACCCGCCTGCCCCTCTCCAGGGAGCTCTGGTGTCCTGTCTCCTCATGCATGGAGACTCTGCCCACTTCAGCCAGTGGCCCCCTCCTCGCACTGGTTGGATGGTGGTAATATGGTGTCTTGCCCTTTCTATCCCCAGAGGGGGCACTGGGTAGAACCGTGTAGATGACGTCCCCTGACTCCTCAAACCCTCCTTCCCTATGCTGTAGACAGGGCAGGGCACTGACCCATCAGGACTGAAGCTGGCCTAACACAGGAACAGGGTCCCTGAGGTCAGGGGTTAACCCCTTTGTGGTTGGGTTACAAGGAGATGGGGGGATAAAGAGGTCTCAGGTGGGAGAGGGGCCAGAGCTGTGGACACGTTACTCCAGGGGTTTGGGCAGCTGCTATGGTCTTAATGTTTGTGTCCCCTCACATTCACCCATGGAAAGCCAAATGCCCAAGGTGATGGTATCAGGAAAGGTGATTTGGGGTGATTAGGTCATGAGAGTGGAGCCCTCAGGAGTGGGATTAGTGCCCTTATAAAAGAGGCTCCAGAGAGATCCCTCACCTCTTCCACTGTGTGAGGACATAGCAAAAAGCTGCCAGCTATGGATCAGGAAGAGGCCTCTCATTTGACCATGCTGGAACCTTGATCTTGGACTTCCTGGTCTCAAGAACTGTGAGAAATAAATTTCTATTGTTTATAAGCTATCCAGTCTGTGGTGTTTTGTTATAGCAGCCCAAACAACTAAGACAACAGCCAACACAGAAGTATTTTAATATATTAAAATCTACAGGACCCTATGGGGCACACCAGCTGATTATCAGTTCCGAGCTTGTACTATTCTGGTTACTTAGTGAAGGACAAAGATGGGTCTAGAAGGCTGGCCCCCTGATGCCCAGCCCCGTGCCACTTTTACTATCCCAAACAGTTCTCCCTAAATTGGGCCATGCAGAAAAGGTGATCAAAATGTGGATGGTATTTCGTCCTTAACTACGAACTCTCCTCTGTTCTCCACTACCTCTCTGTCTCACCTAAGACCTCCCAGAACAAAGTGTAAATACCCAGCAAAGAGTCGAACCTTGGACAGTACAGCCCAGCCCTGGACTCACCCTTCTTTGGCTGGATCCTAGACCTCCAGGACTTACCCTCTTCCCAGTGGCATGCTAGAAAATGACTCTAGGCACCTGACATAGAGCATCTGCTGATGTCTGTAACGTTAATGTTCCCACTCTGGTCAATTTCAAGCTATCAGTGATTAAACAACCAGCTCACAAAATCCCTGAATATTTAACAATCAGCTCTCATGAGCTGGTATGAGCCAGCTCCAGGGCACTCTCACCCAATCTGCTCAGAGGTCTGCCTGCCTAGACAGTACAGCAGGAGGACCACCACTGGGTCAGGGCAGGACATTCCCTCCTTACTCCCATCACGCACCTCCAGGCCAGGACATCCTGAAGTTAATGCAACTGAGAATCCTTATTCCCTTTCCCTGCAACCAGAGATAGAGAGAACAAGCTAGCTCCAACAGTAGATAGAGATAGAGGTAGAGATACAGATGCAGACATACAGATAGGAAGATTTCCTCTGTGTTTCATATATTTTGCAACCTAATCAGAGTAAAAAAATGGATACATAATAATGATTCTAATTATTATCATATTAGAGTAGAGACTATATAATCCTGGTGGAAGCATCTGGGCTATACTTCCCACCTGTGAGCAGGCTCCTGCTGGCATCAACATCCTCATAGCATGTGTAGTGTTCTTGCCCTTTTGGGGGCTCCCTGTCCCCAGGCCCATTAGCAGGCAGCGAGCGCCCTAAGCAGCCGCTGACACGTACAAACAGTCGCCAGTGGGTGGACCGTTTGTGTGCTTCTCAGCAGTGTGAAGGTTGAGTTGAGTCATTTTGCACCCAATTACTTTGCAGTAAATTTGCCGGATGGTTCTTGTCCTGCGGTATTGATCCAGCATCTCACCTTGAGCTTGTTTATTGACACATCAAATTCAGAAGTCAGGCCCGCTCGATTGACCACTTCCCAATTAGGGCATTTATATGATGTCACCGAGGCTCCTTGTCATGTTCCGATGAGAGCCATTTGTCCCCCCAACCAATGCCGCCGCCCAATCACCTGCAACCAAGTTGCCATTTTTCTCTGACCTTTCCGGAGACAAATGGCAGTCCATAAAATACATCATTAGCAACGTGTCATTTTATCTTGCCGCCGTTTCTCCGTGTGAAAGGTGCCTCGTTCAACAAAAGATTCTGCAGCCAAGTTCTCCCCAGAGAGAGGCTTACGACTGCTTCTTTGCTGGAGTAACGGATGATGGAAAAAAACACTTCCTTTCTCAATGAGGGGGGTGCCCCTTGGCCCTATTTGGAAAGGAGGTATTTGGACAGTGAACAGAGCAGACTAGAGGGGTTGGCGGAATTGAGATGATGGAGGAAGAGTCAAGAACACAACCGGATGTCAAAAAGACACTCCCAGTGACGTGGTAATGCACTGTCACCCAGACAGTCTCCCCAGTGAAGTGTCTCGGTCCATTTCTGACTGCCGGCTCTTAATCTGCCTGTGTGTAGTGGGGATGGGAATGACTGTGAAAGTCAGAGTGTCATGGAATGTGTGCTCTTAGCATTGAACTTGAGGTCAGTAGATTCCAGCCCTTTATGCAGCAAGGTGGCATTATTACTCCACTTCAGGGACCAGCTCACAGTGGAGGGACAGTAGGGGTGAATGCAAGTCTTCTACTTCCTGACATAGGCTAGAAAGAGCTAGACTGGGGGCTCCACAAGGGCAGGCACCAAAGACAGGAGGGCCAGAGGAGTCCCCCCACCATGCTTGCTAAATATTTACTGACAGAAGTTCAACTCAACATAGAATGGTACACATTGAACAAATACTAAATATATATTCTTAACACCAGAATCTGTAATTTACATGGAATTCCAGAAGTCATTTACGTAACATGGAAAAGAAATACGATGGACTGAGACACTTGCTCAATGGGAGGCAGGGCCAGGACTGGAGCCCAGGCCTCTGCATGTACTTTGTTGCACTATGCTTGGTGTCACGTGAGTGCCGTACAAGACAGAGCCTCCCCGCCTTTTCAAGTCAAAGCAGACATAACATGAGACTGCTCGTGAAGCACAATAGCTAAAGGGGGGTGTTTCCTAGAGGCCAGAAGTACCCAGTCTGGGGATCCTGGCCACCTAGAGGGCTGAGAGGATCAATAGCTCAGCAACCTACAACCCATTCAAGCCCCTCAGATTTGGAAGTCGGGTGTGTGAATGGAACCGTGGAAAAGGGAATCCGTCCCAGTCATTCCCTGTGGCCACGCAAGAGTGAACAGGGGTCAGAGCTGTCCCCAGAGTGAGTCCTCTGCTCTTCTGCTGGCCACTCCCACTTACTGTCAGTGCCCTCTCAAAAAGCCACCAGGTCTCAGGTTAAAGCAGGGTCTAAAGGGGCCACTCACATCATTCTAAGTCTTGAAAATCAGAGCCCCTACCTTAATCTTAACGACCTATGATAATGTCCACCATAATTAAGTTCTTCAGATAAATCACTCAATTAATAGGCCTGTTCTTTGTTTTACTTTCATCTCTCTTGATGTAATCAGAGTCTGATCTAACTGGGAGCAATTCTTGTCCTCATGGGGATGGAGAATGGATGAGTAAGGCCATTACTGACCAGAGGCAATCAGGAACAATGGGGCAGGGATAATGTTTTAACATACAAAGTTGTCAGTCCCTCACTAGAAAACCTGCTTTGGTGCAAGACACTTCTAATCTACACAAGTCTTTTTTTTTTTCCCCTTTACCTTTCAGCATTTCTTTATCATTAAAAGAGGAACATATAAAACATATATAGGGCATAGTACCTGTCCACAAGGGGCTTACAACCTACTTAGGAAAATGAGGAACATCTAGGAAGCAAAAGAGAACACCAAGACATTGTAACAGACAGCAAACAACACGTTATAAACAGTAAGGAAGCTGAGTGTCACGGGAGATGGTACTAGTGGTAATCACCCCAAGTCGTCAGTAGTGATGAGCGTTGACTGGATTACCAAGGTGAGAGTTGGCAGATGGTAAGAGCTTGATTAGTTCCACTTCATCTTGTGCCTGGGAAAGACCTGAAATCTGAGGTCCAATATCTGCTAAAAATGTGGACAAGTAGCCATACTCTGGGCAGTTTTTCAAACTATAGGGTGCGACCCACTAGTGATGATGTTCAGTCCACTAGTGATCAGTTCAAGAGGTTACTACCAGCGTGTTTTTAAATGAAAGAGAATGGAACATAGAATGGAATGGGATAGGATGGGGTGGGATGGGATGGGATGGGGTGGGGTGGGATGGGATGGGATGGGATGGGGTAGGATAGGATGGGATAGACAGAATAGATCAGAGTGCATCTGCTGTGTTGTAAGAACCACTGTATAACACTACTGTTTCACGCGGGGGTGGGGGGGAGGGTGGAGATACTAGGTCCAGATGTAAAATGCATTTTTCTCTGTGGGTCATAGTCAAAATAATCTGAAAGAGACTGTCATGGGAGGTCATTCTTTCCCTTCATCCTTTTCTTTTATCAGAAGAGATATCTGTCTATCCAAATCCTTGCCCCAGTTCAATGCAATTCAATGAACATCTTATTGGACACCTACTATGTGCCAGGCCCATGAGGGATACGGAGCCAAGCTAGACGCTGTGCCTGCCCCATGCATAACATTAAGGAATTAGTCCATACTCAGCTTTCAGCATTTACTATGTGCTCTGTGCAGAAAACAACCTTGAACAGGAGAGCCATGGGCCCGCACCCAGGGAGACCAGGGTCTAGCAGGGAGACAGACAAGCGAGCGGGTAAACTAGCACAGGTGGGGAGTGCAGAGCTAGGGGGAACTGAAGCCCTGGTGCAGGCTGGGGGAGGGGGGAGTCAGGACCTGACTCAGCTGTGACCTTAGGGAGAGAGGGCAGTGACCCTGACAAAGGGGAGGAGTTCTGGGCAGAGCAAGTGGCCCAGAGGTAAGTAGGGAAAACAATCTGTCCTGATTTGCCCAGAATTTTTCTGGTTTGGGCACTGAAAGTTCTGCATTCCAGGAAACCCCTTTGTTCCAGGCAACCTGGTATGGTTGGTCATCCTAGAGGTAAGAGAAAGGGTGATATATTCTGGAAAGTGAAATTGGTTCAAGTTTATGACGTGTTTAATTAAAAAGGTATCTTAGATTTTGTCTAAAATCTAAAAGTTGATCCTAAGACATCGTATTTAAATATTGAGTTTGTTTATTGCCACCTAAATTCAGTTGTTTTAGTATTTTTAATTAATGTCTAACTCTAGAGTAGGCCTAAAGCTGAAAGCAGAGGCTTTGGGAAGCAGACAGGTAATGTAAACCAGAGACTGCCAACCAGATGAGGACAGTGGCGACAAGAGGCTGCAGGCCCTGCCCAAAGGGGGCAAACTCTACTCAGCCCCAGCTGGCTGTAGGCCCAAGGGAAGGTTGTCAAATGTCCTCATATTTCAAAGGAAGCCCCAAGTCAGGATTTTTATGTCTCCTAATGTTAAAGTAGTGGTGACAAATTCTAGATTTTTAAAAAATATAGTGCCACACAAAACATTCTGTGACTGTTGATTTCCACCCCTCACAGTGCTATTCATAGCACCTGGTCAATGGAACTACCGCCCCCTTTTGGCAGTACAACCAAATTGCAGGATATTCTTTTTGAGAGGGAACAGATCTCTTGTTAGGGTGTTCAGGATAAAGCGGTCATAGGCAAACCCCTTAATATGGAAAAGGATGTATGGGATCAGAAGTGAGGCCAGAAAAGAGAAAGAAGGGCTGAGTGGAAATCATCAAAAACCAAGCTTTGCCAGTGTTCCAGTTTGGAGCAGGACTGGCCCAGGCTCTGACGAGAATCAAAGTCAGTCAGTAATTGATCTTGGGTTGGACCTTGAATATGACGCCCCAGCATGAAAGTGGCTGTCTTTATGGCTGATTTATAAAACTCTAAAGAAAATCCTCAGGGCAGCATCCTTGGCCCACCCTTAACCAAGGCAGCCTGCATCCCATTAGCAGCAAGGCCAGGCCCCTGGGAGAGCAGCCATGTTGGTCTCAATATCTGCAGATCTGAGCCCATCCTGATTCACTGCAGCCAAGGCAAAGCTAAGTGGCCCTGGGCACTTGTCCCTGCCTCCAGCACTAAGCATTTACACAAGGGCAGGCAGCTCTGCATGTGGATTTCCTGCACCTCCCATCAACAGGTTCCCCCAACAGGCTGCCCTAGCTTCACCTGACTCCAGACTTCCCCTTCCTCTTCTCTTGGGCTGTTGGTCTGCCTGTCTGCCTGTCTCCTTTTCCTTAATTTTCAGGAGACAAATTTAGCCCCAATCTCTGATTAGGGGACAGGGTATCCACCCACATGCTAAGATTTCAGGACTGCTTCTCTGCTGCCAATTTTCCTCCAGGTACCACCCCAAGTCTCTATACCTTAGCAGGAGAGAAAGGCTTTAATTGCTCTGTGTGAAATAGACCTAACATGCCAACAGCAATACATGCTTGCACACACATGTACATAGACATTAGACCAGGAGTCAGCAGTCCTGGGCTCCCCTCCCAGTCTGCCACTGAGCTGTGTGTAAAATCAGGGGACACACTTCTCTCTGGCCTCAGTGTCCCTCTCTGTAAAATGAGGGGGTGGGAGTGAATGACATGGTCTCAGCCAACCTCTCTAATTCTCTACAAAGTCAGGCTGAGATGCAAGCTCACTGGTAGAGGGTGTTTTCTTGAGTTAGGAGATGGTGAGCAGGGCAGTGGGCAGCTGAACGGAGGCCAGGGCTCCACCAAGGGGGAAATGGAACCTGATGGGAGCAGAGGCTGCAGGAGCTGCAGACCAAAAGCAGTGACTTCCCTTCTGCTCAAGGCTGGGGCTGGCTGCCAGGTGTCTGTGACACGTACCAATGAATGAAATTCCGTAACTGATCCTGCCCTTACCTCCTCTCTGTGCTGGGGGCCAGAGAGGGCTGCCTTTGCCTCAGTTCTCCTTCCTGCTTTGGAGTGTCTCCCACCCCCCTCATGGAAAGATTGAGACTCTAGGAAGCTGTTGTCAGATCAGAGCAGGAAAGATACCAGAGAGGTAGATAGCACAGTCGTTAAGAGCAAGACCATACTGTCCTAGGTTTAAGCCCCAACTCTATCTCTTGGGCCCATTACTTAATCTCTAAGACTCAGTTTTCTCATCTGTAAAATGTGAATAAGAATTGTATCTATCCCATAGAGCTGTTGTGAGAAATCAATAATTCAGGCATGGCAAAGACCTCCATTGCCAACCTAATAACTACTCCCTCCTTCCTTTCTAACAGAATCCCCATTTTGTTGGGGGTTCATTAGCCCCCAACAAAATGTAGCTAAATAAACTACATCTCCCAGTTTCCCTACAGCCAAGGATTTCTGGAGTATACTCTTCTGCCCAATGATATATAAGTGGAGGCTCCATAGGGAGTTCTGGGAGATGACTTCTTGCCTAATATAGGTCTTGCCCCTTTTCTTCTACCTTTGTCCTTCCTGCTGCTGAGAACACAGGTGATGACTGGAGCTGCAGCCATGTTGCAGTCATGAGGGAAAGGCCAAAGGAAGAGTAGAGACCTTGGCTCTCACTCACACAACCAATCACCTGCACCAGACTTCCTGTTTATAACCACTATTTCATTTCAGTCCCCCTTACCTGGGTTTTCTGTTTCACATATCTGAGCCTAATTCTCAGTTGGCCCAGTTTAACTCAGTGTTGCACACACAACAAGCACTTAATACCTCTTTTCCACTATATGGGATGATCCCTGTTGGCCCATTCCAGGGTACCTCGTGGAGGGAGACACCAGACAGGACTTCAGCATGACATAGTAGGTCTGACTCTGCTACTTTTTAGCTGTGGGGCCTTCAGTTAGTCCTTTGGCCTCTCCGGCCTTCAGTTCCTCATTTGGGGGTTGGACCAGAAGATTTATGAAGTTCCTTTGAACCCTGACCATCCCTAGATCCATACAATTTCCCAAGGACATCCAGGCCCCCTATCTGATCCCTCACGCTCTACACTTCAGTGCAGCCCCTGGGGCCTCCTCCAATCTCCCAGCCCCTACCCCAGCCCCCTGCAAGTTCTCCTGAGATCCCAAGACTTTTTCAGAAGAGGCAACTGTTTAAATCAAAGGCCATGCTGTCTTAGTTAATTTTGCCACCTGGTTTAAATAAGAAAGAATACCAAGAGTAACATAGAACCTGACTGAATCAATAAGTCACTAAATAATTGTGGTAACATTTCACACTAAAGTAGCATGAATACTTTATTAAGAGCTGATAAGGAAATTTCCCTTTTTCTTAAATTATGCTAGGATGAGCAGAAGTATAAGTACTTGCTTGCGCTGCTGCTCTGAAGTGCTTCCTCTCATGTTGCAATATCATCTATTAACTAGTTTACAATCGTTCCGACGGGTCTCTGTGCATCTTGGAGTGACTTCCTTTGCCAAGCAACTCTGATGAATCATTCATTCATTGTTATTAAAGGATTTATAAATGCTGCTTTAATTGAGCCCTCTATTTCCTTTTGCTTCCTTGCAGCATATTGACCAAAGCTAAGACTGCTTAGGGCAGGATTTTTACTTTGCTCCCTAGTTGTTTTTTAACCAAAAGAGCATCTCTTTACCTGCCTACTTGGCCAGGTGCTCCATGTGTGCTGGCTAAGTGAGAGGAGAGGAGCTCCCCCTTTCACACACCTGGGATGGGAAGAAAGAGAAGTAACATTTATTGAAGACCCACCCTTTGGTCCAGGTACCTTAGCAAATAGTCAGTGAATGTTTAGCATGTACCAGACACCATTCTAGCAATTTTTCATGTATCTTCTTGCTTAATTTTCTCAATGATAATTTCTCACACTTACATAGCACTTTTAAGGTGCCAAACCAGGCTTTAAGTGCTTTCATTTAATCCTCACAGTAGACCTACAGTTTGGGACTATCATGATTCCCATTTAAAGATGCGGAAACTAAGGCACAGAGAGGTTGAGTGAATTGCCCAAGGTCACACAGGTAAAAAATGACAGAGCTGAGATTCAGATCCAGGTCGTTTAGTTTCAGAGGCCACACCCTAAGCCATCATCCCGCCTGTCGATAATCAGATGAAGTAGAGTCTACTTTTAACCCATGTTTCAGAAGAGAAAACCATAGCATACAAAGGGTAAGTGATTTTCCCAAATCCTCAAAGCCAGGGAGTAAAGAACAAGGATTCACTACCTCCCACAATGCTTTATACATCGTCTCATCACACTCCATAAATCAGATGTTATTCCCAACTCACAGATGAAGAAACCTAGCATAAGAGATTTTATAATCCGCAAAAAGATTGCATGATTATTAAGTGTCACAGCTGGGATTCAAACCCAGGTCTACCTGGCTCTTTCAGTCATAGCATGATAGGAAGAGACGAGTAATACCTTTTGTTTCAGGAAGCTTTGGTTGAGGCTCCATTTTATTTGCTCCTTTCATTCAAGTCTTGAATGCCAGTCCAAGTGCTTAGAGCTGTGCCAGCTTTTGACATCTCTGTGCTGATGGAGGGGAGTGAGGCAAAGGAGACTTCTGGGATACTATGAGGAGGATGAAACAGGGCCTGGGACACTCAAATTTGGGCATCTCTCCACGTGCCCCTCTTACTGCAGCTACACCTCCCATTTCCCCCATAACCAGGTCACTAGCACAGTCGCTACTTTTGCCAGCCCCTTTGTCACACACACCAAGGGAAACAAGCTATTCTGGTGTATAGAGAAAGCCTTTGGGCTGAATTTTCAGCTGGAAAAGGTAGTTAAAAAATCAGATGAACTCAGACCAACAAGAGTCTGGAGCTGCGGAAGACAGAGCCCCAGAAAACCAGGGAATCTTCTCAGGGAATCTTGAGGCCTATGGATGATTTAATAAAGTCCAGCCCTGAAGCAGGAGGGTGCACTGAGAGTCTTTCCCAGGCCCTTTCTGCTCTTTACCTTCTTGCTTTAAGGAAAGCTAGCTTCAGTGAGGAGTTGCTCCAAAAGTGTTGCAATGGGGATTTCCCTGGCCGTCCAGTGGTTAGGACTCCGAGCTTCCCCTGCAGGGGGCACAGGTTCAATCCCTGGTCAGGGAACTAAGATCCTGCATGCCACAGTGTGGCATAAATACATACATATATACATACATACAAAAGTGTTGCAACGTAGTCCTAAAGGAAGCATGTTTTCAAGAGCAAGAGTATATAACTGACACTGTCTCTCGAGACCAGCAGAGTGGACATTGGAATGAGGCACTCAACTGAAAAGTGACTTCTTGGTACCCTCTGATGGTACTGAAGAGGAGGGGACAAGGAAAAAGAAAATCTGAGAACTTTTCTTTAGAGCTGGAATCTTCCTTAGAAGAATGTTGCTGGTGCTAAAAATAAAACCTTAGACCTACTACAGAACCTACAGCAGATTGTCAGTCCTCAGATTCCAAAACAAGATGCTTTTGTGAATTGTTGTAAAAGAAAGGGGCACCAATGAAATAGAGACTTTTGATATGCATGGGGTGTTGGACTAATGGTGGAGGTTCAAGAAATCAAGGAGGCCATGACTGAGATGTGTGGACACAGGAAAACCTTTTAGAGCTTTTCAGATAAGTCATCACTGCATTTAAACAGCTGTTTGATCTGGTCCAGACCAAAGACATGTGCCCCCATCGAATGTGCTGGTGCAGGCAAAGACCTACCTCCTCAATCCACTTCATCCACTTAACAAATATGACAGAGATGAACACCAGGTCCTCGTGCTGAGGATAAAGATATGAACAAGACATGGTGCTGTTCCCAAGGAGCTCAGGCCTAGTAAGGGAGATGGTTGATTATACTAAATGGAACCTGGAAAGTTTTATTGCAGAAACACACACATGAATCCCCCTGCAGTAGGGGTTATTTTGGGAGCTCAGGAGATGCCCTGACCCTAAGCCGAAGTCTTGCAGATGCCATTTGGACAGAAGAAATTTGATGCCCCCAATCACACAGTGGTCCCCAACCCTGCATTCCTGCTTCTTAGGGTCCCCAGGTCGAACCCTCAAGTCCCTTAGACTGAGCAGCTTGTAGTGCCTGTCACTTTTACATGCCAGTATCGTTTCCTGCAGCCACACAAATAAAAGTGGACAGCAAGCCAGTGCCATCTTGTTTGCTGCTGTTGGATTTATGACATGTCAAGTTTAAATAGCATGTGCAAGGCTTACAATGGAGGCGACACAGAAATTCATTTTTCAAGCCCATCAAGGCTCTGAGCCCTAACCTCCCTCCACCTCCACCCCCACCCCCCTACCCGCTGGGGCCAGGAGAATAATTTCATGAAGTCCTGATGCCGAGAAGAGGCCTCCCTGGATCTCCACTTTCAATTCTGCTTTTGTCTCTATCTCTTTTCTTTTTCCCTCAAGTTCCCCAAAACACTTAAATAGCAAACGCCACTTAACCAGTACCAGAGACATATGAATGAACCTTTATGCAAGCATGCTTCTGCTGTGCGTAAACCCTAATCTTATGCCTGAGGCTGAATTATTAATCCCTTACAAACATCATACGCTGCCTTCTTGCTGCTCAGCTGACTTGGCTGGCTCTAACTGAGGCCCGTTCCACCCACATTTTGTGCTTTTCTTTATCTGGGTGTGAGAACCTTGTTCCCTATCTTCCCTTCCCCTCATCAGCAAATCACACTGCTCAGCTGCCCCCAGCTTTTCCCAATAATGGAGGCAACTTGGACTTGACCCTTTAGAGAGAGCCTAGAAAGCCTTGCTACGGTACCCAGTAAGTGTCGTTATAATTGATTAGTAAGACAAGCATTTGGGTTGCAATGTAGCCTTGGTCAGGTTTCATTTTGCAGCAAACCCCCAAATTAAAAATCACCTCCAGGGGATAATTCTTTTGCAAATAATATGAGCTGGACTGTTTCTGGTTTTGTCAGGTGCACTGTCACTCCAGGCTTATGTCATATGTTATTCCAGCTGCATGAGAAAGGCCCGTAATAATAGCATTGGCAACAGAAATGATGGCAAGTATGGGAACTCCAATTTACAATCATGAAACAAGGTGAAAACACACTCATTAACAAAAAATTGAAGCTTTAGACAAGGGAAAATTACAAAGGAGGGTCCCTAAAGCCAGTTAGCTTAATCTGTGACAAGGCAGGCAGTATTTGGAATGCTGTGTTAGGCTGTCGTCAAAATTGAATTAGGCTAGAATCACCTAAGAAGCAGGGCCTTGAACTCTTGAAAATGAACAAATGCGATTCACCCACCTAGTTAGTTTTATTCTCAAGCTACAGTGAATTGTAACCAGATACTTTACATCTCCACCTTTTCCCGTGATAGCACTTTGGAATACTGCACACTTCTCCACCCTTGCCAAATGGACCACTCCTCCTCATCCATAAAGACTCAGCTCAAATGGCTCCTCTTCCAGGAAGCCTTCCTGATTTTACCCCTCTTCTCTCCCAGCTCCCATTGCATAGTGTTTAAATAGCACAGTCTTACAGCTGTTGCTTAACTTTTCAGTCTCTCCTACCACACTTCCCTGAGAACAGAGAATATATCCTACTCCTCTTTTAATCTCTAGCATCACAGTGCCTGGCACATAGTAAGTGCCCAGTAAATATTTATTGATTGGGGTTTCCCTGGTGGTGCAATGGTTAAGAATCTGCTTGCCAATGCAGGTGACACAGGTTCAATCCCTGGGCTGGGACGATCCCACATGCCATGGAGCAACTAAGCCTGTGCACCGCAACTACTAAAGCCTATGGGCCTAGAGCCCGTGCTCTGCAACAAGAGAAGCCACCGCAAGAAGCCTGCACATTGCAATGAAGGGTAGCCCCCGCTCTCCGCAACTACAGAAAGCCTGCGCACAGCAACAAAGACCCAATGCAGCCAACAAATAAAAATAACTAGATAAATAAAATTAAAAATATATATATTTATTGAATGAGTGGATATGTCAAAATATAGAAACGTATATGAGATGAAGCAAAGGGCTAAATTTTAAAAAACTGATTATTCTGGAATCAATCTGTTGAATTCCATGATTTATTTATTCCGTATGGCCTTTCTAAACGCCTACCGGATACTCAACTTTGTGTTAAGTGCATAAAGATGATAGGAGGCAAGGAAAGAATCCCTGCTTTTGAGAAATTTATCATAAGATTTGTACATTTCTACATGAGAACAGTAGGAAACAGTCCACAGCGGAATTAATATAACACAGTAGGAGGGTCACACTGGCGTGCCGGGAGGAAAACATTGCCTGTCACTATCCCCCCACCACAAGTCATTATGTGACCTTGGACAATCACTTGGACAAGAATTGAAACAATACTGGGATAATTGCTCCTTATATAGAAGAAAATAAAATAAAATTTCAGCTTCATGTCATATAGAAAAATAATTTCCATGTAGATTAATGACCTAAATGTAAAATAGCAAAACACTAAAAGTGTATAAATACATGACAATGGCATCAGTTTAGAAAAGAGTTCCTTAACAAAATGTGAAAAGCAAAAGCCATAAAGGAAATATCTGACAAATGAGACGACCTTAAAACAAACATATATACTAATCAAAGTGAAAAATGAAGCTACAACCTGGAGGAAGATATCTATAACTGTCATGAGGAAAAATATGAGTAGTTAGAATAACTACAGAACTTTTACAGATCTGTTAGAAAAAGACAGACAACCCAGGAGAAAGACGACTAAAGTAGATGACACATAACTCAAGGGAGAGAATGAAGGATAAATTTGTGGGATGTTTGATCTCACTAAAAATCAGAGAAATAATTAAAAATGACAATGAGATATAGTTTACACCTATCAGATTGGGAAAAAATTGAAAAATCTGATAATACCTAGTTTTGTCAAAGATGTGTCACCATGGAGACCCTTCCACAATGCAGGTAGGAATGTAAATTGGTACAGGTAACTTTGGAGAACAATTTGGCAACAATCAGTAAAGCTGAAGCTTCCCACACCCTGAGACTCAGCAACTCCCTCTGCTATATACAAGGAGATATGTACAAGTATATTCCTTGCAACATTCCTCATTATAATCAAACACTGGAAACAATTTAAATGACTGGGATTAGTAGATTCGAAAAACACAGTATAGTAACATAGTACAGTACCATCGTATACAGTATAGTAACATACTATAATAAAGTACTATAGTATAATTCTGCTATAGTAAAGGATGGTAGTATAATCATACAATGAATCCTATACAGCAGTTAAAACTAATTCACTAGATCTATATGTAACCACATGGTGGAATCTCAAATATATAATGTTGAGGAAAAGCAGAAAGTTACAGAGCTATACATACTGGATGATGATGTTGGTATAAAGTTTAGCACAAAGCAATACTACATTGCCATGGGTGAAGAATGTAGCAAAGTATAAAAACTGGGCAAGAAAGATGTTCACTGAGTTCAGGACAGGAGTTACCTCTGGGAGACAGAAAAAAAGAATGGCAGTCAGGAGGGGATTTGGAACAAAGGAGGCATCAAGGATAAGGTAACATTTAATTCATTTTTAAAAACAGTAAATAAAATACTTGACACACCTCAGTAGTGGACAGGTGAACGTCCACTATATTATTCCCTGTACTTTCATTATTTCATGTAAAAGATTTCATTATTTTAAAAGCTAGAGAGAAAACAGACCAGAATGTTCACCATAATTATCTCTGAGGGAGGGGGACCAGAGTTGGTTTGGTTTGGTTTGGTTTCTGCTTGCTTATGTTTTCTAAGATTTCCGTAGTGTGCTTAGCACGTTTGAAGAAAAGTATGAAAGTTATTTATGAAAAGAAAAGATGAGGTGTTTGGAGGAGATTGTTTTAAAGGTCCCTTCTGATTCTTGAATTCCACGACGAGGACCAGATAACTGCAAGGACAAATATGGGCCCTGCCCTAGGCCGACAGTTGTCCTTGCTCGTGTAAGAAATGAGCAGGGCAACCAGCATGTGTAATCAGATCCAAGTGGATTGGGGCATCCGTTCTCCTGGAGGTCACAAGAGGGGAGAGGAGTGCAGTCAGAGGATCTGCAGGGCCTCATGGCGAGTTGGCTGCTGAGCGCGCTGCAGTGCTGTCCTGGGCTGGGATCCCAGCCTCCTGGCAAGCATCCTTCTTTTACTACCTGACACCCATTCACAGAACAGTATTGGACAGGTTACCTTAAACTCCTTATGTCTTGATTTTTACATTTGTAAATGAAGAATAGTAATAGCAATTCCTTTATAGGGTCACAGGAGAATTAAATAAAATAATCCACTGTGAATGTATCCAGCCCACAACTGGTGACCCGTGAGCAAAGCCTGACGCAGGTTGTAGCTGAGAAGGTGAATCGGAGGCTGGAGTCTGGGTGTTCACTGCGAGCTGGGCAGGCTGGGGGAGCTGTGTGGGTGTCACCAGGGAAGAGGGCCATAGCAAAGCCTGAACTGGGGCGGCTTGTGGGGCAGGCTGCAGAGGAAATAAATGAGCACAGCCCTCAGAGGCCGATGGGACACAGGGTCTGGTTCCCCAGCTAATGGGAACTCTTTACCCAGGATCCTTCCCTGTCAACCAATAGGCAGTGTCACCCCTTAGGGAAAACTGGGGTCTTTGGGGAATCATGGGCAGGGAAGGTGGAGAATGCTAGGGCTGTGTGGCCTTAGGTGAGTCACTGCACCTCTCTGGGCTGCTGTCTTCTTCATTATGAAATGAGGCACTTGGTATACTAGAAAGAGTGTGAGACTCACAGGAGTAAGGGCACCCACCTTTAACTGGCCATGTGGCTTCAGGAAAGTCTGCCACCTTCCCAGGCCTCAGTTTCCTTTTCTCTAGAATGACAGGTATGAATGGGGTGTTCTCCAAAGGCCCCACAAACTCCGGGGTGGGTCACATGCACACACGTGCACACGCACAGGTAGTTGCTGCCAAGTTTAACCCAGAACAGGGTTCAGAGGAAACTGAACTACACGGCATATTAAAAATCTCATGTCTAAGATTTAAATTAAAAACACAACAACAAAAACCCAGCCACATGAAGAACGACTCCTCCAGAGTGGCTGCCTCAGAGGTATGATTTGTGAGGCACTGAGCAGGCTCTTCCCCCAAAAGTCACAACTGCCCAGGCCTGCCTGCTACAATGCCTGAGATGTCACCACCCACACGCATTGAAAACACCGTGTCCAATGTGAGGCTAGCCCTGGGGGCATTCCCTCTCCAGCTTGGTCCCCAGTTTCCCAACTGGCTATAATCAAAATCCTGGGAGAACAGGTCACAGATGGGGCTGAATTCGAGCGACCATGAAAAAGGATGGGTGTTCAAAGCAAACCCCCCTCACGCGGGAGTTGGAAGGGCCTTTCCAGGTCGTCAATGACCAATGCCCCCTCGTCTCCTACCTGCTCTGTAGGTAGGACCATCCCTGTTGCTGGGCTAGTGGGAAGGAATCACTGTCCCCTTACAAAGTAATGGCCCAGGGGGGTTAGGTTGCTTATTCAGCCTGGTAGTTAGACTGAGACCTACAGAGATGACACCACCTTGTGCCAAGTCCCATGGGGGGATCAGGGCAGGGCCTCGAGTAGATAAAAACGATGACAGTAGCCACCTCTTATTGAATCCTTCCTAAGGCCAAGCCCTGTCCTGCCATTAACCCTCATAACACCTATAAACAGGGACCGTTCATACTCTCCTGCCACAGATGAGGAAACCGAGGTACAGAAAAGAAGTTTCCCAGCTCCTGAGACACCCAGCGCTGGCTCCAGGCCCCAGATGCTGCCTCTTCAGTAATCTGCCAATGGCTAGCCCTGCTCCTCAGTCCCTAATCTGGGCCTCATCTCCATTTCACTGACCTCTCAGACCCGGAAGGTCCTGGAGGCTGCCCTTCTTCAGCCCCTCACCTCCTCCGCCCCCTCCACTGAAAGCGAGGGGCTGCAGCAGAAAAGGTGTCAGAGAAAGGGAGGCATGGAGGCTGACCCCAGGTCAGGGCAAACGTGGTCCGGCTCCCTACCCCCTGGAATCGACCTGCCTCCCTCATCCTGACCTGACAGGCAGGACACAGAGCCCTAGGGCGGGAGTGGGGGCCAGGGCACATCTCCTGGGGCCACCCCGGACATCGCTGGAGCACCTGGGCGGAGACTGCCCTGCCTCACCTACTCCTGCTCCAGGGGACAGTCCCCACCCCTGCCAGAGCCCCTGGGCTGGCCAAGCCATCCTTCAGACCCGGATGACACGCGTTCCCTGAGTGCTAGTGACAGGCTCCCCGCTGGAAAAATGATGGGCTGTGTGATGGGGGCAAAGCGCAGGGTTTTCTTCATCAGAAACGGCAGCTGCAGCTAAGGCTGGAGGCAGCAGTGGCAGGACAGCCTCACAGGCATGCGTGCACACACACTCATGCACACATGCCCTCTCACACACTCCTCCCCCCCCCCCCCCGCTGCAACCAGGCTGCGTGGACAGGACCCGGGAAGACAAAGTATCAGCCCACAGGGAGAGGGGCCGACGGCCACCGTCTCTCTCTGGGAGAAGAGCAATAACAGCAGCGGTGCCTTCTGCGTGGATTTTGTCCTACCGTTTGCAAAGTCCTTCCACACACACAGGATCAGCAGATAAATAAGGACTGGAGCTGGATAGTCACTTTCAAGCTGGGGAACTAGGGGCAACCTATTTATCTGTGCCTCTGTTTCCCATCTGTAAAACAGGACTAATAATAGCCCTGGGTGAAAGCCATGGCCATTGAGGAGTTAGGGTGGCCTCACGGAAAGCCCAGAAGAGACCATTCAGCTCTGCCCCCGCCCACTTCAGCTGCTGACGGCTGCAGCTTCCCAACTGCCTGGTACTCTACATTTATCACCTTCCAAGGCTTCCCTTCCGAGCTGCCTGGGTGAATTTCTGGGCAGAGTGAGGCCAGCCTGGTCAGGAGAGACCATGACAAGGCATGTGGCATGCAAGCATGCACCATACAAGCACTGCCATTGCAGCCTTGGGTGTCCAGTGGTCTCTGCAATGGGCTTGGTGCTGGGCAGAATCTCCAGCCCACCACAAAGACTCATGGGCTAAGACCTGGAAGAAATGAGGCCACACAGCAGGGCTGCCAAGAAACAAACCCACAGCTCTTTCAAGATAGCCAGTGAGAGCATTTAGTGTGCAAAGGTCTGTGTGAGGGGGTCAGTGTGTGCTCATTCATCCCAATGTTTATTCAGCAGGTGCAGTTAGTAATCCCTCAAAGCCCTGCCCAGTTCTCGGATGGTTAGGACAGGGTGGACAGGAGCTGGGCAGGGCCCAGGCAGACCCCAGACATTGACAAAGGAGACAGAGATCTTCCCAGGACCCGCCACAGTGCCTGCAGTTCCATCACCAGGAAAAGCCTATGGCCATCGTGTCCATGTTTGTCTGTGTATAAATAATGGAGAACTCCTGCTCCTCTTCATGGAATTGTTCCCCTTTTTATTCAGTTGTCCCTATGGACAGAGTCTTAGAATGTCAGAACTGGATGGGATTTTGGAGAGCTCCAAGTTCTTCCATTTTCAAACAAACTCTAAGCCAACGTGTTAAATGCACAAAAGTGGAACAGATGCCCTTGGGTCAGGATGGGAGGGAGTAAGGAGGGCTAAGCCCTCTGTCCTTGGACCCTTTTGCCCTCAGTGGCTCCTGAGTTCCCGTGAAGAGTTTGAAAAGCGCTTAGCAAGATGTATCCTTACGACTGGGTTCAACTGCAGGTAACAAAGACCCCCAAAACAGTGGCATAACAAGGATGAGGGTGTTCTTCTCTCTGACCTAAAAGTCCAATGTAGGTGGCACAGTGCTGATGGGGGCATCCATAGTCATCTGTTTGTAGACAACTTCCAGGTCTCTGCTCACAGTCTAAGATGGTGGCATTTGATTCCAGGCAGCTGGGTGGAGGAAGTGACAGAGAAGAAAGGTGCTGAGGACCCTTCACTTACATCCCATTGGCCATGATTTAGTCACAGGGCCACACCTAGCCACACAGGCAGCTGGGAAATATAGTTTTACTTCTAGGTGATCATGGGCTCAGCTAAAAGCTCTGTGACGATGAAATAAGGGAAGAATGGCTATTGGGATAAGCAATTTGTGGTCACTTCCCTACTAGTCCAACCTCCTACTTTATAAATGAATAAAATGAAGTGCTAAGGTGATTGTAAGATTCGTTAGGGCCCTACTACCCAAGAAATCTTCCCCCAAAATCCACCACAGGGCCTGAGTTAGAAAAAATTAAAAGATAAGCTCTGTCTCCCCAGTGAGGTGGAAGATATGCCAACCAGCATTTATGGCACAATAAATGATGTCACAAAGCTAAGTACAAGACAGTGACACAAAAGCACCAAGTTTATCTGTGAGGGTCAGGGAAGGTGTCAACGAGAGAGAGAGAGAGAGCTTCCCAGCTGAGACTGGATTGGTGAGAAGGTTGTCTGCTGAATGGACAAGAATGGGAGAGGCAGAGCCTGGCAGAGGGAAAGGCATGGGCAAAGTCCCAGAGGCAGGACAGGGTGCCATGCTTAGAAGCTAAAAAGAGGTGCAGTATTCCCAGAGCATAGAAGGAAAAGGGGGTATGATGGTTAATTTTATGCATCAACTTGCAGGGTGATTTTTGATGTGATTAACATGTAAATGAGTAAACTTCAGGTAAAACAGATTGTCCTCCCTATTGTGGGTGGATCTTATCCAATCAGTTGAAGGCCTGAATAGAACAAAAAGACCAGCCTCCCCAAGCAAGAGGGAATTCTTCAGGGACTGCCTTCGGACTTCATCTGTCCCATCCCGCTCTCCTATGCCTCCAGGCTACCAGCCCACACTGCGATTTTGGACTCACTAGTTTCCATAACCACATGAACCAAGTCTTTATAATCCCTCCTTCTCTCTGTCTCTCTCTGTCTCTCTCTCTCTGCCTTTCCCCTCTATCTTTCTTTCTCTGTGTATGTATACACATCCCATTGGTTCAGTTTCTCTAAAGAACCCTGACTAACACCTAATACAGGGTAGATTGCAGAAGATGACGTTGGACTCACTGACATGAACCAAATCATGAAGAGGCCTGTGTGCCATTCAAAGCTATTTTGATTTTATCCTGTAGAAAATGGGGAGTCACTGGAGACTTTGGAGCAAGCGAGGAATCTTACCTGCATGTTAAATCACACTTAGGCGTACAGTGGGGATGGTAGTGGCCTACTGCATGTGATGAGCACTGTTCTGGGAGCTTTAGACCAGAGGGTCAAGGCAAGGAGACAGGATGACATAACCAGATGTGCTGGCGCTGAAAAGGCAGAAGGGTGAGGACAACTCCCAGGTCTCTGGCCTGGGCAGCTCCATCCCGACAGGGAGTGATTCTTTTTCCATCCCCAGCACCTGTCCCTGGGTCTGGCACTATGTCTGCATATATTTATGGAATGAAGAATGAATAGAGAAAGAGATGTCGACTCTGAGAAAGTGGAATTGCAGGCCCGGCAGTACATTGCAAGCTAATGGGCCCTTAATTGAACTCAAATACTTGTTGAATGAATGAATGAATGAATGAATGAATGAATAAAAGGCCCCCTAATGTTAGATGCATCCATGCTACTTGCACTGGCCCAATATGCCCTCCAATCTGAAGGAAGCACTGCCAGGAAAGGCAGGCTCTTGGGAGAGGGCAACACCTGGATTTCAGGAATGCTGCCTTCCCAGCCTTCCTCTCCCAGCTGCATGGATGAAATTCCACATCCTCCAGCCTTCATTTAAGTTCCACTAAAGGCAAAATCCCATGGGCGTGGATCCCCTCTATGCTGTCCTAAGTCATTCACTCCCAGTGCTGATGGCAGTTTTGAGAGCAGGACATGATGAGGAGAGCGGACGTGGGACTGGAACGTGTTTGAGGGGAAAACTGAGAAAGGGAGGCTGAGCACCAGAGACCAGCTGTGCAGATGACAGGCTCTTTGGAGAGGGAAAAACCAGAGCAAGAATACAGAGGCCAGGTCCATTCCAATCTTTGTTGCCCCTTTGAAGGGGACCCAAGCGCTAAGGATGGAAAGATTAAATCCAGTGACTAAACTTGGTGGCAGGCCTTTATTATTGACACGCGGGGACCTTTCCATACCACATTTTAAATATATTTCTGCCTAGAAGAGGCGGTTGACAGGCTCAGAGAGACCTAATGGAAAACAGCAGCAAATACTGCGAGTCAGCAAAGGTTGTCAGCCTGGGCGCCATCATCCCTCACCTGCGCTTTCATTTTTATAGGAATGGCTCCAAAACAGAGAAGAGAAATTTCAAAACCAAACAAAAAAAATCAATACTGTGGGAGATAACCCAGCATTAATTCAAACACCAGGGAGGGCTTCTTTGTTTCCTGCCTTGGCAGGGCCATCAATCACACCCCGTGGATGGATTTGGGAGGCCACCTTTGCTCAGAAGCCGGCAGGAACTATTGTAGTTAAAATGCCCATAGAGAGCTGGGTTTGGGTGGAGTGGAGCCCGAGCCGGGGCAGGAGGGAGAAGGCACAGTCCCGGCCCCCAGGTTGCTCTCCTAGGACTCGTGGACCACAGTATCCAGGCTGAGGTTTCAAAGAAAGAGGGACTATAAGGATAGAAACAGACAGTTTTGAGTGAGAAGCAAGATGGACAAGGAAAGGTAAAGGAGGAATGCATCTGAGACTTAGAGGAGCCTTGTGAATACATCGTGCCCCCTGTGTGCTCAGGCTCCAACGCTGGGTCCTGAAGACCAGTGCTGCACACCCACTGGACCATCTATTCCAAAACCAATGAGGACCAAACTCAGGCTGCCAGTTCTCAGTGATCATAGGGTCCTGGAGGTGGTCCAGCTCAGAAGGCACACAGAGCAGGCCCAGGTCTACAAGCCCAGGACATCTCTGAAGGCCCTCACCCATGCCTCCCTCCCCAACCCTAGTGCCGTATTCTCAAGACACAACTGAGCTGAGTCTTGAGGGTTCCCTAGGCCTTGGACATAAAGCACCCAGGACAGAGAGAGGTGCAGTTAAATCAGGGCCTCTCTTACAATACCTTTTGCTTTTCCTTCCAAGCCCTCCCCATCATGCAAAATGATACATTCATGGACATGGTTGGTTGATTGGTTGGTTGGTTGGTTGGTTGTCTCTCCCAGTAGACGGGAGTTGTCAGGTCTATGCCCAGCACCAGCCCAGGTAGAAGTGTGTCCCATGAATGGGAGCATCTGTGACTTGGTTTCCTTTCTGCACTTTGTTCACGCAGCTCAACCTGGAATGGCTTCTCCCTCCTGACCTCTCCCTATAAAGCTACTCACTTCCTAGGGGAGTCGTCCCTGGGCTCCTCGTTCTTCACAAGCGTTCTCATCTCTGGTCTTCTAGAGTTAACCCAGGGTTCTGTGAGCGCTGTCTGAAGTCACAGAAAGAATCACAGGACCCTGAGCTTGAAGGATGGTCTCATCATCTCCTGGGGAGCTTACAGAGCAATGCCAACCCAGGCCACAGCCTGGGACAATTGTATCAGATCGCCAAGGTGGGGCTCAGGTGTTGGTAATTTTAAAAAACCACCAGATGACTATTATGTGCCAGAGTTGGGAAGCACTCACCCAGGAACTCTACGTATGTTTGGGCAGGTTGAATGCTGCACAACTCCAGACGGCTCCCATTCACCTATAGTCCATGTCAGTGGTGCCCTTGGAGGAGCTGTGCAGTGCAATTTTTAAAAGAAGATTGAGGTTTGAGGCAAAGTGATTTGGCCAAGGTCAAAGAGCAGGTTAGTGACAGAGCCCCATTGAAACTCACGCCTCCCAGCACCTCATTCAGGCCAGTCTACCATCTCCCACCTGGCTACCCAAAGTGCGGTCCTGGGTCCAGGTCGTTAGCAATGCAGAATCTCAGCTTCCTGAATCAGAATCTGCATTTTGCCAAGGCCTCCAGATAATCCAGGGCACATTAAATGTAGGGAAGCACTGCCTGCCACGCTGAAAGCTTCATGCAGGCTGCGCTGTACTTTCCATCAGCTACTTCTTCTGAACCGTCCTTGCTTATAGTAGGCAATCAATATCTGTTGATTGATTGACTGATTGTCAAATCTGTAGTTTGCATGAGATACTGGCCCCCTGAGTGTTGGTGTATTGGAAATGACCGACTTTTCAAGTTCTTGTGATCAGCGATTACTGAAACAGGGAATCCCTGCTCATCACGCCGCCCAGGCCCAAGGAGGCAGACCTCTGCAACTGTAAAAACAGTGACACTGATAACAAAATAATGTCTTGCTAAGCATGCCCAGGGGCCAGTGGGTGATTTCTTCTGCCCCTTGCCCTTTCTGTAAATAACCTCTAATCACCTTCCCCAGCTTCATTTGGATAATGGCTCCTTTTTCATCTCCACTCAGGAAAATAAAATTAGTCCAAAAACAAGTAAATAAATAAAGAGAGAGCGCATAAGAGTTCTTTAGGGCTTAGGACATCCTTTGATTAGAGTTTACTTACGGACTCATTAACCAACCTGATTGAAGGCAACCTAGGTCGAGAGGAGTTTCCCTTCTGCGCCTCCATCTCCTTCCCCTCCCCTGTTGGCTCCTGCTGGACTCAGTCAGGTGTTGACTGAGTCCACAGCACTGCATGCTCAATGGGCTGGACCGCTACTCGGTGGTTCTGGTCCTTGTCACCTTTAAGTGGCTGTTGTCCTTTCCACTGATTTGTTCCATGTGCTGGCTCTGGTTTTCAGGTCAAGCATGCCTGCCTACTGGATGGCTCATCTCATTGGAAGACATCAAGTCCAGCCCAGGTCAACTGACCACCTTAACTTGCAGCATCAAATCTCTGATTCCATGTATAGTACTCATCAAATAGTATAGCTCCCAGCTCCTAGCCAAATGATACAGATCAAAAGGTGGATGAGTAAGAAATAATCTGGGGATATATTTAGCAATATAGCTTTGCTAAAGTGATAAGAAAATGGGCTTCCTGCTCAGGGCAGTTTCCTACAAAGAGCTGCTTACATACAGGGGTCACGCTCACCCCCCGCCCCAGTCTCTTTCCCGACCTCGTGCTCAGAAGCACCTCCACCGGTTGTTCCAGCTCTTTGCAGGCTCAGAGGGAGAGAATGGGTAGACTACTGGGTATTCCCACCCAGGGCTTTATGAGACTGAACCACACCCACCAGCTAAACGCAGCTCCAGCTGGGTGAGCCAAGAGGTGGTATGGGAGGGGGTGGCAGGAAGTGAGAGACATTGTTGGTCACCATCCACTTCTTCTTCGCGCCAGTAGAACACAGATTTTGTTCAGGCAGCAACAGGCACAACCTCTGACGATAGACCAGACCTTGGCCTGCTGAGGACTGGGCTGACCCACGTGTGCTCATTTGACAGCAGCCCCAGCAGGAAACCGGACTCACATAAAACCTTGGGGGTACGTTTCCATTGAAAAACTGTGACCTTTGCCTAAGAAGAGCCCTTAGCAAGGAGACAACTAGCCCTGGGCAACTCCCAGTGACTGGGCGCCATGAGGCAGGGGTCTATGATGCTTCCTATGTACTTCTCTTGTGCCTGACACTGAGGAGAATGTAGAATGTCGTGGCTCGGACTTCCTGGCAGGTGACGGAGAGCCGACCCCTTCGCGGGCTTGCAGCCAACTTTTATAACCTCTAGACGAAGAAAATTCCTGCTGGGAGCATGGCATGAATCGATTGGTCAGTGTGCCACAAGGCAAAGGGTGTCAGGTGATAGGCCAGGATCCTATATGCCGAATACCTTCCCTAACATGGGTTGTCAGCTAGCCTAGGTCAGGAAATAGAGCCTAACTTAGGATACAAATCTTGCTGGCATGGGGGGAGTCTAGTTACCTCCGAAACTGAGTTGCCATGGGGTCGCGCTAACTCCGGAATTGACTTGCTAGGCCATAAATTAACTCTGACTTTCGTTTAGGGCTCCACATAGAAGTCCCAACCTTCAAGGAGCTTCTAGGACTCTTCTGAGACAGAAGCCAGCCAATGTGAAGTGACAGCAGTCGTGAAAGACTGGAATGGGTGAGGCCCAAGTAAGCGGTGTGGACGGCAGCTAGCGGGGTAGCTAGGAGTTGCTTGGTGTCGTGGACTCAGACTGGGCATGGCATTCCCTTTGAACCTACAGGAATGTAGAAATCTGCTTTCTACCTGAGTCCAACAAAAACTCCCCCGTGATCACATCACCCCTGCCCAAAAGCTTTCCCTGGCCACCCTTCAGCTAGGTTCAAGTCCTCCGTCAGACCCCACAGATTTGTCTAGTTTCATACTTATTCTCTCCTCTGTGGACGTTAATTCCAGAGAGACCAATCTTCTCGTCACCCCCACACATGCCACATAACACTCTGCTTCATTTAATCCTCACTACAACCTTATGAAACAGATACTTTATTATCTCTATTTTAAGGCTGAGGAAATGGAGACTCAGAGAGGTTGAATAAATTTCCTGTGGTCACACAGCCCCTTGGCAGAGCTGGGATTTAAAATAGGTGGTCTAGGTGTGGAACCTATGAAATGCATGGGCTTCCTGGGTTGTTTGCTTTCTGTTTACGTAATCACACTGGATCAATTATGTCCATCTCACAGTTGTGTAAGGATAAACTAGCTCTCCAAAGGTTTAAATTTTTTAAAAGCCCTGATTTATAGCATTGGCTGATTTTGGGTGGGGCAAATATGCAAATATTCCTGAATATTTGACAGCTGTCTTTCCCTATCCAGCACAAGCTGGCTTTGTCGCACCACTGTGTCTGCCTCCCCTCACTTTCAAGGTCTTAAAGGCCTGTGTCTTCTTCCTCTTTGTACCCCTAGTGCACAACATTGTGCTTAGTAAGGAGGAGGGCTCAGGAAGGGCTTGTGAGTGAATGAATGAATGAAGGCAGAACGAGGGTTAGTCTTGTCCCTCTGATTTGCATGAACTTCTGAGAGTTATCTCTTACCAACCTCTAATTCAGGGCTCAACTCCACCTACCTCCAGCTCTGCAGCTGTGACACACACCCCTTCTCACGTTCCCAGTGCCAAAGGTTTTCCCAGGCGCTGTGCAGACACACGTGCCCTAAAGACAGAAGCCAAATCACTCCTGAAATTGCCACTGACGAGAGCAGGCTGTAGATGATTCAGGTGGTGCTATAAAGCAAGTGTTCCCGTAGTTAAAGCTAGAGGCATCTGCAGGCGCTGTTACCGTATTGCAATGAGCCCCTTCAGGTGGAGGCGCGGAAGTCATTATGCCTGTTAGGGTGGTTTATAGCCTCCAGGGCGCATGTAATGCTCACTGCCGGGAGAACCTGAATTACCCTCAGGGCTGCCTGGGAGCTCCCTGTCTTGTTAATTTTCTCTTGTTATGGGGAGGCATTCCCCGAGGCCACCTTGATGCAAAGGGTGCTGGTATGGCTGTTACCACGTGTCCTTTAGCCTAAAGCTGGTCCCACTTTGGGTCCCAGGTATTTACCTAACGTGTAAATAGCCCTAGGTTTTACCCAAAGCCAGCCAGAAAGTAATATAAAAGTCTTTCAAGGTCAAAGGGAGCTAAGACAAAGGTTATGGGCAAACCATCATATGTGCCACCAATTCTATCTTTCTCGACTCCCGACCCCCCCCAGACAGCTCAGCCGGCAGCCTTCACCCCCAGTGCCCTGGTACACACCAGCACACCAAACTGCAGTGACTTTTTACCCAGCTGGCCTACTAGGAGAAGGGTTGTGGCTGATTATCTATCCTTTCAGTCTCATCCAGGACCTAGAAGAGACCTTGGGCTCATCTGCTCCTGTGACAGGCACAGCACCTGACAAGTCTCTAGGGGAATATGCTTGTAAACCTGGACAAGTGTGGCCTAGGTGGCCTATGCTGGCTGAACCGTGGGCTCGGGGAACAAATGTCCTGGCAAGGATGTTTACCAGGTATGCACCACCTGGAAAGTTAGCTCACAGGATTCTTTCCTTGACCCTATCCTTTTAGACCCTGCTGTTGATCAGAGGAATGAATGCATTAAATGATATACTTGGGATACCAAAAGTACATGGACAAAGATGAAACTGACAAAAATGGAAATTAACAGATAATAAAAATATTTGTTTACTATGCAATTTAAGGATAAGAGACCTGGTTAAATGACCATTTCGTGCAAAGGAAAAAAAGACTTTTCGAATTAATTGACATGAAGGTAATAAGACAACCAATGTAATTAATTTTAAACCTGGGGTCCATTGAATATACACATTTCAAGAGAGACACTGATATGCTCCCCAGAGGAGAGTGACCAGGATGGTGGCATTTCTGAAAACCATAGAAGAATCGGTGAAGAAATTAACCTGGAAATGATACGTGGGGAGAGGGGTCTGTGGGGTGCGATGACAGCTGCTTTCAAACACTTGAAAGGCTACCAGGGAACTAGTCCTTCCTCCCCCGAAACCCTCAGTTCCTGAACCACCCCTGGCCGAGACAGACCCAAGTGGGTTTAACTGCCCCAGCTGGGGGTGTCTGGAATGGGTCTCACTGCCCTAAACCCGTGTGATAGTCAGTTTTATGTGTCAATCTGACTGGGCTAAGGGATGCCCAGGTAGCTAGTAAATATTCTTTCTGGGTGTGTCTGGGAGGGTGTTTCTGGAAGAGATTAGCATTTGAATTGGCCTGAGTGAAGAAGATACACCCTCACCAATGTGGGTGGGCACCATTCAATCCACTGAGGACTTGAGTAGAACAAAAAGACAGAGGAAGGGTGAATTGTCCTCCCTGCTTAAGCTGGGACATCTGTGTTCTCCGGCCTTCAGACATCAGCGCTCCTCGGACTTAGAAAGGAACTGACACATCTGGCTCCTCTGCTTCTCAGGACTTCCGGTTTAGACTGGAACCCCACCACCAGCTTCCCTGGGCTTCCAGGTTGCAGAGGGCAGATCACAGAGTAGTACTTCACCTCCATTATCACATGAACTAATCCTTCATAACAAATCCCTTTCTGTATATCTATATATCCTATTAGTTCTATCTCCCAGGAGAACCCTAATAGTCTGAAGTGTCCTCAACCAGCTCTTCTCCAACTGTGGTGTGCATCACTTGGAAGTCTTATTAAAATGCAGATTCTAATACAGCAGACCTGGGCTGGGGCCTGAGGTACTGTACTTCTAACAAGCCCTCAGCGGATGTCAACACTTCTCAAAGAGAAGCCAGCAGGGCAGGGTGCTCTGCAGGGCACTCAATAGATGTTAGATGCCATTGTTATAATTACCACCATCACTGCTGGAGTCTACTCCAATCTGGACCAAACTCCCTAAATCCTGATGCCATCTGCCTCCAAATGTGGTGACCACCTAGAGTTTCCTGCTGCTATGCCCCACCTTGAACCCAGATTGGAACCATTCCTTTCAAGACCAGCCTAATCATGGTCTATCTTGACTTTCAGGCTGCTGAGAGTAGATTTCCAGTTTCCTGTACATGCTGCCCCTAGCATGGCATCAGTCTTACCTACCATGACCCATCTGGCCCTATAACTTCTTCCCTTTCCCACCGGCCCATGCCTCACTGATGCGATTAATAGGTGGTACCAGGCTCCAAATGGCAGAACTAGGCCCAGTGGAAGCTGAAGGTAAAATATAACCATACTTTCACAAAAATCTGAGCTGCTCACCTATCAAAAGGGATGCACTTATAAGGTCATGACCTCCTGTCATTGCAGGTTTCCAGTGGAAGCTAAAAGATCACCTACCACAGGTGTCCTGTAGGTGCCTCCTCTCCAGCAGGAGAAAGGGAAGATAAAAAGACTGACCAAGGTTTAATCAGATGACGTCTGTGAGGCCTGGGGCCACATGACTTCCCAAAGCCTTAGAATACTTATGAGTCGCAAGCAGGTTCCTTCCCTCCCCCATCCTTCTCAATTCTCACTTCCCTTTGTAGTCTAGGGATTGGCTTCCCCTAATAAAACTCTGCTCAAACTGTGGGCCACAAACCTGCATCAGAGTCACTTGGAGAACTTGTTAAAATGCAGAATCCTAATCCCCTAGACAGACATGAGAATCAGAATCCCAGAGGGTAGATCTCAGGAATCATATTTTCAAGCAAGGTGACTCTCACGGGAAAGCTTTGCTGTCACTTAGGTTTGGAGCGTAATCCTCCGGGCAGGCATCTCTGCCGCTGGCAGGCCTACACGGGAGCACAGTGGGGACACGTGGATCTAGGGTCTCCATGAGATACTGCGGTGTGATCTCGAGCAGATTGTTGCCTCAGTGGTTCTGGTTCCAAGGAGAGGTCAGGGCTGGAGAGACAAATCTAGATGGTTTGCAGGAGACAAAGGTAAAGAGTGAGAAGGAGGTGAAGCCTCTGAGGACTCCAGCCCTCAGGCAGAGAAGGACAGGCCTGCAAAGGAGGTGGGGAAGGAACAGCCAAGAGCCAAGAAAGCAGGAGAAAAACAAGACTGTGCTAGGAGAGAGTATTCCACAGTGTTGAAGGCCAACGAGCCATCACGGAGTCAGAGGACCCAGAAAAGTGTATTATTTGTTTGTTTGTTTGTTTGTTTTTATTTATTGGCTGAGTTGGGTCTTCATTGCTAAGCATGGGCTTTCTCTAGTTGCAGCAAGTGAGGGCTACTCTTCATTGCGGTGCGCAGGCTTCTCAATGTGGTGGCTTCTCTTGTTGCAGAGCATGGGCTCTAGATGTGCAGGCTTCAGTAGCTGTGGCACGTGGGCTCAATAGTTGTGGCAGCTCTAGAGTGCAGGCTCAGTAGTTGTGGCGCACAGGCTTAGTTGCTCTAGGGCATGTGGGATCTTCCCGGACCAGGGCTCAAACCTGTGTCCCCTGCATTGGCAGGCGGATTCTTAACTACTGGGCCACCAGGGAAGCCCCCCAGAAAAGTTTCGATGTGGGGGGTGACGTGGAAATCCATGGTGATGGAGAGGACTGCTGTCTTGTGGAGCAATATTACTAATGTTAAGGAATTTGGACTTTATCTTGAGGATTTTAAACGAAGGAATAATAAGCCCAGATTTGGGAGATGAGCAGAGAGAAACAAGACTGAAAAACTGGGGGCCAGAAGGAGGGTTTGGTGGGTGTCAGGCAGGGGTAAAGAGGAGACATGGGACTCGAGAACCGTTCAAGAAGTGAACATAGCAGAAGTGCACTATTCACATTAGCCCCAAAAAGGAACCCAGCCAATGTTCATCATCTGATGAGTGGATATATAAATGGAGTGTTATTGACAAACAACGGAATGCTATTCTACCTGGAGAAGGAACAATCGTGCCACCCCATGGATGAACCTTGAAAACATTACGTGAACTGAAAGAAACCAGTCGCAAAAGACCACATAATATATGATTCTAGTTACATGAAAAGTCCAAAATAGGCAAATTTCTAGATACAGAGAATATATTGGTGGTTGTCTTGGGCTGAGTGGGGTGGAGGGGTTTAGAGTTGATGGCTGAAGGGTACTAGGTCTTTTTCTGGAGTGATGAAAATATTCTAAAATCTATCACGTTGTTGGTGTTCATATACCAAGAAACATGGAATTGTATACTTTGAATGGGTGGATTATATGATATGTGAATTATAGTTTGATAAGTTGTTTTTCAAAATAGCAGAAGAGGAAGAGAAGAGAGACAAGGATGCTTTCTAGGTTTGCGTTGGTGTCTCAGGCCAGGCTCCACAGCAAACAGACTCAGAGGCAGAGACCTGCAGGCAGGGCCAACCGCTCCGGGAGAGGGGAGGGAAAGTCCTGAGTGAGCAGAGGAGGAGCTGGGCCACACAGCGCTCCTCACACAGGCCTCAGCCCATCGCGCAGGGAGTGCCACAACCCATCAGTCACTGGCTGTCCCTGGGAGTGGACGTGGCCTTGGATGAGGTCCTCTTTAGCCACTCTGGGGGAGGGGAAGGGAGACAGCAGTTGGAAAAGAAACTAAGTCAGCTGAAAGGAGACATCCCAGTGAAAACTAAGCACATCAGGTTGTGAGAAATGGAGCAACACCTTTCACTCTGCAATAACTTTTGGAAAATGTTTTCTTTTTTGTTTGTTTTTTATTGGAATATAATTGCTTTACACTCTTGTACCAGTTTTTGAGGTACACCAAAGTCAATCAGCTGTATTTTGGAAAATGTTTTTAATCTTCACATTGAAATTAATGTGGTTTTGGCAGACGGATGCGAGTCAATAGTGTACTAAATACAGATTTACACACAGATAGCTCTGCAGGCCTATCTAGTCAACAATACACGTTATTAAAGCTCCCAAAATACGTATTTACAGAGCTGGGCTAGTAACCACCCCCTGCCTGTTGGACCCCAGGAGCCCATAGTCCACACCCCACAGCAGATCTAGGAGAAATGGGGCTTCATGTGGCTGTGGGACCAAGAGTCATTTTCCCAGGGAGCCACCCTGCCTCCTCTGCGTGGCGGGAGAGTGTTGTCTAAAGCCAGCGCTGTGCAGATGAGGAATCTGAGGTCTTGGGAGGTGAAGGGGGCTCCCCAAATTCACAGAACACGTGGAAGAGCCCAGACCAGACCTGAGCTCTGTCTCCTGTTCATCACCGTGCAGCAGAGTCAGAGGAATAGAGTTGGAATCTTCTCTCCAGCCCCTACTGGCTGTGTGAACGAGGGCACATTACTTCACATCTTCACACCTTATTTTTCTCTTTGTCAAAATAGGAGTACTCAAGGAGTAGCACCTACTTGGTGGAGTTACAAAGATTCGCTAAGAGATTTCTCTGACAGTGTTCTCCTGCAGAATTCTCTGGCAGGCAACCCGATGGCTGCCTAAAGCATTCAAGTAGATGTAAGAAATGCATTATTATCACACTGCCCGTTTAGCAGGGAGCTTGATTACATTTTTCGCACAGACTGTCACTCCACTTATTTTCCACTTATTATATCAATATCCTATGACCTTCAAGGGAGGAAATATCTCCCTGGCCCAACTCTGCGATAGGAGGCTAAGATATCATTATTTCTCTGCTTTGGAAACAACCCTCCTTGAAGTTTCTGGTCTGAACCTTTCCTAGTGTCGGAATGTGGCTCGATCCTGGCTGGGGGGAGGGTGGGGGCAGGGAGGAGGAGTGGGGCTTCTTGTCCTCTGTCCATAACCATGACCCAGCTGGAACCTCTAGGGAGGAATTCACATCCATGTCACTCCAACAGTACCACTTCAGGGGCTACCAAAGACCCCAAATCTCTCCTGCTAGCCTGAATTCAAATGTCCTGTCTCCATTTGATATTCATACCTTTGAGTAGCCTCTGGGTTTTTCCTCCATTAAAACAGTTCTACTTTACATTAACACCATTGTCAGCTCAAAAGCAAATGGGGTCCTGAAATTGTGAGGCCTTAGTGTCACGGAAGCCCTCACAAATTTGGAATTCATTTACATTAACTTTATTAGATTTTCATCTAACAAAAAGCGGTAAGACTTTAAAGTTTCCACATATAGTAGTTCTATTTTTAATTTTAACAGAACTACCATATGGCCCAGCAATTCTACTCCTGGACATATATCCAGAAGAAACAGAAACACTAATTCGAAAAGATTCATGCCCTCCAGTATTCATAGCAGCATTATTTACAATAGCCAAAGTATGGAAGCAACCTAGGTGTCCATCAACAGATGAAAGGATAAAGAAGATGTGGTATATTTACAATGGAATACTACTCAGCCATAAAAAAGAATTAAATTTTGCCATTGGCAGCAGCATAGATGGACTTGGATGTTAAGTGAAATAAGTCAAATAGAGAAAGACAAATACTATATGATCTCATTTACATGTGGAATCTAGAAAAATACAACAAACTAGTGAATAAAACAAAAAAGAAGTAAACTCACAGACATAGAGAACAAACTGGTGGTTCCCAGTGGAGAGAGGGGTGAGGGAGGGACAACATAGGAGTAGGGTTTTTTTTTTTTGTTTGTTTGTTTTTTTTTTTTATTTTTTTGGCACACGGGCTTAGTTGCTCCGCGGCATGTGGGATCTTCCTGGAGCTGGGATCGAACCTGTGACCTCTGCATTGGCAGGCAGATTCTTAACCACTGCGCCACCTAGGAAGCCCCAGGGTTTTTTTTTTTTAAGGGTTATTATGGGATTATGTGAAATCATGTGTGTCAAACCTCTGAAAATTGTAAAGCACTATAGAATTTAAAGAATCTTTCATTCAATTTTTTTTTAATGCCCAGAGTCCAATTTTTAAAAAGGCAGCGTAGGTAGGACATGACTGCCTCTTCAAAAGGGACCAGTGGCTCTAAGAACATCACCCCGAGTGTCAGTGGCTGGGGAGGATGAGTGTAGCTGCCCCTGGCAGAGTTGAGGGCAGGACTCCTGGCTGGGGAAGAGCAGAGGAAGGACTGTGACCCACGAGCAGCACAGGATGTCAGACCCTGGAGACCAGGGGCCCCCAGGAGCGAGCGAGCAGGAGGGGAATATTGGAGGATGACAGCTGGGGAGAGGGGAGCCGGCTGGGGGCGGGGAGGGCCCCGTCTCCCCCGAGTCTCCCACAGGCCAAACTCACCAGGCCATGGGGCACTCCGCCACATGGCCGCCCTATAGAAATGACCCCCTCATAGTGTCCTTATTGGTCCCAGGCTGGAAAAGGGGAGGTGAACCCTGAACAGAATCTGTCTTGCTTAGGAACCATGCTCATCACAGCCCAGCCTCACCAACCCAGCCACAACCAGGACACCCATTTCTCTCTCCAAAAGGTCAATCGATAGGCTGCGTGTTTGCGGCGAGGTCATCGCCCCACAGCCCCGCGCCGGGTCGGCTCTCTAATGGTTTCTCCCCAACCTGGGAGCTGCCCCCAGTCATGGGGTGGCCGAGCATGACCGGATCATCGCAAATGATAAAAGAGTGTCAGAAGCAATTAGGACCCCTGGAGCCCGGCAGCCGCTCCTGGTCTTCCTAGGGCTCGAGACTCGGGTGAGAATGCCACACTCACATCACAGAATGAGAGACTTCCACTTGTCCTCGCCCACGTGAGGAATGGCCCAGGGCAGGGGTAAGCGGGCCACATCTCACCTGATGGGGACAGCATCGTTCTCCCAGCCACACCATCCCTTAGAATACTGACCTGCTCAACCCAAGAGAGGCAAGGGGAGGGGCGGATGGGGGCGGACCCGGGAATCAGGAGGCTGCCTGCCCAGCTCTGGCCTTTCATCCTTCTCAACCCCACTCTCCCTGATAGTAACTTTGGGGTAAATAATCCCACTGGGCCCATGTCATTGGACTGCTATCAGGACCAAATCAGACAATGGAAAATTAAGTGCTTGTAAACATACAACGTGCCTGAAGAGGAAAAGGCCAGAAGTCAGGAGACTGTAGGTTTGGCCTAAATATTGGCACTAACTGGAAAACGGTCATAAACAGGTCCTCTGGGCTTTCTGGGCCTCAGTTTACTCAGCCATAAAATAAGACCTGTGGTCCAGATCTCACAAGTCCCTCCCAGCTCTAAATGGGCAGAGGAAGCCTATTTCGTAACGGAGTGCCCAGCTGCATCACCTTTAAGGGGTTGCGTTTTAGGCAAAATTTTAAATGTTGCACATTGGTGCAGGTTGCCACTCTGGGACCCCAAGCCCCACTGATGCCCGCAGGGTGAGCCCCAGGTCTGGTTTCGCTGACACAGACCTGTAGATCCAGCGGCTCTCCTTCCCAGCCTGTGTTAAGCCCACTCCCCCTCAATTAGCCAGCTCCTGCTCTTAAGGTCTTCTTTTCCTTTCCTCACACTCTCTGCTTCCTGCGGGCTTTTGCACATGCTGCTCTCACTGCCCACCCAGATCCGGCCTCCTGTGCTGCCCAGGGAATCTTATTCTCCTGTGTCCATGTGTTTGAGCCCCTTGAGAACAAATGTCAATTCTGCTTTGTTCCCCTTTGCATCCCTAGCTCACAGCCAGCACCCACCACATAGTGGGTGACCTGGAATATTCGCAGGATGGATAAATACATGAATGCATGAGTGAACCCAGACTCTATACTCAGAGATTTCCAGATTAGAGACTCTCCTTGTTTATATCTAAGTCATCATTTTTCACTTTAATACAGCCGAGGGAGACGATGCACAGTACCTACTAATATGCATCTTCTACTGTCTGACCAAAAGAACCCACTTTGGTTCAGTGCTACCCTTGAGACTCCCTCAAAGCTAAGGGTGGCCATGTGACTCACTTCTGACCAATGACTTGTGAGCAGAAGTCTAGTGGGTAGGCATCTAGAAAATCTATTGTTTTCCTGATAAAAAGAGAAAGACTTTGCTAGCTCATAGTGACTTTGACCATTTGCAAAAGTCCCAGCCTAGAACCTAAACCTGATCTCTTGAGGGGGAAGTAGCAAAGGTCAATGCTACAGATGACAGAGTAGAAAGAAGAAGTCTGGTCCCTGATGAGTTACTTGAATAGCTACATTAGCTCTGGGCAGCCTATTCTTGTCTATTTTTCATGTGAGAAAACTAAAATCACTAATTGTTTAAGCCACTGTGGTCAGGCTCTGTTACAGACAGCCAAACGAAATCCGGAGGCCGCAGCTATCCTGCAATGAACAATACGAGTATTTGTACATTCAAAAGACGTTCACAGAGTACCTGCTATGTGTCAGATGCCGTGTGGTGCTGTGTGTGATAAATACTCTTCACACATTGAAGTGCAAATCTGAACACAACTATTTCCCTTAAACTAAGCAATTTTTTTACATAACAAATGCCTTATGGCAGCTTTTCAATAAGCCCTTTGAATTGTTCTTTAAATGTATTTGTTTATCTTCTGGGAGGTCTCTTCACGTATGTCTTGCTTCCTCAAATTACAAGTTGAAATCTTGAGAAGGAAAAATGGAGTTGGTGGAATCAGGCTTCCTGACTTCAAACTATACTACAAGGCCATAGTCATCAAGACAGTATGGTCCTGGCACAAAAATAGAAAGGAAGATCAATGGAATAGAATAGAGAACTCAGAAGTAAGCCCAAACACATATGGGCACCTTATCATTGACAAAGGAGGCATGAGTATACAATGGAAAAAAGACAGCCTCTTCAATAAGTGGTGCTGGGAAAATTGGACAGCAACATGTAAAAGAATGAAATTCGAACACTTCCTAACACCATACACAAAAATCAACTCCAAATGGATTAAAGACCTACATGTAAGGCCAGACACTATCAAACTCCTAGAGGAAAATATAGGCAGAACACTCTATGATATACATCAAAACAACATCCTTTTTGACCCACCTCCTAGAATCATGGAAATAAAATCAAGAATAAACAAATGGGACCTCATGAAACTTTAAAGCTTTTGCACAGTGAAAGAAACCATAAACAAGACTAAAAGGCAACCCTCAGAATGGGAAAAAATAATTGCCTATGAAACAACGGACAAAGGATTAATCTCCAAAATATACAAACAGCTCATGCAGCTTAATACCGAAAAAGCAAATAACCCAATCCACAAATGGGCAGAAGACCTAAATAGACATTTCTCCAAAGAAGACATACAGATGGCCAACAAACACATGAAAAGATGCTCAACATCACTAATCATCAGAGAAATGCAAGTCAAATCCACAATGAGGTATCACCTCACACCAGTCAGAATGGCCATCATCACAAAATCTGTAAACAACAAATGTTGGAGAGGGTGTGGAGAAAAGGGAACTCTCCTGCACTGTTGGTGGGACTGTAAGTTGGTACAGCCACTATGGAAAACAATTTGGAGGTTCCTTCAAAAACTACAAATAGAACTACCATATGATCCAGTAATCCCACTCCTGGGCATATACCCAAAGAAAACCATAATCCCAAAAGAAACTTGTACCATAATGTTTACTGCAGCACTATTCACAATAGCCAGGACATGGAAGCAACCGAAATGCCCATCAACAAATGAATGGATACAGAAGATGTGGCATATATATACAATGGAATATTACTCAGCTATAAAAAGGGATGAGATGGAGCTATATGTAATGAGGTGGATAGAACTACAATCTGTCACACAGAGTGAAGTAAGTCAGAAAGAGAAGGACAAATATTGTATGCTAACTCACATATACGGAATCTAAAAATGGTACTGATGAACTCAGTGACAAGAACAAGGATGCAGATACAGAGAATGGACTGGAGAACTCGAGGTATGGGAGGGGGCAGGGGGCGAAGGGGAAACTGAGACGAAGCGAGAGAGTAGCACAGACATATATATACTACCAACTGTAAAATAGTCAGTGGGAAGTTGTTGTATAACAAAGGGAGCCCAACTCGAGGATGGAAGATGCCTTAGAGGACTGGGGTGGGGAGGGTGGGGGGGACTCGAGGTGGGGGGAGTCAAGGAAGGGAGGGAATACGGGGATATGTGTATAAAAACAGATGATTGAACCTGGTGTACCCCCCAAAAATAAATAAATAAATAAATAAATAAATAAAATTACAAGTTGAACTCTATGAAATTGCTCTTTCTATAAATCAAAAATATGTGTTCATTTGCTGGATTTAACTTAAATATCACAGCTGACTCCTTAATATGAACCATAGATTTTTCTCTGCGATCTTGAACTGCCCCCTGCAACCAATGCATTTCATCAGGGAAAACCCTCCTTTGAAGAGAGAAGGGAAGTCACTTCCTGTCCCAAGCCTCAGTTTCCTCATCTGTACAATGGGAAGATCTCTCTAGGTTCCTGCTGACACCAACAATCTGGAAAGTGAAAGCGATGGCCTGTCACCCTAACACACCCATGGGCTTCTTGCCCAGTGAGGATACCAACCAGGCCCTGAGCCCTGCTATCAAGATGGCCCCATGTACATTCCAGAATCAGAAATGGCTGGTGACCCAGCAGTCCCTAGGAGGCCTTCCTGTCCATCCCCCTGTTCCTAACCCCCCAACACAGGCCTTGACTTCCGGTACCCCCAGTAAGAGCACCTTGGGACTGAATTAGGACAGCAGTTTCCCAGCCTTGCACCTGTTTTCCCTTCTTTAAAAAATCATGGCAAGAGAGTGCAAAATAATGAGAGTCCTTAATGATCAACTAACAAAAAATTAATAATAAATATGCATATGAACAAGAGCTCTATAGTAATATGCAGATCTGAGATTCTTGTGTTGGTGCCATCAAAGGTCATTTGTAAAATTTTTCCTCATTACATTATCTTTTCAACAATAATTTTAAAAGCTGTTGTGAGGCAAAATGAGTTCAGGACCATGGAAGAATGAGTTCAAAGTTCCAAAGCATCCTTTACTTAAATTCCAAGGATGCCCAATGAGAGTGAGGATACTGAACAGAGACAGAGCCAGTTCCCACCACAGGCTGCAGCCCAGCATCTCTCGCCCCCATCCTGGGGAACAGCTGCTCCTTCCCCACTCTGTCAGCTGTCCTCCTGATTCATCCATATTCCCTGGTGAGGGCAGCCGGGCCAACAGCCCTCCATCCCGCCTGCCACGTGGGCCATCTTGGAGCCAGGTTTCTCTGGGTGAACTTCAGGGGGAGGTTAATTACACCAGCCCCCGTGCCACACCAGCCCAGACACTGGCACTTTGGCAACTCCACTACTGGTACAAGAACAATATGCCAAGAAGCTGGTGGCAGAGAACTCTGATTTATTAACAAGAGTCCCTGGGATGGCAGCCAAAGTGCCCTTCTTTCCAGAGGAGCAGCAGGACCCAGCAGTCAGCGGATGTGCACCCTGAGTCAGGGCCCAGCTTCTGTGCAGGTGAATGAAATTCCGCAGGGGTAACACATTCAAACCTTGCTAGGCATTTCCACCTCTGGGTAAATGACTCTGTCAGCATCTTTCTTTGCTCAGCCAACTGAGGCATGCATTGGAAAGGAACTCAACACAGTATGTTTTGGTGGCATTTCAAAGCTGGGAAAGGTGTTCCAGGAGAGAACTTGGATCACCTGAGGCAACAGTCCATTGGAATGAGGAAGGAGAGCTCTAAGAGGAGAGGCAATGGGGCCCCAGTACAAACATCAGCATCTCCATCTTGCCTCAGGCATCACTAGAGCCCCCACTCTCCACCACTACTTCTTCCACGTGCTCATCAGCATTTCCCTCACACCGGCCCTTGCTGACCTCTGGAGGCCACCAGGCTGCTGGGCAACCGTGGTCAGGAATCCCAGCTGAGAGAGCCTGCTCATCAGTCATTTATTTCTCCATCTACCCATCCTCCTGTCCACTCAGCTGTCCTTCCATTCATACTCCATTCAATAAGTATTTCTTTTTTCTAATTAATTAATTTATTTATTTAGTGACTGTGTTGGGTCTTCGTTGCTGCATGCGGGCTTTCTCTAGTTGTGGAGAGCAAGGGCTACTCTTAGTTGTGGTGCATGGACTTTCCATTACGGTGGCTTCTCTTGTTGCAGGGCGCAGGCTCTAGGCATGCGGGCTTCAGTAGTTGTGGCATGTGGGCTCAATAGTTGTGGCTCACAGGCTCTAGCGCACAGGCTCAGTAGTTGTGGTGCATGGGCTTAGTTGCTCCGCGGCATGTGGTATCCTCCCAGATCAGAGCTCGAACCCATGTCCCCTGCATTGGCAGGTGGGTTGTTAACCACTGCACCACCAGGGAAGTCCCTCAATAAGTATTTCTTGAGTGCCCACTCTATACCAGGCACTGTGAAAACCAATGAGGATGCAGCCATGACTCAGTGACATGAGATCCCTGCTCTCATGAGGCTCTCATCCCATTGGGGAAGCAGCCAAGCCAACAGGCAATCACAGTAGCATGTTGCTAAGCGCAGCTTGAGAGATGGGCAGCGGGCGGCGGAAGCACATAGGAGGGGCACCTAACTCAGAGATGGGACTGGGGAAGCTTTGGTCTCCTCACCTATAAAATGGTAGCCTTGTGAATTGACCAGCCAACCTACAGGGTTTTGGGGAGAACCAGCTGAGATCATGCACATGAAAGAGCTTTATAAAGTACCATGCAGACGCATGCGAGTGTCGTTACTGTCATTTCCATCCCAGGCTTCTTCCAAAAGGACAAAAGATACTAGGCAGCATTTTGGGGGTTTTCTCACCATGATGGCTCTGCAGGCTGAAGCCACAGACCAAAGCTCCCTCAAAATAAGACCACTTCCTGAGAGGGAGGTGCCTGAACACTGGACCCCTGCAAGCATTTTTACTGTTTTTTTTCAACAGTGGAGAGTAGTTGCATAGAATCATCCGCGCTCTAAGAAACCACCCAATTTGGCCACCTTGCCAGCCTTCTGAAGTCATGAGTGGTGGTGTGAGTGCAGAAGGGGAGCTGACAGGCATGGAAGACTGGGACTGAGGGTTCAGGCTGTGGCCACAGCACATGGAGAAATTGAAAGGTTGAAACTCTGACTGCTTGAACGCGCTGTGTTTGCAAGTACACCAACCAGAAACTCAGGTCAACCTCAAAGGATAAGAAGCTTGGATCCTAAGACAGTGTTCGTGGATGAATGTTGTTTTCAACACAGAGTAATCATCTTCACGTGAGAGAACCAGTCTGCTCCAGGGGACCTGCCATGCAACAAGGCACCCCTGCTAACATCAATGCAGAATCCAATAAAAAAAAATGCTGCATATTTGAAATAAATTGCACCAGAAGGAGATAGAAGCAGAAGATCCACCACCACCTCCCCAAGATGGGATTGAGATCAAAGGAAATGAAAAGTTGAATGGATGTGAGATCCTGGCCATCGGACTCAGTGTTTAGGGCTCTTCCCCTCCCGGGAAGACTGCACAGTCTAGTGGCGCAAGGGGTATATTTCCAGTCATTCACTGACCACTGGAAATTCACTGAATTCCCATGAGCTTCCCTAGCCCTTACCTGTAAAAGGGACCATGGCGTTAGCCCATCACATAGAGTTGCTGTGAGAATTAAATAGGATGGTACATTTAGAGGTATCGTGTAAACTTAGGTTCAGCACAAAAGGATGGGATCACTGTTACTACCATGGCTCCCAGGGATGGTGACCAGGGTGACGCAATACTAGTGGTAGAAGAAACACCTTCAAAACTCCCCAGAATTGAGCTTCAAGCCTTGAAAACTGTAGGCAATGGCCAGCAGCTGGAGCCAGAGCAGCCTGAGTCCGCGTGGGTCCTGTGGGAGGGGTTAAGAGGCGCGGCTTTGGGCTCTAAGGTCGCCATGAATATCTCAATTAAAGAGTGTCCGGCAGGACGTGCGTGCTCTGCAAGTGACAACTACAACCCCTCAGAGGACCTCATGGCCCAGTTTTCATCCCACCAACAGGCACACCTGTGTCCCAGATCCATCTCTGCCACCTGAGGCAAGGTGACGCGGGGCTCATCGTGTCATCCCACAGGACTCAATTTCTTTATTTACAAACTGGACAAACACGTGCGCAACCCCCTTCCAGGTGGTGGAGAGATGTTACTACCACCAACAAAACTCTGCATAATTATTGAATCCTCCGTGTGTGTATTCAGTGCCCCATTGTCCAGTTTCTCGTGGTTGACTAAATGCAGCAAGCTCTGCTCCAGGAAGAAGGCATCACAGAAAAATTACCAGTGAGAAACAAGACACAGAGCCACCAAATTAAACTAATAAATCAGGGCCAACGTTTTGCCAGCTTAAAGGCCGGTTTTGGTTTTGTTTTCCTTTCCTCTTCTTCATCGAGTTATTCAGATGGCCATTCCCATTTTATTCTAATCATAGTTTGGACTCCACAATGCAACCCACTTGGAGGTCCTCTCCAAGGCAAAGTACAGGGCACGTGCCCTTTGAAAATTGAACAGAGTGAGCTTTTAGTTCACAGCATTTGTTCATTTTTAATGTAAGTAATTAAACAACTGATTTTTTTTTAAATGGAACTCCAGTGCCTTTGGTTAAACACATTAATATAAGTGATGTAAAAAAAGCTAATCTCCTAATGAGTTGAGAATTTTATATCAATACAGTAATTACAAGGCATATTGCAAAATCAATGATAAATACTCCTGAAATTCATATTGATTGGCTAACTCCGATAAGATTATACTGAACAGAGACGATGTGCTTAAGAGTGCCAATGTGCGCGCACGTTGACATTCGTAGGCAGTGGAGGCGCAGGGCAGACCTCAGGTTGGCGGGGAGGGAGCTCTGCTCAGTACATATCGTTCATGCTCTTTCCACACACTTGGTTCTGCTTTTGAAGCTGCTGGTTAATGAAACATAAGATTATTACTCCCTTGTGCATTTAAGTTTTCAGGTCTTTATACAATAATTAATTAGGATTATGTGACAAGAAGAGAATTTCCACCAGGAAAAGAAAAGCTAATAGTACTGCTTTAGCAAATGATGCTTAAACTCCTATTGACTCAACTTAATTTATTTAATCTTTCTACCTAGACCACCCTGAAGGTAATTATTCACTTTAAATACTTTTAAACTAGTATCTTTTAAGTCTGGGATTTCTTACGTAGCCACTTACTGCCTAATAAAGTAAACTTCCTGGGAACGAAGTGTTTCAAATTATACAGAAATGGGTAAATTCATAAAACATGCACATCAGTGGTTTCTCCAAGTGTGGTCTCTGGTTCAGCAGCACAGCACCACTTGGGAACTTGTTAGAAATGGAAATTCTCGGTGCCTCACCACAAACCTGCTAACCAAAAACTGGGAGGAAAGCCCAGCAATCTGTGTTTTCCCAAAGTGATTCTGATGCCTGCTCGAGTTTGAGAACCACTACTATAGGTCATTAGGATTTTCCTGAGGACCTACTATATGCCTACACATCTGTCACAAGTTATGAGATACAGGAGAATGTGTGGTGCCTGCCTTTGTGGACCTTACAATCTGTTTAGGGTGTTAGATTTACATACTTGGTCCTGTCACTAACTAGCTGTAATATGTTGGCAAGACTTAGCCCCTCCACACCTGCCGTGTGATTTGAAACATAAGGGCCGGCTTCCCTGTTGACTCCACCCTGGAATGGCATGGTCTTTGATCTTCCCTATTAAAGTCACTCCTTTGCATTGCATAGCATGAGCCAAACCCTCTCTAGAAATAGGGAATGACATGGAGGTGGGAGGGAAATGCCTCCCCCTCCCATGGGATTCCGACGTACCTCCCCACCCCCCCGCCACCTGCCCCCAGCAATTAGTGAGAACCACTGTTCCAGCCCTCTCTGCATTGAAACCTCTCTAAGCCAACGTCCTCATCACAGGAGGTCTGGGGCTGAATATTTTCTCTCCAACTGCATGACCAAACCTTGCGTAGTGGGGAGTATCATTCCTCTAGCAATACCAAGACAAGCCTGAACTGGGGAAGGCAAATTCCATGTGGTAAAGGGCCCAGGTGAGAAAGAAAGTATTACAATAAACACCCCTACAACTCCTCAACTGTGCCTAGGGCTGCCCCTAGCTGGCCTTTCCTGATCCCCTGGCCCTCAAGTCACCCACCCCTCCCAGCACACTATGAGGCATGACTGTTCCTAATAAAGTGAGTGTTTGTTTGTGGTTCACTGGCCCTAAAGGTAATCCCTGAAGAGAACTTCCTGACATGTTTTGCATGAAGGCACCATCATTTCCAAGGACATAGTCATCCAGAAATATGGTACATACAAGAATAAGTCTTGGGGCTTCCCTGGTAGCACAATGATTAAGAATCCGCCTGCCAATGCAGGGAACACGGGTTCAATCCCTGGTCCGGGAAGATCCCACATGCTGTGGAGCAACTAAGCCCATGCACCACAGCTACTGAGCCTTCATTCTACAGCCCATGAGCCAAAACTACTGAAGCCCAGGCGCCTAGAGCCCGTGCTCCACAGCAAGAGAAGCCACCACACTAAGAAGCCTGAGCACCGAAACAAAGAGTAGCTGCACTCTCCACAACTAGAGAAAGCCCACACACAGCAACGAAGACCCAATGCAGCCAATAAATAAATAAATAAATAAATAAATAAATAAATAAATTTAAAAAATAAGAGTAAGTTTTAACTCTAAGTCATATTAAATACAATGAATTATCTTAGTAGTCATGGCATGAAATAGATAGAAGGATCCTCAGAGGTTAATGAGCCCCCTTGCGTTACAGTCTATAGGGCAAAATTCAGCACTTAATTGTGTGCTCTTTAACAGGACAATGAATGATTTGCCCATTATTGGTGTACCTCTATTAATTAGGCTTGGAATCAAGACTTGAACCCAGAGCTTTTGCCCTTAGTCTGGTTCTCTCTCCGTCACTGAAGGAAGTCTCACTTATAGCAGAAAAGGAAGGAGGGACACAGCAAGAAGATATTTCTTTATGCCTGCCAAGTGTGCATTCTCCTCCATGAAGATATATTTTAAAGAAAAATGTTTTTCATCACTTCTTTAAAACTGCATTGCAAATTGTGACCTGCCATTCCAAGGCTTTGTCTGCCCCGTGTACCACCAATTATCCCCAGAAAGTGTTTATAGCTGTCTGAAATGCTGCCTTCTGGGTTCCCAGCCACAGTCAACCCCAGGAAAATGCTCAGGATCCCCTTGACTCAGTCCTCCCCTTCTCTCTCATGTCCTTTGAGAAATATGTAAGTAACTGCTTTATCCTAAGGGATTACATATTGACAATGAGTTCCTTATCCTATCCCAAGGGTATATGAATATTTCCAAAAGGCATGGTCCTTCCCCCGGAAATGGTGATATTCCTATCATCAGTGGTCAACAGGTTGGAGAAATTTTTCAGCCAATGGGGGATTGGGGGCGGGGCTAGGGGAGGAGTCACTGGTGCCCCTCCGTCACTCATATACAACTGATCTTGCTGCTGGGTGGCAGTCCCCCTTTCAGCAAGGTTTCCCTTTTATTTTTTTTTTTTTTTATTATTTTATTTTATTTTTTGGGGGGTACACCAGGTTCAATCAACTGTTTTTATACACATATCCCCATATTCCTTCCCTTCCTTGACGCCCCCCCCTCGAGTCCCCCCCACCCTCCCTGCCCCAGTCCTCTAAGGCATCTTCCATCCTTGAGTTGGACTCCCTTTGTTATACAACAACTTCCCACTGACTATTTTACAGTTGGTAGTATATATATGTCTGTGCTACTCTCTCGCTTCTTCTCAGTTTCCCCTTCACCCCCCGCCCCCTCCCATACCTCAAGTTCTCCAGTCCATTCTCTTTATCTGCTTCCTTGTTCTTGTCACTGAGTTCATCAGTACCATTTTTAGATTCCGTATATGTGAGTTAGCATACAATATTTGTCCTTCTCTTTCTGACTTACTTCACTATGTATGACAGATTGTAGTTCTATCCACCTCATTACATATAGCTCCATCTCATCCCTTTTTATAGCTGAGTAATATTCCATTGTATATATATGCCACATCTTCTGTATCCATTCATTTGTTGATGGGCATTTAGGTTGCTTCCATGCCCTGGCTATTGTAAAGAGTGCTGCAATAAACATGACGGTACAAGTTTCTTTTGGGATTATGGTTTTCTTTGGGTATATGCCCAGGAGTGGGATTACTGGATCATATGGTAGTTCTATTTGTAGTTTTTGAAGGAACCTCCAAATTGTTTTCCATAGTGGCTGTACCAACTTACAGTCCCACCAACAGTGCAGGAGAGTTCCCTTTTCTCCACACCCTCTCCAACATTTGTTGTTTACAGACTTTGTGATGATGGCCATTCTGACTGGTGTGAGGTGATACCTCATTGTGGCTTTGACTTGCATTTCTCTGATGATGAGTGATGTTGAGCATCTTTTCATGTGTTTGTTGGCCATCTGTATGTCTTCTTTGGAGAAATGTCTATTTAGGTCTTCTGCCCATTTGTGGATTGGGTTATTTGCTTTTTTGGTATGAAGCTGCATGAGCTGCTTGTATATTTTGGAGGTTAATCCTTTGTCCGTTGTTTCATAGGCAATTATTTTTTCCCATTCTGAGGGTTGCCTTTTAGTCTTGTTTATGGTTTCTTTTGCTGTGCAAAAGCTTTTAAGTTTCATGAGGTCCCATTCATTTATTCTTGATTTTATTTCCATGATTCTAGGAGGTGGGTCAAAAAGGATGTTGCTTTGATGTATGTCAAAGAGTGTTCTGCCTATGTTTTCCTCTAGGAGTTTTATAGTGTCTGGCCTTACATGTAGGTCTTTAATCCATTTGGAGTTGATTTTTGTGTATGGTGTTAGGAAGTGTTCTAATTTCATTCTTTTACATGTTGCTGTCCAATTTTCCCAGCACCACTTATTGAAGAGGCTGTCTTTTTTCCATTGTATACTCGTGCCTCCTTTGTCAAAGATAAGGTGCCCATATGTGTTTGGGCTTACTTCTGAGTTCTCTATTCGATTCCATTGATCTTCCTTTCTATTTTTGTGCCAGTACCATACTGTCTTGATCACTATGGCCTTGTAGTATAGTTTGAAGTCAGGAAGCCTGATTCCACCAACTCCATTTTTCCTTCTCAAGATTGCTTTGGCTATTCGGGGTCTTTTGCGCTTCCATACAAATCGTAAGATTTCTTGCTCTAGTTCTGTGAAAAATGCCATTGGTAATTTGATCGGGATTGCATTGAATCTGTAAATTGCTTTGGGTAGTACAGTCATTTTCACGATGTTGATTCTTCCAATCCAGGAACATGGTATGTCCCTCCATCTATTTGTGTCATCTTTGATTTCTTTCATCAATGTCTTAAAGTTTCCTGCATACAGATCTTTTGCCTCCTTAGGCAGGTTTATTCCTAGGTATTTTATTCTTTTGGTTGCAATGGTGAATGGGAGAGTTTCCTTAATTTCTCTTTCTGCTCTTCCGTTGTTAGTGTATAGGAATGCAAGAGATTTCTGTGCATTAATTTTGTATCCTGCTACTTTACTAAACTCATCAATGAGTGCTAGCAGTTTTCTGGTAGAGTCTTTAGGGTTTTCTATATATAATATCATGTCATCTGCAAAGAGTGACAATTTGACTTCTTCTTTTCCAATTTGGATTCCTTTAATTTCTTTTTCTTCTCTGATTGCTCTGGCTAAAACTTCCAAAACTATGTTGAATAACAGTGGTGAGAGTGGACACCCTTGTCTTGTTCCTGTTCGTAGAGGGAATTCTTCCAGTTTTTCTCCATTGAGAACAATGTTGGCTTTTGGTTTGTCATATATGGCTTTTATGATGTTGAGGTAATTTCCTTCTATGCCCATTTTCTGGAGAGCTTTTATCATAAATGGATGTTGAACTTTGTCAAAAGCTTTTTCTGCATCTATTGAAATGATCATATGGTTTTTATCCTTCAATTTGTTGATATGATGTATCACGTTGATTGATTTGCATATATTGAAGAATCCTTGCATCCCAGGGATAAACCCCACTTGATCGTGGTGTATGATTTTTTTAATGTGCTGTTGCAGTCTGTTAGCTAGTATTTTGTTGAGGATTTTTGCATCTATATTCATCAGTGATATTGGTCTGTAGTTTTCTTTTTTTGTGACATCTTTGCCTGGTTTTGGTATCAGGGTGATGGTAGCCTCGTAGAATGAGTTTGGGAGTGCTCCGCCTTCTGCAATATTTTGGAAGAGTTTGAGAAGGATAGGTGTTAACTCTTCTCGAAATGTTTGATAGAATTCGCCCATGAACCCATCTGGTCCTGGGCTTTTGTGTGTTGGGAGATTTTTAATCACTGCCTCAATTTCTGTACTTGTGATTGGTCTGTTCATGGTTTCTATTTCTTCCTGGTTCAGTCTTGGAAGATTGTATTTTTCTAAGAATGTATCCATTTCTTCCAGGTTATCCAATTGATTGGCATAGAGTTGCTTGTAGTAGTCTCTCATGATCTTTTGTATTTCTGAGGTGTCCGTTGTGACTTCTCCTTTTTCATTTCTAATTCTGTTGATTTGCATCTTCTCCCTTTTTTTCTTGATGAGTCTGGCTAATGGTTTATCAATTTTGTTAATCTTCTCAAAGAACCAGCTTTTAGTTTTATTTATTTTTCTTATGGTTTCTTTCCTTTCTTTTTCATTTATTTCTGCTCTGATCTTTACGATTTCTTTCCTTCTGCTCACTTTGGGGTTTCTTTGTTCTTCTTTCTCTAGTTGTTTGAGGTGTAAGGTTAGGTTGTTTATTCGATCATTTTCTTGTTTCTTAAGGTAGGACTGTATTGCTATAAACTTCCCTCTTAGAACTGCTTTTGCTGCGTCCCATAGGTTTTGGGTTGTTGTGTTTTCGTTGTCATTTGTTTCTAGATATTTTTTGATTTCCTCTTTGATTTCTGTAGTGATTCCTTGGTTGTTTAAGAGTGAATTGTTTAGCCTCCATGTGTTTGTATTTTTTGCAGTTTTTTTCCTGATATTGATATCTAGTCTCATGGCGTTGTGGTCTGAGAAGATGCTTGATATGATTTCAATTTTCTTGAATTTGCTGAGGTTTGATTTGTGACCCAAGATGTGATCTATCCTGGAAAATGTTCCGTGTGCACTTGAGAAGAACGTGTATTCTGTCGTTTTTGGATGGAATGTCCTATAAATATCAATTAAGTCGAGATGGTCTAATGTGTCATTTAAAGCTTGTATGTCTTTATTTATTTTCTGTTTGGATGATCTGTCCATTGATGTAAGTGGGGTGTTCAAGTCTCCCACTATAATTGTGTTCCTGTCGATGTCCCCTTTTATAGCTGTTAGCATTTGCCTTATGTATTGAGGTGCTCCTATATTGGGGGCATAGATATTTACCATTGTGATATGTTCTTCTTGGATGGATCCCTTGATCATTATGTAGTGCCCTTCCTTGTCTCTTTTAATAGTCTTTACTTTCAAGTCTAATTTGTCTGATATGAGTATTGCTACTCCAGCTTTCTTTTGACTTCCATTTGCATGGAATATCTTTTTCCATCCCTTCACTTTCAGTCTATATGTATCCCTTGGTCTGAAGTGGGTTTCTTGTAGGCAGCATATAGAAGGGTCTTGTTTTTGTATCCATTCAGCCAGTCTGTGTCTTTTGGTTGGAGCATTTAATCCATTGACATTTAAAGTGATTATTGACATGTGTGTTCCAATTACCATTTTCTGAATTGTTTTGGGTTTGTATTTGTAGGTGTTTTCCTTTTCTTGTGTTTCCTACTTAGAGAAGTTCCTTTAGCACTTGTTGTAAGGCTGGTTTGGTGGTGCTGAATTCTCTTAACTTTTGCTTGTCTGGAAAGCTTTTGATTTCTCCCTCAAATCTGAATGAGATTCTTGCTGGGTAGAGTGTTCTTGGCTGTAGGTTTCTCTCTTTCAGGACTTTCAGTATATCCTGCCATTCCCTTCTGGCCTGCAGAGTTTCTGTAGAAAGGTCAGCTGTTATCCTGATGGGTTTTCCCTTATATGTTGTTTGTTGCTTTTCTCTTGCTGCTTTTAATATTTTTTCTTTGTGTTTAATTGTCGTTAGTTTGATTAATATGTGTCTTGGTGTATTTCTCCTTGGGTTTATTCTGTATGGGACTCTCTGTGCTTCTTGGACTTGGTTCATTATTTCCTTTCCCATGTTGGGGAAGTTTTCCACTATAACCTCTTCAAATATTTTCTCAGACCCTTTCTTGTTTTCTTCTTCTTCTGGGATGCCTATAATTCGAATGTTGGTACGCTTCATGTTATCACTGAGGTCTCTGAGGCTGTCTTCTAGTCTTTTTATTTTTTTTTCTTTTTCCTGCTCTGTGGCGTTTATTTCTCCCATTCTATCTTCCAACTCACTTATTCGTTCTTCTGCCTCAGTCATTCTGCTGGTTATAGCATCTAGAGTATTTTTAATTTCAGTTATTTTGTTATCCATTGCTGTTTGTTTTTCTGAGTTCTTATGAACTGTTTCTTGTACTTTCTCTATTTTGTTATCGAGATTTTGGATCATTTTTACTATCATTACTCTAAATTCTTTTTCAGGCATTTTTCCTATTTCCTCCTCATTTATTTGGTCTTGTGGGTTTTTTTCCTGCTCCTTTGCCTGCATGGTGTTTCTTTGTTTCCTCATGGTTGTCCAAGCTTTTGGGGTTGCTTGTCCTGGTGATAGAGGTGTTTATAGAAGACTGTCCAAGCCTCAGAATAATGTCCAAGTATTGGATTAAATGAATATTCAGTCTAGGAAACACATACATGTATAAGACACACAATTATTGAATCCGTTAGGACATAAGGCTCTAGAAAGATCTGACAGAACCCCAGTGTGCTATCAGATATTCAAAGAGAAACCCAGCAGAAATTGACAACTGAAACAGAAGAAATTAGAGACAAAAGCAAAAGCAAACAAACAACAAATAACACCTTACACATACAAACATCAATCCAGGGAGATTTTGTAAGCTAGGATCAAATATAGAAATGAGCTGGAGTACCACCAGAGAGAATGGAGGTTCTCAGAATGTAATTAGACAACTGTACTAAGAACTAAGATACAGACAAAAGCCTAATATTAATACCAAGGCAGTGCATCATCTGGAGAATAGAGCAAGGAGTCTGAGCAGACCGATAGTGTTGCTTATAAGTATGTTAAGATAAAATACACTTAAAATGGCTGGAAGAAAGGGGAACAGAAGAGCGTAATGTGGTTGGAAATATGCAAAGAAAAAGAAAGGAATAGAAGTGTATAAAAGAAAGGGATGAAAGGAAAGTATGAAAGATATTTTGTCCGTACTACCAAAAACTTAGCTATAGAAGTATATAAAAAGGCAAAAAAAAAAAAAAAAAAAAAAAAAAAGAATAAAAAATATCCTTAAAAAATTATGTTATAAAACTTGTAGATCCCTTAGGGCTAAGATCGTATTTAATAAATCAAAAAAAAAAAAAAAAAAAGAGAGAGAGAGAGAAAGAAAAAAAAAAAAAAAATCCAGAACTGATCCCAGAATGGACCAGTTCAATAGGTATTGATACTACTATTTCTGTTTCCTTAGCGTCTCAGCTGTAAGTGTCCTTCTCCTTGCCTTGGGTTTTTTTTTGCGTTATTCTGTGACCAGCAGAGGTTCCTTTATTGTTCGTCTGTAAGCCTCGGTGTGTGGGGAGGGAGAGGGTACAATAGTGGCTCCTTCTCCTGGGAGTGAGTGAGCAGTGGCGCACTGTTGTTTCAATCAGGCTTGGAGGTGCCTGTTGCAGAGGGCGCTGGTGGCTCAGGCGTACACAGAAAGTCTTAGAGTTGGGCCTCTCTCGGGGTTTTTTCTTTTTGATGCTGTTTTTTTTTTTTTCTCTCGGCAGCCTCCCTGCTGCTGGCGTTGCAAGGAGTTTTAATCTAGCCCCGCCCGAGTGCCTGAGGGTGCTTGTTATCCCTGAGTGCCTTAGGTGGCCCGCAGGGCGTCTCTCCACTGCCTGTTGCAGAGGCGCCGAAAGAGAGGGAGAGGCTATGCGCGCGGCTCCTCCCCCGCGCCCGGGAGCCTGCAGCCTCCAGCCGCCATCATGGCCGGGCAGCTCTCAGGGACAGGCACTGCTCTCCGCAGACCTCTTCCCTCCTGTGCTCTCGGTCCGTGACCCTACCGGCAACAATGTTTCTCCCCCTGAACCCGCTCTCCGGTTCCCACGCTCCCGCTCCTGGACCCTCCGTTCAGCTGCGGATCGATGTCTCGGTCCGGGAACGCTGAGCTGCGCTGCGGACCGTCCGTATGTTTCTCACTCCCTCCCGTCTGCCACAGCTCCGCCGCTTCACCCTCTTTGAGCTCTCGTAGATGCCTCCCTACCGGCTATGTCGGGCTCCCCGCAGCCCTTTCTGGTGTCCGAGGCCGTCTGCTGGTGTTCAGCTGGTTCTCTGTGGGAATGACTGCGTCCTTCTGTGCATTCCCAATGCAACTGTGGAGAGGGATGCACTCCACGTCTCTCTACTTCGCCGCCATCTTGAGATCTCCCCTACTGTCCAAGGTTTCCCTTTTAAATGGCCCAATCGATATTCATTAGGCACTGCCAGTTCCCTGTCTCTCCCTAACTGATTTATCCACCATGCTATAAAACCCATTAAAAATTAATTCTCTAATAGATAAGGGCTCAAATTTGCTGCCCAGAGGTTCCGGATGTAAGGCAGATGTGTGTTGCCTCCAAGAGGGAGAGACCCAAAGGCAGGGGCTGTCCAGGAGTAGAGGGTCCTCTGTCCAAAACCACGTGCCCAAGAGAACCCATGAGCAGCCATAGTGACGTTCGTCTTTCCCAAGGAAAGTTGTCCCCAAAAATTCCAAATGGGAAGGGGACAGTGATCTGGTCTTCCTCATTAGGACTGGAAAATAAAATACCTGAACAATCTCCTGACGCAAATCAGGCACATCTGGGAGGGAGAAGGTAGGTCATATTCTCTGTGCAAAAACCCTATCCCTCGCCAGGGGGCCCTGCCCTGCCCCACCCTCCCTAGGCTTCAGTGATGTGGAACTTTACTGGCTCTTGCCTCTCAGGGAGTGTTTTCCTGTGGTACTTCTTTCTCTTTCCATCCTCTGCATGCAACTATCATCCCTCAAGGTCCTCCTCCTCCTCCCTCCACTTCCTTTCTTAGCAGCCTCATAATTTTAATTATCACCTTTTATCATTCATTCATTCAATAATAAAGTCCATGATGAACACACTACCTGTCAAATACTAGATAGAGTCTCTTGGAGCTAGAGATGCATGGCGACACCTGTCCTTCTGCCATCCCCAGTTCTGTGCAGGAGAAAGAGTCAATTACAACGAGTGACTGCAACCACCTGGGAGGACTTTCAGAATGCAGTGGATGCTTGGGGCAAGGAACACCAACCCAGGGGGCAGAGGAAGCTTCCTGGAGACCATAAAGTCCCCTTGGAGCCCTGAATGGCACAGTGGGGAGAGCCAAGGACACAGCACTGGTAGGGTGAGGCCCAGAGGGGAGAAAAAGCCTGGGACCCTTCCAGGCCTGGGAGGAACACCAGGTGGATTGTGTGTCAGGGGCAGTGAGAGCTGGGACTAGAGGGGTGAACAGAAGCTGGACTGCTACAAGCTCTGAAGGCAAGAAAGTGTTTCACCGAAAAAAGGAAGGTCTTCAGATTTACTTTTTTAGAGAGTTCACTGGAGCTGCAAAGTGGAAAACAAGATGGGGTGGAAGATTGAATTTGAGGAACCCAGTAAGGCAATATTCCAGATAAAAGACAAGCCTGGCCCTTGGCAGTAACAGCAGCTCTGTCCAGAAGCAGGACAAGGATAACTGACCATGGCAGGAACGTGTTCACTATTAGACATCAGGGTTGACACATAAGCCCTGGGTCAACCTATAGGTGATTAATATCCATTGCTAGATTTAGTCATACAACTGACAGATTTGAGCCTAAGAACATGCATATATTTTTGTAATGCTTCATCACGTTGCTTAACTTTAAAAAACTATACATGTTCATTCATTAATTCAGTCCATAAATACTCACTACCTACTATGTTCCAGACACTATGCAAGATGCTGGGAACACAATAATAAAATGAGGAACTTACATTCTTTACTGTAATGTTGGCATCACATTGTTTTCTAGGAAAGGGAAGTGAGGGGGTCATGTGCTGTTCTCACTTTTCTCAGTGGTCCACATGTGGGTCTTGTTCATCCAACACACTGTCAACAGGCCTTTCCTTCCTTCCTGGCACTGTGTGCATGGGGAGAGTAACCAGGCCCCCTAGCTGAGTGGCAGTGCCAAGCCTCCATCACCCTCTTCATAGTTCTCCTGGGGTCTGACCAGCCCAGCAGGCATGGCCGTCCCTCTGAGCTTGAGTGAGGGGACTTCCACTCCCCAGAGCAGATTTCAGGGTTTTGCCACACTCTGTCTCAGTGAAACCCTGCATCTCCAGCCTCTGTGAAATATCCTATGTGCTGTTGGGCAGAACAGGGAGGTAAGTATGTGGCCTGCGGACAAGGGGGAAGATGGAGAACACTTCTCAAACCATGGGATCTGGAGACTTGAGGGCTGAGATCATGGCTGAACATTATGAGAGGCATGAAAACAGACGTGGTGCGCCATCCCAGGTGGTAGAGCCTCCCAACTTCAAAAGAAGGTCCAGATGAATAAAACTACAATTCTAAGATGAAGCAGCAGGCCATAATTCAAGTGGTTTCAAGAAGGATTTGGATAAACTTATGGAAAATTCCTTATGGCTAATTAAGAGGAAGTTGGGAGTGCTGGAAGCAAGTCCAAAGTAGTTGAGCCTTTAGAGTGATACTGTTAAATGCTCTCTTTCAGGGACAGATGCCAAGACAGGATGAACCAATGGATGGCCCATGACAGCATTTCTGATACGCATAGGACAGTGAAGCCCAATGCATGCCTGAGGCACACCCAAAGTCTCTGCCTTGTTGTTCTAACTCACAAGGACATGGGTGGCTCTCCCCAATACTAACGTGAAATTTGCAGTCACCAGCTCTGTCCTGGAGTTTGTATATTTCCAGATCTACGTGCATTGGCGCACTTCCTCCAGGAGCCTTTGTGTGGCATCCCGTCCCATCGTTTCTCGTGACCTCGGATTAGCCAGGTTTCCCCACCTACCTCAGATCCAGGACCCTCAAGAGAAGATGTGGATTGCAATTTACTCCCTTACTGGGAGCCAGTGTGGGGAATACCCTTTGGGAAACTGAAGGTGGCCCTTTCTTCCTCTTTGTCCCGGCTCAGAGGGCTCACACTTTTGCAAAGGGCAGGGTTCAGTTCATGGGCCCCTGGGAATGATGGTTCCTAAGAGACACTGTCAGAGGGGCTGAGTCCCTACACACCCTTCCTCCTCCAGCCTTAGACTCCACCCATCAGCCTGTGGCACCCCTACCACATTTCCTTGCCCAGGTCCCTGCTTATATGATGGTGGGTCAATGTTCTGAGGGCTCCACCCTGCACACTCTTTCAGTGGGGTGGGAAGGCACATCAGCCAAGGCCTTTGCTGGGACCAGCAGTATCCCTCCTGGACACATCAGACAGCCCCTGTACTGAGCCCATCAATGCGAGAGACCCAGAGCTTTAGTTCTGGATCTCTTTCCCAGAGGGGAGATGCCTGGCCATCACCAGCTTATTGTCTTGCTACTCTCTCCATCTGTTCCTGCAGAAGGAACTTGTCCAACATCCACTATAACAACTGACTGCAAGATGAAGGCAGTTGGCCCCCAGAGAAACAGACTCTAACACCTTGCCACCATTCCAGCTGGGACTGATGCCCAGGGCTCTGCAGTCTCCAAGAAAAAAAAAATGGGAAAATAGGTGATTTGAGCCTTCAGGTCTTTTCCCACTCCTTCCCAATATGCTCATACTGTCCTCAATCTCACCTGTCCATTCATTTATTAATTCAATAAATACTTATTAAGAACCTACTATGGAGACAGCAGGATCAAGCAGTATCAGCAGTATTTCGTCTTGTGGAACTGAAAACCACAGCCACAGAAAGATAGAGAAAATGAAAAAGCAGAGGACTTTGTACAGATAAAGGGACTGGATAAAACCCCAGAAAAACAACTAAATGAAGAGGAGATAGGCACCCTTCCAGAAAAAGAATTCAGAATAATGATGGTGAAGATGATCCAGAACTTTGAAAAAAGACTGGATGCAAAGATTGAAAAGTTTACCAAAGACCTAGAAGAATTAAAGAGCAAGCAAACAGAGATATGCAACACAATAACTGAAATGAAAAATACACTAGAAGGAACTAATAGCAGATTAACTGAGGCAGAAGGGCGAATAAGTGACCTGGAAGACAGAATGGTGAAAATCACTGATGCGGAAAAGAATCAGGAAAAAAGAATGAAAAGAACTGAAGACAGCCTAAGAGACCTCTGGGACAATGTGAAACACACCAACATTCGCATTATAGGGGTCCCAGAAGGAGAAGAGAGAGAGAAAGGACCCGAGAAAATATTGGAAGAGATTATAGTTGAAAACTTCCCTAACATGGGAAAGGAAATAGCTACCCAAGTGCAGGAAGCGCAGAGAGTCCCAAGCAGGATAAACCCAAGGAGAAACACACCAAGACATATAGTAGCCAAAATGACAAAAATTAAAGACAGAGAAAAGTTATTAAAAGCAACAAGGGAAAAACAGCAAATAACATACAAGGGAACTCCCATAAGGGTAAGAGCTGATTTCTCAGCAGAAACTCTGCAATCCAGAAGGGAGTGGCACGATGTATTTCAAGTTATGAAAGGAAAGAAACTACAACCAAGAATACTCTACCCAGCAAGGATCTCATTCAGATTCGACAGAGAAATCAAAAGCTTTACAGACAAGCAACAGCTAAGAGAATTCAGCACCACCAAACCAGCCCTACAACAAATGCTAAAGTAACTTCCCTAAGCAGGAAACATATGAGAAGAAAAGGACCTACAAAAACAAAAACAAAACAATTAAGAAAATGGTAATAGGAACATACATATCAATAATTACCTTGAATGAAAATGGACTAAATGCACAACCAAAAGACACAGACTGGCTGAATGGACACAAAAGCAAGACCCATATATATGCTGTCTACAAGAGACCCACTTCAGACCTAGGGACACATACAGATGGAAAATGAGGGGATGGAAGAGGATATTCCATGCAAATGGAAATCAAAAGAAAGCTGGAGTAGCAATACTCATATCAGATAAAATAGACTTTAAAATAAAAAATGTTACAAGAGACAAGTAAGGACATTACATAAAGATCAAGGGATCCTTCCAAGAAGAGGAGATAACAATTATAAATATATATGCACCCAATATAGGAGCACCTCAATACATAAGGCAAATGCTAACAACTATGAAAGAGGAAATGCAAGGCAGAAATAGAGACACAGATGTAGAGAACAAACACATGGACACCAAGTGGGGAAAGTGGGGAGGGTTGGGGGGGGATGAATTGGGAGATTGGAATACCAAATTGTACACTCAAAATATATGCTGCTTATTGCCTGTTAACTGTATCTCAATAAAAGTTCTTCAAAAAAAAAAAAAGTACAGAGCCATTTCTGTAAACTGTTCTTTAGCCTGAAGGAAGCCCCAGCTTTCTGTCCCTTCATACATGCTTTATCCACCACCTCACATGATAAGGTCATTCAAAGCAGACTCACCAAATTTCCAGACACAGGGGTCTCTTCCCTTGAAAGCTGGCAGTGACTGGGGAGTGAGCCAGGATCCTCTGAACCCATGGCTGTACAACGGAACGAGTTAGAGTGAACCCTTAAGGATGAAATCTACAGACGTCAAGGGTCCAAGTATTTCATTTGTGCAACTATGGGGAGTATCTCTAAAATATTTTAGCTGAACCACATGTTTAAAAAAAAAAAAAAAGAACCCACTATTTGCTGGGTCGGGGAACACACGATAAATACGACAGACGTGGCTCCTGCACTTGTCGAGTTTACAGGAAGAAAAGAAATAACCGTATTCATCTGTTGATGTTCAGTGTATTGGCACAGAACACAGTGCTTGTATTAAAAATGTGTGTCCCCCAGAATTCCTGGTGCCCTCTGCAGAATAGATATTGAGTAGACAGGTCTTTCCAAGACTCTCAAATCTCACTCCATAAGTAACTGTACTCTGGCTCCCCCAGTGTTCAGTTCTGCCTACACCCCCGATTTCTACACTCTGTCCCCCTTCCTTCCTGACTATCCCACCCCCTCCCTCCTCTGCCCATCCCAGCCCCTCCCGACCCTCTCTGCCTCCTTCACACACTGCCGTTAGCCCACCCCTGGCTGGAAGCAAGAGCAGCAAGACTAATTTCATTTCTCTCCTTTTCCTTTGGTGAGCCGATCTGTGACAACCCTTTTTATGCATTCAATTCATTCTCAATTTCTCATAATCAGGGGGATGGTATCCCCTAAGGTTAGGTGAGAGCTTGTCAGAAAAAAAAAAAAAGCAGTGTAAATTCACTGAGGTAATCATAGTCTATCTCCACTTCCCACTGCCCATGGAACTATTAACTAATATCGCTCTCTAATCTTTTTTGTACTTATTTATTTTGTGGCAAGAAACTAGTGTTATAAACACCCCTACTGTCAAAACTTGTCATCCCCATTACCTCAAGGCGGGCTTCATCTCTGTTATTCTAATTTCAGAGTTCCTCAAATTCACAGCCGCTGGAAATTGAGTACAAAATCCATTATCATTTGTATATTTTAATTATGCAAATGAGGCAGCTCAGCTGCGATGTCCGGGACCTGCAGGGATGCCTGACTTGATTCTGGGTGATTACAATTTATCCAGTCGAGTCACTTTAATTGTAACAAGCTAATTACATTGTTTCATTTGGCTTTAACAAAAGAAAGAGACAGGAAGCTGGATGTGGCTCAGGGCCCCCGGAACAGACCGCTGCCTCTCCCCAGTGCTGGGCGGAGGCGGCCAAAGGACTGGGCACGAGCACTCTGTGCCTGATGGAGGGGCTGGTGGAGGACCCCAGGGAAATGGTCAGACATCTAGAGGCAGCTCCCCTCCGCACCCACCCCTAGCAAAGCCTGCCCACAGTGGTCTCTGTTGGGGTGATGGGAGGACTGTCGCTCCAGCAGGAGTTCATCCATGGGCAAGCCTGACCTTGAAGAAATCAGACCATCTTGCAGAAGGGCCTTTTCCACTGAAGATTTTCACGGCCCCAGGCATCAGGGGATGAGGATCCGCCTAATTTCCGCTGTTTGCAGATCTGTGGATGTGTGTAATGTTTCTGGCTGGATCCGCATTTCAGCCAGTGAGGATCCAGCAAAAGTGTTTCCCATGGTCAGACAGAAGAAGCTGCACAATTGGGCAAGGGAGTAGAGAGCAGAGAAGTGACAGAGAGCAGCTGGGCAAATACTACCAAGTGGGGACAATGCTTTACAAATTCATTCACTAGGGTCATGTTTTTGTTTCTTTGACCAATAAGAAACATTTATTCTTTTGACCTGAAAGTTGCTGTTTTCTTTCCCAGCCATTATTGCCTGCAAGTGAGCAGAAGGTGCTTGGGTTTACAAGTGTGTTCAATGTTTGAGAAGAATGAGAGTCCCCAGGAAGCACCAGGCTCATGTATATTAACAAATGACCATTCCCCATCACAGAGTTGCAGCAGGGCCAGAAGAACTACACTGTTTGCTACAAACGACTCACTATTTATGGGCATTAACTCGAGGTGCTGCCACTTATTTCTAATAATTCCTTTGACTCATCTCCCCCCAGAACCAGAGTTTGAGAACTTTTCACCCCGAGCCTGGGCCAGGTGGAACCTGTGACCTCAGCTGCCTACCACAGGCAATAGACTCAACACCAAAGTCCGGAAATTAGTGGCCTAGTAATGTCAGCAAATCATTTATCAACTAGTATTTATTGAGGTTTATTGGGATTCTATTCTAATTATGATCTCTGCTTTCAAATTATACTCTAAAGACAGAAATAAGGCTTACGTTGTTTAACAGGAACAAAGCTGAAATGTGGGAGGAGGTCTGAGGGGAGAGGCATCTGCAGGGACTGAGATAGTCAGTATTCATAACACCCAAGTTCATGGTCAAAGGGGTTCCATGTGAGGTCAAAGGGGTTCCAGGTGAGGTGTACACTGAACAGGGTCAGGGCTGTGGTCCTGATGTCACAAAGGATGGCCATTTGCTTGCAGGTATGATGGAAATGACACAGCCGGAGGCTGGGGCTCCTGTGGGAGAAGAGATGGCTGGACAATGGGAAAGATGGGAACAGACTCTAATGAACCAGGAATACCAGGCAAAGGGGTTTGCTGTGGACATCGTAGAGCTAAACAAGTGAAGCAAAGGGCATGGTCTTCCCCATCAAGTCCACCATGTAATGACATGTCGGTCTGCCAGGCAAGTCTGGACAGCAGTGAGCCAAAAGAGCCTGGGGGGTGGGGATAGAATGAACAGCTGAATGACACAGTCCTCTGTCAGCAGGATTCGGGATGAAATGCTTCTTGGGGAGTGAGGGATGAGGCTGGGACGTGCTTTGGGAAGGTTTTTGAAAGGGGAAGGTTGTGTCTCAGTGGATCAGCAGAAGGAAGGGATGTGTGGATGGGGCAACTGCATGAGCAAAGATGCAGAAGGAAGAGCAGCAGCAGGCAGGGCTGATACTGAAAGGCGATAGGTGGGGACATGGCTGGTGGGTGCACGTGAAGCTAGGGCTGTGTGACTCTGCTAATGGAACTGGCTCTGTGCCACTTTGTTCTAGGTTGGGAATTTCTTCTCCTTCCCCTGCTGCCTGGACACCCAAAAGAGGAAGCCTGGTGTCATGGCCAGTGTGGGGTTGCACCATAGGAGGTACCCCAACATACACCTGTGGAGGGAAAGAGGAAGCAAAAAAGGAAGAGAGGGAGGGAAGGAGGAAAGGAAGGAAGGAAGGAAGGGAAAGAGGAAGGATGGAGGTGAGAAAAATGGTACATGGCTAGAATAAGTTGAAGTTTCTTCAGCTACTAATCAGCTGGGTGGTTGATATGATGTCATTGAAGGACCCAGAACCTGCTTCCTAATCCACCAAAGGTAAGGGAATGGGGGGGGGGGGGGGCGGGGATGGAATAAGGATATCTGTAATGAGCAGGATATCCAGGTCTCCTGAATCAAGAATTTGGTGTATTTATATCTCACTAGGTGGTGTCAGCTTCTGTTTAGAAATACTGCTCTGCATTGGGTGAGTGGGTAGAAAAAGAAAAAAAAAATTGAGGCTGACGCTCCTGCTTGAATTCTCCAGCTCTAAGTAAATTAGAGCCAGATGCCCAGTTCCTCATCGCTCCATCAGATGACTCCATGGAGTAATTATAATACTTTATGGGCATTAACTCACTGATTCTCATCATGCCCTGGGAGGGAAGCGCTCAGATCATTACCCTCCCTGTACCCAGGAAGGGGGGAGCATCTCATTCTCTCCATGTGTGCATCCCGACAGCACCTGTCCCCCGAATGCACTGGAAGGGGAACGCCAAGATCAGTCACACTCCAGGAAGATGGATGAGCCAGAGCCAAGGTTCTAGGAAAGGGACAGCAGTGATGGTGGGGGAGGAAGGTCCAGTGGCAGAGGGATAAAAGATGCACCAAGAGGGAGGGAAACTGGCTTAAGCTCGATTCAATGGTGTCTGAGGGAAACAGAGGACCAATTCCAAACACTGGAACAACCTAGGCTTGGAAGAGGGAAGGTGGGAGGGAGAAAGCACTGAGGCCAACCTGGGGAGGGAGCATTGAACCAAGAGGAGGGTGCAGTCATGATGGGGAGATGGGACCATGGGCAGTCCTGGGTCTTGCTGAGTAGGGACTTCAAGAAAGTACCCACTGGGTCCTCTAGTCCCTCATTCAAAGCCTCCTCACATGGGGGCAAATCTAAAGTCCTTCTTCATCCCAGAAGTCTTACAATTATTAAATCTTAGAGTCTAAACTAACATAACCTATCTTCTTATTTTATTGATCAGGTAACTGAAGCCCAGAAAGGGGAAGTAAGTGACCCAAGGTCACACAGCAAGTGGGTGCCGTCTCTGGGCCTGGATCGCACATCTCTTAATTCCCACTGGCTTGATTTCATCTTCATGTCTCTTCTCTTAATTCCTTCCCGCACTCAAGGGAACCCTATCACCTGGCTCTCGATATTATGCTTTCATACAATTCACTCGTTCTCTCTCCAAGTGAATCAGAAAATTGTTACATGCCAAAACCATGCCTTGGGTATCCCCTGTGAAGCCCTCAGAGCTAACCCAGGATTAGGCACGTAGATTGGGGAAGGATGGTATCCAGTTTGATGAGAGATGTGTGGAGTCCCCACCAGAGGTGCCAAACCTCCAAGAAGGAAGATTGGAAATATTAGTCGGGGAGGGACGGTGGCGGGAACTTGGAATCAGCCAACAAATAAGCCAGGAGGAAGGAGACAGAACCATGAACATTTTCACTGCCGTCTCTGAAACTACCAGCCAAACAGTCCCCAAAACATTAGAGCAAATGAGAAACCATGAATAAACAGGGTCTCTGGGCACCAGAGAGCAAGTGACATCTCACAGAGCGTGGGGCACGGTGGGGATGAAGGCACAGGGGCTGTGCAGGCAGTTGAAGCAGAAACGTGGGCTGAAAGCATGACTAGGCAAGATTAGCCACACTGCACATAGCCAAGGGCATGTGCATCGGTGGGAGGGTGGACAAGGAAGGGGTGTCCTCTGTTCTCTTCAAAGGAGTTTGTAAAGGATCCCGGAGGAGGTGCAATTTCAAGAGGAAGCAAACAAAACCACAAAAGAACCGTAGACGCAGGCCCCTTCTCCTCGCAATGTTTGCAGAGACTGCCGCTGCCCAGATTTCAGGAGCCCCGTGAGGCTCTCGCCTGGGCTCTGTGCATCTCCCTAAAGTTGGCTAGTTGTGTGAATATTAAAAGTTGGAAAGTGTTGACAAGTCCACCTCTCTTGTCCTAAAGATGAAGAAACCAAGACCCAGGAAGGAAACACAGAGCGTCCAGGACCACACGGCCAGAAGCTCCAGACCCAGGGCGACACAAGGGCCTCCAGATTCCCGGAGCAGGTGGGGTGCTTGCTCATGTGCTCTTGCGGGGCAGCCGCCTGTTTGTTTGCTTTTCCTGGTGTTCAGATTCCTTCCAAGCTCAACAGATTAGTCCCAGGTGAGACTGCTATTGGCCCAAGGGAAGGAGCCCCAGACTCAGCCAGGCGCCCAGCAGCTGCCGTGGGGCTCACTTTCAGTGGAGCCAGGAAGACCTCCTGCCCCAGTCATTTCCCCTCCAGCTCTCCCTCTAGATGAAAAACTGAGACTGCATGAGATTAGTAAATTTGCCCAAGTGACCAGCTTTTCAACAGCAGGGCCAGGGTTCAACCCCAGTGCATCTGACACCAGGCCCACACCATTGACCGCCCAGTGCTGCTACCTCTGCTCCATGATATTTGAGTTTTGTTTTGTTTTGTTTAATTAGATCATTTCTGTTTTGCTTTCTCCTGAATATCTTTCTGACAATAATCTCATTCAAACCAATGGGGTAAGAGCCACTTCTTCAGCAACTGGCATGCCTGGCATCCTGGAATTGGGCAGAGGGGACAGACTGTCATGAAGAGGCAGAGGTCAGGGAATGCCATTCAGAACCCAGGGCCCAGCTGTGCAGGCCAGGCCAGGTGCTGGAGGTGGTGTCCAGGCATCAGGCAAGCAGGCCATGCTGGGGGAGGCCAGCCCACATTGGGCAGACAATGAACAGTTAGGCTTGGCTCAGAAGGGAGGGAGATATTTCAGAAAAGGGGAAAAGCTGGAGAGGAAGCAAAACTTATTCCTCTGGGAGCTAAGGGACTTCTTTTCCAGACACAACCTTTCTCTTCCCTAGTTCTCAGCACCCTTCAGCTTGTTCTGCCTAAGCAGATGGCTTAAGCCTGTCTGTGCACTATCTTATTTGAGATTGTAATATCAGGGGGGATTTTTCTTTGTCTTCTACCTATAGAGAGCCCTAGAGCCACTGCCACCATGGCACTGAGTGCCAGCAGTCTCAAAGATGGGGAGTCCTGCTCAGCCTGTTCCCACCTTTTGCAGGGACCCCCACGATGGGGCCATTCCCAGATTCACCATCCAAAGACTGGCCCTAGGCTGCCCCTCTCTCAGTGACTCAGAGAGAAAGGCAGACATCCCATCCTGGCTGTCCACACCTGTCATACGATAGATGGAGGGCTCTAAATAATTAATGAGAATCATTTTGTAATGCGCTGACCCCTGAACATTGCACATCACTCATTCTGATACTCCTGCTTTCCCCTGCTCCTTCTCTGTCTCTCTCATTCCAACAGCTCAGCCTTCTCTCTTGGGCGTCCACCAAACACCATCAAGGGAAAGCCCTGCATTTCTTACAAGATGTGTCATGCCAACAAAGGCTTTTGGCCTCTGAAATTCCTTTGATAATACAAGCAGAGTGATGTAAGTGGCTAGATGGGGGAAGGTGTTGAGGCTGGGGCTACCTTTGCTTGGGCTGTGGGATACCTTGAACTCCTGGGACCCAGCCAAAAGCTCTGGCTTGGGAGGAGGCAACCCAGAAGAGTCATGGGCCTGGAAGAGGAATCTGATGACAGTCTGGGTGGCCCTGCCCACCAGGAGCTTATCCTTTAGGTGGGACAACAAGCCACACACAGGAAATACTAAGATCTGTACAAGTTCCCCAAAGAATTTTCTCTGTCCCTGAATTTCATGCCAGTCTCTTTGTACAGGTTACTTCCTGTGTGCCCAGGATGTGAAGGGTGATGTGGTGAGACTTGAGAGAAAACTAAGTCCCCTCGTCTTGGTGCTTGTGACCCAGCTGGGAGATGGAGACTCACACACAAAATTATTAGGAAAAAAATGCAAAAGTCTGGAATGTTTCTTGAAGAAACACACAAGACACTGGTGTTCCCAGTTACCTCTGGAGAGTAGAAATGGGAGAAGGGAAAGAACTGCTTTTTTTTACAGCTTCACTGAGGTATAATTGACAGATAAAATTGTATATATTTAAAGTGTACAGTGTGATGATTTAATATATTAATGCATATTTTGTGACATGATTACCACTATCAGGTTAATTAACCCATCCATAGCCTCCTCACCTAGTTTCTGGTGAGCGTGTGTGTGTGTGTGTGTGTGTGTGTGTGTGTGTGTGTTGAGAATGACTAAGATCTACTCTCTTAGGTTCATATTTATAAAGGATATTGGCCTGTGATATTCTTTTCCCACAGTGTCTTTGTTTGACTTTGGGATCAGGGTAATGCTGGCTTCATAAAATGATTTTGGAAGTGTTCCCTTCTTTTCAATTTTTTGGAAGAGCTTGAGAAAGATTAGTATTAATGTTTCTTTAAGTGTTTCATAGAATTCATCAGTAAAGCCATCAGGCCCTGCACTTTTCTTTGTTGGGAAGTTTTTGATGAATCATTATTGGTCTGTTCAGATTTTCTATTTCTTCATGATTTAATCTTGGTAAGTTGTATATTTCTAGGAATTTATTGATTTCTTTTGGTTATCCAATTTGCTGATGTGTAATTTCTCTTAGTATTCACTTTTAATCCTTTGTATATCAGTGGTGTCGGTTGTAATGTCTCCTCTTTCATTTCCAGGAGATTTTTGGTAGATTCATTGAGATTTTCTACATAGACAATCATGTCATTATACCAGTTTGGTATAAAAGGGTATAACTAAGGAACAGCCAGATGGAAGAGATGCATAGGACAAGATATGCAGGAATGTGCGTGGAGCTTCCCTGCCCTCTCCAGACACCACTCTCCCAGAACTTCCACATGTTCACCAACCCAGAAGCTACACAGAGTTGTGCTTTGGCTTGTCACTTTTTAGACTCTGTACAGTTGGATTTTTTTTCTTTTTTTGGCTGTGTTGGGTCTTCATTGCTGTGTGCAAGTTTGCTCTAGCTGTGGTGCTCAGGGGGCTACTCTTTGTTGCGTTGGGTGGGCTTTCCAGTGCAGTGGCTTCTCTTGTTGTGGAGCATGGGCTCTAGGCACACGGGCTTCAATAGTTGCAGCACATGGGCTCAGTAGTTGTGGCACGGGACCCCTAGAGCGTGCAGGCTTCAGTAGTTATGGTGCATGGGCTTTGTTGCTCCACAGCATGTGAGATCTTCCCAGACCATGGATTGAACCCATGTCCCCTGCATTAGCAGGTGGATTCTTAACTATTGCCCCACAGGGAAGTCCTGTCTGAATTTTTTACATCAATGTATTATGTTTTATAATTTTTAAAAATATTCTTGTAAAAAGAGACTAAATCAAGGCTGGACTGTAAGCTGCTCTGAGGCTCTGAACTGTGCACTGTCTGTTTCTGTGTCATCATCTGGAACATTCCCTAGGCAGCAGGGACACTCAGTCAAGAATTGCTGAGTATGGAATTGACAGTGCTGTTTGAAGTTTGAGCTAACAGTGGAAAAGAACCTCAAAGGAAAGAGTGGTGGTGGGATGATGAACATAAAGGCTTCAAGAAGGAACCAGAAGCAGGATCAAGATGGCAGAGGCAAAAGACCCTGAGCTCTCTCCCTACAAACACATCAAAGCTACAACTACATATACAGCAACTCTCACTGAGAACAACGTGAAGAGTAGCAGAATGGCTCTACTACAACCAAGGCTATAAAGAAAGAACCACACAGAGTCTAGTAGGAGGGGAGAGGAAGAAATCTAGTCAGGACCCATACCCCTAGTGGGTGACCCAGAAGAGGAGGGGGAAACTATAGGCTCGGGGAGCTTCCCTAAGGAGTGAAAGGTTTGGGCCCCATGTAAGGCATCCCAGTCCTGGGGTCCAGCACAGGGAAGACAAGCCCCCTTAGCTGGTTTGAAAACCAATGGGGCTTACCAGAAAGCTGTAAAGAAACCAAAGCTCCATTCTTGAAGAGCACGCACACAGACTTGATGGCTTCCAGTCCCAGCACAGAGGCCACAGATTGAAAACTGCCTAATGCTCTAGCCAGCTAGCCAGGATGGCCTCAACACATACCCCAGCCTGCACTGGGCTCCTGCTTCATCCCCTCCTGCTCCAGCACTACTCCCCTCTAAGGTGGAGACTGTCATTACCCTTACATATGTGTGCACCAAGGCAAAAGTGGAGCCAGCTCAGAACTGTGGCTCCAATCCCTTAGACCCCAACCCCACCTCTAGCCAAGGCAGAGAGTGCAGTCACATAAAGGAGAAGCCCAACTCCCTCAGGGCTCCTACTCCAGCCCCTTGGGCCCTGGCCCTGCCCCCTCCCCATAGAATGGTGACCACCACTGAGCCTGGGAGAAGCCCTGGCTCACACCTGGCTCTGGCTCTAGCACCTCTGACTCCAGCCCTACCTCCCACTAAAGTAGTGTTTGCCAGGGCAACCCAGGAGAAGAATTGACTGGCACTCACTTCATATTCAGTTCCCCCACCAAAGCCACTGGTCACATTCAGCTTGCATAGGAATGCTCCCACATGAGGACACACCTTCAAGACTGGAATAGGTAACTGCTTCACCTAATTTCATAGGGACAAACAGAGAAAGTCAAACAAAATGAGAAAACAAGGAATATATTTCAAATTAAAGAATAAGATGAAACCTCAGGAAAATATCCTAATGAAATAGAGATAAATAACTTACCTGGTAAAGAGCTCAAAGCAATAGTAATAAAATGCTCACTAAACTCAGGAGAATAATAGAAGAACAGAGTAAGAACTTTAACAAAACTAGAAAACATAAAAAAAGGATGAATCAGAGCTAAAGAATGCAATAACTGAAATAAAAAATACACTAGAAGGAATTAACAGAAGATTAAGTGATACAGAAGAATGCATAAGTGACCTGGAGAATAGAAGGGTGGAGATGACCCCATCAGATGAGCAAAAGAAAAAAAATTTTTTAATGAGGATGGTTTAAGGAATCATTGGGAAAACATCAAAGGTACAAACATTTGTATTACAGGGGTCTCAGCAGGAGAAGAGAGGAAAAGAGGCAGAAAATGTATTTGATGAAATTATGGCTGAAAACTTCCCTAATCTGAAAAAGGAAACAGATATCCAGGTCTAGGAAAGACAGAGGGTCTCAAACAGTATAAACCCAAAGAGACCCACACCAAGATATACCATAATTAAAAGTTAAAGATGAAGAGAATTTTAAAGGTAGAAAGAGAGAAACAGAGTCATGTACAAAGGAACCTCCATAAAGCTATCAGCTGCTTTTTCAGCAGAAACTTTGCAGGCCGGAAGGGAATGGCATGACATATTTAAAGTGCTGAAAGTAAAACCTTACAACCTAGGATACTCTATCCAGCAAAATTATCATTCAGAATTAAAGGACAGTTAAAGAGTTTCCCACACAAGCAAAAGCTGAGTTCATCACCACTAAACCAATCTTACAAGGAAAGTTAAAGGGTCTTCTTTGGCCAAAAAAAAGAAAATCTATAAGAAGAAATAAAATATATGAAGGGGAAAATCTCACTGGTAAAGGCAAATATTTAGTAGAAGCAGTGGATCAACAACTTAAATAAGCTAATATGAGGGATTAAAGACAAAATTGTAAAATCAGCTATAACTATAATAAACAATAAGGAATAGACATGAATACAACATCAAAAACATAAAATGTTGCAGGAGAGGAGATTCTATAATGTAGATCTTTTAAAATGTGTTTGAACTTAAACGGCTATCAATTTAAAAGAAGTAGATATAGTTACAGGTCAACATATATACATTTCATGGTGACCACAAATAAAAAACTATAACAGACATACTAAAATTAAAGAGAAACCCAAACACAACACTAAAGAAAAGCACGAAACCACAAAGGAAGAGACCAATATGAGAAAAACAGAACAGAGAAGAATTACAAAAACAACCAGAAAACAAGTAACAAAATGGCAATAAGTACATACCTACCAATAAGCACTTTAATTTTAAGTGATCTGAATACTCCAATAAAAAGACATAGGGTGGCTAATCAGATTTTTTAAAAGACCAATCATATGCTGCCTACAAGAGACATATTCAGAGATAAAAACACACAGACTGAAAGTGAAGGGATGGGAAGATATTCCATGCAAATGGAAAAGAAAAAAAGCTAGGGTGGCAATACTTATATCAGACAAAGTACACTCTGAAACAAAGTTTGTAATAAAGACAAAGAAGGTCCTTATATAATGATAAAGGGGTCAATCCAAGAAGAGGATACATTTGTAAACATATATGAATCTAATATAGGAGCACCTAAATGTATAAAGCAACTATTAACAGACGTAAAGGGAGACATTCACAGTAATACAATAATAGTAGGGGACTTTAACACCCCACTACATCAAAGGATAGATCATCCAGAACAAAAACCAATAAGGAAACAGTGGTCTTAAATGACACATTAGACCAGATGGACTTAATAGATATCTATAGGACATTCCATCTAAAAACATCAGATACACATTCTTTTCAAGTGCACATGAAACTTTCTCCAGGATAGATCGCATACTAGGCCACAAAACAAGTCTCAATAAATTTAAGAATATTGCAATTATATCAAGCATGTTTTCTGACCACAATTAGAAATCAATTATACAAAGAAAAATGAAACAAGCACAGTCACATAGAGACTAAACAACCTACTACTACAAAAAGCAATGGGTGAATGAAGAAATCCAAAAGGAAATCAGAAAATACCTTTAGACAAATGAGAGTAAAAACACAGCTTTCCAAAATCTGAGATGTGGCAAAAACAGCTCTAAGAGGGAAGTTAGTGGAATTGAAGCCTATCTAAATAAACAAGAATAATCTCAAATAAACAACCTAACTGTCCATCAGAAGAATTAGAAAAAGAAGAACAAACAAAGCCCAAAGTCAGCAGAAGGAAGGAAATAATAAAGATCAGGGCAGAAATAAATAAAATGGAGACCAATAAAAAAGAATATAAAAGAAAAAGTTTAACGAAACTAAGGGATTTTTTTTTAAGATAAGCAAAATAGATAAACCTTTAGCCAGGTTCATTTTTTTTTGAAAAGAGATAGGCCCCCAATAAACAAAATTAGAAATAAAAGGGGAGAAATTACAATTGATATCACAGAAATGCAAACACTTATAAGAGAATACTATGAACACCAGAAAATTGAACAACCTGGAAGAAGTGAATAAATTCCTAGAAACACAGTTTCTTCCCACACTGAATTAGGAAGAAATAGAAAATACGAACAGATGGTTAACCAGTATTGAAATTGAATCAGTAATCAAAAAAATACCAACAAATAAAAGTTCAGGACCAGATGGCTTCACAAGGAAATTCTACCAAATATGCAAAGAAGAGTTGATACCTATCCTTCTTAAACTATTTGAAGAGGTGAAAACACTTCCAAACTCATTCCACAAGGCCAGCATTACTCTGATACCAAAATCAGAAAAGATTCTACAAAAAAAGAAAATTACATACCAATATCCCTGATGAATATAGATGCAAAAATCCTCAACAAGATATTATCAAACTGAATTCAACAGTACGTAAAAGGATCATGCACCATGATCAAGTGATGCATGATCCTTTTATCCCAGGAATGCAAGGATGGTTCAACACCACAAATCAACCAATGTGATACACCATGTCAACAAAATGAAAGATTAAAATAGTGTGATTATCTCCATAGATGCAGAAAAAGCACCTGACAAAATTTGACATCCATTCATGATTAATACTCAACAACACAGTGAGTATACAGGGAACATACCTCAACATAATGAAGGCCATTAATGACAGACCCACAGCTAACATCACACTCAATGGTGAAAAGCTGAAAGCTTTTCCCCTAAGATCAGGAATAAGACAAGGATGTCTACTCTCACCTTTTGTATTTAACATTGTATTGGAAGTCCTTGACACAGCAATCAGAAAAGAAAAAGAAATAAAAGATATCCAAGTTGGAAGGGGAAAAGACGGACTGTCACTATCTGCAGATGACATAACATTATGTATAGAAATCCTAAAGATTCTACCAAAAAACTATTAGAACCAATAAATGAATTCAGTAAAGTTGCAGGATACAAGATTAATATACAGAAATCTCTTGCATTTCTATACACTAAAAATGAGCTACCAGAAAGAGAAATCAAGAAAACAATTGCATTAAAAAGAATAAAACACCTAGGAATAAATTTAACCAAGGAGGTGAAAGACCTGTACTCTGAAAATTATAAGACACTGATGAAGGAACTTGAAGATGATGCAAATAAATTGAAAGATATTCTGTATTCATGAATTGGGAGAATTGATATTGTCAAATTCATCATATTACCCAAAGCAATCTACAGATTTAATGTAACCCCTATCAAAATACCAAGGGCATTTTTCACTGAACTAGAACAAATAATCCTAAAATTTGTATGGAACCACAAAATACCTCAAATAGCCAAAGCAATCTTAAAGGAAAAAAGAACAAAGCTGGAGGTATCACACTCCTTTACTTCAGATTATACTAAAAAGCTACAGTAATCAAAACAGTATGATACTGGTACTAAACCAGACACATAGATCAATGGAACAGAATATAGAGAGCCCAGAAATAAACCCACACACCTATGGTTAATTAATCCATGAGAAAGGGGGCAATAATATACAATGGGAAAAAGACAGTCTCTTCGGTAAGTGGTGTTGGAAAAACTGAACAGCTACATGTAAAAGAATGAAATTAGAATATTTTCTCACACCATATACAAAAATAAATTCAAAATGGATTAAAGAGCTAACTGTAAGAAATGAAACCATAAAACTCCTAGGAGAAAACATAGGCAGTATGCTCTTTGACATAGGTCTTCACAGTATTTTTTTTTTTTTTTTGATCTATCTCCTTGGGCAAGGGAAACAAAAGCAAAAATAAATAAATGGGACCTAACCAAACTTAAAATCTCTTGCACAGTGAAGTAAACCTTCAATGAAACAAAAAGGCAACCTATTGAAAGGAAGAAGGTATTTGCAAACAACATGTCTAATAAGGGGTTATATCCAAAATATATAAAGAATTCATATAATTCAATATTTTTTAAAAATCTGGATTTAAAAATGGGTAAAGGATCTAAACAGGATTGTTACAAAGAAGACATACAGATGGCCAACAGGCTCATGAAAAAATGGTCAACATCATTAATCATCAGGGAAATGCAAATCAAAATGACAATTAGATATTGCTTCACACACGTCAGAATGACTATCATCAAAAGGAAAAGTGTTGGCAAGGACGTGGAGAAAAGGAAACCCTCCTACACTGTTGATGGGGATTTAAATTGGTACAGCCACTATGGAAAACAGTATGGAGGTTCCTCAAAAAAGTTAAAAATAGATCCCAGCAATTTCACTCCTGGGTATATATCCAAAGAAAATGAAAACACTAATTTGAAAAAATATGCACCCCAATATTCATAGCAGCACTATTTACAATAGCCAAGATATGGGAGCAACCTAAGTGTCCATCAACAGATGAGATAAAGAAGATGTGACTAAGAGGTACAGACTACTGATACAAAATAAATGTTACAAGAATGTAATATACAGCACAGGGAATATAGCCAACATTTTATAATAATTTTAATATGGAGTATAATCTATAAAAATATTGAATCACTATGTTGTACACCTGAAACTAATATAATATTGTAAATCAACTATACCTCAATTAAAAAAGGAGCCAAAAAAATTGTAACTATATGTAGGGATAAATGTTAACTAGGCTTATTGTGGTGATCATTTCACAAAACATATACAAATATCAAATTATTATGTTGCACACCTGAAAATAATATGATGCTACATGTCAATTATATCTCAATTTTTTTTAATTTGGTAGAGAGGCCGAAGGAGGATTTTTTTAAATCTAAGTAACATGTGAACTTTTGTAAACAGAATATTTAAGAATTTAACTGAATATTCTTAAACTTAAGAAAATAAATATTGAAAAAACAAAAGAAAGAACTAGAAGCATAAGGATTTAGACAAGGAGAGATGCAGGGAATGATGTCAAAGCCAGAGGAAAATGTTAGCATAAGAATGTTTTGATGAAGGAAGGAAGAGTAGAAGGGAGGAATGAGTAAGTGGAATGCCACGAGCCATGGCGGGAAAGTAGAGACTGGGGAAAGAGGCAGTGCCCAGGGAATGAGGAGCATGGAAATAAACCAGGGAGGCAGCATGGAGCCTGGTTAGGGAGGGCTTTGGCTCTGACCTGAAGGTTGGAAGGACACATACATGGTTGGTCTGCAGGCTGGATTACATGCAAAGCTTCCTGAATACGTGGAAATAAGTGAAAGGGAGGAGACAACCCAACAGGACAAGCTGGCAGCACTGGAGACTGAATACCAGCATAATTTGGTCTAAATTCGTTTGTCCCAGCTCACTTTGGGTGTGTGTACCTGGAACCCAATAAATTCCTGCTATGGATTAACCAAGTCAGGACCCAATGTAGCATAAGTTCCCGAGGAACAGGTTGTGTATCTTCTGACTGTTTGGTGTCACCTTCAGCCCTGTCTCTGCCCACAAAAGCCTCGTTTCATGGTGCTGCTGTGAGCTTCCTATCCTTCCTCATGTCCCTTTCAGGAAACAGGAAGTTATCTCCCCAATCCTGTACCCACCCCCTCCTTCACAGGAAGTGGGAACTATAAAACAGGAGGCTCCTTGGGGTGCAGCCCAAGTGTGATTATGAACCCCATTCAGTAGACTTTGAGTAAAACAAACAGGAAAAGTAAATTATGTTTTCTCCAGTTTGAGCCCAAATAATGCCAGCCATGGGACTCCAAAACCCCAGGCCCTGGTGAGAGGCTGGGATAATTACATTGACGGGCTTCCAAAGATTGCAGAGAAGTAATGAAACAGTAAACAGCACAGCCAACATTCTTTTCTCCCAGGCCCTGGCTGATTTTAGTGAGGCTCCTAGTTGCATTTTTGCAGATCCCACCTTTGGCGAGATTGTGGTGCCCAAAAGCTTGGGCTTCAACATTCATCTTGGCCTTTGTGAACCTCTCCTCAGCTCTCAGCCCCGCCCTCTTCCCCGGGCACCCAGCACATTTCTCCTGCTCCAGCCTCTCTTGTAATATGAAAATGATCATAAAGTGAAAAACAGTTATGATGCAACTCAGTATTTATCCAACACGGAAGGCTCCATGCTTATCATAATTACAAGGGCAATAAAGATGAGTGACATGTAGCTCACGTCCTCAAGAAACTGTGGACTTAGTGGTACAGGATTACACTACCTAACATGGGAGAATAAAGCAATGGTCATTCAGGAAGCATAAGAGGGGCTCTGGGGACAGAAACCAGAAGATGGCCCATTATTCGGGGTCAACCTGGAAAGATTCATAGAAGAGGACATGGGCTTAAGGGCAGACTGGGTTTGACAAGCAGAGGCAGGGCACTGTGGAAGGGAGTACAAGAGAGAAGGGGGCGGGGGGGCGGGGTCTGCCAGGGGAAGATGCAGCAGCGGCAAAGGCAGAGAGATGACAAAACTGAGGACTTGTTGAGAGACTAGGGGGTTGCCCTCTCTGGAGTGCTGGCAGGCTGTAAAGAGTAGTGTTCTACTTAATCCCACAAGCAACAGGAGCCATTAAAGGTGTTGGGGGCTCAAGTGTGGTCCTCGTCCTGGTTCTCCACAAGGGAAAAGAGAGGTAAGGTTATTTAGTGGGGAGAAAAAAATGCTTAACCTATTCAAATGTATCACCACTGAGGGAATTTCAATGGTCAAATTCTTGAGGCAGCTCAAGGGGAAATTGGGGAAACATAACTATTCTTTAATTCAGAGCATGTTTTGAAAATTCAGCTAAAATTTCTTTCATGCTTTCAAGAGCTGAGCACTGTGACAGACATTTTACATAGGTGGTTTCATTGGATGCTAAAAGGTTGGACTTTTTTTCCACCATTTTACAGAAGAAGAAACTGTGATTCAAAATGATTCAAGGTCACAGAGTAACAACTGGTAGAGATAGAATTTGCATCCTCCTTACTCTAACACCTAAGATTTTCCCATCACCCCTTGCTGCTCTGGGGACCTCCTATATGTTGCATGCATACAGCCAGTCCGCCATTCTGCATCAAGAGCCAACCAGGAGCAAGGCACTAACTAGGAGGGAGCTTTCGTTTGGGGGCAAGAGCAAGGTCAATTGAAAGTTGCTGGCCTGGGAGAGAGTCGTGGCCTGGGGTAGAGCTCTCCTTGAGAGTAATTAGCTGTGTGATCTTGGGCAAGTTACTTTACCTCTCTGATCATTCTCGTATGGAAAATTAGGAGTAGAGTGATGCTAGGGAAATTGTTTCAAGCAGCAGAATCCTTTTCTTCAAAATGAAATTATAAGTGAACTACAATGAAACCAATAAAAATGAGACTTCCCTGGTCGATGCTGGCAGGGAGGGTGAAGAAGGCAAGGGCCCAGATGCTGCAAAAACATTGTTTAATTTTTATTTTAAAATTGTGTATTACAGTTGAGGAAACAATAGTCTAGAGAGCTAAGTAAATTGAGCAGGACGCATAGCTGCTTGGAGGCAGAACTGGGATCCTAACCAGGTAGTTCTCCTGAAGGCTGTGCTCCCATCGTCACACCCTTCTCCCTGCCTGGCATGAGCCAGGCTAATGCTTCATTTAATATGGCACATTTATAACAAGCCATCAGACACAAAAGTTAAGGTTCATAATGGCAATAATCCCCTACATTGGTCCATGCTGAATGAGAGACTGCTAGGTAGGCAGATATAAATATAGACTTTATTATACCACATCACAAAGCAGGGGGGTTAATGTTGCTGGGAGAACATTCATTTCCACATTTCCTTACTGTTGCACGTCTTAATTTGCAACTTAATGTGGCATTATCATAATTTTTTGCATTATGTAATGATTAACATGAAGTGTATCATATTTATTGATTTATTTGATTTATTTAAAATGTAATCATTGCCCCAGGGCAGGTGCATGTACAAAATACAAATACAACAGTTAAATTGAATCCAGCAGATAAATTTCCCATTAAGAAAAGACATTTCAGGACTGTCAAGACAATGAGAAATGTCTTCCCAGAATCATTGGGAGAGAGGAAATCTTGAGAGGTCATCTGGTCCAACCCTCTGCCTCAGGCAGAAGTGCTCCTACTCCCCCAAGACTCAACACCAATCAATTCCACTTTCTGACAGTCTCTTAGGAGAGCCACATTCCACCAAATTCTGCTACCTCTGGCTTCAACCCCAGGACCAACATCTCCTCCCTGAGTCAACCCAGCTTTTCTTCCCTCCCTGTGCCCCCCCGATATCTCCCTCCTTTAGTTCAAAATCACTCCAGCCTTAAACTACCTTCTTCATTCCATTTCTTACGGACCCATTTCTCATTCCACACCTCCACCGCCTATAAAGACCCATGTTAGGAGATCAGGTTCTTTTTGCAGAATCTTAGAAATTTCCAGTGAGCAGGAGAATGGATCCAGCATCCCATGAACAGCAGGAACTCCTTAGACACACCCCCAACTGCTGGACATCCAGTCTTTGCTAGAGCCTCCTAAAGCTGAGGCACCCATCATTGATGAGGAGACTCTGAGTCTGACACTGTGGGGACACCCATTCCCTGTAACTTTCTCCCAGCCCAGCATAGGATCCTATTCTTTTTTCCATTGTAGAACTTAGAATCTTGGATTGAATTACGCTGAGATTATATTTCAAAGCCCTCCCTTCATTCAAGAGCCCAACCAGCCAAAACATTCTGGGTAACAAAGATCCCATTCACCTTTCTCATGCCTTCCTATCACAGTTCTCACTATTCCTTCTATGTGCTTCTCCTGCTAGGCCACTGAGCATTGTCCTAAATACCTATGCTTCAGTTTCCACCCCACAAAATCATCTTCCCCTTGTCTTAATAATAGTAAGATCTTTATCATTGATAACATGATTATTAAAGATGATATTTATGGAATGGTTATTATGCAGGGATCAGAATTAGTCCCAGTCCTATGAACTAACAACTTGTCTTACCCTAATCAACCTTTTCATTTACAGAACAGGTGGGTTGGACTGGAGTAGAGGTTCTCAAGCTTTTACTTTTGGCCATAGACTCCTTTCTTTAAATGAAAGCTGCCTTAGTCTGCTTCGGCTGCCATAACAAAACACCACAGATTGAATGACTTGAAGCCCTCATGGGGCTGACAGTCTAGAGTGAGAATTTCAGAAACTAAACACATTGCTCAATGAATTACATGAACACAGTTGTGATAAGGAACAAGAGGAGAAGTTCAGGGTGCAATAAAAGCATAGAGCTGAGAGCCTTGACCTAACATGAAGGTAAAGGGAAATCTTCTGGAGGAAGGGACATTTGAGCTGTGTTCTAAAGTATGAGCAGGAATTACCTAAACTAAGCTGGTAACTTAAGAGAGGAAATTAACAGAACTTCAGTTTATCTGGAAGGTCAGACTGAGGCTCCAGGCCAGCATCTTCAAGATAAAATTAAAGATAAGTGTAAGTGTTGCCATTAAGCTAAAAATAATGACAGTTGCACAGGGGTCAACTGGGAAACACAGCAGCTATTACAGACTCAAAGTTCTTGTGCCCCCAAAACTCCTATGTTGAAACCTAATTCACAATGTGATGGTATTTGGAGGTGATGGTATCAGGAGGTGCTTAGGTCATGATGGTGGAGGCTTCGTGGATGGGATTAGAGCCCTTATGAAAGAGATCCCAGAGAGCTCCCTTGCCCTCCTTCCACCATATGATGACACAGCAAGAAGACAGCTGTCTATAAACCAGGAATAGGCTCTCACCAGACATTGAATCTGCTGGTCCCTTGATCTTTGACTTCCTAGACTCTAAAACTGTGAGAAGTAAATATTTTTTGTTAAAACCATCCAGTCGAGGGTAATTTGTTACAGCAGCCCAAACAAACCACGATAGCAGATTATATGGAGAAGATAAGAGGTGGATGAGTTTTTCAGTTCACCATAAACCCAGTGTGTGAATTAACAATGTGACAAAGTTGCCAAAAAAGAAAGCAAATTAAAATATTTATATGGATTTAATTTCCATATCAAGGAAGGTAAAGACACCAATGTGCTGTGTGTTAGACAGACCATGCTTGCATTTCCAGTGCTTTCTTCTGGGCTCTAGATTTTAGAAGGAGTATTAAACCTGGTGTGTATCCAGAGAAGTGGGGATGAGAAGATGCTGGGAGTTTCCTCCTGTGCGAAACAGTGAAATTATACATCTCTGAAGTTCCTTGCAAGAGCTTCAATTTTCTTTGACTAAACTGATTACTTTTCACATAGCTAGCAGTTCCCACTGGCCTCGTCACTCCTCTTCTGAATTCTGGGGGCTTCACTGAGGTGTAAATAGCTTTCACAGAGAATACAAGTGGTCAGAGTTGCTTGAGGCAATGGGCCTTCCTCCCTCCTGCCGTTTCTCTCCTCCTCCCCAGGCAGCGCTCAAACGGAATAGTCATCCTCTGAACATGGTTTCCAAAGCTGCGTGCGGGATTGATTCTTCCTTGCCTCCTTCCAACTTTCTGGCTTACAGTGTAGAAAGGTCTGACATGAGGAAAAAGCCTAGGTTCCACGTCATTGCTGTGACAGAATCCTTCTCCGAATGAATTTCCATTGCAGATGGTTAATAAGGTAATCAGGAAACCCAAGTCTGAGTGATGGAGGCACGGCCTCCACAACCAGGACTTAAACAACAAAAAAAGAGCATTTTTTTCAACAGCTAAGGAGGGTTCCTGAACATTCTGACAGCAAGGAGGCGGAGGTCCTGATTAACCCCACCTACCTCATTCATACATGTACCCTTGGGTCCACTAACGCCTGCACCCCAAGAAAATCCTTCTCTCTCTACTCATCCAATGAGCATTTCTTGAATGATCTGTATCTACTTCTCCCTGAACAAGAGCCATAAAGGAAAATAAAAAAATAACTCTTCTCACACACGCTGATGAGAGGGCAAAGAAGTTTGACTGCTTTGGAGTTTGCTCTGTAATTCTTTGTACATAAAGTACAAAACCAGGCAAAACTAATCTATGTTAAGAGTCAGACTGGTGGCTGCTCTGGGGGCTGGCAAAGGCTGGAAGGTGGCATGAAGGGGACTGCCAAGGTGTTAGTGATGTGTTGTTTCTTGACACAACGCTGTCACGTGGTGTGCTTAGCTTGTAAACATTCAGCAAGCTACGTACCTATGATGCGTGTATCTTTCTATACGCATATTAAACTTCAATTTAAAAGTTTAAAAAAAAAAGAAATGATGCTGGTCTAGGATGGCACTTTTGGGGGCAGACAAGAGATAGATGTGCTAAAAGGTGTTGTCTTCGTCTGCTCTGGCTGCCATGACAGAATACTATAGATCAAGTGGCTTAAACAACAGAAATTTATTTTCTTACGGTTCTCAGACTGGCAAGTCAGAGTGCCAGGATGGTCAGGTCCTGGTGAGAACTCTTTTCCAGACTTGCAGATGGCCGCCTTTTCATGCTGTGCTCACACAGCCTTTCCTTGGTCCACGCATGCACACACACACACACAGAGAGACAGAGACAGGGAGATCTCTCCCTTTTCTTCTTGTTATGAGGCCACAAATCCTATTGGATTAGGACCCCACCCTATGACTTCATTTAACCTTAATTACATCCTAAAAGCCCTATCTCCAAATAGTCACACTGGGGTTGGGACTTCCACATATAAATTTTGAGGTGACACAATTCCATCCATAGAATTCTCAAACAATAGGAGTATTCAATGAAATACAAAAGCTGTCACTAGACAGCATGAGATACAGGCCAAATGAAAGTTATAGAGAGTAAGTGGAGAGAAAGACAAGCTTACCCAGGACTGATGCAGTAGGGATCACCCTCTTGGAAAAGGAACCTTTGAGAGACTTGAGGGAAGAACAGAGAGAGGAGGGGTCCATGTGGGAGGCAAAGACACCAGCTGGGGAAGCACAATAAGTACACTCCATGGGGAGATGGGCCAGACAATAGCAGCGTGTTTGCAAAATATACCATCTCATGCCAGGCTGGGCAGGGAAGGGTGAACACAGAGGAGGTTGGAGAAGAGGCCAGGAACTGGAAACACGTGGGGCTGTGGGGAGGCAGAGCAGATCCAGTTGCCAGCAAAGGAGAAAGTCCTCTTGGATGTGGAAGCAAGTGGTCACCAGGCAAGCAGTCAAGGAGGTCCTGGATGACCAGTGGGTGCAGAGCACAAGGGGAGAAGGAACAGGTATGGGGAGAGGCAGCATCAATATCACTCAGCAAAGGGAGGTTGGGGCCACACTGACGTGGGCCACACCAAAGGATTCGATCTTCTTCTCATGGGTAGTTTTTTTGTTTGTTTGTCTGTTTTAAGAACTTTTATTGAGATATGCCATGGGTAGATTTAAGGAAAGGATGCATAGATGGTCAGCTCACAAAAAGGAGGCCTTGTCCATGCCTTGGCCTGCAGCCATGTTAACATCACTTTGATGATATAGCGATGACTGATTCTGCTGATTAAGAAATCCTGCACCGTGGCTGCATTTATGAGTCCTTACCTAGTCATAATTCAATCAATTGAACCAGGAATTTGTCATAGGATCTCAGGTACCTGAAGTTGAAAAAGTCTTAGAGCCATAGTCCAGCATCTCCCAACCCAGGCCTGGGTTTAAATGGATCAAATCTATATTTGAATTTCTGTAGAAATATTTATAATTGCACTTGACGTAGTTTTCAGAAAGTCTTGTTGGTAGTGCTGGAGGGTTAGCTGGCGGAAGAGATGTCTGGATTGTTAGTTCCCAGCCTGATAGGTGCTTGAGACAATGGCAGGTGTCCAGGCAGAAGCAACATGGGTGCTATGGGATGATGGGAGGCAAACGTCCCAAAAGACAAGAAGTAACTCTCTAAACACCCATATCACAGGCTGTGTTTAATTTTTAAATGAGTATGAACATGGCATCCTGAGCTCCTCTCTGCCAATCTGTTTCAGTCTCCTGACTCTACCTCCAACAGTCTAGCCTCAAAAAGGTTAGAAATTGACATGACGAAGACCCAGCAACATGGCAGGAAAACCCTCCTTGCAGTTCTGCATTCATACTGCAACTCTTACTCAAGGTTTTGATTCCTCCCTAAAACATTCACCCAGGAGATTTCAAACCCAAAGGGATTCACTTACCAGCAACTCTCATTGTGCGGAGAGAGGGCAGGCGAATGCTGACAACTCACCACTCCTGAGATATGGTCTTCCCTCTAGGTTTTCTTCCTACCTCGCCACCCTCTCCTTTTCTGTCCCTGTGTTGAGACTTCCTTCTCTACTTGATCTCTAAGTATCGGCCGCTCAGAGCTCAATCATGGAATCTCTACTCCTTGGATGGGCTTATTCAGGCCCAAATCTTTAACTATTTCCAGTGTGTCTGTAACAGCCAGATGTGTATCTTCAGGCCCCTGTATTCATCAGGGTTCTCCAGAGAAATGGAACCAATGGGATAGAGAGAGAGAGAGATAAGAGGAGATTATTATAATTATGCAATTATGGAGGCTGAGAAGTCTGAGGATCTGCCGTCTGCAAGCTGGAGACCCAGGGAAACCAGTGGTGTAGGTCAGTCCAAGCCCGAAGGCCTGAGATCCAGGATGATGTAAATCTCAGTCCAAAGGCCCAAGAATCAGGGGGACCAATGGCCTAAGTCCCAGTCTGAGTCTGAAGACTAAGAACCAAGAGCATCAATGTCTGAGGTCAGAAGATGGATGTCTCGGTTCAAGCAGAGAGTGAATCCACACTTCCTCCATCTTCGGTTCTAGTCAAGCCCTCAGTAGATTGGATGGTGCCCACCTGCACTGGTGAAGGGAGGGGGATCTTCTTTACTCAGTCTACTGATTCAAACACTAATCTCTTCCAGAAACACCCTCACAGACACACCCAGAAAGAATGTTTACCAGCTAGCTGGGCATCCCTTGGCCCAGTCAAGTAGACACATAAAATTAACTATCACAGCCCCTGAGGGCCACACTCATGTACCCATTTGCCCCTGATACTGGTATCTGCTGCCTGTACACCTGGGTGAGCCCTGGCTAATACAACTTCCCAGCTCCTTTAGATTGAAAGTTGAAGTCCAGAAGCTGCTTTTTGATGCCCTGCATGAGCTACCCCTTCCTGTGTCTCCATCGTCATCCTCCCCCACCTCCCTCTCTCACGTCTGTGCTATTAACTCACCAGCTCTTCCCTCCACAGGGCCTTGGCTTGCGTGTTCAACCCCAGAACAACCCATGCTGATCTCCTTCTTGTCATCCTGACTCACTTCAGTGCCACCTGGATGAGAGGTCTTCCCTGACCACCCATGTAAATTCACCCACTTCCTATCCCATCTTCCTGTGCCATTGTCTTTGTAGCTCTCCTCACTATCAAAAGTTCCCTTGTTCAGTTATTTTTTATCCATATTTTTAATTGAGTATAGTTGATTTACAATCTTATGTTAATTTCTGCTGTATGGCAAAGTGATCTTGTTCATTTATTTCTTCACTAGTGTATTCTCTCCCTTTCCCCCCCAAAATATAAACTCCAGGAAGGCATGGACCTGCCTGTCTCATTCAACACTCCATCCCCAGTACCTGGAATAAAGCCATCACATAGTAGAGCTGAATAAATATTTGACAAATAAAGGAGTGAAGTTTCCTGAAAAGAGCAGAGAGAAAGCACCACTGAAGGAGGAAGACACTGAAAACTAATGTCTCTCACATCATGATTTTCCTAAGGGGTCAGATTTGCCCCAAAACATGCTGGGAGGGTCTGGCATGAGCACAGACTGTGAGAGGCCAGGGACCAGAGACCTCCAGTCTGTCTGAGAGAGTCCACACCCTGAGTGGGAACAGCCTGTTAAGAATCAGCAATGGCACAGAAGAGGTCCCACCTGGGCAGGTGAGATTTAGAAGCAACACGCCTCTTTTCTTCAGATCAGAAGGCTGCCCTTTCAAAAGAGAGAGCTTGCAGGTTTCACACTGCTTCCTCCACGGAAGGAGGAAGACTTTGTACCTGCTGATACCTCTCCTGGAAGGCTATAAATGTTGCTTTATTAGGGAAACAGATCCTTGCAGATGTGATTAAGGATCTCAAGGTGAGGAGATTACCCTGGATTGTCCATATGGGCCCTAAAGGCAGTCACTTGTATCCTTATAAGAGAGAGGCAGACACTGATTGAAGAAGAGAAGGCAACGTGAAGACAGAGGGAGACACTGGAGTGAAGTGGCCACAAGCCAAGGAACGCCAGCAGCCACTAGAAGCCAGAAGAGGCAAGGGATGGATTCACCCCTAGAGCCTCCAGAGGGAACACCGCCCTACTGGCACCTTCATGTCAGCCCAGAGAAACTAATTTCAGACTTCTGGTCTCCAGAACTGTGAGAGAATAAATTTCTGTTGTTTAAGCCACAAGGTACTGGCAATTTGTTGCTGCAGCCTACTGAAAGGAACACAGATTTTTAACATTGCCACTGAGTATCTCCACCCCTGGGGCACAGTGTCACCCTCACACTGACTCCCAGGCTGGGCCAGGGATCCTGCCACAAGGCTCCCTTTACACTTAGGTTAATCTCGTATACAGTCGTTATCACAGTTGAGTTGACTTTTCTGCTGTCCCCATCAACCTATGAATTCCCTGAGGACAAGGGCTGTGTCCTCACCACTCAGCCAGTGCCTAAGACCTGAGAGGCACCCAGGAAACATTGAGTGTGACTGAACTGAACCCCTAGAGTTGTCCGACAATGGAATGGACTGCCACAGGAAGCGGCAGGCTCCTCTTTGCTGACAGTAGCCAAGCCAAGACTCTCTGAAACGTTGTACAAGGGATTCCTTCCTAGAGTAGGCAGTCCTTCTGTATCAGTTCGCTAGCGCTGCTGTAACAAAGTACCACAGTCTGGAAGACTTAAACAACTGACATTAATCTTCTCACAGTTCTGGAGGCCAGAAGTCCAAGATCAAGGTGTTGGCAGCTTTGGGTTCCCCTGAGGCCTCTGCCCTTGGCCTGCAGATGGCCACTTCTCACTGTGTCCCTACATGGTCTTCCCTCTGTGTGTGTCTGTTTTGTAATCTCCTCTTAAGGACATCAGTCATATTGGACTGGGGTTCACCCATATGATCTCATTTTACCTTAATTAACTCTTCAAAGGCCCTTTCTTCAAATACAGTCACATTTCGAGGTACTGGGGGGTTAGGACTTCAGTGTGTAAATGTAGGGGGTACACAATCCAGCCATAGCACTTTCTGACTTGAGTATTTTCTAACTCTAAACACAAAAGGAAGCCAACATTACACAGCAGGATGGAGAGGGAGGAGGAAGAGGAGGAGTAAATACAATCAGGTTACCAATGGGCCCCGAGTCCTCTGTGAGTAATCAGTCATTTCTGGTATTTTCACTGGAAACATCTTTGCTATAAGCAGTTTCATCACACAACTAATTGGCAGTAAGGCAACTTTGCCATAAAATAACTGGTTAACAGTTTGGTCAAACCAGTCAAGCGGTATATCAACTTGATGAAAGTATGGTAATAAGGAAATGTAACCAGAAGTGTGAAATAAGAGAGTGTAAAACCAGCCATATACTATACCAGAAAATGATCACTTGACAGTTTGAAGATCCTTCAGTGAGCACAGTCATCCATCCCACTCATCAGAACCAAAAGTTCACCAGGCTATGGTAAATTTTAAAAGGTGGCTGTCTGTACCAAATTCATCACTCAATATTAGAAGTTAGGAGGCCAAAAAAGAGTTAAGGTCCTCCTATCCCCCCGAAAAGAAATGTTTTCATGATTCCTGATAAATACAATTTTCTTGAAAAAGTGAACAAATTTTTTTTGCTGTTTGATAGTGGAGAACATGATGTAGATAGAATTTTGGTATTTGGCACAGAATCTGGCTTACATGATTTGGTGAAATATAAGGCATGTGATGGAACATTGAAATGTGGTCCAGGTATGTATGACAAGTTATATATGTTACCTGTACTGATGAGAAATAGCAGCATCCCTCGTCTGTTTATTGTACTTCCAGGGAAATCTGGAGACACTTTCAGCAGATTTTTTAATACCATGAAGAACTTACATCCAATATTAGATCCTAAATTCTTAACAATCAACTTTGAGAAAGGAAGTATCATCACTTTATCTAAGATATATCTGAATACAACTTTAGCCATGGATCTACACACATTCTAAATGTATTCAAATATTTTTTGTATTTTCATCTTTTGACAATAAAATCTTTAAAAATTTTTGTTACTAATTTTTTGCTTCATTATATTCTTTTTAATGTCCCTCTTTATTTTCATTATTTTATCTTTCATGGCAAAATTGTCTTATGGCCAATTGTGCATTGAAACTTCCTCCATTTAAACTGCATGGCAAAGAGTCTTACAGCAAAAATACCTAGAACCATAAGTAATACCTCACCACCAAGCTTTAGAACAAAAACAAGAAAATTCCCTGCCACAGGTAGCCTACAGACTCCAGGGGAAACCCAGACATGTACAAAAGCTTAACTGAAAATATGGGACCATTTATGGGAACCAATGGTGGACCTTATAGCAGGTCGGAGATGTGCTGTCCAGGAATCCCTCATGGAGGAGGTGAAAGTTTGGTCAGCTTTAAAGACTAGAAGAATACCAACAGGCACAGAGAAGGAGGAAAGGGACTCTAGATGAGGAGGACCCTAAGCAAAGGCTCTCTAGTAATAGAAACACGTGTAGATGCTTGTGTTCGTTTCCTGAGACTGCTGGAACAAATTCCCACAAACTTAGTATTCAAAACAACAGACATTCGTTCTCTCACCATTCTAGAAGCCAGAAGGATGATAGCAGCACCATAGGACAGAAATCAAGGAGTCAGTAAGGCTACACTTCCTCCAGAGACTCTAAAGGAGAATCTGTTTCTCGCCTCTTCCCATTTCTAGTGCCTGCCAGCGTTCCTTGGCTTGTGGCTGCATCACTCCAGCCTCTGCCTCCATCTTCACGTGATCTTCTCCATGTCTATCTGTAATCTTCCCCTGCTCCTCTCTTATAAGGATACCTGTGATTGCACTTAGGGCTTATCTGGAATATCCAGGATAATCACCCCAGCTTGAGGTCCTGAACTCAACCACATCTTTGCCGTCTCCAGTAACATTCACACATCCCAGGGATTGGGAAGTGACTGTATCTTGGAGGGCCATTTTTGAGCCTACCACTGTTGTCAGGAAAGGCAGAGGAAGGACACCATCCTAGCTGACCAGGATGGTTTATGTAGGTTAGACAACTAATTAAGAGTTTTGCCCACATTATAATCACCTGGAGAGTTTTCTAAAAATGTAAATCTCTGAGAGGTTCAGATTCAACCAGCCTAAGGTGGAATCTGAGAATCTGAATTTCTAGAATCACCCCCCCCGCCACGCCAGCCGTAAATCTATATCTTGTAAGTGGAATGCAAAAGTCCCTATGTGCTGATGTAAAAAATCCAAAATATATTAAGGAAAAAAGTGAAATATGGAACCATGTGTCCAGTATGCTACAGTTTGTACAAAAACTGGGTGAAAGAAAGTTAAAATCTATTTTAATACTTGCTTTTATGAGAAACTCTGAGAGGGTACCACAGAACCACTAATGGTGGTAATACAGCAGGGGGAAATACACTGATGGGGAATGGGGAAGATTTGTCACTGTATAGCTTTACACATTTTTTTCATATTATATAAAATTAATTTTTTAGAGCCCCCAGGTAATTGTAATGGACCCTGTTAGGAAGTGGTGGTTTGGGGCAAACAAGTGAAAGGTCCTTTATGGTGTCCATTCTGGCAGGTGGATGATAACTGGGAACTGACACTTGCATCTTTGTGCAATCAATACCCCAAGATGAAGTTCATGCTAAAATATGGAAGGACTTACTAAAGGCCTGTGTAAGTTCCTGGATAGTATATCTAAGACAGCTAACCAAGGGAAGAACTTCCTGACCTCACATCACAGCTAGCTAGTGCCAGAACCAGGGAGACCCACCCACAAAACCACGAGGAGGAATCCCGGGGCTTGGGACAGCTCAGCATGATCTTTTCAATGTTCTAGTGGGAATCCCTTTTCCTTTCTGGGGTTGTGGGTATTTCTCCCAAGTGACTGTTTTGTGTCCACTTCCTCCTGAAGACACACAAAGACATTTATTTCACCAGGTCATTCTTCCTGCCCACGGTCTTATGTGAGCCATCCTTTCCCTCCAACCTTGTCTGCCACGCCATCAAGTCCCCATCTCAGCTCAACCCACAAAGAGATGCCCAGTCACAGAGCTGGGAACTCGGACCAAGAGAATTACATGTGAAAAAAAAAAAAAGAGGAGTCAGAATGATGCCCTAAGGTTTCAATCTTTCCTCTCCATTGTCAGAAAGGAAGGGGGGAGGGCTGCTTTATGAAAGTAGATTAGCTGGGACCAGGGATCAGCAGGGCCTGCGTGGAAGGAGCTGGGCTTGAAAGTGCCAAGAAGCACAAGCAGGATGGATGTGCGGAGAGGCAGTCAGCCGAAATGCCCCCTGTCCACTCCTCTTCAGTTGCTGTCACTTGCCCCAGCACAGGTTCCCCCTCTCCCCACATCCACGGACACAAGAGCATGCTAACACACACTCACACTTATACACACACACACACACCCTACACACACACACAAAAACACACACACCCTCCACACACACACACAAACACACAGGCACATACAAGCTCATGCCCATGAGCTGACTGGCACGTGAAACACAAAGGGAAGCACGGTTCAGACAGAGATGTGAGTTTTATTCCAGGCTATTCTGGTCTTGGTCTGCCACTTAGCTGTACAACTTTAGATAAATCACTTCTTTTTGGTCCAAATCACTCTCTGGACCAGTTTCCTCATCTGTCATTAATTCTTGCCAATACCTTCCAAGATGCTTCTAGGGACTTCCCTGGTGGTCCTGTGGCTAAGACTCAGAGCTTCCACTGCAGGGGGCACAGGTTCAATCCCTGGTGGGGGAGCTAAGATCCTACATGCCTCGGCATGGCCAAAAAAAATTTAAAAAAAGGTTACTTCCAGCACCCAACCACTTCTCACCACTTCACTGCTGCCACCTGGTCCAAGCCACCCTCACCCCTTGCCTGGATAACTACATGGACCACTTACTCACCTCCCTGCTTCCACACTTTGCCTCTTGTAGTCAATTTACTCACTGGCCAGAGGGATACTTTAAAGCCCAAGTCAGATCACGGCTCTCCTCAGCTCAGAGCCCTGCAATGGCTCCCTGCCTCACTCAGAGGCCTTGAGAAGGCCCGAGAAGCCCTCTATGGTGTGTGTCACTCCCACCCCCACCCCACTACCTCTCTGCTTACCTCCCACCTACCACTCCTGCCCCTGGTCTCCTTGCCACACCTCAAGCTTACGAGCAGGCACCCACCTCAGGGCCTTTGCACATGCTGTTCATGTCCCCAGGGACAAATGTTCTTCTCTCATACATCCACATGGTTGCTCCTTCACCTGTTTCATAACTCTACTCTAATGTCACCTTCCCTGATCATCTTTTTTAAAATATCATTCCCTTCCCCTTCTCCATCTCTGGTACTCTCTGTTCCCCTTATCTGCTTGATTTTTCTTTGCACAGTTATCACCATCTGACACAATATATATTTTCCTGCCTCATTTGTTTATTATGTGCCAACCAGCATGTAAATTCTACGAGGCCAGGGATTTTAGTCTATTTTGTTCAATACTATACCTCCTGTCCTCAGAACAGGGCCTGGCATGTTTAAGGTACTTCAAAAATATTTGTTGAATATGGATTGGTGGAAGAGGGAAGAGAAGTAGCAGGACGTGTGACAAATAATCACTAAAGTCTCTTCCAGTGCTGACAGCCTATGAGTCTGTAAGTCCACCAGCTGCCATGCCCATCTCTCAGCCCACTCTGGACACCTACAGGCACTCACACTGTCTCCTCTCAACTGTGGGCTGTAGTCAGAGAACAACTCAGCTACGCAAAGCCCTGTCTGTCCAGCCCTGAGTTAAGCAGACTCCGGACGGGAAAGAAAAGAAAGACAACCCCTGCAATCCAAGAGCTGACCTGCTTGCCAGGGTCACACACCAAACCCACACTTCTGGAAGACCACCATGACAAATGTGAAAGGAGTCACGCAAGGCAAGCAGATCAGAGAAGCAACCCATCACTGAGCCGCAGAGAGGTGAGATCTGAGCTAGGCCTTCTAGGGAAGGAGGCATAGGGTTCTTCAGGGGGAGCCAGTGCCCAGGGAAAGTCATTTGCCCTGATTCAAATGTTTTGCATTTTGCATTTGTCTTTTCCAGAATGGGGCCATGGTACACGGGGTATGGCTTTTACACAGTCCATCAGCCACTTCTACTAATAACAAACATGATAGTGGCACTATCCCACAGTTCTGCAGATTTTTTAAGTTTTTGGTTCTTACATTGTTACTGTGTTCCCCTTCACAACATCTTATACAAGAAGAAAAGGAGATGTTACCTGATTTGTACAGTTGAGGAGAAAGAGGCAAAGTCAGGCTTTGCAATCAACTCACATCACACTGGGGTCAGGTCCCACTTCTGGTCTCAGTCAGCAGTCATTCCAACTATCCACACTTAAAGGCCAGAACTGCCTCCCCTCTTGATAGGTCTTCTTTCTAAAGCTGAGAGGTGGTCCCTAAGCCTTAAAGTGGGCTGCCCATTTCTGAGCATCCCCACCACCATCTGGGCTTACAGCTGGCAGAAGCCATGAACCAAGATGCTGCAACAGAGTCTTTCTGTCCAGATACTCCTTCTCCTGTGATGTTCTCATGAATGGAAAAGAAAATGGAGTCATGACCCCCAGAGGAAAAAGCTTCAAGGATGGAAGAGTCTCACTAGGTGATTTGTGGGGGCAGGTATGATGGACACAGAGACACACCACCCAAATTCCTCTTCAAGTGCTAGTGGCCCCAGCTGCCCAGAGTGTGGTCAGCCATCAGCCCTCAGTTGTCAGTCCTTCAGGACTGCTTCACCTGCACAGAACTGCCTTGCTCAAGTCACATCATTCCGAGGGCATCCCACATCCAGTAACTAATGAAGGCAAGTATATAAAGTCCAGGCTATCTCAGCACAATTTAGGACAACTTTGAAGAGCCATTTCAGCTTCTGAGCTCACCACGGAATCACCCAGGCTGTGGTCAGGGAATGAAGTGGTATAGCCCCAAAGAACAGGAGCTGTCAATGTCTCTAGATGTTGGGTCTGCATAAGCCTGACCTTTCCCTTTGACCAACCTCAGAGGTACTGTTGCCATGGCTCTTGAGTCTATTCTCCTTCTCCATCCTATTCCCTCCCTCTTGGAAGGGCACCCTCATTCTTTGTTTTATAAGTTTCCACCAGGAAGCAGAACATATTGTTTACCAGCACAATTCATTGGAATCCATTGTTCCCACTACAGAGCCAGTTAAACAAAGACAGGGCAAGGTAATAATTATCTCGTCCAGATGGCAGACAGCAGCCAACCCACAGGGAATTAGATTTCTCAGCCTGACCCTACTGGGACTCCTAGGAAATATTTCACCCTTCTCCTCAGTCTCCCCAGATCATCACAAGATAATTGTGATCACTGAGAAGTAACCCCCATTATAGGAGGGAATTAGGTGGGGGAAAAAACCCACCTTGAAGTCAAAGACTGGGCTTCTATTCTTTTGTCACTCCTTGGCCCTAAGACCTGAGGCAGCTCACTTACTTTCTCTTGTTCAGTTTCTTCATTTGTAAAAGAAAATAATAACGGATGCCTGTTTTAGTAAGGGGATGCTTTCAGCTGCATGTAACCAAAAGCCTCAATTCACATTGGCATAAGTCATAAAGGAAATTGTCATCTTACTTACCAAGGTAAGAGGCTCCAGATTTGACTCAGTGATGCCCCTGAGGCCCTAATTTCTTCCCCTCCCTCAGTTCTCATTCAGTTCGATGCTTGCTCCCCTCCTGCTCACAACATGGCTGCCAGCGGTAGTCAAGGCAACATGCTTCTTTGTTCCCACCCAGCAGAAGAGAAAGAAGAATCTCTTCCCCAGGCAGGGCTCCAATCTTTGGCTTCAAAATGATTAAGGCAACTTGCCCATCCTTGAACCTATAACCGCCACCAAGGGGCTGCCAGTGTCCAACTGGCTCAGAGTCATAGGGATCCTTCTCAGGCACTGGGGATGGTGTCAACCAGGGGTCAATTTGAAAGAAAGAGTTGGGAGAATGAAAGCTGGGTAGGCTGCTAACGGTGTCCTCCACATGTCCCACCTCCATCACACACACTAGCATGGCTTCTTTAATAGATGAACCATTTGACACCTCCAGGTGATGTGCAGAATACAGTTGTGATGGCCATCTATACCTGAAAGGTATTATGAAGAGCAAAGTGAGCAGAACTGAATAAAAGCCAAGTCATATTGGAGGATGTGCCTGATTTATTGTGTTTTTCTTCTGAGGCCCTTGACTCTCCATTCCTCTGTATCTGATATGGGAGATTCAGGGCTCCTGCATTTCAGGATCTTCATGTGATTTTCCCAGAAGAGCCAACTGCCCCTAATCCTACACACACACACACATACACACACACACACACACACACACACACACACGCAGAGCACTCACACATACACTCCTTCTTGGTGGCTGACAGAGCCTCAGTTTAGTTCAAGCATCACCCTCTACTGGGCCATATATTCAGGAAAGGTGACCGTCTTCCCCAGACCACCAGAGAGTCAATCATGATTGGTCTGGGCCAATCCCAGCTGTCTTAGTCCCTTTGACAATGACTGGTTTAGGGTAGACATGCCAGCCAATCTTGGCCAGTGGGACCTGAGGAAAAGTCAGCTGGAGAACTTCAGCCAATGAAGTGAATGGAAGGAGCTCCTGTGGTAGCTTGTTTGTCAAGGGGATGCTCTTCTCCAGTAACAACCCGCTGGAATGCTGTGTCTTTAGAGCACAGGACACCCATAGGCTTCTCTGCCATTCTTCCTCTGCCCATCACTTCTCAGGAAGCGAGGATCCTGGGATAAAGTCGCAAGTCCCTTCTCTAAAACCAGAGTTCACTCCAGGATTATTAGATTCTCCAACTGACCCCGTCTTACTTACTCGTCTTTACCTGTGGCCTCAGGTATGAGTGAGAGGGCGGGGCAAGGATGATGGAAGCAGAGTACATTCTAATTAGGTTTTGTTCTCAAAAGCTGAGAACTAGTAATTACACATCCAAGGCAAGCTGCCTTAAAGACATCCACAAAGGTCTGATGTTACTAGAGAAAAATTTCAAGGTATATTCTGGATCATTGGACATACTATCTTTCAAGGAAACAAAAAGGAATTCGGCTAACAGGGAATCATTCTATAGACACTGATAAACTACACCCCCCTCCCCCCGCCACCTCTTTGTTATCTGGATTCCTGCTCTCCAGGCCAAATCCAACCTTGGGAACTTTCTGGGCCCAGCAGGCTGTAATGAGCCCAACTGAACTTAATGAGCTTGTCATTATTCATCTCTGCCAACAGCCAAAAAGAAAAGCAGTGCATGGCAAAAATTTTACACGCACACACACATACACTAACTAAATAATAATAAATATTTCTTCACTCAGATGTTACCGAACTCAACCAATCGATAGAACACAAACCCTCCTGGAGGCATCTGACGTGAACAGGACAGGGAAGGGGGAATGGCTTCCCCACCCCCAAAAAATGGGATAAATTGGAAATGTTCCATGTTCCCAGGCTCAGCATCACCAGCCCTAATTTATCATCATCTTCATATATTCTTATATAAGTAGTAATACAGATCACCCCTGACAATTAATCAATCTGTAATTAGGAACTGACACGAACATTTACTACCATCAGGCATAATTTATATGATTACAGATGATTAAATAAAAGTAATTGAGTGAATAGGCAATTTGTTAAGCACATCTAGACGCAGCCATATCACCTAGGGCTGGAGGCACCCAGACTCCCCTCCTACAGAGGGTCAGGAAGCATGATCCTGGGATCTGGGTCCTTGGGGTGGCGAGAAGGGGGAGGAGGGGAATGATTCAGACTCCCAAGAGGGCCCAGATATGAGCCAGGGTGGAGAACCAAGCCACAATGTTCTTAGGACACTTACCCCAAGAACCAAATTTTTTCTATGAGAGGTTACCCAGATTTTTAAAACTCATCAGAGTATAAAGAAGGAATTAAAAAAAAGGATGTTCAAATTACATTCTCTGAAGCAAAACTGTGCATAGGGTCTCCCTTCTGGTTCACTAACCTCAGAACGATGCCCACTGTTCTTCTTGAAGGACCTCCATCATCCAGAAGCCCATCAGCATCATTCCAGGAGCATTTCTAACCAACTAGGAGGACTTATCTAAACAGAAAGTTTGCACTTGGCGGGAAATGCCCTCACTCCTGAAAAGGAAATTTCTGAAGCCGTCAAGGGCCAAATTCTTTATTACACATTATAACTCCTCCTACCCTTAGGTTTATTCCTCTTCCCCCACTATACAGTTAAACAGCTTAAAGTTAAACTTAACTTTAATTAATATATATATATATATCAGGTGTCTACTGTATATACTGGGTGTCAGGTACTACTAAATATATTGGTGTCAGGTACTGGGGTAAGTGCCATCACATTAAGACTGTCAGTTTTAAAACAACAAGAATCTACTGTATAACACAGGGATCTATATTCAATATCTTGTAATGACCTATAATGGAAAAGAATATGAAAAAGAATACATATATTCATATGTATATGTATAACTGAATCACTTTGCTGTATACCTGAAACACTGTAAATCAACTATACTTCAATAAAAAATTAAAATTAAAAATTAAATAAACAAATAGACTGCCAGTTTTAGCAAATGAAAATACAGGATGCCCAGTTAAATGTGAATTTCATTTAATAAATAATTTGTTCAGCATTAGTATGTCCCATTCAATGCAACCTTGTGTCACAGTTGTTACCTCATAAAATCCTTGAGACAACTCTACAAAGTGTAATCTTTAAGGTTTAATCAAGGAATCTCACCTAGAACCTGTGTCCTTACTGTTCCCTCCACCAGGAAATTCCTGTCCCATTCTCCTTTTCCCGGTTAACTTCTACTCATCCACTGACTTCTAGACCTGACTTTACCCCCATTGGGAAGCCATTCCCCATTCTCCCTATTTTCGTAACCATCTATTCATATTTCTGTCACAGCACTTACCCCATTGTTTAATAATGACTTTTTCCATAATCTCCCTCCCCACCTGAGTGGAGCCCTTCACGGCCAGCCTAAGTTGTATTTATTTCTGGGTCCCCACCACTTAGCCCCATGCAAGACACATGGCAGACCCTAAATGCTTCCTGAACAAATAACACATGTTAAGATTTTCCCAGACTCACACAACCTGTTATGTGACGGAGTCTGGACCAAATTCTAGGTCCACGAGACCCCAAAACTTATTTCATGAGCACTATCCTGGCTCCTTCCTTATATATATGACACATGGCCTTGCCCACAAGAAATTGACAATCTAATTGAAGAAACAATAAAAAATTGGAAAGTACATAATAGAAAGCGGAAATGATGGGTGCCTATAACAGAGCACAGCATGTTGTGGAAACACAAGTTGAAAGATTGGTTCTGACTGAGGGACTAGAAAAAAGTGAAAAATGAACCTTGGCCCTACCTCACATGATACACGAAAATTAATTTGAGATGGATTATAGAACTAACTATAAAATGCTAAAACAATAAAGTTTCTAGGAAAAAAAGCATAGAAGAATATCTTTGTAATTTGTGGGTAGGCAAAGTTTTCTTAGGGCACAGAAAGCAATGACCACAAAAAGATAATTGACAAATTGGACTTTATCCAAATTTTAAATTTCTGCTCACCAAAAGATACCATTTAGAAAAAGAATAGGCAGACCACACCCTGGAAGAAAATATTCACCGAACATAAGAGAATAAGTCAAAAATTATCCACACTCTGTTCTACAGCCAGAGTGCATATAGTTTTTGACTCACCCTTGTATGTCTGACCAAAAAAACTGGTATCTCAGATATATAAGAATTCCTACAACTCAATAAGGAGACAAGCAACCAAATTAAAACTGAGCAGGAGACTCAAATGTCTGTATACCACATGGTTCTATATGCATGACATTCTGGAAAAGGTAAAACCTTTGGGACAGAAAATAGATCAGCAGTTGCCAGGAACAGGGGATGGGGAGAAAGTATAAACCACAAAGAGTCACAAGGAAACTTTGCAGTGATGGAAACTATATTTTGATGACTGTGGTAGTTATATGACTATCCATGTTTTCAAAATTCATAAAAAATACACCTTAAAAAGGGGAATTTTACTGTATGTAAATTATACTGCATTAAACCTGACTTTTTTAAATGAGCAAAAGATATCAACAGATACTTCACAAAAGAAGATACACAAATGGCTAATAAATACTAATAATGTTTTTCAACACTATTTAGTCATTAGGGAAATATAAATTAAAGCCACAATGTCACCATAATGGTTAAAATTTAAAAGATTGACAACATCAAATCTAGACAATAATGTGAAGCAACAAACTCATATATCATTGATGGGAATGTAAGACGGTACAACCATTTTGGAAAACAGTTGGGCAGTTTCCTACAAATCACAGATCTACCATATGACCCAGAAATTTGTTTCCTAGATATCTATCCAAGAAAAATGAAAACGTGACCCCCAAATAAAATTTATACAAGAATATTTATAGCAGCTTTATTCATAAAAGCCAAAACTAGAGTTAGCCCAGATGTTTGTCAAGAGGAGAATGGATAATTAAACTATGTTATAGGCATTCAATAGAATACCACTTAGTAACAGAACAACAAAACCTACTGAGACATGCAACAACTTGGACAAATCTCAACCTCATAGTGAGGGAAAGAAAGAAGCCTTAACAAAAGAATGAAATTATAGAAAAGGCAAAGCTAACTTTTGGAGGAAAAAATCAGAACCATACTAGCCCCTGGTTGAGGTTGCATATTGGGATTATGCAGACAGGGCTTGTTGAGGTGGGAATTGACAGGATGGGGCAGAATGGTAGTAATGTTTTAGATCTTGACAGGAGGTTGGAACACACAGTTGCAGCCTTTAGTTAAAGCCATCAAATAACGCCCTTAAGATGTGTGCATTTTACCTTAGAGGACTGGGACGGGGAAGGTGGGGGGAAGTCGAGGGAGGGAGGGAATACGGGGATATGTGTATAAAAACAGATGATTGAACTTGGTGTGCCCCAAAAATATATAATAAATAAATAAAGAAAATGAAAAAAAATAAAAAGAAAAGAAAAGAATATTATAAAAAAAAAAGGGGGGGGCTGACTCAAAGTAAAGGAAATTAAATTCATGGCAGGAAAACTTTTCGATGTCAGAAAGTTTAAAAAAAGAAAAGATAAAATCTTTGGCTTTTTAATAAATGGCCATTACAGGAAAAAAAAAAGATATGTGCATTTTATTGTGTGTAAGTTTTACCTAAAAACATAAATGTCATGCATGCTGAAATGGTTAAGTGTGAAGCTTAGTGATGTCTGAACTGACTTTGAAACATACTCCAGTGCATCACTGGAGAAAGAAAGAGAGAGAGAGAGAGAGAGATGCTGTAAATTTTTAGGAGGAGAATAGCTGCAGGTATATGAATAGATAGGCAAATTACGGAGGGACTTAAAAACCATCCATTGTAAAGGAATTTAAAATTCATTACAAGGAATTTGGGATCAACTGAATGGTTTTGAGTAGGGCAGTGACATGATGAACTTGATGCTCTGTTTGTGGCATGGAGAATGCATCCAGGCAGGGACAGACAACAGGTAAAAACAGTAAAGGAGGGGAGATTGTAGCCTGGATAACAGCTGCGGCAGCGAGGATACATTCAAGTGACAAGTGGGAGTGGGAACCGGTGGTTGACTGGATTTGAGGATGAAAAAGAAGTACAGTAATCTGTAATAAAAGGACGAGAACCCTCACCTCCTACAACTCATAAACAGAAAGAAAAAAAAATTTCAAAGCGGGCAAAGGATTTGAACTAGCATTTCTCCAAAGAAGGTATATAAAGCACGTGAAAAGAAGTCCCAGTCCATTAGTCACTGGAGAAATGCAAATTGTATTAGCCTGCTCAGAATACCGTAATAATATCACAGCCTGAGTGGCTTATACAATAGGAATTTATTTTCTCACAGTTCTAGAGGGTGACTGTCCAAGATCAAGATGCCAGCATGGTGGGTTTCTGCTGAGGTCTCTCTTCCTAGCTTGTTCACGGCTGCCTTCTTGCTGTGTCTCCACACGGCCTTTCCTCTGTGCGTGTGTGGACATACAGAAATCGAGCTTCCTAGTGTTTCTTCTTACAAAGGCACGAATCCTATTCTATCTTTATGACCTCATTTGACCTTAATTACTTCCTTGGAGGCCCTTAGAGTTGTAAGACGTAGTGATATGTCCCGCTCTGATTAAATTAAATGCAGAGAGAGACTAAAGTCAATAATCAGGGCAAGCAGAAAGAGACAGAAAGAATTACATGGATTCCTAGTCTTGGTTTGCAGCACTTCCTGAAGCCTAGCTGCTTCACTACAGTTTGCCTGTTCAACCATTCCTTTGATTCCATAGGTCAATAAGTCTTCCTTTTTGCTAATGCTAATCAGAGCTGTGTTATTGCGACCAACAAAATAATCCTAATATAGATGAAACAACTGAGGCTCAGAGGAACCCAAGAGTATACAGCTAGTATTTATACTCTTACTGGTCTATATGTACCACCATAGATTTAATTGGCCTGGGGAAGACTTAGAGAGGATATGATATGTATGTGGAATTGAAGTTACAAATAGTGTATCATCTGAGGACAAGAACAGACTGACATTTTTTTCTTTATGGCCTAACACAGCCTGACCCACAGGAGGAACCTGACAAACGTTTGTTGGAAAGAGAAAATGGAAACGACTGCCCAGCAAGCAGTGAACATTGGAAGTATTTGAATGAGGGCAGGGCATTGTGTGTTTGAGGTGCTATAGAAGCAACTTCTATTCAAGGAAGTAAATAGAGGATGTCCAAATCTCTTTCCTTCCTAAGAATGCATGATTATAAGAAAGATGTCATTTCACCTTTCTTTCCCCTTGCCTGGAGCATATTAGAGAATATTCAAAGAGTTCATATGGGTGGTTTGGACTCTCAGAGGAAAGAAAGGAAGAAAAGAAAGCAACAGGAATCCTTGGGTTTTCCAATCCAAGTTTTCCCTCTCTTCCAGTCTCCCTCCCACCCCCAAACCAACCACAGACTCCCGGAGAGTGTCACCTGTATCAGAAGGCTGACATCCACCAGCACAGAAGTATTCTGCGGGTTCGTTAGAGCATCGTTTCTCAAATTTTAAAAGTCACCTAGTGGTCACATTAAATTGCAGCTTCTGACTCAGTAGGTCTGGGGTGGAATCTAACTTTCTGCCTAATAAGCTCCCAGGTGATGCTGATGTTGATATAGATGCTTCTAGTTGGTCTACTGACTACACATTTGGTAGCAAGGTCTTAGAAGCTCTCCAATGACAGAAACTGTTAAATCCTTGAAGTACAGTAATTGACTTACTTCCAGAAAGAGGCAGATTAAAGGGGACTCTGGGGCATTCCAGAAGGTCGATGATGTATCAGTAACTTCAGAGAACAGGTTTAGCAGTGCAGCGGGGCATCAGGTCAAGCAGACAGCAAGAAAGCCAGTCTATTAGAAACACATAGGGTTAGAGAGGAGGAGCAATGCATAACAGGGAACCCAACTGTTAATTTAATGTTTCACAGAAAAGATATTTAAAACAATCATGGCCAACAAAAGTAAGAAAATGGTGTTGCTTTACTTCCCTCAGTTCTCTGGCTCTGCACAAGAATTCCAGGCCTTCGGGCATGAATGAAGTTTCATCTCCAACCCAACATTTAAAACACTCTGCTAATATGAATCTTCACGCCTCAAGAGGATGACCTTTGAACACCATCTGGGCTCCTTGAAGAACCAGGCCAAGGGGAGAGCTCTGTCCAAACAGGCTTGATTGCAACAAGTCCCACCTCCCTTCTTTCCTGATTGGCAGGAAATGGTACCAAAGACAGAAATCTTTTCTCCATCAGCTGAATTTTAAGTCACACACATGTAAATTGATTCTGACTCTGCCACTTACTAACTGTGTGACCTTTGCCAAACAACTTCTCCCCTCTGAATCTTAGATTCCTCCTCTATAACATGAGAAAGTAATGTCAGTGTCTACCTCTCTCAACAATGCCATTGACACCATCAGCATTTGTAGGAGAATTGGTTGATGCTGTTGTAGTTAAAATAACTGTTTATTGTGTATACTTTATACATATTTTGTATTGTGGGGAATTTTTTATGAAAGATCAAACTATGAAGATATTTATAAATCAAACTATAAAGACTCCTAAACAAAAAAAAAATATGAAGGAGCAGACACTTTTTAAAAAATTCTTCCATGTCACATGTGGTTATAGGTAAAGAGAACATTTCTTAGAACAAATACTCCTGCGTATTAAATGAGTTTGAATCTTCCAGGACGTTCCTTTGACAGTTTAGACCAGTGATTCACAACTGGATTTGGGGGATCAGGGATGGTCAAAGCCTTTTCAATTTAAACACACTCCTCCCTCCACCAAATCCTGATCCCTTTTCTGCCCCATACTAATCTTTGTTTCTGTTGACACAGCCATCATGCCAAGCATTCGCAGGCTTCCTTTCTTGGTAACCTCTGGCTCCAGCTGACCATGCAACAAAACCAGTCACGTTATTTTGCCTTTAGCCAAACATGCCCTTCTCCAGTTTGATCACTCATCTTATTCACCAGATTTAGCTCCAAAGAGGTTTTGATTATTTCCAACCAAGTTCTTCCACTTTGAGGATATACAAATAAATATCCTAATAGCCCTGAGTAGACTTGCTAAGAAAAACAGACTGTTCACTTTAAAGTAAAATTCATGGTAAGACTTCCTCCTCAACTTTATAACAGCCATAGAGTGCTATCGACTGAATTGTGTCCCTCCTGCATCCCTGCAAATGCATATGTTGAAACCTTAACCTCTAATCGTGATGGTATTTCGAGGTGGGGCCTTTAGAAGGTGATTAGGATTAGATGAGGGTGGGGCCCTCATGATGGGATTAATACCTTATACAAAGAGGAAGGGACACAAGTTCTCTCTCTCTCCACACCCCTCCCTCATGTGCACTAACCAAGGAAAGGCCATGTGAGGACACACGATAAGATGGTAGTCTGCAAACCAGGAAAGGGTCCTCACTGACACAGAATCTGTCACTACCTCCATCTGGGACTTCCCAGCCTCCAGAACCATGTGAAATAAATGTTTGCTGATTAAATCACCAAATCTATGGTATTTTGTTATAGTAGCCTGAGCTAAGACACAGAGTTTTCAATTACTAAATCTGTCAACAAATAGAAAGTAACTCTGACCTGAAAGGAAGACTGGTTACAGTTCTTATGTTCTCTGGATCCCAGCTATGTGCTCCTGTGGGGATATTTAAGTTAACAGCCATCCTCTTTTTCCCTCCTACACATAAGGTGGTGGGTTTCTTTTGAAGAGTTTTGAGAGGTTTATTTTTGTCTTTTGAGTGGATAAAAGACATTAATGAAATCACTTGAGACCTCAGAGACTGGGCTCTGCCCACAGAAGTCGAGGGGAGGCAAGCATGAGTGACCATTGACTATTAAATGTCCTTTTAGCAAAGGAACATCACCGGACTGGACTGATGGGCATTTAAGTGTGTGGAAAGTAGGGACAGCGCCATATATGCATTATGTACAAAGAGGCACCCCAGCTTTCTTACACAAAACAATCAACAAAATCACTTTGTGAAAATGTAGACTTCCCCCTCCCCCACTTGACTACCAGCTGGTCCAGCCTTTGAACGTCTAGCACCATGTTATGACGGCTCCAACAATTTGGGTCAGCACAATGTTTAAACTCTTAAATGGAACCACTAATCTCCATTAATCTGACTGTAAAGATGAGACATAATGCTTAATACAAAAGCATAAGAGTTGGTAATGCATGTTCCTCTGACAGGCTGCCTTAATACACACCAACTCCTGCCCAAAGGGCAGGGTCTTCGGGATTGCATCTGACCATTCAGAATCTGTTCCTTAACCTTCCTGGAGTTCTCTCCATACAAGAAAACAAGGACCATAGGGGAGCATCTACAATGATGTCCACAATGACGTTCATTCTGCAGGACTTCCCAGCACTCCACGCCCCCCACCCACTACCATCCCCTCTTTCAAATGTGCAGCACATCAGTGAGTACGTGCTGAGTTTATGGCTTGACAGAGTTGTGACCCCGTCACTGGCCCAGATGGCCATAGACTGAGTGGACCAGTAGGTACAGTAGATGCATCACACACGTGACACTCATTCTGGCTGGCACATGAGGGAAACATGATGGAGTTCTTCTCCTGTTTGGAGACACTTTGGGACTTTGGGACTTCCTAGCTATAGAATAAGTGCTTCTTATTTTCCTCATGCCTCCTCAGCTTTACTTCTCCTTCCTCTGGGTCAGTTTCTCAAACCATTTTCCATGAAACCACCTACCAGAGAATCACTAAAGCTGTGGTTAGAAACTGATATTCCTGGGCCCCTCCCCTAGAACTACTGAATCAGGATCTCTCAGGTGGAGATGCAGGAAAACCACATTTTAAACAAGCTCTACCAGAGAGACTTAAGCACAAAATGTTAGAACTACCATCTAAATTTTGTAAATTTCGTATAGGAGGACAGCCAAAAAATGGCCATACATGAGATAACCCAGACCCAGCACAGTGATTTTGGACCAGAAATTCCCACAGGGTGGTTTCCAGGCAAGTTCTTAAAGCAAAAGTTACATGTATCAAGTAGGAAAATATATACAGACCCAGGACATAGAAAGGCTGTGACATCTGTTTTTGGTAGCCACTGTTACTATATGCTCCCTTTTGTCAGATCAAAATAACAATTATTGAGCACTCACAATGTGCCCAGTGCCATTCTAAGTGCTTCATATGTATTAACTCACTACATTCTCAAAACAATTCTATGAATAGAACTTTAACTATTAGCCCTCATGAGGGGACACTGAAAAGCTTCAGAGAGGAGATGACATTTATTTGGGCTATGAAGGATTGGTGGAAATGTATCATCTTTCACACCTCACTTATTAATTCAACGGTCACCTGGCAGGATCCTCACTGCCTTTTTATGCATCCATAAAAAGACTTTTTAAATCTCCACCACTAAGTCCCTGAAAATAAGGGAAAACAATGTTTGGGTTGCCTGTTGACACCATGAATTATAAGGCTGACTTCTTATATGGATTCCTGAATTGTAATTAACCATTGTGGACACTTGTCCTAACCCAAAGAATGACTTCTTTCGCAGAATTTCAAGACACTGGCTGCCCACTCTGTGCACAGGCAAAGCCATCTCTGTCTGGGTTTTCTGATGAACCTGAGCTGTGGCAGGAGCCAGAAAAATTGAGGCTCAATTCATGAACATTAGAATCCAAATCAATGATTTCCTTTTCTACAGGATTGACATGTATGATGGCCATTGTCTTTAACTGTCAGGCCCAGACCTCGCCCCCACCCTTCTGGCAACAGATCCTAAGCCCAGAAGCTCCAGGATGGACTAGTGATGGCTCCACCCTCTTGACTGCAGTGGGGACAGCAGCCACAGAGACCAAGGATGGGCTTGTGACCCAAGGAAGGGTCAATCACAATCCCTCCCTGGGGTTTCCTGGCAGGAAGCACTAAAAAATTGTGAATTTAGGGTTCCCCATGGCCATGTTCTCTATCCCATGAAGAAATCTGTCTACATTAAAGAGTGAAGTCAGGACATGGAAGCAACCTAAATGCCCATCAACAGATGAATGGATAAAGAAGTGTGGCACATATATACGATGGAATATTACTCGGCCATAAAGAGGAATGAAATTGAGTTATTTGTAGGGAGGTGGATGAACCTAGAGTTTGTCTGAAGTAAGCCAGAAAGAGAAAAACAAATAGCATATGCTAACACATATATATGGAACCTAAAAAAACTGGTACTGATGAACCCAGTGGCAGGACAAGAATAAAGACACAGATGTAGAGAACAGACTTGAGGACACGGGGTGCAGGGGTGGGAAGGGGAAGCTGGGACAAAGTGAGAGAGTAGCATTAACATATATACACTACCAAATGTAAAATAGATAGCTCGTGGGAAGCTGCTGCATAACACAGGGAGATCAACTCTATGATCAGTGATAATCTAGAGAGCTGGGATAGGGAGGGTAAGAGGGAGGCTCAAGAGGGAGGGGATATGGGGATGTATGTATAAATACAGCTGATTCACTTTGGTGTACAGCAGAAACTGGCACAACAGTGTAAAGCAATTATACTCCAATAAAGAGCTGGGGAAAAAAAAAAAAGAGTGAAGTCAAACAAGAATGAGAGAGACAGACAGACAAAGAAAAGAGAGAGAGGAATTGACCGTCAGTCTCGCCCTTCATATAGTTAGGTTCCAGGGGTGAAAAAACTTCCCCTTTAGTATGCAAACTAGTTCAAGATGAGTCTCTATTAACTTACCACCAAAAAATTTCTTAGTCATGGAAATATCTCATCTTGCCACTCCATTTGGTGTCCCATGGACACAAGGATGAAAATAACTTGAATTTGTATTGCTGCTTAGTTCAAGACATTCATCCTGTCATCTTTCTGTATCTACCATATCATGTGCACTCTGTCAAGGCACTGGGGTCACGGGAGTGAACAAAGTGGGGCTCATGGAGCTTACAGTCCAAGTAATCACACAAATAAATGTTCGAATTACAATTTTTTTTCTTGACCACACCATGTGGCTTGCGGAATCCTAGTTCCCTGATCAGGGATCAAACCCAGGACCCCAGCAGTGGAAGCACAGAGTAATAACCACTGGACTACCAGGGAATTTCCTACAATTTTTTTAAATGCTACAAAAGGCAATGATAATAAGAATCCATCCTACTGGGGAATGGGAGTCGGAGCAGGGGGTCTCCTCTCCAAGAGTGGCTTTTGATATTAACACTGAAATCTCACTGATAGTGGGAGCATTCCAGGCAATGATGAGCTTATGAGCTTCCTAGAGAGAGAACTGTACTGTGAAGCCTCCAGGTCTACAAAGAAGCACATAAGGAACAGAAGAGGGCAGTGTGTTTGGAGTGGAACAAGATTGAAAAGACACTGAAGGGGCAGGTAGGGAAAAGACTGTCACGGCCTGTCAGACCATGTTAATGGTCTTGGACAGCCAGTGGAGTGTTATAAGTAGGAAAGTGTTGCAAGTGGGTTTACCTTATAAGAGGATGACTCCAGCTTTTGTGTGGGGTCCAAAGTGGAGGAGGCAATACTAGGTGTAGCAGGAGAATAAGGAGATGACTGCAGTCAGACACCCAGGAAAGAGATGATAATGGCTTGGACTAGGCTTGTCAGCGGAGTGAATAGACCTGAGACTTACTTAAACAACAGGATGGAATGTGTTATTGATTAGCTACAATGTAGGGAGAGCATGACTCCAGTTTCTGGCATGAGCACCTGAGTAGTTTGTGATGCCATTGATTGATTTGGGAATGTCAGAGGAGAAATATGTTTTAGGGGAAGATTTTAAGTTTAATATAAGAAAGTTTCCTTTTTAGATACCCGTGAGACATCAAATGGAAACAGCAAGTAGGTAATGTATGCATTACTCCACTTAAAACAACAGATTGATATGACAGGTTTTACTGCACCCATTTTACATGTAAGGAAAGTGAGGTTTGCCTAATCCAGTAGTTTAGGGAAACTACTGGTAGTAGAACTTAAGCTTCCTACATCCTAGTCCAAATGTCTTCACTGAACCATGCTGAATCCTACTACCCTTGGCTAATTAAACAAACAAACCAAAAATAATGTTATAGAATAAGAGACTTTGGTATGAGGCATAATGTCAATCCAAAGCTGTGTGCTGTGAAATCAATGTGTTGTCCAATATGTGGTGTCAGTTTGATAATGTAACAAGACATGTGGAATCTGTTCTTGTACTTCGTAGAGCTGACAATCAGCCTTGAATTGAGAAAACAGTACCCAACCCCACTGGGGTTTAAAGCTTCATCTATGCTTTGTGTTTATACCAAACATTGCAACCATTATTGGTAAAAACTGTCAAAATACATTCATTCTAATTACGAAAAGGAAACTATTTCTCAAAATGGTTGCTTTACCAATAGCACCTACCAGCTATATATCCAGATGAAAGAGACAAGTGGAGTTTTGTTTCTTAAAAAAATCAATAGATTGGCTCTTATGGAAGTCATTAATGCAAACTGTTTAGCAAGAGAGGCTGATTTTTCATTCCTAGTTGGCATTCCATAAAAAAAAATATTGCACTGAGTCTCTAAACAAATCTGATTAAGAATCATTATCCATAGTGCCTGTAGATTGTTCCCTGGTCCACTGACTAGAAAGAAAAAGATGTATTTGGCTCTAAGCGGAAACTAAAATTGGCTGTGCAAAGGCAGGCCAGTCTGGGCTTGTCCCAGATGTAATGGGAGCCACATCAGATTCTTGAGCAAGGGTGATGAAAGCAATATTTGCAAAAAGTTCAGCCTGATACTGTGATCGGTCTTATGACATGGCCCTAGAGTTAAATTGCTAACTAGAGGAAGTGTGTCTTGGGAGTAAAAACACTTGTTATCCATCTTCATGACGACCTTCCCCACCCCAGCCCCTCATTTGGTAATATGCGCACAAGAAGGGCTTGATAGAAGTATGCGGAATGTGGGCAGCAAGGGTTGGGGACTGGGAAGGGTTTTCATGAAAGACACTGATTTCTTTGCCCTGATCTACCGTTATAAAGCCTAGTGGGGGGGTTTCTAGCTTGTAAAAAACAAATTTTTATGGATTTCTGACTTTATGCCTTGGTTTCATTTCTAAATGGAACTTCTCAGCCAACAATTCCAACTGGCACTTATAGGGAGGAAACAGTTTTGAATTTCTGAGTTGGTCTCAGATAATGAGGTTGGGATTTCCTACTACAAAGAAAGTGTGGGATATTTTCCAGAATTTTCCATGCTTAAACTGGTTTGGGTTCTGGTAGCACAGATCTTGCTACCAGATCTAGCAAACTTGAAATTGCAGTACTTCTGAGGGAACTAGCTGGGTGTCTACTCCTTCTGGCTCTCCCAGGAGAAGTTACATCATGCTGATGTGGGGGTCAACTAGGAGTCAGGCACCTGGGGTCCAGTGCCCTCTGTCACTGCCTCAGTATGTGTCCTTGAACAAGTTGTTTCACCTCTCTGTGCCTCAGTTTCTTTTCCTAGCAAGAGCAAGGATGGGTCTAGACAGTCTCTAAGGTCCATTCCAAAAGTGCAGACCATTTACTAGTTAAAAAGCACTCTTCCCATATATTTCTATTGGGGGCTTTACATCAAATGTTACAGAGAAAAGTAAGAGGATGATTCTGCTCCAGGAACTAAAATGCATACATAGAAAAGTTGGGGGGGAGGGGGCAGCTTGCAGGAGCCCCTCAGCCACCATGGACCATCTTTGTCCACATTTAACTCCAATCTGAAAGCAAGTGAGCTCAGGTATTGAAGAGGCAGCTGATACTGACCCTCCAGGGAGCTCCCAAGATAAGGGCCCAGGTGCTTCCCTCATGGCGCTGCCAAGGTTGAGTTAAGAATTCTCCAGGTAGGGAATTCTTTGGAGATTCTCTGCTTACGTTTTTGGAATATTTCCCTTGAGGAATCCATTCTCTGGGAAATGGACAGTCAGATTGGATGGGTGGGGAGGGGGGATGTCCAATGAACCATTTCTGAAGGGAAAAAATATGCCCCGCCTATGACACCCCTCCAGCCTCCATCTGCCCCTAAATCTCACTCCCATGCCCACATGGACACTCCCCTCCTTGAAAAGGAGTCCCCAAAGGAGAGGGGCTCCGTTTGTTTAAAAAAAAAAGTCCTGTTCTCTTGGCCATTAATCATGCCTGTAGGAGCGTTTATTAATGCCCTGTCAATTGTTCAGAGTGAAGGCAGCCTGTCAGCTGTCCTCCCTCCCCGTTAGCTGTGTGCAAACACTGGTGATTAAGCGCCAGATTTAACATCCTCATGAATATTTAAGAGGCTGTTTTTGAAAGTTTCCTGTCCTTTTACACTAATAGCCCCATTAAAACCTGTTTACAAGCCAGTCAAGAGAGTAACTGCATGCACTTAAAACATGAGAGTGCTCCCCCAAGAGGGGTACATGACCACGTGAAGATCAATACACTGCTTAAAGTAAGACTGTCTGCCCACCCCCAGTGGAGCCCAGCCCCACGAGAGCCACGTAAAAGAGCTGGAAAGGACCCAAGTTGTTAATTAGACCAGTGAGGTGGGGCGTGGGGGAGCAAGCCCTGGTTACTGAGCTCCCCGCTGCCCTATGTGGGGTGACCCCAGCTCCAGAGACTTCAGAGACGTTGCCTGAATGATGTCAATGGCAACCAGCCCATCTGCCCGGGGCCAGTCCAGGAAGGGAGGTTTGTCTCTGGGCCTGTTCACCTGCTGGCTCTTGCCCTCCATACACCACCCCCAGCCCTGGGCCCTGCTTCTGTCCCAGGCTCATCAAATGAATCTTCTCAAGGAGTTAATCAGGGCTTATGGAAAGGAAGTATAATGAGAGGGAGGCCCTTGAGGACTCAAAAGCTTTAAGCGTCCAAAGGAAGGCAAAGCAAATTTGTAAGGGAGATATTGGGAATGGGGCGGGGTGTCTCTTTTCTGCATGAAAGAGCTGGTTTGCCATCAGCACCTGAGGCTGCCTTTCTTGCAGTTAGCATAGAAGATGGAAGTGCGGAAAACCACTTCCTCTTTGAAAGTGGGAGGCCAATTACCTAGTGTTGTTATATGCAAAGGAATGGACAACCCAGTGGAACAAGGGCCGGGGGTTCTGCTGAAGGGTAGTGCCAGGTTGCCAGGTGCGGTTCACTTCCTCCCCAGACCCCAGGATGGGCAGGTGCGCAGAGGGATCCCCCTCACTTCAGGCAGGGGAACTCTCAAACTCTAGATCTGCTTCCCCATCCATCATCTGAGTCTGTGATGAAAGAGTCCAAGAATCCCCTTTAGAGCAAGGAGTTGTGCCCCAAACTTTACCAACTGAATTCTCACTGTTCATTACAAAGTTCACCATTTGGAAGACCGCATATTCCTACGGCATTGTGGGGTTCCTCAAAATGCAGGCCAGGACTGCTCTACTTTTTATCTGACATATTGCCTGGCTCAGAGATGATTTTTGCTTTCTTCTATGGAATACACACATGGTGATACAGTATATACTGATATTTAGTGACTGTAACTATAGCAATACTCACTGATTTGGAGCATAGTCATCTAGGAATGCCTCCTCTCCAGAGATTCTACGAGAACCAGAAGTTAAGCCAAAAGTCTTCTGAGCAGCCAAAATATGTATATATATTGTACATACATACATTGTGTGTGTGTGTGTGTGTGTGCGCGCGTGTGTGGGTATTGCAAGATCTATGCACTAACATTTTAAGCCTTTTATTCATTGGGCCCATATTCCAGCAAGTTAATGACACTTTTAACATGATTCCAGTAAGTTTTGCCCTCTGTATCTCTAGTCAATTGGAAGGTGCAGAGGAGAAGCTAGAGACAGACACAGTGACAGTATAAAGAAGCTATAGCTCTGGACAGTGAGTGAGAATAAAATTTTTAAAACTCTAGAAAGTGAGTCAAGAGCCTCAACCACACAGTAGTCCGGAATCATTGATTCCAGGGGCAAACAGCCTACCACACCTCCACGTGCCCCAGTTGTCAATAAAAAAGGTAAGAAGCTGTAACACCTCCTACGTAATGAAGAAGGAAAGGGTGTGACACAACGCTTTGAAAAGTCTATCTATAAGAGATAAAATTTTATAGTTAGGGAGCTTAGAGCTACACCTTCAGCTATCCAGAAAATGTATGTCCGGATAACTCATTTATCCCCTTTCTTTTTTCTTTCGCTATATTCACATTTCATGTTTCTGCCAAAAAGTGTTCAAAAGAAATCAGACAAATGTATAAACTAGGAGGACAGTTTGCCACACTGAGGAGCTGGTTTCATTACGTTCCAGGCAAAAACAGTGTCCTGGAGATGGGTCACCCTGGCTCGGGAGATCTGAGTGTTAAATGTTCAAGAATTTTATGGGCTAGTATTAAACACAGCTGTTATTGGACATTAAATTATATAAACTTACACTCAAATAACTTACACTAAAGACAAAGGTAATAAATACTCATCACTTCTTAATCATCTTACTGGATTTTACTCTTATCTCTGCTCTTGCAGTTATCTCTGTCTGCGGTGAAAATGCCTCCTAATAGAGGATGCTGTCCATCCCTCCAAACGGCACGTTCAGCGGCATGCCTTTGGCAGCTTGAAATGACCATAGTAGAAGTATTACACCACAGAAATTGGCAAATGCCACACACAGGGTTTTGGGGGGATTTTCTGCCCTAGAAAGGTGGTTGTTAAACATGTACCAGTACAACACGGGGACACACACACCTCCAGCTGTTGAGGTTACAGTGTGGACTCCTGAGTAAGCAGGGGAAAGCGGCTGTGTTTGGGGACGAGGTAAGGGAGATGGGCTGGTTTTCAGGTGATCTCTGGCTGTGTGATCTCAGGCAAGTGGCTTCCTCTCTTGGGGACTCCCATTCCCCGAGAGAGTAAAATGGGAGTATTGAACTTGACAGTCTCTAAGGCCCCTTATGGTTGTAACACTATCTGACTCTAGGACTTCTCACTGACTCTCAAGTCAAACAAGCATAGAGGTATTACACTCTCACCCTTGGCAGGTGGGAGGGAAGGAATTTAGATACAGAGCACTTCCTCTTTCTCAGATACTGCCTGAAAGAGTGTAATCACATGTGTAAAGCAGCCAAAAGGACCCAGACAGAGTTGAATTGGGTCATAGAACATGAAGTTCCCATTTACGTTCACTCATTCTTCAGCTTGCAACTTGCCATTAACACCAGCAAAGCCATTTCTGAAATTCAAGGTATTCTCTAAATAATAAAAGCCCCAAGAAATTGTGTAAGTGTTGAATATTATGATCCAGAGACTTAGAGAGTGATGCCCTGCAAAATGAAAAGGTTTTGGAGTCAGAACACCTGGATTTGGGTTCTTGACATTCCAATTCACTTTTTCTGCTTGCCTAAGCTTGAACAACTGAAATATTCTCCAGACCCAGCTTCCAGTAAAATGTGAACAATTCCTGGTAGTATAGACTGGTGCAACCTTTCTGGAGAGACTTTTTCGTGGTACTTATTCAAATTAAGTGTCTGTCTAATGACTCAGCGACCTTTTTGTTGAGTTTGTATGCCACAGAAATTCCCATCCAGGCCCATCAGCAGTGCTGACACTTGTGTGCCAGAGTTGGAGGCCCCCAAGGTTTCCACTAGGGGGCGTAGATGAGTAAACCATGATGGACTCAAGGCGGACCATTACGCAACACTTAAGAGGCAAGGGAGCAGATAGATACACATAGCAGTATAGATCACTCTTGAAAACACAGTGTGGAGTAAAAAACAAAAAACACGCCAAGAAGAGTGAGAGCTAAAGAAAATTACTTCTTATGTAATGACAATTGCACACATGCTAAACAAAATATACGTTTTACTCGTGCGCATATAAAGAACAAGATAAACATCAGACTCATTTAGAATGATTGCCTGTGTGGAGGCAGAGAAGTGGGAGTGAGAGAGAGAGAGAAAAGATATGTATTGATTAATTAATTACGAAAACAAGAGAGGAGCAGCGTACAAACTACGGATACTAGTGGGCCGTGTGATATGACAAACTCAGCCCTCTAAACCTAAGCCCAATTAGAAAATAATGAAACTTATAATAATACTTTACCTACCCCCACACAGTTTTGGTGAGGGTCAGATGAATAATGTATGTGAAAATCATTTGTGAACAATGAAATGTTAACTCAGATATGTCATTACAATCATCATTTCTACGGTGTATCTGAGAAACAGTGAATGGGGGCTGCAGGAGATATTTAAGGAATATAGAAAGGTGTCTCATCTTTCTATCTTGATGAGTTTAATGATAAAGTTAAAAGTCCTTAATTAAATATGACTCTGTAAATCGAAAGTTTGTAAACAGAAGTGTGGTCACTCTCAATTCTTCTGAGTAACGTATTTGTGGTCGACACTGCCGATCGCCAACCCATAGGCATTCTCCCTGCTTCCTTAGGGATCCAGTTGTTCACACAACACGATGCCTTTATTTCCAAAGGATCAGCTGTGATTGGTCCCAGATAAGCACAGCAGCCCCATTTCTTGGAATGGGATGAGTGATTGCCGTAGGTGGGTCTCAAATCTGGGAAAAGATGTATCAGGGAAAGTGTGTTTGGAGGAGCCTCATGGAAGAAAAAATTTCCCTGTTTAAAAAAAAAAGGAGAGAGAGAAAGAGATAAGGTCGAGGGCTTCCATCTCCTCTTACCTTAAACATGAGAATGTTTTGTTTGCAGCTGAGGCAGGCACTGTGACCATCAGACAGGAAGCCTAAGAACAAGCTGACAAGATGGGGTTAATCGAGCCGTGTAGAGAACGAACCAGTTTCCAGCCGACTCAGAGGTTGAGCCACCACACCAAATCTAAAACTGCCCAGACCTCTGCCTATTTGAGTTCATTAAATGTCTTTATTACTTTAGACACTGTGAGTCAGATGATACTTCCGGTCAAACACTTCCCAGCTGATGTACTATTTAACCTGGCCAGCCTTGAAAGGAGATGTCCATTTCTTATGCACGTTCTGAGAGACATATCATCCTCTTCCCACCTTCCCAACATTTTCCCAAATGTGATATTTGGCAGACTTTACAGAAACAGAGAGCTGTGGTTTAAAGTAAGTGGGACCTAACTGTGTTTTGTGTCAACGAGGAGAGCCACCATAGTTGAAGTAACCCAGGCCTCTGTTTGAGATGTCAGGAATTCTGAAAAGATACCACATACCTAATTTTACCTCTGAAGCCAAAGATGGTGAGAAGTGCCTTGTAAGGAAAGGTCAAGAGCAAATGTGTGGGCTGGAGAGGAGATGACTTATGGCTTTAAAATGCCATTGGGTCTGGGTGCGGAAGAGGATTTTGACTTGTTCTGTGTGGTCCCACTGGACCAATGGGGGAATGTTTTTGGGGGTTTTTTTTTTTTAATTTTATTTATTTATTTATTATTTTTGGGGGGGTACACCAAGTTCAATCATCTGTTTTTATACACATAACCCCGTATTCCCTCCCTCAATGGGGGAATGTTTTAGCTTGAGATCTCCAATTAGAGTTGCCCAACCCCAGAAGAGCTTATGCTATAATACTATGAGCTCCTGGGCCCTGAATGTGTCCAAAATAAAGCATTCTTCACTGAATAGCAAGTCTTTAGGGTTCCATTCAAGCCCAAGATTTCTAAGATTATGTAATACTCTTGAAAAAAAATGAAAATTATCTGCAGGATCATAATTTACTGAATACAGGTAACAGCAGGCCCCTGATGAAGGTAACAACGTAGAGTGGAGAATCTGAGATCATCAAAAATTCTTTTCTAACTCTACATTTTTGAGAACAAAAAAATATGGTCATTTCCTAAAGAGGTGAAAATAGAATTACCATATGATCCAGCAACTCCACTCAAAAGAGCTGAAAGCAGGGTCTCAAAGAGATATTTGTACACCCATGTTCATAACAGCCTTAGTCACAGTAGCCAAAAGGAGGAAGCAACCCAAATGTCACTGATAGATGAATAAACAAATGTGGCTCATGCATACAATGGAATATTATTCAGCCTTAAAAAGGCAGGAAATTCTGACTCATGCTACAACATGGGTGACACTTGAGGACGTTATGCTAAGTGAAACAAGCCAGTCATGAAAAGACCGATACTGTATGATTCCACTTATGTGAGGTACCAAGAATAATCACATTCACAGAAAGTAAAATGATAGTTGCTACAGTTGTTTAATGGGTACGGAATTCCAGTTTTGCAAGGTGAAAAGAATTCTTGAGCTTGGTTACACCACAAAGTGAACGTACTTAATGCTGTTGAATTATATACTTTAAAAGATTTAGGTGGTGAATTTTATGTTATGCGTCTTTACCACAATTTTTAAGGGATATGGTTGTTAGGTATTTTTATAGGACCCAGATCCAGGACATCTCTTCTCCACAGTCCTGGGTGCAAGGACCGCCATCCCCTCCACACCCAGAGGAAAAGCAAACCCATTCCCAGTGGCACCAAGGAGGAGGAGGAGGAAGGAGCAGGCATAGCCACTGCCCAGAGTCTCTCCCCAATAGCTGGCCCTATTTCAGAGAAGTTATAATCACCCTCCTACAAATGGCATTGCCCTAACTCCTGCTGTAGCCATTTCCCCATCTAAACAAAGAACCGTAAAAAGAAGCACTGAATTGTTGGTGACTGTAAAGATTAGACAGCTATTTATTGCAGCACTCTTTACAATAGCCAGGACATGGAAGCAACCTAAATGCCCATCAACAAATGAATGGATACAGAAGATGTGGCATATATATACAATGGAATATTACTCAGCTATAAAAAGGGATGAGATGGAGCTATATGTAATGAGGTGGATAGAACTACAATCTGTCATACATAGTGAAGTAAGTCAGAAAGAGAAGGACAAATATTGTATGCTAACTCACATATACGGAATCTAAAAATGGTACTGATGAACTCAGTGACAAGAACAGGGAAGCAGATACAGGGAATGGACTGGAGAACTCGAGGTATGGGAGGGGGCGGGGAGTGAAGGGGAAACTGAGAAGAAGCGGGAGAGTAGTACAGACATATATATACTACCAACTGTAAAATAGTCAGTGGGAAGTTGTTGTATAACAAAGGGAGTCCAACTCGAGGATGGAAGATGCCCTAGAGGACTGGGGCAGGGAGGGTGGGGGGGAATCGAGGGGGGGGCGTCAAGGAAGGGAGGGAATATGGGGATATGTGTATAAAAACAGTTGATTGAACCTGGTGTACCCCCCAAAAAAATAAAATAAAATAATAATAATAAAAAAAAAAAAAAAAAAAAGAAGCACTGAATTAAATGAGTTGCCTTCAACGTCAGCCATTCTGACCTCTCTGTTCTTGAGACCCAGAGGGGGAAAATGATTTTGCCTACGATTATGCCTCAAATTAGTGACAGCCAAGATTAGAACCATCAGAGTTTCAAAAACCAGCCCCTCCACTCACAGGTAGGTTGGGGCAAGGATTATTTAGCATTGCTAAAAAACTTCAGATTTGCAAAGTGCTTTATGCTCATCTATTATTCATGCACTAATGAGAATACTTAGATTGTGCCTTTTCTCCAAGGAACTCAAAGCACTTTGTAAATGTTAACTCATTCACCCCCTATGTCCCAATGGGACAGACAGAAATCCTCACCCCTTGGCTCTGCACTTGGTAAAGGGTTAGCACAATGGAGGCAGCAAGCGTGCTGGAAGGCAGGCTCAGAACTAGGGACTTCCAAGTTCCTGTGTCATCACTGTCTTCTATCCCTCTAAATAAAGCCTCTGGTACTGAAATAAAAGCCCTAAAGTCCAATGAGATACTTCTCTGAGACTGAATGGCATGCATCATAGCAGAGAAAGTGAGCTTAAGTCGTAGGGAGAGGGAGAAAAAAGGGAGTAAAGATAAAAGGAACATTTTCTAGCCATATTATACCAGCTGACATTTACTTAGCATTCGTGATGCGCCAGACTTGCAACTCCTGAGTCATCTTACTGAATCCTCGTTTTACTCCTATGATTAGATAATGATTATCCTTTTCAAATGAGGAAACTTGGGGACTGGAGAACTTAGGAAGCTTTCTGAAGGCCACCCCTAGATGCTGGCAGCACTGTGACCCAGATGTCTCCAGGGCTTGTGCTCTAAATCTCCATATAAATCTGCCTCTTCCCAATGTTAAGGGATCATCATGCCAGAAACCATAACTCAGTAATGTCATAAAATCCCATTCTTAGGAAAAGTTACCAACCAAAGCCAATAAGGAGGCAGAGGTATGAAGGAAAACCCCCAAGAGGATTTTCTTACCTTTCCCTCTGTCATCCCATTACCTGTGACTTACATCTACCATGGCACTAGCCGTTCATAGTATAGCTACACACCTACGAGACTACCTCTCTTCCACCAGACTATGAGCTCTATGCCTTTGTCATCTTTGCATCCCTAGTGCCAACATAGTACCTAATTCCCAGGAAGTGTCTAATATGTATTTTGGGGAAAGGAGGGAAGACAAGACTTTAGGATAGCCCTTACTGCATGTCCGAACAAATTGCCAATGATCTTACGATTCTGTATTTATAGCTATTGACATAGGTCATAAGTTTCATTTTGAAATTTTTCTCTATACCCATCATCTTCCACAAACAGGGGACAATCCGTCAACAGATTATTGAACATCACACCATTACAGGGCTGTGGGTGTTCTGAAGACATCCATGCGGTGATCTTTACCCTCCCAGAGTTTACGTTCCAGTTAGAGGCGTGATAGTAACACACAAGAGGCAATTGATGAATGACACAAGATAAATTCACATGCTAAACTGAGGTTAAAACCAGAGAGTTTGGGGGAGTTGGGACCGGGGAAGTCTTAATGAAAAGAGTGATATCTGAACGAGACCTAAAAAAGAAGGTTACTGTGGCTAGGAAACAAAGAAAATGGTCCAACTGAGAGAAGACGTGGTGCCGAGATAGGGCAGTGAGTGTGGGCTGCGGGCAGGTCAGGAGGAGAAGCAACCTGCCAGGAGCAGGTCAGGTGTATTACACAGGCATTTCTTTACCAGGCACAGAAATTCACTCAACTCCTTGAGACCCAGCATCTGGCATGGCATGTGTAAGAAGCTATTCAACATTAACCTCAGTTCCAAAATATCATTTCTCTACCCCTTTGTTCACTAACAGAGGAGAAGGGCTTTAAACTGGGGTGTCCTCTCTTAATGAATGTTAACTCACTGAGATTCATAATTTAAGTTGAAACACCAAGAAATCAATAAAGAAGCAATGCATTCTACACAATATTAACACTTCCGGTACTGCAGTAATTAGAACTTCAGACACTAATAAAAGACTGTACAGTTAATTAGCCATAGCCATAAAAGTCTAAGAACAAATATCCTATGTATTAAATACAACAACTAATGTAATTGCCACGTACAGATGGAAAAACTAAAGAGAGAGATGGTTAGAATTTTGCCCAATAATGTCAGCTCAGAAACTGAAACACTGTTTTCCTTGGTGTTTGTGGCCACAATTCCTTATTATAGTAATATTATTATTACACAATTCCTTATTATAGTAATATTATTTTCACACAGTCTTTACTGTTGATATCAGAATGTTTTATTTCCCATAAGTAGGTCCTATTTCCTTGGGGAGCCAGAAAATTTAGCATACTCTGGTTAAGCTACCATCTAAATTCCACATCATTTTCTCATCCTAGAGACCAAACTTATACATAAAGAAATATAGACACACACACACACACACACACCCCCAACTGGTGACTGGTTTTATGCATAGGTGAAGTCAGCAAACACCTATCTAGCATGCATTGAAGACCTAAGGAATATACCTCCCCAAATCACTCAAAATTACCTCCCTCTCAAGCCTTACAACACTGCATCTTCAGGACAGCTTGACGAAAAGTCTCCTAGAGAAACACAACATCCCCTATGAAGTATTCTTACCAAAAGAATCAAATTTGAATCCGGTCACACCTCTAGATTTAATGACCAATTTATTGGAAATAAATCAGATAGAGGAACACATTAAACAACACCACTAGGATGCAGTTAGAAAAATCCAAACCATGAAAAATTCTACAAAACAAAAACCCAGTCTCTTTATTTATTTATTTATTTATTTTTGACTGCATTGGGTCTTTGTTGCTGCACATGGACTTTCTCTAGTTGTGGCGAGTGGGGGCTACTCTTTGTTGTGGTGCGCAGGCTTCCCATCACGGTGGCTTCTATTGTTGCAGAGCATGGACTCTAGGCACGAGGGCTTCAGTAGTTGTGGCACATGGGCTTAGTTGCTCCATGGCATGTGGGATCTTCCTGGACCAGGGATCAAACCTGTGTCCCCTGCACTGGCAGGCAGATTCTTAACCACTGCACCACCAGGGAAGTTCCAACCCAGTTTCTTCAACAAATAAATTGCAAGGATAAAAAGAGATGGAAGGGGAATCTGTAGATTAAATATTCAAAGAAACCCAGCAATCACACTCTTTGGTATTTACCCAAAGGAGTTGAAAACTTATGTCAACACAAACATGCACATGTTTACAGCAGTTCTATTTATAATTTCCAAAACTTGGAAGCAACCAAGATGTCCTTCACTAGGTGACTGGATAAATAAATTATGATACCTCCAGAGAGTAGAATATTATTCAGTGCTAAAAAGAAATAAGCTATCAATCCATGAAAAGTCATGGGGGAAGTTTAAGTGCTTATTACTAAGTGAAAGAAGCCCATCTGAGAAGAGTACATACTGTATGATTCCAACTATATGACGTTCAGGAAAAGGCAAAACTATGGAGACAGTAAAAAGATTAGTGGTTGCAAAGGGGGGGTGGGATGAATTGGGATTGACATATATACACTAATTTGTATAAAATAGGTAACTAATGAGAACCTGCTGATTAGCACAGACAACTGTACTTCACTTTGCTGTACAGTAGACACTAACACAACATTATAAAACAACTATACCCCAATTAAAAGAAAAGATTAATGATTGCAATATGCTCTGTGAGGGCAGGAACTGTGGTACTCTGTGATATCTCTTATATCCAGCACAATGCCTGGGCCCAACTAGGCATTCAATAAATGTTTGTCAAATTAATGTAAAAAAAAATGGAATCACGTGATAATCTGCCCATTTAAGAAAATGTGACTCACAAGAATTTGAAAGAAAAAAAAAAGTTACCAGTGTTGACTTAAAGTCCTGACTGGTAGATAGAGGGAAAAATCAGTGCTCTCTCAAGCTGCCACCCTGGGGTGAGGAATACTTTGTTAAAAATGGGAGTTAAAGGATGCCCAGGACAGCCAGGTGTGGGGACTGGGATAGTGGCAGCTTGGGGGTCAGGACCACTGGCTTCTGGTCTCATTTCTGTAACCACTTGACTGTGTGCCCTGAGCTTCCATTTCCTCTTCCATGAGATACACCATTGGAGTGGGGATTTCTGTACTCTCAATTTTAACACACATTGAATCTATAGCCAAATCAGTAGGACAATCAGATGTCACAAAAATGTTCAGTTAACAAAAATTTCCCCAGAAATAGACTCTAAGACAAGGATTTGAGTGCAAATACTTTATTTGAGAGATGATCCCAAGAAGCAACAGAAGTGAAGTAGGAAAGTGAGACGAAGAGCAGGAAGGCAACGATGGGTGAGCCATCAATCAAGTGACCACCGTGGGCAAGCTCAGTCAAGCTGGCAGACAGTGCAGAACATGCCATGGGGTTCTCCTGCCCTGAGGAGCAGGTAAGCAGGAGATTTATACACCTACCCCCATCAGTCATTGGCTGGGGGCTATGCCCAAGGGCATGCAGCTTCCAACAGGTTCAGCCTGCAAGGAGAGCCACAGATGCTCACACTTCGAAGCCATGGGCGTGTGCTAGAACAGTTAGTGCCAAAGGGATGTGGGCAGGGTGTCGACAGCATTAGTGACAACCTGGGGACTTACCTGGGTGCATTCCTACCTCCTGCTTTTTGTCATACTACTTCCCAGGGAGTCAAGTGCAAGCAAAATCAGGTCTTGAGATTTGGCAACAGCTGGAATCATTCACTGTGATTTTTACTGCTGTACCTGTGCTCATTTGTGCATTTCTCCTTTCTGTGAGACAAAAAAGTGCTGATGTGACACTGCCTCAGTAGTGTGGCCTTGAAGGCTGCTGTAAGAATCTCCTGTGAGTGCTCAGGGCAGCAGTTTCAAATCTTTGTTGCTTGAAGAACACTTCATCATGATTCAGGGACCTGCTTTTTTTTTTTTTTTTTTTTGCTTCAGGGAAGGACTCGAATTCCATTCAATTAGATGTGTACAACTTCAGCTGTTTTGAATCTACCTCCATGGAAATAAGACCCTAAGGAACTGGTTCTTCAGGATGAAGAAAGAAGGGGTTTGACTATCGCCTTGGATTTTTTTAACCTACGCAGGCAACCTGTTTAATAGCAAAGAGTACAATTTTCCCTGAAAGTATTCCTTTTAAAAATAGAAATAAAAACAGTACTTTCACTATATTTCTTTTTTTCCCCCTTTTCCCCCTCCACAGTTGAATTTGGTCCAGCCACCGTGGTTTTGGTAGCCATTTTTCCTGCTGTTGTGACTGTCCCCATGACTCAGATGACCGTCATGATTTTTTTCATCGGCGCATCGTTGTGGCACTGTGCAGGCACAGCTTGAGGGGATTTGGAGGCAGTGACTGGTAACTGCACCAGAAGCAAATCTGCCGATTCTTTCTGGGACTTGTCCCAGTTTCAAATGCAGGTGACTGAATGACACCTGCCTGCCTCTGCCTCCTCCATCAGCAACACAAACATACACACACACACACACACGTGCACGCACACACACTGTTGTGGGCTTCAGTCAACTCTGTACAGTGCAGCACTCAATTGAAACTCATCAGAACACTTGCAAATGACAAAGTGAACACCAGGAGCCTGTTTCTAATGATATTTTCAATCACCAAGGATTTCCCTCTAAGCCATGCTTGTCTGTTTTTTCAAATTGCTAGAAAGGACATTAATAACATTATCCTTCTTTCAAAATGGGGCAGGCATTTCATTGAAAAGGGGTTCATGGACTGGGTTTGAAACTCTGGGCTCCCTCCCTCTCCTCCAGTTAAAGGGTCAAACCAGCTGGGCAGCTCTAACGTGCTGAGAAGTCAGAAATTTCCCTGCAAAATGATTCATAATGTTTAAAAACAGAAACATTAAGCAGCAGGTTTTTTGTTTGTTGTCAGTCACTACCCTCACATAACTAGGGGCAATGGAGACCAAGAAATCTAAGATAAGGAAAACCCACGGAATCTCCAAAAACATTATCCAATGCTACACCCTCCCACTCCATTTTCCTTAGTCACCAACAAGGGGCAGAATGGCATGCTGGAAAAAGCACATCCCAGAGAGCAAGTCCCAGAGAGTCTGTGGGTCTGGGCTCAAATTCCAGGTCTCTGTGGAACTGGGCAAGCCACCTCAGCTCTCTGGCCTCAGTATCTTCATCTCTAATCCCTGTCTTTTCTACCTCAACTATCAATATTGACATGCACTAAGCATATCAGAGATGTTGGCAATTCCCAGTGCAGTCTAAGAAATGGCTGTGTTTACTGACCAGAAGGGCAAAAGGATGAGCAAAGTTATATGAGGGAAGTACATGCAGGTGTAGCTACAGATTACTGCTAAATAAAGCGGACCCATGAATGAGACTCCCAATTAGACTAGGTTGGTATGGTGAGGATGAGGAGAAGGTGGCAGACAGGGACTGTGGTGGCCTTCTGCTCAGAATGTAAATAATTTCCTCTCACTATCCACCTATCTGAGATCTGAAAAGGTGAGTGAATGACTCCTATAAGCAGCACTTGCCACTTATTTCTGGCAGTATGCCAGACAAAATACTCTGAAATTCCCTTTCCATGAACACATATAAAATTCTGGATAAAATATAAAAATTATACTTTTAAATACACTGCTGAAATGGCAAAATCATAAGAAATACACAGATAACAAAGATAAAGTGAAAGTAAGAACTCTGGGGGCTAAATATGTGCCAAAGCTAGACTTGCCCTGAGGTCTCTTTTGAAACCTGAAATCCCTGAGTTTTCACTTTGATGGTTTTCTTGGAGGTAAGGTAAGGAGTCTCCATGGGGCACTCTGACATAAAGGTGGGAATGCAAAGAGCTACATACTTTGTAAAAGAGTAAATGATAAATAAACCTGCTGCTCAGAAACAGTCAACAAGTAAACTTGTCTATTTCAGCCTTAGCATTGGATGGAAAAAAAAATTCTTCCATTAGAGTCTATATCTGCAAGCTGGATCTCACACAGGATTTTCGCCTAAATTCAAGCTACTTATGTTGTCCAATAAATCTTAAGGTTCGATCATCCTGATAACATCGATGAATCTCAAAAACATTATGCTAAGTGAAAGAAACCAGATGCAAAACACCACGTTATGTGATTGCATTTATATGAAACTTCCCGAAAAGGCAAATTTGTAGTAGAAGATAACAGACTAGTGACTGCCTGGGGCTAAAGGTGGAATGTTGAATACCTATCGATATAAGTAGGCACAGGGATCTTTGGGGGATTATGGGAAAGTTTTAAAACTGGATTGTGGTGATCATCGCACAACATTGTTTAACATACTATAAAACTCATTGAATTGTATGTTTAAAATGGGAGAATTTTATGGTATGTGCATAATGCCTCAGGAAAGTTGTTTTTAAAAATTGTCCTAGGCGTCCAGGTGACCAGCAAAAGGAATGCAAGCCCTCTCTAGAGAAATATAACTTCACAAAGAATTTCCACAGATAAAACTCCAAATTAAATGAGCAACTCATAGTTGAAAATCATAAAACACAGAAGAAACCAAAACATTATGAGTTAGAACTAGCAAAAACATAGATAGCAGATCAGGCCAACATAAATTTCAGATGATGGAAGTAAGTCACAAAATAAACAATAACTGCAACGCTAACTTTATTAATTGTAACTATGAAGTAAAAGAGACACTTGGAAATATGTGCAAGCAATGAAAGGCTCTAAATTCTACCAAGCATATTTGGAAGAATCAGAGAGACATTCCAGAAAATATATGTATATATAGAATGTAAAAATTATATTTATATACATATATATTTGCCATGCCATGAGGCTTACAGGATCTTAGTTCCCTGACCAGGAATAGAACTCGGGCAATGGTGGTAAGAGCACCAAGTCCTAACCACTGGACCACCAGGGTCTTCCCATTTTTAAACACACTGCTGAGATGGTGAAATCATAAGAAACACACAAATAACAAAGATAAAGTGAAAGCAAGAACTCTGGAGGTTAAAGTTTATATATATATTTTATATGTATATGTATATATAAATATAGACTTGAACTTCAAGTTTTAATGAACTGCTTAAATAGTAGGTTAATAGTAGTTAAAGAAAGAATTAGTAAAGTGGAAGGTAGATCTAAAGAAATTAATCAGAAGTCAGGGCAGAAAGAGAGTTTACAAGACATGTAGGGTAGATTGAGAAGGCCTTCCATATGGCTAACCAGAATTCCTAAGAGAGACAATAGAGAGAATGTGGAAAAAGAAATATTTGAAGAGAAAATGGTTAATAATTTTTCAGAACTGTTGAAAAAACATCAATCCTCAAAATCTGGAAGCCCAGAATAATCTTACTCAAGATAAATAAATCTAGCCATCATAGTACAAATAGAAAAACACCAAAGAAAAAAAGAAAATATTCAAAACAGGCCAGAGGAAGTGAGAGTTCATCTATAAAGGAGTGTCAGTCAGAATGATGGCTAACTTCTCAGCGCAACAGTGAAAGCCAGAACACAGTGCATTAATGTTGTCAATGAGCTGACAGACTATAACAGTCACCTTAGTATCCTGTAGCCAGAAAAAGTAGCTTTCACATACTGAATGAAAACACAAAAATTTTTAGACAAAGAGTGAGAATGGAAAAGGAAGAACACACAACCAAGAAAGCCTCATTAAAGGAAACTCCAAAGACTGTCCTTTAGTCAGAAAGAAAATAATTCCCAGAGGCAAAAGGGAATGATAAATGAATGAATAAATAATAGATAAAAAATATTGACACATGTATGAATAGATACAAATGTGGATAAATGTGTGAGTAAATATAAATAAGCATTGGCTTTATGAACAATATGAATAATGTCCAACTTGTGTGACTGAAAAACAAGACTAAAATCCAACTAAATATAAGGCAATAGTAGCCAATAAGAGAAGCAAGGGGTGATCAGAGTTAAAGCATTATAAAATCTTTGTATTGTTCAAGAGGATGATAAAGATATTTAGGCTTTAAGTTAATTAGGCAATTTTAAATGACCAGGATAGTCATAAAAGAACATGTAAATGATAAAAGAAGGACAAAATAAAATGAGAATGTTATTTTTTTTTAAACTCAATCCAAAAGAAGGGAAGGGAAAAAAAGAGCCAGACAAATATCAAAAAATGATAGAAATAAATTCAAATACATCACTAATCAAAATAAATCCATTTAAATAAACCAGATTATCTGGTTAAAACACATTGTTAGCTGAGATAATCTCACACTGGTCAGAATGGCCATCATCAAAAAGTCTACAAATAACAAATGCTAAAGAGGGTATGGAGAAAAGGAAGCTCTTCTACACTGTCTGTAGGAATGTAAATTGGTGCAGCCACTATGGAGAATAGTATGGAGGTTCCTCAAGAAACTAAAAATAGAATTAACATATGATTCTTCAATCCTACTCCTGGGCATATATCCGGAGAAAACTAATTCTAAAAGATACATGCACCCCAATTTTCATAGCAGCACTATTTACAATAGCCAAGACAACCTAAATGTCCATCAACAGGTGAATGGATAAAGAAGATGTGGTATGGCACTTCCCTGGCGGCACAGTGATTAAGAACCTGCCTGCCAATGCAGGGGACACAAGTTCAATCACTGGTCTGGGAAGATCCCACATGCCGCAGAGCAACTAAGCCCATGCACCACAACTACTGAGCCTGCACTTCAGAGCCCACAAGCCACAACTATTGAGCCCATGTGCTGCAACTACTGAAGCCTGTGCGCCCAGAGCCTGTGCTCCACAACAGGAGAAGCCACCACAGTGAAAAGGCCACTCACTACAATGAAGAGTAGTCCCTGCTCGCTGCAACTAGAGAAAGTCAGCATGCAGCAACAGACCCAATGCAGCCAAAAAACAAATTATAAATTTTTAATAAAATAAAATTTTTAAAAGATGTGGTATATACATACAATGGAATACAACTCAGCCATAAAAAAGAATGAAATAATGCCATTAGCAGCATCATGGATGGACCTAGAGAATATCATACTAAGTGAAGTAAGTCAGACAGAAAAAGACAAATATCGTATGATATCACTTATATGTGGAATCTAAAATATGATACAAATGAACTTATTTACAAAACAGAAACAGACTCACAGATATACAAAACAAACTTATGGTTACCAAATGGGAAAGGGGGTGGGAAAGGGATAAATTAGGAGTTTGGGATTAGCAGATATAAACTACTATATATAAAATACATAAACAACAAGGTCCTACTGTATAGCACAGGGAACTATATTCAATATCTTACAATAACCTGTAATGGAAAAGAATACAAAAAATACTATATATATACATATATATATATATAAAACCGAATGAGTTTACTGTACACCAGAAACTAACACAACACTGTAAATCAACTATACCTCAATTTAAAATAGTAATAATAAAGTAAATGATACAAAATATTTTTTTTTAAATTTTAAAAAATTTAAACCCCTTTGTTAGTTTTATTAGTCAATATAGGCCAAGTTATGATGAGGTTAAAAATAAGTGACCCCAAAATCTTAGCTGCTTACAACAACAAGGATCTCTGTTTTAGTTATTTATTCCTTCATACAAGTCACCCCAAATCTTAATGGCTTAAAACAATGATCTCTCATTTCTCATGATACTGTGTTTTGGTTGAGCAGTTCTGTGTGCACTCACGGGCACTCATCTCCTAGGTCGGTGGGAGCTGCACGTCTAACATGGCCTCACCTTGGTAGGAAGAGCTGGAAGGCAGAACTGTCTCCATAAGATCTCTTATCATCCAGTGGTCTAACCCAAGCTTCTTTACATTGCAGCTGGGTCCCAAGAGAATGAAAGCATCCTGTGGCCTAGACTCTGGAGCTCATGCAATGTCACCTCTACCACAATCTAAGAGTCAAAGTAAATGACAAGCCAGCCCAGATTCAAGGAAAGGGCAACATAGACATGCAATCCACCCAGTTTATTTCTCAGTCATGCAACATGTCCATTGCAGGGCAATTCCATGTTGCTTTTAACCCAGGCTGATGAAAGTCTCAAACTATTTCCAATGTCAGGTCAAAGGGAAAAGACATTATGGTAAAGCACATGAGGGCTCCTAAAGCCTCCAGACAAAGTGATCTTTGCTCATATTTCCAAACATGTGATTGGCCAAAGCAAATTACACGGCCAAGCCTGCTGGAGTGTGCTGGCATTATAAGGGTACCTTAGAAGAGATCATTATTAGAAATGTTACTGAAGTGTGAGCTAGTTAAGTGAGGAGAGAGAAGAAAACCACAAAATACCTCAATAATATACAAGTCTAAGAATCATCTTCCAAGAGAATATTCTGTGTGATGCTAACAGAATTAACTGACACTGACAGTTATGGACTATTATGGAGCTCGTGCCCAAGATGCCAAGCTATTGGAAAGAGTCTTAAAGGGCTTATGTCACTTCTGTGTTCAACACACACCAAGTCCCCCACTGCCATGGAAAGATTTCTCTTCTGGTTATAAAACTGCAGTGCTGGAATCCTCAAAATTTTCCTCAAGTCCCGCCTATGCCACTGGACACAGGGTCACAGGTACAGGAAAATGTTAGGATAAGTCAGTGTTAGTGACCATTTACTGACCACCTCCTCTCTGTGAGCTGTAGTGAATGCCAAACTAGAAGATAACCTCAAAGGTCAGGAAGACAAAATCTAAACATGTTAAATAATCAAAGACCAACACAAAAGCTTATGTATAACAGATAACTATTGTCTGCTTTCTGCTCTCCGGGCCACGGGCCACCGAGATATCTGCACTTCCGTTGGCAGTTTAAGATGCACTTAAGGCACAGGAAAGTATAGCAAACAACACGGCAGCATGTAAATGATAAAGTAGGCAGTAGAGTCCATGTGCTGGAAAAGATCAGAGGAAGGGAAAATTGCCAAGGACTGAAATGGTCGTATTGTAGGAGGAGGAACCAGAGCTGAACTTCAGATGACCGCACAAGATTATCCTCGGAAAGAGATGGATAACCTTTATCAAAGGTGGGAACAACAGGAACCAAGCCACTCTCCCCGGGAGGTTCCCAAGGAATGGGATACAGGAAGGAGCAGAAGGAAATGTCCTGCAAAGTAACACATTACCACTTCCTCAGTTGGGGCTCCAAATCCCAATACAAAAAAGAACTCTAGTAAGAGACTAGGCCAGGTGGCCCACTCTTTTCCCTAAATTGGTCAAGCCTCCAACTAAAATAGCCTCCGACTTAGTTCCACTTTTGCCAGTGCCCATATGCAAATGCCAACTCTTACTAAATTCCTACTTATAAAAAGCAGGGTAAGGCCCACCCAGCCTGTACTGATCTTTTATGACATAGCATCTTCCTCTAGCAAATGTGACCCTGTCAGCTTCCTAAAATCTGACCAATTAGATTAGCATTTCTCTTCCTTAAGAAGCAGGAAGAAGTATAAGGCTGAACTCTTGAGCACTAAATACCACTTGGACCGTCCATCACTAAGTGCAACCAGAGTCCTAAGAGGTTTCTACTAAAAGATGAGGCTCAGGGCTGGCAGCAAGAAGGGACTGATGAATCTCTGCCTTCATTGCCTCTTGGTGGCAGATGTGAGGATTGCTAATGTCAACACTTTGCTTCTATATTAGTCTTCGCCAGGTGTCTTTCTCATTTCTTTCTATTCCACAGTGGGAAGACTCATTTCTTCAGAGATTTCTATAACAACAAATGTAGAATCCAGAAAATGTTAGTTTGGTTTTGGGTTTTGGTGTTTTTAGTGTCCTGTTGGCACCATGAAAGTCCCCCAACTCTCTGCCCCAACCTTCAACACAAAGAAGAGGGTTTATCTTCTCTGTGCCCCTGTATTGTTTTTATTCTGAATCACACAAGTTAACCCCGATTGCTGTCCCATCTCCTCCTCTGTGACATTAATGTTACTCTCGTGCCCCTATGTAGAATATAAAGGGTCTTGCTGACACTTTGCTTGAACCCCTCTTAGTACCTCCCCCAATGCCAGGCAGGGCTGAACTTGGTGAAACTGTAAAGTAAGTGCTTCTTTTTCTAGGGCCCTTTCCTCATGTTCTCTTTCCCTCTGTGGAATGCACCATTTCCTCTCTAATCCCAGGTACCTGCCATTGTTACACTTTTTACACCTTCAAACTAATCAAAATACATAAGCTTGGGAAAAATCTGATACATTAATTCATCCTAATTTATAAATGGTTGCTTGAGTATAAACAAATGTCCAAAGAAACAAAATCACCATTAGTAGAATATCAAGTATTAGCACAGTAGCAAGGAAGTTATTCTGAGGGGAAGAGGGTTTTGCTGGAGCCTCTGAAATTCCAGAATTTCCACTAGTTCCTGCATCTAACACTTTGGGCCTATACAAAAACCCTATCTATCAATTCTTACTACTTTCTACTTCCTGCTTATAGCCAGCTTAAAAAAAAAATCTGTAGTATATTTACTGTCTTCCTCGGCAAGAAAAAAGAGATGGAAAGTATATCAGCCCCTCCTTCAAGTGCCCTATTGCAGTAGAATAGCTGGACTATAAAGTAATTTCACACCATATGATATAATAATGGAAGAGCGAAATCTGGCATTTTTGTTATATTAAATACATTTCTGTTTGTGCTCCTGGGCCGGCCAGATAAATACAGAATATGTGTCATCCAAAAGGCAGGACAGATGACTACTGCATTTAGAGTTAATAAGCGCTATTAAAACTATATGTGTTGCGGGGGGGCGAAGGGGAAACTAGGACAAAGTGAGAGAGTAGCATAGACACGTATACACTACCAACTGTAAATTAGATAGCTAGTGAGAAGTTGCTGTATAGCAAAGGGAGCTCAACTAGATGATGGGTGATGCCTTAGAGGGCCAGGACAGGGAGAGTGGGGGGGAGTCGTGGGAGGGAGGGGATATGGGGATATGTGTATAAATGCAGCTGATTCACTTTGGTGTGCCTCATAAGCTGGTACAAGAGTGTAAAGCAATTATATTCCAATAAAGAGCTTTGAAAAACAAACAAACAAACTATACGTGTTGGACTTCCTAGGTGGCGCAGTGGTTAAGAATCCTCCTGCCAATGCAGGGGACACACGGTCGAGCCCTGCTCTGGGAGATTCCACATGCCATGGAGCAACTAAGCCCATGCACCACAACTACTGAGCCTGTGCTCTAGAGCCCATGTGCCACAACTACTGAAGCCCACGTGCCTAGAGCCCATGCTCCACAACAAAAGAAGTCACTAAAATGAGAAGCCCGTGCACCACAATGAAGAGTAGCCCCCGCTCTCAGCAACTAGAGAAAGCCCGTCTGCAGCAACGTAGACCCAATGCAGCCAATAAATAAAATAAATAAATTTATTTTTTTTAAAAAACTGTGTGTGTCAAATTATTTCATGCATATTGCAAACACATGAATATCACATTTAGAACAGTGCTATGGTCTGAATGTTCGTGTCCCCCCCAAATTCATTTTGAAAGCTTGACCACCACCCCCCCCAAAGGTAATGATATCAGGAGATGAGACCTTTGGAAGGTGCTTAAGTTATCAGGGTAGAACCCTCATGAATGGGATTAGCACCTTATAAAAGAGGCTCCAGAGAGATCCTTAGCCCTTTCCACCACATGAGGATACAGCAAAAAGTTGTCAACTGTGAACTAGGAAGAGAACCTTCATCTGACCATGCTGGCACCTTGATCTTGGACTTCCCAGCTTCCAGAACTATGAGAAATAAATTTCTGTTGTTTATAAGCTACCTAGTCTATGGTACTAAGATAGTGTTGACATGCCCAAGGGCCAAGCTGGATTATAGGCCTAAAATATTTTGGAATGACTTGGCAGGTAAAAAATCTCCTATGTCTGCTTTCACAGATCCCACTGTTCAAGGGTTAAGAGAGTGATTTCATTTAATTGGTGATAAACATTTGCTCACAGGAGGTTTCTGTTAAAATGTGCACAGAGTTTACTGTGGCAGAAGAAAACAAGGGCCATCAGCCAGCAGGTTTATTGGTGCCTGGTGGAGCCGGAGCCCATCTGTTTCCATGCACATAGCTCTGGGTACAGTTTAGGACCCACACACACCTAGAGGGAAAGTCCTGACCTTTCAGGATAAACCAGGTCAGATGCACATTTCTGCGGTCCCTGATTTAGAGTTTCTCTTAAATCGTATACATTGGTTGGGTCCAGATATCTGTCCTCTTTGACTGTGTTTCTTACCTTTCAAGCCACTCTTGTGGAGAAAGGTAAATCCGTGTCTGTGGTTCATTCCTCTCTATTCAGTATTTCCTGTGGAATGTCTTGCTGAGTCCCAGAGGTAGGGCAGCCATGACTGCTTAGAATGCCTGAGTCTGCCTCTCCAGGTAGGTTGAAGGTGCCTTTCCAGGTGAGGGATCTTGAGGAACTTCAGAACACTGAACTCCGTGAAGGCTTGTGGCTTCTGGGAGGTCAAGGAGAAGAACAACCTGCTACCGGACCGCAGACTTCATCCCCACCCTAGCCTCTGGGTTCAAATTATGAGGATTTCAATGAAGAAGTCATCCACCTTCCACTGAGACCCTGATGGAGAGGAAAGGCAAAGAGGGATCTCATACAAGTTTGGCCCAATCCTAATGACCTTGAGCAAGTGACCAACCTCTATGGCTGTGTTTCTCAAAATAACACTCCCTGAATACCAGGTTCAGAATTATGTGCTGCAGATGTGGGCCCCATCCCAAGCTGGCTGGCAGACTCTGTCTCTAGGAGAGGGCCATGCTCACATTTGAGAACCATGGTCTAAGGACTCCGACTTTATTACCTGTCAAATGGGACTAACAAAGGCCATATATACTTAATAAGACTCAGAAGGATCAAAATGGTGTGGTGTATGTAAAATAGTACATGATCTGGCTTATTGATTAAGAGCGCATTTGGGATCTGAACAGATCTGTGCTTGAAGTTTGGCTTTGCCGCTTACCTGCTGTGTGGCCTTGAGAAAAAGTATGCTCTCTGAGCCTCAGTTTTCATAATCTATATAATGTAGATAATAATGCCTAGCTCATGGGACTCACATAAGGAGTAAATGAAAGCACATATGTAAAGTACCTCATATATGCCTACCACATGGAAAGTATTTTAATCATGGACACATTTTTCCTCCTCCTCAAAAAATATCTCCAACATGAGTCAGAGTACACTTCCTATTTCACTAGTACAGTGAGTCTCACGATGCCCTTTCTGCAGAGCTTCCCAGCCCTGTCTTAAGTCTTGCTTTTCATAAGCACATGTCCAAGCTCTCTCAGTTCCTGTTAAGCCAGCCTTGTAAATAGTCACTAGCCAGTTTATTTGGGACTAATAAAAGTCTTTGCTTTCTATGCCATTCCAAAGAGTTGATTCTCTCCTATCCACCCCCACCCCCACCCCCAATTTACAAACTCTAAACTATGGGGTAATAGTCCTGCCACTGAAGACACCCTTCAAGAAAGCTAAACATATTTTTGGCATGTTAACAGACAGTTGATATCTAAGGGTATATCTTCACAGTAGCTGGTACTATGGAGGGTTGCAAAAGAAATGAAAGGAAGGCAAATTGCATGAAGTCAAAAAGTTGCCTTCAGTTGAGCCATGCAAATCCCTTGCAGCTGTGCTCCCTAAAGGGGCCTCCTTTACCTTTGTTCTCAATATCCTAGGTCAGAAAAGAAAAGGGTAGGGGCTATTTGGAGTGGAGCTTGGACAAAAGCACTTGATAATCAAGGGCACTTCCTTGTCCCAAAGCCAATCAGAAGCCTCCATCTGATACAATCAGAAAGCCATCCTTCCCCAGCAGTCAATTCTTTGTAATCCAAAAATGTACTTACTTATCCCACTGTCAACAGAAATAAATTATATCCTACCTCCCTGTCTTTGCATTAGGGAAAGAAGAAATAAAGGAAGATAATCTATTTCAGTTGTAATTAACACTGAACACGAGGGACCTTTCCGAAATGTTTGCCCCAGCAACTTTCCCCGGACAGTGGATAAAAACGCCCTCGTCGGGTGAGAGCCTTGGAGTTCCCCCTCATACATCTAACTGGACTCCAAACCCGGAAATACCGAGAAAGAGACACGTTTCCTGCGAGGCTGTAAACTTACACGCATTTTTGATCCCATTGCCGCCCTCCTTCATTTTAGGCGCCCTGATCGCCTTCGGGTAGGGATCCGATTTTTGCATTTTCAAAGCACTCTGGGCTGGAGAGAGGCCCTTCTCCAGGCAAATCCCGCACGGCCAACCCTCGGAGCGCGAGGAGGCGCCGTTGCCGCAGAGCCCAGCCGCGGTAGGAGGGCCAGGCCCCCCGGTGCGGTGAAAAGCAGCAGCAGGCAGCACCCACGAAACCTTCTGACGAGCCTTGGATCAGGGACCTAGGTCCGCGCCTTGCGCGCCACACTCGCCAGGAAGCTGCCGCCGCGCCTCCGCCCTTCGGTAACCCGTCCACTGCGAATCTCCAGTGCGGAGACCACCCACCCTGGGCCAAGGTTTCTCCCCAGCCGACTCCGGGGAACCCAGGGAGAGCGAAGCCCGGCGTGACCCCTGTGGTCAGAATACCCAATCTGAGAACAGTGGGTCCCGCAGCATTTCCTGCCTCTCGGCTGAGAGAGGAAAGAGGTAGGGTAGACTGAAAGTTAAAGGCATTATCCTCCGCCCTCCTAAGCTTCCGAACGGCGGAGAAACTAGTCAGAGAAGTCAGGACTCAGGCGCGACCCGCTGGGCTGCGGGATGCAATACCCTTTTCGGAGAAGAAATCCAATCCATCCACTGGCTTCCAAGAGGAGTTGCCGCTTATGACAGGGACGAGAACGGCCGGGTGCCTGCAGAGGCCCTGGCAACCCTAAGAAGAAGCTTCAGGATGTACAGGGCAAACGGCCTGCGACATTTCCTCGAGGCCCTGGGGGCAGGGCCAAGGGGTCCGCGCAGAGAGCCTGGGGAGTCCTGGTCCGCCTGCGGGAGGCGGAGCCGCGCCAGCCACTGCCCCCAGGGAAAAGTTCCTACCTAGCGGGCACGGTAGGCCGCGGTGCGGGGCTAGATTCTTCCTCCCAGCGAAAGAACACCCCCAGAGCAGGATTAGGAAGGGGGCGGAAGACCCTTTTCTAAACCAAAGCCTCACCCCATAACACTGGCCCTTCCCTTCTCTATGGAAACTCCACGCTGGAGCCTAGGGACCTACGACTTCCATCCGATCCAAACCGTGGGACTCTCAGAACACGCAGGCACTTTCTTCCAAGAACCCGCCGCGGAATGGGGTCTGGAGGAGAGGGGAACGACCCGAGCTTGAACTGTTTGCACTCTGTCCCTCGATTATTAAGTGGAAAGATCGGAAGAGTTCTCTCTTTGCCTGTGCGTGATTCATTCTGCAACTCTCTGTCCCCTTTTCTTTTCCATAAGGAGGGCCGGTCTCAACTGACAAAGTTCCAAATGTGGCCATAACCCTAGCCCTGTTCACAGGCGTGGAGTAGAGATCGAAAGACGGAAAAGAAGAGGTCTGAGTTTCCCATTCAGATATCCACTTCTCTAGCCAAAGTCTGCTCCCCCCCACCTCCAGTTCTCCCATCCCACCCCTGGAAAAAAAATAATCACCGTCTGATTTATATCGAAGCTTCTCTGGGTGAGAGGGTCCTGAAGCTTGCAGGGAGTAGCCAGAGCTGGGCGCTAAGGCCAGACCTAGATTTTTTTTTTTTCCAGAAGCTAGTACAAAGTGAAAGAAGAAAGAGGGAAGGTGCACCACACCCGGAAACTAGATTTGACTTTAGTGGTGAAAGGCGCATTTAAGCCGGAGACTTTCTCCCCCACTGTGGTCCAGCCCCACACCACCACCACCCACCCAACAGGTTTGCAAACCCCGTTTCAAGCTCAAGGAACTTGAGCGCCTTGCATCTAGGAGAGGGGACTCTAGTGCATGAAGTCACTGGATCGCAAACCTGACTTGCTCGCTCGCAGCGCTGGGACCGGCTGCGGCTTGCGCGCGTGTCAACTCTGCCGCGCACAGTCGGTCTGCGGTGCCTTCCACCCGCCAGCACCGGGCTGTTCTCTTAATGAATTACTAATGAGTTAAAATTGGGCAGCAGGCTTAATTAAAGCGTAGAGGCAATGTGTTTACCACATTGTAATTGAACTCATTAGGGCTATGGCTTTTTGTTTTTTAAGCAGCCGCCTGCCTTCTCTGCGTCAAATAATCTATGGGAAGCGTTTATTAGAGAAGGAGGGGGTAGCGGAGAAACAGTCCATCAATTCTTTCAATGAAAAAGACAGGATGAGAATGGGGAGGGGGGTAAAACCTCCATTCCGTGGATGTCTCGGTGGAGTCAGGGCTAGACCGAGGCTTCCCAAAGTTCCAAGGGTAGAGTGACCCGATGAGCGCGCCGGCGGTCGGGAAGTAGCCAAGGAAGGGACCAGGCCTGAGCCAGAAAGGCTGCCTTTGTAACACCACATTACTCCCAAACTCGGCCCATATCCCCACCAACCCCCGCCAGAGCGCTGGACTTCGACAGGAGTCCCTGGCTGGTGCTCGCCCGTCCAAGCATCTGAGGCTCAAAATGAGATGAATTCTGCTAACTTTTCTTTTAAAAGTGGCATATGAGTTTCATTCTAAAGCTTTCCTCCCTGGTGGTGCTGAGAAGGACTCATTCTCCTTTCTCCAGTTTTCCTAGCGCCCCTCCCACCCCCCATTCTGAAGACGCACATTGGGTGCCCAGGATCAGCGCTCCCTGTAAACTCCGCCCTCCGGGCCTGACCTCACCTCAGGTGGTCTTTCCCCAAAAGACTGGGGGAGGGTGCCGTCTTTTAGCGTACTGCCCTCGGGCAGCACAAGAGAGGCGCACCTGCGTGCCCTGGGATAACCCTTCTCCTGGCAGGGAGCCCACGCTGCCTGCCCGGGCTGCACGCCCCCAAAGCAAATTGTTCCCTCTTGCCCCTGGCCCCACTCCAATTATCAGGCCTCCAACCCGCGCCTGCTTTCGCTTATGTTTGTACCACTGGGCTTAGAAGGGTGATGGGGTGGGAGGCTGAGGTTGGCGCAGTGCTCCTCTCCTTGCCCTGCCCTGCCTGACCAACAGGCGGCGTCAGAGACCTAGGTCTGGGCTGGGGAGTGGGGGGTGCGGATCTGAACAAGCTAAGCCGAGAAGCTGGGCTCCGGGAGAGCGACCCTCACCCCAAACTTACGAACTTGTCCAGGAAGGGAGTGGGAAGAGCTGGGTGTCTGCGGAAGACCACAGAGAAGGGGAGAGTCAGGACGGGACAGAGTCGCAGTGGAAAACCCGACCGCGAGCGGGAGCACAGAGGACCGCGGGCGGCGGGCCGCGGCAGCGGATCTCGAGCGGGGCAGGCGGCAGGCGCCGCGGGAGTCGGAGCGCGGCCGTGGAGCCGCGGAGCGCGAGGCAGGCGGGGTGGACTGAGCGCGGAGGGCTGAAGACCGCGAGGGCGGCGCAGACAGGTAAGTGGCCCCGTCCTCCGCACTCGGCCTCCTCTTCTCCGGAGAAAAATGGGTTGAAAGGGCCTCCAGGAACTTCTGACCACCGCCAGAACCCCACAGCTGACCCCTACCTCCTCCCTTTCCCTGTCGCTTTGAACGCACGCCCATTCCCAATCCCCACCCCTCGCCGTCTGTGGATTTTGTCAAACTCTCCCACCCTGTCCATCCCACCTCCTCTCTCCGACTGACCCGGGAGGTTGAGGTAAACTGTCTCTAATTTGTTGCGAAAAGATTAATTGCAGAGGGTGGGTCGATTTGATTAAGGCAATTAATCTTTGGTTACAATGTTCTAGTGTCACTTGCGTGTGGGGGTGGAGGGGAGGAGGACCGTATAGAGATAGAGAAAGAAGGCTAATGAGACTTTCTGGAGACGCTGTGAAAAGAGGCTACCCTGCCTGGGACTGCGGCCACGTTTCCGCTCCCACACCCCAGCAGCCCGCAGCCCCAAATCCCACGCATGGTTTCAGCACCTCCAAGTCGGGACAGCGACTCCCGCGAGCTCGCCTAGTAACTTCCGGGTCCCTGGAGTCCACACCTGGCAAGCAGAGGCAGGAGCTGACCGGAGTTTACACTTCGCAGGCGGAGGCTGGAGCTGACCAGGAAGAAGGGTACACCCTCCCCCTTCCCCACTGCCCAACCATTGGGCTTCCCTTTCCCCACTGCAAAGCAGGATCTGGCCAAGTAGAGTCCCCCCAAATCCCCAAGACTCAAGCCCACCTGGAGGCAGGAAGGGGAGAAACCCCCAAACGCTCCTAGTAAAGTTCCCAAAGCTGGAGTTTTCTCTTTTCGTGAATAATTAACGCTGGTCATAAATAACTGATGGAGGCAGTGGAGAAAGGAAGAAGGAGGAGGCAGGCAAGAGCCAGGGCGGCCAAAGAGAGATCGAAGAGTTTGTTAAAGGACCATTAAGTAAGCCTTGCTGGGAACGGCATTCCTCCGTAGATCACAGAGCGGTTCCACCCAGGCACCCAGGCGTGGGGTAAAAGCAGGGAAGTAAGGCACCCAGGGGAGTGGGGGTTGTGCTGACCAAGCCCAGAGCATCTACCCAAGACCCGGTCTCAGCACTTTACCCATTCCCTCTCCTCTACCCAGGACTCACCTTCCCAGAGCCCTCTGAACCTCTAGTCATCCTCAAGCCATCTGTCATTCCCATGCCCATACCCAAAGTGCAGAAGTTCTGGGCTAGATAATAGAGGCCCAGGGATGAACCTAGGCTTTGAGCTCTGTCAGTTCTGCCCAGGCCAATCCCAGTTTGCAGGCACCTCTCCAAAGCCACCTCCTCACTGCATCCCAGACCATACCATCTCATTCTTTTCAAGCTGGTCCAAAATTTTGGGACTTCAGCCTCTTGAAGGTTCATTCTCATTTTCCCACACCAGAACCTTGAGGAACAGGGTAATACACACACACACACACACACACACACACACACACACACACACACACACAGACTGCTCCATGCTCTTCCTCTGCCCCTCCATCATCTCTAATTCCTGACTTCCTTTGAGGGTCTTGAGCATGCTGACCTCTGGCAGCTTATGTTTGCCCCAGCTCTGAACTGAGACTCTTAGGCAGCGGTCTTAGAATCTGAAAGAAAGCCTGAGAGGAAACACTTGCTGCTAGGTTGCAGGCCTATGCCAGAGTCTTTTGCCCCCTTTAGGAAACACTTGTCTCTCACCAGATGACCAGCCTCACTTGGCCAGTGCATGCCTTTAGAGTGAAACTCCTGAGGGCCCTTAAGCCAAGCATCCAGTGCAATCCTTCACAGGGCCTCACTGAGTCCATTCCACAAGCAAAGACTTGTCTTTTCCTAGTGCAACTTGGGATAGGCCCTGGGAAGAAAATATTGTGCACTGTAGCAACCACCACTGGCTGTGAGGTTGGGTTCTGACTTAGGGGCAGGCAAAACCCTCTTTGTAGCCGTTCCATTGGTTAACAGCTTCCACCACCCCCATTTCCCTAAGGACCAGCTCTGGATATACCAAAGGCCAACCTGGCTTTTCTGGGTAGCAGCAGAGAGTAGCTTCCAAAGAGGAAGGTTGGTGGTCAAGCCTCTAGGAGTCTAGATTTTTAATGAAAATTCTCTCTTGTCTGTATCCTATATGAAAGAAAACACTGACTAGTTTTATTTCCTCACCCACTTCATCCTTATCCCAATGCTCTCCAAACCTTGAGTTCTTACCTTTTAAAAAAACTGGGAAGTTCTGAATGGGGAAGGGAAAAGGAGAGAGAATAGGACGGTTTTAGGGAATTGTCTTTCTGGCCTCAATAGGGAGACAACAACCCAGTAGGGTTGTGAAACTAGACAAAGGGGTGGAAGGAAATCAGATCTGGGGGAGAGGAGGCCTGCCCTGGAGCCGTGGGTTGTTTACTTCTCATATAAAATATAACTCCCCCAAGCAGGAAGTTACTGCAAACAAGTATCAATAATGAATGAATCTCCTGTAATAAAATACTTACATAATTAGCACAAGTCAAGTGGTTGCATTATGTTAACCTTTTGCAACTCTGAGCTGGAAAATTTTGCTCCAGAATTCCTCAGATCGCTGTTTTCATTCTCAAGAGAGGGTGGCGCTCACCCAGCCTTCCACTCTGTTATAATATGGTTTTCCATTTCTGAACCAGAACGTAAGTACTCCTGAAATATAACAGAAAACTCTCTTTGGTGAATTCAGAACAGTCATTAACATTCAGTTTTAAGTGAATGTTAACAGTAAATAAAGAAATCTCTTGATTGTAATAGTAGTAACAAAGCAATAATTACCCAGTAGGTGGTCATCAGTAATGATAAATGTATCATTATTACTGTGTGAGTCTGGGAACTCGGTTTTGGAAACTACTTCAGACTTTTTAGTAGCATGGCTGGTTACAAAGCATTTCTTAGCCTGCAAAAGCCATATAATTTTATACACAATTTAGGTGAAAATAAATTTAAATCTGTATATTACATTTTTAATTTCAAGTTAGTAATTAAAGTTGGTTCATTATATCTCCTCTGAAACCCTCAGTGCTCATCTCCATGGTTTGTTTGTACAATTTGTTTCTAAGACACCCAAGGTTGCACAGTTCTAAAAGATGGAAAATTTAATTATTTGCCAACATTAAGAGTTTGTCGATGATATCATAATGCATCTTGAAAAAGTTTGGGATTGGTTCTTGTCTTTGATCTGGTTAGCTATGCTTTCACTTTGAACCCCTAACCTCATGAAGGTAAGCCTTTTTGCTTAAAAAGTACTTTTAAATACACAAAAATAGAAAGTTCCTCTCAATATTCTCTCTGAATATTCACTGGTTGCTATTTTTTTCAAGGGAAAAAAAAAATCAATGACTCAGATTTCTACCCCCTTCTACCCTGGGATTTATTTTGCTAATATCTAATTTCACCTTTTGCTACCATTGAGCTAACGACTGCAGGCAGGAGGAAAGCTGAAGGCATGATGCTTATTGGGCAGCCTGAGAGCACATGATAGTTTAATAATGTATTAGCTAATGGGATCAAGCTTGATGGCAAAGTAGAAAATTTTCAAATGGGGAGGGGTGAGAGGGAAAAGAACAGGAAAGGTGGGAAATGCCTTTATTTCCCCAGGAAATAAAATCCAATGTTCCTTCCACCAGTGTCAGCTGGGGAGATGTTAAATGTATATCTATGTCATTTTCTCTCTTGTGACATGTCAACAGACAATCTACAGCCCCTCCCCCTACTCCTACTCCTCTGCCTCCCCTCCCCAAGCTTTAAAAGATCCTGCTCCACACCCTGTCTGCATCCTCAGCCTCTGTTACTTCTTAAATTGCTTCCCTGAAACAAAAGAGCCAGTCTATTTTTTTTTAAGTCTCAAACCACATTTCTTGTTCTTAGTGGTAGTTGGAGTCTTCATACAATTAAAGACTCTTTTGCAAAAATCCACAGAAATATTTGCCTTAGTTTTCTCTCCCACAATCTCTATTTCTTGCTCCACTTTCTCCTTTTCCTTTTCTCCCCTTTTCTTCTCTCCCTTCGTTAGGAGTGGCAATCAAAAAAGGCAAGCATCTTGCCTTGTTATTCATTATTATAGCAGCATCTTTGAGACGCATCTTTGCCAATGAAACTCCATGTAGATGCCTATCCTTTTGTTGTATCGGCCTAGGTTATTCAGGAGCAGAGACAAAAGCCTGAAGTGATGTGATCTAAATGAGCTCTGGGGTTTTCCAGCTGGGACCACCTCCATTTCAAAAGACCCCCTCCTTCCCAACATGGGGAGGAGGGAAGTAAAGGGGGTGGGTACATATGTGTATGCATGCACAGAAAGAGAAAAAGGAGAAGAGAGGGAAGGGAGAGAGCCTAGTGAGCTATTCCTTATGCCAATATCCTTCTTTGATGCACATTTGCAGGTGTGTTCAGGGAGTATGCATCCATACCCTTAAGTGTGTCCTCAGGTATTTTGTGTTCCTTTGAATTTTATCTTGGTCAACTAATATTTGCTAAGTAACCATCAAGTATATATCAAGTTCATGTTCCATTCTGGATTTTATTACTACATGTAAACTATGTGCACAAGTGAGTACTTTGTTGTGTTCACAAGTTTGTGAGGACTTGTGAAGAAATGTGAGTTCTTTGCTATAAAAAAAGAAAGTCCGTCAAGGAAGGGAGGGAAGATGGGGATATGTGTATAAAAACGGATGATTGAACCTGGTGTACCCCCCAAAAAAATAAATAAATAAATTAAAAAAAAATAAATAAATAAAAAAAAAAAAAAAAAGAAAGTCCAATAGCAAATGTTTCCATTAGTCCCTGGCCTCTGTGAACTGGTAGGGTAAGAGCCTTCTCTTGCCCCTTAGCCAAGGGCACGTTTTCTTGTGAGAATGGTTCCCTCTGATTAAGGGGAATTAATCTTTGGTTCCTTCTCCTACAGTCTTTATTTCTTATAAAGGTGTTTCTTTGAGGGGTAAGAAAGAATCTCACAGATTCCCATAAGTCATTGGTGCATGCAGAACTCAAGGGATCACTGGGGCAGGGATACAGTGCAAAATGTGTTCATTTTTTCTTCCCTTCCTCAATTCTGGTTTAGATTTTTAGGTTTGTGCTCTCATTGTACTTCTCTCAGGGTACTCTGGCCCCAGGAAAAAGACAATATTTTAGAGAAGGCTCAGAGGGCTTTCTCATTTCTTCTATTACTTCCATAATGGATGAGTTTGGGTTTGCTCCTGGCTCATGGTTCCCTTCATGTAACTCCAGTCCGAGCAATGGAGGAAAAACCAGGGAGACTAAGCTGGGCTTGCCAGGCTGCAGAAAGCTCTTTTGGGTAGAAAGGGGGAACTAAGGGCTGTCAGCAATTATTATCATTATGGACATTACCATTGCTAATTTTTACCATCAACTTATTTTAAGTGAGTTGAGGAAATATTAGCTAAGGTTCTGGCCACCTGTATACAAAATAAACACTAGACCAATTAGAAGCAGGATAAAATTGTAATGAAAAAGACTAAGGTTCCTCCAGGGAACTTGGTTCCTAGTCTCTGCTCACCATGAAACTAAAATGCCTTTGAAATCTTTTATTCTGGAGCTATTGAAGACTTCAGACATATCTTGTAACAGTATAGGCCTAACTTTGTCTCCATTCTACGGGGAAGGTGCTTTTAAAGCTAGCATGTATTAAAAGACTACTGTGTGCCAAGCATTTTACATATATTATCTTATTTAATTTTCATAACACCCCTGTGGGCTACATATCAATCTCTTCATTTTGCAGATGAAGAAACTGGGGCTTTGGGGAGGTTAGGTATCAAAGCAAAATTCCACAACTAGTAAACAATTAAGGAGAAATTTGTACCCAGTTTCAATCTAACAGTATCCCCTGTACTTTCTGATATACGAGAATCTTCTGTTCCTGTTAGTTCTGCCAGTCTTCCGGTTTCTTTCCGAGCCATGCAGGACTCCTTTTACAGGTTTGGAACTAACAAGGAAACCATTTCTTGCCCTACCTGATACAGAAATACCAGTTCCAAGGACACCTCTTGCAGGGACACAGAAGCAGTAATATTTCTGCCTGAGAGCTGAGAATGGGGAAAGAGGGAATGAGTGAGAGAGACAGAGGCTGTTTATTTGACCTGTAACTGTCATGGGTTCTCCAATATCCAGGCTGGGAGTAGAAGGAGAGGGAATATCTAGTGTTTCTAATTTTAATGAATTTATATTGAGGCCTTTATTTCCTTTCGGGTCAATGCAAAACACAGGTATGGGGGTGGGGAGTCGCTGGATTTCTCAGTCCTTTGAGATGGAGCAGGTGTGGCAGAAGTAGTAGGATGCGTTTCTGTGTTGTCCCTTGCCTGATTCTTAAGTTTGCAAGGCCATGCTGGAGCCCAGAGCCGAATCTAGGGCTCGGATGATTACAGGTTTAGAGGCTTCTTCCTCCGGGAGGGCCTTGAACGCAGTAGGATCTGCTCCGGCTCGGAGCTGTGCATTTTCGTCAGCACCGCGGACAGCTCCTCTGCTTTGGCCTACTGCTCCAACCGCAGGGATCCCACGCCGCCTCTCGGAAACAGTCGCTTCCAAAGTGGAGGACGCCCCGGCCAGGTTTGGGTTTGCTTCAACCAATTGTTAAAAGCTGTAGCTAGAAACCTCCATCCACGCTGCCGCGCCCGCCGCGTGCGCCTGCATCGAGGCGTCGCTTCTCCAGTTCCGAGGGAGCCAGCTCGGTTTGTGGTTTTCCTTTGGGTCCGGTGTCTGGGCTCCTTTACCTGTCCCTGGCCTGGGTAAACCGCAGCCGCCCGGAACGGAGATGAGAGTGGAAATGCTCTCCTCCGTGCGGTGATAGATCATGCAAACGGGTGACACCAGTTTAACCAATAAAACAATTTGAATCAATTAGCCGGCTGAGGAGAGTCCCGAAGTGTAAAATGCATGTCAGCTCGAATAGGAAAGCATTGATTAACTCGGCCCCTACCCGCTGCCTCCTGCCACCGCCTGCTCCTCCCTGAGCCTGCCAAGGTCTCAGGGGCCAGGACAGGGACTGACAAGGATCAGGTGCCCCTGGTCCAGAAGAGAAAAATGGAATGGCAGCAGAGAAACCATAAGGAGACCTGTTCAAACTTAGGAGACAGCAAAAAATCAGGGAGATAGTGAGTGGTGGAAAGTTGCTCACGGACTCAAAAACGTATAAACAAGCTGTAATTCTGAAGACCAGCTCCAGACTCAAAGCAAGGATTTGCTGGCACACGGAGTCTGACTTTGAACAATCGTACTCCACCTTCACCTTCCAAAAATATAATTGGCCTGACAGCTCAAACAGGCACCCCAGACTCACAGGGGAAATAAAATATCATGCGATTTTTAGAATTATTTGTGCAAAAGTACTTAACATCATACATTTCTCTTTCCAGTGAAACTTTTTTGCATTAAAGTCACAGGTTTGCATGACAGTAAGCCACCAAGATATCGTATAGATGTTTATGTTGAAAGATGAGGTAAGTGGATGGCTACAGGTACCACTCAGGTGTGGATTCTGTCCTCAGGGTAACCAAGGATGAGCGGGAAGGCAAAGATTCATCCCATTTCTCTTTTCAAAAAAATATATTTTTAAAGATTTTTTTTTAAAGTAGGGATCTGTAGGGAAAGAGGAGACTTTGGGGGGCAAAGATGGGGAGAGCAAAATAAAAGGGGATGACTCTGTGTGCTTTCTCCTCGGCAGCGACCACGCATTTCCCTGTGGTACATTAATGTGGTGATAGGACTTTTCATTTCTTCCCATTTTGGATCTTAAAATCTGCCCCATTTCCAGGCTTTCTTTCCATGCTGCTCAGGCTTTCTTTCTAGCAGCCCAGGCTCTAGGAAGTGTGACCAAGCCAAGACCTCCCTTGCTGGGGGCCCCTGACCTCAGAGAGGAGGCAGAACCAGGCCAGGCCCCAGAATCTTCAGAAGAGGAGGCAAGCGGGCGATCTTCAGCCTTCCACAGGAATGGATTTGTGAATGAAAATGACGCTCTTTTGGCAAATGAGCTGGGCAGGCATAGTGTGAGTTCTCCTTTTAGGACAGGAGGCTTGGAGAGCACTAGGGATGGAGCATTCACTGACTTCAGCCCCTTAGGACAGGGCCTAATCTGTGCCAATAATGACTTCAGAAACTAGGAGTTGGGTGAAATATTACTTCACTGCTGTTTGAAACTTGTACCAGAACAACATTAAAATTTTCGTGGCTCTGAAACTGTTTTCTGCATATTAATTTAAAATAGCCACAATTCCTGTATCCCTCACTTTTTGTTCAATTGACTCTTTCGTTTTATTGACCTTTAATGAAGTGTTAACAGTTCACACTTTCACACATGTATTTAGTGATGGTTTGTTGTTGATGCTGTGATGTAATCCCGTTGGGCTTCCTGGTTAGTGGAGGTTGTTCTTTCGATCATTTCCACAATGTGACTGCCCAACTCTAAGCCTGTTTCACCAGGCAGCAATCGAAAATTCCGCTCTGATAGTAAAGGAAAAACGTAAATGATCTCCCATCCCAACCACTTAGAATGTCCTCAGATAGGCAGCTTCTTCCCTTTCTGATAAACGAAGAGGTGGTCATTTTGACTCCTGATAGATAGCTTGATCAATTAGTAAGTAATATACTGACACTTCACTATAGTGTATGTGTGTCTTGCTTTGGAGAAGCTACGGGAAATGGTCCTTTCCCATCCTACTTATTATTATTATTATTTCCTTTTTTTTTAAGGGCATGCTTCTACATAGTTCCTTGAGAAATTTACATCTCTAGGAGTATTGGCAACTTGCTCAAGTGCGGGTCAAGGCTGCAGGCCTCCCTGCTTTCCTGTCTTACCTTTTCCTTGTGCTGAGGTGGCCTGCATGGGTTTTATAAAATGGATTAGAGGTCTATTCTGAATGAAACATTGATGAGTGCACACATGCACTCATTGGGGTCCTCACTTAATTACACGCTTTCCAAAATAGAGAATGCTGCTCTGTATCTTGTCCTAAAAAGGCAAATGTATATTCAAAACTGAAGACATTCTCCGTGCTTCCTTCCAAGTTTTTAGATTGGGTACACTATGCAGAAACTCCCCACCCCCACCCCCTTTTCTCATTTCACAGTGTTTCAAAGGAGCGCGGAAACTATTCCATTCTCCGGCTAACTGTGGTTCCTATATCTTTGGAGACACAGTGAGGCTACTGATTTGCACCGTGTACCTGAGGGATCATTCGAGAAGGACGGTGGCTCAGAGAAACAAGGGGAGGAGACAATAACGGGCAGGGATACAGTCAGTTTAGAGGCGTCCTTCTAGAATCCGGGGCCTCCAGGATCCAGGTCCCCGGGAAGCACGCAGATTGTATAGCTTTCCACTGCTAAATCAGATCTGCGGCTCCAGCACCATTGCTGCATTTGCTCCGGAGTTAGAGAGGTTGCTGTCAGTTGCGGGTTGGTTAGGTGTTGGCTTCCGTGCCTGCTGAGAAAGGATCTCGAAGCTGCTCGCTCTCCCTTTCGCTCTCCCCGCCCCCCCCCCCCCCCCGCCTTCCCTGTAACATGCCAGCCCTTTAATGTGGAGTGTCAGGGAGACGGTGACGTCATCTTGCCCGCTGGGTGGCGTCCCCTCGGTCCGACACGAGTTCAGACACAGAGAAAGGCTCTGTCAGACTGCGCTCCACCTGGGGCTCGCCTGCCGCGGGTTTCCGCACGCCCACACTTTCTGCGGTGGAGGGGACGCCCCGCCGCAATTCAGGCGGTTTCTCCGCCGGCCGGGGTACAAGCGCCGTTAGCGCCGACGAGTGCCAAGATCTTCACGCGGAGCCCTCTGAAGTCCCGCCCGCTGGATTCGAGGACCCGCTTGGATGCTTCGCCTCCGAGCGACCTCGGAAGATGGGGCGGCCGCCACGCGCGTAGAGACAACTAGGGGTTACCAGGTACTGCCGGAGCCAGCCGGCCCCCACTCGGCGGACAGCTCGCGGTTCATTATTTGGGATCCCCAGCGGTGGGATTTTCCGGGTTAGGTTGAGGGGCAGCGGAGGGCTTCGGTGGTGATTGGTTTGGGAGCCAGGGGAGTTAAGTTGCGGGTCGTTGGCTTGTAAGTCGGATAAGGAAGTTCGCCAGCTTCCTTTCTCAGTTCAACTAACTTTTAATTGTGTCTTCTTCCATCACTTTAAAAGACCCCCCAACCTAAACCTTCTTATTTGTGTCTCTGCTCTGACAGGAGTTCCTGGGAGAGCTTGGGTGAAAGTGGAGCACACCCAGTAGGAGACACTTCTGCCCAGTCTACAGCTGCTAAGGCTGCGGGTCTCTAACGTAAAGCCAGCTCCTCGCTAGGGCCAGGCCCGCTGCGCGCATTGCTCCGGAGCGAGGGTTGCCTTGTCCCAGGGTCTTATTAAGATAATAAGAATCTTGTTTGGGAGGGGAAGGAGCACTGAAGGACCATTTGGCAAAGCCAGGGCTGGTTGTATCAGGCCCAGGTATCACTGTGCCATTTAACGCCCTGTCCCCTGGAAATATTGTCTCAGATCCATCCGAAATGACAAGCCAGGCTTTCGTATCATTGATCGCATCCAGGTTTATTCAACCTACCTGGAGGCCACAGAATGTAATGGGAGCTGAGGATCCAGGGGTCAAAAGGGCGAAGGTTGTTGGGATAGACATCACAGGGGCCCAGAGAGGACAAGGATATGACGATCTGGGTAAAGGGGGTACGCTAGTGTATTCACTGGAATCTCTGTAATAACAAACTCCAGTGTACTTGGCAGAGAGTGGCAATGTGACGGCCATCGGTGATTTTCCAGGGCAAATGAAAGTCTTAGCAGCTGCCCTGGACAAGTAGCTGTGCAAAAGTCACTGTCGGTTTCACAGGGAATGAGGCACTTTGCTTGTTTTGACTTAGCAGTGTTGTCACAAAGATTTGTTTCGCTTGTTTTTTCTGTATTTTCAACTTACTGGCTGTTTTCCCCCATTAAGTATCCTGTTGACCAGAGGTGACAGGAATTTTACCGCAGGCCCAACCCTGTGCTTCCGATTTCAGTGGTCCCACAGATAACCTAGTCCAAGGATTATCCCTACTATGGGATACTTTTCCCCCCACAAGGGAAAAGAAATATCTACATAGATCAGAAAAAGAAATGTCACAGAAAGTGGTTCATCTTACAACTAAATTTGTCTTTTAAAGTCCACCAATAGCGATCCCCAAGAATTGTTCTGTTTCTTTGCACTGTTTTTGGGCGTAACACTCTTGTCTGTACTTATTTGCTCATTGTGATGGAAATGACAGGAAAATGGTATTTGAATATCTTCAAGTCTACAACTTCATCTTTTAAGCAACCTATTGGACCCAGAACTACTCAATTTAGCAAGTGGCTTTTTGAAAAATTGCAAGTGAAATGCCTATTTTGGTGCGATCTTACATAAAGCTTTATACATTTCTAATTAAAGTATCAAAATATCTAATGGCAAAGATAAAGGAGAAGGGATTTTGTTTTGCTTTAATGAGCTGTGTCTCAACCAGTAGTGAATCTCCCCCAAGGAAACCACAGATACCACAAAAATCACTTTTTAAAAGGTTTGGGTTTATTTTTTTAACCAAAATCAATCTATCTTCAAGCAAATGCGAATGGTCTCTCTTTTAAAATTCGGACTTTAATGGCCAAGCCTCAGTTTTCCATAACTTTTATAACCTGTACTAGTTACAACTGTCATCATTACTTCCTAATTTCTAGCGGGAATGCCATTTTATTCTAACAGCTTTTATAAATCAGGGATAAGGTCTTGAGTTTCTTAGGAATTGACTTTTTTAAAAATTTTACTTTGGATATTTAGAACAGAAGAAAAGTACTTCCAAATCCCTGCATTTCCAAAGGATGACCTTGAGGAAATTTAAGAGAGATGACTTCCTTGGGTCTGAAACTTGGTTCCTTTGCCCAGTGATAATTCTATCTTAACCAAAGCAAGGAAGTTACTGTAATTCTTCAGTTAGCGACTCAACACACCCCACGCTTTAAACTAGAAAAGCTCTAGTCAACGGTTTCTCCTTTCCCTTCCAGTCTCCAAGGGCTCTGGCTCGGCCCGGGCTTCCGCGGCGGAGGAGATGGCTTCCAGCCCGCTGCCGGGACCCAACGACATCCTGCTGGCATCGCCGTCGAGCGCCTTCCAGCCCGACGCACTGAGCCAGCCGCGGCCGGGCCACGCCAACCTGAAACCCAACCAGGTGGGCCAGGTGATCCTCTACGGCATCCCCATCGTGTCGTTGGTGATCGACGGGCAGGAGCGCCTATGCCTGGCGCAGATCTCCAACACTCTCCTCAAGAACTTCAGCTACAACGAGATCCACAACCGCCGCGTGGCACTGGGCATCACGTGCGTGCAGTGCACGCCGGTGCAGCTGGAGATCCTGCGGCGCGCAGGGGCCATGCCCATCTCCTCGCGCCGCTGCGGCATGATCACGAAGCGTGAGGCTGAGCGCTTGTGCAAGTCTTTCCTGGGCGAAAACAGGCCGCCCAAGCTGCCCGACAACTTCGCCTTCGACGTTTCGCATGAGTGCGCCTGGGGCTGCCGCGGCAGCTTCATCCCCGCGCGCTACAACAGCTCCCGCGCCAAGTGCATCAAATGCAGCTACTGCAACATGTACTTCTCGCCCAACAAGTTCATCTTCCACTCCCACCGTACGCCCGACGCCAAGTACACGCAGCCGGACGCAGCCAACTTCAACTCGTGGCGCCGTCACCTCAAGCTCACTGACAAGAGCCCCCAGGACGAGCTCGTCTTCGCCTGGGAGGACGTCAAGGCCATGTTCAACGGCGGCAGCCGAAAGCGCGCGCTGCCCCAGCCGGGCGCGCATCCCGCCTGCCACCCGCTCAGCTCGGTCAAGGCAGCCGCGGTGGCGGCGGCGGCGGCGGTGGCCGGGGGCGGGGGACTGCTGGGCCCACACCTGCTGGGGGCGCCCCCGCCGCCGCCGCCGCCGCCACCGCCCCCTCTGGCCGAGCTGGCGGGCGCGCCGCACGCTCATCACAAGAGGCCGCGCTTCGAAGACGACGACGACTCGCTGCAGGAGGCGGCCGTCGTGGCCGCCGCCAGCCTCTCGGCCGCCGCCGCCGCCAGCCTCTCGGTGGCCGCGGCCTCGGGCGGCGCCGGGGCGGGCGGGGGCGGCGCCGGGGGCGGCTGCGTGGCGGGCGTCGGCGCCGGCGCGGGCGCGGCGGCTGGCGCCAAAGGGCCGCGCAGCTATCCGGTCATCCCGGTGCCCAGCAAGGGCTCGTTCGGGGGCGTGCTGCAGAAGTTCCCGGGCTGCGGGGGGCTCTTCCCGCATCCTTACACCTTCCCGGCCGCCGCCGCCGCCTTCGGCTTGTGCCACAAGAAGGAAGACGCGGGCGCCGCGGCCGAAGCCCTGGGGGGTGCGGCCGGCGCGGGCGCGGCGCCCAAGGCCGGCCTGTCGGGCCTCTTCTGGCCCGCGGGCCGCAAGGACGCCTTCTACCCGCCCTTCTGCATGTTCTGGCCTCCGCGGACCCCGGGCGGGCTTCCCGTGCCCACGTACCTCCAGCCCCCGCCACAGCCGCCCTCGGCGCTCGGCTGCGCGCTGGGAGAGAGCCCGGCCCTGCTGCGCCAGGCCTTCCTGGACCTGGCCGAGCCCGGCGGCGCGGGCGGGAGCGCCGAAGCGGCACCTCCGCCGGGCCAGCCCCCTCCGGTCGTGGCCAACGGCCCGGGCTCAGGCCCGCCGCCTCCTGCGGGCGGCGCGGGCGCTCGCGACGCGCTCTTCGAGTCGCCCCCGGGCGGCAGCGGCGGGGACTGCAGTGCGGGCTCCACGCCTCCGGCCGACCCGGGCTCGGTGTCCGGGGCTGGGGCCACGGCCGCCGGAGCGGGCCCCGCGGGCGCCCGAGTGCCTGCGCCCCACCACCCGCACCTCCTGGAGGGGCGCAAAAGCGGCGCAGGCAGCTATCACCATTCGAGCGCCTTCCGGCCGGTGGGCGGCAAGGACGACGCAGAGAGCCTGGCCAAGCTGCACGGGGCGTCAGCGGGCGCGCCACACTCGGCCCAAGCGCATCACCACCACCACCACCACCACCACCACCACCACCCGCACCAACACCACCACCACCATCATCCCCCGCAGCCGCCGTCACCGCTGCTGCTGCTGCCCCCGCAGCCCGACGAGCCGGGGTCCGAGCGCCACCACCCGGCCCCCCCGCCGCCCCCACCTCCGCCGCCCCCGCTCGCCCCACAGCCGCACCACCGAGGTCTTCTGTCCCCCGGTGGCACCAGCTGCAGCTACCCCAGCGAGGACAGCTCCGAGGATGAGGACGACGAGGAAGAAGAGCAGGAGGTGGACGTGGAGGGCCACAAGCCCCCCGAGGGCGAAGAAGAGGAGGAGGAAGGTCGAGACCCCGAGGACGAAGAGGAGGAAGACGAGGAGACAGGGGTCCTGCTCGGGGACCCGTTAGTTGGAGGCGGCCGATTCCTCCAGGGCAGAGGGCTATCGGAGAAGGGGAGCATCCGGGACCGCCCGCCGGCCGCCGCGGGCTCTTTCCCACTGGCCCTGAACTCCTCCAGGTTGCTGCAGGAGGACGGGAAACTGGGTGACCCCGGCGGCTCGGACCTGCCCCCGCCCCCGCCCCCGCCGCTGGCCTCCCAGAAATCGAGCGGCGGCCTTAGCAGCAGCCCGGGCAGCCCGGTCCACCATCCATCACTGGAGGAGCAGCCCTCCTACAAAGATGTAAATATCCCCTTTAGGCTCCTTCAAGCTAATTATTATTATTTAAATGCACCTTTAGGCTGAATCGGTTACATATGCGCAGGAAAGATGAATCACCAGATTTCCCCACAGAAATGAAATATTCAGTGTGTTTGGGAGGGCTTCTTTCCTACCAATGGCCCTCCATAAAAATGTGGTTTCTGGCCTCTCTCTTACAAAGCCTCTGGAAGGCCTTGGGACCTCTATTCCCTCTTATATTTAAGTTGGCTGCTTGTAGAAGTTGGGAAAGGCATCTAAATTGACCAAGGCCTCCCTCTAATCTACCAGTCTCCTTTGCCCAACTTCCTGACCCCAGTTGAGCATAGTTGTTCCCCCAAAAGCAGTGGGACCTCAAAACTGGCACAGTCTGAATAATCCTATCGTTTTTCTTCTCTATAATTCAGTGCCTCCCCCAGCCATGACCCAAAAAAGATAAAAAATAATTGACTTCCAAAGTTATATTCAGTTTTATTTGAACTGCTTTACTCAAGGCTTGAACCCCAGAGCTCTAGCCAGAACGGACACTTCTGTAAGATACTGTGTCCGGTAAAAACAAAAGGCAGACTCATTACCAAGACTGGTTTCTCCCAAATCAATCTCCACCCACATGAAAGTGCTACCTGGGACCCCCAAAGACCAAAGTTACATTTAAGTGGCTCAGAATTC